>NC_059172.1:29244260-31644260 GCF_019923935.1 Bubalus bubalis
AAAGGCTTTCTTCATGTACAGTCCACACTCATTTCAGATCTTGCAAAGGCTCCCCACTGATTTGTGAATAACAGCAGAGCTCTTTGCCAGCCCCTCTTAGCCCTGTGAGGCCTGCCTTCTTCCTCCTTGCCTCTCAACAGGCCTTCCTCATTCCGTCTTAGTATTGAATACCCCAGGCCATGGCTGCATCTGAAGGTTTCCTTTCTATCAAAGATGCCCACAGCTTCCTGTAACTTCCCAGCCTGGCTTTTCTGCTCCAGCTCCTCCAGGGAGACCCAAGCTGGGTCTGGGCCTCCCCCAGCACCCCAACTCCTGCACTCACTCCGTGATTGCCTGACCCCTGCACCCACCTGTGTCTCCCCCCTGAGGAAGAGCAGTGGCCATGTCAGCACAGCGCCAAGTGCAGAAGTGTTAAGTGGGATTTTGTCTCTTTCTCTCAAAGCTGAAACCAAAGAAAACTGACAACAGCTCCAAGCCTGGTGTGAGTCAGCAGCTCGTTTGTCCTCTCAATGAGCACTCATGCCTCCCAGCTATGAAACTTCTGAGGGGCATTCTCTGGCCCTCTGCTGGAGCTGGGGTCCTTGGAGACGACCTCACTAGCCAGAGAGTTGGCAAGGCAGGAGGGGCCCCATATGTTTGGAGCTGATTTTCCAACCAAAAGAGCTCTTGGCTCAAGAGGCCTCAGCATGGAGCGAGTAGGTCCAGGAATTTCTTAGGAAGGTCAGAGAATGGAGGTACAGCCAGTGGCAGGTGACCTGTGGATCATCTCCCCAGAGTCTTCAAAGAGGAAAGAGGGAGGGGTATATGTGTGTTTGGGCCAGGGGCAAGTGGCGGGTGAGGAGGGAGGTGGGTGAGGAGGGAGGTGGTGGGGGTGGGGGGTGTTAACCTTTGTACCTGCAGAGCCAGGCGGTGGGATTAGATTCGTCAAGGCTGAAGGCCCCTCCCCCAGACAGATCTGGGCTGCTGACTGGGTTCTCTGAGTTGACGGTGTGATGGAAATATTTAGGCCCCACTAGTGACTCTGAGTCTACTCTGGGGAAGACTCAAGACTTCACAGATGCGGGATGTGATTGATGCCATGCACTTAACAACAGCAGCTGGAGAAGCAGGGAGTCTCAGCGATTCTTGGCCCTCAGAACAGAAGGGAAGAGGCAAGGAGAGAGGGAAGAAGGGAGAGGGCTGCATCCTTCACCCTCATTTGTCTTGCTCCTTCAGCACATGGGCCGTGGGGGACCTGGAGGAGACACCCAGGGCTATAAGCTGATTCCTAAGGTGCTCTCTTCAGCGAGGGTGCTGGGGCTCCAGAGAGGAGAAGAGGAGCAGGGAGGGGCTGGAGGGGAGGGGAGGAGAGCGCGGAGGCGGAGGTGAGACAGAGGCGGGGCTGGGGAGAATGAAAACCCAGCCTGTTGGTGGTTTCTTCTTTTTTTAAGAGCCACAAGCTGAGATCAAAGGTGATATTTTTACAGCAACTGAAATAGAAAACCCCTGGGCGCAGTGGGAGGTGAGCGGCCGGAACACAGGCCCTTTTATGCAACCTGTGGCCACAGCAAGCACGCTGCCCTCTGCCTTGGGGCCATGGGACTTGGGGGACAGTGTGGCCCCAATCTTTCCAACTCAGGTTTGAGAAAAAAGTAAAAGAGATGGGCTGAAGCCCTCGATGTTGGGAGCAAAGACAGACAGCAGTAAGGGTCACAGTGAGCAGTTCCCAGAGCCCGTCACCTTCGGAGACCATGCTTGCCACTCTTGCCTGGGTGTTGGAGTTGTTCCAGGCCTTCTTTCATCCTCGCAGAGATCAGTGAGGAAGGATTATAGATACCCCTGTTTTACAGGGGAGGAAACCGAGGCTGCAGGGGAACATGGTCAAGTCCCATAGAGAGGTGGGAGCAAATTCAGGACCAGAATCCTGGGGCTCCTGGTCCAACACCCCTTCCATTCCCTTTAATCGTCACTCACTCACATGCCAAGTTATTTTTTGTTTTTGTTCAGTCACTAAGTTGTGTCGGACTGTTTGCGACCCCATGCAGCACACCCAGCCTCCCTGTCCCTCACTATCTCCTGGAGTTTGCCCAAAATCATGTCCATTGAATCAGTTATGCTATCCAACTATCTCATCCTCTGCCACCCTCTACTCCTTTTGCCTTCAAACTTTCCCAGCATCAGGGTCTTTTCCAATGAGTCGGCTCTTTGCATCAGGTGCCAAAAGTATTGGTGTTTCAGCTTCAGCATCAGTCCTTCCAATGAATATTCAGGGTTGATTTCCTTTAGGATCGACTAGTTTGACCTCCTTGCTGTCCAAGTGTCTTCTCCAGCACCGCAATTCAAAAGCACCAATTCTTCAGAGCTCAGCCTTCCTTATGGTCCAACTCTCATATCCATACGTGACTACTGGAAAGACCATAGCTTTGGCTATATGGACCTTTGTCAGCAAACTGATATCTCTGCATTTTAATATCTCTGCTATCTAGGTTTGTCATAACTTTCCTTCCAAGAAGCAAGCGTCTTCTAATTTCATGACTGCAATCACCATCAGTAGTGATTTTGGAGCCCAAGAAGAGAAAATCTGTTACTGCTTCCACTTTTCCCCATCTGTTCACCATGAAATGATGGAACTGGATGCCATGATCTTAGTTATTTTTTTAATGTTGAGTTCTAAGCCATCTTTTTCACTCTCCTCTTTAACCTTCATCAAGAGACTCTTTAGTTCCTCTTCACTTTCTGCCATTAGAGTGGTATCATCTGCATATCTGAGGTTGTTAATATTTCTCCCAGAAATGTTGATTCCAGCTTGTACTCATCCAGTCTGGCATTTCACACTACTCTGCATTGAAGTTAAATAAACAAGGTGACAATTACTTACTGAGCCTCTGCTATCGAGAGTCCTAGCTGGCCTGGGACAACTCAGGTCTGCTAGAGTGCTGCTTCTCAGAGTAGACTCACCGGACCAGCAGCATCAGCTTCACCTGAGAACATGCTAGAAACACACATTCTCAGGCCCCAATCAGACTTACTGAACCAGAGACTCTGGGGGCAGACCCAGCCCTCCACACTTTAATGAACTCTCCAGGTGATTCTGATGCACACTGACTTTGAGAACCACTGCAGTGCATTACCTCAATCTCCACCCCTGTGCTTCAGGGAAAATCTCAACACCCGTCTCCCAAGGTTGAGCTCAGTATCAGTTAACACTTGTGCTGGGTAGGTGTTCTGTGCCAGGACTTCTTCTAAGCCCTCTACAGATATTAACTAATTTCACTTCACAATACCATGTGATAGGAACTAATACTATCTTCATTTCACAGATGAGGAAATGAAGGCACCGAGAGGCAGATTAACTTGCCTAGGGTCACACAGCTAGAATCCAAGCTCTTACCAGTTAACCAGTGGAACACCCCTGGCAGAGGGTCTGGTGCCCAGAATGTGTTCCAGGCACGTCTGAGGATGTAATTACAGCAATTAGGATTACCTCACCTGAATTTGTGATGATGACCCCCGCATTCTGTGAATATGAAATCTGTTGCCCTGTGACAATGGAAGAGTGAGTCAGCTGCAAAGGCAGCCTTGGTGCCTGGAACACCAGGGCAGCCCACAAGCCCTCACCATTCATGTAGCTTTGAGACCATAATACACCATCCTGGTCTTCTGGAAACATCTCAGCTTGCTGTAGGGAAGAATCTAGACTCTGACAGAAATGAGTTGAAACTCTAGTTTTGGCCATTCAGAGGCTGTGTGACCCTGGACACACCGCCTCACTTCTCTCTGGTCTTTAGATCAGTTTTCCTCGCTGTAAAGTGGATGGTGACAGTCCTAATCTTGCAGGCAGCCTGTGAGGGTTGGAGAAGATGACATCTGTGCCCAGCCCGGAGCATGCACACAGCTGGCCATCAACAAGCAGCTCGCCGGCCTCCCTTCCCATCCATCCTGCTACCTCAGTGTAAAGATCAGAAAAACTTTGAAATGAAATAAATTCCCAAATGATCAAAATGCCTTTGTCCTCCAGCCTCCCTGCCCTTTTCCAGACCTCCTTGAAATAGACACCCCAGTCAGGGTTTCGGGGGTGAACCTGGCACCTGCTGCTTCCAAGTGGAGAATTAAGCACTCTGTAAAGGGAAGAGGAGGGGACCTCTCTGAGCCACCACGTGTGGCCGGTGTCCACAATCAGCATGAGCATCTCAGCATCTGCCTTCCGTGAGGCAGTTTGTCCTGGACATCTGAAGCTCGTTAGCTGCCTACTCCCAGAGGGCTGACCCCACTCAGAGAGAATTATCCCAGACAGAGCCACAGAGGATAGAGCAAACAAAGACCAGGTGAGATGTGGCCACGGGAGACGGGAAACATAGTCTCTGGAGTGGCCTCTGGGGACCTGTGGAGACCAGAGGAGGCTGGGAAAAAGCACGAGGCTTGTCCCCAGCTCCAGCCCAGCCTTGGGCTCCCTGGCTATGCAAATAGGAGTTGCAGGGTGGGAGGGGGTCTCTTGCCCCTTTTGGACCTCATTTTCCCCATGTGTGTACTGGAGGAGGGGTCAGCAAGGTGCATACTGAAGTCCTTCCAGTTCTGACATTATGGGGTCCCAGGCTGACCTAGAATTCCAGGCCTCTGAGGTTTAGAACTCAGAGCTGGTGGGTGGTAAGTGATAGTTAGTGGTTTAGTCGCTAAGTCATGTCTGATTCTTGTGACCCCATGGGCTATAGCCTGCCAAGCTCCTCTATCAGTGGGATTTCCCAGGCAAGAATACTTGAGTGGGTTGTCATTTCCTTCATCCAGGGGACCTTCCTGACCCAGGAATTTAACCTGGATCTCCTGCATTGCAGGCAGATTCTTTATCTCTGAGCCACCAAGGAAGCACTGATAGGTGGTGGGTGGGGCCGTAATTCAGAGATGGAGAGCCATGATCCTTCCCCAGCCCAGACATCAGAGGGGCAGTGAGATGGAAGACCAGAGAGCATTTTCACAACTGTCAGCCAGGTGCTCTTGGGAGGAAGAGGTTATGTGAGCTGAGTCTCAGAGAGATGAGGCTCCAGCTGGACAGGTGGCAGGACCAAGGCACCCTTCCCTCTGTGGATCCACAACTCTACCCATCTGTCCAGACTGGCCACCGTTAACTTTCACTTAGCAGTTTTTATTAACTTCTTATCTTATACCAGGCAATGCCCTAAACAATATACACATATTAAAATGAGATAACCCTTTTACTGGGTGACAGGTCCCCGGTGATTGATGAGCGAGGAGTCTGGCCCTCACCTGGCTGTCCTGAAATTGACTTTTCTCAAGACACCCGGGGAGGTTGGACAGCTGGCTCTAACCGTCACTCACGATCACTGCCGCCTCCCAACACTATTATGACTGATATCAGGCCACCTCTGTTTCTCCTGACAGGAGTGCTCTTGTCCCCTCCCCAGTTTCCTTCCCTCCTGGGAGGGAGCCGGGTGTCTGAGAGCCGTTGCCTGGTGGGCGTGGAACCTGGGCAAGGAGGGCTGGGGCAGAAGGCAGATTACTCAGATCTTGGTAGGCCTGGTGAACCGTCTCCACTCCAAGCAGAGAGGCCCTCTGCAGAGACTGGGATGGGCATGGCCCTCAGACAATGCCTGCCTTTTGGACCGTGCTGAATGGGTGCACAGCGCAAGTGGGTGTCTCTGAACCTTGGATTTTCTCTAGATACCTCACTTCTGGGTTGCTGCATTCTTCCTTTGGACAGATGAACAGCTCTGATGTCCTGGCCAAAGAGCTGTGTCCTGAGTCAGGGAGCCTTTGGATTCATTTACTTTTCATGGGGCAACCTTATTTACTGGCATTTCCAAAACAGGCCCAGAAAGGGCTTGCCCAGGTTCACACAGCCAGTCAGGACTGAGACAACCCTGGATTTCCAGACCATGCCCAATAAGTAGTTTATTACTTTTTTTTTTTTCCATATATATTTAAAACCTATAACTTTATTTATTTATTTATTTTTTGTTTTGTTTTATTTTTTTAAATTTTATTTTATTTTTAAACTTTACATAACTGTATTAGTTTTGCCAAATATCAAAATGAATCCGCCACAGGTATACATGTGTTCCCCATCCCGAACCCCCCTCCCTCCTCCCTCCCCATTCCATCCCTCTGGGTCGTCCCAGTGCACCAGCCCCAAGCATCCAGTATCGTGCATCAAACCTGGACCGGCAACTCGTTTCATACATGATATTTTACATGTTTCAATGCCATTCTCCCAAATCTTCCCACCCTCTCCCTCTCTCACAGAGTCCATAAGACTGTTCTATACATCAGTGTCTCTTTTGCTGTCTCGTACACAGGGTTATTGTTACCATCTTTCTAAATTCCATATATATGCGTTAGTATACTGTATTGGTGTAGTTTATTACTTTTAAATAGGAAAAATGAACTTTAGCACTGCAGAAAAATTAGAAAATACAGATAAGCACAAGCAAAAATAAATGTGCCTTCAGTTTGTCTCTCAGAGAAACTTCCACCGCCCTTTCCCATCCCTTCTCTCCCCACCTCCGGGCCTCAGCCACACTCCCCCAGCCCCAGCCATAATCAATACCTCACCTCCCTTTGCCAGCAGTGGTTCCCTGAGGACTAAGCCTTGACAGCAGATCCTGATTCAGACCGGATTCTGGAAAGGCCTGGCGTCTCTTCCGGAACAGCAGAGCTTCCGCCCCAACGGAACTGCTTAAGTGCAGATAGAGTCAGAAATGCTCCCCGCCAGGAGTCCAGAGCCTGCATCCAGCCCTGCCTGGCCTGTGGATTGTCTCCGTGACCTTGAGCCAGCCCCTGCCCTCTCAGTTTCTTCCACACCGTAAAATGAAGACTTGGCCTTGACCAAGTGCTTTCCCCACAGCCCGTCTCAGTCTGTTGGCTGCTCGTGGGCAAGGACCATGCCCTCTCCTCATAACATTCAGAGTCAGGGGGCAGGGCTCCCCTAGTGATGGGCAAGGCCAGCGCTCCCCAACTATGTGACCGGGAGCAGGGCGCCACACCACTCTGCTGCCCCATGGACAGACACAGAGCAGAGTGCTGACCCTCTGTGTCTCAGGGCAGCTGCAGATCCCATGAGGGGAGGACCTCAGAGACCTCTGGATGACAGAGCAAGGAGCTGAACTGGGCTCTTAGCAGAGGGTGCCCTCTGTCTGCCCAGTGCCTGGCTCCATCCTGGCTCAGAGGGTCTGGCCCAGGCTTGTAGATGGACCCACAGGCTCACACAGCTCTGGCAAGAGGAATGTGTGGATCCGGGGCCCAGCCTACCACGTGAAGTGTCAATAACAATGCCCAGAGGGCCTCGGGGCCCATGACATCATGGACAGCATTTTCCCATGTTAGAACTCACAGAGCTAAGGCCACTTTAAAACATAACACTGCCTTTTTCCCCTTTCTTTCATTTTCCATTTTGGCTAAGGCATGGAATGTGAAAACTGCTAAATTACCATAGGAAGATGTACACACTGTGTTCATAGGCTGACTCAGCTTTCTGGGGTCCTAAAAACAGTGGGAAACCTGGGAAGTCTGGCCCCTGCTTCCTCATGCCCACTCTGAGCCTACTCTGACCACAGAGGAGGCCATGTGGTCGACTGGGGGAAGACACCCCCAGCTATGAAAGGATACTGGCTATTGTAGGAAGCAGGATACCAGTTAGAGATGTTATGTCTTCTGCCCCTCAAAAGCCCTCAGATCTATTCCAGGCACAGGCAGGTTTTGGGCATAACTCCAGATGGTCTAGTCTCATCTTACCTGTTAGCCTCAATTTAATGGGCCTTTGCTAAACAGCCTTTTCATGCCAGTCACCAGAGAACACTGGAAGCCTCCAGAGAGAGCTCAGACACGAAGCAGGCAGGGTGTCAGGAGGCCTGGCCTCTGGTCCTGGCTCTGCTGCTGGCTGGCAGTGTGACATTAGATAAGGCACTGCCCTCTCTGGGCTTGTTTCCCTGTCTTTAAAATAAGATGGCTGGTGGTTGCCAGGGGCTGAGGAGAAGGGAAAAGGAGGCATGAATGCTATTGGGAATGGAGTTTCTTTTTAGAGTAATGAAAATATTGTGGAATTAGATAGTTGTGATGGTTGTACAACTTTGTGAATATACTAAAATCTGAATGGTACACTAAAAAAAAAAAAACCACCACCAACAAAAAAAACCTAAAAAAAAAAAAAGATTGGTTGGACAAGAACCTCTTAAAGAAGAGACACTAGCATTTTTTGTGCCCGTGGTACCCACGGGCCTGGACTCAGCATTTGCATATTATCTTATGATTTTCTGTGATCCACTCTAGTGATATTTATGTTGTCATGACTCATCAGAAAGTCCAACTTGAGTCCCTTGTTCAGGCCCTAAACTAGGATAGAGACTGGGGAAGAGATAAGTGAAAGTCTCTCAGTCATGTCCACCTCTTTGTGATCAGATGGACTAGATAAAAAGGGGGGCAGATTTCTCCCCATGGGGGCTCAGAGCCTGGGGAAGAAGTCAGAAGTGCACATGGTGCCCAAGAAGGATCAGCTCCTTCCTTTCCTAGTATAGGGAAGAACCCCAAAATACAAGACAGACACACAACTCTGGCTATCTGGGGGCCCTGGGAGGTGATTTCTTCATTTATGCACTGGCTTCAGTTATGCTTTTGGCTGGGTGTTCAGGATACAACCGTGGGCAAGTCAGACCCAGCCCTGCCCTTAGGAAGGGAAACAGACTTTAAAACAATCAAACGCGTTAATTATGAATTTCTTTGATTATTGTGATTGTGATTGGAGCCGTGAAGGAAAAGCACAGAAGGTACTGAATGGCTCACCAAGGGCACTGGCATGGCTTGGGCTGGGTTCTGGGGGCGAGCAGGAGCAACAAAGGGGTGTGGAGACCGGAAGAGCACAGGACAGGGTGCTCCAGACAAGGTGAGGCCCACTCCAGAATGTCTGCAGAGAAAGACCAGAGGAGAGGGTGTAGAGAGCCTGGGGAGGGGGCAGCTGCAGCAGGAAAGGGCCAGGCCCGACCATGTGGGGCCTTAGAGGTCAGAGGCCACACTTATCTGTCTGTGCTCACTTCAGAATGTCCCAGTTTGAACAATAAACTGTGAAGCCACCCTATTAACAGGTCACATAAGGAGTTTTTCCTAAGAAATAACCAGTGTTCCAGGAAGGCCTGGTCATTGCTCCTACCTCCTGGCCTCCCGGGCCTGCTGCTCTGCACGTCGGGAGCAAGGGCCTGCCAGCCCCCGCGGCCACGGTGGTTATTTGAGCTGGACGGTGTGTGAAGGGCCCTGCTTGGCAGCCCCTGGCCATCCGGCCCTGCTGCCCTCCTCCCAGGCAGACCCTGCTGCCCCCATGCCAGCCTCCCCCTCTTCAGGATCTTGAGTGAGAGCTTTGCTACCAGGTCTCAGGCCAAGCAGGGTTCTTGGATCCAGGTTCCATGAGCTGGTTTCCGCCCATTCCCGCCCTCGGCGGCTCCCCGCGGACCCACTCCAGGCTCAGTTGTGGCCTCACACTCTTTCCACTCTTGGTTTTTATTTTTGCCTCTCTTTACTTTCATCTCAGTGTGACTCTCTCTTCTGCTGGGCCTCTCTCTATATTGCCTTCCTTCTCTTTTCCTTTCTCTTCTCCTGGCCCTTCAAGAAAAGGCTGTGCTTCAGAAAAAGCAGAATAGGCCATGAGGTCCAGTTCTGTCACCCGCTGGCTGTGTGATCTTGGGAAAAGGCATCATTTTCTGAGCCAGTTTTGGGTTCCATGAAGTGGATACACTCCTCCTGATCCCTGCTTCTCTGGGTGGCTGTGATCTGAGATGAAGTCCACAGTCCGTCCTGGAAGTAGTCGGTGCTCAGCAAATGGTAGTTGCCTCTTACTTTCCTTTTGCAAGTTCTCCTTCCTGACCTTCTGCATACTTTGTTCACTTAACCACAAATCTAGGGAACCAAAGTGCATCCACTGGACCCCAATCACCTTGCACTCCCAGTACAGCCCCACCAAACCCAGACTGGAATGGAGCTGAGAGCCTCAAGAGCTGGGCAGCCTGCTCACTGCTACCCCTGTGGCTGGGAGGCATGGCTGGGTGTCAAGGCTGGGCGGTGTGGCTGGGTGTCAAGGCTGGGCCTCTCGCCATGGGGCTCCCTAGCGGGGTGTGGGAGGGGTCTTCTGAGCTATGCTATAATCCAGGCCCCAGACTTTGGGTTTTCACCAACTGAAAGAGAGGCAGGGACTGCCCTGGTAGCCCAGTGGTTAATAATCTGCCATGCAATGCAAAGGACACCGGTTTGATTGCTGGCAGGGGAAGATCTCACATGCTGTGACTGCGTGCTGCGACTGCGTGCTGTGACTGTGTGCCTCACCTACTGAGCCCACACTCTAGAGCAACTACTGAAGCCTGTCTGCCTAGAGCCTGCACTCTGCAACAAGACCCTGGTCACTGCAACTAGAGAAAGCAAAGCCCACGTGCAGCAATGAAGACCCAGTACAACCTAAAATAAAGTATAAAAAAAGAGAGAGAGAGGCCATCTTTCAATGTGTTACCCCCGCCCCCACCAAGACCTACAGACTTCTCACCATACCCCACATCACACCCTGCACTTTTCAGCTTCCACACCATTGCTTATGCCCCTGACCCCACCTGCAACACCCTTCCATGCCCTGCCTCTTATGTAGGGACTTACACCAGCTTTGGGGCAGAAACATGACAGAGAAGGAAACCAAGGCTCAGGAGCATCCAGATGTTGGTATTTTTTACAAGAATAGTACAGTGTAATACATTGTGTGTGCATGCCAAGTTGCTTCAGTTGTGTCCGACTCTTTGCAACCCAGTGGACAGTAGCACGCCAGGATCCTCTGACCATGGGCTTCTCCAGGCAAGAATACTGGAGTGTGTTGCCATGCCTTCCTCCAGGGGATATTCCTGACCCAGGGATGGAACCTGAGTCTCTTACATCTTTCCTGCATTGGCAGGCAGGTTCTTTACCACTAGGGCTGCCTCCAGGTAAAGAACCCACTTGCCAATGCAGGAGACTTAAGAGACACAGGTTCAATCCCCGAGTCAAGAAGATCCCCTGGAGGAAGGCCTGGCAACCCACTCTAAGACTCTTACCTAGAGAATCCCCAAGGACAGAGGAGCCTGTTGGGTGGGCTACAGTCCATAGGGTCGCAAAGAGCTGGACATGACTAAAGCGACTTCACACACACACACACACACACACCCCTAGGAAGCCCATAGTACATTGTATTATTTATTTCAAGACAAAATAGCTTGCCTGGGGTTCCAGTGGATCTGGAAGTAACCCAGGTCTGCAAGAGTCCACATTTCCCCCTTGTTCTTCTCCCTCTGCCACACTACCTGTCACATACTGTGACTATGTGGAGGCTACTGTAACCTAATTCCTAGATGTCACTTTAAAGGTAACTGTGTAAATAAACCCATACATTTCTGGTCATTTGAGTTTTTGACAAGGGAGCCAAGACAATTCAATGGAGAAAGAATAGTCTTTTTAATAAGTAATGCTGAGACAACTGGATATCCACACACAAAAGCATGAAGTTGTACCTTCACCTGATAGTATTTAAAGATTAACTCAAAATGGATCAAGGATATAAATGAGAGAGTTAAAACCAGAAAACTCTTAGAAGAACACACAAATGTAAATCTCTGTGACCTTGGATAAGACAGTGATTTCTTATCTATAACACTAAAAGCACCAGCAACCAAAGGGAAAAAAATGAGGAACTGCATTTCATAAAAATGACAAACTTTGTACTTTAAATGACACTATCAAGAAAATGAAAAGACAACCCACATAACAAGAGCAAATATTTACAAATACTATATTTGTTAAGAATGTAGAATCCAGTATATATTAAAAACTCCTACAACTCAACAACAACAACAAAAAGATAACCCAACTTTTTTAAAGGGGCAAAAGATGTGAATAAACATTTCTCCAAAGCAGGTACACAAATGGCCAGTATGGCCAGTAAGCACATTAAGAGATGCTCAATATCACGGATACATGCATATGTATGGTTGAGTCCCTTTGCTGTTCACCTGAAATTATCACAACAGTGTTAATCAGCACTGCCCCAATAAAAAATAAAAAAAAATTTTTTTTAAAAGATGCTCAATATCATTAGTCATTGGGGCAAGTCAAGTCACAATGAGATACTACTTCACACCCACTAGGATAGCCAAAAATAAAAGCGATAGAAAATGGGTGCTGGCAAGGATGTGGAGAAGTTGGAACCTTCACACGTTTCTGCTGGAAGAAATGTAAAATGGTGCAGCCACTGTGGAAAACAGTTTGGCAGTTCCACAAAAGTCGTATAGAGTTACCATACGATCCAGCAATCCTTCTCCTACACACAGAAACACACACACACAAATTGAGCATATATTTCATACAAATCTTGTACATGAATATGCAGAGCAGCATTATTTATAATAGTCAAAAGTGGAATCAACCCATTAATGGATGAATGGATAAGCAGAATGGAGCATATGCATACAGTGGAATCAGATCAGATCAGATCAGTCGCTCAGTCATGTACGACTCTTTGCGATCCCATGAATCGCAGCACGCCAGGCCTCCCTGTCCATCACCAACTCCCGGAGTTCACTCAGACTCATGTCCATCGAGTCAGTGATGCCATCCAGCCGTCTCATCCTCTGGCGTCCCCTTCTCCTCCTGCCCCCAATCCCTCCCAGCATCAGGGTCTTTTCCAATGAGTCAACTCTTCGCATGAGGTGGCCAAAGTACTGGAGTTTCAGCTTTAGCATCATTCCTTCCAAAGAAATCCCAGGGCTGATCTCCTTCAGAATGGACTGGTTGGATCTCCTTGCAGTCCAAGAGACTCTCAAGAGTCTTCTCCAACACCACACTTCAAAAGCATCAATTCTTCAGCGCTCAGCGTTCTTCACAGTCCAACTCTCACATCCATACATGACCACAGGAAAAACCATAGCCTTGACTAGACGAACCTTTGTTGGCAAAGTAATGACTCTGCTTTTGAATATGCTATCTAGGTTGGACATAACTTTCCTTCCAAGGAGTAAGCGTCTTTTAATTTCATGGCTGCAGTCACCATCTGTAGTGATTTTGGAGCCCAGAAAAATTAAGTCTGACACTGTTTCCACTGTTTCCCCATCTATTTCCCATAAAGTGATGGGACCAGATGCCATGATCTTCATTTTCTGAATGCTGAGCTTTAAGCCAACTTTTTCACTCTCCACTTTCACTTTCATCAAGAGGCTTTTGAGTTCCTCTTCACTTTCTGCCATAAGGGTGGTGTCATCTGCATATCTGAGGTTATTGATATTTCTCCCAGCAATCTTGATTCCAGCTTGTGTTTCTTACAGTCCAGCATTTCTCATGATGTACTCTGCATATAAATTAAATAAGCAGGGTGACAATATACAGCCTTGATGAACTCCTTTTCCTATTTGGAACCAGTCTGTTGTTCCATGTCCAGTTCTAACTGTTGCTTCCTGACCTGCATACAAATTTCTCAAGAGGCAGATCAGGTGGTATGGTATTCCCATCTCTTTCAGAATTTTCCACAGTTTATTGTGATCCACACAGTCAAAGGCTTTGGCATAGTCAATAAAGCAGAAATAGATGTTTTTCTGGAACTCTCTTGCTTTTTCCATGATCCAGCAGATGTTGGCAATTTGATCTCTGGTTCCTCTGCCTTTTCTAAAACGAGCTTGAACATCAGGAAGTTCACGGTTCACATATTGCTGAAGCCTGGCTTGGAGAATTTTGAGCATTACTTTACTAGCGTGTGAGATGAGTGCAATTGTGCGGTAGTTTGAGCATTCTTTGGCATTACCTTTCTTTGGGATTGGAATGAAAACTGACCTTTTCCAGTCCTGTGGCCACTGCTGAGTTTTCCAAATTTGCTGGCATGTTGAGTGCAGCACTTTCACAGCATCATCTTTCAAGATTTGGAATAGCTCAACTGGAATTCCATCACCTCCACTAGCTTTGTTTGTAGTGATGCTTTCTAAGCCCCACTTGACTTCACATTCCAGGATGTCTGGCTCTAGGTGAGTGATCACACCATCGTGATTATTTGGGTCATGAAGATCTTTTTTGTACAGTTCTTCTGTGTATTCTTGCCATCTCTTCTTAATATCTTCTGCTTCTGTTAGGTCCATACCATTTCTGTCCTTTATCGAGCCCATCTTTGCATGAAATGTTCCTTTGGTATCTTGAATACTATCCTGTTATAAGAAGAAATGAAGTACTGACACATGCTACAACATGGATGAACTTGAAAATGAACTTGAAATGTCCAAAAATCCATAGGAAATTAGTAGCTGCTGACTTTCCTGGTGGCTGAGATGGTAAAGCATCTGCCTACAATGCAGGAGGCCTGGGTTCAATCCCTGGGTTGGGAAGATCTTCTGGAGAAGGAAATGGCAACCCACTCCAGTATTCTTGCCTGGAAAATCCCATGGATGGAAGAGCCTGGTAGGTTACAGCCCCTGGGGTCGCAAAGAGTCAGACACGACTGACTTATGACTTAGGGGCTGAGGTCGTAGGTAGAATGAGGACTAATAGGTATGGGATTTCTTTTTGGGGTGATGGAAATGCTCTGAAGTTAGAGAGTGGCAATGGTTGCACAAATTTGTGACTATACTAAAACCCACTGAACTGGATGGCATCATCAACTCAGTGGACATGAGTCTGAGCAAACTCCGGGAGATGGTGAAGGTCAGGGAAGGCTGGCGTGCTGCAGATCATGGGGTCACAGAGTCAGACGCGACTTAGTAACTGAACAACAACGTACACTTTAAAAGAGTGAATGTATGTTATATGAATTATACCTCAATTTTTTTCTTAAAAAAAAGTAGTTGTGTAGATCTGTAGGGGATCTTGCAGAACATTGAACCCAGCATCCACTCCTTGGCCCTGTGTTAAAGATGGGAAACTTATAGCCCAGAGAGGAAAAGGATCACACTGCAAACCTGAGACAGAACAGAGATAGAACCCAGAACTATATCCATCCCAAATTCCCCTGCCCAGATTGTTAGTTCCTGGAGGACAAGAGACTTTTCTTCATCCTGTACCTCCTCTAATAGCAGCACACGACCCTGGGGCACAGTGCAGAGGTGACAGTCAGGATGGCTCCAGATGCGAGCCTCTAGATAGAAAGCCGAATCCAATGAGCCGAAGGCACATGGATTCACTGGCCCACACAACTGGGAGGGACAAGGGTGTGCTGGGGACTCGGATGACCTCCCCACCCCCTGCCTGTTTCTTCTCTGCCTCCCTCCTTCTCCTTATCTTGCTCACATGGCAGGGAATAGGGCTGCTGGCTTCTGGAAACTCTGAGAATCACACCTTTAGAACTTGCATTCCAGAGGCAAGCAAACTGTTCTCCCAGAACCTATGATGCTAGCTGGGGGTAACAGCTCTATGTGGTCCAGTTGGGTCATATTAGGTGGATCGGAAAATGAAAATCTTCAAAAGGTCAGGCCATCTAGTAGAGTACTGAACTCTGTGACCAGGAGTCCCAGAACCCCAGATATTTGGGGATGGATGGGGAGGAGTGCTTCTATCATCAGAAGTGGGAGGGAGGCTGGGCAGGCAAAAACTCAGCCTCCCTCTCCCCCAGGGGCCACTGTGGGATAATCTAAGAACTGAGGTAGAAGGCAGTCATGGATTTTAGATGCAGAGTGGTGTGGGGTGTAAGTCTCAGCTTATTACTTTCCGGCTGTATCCAGGTAGGCAAGTGACACTCCTCCCACCGCCTACCCCCAGCCTCTGTTTTCTGAACTACAAAGGGAGAACAGTAATCCCCAGCCCAGAGAATCATAAATATTTGAGATAAGAATCATAGAGTGATTGCCCAGAGCCTGGCACACAGTGGGGGCTAAGGCCAGTTATTACATTGTTCTTGATGATTTGGGTGGCTTGATCTTTGGCCTCTGGTCAGATGCTGAGGATTCTGAGAAAATGCTTCAGACAATGGGGGCTTCCCAAGGTCCAGATCCCTGACCCAGAGTTGAGGGGGTGGTGTGAGAGGGACCACTCCTCCTTGGGTAAGGACTGCCCATGTGGGGCATGACTTGGGGTCAGCCTAGAGCTGCCCCAACCTGCAGGTGACCTTGGCCTGTTGACCTGCCCTTTCTCAGCTCAGTGTCCCCTGGTTCAGATAACACAGCCCTGGGTGACTGCTCAGGGTTCTTCCTCACCTAGGGCTACTATGAACTCAATGAGTGTCCCCTCCTGGAGTGGTCTACATCCCCTTTTTATAAAGGGATCAAGCAGCCTTTGCTGCAAAGTTGAGGTCTGCTCTGTGCAAAGCCCAGTGCAGGGCACAGGGACTCACAGGTGACTCTGATCCCCTGTGTTCAAGATGCCTGCAGCCTGCTGGATGAATGGACATGGTCACCGACTCCCTGTGTCACCTTGGGCAAGTCACCACTCCGCTCCAGTGCTCCCTTTTGCCCCATCTGTAAGGGAAGGAGTTAATCGTGAGGACGACAGCCTGTGGCCAGGCTCACAGCCCCATCTGGTCCCAAAGAGGTGGCTGGGTAGCCCATCCCCCATGCCTTAGCTTCAAATCTAGTGACATCATCCCCAACCCTCTCCGTTTCCCAGGCAACTGGGGTGCTGGCCGAGGCTCCCCAGGGGCCCAGACCGTCTGGATTTCCTTACACATAACTGTACCTCGTCCACATTTTCACAATTAAATTGTCAGTTTGGGTTAAGTGTTGTCTGCTGATGGCTGTCAACCTCTCTCTGGCTCCCCTCACTCTTCACCCAGAGCAGGTAAGTGAGAACGTCTTGCCCAGCTGGTCCCTCTGTGCTGTGGAAAGAGGCTAGGATGCAATGAGAGGCAGGAGGTCTGGGTTCCAGTCCAGCTATGCCAGACATTTGCTGTGTGATCTTGGGCAAGTCATTTCCCCTCTCTACCTAGGTTTCCCCACCTTAAAAATAGGTTTAATCATCTCTGCCCAGCCTTCTTTCATGGAGAAGGGCAATGGCAACCCACTCCAGTACTCTTGCCTGGAAAATCCCATGGACGGAGGAGCTTGGTGGGCTGCAGTCCATGGGGTCGCTAAGAGTCGGACACGACTGAGCGACTTCACTCTCACTTTTCACTTTCCTGCATTGGAGAAGGAAATGGCAACCCACTCCAGTGTTCTTGCCTGGAGAATCCCAGGGACGGGGGAGCCTCGTGGGCTGACGTCTATGGGGTCACACAGAGTCGGACACGACTGAAGTGACTTAGCAGCAGCAGCAGCCTTCTTTCCTCTCACCCCAAAGCAGTTACAAGTCTCACAGGACCCATAACTGTGGCAGAGCTTAAAAAACTGTAAAGCCCAGCTCTTGAAAGGGACTTCTCTGAGTCCCTGCTAGATAAATGGGTAAGGTTAGTCTCTGCTCTGGTCTGCCCTGCATCCCTCTGGCTGTAGATCTGGCTCAGGTCTCCTCCTCTGGTCTTCATCAGTCTGTTCCTATACCAAAAAGGCAGAAAAGGTGCTCTTTCCAACAAAGCCTGGTGGCCCTGAAGGTGAAAGAGTAGAGGTGCTGGGCTGGATGGTGAAGGGCCCTGCATCTCATGACAGGTGTGCCGCACTAAGTGGCCAGGCTTTCCCTCCCCACGATGGGCCTAAGTCACTACTCACCCCAACTTTCCCCTCTCAGCTCCCAGGAACTCTCTTTCCCCTCCCCTCCCTTCCAGATCCACCCCCAGATCAGCTCCAGACCTCTTCTAGGCCCCGCCTTGGCAAAGCCCAGTCTCTTTAGTTCAATGCTCGGGGCCCTCCCTGGCATGGGCCTGTCTCCCCCCAGTCATTCTCCCTCCTGCCCCTCTTGATGCCAGCAGCAAAGAGCCCCCCGCTTACCCTTCCCTGAAACCAGACTTCTCCCTCTTTGTCTCTGCTTAAGCTGTTCCTGCTGCTGGGAAGGGACTCCCTCACCCCCTGGCCACCTGACAATTCCTCCCCCACCTGCACATTATTTATATAGACATGAATGCTAAGTACAAACGAGCTCTCCATCTGGAACTGTTTATGTACCTGGCAGAAAAGGAACTAACCTTTATCAAGGACCGATTACGTACAGAACATTTTACATATATCATCTCTTTAAGCCCCACAGCAACCCTAGGTGGTAAATTTCACTATTCCGATTTTCCAGATGAGAAAACTGAGGCTCAGAGACAGGAAGTTATCTTTTCCAAGGCCAGAGGTGGGGGTTGGTATTGAAACCCCTAAAACCCACACTTGTTTCAGGCTTTGGTGGAAGCATTTCCCTCAAGATTACAGGGTTCTATGTACATGGAAATACTTACTATTAAGGAGATGGTGCTGCTTTGCAAATTCCAGGGACCACTGTGAAGTACCCAAGACTGTCACATAGAAGAGGGGACCCGTGAAGAGAGCCAGGGCCACGGGAGGAGTCATGGATCTCTGCCCTAGATGAAGGAGGACCTTCTCCCAGGCAGAGTCATCTCATCACAGAAGAGACTGCCCTGGAGGAAGTGAGCTCCCTACCCCGGGGTTATGCCAGCAGAGGCTGGGTGAGGAATTCACCCATTCCTGCAGCAATTTTGGAAGAACCACTGTTCACTGACCCTGATGGAGCACCTGGGATGCAGCATGGCCGAGACGGAGCCAGTGGCTGACCAATGCTGCTCCCGGAGCAGTGGAGACATTCACAGGGGCTCTGGTAGCCAGAACTTCAGGGGTCTAAGAGGGTGAGTGGCCCAACTCTGAGATTGTGATATCACCTGAGACAAATACATAATTTCCACCTTTTCACTATATAAGCCTGGCTGCTTCAGCTATCTCTTGCTACATAACAAAGTATGTCAAAATTCAGTAGCCAAAAAGAATGATTGATTGATTGATTCTCCTGATTCTGCAGGCTAAAAGGGCACATATGCCCAGCTTACTGTGGGCTCATTGGCGAGGCTGCCCTTGGTGGGTGGGTCAGCCAGGCCTGAGTTCTGCTGGGCTGGCTGGGCCATCTCCATGTGGTGTCAGGGCCTCTACCTGAATTTAGAGCCCAGCCTGGGCTTCTGGGGGAGGCTGGGCTGGGCTCCACGGGGCTGAGAGCAGAAGCTGCAGGGACCCTGAAGCCTGGGCTCCAGAGCATGCATAGCGTCACTTTTGTCACATGCCATACTGACTCAAGGAGATCAGCAAGTCACGAGGCCAGCCCAGATCAAGGGGGGGGACATAGCCTTCACCTCTGCATGGAGTCATATTTCAAAGGGGACCGTGTGTCCTGGGATGAGAGGAATTGGTGCCACTCAAAACCTCCCTTGCTGGCCAGTCCAGGAAGAGTTCAGACCAGCAACAGTGCATGGCTTACGGGCTGGGTGTCGGGAGACCAGATTCCTCGTCTCCTGCACCAGTGACCTAGTGATGTGAGACATCACATGTCTCAGCCTCGGTTCCTCCCTGTGTGCAATGGAGACACTGAGTGTGGCAGATCTCTGGCCCTGTGGGTGTGCAGGGTGAGACCCATGTGGCAGAAACACTGACTGGTATTCATACCAGAGACGGGGAAACCCAACTGGAGAAGGCACTGCCAACCCTGGAGCCTGCTGCTTCCCACTCCTCTCATTCTGGGGGCAGCACTGTGGCTTGGCTGGAGTTGAAAAGAAGTTGAAAGAGGCCAGAAACCCAAACTTGCCTCCTGAGCAGCCACGACCCCAATTAAACAATGGAGAGTTGAAAGTGGCTTTTCAGAAGTAACGCCCTCAGTAGACGTGACTAGTGGAGTGGTGTTACCTACACCCAGGATAGAAACCTCCTGCCTCACCCCAACCAGCCCCAAGCCTGCTCCCTGAGCCTTATAAAAGAACAGCCCCTCCCTCTAGGTGACTGAGAAGGAGGAGAATGTCCCTCTTCCTGGCACTGGGCAGAGGCTCAGTGGGGCACAGGCCTGGGATTGCAGACCTGGCATAAATGATATAAATGATCAGACGGACCTGGGGCTCAGTGTGCTCAGCTGCAGAGCAATGCCTGCCTCACCCACAGGCACAGTACTGCCCGGCACACAGTAGGTGCGTGATGTTATCTCCCAGGAACCTTAGGAAGGAGTGATTTAATGGTTTCCCATTTTGCAGATGATGAAACCGAGGATCACAGAAGTTGAGTGACTTATCCAGGGTCACACCTTGGGTGAGCACAGGAGCAGAATCAGGCCAGGTGTCTGATGATATGTGTGCTGCTGTTTGATCCCCTTCCCCCTTGCCTGGAGGATCTGGCCGCACAGGGCTTGCGGACCCCTGGAGCAGGGAACCTCTGGGCTAGGCTACTCTGCTCAGCCCCACTGTTCACCTGCCTTCCCAGGTAGGCCATTCTGAAAAACACTCTGTTGCTGAAAACAGCACCCTTTGGTATCATTGTTTCTACCACGCTCACAGTTTATCCTAAATCAATCATGTAAGGAGAACCAAGATGTGGGTTCTAGAGTTGAAAAAGCCCTTGGAGTCTATCTAGTTCAACCTCCTCACTTACAGATGAGGTGATGGGATCAGAGAGAGCAAAATAATTATCTGCTGTCACACAGCTGAGCACTGACGGGGCTAAGGACTATAACCAGGTCACCCTGCCCATATCCAGGGCTCCTAGAAGTAGCCAACTTGCCCCTACCCATCTCCACCAAGGCCTCGAACCCAAGGGAGGGAAGGTGAGGTGGGTGGAGGGGTCAGCAGAGGTCAACATGGGAAATGGAACTGTGTCCCTTCCTGGGTGCCCAGGGGTGGGAGGTGGAAAGGTGTATAACCCAGAACAATGGCAGGCAAGGGCTGAGAAGCCTACTGACAGGAAGCCCCCAGCACATCTGGGCGATTAGATACCCAGAGTCACCAAGGGTAACTGAGGAGAAGGAAACTATATTAACATCCACAGCATAGTAGCCAAGAGTGTGCCTACCCTGCCCAGCTCAGCGCCTCCTCCCCTCTGAAGGGAGCTAGCAGCCCAGGCCACCAGCACAGGCCTGACCCACACTGATCCTTGAGAAGGCTCCTGACAGGAGATAGGAGGAAAAAGGAGGGGGGAAGTTCAGTTGATTTTAAAGATGAAAAACATTCTTCTCCCAAGTATCTCAGAGAGCCCCAGAATGTCTGAGGTGGTAAAGTGCACCGGCTTTGTGCAAATGGGGAGACTGGGGTACAGGAAGGAGCAGCCTCTTGTTCAAGTCTCCTTGACCCTCAAGCCAAGGTTTTGTCACCCCTTCCTCAGGCTCCCCCCTACACCCCCCCTTCCCGCCCTGTCCAGGGCAGAGGTCCCAGTCCTAGCTGATGTCTGGATTGTGAGTCACAATACCGGGCTGGGTAGCTGGAAGGCCCTACAGGGCTCAAGGCTGGGCTCCAGGAGACCTGGGACCTTCTCCTGGCCTCCGTCAACTCCTCTCCAGAGAACACAAAGTCACAATCCTCCTCCCATCGGTTTCAGTGGGGGCCACTAGCTAAGGTGCACTCTGAGCCCTAGAGATCTGGGTTCAAATATTAGCTCCAACACTTGCCAGATCCTCCGTATTGAGCCTCAGCTTCTGTGTCTATGAGAGGGGTACTAATCCTCACCTTAGAGAATACAGAAGTTCCGATGGGACTGTATTCTTCCCATTTTATAGATGAAGAAACTAAGGTTCAGGGAGTTTAAGCAACTCGCTCAAGATTACACAGCTAAACATAAAATTGGGCATGATCAACACTGGAACCCAAGTCTATGTGACTTCAAATTGCTTTCTGTATCTACTCTAGCTGGGAGACAGAAGATTTCTAGCTGAAAGACTGCTTGTGCAAATATTAGGAGGCAGCTGAAATGAGCAAAGGGCTGGACCCAGAGGACGATGCATCCCAATTGAACGGAAGTCACCTGGAATGGCTCTGACTGTGGTGGCCAGAGTGCCTTGGAATGGGAGAGCTCAGGACACACTTTTGACCCCCTGTTAGAAGCCTCTAAGGTGGAGCAGTAGTGTCTGCCACACCCCCTTCCTACACACCCCACCTAAAACCCCACTACCTTCCCATGGCATTTGTAATGGGATTGACCCCAATGCTCTGGAAGAAGAGATGGGGGTGTCCCAGCACGTGTTCACAAGGACATTCCTGTGCCTGTAAGCAGGAGTATATGTATACTGGTGTTGCCCACTTGGCAGCTGTGTGTGTCCTCACTGTGTGCATGGAAACGTGTGTGCTTGTGCATAAACTGGATGCGGACAGTCTGCATCTTGAAGATGTGTATGGCCGTTTAACTTATATGTGCTTCTGAGTGTGTGGGGGCATGTGGTTTGTCCAACTATCTACTGAGTGTGTTTGTGACCATTTGGAGGTTAAGTCTAGCCCTGTGTTCAAGGGAGACTGCCTGCTTACATGCAGGATACTTGCATGGCTGAGAACATGCAGGGGGTTCTGTGGGCTCAGATGAATGTGTTGTATATGCAGGGATCTGCAGCCAGGTTAGGACAGCCTACGGGAGCCACTTCACAGGTGGCTGCAAAGAACAGGGGAAAGAGTAACCAGGTGTTCTGGGGACCTGAAAGAAGTCTTTTTTCCACTAAATCTGTTTCTCCTTCTGCTAATGAACTAGATTATCCTTGGAATTGAGGCTCCTGGGGTGGAAGGGATGGGGGGAGACAGAAGTCAAGAAATCCAAAGCACCTGACCCAGCAGTTAGAAATGGGAGTGGAATAGTATCAGCCAGGAAGGGCCAAGGAGGGGGTGGAAGGTGTGGGTACTCAACCAGTCCCAGGGAAGTTGCCCCTGAAACAGCCCCAGCCCCAGGCTAGGTCTACAGTGCACACGAAGCACCATAGTCTGCTTTAGCTTCTGAAACCCAGTCCTTGGCTGGTGGTCTCCCTGGGACCAGGCAGACTCCCCAGCACTCATCCCATAGATGGGACATCTGCCTTCTTGTTGCCTAAGGTTTACAGCCGCCTCGCACGCAGCACACAGCCCTCGCACCTCTTTTCTTTGCTGAGAGTTCCCAGAACTGGAGCAGAGGAGGTCTGGAGAGGTGAACTGGAGAAGCTGGTCCTGGGATGCCAGGGCAGCTCTCCTGACCCACAACGCTTATAGTAATGGACCTTCAACACCAACTCGTACTGACACCCGGGCTCCGCACTCAGACCTAAGTCTGACTTCCCTCTGAGCCGTGGCTTCCTCTTCTGCCTAACCAGACAGGGTGGAGGATCCAAACAGGGCTTGCTGTCAGGTTTAGAAATCAGCCCTACCTGGGCCCCAAGCGCCCTGGGCACGCAGTAGGCTCACAGCCCGTACGCTCAGTACACACCAGCTAGAGTTATAATTAGTAAGTCTCTTCTTTGCAGCTCAACAGGGTGAGACGTCCTCTCGTGCCGCTGGCGCCGCGGGTCCGTGGCATCCGCGGGGACCCCGCCCCCGCCCCCCGCGCGCGCGGCCCGAGCCACCCGGTGGGGTTTCTGCGCGCTGACGTGGGCGGATCAAAGCAGCTGCCGGCTCCTTATAAAGCAGTTCGGGCTGCCCGCGCCCGGAGATCGTGCCGGGTGAGGAGCAGAACTCGCGCGAGTCAGCGAGCGCCCTCCAGTCCCCGAGGGACCCCAGCCGGCCGCGGCTCGCCAGGATCCCGGGCGTCCTTTCCAGGCAGCTCTCGAAGAGGACGCCCTCGCCGCCTGCCCAGCCGGGAGAGCGCTCGGGTCCTCCAGGGGCCGCGCTCGCAGCTCCCCGGCCCGCCCGGCCAGGCGAGCGCCCCAGGAGGTGAGCCGTGGCCGCGGGCAGAGGGCGGGCTCTCAGCCGAGACCTGCCAGAGCGGGGGGCGGGGGTGGGGGACCCCGTTGGGCACCCGCTCCCGGGCAAGCAAAGCCAGTCCTCCTCCGTAACTCTGTTCCTTGGCTCTCCCAAGCAGTCCCTTCGCTGAGAGCAACCGCTGGGGCCTCGGGGCGCGGGCTCTAAGCGGATGAGAGGTAGAGATGGGCTGTACAGACCCCGCGGCCCGCCTCAAGCCTTCCAGTCCCGGTCCCACCCCCCCCCCCCCATTCGACCCTCTCCCTCCGAGTCAGCCCACGGATGAGGTCATGCCCGAGCCATCCCGGGGGTGGGGGACTTGGATCCAGCGGCAGAGGGTGTGTGTGGTGGGGCGGGAGAGGGTGGCAAAAGGCGGAGAACGACTGCAGCTCCTACTAAATTGGGGGGCGGGGGCGGACGCCTTGCTTTGAGACCTGCTTCCAGAAGCGGCAGGGTGGGGGTAGGGGGAGGGGTGAGAATCGAGAGTTTGTTTACAGACCTGAGCTCCAGGCTGGGGGAGGTAGGGAGGAAGAAAGTCCCGTCCGGGCCCCGAGGCACCTCTGGAACAGCCGCGAACATCTGGCTGAGCTCGCGCACGGGTCCCACACCTCCCACCTCCCAGAGCTTAGGTACCTCCAAGACCCTCACGGTCCTTAGGCGCTCGAGGTCTGGCTTAGAGGGGATAGTGGGAGGAACCCCGAGTTCCCCCACCCCACCCTTCCCAATTCCAAACTAACCCGTTTCGCGGGTCACCCGGCGCATCGTCAGCAGCCCAGCAGACACATCTAGGAAGACTCGCGGCCAGAGTCAAAGCCGTGTTGAGGGCCTCGCCTGGCTCGGCTCTGCAGGTAACCTTGAAGCAGTCGCTCGGCGTCACCGGTTCTCTAGGTCGGCTCTGTAAGCTGCGCACCTCCTGGCTTCGGGCCGGGCCCGAGGCGACCTTCTGCGCGGCGTGGACACAGCGCGAGCGCCGGGTGCGGGTTCCCGGCCTGGCCAGCGCTCACGCGGGAAGGGGGTGTTTGGTGTGCGCCCGTCGACTCTGGCTCAGAGGGGCAGCCTCGCAGGCAGCGGGGTTTCCAGGGCCTTCCAGAGCCTAAGCCTTATAACCACCTGTTGGAGCGGGCCTGCGGCTACGCTTGCGGTGCCCACCGTGTGCACAGCCGGGAAGGTTTCAGCTCTTGCCCGCTGCAAGCCGGGAAGCTTGAGCCTTCTGCCCAGCGGGAGGAGGAAGGGACCGCTTGTCTCTCCAGAGACACTGTGCTTTGATGAGGGTCCACTACACGCCTGATCCCAAGGGAGGTTCCGAGCCGGGCCTGAAGCAAGAGGTCGGGCAGTCCGGGGCGGACCGCGGCAAGTGGAGGGTCTTATAGAAGGACCAGATCTGAGAGGGCACTTAGTTTCCTCTTCACCGCATGCCCGGAGCGGGATACCGGGGCCCAGGAAGAGAAGGGGACTTGCCCAAGGTCCCAGGGCACCGGGAGGCTGCTGCCTAGCCCACCTCGAACCCGGGTTTAGCGCCCCCTGGCGGGCTGGGGGCTCCGGGAGGAGCGTGCTCCCTGACCCTCCAGGCGCAGGCTGAGGGTGACCCAGCGGCCCTCGCGGCTGTCCTAGACACTCTGACAGTGGACAGGAATAATCTGCCAGGACCCAGAGGCCCAGACCGGGAGCCGCCTCCCCCAGCGACGTGCCAGGGCAGCGAAGGGAGAAGCCCAGGACCACCGGGGCTGCTCCGAAATAGCCAGGGATAGCTTGGAGGCCTGGGTCCCGGTGCGCACTCGCGCGGCCCCCTTCTCTCTCTCTGCGCGTTGGGCTGGACGCGGATCCCCTGCGGTGAGTCCGCGCTCTTCTCTATCCGCGTGCAGCCCTTCCTTCTTCCTACCCTGGAATGCTGGGCGCCTTAGGGGGCAGCCCACACTTTGGAAGGGGGTGGGGGCGAGGAGGGACAGTGACCAAAGTTTTAGATCTCTTCCCCGCCGCCCCCTCCCGGCATATCCAGCCGGTATTTTTCTCGTTCTCAGGAGCGTGTGGGAAGAGGGGGCTCAGTTAGACTTAAGACCCCAGCTGAAACACCACTCCTGCTTCCCCGCCCCCAGTGCCTTAGAGCGAGCACCACTAGCTTGGGAGAACTCTGCGGAGGAGAAAGAACATGTAATTCAGAGGTTTCTCCCTGCCTTGCTCTGGGTCATGCAGCAAGGTCCCAGAAAACAGTGGGTTTTAAAATATGTGTCTGTGCGTGTGTGTGCTCTTAAGGCGCACACGTACATGCACACACTACACAGGTAGGTGTAATACTGGGAACTTAGGGAGAGGGGGCTCAAAATACCTGCAGACTACGGGAGACTGGAAAGACCTCAGGAGATGCGTGAAGTCCAGGCCCTCGTTTTTATAGACTGGGAAGCTGAGGCTGGGGTGGTGGAAGGTCCAAGGTCAGACAGTCAGATGAGAACACCTCTTTTCGGGTCAAGCGCCCCCCACTAAGGCGCCTCCTTTTTCCAACTCCCCAAACCCTTTGGGAAGAAATCCCTTTGTCTGCTCCTCCCCAGGGAGGAGGGCCTGGGACTGTGTTTGTCTCCGGACTAACGCCAGGTGTTGGTAAATTTGGGAGAAGCTGGGAATGGAGTTAATGAGGTGAGAATGAAGAAGCGGGGCAGGGGAAGAAGAAATAGAGAAAAGGCGGAGAAAGCGACTCTGCGGCCTGCGGGCGGGGTAAGGGTACTCCGCGGCCCAGGACGCCGCCTGGCGGCCAGAGGCGGCATCCCGCCGGCCCCGTGAGCTTCCCGGCTTAGCCAAGGCCAGGCTGCCCCGCCTCCGATCCGGCCTGGGCACCATCCGACCCTCCAAGAGGGCACCGCTGGAGGAACTAGGAATCTCAGGACCCTGAGTAGCCCTCACTGCACAAAGACTTTTGCCATCCCCTTTTTCATCCTACCCGTCACAGCCCGAGAAACTGATGCCCCAGAGCAAGCCCCCGTTTTCCTTGTCTTCTCACGGTCCATGATCTCACCCGACAGTGCGTAGATGTGATCGTAGAAGACTGCCGCACGTTGGCTGAACAATCCCATTTCACATCTCCAGGCCTCAGTTTTCTCATCTGTGAGACAGGGGCAGTGATAGTACCATCTCCCAGGGTTGCTGGGAGGAAAAAAAAAATCGTTCGCGTTAGTGATGTTCTTTTTAAAAGGTGAATTGTGTCATAATCACAGTTTGAATAACAACTGTGGTCCCAGTTTACAGAAGGGGTATAAACCGAGCCCCAGCGAGGAAGGAGAATGCCCAAGCCGGCAATAACTAACAATATTGCGGCGATGAGAAACCAGATCCTGGGCGCGGAATCTGCTCTTCCCATTGCCCGCCTTCAGCTTCTGCCCTCGACACCTTCCGTCGCTCTCTAGGGCGGTGTGCTTGTCCCTCTGCTTAGCTTCTCTCAGCTTCGCTCTCTGAGGTTCTCGCTCCCTCTCGCTGTCTCTCCGCCTGGTCTCTCCTGAGTCTTTGATCCTGTCGCCCTTTCTCTTCTCGCCGCGGGCGTCTCTAGGTGGACACGCCCTCGGCCGCGCTCCCGCGGCACCTAATTTGAGCCAGACGCCGGCAGCGTCCGGGACTATGTTGGGCTGGAGGCGACGCCCGCCGCGCGCCCGGCCTTCCCGGGCCCCAACCCCTCCTTTGTAATTTGAATAAAACGCCCCCACCCCTCACGCCCGTGGCCCCCGCCCCACGCGCCGCCTTAACCCACAGCCTCCGCTCTCCCCGACTGCAGGCGGCCTGCGCGCAGGACGAGCGACGGCGGCCGGCAGCGCGGCTGGACTTCGGCGCGGCTTCCCCAGGGTGAGACCCCCCTGCGCGCCCGCCGCGCGAGGATGAGGGCGCGGCCGCAGGTCTGCCAGGCGCTGCTCTTCGCCCTGGCGCTCCAGACCGGCGTGTGCTATGGCATCAAGTGGCTGTAAGTAGGGGATCCGCGTCTACGCAGATGGGCCCCCGAGGGCGGGGGAGGCGGAGAGCGTTAAGGGGCCCCCTGGATCGGGCCAGCGTACCCAAGACCGGGGAGCAGAAGTAGCCTAGGGGCTGTGGGCGAGTCACCCTTCTCAAGCCTCCTTTTCCTCCTCTGTCAAATATTGTCCTTACCTGAGGGAGGAGCGAGACAGGGCGTGGAAGACGACGGAATTGCTCTGTCCTGTGCAGCTGAGAGTTACGCAAGACCTCCACCAGGACAGATGGAAAGAGTCGTAAGGGTCTGTGCCCTGCACACAAGGCCTGCTGAATATTACGTTCCTTGTCCGTCTCCTGACCCTAGCTGGAGGTCCTCAAACAGTTTAGACTGCCCCACCTGCGTGACCTTGGGGAAGTGTCTCTCAGCTTCTGGGAGTCTCAGCGTGCTCCTTTGTCAAAGAGCCGGAAAGAGCCTCCGTCTCACTCAGGTCAGATGAGAAGGGGCTCATGAAAGAACCTCCTTAACTGTCAGATGCTCTGCACATGTGAAAGACAGTCCTTTAGACAGAAATTATTAATGGAAGGGTAGGTGGGAGAGAAACTCTCTTCCAGCAGAAGGGAGTGCCTGCTCTGTGCAGGAGGGAGCAGTGAGGGAAGGCAGAGAGGAGTAAAACCCAGCCGCTTCCTGGAGAAGCTGCCCTCTGGTCTGGAAGAGATAAGCCCAGGCTGTAAATAACTTCCAAGTGCTCCAGAAGAGACCAGGGCAGTATTGTGGGACTGAGAGGAGAGGAGCGCACCTGGTAGGGGCATGTATTGGGAAGCCAGGTAGATTTTTCCCGGGTAGTGCTCCTAGGAGGGACCTGAGGAATCTCTGGAAGTTTGGCGGGTCAGGGCAGTGAGAGAAGGGCCCTTTTGGGTGGAGGAACTCCCAGGGTGGTTGAAAAGTTCAGGACGGGACACACTCTATAGATTTCCAGGTCGGGGGCGGGGAGCCATGCAGATAAGACAGGCAGGGGACAGATTATGGAAGTTGGGGAGGGACTGTGAGGAAGGTTCATGGATTAGCTGGAAGACAGGGCGATAGTGGCTGGGCCACCAGCAAACAGTCTTGAGGTCACCAGCCCTGCCTCTTCTGGGGCTGAGTTATCGATTAATTTTCCTCTGGAGAGGGGAACGCCATCTTTTTGCATTTCTTGTTTGCAAGGAGAAGCCTGGGCTCAGCGGCTTCCCAGCCTAGGGTGGGGTGCGTGTGTGTGTAGGGTGGGGGTGGGGGGAACCAGCTTTTCTCAGCTGCTCCTGATTAGTTTTATGAGAAATCAGCCACTTTTCTCCTTCTGCTGGTACCTGGCACTGCCCCAGTTGGTGAGAACCTCTGATCAGGGAGCCCAAGCCCTTCTCGCCCACCACTAACATTGTATAGAAAAGGAAACTGAGGTCCAGAGAAGGAAAGGCATTGTTAAAGGGCACAAGGAGCATCAGAGGCCAAGAACTGGGCTTGCCACTAGCATGTTGTGGGGTACATTGCTATCATTCCCTCCGAGAAATGTGTGACTTGCACGGGCCTCCAAGCTGGCATGTGGCTTGGTAGGGTCTGCAGTAGATGGCTAGTTAAGCCCAACATCCATGCTATCCCCACTGCATAGCCTAGGCTGCCACAAAAAAATGAGTATACATCAGTGTCTGCCTTAAAAGCACTTCCAGCCTCTTGAGGGAAATAGACATATAATGATACAAAGTGGACTTTGGGCTGTGTCCTAGAAGAGGGAGCATGGGAGCCCAGAGGAAGAGTGGTTAGTCCCACGTAAGGGAGGTGACTTTGAGCCAGGCTTCAAAGGATAGATAGGATTTCAATGGCCATGGATGGAATGCAGAGCAGGCATCCTAGGCAGAAGGAACCTCAGGGACAGGACTGTGCGTGTGGGGAAACAGAGAAGCCAGAAATTACAGGAGCTTACCAGTAAATCCCCAGAGCTTTAGACATTTAACTTTGATAACACTCTTGTGAAGTAGGTGACATTCTTATCGCTACCGTTTTACAAATGAGGAAACTAAGGTACAGAGAGGTTAAGGAACTGGCCTAAGGTCACACAGCTAGTTAATTAATGGTGGATGTGGGATCAGAAGCCAGGCAGACAGGCTCCATGAAGCCAAACCTCTTTGATAGTGGTTAAATTGCTGGAGCTGAAGATACAGGAGGAAGCAGGAGAAAGAGTGGAGTTTAAGAATAACAATATGTGTGTATCTGTGTGTGTATATATATGGCCTTGCAGACCATATGGCAAGGCCATATATATATATGGCCTTGGAATATGCCAGGCACTGTTCTACATTCTTGATGTATGTTTCATCTGTCTCCCAACCACCATGTGAAGTGGGTTCGGCCATCTCCCTCATTAAACAGAAGAGGGAGTAGAGGCTCAGCGGGTCTTTAATGAACAGGGTGTCACAGCTAGTAGGCAGCAGGGGCAGAATTTGGACTTAAGCTGCCTGGCTCTGTTTCCTCTTGGTCTCAGAACCACAGGAAAGTTAGGAATAGAGAAGTGTACAGTGGGGATGAAAAGCTGGGGGTCCTGAGGATGTGGCTTTGGAAAGTAAGCTGAAGAGGAGAGGGGAATTTGACATGGGAACTGAAAGCAGACGTGGCTGAATGACCCAGAATGCCTACCGATGGGGACCCAGGACTCAGCCTGAACTTCCTGTGGAGTGGGGGTAAGGGAGAGGGGGTGGAAACACCTGGGGGGGTCCCTCCCCTACTTCCCCTCCCACCCAAGCCAAATGGTGGGAGACTCAGACCAGAGATTGTGGGGAGAACATTCTCTGGCTGTCGTGGGGGCAAAGAGGATGGTTCCAGCCTTCTCTGAGCCTCTGGAGGCAGCCCCAGGGTGGGTGGAGTGGCCCCAGTGAGTCTGCTGCTCATTCTGGGTCAGGCCTTTCGAGGAAGAGTCCGAAGAGACTCAGAAGGACACAGCTGCCGCAGAGAGGCTGGGAGAAGCACTGGACCCGAGTTAGGAGACCTGAGTCCCAGCCTGAACTCTGACAGTTCACTAGCTGTGAGCCAGACCTCAGGCAAATCAATCACTTGAGCCTTTCTGAGCCTCAGTTTCCTCATCTCTACAGTGGCGTGAAAGAGCCCTAGCCTGTGATCTAGGAGTTTTAGCCTGGCTCTGCTTCTGATTCTCTGACTGGCTGCTTGTTGTACAGGTCTGGGCAAGCCCTACCCTTCTCTGGGCCTCAGTGTTCCCACTTGCACAATGGAGCGGGGACACTGAGGCTCGGAGAGGGACGGTGACTTGCCCAAAGTTGAACGTTAGATGAGCAGCTGAGCTGGAGCTGAAACCCAGGTCTCTGCGCCCCTCACCACCACCCCACCATTCCCAGGAGAGCCCCAACTCCTGAATGAGGAGACCTCAGCCATCCCACGGCCCCCTTGGCATAGGCCTCGCCTGTGAACTCTCTGTCCCCTCCTGTCCTCTCTTCCACCTTCTCCCCCATGCACCCACCCCCAGATAAACCAAAATGTTTTCAATTAGGGGTCTGCTGCAGTGAGGCAAGCCGGACGAGATGTCCAGACGGGTAACTCCCCCACCTCCCACCCTAATCCTTGATTACCTCCCCAAGGGGGCCTTAGTTAGAAACGGTCATTACCACTAATTACCAGATGACCGCATCGCCCTCCTCTGGAGTGGAATCCGCTGCCTCCCGTCTCCTGATCTCCCTGTCTGCACGCTTCTGTGAGCCGGCCTCTCCCAGTGCGCTGCAGCTGGCCGCTCTGTCCCGACTGCGCTCTCCGCAGCCCCGTGCCCACCCAGCACCTCCAAGATGGTTCCCATTTGTCCTCCACCCTCCTGGGAAGGCTGAGACTCATTGTCCACACTGGATTCCCCTCATGGAACCTCTCTCACCACCAGCTGGGGAGGTGGATGCTTGATGACTTCGGAGATGGACAGAATGACCCAGAGTAGCTGATCCAGACCCCAGGAGTCCAGAGAACCCCTCCCGGGAGCCGCAGTGCCCGGTGCTCAGGAGTTACCTGAACTGAGCTCCCCAGGAAAAGTCTGAGCTTACGTTATCCACTTTCTGAGCAGGAGCCCAGGGAAAGGACCTGGAAGACAGCCACCCTGCATCGTGCCTGCTGTATGCCCAGTACCGTGCCGGGTGTTTTCTCATATACCTCCTGTAATCGTTCCTGTTGTGAAACAGAAGACTGGCTCAGAGGGGAAGGATGGAAGCTGGGCAAGGGTGATGGGCAGAGTGGGCTCAGGGCAGGCTGAGTGTGGACAGACCCCAGCCCAGTAGAAAGGGAACCCAGGAAGGTGGCATCCGGAGGAGGCCGAGCACCCAGGCATTGGACCGCCTCAGTGTCCTCCTCTGATTAAAGTGGGTATATTCTCCCAGGCCTTCCGAGACATCGAGAGAATGGGATGAAATGAGAGGCTCTGTCAACTGGGGACTGCTGTGTCCATCTGGGGCAGTGGGTCCATATGCATGGACAGTGTTTGCCAGGTGGAGGCAGAGAGGTTTTAACAACCAAGAAACAGGCTGGGGTGGGGGGTTATACTGCCCCTGTGTGGCCCCCCCTCACCATTACGGGCTGCAGGAATTCAGGCAGCAGGTTCCCCAGGTATCCCGGCATTGGCAGGATCAAGCAATCAGGCCTGAGGTCTGCACCAGATACACCAGCTTTCTCGGCTCACGCCTTGTGGAGGGGTGGGCCAGGGATGGCAGTGAGGGAGAAGCCCAAGTCACCCACAGTCAATCTCAGACAGGCTGGGTTGTGCCACCCCAGTGTGGCCCCCAGGCTGTGCTCACTTGCCCTGGCTCTGCTTCCCAGGCCTCTGGGAAGATTTCTATATTTTGGAGTTGTAGGAGCATGTCAGAGAGAGGCAGGAGGAAGCCAACTAACCTATTAGTACCTGTAAGCACATATCATTTCACTTGGCCCCTGCAAGGCCTCCAGGAATCCCCATTATGTGGTTGATGCTCAGACAGTGGCAGCAATTTACCCAAGACTGCACAGCACGTAGAGGCCGGAGCTTGAGTCCCAACCCGGGTCTCCTGACTCCCTCTGGTCCAAGATTTAAGTGGCAACAAGTGAGGAATTCCATATATGAATACTCCAAATGCTTTCCAGCCATTATCACATTTAAATCTTAACCATAATCCTTGGAAGTAGAATTTATCACTTTCTTATAACAAATGAAGACCATGAGGCCCAGAGAGGTTAAGTAACTTACCCAGGTCACACAGCTGTTGCCCAAAGCCTGAGCTCTTGCCTGGGCCAGTCTATGAGCTGGAACATCTAGGTTGCTTTATAACTAGTGATAGGTCTGTGCAGCTGTCTGTTGAGGGGCTCCTTGAGGAAAGGATCTACATCCTTCATTACCAAATGAGTCTGGGAAGAGTTGGTGCTTAGTAAATATTTCTCCCACAAACAGATCAAGTTCATTTTTTCATTTAGGTACAGGAACAGGGGAAGGGCATTCCTGGCACCAGCAAAAGTCTGGGCACAGGCATGGTGTCAGGGTAGTCCCTGGCAGAGAAGCTAGGAGTCTGGTATAGTGGATATTTCAGTATGTGGGGGGAAAGGACAAGAGGCTGGAGAGCACTGGGGTGGTGGCAGGCTTGCCACCTGAGGGGCTGTGAAGTCAGAGGGGAGCCCTTGACCTTGACTAAGTGAGTGCAAGAGGCTGAGGTAGGAAGAGGCCACCAATGCAGTAATGTGGTAGATTTCATCACAGGGCACTGACCATGGTGTGTCAGCCCTGGGCAGAGCATGTGACACTCATGGAGTTAATCCCCCAGACAGTACTGGGAGGGGAGAGGTTACTTGCCTTGCTCAAGGTCATGGGGGAGTGCGGGTGACGGAGGCGGAGGTGACAGGGCCAAGAGTCTGCCTAGGCCTGTGCTGTTCTTTGGCACTGGACTGCCTCCCTTGGGATCTCAGGCCAGGGGCTCAGGAATCCAGGCCTTGCCAGGTCTCAGGCCTGACCCTGGATGAGGTCTGCCATGGTCCCAGCAAGTGGGACGCACAGCACGCAGGCCTGAAGGCTGGCCCCTGCTTTCCCCTTGTCCTTCCAAGGTCTCTGCTGGATTTCTGAGAACCAGCTGGCCCTAGGGTAGGGACCAGGTCTATGTGGAACTCTTTAAGACTGTGGGGTCCCTCTAGCCTCCACTTAGAGGAGGTGCAGCCTGATGCAATCTGCTCCTGAGAGAAGGCCTGGGAAGAAGGCGAATCCAGGATGGTCCCCTGGGCCTAAAGTCTTAGAATTTCAGTGCCCAGAGCCGGGATCTGGGAAGCTCAGAGGTCCTATAGCATCATCAGGGTTCATAGAGAACCTCCTAGGCCAGCATTCCCAAAGCATGGATGAGGTTAGGACTCCTCAAATAAAGGGTTTTGTGCTTAGCAGAGTTGGAAGTTACAAACCAAGCCTATTGCTTTGCTGCAGGACTTCTCAGGGTCTTTAAAATGGAAATATGCATTATTATTCTTCAAGAGGGGATATAGTATATCACATCCCTAAAATGTGCTTGACCATGGATCCGCTTTTTCAGAGTGTCTCACTGGAGCCTGCTCTGGGGAATACAGTTTACAGGTACAGACACTGAGACCCAGAGAGGACAGTGATTTATCTAAAGTCACACAGCAAGTTAATGGCTGTGTGCTTAGTCCCTCAGTCGTGTCCAGCTCTTTGCGACCCCATGGACTGTAGCCTGCCAGGGGATTCTGGCAGGAGGAGTCTGTCCATGGGGATTCTACAGGCAAGAATACTGGAGTGGGTTGCCATGCCCTTCTCCAGGGGATCTTCCCAACCCAGGGATTGAACCCGGGTCTCCTGCATTGCAGGTGGATTCTTTACTATCTGAGCCACCAGGGAAGCCCAAGTTAATGGCTAAATCCCATTTATCACAAAATTGAGTGGCTTTAATCATTTCATAAATCCCTTGCATGTATGTGGGATTTTTACAGCCTAATTCATGGATTTAATAATTAAATGAAGCCCAAATGGGAAACTCCTAACTCACACTGTGCATCTAGTAAGTGCTCAATTAATAATGTATATTATGCTGATGACTATAATCTAGCACCTAGCATAGTGTCTGGCTCAGTATTGAGTGAATGTTGCATAAAAAATAATAATCCACAGCTGTGTGAGGACTAAATAAGGCAATGGATGTGAATGCTTTGTGAACTAGAAAACTGTTAGTCTAATTATAATAAAGCTTAGTTAGGGTGGGGGGGGTCCTATGTTATGAATGAGGGCCTCCGGCCCAGAAAAGGACAGAGGTGTGCCCAAGGTCACACAAGGGCGGGAGGGAGAGCCATTCCCCTAGTGGGGACAGCAGTGCTTGGCCTCCTGCTTTCCCAGCTCCTCCCAGTAAAGGCTCCAGAGCCACTGAGAGAGGCTGGGGCCATACAGTGGGTGGAGGCAGCAGGGTCCCTCTCGGGCCTGACTTCCTTTTCACTGGCTGCTTTCTGGCCCCGTGCAGGGCCCTGTCCAAGACCCCGGCGGCCCTGGCGCTGAACCAGACGCAGCACTGCAAGCAGCTGGAGGGCCTGGTGTCCGCGCAGGTACAGCTGTGCCGCAGCAACCTGGAGCTCATGCACACCATCGTGCACGCCGCCCGCGAGGTCATGAAGGCCTGCCGCCGGGCCTTCGCCGACATGCGCTGGAACTGCTCCTCCATCGAGCTCGCCCCCAACTATCTGCTCGACCTGGAGAGAGGTAGGGGGCCGGCGGGGCCTGCTAGGGCCTGCGGAATGCGTGCGGGGAGAGGTGGATGAATTCAGGCATAAATATATGTGTGTTTAGATAGGTGGCTGTGTTCATGGATGGATGGATGGAAGCGTGATGGGTGGATGAGTGAATAACTGGATGATGGATGGATCCACGGATGGGTGGGTAGATGAATTAATCATGGCCATGGGTGTTTGGGTGTGAATTGATGAATGGATGAACATACGGGGAGTGCAGGGGAGCCTGGATGACAGTACAAATGCATGCATTCCCCTCAGAGCTGGACAAAGGAATGAATAATGCAGGGAGGCCGGTGGGCAAGGTGGGAGTCTATAACGAGAGTGGAACTGAGCCCACCCTTAGGGCAGACAGGTGTGCCACACGGTAATTCTAGACCAACCCGACTCAAAGTGCTGTGAGAGGCCCAGAGTGATACAGAGATTAAAGAGTATCTGTGTAGAAGACTTTCTGGAGGAGCGGGCATTTGGGATGGATTGGGGTGGGGGTTCCTGTGTATCATAAGGAGGCTTTTGAAAGGCAGGGGATCAGTTCTGTCCCCTGCACAGTGACAGGCCATGTGTGTGCAGCACTTTACAAAGAAAGCCTCCCTTCTTCCTGAACTATCTCAACTCCAGAGCAGGCCTGTGAGGTAGGTATATCATTCCCACTCTACAGTTAAGGACACCAAGGCTTGAGAAGGGCAGTAACTTGCTTGGACCTGAGGCCAGGACCCCACAGCCGAGGCGCGTTGGCTCCATCTTAGTTGCTAAGGCTGCTGTAGCAAAGCCCCACGTTCTGGGGGCTTCTCACAAGGGGAGAATCATCTGCATCTGGAGGCTGGAAGTCCGAAGTCAGAGTCAGGATGTCCGCAGGGCTTCCTCTGAAGGCACAAGGGGGAAGACTCATCCCTGCCTCGCCTTCGCTTCTGGGGACTGCCACAGTCTGTGTGTTCCTTGGCTTGTAGCTGCATCTCTTCCGTCTCTGTCTCGGTCACGTGGCCTCTGCCCTATATGTCTCTGTGTCCAAGATTCCCTCTTCCTCCAAGGACCCCCGTTGTTGTATCCGGGCCCACTCTGATCCGTCTAATGACCTCAGCTCAGTTACACTTGCAAAGACCCCATTTCTGAATAAGGTCATGTTCACAGGTACCAGGGGTCAGGACTTGACCGTATCTTTTTAGGGGACACCTTTCATCCCGCAGCAGGCTGTTTGCTCACCTGTCTTTGAGGAGCTCAGGGACGGGGCCCTCAGTGCCTGAAAGCAGTCCCTGACATGGGGGTGGGGCGTGCAGTGTGCAGGTGCAGTGTGCTGAGCGTGTGAGGGGGTGCCTGTGGGGTTGCTGGCTTTTCGGGCTTCAGAATGAGTGTGCCCGTCAGCTAGTCCATTTGGGGGAGGGTTGAGGGGGACAGTTGAATGGCCCTCGTACCCTCCACCTGCTCCATCCACTCGCCACCCCTGGCCCCATCTGGCCCCAGAGGCAGGTGGGGACCTCAGCCCTGGGCATGGTCCGACGCTTGGGTCGCCCGCCCTGGTTGACCCCGCTCCTCCCCACAGGGACCCGGGAGTCAGCCTTCGTGTATGCGCTGTCGGCGGCCGCCATCAGCCACGCCATCGCCCGGGCCTGCACCTCCGGCGACCTGCCCGGCTGCTCCTGCGGCCCCGTCCCAGGTGAGCCACCCGGGCCCGGGAACCGCTGGGGAGGATGTGCGGACAACCTCAGCTACGGGCTCCTCATGGGGGCCAAGTTTTCCGATGCTCCTATGAAGGTGAAAAAAACAGGATCCCAAGCCAATAAACTGATGCGTCTACACAACAGTGAAGTGGGGAGACAGGTAACCACCCACCCGCCCACCCACCCCAGATGGTTGTGCTTGTGCCAGTTGGCCTGGAAAGGGCCACCCGGTGTGCCCCAGTGGAGGGGGTGGCGGGGGGACGGGCCCTGATACGCCCACACTGATTTGTTCCTGGCCTCCCCTGACTCTTCCCTCTCCGGCTGCTTGGGGCTTGCCTGGCTTCTTCTCCTCCAGGGGGTCCACCGGGGTTTGGGTTGGAGAACGTTGGTGGAGCAGAAGGAGCGCTAAGCTGGGAGTCGAGCTCTAAACCCACTGTGTGACACTGGGCGAGTCACTTCCTCTCTGCCCTCAGTTGTTCCCGGCTATAAAATGGGATGGGTGGGTGCTCTCTGGTCCTCATTGTCACATTTCCTCAGACTCCTCCTCTGGGGCTCTGGGCCAAGGCTGGGCATGAGAGGAAGCATGGAGTGGGCCGTGGGCCGTGGAGAGCTAAGGGTCGTCTCCTTGGCTCTAATGGGAACTCTCTCCCAGATCAAAACCCCACCCTAGTCTCCAAAACATGATTCCCCTCCATGTATGCCATTATCAGTGTTGCTTTAACTCCTCACCTCATTGTGCAGAAGGTTGGAATGAGTGCATAAGTGAATGAACGGACCTTTTTAACAAACCTGATCCTAATCTGCGTGCCAGACACTGTGGTGGGTGCTTGCTTAGCTTTCTCTTCCGTGGTCCATGAAACCACACTGTGAAGGGGCGCTATTACCCGCCTTACAGATGGGGAGCTGACCCCGGAGGGCAGAGTGTCAGCTGGGGACGAACCTCATGACCTCCGCCCTGCAGCCCCCCTGGGCCCCTTGTGCAGAGGCCCCAAGTGAGGCAGAAGGAGCTCAGGTGGCTTGGCCAAGGACACACAGTGCGATGGAGCCCAGGTCTGTGGGATTCCAAGTCGAAGGTTTCCACGTCCTCACCTTCCTCTCTCTCTCATCTCCCTTGTGTAAGGATTCTAGGACGTCCAGGCCGTCTTTGGACAGCTGGGGAAACAGGTCAAGTCACCCTGTGGTCTGTAGCAGAGTCTGGCTAGGGACCAAGAACTTCTGCCTCCGAACCCTGCGGGCCTGCTCCCCGCAACCCTTGGAAACCCACTGGGAGCCCTTCACCATCCTCCTGCCCAAGAACCCAGCCCCACTCCTGCCCACGGCCAGGCCCCAGCCTCATGGTGCCACGTTCACGCTTCACTGGCAGCCATCCCATCCCGTAGTGCAGTCCACTCAGGGTCCTCAGCTTTGGGGGCATCTCACGTTTGTCCCATTGGAGAAGAAAATGGCAACCCACTCCAGTGTTCTTGCCTGGAGAATCCCAGGGACGGGGGAGCCTGGTGGGCTGCCGTCTCTGGGGTCGCACAGTCGGACACGACTGAAGCGACTTGGCAGCAGCAGCAGCAGCATGCCTGCCCCTGGGCCCTGATGCCTTGGAGCTGGCCTCCCTGGGGCCATTCACAGGGGCCCAGGAGGGTCAGTGACAGCACGCCCTGCCCTGGCACCGAGGCCTTGGGAAGCCTGGCCCTTCCTGCCCTCTGAGCTGAGTTGCTGAGTGTGGTTCACTTTCCTGGATGACTTAGAAGGACCTCCTGCCCCTGGGAAGCCCCACGTGCCCTGCGGTCAGGTTCACTTAATTGTGTGCTCTCCACAGGCTTTGCTGAGACAGTTCCAGCCTCTAGACCCAAGTGGACTCCCTCATTCCCCACTTACCGGCACTGTGAGGGGTAGGGAACCCTGGGACCTTGACCAGCTTCCTCACTAACTCCTCATGGGATTGCAGCAAGGCTCCCTCCGTGTGCCTCAGTTTCCCCGTACTTCTGATGCACGGACAGGCCCGGGAGACCCCTGACCCTTGCAGTGGAGCCCACAGGGCAGGCGGGAGGGCAGAGGGATCCCAGTCCTCTGTGCAAGGGGGCGGGGCTTAGACTGCAGAACTGGATGACCTGCAGAAGGCGTCCCACTCGCCCCTCAGGTTCGCAGGGAGAAACTGAGGCCTGCGGAAGTCAGTCGCAGAGTCATTTCCAAAGCCACGGCTAGAGTCTCCCCAGGCCCTGAGCCCAACCCTGCCCACCATAATTCTTACTTAGACAGATTTTTCAAAACCAAATATTGATTTAGCTTTAGTAGTTCACAAGATGCTTTCATATATGTCATCTTGTTGAATCCTTTCAACGACTCTATAAGGCAGCGATTACACACCTGCTCAGCGCACATGAAGACAGGTGCTGAGTGATGATGCGGCAACAGGCAGCCGCGGGGAAGGCCAGCCCCTAGCACCCACCTCTTGCTGCTGCTGCTTCTCCTCTCCCTCCCTTCCTTTTCTTCTCCCACTCCCTTTTTTTCAGCAAGCATTTTGTGAGAGAGGAAAAGCAGAGAATGTGAAAAGCCATGGCTTTTGGAATTGCCCTTGGAACTGGGTTCAAATCCCAGCCCGAGATCTCCTAACTGTGTAGCCTTAGGCGGGAGACTCAGCCTCTCTGAGCCTTCATTTTCTCTTTTTAAAATGGAGAAATTAATGGTATCGCCCATGAACGACTTCTGTGCTGACGAAACCATTTGAAGTGGACTAGGTACAGTAGATGTGTGAATGGCACCGTTACCCCTGCGAAAGCCACTCTCTTCCTGCCCCTCCCAGCTGCCCCCCAGGGTTGGAGAAGGAGCTAAGGATCTACCCTGCAGCTTTAGAGCAAAATGCCCTGTCCCTTGTCCCTTGCGGCCCGGGGCAGGCAGTGACTCCCTGAGAACACTGGCAGGCGGAGGGGTGGGGCCGGGGCCCAGGGCAGGCAAGGGAAGGGGCCCCAGCACCCAGCCCAACGCCCTCCCCCTGTCCGCAGGCTCTGCGCGCCTCTCTGGAAATGAAGTGTAAGTGCCATGGGGTATCCGGCTCCTGCTCCATCCGCACCTGCTGGAAGGGGCTGCAGGAGCTTCGGGACGTGGCCGCCGACCTCAAGACCCGCTACCTGTCGGCCACCAAGGTGGTGCACCGACCCATGGGTACCCGCAAGCACTTGGTGCCCAAGGACCTGGACATCCGACCTGTGAAGGACTCGGAGCTCATCTATCTGCAGAGCTCCCCTGACTTCTGCATGAAGAATGAGAAGGTGGGCTCACACGGCACGCAGGACAGGTAAGGGCCTGCTGCCACCCTGGCAGGAAAGGTTCCCAGCTCAGGCCCGGGCACACACGGTTGGTCAGGCTTCAGTTGGCATTTGGGGAATGGAGTCTCTGCCTGGTCGAATGCTGAGTGGAGGTGTGGGGTCTCAGCGGCCCGGAGGAGAGCTCCTGGGAGAGGCTGTTGTGCACCTCACCCACGCAGGCGCTCCTTGGGAATGGAGGCTCGTGAGAGGTCCCTACCTCACCTGCCCCTTAGTGACAGAGACAGATGGGAAGAGACAATGACTATGTGGGAGACAAGGGCTAGGAAAGAGGCTGCCTGACATAAAATAGGTCCTCAGTAGATGTCTGTCAAATGAATACGTGAAGGATCATGTCAGACAACCTGCTGGTTGGACAAATGAGCTGAGCCATGGGGCGGGGGAGGCAGCAGGCAGCCCTGTGGCCACACCCGAAGTCTGCACAGCGTGGAGGCGGGACCAGGGCAGGCACGCTCCAAAGGGGCAGCAGGAGAGTGAGGCCAGCCTGCATTTTGTGGAGAGAGGGTGCTCCCACGTCCCCACCTACATCCACCCCTCCCAGACCCTAGCTCTCTCTTCTAGCCTCTCCCCCGCCTCTCCCTACCCTCATTTCAGAGCCAGGGCTGGGATCCCTATAGCAAGGCCTATCGTAGAGGCTGAAGCTGATCCAGGACGGGAGAGAGGGAGGGAGCCAGTGGGGACAGCAGACCTCCTGGGTGCCAGGAGGGGCTGGTGAGGATTCAGAGGGGCAGCTCTTTCCTGAGGTGGTTCAGGAGGAATCCAATCTTGAAATGCTATAAAGAAATAGTTGTGCAATCAAATACACTGGGAAATTCTCTTTGCAAGGCACGAGAACATATTAAGGGCTCTGAGGAATCCCGCAGTAAAGGATCTGTCTAAGCCTCTGTTTCCCAGAGGTGTTTGGCTGTGGAACTCTTTTATTAAGGAGCCCCTAATAGCATTCCACAAGACGAGTGTTCTTTGGGGTTAAAAGAATATTGAACCAGAGTGAGGGTGTCTGAGAACGTGTCTGGCACATAGTTGGTGCCTGGCCAGCTTTTGCTTCCTCCTCAGCCCACGTTCCTGTCTCTAGGAGAGGGGGGCTTCTTTGGGGGGCTCCCTCCTCACGGGCCAGGGCAGCAGGCTGTAAGAGGAGGCCCAGGCGCCCATCTGGAGGCCAGATTGAGGAGGTCAGGCAGAGTGAAGATGAAACCAGGTCAGGCCAGAGAAACAGGAAGGAGCGGGAGTCTAGGCTGAGGACCCTGGGTGGGTGTGATGAGGATGGGGTAGGGGTAGGATTCTAGAACCCACAGGATCTGGGGGAAGCCCACTGAGGACCCCAGAGCAAAGAGGGGTTCTCCCTGGAACCCTGGGCTGGCTGTGCCTGTGTGTGTCTCAGGAAGGACAGCTCCCATCCTGACGCCACAGCTTTCTAGCAGGGGGACCTGAAGCTCAAGGTCGTCTTCTGTGCCTTGGGGACAGTGCCACACACCTGGAGGGTTGGTGTGATTCGAATCACACAGCCCCTCCATGCTGGGCATGATCAGTGCCCTGGGAAGGGTTTGTGAATGACTGGCTCCCCGGACCCCCTCCCTGAGGCTGCCAGGCCTCTTCCTTCCCAGCTGTTGTGACTCTGTCCCAAGGACTTGTCCCCAGACTGTTGATGAGGAGGCCCCCTCCCACAGCACCAGCAGCCACCTTTGCTTTCTCAGAATGCTATCCCCTCCGCCCCCCTGGTTTCCCGCCATGCTCAGCCCTCAGCCATTCCTCTGAGGATGGGCCTTGGCAGACAGCTGTATGGGTCCGCTTTTTCTGCAGTAACACCACCCCGGTGGCTCACAACCACAGACACTTTTTACATCCATTATGTGAGGCTCTGGCTGGCTGTGGAGGGACATCAAGTGCTCGGATTGTGACAGAGCGAAAACGGGGAGCCCAGAGGGGCCCTGACTCAGCCTGGACAACAAGGAAGGCTTCCTGGAGGAGGGGAAACATGAACTTTACTAGGTTGGGGATTTAGGGGTACAGGGGGTTGGATGGAAATGAGCTTTGTTAACTCTAAAAGGCAGGTGCATAGGTGATACACATAGCTGGGCCCCCTCGCCCGACAAGATGCCCTCCTCAAATCCAGCCTGGTGAACTGAGGCCCCTCAGCAGTCCCTATTCCAGACTCTGAAACCTGCTCTATCCCCAGGCCTCAGCCTCCCCAGCTCCCCATCACAGGCACCATCATAGATCTGAAGCTGGAGGCCAGATTTCAAAAATTGCATGTCAGGGACCCAGAAATAAAATGAAACCCTTTCCACCACCCTTTCTTGGTCTAGAGACCTTCAAGATAAGACTGAGAGGGACTAATGGTGTTGAATGAGTAAAAAAAAAAGCCCCAAAAGGTTAAGTGACTTGCCTGAAGTCACACAGCCAGTGAGCAGAAGAGCTGGGGTTTGAACCCAGGTCTGCTGGCTCTGGGGCATATGTTGTTCTGCTGTTGCTTCCTGTCTCCTCCCTCCTGCCTGGAACTGCATGCAGCCCCCACATGCAAGTCACCATTTCCTCCTGGCTCCCCCTCCAGGAGATCGCTCCTTTCCTCTCCATGGCTCCTTTCTGGCTCAGGCCTCGGCTTCTTTTACTCAGCTGCTGACCAGTCTCCTCCCTGGCCTCCCTGCCTCCAGCCTTGCTACTTCATCCGTCTGTCACTGCCCCCTTACATTAGGTCAGGTGTTTGTTCTCCTTGCCCTCACCACCCTCTGCCCTCCCTTCTATCTGAGATTCCTACTCATCTTTCGTGCAATGGCCTGGGTGACCCCTCCCCCTCCAGGAAGCCTTCCTGAACTCTCACAGACCGGTGCTCACCCTGTGTGATGCTGGGCAAGTCCTCTACCCATTCTGTGTCTCAGTTTCCCCATCATGAAATATGGGGTTGGATTTGGTCATCTCTAGGGCTTACTCACCTAGGACACTCTGGGATTCCTTGATCCACGTGGCTGTGGGCATGCTTCCCATGACAGCACCCCAGCGAAGCCTTAGCCCAGCTAGATGAAAATGCCGACCTGCACAGACATTTCCTCACTAGACAGAAGAACCGATGGCAAGGATATTTGGGATTTATAGTGACCTTCAGTGTCTTCTTTGCCCACATGAGTGATTCATTTCTTCCTGAATCACTTCCAGCCCATGGATTCTCTGCCCCTTAGGGTAGGGAGAATGAATAAGCAGTGGACTTGGTTTCAAAGGACCCCTCAGCTTGAGCCCTGCTTATCCACAAACCCTTGTGGGACCTTGAGCAGGCCTCTGCCCTTTGCTGAGCCTGTTTCCACCTGTAAAGTGGGCATAGCAATTCCACTGACCCAAAGACCCTCCCTGCCTCCAATAAGATAAAATTCTGGAGGGAAGCACCTGATTCAAAGGGGGCAAATCATTGTCAGACCCTCTGTCTCCAAGAAGAGAGTGCCAGATGCTCCCTGTGCCTCACGTCTGATGCCATTTGTTTCCGAATTTATCCTAAGATTCTAAAAGTAAAAACGATCTTTGTATTTGTTAGAATATAAATAAGGATAAAATATGAAGATAGGATTATTAATCGAGACCTTTTCAAGTATTTAGAAGTAGAAGGTCTAGGAAAAGAGACAAAGGAAACAAAACACCCCCCCCCCACTTTAATAAACACCTGTTAGAAATATAGGGAAAAATGAGAAAGACCCCTGGGAAAAAGAATTTATTTTGAATTCCCCAAAGACCAAGACACTATCCAAGGGGGACTGAGGCAGCAGCCATGGTCAGAGGAGGCTGGGGCTGCCTGGCTGGGCGTGGGGGTGGCTGGTGAGGGATGGGGGTGCTCACTGACCTCCCCTTCCGCCTCCAGGCAGTGCAACAAGACATCGCATGGCAGCGACAGCTGTGACCTCATGTGCTGTGGGCGCGGCTACAACCCTTACACAGACCGCGTGGTCGAGCGCTGCCACTGCAAGTACCACTGGTGCTGCTACGTCACCTGCCGCAGGTGCGAGCGCACCGTGGAGCGCTACGTCTGCAAGTGAGGCCGCGCGGCCCTCGGGGACCCCCGGAGCCCAGCCGGGGGGCCGGACACACCCCGTGGATTTTGGCTTCTGAATTCCAGATGCCGATCGTGGAAGGAGGCTTGTGCTTTGCCTCCACTTGGAAGCCGCCAGGAACAGAAGGCTGGGCCATCAGGGAAGGAAAGCCAGGACATCAAAGGAGACCGACAAGATTAAAAATAACCTGGCAGCCCGAGGCCCCGGAGTGCCCACTTGCTGCCTTCCAGGCGGGTCTAAGGAGCCAGGGGCGTGGGTTTGGCAAGACTGGTACGGACTCGATCTTTCGTAGCCAGAGACACCAGCTTCCTGGGAAGTGGGAGGTCAGTCTGTCCTCAACAGAATGTTCTGTAGGCGAAGCCCTCGAGACCCCCGGCCCACCCCAGGGTCTGAGCCTACTGGGCCCACCACATGGAACCACTAGCTTGGGTTGTAAATGTTTTGTTTTGTTTTGTTTTTCTTCCTCTGGTATGTGGGAGCTACAGAAATATTTATAAAACATAGCTTTTTCTTTGGGGTGGCTGGCTTCAATTCCTCTTTATATATTTTATATATATAAATATATATATATGATGATCTATATTTTAAACAAGCTCTTTAAACAGCTGTTTGAAATAAATGCTGAGAAGCCCAGCCCTCCCCTGCAGTTTCTGGCCTTCTCAAGTGAACTCAGAGGATTCTGGGGCTTGTGGCGCGAACTCTCCGGTTTCTAGGCAAGGTGGCGTCTTATTGATGTTTCCCCTCATAGCCCCCCCATCCAGTTCTGGCCCCAATCTCCTTTTAGGATCTCCAGCTCAAGGGCGACGACAGACGTCTTGAAACCCAAACCCAGCTGGCAGTTTCTTTGCTCCTCAGGGACACACAAGCGGGTGCACATAGCCTGGCAGTGGCATCAGACCTGCTAAGTGGCTTCAAGAGAAACCCTATCCAGGCGCTGGGAACACAGACCTAGGGAGGTGGTGGCAGACCCAGACTCCGGCTAGCCCTGGCAGGGTTTCTGTGTGACCACGGGGAAGGCTTTTCCCTCCCTAGCCTCAGTTTTCCCATCTGTAAAGCTGATGGTAGAGATCAAGGTGGTGGTTGGGAAAGGCCCCCAGCTTCATGCCTGGACCAGTGGGCATGGCTGCAGTGGCCGTGATTGGAGTCTTGTCCTGGTTTGAAGGCGGAGCCATCAAGATTTGTCCTTTTCATGGTTGTGGGGCATGAGGGTGAGGAGGACGGAGAAGGACTACAAGTGTTTTGGCCGAGTGCTTGGAAGCATGCTGGGGTGGGGTGGAGAGAGGACTAGGGTTCACACTTGGTGGACTGTGATGTTGGTTGGGTCCAAGTGGAAATACCGGGTAGATGAGCAGATAATCGAGCCTGGGGTTCCAAGGAGAGCCCAGGGGTGAGATGCCCATTTGGTCACTGTCACTAAAAGGCAGCATAGAAAAGCAAAGCGAGTCAAGGCTCGGGCCTGGGACACTTGCGCTTTGGAGGTCAGGGAGATGAAGAGGAAAAGAGGCAAAGAGAGCAAGAGGAAACAGCCAGGGAGATGGAGAATCCCGGGGATCTTAGCTGTTGTCAAGTGAAGATGGGGGCTTGGAGGGGTGAGGGTCTCAGGGCCCTCAGCACTACTGCGCTCTGAGCTTCAGCCTCACTTCCTGGGACGTGGGCAGCACTGATGAGCGAGTACAGAGTGTCCGGGGGTCACAGTCGTTGCCCCCGATGGAAGTAATTATTAATAACCTATATCTGCTGTGGCTGTGGGTGAGTGCACCAGACGAAGAATGTAAAAGAACATTATAAACTGAATTTTGGTGCACATGGAAGAGACGCAAACACTGAGGGGAAAGCTGTCCACTCCCCAGACCCTGCAGAGACACAGGGTGGGAAGAGGGAAGGCTGTGTGGCCAGAGTCCTGGAGTCAGAGTCTGGAGGGAACCTGGAGATTAGTCTTCTGGACTCTCAATCTGTTTTGCAGATGAGGAAGTTCCAAGATGGGAAGGACCTTTCCTGTGGTCACAGAGCTGATACGGGGCCGAGGGCCGTTGGTGGGGCATCCTAGCGTGGGCCTCCCCCCAGCATCTGTGCAGAAAACTCAGCCTCTGTTGAACAAGGGCCTGGAGTGTGTGCTCTCCCATGTCCAGGGCTGCCCCTGCTCCACACTGGCTCCCGTGGCCCACAGAACCAATTCCCTGGCCTGGCGTACAAGGCCCCCTCCCCAGGGCCCAAGTGACTCTTCCAGCCACATTTCCTACAACTCCTCAGGCATCTCTCTGTCCAGCCTCCCTCTGGGCATCTGCCGCTCTTTCACGGAAGGCCTGGAATGTCACTTCCCTGAGCCTTTGGAGCCATGTCTATAAAGCCTTCCCTAATGCCCTCAAGCTCCATACAACTCTTTAGATCTTTTTTTTTTTTAAGATTTTTTTTTAATATGGACTAGTCTTCATTGAATCTGTTATAATATTGCTTCTGTTTTTATTTTTAACATTTTGGTATTTTGGCCATGAGACAAGTGGGATCTTACATGACAAGGGATCAAACCCACGGCACCTGCATTGGAAGGTGAAGTCTTTATCACTGGGCCACCAGGGAAGTCCCTGTACAACCCTTTGGGTCTTTAAAGCAGCCATCACACTCATGCTCACAGTGTTCAGCCCACTTTTCCTCCAAGGCCCATGTAAATGGTGCTCTCCTCCAGGAAGTCTTCCCTGACCACCCTCAGCCTGGGTCAGTGGCCTCCTCTGGGTTCCCACAGCGTCTGTGTTCTCCCACTTTGCACTGAGCCATGGTGTTGTAGAGAGGTCTGTGCGACATCTGTGCCCGTCTCCTCCTCCCATCTAGGGCCTCCACATGGGCTGGGACTAGCCCAGTGCACCCATGGGGGCCCCAGGCTTCAGCAAAGGCACCCCAGAGGCTGAGTACATGCCTTGGAAATGTTGGATTTTGGGGTGTCCTTTGGACCTTAACCAGGACAAGCAGATGGAGAAACCAGACCAAGGACCCACAATGACTCAGAAAGGGCGGTCGTAGTAATGCAAATACTACCTGTTATTGTGCACCTGATGTGTCTTATTACACACGTGTTGTCCAGAGCCACCTTCACAACAGGTCCCGGTGGGTGTTGTTATCTCCCTCTGACAGGTGAGAAAAGTGAGGATCTGAGAGGGGAGGCCACGTGGCCCAGATCACACAGTGAGTTCATAGCAGTGCAGGGAGCCCAGGTGTGTCTGACACCGAACCCCTTCTCACACGTCCTCACTCCCAGACACGGGGAGAGCAGGGTGGAAGACATAGGCTACTTCCGGCTCAGGACAGGCGATTCAGCTGGGCCCTGACTCGGCGGGCCTGCTGCTGGCCAGTGCCGGGCCTGCTGTGAAGCCTTGCGCCTTTCTGCTGGTCAGGGGCTGGGGAACGCGGGGACCGTGGAGAGCTGCTCCCTGGACCGCTCTTCCCTGACCAGATCAGGGTTCTAAGCTTGCAGTTAAGCTGAGCCCCCCGTTCCGGGGAGGTAGGAGTGGGGCTTTCACCTGTGGGAAGGCCATAAACTCAGCTCTGGTGTCTCCCAATCTCACCGTGTTCTGAGATTTGGAACCATAAGATCTGGGTACCCTGGACTTTCAGAGTAAATATCCTCAAACCACTGCACTGGAAGTCCTGTTGTGGCCCCTTGGGCCAGGAGCCAATTCAGAGAATTTAAAAGGCCCAGGTATGGATCTTTCTGTGGGTGTCAGAATGCTTGTCACCAGCAGGATTCCTGACCCGGCCCACACTCCATCTCCCTTCTTCCCTCGGGGGCAGCAGTCCCAGGCTGGGCAAGGCCTAGAGATGGCAAGTCCCCAGGCATACTAGGACCAGCCACTTTGAGGAGGCTCCTGAGCCAAGTGTGGGAGGCCGGCCGGAGACACGGCAGAGACGGGGCCGGGGGAGAGAGACAAGAAGGCGGCAGAGAGGAAACAGGAACTCTTGAAAAGAGGGAGAGATTAGCTCGGTGGGAAAGGAGAGAATGGGCAGATAAGGTCCCCTGGGGAGGCCAGGTCAGGCCAGCGGAACAACGAAGAGGGGACTGGCCCCAGCCTGAGCAGGCTGATGGTCTATTTTTCCTTAGGTCATGGAGACCAGCTGCCAGATTACACAGACCAGGCCTCCAGCAGGATGCAGGCCCAGTCGGGGACCCCCGACCTGCGAGGGACTGGATGGCGCAGGGGGAGCTGGGGGCTGGAAAACTGTAAACCCAGCATCTTTCCTGCTGTCTTGCTGTGTGACTCCAGGCAGCCGCTTGGCCCTCTTCTCTGCAGCGATTGTCTCGTTGAATTCTCAAATCATTCTGAGGGGTTGTGTCCAGTATCTCTTTTTTATTATTGATGAAGAAACTGAAGTGCAAAGAGAGAGAAGCAATGGCCCCTGGTTACAGAGGCGCAAGTGGGAGAGCAGGGATTCGAGCCCTAGACTGTGTGGCTTCAAGTCTGTGAAAGCCATCCCAAGGATGGAAGCCTAACCAGTTCTTGATTGTCGCAGGGACTGGGGGCTGTAGTCAGGTGCAGAAGCCAGGGGACCCCTCCCCATGGCCATCAGGCTGCAGCTCAGCCAACACTTCCTGCCCTGTCCTCCCCTGACTGTGGAGCTCACCATCACCTGGGTGCCTGGACTCACAGGAACCACCTGCAAGTAGGGGCAAGGGAGGTGAAGTGCATGTGTCCCTCTTCTGGGGGACAACTCCCAACTCCCAGTTAGTGTAGCAGAGACGGCTGAAGTCAGAAGACAGCAGAGTCCTGAGGGCTATGGGTATGGTGGGGAGGTTAAGCCCGCTCCTATGAGGGTGACAGAGTAAGGAGTGGGAAGTCTGGAAGATTTCTTGGAGGAGGTACCATTTGCACGAGGTCTAGAAGGTGAACAGAGTTTTAGCAGATGGAGAAGGAAGTGAAGGGGAGAGTCTGCAGTGTTTACCTGGAGCAGGCCATAAAGTGGGATGTGGATGGAGCTCAGGGACCCGTTGGCACCAGGGCAGCACAGGCCTCAGGTTGGAACGTCGGAATCAGGTATCTAAGACCACCCCACCAGGGCTCTAGCTGCCAGCTGGTTTGTCCACCACCTGCCTGCCAGGTTCCCGCCCACCCTCAGAGATGGCTGGCTTCAGGCAGAGCCATTTTAACAGCTGTACATTTAATGGGTCCCTTTGCTCTTGTAGACCAAATCAATATCCGCTTGGCTCCCAGACCTGTGGCTGCTGAAGACTCTCCTTATGGGACCCTTGGTCCCCATTGCCTCACCTGCTGGGCTCCTTTGGGGGCTGAAGGGCTGGGGCAGGGGTGGAGCAGGGGGGAGGGGGCAACTGACCCAAACACCCCGAGCCAGGCTGGAAGTTGGGATGGGGCTTGTGAGAGTTCCTGGACAAGGCATGGCTGCGGTTAAACCCAAGTGTTTATTTTATGTCTCCATTGTTTCTGTATCTGTACTGTACGAGCGAGCTGTCCCTTGGAGGTGGGAAACTGGCTGAGATGCGCTGGGACAGCAGCCTGTGAGGCTACCCATGAAGCTGCCTTCTGACTCTCTGACTCAGGATTCTGCTTCACTTTTCTTAGATTCTGAACTTCCATCTAGGACATTCCATGGTCCTGGGAGTTTAGAACCCAAGACTGCTGCTGCTGCTGCGTCGCTTCAGTCGTGTCCGACTCTGTGCGACCCCAAAGACGGCAGCCCACTAGGCTCCTCTGTCCCTGGGATTCTCCAGGCAAGAACACTGCAGTGGGTTGCCATTTAGGACACTAAATGTCTAGCATGTCTAGAATCTGAAGAATCCCAAACTGGATGGGATTTGCTTTCCTCCATCTGAAATGGGAGCATCATTGAAGTTTTTCTAGTTTTACATCATTCCTCCTCTCCTTACCCCATTTCTCCTCCCCCAAGAGATGTCCTCACCTCTGACCCCGGAGGTGGTGGGGGGCAGGAGTCCTGCTGGCAGCAGACCCTGGTTTTATTTAGCATCTCCATGGACACTTCTGGGGAAAGGGCGGGCAGCCTGGGTACCATCTGACCACCTCCTGGGACAGACTGCTTCTCTGGGTGGTTTTCCCTGCTTGTCTGTGATGGGCTTATTCTCCGTGCTCTAGGTGACACCCACCAGCAGACCCCTGCTCCTCAGGTGTAAGTTTGGAGGCCATTGCCCTCCTGGGGGTTGCTGTTCTTCCCTCCTACTGTCCCCGATGGCTCCTATCCCCACAAACAGAGCCATGGTCACCACCCAGGGATGGGACCTAGATCTTCAGAAATGGAGCATGGATGACTGCCCTCCACACTCTTTCCCAGCAAAGCCTAGGCTGGGTCTCCATTTCTGAAGCAAAAGAAAATAGACACCCACTACCTCCCGCACACACACAGAGCTGACCTCCCACCCAACATACATCCACCCCGACACACCAGGGACACCCCACCACCCTCTGCAGAGCTCACGTGAAACGCACAAACCCTGCAGGGAGGCCCATTGTGTAGCAGGTGGGGCCATGGCCCGTTAGGATCAGAGCCAGGGTGTTCTCTCTGTCACTGCCCCTTATAAGCTGAATGATCCTGAACAAGTTTCAGACCCCAAGGCTCCGCTTCCTCACTTAAAAATGCAGGTGAACCCAGCTCTCTCCTGACCTGGGTAAAGCATTGAGCACCACACCAATGGTGGCTGGACCCTCTGGCCAGCGCTTGGCCAGTGGTCCCTATTATGCTCTCCACCTTTCCTTCCCCAAAGCTTCCCTGGGCTTGTTCTCCATGCCCCGTGCTCTGCTGAGTGCTGGGGACACAGGAAACCTGTTCCAGCTCACCTGCCAGGGGTGAGGGAGCCCCTCGGAGAGCAGACTCTGCCATGGGAGGGGCCGGGAGCATGGCTGCATGGAGTGGTTAGCATGCTTTGCTCTCGGCTGGCTCTGACTCCTGGCTGTGTGGCCTGGGATAAGCTACTTAAACTTTCTGAGTCTCTGTTTGTTCATCTATAAAGCAGCACAAATAACAACACCCACGTCTCGGGACTGTCCTGAAGCTCCAACTAGATAATGGACATCACTTACTTAGTAGATAGCAAGACTCATTCATTGGTAGATTGTTATCAAATCAGACTTCAGTCACTCAGTAAGTCAACAAATGTCCAGGGAGCAACTGCACTGAGCTAGTCACTGCTGGGCTCCGGGGAATCAGAGCTGAGGTCAACATGGCTCCAGCCCTGAGAGTCCCCACTCATGACGAGTGGGCTGGAAGAGGGGGCAAAGTGGGCCAGGAACCTGGGACAGGGGACAGGGAGGAAGTCAGGGTAGCCCTCCCAGAGGAGGCCCCTTGGCCCTGCAGCTGGATCTTACAAGGATGAGGAGCCGTGGTCATGAAGACTGGAGGACACCAGGCAGGGGACCAGCACCGCACAGATGGGAGGACAGGGGCTCTTCCTCCAGGAGACACACTCTCAGAGGCCTTGAGGTTTACAGCATAGCCCAGCTCTGGGAGGGGAGTCCTACAGGAGGCCACAGGGAGGGCCACACTGGCGTGAATCCCAGCTCCACCCTCACGTGCTGTTCCTTTGACCCCCAGGACAATCTGAGGGCCGGGGGGGTCTGCCCAGCTCCTTGATGAAACCCTTAACCCTGCAGCCCCCTGAGTACTTGGGCAAACCCCCGTCTCCCCCCAGGAAGCTGTGGGCCTCTGGGAGGGCCCTTCCCCCCCATCAAGTCCCCCAGCCGAGCTCTGCACAGGGTACCCCCCACTCCAGGGGGACCTGGGGCTCCTAGGGATGCCATCTTATTCTCACTGCCTCCCCAGAACCTAAACCAGGCCTGACCCAGAGACAGAGCAGGGCCACACCACTTGATGGGCTGGGGGACCCACATCAGAGGGGTAGGACGCTGCCCCCTGGTGATGGTGGGCACCCAGAGAGGCAGCCAGACCATCCTCCTCCAGGTTAACCCTTCTCTAGACGAGGAGGCTGTTCCTGAAGGGCTCTGGCTCCCAGTGGCTCTCCCAGCCTGCGCTAAGTATTTCCCTCCTCCTCTCACTCACGCTCACGTCTCCTGAGCACCTACTGTGTGCTGGGGCTGCCCCAGTGTGAGTGTGCCTGGGGTGTCATCCTCCCGAGTGCCCCGAGAAACCGGACTCATTGAGAGTCTGAGATGGAAGTCAAGGGGTTCACAGCCCCAAACCCTGGGCTCTAGGACCTGGCTTCTGGGAGTCTTGGAGGGGGTGCCACCAGAAGGCAGGGTGTTTTAGAATCAGATCCACAGACTCATGGGCTTCCCAGGTGGCGCTAGTGGTAAAGAACCCACCTGCCAATGCAGGAGATGTCAGAGACGTGGGTTTTATCCCTGGGATTGGGAAAATCCCCTGGAGGAGGGCATGGCAACCCACTCCAGTATTCTTGACTGGAGAATCCCCATGGACAGAGCAGCCTGGCAGGCTACAGTCCATAGGGTCACAAAGAGTAGGACATGACCGAAGTAACTTAGCACATTACAGATAACATCACAGACTCACATGCCTTAGAACATGGAAAGCTAGACTGAGCCCTACTGTGGGAAAGTGCCCACCGAGCGCCTCCTGCACCTAGGCACTGCATCACCCACGTGTCCCGACAGCCTCACCTTGCATGGAGCCCTGGGAGTCATCACACCATCATTGCCCCAGAAACAACTTCCTTGGAGGTGACTTTAGAGCAAGGCCAAGGCTCAGCCCCACCATTCATTCCTGGGCAACCTGCGTCACCCGTGTGCTTCACTTTCTTCATCAGTAAAACGGGGACAATCACGGTTCTGCTCGCTCAGGGAAGCTGCGAGAAGTCGGTGAGATCAAGGGCTCAGGCAGCCTGTGGCCTTGTAAACATGTGCCGTGAAGATCATGGTGTTGAGATCTGAGGCCTGGCTATTCAGACCTGACTCCACCCTGGAAGCTGGTCCCATAGTGGGCCACCCCTCCCTGGGGAACAGTAGACCTGGCCTCCTGCTCAGCACTGGCCACAATTCTGGGCAGAGCAGGTGTTTATAAATGGCTGGTTTTATGATTTAGGGGAGGGGACAAGTGGCATTTGGGGATTTCTTGTTAGCCCCTCCAGAATGCCACCCTGGTAAATGGAGTCCCCCTGAGGCCCTCCGTCCTTGGCAAAGGAAGTCCATCTGTATTGTCACTGGGTCTTCCTATGTCTGCTCAGAGAGATGGCCTTGGTTCCCTTCGCAGCTGCTCACTGAGGTCTGCTCAGCAGCAGGTGTGTGTGTGGGGGGGGGGGGGTAGGGTGCAGGTGGGGGCAGGTGTTCAGGGAGGCTTTGGTCACTAGAGAGACAGAGGGACCTTGAAAGGCAGCCTGTCCAACCTCCTGCCCCCACCCCCACTCTACGGATGAGAAGACTGAGGCCCAGAAGGGCCTGGCTGTGCCAGGTCCCACTGTGTCAGAGGCAGATTCTCCAGTCTTGCTCTGGCCTTTGAAGGTGCCTGAGCTAGGCAGAGCCTGCTGTGATCAGTCTCAGCCACCCTGCCCGCCTGTCCCCGAGGCAGTCTCCTCCCTTTCTCTACACTGCCCCAGAAGCCAGAGCGGTCAAATCAGAGGGGATCATCCTGGGTCCCGCCAGGCCCGGAAAGGACAAGCCCAAATATTTAGTCTCTGCGGAAGGGAGCAGAGCTCAGATCCTGGCCCAGAGGCCCTTCTTCAGGCCCCAAGCCAGGAACCATGTCACACAGGACAAGCCCCGACTCCCCACCATGTCCTAAGGCCCCAAGCAAATTTTTTTCCTACAAACCTGAAGTTATTGAATGAGGTCACCATTTTCATGTGACTTCATATTTATCATTCATTCATAAATAACTAATGAAGCCACCATTCATTATTCCTCTGGGTCAAGGCATCATGTTCTCCTGCAAAGCTCCCTGAAATAGTAGCAGTAATAAGTTTTTGTTCTAACTGTTGCTTCCTGACCCGCATACAGGTTTCTCAGGAGACAGGTAAGATGGTCCAGTACTCTCATCTCTTTAAGTTTTCCACAGTTTGTTATGATCCACATAGTCCAAGGCTTTAGCATAGTCAATGAAACCAAGGTAGATGTTTTTCTGAAATTCCCTTGTTTTCTCTATGATCCAGTGAATGTTGGCAATTTGATCTCTGGTTCCTCTGCTTTTTCTAAACCCAGCTTGAACATCTGGAAGTTCTCGGTTCATGTAATGTTGAAACCTAGCTTGGAGGATTAGTAATAATACTAACAATAATAATAACAGCAACTCACACATCTATAAGGTACAGTTCACACAGGGTTTCATATCCTGCAGCACCTCATAACAGCTTTGTAAGGTGGGGAATATTATGGCCATTTTAAATGGGAAAACTGGGCTCAAAGGGCTGTAACCCAGGGTCACAGAGAGTGGCTGGACTCAGAATCGGGTCTGATGGCAGAGTCCTGGTCCCATGTTTGGGGAGACAGTGGTGCAGACAGCCTGGCCCATGAGGGAGGCCTCCTCCAGGTTGGGGCAGAGACCAGCTGCATCCCCAGGCTCCTCTCCTTCTCTACAGCCAGCCCCCTGCCCCTGCCCCTAGCCTCAGGCTGGCTGCTGTGTGAAGCCCAGATCAGGGTTCCCACGGGTCCTCTGGAAGCCTGTCTTACCCTCCCCCCATCACTCCCCAGTCCTGAGTCCCTCTGGTCTCCCATCTCTGTAAACATGAAATCCCATCTTTCCCTACCCCATGCATTAGAAATGCAAATTGTCAGGCCCCACCCCAGCTCAACAGAATCAGTGCTCTGGGGAGAAGGGGTCAGCAATCCGTGTTTTTAGCAGATTCTCCAGGTGGTTCCAACGCTAGAGACTAAGCACTATTGCTCTAGTGCGCATGCCCTACCTCTTCACTCTCCTGTGTAACACCCTCCATGGCTCCCCATTGCCTGCAGGGTAAGTCCTAGCTCCTCAGCCTCACGTGGAAGTCCATCTGATGTGGCCTTGGACACCCCTCTCTGGCCCCTCCTCCCAGCCTGCTCCTCTCGATACTTACACCCCCTCTGCTCCTTCCCCAGCACTTCCCAAGCTCCATGCTTCTCACACATGCCATCTCCTTTCACATCTCCAGGCCTGTGCCCATGCCATCTTTCCTGTCTGTCTCTTGGCAGCCTGGAAACTCCTTTGATCCAGCCACACCCTCTGTCTCTGGAAAGTGGCCCCTTGGCCTCTCCGGGCAGAGAGGGCCCCAGTTTTGTACCCACAGCCCCTCTGCTCCCCTGGGACGGCACTAATCACCCTGTGCGGTCCTGCTGGCGTCAACATCTGCCTCCCCACACCGGTCTGTTTCAGTAAAGGGAGGCCTCGGTGAACACTGAGATGAACAGACAGCAAGGAGTTTGGCCACAGGGACCAGAGCTGCCTCTTCTAAACTGAGCCCAGCTGACTTAGATCATCGCTGAGGACCGGGCCCTAGGCTTCCCCACCACGCCTGCCTGACTGTGGGCCCTGAACAGCCCCTGCTCCTTGGCCTCAGTTCCCCCATGTGTGGGGGAGTGGGGCAGAGGCAGCCCCTGAGTTCAGTGACTGCGGGGTCAAGGTGGCGGGGGCTCTTACTCCAGAGCTCCAGTACTGACCACTTGCCCCTGGCCCCAAGAATGAGGACCATAGCCTGGTCCCTGCACAGCCAGGGTGCCTCCTGACCACCCCTCCCACCCTCCTTCCAGCTCCCTGTGGCCGATTTTACAGAATGGGAAGTTGAGGCTGGGGAAACAGGTGCTGGCAGCCAGCTGAACCTGCTGAGGGTTCGCCCCGCACTGGGCTGGTTGGGAGGAGGTGAGCTTCACTCCCCACCCCTACCCCCAGCTGATGAGCAAGCTCACCAGGGGCCTCTTCAGGCTCACTGGGGCCAAGAAGACCTGCCAGGAATCCTCGGCATCGACCAAGTGCAACAGCCTTCCTGCTTTGTTCCTCTCCTTTACCTGCCTGTGACCCGGCTCACCTGGCCCGGCCCAGCCCGTGGCAGGTGCCCAGCAAATGCCAGTCTTCTTCCCCAGCCCACGTTTCCTCTGTCTGCTCTGTGCTGGATGCAGAGGATGTCCTCCTGGCCCGGGGCCCCTTTCTTCACCCCAGTATTCGTGGAGTTACACCAGGTCCTTCTGCTCTATAAAGAGGTTCTGCCTCCTTGGAGTGATCACATGGGTTATGGGAGGGAAGCCTCAAGCCTAGGGTCCTGTCCTCACAGCTGCTTCCCTCTGCACTCAAGCCTTTCCCATGAGGATTACAGCTCCCCAGGGCAGGTTACACCTCAGGCCCTTTCTCCCTGTAACCAGGTTCCCCCTCTCCTTCCCAGGTGGCCCTACTCTGGTGAACACAGCTTGGCCTGACCCCCTGATTGCACCTCCTGGAGTCCGACTCCCCCGCAACCTCTCCCCTGCTCTATGATCACCCAGACACCCTACAGATGGGAGGGGCCAAGCTAGGGAGAGAGGATAGATTTGGGGAGGAGCTCATCTCCTCTGGGTTCTTAATGGTCACTTCTTGAGGCAGAGACCTGGACGACATGACTTTTGTCATCTTCTCTGGTCTTAAAGATGAATTGCTGGGCTGGAGAATTTGTATTTAGTTTTCCAAATCACTTAAGGTGTGGATGACTGAGCTATTAGATGGATCATGGGAGGATAAGCAAATGGATGGGGAGGTGGGTGGCTGAACAAATTGATACATGGAAAAATTAATGCTTCCATGGATGGATGGTTGGTGGATGGTTGGACAGATGGATACATGGATAGATGGATGGTTCAGTTCAGTTCAGTTCAATTCAGTCGCTCAGTCGTGTCCGACTCTTTGTGACCCCATGAATTGCAGCACGCCAGGCCTCCCTGTCCATCACCAACTCCCGGAGTTCACTCAGACTCATGTCCATCGAGTCAGTGATGCCATCCAGCCATCTCATCCTCTGTCGTCCCCTTTTCCTCCTGCCCCCAATCCCTCCCAGCATCAGAGTCTTTTCTAATGAGTTAACTCTTTGCATGAGGTGGCCAAAGTACTGGAGCTTCAGCTTTAGCATCATTCCTTCCAAAGAAATCCCAGGGCTGATCTCCTTTAGAATGGACTGGTTGGATCTCCTTGCAGTCCGTGGGGCTCTCAAGAGTCCTTTAAGAGTCATCCAAAGTCTTACCTCCTCCAGGAAGCCTTCCTTGATCCCCTGGGCTTTTCTGTCTCAGTGGGTTGGGCACAGGCTGGGTGAAGTCTGGGTTATTTATGTCCCCAAAACTCAACCCAAGACTTGCCCAGAGAGGCTCTCAGGGCAGTCCTGGACAAACTGAGTGGGTCAGTTTCCAACACATAAGGGTGACAGGAGAGGGGCAAGAAGGGAAGCCCTGAGAGGTTAGAAGTGTCCAATCATGAAACTGTTCCTGCTGGGCATGGGCATGGTGGGTTGAGGAGGAAGGTAGTGTAGTTAAAGTAACTGTTGTTAATGCTTTTGGTGCACTCGCCCTCTACCAGGCATGTGCCAAACCCTTTCCACACACCATTTTATTTAAACTTCCCAGCAGTTACTGGAGAAGGCAATGGCAAGCCACTCCAGTACTCTTGCCTAGAAAATCCCATGGATGGAGGAGCCTGGTAGGCTGCAGTCCATGGGGTCGCTAAGAGTTGGACACGACTGAGCGACTTCACTTTCACTCTTCACTTTCACGCAAAGGAGAAGGAAATGGCAACCCACTCCAGTGTTGTTGCCTGGAGAATCCCAGGGACGGGGTAGCCTGGTGGGCTGCCGTCTATGGGGTCACACAGAGTCGGACACGACTGAAGCGACTTAGCAGCAGCAGCAGCAGTTACTATTGGTATCCCTGATTTTCAGATAAAGGAGCTGAAGAATCCCAAGGAGCTATAGTAAGTTACCCAGGGTGGCACAGAGGGGAGGTGGAGAGCCAGGGTTTGCACTCAGGTCTGAAGAAGCCTCACTGTACTGTTCTGTCTGAACACTAGGTGGATCCTGAGGGCAGTGGGGGAGGCCTGGGGGCTTTGGAGCAGAGGAGGGGAGTGGTCCAAATCTTAGGAAGTTATTGCATGCACTCTCCTTGCCAGCAGAGAACAGGCACCTCCAGGGCACCCACCATCAGCTCCTCCAGGGAAGAAGCTAGGCTCCCCCAGGTCTTGGTTCCAGAAAAGTGTTTGTCATGCTCCCCGTTTTCCATCCTTCTCTCCTCCCCCAGAGAGGGACTCAGTATCTGCAGCTAGGAGTCCTCCAGCCCCAGCTGAACTGTGGCTCCAGAAGCCCCTAGGAGCTGCTGTTGCTGCCCTGGAGCAAAACGGCCTCTGCCTAGAAGCCTCCTACATAGATGCCCTTCTCCTGCCTCCAGACTGCAACCCATCACCCCCACTCCCTACCCTCATCCTCAGCCCTGGTTTCCCTTCCCCTCAGCCTTCAAAGTCCCATAGTTCATTGTTTGAATCATAGCAGCTCCTCTTACTAGCTGGATGACCTCGGCCAGTGACATCTTGTCTCTGAGTCCCGGTTTTCCTGAATATTGCTGAAATGTGATAACACAGGACCAGGGAGGACACCTGACTGTCTTGGGCTCCTCTGACTCCTCCACTTCTTTCCTCTGACAGTTCAGACACAGGATACATTACTCCTAGAACTTGGTGAATCCTAAACTGGTGTGTTTTTATGTTGAGGCGATGGGAAGTATTTAACTAATTATTATTTCCTTGATTGCTGTGGTTAACAGGAAGTTCAGAGTGAAACCTCATCTTAATCATAATCATTATATAAGTTACTATGGGGTTGATAAGTTTACTTCCTACTCTGTCTAAGGGATTTTAGCTAAGCCCTCTATTGCATCCTTTCTTTTAAACTATCTCTTTAAAAAATTATGTGGGGAATACACTGTTATTTTTCAATCCTGCTATACACAGCTCCCCATTGTTGGGCCTCACCTGCCCTGTACCTCCTCCCGGCCTGCTCTCATCTCCTCTCCAGCTGGCCTCCGGGCTTTCCTGTGTTCATGTTCATGCCTGCCCCCAGGCATAGTTTGGTTGTGCCCCAGGCCAGAGTCAAGTGGGCCTTAGGAAGTATCACTATGAACAAAGCCAGTGGAGGTGATGGAATTCCAGTTGAGCTATTTCAAATCCTAAAAGATGATGCTGTGAAAGTGCTGCATTCAATATGCCAGCAAATTTGGAAAACTCGGAAGTGGCCATAGGACTGGAAAAGTCAGTTTTCATTCCAATCCCAAAGAAAGACAATGCCAAAGAATGTTCAAACCACTGCACAATTGCACTCATCTCACACACTAGCAAGGTAATGCTCAAAATTCTCCAAGTCAGGCTTCAACAGTACGTGAACCATGAATTTCCAGATGTTCAAGGTGAATTTAGAAAAGACAGAGGAACCAGAGATCAAATTGCCAACATCCATTGGATGATAGAAAAAGCCAGAGAGTTCCAGGAAAACATCTACTTCTGTAGACTATGTCAAAGCCTTTGACTGTGTGGATCACAATAAACTGTGGAAATTTTTTCAAAAGATGGGAATACCAGACCACCTGACCTGCCTCCTGAGAAATCTGTATGCAGGTCAAGAAGCAACAGTTAGAACTGGATATGGAACAACTGACTAGTTCCAAATAGGAAAAGGAGTACGTCAAGGCTGTATATTGTCACCCTGCTTATTTAACTTATATGCAGAATACATCATGTGAAATGCAGGGCTGGATGAAGCACAAGCTGGAATCAAGATTGCTGGGAGAAATATGAATAACCTCAGATACACAGATGACACCACCCTTATGGCAGAAAGAGAAGAAGAACTAGAGTGCCTCTTGTTGAAAGTGAAAGAGGAGAGTGAAAAAGTTGGCTTAAAACTCAACATTCAGAAAAGTAAGATCATGGCATCCAGTCTCATCACTTCATGGCAAATAGAGAAACAATGGAAACAGTGAGAGACTTTATTTTTGGGGGGCTCCGAAATCACTGCAGATGGTGACTGCAGCCATGAAATTAAAAGACACTAGCTCCTTGGAAGAAAAGCTATGACCAACCTAGACAGCATATTAAAAAGCACAGACATTACTTTGCCAGCAAAGATCCATCCAGTCAAAGTTATAGTTTTTCCAGTAGTCATAAATGGATGTGAAAGTTGGACTATAAAGAAAGCTGAGTGTGAAGAATTGATGCTTTTGAACTGTGGTGTTGGAGAAGACTCTTGAGAGTCCCTTGGACTGCAAGGAGATCCAAAAGTCCATCCTAAAGGAAATCAGTCCTGAATATTCTTGGAAGGACTGATGCTGAAGCTGAAACTCCAATATTTTGGCCACCTGATTTGACGAACTGACTCATTTGAAAAGATCCTAATGCTAGGCAAGATTGAAGCCAGGAGGAGAAGGGGACGACAGAGGAGGAGATGGTTGGATGGTATCACAGACTCGATGGACATGAGTTTGAGTAAGCTCTGGGAGTTGCTGATGGACAACCACAAACGCCATCATGATGGTCCAGTGATGCAGTCCCTGGGATTCTAAAGAGTCAGACATGACTGAGCGACCGAACTGACGACTGACTGGCATGCCAGAGTGCCTTCCCATGCCATCTGGCACATACCACGCCCTCATCCCAGGCCCAGCTCCCCTAGGGTGATTCCCTGGCTCTACCAACCTGCATCTTCCCTCTCCCAGAGCCCAGTCACCCTTCTCCCCTCGTCCCAACTCATCCATGTTTACTGAGCATCTGCTTTGTTCAGCCACTGTTCCAAGGATTCTTCAGTAAGCAAGAGACAAAACCTTGTGGAGCTAACATTCAAGTTGGGGAAGAATGACAATCAACAAGTAAATCTTTTAAAAAAATCAGATGGTGGGGACTTCCCTGGTGGTCCAGGGGTTAAGAATCTGCCTGCCAGTGCAGGGAGACACAGCTTGGATCCCTGCTCCCGGGAGATGCCATATGCGGCAGGGCAGCTGAGCCCGTGTGCCGCAATTACCCGGCCAACCACTCTAGAGCCCATGAGCCACTGGAGCAAGCCCACTGGCAGCAATGAAGGTCTAGTGCAACCAAGAATAAAGAAATAAAATAAAATATCTCAGAGGCTGGTTAATATTAAGGAGACAGTTAATCAAACAGCCTGAAGAGGAGGGGGCAGTTGATACTGGTGGTGAGGAAAGATTCTATTTTATCTAGGTTTTCCAGGAAGACCTTATGATGAGGGTGGAGGTTAAGGAAGAAGGTGCCTTTCTCATGGGAGTGAGTGTTTCAGTAGGAGCCCCTGGGGCCAGTGAGGCCAGAGCGGAGGGAGTGAGGAGGAGGTGGCCAGAGAGGAAGTCAGGCTGAGGGAGCCTGGGAGCCACAGCAGGCTTGGGAGTAAGGGCTCACTGTGACCTACCCTGTCCAGGTTCTGAGCTGGGAGCCTGACATCCAACTTCTCACTCGATCCTCCTGGCAATTCTGTGATTTGAGGCAGGTCTTTAGTCCCATTTCAAAGGCAGCAGAGGCCCAGAGTAAAAAAGGGATCTGCACGAGGTCACAAAGCAGTGAGGCCTTTCCCTTTCTCCTGAATCTGTGGTGGGATGGCGGCTGCCGAGGAGAGGGGCGGACCATGCCCTGAGACATGTTCTCCCCCAGCCTGTCCTCCCAGCACCTCCCATAAATCACTCTGACACCCGACGAGGGGGGCACAGACAGATTCAACAGCACCGCTGTGGGTGAGTGCTTCCCAGGCCCCTGCTCTTGTGGTTCTTGGCTCTGGACGCTGGCCGCCCAGCCCAGGGCTCCAAATGTCGGGCACACAACACCAGGGGAGTCCTGTTTGCCCTGGGCCGGCAAGGGGGTTCAGGAGAAAGGGGAGGACCCCGCAGGGCTGGAGGATCTGGCTACCAGATGAAGGGCTGGAAACGCTGGAGTCCTGCTGTCCAAAGACCTGGGTGAAACCTGGGCCAATCCACTGGAGAGTTTGGAGGGCATGTGGGGCCAGAAGCTCTGGGGGGGTGTAGCCTCACAGCTGGGGCCCTCTTCTCCCTCTACCACATTGCCCCCCTCCCTGCCCAACGTGCTGAAAGCTCTGGGTTGTGCCCGTCTGGAATTGTTTTGGAGCTGGCATGGGAGCAGAGGCAAGCAGACAGAGAGAAGACCCCCCTCAACCCTGTCTGCCCCCCACCCATTCGCCCCCACTGGTGAGTCCCCAGCACAAGAACCAGCCAGAGCTGTTTTTCTCAGAAGTGGGCTGGTGGACTTTTTGGAGAAAGCTTCGTGGCTTCCCAGAGGGCCCCCTGGAAAAGTGGCCTCTGTCTGACACACCCTGAGGATTCCAGGACCACCTGTCCTGTGTGGGGCTCTGAGCTGCAAGGCACCAGACCCTCAAGGAGCAGCTGGTGTCCAAGTAAAACTCACTTGTCAGCCTGTATTCAAGGCCAAGGCAGTGGACCTGGCTGACCTCGCCCATCACCCAACCCCCACCCCACTGTTCTCCACATGTGCCTTGGACTTGGAAGTCACCCTACTTACTCAGATGCCACTTGCCTGCCTTATACCTCATTTCCAGAGGGAGGGGTCCGTGGGCATGGGTCAGGCCGCATATGGAAGGCAGTATGAGGCAAGAGGATGGGAAATCTGGGATCCAGGGGTCAGAGGGGCCTGTTGGCTCTGGCTCTGCCACCTATTAAACGGGGTGAGTCTCTAAACCTGTCTGAACCTCAGTTGATAGATTGGACCCTTGTTACTAATCTTGTCAGGACATGAGTAAGTGTAGAGCTTCTCTGGTGGCTCAGCTGGTAAAGAATCCGCCTGCACTGCGGGAGACCTGGGTTCTATCCCTGGATTGGAAAGGCTACCCACTCCAGTATTCTGACCTGCAGAATCTTGTTCGGAATACAGGGTTTATATGTGTATATGCTACTGAAGGTTCAGCAAAGGACTTGGCCTACCTTTTCGATCATTAACAATCCAATGTGTGCATGTGTGCATACTTGGTCATGTCTGGCTCTCAGTGACCCCATGGACTGTAACCCACCAGGCTACAAGCAAAAATACTGGGGTGGGTTGCCATTTCCTTCTCCAGGGGATCTTCCCAACCCAGAGATCAAACCTGCATCTCCCACATCTCCTGCATTGGCAGGTGGATTCTTTACCACCTGTAAAGCCCAATAATTCAATAGTTCTAGCTCAGATGGTAAACCCGGATGATCACCTGCTGCTGAAGCTCCCGCCAGTCGTCACCACTGGGGGTGCCATGAGCCAGGGGCCTCCCTGGGGGCTGGGAGGTGGGATCACATAGCCCACGCTTCTCTTTTCCACCCTCAGGACGATGAGACCAAGGTAGGTCCCTGGCCCAGTGTGGGCCCTTCCAGGATTCTAGAGGTCCCGGAACGTGGGAATGATGTCTGTCCCCACCCGATTCCTCTTCCCTTCCAGAGTTGAAGGAAATGAGAAGCTGATCCCCAACTCTGGCTTGTTCCTCAGGGCCTCTTCTCTCATCACCCCAGGGCCTTGCCATCTCTAGGAGAGAGAGCTTGCTCAAAGTTTGTGGGGCCCAGACCCCCCACCACAGTGCCTTGGAGGGAGCTGCCTGAGCCCAGCTCTGGCTCTTCACAGCCTCAGTTGTGTGGCCTTGGACAAAGTGCTGCCCTCTCTGGTCGTGGGAAGGCCAGCCTCGCAGAACCATGGTGCAGTCAGTCCAAGGCGACTGAGGCAGAAGAGTGCTGAAGCCCCCCTTCTCCAGTCAGAGCTGTTAGTGTGCTGGGGAGGAAATGGGGGAGGGCCCAGCAGGGGCCTGGCGGGGACTGGCAGGGGCTGGGCAGGAGGACGGTGAGGGGCCACTGGAGGGCTGGCAGGTGGCCAGCCTCACCACAGGCTCCCCAGGACCCCCTAATGGACCCCACAGAGGCTGCTTGTCAAGGCCTCTTGCCTAATTATCAAATCGTTCCCAGATCCCCTCCCGTGGTCTGACCTCCCCCCAGCCCGAGTCTATTAGGAAACGTCAGCCCCAAGGTGGGGTGCTGGTTTGCAGGGCAGTGACGCCCTGCCTCTGGCTCCACCCCCACCTAGCCGCCCAGGCCCGGGCAGACTCTGCCTCCCAGACCCAGGTGGGGAAGCGTTGGTTTAGGAGTCAGCCCCACCAGGGAGACCTTGGCTGGGTTCTCTGGGTGTTGGCTTCTTCCTCTGTGGAATGAGAATTTCAACCTCAACCTCCAGGGTCATTGACACAGTCTGTGCTGACTCCTGGGGGAGTCAGGGCCCCTATTCTTGTCCTTGAACCAGACTCTGGGAGGCAGAACATGGGCCGAGGGCCAGTCTTGGGCTGCAGCCCTCCATGCCCCCATGCCCAACCCTGACACCAGGCTTCCTTTGCTCTCAGCAAGTGTCCTCGCTCCTGCATCCTCCCAACACAGCCTTGCGGTTCCCAAGTCAGCCTCTCTGTGGAGGACCAACTCTCTGCTGGCTGAGCCCGCAGCCCCTGATGAGTCCTGTTCTGAAGTGTACTGCCGGGGGCCAAGAGGGCTGGGTGCAGGGCCGTCCCTTTCCCACCATTTGGTGCTTCCCCACTCCCAGTGCATACTTGCATGTGTCTACACACACAGACCCACCTGCATATGCACAGGCGTCTGCACACATGCCTCAGATGCACACTGGTGTGCACACACATGCAGGATCCAGCGGGGGTGATGAGGAGCCAACATCTGCCCGCCAGGTGCACCCCAGCTGTTAATCAGTGCTTGGGAGGAGCCACTGACGCAGCGACCCCCAGAGAGAGGAAGGCAGCCAAAGGTCACCCCGGGTTCCCACAGCCCCTCACGGTGGCCGCATGGAAGGAGTCAGGAGCCTGTCAGCCCGTCAGCTGCCCTCTTCCATTTCCAGATGAGGAAATGGGGCTCCGAGAGGAGCAGGACTTAGTGGGGGCCAGTATCAGTGGCAGGTGGGGTTGGAATTCCTGTCCAGCCCCCATGGCCTGAGCTGGTCCTCTGCCCTCCCTACCCAGCCCCAGATGTCTGCCCCACACCCATCCCTGCCCCGTGCTCCCGGCCTGGAAGGAAGAGGCCCCCGGGGGCCTTGCCCGCTGTTTCCAGACTGTAAGGGGCTGCAAGGAGGCGCGGGGTACTCCGCTCTGTGAGAGAAGGCATTCTTTCAGTGAGAGCTGCCCTGCGAGGGCAGGGGCTGCCACAAATTGGAGAGGGAGCTCTCCGTCCCTGGGGGTGTTCAAGCAGGGGTCGGAGGCTGCTAGGAGATTGTGGGGTAGGCTCAGTGACCATAGAGAGTCCTTCCAGGCAAGGCATTTCCCTGTTCTAAGATTCTGAGGGCTAGCTACCCCCTGAATTGTGAATTCCTCTGAAGTTTGGATTAAATGCACACCCCTCCCCAGGCTCCTTCCAGCCCCCTGATTTCAGGACTCTCTAAGCCTCTAGAATCCTCTCGGTCAAGCCCCACAGCATAAGCAGACAGACTGGGCCTCCAATCCCTGCTTATCAAGGACAGCTGATGACTTTGCCTTGCCAAACCTTAGTGGCTCCACCTGTAAGATAGGGACCATCACAACGGCACTGCCTCACACGTCCTGGTTGTGCTGGGAATATAGTGAGGGACCACCCATGAAAGCCACAGTGAACCTGACCAGGAGCTGTGAACTTGGCTCTGGCTTAGCAGTCTCTGCAGGAGGGGCAGAGAGTGAGAGTGAAGGCTGGAGATGGTCGTGGAGATAAAGGGCTGGGGTTGAGCAAGGGAGACACTGGGGGCTGAGACTGGTGGGCTTTGCATGTTGGGCTGAGGCTCCAGGACCTGTGTGACTGGACATGTATTTCCCAGCAGGACTGACTGGCAGGCACACCCATCACTGCCCAGGGCCTGCCAGCCCAGCCTCCGGCCATTGGAGCTGGCAGTGGATCAAAGGGCCTTGTGGGTGAGACGGACAGCTGCGCCAGGCCCGCTGACCTCGCTGACCCTGGCTGGTGGCCTCACCAGCCTCACCCTGAGAGGTGTCTGAAGATGAAGTTGTGGGGAGGCAGATCGTGGTTCAGTCAACAGGACCCACTGAGCACCAGGACTTTGCTCTTGTTGAACTGGGACCCAACGTCAGCAGATGAGGATGCTGAAGCCCAGAGGTCTCTTCTGTCCCCCATCTTCAACCGCAAAGGAGAGATGATCCAGGGAAGCCTAGTGGAAGTATTCAGATTGAGCAGGAGATATGTTGGAAAGCCAAGAGCAGGGAAGGGGGCCCTTGAACGCCAGGGTAATGTCTCTGGAGCTTATCTGTTCAGCCTAGAGAGTTCCAGAACCACGGCCCTCCCTGGCCTGGCTTGGCTGTTGCAGATCCACAGCAAGCGCCTTGCAATAGTTTCTCCAGGCCTCCATTTCCCCATCTGTCAAATGGGTGTGTTGGACTCCCTGCTCTCCAAAAGGCCTTCCAGCCCTGAGGTGGGACAGGGAGGGCTTAGAAAGGGGGTTCCAGAAAGGAGGCCTCTCCAGCTTGGATTTAATAAGCCGTCTGTTTGGTTGGAACTGATCAAAACCAGACTTGAGCTCAGACGTGTCTCTGATTCGCACGAACTGAAGCTGCCAAGAATGCATCCCTCACTGTTTCCAGTAAATAATTGGGCTCCCGTGGGGTTCCCAGGGCAGACCGGATGTCTCACCTCCTCTCTTCACTGTGAACCTGACCAGGGGAGGCCGGGTGGGAAGGAGACCCCCAGCCAGGCCTCCAGTCGTGTTCCTGCCACACCAGCCCAAGGTGGGTGGGAGCTAGCTCAGGAGGCCCCGGCCCTCACGCCGTCAGAATAATCAGAGCTGCCAGCTGGAGCCCACAGGGCCACATGTTGGGGAGGTGGCCCCATTTTTCCGTTCATTCACACAGTCAACAAACCTTCCCAGAGCTCCCAAGAACTTGATGGGAGGTCCCGCCTCAGAGCCCCCAGCCTCCCTGGAGTCCTGAGATGTAACATTGTTTCCTTTGTTGTTCCTCCTGCTTTGTAGAAGAAATATCAAGACTGGGTTTCACACAGCGAGGCCATGTAAGCTGTGCACTGTGCATCTCCTTCTTCTGGTTCCGCCTGTTGTCGCTGTGACTATGGGTACCACAGCCTTGTGTGAGGTGCCCACAGAAGCCCAGCGGAGATGATGCCTGAGCCGAAAGACCTTTGCAGAGTAATCACACACACGTGCGCACACACACGCATGCACACACACACACTACTTGGTGCCAAGACCTGGTTAAAATACAGGCGTCTTGTCTGATTTGAGGGGTGGGGTCTGGAAATCTGCATTTCAACAAAAGTCTCAGGTGATTTTCCCTCCCCACCATGTTTGGGTACTTAGACTCGAGCCCCTTGAAAGTGACAGAGGAGAGTGAAAAAGTTGGCTTAAAGCTCAACATTCAGAAAACTAAGATCATAGCATCTGGTCCCATCACTTCATGGCAAATATATGGGGAAACAGTGGAAACAGTGTCAGACTTTATTTTTCTGGGCTCCAAAATCACTGCAGATGGTGATTGCAGCCATGACATTAAAAGACGCTTACTCCTTGGAAGGAAAGTTATGACCAACCTAGACAGCATATTAAAAAGCAGAGACATTACTCTGCCAACTAAGATCTGTCTAGTCAAAGCTATGGTTTCTCCAGTAGTCATGTATGGATGTGAGAGTTGGACTATAAAGAAAGCTGAGTGCTGAAGAATTGATGTTTTTGAACTGTGGTGTTGGAGAAGACTCTTGAGAGTCCCTTGGACTGCAAGGAGATCCAACCAGTCCATCCACAGTCCTGGGTGTTCATTGGAAGGACTGATGTTGAAGCTGAAACTCCAATATTTTGGCCACCTGATGCAAAGAGCAGACTCATTTGAAAAGACCCTGATGTTGGGAAAGATTGAAGGCAGGAGGAGAAGAGGACGACAGAGGATAAGATGGTTGGATGGCATCACCAACTAGATTGACATGAGTTTGGATAAACTCCGGGAATTGGTGATGGACAGGGAGGCCTGGCACGCTGCAGTTCATGGGGTCGCAAAGAGTCGGACACGACTGAGTGACTGAAATGAACTATAGACCTGACCTTGAGAAGGTAGCCACACTTAGGGAGAAGCTTTGGGATTATAAACTTGGAGTTCTCTGAGCTTCCAAATCACTCTTCTTGCTCCAAAAAAGAAAAAGAAAAAGTCACAGAAAATATCAAAATGTGGCTGATAATGTGAATGGGTTTTACCCCACAGAGGAGAGTCTGCATTTGAAGAGGCATTGATCAGACCAAGGAGTCCAACAGGCTGACCTGGCCAAGGATGGTGTGGCCTGGATGGCTGCCTTCTGCAGATCCCCTCCCCCACGAGAAGGACCACCAGAAACCTTGTGCAAGGAAAGCCAGAGGTCACCACCTCCTTGCCATCTGCAGCAGTGGTTAGGTGGGGAGGTCAGGAGGGCCCTGTCAAATGAGAGCACAGCTAAGTCTCATTGCCCTCATTCACATTTAGTCACAGGATTAAATCCAATTTTAATTTCAAATAATATTAAAAGACAGCATTGAGATTGTATTTTTACCAAAAGGAAGCATGAATTTGAAGTTTCAGAAACACTGTGAGGGCTGGTGACTAACCACCAGCCAAACACCTCCAAGTCTTCCATCTGGGCTCCATGTTGGAATTTTGAGCTCAGATTCTGAATCATCAGTTTGATTCTAAGTTCTAGTTGGTTCAAACCAATGTCTAATCCTAGATGAACCTCTGGGCTCCTAGCAACTTTTTATGAATAAATCCACCAACCAACTGAGCAGAAAAATGAAGAGGGAGGAAGGGAAAGATGTGGAGGGGAGATGGGGAAGGAAGAAAGGTGGGCATGCCTCTGACCACCTCACCCTCCTGGACTTTGTCTCTGCCTAGCAGCTCTATTTCCCCAGGGCCCTGGTTATCTGTGCTCTCTGTGGGTCTAAGAACCTAGCTTTTGGGTAGGTATCCCCAGAGACTGGGCCATTCATTTTCTTGATACCCTGGGAAAGGGATCTGGGTGAGTCTGTGTTTTGAGCATCCTCTCATCGCCTGGACCACTTATGGTCCCCCTCCTCCCCCAGAGGCCCTTCTCCAGTGAGCAGTCAGCCTGGCCGGGAAAACAGCACTCTGGCCCTTCCCTGCTCATCCCCGTCCCTGTTCCCTACAAACCTGCAGAGGAGGGAATGGGAGGAGGGAACTCCTGTCTCTACCTCCCACCTCAGATGGTTGAAACCCCAAGAGACCAGTTTGTAGTTGGAGGGTCCTTAACACCACTGAAGGGTGTTCTGTGGACCCAGCCTCAGTTGTTCATTCATTCCCTTAACACGCCCTTTGTCCAGCTCTGGGGACCTGAGAGAAATCCCACCAGGTACAGGTCCCACGTGGGATCATTCCTGGCTCTGTCTGAACACAGATTTGGGGGCACCTCTTAGGCAAGGGCGAGGTCAGCTACTCCTCTGGATCTCAGCAACCGGCCCAGGTGGGGAGGGTCTGAAAAGATTCTTGAAAATATGAGCAAGAACTCTGCCTCCCCGCAAAGTGATGTCCAGATTCTGGGTCTCTTATGATTTCAGTTTTCATTCCTATCACTTTCACATCCCACCCCTACACGAAGAGAGTGTGAGGGGTGAGGAGCAGGGAGCACTCCTGCCGTGGGGGCGGCAGACTGTGGAGGCTGTGTTGGGAACAGAGTCTCCGTGTATGTAGGTGCTGGGGCCACCCCAGGGCTGACCCGCGGGCCCCAAGCACACTTTGCCTGGAGTGCTCTCCTGTCTGGGGGAGCCCTCCAGGCCTCCGGGAAGTCTGCACGACCTGTCCGGGCTACTGGCACCTCTGGCTACCCCAAGGCCTCAGATTGGCTCCTCAAGAGCCGCACCGGAGGGGAGAGAAGACAAACATCCCACAGAGGGCTGGTGGCTTAGGCTGCTGGTGGACAGCTTAGCTTCCAAGGGGCCAGCCGCCCCTCCCCTCCCCGCCCCCTGCCTCCCTCCCCTCCTTCACCTGAAATAACAGGCGCGTGCCTGTGTTTCCAGTCTGTGACTTTTACTCCCTTGTAATCTCCCTAGTTTGACAGATTAATACTCGGAGAAGCCCCGAGGGGTGGTTGGAGGGAGAGGCACTGCCCTGGCTCGCTCTCCCTCCTCGGCCACGGGCCTCGGCAGCCTAGTTCTGCCTCATCACCATCTCAGACCTGCAGATGGATGGCAGACAGGCATCTGGTGTCTCCGCCACCTCCCTGCCCTTCACGAGCCCAGTCAGAGGAAGTCAACATCAGGCAAGTTATGGGCCCCTGAGTACCTGTTGTATGCAGTTCTGGGCTACCCAAGGGGAGGGGAGCTGGGTATAAGCCTGGGGTCACCAGTGAAGGGCGTTCCTTGACTTTATCCGCAGGCCCAGCCCTGCTGCCATGAGATCTGACCTAGACCTGGCCTTTGTGCTATCAGATCTCTGGGGGGCCCCTGACCCGGATAGCAGCCACACCCAGCCCTTCATTCCCTAGGGAGGGATCAAGAGAGGGTGTTGATAGACACAGCAGGAAAGACCCTGCAAGCCTGGGGTTTGGGCCAGACATCATGGTTCCCAGGTTGCCCCACAGCTTCCAGCCAGCACAGCTACTCCCTCAACAGGCAGATCCTTGGGCCCCTCTCACCTTCACCATCTCCCCGCATTGAGCTCTTCTCACAGGGTCAATAGTTGGCATCCTTAAAATGCTCAAATCCCCCAGGGCACCCTCCAGCCTGCTGGATCATATGTAGATTTCAAGACCTCTACGGTCCCACCTGAGGCTATTAATACAGCGCTCATCCAAGAAATATTTCTAGGCACTTTTCTCTGCTCAGCCCTTGAGGACCTATCAGAGGAAAAGCTGGAGTCAGAAGAACTGACTTTGCAACTCTGAACCAGCCCTAATTGCTGCATGACCTTGGGTAGTTCATTGTCCCTTTCTGGACCTTGACTGAAAAGTGATGCCCAGATTCTGGGCCTTTTATGACTTCTTTTATTATTATTATTTTTTATTTCTATCACTTTCACATCCCATCTTGTGGCCCTTTAGACAGTGGAAAAGTCAGGGTCTTATTCTAGCTATCTCACAGATAGGAAATGAAGGGAAAGGAGAGCTGACACATATGACCTATGTTCCTTGCAGGGACCTTGCCCAGAGGCTGGCCACAGCAACTCCATGAGACCTAAATCAGAAATCCCATCCCATAAAGACAGTCCATGGCCCAAACGGGTCAATGACTAGTCACAGCAGTGACAATAATCAACATGGATTGTTTACTTTCCTTGTGCCATTAGTCTGGCTAGTTTTGTGTTAACTCATTTAATCCTCAGAACACTCCAATGAGCCTGTCCCTTTTATTGCACAGATGAGGAAACAAAGGCTCAGAGGGGTGAAGCGATTTGCCCACAGCCACATAGCTTGTAGACGGTAATACTGAGATTTGAGTCAGTATTTGACACCTGGAGCCTAATCTGTTTTAACCTGTCACTGGCAAGACTCAAAGCCAGGTAAACCTACTCCAGAGCTCTCCAGGTATGCCTACTCCAGCTGCCTCTATAGGTCCACATCAGGGAGGAGACTCCCAGGCTCAGAGAGGGCAGCAATAGAGTAGGGACGAGTCCCGATGGCAATCCACTCCAGTATTCTTGCCTGGAGAATCCCGAGGACAGAGGAGCCTGGCGGGCTACAGTTCGTGGGGTCGCAAAGAGTCGGACACGACTGAACAACCAACACTCCGGGGCTCCTCCCAACCAAGTGCTCCCTGGTAGACACTGGTGACTAGCGTGAGAGGGTGCTGCCTGCCTGGGGCCCAGGGCTGCACCCAAATTCCCCAGAGGCCAGGGCTGAGCACAGAGTGGTCAGTGGCCAAGTGGTTCTCCCTGGCCCGCCTGCCCCTCCTTGTGCCCAGGGATGGAGAGCCTGGCAGTCTTGTTTTCTTTGAGTAAATGAAGGCAGCCATTCCGGGAGGGGGATTCTGCTAGTTCAGAACCAGGAAGCATTTTCTGTGGGAGGAAGGCAGGAGCTCATAGGCCCAGTCAGAGAACCCCCTAAACTATTAGGTAGCCACAGATCCAAACCCCAGTCCCCCAATGTAGTGCTGCCGTCTGGCCCTCCACGAGCCCAGTCTCTGTACTTGGAGCCTGTACAGAGGCACCCTGCTACTGCCTTGGTCCAGAACCTCCCTCTGCCCTGGCCAGGGATGCCCGTCAAGCATGCAGGCAGGGAGGGTGACATTGGTGTCCCCAGAACACTGTGCGGCCTGAGATGAGTCCCTTAACCTCTCTGAGTCTCTTCCTATCTCATGGACATTACAAGTGGCTTTGAGGCTTGAGTGAGCAAAGGCTTTGCCAGTAGAAAGAGGATGCCAGGTGGGGTGTGGCTGTCTGGGAAGAGAGAGCCCCAGAAGGTTCTTATCTAACTGCTCCCCTCCCCTCAGGGTGAGATGAGAAAGTAGCCCACAGAGACTCAGTGACTTGCCCAGGGTCATGTAGCAAGCCAGTGCCCGTCTCTGCAAATTCCTGGGCCTCAGTGTTCTCATCTGTACAATGGTTCCTCTCCTCTGCCTACCTTGAAGAGGGAAAGGCACTTGCTGAGAAGAGCCAGAAACACAGAAGCTTCTCCTGCTCCCCCTTTGGGACCACAAGGCTCAGGATCTAGAGCCGGTGATAAGTGAATATCTCAGGACACAGCACGAAATGCCCCCACTCTAAGTGCTCTCTTGCTGCAGGCTGAGTGGGAGAAGGGGCTGGCTCCCTCCTCAGCCTCACCAGGACTCAGGGAGGTGCTGAGGGGTCAAAGGACAAGGGCTGGTCACCAGCCCACAATGGTCATGAGCGTGGCACACTGGTGTTCCGTGGTACATGCATGCCCCCAGCCCCCTACCCAAAGGCTGTGTTTGTGCTCCGGACACCCAGACTCCCACCCAGCTCCTGCTGGACCCCAAATCCCTGCAGCTGGGACAGTCCTGGTCGTACAGACCAGTGAATGCCCTGGAAGCTGGAGGCCCAGGCTGAATGAGAGAGAGAGATGGAGACAGACAGGCTCAAGCTGTGCTCTGGCCCAGACTGATGATCCATGGGTCTCTTTCCCATGACAAGTCTCACTTCTGTGTGTGTAAAGTGGGGACATTATCCTTTCTTGGTGGAAGAGTTTAGATGTGGGTTGGGAGTGGGTCTTCAATATTCTTAACAGTCTTTTTGTTGGAAACAGGTATCTGGGACCTCCCCACTGCCTCCCAGTCTTTGCTGTTCTTGGCCTCTAATTGTCTATCTACTCAATGGGAAGATTGGATTAAGGACACAGAAGGCTTCCTCTTAAAGATCACCTGTCACCTCCACAGTTGGGAAGGAAGGGCCGCCAGGAGGGCTGAGGAGGAGGGTCTACAGAATATTAGGGAGTTGGCTGGCTCCCAGAAGTGAGATTCCAGGGTTCCCTGAAAGCCTTGCAGTGTCCAGCAGAGCCCCTGCCATCTGCAGCAGCCTGGAGCGGGGCCAAGCCTGCTGGGCTGGAGATGAAAACGGCCCAGGGATGGGGCGAGGGGGTGGCGGGTGGGGAGGAGTCTGTCACCCGCCGCCTTGCGGGCGGGATGCCGGGCAAGGGGGATGAGCCGAGTCTAAATAAATCACTAACACACGGGTGGAGAATTCCTTGAACAGGCGCCCTGGATTATGGACAACAGAAGGGGAAGAGGGAAGGGGGAGAGGAAGGGGGAGATGGTTGGGGAACCATCCCTGGGACCCCCTTCCTCTCAGGCACCATGGCCCTTCCCCCTCCCACGTCAGGGGCTGTGAGGGTCTGAGGACTGGCCCCCTCCAGGGGGTGGGTGGCCTTGGCTGGGGGCCTCCACTGCCCATGCCCAGCCCCTCCGGTCCAAGCCGTGAGAAACTCAAAAAGCCCCGAGCCCGTCCTAGGGGAGAGAGGTGTTGAAAGCCGCATCCTGCTTGGAGCCCTGAGCCAGAGCCAGAGATAATATCATGTGTTGGAGAGCCAGGGGGTGTGTTTGGGGGGGTGTATGGGCCTCACCGGCCCCTCCCTCACCCCATCCCCACACGCCGCACCCCTGCCTGGGCCTGAGCTGGTGGGTAGCGGCTGTGCAGCTCCCAACCTTAGAGGTGGCCTGGCCCCTGTCCCACTGGACTCACTCCAAGCCTGAGAAATCCCAGGCCCGCCCGGCCAGGGTCAGAGATCAGCGTGGGGAGGGGCTTGGGAGAGGCTGAGGCTGCAGACAGGAACTGGTCAGATCAGCCTCAGTTCCCTCCTGTCTCTCTCTGGACCTCAGTTTCCAAGTTCAGAAAGTGGAAGCAGGGAGCCCCAGGTCATCTCTAAGGGTATCTAATAGCTTATGGGGTCTGGACTGGGTGGAGGGCATGGGGCTGGCCGGGTCATGCCATCCAGGCTTTAGCTACAGCTTCTGAGCAGGTTGGTGGCTGTTGAATGGATAGAGGGATGGATGAGGGACTGAATAAGAAGTGGCTAAGATCCACAAATCTTATAATCTGAACATGACTGGAGACCAAGTCAGAGAAAAGTGCTTCTATTTCCCTGCTCGGTAAGGATGCTTCATGAGTCCCACACTTCATGTTTGCAAAGAGCCTCGGCATTCATCCCCTTGACCCTGGGAGAAAGGACAGGGAAGGCCTGATTGCCCCTGAGCCAGGTGAGGAAGCTAAGAAGGGCCCAGCTTGGGGCGGCACCGGGCAGTCTGCCCCACAGCTGCCACGCTCTCTGTCTCTGAGCTCCGGGGGCCCCAAGCTGCAAACAGGGCAGGGAATGTGCTCCTACTCAGTAGCAGTGACAGCTGGGTGCAGGGAGGGTCACAGGAGACTAAAGGCCCACAAGGACCACAGTTATGGTGTCCAACTCCCACTTGGCTGGAGTCTGCTATGTGCCAGCTGTGGGAGAGCTGGGCACGGCCCTTGTCTGGAGCACAGGACCTCTGAGTGGTTGGCGCCTTGGAAACGGCTGTGTGGTGCTAGGCCCCAGCTTAAAACTCTTGCTTGCTCAGACTCTACTTCCCAGCATTTGAAGCCTTTCATGCGTGGCCCCTGCCAACCTCTGTGCTGTGCCCACTTGCTGCCTGCTACAATGCCAGAGCCCCAGCCACATGCCAGGCCAGAGACAGAGGCCTTTCCCACAAATCAAGAACAATCTCCAATGCCTGTAGCTACTCTGGACTGCAGCCCTCACCTCCCCGCAATACACATCTTTTCTAGGGCCTCAAAGTGCCTCGTGGAAGAATGGCTCTGTTAATTCATTTCCACCCTCAACAACTCCAATCACCAACTCAAATGCTGTTCCTTGCCAGGCCCCAGGAGGGGTGGAGAGAGACTGGCTTTGGCTTTGGGTTGAATAGGCTGTGTCCCTTATACTCGGTGAGCTTGGCCCACCCACCACCCTTCTTTGAGCCTTGGTTTGTTCATCTGTAAATGGAATGATGATTCATACCTCAGAGGATGCACACCTCTGCAAGACTCAAAGGAGAGGAGAGATGAAAGTCAAAGGAGAGGAGAGATGAAAGTCAAAGTAAAATGCTGCTCAGAATACAAATGAAATGTGAGGGAAGAGCTTAGGTGACGTCCAGAATCACACGGGATTGGGGCTGGGGGACATTTCTCTGCAAAGATGGTGGACAAACTCAGCCTGGGCTCCTGGACTGGTCATCCCACACTGGGAGGGACCACCATGGGTGGCTTATTCTGAAGAGCCTGGGGAGCCTCTGCAGGGTCCTCTTGGGGAAGGCTTGGGGGCACCTTCCCTGAGCACAAATAGGCTCTTTACTGCTCAGTAACCCCAGTCAGTCCCTCAGAAAACAGACTCAGCAAGCAGAGACCTTCCCTGAGTCACTTGGCCGCTCAGCTGGAGGAGGTCCCTAGGTCCCGATGTCACCTGTTGAGTTAGTTCTAGCTCTCTGTGGACCCTGTGAGCACTCACACCCCCTCAGGCTACTCCTCGGGCTCCAGCCTCAGTAGCAAGGCCCAGGTAGGTGGCCAGGCGGGTGTCTCGAGGTGTGCAGAGAGGCAGGACAGGCAGACAGGGCGTCTCCAGAGAAGAACCAGAAGTGGTGCTGAAAGGGGTTTGGAGGAGGCTGGTCCGGAGAACACGAGAAAGAATGATAATGGGAACCAGAGGCCCACAGGAGGGAGAGGCTGCTGTGGGCTTATGCAGGCCCTCTCACCCCTCGAGGTTCAGGTGGGAGGCTGAGGCCTGGCCAGGCGCAGAGCTCATCTGGCTCTTTGGCCCCTGCCCAGCACTCTCCCCACTCAGAGGGGAGAAATCTAGGATTGGAAATCTAGGATTCTGTGGGGCTTTGGGGTGGGCCCAAGTGACAGTTCCTCTTCAGAGGAGCTTGTAAAGCTAATAGTCAACACGATTGCTTAATCTACTAAGGAGGTTCAGCAGTCATTCAGGATGCAGATGAGCAAAGGAGCTTGGGCTCCTCTGCCAGGCAGGGAGCAGTGAGGTCCCACTGTGTGCCTGGGCTCTCATTTCATTTTGTCTCTCGTAAAAGCCTGGAGATAAATATCCCCTGATTTCTAGAGAAGGACACTGTAGTCACTCGCCCAAGGTTATGCAGAGGAGTAAGGATAGAGCAGGTGAACTCAGGTCTGTGGATTTTAGGTCTGGGCTCCTTTCCACTCCCCACCTTCACCTCCACCACTGTGGTCCAGAATGAAATTTCACAGGAAAATGAGGGGTCTGCTCTGGCCTCAGCCAGGGGAGATGCAGGCAGCAGGATGTGGGTATTTCCCTGACCCATGGGCCCTCATCTGTCAGGTAATTGCCAAGCGCTTCCTTGGGATCTACGAGTTCCTTGGGAACTTCCTGCAAGTGCCCCTGGGGGCTACTGCTGTCTAAGCTTGTCATTCTTGCTGTCCTCTGAGTTCACCCACTGGTTCCCTATCTTTGCTTCCCCCACGAAAGCCCATATCACACAGCTCCTCAGGAAAAAAGGGATCTAATGAAGTCCCTGTAATAGTGAATGCCCAGCTTTCTCCCTAGGGCACTGGTGAGCCAGGGAAGGGCGTGGAGCAGAGAGGGACAGGGTAGAACTGAGCTGGAGACAGAACCTGAAGAAACCGGAACCCAAAGAAACCGAAACCTGATTGGCCGAGGAGCTAATGCAGTTGAAACTTCCAGTCTCGCATTGGCCCTAACTCCTTTCAAGGCCGTGGTGGGGATGAGAGGTGGGGGGCTAGCAACGTGTTCACAGGGCTATATATTTTTGTGAAAATTGCGAAAATATAATGTTTTAGCTCCAGTTGGTTCAGACTTCTGTGTTTCCCCACTTCAACTTCTATTGCACTGCTTCCTCTGAAGTGGCTATAGATATTTTTGGAATCAGACTGAGGGTAAGTTAGGTCCAGCTTGAGTTTCACTTGGATCCAGCCGTGTCCGCGCCGTCCCTTTTTGTCAAGTTCTGCTAGCGCTGACCCTCCTGGAGTGGAATGGTTTCCAGGATACGCCCACTGTCCCCTGCGCAGGCGCGCCTGGAATTGTGGCGCCGCGGTGCAGGGCCACATGTCATGATGTGACAGCAAAGTGTCCTGCAGAGGCTGGCACTGGCAGCACGTCGACAGGAGTGCAGAAGCAATATTTGAAACAGACAAAGCCACGGGATAATCTGTGGAAAATTCTGCCAGCCATCAGATTGTGTTAGAGGGTGAATGGACGATTTAGTTCTCATCAGTGCATACTCAAGATGGAAGTTGTCTCCTGTCAGGGATATACGCCATAACACCCACTTTCCCCTCTTCTCTGATGACAATCACACAAAATGAATTTGTCAGAAAATAAATAAATTTGTCAGAAGTCCTGTGTTTTCAGCAAACCTGTAGCAGTTCTACAAACAGCAGATGTATTTGTATATAATAAGTTGTATATTTTGTGCATCCCAACTGACAAAATCGCATGTGAGTATACTGATGCACGTTGTCCTGATGAAGACTGACTGTCCTTGTTGAAATCTGTTTCTCAACAGGCCTTGCTTGTGACCTCTCCAAGATGCTTCCTCTGGCTGTAAGTTGTGTAACCAGAACCAGGGACTCCTTGCAGATTCGGACACCCCCAGAACTCACCTGTCCTCCTGGAAACTCTGTCTGCATGCTTCCCCAACCTTATACACTTCACAGCCTGAAAACCTCATCTAAGGCTTCTCGACATTGAGGGTGCATTTCATTAAAGTGAGGAGTGCCTTGGTGTCTGGGCCAGGGCCAGGAGAGCAGGGGTTCTGAAGAGACAGACACTGGGGCCCCATCCCAGCCAGGTCTCTGCAGCTGGACTGCACATGTCTGATAAAGCTGTCAGGGGTGCAACTTGCTTGGGAATTGAGTCTGGCAAGCCTGTGTTCCCATTAACCTGTCTCTCAAGGGGTGGCGAGGGGGGTGGTAACCAGCATTGGTCAGACTCTCGGCTGCTTTCCTCCTCATGGGCACTCCGCCTATGCTGGCTCACCTATCCACACCTCCACAGATCTTCACCCCATCCCAGGAAGCCCCTTGCACTCTGGCCAGACAACTGTGAGAAAACTGCGAGGGGTGGACACCTGCCTTCTTGGGACCTCCACCCATCCTTAAGTCTTGGGTCCACCCTTTGGCTAAAGTAGAACAAATGCAGCCTCCCTTTCACCATCAGGAAAGCCCTTGCACTTGTTCTACTTTAGCCAAAGGGTGGACCCAAGACTTTTGGATGGGTGGAGGTCCCAAGGACCTTTTTGGCACTGGTCAAACATTGCTCCTCTATGAGGTTTTTCCTGCTCCCTGTCTCACCTCCAAAGTCCAGGAGCTCTCAGAGCAGTGCAATTATCCATCTATGTGTCCCAGACTGGGAGGTCCTGGGTGGAGGGCAGGGATTGGCTTGGGTCTTCCCTGTGGCACAAAGGTCAAACAGCAGAGGGGGGGCACCGAGGTGGGGCTCAGCAGGGTTTGCTAACTACCTGCCTGGTGGGCAGGCCTCTCCAAGGGCAGAGTGCAAGACCACAGCCCCAGCCTGTACTCTTCCCAGGATCAGCCCTATCGGCCCTGGGGCGGACACTTGGCTCTTGCCCACCTCCTCCCATAGCACCAGGCTCACACCTGACTTCTCAGCAGTGCTTTCTGCTGCTGGCCATGGCCTTTTCCTCAAAACATCCTTTTCTCTGGTCTCTTGAGCTCCCTCCCATCTCTCTGGCCATTTCTTCTTAGTTTCTCGTGAGGACTCCTGACCTCCTCTTTCTCTCATTTTTAAATGAAACCAAGAACTTATTTCTGAGCCCCTTCCTCCCACCCGATAGGAGGACTAATGCCAATGCCTTCTGTCTGCACAGCCAGCAGCTGCCAGTATCTTCTGAGGCCTCGCAAACTAAACACACCTAAGCCTGAAAGCAGTATTTCTCCCTATAAACCTGCCTTTCCTTTTTGCATTACAGCCACATGTTGCCTCCATTCTAGCCCATTACCCATCTATTCCTCTACCCCTCTGCATCCACTGTGCTTAAAAAAATCCCATCTTATTGAGGTATAATTATGTACAATAAACTGCACTCACTTAAAGTATACTTTTATATTCTTATTATTCTCAATGTGTTGAGCCTTTCGTTGTCATTATGGAATATTTTTTAATGCCTGATTATATACTCACTTTCAAGTCTCCTTTACCTAGTATAATACAGTCACTCCAGCTGTTTCATGTTTACCAATTGCATGATATCTTATTCAGTTCTTTTATTTTCAGTATGTATCTTTATATTTAAAGTTTATTTCTTTAGGCAGCACTGAATTTACTCTTGCTTTTTTTTTTTAATTTATTTTATTTTTAAACCTCAAACACTGTATTAGTTTTGCCAAACAGCAAAACAAATCCGCCACAGGTATACATGTGCTCCCCATCCTGAACTCTCCTCCCTCCTCCCTCCCCACACCATCCCTCTGGGTCGTCCCAGTGCACAGCCCCAAGCATCCAGTATCGTGCATCAAACCTGGACTGGCAACTCATTTCATACATGATATTACACGTTTCAATCCCATTCTCCCAAATCTTCCCACCCTCTCCCTCTTCAACAGAGTCCATAAGACTGTTCTATACATCAGTGTCTCTTTTGCTGTCTCATACACAGGGTTATTGTTACCATCTTTCTAAATTCCATATATATGCGTTAGTATACTATATTGGTGTTTTTCTTTCTGGCTTACTTCACTCTGTATAATAGGCTCCAGTTTCATCCACCTCATTAGAACTGATTCAAATGTATTCTTTTTAATGGCTGAGTAATACTCCATTGTGTATATGTACCATAGCTTTCTTATCCATTCATCTGCTGATGGACATCTAGGTTGCTTCCATGTCCTGGCTATTATAAACAGTGCTGCGATGAACATTGGGGTACACGTGTCTCTTTCCCTTCTGGTTTCCTCAGTGTGTATGCCCAGCAGTGGGATTGCTGGATCATAAGGCAGTTCTACTCTTGCTTTTAAAAAAAAATCCAAGCTGACAGTCTCTGCTTTTTGATTGAAATATTTGTTCCTTTGCATTTGCTGTAATTATTGAAATGGTTTTATTTTAGTTTGCTATTTTGCTGTTTGTCTTATATTTGTTTCACCTGGAATTTGTTCCTTAGTTCCTCCTTTCCAACTTTCTTTTGTGTTAATCATGTATTTTAAAAAATATTCAATTTTATTCATTTTATTGGCTTTCTAGCTATCTCTCTTTACACAACTTTTAGTGGTTGCTCTAGAGATTACAATATGTATCTTCATTATATTCATATGTATGTGGTATGTATGCATATGCATATAAGTCTACTTAGAGTTAATAACTTACTTTAGGTAAAACTTAGGAATGTTGCAATCATATATTTTCATTTATCCACCACCCCCACTGTCCATAATGCTGTTGTTGTCAGTTTTATGTGTATACTTTATAACCTCCCCAAATTCATATGTGATTTTTTAATTGACCCACGTATTTACCAGTTCTGGTTTTCTTCATTTCCTTTAGCATGAGAAATGTCCTTTAACATTTCTTGTTATAAAGGATTCTTGATGATGAATTAGCTCCTTAATTACTTACCTTAAAATGTCTTTTACTGCATTTTTTGGAGAGTAGTTTTGATACATATAGAATTATTGTGATTTTTTTTCTTTTAGTACATTGAGTGTGTTCTTCTGACTTCCATTATTTCTGATGAGAAATCAGCCATTAGATGTATCACTGTTCTCTGTATGCATGGTATCTTTTTTTTTTTTTTTTAATGTCTGATTTCAAGATTTTCTCTTTATTTTTGGCTTTCATCAGTTTGGCCTTTATATGCCTACAGGTGGTTTCTTTGTGTTTTCCTGCCTGGGATTTGTTGAGATTCTTAGCTCTTGAAGTTAGCTTTCACCAAATTTGGAGAGTTTTAGGCTAGTTTGTATTCAGATGACTTTTAATGCCATTTTATTGCTCTCTTTTCTCCTGTCCCTGCAATTACACAAATTTTGGACTTCTTGATATTATCCCACCGGGCTCCAAACCTGTATTCATTTTTCTTCAATTTTTTTTTTCTTCTTTTAGATTGAGTTCTGTTAGTCTATCTTAAGGGTCAATAGTGCTATTTTTCCTGCCTCTCCAAACTGTTATTGAGTTCAGCCAGTGAATATTTATTTTAATTATTATACTTTCAGTTTTGTAATTCCATTTAGATTTTTTAAAAATATATGGTTTCCATTACTCTGTTGAGATTCCCTTTCTCTTCAGTCATGAAAACCACTTTTTTCTTTAAATCTTTGAACATATTTTTCTTTTGTTATTTATATAAAAGCTTCCATGAAATCTGTTTGCTAAATCGATCATCTATGCCCCATTCAGAATCAGTTGCTAGTTTGCCTTTTTTCCTCGCTGAGTATGAATGACATTTTCCTATTTCCTGCAAATTCTGTCTTCCACAGTGCACAGCAGATGTCTGCTCAGTTCCTACAGCTTCCAACTGCTGCTAATTTTTTTTTTTTTTTTTTTTTGGTCTGGCTCCCAGTGGTCTCCCTGTACCTCTGTAATTTGGTAATCATCCAAGGATTTGGGCAGTTCACATTCAGATTTTGGTGCTCATTTTTCTGTGATTCTCTTGTTTCTGTGGATTCTCCCCTCAATTTTCAGCTGTTATGCAGCCTTGAGCTCTGTTCTCTGACACCTCAAGCCAGCAAGGTTTTAACTTTTTGCTACACGTGTAGCACACAAGTTGGGAAATTCACTCAGTTTTTTAAAAGCAGCAAACTTGCGTATCTTCCCAGTCTACTGCAGCTCTGTCTTTCAAGGATAGCTTCCTCTCTGGTCCCTGCTTATTTTTTCACAAGGCCCCCTAGCATTTGGCTAAAGATTTGGACAGACTTTTTACTCAGATTTTAGGGCTTAGGCCTTCTGGAATTCTCTCCCTTTCAGAGTTTCCCTGTTAAATTTACACATATTCTGTGGTTCTGCAACCTAAAGGTAATGAGGCTGTGGTTTTCCACCTGTTCTAACCTTGGGGGTTTGAGAACACTATCATGACTCTTACCTCTTCCAATTATAGTTTTTTAAGAGTAAACGCTCCTCTGGCTTCTGTTTTAAGATACTTTTCAGGGCCTGTAAGTATATTTTTAAAAATATTGTCCAGATTTCATAACTGTTATCTGCAGGAAGGTTCATGGAATTACTTCATAGTGCCACCATAACAGGACTTTCTTTCACTGCTTTACTTTGTAAAACATGTACCAGAACATGTCACTCTCCATGCTTCAGTTCAGTTCAGTTCAGTTGCTCAGTCGTGTCCGACTCTTTGCGACCCTATGAATCGCAGCACGCCAGGCCTCCCTGTCCATCACCAACTCCCGGAGTTCACTCAAACTCAAGTCCATCGAGTCGGTGATGCCATCCAGCCATCTCATCCTCTGTCGTCCCCTTCCCCTCCTGCCCCCAATCCGTCCCAGCATCAGAGTCTTTTCCAATGAGTCAACTCTTCACATGAGGTGGCCAAAGTACTGGAGTTTCAGCTTTAGCATCATTCCTTCCAAAGAAATCCCAGGGCTGATCTCCTTCAGAATGGACTGGTTGGATCTCCTTGCAGTCCAAGGGACTCTCAAGAGTCTTCTCCAACACCACAGTTCAAAAGCATCAATTCTTTGGTGCTCAGCCTTCTTCACAGTCCAACTCTCACATCCACACATGACCACTGGAAAATCTATAGCCTTGACTAGACGGACCTTTGTTGGCAAAGTAGTATCTCTGCTTTTCAATATACTATCTAGGTTGGTCATGACTTTCCTTCCAAGGAGTAAACACCTTTTAATTTCATGGCTGTAATCACCATCTGCAGTGATTTTCGAGCCCAGAAAAATAAAGTCTGCCACTGTTTCCACTGTTTCCCCATCTATTTCCCATGAAGTGATGGGACCAGATGCCATGATCTTAGTTTTACGAATGTTGAGCTTTAAGGCAACTTTTTCACTCTCCTCTTTCACTTTCATCAAGAAGCTTTTGAGTTCCTCTTCACTTTCTGCCATAAGGGTGGTGTCATCTGCATATCTGAGGTTATTGATATTTCTCCCAGCAATCTTGATTCCAGCTTGTGCTTCTTCCAGCCCAGCATTTCTCATGCTTATGACCCTTTAAAGATTTTCCACTGTTCTTAAGATAAAGTACAGAATTCCTAATAAGTCCTATGATACCATGCAAAAAGTAATGTATAGACTCTTTTAAGAGTAAAAATTCCTTTAGCTTCCCTAAGGTTGGAACTCTGTTTTCATTTATAATGTTGCCTAAGCAAGTCTGTACCAGTATAGGATTTCCCCCTTTCTCCATCCCCTTGCTGGAGCCTGGCACACACTGAAGCCAGAAAACAGAGTGGGTATTTGGAAATGTAACCAAGGGGAAAAGAGGAACAGAAACTCTTTTGGCACAACAAGGTTAGGAGGGGCCGCAACTGAGCACAGCAATCAGGCTGTCTGTGTATGCTCTGCCAACAGAATCCAAAGCCCCCTTCCTTCTGCCTATACCCTTTGGAGGGTGAGTAGAAGAAATGGAAGGGTTCCATGGAAATGGTAGGGAGGGATTGGGTCTTGAAGAAAGGGCTGGCTACAGTGGACACTCAAGAGTCTAGAACAGAGGTCAATGCTGGGGGGCAGGTGACTGCAGCCCCTCTGTCTCTGGGATGGGCATGTATATACAGTCCAATTCTGAAGTCAAGCATGTTTTGTGGGAGGTGGAGGGGGGGTGATTTTGAATAACCACAAGGAAAAATTGTACAGTATAGATAGTTCCCTCCCATTTTTACTCTCAAAACACTTTACAAACAAAAAATTTAAAAGAAGCTAATGTTTATAGCTCTCCTGCAACTCAAGAAGGAGGAGATCAACTCAAGAGGTTCAAGAGGGAGGGGATAGATGTATACTTATAGCTGATTCACATTGTTGTGTAGCAGAAACTAACATAACACAGCATTGTAAAGCAATTAGCCTCCAATTAAAAGAATTCTTATTAGCATTAAGCTAAAGTAGTCCGTCTAGTCAAAGCTATGGTTTTTCCAGTAGTCATATATGGATGTGAGAGCTGGATCATAAAGAAATCTGAGTGCCAAAGAATTGATGCTTTTGAACTGTGGTGTCAGAGAAGACTCTTGAGAGTTCCTTGGACTGCAAGGAGATCCAACCAGTCAATCCTAAAGGAAATCCGTCCTGAATATTTACTGGAAGGACTGATGCTGAAGCTGAAGCTCAAGTACTTTGGCTACCTGACGCGAAGAACTGATTCACTGGAAAAGATCCTGATGCTGGGCAGTATTGAAGGCGGGAGAAGAAGGGGATGACAAAGAATGAGATGGCTGGATGGCATCACCAACTTGATGTACATGAGTTTGAGTAAGCTCCGGGAGTTGGTGATGGACAGGGAATCCTGGCGTGCTGTAGTCCGTGGGGTCTCAAAGAGTCGGACGTGACTGAGCAACTGAACTGACCTGAATTGAAGCTAAAATAGTGATCAATGTTTTGCTAAAACTAAACCTCCTCCATCCCATGACTGTGGCCCTATCTACCAGGTTGCAAAGTCTACAGCCTTTAATACACCCACACATCAGGTATGACTCATGTCACCCACCATTTCTCTTGGGATTTCTGGAGTTCCTTCGTTTGGGCCACAGGCCACGACAGCATTTGGACTTCTCTCAGTGGGAGGGCGTCCTCATTTGTGCATTGGTCCTCCTCTGTCCCTGCTCCACGGCAGTGAGAGCAGCGTCAAATTCAGCTGGGTGGCTTTCACTCACTGGGGCACACCTGGCCCCCAGCTCTTGCACCAAGGCCTGGATTCATCAGCACGTGGGGGCGGGAGCCGCACACTGAGCTTCAGATGAGGGTGTCTGTGCCTCACACTACCTCTGAGGACCCACTTTGAGTTCAGCCTCCATCGGGCCTCTCCCTCTGAGGTTTGGTTTTCTTCATGGGCTGCCTTTACCTGTGTGAGATTACAAGCAGCCTCCTGGGGTGCTGAGAGGCTGTGATGCAGGTTGGCCTCCCAGGCAGAGAAAAAGCAGCACACATTTTTAGACGTCATTTAAATTAACCATTTTCAGTTAGTGTTAATTCACTGAGATTCTGTACTAATACATATAGCTTTATTTCTCTGTGTGTGTGTGAGAGAGAGAGTATCTTGGAATATATCATGTAACCTAGATATCAGCGTTTGCCTAGGCTTTGTTTATGGGTTTAGGGTACGGAGGGACTCTTGTGGCAAAGTGTGTGTTGTGTTTACCTCAAGCTGTACCTTTGAAGTTAGATTTGTATTTTCTGCTTATCTGTACATTTTCAGTGAATTCTTGTTTTTTATGTTGTTATTTTCCATCTCCACTTTGAAGACGATTTGGAATATCCTCTTGTGAGTATTATTTGCTGACAAACAGGGATATTGAGTACTGGGTTTTTCTCATTCACCTTGATGGCCTTGATATAATTCACTTGAATCAAATCAATGTCTATGTGCCCTCCTGCAGGTGGTCCTTGGCAAGTCTTTGTAGACCCATGCAAAATAGGCTGGATGCTAGCCCAGGGTGGGGTTATAAGGCATGTGCCGTGAGACTGGGAGAGCGAGGTGATTCAGAGGCATGATGCACAGAGCAGAGCTCCGGGCCTGGCCTCACATCTTACACATGTGGAAGGTGAGGTTCTTCCTGGCATTAGAGGTGTAATTGCTGGAACCTGACACTGATCCTTCACCCCTCAGTGGGGGAGGGGGTGCAGAAACTGGGACAGCAGAGAGAACACATCCTGAATTCCAGAGGAACGGCTTGTTGTAAAAAACTCCTGTATTTGTGTTCTTGTCCTCATTCACTCAGTTTGAGTATGGGCAGAGGTGGATAGCCTGAGTTAGGGCCTCTCTTAATATACCCAACACAAGTACAAGAGGAATCTGTGGGTTCCCTGTGCGAATAGGAAGAAACGCCTTGGGGGTGATTGTCCCCGGCAGCCACTCTTGATGGTTGCCAGTCATCAGACATCAGCTGTCGCAGTGTCACAGACTGTGACGGTGGGAATTGCCCCCCTCTTTGTGCCTCCCGCCCTATGGAGCTAAAGCTTCTTTAGATATGGCAGCTCAGATGATGCAGTGATGTATTGATGCAGTGGTTCCTTTTCTGAACTCGTGTCTAAAACGTTACTTAACCCTCCAAAAATCACTCAGAGCCTAAAATTCTACACTCCAAAACCCTTTCTTTTTTTCTGTGTTGATTTTTAAATTTATTTAAAAGATAATATTGCATCTGAACAGCATGGCTTTTGCCCCAAAGTCAAGAAATCTAGCCCTCACCCATGTGTAAGTGTGCTTTAGGAGTATCCACAAAGAATCTGAACTCTGCCATATGTTGCAAGAGAAACACATTTTAAGAATATTTATATTCTAAAAGGTTTTTTGTGTGTGAATACTGTATTATTTTTTGTTTGTTTTTTAATGACCGAGTACTTCTATATTTTTATTTAGTTTTTAACTTACGTGCTGCTGCTGCTGCTAAGTCGCTTCAGTCGTGTCCGACTCTGCGCAACCCCATAGACGGCAGCCCACCAGGCTCCCCCGTCCCTGGGATTCTCCAGGCAAGAACACTGGAGTGGGTTGCCATTTCCTTCTCCAATGCAGGCAAATGAAAAGTGAAAGTGAAGTTGCTCAGTTGTCTCCTACTCTTTGCGACCCCATGGACTGCAGCCTACCCAGCTCCTCCGTCCATGGGATTTTCCAGGCAAGAGTACTGGAATGGGGTGCCCTCGCCTTCTCCGTTTAACTTACGTGAGGAATGGTTTATGGGTGTGCTGAGCTACCCAAATAAGGGGAATGCTATTGGGGTTGAGGGCGAAGAGGCGTGAAGTGTATAATCAAGTAAGAGTGTTTGAAATATTGATCCAGGGCTCCTTTTTGAGGGAGCAGATAAGAGTGTATATATATTAAGACCTCCAGAGAAGAAATACATTTATTACACGAAATGTGTGTATTTTATCTAAGGCTATTTGTAAGGCACATAGTGGCTCAAATTCAATCCTTGCAAGCGTAGATCATATAGATATGCAGTCGTCTTAAGGCCATAATTGCATTGTGGCTGTAAAGGAAGTGGGGAAGAGCTGTCCTTAGGCCACTCCTTTGCTTTAGTACTGGACTAGCTTTAAATTCAGTCTTCATATGTATCTTTTTTTTTTTTTAAAGAACTTATTTTGGCTGTGCTGGGCCTTTGTTGCTGCACTTTTTTTCTAGTTGCGGTGCACGGGCTTGTCACTGCAGCGGCTTCTCTTGTTGTGGAGCACGGGTTCAGTAGTTGTGGGCACAGGCTTGCTTGCTGCGCAGCAGGTGGGATCTTTCTGCACCAGGGCTCGAACCTGTGTATCTTACATTGGCGGGCAGATTCTTTATTACTGAGCCACCAGGGAAGACTATATATATATAGTCTTGGAGCCTTGGAGCCAATCAGTGTGCTAAAGCAATTACTATCCTCTTATTATGGTCACTCCAATCATGGATTTCCCCCATAAGTACACAGTGTCGTTTTGTAATCCAGCATAAAACTGCAGTTGTGGTTAATAGTGAGTCTCCTCAGCTGGTGAACACGAGCTTGTCGGGAATCGGTTGTGTGTGTGTGAGTAGCTTTGCCTCGCTCTTGTGTCAAGGCCGTTTTTCAGGTGAGAAAGCAATCTCCAGGTGTTGCTAAAAGCTGCACAGAAGGTGCTGTCAGAAGCTCTGGCTGCAGGTCCTCAGCCCTCCCCGCCAGGCCTGCTCATCCGGGGGAGAATTTCAGACAACAGGCGTGGAAAGTATCTGTGTTTCAGCTGTATCTGCCTTTTATTGAGTGACACAGAGGCTGTAAACCATGTCCATCAAGCCTGGCCATAAAAAGGTGTGTGTAGATCAACCGGACTCATGAGGCAAACTCTCCAGGACAGAAGGGCTAAAAGACTCTTTTATTTAAAAAACAAAAAACCCTTCCTCACCAACTGGGCATGACTTTCAATGTTCTTCTATCTGACTGACATTTTTCTATCCAGTGCCTTGGCAGAAAGATGCAAAATCAATTTTGGAAAATTCTGAGTGGAGGTCATTTGACTTCTTGAGAGCTGGGCTGGGAGAGGGGGCAGGTCCCCTGGCTCTACCTGAGCTCCTGAGGAGGAAGGCGTGAGCATCCCTCCTGTCAGCCGTGGGGGTTACAGGTGGGTTGCATGGACTCTGCGTTTCAGCCCCGAGGTGGGAGAGGCAGTGTTCACTGAGCAGAGTGGTTTGGAACAGGGCTGCCTGTGAACACGGGGCCTCCTCCCCCGTCTTGTCCTTGGAGGCTGGTCTTCCAACACAGCCCCTTCCAAGGACCAGGGCATGGATATAGCCAGGAATTAAACCATAAACCAAACCAAAGGTCAACTACCTACAATGAAATCCATGAGACTGCCTTCACATCTCTTTTATCTTTGGTGCCCAGATATTGGCTTGCAGTGAGAGAGCAGACTGGGGCACTGGGAAGCCCAGGTGTGGTGTGCCCAATGTCTGAGGCTGGCAGGTTAATTTTAGAGGCCTTGTTTTCTTGCTGTTGGATGACCCCTGGACCTCATCTTTACAAGAGGCAGAAGACTTGATATATTATAAACTTGTGGCAAGACCTCTTAGCAAGCTCTTGGCATAAGGCTGTGGTTTTGGTGCTGACAGTTAAGTGGAACCAGGAGTGATAGCCTTTTGAAGTTGAAGGTACCTTTGAGAACATCCATTCTGACCACCTCAGTTGGCCTGATCCTTTCTATGCTTATTTGTAAAATGGAAATGAGTGTGTGCCTCATAGAACTGTTGTGAAAATTACATGAGATAATTTCTGTAAAGCACTTGGAACTGCGCCTGGCACTGAGTAAGCCCTTGATAACATCACCACCATTATTGCTGCTGCTGTTCATGGATGAGAAAGCTGGGGTCCAGAGAGGTGAAATACCTTGCCTGAGGTCACACAGATGCACTCCCCACTCCAAAAAAGAACTGGAACTGGAGTCCAAGTGCACTACACTTTGCTGGAGGCAGCCGTTTTTCTGACATCCTTGGTCTAGTTGCAACTGAGAGCTCAGATTCATGTGCCCCTAATAGATCACAGCATGTAGAATAGCTTTGGTTTTGTTATGACTACACAAGTATTCTCAATGTCACTGCCTTTGTGCTTGACGCCCTGTTTGAGTTAAAAGTTTAATGAAGCTCTGTGTGTGTGTGTGTGTGTGTGTGTGTGTGTGTGTGTGTGGTGGCCCTTCCTACATAATTTAGTGGTCTCCTTTGCATTAGTGTATTAGCATGTTTTCACTTTTAACCTTTCACCCTCTGAGCCTGGCATTTAAAATGCTATTAAACTCAATAATGTTTCCTATAAACAACCTTAGAGGGATGGGAAATAGTTGGAATGACATTTTTAATAGGCTTCTGTTTCTCGGCCCTCTGGGCTGCACGAACCCAGCCAGTGCTGGCAGAGGGGGCCTGGTCTGAAGTTGGGAGAGGTTGGGCATCCTCTGGGGTGCCAGAGGACCATTTAAAGAACAGAGAATGGTTTCTGTGCTGGAAAAGTAGAGGGTTTTGGGGGAGACAATCTTTTTATTTTCTAAATTAATGAAGGAGGTGAATCCAAGAGCTGATCACTCCTTCCTCCTTCCAATGGTTTCAAGATACCTTAGGGCCAAATTTCTGGGCACCTTTAGCCAATGAGTCAGACTTTCTGGACTGTGGTTTTGTGCATTCTCTTGCTTTCAGTGTGTATTTTTTGGTCCTCCTGTTTCTATTTTATGTCACCATTCTATTTTATGTGCCATAGTATGTGTCTCCTAAATTTGTTTTTGGAGCACATTTAAAAAAAAAATCCAGTTGGATGTTGTCTTTTCTGCTTATGAATTTGTGAGGCCTTCCTGGTGAGGAGACCTTTCTGTGCCCCGTTTAGCTTCTTTGTCAATAAAACGGAACTGGACATTGTCTTGCCAAGACATGTTATGTGGGAGCAAGCACGACTGCCTACAAAGAATCATGCATGACTTGGAATATTTTTTGCTGCTATGATCGGGGGGGAAGGGATTGAAAAATACTGGAATCTTGATTTTTTTTTTTTTTTTTGCCTTAATCAGAATTCCAGATCCTATTCTCACAGAATCACGTTCACAAAGTACTTGTTAGTCATTCACCTATGGTGAATATTATAGCTGCTTTCAGTATTAGCTCATTAAATAGTATTTGAGAGTCCTACTGTGTGCCCAGCACTGGGACAGACCTCAGAGGGAGAGAGAGGGCATGCACAGGAGAATAAATGACTGCAGATGAGAGGCTGGAGCTCAGGTGACAGCACCGTGTGGCTCCCCTACTTAATCATGCACGCATTTACCAAGCACGGCTGTGTCTAGGCGCTGTTTCAGGCAGTGGATTGAAGATAATCAAGATGAGTGAAGTCCCCACTTTCCTAGAACTTATATTTCAGTGAAGGGAGAGTTTGAAAACAAGGAAAGATAAACCCCATAAAGCTGTCTGCTTACCAAGTGTAAATTTTTCCGTGTGTGAATTGTATCTCAAAAAGGTAAAGAAGGAAAAAACCTCAGCCCTCATTGGCCTTCGGGTTAACCTTAGGACAGTTGACCCTCACTCTTCACTGGTGCATGCAGTGCTGCTGCTTGCTGATGTGTGTCCGTGAGCCCAGAAACCGATCTCCTGGAGCTTTTGTGGTCGTTTGTGGGTGTGCACAGGGCAGTGGCACGTGTGGCTCACTTGACGAGCATGTCCTCCAGCTGAAGGGGAACCAGGTGACACTCTGCCGGTCCAGCTCCTGCTGTGAGCAAGTAGCCTTTTTGCTGTCTGTTTAATGCAGTGTCCTTGTATCTTTGTGCTTTTTTCTTGGTGACTTAGCTGCTTACTATGGCCCTCATGAGTAATGCTGCGGCACTGTCTTGGGATCCTGATCACATGAAGGCAGTGATGGATCTGGCAGACCATATAAAGTAGTTTCCTTCAGGCATGAGCCACAGTGCTATTGCCCTGAGTTCAGTGTTCATGCTTCCACAGTGTGTGTTACATGCAGCATGTTTCAATATGAAACATAAACCAAGGTTACATATTGACTGGGTGATGGAAATGTTGTCACCAGAGGCCTGAAGGGACCTAACCCTGTGTTCCCTCCCTTCGGAGTGGTCCATTGTCGCTGGGATCATGCTGACTTCCCAGAACAAAAAGACTGGGAGTAATAAGAATTGACTGGATATGCAAGGCCAGGCCAAGGGCATCTGCCCATCCTGTGTACCTAATGGCTGTCTTCTCTAAAATAATCCCACTTTATGGAATAGTTTTTTCCATCCCCCCACTTTCAGTCTATATGTGTCCCTAGATCTGAAGTGGGTGTCTTGTAGACAGCATATTTATGGGTCTTGTTTTTGTATCCATTTAGCTAATCTATGCCTTTTGGTTGGAGCATTTATTCCATTTATGTTTAAGGTAATTATTGATATGTATGTTTTTATAGCCATTTTTTAAATTGGTTTGGATTCGATCTTGTTGGTCTCTTTTTTCTTCCTTTTTTGTTTTCTTGAGATTTGACAACTAACTTTAGTTCTTTGTTTGGATTCTTTTCTTTTTGTGTGTGTGTGTCTATGGTTGGATGGCATCACAATCAACCTCAATGGACATGAGTTTGAGCAGACTCTGGAAGATAGTGAAGGACAAGGAAGCCTGGCATGCTGCAGTTAAGGGAGTTGGAAAGAGTTGGACATGACTTGGTGACTGAACAGCAACAAAATCTATTGTAGATTTTCATTTTGCAGTTACCATAAGGTTTTGATATAGCAGTATATGTATAAAAAGGATTGCTTTAACTTGTTAGTCTTTTAACTTCAAATGCATTTCCAATATCCTGCATTGGTACTCTCCTCATGTTTGCTGGTTTTTGATATCACATTTCTGTGTGTATGATTTCCTACCTTTATGTTTGCTTTTATTGGTGAGCTTTCTTATCCATAGTTTTCCTATATCTAATTTGTGGCCTTTTCCACCTTGAGAAGTTTCTTTAGCATTTGTTGTAAAACTGGTTTAGTGGTGCTGAATTCTTTTGGCTTTTGCTTGTCTCCAAAGCGTTTTATTTCTCTGTCAAATCTGAGTGACAGCTTTGCTGGGTAAAGTATTCTTGGTTGCAAGTTTCTCACTTTCATCACTTTCAATATTTCCTGTCAGTCCCTCCTGGCCTGCAGAGTTCCTGCTGAAAAACCAGCTTATATACCTTATATATATATAAGGAGGATTCCCTTGTATGTTAAATGTTGCTTTTCCCTTGTTGCTTTCAATATTTTTTCTTTATCTTTAATTTTTGTCTATTTGATTACTGTATGTCTCAGCATATTCCCCCTTGGGTTTATCCTGGCTGGGTTTCTCTGTGCTTCCTGGACTTGGGTGACTATTTCCTTTCCCATGTTAGGGCAATTTTCAGATGTTATTTCCTCAGATATTTTCTCAGATCCTTTCTCTCTCTCTTCTACTTCCAGGACCCCTATAATGTGCATGTTGTTGTGTTTAATATTATTTCAGAGGTCTCTGAGACTGTCCTCATTTCTTTTCATTCTTTGTTCCATGGCAGTGATTTCCATCATTCTGTCTTCTGCTCACTTATCTGTTCTTCTGCCTCATTTATCCTATTGATTCCTTATAGTGTATTTTTCATTCCAGTTATTGTATTGTTCATCTGTTTGTTCTTTCTATCTTCTTGGTCTGTGCCTCCATTCTTTTTTCTGAGATCTTGGCTCATCTTTACTATCATTATTCTGAATTCTTTTTCATGTAGATAGGAAGTGGATTATTCTAAAACTTCTCTCACTCAAAATGGAAATGTGAAAGACAGATCAAGAGGGCCCTATATTTAAGGGAAAATGATGGAGAGCATAATGTGCGTGAGCCTCTATGTTTGAAAGAATTTATCTTAAGATACCTGAACCACTTTGCTCATTGCATTCCCCACCTGGCCTCTGCAGGTGTTTTGCTGTGACTTAGGACCAGAATCATCTCTCTAGTCTAAGAGCTCAGATGTGCTAAAACATACTCTTAAAAAAAAAAAAAAATCACAGTAGCTCACTGCTAAGTCATTGCCGGTCTTTTTGAGAGCTTGAGGAAGAAGAATAGGGTTACTATGTAAAGGGTTGGAGCTCTAATTTGGGGAATGAGAAGATATTTATAAGAATTAATGAGCAACAGGAAATTTAAAAATAAAAAATATTTATTTATTTATAGCTTCCTGGAAAAACACAAAATTCTAAATACCATAGCTCTGTGGCAAGCAGAAGAGGCCAAACCAACCTACTTTCCTGCTCTGATCAAAAGTGGGAAGGTAACAGATAATGCAAAAGCTATAGAGATAATTTGTATAACTCAGAGCACAACCTTTGAGTGTTTGGCTATGATGCTGCTTGTTATGTTTTAGGAGAAAGAGACCAAAGGGAGCAGCTTCTTACCTGTTAGGGTGTGGGGTGTTCACCCTGAGACAGCTTTGGTGGCTGGGATGGGGCATCAGACACTGGAAAACCTGAGAAAAGACCCCTGTCCCTTAGCCCTCTGAATCCTGTTTCTTAATCCATTCTGCCCACCCATGGATGTACAAGAATCAAACAAGATCACACACTGAAGAATTCTGAAATCATGGAGGCTGCAGAGGTCAGGTTTTAATAGATTCTAGAGGGAACTTGAGGATCATTCTCCATGGCCAGTCCACCAGCTGGTCCTTTTCATTCCATCACCCACATCTCTCCAAATTTGTCTTCTCTATCATGCTGCCACCATCTGAGTGCAGGGCACCCCCTGTCCCCTAGTCTGGGCTCCCATGAGTGCCTCCTAAGTGCCTTCCTGTCCCCATTCTTGCCCCCTAACCCATCCATCTGGCAAGAAGAGGGATCTTCATAAACGTTTCTGTGACTAAGCCCTCCAGAACCTTCCCTTGCCTTTGGGTACATGTCTTGCCATGACCTGTTGGGGACCCCCATGGCATGGTCTGTGCATCCCTGCTCTCCAGGTCACTCTAACCCTCAGTCCATCTGGATCGTCCCCAGACACCTCCGCTTAGACCGCTCTGCCCTCACCAGCTCTCTCACCTGCACACCTCAGTTACCCTCCTCCCTGAGGGCCCTGCCTCTCATTATTTCCTGCCCAGTCTCTGTCCATGTCAGCAGCACTGATCACACCTGGGCATGGGTGTTTTTTCTTAATTGTAGTGAAATACACCGGAGAAGGCAATGGCACCCCACTCCAGTACTCTTGCCTGGAAAATTTCATGGACGGAGGAGCCTGGTAGGCTGCAGTCCATGGGGTCGCTGGGAGTCGGACACGACTGAGCGACTTCACTTTCACTTTTCACTTTCATGCATTGGAGAAGGAAATGGCAGCCCACTCCAGTGTTCTTGCCTGGAGAATCCCAGGGATGCGGGAGCCTGGTGGGCTGCCGTCTATGGGGTCGCACAGAGTCGGACACGACTGAAGCGACTTAGCAGCAGTAGCAATAACAGTGAAATACACAAAGCATGAAATGTACCATCTTAACCATTTCTGAGTGTACAATTCAGTAGTGTTAAGTACATTCACACTGTTGTTCAATTTCTAGAACTCTTCATCTTGCAAAACTGAAACTTTGTATCCATTAAACGGTAACCCTCCCATTCCCCTGTCCCCCAGCCCCTGGTAACCACCATTCTTTTTTCTGTCTCTATGAATTTGACTCCTACTAAAGCTGAAACCCCAATACTTTGGCCACCTCATGTGAAGAGTTGACTCGTTGGAAAAGACCCTGATGCTGGGAGGGATTGGGGGCAGGAGGAGAAGGGGACGACAGAGGATGAGATGGCTGGATGGCATCACTGACTTGATGGACATGAGTTTGGGTAAACTCCAGGAGTTGGTGATGGATAGGTAGGCCTGGCATGTTGCGATTCATGGGGTTGCAAAGAGTCGGACATGACTGAGCGACTGAACTGAACTGAAGGAACCTCCTGTGATGGAATCATACAGTATTTGTGTTCAGTGATTGGCTTATTTCATTTAACCTAATGCCCTCTAGGTTCATCTGTGGGTAGCATGTGACAGCATTTCCTTTCTGTTTTTAAGGCTGAATGATGTTCTGTTGGATGCATAGACCACATTTTGTTTTTCCATTCATCTGCTGATAGACACTTGGGTTGTTTCTACCTTTGGCTGTAGAATGGTGCCACGAACATGGTGTGCAGATGTAACCATCAAGATCTTGCTAATACTTTTGAGTATTGTTTGCTGTGCTGTGCCCATCGCTGTGGCATTTTCTCATTCATGGGTGTGTTCTCTGCTGCCTGCCTCTCCCACTAGGCCCCGTGCAGCTGGGAGCAGGCACTGTGCTGACTGCTATCCCCCTGGTGCAGCTCCCAGCATATACTCAGTGCTCACTAAATATTGTTGTAAGAGGGAATAAATAAACTCTAAGTGCATCTTCTTGTTCCAACTTTCAGAATTTTTTAAAGTAATGAATTGCTTATTTTTATGAACATCACTGATCTTTTTTTTGTTTGTTTAAAAAAGGAAATAAAAATTGACCCTAAGTACCCCCTCCGTGAAATAACCAGTTTTATTTTGGTGTTGGGCTCAGACATTTTTCTTTGCATTGATCCAGGCAGGGTGATAGGGTTGTGGATGGGCCAACTGATAATTTTCATTATTATTTACTTATTTTTGGTTGCATTGGGTCTTTGTTTCATGTGGGGTTTCTCTAGTTGCAGTGAGCAGGGGCTACTCTTCTTGTGATGCTTGGGCTTCTCTCTGTGGTGACTTCTCTTGCTGCAAAGCAGAGGCTGTAGGCACATGGCTTCAGTAGTTGCAACACTGATAATTTTTTAAGAATGTCAACTTCTACTTTTAATCTAGCTCTAGCTCTCAACTACTGTTCCTTGTTCAAGGGAAACAAACACACAAGCGAAATGTTTTTTTGCCTCCCTTTGTAGTTCAAAACCGCAGCCTGGTGCTCAGTGAGAGCCTTGCACAGGAACACCTTTGATGCAGGTGTGCATGTCAGGGCCAACTCCTCCTGACCGCTTGGAGCAGAACCTCAGCCGTAGATGTTCCTGAAGGATCAGTGGATCCAGGTAGCAGCTGGCTGTGTTAGGTTTGGACTCTGCTGTTCCTGTAGTGCCTTTTGTTCATTCATTCACCAAGAAGGAAGGCCGTGGAGGAAGGGCAGGAGTGTGCCAGCTTGCTCAGCAAGAGAACTATGAGAGAGCAGAGGGATTTCCCACCTCCAGGGCAGAATGGATAGACTCCAGAACAAGAAAGGGAATTGAAGGGCTGAATGTCTCAAAAGCCAGGCTTTCATTGCAAGGTCAGGCTTTATGGAGCAAGAAAAATTTTGTCTGATTAGACAAAGCCTGGGGAACTTTGAGTGTACAGCCATTAAAAAAAAAAAATTGCCATGGAGGAGAGGAGAATGCACACAGGTGATGATGAAGGAGGTGTTTTCCCACCTCTGAAAAAAAGGGAGAGCTGCAGGGGGTATTTGGAAGGGGTGCAGCTAGATCGCAAAAGATTGGTGGAGCCCGAGGGGGCCCTTCCTCCCCTGTCCCCACCTCCATTTGGGCTCTAAACAGGAGATAGGTTTGGGCCAGTCACATACAAGGGACCCAACTGCTCAGTCTTCCGGGTAGACTGAGGCAAGCTTTCATAGGAGCTCCGTGCTCCTCAGGGTGCCAGGCAGCCAACTAGCAGAGGGGAGAAGTCCAGGCCGGATGCCCTGAGGGCAGCCTCACAGAGTGGAGAGAAGGTGGACCAGGTAGCCTGAGTCCCCACAGGAGCTGAGCAGGGCTTAGAGGGCCTGAGGAGAGGGAAGGATGACATAGGTGTGAGGATCCGGAGACTAGAACCACAGAAGCCTGCAGCCAGCATCCAAACCTGACTGTGGGTAGGTTGGAGAGGCTTGTCAGAAGCCCTGGAGCCATTTGCTTGAAGGATAGGTGAGAGAATCTGGGGATTATAGCACTTAACCTAAAGAAGATATGTTTTATCCAGAAAGGGTCGCATTGCCTTGAAATGGCAACTTCAAAAGTCTTCTGCCATTAGCTGAAAAGAGCATTCATGAGCTTGGCTGAAAGACTGTTATGGGAAAATAAAATTACATTTCTGTACATCTGGGCTGTTAACATACATTAAAAACTGCTGCCCAAAGTAGAATTCCTTGTGCCAGTGGGTTGGTGCACACAAATGCAGGGGCCAGCACTGAAGCTGAGTCGTAAGGGGGCCAGGCCAGAGGTGTCAGGATGTACTTAGAATACTTTTTTTAAAGATCATCAACACGACAATGCAAAATATAATTGAAAAATAACAAGCCTGGTAGGGTTGGAGGTGCTGTCTATGGATCTAGTTTGCCACTAAGCAGCCTCGTGGCTTGTCACTCTTGCTCTGGCCATACTGGTCACCTGTAAGCCCTTCACATGTGCCATGCACGTATCAACCTCAAAGCTTTGCATATGCAGTGCTCTTGGCCAGGAATGGCCTCTCTGTAGCTTCAGTTCAGTTCAGTCGCTCAGTAGTGTCCGACTCTTTGTGACCCCATGAACCACAGCACGCCAGGCCTCCCTGTCCATCACCAACTCCCAGAGTCCACCCAAACCCATGTCTATCTATGCTGTGATGCCATCCAACCATCTCATCCTCTGTCGTCCCCTTCTCCTCCTGCCCCCAATCCCTCCCAGCATCAGAGTCTTTTCAAATGAGTCAGGTCTTCGCATCAGGTGGCCAAAGTATTGGAGTTTCAGCTTCAGCAAGTCCTTCCAATGAACACCCAGGACTGATCTCTTTTAGGATGTGCCGGGAGCCGGCATATTGCATATTGAGTGAGGATCTGTAATAGCTCAACTGGAATTCTATCACTGCTGGGAGCCAGCGTGAGGAACTCCGCCCATGACAAAGGTCATGAGGAAGGAGGCTCGGCATACGCAAAGGCGGGATCGAGCCTCAGGAGTCCCCCTGGAAATTCTCGAGCATCTACCCCCTAAGCCAGAGTCTGCCTACTTTCTGCTTTGTGCTTTCACCTACACCTCTGACTTTACAGGGGGCTGTCCCCCACTACCTCTCTCTGGAAAAAGAGTTAGCTTACAGCTCCAGTTAATAATTCTTGGATGTGACAGTGTTTCAACCTACAAACTCCTTTGGAAATCCTCTAGCCTGCCTGAATGGGTTTTTCCGGCCACATGTGATTGTTCAGAGCCTCCCAACTGTGAGAGGCAGGAGATGTTCTAAACTGCCTAAACACAGATTCCTTTGAGTAGTTAAAAGATTGATTAGAAATTGTATTGGTGAAGGGTTTTTCACTTGTTGGGCCAATGTTTGCTGCTAAGTCTCCATACTCCTTACCTACTGTGTCCTTGGCAGTGTATTGATTGATATAATGGGTGTATAGAAATGTAAAATGCAGCTTTGTCCAATGCTTTTTGGAAGGCTGGCGCCTGACTTTGGAATAATCACCTTTAGAGAAAGATAAGTTTCTTAAAATGTTAACAGGCCTCCAGGCCAGAAGATGATGTCTATCACCTGAACTTTTGCATATGATAAGTTTACAGGAAAAAAGCCTGGCTTGCTGCATGACTCTACCCCTTCCCCCATTATCCTCTATGCATAACTTAAGGTATAAAAACTACTTTGGAAAATAAAGTGCGGGCCTTGCTCACCAACGCTTGGTCTCCCCATGTCATTCTTCCCTTTAACTTCCAGCTGAGTGTCCATCTGGAGCGCGGATGTCCTCTGCGACCATTTATTTGCCTGGGCTTCTAAGACCCACTCGAGAAGGTGTCTAAGGTGGGGCACCTTCCGCTATTCGAGAGGGCGCCTGCGGCCTCTGTGGTCAGAGCTAACCTGGTGTCACGGGTTATATTGATTTTCCGCGTAAACCAAGCCACTCAGCTTCTTTTCTCCACTGAATTTTCCTACTGAGCTATCCTTATTTCAGCCGCTTTTCTCCACTGAATTTCCTCACTGAGCTATCCTCATTCTATTACTCTTTATATCTTTGATGAATAAATAATTAAATAGGTCGCCGACGCCGTCCCCGCTTCGAATACCCTGGATCAGCCGGGGCTGGACCCCGGCAAGGATGGACTGGTTGGATCTCCTTGCAGTCCAAGGGACTCTCAAGAGTCTTCTCCAACACCACAGTTCAAAAGCATCAATTCTTCAGCACTCAGCTTTCTTTATAGTCCAACTCTCACATCTGTACATGACCACTGGAAAAACCATAGCCTTGACTAGATGGACCTTTGTTGGCAAAGCAATGTCTCTGCTTTTTAATATGCTGTCTAGGTTGGTCATAACTTTCCTTTCAAGGAGTAAGCGTCTTTTAATTTCATGGCTGCAGTCACCACCTGCAGTGATTTTGGAGCCCAGAAAAATAAAGTCAGCCACTGTTTCCCCATCTATTTGCCATGAAGTGATGGGACCGGATGCTATGATCTTAGTTTTCTGAATGTTGAGCTTTAAGACAACTTTTTCACTCTCCACTTTCACTTTCATCAAGAGGGTCTTTAGTTCCTCTTCACTTTCTGCCATAAGGGTGGTGTTATCTGCATAACTGAGGTTATTGATATTTCTCCCAGCAATCTTGATTCCAGCTTGTGCTTCTTCCAGCCCAGCATTTCTCATGATGTACTCTGCATAGAAGTTAAATAAGCAGGGTGACAATATACAGCCTTGACAAACTCCTTTTCCTATTTGGAACCAGTCTGTTGTTCCATGTCCAGTTCTAACTGTTGCTTCCTGACCTGCATACAGGGTTCTCAAGAGGCAGGTCAGGTGGTCTGGTATTCCCATCTCTTTCAGAATTTTCCATAGTTTATTGTGATCCACACAGTCAAAGGCTTTGGCATAGTCAATAAAGCAGAAACAGATGTTTTTCTGGAACTCTCTTGCTTTTTCGATGATCCAGCGGATGTTGGCAATTTGATCTCTGCTTCTTCTGCCTTTCTAAAACTAGCTTGAACATCTGGAAGCTCATGGTTCATGTATTGCTGAAGCCTGGCTTGGAGAATTTTAAGCATTACTTTGCTAGCGTGTGAGATGAGTGCAATTGTGTGGACGTTTGAACATTCTTTGGCATTGCCTTTCTTTGGGATTGGAATGAAAACTGACCTTTTCCAGTCCTGTGGCCACTGCTGAGTTTTCCAAATTTGCTAACATATGAGTGCAGCACTTTCACAGCATCATGTTTCAGGATTTGAAATAGCTCAACTGGAATTCCATCACCTCCACTAGCTTTGTTCGTAGTGATGCTTCCTAAGGCCCACCTGACTTCACATTCCAGGATGTCTGGCTCTAGGTGAGTGATCACACCATTGTGATTATCTTGGTCGTGAAGTTCTTTTTTGTACAGTTCTTCTGTGTATTCTTGCCACCTCTTCTTAATATCTTCTGCTTCTGTTAGGTCCCTACCATTTCTGTCCTTTATTGAGCCCATCTTTGCATGAAATGTTCCCTTGGTATCTCTAATTTTCCTAAAGAGATCTCTAGTCTTTCCCATTCTATTGCTTTCCTCTGTTTCTTTGCATTGATCGCTGAGGAAGGCTTTCTTATCTCTCCTTGCTATTCTTTGGAACTCTTCATTCAAATGGGCATATCTTTCCTTTTTTCCTTTTCTTTTCACTTCCCTTCTTTTCACAGCTATTTGTAAGCCCTCCTTAGACAGCCATTTTGCTTTTTTGCGTTTCTTTTTCTTGGGGATGGTCTTGATTCCTGTCTCCTGTACAGTGTCACGAACCTCCATCCATAGTTCGTCAGGCACTCGATTGGATCTAGTCCCTTAGATATATTTCTCACTTCCACTGTATACTCATAAGGGATTTTATTTAGGTCAAATGTGTTTAAATCTCACTTCCCCAAGGAGGCTTACCTGAGCTCCCAGGCTCCCCTATGTCAGACTCCCAACCATTGGTCACATTTGGGTTTCCTTCATAGCACTGCCCCATGATTTGTTCAGCCAGTGCTGACCAATAGGGGGCGCCCAATCAATGCTAAATAAATGAATGCCGCAGGGAACTGTGGCCTGCCGCTCAGATGGAATGTAAAGGACCCACAGGTTCTGGTTTCAAGTCCTAGCTCTTGTCACATTTTAGCTCTAGGAACTTGGCTATGACACAGACTTCTCTGGGCCTCAACCGCTTCATCTATAAAATGGGCATTCAGCACACTGATCTAGCAGACCTTCCCGAGCACTAGTTGTGCCTTTCAACAGGGTGGCCACCCTCTGGGAGCTCACAGTCTGCTGAAGGTGGCAGACAGGGAAACAGACACTTGAGAAAATGAAAGGGTGGCTGTGGGAGCATACACGGGTGGTGGGGAGGACCACAAAAGAGGGAGGCCTCCCTATTTCGGGTGGACGTGTGGGTGGAGACTGGGGAAGATGACGGGAAAGACTTCAGAGAGCAAAGGAGAACGGCTGAACTCAGGCTTACAGGAGGAACAGTGGATTGCTGTTGTGCTGTGGGTTAGGTAAGACACTGTATGGGCTATGGGCCTGAGGCATTCAGGAGCGTGCTGGGAATGACAAGCATCCACATGGCTGTAGGACAGGGTGTGGGTTAGAGGCACCAGGGTGAGTTGCGGACCCCCAGTTGGCCATCACTCATCACCATGGACAATCTTGTTTCATCGGTACTCCAACTGGTATTCTACTACATACCTCACCCTAGTCCTGGACAAATGCATTTCATCTGTAAATGTTTCATTATGCATCTCTAAGAGATACAAACTTTTCAAAAAACTGTTTTGTTTTTTTACTATTATCAGACCCTCCCAAAAATTCCTTAATACAATCAAATACTTAGTGTTTACATTTTGCTTTTTCCTTACTTTATTTTCAGGCTGTTTAGTTTATAGGAACCAAAGAAGGTCCATAATGAAATTGATATGTCTACTGTGTCTCTTTTTTAAGAGGTTTTCCACTCCTTTGGTTTTTTTTTTTCTTGCAATATACTTATCGAGGAATGGAGAAGGCAATGGCACCCCACTCCAGTACTCTTGCTTGGAAAATCCCATGGATGGAGGAGCCTGGTAGGCTGCAATCTATGGGGTCGCTAAGAGTCGGACATGACTGAGCGACTTCACTTTCACTTTTCACTTACATGCATTGGAGAAGGAAATGGCAACCCACTCCAGTGTTCTTGCCTGGAGAATCCCAGGGACGGGGGAGCTTGATGGGCTGCCGTCTATGGGGTCGCACAGAGTCGGACACGACTGAAGTGACTTAGCATAGCATATCGAGGAATCCAAGTTCTTTGTCCTATAGAGTTTTCCACTGTCCAGATTTTGCTGATTGCATCTTCCCGGTGTTAACATGCTCACTTGCCCTCTGATTTGCCTGTAAGCTATAGTTAGATCCAGAGCTGTTCTGACGAATAGTGATATATCATGAGCCACAAATGCAAGTCACATATGCAATTTAAAATTTTATAGTAGTCACATGTTAAGTAAAAGAAACAAATAAAATTAATGATACTTTACTTAATATATCCAAAATATCACTCCAACACGGAACCAATAAAAAATTCTTAATATAAATTTACATTATATTTTTGTAATGTTGCTGAAATTCAGTGTGTTTCTTACTCTTAGCACATCTCAATTTGAATGAGCCACTTTTCAACTAAATAGCCATAAATGGCCAGTGTCTGCTGTATTTGACACCACAGATAGAGGTTCGATCATACTTAGGGTCGGACTTTTGCCAAGAATTTTTCACGGGTGTTGTGTCCTTTCATTAGGCAGCATAAAATGTCTAGTTTTCTCTTTTTGTGATACTTATCTTAGATACATTAGATTCATTAGAATTGCAAAGTATTGATGGTCTATTACCCCTCTTGAATCTTATTTTACTTGGAATATTTCTGATAAGAGAAACTTCATCAGTGATTTGATTAACTAGTAAGTCAGTATTTGATTTTTTCCCCTTTATTTACCAGTTCCTAGAGGGTTAGAGCTGTGTGTAGGGTAGGTCACTGGGCTTGCAGTATGGAAAATGGGTTGCAGGGCAAGAAGGTGACTGGAGGGAGTCAGGGAGGAGGTGATTACCATCCAGGTGGCAACCCCAGCCATGGCCACCCCCCGGGCAGCCAGCCAGTTATTGTTGTTCAGTCGCTAAGTCGTGTCCTACTCTTTGCCACCCCATGGACTGCAGCACGTCAGCCTTCCCTGTCATTATCTCCCAGAGTTTGCTCAAATTCATGTCCATTGAGTCTGTGATGCTATCTAACCTTCTCATCCTGTGCCACCTGCTTCTCCTGTAGCCCTCAATCTTTCCCAACATCAGGGTCTTTTCCAATAAGTCAGCCCTTCGCTTCAGGTGGCCAAAGTGTTAGAGCGTCAGCATCAGTCCTTCCAGTGAATATTTAGGGTTGATTTCCTTGCCGTCCAAGGAACTCTCAAGAGTCTTCTCCAGCACCACAATTCGAAAGCATCAACTTTTTGATGCTCAGTCTTATTATGGTCCAACTCTTATATCTGTACATGACTACTGGAAAAGGCATAGCTTTGACTACAGTACCTTCTTACCCCTAAACCTCAGGAACCTCCTTCAAAAGGCCAATAAGCACCTGCCATTCCCCAGCACTTGCAGGGCACCCTTTCTGCCCCTGCTTGGGCCCGGGGCAGAAAAATCAAGGCAACTGGCAGACTTTTGAGAGCAAAGGGTCTGGCTTTGAGACCAGCAAGCTTGGAGACAGCTTGTCTATAATCTTTCACTCAGTTTGCATGAGCAAAAGTTCATAGACCACCTGTGTGTAAAGTAGCCTGGGGTGCCCTCATAACACAGTAACATCCCAAGAGCAAGACACAGTGATTCCAGGTTCTTTGAGGAATAAGGTATTCCCTCCAAGTGAATTAAAAAAACTTTTTTTGCAAGTAAATTTTTGAGGAAAAGTTTGTCCCTTAAAGTATCAATTTATATTCACCATTGTGAATAATTTACTCCCTTAAAATATTTTATGTGTTTTTCCATCAAACTTAAGTGAATTTATCCTTTTTCTGATGACTGAGGGCTATCCGCAGAAACAGTACAAGCCATTCAAGCTGAATTTTTTAAGCTGTTTTGTTCATTTTTGAGGTGTATTTTAAATCCATTGTGTCGAGGATCTTGAGTAGAAGCAGGTGGTATGACATGATTGAGACCCAAGCTCTTCACAACAGGCAGAGAGTGACAGCTGAGGGTCCTCTCCTTTCCTGCCATGCTCCGGACCCAAATGCAATTGGGTTTTGAAGGGTGAATGCTAGTTTGCTTCTGTGACAAAAGGAGTCCAGGCCCATTGGAAAACCTGAGTAAGGGGCTGACTTCACTTTCAGAGGAGTGCATGGGCTAAGAAGTCAAGTGCCTTGCCTAGGTCACACAGCCAGTGAGTGGTGGGGCTGGGATCTGAGTTTCTGACTGGCTGTTCTGTGGGGCCGAGGGCTTCTCACTCAAGATGCCCAGACTGTTTCCTTCCGGCATATTTGTATCTGCTTCTAACGGCCTGGTTATCCATTATTTCTTTGGATCATTATTTCAACCTTGATTCCTTTCTAATTTGGTGCTGGTACTTTGTTCTTGTTCAGTCAGTAAGCTGTGTCTGACTTTGTGACCCCATGGACTGCAGCACAGTCCTCCCTGTCCTTCACCATCTCCCAGAGTTTGCTCAGACTCATGTGCTTTGAGTCGGTGATGCCATCCAACCATCTCATCCTCTGTCGCCCCTTTTCCTCCTGCCCTCAATCTTTCCCAGCATCAGGGTCTTTTCCAATGAGTCAGCTGTTTCCATCAGGTGGCCAAAGTATTGGACCTTCAGCTTCAGCATCAGTCCTTTCAGTGAGTATTTAGGGTTGATTTCCTTTAGGATTGACTGGTTTGATCTCCTTGCTGTGCAAGGGAAATCTCAAGAGTCTTCTCCAGCACTACAATTCAAAAGCATCAATTCTTTGGCACTCAGCCTTCTTTATGGTCCAACTCTCACATCCATATGTGACTCCTGGAAAGACCATAGCTTTGACTATACAGATCTTTGTCAGCAAAATGATGTCTTTGCTTTTTAATATGCTGTCTAGGTCTGTCATAGTTTTCCTTCCAAAGAGCAAGCATTTTCTAAAATCATGACTTTGGTCACCATCTGTAGTGATTTTGGCGCCCAAGAAAAGAAAACCTGTCACTGCTTCCACTTTTTCCCCTTCTATTTGCCGTGAAGTGATGGGACCAGATGTCATGATCTTAGTTTTTTGAATCTTGAGTTTTAAGCCAGCTTTTTCACTCTCCTCTTTCACCCTCATCAAGAGGCTCTTTAGTTCCTCTTCACTTTCTGCCTTTAGAGTGGTATCATCTGCATATCTAAGGTTGTTGGTATTTCTCCCGGCAGTCTTGATTCCAGCTTGTAACTCATCCTGCCTGGCACTTCTCATGATATACTCTGCATATAAGGCAAACAGGGTGACAATATATAGCCTTGATGAATTCCTTTCCCAATTTTGAACCAGTCCATTGTTCCATGTAAGGTTCTAACTCTTACTTCTTGACCCAAATACAGGTTTCTCAGGAGACAGGTAAGATGGTCTGGTATTCCCATCTCTTTAAGAATTTTCCACAGTTTGTTGTGATCCACATAGCCAAAGCTTTAGTATAGTCAATAAAGCAGAAGTAGATATTTTTCTGGAATTCCCTTGCTTTCTCTTTGATTCAATGAATGTTGGCAATTTGATTGATTTCTGGTTCCTCTGCCTTTTCTAAACCCAGATTGTACATCTGGAAGTTCTCAATTCAAGTACTGCTAATGCCTAGCTTGAAGGATTTGAGCATAACCTTACTAGCATGGGAAGAGAGCACAATTGTCTGATAGTTTGAATATTCTTTAGCACTGCCCTTCTTGGGAATTGGGATGAAAACTGACCTTTTCCAGTCCTGTGGCCACTGCTGGGTTTTCCAAATTTGCTGACATATTGAGTGAAGCACTTTAACAGCATCATCTTTTAGGATTTTAAATAGCTTGGCTGGTATTCTATCACCTCCACTAGCTTTATCAGTAGTTATGCTTCCTAAGGCCCACCTGACTTCATACTCCAAGATGTCTCGCTCTAGGTGAGTGACCACACGCCTTTGTGGTTATCCTGGTCATTAAGACATTTTTTGTACAATTATTCTTTATATTCTTGCCACCTCTTCTTAATCTCTTCTGCCTCTGTTAGATCCTTTCTTTTATCATGTCCATCCTTGCATGAAATGTTTCTTTGATATATCCACTTTTCTCAGAGAGAGCTCTAGTCTTTCCCATTCTATTGTTTTTTTTTTTTCTATTTCTTTGCATTGTTCATTGAAGAAGGCCTTCTTATCTCCCCTTGCTATTCTCTGGAACTCTGCATTCAGTTGGGTATATCTTTCCTTTTCTCACTTGCTTTTTGCTACTCTTCTTTCCTCAGTTATTTGTAAAGCTTCCTCAGATAACCACTTTGCCTTCTTGCATTTCTTTTTTTTTCTAAATATTTAACTGTTTTTTATTTTGCTGCCCCGGGTCTTGGTTACAGCCTGCAGGATCTTTAGTTGTGGCATACGGGATCTAGTTCCCTGACTAGGAAATGAACCTGGACTCCCCTGCATTGGGAGCATGGAGTCCCAACCACTAGACCACCAAGGAAGTCCCATTTTTCTTTGGGATGGTTTTGGTCATTGCTTCCTGTACAGTGTTATGAACCTCTGCCCATAGTTCTTCAGGCACTGTTTACCAGATCTAATCCCTTGAATTTGTTCATCGCCTCCATTGTATAATCATAAGGGGTTTGATTTAGGTCATCCCCGAAAATGGCCTGGTGGTCTTCCCCACTTTATTTAGTTTAAGCATGAGTTTTGCAATAAGGAGCTGATGATCTGAGATGTAGTCAGCTCCAGGTCTTGTTTTTGCTGACTGTATAGAACTTTTCTATCTTTGGGTGCAAAGAATATAGTCAGTCTGATTTTGCTTTTGACCATCTGGTGATGTCCATTTATAGAGTGATCTCATGTTGTTGGAAAAGGGTGTTTGCTATGACCAGTGTTTCTCTTACCAAAATTCTGTTAGCCTTTGCCCTGCTTCATTTTGTACTTCAAGATCAAACTTGCCTGTTACTCCAGGTACCTCTTGACTTCCTGCTTTGGTATTCTAATCTCCTGTAATGAAAAGGATATTTTTTTTGGTGTTAGTTCTAGAAGGTCTTGTAGGTCTTCATAGAACTGGTCAACTTCAGTTTCTTCGGTATCAGTGGTTGGGGCATAGACTTGGATTACTTGTGATGTTGAATGGTTTGCTTGGAAACGAACCGAGATCATTCTATTGTTTTTGAGACTGAACTCAAGTACTGCATTTTTGTTGTCTATGAGGGCTACTCCATTTCTTCTATGGGATTCTTGCCCACAGTAGTAGATATAATGGCCATTATAAATTCACCCATTCCCGTCCATTTTAGTTCACTGAGTCCTAAGATGTTTACTCTTGCCATTTCCTGCTTGACTACGTCCAATTTACCTTGATTCATGGACCTAACATGCCAGGTTCCTGTGCAATATTGTTCTTTACAGCATCAGATATTACTTGCACCACCAGACACCTCCACAACTGGGCGTTGTTTCTACTTTGGCCCAGCCACTTCATTCTTTCTGGAGCTATTAATAATTGCCCTCCGCTTTTCCCCAGTGGCATATTGGACCCCTCCCAACCTGGGGGGCTCATCTTTTAGTGAACTATCTTTTTGCCTTTTTATACTTTGATGGGGTTCTCACAGTTGGAATACTGGAGTGGTTTGCTTGTACTTTAATGGGGACTAAAGGGAAAGAAGTTCATTAGACTTGTGTTCTGTACAAAACCAAAAGGGTAAGAGCCTGCCACGCTCCCCCTTGTAGTTCTGGGCTTGGCTGACTAAAGCTATTACTATTTCTTCAACTGACTGTCTTCTTTATCTAGATTCATGACCACTCTTTTTCTGGATTGCTGACATTGCCAGTTTCTAAAGTGTGGGATTATTTTATAGACATTTTTTTTTTATTCATTTAAAATCCACAAGGCTGAGCTGTCTACCTACAAAACTATAATTAGATATGCTAAGAGGGGGGAAAAAAAAGAAAGCCTCTATCTGCTTTGAGTGAAATTAAGAGCTCTGGGCACTGGTTCAGGGTTCAGTGAAGCAGCCAGAAGCTGTTAGACAGAATATGTATGGATAAGGTGGCTTAAATAAACTCATCTGCCAGGTGTTAAAAAACCATGAAAATTAAGCTAATTAGGTTTATAGACCGTATCTCAACATTGTGTCCATGCCACCCACCGAAACACTCTGGAACTCTTAACATTTGTTTAGAGCTTAGTTCTTCAAAAGAGCAGTTTCAGCCTGGATACATTCTCAATGTGTACAGAATGGAGAGCTCCATTTCAAAGCCTGACGTATATGTTGCAAGAAATCCTTGTTGAATGACTAATTCCTCCCTATGTGCGTGGTACTTTGTAAAGATCAAGTGTTTCATAAAAATACTGATCACTTACACTCTATCTAGTACCAGGTTGTGGGGTAGGGAGAGGTGTGGGTATCATTCCTACTTAAAAAATTTTTTTTTTATTGGAGTATAGTTGATTTACAATGTTGTATGAGTTTCAGGTGCACAGCAAAGCGAATCAGTTATTTCTACATCCATTCTTTATTTTCCTAGATGGGCCTTTACAGAGTTATTGAGTAGAGTTCCCTGTACTATACTATAGGTCCTTATTAGTTATATATGGGCTTCCCTGATGGCTCAGTGGGCAGAAAATCTGCCTGCAATGCAGAAGACAGGAGACATGGGTTCGATCCCTTGATCAGGAAGATCCCCTGGAGAAGGAAGTGGTAACCTACTCCAGTACTCTTGCCTGGTAAATCCCATGGACAGAGGAGCCTGGCGGGCTACAGTCCATGGGGTCACGAAGTACTGTGTATATGTCAATCCCAATCTCCGAATTTATCCCTCCCCACTCCTATACACCCTGGCAGCTGTGTTTTCTCCATCTGTGACTCTGACACAGATAAGCTCATTTGGGTCATTTTTTAAGATTCTACATATAAGTTATATTATGATACTTGCCTTTTTCTAACTTACTTCACTTAGTATGATAATCTCTAGGTCCATTCATATTGCTGCAAATGCCCTTTTTCATGACTAATATTCACATACACACATCTTGTCGATGGACATTTAGGTTGCGTCCGTGTGTCTTGGCTATTGTATATAGAGCTGCTATGAACATCTGGGTGCATGACTCTTTTCAAATTATGGTTTTCTCAGATAAATGTGCAGAAGTGGGACTGGTGGATCATTATTATAACTCTGCTTTTAGTTTTTTAAGGAACCTCCATACTGTTCTCCATAGTGGCTGTACCAATTTACCTCCCCACCAACAGGGTCTCTTTCTCCACCCCCTCTCTAGCATTTATTATTTGCAGACTTTTTGATGATGGCCATTCTGACTGGTGTGAGGTATCATCCCCATGTGACAGATTAAGAGCCAGATTCAGAGAAATGGCCGGGCTCAAGTGCTAGAACAGGAAATGGTGATAACAAGTCTCAGGTATCCTTTCTGTCACTAGGCGGTGGTCTCCCACAGGACAAAAAAGAACCAACACTGATGGTGTAGGTCCTATACAAACGCAATGGCAAGGGCAGAGTTCTCAATTCCTTACAGATCAAGACCCGAGGAGCCCTTAGTTCAGTGACTTGACCAGGGTCATAACGTCAAAGTGGCTAAGTTGGGGCATTCAGAATCTAGCTTTTAAAGAACAGACGCTGGCTGCCCTTTGTACCACATAATAAAAATCCATTTCATTATTCAGTCCTTACGCCAAAACCATTAGGAACACAAGGATGAACTTCTTTTTCAGACACAGAGGTTTTTTTTTTTTTTTTCCAAAACAAAACGGTACAGAAGATTAAGAAGAGTATCACTCAAGTCCAGCTTCAACTTGGCTGCTAGTTATAATTCACATCTAAACAAGTTACTCTTCTGTTGTAGGCTGGAAAGGTTACTGGTCAGTTGTCCATAGCATGCATCCAAATCTCTTCACCTTTTATCCTAAGTCCTTCCTCTATGGGCCTGCAATTCAATTTTTCCTCTTACCTTTCCTCACATCCATTCAGGGCCCAAGCACAGCAAACTCCTTGCAGTTTTGCAAATATGCATGAGGCCCTGCCCTGCCTCTGGGCCTTTGCCCATGCTGTTCCCTCCATCTGTAATGTGAAGTCTCATACATCTTTCATCTGTATTAACTTCATGACCCTTTCTTAATCCTTGAGTCATAATAACTTCCTCTGAATTCTGTGGCACGGCTAGACATCTCTCCATCACAGAACTTATCGCACTGAATTGTACTTAATTGTTAATATACCTATGCCACCCTTCCTTGCCATACTCCCAACTGGAGACTGTGGCAGGGGTCAAGGTTGATTAATTTTCATATAAACTTGTTTAGTCCAGTCCCTTTCAAAGTGGAAGGGGGGCTAGCTCAGTAAATGTGGAATGGCTGGCAGACTGTTTAAGAATGAGGTTTTCATAGTTAACTCCGCTTCAGTATGAAATTCAAAACAATGAAGAAGACAGGACTCAAACATCACAGGGAAATAACATACACTTTTACTCTCAAAATAAATACTAATCAATTTTATTTTATAAATACAGATGCTGACTTTTCTTCCAATTACCAACAGATCAGTTTCACATGCCATTTATTATTGGTGGTGGTTTAAAAAATTATTTAAATAACCAGTTAGGTCAGGATAAATGGGCACCATTAGAACTGCTAAAAAAATATAGTTGGATACAATCTTCCAAAACTAATATTCTGGGGGGAAAAAATCTCTGGAATTTTTGAAGTGGGTAAGGGGAAGTAGAGAGAGAAAACACAAGCAAATATTCATCTGATAACATTTGCTGGCTGTTAAGAGTGTTTCGGCTACATGAAAACTGAAAGGGCCCTTAGCAGTTCAGAAATGGACAGGACAGTTTTCATTTCAACTTATATTCTCAAAGCAATTTTGTTTTTTTAGTGGTTTACAAGAATAATTACAAAGATTAGTAGGAGATAATAACTTCATCCCATATTTTGGCCTTGGCCACTTTAAACAGAGGCAAAATGAAGTCTGCAGCCTTGGGAAATGTCAGAGATTTATTCCTGGAGAATGTAATGCTGTAGGATTTACATATATCCAAGTATGGCAAAAACTGCAGACATCAAACAAACTCAATGAAAATCCAAAATCTAAACAAACCCAAACCTACAAGTGGTGTTTTGAGGCATAACATCATTGGACACAGTGTGGATCAGGAAAATGTGCAGGGAACTATCCATCAGTTCTGGGCTACCTAATCACATTCAATGGTGGGATTCCATGCTGTGGGGGCAAAAAGCTGTGAACTCCAGAATCAGGGAGTCCATAAATGGGAGACTGAGAGACTGACTGACAAAATCCCAGAGCTCCAGGCTCTACGTGGTTTTGTGGAACCTGAGATCAACACTGTAAAACATGGGTGCTTCTATATGTGGTCTGGCTGCAAGGCCTAAATCGAATGTACCTTGTCTTTGAGTTTGGCATGGAGTTTAAATGTCTCTCCCATATCTGAGGAACCCCAAATCACACGTGATTTACCTTCCATTGTTCACTACTAACACAGTCCTTCAAAGCCTTTATTTTGGGCTTGGGAGGTAGATGTTGTTTCACTGGAGGACCCACAGCCCAGTCGGATGTGCATCTAAGACCATGTCTAGCTCCACCCTTACTCTAAAATGAAAGACAGTACACTGTCAAGGAAGCCTTGACTCTACAGACGGCTTCTGCTCCAGGTTTGGCGTAGTTCCACCTAGTTATGAGAAATAAGATGGATTTCTCCAGATCCAGTTAAAGCTTTTAATTGCTTGCAGGTTGGGTCTGTCTGTCATGCAATGATTCTGTGAGTTCTTTACATGAAAAAAATAACAACATGAACTATTCCATTTAACAATGTAGCTATATATTAAAATTGAGCCCAGGAATGCTTGGACGAAGTATGACAATGATTATGAACCTATGAGTTAAGTTGTTATGCAGGACGAATGAGCTATTACAGAGCACACCTGTGATGGTGTGTTGCTATATACAATATGTAAACGCAAATGAAGTCAACAACATTAGCTTAGATACAGCCACAGGTTTTGCTCAGGCTAGTCCTGTCATGATGTAACATATGGAGATGTAGGTTCAAGAGGAATTTCAAAGCTGGGGAAAAAAATCAGGTTGAGTGAAGTAAACTCAATTTTTATTCTTCTATATAGTACATGGATATAAGCATAAAATCTCCTTAAAGAGCTTGCAACCCTGAGGTGATGTCCTTGGGTAAATAAAGTATACAGCAACAGCAAATAAAATCTGAGCTCCAGGAATGAAAATGGACTTCAAAAACATAATTTAGTATTTATGCAATTGCACACATACCAATAGTATTCTATGCCTCATCTAGTCTCTGAATCCAGCTACATCAACTGCCTCACAGTTTGCACACTGGACAGCCTGACTCCCTAAGTATATTTCATCATACACACTGCCTCCTTTCCAACTGAAATTTAATAAATTAACATGGGATTTACATATAGGGATTTCTACACGGTGAGTGCATTGCCAGAAAGCACACCCTGTTTTTGACAACAGCATCTGCCCACATAAAAACTTTGGCCCCCAGAGGGAACTTGATGCTGTCTGACTATAGTAACCTTGGGGGGGGAGGGTCCTCTGGGATCCTCCAGAGGTGAGGTTTTTCATATAATCTGAGGGCTGCTTCAAGGGTATGGCTGGCTGAAAGAGGTGGGAGGTCATGGCAACTGCATTAAAGAACCAGCGAATGTGACGTCCTCTGTGGTCAGGATGCACAAGGCATCTACTGCACCAGTGGCCTGACAGCTGGTTGACTGGAGCCTGGGAGCAGAGGCTGATGGGCCTTTGTATAGGAGACCATTGTGCTGCTTACACATCAACCTAATGGATGGCCAAAGATCCTTCAGTCAGTGGTGGAGACCTTTCACTGAATATTCAATTTTCCCAAAAGTTTCATAAACTATGGTGAGGGCAAATGCTATGAGAATCTAAAGGCGAGTTCATTATATTATTTATATATTATCATCTTCCCTCTGAGGATAACATATAAGTGTAAATAAAAAAGCAGACAAATGCCTACAAGGTGACTCAAGCTAGAGAGTGACTTTTGCCTTATAACAATTGTCAGGCCTGAAAAGCAAAATCTTGCAAGCAAAATCTAACTTTGTCTGGCCCATTATACACAATGATCCTGAGTCCCTCCTTGATTCACAAAGTCTATTTTTCTGAGGAATATCCTCCATTAATATTCATTTTGTGTCATAATTACTACAAAAGGTAACCAGTGCAGCTTTATCCTCATTTCAAGCAGTGACTCCATCCTGGTCCTACCATCTGTCTGCTCACTTCACTTATCAGAACTCCTGCGTGGCCTGCGGAAACTGGATACGTTTTCGTTCAGTGCATAGATCCTTCGGGAGAACTCTTCAAATTCTCCCAGAACTTGTTCATCACACTCCACTGCCACAGCACTGTCCACGGGGATGCAGTTAAATGCTTCCAGCTGATCGCCTGAGGTGAAGCCTGTGGCTTCCATTCCGATGATCTCTTCTGCCTGTTCCACGGTGCAGCAGAGCTCGGCTTCCGAGACTGTGTGGAAGCTCCCGGGGAGCTGGGCGCCAGACGAGCTGGCCTGCTCACCAGGCAGGAGGGTGCCATTGATTGTGGCCGGAGGCCCCGAGAGGGCTTGTCCCTGCTCCTGGCTAGTGTTCACACTCATGTGGCTTCCATTTAAGCTGTCGCCCAGATCTACCCCTTTTTTCTTGTTTTCTTTGGAGAGGTCCAAGGAGGTGTCCAAGGAGGAAGACAGAGATGCTGTCTTTCTGTCAGATTCTCCCGTGGAGGGCACAGGGGTCACAGGCTGGACTAGTGCAGAGTTGTAACTGGGGGGAGGGGTTTTATACTGGAGTCTCTCATTCTCTGAGCTGGCCCGTTTCCGGTATCCTTTGTCTGGTGAAGGGATCCCCCCAGAAAAGCCTACATCTGCACCCCCAAATATGGAGCTTTGTCTCTTTGGAACAGGGATTGCACTGGAGGTGTGATGTCTGTCACTAGAAGACAAAAACGAGAAGTTACTTTCAACTTCAGAACTTAGCTTAAACCTTCTGGATCAAGAGATAGGAAATAATATGTTCAAGTTTGAGAAAATACAAATTGATAATACTCAAATCTTAGTAGTAATTGTAGTGTCCAAATGCAAGATACAACAAAGTATTATGAGTTCAGCATTGGGAACTTCCTTTAAGAAGGATACAAGACATACTAAAATATATGCAGAGGGGAGTGCTCAGGGTAGAGGCCATGTCATATGGGGAGGAGTTGAGGCAACTGGAGGGATTGGATCTGGAAAGAAAAATATATGAGGATGTGATCAAATTCATATGTCTGTAGGGCTACCAATATTCTTGTTTCTAATATTCAAGTCTTATTTTACCTTCATAAAACAGATATTGTCATTTGGCAGAGAACTTCAAAGACTTGTCCATGATAACCTCAGCGAGGCAGGGGCAAGGCTGGACTAAAATCCATGACTCATAACTCAGTGGTCAATAGCTTTTGCAATACCCAAATGCTAATTGCCTTGTGTTAGACAGCTGGCAGAGAGAGGACCAAGGAGATGTGTGTGTGCGTTTCATGAAAAATTAACTTGGGAGATGACCTCTCCTGTATAATAGTAGTCGGACACATTTTGTAATACTTGGTCTTCATCTTCCTTCAAACTTAAGTTTTCTCAGGAAGATACATTTGGGCCAGCAATAATAATCATTGTTTGGCTGTACAAAGCATAGTTTCTGAAGTAATTTCATATCCATCATTTCACTTGGTCCTCACAAAAACCATGTCAAGAAAGCAGGGTATACATTATTACTCTAAATCTGAAATAATAAATAATAATTAGTTAATGGCAATAGAGTATCCAGACTCTGGAAATGATGGTCATTTTATATCTTGGACTGGTGAAGCCACCCTGGGAGTACTGATCACAGTTCCAGACATCATGCTTGGCTGAAGCTATCAGCTTCAATACAGCTGTATGAACAAACCGGGTCCAGAGACAGAGGGAGGTATGAACACAAGGTCCATGTGACATGTGTTCTTCAGATGAGGAAACACACAGAGAAATGGCTCACAAAAAAGGCAGCTACCAGGCAGGAGCAGAGGTTAGACTTGAAACTGCACTCATCTGACAAGTAGCTACTTCATATGCCAGGCCAGGCCTTGGGGAGAGGAAACAGAGCAGGCCCTGCCTCTGAGGAGCTTCCAATCTTAGGGAAGAAAGACACCCGCATACATACACCACACATACTCTATTATATTTTCAAATTACAGACATGAAAAGTGCCCTGCAAGAGAAGAAAGGATCTAGGGTTCCTTCTACCTGTATCCATGGCCACAAACCTGTAAGCCAGCTCCCTGCTCCCTCTCCGCTCAGATTTTTTCTGATGCTGGCTTATCCCTGTGGTCTAAGCAAAGGTTATTCATCTTGAGAAAAGGCAACCACAAGGTTCTTCTAATCTATGCACCCACCAGACTCCCTTGCTTGGTTACAAGTGTTGGTGCCAAGAGTGATTTCATAATTAGGGGTGCTCACTGGGGCACATATAGAACCAGGCAAATAGACGAGTAAATTACTGTTTTTAGTTCTCAAGAAAAACAAAACAGAGCAAAACCTGTTGGCCTTAATCTAGGTTTTCAGTTAATATGTTGTCAAAACTCACAGTAATGGGGTAAAGCTGCACATTTTTGCCAACCTTGTTGTTTTCGCTCTGCTACTTGCTGACAGTACCCCTCTCTACATGATTTTGCAGGGGGCCTAGGTAATCAAACCAAAACAGCATCAGCACCACCCAAAGACAAGTCTATTCCGGGCAGAAGGGCCACACTTTCAGTTGCCACCCCACCCAGGAAGGGAGAGCAGCACCAGGTGAGCCTGCCCAGAACACTGAAGGTGACGTTGCTGGTATGAGACCCCAGGCCAGGTGCTTAAACTACTCACGGCTATGGAGGCTGAATGACTTGACACCCTCCCTGCCACCATCCGCCCTCCCTCCCGGGGGGACCCTGCTCTGCTTCTCTCAGCTGGGCTCCAGGTGGGCTCATAAAAGGGCATGAGGAACAAGCAGTGCTTAAGACACAACAACAAAGGGGTTTTTATAGTTGTCTTTGCCTCGAAAGCTCTCAACTTTGCATGACAAAAAAGTAATAAAAGTATGAAACCCCCCAATCCCTCCCCCAGTTACAGTGAGCAGGGAACTACCCTTTTCTTGAGCATCCAAAATGCGGAATTCTCATACCTGCCCTGTGAAAAAGGTAGGCAGGTAGGAGGTTATGTGATTTCTTCAAGGTTGCAGAACCCACATCTGACTCCAGAGCCCTCACAGCCATTTGCATCTCATGTGGGAAAATCATATTCCAATTTGATTAACATTTGCTAAGAACCAACGTCTGATATCGGAGAAGGCAATGGCACCCCACTCCAGTACTCTTGCCTGGAAAATTCCATGGATGGAGGAACCTGGCGGGCTACAGTCCATGGGGTCGTGAAGAGTCGGACACGACTGAGCAACTTCATTTTCACTTTTCACTTTCATGCACTGGAGAAGGAAATGGCAACCCACTCCAGTGTTCTTGCCTGGAGAATCCCAGGGACGGGGAGCCTTAGTAGGCTGCCATGTATGGGGTCGCACAGAGTCGGACACGACTGAAGCGACTTAGCAGTAGCAGCAATGTCTGATATGCCAGATATCAAGCTGAATGCCATTATACACAGGCTTTCCCATTTAACCCACCCAACCTATAGCTAAGCTCTGGGCTGTTACTCTTTTTTTTTTTTTTTTAATTTTTAATTTTATATTGGAATACAGTTGACAATGTTGTGTTAGTTTCAGGTTACAGCAAAGTGGTTCAGTTGTACATATGCATCTATCCATTCTTTTTCAGATTCTTTTCCTATATAGGTTGTTACAGAATACTGAGTAGAGTTTCCTGTGCTGTACCGTAGGTCCTTATTGATGTTACTCCTATTTTGATACATGGATTCAAAGGCTTTGCTAGATGGAGACTTTGGCATTTGCTGACATCCTGATTCTGGGATCTTTTCCAGTTTCTCTGAATTTTTATGAGAACTGAGGTAAAGACAGTATCAAATACAATTTAGAAAACCCAAGTAACAATAAAACATTCCCTCTTAAGAACGGTAAGAAGATGAGGTATTAGACAAATAAAGAAGTCTACAGGTCTAACGTTTACCCTAACAATCACACACTTTTTCCCCCCATTTGTAGCTATGCGCCATGAAACTTTTCAAAAATTTTTACTAGTCTTTCTTACGATCTTAAAAAGAGTAAGTTGAACAAAAAAGATATATATTTTTTTAATTAAAAAAGCTTTTTAAAACTTGTTAGCTTGGAATATAGTTGATTAACAATGTTGTGAGAGTTTCAGGTGTATAGTAAAGTGATTCAGTTATACATATACATGTAGCTATTTATTTACCAATTTAAAAAGGTATTTTCTTGATAACTGTGGGCCATCAATATGACCACACCTTACTGACTATGACATAGTAGAGCGACTATAGCCTTTCAGGGGTGTGTTTCTGAGTCTGAAGTCTGCACTCAGGCTTTTGTATGTCCTCTCTCACTGCTAAGCTGTTACATGCGGCCAAGTCAGTGTTTTTGCCTGCAAGGGCTTCTCCTTTTTTTTGACGTTTATGTCTTATTTGTTGTGTTCTTATAAAGTAGCTGTCTTGAGAACTGTGTGCAAAGCAAGAATAAATAGGATTTGAGAGATGGACCAGCAGATATCCTGGGTACAATATGCATAATTATATGAGTTTTGTAACATTAGTTTTGGCTGCTCAGAATTAATTTTTTTATTACTTCCAGGATCTTAGCAATGTTCCAAATTTTTAAGATAGCTGAGCTTTAAATAGCTCAAGTATTGAATGACTGTATTAAAATATATACAAACACACATGAATTTTAAATTATTATAATAATTTATTCTCCCTGGACAACTAAAAATATAAACCATATTAAAAACTAAAAATCAGTCAAAAACCTATTGGCCATCAAATAACCACTATTTGGATATTTTCCTTGTAGACTTTGATTTTATATATGTGTTTAATTTAAAAAAGACACAAAACCAATCAAACAACAAAATGAAAGTTGTGTTTGCAGTATATGTACATATATATAAAATATATATATATACACATACACACACTTCTGTATCCTGTTGTTGGAAGTTATTAAAACCTCTTGGTAAACAATTCTAAGTAGCTACTCCATTAAATGAAATTATCAAAAGTTACTTAACCATTTCCTTATGTTTGTGGATGAGATATTTCTAAAATTTTATATTAAACTTGTATTTCTGTATAAAAACACAATACATAGGTTTTTAATAAAATAATTTAAAAAATTTTCATATTTAATAGAAGGTTTCTAGAAGGAATCTTCACTACATGTTTTGGTATTAACTAAATTCTTACCATAAAAAAGGAACATTTTACCTCTACTGTTGCCTAAAAAGAGAAAGGCAGCAATTAAAAAGGCAAATGCCCAAAAGCTTTCAAGATTCTTTTTGTCTGATTAGAGTCTGGCTTCATAATTATTTTATCAAGATGGAAAAAGAAGTTGAAATCCTTAGATTTACTAGTTTTTAAGACCAATTTTTAAAGGCAATTGACAACTTACTTATCAAATGAAATTATTACATTATTTAAATTGTGATGAACAACATAAATAATTTCTACTTCTGGAAACAACTAAAGTAAACCTGAGTGTTCTGGGGAGGAGGAGTTGCAGCAGAAAATATGGCATTTCTTTACCCACCACTCCAGCCACAGGTTCCTTGTTCTAAAGCACTAGATTTGGGGACATAAAGCCTGAGGTCTAGCAATTGGACAGAGTCCTCAGAGTTCACTGCACAGTCTCCTTATCACCTGTTTGCTTTGAATGGATGTCTCCTTCAGCTTGGCTTAGGTCCAAACTGGAAACATGACATTTGGGGTTTAACGCTATAATTTAAAGGAATGTATTTAAAAACAACCACCCAAAGATACTGTAATAAACTTTCTAGGCCACAGTTTAGTGAAACAAGACATAGACTGAATAACTGAATCATATCAGGGACTGTTAAATAATAATACTCTTTTCTGCTACAAGCACAAAAGGGTATCTTAGGATCCCTGACAATAGCATGCGAGGGAGAAGCCAAGTAGTTCAGAGTTTAGAAGTCAAGGAGGACAGTCTGGTTTAAATTTGGCTTCTTTGGATCAAGTCTTCTCTGATGTCTCTAAATTAGGGTCATTAATTTCTTTTTCATTGTCTTTATTGCAGTTACTTTTGTTATCTCTTCAGCTATATCCAGAGCTATCTGGAGATAGTAGTGGTGATGAGAAGGGATGCTCAAACGTCTGGATCGGCAACCATGATTGATCCTGTTTATTTGGAGCTATAAATTAAGGCTGAATTCACCACTTATTAGTTATATGACTATAGGCAGTTACCTTCTCTCTGTTCTAGTTTTCTTCTTTTTAAAATAGATTACTGGACTGTGGTAAGGATTAAATAACACACTTCAAACCCTTGGCAGCTGCTGCTGCTGCTAAGTCGCTTCAGTCGTGTCTGACTCTATGCGACCCCATAGACGGCAGCCCACCAGGCTTCCCCGTTCCTGGGATTCTCCAGGCAAGAACACTGGAGTGGGTTGCCATTTCCTTCTCCAATGCATGAAAGTGAAAAGTGAAAGTGAAGTCGCTCAGTCGTGCCTGACTCTTCACGACCCCATGGACTGTAGCCCGCCAGGCTCCTCCGTCCATGGGATTTTCTAGGCATAAGTACTGGAGTGGGGTGCCACTGCCTTCTCCGAACCCTTGGCAGGATGCCTGCCATATATACCGATGACAGTAGTAGCTGTAAGTGTGGTTTCCGTCATTATTATTTGCTTCCCTAGGCTCTGGATTCCAAAAGTATTAGCCTCATTTTACAGAAGAGGTTAAAAAAAAAAAAACTTAGTTGCCCAGTCGCGTCTGACTCTTTGTGACCCCATGGACGGTAGCCCAGCTCCTCTGTCCATGGAATTCTCCAGGCAAGCCTAGTGGAGTGGGTAGCCATTCTCTTCTCCAAGAATCTTCCCAACCCAGGGATCAAACCCAGGTCTCCTGCATTGTAGGTGGATTCTTTGTCGTCTGAGGCCCACAGAAGAGGTAACTGAGACTCAAAGACATTATAACATCTTAGACAGCAACACAGGGTAACAAGTAGCAGAGGAAAGACCAGAACCTAGATCTCCTTCCTTCTACTGTTTTCTTCTATACAAAATACTGTTTAAAGTAGGAACAAACTCAGAACTCCTCCCACACACCCACGTCTCCACTCCTGCACATAAGGGGGAGCTGCCTGCATGAAGACAAGGAGTCAGGCAAGTATAAAAGAGTGGGGGAGAAAGTACTAAATCAAAGGTTTATCCTGCTCAGGGTGAAACTTCATTCCAGGTTCTTCCTGAGGACATGTGGTGGGGAAGACTTTGAATCTAGTGGAAATGCTCAAGTGCCTCTATTTACACGATCTACCAAATGCTGTGGGACTATAAGAGCTCCCCAGAATCCTTTGAGCCACATTCTTATTGTCCCCAAACCTCTGATGTGTCATTTTTCTATAAGAATACAGGTTCAGGGAAAGGGAATTTTTATAAGAGGGAGAATTTCTCTGCTTCCCCAAGCTAAATGAGGAGGACTCTGTTCAGCACTTCTATAACCATTATGCACGTACCTTGCCATGAAGCTAATCTGGGAGACAGCAGAACCAGCCCACTGGACTCCACTACCCTTGCCCCAGCACTCTTGCTCTCTCTTCCTTTTCTGTGGGTTTTACTGCCTGAAACTATAGCCTCTTTTTACAGAAAAGGAACTGAGAGAGAGGAAAAGAGGTACAGAAGCATTGGTCCAAAATGTGTTCCTATTTCCACATCTGCTGTATATAATATTCCAGACCCTTACACGTAGCTCTGCCATTATATGAAATACGTGAGCCTGGTGAAGCACTGAACCTGTTTCATCTCCTGTAAAGTGGGTATGTCCATCTAACAGCTGTTGCAGTTAGGATTAAATGGGATCTACAAGTAAAATTCTTAGTACAATGAGTAGGTACTCCATAAATTATTAATAATAAAACAAGAGCAACTGACATTTTATATGAAGTATCTCTTAACAGCTTTATACATAGTCTCATTTAATCCTCACATCTCTATGATGTATTAAGAAAATCATCCTTATTTTGCAGATGAAGAAACTGAGGCACAGAGGTTAGGTAACCTGCCCAAGATCACAAAGAAACTAACTGTGGTTTTCTTTTTTTTGGCCACGCTGGGTCTTTGCTGCTTTCTGTGCGAGCTTCCTCTGGTTGCGGGGAGTGGGGGCTGCTTGTTTCGGTGCGTGGGCTTCTCACTGCAGGGGTTTCTCCTGTTGTGCAGCACAGGCTCCAGGGCACGTGGGCCCTAGAGTGCATGGGCTCAGTAGTTGTGCATGGGCTTAGCTGCTCCGCAGCATGTGGGATCTTCCCAGACCGTTGTCCCCTGTGTTGGCAGGTGAATTTCTATCCATCATGCCACCAGGAAAGTCTTAACTGTGTTTTAACAGAGGGTGTCTGACTAAATAAATGCTAATTTTCTTCTCTTTCCCAATCCATAGGACCACCAAAACACTCTCCACTTCTATATGAGGGAGCAGTGAGAATCAGAATAATGTTTTTAGGTCAAGTGGCTTGATAATTTTTCCTTCTCTTCTTGCCTACATTAAGTGTGTGGGGCATTTTTACTTCCTAAGACTTGTTACACTGTCATAAGAATTGTAATGCATTCTAAGTGTCTATTATGAACACACATTTTACCATGAACTGTTATAAATGTGGAGACTCAGTGAAAAATGAAATAAAAGAATGTAAAGATTTTCCACTTCAAGAGCATTCTTGAAGCTGGGTGAATTTTTAGCTCTCTGAAAAGTTTTTTTCTCTGTTCTCTCTCAGATTCACTTGTGCTTGTTTTATCTGTCTACAACCAGATCTCACACTGTAAAGTATTAGGAAGGAGTACAATTCACAGACTCAAATATGTGTCTTTCCCTCCTACAAAATGTTTCCTCTGAGGAACATTACTAGATCACAGCTGGTCAAAATGCTAAATCTTGATTGTCTGGAACCTGGCCAAAATCTACAGCTACAACTCGGTGGAATAAGAATACTTAAAAAGAAGGAAAAAACCCCACACTTTTAAATAACATTTGATCTTCTTCTTTCTCCCCCCTTGAAGCAAGCTATGACCTCATGGCAGTGAGACCTCTACATGGAGGTGTTTAAGTTGGTTTACAGCCATTAGAAATGTTTGAAGCTCTAGGTACTCCTCTGTGCCAACAGCATGTCAACTGTGCTAAAAAGCAATAATAGTTTCTCACCTTCTTAAAGATTACTGCTTAAATAATGCAGAGCAACGACAGGGCTGCACAGAGTGCCAAAAGCAGGTTGCCAAGGCGAAGCTAAGGTAGAATTACGTCTTTTGGCAGCTGAGAAATTATGACATAAAGTTAGTTTAAAAAAAAAAAAAAAACCCTCCATAAATTAGGCTACTAACCTTTTTCAAAATCCAGCAAAGGCTGGGATTTATCTTTCTTTTTCTATCTCAGATCAAGCAGAAGCACAGAGCCTCCTTTTGGAAAAGCCAAATTGAACAGCTAGATCTTATCTCCCAGGAGGTCACTGGAGGTTAATAGTTTTAAGCATGTAAACTCTTGGCCACAGGCAAGCAATCTGAAGGCCTCTCACCATTACAGATAAGTGAAAGTGCTTAATCTTTGCCCTGGATGTTAACAACAAAAAAATAGAAACAATCTTGGGCCAGAGCACAGGCTAAAATCTGTGCCAATGGTCACTTTTCCCCTGGGCTCAGCTTAGAAGGCTTCCTGCCAGAGTCTGACTAAATAAAAACAGAGGTTTAAAAAGGAATAACTGAACAAGGGAGCCTTTAGATTTTATTTAAATGGAGTTCTGATGGGAAGATGAGTTTGTGAAAGAGAAAGTTCCATCAGCAAAGGATAAAACCAAGCAAGCTGAAAAAACCCATTTCCCAGGCTCTGTGATGTGAGCAGCTCCGTGGTCCTGGGCAACAAGGCCCAGCTGGGAAACAGAGGTCCCAGCACAGGTTATGAACAGAGGCTGAAGGGGTGCCCACGGCCCGGAGCCCACCTGGAGGCCAGCTTGGTCTCAAGGCTGAGTTCCTTGGGGTCAGGGAATAAACAGTGATCCTCCAGAGAGACAGATGGTCCCAGGAGCTGAGAGGTCAACCACTGCACCCATCAGCTTTCACTTCTAAGAAATCATCACACAAATAACGTATTGAAATCACAGGCAAGGCAACAAACATTATGAGGCTGTAACATGGTCTGTAGAAACAGAGATGCCAGGAAGGTTACCTGGTGAACTGTCGGAGTGTCTAGATCACACTTGAAATGTGGGAGAGTGATAAGGTGTTTGTGCTGAAAACTTAAAAAAAAAAAAAAAAAAATCTACCTTTGCCAGGGAAACCAGAGTAATAGCGATGTCACAGACCAGTCACAGGAAAACCTTGGTCAGAATTTACAAAGTAGACTTGCAGAGACAGAGCGCTAAAGGAAGCATTAGACTCCAGAGACCAACGACAGAATCTGTGAAGTTAAGCCTTTTGAAAGATGCCACAAAGCTGAACCACCATCTCATTTCTAATAAGCTCTGACATGAATCGAACCATGAAAAGAAACAACTTCAGTTGTTTGTTATTTTAAAAGAAAAATGGATAGCTTTGCCACCATATCCAGAGATGCTGAAGGCCTCTGGAAGAAATACCTGAATGACAGCCGTCACTGAATCACTGCTTAGAGACTGTGGGACTCCAGGGATAATGTCTTGGGAAGCTTCTCTCTTGTAGCCCTCTGTATTACTGTAAGAGGTGCAGTATAAACAGAACATAGCAACACATTATTTACTCCCTCATTCAAATATATGGTGAGTGTCTACTATACACCAGGCACTGTGTACTAGACTCTGGGGATACAATAGTGGTTGAAAAAAGCCATGGCTCCTGCTTTTGTGGAGCTTATATCAGAGTGGGAGTGGACAGACATTAATGTAGAAATTACAGACATAAAATGACCACCTCTGACACATGCTGTGCAGGAGTGATCATGGGTTGAGAGAGCTTATAACAGAACTGACCCAGCCAAGGCCAAGATCTGAAGGACTAGACTTCTTCACCAGGTGGAGAGTGGGTGTGTAGGTGAGAGCATCCAGGCAAAAGGAAAAGGATATGTCAAGACCCTACCTACATCAAGAAAGAGAACAGTGTGTGAGGACCCAAAAAGTCATCAAGTGAACAGCAGCCTGGTAGAAGATAAAGCTGAAGAGGAAAATGTGGTCTAGAGTAGACTATGCAGAAACCCAGAGGCCATGTTTAGAATCTTCTCTTTAAGTCATTAAAGTGTTTTAGGCTAGGGGTGTGTATGTCTGTCTTGTCTGTCTAGTGGGTAGGGAGAGAAAGAAAGAGACACTGATCGACTGATCTGTATTTTGGCAGGTACACTCTGACTGAAGCTGGAGAACACACGGGAGGGGTCTGGAGCGGATGCTGGGGGACCGAGCACAGGCCGTGCAGTACTGCAGGTGAGAGATGATGCAGGCTTGGGCCAGAGTGGAAAGGTGCAGCTGCAGACAGAGGGACATTAGGGGAAATCAGCAGAGGTTGCGAAGGCTGGAGTTAAGAGGAAAGGGAGAATCAAACAGCTTCCTGGCCAGTGTGAAAGACTGGATGGAGATTCGATTTGCTGAAAGCAGAGCCCTGGAAGAGCATGAGGCTTATGATGGTTCTGGTGGAAGACAGGGGAAAAAAACAAACAAAAAAAACACAACATGGGCACAGACAGTGTGCTATGAAAATGTCCAGGAGGCAATCTGAATAGAGGTCTGATATCAGAAAAGAGACCTGGGCTAAAGAGTTGTACTTGTGCTTCAATTCAGTGTGGGTGATAATTAAAAAACGTAGTTGAAGATCAGATCAGATCCCCGGGCAGGGGTGGGGAATAAAATCAGAAAAGAGGGCCAAGGACTGAGCCTTGAGGTGCTCCTGTTTTTCATGATGAGGCAGAAAAAGAGGAGCCCACGAGTGAGATAAGGAGCAGTCAGAAAGGAATGAAGAGAACTAGAGAAAGGTTATAATGACAGGATTCCTGTTCTGGAACCACAGATGCTAAATGATCTCTGTATAAAACATTTTATTCTTAACACAGCTAGAAGAGAGGCTGTACAGAGTAATGGTTAAAGGAGAGGCCCTAAAACTGTTCTTCTAGGATCAAATCTTAGCTCCTCCACTTGATGGCTGTGTTACATTTAAATTATTTAAACCTCTCTGTGCTTCAGTTTCATCTGTAACATAAGAGAGGATAAATGGGCCCTAGTTCACTCAGCTGTTGTGAGGATTAAATGAGTTAACTAAATAATTCATTCAAAATGCTTTGGGAGGGTACCTGGTTTCCAATAACAGTCATTTGGTATTTCTATAATGATGTTACCTCTTCTTATATATGCAGTTATCCCTAGCAGAAGGATTATTGAACAAGCATCATATAAAATGGACCTTTAACATCTCCAGAGTTGAAATGCAGCTTATACTCAAAGATCACATGAAGCAGTCAGCAGTACTTTCTAATTCTGCAAAGCCCTGTCAGCCTTCTTGAAACTTAGTACAGTGTTTTAGATCTAGAAAGATATTTATCTGCTGATACATGCTGAAGGATTCCTCCTGAAAAACAAGACTTCCTGGAACAGGGCATCTCCCCTCCATTCATGTAGGCATAACCATCTTCCCAAAGCCCAGTTCAAGTCCTGCCTTATTTGTTAAAGCCTTCTTTAAAACCATATGCCAATTTAAAATGACCTCTCTGAACTCCCTGATCAATACTTGTAATTATACCATCCAACTGATGCTTAACAGGATCACTTGTATTTCAACACATATTTCAGTAGACAGTACTGAAATCCACATTCACTGCCTGGCAATCTGCTAGGCACTGGGAATAAAGAGGCTCATAAAATAAGGTTTCTATCATTAGCGTTTCCACTCTAGTCGAGAAGACAGAGAGTTAGCCAATCACCGGAACACCACAGTGCTTTGAACACAATATACATTTTGTATGATGGAGGAGGGAGCCACTAGTCACCTAGAGGACTCAGCACAGGTGACTATCTTTCATTGACCTTTGAAAGATAAGGTACAGTCAGTCAGTCAGGCTGTGTGTGTATATTAAGGTGCAGAGAGAGTAAGAAATGAAGGGAAGAATATTTAAGTCAGAATTAAATACAGTATGTGTGCAGTCCAACTGTGGAGCCAAGTCTTGTAAACAGTGTATGGAAGGGACCTGGCCTTCTATTTTTTGAAACCCACTCCTCCACTTCCCAATCTAAGGGAGTACAGAGCACATAGTAGATACTAAGTGAATATATTTGTTTTATGAATAAGTAGATTTGATTAATTGTACCCAAAAGGAATAATTTGTTGTTGTTGTTTTTGGGCAATGTATTGAGAAACATTTAGTTAATGTGAAAGAAAAAAAAAAGAAGTAAAAAGAGCACACTCCATGGTTACTTATAAAGAACAAAACTTTCTAAAGATACACTTATAGTAAGTCTAACTGATGAAATATTATGCAGCCATTAAAATGATGTAAAAATCTGGTAATGGATTGGTAACAGGCTTAAGATATGACAGAAATACACACAACTGCAAGGACTGTGCTTCAACACCGCAGCTACACGTCACTGAGTACCTGCAAGGTGGCAGCTGGGCTTGAGATGTGCTGTGAATGTACAATACACACTGGATTTAGATGGTTTAGAATAAAAATGGGAGTGTAAAATATTAATAATTAAAAATACTGATTACACACCAATCAGTATTTTAGAATTACAGGAAAACTACTATTAAAGTTAGTTTGCCTATTCCTTTTTACCTTTTTGCAATGTGGCTGCCAGAAAATGTTTAAGTTTCTACATATGCAGCTCAGACTATATTTCAGTGCTGATATAGATGATATGATCTCAACTGTGTAAGTAACACGTAGAAAACTAACTTAACAGTGGTTTCCCTCCCTGGATTATAGGGCTATTGTTTGCCCCTCATCTGTGTATTTTTACATTTTCCAAATTTTATTCATTGATAATCAAAAAGAACGATGAGAGAGAAACAAGGCACAAATAAAAAATCTCTATTTGGTTCAAAGACTTGGCTGCTGGAGGGTGAGAAAAGCAGCCCGGGATACCCAAATGACTTCTCACTGACGGAGGGTTAGCACACAAAGGATGTTGGCCAGCTGTTCTCCATCCTGACTGGAGACAGAGAAAAGCGGAAATGGGTGTTAACCGCAGAAGGGGGCCTGTAAGTTAAATATAGGGAAGAATTTCCTGAAGTGAGGGTGTTTAAATTCTGGAATGAGTTACAGAAGAAGCCTGGTCCCCCAAGGTCTTTAAAAATACTACAGATACCCATATGCCTTGTGTATTCCTGTCTAGAGGCAATGAGATAACTTGTCAAGGTTCCGTCTGAAATAGCTGTCTTAAGAGTAAATAACTCCAATAAAACTTTCTTTTTCATTTATTTTTGACCAGCCTTCACTTTTCATATTAAGGATGCCAGCCAGTAAGGAGTACTTTGAGAGGCACGCCCCTCTGATATGGCTACCTTAAGTAGTACTCTTGAGACTTCAAAGACAATGTCATTTGATCTAAATTTAAAAACCAGAGTCAGCTAGACGACATGGTTTTTAAGTCCCTTGGGTCACGTGCCAGAGACTAGTTCTGAATTCAGCATGAGCAAATGATGGAGGGAAGGAGAGAAGATAGATCTGCTTTTAAAAAATAAGGCTTAAAAAAATGTTTAAAAAATACAGGATAGGGTCTCATTTTCACAGGTGGATGGTTTGGCTTAAAAGCTGAAGTATTATATCACTACCCTCTGGTTTTAAAGAAAGATGGGTTCAAAAATTTTCATTATTTTCAATTGACTGAAAAAGCCCATTTTCTTAAAATGTGTCAAAGTTCTTACTTTCTTAATCATTTGTTCACTAAAAAAACTGTTCAACTTGATTCTATTTATAAAAAAGAACAGAGAACTAGATCAGAAACAGGTGAGCAGAAACACTATCTAGAGGTTTAACCAATGAAGTGATACGACCTTACATAAATCCACTAGTTGCTTCTCCCAAAGTCACATCATTAAATGCTGGAAGGAATCAGAAGTATTCCAGCAAGCTGCAGAGTAGCCAACGATATGTCTCCTCAGTATTCTAGCATCACTAAGGTCACGGAAACTGAGGCAGCCTCAATAAAAACGGCACGCCTGGTCCTACAACATCAAGGCAGTCAGTGCGAGGTTGAGCACCGTCACGTGGAACGCGGTCCCCTGAAGCCGGGGCTCAGGCTGTGAGTCCCACGTGACAGTGAGACTGAACAATGCAGAAGAGTATTTTTGTAAGTCTTGTTCTTCAAAATATTTAATTTGTCTTATCTACTCATTCAGATTATAAACTAAACAACTGTCAACTAAGCAAAAGCAGGGCAAATCTCACACTTTTGAATTTTCTTTCGTCTTTTGAATAGTGCTGTATGCAGAGGAGACCCTTAATGAATTGTTAAATGTATGAATAATGCTTATAATATTTTGTATAGTCCTTTTTAGTTTATAAACCACTTGGACAGACATTATCTCATTTGTTCCATATAATGATGCTTGGGAAATAGGGCTGCTGCCATTAAGTCCACTGAAAAAACTGATACTCAAAAAATTTATGAAAATTAAATGACAGAGCTGAAGTTGGAGCGTACATTTTCTGATTCCCAAATCCAGTGCTCCTTCCACTGTATTGTGAAACTTTACAGTCAGTAAAAATTGAACTTGGAATACAACATTTCATGTATAAATCAGGACAGATGGTTCTGAAATCCTGCTTTTATCATGTCTTTTTCTGAAAGAAAGAAAATGAAATTTAAGGCAGGCAAACACGGTGGACAGACATGTTTTAAGCCAGCTCACCTGTTCCCTTAGCTTTCTTGTTTCTTAACCAATGGAGTTGAAACATATCACCATTTTTGTTTCTTTTCATCTTAAAGTTCTAAATTCTAACCAAGTTTCATGACTCTTACCAGGTTCCTATCTCTCTGAAGTAAGTGGGGAAAAGCAACAAAGAGTGTCTTCCTGTCTGATTCTGCAGTGTATTTTTCTAGTACTCTGGATTTGACTTTGATGGGCTTCCCTGGGGAAGGTAATAATAGGTGTTAGAAATTCAGTGGCAGAGAGAGAGAGAGGAGGGCTGGGGAAATGCAGAGAAGGAAAAGAATGACCACTAACTGGTAAGAGGCAGCCTGGCATGACAGGAAGAGCATGCGACCAGGAGGCAGACAGCCGGCGTGGCCACCCAGTTCCATCACTTACTGTCATGTGATCATGGCAAGTCACTTCGTATTTCTAAGTACTCTGATATGTAAGATAGTGATCATCATCCTTGCCCTGCCTCCTTCACAGGGTTGTTATAAACTTAAATAAAAACATGGTAAATTCTGCAAAAAAGAAACTTTCATTGTACATAACTTCTAACTATAGCTGAGAGTTAACCTAAGAAAATAAGTAACCAAAAAAGTAAGCAGGCCACTAGAATTGTGAGGTACTTTCCTTTAAGTTCAGAGGAAGGTCGTATTAAGCACTTGGGGAAAAGTAGAAGGGAAATGGTGAATATTCTGTATCACTAATGTACAAAGAAGCATGAGCCATTATTAAAAAATGTGATCAAGAACCATGTTCTATACCTGTTTGGAAGGAGACGACTGTAGATATTTTTTTATGACTGTAGATTTTAAAGGAAAGATAAAATACCTATAATAAAGGATGGATTTAATTTTTAAAAAAGACAACTACGATTTCATTTACCCATGATATAGTTATAATAATACTTACCATTTGTTACTATTATATGCCAGGAAGTATGCTAAGTATTTATGTATTTAATCTTTATATCAACTTTATCAGGAAAGCATTAAAATCTCTATTTTACGGATACTTTTAAGCAGAGAGTTTAAACTTGCCTGAAGTCACAGAGATAGTGAGTGGTCGGAGAAGGCAATGGCACCCCACGCCAGTACTTTTGCCTAGACAATCCCATGGACGGAGGAGCCTGGTAGGCTGCAGTCCATGGGGTCGGTAGAGTCGGACATGACTGAGCGACTTCACTTTCATGCATTGGAGAAGGAAATGGCAACCCACTCCAGTGTTCTTGCCTGGAGAATCCCAGGGACGGGGAAGCCTGGTGGGCTGCCGTCTATGGGGTCGCACAGAGTCGGACACAACTGAAGCGACTTAGCAGCAGCAGCAGAGCTACTATTCAAACCCAAAGTCTTCATATGCTCCTTAGAACTGGGCAACTGCTTCCCACTCTGGCCTGCCTGTAATCTTCACATGCCCCAGTCCTCCTTATGCCCCAGGTCCACTAAATGCCATCTCCTTAGTGAAGGCTTGTCCAGGCCTCACCTACACCCCTCACCTTACACTGGGGAGTAAATGACATCCTTAAGAATGTTCCAGATAACTTCACCTTCCTTCAGTACTTCATACTTTCTGTTGTCTATCACATCTTGTTCCAATTTCAGTGCCTGCTCATCGCTGCTCAGAAGCTGGTGGGTAAGGCTTGGTGGAGAGTGGACCTAAGGCACCAGGGGAGGGCCTGCTATCTCTGCCTGCTGAGTGAGTGAATGAAGTAGGATGTGAGCTGGATCTTGAAGTGAAAGCAATGTTTGGAGAAAGCAGAGGCAAAGCAGGCAATTCTAGGTGGTGGGAACTTGTCTGAGAAAAGAACTGAGGTCAGAAATGAGGGGGGCCTGTCTAGGGGTCGGTTCAGCCGGGGTGAGAGACAGTGGAGAGATGTAACTAAGGACTGTCCCCAGGGCCTGGATGCAGGAGCCCCCTCACACAGTCTGTTCACAGCAGCACAGCACAGACTCTCTTCCTCTCAGCGCTAAACATGTCGCCTCAGTGGCGGCCGTCAAACAGTGGCTCGCATGTCAGGGAAGCGGTCAGGCTTCCCTGACCGTAATTCAGCATTGGCTGTGCATGAGCATGTCAAATGGAATCCTGGACCACTTTCTAGTTAGTAGTAAAAGAGAGGAAAAATGGGATGTTTAAGTGGCATGGTGGTGGCTTTTAACCAAACCATTCAAGAGGACAACCTCTGAGCTGAAATTCTGCTTTTTCAATTTGTGTTGTTTGGCAGTCACAACAAGGTTAGTGATTCAAGGATGAGAAAACGGACACTTCTTTTGGAAAGGATCAGCATAAAGTGCTGGGAACTGTGCCCCAGGTAACTTGTATTCTTGAGAAAAGGGATAGTTTTATGATTAGTCAGGTAAGATGCTTTGATGTTAGATAAGAATTCTGTTCTGTCACATGACAGAAAAGAAAAATCACACTGCCTTTTCTTAAAACAAGCTGTCATACAACTCTGAAGCTTACCATAAGGAGGAATTCAGTGACTGCACTGATCGTCAGCCAGTTTGAAATTCTCGACACCGAAAGAACACACAGCAATCTACTTCCACCAGGACCAGCCTGTGAATGGTAACCGCAGCACAGAGGATGGAAGTGTTTTCTTTTACAAAAGATGTAAGAGGCTCCCTTAGGGGCGTGAGTTTTTTTACCCTTTGCCCTAAGGAGCACAGGCTGGGGAGGTAATTCCTCAGTTCACGGCTGCTCTCGGAAAGTCTCAGGTTTCCCCTGGGGCTGAAGTGTTTGTTCCAGCTTTGTTTAGGTTTGGAACCTCCGGGCTGCCTTTCCACAGCAGTCTTTCCTGGGTTCGTAATGTGGCAGACGTTTTGCACTACTTTGCATCTGTCTCAGCGGTCCGTTTTTCATTACGGCACCATAAAGTGGTGTCTACTATTCATTCAGTGTTAATGTGCTTGGCACAGCTGGCATAAAGGGGCACTATACAGATGTGGGCACTGGGGGCTTAATGGGTTTACCATGTCAGTGCCAGGAGACCTGGACTCCAATCTTACTGCCACAGGCTTGTGGAACAGCTGTGCTTGGAAAGTCATTTAATTTATCTGAACCTCAGAAATGGAGAGTTGCTGGAAATGGCTATGTTTTAGGAGGGAAAAGAGAGTCAGGGTGCAGTGAGGAAACACTTCTATGTAAGCATTTTGGGTAAACTGTCTAAAGAGATTGCAGAAGAAAGGGATCTAATTTCTGAAGTTCCAGTAACTGGTTATGGTTTTGTTTCTCACTTAAAATATTTACTTTCCCCCCGCCTAATTTTGTATTTTCTGTTTTGTATTGTTTTCTTGAAAGGGTTCCCTAATTATATAAGCTCAATGCGCCACAAAACCTAGATCCTCTCTGTTTCTGAAATGAATCTGCACACTAGCCAAGTGGTCTATTCTTCGCCAGTAAAGCTGCTGTGCCTTTTCTAAAGCTGTTCCCGCTATTTGAGGGTGTGGGTATGGATGGAGGTAGGAGAGACAGGAGAGGGGGAGCACATATTTGACAGCGTGTGACTCGAGGAGCCGGTATAAGGACCATATGTGAGAGCAAGGGGAGAGGCGGGGGTAGGAAAGAGCTTGGATTTTAGTCTAGCCACTGGAGCTAGGGAGTGATTAAGATACAGCTAAAATTTAAAAAGATCACGCTGGCTACTTTGAAGAACGAACAGAGATGGGACATGAATGAAATCAGGGAGACAGACTGGACTAGCATAGTGCCTGGGTGAGAGCAGGCGGTGGCTTGGGCTGGGGTGGTAGCAGCAGAGATGGTGGGAAGAACAGTTGGTGGGTAGAGATCACAGCATTTTTGCCGATGAACTAGACTGGATCAGGGAGGAGTGAAGAAAAGAAGGAAGAGTGCTCCTCTGGTTTGAGCGACTGGGCAGACAGTGTGTCATCTGTGGCTGAGGAAGGCTGGCGGAAGGACAGTTTTAAATGCTGAGGCTGAGGTGCCTGTGATACTCTAAGGGGAGGTTTCAAGCAGCAATCCGACTATAGAGCTCACAGGAGAGGCTGACACTGAAAACAACGCGAGGAGGCATAGCAGGTAGATGGCTTTCAAGAGCAGGGCATGAGACCACGTGAGAAGAAAGCAGAGAGAAAAGGAGAGGAGACCTTCGGGCAGAGCTGTGCAGTTCTCCATACTTACTGATCAAAAAAAGGAGGCGAACAGGAAAAACAGGCAGAAAAGAGCAGCTGAGAGGAGGAAAACCAGGGGAAGATAGTGCTGGAAGCCAAGAAAGGAAGATGCATCAAGAAGGCAGGAATGGCCAGCAAGGCCAAACATCACTAAATACAGACGAGGCTAAGGATGAAAAAGTGACCGCTAGGTTTGGCAACATTTGAGTTTTAGGCATCTACCTAGATAAGAGGAATTCCAGTACACTGAGAGAACTGGAAATCACACTGGAGTGATTTAAGGAGGAACTGGAAAAAACAGAACATAAGTAGACCCATACATAATCTTCATAAAAATTAAATTAGTAGCTAAAAACCTCTTCTTCCCCCTCAAAAAATGAAAACCACTAGGTTTTTCAGACCTTCATGATAAAGAGAATTCCTGCTGTACATAAACTCTTCCAGAGAATGGAAAAGGAGAGTAGAAAAGAAGGGGGAAAGAGCCTCATTTTATTTTACGAGGCTGTTATAATCCTGTTACCAAAATCAGACAAAGATTATTGTATACATAGGCTAGCCTCATTTCAGTTTACAAAAGTAGATATTCTAAAAATTTTAGCAAATCATGGACTCTAATCAAAATGATATAAAAGAACTTATTTACAAAACAGAAAGACTCACAGATTTCAAAAACAAACTTATGGTTATCAAAGGGGAAATGTGGAAGACAGTGATAAATTAGGGGCTTGGGATTAACATTCACACTACTATAAATAAAACATAACCAACAAGGCCCTACTGCATTGCACAAGGAACTCTATTCAATATTCTGTAATAATCTATATGTGAAAAGAATCTGAAAAAGAAGGACTATATGAAAAAGAATATATATATATATATATATATATATATATATATATGTATGTATGACTGAATCACTTTCCTGTAAAGCAGAAATTAATACATGGTAAATCAACTAAACTTCAATAAAGTAAATTTTAAAAATTAGCAAATGAAATCCAATACTATACAAAAAATAATACATCACAATCAAGTAGAGTAGATCCCAGGTGGCAAAGATGGTTTAACAACAGAAAATATGTTTAGTTATTAACACAGTAAAGAAGCATAAATATAGTATTATTTCAATAAACATAATAAGCATTTTATAAAATTCAAAATGCACACATTCAAAATTTCAAGAAAAACAACTCTTAGCTGGGAATAGAAAGAAACTTCCTTTTGCTAATAAAGAATATCTATCCAAACCTGTAATAGAATACTTAATGGTGAAAAGAAGCATCCTCTTTAAAGTCAGGAATAAGACTGCTGCTATTATATTACTGTATCATTAATATCCACTACTGTTGCTCCTCTTCCATAGAACATAAGAGAACAAAAAGAGAACAAAAATGTAAGAGAACAAAAAGTAATAAAAATTGTAAAAAGAGGAAGAAATAACACCATCATTCAAAAAAAATGATTGTTTACACAGAAAAACTCAAAGAATCTAAGATAAACTATTGTAATTAATGTTTAGTAAGGTTGCTGGATACATTTTCCAAAATACAAAATCAGTGGTGTTCCTTTATACTAGACACAAAGAAGTTGGATGCTGTAATAAAAAATTTATAACAGCAACCAAAAGGGTAAGCTACCAAGGACTAAGTATATAATAAAAGATGTGTAAGGCCCTTATGAAGAAAGCTTTAACACTTTGCTGGGGTATGTTTAAAAAAAACAAAACATATAAAGAGATACCATGTTCACAGAAAGACTCAATATCATAAAGCTGTCAAATCACTCAAATACAATTCATAAATCAAGAAAAGCCGAAAGAGATTCGAAGAAGGACCATAAGTAGGAGCCTCACCAGACCAGATATCAAGAAAGTTGGGGAAATCTTCCTTTCCCCTTGCTTTGAAGGAATATGATTTAAGAGTAACACTCTTGGCCTCTCTCCATCCTCCCACTTACTTGCTCTTAGGGGAAGAGGGCCTTTTCTGATTGGTGACTTTACAGGGAAAGATAAAACCTGGGTATTCCTGGCTTAGCCCCATCTGGTTTCTGCAGGAGTCACCGGACAGTATAGTTAAAGGCTGGTTGCTGGCGGAGAAGCCTGGGGTTCTCCAGTTCACATCCTGATTGCAAGAGTCGGTTTAATTTTGAGTGATGTCTTTGCAAGCACTTTTATAATAGATCTAAAGCTGCATTTTCCAAGTGGCTTTATCAGTAATAAAACTGACATTTTGATTTCTGTTAGTCTGTCTCGTATCTCCTCTCTCAAGTGGTTCCAAATGTTAGGAGGAAGAGAGATGCTCAAACCTCAGTAAGACTTACAGAAATTACATCTTATATTAATTAAAAAATATGGCACTAGCCTATAGATAGACTATAAAACAATGAAACAGAATAAGGAACCTGGAAACAGATCCATGTGTAAGTTAACTTGATTTATGAAACAGACTGATTATCAACAGTGGATAAAGATAAAGACTCTTCAATAAATGATACTGAGACAATCTGCCATCTGTACTGAGCAAGATTTATTTTAGTTGGTTGGTCAGGTGGTGCAGTGAGGTGCCTCTCTTTTTGATTATTTTAATTTTACCATTTGTGTTATAAAACCTTTCGTGATTTATGTACCTTGTTTCCAACTGGATCACAAATCCCTTGAAGGTAGGGCTTGAGCCTCATACTCACTGCTACCTCAGAGCACCCATCATGGACTGAGCACTGACAGTGCTAAATACATGCTTGCTAGCTCACTGCTGAAGTAACAGTGGGGATTCCCGGCGGTCCAGGGCTTAAGGCGCTGTGCTCCCAACGCACGGGGTACAGGTTTCCCGGCGGTCCAGGGCTTAAGGCTCTGTGCTCCCAACGCATGGGGTACAGGTTTCCCGGCGGTCCAGGGCTTAAGGCTCTGTGCTCCCAATGCACGGGGTACAGGTTTCCCGGCGGTCCAGGGCTTAAGGCTCTGTGCTCCCAACGCATGGGGTACAGGTTTCCTGGCGGTCCAGGGCTTAAGGCGCTGTGCTCCCAACGCACGGGGTACAGGTTTCCCGGCGGTCCAGGGCTTAAGGCGCTGTGCTCCCAACGCACGGGGTACAGGTTTCCCGGCGGTTCAGGGCTTAAGGCTCTGTGCTCCCAACGCACGGGGTACAGGTTTGATCCCTGGTTGGGGAACTGAGCTTCCACACGCCACATGATGTGGTGAAAAAATTAAAAAGTAACAATAATAATAATGATGATAAAATAATTATCATTTTACATTAAAACTTAGTTCCTAGCCTTCATTCCTCAGGGTATACAGGTCTGTGTCAACACTAACTTTTTACGATGATTTTGATATTCTGAGTAGAATTCTTTAAACAATTGTGTATTTGCTTAACAGGAGTCTTGTCTAAAGTCAGATATCCATATTTTTGAAGATCATGAGACAAAAATAAAAAAACCAAGTGATGGTAAATCACAGATGTCACTTTATTATCCACAAGGCCTACCTTGCTGGCACAGAAGAAAATGAGACTATTATTGTACTTTCCTCCTCACAAATTATTTTTCCACCTACCATGTCATTTCATCTTCACCACAAACCAGTGAGATGAGCAGGGATTACAGATGAGAAAATTACATTTTAGAGAGGTAGGAGTTTAAATTTAGATAGCAAATCAGAAAATTAAAGTGACAAGGTTACATGGATAACGTATTTACCTGAGGTTTTTAAAAACAGGTCATGACATTGTATAGGAGGCAGGGATCAAGACCATCCCCGAGAAAAAGAAATGCAAAAAGGGAAAGGAGGCCTTACAAAGAGCTGTGAATAGAAGAGAAGCGAAAGGCAAAGGAGAAAAGGAAAGATATACCCATTTGAATGCAGAGTTCCAAAGAATAGTAAGGAGAGATAAGAAAGTCTTCCTAAGTGATCAATGCAAAGAAAGAGAGGAAAACAATAGAATGGGAAAGACTAGAGATCTCTTCAAGAAAATTAGAGGTACCAAGGGAACATTTCATGCAAAGATGGGCTCAATAAAGGACAGAAATAGTATGGACCTAACAGAAGCAGAAGATACTAAGAAGAGGTGGCAAGAATACACAGAAGAGCTATACAAAAAAGATCTTCACGACTCAGATAATCACAGTGGTGTGATCACCAACCTAGAGCCAGAACCCTGGAATGCGAAGTCAAGAGGGCCTTAGGAAGCATGACTACGAACAAAGCTAGTGGAGGTGATGTAATTCCAGTTGAGCTATTTCAAATCCTGAAAGATGATGCTGTGAAAGTGCTGCACTGAATATGCCATCAAATTTGGAAAACTCAGCAGTGGCCACAGGACTGAAAAAGGTCAGTTTTCATTCCAATCCCAAAGAAAGGCAATGCCAAAAAATGCTCAAACTACCACACAATTGCACTCATCTCATACGCTAGCAAAGTAACGCTCAAAATTCCCCAAGCCAGACTTCAACAGTATGTGAACTGTGAACTTCCAGATGTTCAAGCCGGATTTAGAAAAGGCAGAGAAACCAGAGATCAAATTGCCAACCTCTGCTGGATCATCAGAAAAGCAAGAGAGTTCCAAAAAAGAGAAATCTACTTCTGCTTTATTGACTATGCCAAAGCCTTTGACTGTGTGGATCACAATAAACTGGAAAATTCTGAAAGAGATGGAAATACCAGACCACCTGACCCGCCTCTTGAGAAATCTGTATGCAGGTCAGGAAGCAACGGTTACAACTGGACACGAAACAACAGACTGGTTCCCAATTGGGAAAGGACTATGTCAAGGCTATATACTGTCACCCTACTTATTTAACTTATATGCAGGGTACATCATGAGAAACGCTGGGCCGGAGGAAGCACAAGCTGGAATCAAGATTGCCAGGAGAAATATCAATAACCTCAGATATGCAGATGACACCACCCTATGGCAGAAAGCAAAGACCTAAACAGCCTCTTGATGAAAGTGAAAGAGGAGAGTGAAAAAGTTGGCTTAAAATTTAACATTCAGAAAACTAAGATCATGGCATCTGATCCCATCACTTCATGGCAAATAGATGGGGACATAGTGGAAACAGTGACAGACTTTTATTTTTGGGGGCTTCAAAATCACTGCAGATGGTGACTACAGCCATGAAATTCAAAGACGCTTGCTCCTTGGAAGAAAAGTTATGACCAAGTTAGACAGCATATTAAAAAGCAGAGACATTACTTTGCTGACAAAGGTCCGTCTAGTCAAAGCTACGGTTTTTCCAGGAGTAATGAATGGATGTGAGAGTTGGACTATAAAGAAAGCTGAGTGCCAAAGAATTGATGCTTTTGAACTGTGGTCTTGGAGAAGACTCTTGAGAGTCCCTTGGACTGCAAGGAGATCCGACCAGTCCATTTTAAAGGAAAGCAGTCCTGAAAATTCTTTGGAAGGACTGATGGCGAAGCTGAAACTCCAACACTTTGGCCACCAGATGCGAAAAACTGACTCATTTGAAAAGACCCTGATGCTGGGAAAGATTGAAGGCAGGAGGAGAAGGGGACAACACAGGATGAGATGGTTGGATGGCATCACTGACTCAATGGACATGAGTTTGGATAAACTCCGGGAATTGGAGATGGACAGGGAGGCCTGGTGTGCTGCAGTCCATGGGGCTGCAAAGAGTCGAACACGACTGAGTGACTGAAGTGAGCACTGTGATAAATGTTGAACAATTTGCCATGAATGATGGAATCTCTAAACTTAAAACAACAACAAAATTCACATAACAAATGAGAAAAAGATCTGGGACTCAGAAGCCAGTGCTCCTTAGAACAAACCATGCTGTTCTCAGCTGTCTAACTCTAAAGGCCTGATCTGAACGCACATAATTTTGTAAGTTATTGCCTATCATCCAAGGGTTCGAATTACTAAATGACTAGAGCCAACAGCTTTCCTTTTATTCATGTCAAGTTAATTACCTAATGTCTTCTTTGCATCAGATGGTCCCTTTCCCCTTGTCGTTTGAAGAGGGTCATGTCCATCCTGACAAAGCACTTTAGGCAGCAGCTTGCCCTTAGGTTACAACAGGCACTGACATCACATGTGAGAAACGTTCCAGTACGTCTGTTCTTCCTGCTCTCAGACTACATCCTGACAGCCTAACCTATTCCTTGTGTGCTTTCTTCCCTTTATTCTCAACCACTGATCCTGATTTTTTTTTTACTGTCCTTTGCTTGTTCTTTGGAAAAGTCCTGGGGGTTCCATGTCCCCCGTTTACAAATCACATGGCTGTCCTCCAGCCTCTGCCTCAACCATGCATTCAAGAATTCCTCACCCAGCCAACCTTCCCATGTCTAAACAATACCTCCTTGAACCCACCCCACTCCCCTGGGTGCTTCACCCTCTTAACTAGACTGGAGCTTAGACTTATGCAGGTATGATGGCTACCTTTTCTTTTCTTCAGGTATCTCATTACAGAAGAAAACCCAGAAGGCAGGTGTGGAGCAGAAGTCAGGAAGTTCCTCCAGATCACTATCCACATTGCACTTTCTGGGTATGGCAGAGAAAGGTACTTACCACCTGACCATTAGTCCGTGCTCCATGAAGTTTTTCAGGTTAGGAAGGGTTTGCCTCAAGTCTGGAGTCCCTAGTCCATGTTGATATCTTAGCTGCAAAGATGGAAAGACAGAATTAAATTCTGCCAGATACTAGGCAATGCTTCCCAGACATGACCCACTAAAGAAGTCGTCCCCCTCCCCCCACCCCCGCTTTAAACGTTAATGAGGAAATGCGACTGTATGATCCCAACACCATCCCAACCACACTTTCTGGATGGTGTTTAAAGGTAGTCTGCTCACTTCCTGTTCTCTTGCCTCCTAAAGTGAGAGAAGACTAAGAATGACCAACCATATGGAATCAGGACTATTTCCAAGACCCCTGTAGAGTTTGCTAACATCAACCTCAGGGACGTATACCATAAAACCAGTATTTCATTTTACGTACTGAAGGCTGGGATTATACACTGAGCACATTCAGCCCTTCTTTCACTGACTCTTCCCTTTGTAGAATCAAGAATAAGGTTCATGTTGTATGTGTCTCTGATGCCCAAGTATCTGACACAGTGCTGGTGCTCATTTCATGCTTATTAAACAAATAAAGAGCAAGTCATTTTTGACTGAGGCTGTGCTTTATGTTATTCCTCTTGTGCTTCTAGCTTTCCTTTTTCTCTAGGACCAGAGAACAGAGTTGCTATGGCCTCTGGCTAAGATCTGCTCTTAGTTTTACTTATTTCTGCTAGAGGTTGATTTTCTACAATTCAGTGCCCTTCTAAGTGTCTTGGGTAACCTACTAAATGGTTTTCATCTGTCTGTTCCTGCCTCCTCTCACTTTGTCTCTAAGACTATTTGCTTCCTCACTAAGCATAAAACAGATCCGAGGTCAAGTATAATGTGCATATTCATACACACACACATGATGTCAAATACACAGAAAGTGTACAACACAGCCCTGTAGAAATGTATTTTTAAAATGACATAATATATATGAAGAAAGGACTCTGTAAACTGCATACTGATGTACATATATGAAGGGTCATCTGCCTTAAAGTTTTGCTTTTCCAGCACCTAATTTAAAAGTGGCTAAGTTAAACTAAATATTCTCCTCTTTAAAAAAATAAAACTACTATCAACAAAAAATCAAAGTAACTTTTCTTTTGTTTGTATCTAGTACTCAATTGACTTTTCACTTAAGTGGGAGTGAGTGACGTTTAACAAAGAGTTCACTCTCACTACACTGAACTTTCAAAGAAAACCCCCAAACCTAATCCTAAAGAAACCTAGTCTCTTTAATGGTTGGAACATACACATAAAATAAGGAGGAAGAAATATAGAATGTTAAAGCTAAAAGGTATCTTGTTAACCCTTTTCTTGTGCAGATGGGAAAACTGACGCCCAGAAAGAGGAAGGAATTTCTCCAGAGCCACACGTTTCAATGGCAAAGATATTATTAGTCAGAGCCTCCTTTTCACAATCATGCTACTCGACCAGCTACCCCAAAGTCTGAGAGGAAAATTGGTTAGAAAAAAACAAAACCCCAAACCTTGAGAAGACAAAGGGAAAATATTCTTTTCCTTTTCCAAATCTAGCTTGGTGACCTAAATCACCTCCTGAGATTTGCTGACCTTGAATTATAAGATCTCCTCCATATTATATGACATCATTTCTTACATTAATATAAAAGCATTTTTTCCATTCACTGATAAAAGCAAAATGGCTGACATCCCAATATGACATTCCTGAATTCATTGTTTCAATAAAAAAGTGAAATTGTTTACACATGGCATGGAAATTTCACCTGTGATTCATACTGAAAAATATTAAATATCAAAAAAGTAAAGCCACCCCACACTAAAATAATACTAAGCTATGTGTCCCTGAGCCAGTATGCAGTCAACTGCCTGCCCCGGGCTCAACAGTGGAAGGTGGGTTGCTGAATTCTTTTCAGAGACCACAATGAAAATTTCTCTCCAAGTCTGATTTCGACTAAAAAGGGAAAATGTGGGAATTTCAAGCCTCCACCCAAATCTTAACTCCTCATTTGCTGTCTAGCATTATTTTTATCATAGAATCTTGGGATACCATAGCTTTAAAAAGATTATGGAGACTTTTTCCATCCTCCATTTTTTCATAAGTGAAGAAACTAAGACTCAATAAAAGGACAAGTGTCCTGCCCAAGGTCTCAGAGCTGATAAGGGACAAAGCCAAGGCTAGAACCTCTCAGTAACAACTCTGAATCCTTTGTCATGTCACCCTTTCAGTCTTCAACATATAGAACTAAAATAGAAATTCCCACATAGTACATATATGTTGTTCAGTCGCCAAGTCATGTCTGTCTCTTTGCAACCCCATGAACTGTAGCATGCCAGGCTTCCCTGTCCTCCTCTTTCTCCCCGAGCTTGCTCAAACTCATGTTCATTGAGTCAGTGATGGCATCCAACCACCTCATCCTCTGTCGCCCCCTTCTCCTCTTGTCCTCAATCTTTCCCAGCATCAGGGTCTCTTCCAGTGAGTTGGCTCTTCGCATCAGGTGGCCAAAGTCTGTGTGTGTGTATGTGTATGTAAAAAATTTAAAGCAAAGTACATATAATGTTTTAAGTCTAAACTACTAAAAGGCTTATAATGAAAAAACAACAGTTCTTTGCTCTTCAGTAGTGACCACTTTTAGTTGTTTTTTTCTTTACCTTCATATTTCTAAATACACTTATACTAATATTTCTTATTCCATCCCTCTCATTTAGACATCATCTACTATGTTCCTGTTATGCAAAATGAGAATTTAGCCCTTTTATTACTCGTTTCTTAATACATTTTATCTCCTTACTGATAATTACCTATTTTTTATTAAAGAATATGAGGATTTAACTGTCCACTCTCTCAAATACACTTTTCCTCATTCTCTTAAGATATTCAATTATTTTGGAATGTAACATTTTTTGTTAAATCAATGTTTAGTGTTTACCTTACACCTACAAAAATACTGTTCACTGCTAAGCCATATAATATACTATTCTTTTTTGCCTTATGTTTGTTTTTCCTGAAATGATAATTGCCATTTACCCCACTTGTTGAGTACCCATGTACCTATCACTAGATCCTCCCCCAATTAGGACAAAACCTTAAATCCTTCCAATCTGGTTAATAAAGACATCATATAACAACCTATCAAGCCCATATCCCATCCCTTGGAGATTATTTCCTGCAGTACCTTCTGTCTGCTCCAATCTGAACAGTTTGTTCTCTAGGCTGGTTCTCTTATTACCAATTTAGAACTTTCTTTCACTGTCATCCTAGAAATTCTGTTTACAGTCACCCCTCTATATCCCAAAGGGACTGGTTCCAGGAGCCCCTGCAGATACACCAAACACTGCAAATGTTCAAGTCCTTCATCTAAAATGGTGTTGTATGTATAGTGAACATTCAACCCTCCATAACCCATACCCAGGTTTTATGTCAGTGGATACAGAGGGCTGACTGTAATTGTGTTGAGGCTGTTGTTTCCAAGATCTCATCACTTGTTCCTTGATTTACTGCCTCATTTTGGTGGAGCATGTTCTATAATAGAGAATATATATATTCTCTAGAATATAATAACCTAGTTAGCATATTAAAAAGCAGAGACATAAATCTGCTGACAAAGGTTCGTTTAGTCAAAGCTATGGTTTTTCCAGTGGTCATGTATGGATGCAAGAGTTGGACTATAAAGAAAGCTGAGTGTGAAGAATTGATGTTTTTGAACTGTGGTGTTAGAGAAGACTCTTGGGAGTCCCCTGGACTCATGTGAAAAGACCCTGATGCTGGGAAAGATTGAAGGCAGGAGGAAAAGGGGATGATAGAGGATGAGATGGTTGGATGGCATCACTGACTCAATGGACATGGGTTTGGGTGGACTCTGGGGGTTGGTGATGGACTGGGAGGCCTGGCGTGCTGCGGTTCATGGGGTCGCAAAGAGTCGGACATGACTGAGTGACTGAACTGAACTGGACTACAAGGAGATGAAACCAGTCAATCCCAAAGGAAATCAGTTCTGAATGTTCATTGGAAGGACTGATGCTGAAGCTGAAACTCCAACACTTTGGCCACCTGATGCGAAGAACTGACTCACTGGAAAATACCCGATGCTGGGAAGGATTGAAGGCAGGAGGAGAAGGGGACAACAGAGGATGAGATAGTTGGATGGCATCACCAACTCAATGGACATGAGTTTGAGCAAGCTCCAGGAGTTAGTGATGGACAGGGAAACCTGGCGTGCTGCAGTCCATGGGCTTGTAAACAGTGGGGCACGACTGAGCTACCAAACTAAACTAATTCTATAATGGCTTTCTGGAAAAGGGCCACATGAGAGGTATCTTTTTTAACACTTTGAATATTTAAAAATATCTTTAATTCCATTCTCGTACTTGAATGATAGTTTGCTTGGGTATAAAATTCAAGGCTGTAATGATTTTTCCTTTGGAATGTTGTTTCACTGTCATTTAATTTTGCATATAGCAATTGAGAAATCTGATAACATTCTGATTCCTGACCCGTGTGTGTGAAGTGATTCTTCTCTCTTTAGGATTTTATTCTTTAATGCCAGTATTCAGAAATTTTACAATCATAAGCTTTTGTTTGGGTCTTTTATCATTTACTGTTTTGGTCTGGATTTAGTGAGTCTTTTGTTCTTATTTCCTTCCAGCTTTATTGAGATATAATTGACATACAATTCTGTATAAGTTAAAGGTGTGCAGCATAGTGATTTGACTTATATACATCATGAAATGAATACCACAGTAAGTTTAGACCACATCCATCATCTCATACAGACACAAAATTAAAGAAAAAAAATTATCTTTTCCTTGTAATGGGAACTCTTAAAATTTACTCTCTTAACTTTCATATATAACATACAGCAGTGTTAATATATTAATCGTGGTATACAATACATCCCTAGTAGTTATTTGTCTTATAACTGGAAGTTTGTACCTTTTGACCACTTTCATCCAATCCACTCCCACCACCACAATTCACTCCCACCTCTAGTAACCAGAAATCTGATCTCTCTTTCCATGAGTTTATTTTTGAAGTAAAACTGACCTAAAACACTATGTTAGTTCCTGGTACAAAACAGTGATTTGATTATTTCCATACATTACAAAATGATCACCACAATAAATATAGCTACTGTCTGTCACCATACAGAGATATTACATTATTATTGACTATATTTCCCACACTGTACATTTCATCCCTGTGGCTCATCTGTTTGGTAATTGAAAGTTTGTATGTGAAGAAGGCTGAGCACCGAAGAATTGATGCTTTTGAACTGTGGTGTTGGAAAAGACTCTTGAGAGTCCCTTGGACTGCAAGGAGATCCAACCAGTCCATTCTAAAGGAGATCAGCCCTGGGACTTCTTTGAAAGGAATGATGCTAAAGCTGAAACTCCAGTCCTTTGGCCACCTCATGCGAAGAGTTGACTCATTGGAAAAGACTCTGATGCTGGGAGGGACTGGGGGCAAGAGGAGAAGGGGACGACAGAGGATGAGATGGCTGGATGGCATCACTGACTCGATGGACATGAGTCTGAGTGAGCTCTGGGAGTTGGTGATGGACAGGGAGGCCTGGCGTGTTGCAATTCATGGGGTCGCAAAGAGGCGGATACAACTGAGCAACTGATTTGATCTGATCTCTTAATTACCCTCACCTATTTCACTCATGCCCCACTTACTGACCTTCCTTTGGCAACCTCCTGTTTGTAGCTATGACTCTTATTTCTGTTTTGTTATGCTTGTTCATTTGTTTTGTTTTTTAGATCACATGTATAAGTGAAATCATATAGCATCTGTCTTTCTCTGATTTATTCCACTTTATAGCATAATATTCTCTAGGTCTATCCATGTTGTTGCAAATGGCAAGATTTTGTTCTCTTTTATGGTTGAATAATGTTCCAGTGTATGTGTGTGCACGCGCATGTATGCGCCACATCATCTTCATCCATTCATCTACTGATGGGCATTTAGGTTGCTTCCATATTATGGATATCATGAATAATACAGCAATAGGGGTGTATTGTCTTTTCAAATTAGTGTTTTTGGTTTCTTTGGAAAAATATCAACAGTGCACTGTTATGTTCCCTTTTCTCCACATTCTTGTCAACACTTGTTATTTCTTGTCTTTTGCATAACAGTCATTCTGACAGATGTGAGGTTGCTGTAGTTTTGATTTGCATTTCCCTGGTGATTAATGATGTTGAGCATCTTTTCATATGTCCATTGGTCATCTCTGTGTGTTCTTTGGAAAAATGTCTATTCAGGTCCTCTGTCCATTTTTTAATTGGGTTGGCTGTTTCTTTGATGTTGAGTTGCCTGAGTTCTTTATATTTTGGATATTAACTCCTTTTCAGATACATCACTTACAAATATCTTCTCCCATTCAGTAGGTAGTCTTTTCATTTTGTTCATAGTTTCCTTTGTTGTGCAAAATATTTTCAGTCTGATATAGTCCCATTTGTTTACTTTGCTTTTGTTTTCCTTGCTAGTGAGTCCTTTCAATATGAAAACTCTTATCCTCTAATTTTGATTGTTTTCTATTATTATTGTTATTTTTATTTTCTGTCTCCTCTATCTTCATTTTCTGTTACTTTTGGATTTTTTTCTTTTTTGTTTTTGTTTCAGCCTTAAAATAAAATTACAGGTTTTCTTTAATGTCTGGTAATCTTTGGTTGTCAATTTTTCTTTATGAATGAAACTTTAAAGTGAAGCAACCTAGATGTCCATCAGCAGATGAATGGATAAGAAAGCTGTGGTACATATACACAATGGAGTATTATTCAGCCATTAAAAAGAATACATTTGAATCAGTTCTAATGAGGTGGATGAAACTGGAGCCTATTATACAGAGTGAAGTAAGCCAGAAAGAAAAACACCAATACAGTATACTAACGCATATATATGGAATTTAGAAAGATGGTAACAATAACCCTGTGTACGAGACAGCAAAAGAGACACTGATGTATAGAACAGTCTTATGGACTCTGTGAGAGAGGGAGAGGGTGGGAAGATTTGGGAGAATGGCATTGAAACATGTAAAATATCATGTATGAAACGAGTTGCCAGTCCAGGTTCGATGCACGATACTGGATGCTTGGGGCTGGTGCACTGGGACGACCCAGAGGGATGGAATGGGGAGGGAGGAGGGAGGAGGGTTCAGGATGGGGAACACATGTATACCTGTGGTGGATTCATTTTGATATTTGGCAAAACTAATACAGTTATGTAAAGTTTAAAAATAAAATAAAATTAAAAAAAATAAAATAAAGTGCTGATCAGATAGTCTGTATATTGGCAGGACTTGCTGAGGATTGGAGGATGCACCCCTATGTTCATTGCTGCGTTATTCACAATAGCCACAATATGGAAGCAAGTTAGTGCCTATCAGTAGGTAAATGGATAAAAAAGAGGTGGGGTATACATATGCATGCACATACTGAGCCATAAAAGAGAACGAAATCCTGCTATTTGCAACAACATGGATAGACCTAGAGGGTACTATGCTAAGTGAAATAAGTTACTCTGGAGTTCTATGGCTTCAACTACATTGCTTCTTGAAGGCTTTAGGTTTTGGTTTTCTCCATTCTGCCTACTCACAGTTTATCATTTATCTGCTTGTGATTTTCTAAAATGCTGTCGATTCTATTACCTGCTCTTGTCTCTTCTGTTCTTTTCATCTTTGTGTGCTTACAATTTTAAATTATTTTGTCTTTATTAGTAGCATTTAATAAGGGCCTGACATAAATGAGTATATTTAATTTGTTTATCATGAAGTCCCCTATATATATAATAGTTTTCCAATATTGCCTATTGGAACTCACCTCTCTGAGAGAGACTCTCTTTCCTGTCACTAAGTTTCCCTCTAGGCATCCTCCATCTGTCTATTTTATCCACTCTGAAAGAGCCAACACCAGTTTTATTTCCTGTAGGGACACGACTGAAGCGACTTAGCAGCAGCAGCAGCAGCTCTCTGATTATCCCAAGGTAAGGGGGCATTTTACCCCTCTGCCAAATCCCTTCCTACACCACCTTTCCATCTGCTGTCTTTGGAAAGCCTAAACTAAATTAATATATACTTAATACATAGTTGTTAGTAAGTTAAAATTAACGCTGTATGGGAGGAAACGAGAGGCATCGTGACACACTGGAATGAGCTCAGATACAGAAGATTTGGGTTTGAATACCAGCGCTGTCACTTACTGGTTGTTTGACTTCAGATTTGTCACTTCTTGTAAATGGGGATGTTATCTGCCCTGCAGAGCTACTGTAAAGTGTAAATACAATACAGTATGTAGGGTACCCAAAACAATAGCTGATACATAGTAAATGGTCAATAAACTGTACCTAATATCATTATGCTACATATATACTCTCTATATATTATCACAGCATCTGCCACTAAGCTAGGCATAAGATAGGTGCCCAAAAACAGCTTATCGCTTAATTAGGATGAGAGTCAGAAAAGGAGAACAGAGCTCAAATCAAAGGAAAAAAACTTAAGTACACAGTTCACTTTTTTAAAAACAAATTTTCACTAATTTACTAAGTTCCTCACTACAAGCACTCCAGAAAGGCAACAATAAACACATACACATATTAGTATCTTTAAAATAAGTGCAGAGTGAAGTGGGAAGTTTGACACATGATGTGGGTGGTCAGCAGACCTGGGTGACAGACACAGTTCTGCTCTATGGCCATGAGCAAGTCCCTTCCCTGCTAGGGCTACTCAAATAATTATCAAATCACCTTTTTTGGTAGCCATGGAATCCTTTATTCACATGAAATATTATACAGAAGCCCAAGTGTAAAACAAACAGGACATTGTAGGCAATTGTGGAGGAGTAGAGTTAGAACCAAAAAGGCATTCCCATCTGGAGTTTAAACCCACTGGACTAGATCATCTCCAAGAGACTTTCAAAGTTCTGACTCCACTTTAAAATGCTCTAAAAATTATAGGTTTGAACCATGCATCTATACATTTAAAATATGGCTAGGGTAGTGCACCTCACAAGGTGAATGATGGGGAACACTGATCCACTCAGCCCCATTTCTGGTTTTGCTCACTTCTGATATGTCAGAAGTCAAAGCTGGATAAGAGGGTGTCAAACCTTCATGTGTTCACTGAGGCGTAAGGCTGATGGAAGAGTCTACAAAAGATACACTTCTGGACACCTTAAGGGAAGTGTCTAAAAATGGAGGGATTAAAATGGGGTCCAGTCTAATGTTCTACTATATCAGGTAGAGATGACCCACTATTAAAATGTAAATTAAAACGTAAATATTTCAGGAAAGGAACAAATCTAAATTTTTATTAAGTGATTCTTTAACAAATTAACTCCCTGTTAAGGTATTAGTAAAAGCAAGAAGTTAAAGAAGGAGTGAGGCCAAGGAAGAAAGACTAAGGATACAGAAAGGAGAGAAAGGACTACAAATCAGTTCTCTGTCTTCTGACTGACTGGCTGCGCCCATAGTCTACTTCTCACCATGTAATGTATGTAACCTTGAACAAGGTATATAGAACCTATCTGTACCTCTTCTGTAAAACAGGACCAACAATGTTTGTCTCATAAAATTGTTGTAAGAGTTCAATCAGGATTTTTATATAGAATGGACACTCCTGAGGCCTGGTTTTTAGAGTGTTCATTAAAACTTTCGAGAGTCTAGTGAGAAGAGATTGTTAAGTAAAAAATGCCAAGTGATACTATGTACGGCATAACATCAGTCTTTGAAAAATATATCTATGCTTACATATACAGAGAAAAAGATCCTGAAGAATAAAATTCTAATAGCAGTTTTCCTTGAGTGCTAGGAAAATGTGGTTAATCATTGTACTTTTCTCTATTTTCTGTTTCTTTTATAAATATATAGTTCTTTTGTTATATTTTCTGTTCTCTAAAATACGGCATCATAAAATAATATGGATATATAGGGCTAGTTTTCTTTCTGCTCAATTTTGTTGTGAACTTAAACTGTTCTGAAAAATAAAGGCTATTTAAAAACAACAACAAGGGCCTAGAACACTTAGCTCAAGGATGCAGATTTATCTTCCTTGACAGCACTAGGAACCTACTACAGGGTTTTAAGCAGGAAAGTGAACTAGGAGGCGGCTGTGAAGGACAGATTTAAAGACTACAGTATTCTTTTTTTGTGAGAAATCTTACGTCAACATTCCATCAAAATCTGCCCTTACGAACTACTATCAATAAATACCACACTTCCCTAAAAGGAGCTCCCTCTGTTCTCAATTCTGATTGGGGAAGGCAGATGCCAAGAAACCCAGGCAAATAAAATGTTGCTTTGGGTCTGTCTAACTGCTTCAAATTAGTCTCTGAAATAAACACCTTTTGTAACAACTTCCTACTGCACCACCACCCAAAGAGTCTAAGCAGTTGTAAGTGGAATTTTGGTTTCAATTAGCTTGAATTTCAGCTTCATTCTGATTGGCTTAGGATTCCATGGGAGCTGTTAAATTTCTGCGCAACTCTATGGTAGGCTAGTAGGTGAAAACTACACGCAGATGACAAATTAGATGGGAAGTGAGGAGAAGCAATGTTCCAGTGGTTTCCCTGGAAAAATGAACAAATACTATGGTCTACTAGCAAAAGAAAATCCTTACACTAAAACAACAAGGAGAAGGGGGCGACAGAGGATGAGATGGTTGGATGGCTTCACAGACTCAATGGACATGACTTTGAGCAAAGTCCAGAAGATAGTGCAGGACAGGAAAGCCTTGTGTATTGCGGTCCATGGGATCGCAAAGAGTAAGACATGACTGAGCAACTAAACAACAATCACCACCACCACCAGGAAGATCTAGCTTTATGGTTACTGGAACAACAACAAAAAAGAAAATCAGAGCCAGGGATACATTCAGCCCTCAGCAGACAACTACGGCCATGTCAACTCCATTCACTATCATTTCTCTATTTTCCTCTCCCACACCACCTTTTTGTATAAAGATACAGTATTTTCCCGAAGCCACATGTGGGGTTCATCTCAAATCACTATACAGACAGATCAACTATGATGTTAGAGCTCTTGCAGTTGAAATTAACTAGTTCATACAGCTTGATAAATGGTGCTCCACTGACTAGGTAAGTCTTCTGCAGCTCTGGAGATCATATTTTAAAATATAGTGTGATTGTACTTTTGAGAAATAAATGCTGAGTTCTTGTACTCCGTGAGCATCCTCCTATGGAGGTAAGAGGCCTAATTTAATATCAAAGTGCTCAATTTTATTTTTATTTTTTAAACACTCAATTTTTCCAGGCTGGGAAAGACACTGGGGGCTCAAGAATCATTCTGTCATTTAGGTTTTGGCAGGAGAAATTCAGTTTAGACAACACACACACACATTCTTACCCTTCCAAGCCACATGCATCTACACAAGGCCACTTATTGCGTGGCTTATTAGTTCCATATGGGGCCTGAGCTAAGCTGCATGATATGTTTGATACAAACCGTCTGTTACTGTGTGGGAATGTGGATTAATACAATGCTTCAATAAAGGTTACTAAAAGATCAATACTTTCGTGATGGGATTACAATGAATTTGACTACAAAGAGAGAACTGGTCTAGAAGAGTTGAAAAATTAAGAAATTAAAAATGTACATACACATAAAAGACTTGACTTTGGAATTCTGGCTTATGTAGTCAAAAGTCTCTATAGGACTAGTTACCAATATTTCATTTTTAAATATTAAGGTTTCACTGATATAAAAGGAACTAGATTAAGAACTTAAAAAACAGGTACCACCACGTCAAAAATAAAATCTACCTTCTTAGAAGAAAACACAACTCTTTCAAAGATGTGGAAAAACTACTTAAAGAATATTTAATATGAGCAATAACATTGTTTCTTACAGTAAGTTATTGCAATATACACCTCTAAGGAAAAGTATAAAAACTTGATTATGGGCCACTAGTTGCAAGAACAAACTAAGTACTTTTCCATCCTTATCGATAAACCTTGCCAGTTCTTTTCGCCCAAAATAGGTATGTTATAATGTAAACACTGGACACAGCTGAAGCCTGCCAGTCTGAGACCTGAAAAGTCTAAAAGTCAGGTCTAAAAACTCTTAAGTCTAGTAATAGAAAAGTTTTTCTTTTCATCCTCCCAATCATCCTCCCAACTACCCTCAGAATCATGGGATTCATGTTGGAGCATCAGTCCACCTGATTCATTCACTGTGGAAGTTAAGTGAGAGGCTAAGTGGCCAAGCCAAGGGTAAACAGGTAGAGTCCAGGGACCAGAATCTAAGTTTGTGAGTTTAACCACAGGCTCTTTTCTTTACAGCACATGTTGTATTTATGAGGTACAGGTTATATCTGAGCCAAGCTTAGCATTATAAAATATTTCATATTAAAAACACTTCAATTAAGATGGTCCTTTGCTTCAGATTCTTATGTTTGCCAGAAAATAACTAGGAGCATGATTAAACTGACGCAACTCTGGGGTCAACCTGGTTTGTAAGTGGGGTCTCTGTCACTGCCAGTTTTTAAGAGTTGTTGAAGAGGGTCAGTAAAGCATACTGCAAATGGACAAGCAAAGTACAACTGGAAATTTGTCAAAGGCAGGTAAACCAGACCCTTGATAGTAACTGCAATCAGCTTTAATTAGTGATCATCAAAGAAAGGTTACGTTCTCTGGAGGCAGACAGCTATGTGAGTGGATGAACTTGGGTAGGATCCATTAGAGCTGATGTTCATGATGTCACGTCCAGCAGGCTTCACCTTGGCTCCCTGTCCTCCTGTTAACAGTCTGGTGCACTCTGATTCACCCCGGGCTACCTTATACTCACCTTTGGCCAAATCTAGATTCCTGATTCACTTGAGAGCTAAAAGTTATTCCCTAAACCGATCAGATTTAGCCATTTCTGCTTCCAGTTCACTGACTCTGATGCAATCCTGGTGTTAGAAGCTGTATCAGATCAAAGAGATCACAGTCTAACAGGGAAGAGACAGTTTTCTAGAATGTCTTACAAATGGAATCACTGAATATTTAGCGTCTACTGCCTGACTTTTTTCATTTGTTTTTGAGATTCATTCATGCTGTTGCATGTATATGTTCCTTTTCATTGCTGAGTCTGACTAGTATTCCATGGTATGAATATACCACAAATTGTTTATCTGTATGCTGGTTGATGGACATTTGGGTTGTCTCCTGTTTTGGACTATTAAGAATTAAGCTGCTATAAACATTTGGGCACAGGTTTTTGTTTTGGACTTGCTGTTTTTATTTCTCTTGGACCAATACCAAGGAGTGGAAATTCTGGTTTGAATGGTAGCTGTTTATTTTAAAAATACCAAACTGTCTTCAAAAATGGCTACACAATCTTGCGTTCCCACCAGCAATGTATGAGTGTTTCAGTTGCTCTGCATCATCATCAGGAATTGATGATATGTCTTAAAAATTCTAGCCATTCTGGTAGTAGTGTCTCATTATAGTTTCAATTTGCATTTCCCTAATGCCAAAGCCTTTGACTGTGGATCACAACAAACTGTGGAAAATTCTTCAAGAGATGGGAACATCAGACCACCTGACCTGCCTCCTGAGAAATCTATATGTAGGTCAAGAAGCAACAGTTAGAACTGGACATGGAACAACAGACTGGTTCCAAATCGGGAAAGGAGTACATTAAGGCTATATATTGTCACCCTGCTTATTCAACTTATATGCAGAGTACATCATGAAAAATGCCGGGTTGGGTGAAGCACAAGCTGGAATCAAGATTGCCGGGAGAAATATCAGTAGCCTCACAAACGCAGATGACACCACCCTTATGGTAGAAAGCAAAGAAGAACTAAAGAGCCTCTTGATGAAAGTGAAAGAGGAGAGTGAAAAAGTTGGCTTAAAACTCAAGATCATGGCATCTGGTCCCATCAATTCATGGCAAATAGATGGGGAAACAATGGAAACAGTGACAGACTTTATTTTTCTGGGCTCCAAAATCACTGCAGATGGTGACTGCAGCCATGAAATTCAAAGATGCTTGCTCCTTGGAAGAAAAGCTATGACTAATTTAGACAGCATATTAGAAAGCAGAGGCATTTGTCAACAAAGGTCCATCTAGTCAAGGCTATGGTTTTTCCAGTGGTCATGTATGGATTTGAGAGTTGGACTCTAAGAAAGCTGAGTGCTGAAGAATTGATGCTTCTGAACTGTTGTGTTGAAGACTCCTGAGAGTCCCTTGGACTGCAAGGAGATCCAACCAGTCCATCCTAAAGGAAATCAGTCCTGAATATTCATTGGAAGGACTGATGGTGAAGCTGAAACTCCAATACTTTGGCCACTGGATGTGAAGAACTGACTCACTGGAAAAGACCCTGATGCTGGGAAAGATTGAAGGCGGGAGGAGAAGGGAATGACAGAGTATGAGATGGTTGGATGGCATCACTGACATGATGGACAGGAGTTTGAGTAGGCTCCAGGAGTTGGTGATGGACAGGGAAGCCTGGAGTGCTGCAGTCCACAGGGTCTCAAGGAGACAGACACGACTGAGCGACTGAACTGAACTGAATGACTAGTAATATCTAGCATCTTTTCATGTGGCTTTTTTCCCCTCATCTGTAACTCTTTTTTTGGCTATCCTGTACTTTCTGTGAAGTTATCACTGATGAGTACATCTGATTAATACCCTCTGATTAATCTTAATATCTTTTAATTGGAAGCCCTCTAAACTAATACTAGTTTTGCTTAATTGAGCTAGAGTTGATTCTACAACAACACAATCCTATTTGTAAAGAGAAGCCACAGGGAGCACTTAGATGTGTAAAATACAAAAATGAAAATGTCATTATAAAAGCAGGGATTCTTTCATAGAAATTCAGGTAAATCTAAGTGTCAGAGTTTTATTACAATGAATGATGCACTTAAATCTATTGCCATAAATTTGATCACACAAGGAGTATAGAAGCCCATTGCAGCATCTCTGTAGCAATGCAGTGTCCACAAGTATTTGACATGATTATTGGTAGAACTTAGCAGACTGAATTCAACAAATAATTACTGAACTCTGTTTGTGTGTGTGTGTGTGTTGATTATGATGGAAACAGAGGTATGTATATGGCATTGTTTATAATAGGGGAAATTTGGAAATAATTTGAATATATACCAGTACTTTGGTCAGGGTCTCCCTGGAATGATGATTGTGTTAATGATAATTAAAATAATGCTACAGCTACTAACAAATTTACTAATTAATGTGCCAATCATTATAAGTATTTCACACTATATTATTTCATTAGTCCTCACTATTATGCTCAGAGGGTTGAAGAAACTGAGACTTAGAGTTAATAAATTGTAGAGGGCTTCCCTGGTGGCTCAGTGGTAACGAATCTGCCTGCCAATGCAGGAGACAGGTGTCTGATCCCTGATCTCGGAAGATCCCACATGCCAACGGGCAACTAAGCCCGTGTATGACAACTACTGAGCCTGTGCTCTAGAGCCCCAGAGCCACAACTACTGAGGCCCAAACGCTCTAGAGCCTGTGCTGTGCAACAAGAGAAGCCACCATAATGAGAAGTTCATGCACCGCAACTCGAGAGTAGCCCCTACTCACCACAACTATAGAAAAGCTTGTGCAGCAACGAAGACCTAGCACAAATAAATAAAAATAAAATTTAAAAAAAAACCCCGAATTTGCACCCCAGGTGTGTCTGACTCTAGCACTCTGAAGTCTTAATCACTTAAGAATGAATACCAATAGTATTTACCATTCTTTTCAATTTACAACCTGTGCCAGGCACAAAACCTCACTGTTTCATTTAATCCTCATAATAACCCCATGAGGTAGGTCATGTAATTCCCACTCCACACATGACAAAATGGAAAAGGCTAAAGGAGTTGTCTGAATTACCACAGGTAGCAGGTAGAGGAGCTGAGATTTGGATTCAACTCTGACACTTCACATGCTAACACACAGTCTAAATACTGCTTACAAGTTGGATAGAAAAGATTGCTTTCTCATTTCTCATTTATTTCTAATACTTAGAAAGGGACTCTCAACTCTTTAGAAAAACACAATCCTTCTCTTGATATCAGACATTTGACAATAGTTACATCTCTACTCAGCTGTTGTTTAGTTAAGCTATACATGTTTAGTTGAGCTATACATGTTTAGTTTTTTAAAATCTTTGCTTGTAAATTAATCCCTATAGCCTCTTCATCATTCTTTATGTCTCTGAACTCCCTCCAGTTTCCCTTAATCTGGTAATGAGGTGCCCTAAATGGAACACAGTTTTCCAGCATGCTCTTTTCTTTCTCTAATGACGTCAGATCAGATCAGTCGCTCAGTCATGTCCAACTCTTTGCGACCCCATGAATCGCAGCATGCCAGGCCTCTCTGTCCATCACCAACTCCCGGAGTTCGCTCAGACTCACGTCCATCGAGTCAGTGATGCCATCCAGCCATCTCATCCTCTGTCGTCCCCTTCTTCTCTTGCCCCCAATCCCTCCCAGCATCAGAGTCTCTTCCAATGAGTCAACTCTTCGCATGAGGTGGCCAAAGTACTGGAGTTTCAGCTTTAGATTCATTCCTTCCAAAGAAATCCCAGGGCTGATCTCTGGTTGGATCTCCTTGCAGTCCAAGTGACTCTCAAGAGTTTTCTCCAACACCACAGTTCAAAAGCATCAATTCTTTGGCGCTCAGCCTTCTTCACAGTCCAATAGCAATTTTACTATAATATCTACTTCATGCCTTTTAAGGTTTTTCTTTTGTGGCGTTCTCCTGACCTCATTTGAATTGCATTAGAGTCCAAGCCCATGCACCCACGGTTTAGTCTCTTTGGCTGATCATAAATAAATGTAGCCTCAAAAAAAGAGAAGCAAAAACAAACAAAAACCCTTCCAAATGTTAATGAAGTGTCAAGTTCACACCGCCCCTCCAATTGGATAGATGCTCTTACAATCTGGTCTGCAACAATTCTGCTCATCTTTTGATCTCACAATTCATTTAACAGAAAGTATAATTAATTCACTGGATATGTACTGAATATCTACTACAGGGAAGTTGTGCAACATATGATGGAATATTTCAATGTGACTCAGGCACGGATGTCACCCTGGGGAGGCTACCTCTTAAATGAATGATAACCAGGTAAACCTAGAGGGACAGTTATCTTTCAATGACAGCCTGATCGGTGGGGCCATAGGCAGGATTTTAAGATGGCCTCTACAACCTTTAGCCCAGAGTTAGACCCCTGGCCATTTTATGTTTATGGCAAAGGGATATCACCTGGGTAGGCCTAATTTGATCACACGATAAAAGCAGACCGTTTTCTCTGGCTGGCAGCAGAAGAGAATGTTCTGAGAAATCTAAACTGTGAGAAGGGCTTGACAGGACATTACAGGTCAGAAGACGGAGGCGCTATGTGTGAAGGAATGTAGGCGGCATCCAGGACCCGAAAGCCAGGAACTAAGCCCGCTCAGACCTACAGCTGCAAGGCACTGGATTCTGCCAACAATTAAATCAGTTTGGAAGTGGATTATTCCTAAGCGTCTCCAAGGAGAGCCCAGGCTGACCAACACCCTCGACTTTGGCCTTGTTGGCCCCTGAGCCAACATTTCTTTATAAACTAATCTCTAAACTTATGATACTTGTAAAGATACCAAAAGGATTTTTTAGAACTAGATGAAGTATTGCGAAGTTAAGTCTTGTTTTGGTAAATAAAAACAATTCTGTAGTATTTTCTGTATGCTAGGCTCTGTTTTGAGTACTACACAAATACTAACTCATTTAATCATCATCATAAGAACTGTAACAAAGCATCATCCCTGTATGACAGATGAGGAGACTGAGGTACAGAGAGATTAAATAATTTGTTCCCATAGACTGTACACAATGCCTACAATAAGACTGTTAATGGCAGGGATCTATTTATTGTTCAATATGTGGCAACTAACATTATGCCAAGTGATGGTAATTAATCAACTTTGGGGGGATAATTAATAAACTTTTGAGTGCACATTGCAGGGGTAAAATCCAAATTTGCTTATTTGGTTTACAGAGAAATCTCTGTGGGAAAAACTTTCTTGAAGTACTGGGACCTTCAGAAAATGAGTTGAGCTAAGCTGGGTACAAAATGGTAGGAAAGAAGACAAATCAGTGGAGAAGGAGGAAAGAGTCTAAGTGACACAGGCAGTGAGTAAGTGTATTAGATGAGAATATGTGTAAATGTGTGTGTGCGGGGTGGTGTCAATGGAAGAGGAGCAGACTGGCCGAGGAATCATTTTATTTCATTTCTCACAATAGAGTCTGAACACATTTTTCTTCTTAATAAAGCACATTGAAAATAAAGTCTCTATAATGTGTTAATCATCTAAGCAGGCACGAACAATTCTGGACAACTGTCCAAAGAAAAATCAGCACAAATTTTAGACTGTATTAAAATTTGCATCAAGAGATTTGGTGAGAGCTCTACTTGCTGTTTAAATATTGCTCTCTGCACTATTAATTAATAATCTTTGAACAGGTTATAATATAAAACCACCCCCCTCAAATCAGTTAACTGCTTCTAAGGATTATTCTAAGGTTATTAAACCACATGATCTTCTGTCTTCAAACTGCCACTTCCACGTTAACTTCTGAGCTAACTTCCAAAACTCTTAAATCAAAAATAAGCTAATAAAACACCAATTTAAAATATGTGAAGCAGAAGAGGAGAGGAACTAAAAAGTGAAAAAGTCTTGGGTTGAACTCCAAGTTTGCACATTAACATCTCTGTGACCTTGAGCAAGTCACTTAACCCCTCTGAACTTCTGGTTCCTGACCTACGTAATACACACAACATTTGCTTCACAGGGTTATTGTATGGAATAAATAAAACCATGTATGTAAAACTCTCAACACAGTCTGTGGGTTATAAGCATCTTAAATTGTTACTTCTCATCCCCTTTCCTCAATAGCTATTGCTAAGAACGTTACTATTTTTTATACTTAACCATTAATGTTGCACCTTATTTTTCTACTCCATTACTAGTTTTTCTTTCTAACTTCCTTTTGGTTAAGCCTGTATGTTGTTATTTTTTATCTCAACTGAATCAGATGTGTCCTAAATGTAACACACTATATATAGCCTTAAAAGACAAGACTCATGAAAAAGAAAACATCCAAGGTAAGCAAATATATTCACTATGTCTTGAGGATAAGAAATGCCAAAAGACTAAAGTAAGGGGACTGGAAAACTGGCAGAAACACAAAAGTAGGGTGACAGTGATAGGGTTAACAGGAATAAAGCACAAAACTATAGCAGGTAAAGGGCAGACTTACATTCTGAACCTAAGTCCACCAGTGGTGTGTCTGTATTTAATTATTTAACTAGTAATTTAATTATTACCTATTTGAGCTAGATATGAACTAGCTATAGTAATAATACCAGGTCTCCTACTATTCGTTCGACCTTTACAGTCTTGTACGGGCACACAGAAGACAAGCAGCTGGAATCGTATGCATTCTGCCAGGAGGTACTGAACACCTACGCACCAGGCCATGGGTTAAAGTTACAAAATAAAGAACAGGGAGTTCTTGCTTTTTAGGTAATAATATTATAGTGGAAAAGACATTTAAAAATCAAAAACAAAATATATTAAAGAATAATAAATATAAAATTAGAGAAAATTATAGGAACACAGAGGAAGAAGGCCTGGCCAACTCTAGGGGAGACAGATCCACCTGGGAAAGACGTGATAACCTATCCGGCCACACACTGCAAGCTGGATTTTATCAGGTGAAAGAGTACAGAAACAGTGTTCCAAAGGGAGGAAACTGCAGGCATAAGAGCACAGAAGCAAGAGAGAACATGGGAAAGGCATGCAGACTAGTATGGGAAAGACAGGGGATGATATTAGGGTAAAAACACAGTTACTATAGAAGTAGTGGCCTAGAACGGAAGATCTTAAGTGAGGTTCCAAGTTCTGAGTGCCCCAAAGAAATAGCCAGAATACCAGATGATGTGGCTAGGTAGGAGAAGGCAATGGCAATAAACTCCAGTACTCTTGCCTGGAAAATTCCATGAATGGAGGAGCCTGGTGGACTGCAGTCCATGGGGTTGCTAAGAGTCAGACAGGACTGAGCGACTTCACTTTCACTTTCATGCACTGGAGAAGGAAATGGCAACCCACTCCAGTGTTCTTGCCTGGAGAATCCCAGGGACGGGGGAGCCTGGTGGGCTGCCGTCTACGGGGTTGCACAGAGTTGGACATGCCTGAAGCGACTAGAGAGTTGAACAGTTAAACTGCTCCAAAGCAAGATGATGGTTTTAAACAAGGAGGGAAAAGTAATGGTAATGAGAAATGGACAAATGACCCATCCCAACCTCCATCTTCATCACCTTCTGCTCCTGTGGAGTGTCAGAAAACAAGTCTCCAATGGAAGGGCCTCAGATTTCAGTTAAGACAAAGAGAAGGAAAGAGTTTTAGAGCTACTGGGGGTTTGCCAGGGGTGGTAAGCCCTGTCTCAAGGTGGCTGGAGGCTCCCACGCAGGTGAAGATGTTCTTGAGGTCCGTGGAGTAGCACCAAAGGCTCCACTTGGATGGAGACTGTCCCACTGTTTTCAGCAGAACTGTGGAGAAAATCCTCCTTTCCAGTGACAGCTTCTGGAGCTCTCTCAAGCAGCTTAAATAGTTGACTAAAGGACAGGACTGTCTCAGGGGATCTGTAACTATCCTCAAGGTTCAGTTTGTGGAACAGTTTGTTGTGCGCAAAGCGTGAGACAAAGTTTACACCTAGATGATATAAGAGCCCTGGTCAGGCACAGAATCATATGGAGCTGAGCGTAACCTTAGAAGGCACTCGCTTTTACCACTTCACAAAACAGTCCCATTTTCTACAGCATCTCTGATAATCATTTAGCTCTAGTATATATAACTCTAATTGACTAGATTTTTAATTCACTTCAAGCTTTTCATTTCACTATTGGGCAGTTTGATCTGATAAAAAATATTATTTCTCAAGGGAACTAAAAACTCCTTTCTGATTTCTTCTGATCCATCATCAAGGTTTAATTTTACTCCTTATTCCCCTGACAGCCTTTGAAACATGAAGATAGCAATCTTCTTCTTTTGGACATAGTCTTTACTTAACGTTCTTGACTTGTTTAGAGTAACAAACAAGTTACATGACAAGTATACTTGTTTAGAGTGTGTGTGTATATATATATATCTCATACATTTTTCCAAGTTTATCAATAACTTCCATTATGATTTTGATCTCTATCAGATCAAGCTGTTAAAAAGCCATATTAAATAAGCTTTACCAGAGAAGGGGGCCTTGCTTTCCCAATGGATCCTTGCTTTGTCTGTATCTCACTCAGTGCTGCAATATGTGAGAACACCAGCCTTTTAATTTTCTTGCTGAGGTGCCCCTATATCAAAACCTTCCCAGCCTCACTCCCATTGTGCTGCAGCCTTTCATGTGCTGGACAGTCCAAAACACCTGGAAGTACTTGCCAGTCCTTAAACAAGTCTCAGACTTGATTCTTTGATGTAGCCATGCTTTTGTCACGCTATTCTTTCAGTCTGGAAGGTCTATCCTTCCAGGAAGGTCTCCATCTCTGGCTTATCTTTTAAAATCTTATCCTCTCTTCAGATGTAGTCTAAATGTTATACACTGAAAAGCTTACCCTGATTGAATCAGTAAGAAGAAAAATGGGTATCATTTGGTCTTCAGCTTCTATGTGCTAGGTTCTTTAATATCGTATCTTATTTAAAGTTTATATACCCTCAAAATATTACAGATGCCTCCTGGTATCAGTGGGGGATTTGTTGCAAGAACCCTGAAGATACCAAAATCCAAAGATGCTCAAGTCCCTGCATGGGCCCTGCTCAAGTCCCTGCATGGGCCCACTGTAACCAGGGATGTCAAATCCACGGACATGGTGGGCCAACTGTACTTAATCTTTGCTTCACAGATGAAGATACAAGTTCAGAGGGTTAAGTAACTCCTAAAGATTACACAACTGATAAAACCAATAAACCTCTAGCCTATCTGATTTAAAGTTATGAATATCAAATAATGCTCTTCCCAAGATACTATTTTTGTGAAGTGTATATTATGGAAGAACATTAGGAGGGGCAGAACCAACTTTCTAACCTACTTCATTCTCTCTTTTCCCAGTCTAATGTATGAAGTTTCTCAGAGGGTAATAATACCTTATCAATTAACTTTAAGAAGCACGATGAGTATCTCCTAGGAAAACTGGAGAAAAGTGTTGGAAATTAGTGGAAATATCTCTGAATCTCTAGGTTTTGTAACCTTCTGGATTTTAATTCTTGATCACAAAAGGAAAAATATTCATCAAAACCTGGTTGTGGCTTTGAGACATTCACTAGTTTTATTTGGATCTCATTCTTCTACTGTTGGAAATAAAATCAAGCTGAATTCGGTTAAAATAAAAAATATTATAAAGTTTGCTGGTTTCTTTTACCTTTATAAAAACTTTTCTCTACTTAAAAACTTTTGGGAACTTGTGGGTTAAGACGGCAGATTGAAACATGTACACTGACTTCTGCAACCTCCTGAAACTTAAGTGTCAGTAATGGGGTTTTCTATCTTTACGCTTCCTTTGTTTCTAATGAGAAGACAGTAATGTTTTAAATTATTATCCCCTGTATGTATTGTGCTTATATGTAAATACAGCAAAGAGAGAGCTGCAAAGATTATAACAGCAACAAAATTTTGGAAGTTGAAAAGCAGGATGGACAGATTTTTAAAAAGCTGAATTCTAAGCCAGAAGAGGGGGTTTGAGAGGCAATGTGAGCTATAATTCAGTAACAACCATAAGGCTCAGGAATTGGTGGCCCCTAAGTACTTCTTAAAGTGGCAGTAAAAGTGGGGCTAAAAACAGAAAACTGAGTGATCATTTTGCAGTGCATACAAATACTGAGTCATTATGTTATGCACCTGAAATTGATATAGTGTTGTATGTCACTTATACCGCAATTAAAAAAAACAAAACAGGAAGACCAGCTGAAAATCTGTAAGACAATTATATTTCCAGATCCCCTCTCAATTCCATAGACTGAGGCAACAACCACTCTTACACCTTGGCAAATGAACTAGAATTTTAGATTTTGGAGAGGGAAACATCAACGCAGGTAAGGGCAAAGGCACTGTACTGCCAACAAGGTGATTAAATGAAAGTAAGCATACTAGATGCTGAGGTCTGTACTTCTCTTCCCTCCACTCTGCTTCCAGAACACAGGCAAATACTTTACAGGTGGATACTGAAAGATCCTTGACAAGCCCAGAGGAAAGATCTCAGAAGGATGACATTCGGTATTCCCCAATGAAAAGAGCCCAGCAAGTGAACCTCACAGTTAACAACACAAAGAGCTCCCTATATTTTCTAGTCCTCTCCTCTTAAAAAGAAATATGCAATCAACTATCATTAAACTTAAGAAGTGCCTCTAAGGCAAATGACAATATCAAGATCAAACTGAAAACAAAAATAAGAATAAATATTTCAAAAACATTAATATGCTCAGATGGATAAAAGATGATACTACACACAGGATGCTATTCAGAGAAAAAAGAGTTCTTAGCAATTTAAAATATGAAAGTGAAATATGAACAACAAAAAATAGACAGGCAAGATACAAAGTTAAGGGAATGTCTGAGGAGTTAAAATAAAAGACTAAGAGGTGGAAAACAGGAGAAAAGAGATAACATTAGAGGATCAGTGAGGGAGATCTATTACCTAAATACAATAGTAGTCTAGAAACAGAAAATAAAGAAGAAATCATCAATGAAATAATTCAAAGAAATTTCCCAGAACTTAATGACTTGAATTTTCAGACTAAAAGGATTCACTGAGTACCCAGCACAATGGAAAAAATAAACTTAAGGGTCCATTAGCCTGAAATTTTAAAACACTGAGGACAAGAGGAGTTTCTACAGATTTCCAGAAAGGAAACAAAGCAAAGCAAAACAAAGTATATAGATCACATTAAAAAAAAGGGGGAGAGTCAAATATCTTTAGGCCAATCAAATACAAAAACCAAACATCAAAAGTAATACTGGAAGCTAAAATATAATGGAGCACTGACTTGAAAATTCTTTAAAATATATCAGTTGTTGTTAGGTCGCTAAGCTGTGTTCAGCTCTCTGGAACCCCATGGACGGCAGCACGCCAGGCTTGCCTGTCCTTCACTATCTCCCAAAGGTTGTTCAAACTCCTGTTCATTGAGTCGGTGTTGCTATTTTATATACCTATGTAGGAAAAGGAGTACGTCAAGGCTGTATATTGTCACCCTGCTTATTTAACTTATATGCAGAGTATATCATGAGAAACGGTGGGCTGCAAGAAGCACAAGCTGGAATCAAGATTGCTGGGAGAAAGATCAATAACCTCAGATATGCAGATGACACCACCTTTATGGCAGACAGTGAAGAGGAACTAAAGACCCTCTTGATGAAAGTGAAAGTGGAGAGTGAAAAAGTTGGCTTAAAGCTCAACATTCAGAAAATGAAGATCATGGCATCTGGTCCCATCACTTCATGGGAAATAGATGGGGAAACAGTGGAAACAGTATCAGACTTTATTTTTTGGGGCTCCAAAATCACGGCAGATGGTGATTGCAGCCATGAAATTAAAAGATGCTTACTCCTTGGAAGGAAAGTTATGACCAACCTAGACAGCATATTGAAAAGCAGAGACGTTACTTTGCCAACAAAGGTCCGTCTAGTCAAGGCTATGGTTTTTCCAGTAGTCATGTATGGATGTGAGAGTTGGACTGTGAAGAAAGCTGAGCAATGAAGAATTGATGCTTTTGAACTGTGGTGCTGGAGAAGACTCTTGAGAGTCCCTTGGACTGCAAGGGGATCCAACCAGTCCATTCTAAAGGAGATCAGTCCTGGGATTTCTTTGGAAGGAATGATGCTAAAGCTGAAACTCCAGTACTTTGGCCACCTCATGCGAAGAGTTGACTCATTGGAAAAGACTCTGATGCTGGGAGGGATTGCGGGCAGGAGGAGAAGGGGATGACAGAGCATGAGATGGCTGGATGGCATCACTGACTCGATGGATGTGAGTTTGAGTGAACTTTGGGAGTTGGTGATGGACAGGGAGGCCTGGCATGCTGCAATTCATGAGGTCGCAAAGAGTCGGACACGACTGGGCGACTGAACTGAACTGATAGGTATATAAAATATATATATATATAATATTTCCAGCTCATTCCATACCAAATAAAAAAAGAAAAAGATATTTTCAGTTTTACAAAGTCACCAAAATTTACCTCCATACATCCTTTCTCAGGAAGCTAAAGGAAGACATTTGTCAACAAAACGAGAGTAAACTGAGAAAGAAGAAGACATGGAATCCATTCAGAAAATGAATTTCAACACAAGAGAAGTGATGGGAATCCTGAGGATTTTAGGTAAGGCAAAGAGAACGGAGCAGGTCAGATTGGAGCAGGAGAGATTTCCAAAGATTAAATTGACTGAAAATCTGACAAGCAACTGACTGTACATCTGACATGTCTGAACATCCTGAGAGGAGATTTAGATAATTGGTGGAGAGTTTGGGGTAGAATTAGCTATAAGCATATTGAAAACTAATCAAAGTAAAAATAAGAGAATCATAAACTTCAAAGAAAACAAAAAAATATTAGGTAGAGAAAAAGTAATCATAGTATGCTGCTGCTAAGTCACTTCAGTCGTGTCCGACTCTGTGCGACTCCATAGACGGCAGCCCACCAGGCTCCCCCGTCCCTGGGATTCTCCAGGCAAGAACACTGGAGTGGGTTGCCATTTCCTTCTCCAATGCAGGAAAGTGAAAAGTGAAAGTGAAGTCACTCAGTCGTGTCTTTGCAACCCCATCAACTGCAGCCCACCAGGCTCCTCCGTCTGTGGGATTTTCCAGGCAAGAGTACTGGAGTGGGGTGCCATTGCCTTCTCCGAATCATAGTATACTGTATGTCTTATCTATGAGGGAACTTTATACAGAACTGGTAGTTTAAATACGAACCCATATTGGTAGAATGGAATATGCCTGCAGTAAAGATGTGGTGAAAGGGAGCTAGACTATCATCCTCTACTGAAGGAATCACTGATAATCTTAAAACCCAAGAAGAAGCGATATTGTCAGGTTATTTAGTGACTTGGAGGTAAGCGTCCCCAGTTGCTCAGATGGTGAAGACTCGGATTCGATCCCTGGGTTGGGAAGATCCCCTGCAGAAGGGAATGGCAACCTACTCCAGTATTCTTGCCTGGAGAATTCCATGGACAGAGAAGCTTGGCGGGCTATAGTCCATGGGGGTCACAAAGAGTTGGACACGACTAAGAGACTAACACACACAAGAGAGAATCTGTTCAAATTACTAAAGTAGTTTCCTTTAAGGTACATGGAAAAATACTGTTTCATAATAAACCTTAAGGAACTATTTGACTCGCTAAACTAGCAGCATGTGTAACTTTTATACAACTAAAAACTGTATTAATGGGCCAGAACTCCAGGGTTGAGTTATCTGAAGACACAATCCCTTCCCTTCTCTTTTCAGAGCTTCAAATGGTATCACATCACACATCCTGGTGAGCTGGTAACAATCTGCCCTGTATTGCCATTTTAAGTGCACTAGTTGAATTACACACAAGGTCAGTAATTTACTATTGCATCTGAAATGATTAAATAAAAATGTCAGTGAAAGACAAAAGATTAGAAAATTCTGATAACACTTGGAAAACATTTGTCAGCTTTCTGTTTGACTAGAAGAGAAAAAGGTACTCAATAACCTCTAACTTATTACCAAAGGAAAATGCTCTCTCACTGTATAACTTCTCTTTAATCTCACTCCATTTCTCAAAGCCCTGCATTATCGTCCTAGACACATGCAAAGCCCAGCACATTTATAAGAAGTGAAGACACTAATTTCATTTGATACTAATGTGTACCCCGCTCTCCTTTCAAATGGCAGGCTTTTCCTTTTAGTGTTGAATTTTCATTCCTTAATTCCCAGAGGAGGGTCACTGATGCTTTCTGTCTTCCAGGCACAAACCTTTGCTCAGTCCATTTTTGGTGCTAGACACTGTGTTGGGATAAAGGGATGAGTAAATTTTGGTCTCTCATCCTTAACAGAGTTTATTAGTCTAGTAGGGAACATCTACATATACAATAAATGACAACAGACATGTAAAAATATTGATATATTTGACTGAGGCTTTGTTTTGTCTTTTGGCCAGGCTACACAGCTTGTAGGATCTTAGTTCCCCGACCAGGGATGGAACCTGGGCCCACAGCAGTGAAAGCACCCAGTCCTAACTACTGGACTGCAAGGCAAGTTCCAAATGAGTATTTATTTTTTTAAAGTTGAGCAGGGAGAATAGAAGATGAATAATAACTCTATTCAGGAAGGTAAAGAGAGGCTTATAGTAGGAAAGACCACGGAGCTGTACAGTGGAGACCGAATGGGAATTTATCACATGAGTGACAGGGGGAGATATCAGGCAAAGGGGGTAAAAGGGGATTAAAAAAAAGCAAAAGCAGAAGGTGGGCCTCACCTCAGTGAAGTAGTTCAGCTTTCCTGGCATAAAGGGCCAGTGGCAGGGGTTTTGGGGTGAGTGGCAGCAGAAGGTGAGGCTGAAAAGGGAGGAAGAAGACAGATCATGTGAAGCCTTTGGCATGCTGAAATGTCTGTTTTTGAGGGGGAAGGGTTGTGGGAAGGTAACCTCGGGAAATGATTTGAAGGTTTTAAGAAGGTGGCTGACATGGACAGATCTGCAAGGCTTGCCCCCACCCCCTGCCCTCCACACACATTGTTTTTTCATTATAAAAGTGCTTACTTGAACACCAAGTATTTAAGCAGGGGCTCTACCGGGGAGGCAACAGAGAATCACTTAACAAAAGTCAGCCATTGGTGACCACACTAAAATGGTGTGACCAATGCCATTACTGACCTATAAACTTTAACAAACACCAAGTAATATCAGAGTTCAGAGGATAGTACTGGACTGAGCCAGGCCCACTATAGTGACCATGTACTCAATAGCATAGAAATGAATTTATTCTGTCCACTTCAAGGACTGAAGGATCAAATATAATCATGTACATAAAAAAATCTTCTGATAAAGTATCCCAATCCTTCATGTATAAACTGTATGACTTTGGGTAAAGTGTTTACGTTTTCTGAGCTCCAAAATCTTCGTTTGTCAAGTGGGGACAAGGCCATCTATCTCATAGAGTGCTTGTCTGACATACAATATTTGTAATAGTATCTTAGTCATTTACATGGGCTTAGGAAATGGCATTGGTCAGTTACACAGTTGATAAGTATTCACTGAGGACATGAAGTGTACAGCACCCTGACTAGTCAGAATCCCCAGGAAAAATAAGCAAAATTGGAGCAAAAATTTAAAACCACCACCAAACTGTTCACGATCAAGTCAACTTGAGAACACAGCAACCAGTATCTATTAAGTTTAAAGATTTCTCCAGAATCTCATGCAGGAATTAACCAAGAATAAGTTGGACTTTCTCACTGGCCTTCCTATATACCCACACACATGCACAAGCATGTGTGCGTGTGTGTGCAGAAACATTAGGACTCACTAAGGAAAAATAAATCTCTCACACTTGAAAATTAAGGAACTGCACAGGCAGCAAATCTCTGGGTGAAGGTGATGCAGTGGGTTATACAAGCCAATAATTTATGGTAGGGCTTCACAAAATGTTAGACACCAGGAAAGGAACCAAAATAAGTCAAATTACATCAATAAAAAGGTATGACTAGCTGTGCTGCCTGGGCTATATGCTCTATCTTGCTATAAACAGAAATGGCTAGAATTTGGATGACTAACTAAACAGAGCAATAATAAAAACAAAGCACGTTGTAATAGTTGCTGCTAGATCCACAACCTTGGGGATCAATGAAATAATGCCTGTTGCCTTATATACACAATCTTGTGGGTTTTGTGTTTTGGGGAAAAGTAAGTTCAGATCATTTCTAAACCAGCAATTTGTCTGCCGAGGTTTTGCTAAGTCTGTTATGGTTACGATAAAATATGATCTTTCATATTAAATCACTTATGACCTTGGCAAAATATTACTTTATATTAACCGACTCTTGGGACACTTTAATTTTATGAAACATGCACTTTAGTTTTTAAAAGCATGAAGGCAAAACTAGATATTCCTAGTCTACTACATCATGTTAACACATCGTCAAAGACCTGGGAGTACATAGAAAAAAACCACACTAAATCTCCATCTAATTAGTTTCAATATGAAAGCGTGTGTGTGTGTGAATATGAAAGGATGCCTGCAACTAAAAACAATATGCAGCTAATATTTTAAATCCCTAAACATACAAGGAAAAGGTCTGATTGACTTCCTGGATTCATGTCTCGGTGCCCAACGTCATTCCATGGAAGAAGGTTACCAAAGTGAAAGGTTGTGAGAAAACTCAACACCCACTTTAGGGCAGAGGTCAGCAGCTTTACAGATGTGTGATGACAAGTATTTCTGGTATACATGGTGAAATGAACCAAAGAAAGATTATAACTCATGCATTAAGATACGGCATCCACAGTTCAAAAATGTGTGTAATATTGTTCCAGTAACAGGCTCAAATTTTAAATTGCAAATTCGTAACTAGGAGATCAAGTCACCTCTGCATTACTGAGGGAATAGGACTTGGAGTTCCCTGGAACTGTGAGGGAAGGCAGATTTTGGTGGAGCATCACAACTTGGGGGCTCGCAAGGCTGTAACAGAGCAGTGTGAGAACAGTGGACAGTAGTAGGCACACGGTATCTCGCAGGTGGCGGAAGCTCGATGAGCATTTGCTGGTAAGAGTTAGGCAAGGGGCCTAGAAATACGACAGTGACAAAGCTGCCTACTTTGATATTTGATCGCAGGCCCTGAAGCTGACAAATGCTAACAGTGCTACTGGCTGCCACTGGCATAAGTAACATGAATTACCAGTGCCCAGCCTCCAGTGATCTCCTCTTTAGCAGACAAGCAGAAATATGTACAATGAAGTTGTATATACGGTGAAAAAGAAAATCTGATTTTTAAAAGGATATTACATTTTGGTTATATTTAACTAAAGTCCAACACTATTCAAAGTGCCAATATGCAATAAATAAGGAGCTTGTGCTGGAATTTAACTAAACACACTGCTTCCTTACTCGTCTTGATATGAAAAAAAATTTGCATTTGAACTAAGTAGTGTGTTTATTGACATCATTGAGCTACATCTGGTATAAGCTCCTTATTTTGCTGCTAGTAACATACTGGTCTGTAGAACACACCTTGAGTAGTACTAATATAGACAACATCAGCACATTTGCTACTCTAACGATGTTCTTCTATGGAAAGTAAGTTAGAAAATGATCACATTCTAGACAGCAGAAAAAGAATTAATATTTATTAAGTATTATCATGTCCCAAGGTTTTAAAATACATTATTTAACCTTATTTAACCTTTACAATAACACTGTATTGGCAGTATTACATTCTGAACTGAGGTGTTAAATTTATTTGAAGTCACGTAAGTCATAAAATGTGTCCCTTAGATCTTCTGCAGCAGGGAATACATATGAAGGCTGATGGCTCCAGCTACCGAACCTCTGGATCTTCGATGCATTCATGCCAAACTTCATACAGGCTGCTCCCAGCCAATGACATGCACAGTAATGTTGCTGAGGTAGGCCCTATAGGGTAAAACATGGGACTCTTCCAGTGAGCAGCTTTGGCTTGAGTATTTCACATCAACTTAGACCTGAGTTGTAGTCCAAGAGTTTTCCAACTCAGTTCTCCTTCCTTCCTTCCTCCTTCTACAAGTATCATATCTGTACTGCAGTCTGAAGGCTCTTCTCACCTTCCTCTGCTCCTTCTTTCAATAAATCATTTGTCCCTCTAATTCCCTCTTGAAGTCTGCTTCTTATTAAACCCAAACTAATGCAGCACCAGTAAACGTGGGTACTAGTACTGAACCATGTGATTATTTGGGGGAAAGAGAATGTTAGTACAGATTTAAATATAATGAGTCTAAGATATTGTGTTTTACTCACCATAGAGGAAGTCTGATGTAAGGAGCAAATTAAAAAGGCTGCCACTACCTAACCTTCTCTTTCTGCACCTGGGATAACAGAGTAAGAGTGAGTACCAAAGGTAGACGGTAATAACGCTGCTGGTAGAGAGACGAACAGGAGTGTATGTGCTAACGGATCTGCCAAATTGCTACTTCTTGGCGTTATTCATTTCATGTTACCAGCTTTGAAAAAAGAGTAATAGCAAAAACTCAAAGCAAAACAAAAAGGTACCAGCTGCTGCTGTAGGCCTTGAAGGCAGTAGTTTATGGATTTCTCAAATGGAAAGTCATATTAGCAACTTTGCCAAATGTTTCAAATGCAAGTGCTAATGAATGGAAATGAAGAGAGATTTATGGAGTATCTATTTTGGTTAAGGGAATTCACCAGAACAGTTAGATTTTATACACATGTGGACTGTTTTTCATACAGGGCATCTACTTTTATACCCACCAGAGCCTAGAACAGTACATTCAATTAGTACTTTATGACTGGCATATTCAAAAGGGACACAAAATCCTGTATATACTCTTGAGTTTCAAATTAAAATTAGAAAACCAAGATAACTTAAAGATAAATTATAGGGAAACTAAGATAATATACTTTATTTAGAAGAGGCAATTATATAAAAGATATTAACTTACTTTTAAAATAAATGGTATCATGTATATTTTAATGGCTATGTTTTAGAGAGAGAGAATAAAAATGTCAACATAATAATGGATGACTTTGCTTTTCATATCTTCCACATCTTGCCAGAGTAAAAGATCGTAGACCATTACTAAAAGCTTTGCATTCTCTTGTACTTTTAAATTCAGATATTAATAACTCCATTATAGAAATAAATAAAAAAGCACTGATGGAAGATGTGAAGTGCATTAGTGTTCATGTTATCTCTCTCAGGATGAATTTAATGGGTACCTTAATAAGCAGATATAAACTAATGTCACTGATTAGGAAATACATGCACTCACATCCTTTAGTAGCCTCCAGTGGGCTTGATGGTGATGTCTGAGTGGAATTACTATAAAGCAGATGATGAATTAGTGTTGGGGCAAAGGGATACATAAATGTGCTTCAGAGATGAAACAATTATATTCTATATTGTAAGTTAAAGGTCAACTCCAAAGACAGCATAGTCAGTCCTAAAAAGGGCTAACCAATTTGGCTAAGCCCACTGCTCAGAACTTGCTGCAGCTAAGCTGTTTTGATAGCTGGGCCACAGGTTTCCTTGGCTATAATAACCTGAAAGTAACATTTATGTATTTTAAGCCTTTTTTAATCTCTTAAATACCATGAAGTGATGTTTATCAGAATTTTTTTAAAGACACGGGCACATTCCACATAGATGATTTCACTCTCAGGGGACTTTGTCATTATGAAGCCTTATTAAAAGAAGGTGAAGGTTCACAAGCCTTTAGGAAGAACCTTAAGTGACATTACAAACTAAATCTAAAACAATTTTTTTTTTGAGGGGGGAGGCTTAGCTAGACAAAGTAATTTCCTTTCCATGAGAGTTAGCTTAGTTGTCACGGCCCAGCAAACTCGGGATAAAGTGACCATCCCAGCTAGCACATAAAAAATGCAGACACTGTTTCTCTCACTTTCTCTTCTAATTAGGTTCAATTTTAACGCTGAGTGCAGGGGCTTGACCTACAAGTGGTAAATGCCGAAACACCCACAAACTCATTTACTACTAGACACTTGGAAATCTTTCATACTTTAAGGCACAAAGAAACGATATCTTTAAATAGAAAAAAAAAAAGATATCTATCCAAAACTCAGTCTATTCATTTGTTCAGAGCTTATTTTCATATTACATATTTTTAAATGTTCACAAAAGTTGTTTTCAATTTATCTTACCACAAGATGGAGGAGGAAAAAAAAGGTCAAAACTAGTCCACGCAGATTTTTCAGTAATTTATTTAAAATCTATTAAGTGATTTATTTAAAATTCCTCCTCTACCAAGGAGTTATTTAATTACTCTTAGCCTCAGTTTCTTCATTTGTAAAATAAGGATAATAATAAAAGCCATTATTGTAAAAATTAGAAAGAATAAAAAGTGCTTTGCATATAGGTAAAATTAATAAAAGCAGACATTCTTATTTTTGAAACTAAGACAAATGAATTTCCAAGTGCTCTATTTCAAAATTCTTTTTCTTCTGGTTTATGACAATGACTATCCAGCCCTTTGCATTGGTAAATATGTCTCAAAGACTCTAAGAATGGTGTCATATATATTTTATTCCAGCAGTGCCACATGGCTTGCAGGACCTTAGTTCCCTGACCAGAGATTGAACTCAGGGCCCGGAAGTGAAAGTGCTGAGTCCTAACCACTGGACTGTCAGGAAATTCCCACATATATACTTTTTTAATTGCTGTTTTCCTATAACTGTTTAATGTCAAGATACAACATACAAAGTAAAATGCTTTGTTTAAAGGATCATTAAAAGCAAACCCCTGTATAACCACTACTTAGTCAAGAAACAGGATGCTGGAGCCTTACAAGCTCCCTGTGACCCCTTCTCATTACAGCCCTTTCTCTCTCTCAGAGCTTGTCATTTTCCATGCTTTTTATATAGTTTTCATCCCTAACAATACATTCTAATTTTGCCCATTTTTGAACTATATATAAATAGAGTAACTTTCTGGAGATTCTCTTTTGTTTTGCTTCTTCTACTCAACATTTAGTTCAGATCAGTTCAGTCATTCAGTTGTGTTCGACACTCTGCGACCCCAAGGACTGCAGCACACCAGGCCTCCCTGTCCATCGCCAACTCCCAGAGTTTACTCAAAACTCATGTGCATAGACTCGGTGATGCGATCCAACCATCTCATCCTCTGTCGCCCCCTTCTCCTCCCGCCTTCATCTTTCCCAGCATCAGGGTCTTTTCAAATGAGTCAGTTCTTCACAAGAGGTGGCCAAAGTATTGGAGTTTCAGCTTCAGCATCAGTCCTTCCAATGAATATTCAGGACCGATTTTCTTTAGGATGGACTGATTGGATCTCCTTGCAGTCCAAGGGACTCTCAAGAGTCTTCTCCAACACCACAGTTCAAAAGCATCAATTCTTTGGTGCTGAGCTTTCTTTAGAGTCCAACTCTCACATCCATACATGTCTACTGGAAAAACTATAGCCTTGACTAGATTGACTTGTGTTGGCAAAGTAATGTTTCTGCTTTTAAATATGCTGTCTAGGTTGGTCATAGCTTTTCTTCCAAGGAGTAAGCATCTTTTAATTTCATGGCTGCAGTCACTATCTGCAGTGATTTTGGAGCCCAGGAAAAAAAAGTCTGACACTGTTTCCCCATCTATTTGCCATGAAGTGATGGGACTGGATGCCATGATCTTAGTTTTCTGAATGCTGAACTTTAAGGCAACTTTTTTACTCTCCTCCTTCACTTTCATCAAGAGGCTCTTTAGTTCTTCGTTTTCTGCCATAAAGGTGGTGTCATCTGCATATCTGAGGTTATTGATATTTCTCCCAGCAATCCTGATTCCAGCTTGTGCTTCTTTCAGCCCAGCGTTTCTCATAATGTACTCTGCATATAAGTTAAATAAGCACGGTGACAATATACAGCCTTGACGTACTCCTTTTCCTATTTGGAACCAGTCTGTTGTTCCATGTCCAGTTCTAACTGTTGCTTCCTGACCTGCAAACAGGTTTCTGAAGAGGCAGGTCAGGTGGTCTGGTATTCCCATCTCTTTCAGAATTTTCCACAGTTTGTTGTGACCCACACAGTCAAAGGCTTTGGCATAGTCAATAAGGCAGAAAGAGATATTTTTCTGGAACTCTCTTGCTTCTTTGATGATCAAGTGGATGTTGGCAATTTGATCTCTGGTTCCTCTGCCTTTTCTAAAACGAGCTTGAACATCTGGAAGTTCACAGTTCAAGTATTGCTGAAGCCTGTCTTGGAGAATTTTAAGCATTACTTTACTAGCATGTGAGATGAGTGCAATTGTGGGGTAGTTTGAGCATTCTTTGGCATTGACTTTCCTTGGGATTGGAATGAAAACTGCCCTTTTCCAGTCCTGTGGCCACTGCTGAGTTTTCCAAATTTGCTGGCATACTAAGTGCAGCACTTTCATAGCATCATCTTTTAGGATTTGAAATAGCTCAGCTGGAATTCCATCACCTCCACTGGCTTTGTTCATAGTGACAATTCCTAAGGCCCACTTGACTTCGCACTCCAGGATGTCTGGCTCTAAGTGAGTGATCATACCATCGTGGTTATCTGGGTCATGAAGATCTTTTTTGTATGGTTCTTCTGTGTATTCTTGCCACCTCTTCTTAATATCTTCTGCTTCTGTTAGGTCCATACCATTTCCGTCCTTTATTGAGTCCGTCTTTGCATGAAATGTTCCCTTGGCATGTCTAATTTTCTTGAAGAGATCTCTAGTCTTTCCCATTCTATTGTTTTCCTCTATTTCTTTGCATTGATCACTAAGGAAGGCTTTCTTATCTCTCCTTGCTATTCTTTGGAACTTTGCATTCAAATGGGTATATCTTTCCTTTTCTCCTTTGCTTTTCACTTCTCTTCTTTTCACAGCTATTTGTAAGGCCTCCTCAGACAACCATTTTGCCTTTTTGCATTTCTTTTTCTTGGGGATGGTCTTGATCCCTGTCTCCTACACAATGTCATGAACCTCCATCCATAGTTCATCAGGCGCTCTGTCTATCACATCTAGCCTCTTAAATTTATTTCTCACTTCCATTGTATAATGGTAAGGGATTTGATTTAGGTCATACCTGTATGGTCTGGTGGTTTTCCCTACTTTCTTCAATTTAAGTCTGAATTAGCAAGGAGTTCATGATCTGAGCCACAGTCAGCTCGCAGTCTTGTTTTTGCTGACTGGATAGAGCTTCTCCATCTTTGGCTGCAAAGAATATACTCAGTCTAATTTCGGTGTTGGCCATCTGGTGATGTCCATGTGTAGAGTCTTCTCTTGTGTTGTTGGAATAGGGTATTTGCTATGACAAGTGCATTTTCTTGGCAAAACTCTATTAGCCTTTGCCCTGCTTCATTCCATACTCCAAGGCCAAATTTACCTGTTACTCCAGGTGTTTCTTGACTTTCTACTTTTGCATTCCAGTCCCCTATAATGAAAAGGACATCTTTTTTGGGTGTTACTTGTAGAAGGTCTTTTAGGTCTTCATAGAACCGTTCAATTTCAGCTTCTTCAGCATTATTGGTCAGGGCATAGGCTTGGATTACTGTGATACTGAATAGTTTGCTTTGGAAATGGTTAGAGATCATTTTGTCGTTTTTGAGACTGCATTAAAGTACTGCATTTCAGACTCTTTTGTTGACCATGATGGCTACTCCATTTCTTCCAAGGGATTCTTGCCCATACTAGTAGATATTATGGTCATCTGGGTTAAATTCACCCATTCCAGTCCATTTTAGGCTGCTGATTCCTAAAATGTCGACGTTCACTCTTGCCATCTCCTGTTTGACGACTTCCAATTTGCCTTGATTCATGGATCTAACCTTCCAGGTTCCTATGCAATATTGCTCTTTACAGCATCAGACCTTGCTTCCATCAGCAGTCACATCCACTACCGGGTGTTGTTTTTGCTTTGGCTCTGTCTCTTCATTCTTTCTGCAGTTATTTCTCCACTGATCTCCAGTAGCAATTTGGGCACCTACTGACCTGGGAAGTCCATCTTTCAGTGTCCTATCTTTTTGCCTTTTCATACTGTTCATGGGGTCTCTCAACATTAGGTTTGTGAAATTCATCCTTATTACTGCATATAATTATGATTTCAAGCCTGCACAGTACTCCATCATAGAAATATATCATTAAGGGTAAACATATTGGTGACAGATTTTCAACTCATTTCCAGTCTTCAGCTATTATGAATAGTGATGTCAAAACATTCTCATATGTATATCTTCAGTTTCACTGGAAAATGCCAAAGTGTTTTCTAAAATGATTTTATCAGTTTACACTCTCATCACCTCTACCTAACTAATTTATTGTGCCCCCCCCCCTTTTTTTTTTTTAATCATGCATGTGCTCAAAACAAGATTGGGAGGAATCAAAGAATTTCCAGATGAAATGAAGAGGTTATTTATTTCAACTTCCTTATTTTATTAATAAAAGAATCTAGAGCTTATAAAGATTCAGAGACTTGCCTAATATAACTGGGAGGTGATTCTTTGCTTAGAGGTTAGCATACTAGAGCTCTTCCTAAGACACTAAGCTGCCTTGCAAAGCAGTCTGGAAAGAAAAAGATACAACCATCATCTATACATGTGAACACAGTGGGGACACAAAAATGTTTTAAAGCTTTTTAGAAAAACAAGTCAAAAACAACGTTCTGTTGAGTTTTGTGAGCCCCATTATATAAATAAGGACACTGAGACTCAGGGTTAAATCTCAGACAACACCACGATTATCAAGTAGCAACACTCCCATAAGATAAGCATGTAACACAATTTTAGCATATATCTGGGCAGTTTTCTTACCCCTCCAGAAAGGGTAAATGTTTGGTGTCTTTAAAGTTTTTATTTTAATAATTGTAATTGTGTTATATGTATTTAACTCTCTATCCTCCTTTCTTCACTAATAACAAATGAATCCTTTGGTATTATCTAATCTTCCTAAAAGTTTTAATGACTATGGATGTTTCTCAGTTTATCTAACTTACCCCTAGACAGTTGTTTTCAGTATGATAAATGTCTTTTAACTGTTTCCAGGAAGTTAGAATTATTTCCTTATGATAGAGTTCCTAAGAAGAAATTCTTAAAGTTGAAAATTCTTACTAACTCTACTTCAGAGAAGACATTGTGAGGATCAATTATGAGCTGTTTGTGTGAAAGCCCTTCGGAAAACTACAAAGCACTACTCAAATATATGGTGGTATTATCATCATTATTATAAATTCATCTTGTACTTGACTTACATTGACCCATTATTTATATGGCATGGTACTCCATAAATCTCTGCTTATTTTCTATAAACAAAATTACCAACATATGCCGCTTGTAAATTATATCTTAGAGAATCTTAAAATCTTTCTGATCATGTTGGGGTAAGTCAAAAAGCTTGAAGGCGATAATTAAAAGAAAAAAAAAAAACTGTATTTCCCAAAGAACTTTACACATTTATCTAGTGTAATACACCAACAGGATATATGGATCTACACACACATCTACTCTCCTGTTAGTGTAATACACTGTAATGTCACCCTGGCTAGAGGGAAACCAGGTTTAAGAATAGAGTCCTATTCACCCTTATCTCCTCAATGCCCAACCCAGCACCTGATATACAGTAAGTGATCAACCAGCAATGCTTGGAGCCACAGAAACACCATGAGAGGAAAGAGAAGTCATTATACCAGTCACAGGACTCAGATGAAAGAAGAGAAGTATGTTAGAGCAGATGCAAAGTGCCAAGGAGAGGAAAACAGTGAAGAAATGAGTTAGACAGCAGGAGTTGGGATTTTAGATGCTTCTTCTAAAAGCTGTCTTCAGTCCAGCCTTTGTCCTAACTGCCATGGACTGCTTTTTATACAGCAGGGGAACTGACACTGCTAGAGAGGACTGGGGGAAGAAAGAAGGTTATAACAGAGAAAAACTGACACAAATCTGTGACTCAGTGAATTCCTCACCCTCACTTGTAAGGCCTATGTATTATTTTCTTATATTATTTTGGGAGTTCTACAGTCTACCCATAATTTTTTTTACAAGCCGTATTTATCAAAAGGCATTGGTGATTCACCAAAGAACTTTAAACAGAAAATGTATGTATGTGTATATATATATATATATTTATATGAAATGAAATATATATATTTATAGGGTTGGCCAAAAAGTTCATTTGGGTTTCCTGTACCCATCTTATGGGAAAACCCCAATTTTTTGACCAACCCACTATTTAAAAAGATATATGAAATGCCTGAACGTAACATTCACTAATAATCAGAGCTACAAATAAAAGCAGAGATATTATATTTCTTCTCTCATATTAAAAAAGATTAATAACAAACAACATTGGTAAGAGGATAAAAAACAGATACCAAGCTTTAAAATTTATGTATTCTTTGACCTAGCAATTTGATATTTATCTTAAGGGAATAACTGAACACAGGTATATCTAAGAAGACAGATGCTTCTCTTACCATAATGTGGTTCACGACAGGCAAATCTTGGAAATCTACTGCTTATGTCCACAAACAGAGTGCAATGTGGACAACAAGATCTTACACAACTGTATTCATCAATATGAAACTATCTTCACAATATACTGAATGAAAAAAGTAAGACATACAACAGAAGGCACAATGTGACACTGTTTATGGAAGTTTTACCTGTTTCATTTAGGCATGTATATTTGCATAGATGTTTGGAAAGCTGATCACCAAAATACTACAGTATTTATCTCTGAGTAATAGAATCAAAAGTGGTTTAATTTTTTTCCTTAATACTTTTCTATATTTTAAAAATAAATTCATATTGAGATTGAATCATTTGTATGATTTGAAACGTTACTTCTATTTTGAAAAAAAAAAAAAAAAAAAAGGAAAAGTATTGCCTTAACTTGAAACAACTATAAGCTCACTACATTAAGAGTGAACAAATTATCTGAATTTTCCTTCCCTATAGCAGTATTCTCACTGATGCATCTAAAAAGGCAACTCCCCTACCCTTTCACTTTTTAACTTGAACTTAGCTTGTAATCCACTTCCATACAGCTTCACTTCATTTCATATTTGTGGAGCCTGGAATTTCTTGGTCGCAAGGATTACACTACACTTTGCATTTTATTTATTTTGCAAGCACTTTTTTTTTTTTTTACTACTTACTCTGTTTCAGGCACTATTCTAAAATGTGTTTCAGGCACTATTCTAAATGCTTTAAAAATATCATTTAATCCTTATAACAACTCTAAAAGATGGAATTATAATTGTAGGTATTATTATCCCTATTTTACAGATAAAGACACTGAAACACAGAGAGATTAAGTAACTTATCTAAAATCATATAGCTAAAGTGATAAATGGGCATTTGAACTTTGTAATCTAAATCCATAGTACTTGCTCTTAAATATTCAACTATGCTGCACTTTATTCATTTCATTCTAGGATTTTGACCTTTCCCTTGATAAATTTACACTAATTAGGGTACTAATTTTATCCTCCCTGGAAACCCAAATCAGCATATTTTAAAATGCTTTTCTCTATTAGATACCAAAATTTACATATAACGATTTTTTGAAGTTCTTTTCTTTAAAAAGCTTAAACCGAAGCTACGCTGGTCTTTTTGATGCCAACTAAAATCAGACCAAATTCACTTTTCATATATATTATTTCTTGTAATTCATTTCATGAGGCTTAGCCATAAAAAATAGTTACAATTTATATTCTACCTTCTCTGAACTAAGCATTATGTATTTCATTTCAACTGGAGTGCATTGTTCAAATATTTTTCTCCCAGCAACAAATGTCACTCATAATGGTGTCTTGGAAAAGGCTCACATCATTACTGAATAAGCAATCTATTTCTTTAATTAAAGAAAATAATTTACCTGCTTAAAATATTAAAATATGCAAAATAAAGAGCTAAAGTGAATTTTTAGCAACTAGGACAAAAGAGGAGATAGAAGGTATAAAAGATGTTAAACCAAATGAAGTGCTAAACTTATACTTGGCTCTTAGGTGGCCTCAGACAAAAGGGAAGCCTGTTATTTAATGTTTCTTTCTGTCTGATAAAAGAAAGGCAGCAAGTACGATCCCCTGAACTTAGAAGTCAGATGATTAGGGTCTGAATATCTTTGCTTGCTATTCAGAGACTCAGTTTATCTAAATGTAAAATGCAGATAATACTACTAACAATTTAGGCCTTTATAAAAGGACAAAAGAGGTAATATAAGTAAAGTAAGCTATATGAGTATAAGTTAAAACTTTTATTTTTCATTTGGATATTTTTGGCATTGGGTTTCTAGTTTCAGTTTAAAATACGAGAAAATGTCCAACTGATGAAAAAGCAAATAATTTTATCTTGTTAATTTATCACTCTCAGCATTTCAAAGTACAGTGATCAAAGTCAATACATCATTAAAAATGTTTAGTAAACTGGTTAACTGTCAATGTGATTCTTTAAAAAAATTAATACAAGAACATTTAATCAATCACTTGCAAGTATGTAAAGGTAGTATGTGATCCCTTAAATACAGAATGGAACTTCTGAAAAATAACTATATACACTTTCTACTTCAAGTAAAGCTTCCATTTAGAGATAAGTCAAGATACATTTAAATATATATTTAAATACATACATATTTAAATAGAAATAAGTTCATTACCTGTCAGTCTTAAGGAGGAAAGAACAATCTCCTAGTTGATGCATTCACCACTCATTCTTTCAATAAATATTTACTAAACATGCCTAGGGAGCTCACACAGACCAGTTTTAGTTCCAAGTACAACAACTGGTAACAGTATGGTGCTAGGGCTGAACATGGTCAACCAAAAACACCTTTCCTGTCCCCACTAGTCAGGTAACCTATTCTAGCCAGGTTGGCCTTGATACACCTTAAACAGCCTTACTAGCCAGAGGCTTCCTTCCTTGAATTTCCAGTTCAGGTGCCGTATCTTTCTACTGAAGCATTCCCGTTCTGTATCAGCCTAACAAGAATAATGACAACACAAAGAACAAACAATGGCAGCTACTATTTATCGTGGGCCCTTTCTGTAGATGATGCCTGAGCTACAAACTTAACCCTCACTGTTTCTTGTCCCTGCAACGATCCTATGGGACGCACCCAGTCTCTACAGAGATAAGGGAATGGAGGTGCAGTGAACTACCATACGTGCCCAAGTTCACCTGCTCAGTGGAACACACATCCACGTGTGCGGGGCTCTCCCTGCTGAGCCAGAACCACACTTGGACGAGAACTTCTCCTCTGACAGGGATCTGCATGCCTTGTACGGTTTACACAGTGTGCATATTTTTTCTTCCTGAATATAAACATCTTGGGGATAAAATCAGCCTCTCATAGGCCTTGCACAGCTCATTCAGATATTTGATTGATATTACATACATAACATGAAAATGTGATGGTTCTACTATTAAAAAGAAACAAAGCCCACCAAGGAACACTTAGGAGTAGAGTTCATCATTATCATCTTTCAAACTGAGGATATGACTGAAAATCTGCTTTGTCCACAGCAGTATGAAGCTTAAGTCTGAACTGATTTACATGAAACAATGTCAAGCCCAAGGAAAATCTTAAGAGATAGGATTTCTGTCACAATAAAGTGTTTTAATATCTACCTTACTGTAATCTATCATAACTGAAAACATCACTCTACAAGACCATATATGTATATGTAAGACACCTTTAAGTGCTAATATGGTAACTTAATATTTAAAAAAATATTTTAAGAAAAACAGGAAAGAACAAATGTCCAAGATTAGGGGAACAGTTAAATGAATTATATATTATAATATGCACACTATGCACACAGGGCTTCCCTGGTGGCTCAGAGGTTAAAGCATCTGCCTGCAATGCGGGAGACCTGGGTTAGATCCCTGGGTCGGGAAGATCCCCTAATATTACATATTAAAAATACTGAGAGAGCTTTTAATGGTTTGGGAAAATGCTTGTGTCAACAAAGGAAAAAGATGTTGAGCACTATATATAATGCTATCCCAACTATAAAGGAAAAGACAAAAAAGTTTGAAATGAAGGTACAAGTAAGCTGTAGACTATTTTAAAAATTCTGCTCTTCAATCTTTTTCATACTTTAAAAAATTTCTACAATTGGAAAGTATTATTTTTGAAAATATCTTTTAAAGAAAAAAGATATGGTATCATTAGTATAAGGACAGACATATAGATTATTGGAATAGAATTTAGAATTCAGATATAAGTCCTTATAGTTAATTAATTTTCAACAAAGGTGCCAAGATAATTCAATGGGTACGAGTAGTCTTTTCAACAATTTTTTCTGGGCTAAATGAATATCCACATGGAAAAGAATGAAGTTAGATCCCTTCCTTACACTACACAAAAAAATTAATTCAAGATGGACCACAGACCTAAATGCACAAGTTGAAACAACACAGAGGAAAACCTGAAAATACTTGGGCTGAGGTTTCTTGGACATGACATCAAAAGCATAAACAAGAAAAGAAAAAGAACTGGACTTCACTGAAACTAAAGACGTCTGTATCTCGACAGACGCTATCAAGAGAGTGAAAAAGACAACCTGCAGAATGGAAGAAAATAGTTGCAAATCTACATCTGAGAAGGGACTTTTATTTAAATTATATAAAGATCTCTTAAACTCAAGAATAAAGACAAGTTACCAAATTTAAAAATGGGCAAAGGGTTCAAACAGACATGTCTCCAAAGAAGATATACAAATGTCCGATGAACACGTGAAAAGATGCTCAACATCATTAGCTTTTAGGGAAATTCAAATCAAAACCACAATTAGATACCACTTTATACCCAGTAGGAGGCTGTAATAAAAGTGACAGAAATTGGAATTTTAATACACCGATGGTGGATGTGTAAAATGGTGTAATTGCTTTTAGCACACAGACTAGCAGTTACTCAAAATGTTAAACATAGTTACCATATGGCTCAGCAACTCCACGCAAAACATGTCCCCACAGAAAACTTGTACATGCGTACTCATAGTAGCATTATTTATAATAGCTCCAAACTATAAACAATCCGAACGTCTATCAACTGATGAATGGATGAATAAAATGTGGTATATCCATATACATCTTTGAACTGCCAAAATGATTTGTTAATAAAAAGCAAAGACTGATGCATGCTACAACATGGATGAACTGTAAACCTATCCTAAGGGAAAGAAACCAGTCACAAAGACCACATATTTTATTCTATTCCATGAAATGTTCAGAAGAGACACAGAAGTAGAATGGTGGCTGCCTAGGGTTGGAAGTCTTACAGGAACAGGGTGTGACTACAAATGAGGACAGCGTTTCTTTATGGGCAACGAAAACATTCTAAAACTGACTGTGCTGATAGCTGCATAATTAGTTGAATTAAAAAAAAAAAAAGACATTGAATTGTATTTTAAATGGGTCAGTTGTATGGTTTGTGAATTGTATCTCAGTAAATTGTTTATTTTTTAAGATACAGGACTTAAAAAGTTTCTACTCTGTTACTGGCAATTTTGTAGGCAGTGGCGGGGGGTGGGTGGTATTTTGACTATTAAAATATTCTTGGAATTTAAATTCTTAATTCCAAGAAGAATTAAGAAAATAAAAATGCATTTTCTCCTCATGTGTCATATACATTGAACTGTATGTTAAAGAAAGAGACGTGAATTTAAGCCGCTGGGTAAACTGGCACTGATCCCTTCTAAATAGCTCTGCACTGTGGGCCCTATGAGTAGTCAGGTCTTACAGAAAGACTATGTCCCTGGCAGAACAGAAATTTCCAACTGTTTTTGGAAGGAGAAGCTACTTTTACTTTCTATGAAGTCTTAAAAGTAAACTGAGAAAAAAGAGAGTTAATAGGATAGAAAGAAGAGAGGTCATGAAATCTTCAGGATCTAATCCTAGTTCTTCTACTGAATTCCTGATCTCAGGGGTCTTATATGTAAAAGGCAGATAACTGTCCATGTCTTATTCACCTCATAGATTGTTATAAGGCCCACATTAAAAAGGAAAAAAGAAGAAGAAACAAAGCGGGCTATTGTTAGATCTGTCCTCAGAAGATTTGATCTTGAATTCTGTTTGCCAGTTTCTTAAAGATAGACCAGGTCAATGTACTTCACAGAGTATGAAATTCTCCAAGCCAGGCTTCAGAAATATGTGAACCGTGAATTTCCTGATGTTCAAGCTGGTTTTAGAAAAGGCAGAGGAACCAGAGATCAAATTGCCAACATCTGCTAGATCATGGAAGAAGCAAGAGAGTTCCAGAAAAACATCTATTTCTGCTTTATTGACTATGCCAAAGCCTTTGACTGTGTGGATCACAATAAACTATGGAAAATTCTGAAAGAGATGGGAATACCATACCACCTGATCTGCCTCTTGAGAAATTTGTATGCAGGTCAGGAAGCAACAGTTAGAACTGGACATGGAACAACAGACTGGTTCCAAATAGGAAAAGGAGTTCGTCAAGGCTGTACATTGTCACCCTGTTTATTTAACTTATATGCAGAGTACATCATGAGAAATGCTGGACTGGAAGAAACACAAGCTGGAATCAAGATTGCTGGGAGAAATATCAATAACCTCAGATATGCAGATGTCACCACCCTTATGGCAGAAAGTGAAGAGGAACTCAAAAGCCTCTTGATGAAAGTGAAAAAGGAGAGTGAAAAGGTTGGCTTAAAGCTCAACATTCAGAAAATGAAAATCATGGCATCTGGTCCCATCACTTCATGGGAAATAGATGGGGAAACAGTGGAAACAGTGTCAGACTTTATTTTTCTGGGCTCCAAAATCACTGCAGATGGTGACTGCAGCCATGAAATTAAAAGACGCTTACTCCTTGGAAGGAAAGTTATGACCAACCTAGATAGCATATTCAAAAGCAGAGACATTACTTTGCCAACAAAGGTCCGTCTAGTCAAGGCTATGGTTTTTCCAGTGGTCACATATGGATGTGAGAGTTGGACTGTGAAGAAGGCTGAGCGCCGAAGAATTGATGCTTTTGAACTGTGGTGTTGGAGAAGACTCCTGAGAGTCCCTTGGACTGCAAGGAGATCCAACCAGTCCATTCTGGAGATCAGCCCTGGGATTTCTTTGGAAGGAATGATGCTAAAGCTGAAACTCCAGTACTTTGGCCAGCTCATGCGAAGAGTTGACTCATTGGAAAAGACTCTGATGCTGGGAGGGATTGGGAGCAAGAGGAGAAGGGGACGACAGAGGTTGAAAAGGCTGGATGGCATCACTGACTCGATGGACGTGAGTCTGAGTGAACTCCTGGAGTTGGTGATGGACAGGGAGGCCTGGCGTGCTGCGATTCATGGGGTCGCAAAGAGTTGGACACGAATGAGCGACTGATCTGATCTGATCTGATCTGAGTATGAAATGAGAATCACAGGTGTAAGTATACCAAATGCCATTGAAATCAATACAAGTGTATATTATGGTTAGTATTTGTAAACTACACCCACAAAATGTTACTCTTAAGTTTCCTTGGACATCCAAGAAAGAAGAGAAGAAGCCTGGCTTTAAGAAAACCCAAAAGCAAAAGCAACAGAGGAGAATCCACTGAGAGCTGCCGATCTGATGACTTGTATTGCACATATTACTGGAATTCCAAATTTGAGGTCTCTTATATAATGTTTCCACACTTGGAGAACTGACACATGTGCCTTGGTTTATCAGACTATGAGCAACTGAGGTTTCTGGGACAGTGGTTCTCAACATTTTTGCTCTCAAGATCCCTTTACTCTATTAAAATTGAGGACCTCCAAAAGCTTTTGTTTAAATAGGTCCATATACAAATATTTACTATATTAAAAGTTAAAATTTAAAAAGCATTTAAATATTTATTGATTCACTTTAATAAAATAAATCTATTATTTGTTAATATAAATAACTTTTAATGAAAAACAAGCATAATTTCGAAGAAAGAAATTTAGTGAGATGAGTGACATCATGTTACATTTTTGCAAGTCTCTTGCAATGCCTGCCTTAACAGAAGACAGCTGCATTCTCATATATCCTTCTGCATTCATTTTGTTACCACATGTTGTTTCATGAGAAAATGTAATTTGGCAAGAAAGGAGAATTTTAACAGCCTTTTCCAGACAATTGTAGATATTCTTCTCTGATACTATCTCCATACTTAACAAGTAGCAGTTTTTTAAAGGTTAGGAAGGCAATGGCACCCCACTCCAGTATTCTTGCCTGGAAAATCCCATAGGCAGAGGAGCCTGGAAGGCTGAAGTCCATGGGGTCGCTAAGAGTCGGACACGACTGAGCGACTTCACTTTCACTTTTCACTTTCATCCATTGGAGGAGGAAATGGCAACCCACTCCAGTGTTCTTGCCTGGAGATTCTCGGGGACGGTGGGGCCTGGTGGGCTGCCATCTATGGGGTCGCACAGAGTCGGACACGACTGAAGCGACTTAGCAGCAGCAGCAGCAGCAGCAGCAATATAGAGTCTGAAGCCTTATCAATATACTTTTTGCATCTGTTAAATAAAATCCATTAGACTTTTTGCACTGTGAAGAGATCTTTACTTGTACATGACTTCAGAGCAACATACACTGGTCATTTTGAAAATACTGGCTCATTGAGTTATATAGATTTTCAAAGATTATACGTTTATTATAAAATATTTCAAAATCTCATCCATTAAGTATCGCTACCAACTTCACCAAAAACATCTTTAAGAAATGGGAAGCTGTCAATGTCATGGTGGCAAATGCAAGTTTCCCAACATACTATTTTCATTCAAAATCTTGAATTTCATCATCAGTTAATTTCCTTTGAAACGCTCACCTCATTCATTTCTGAAAACAATGTCTGCCAAATACCTAAGTCTGTACAGTTGGCTGTTTATTAGACAATCTTTCAAAATATTGCTCCATGAAAAAAATCAGCTATTTTAGTTAGCAACTCAATTGTACAAGTGTTTTATGCCTATTTCCCTTTCTATCACACAGAATATTTTAAAAATATATACTCAAGGGTCAACATTTAATACAATAAAACTTTTAGTGCTTTATCAAGATTCTTGACATTACTCCTTCAACTATTCCTTCTTAATTTTGTATTGGCAATTTCTGTCTTCATTTGATCACTCACATTATCATATAAATATGCCTTGATATTTCCCATCTTAAAAAAAGAAAACACACCAAAAAGGTTCCACATCCCTCCAAAACCAAATTAAAAAAAAGAAAATAAAAAAATCTCCCTTTAACATACAATCTTTTCCAATTATGAACCCATCTATCTCACTTCAAAAAAACACCTCAGAAGGGCTTTCTCCAGTCAGTGTCACGTCCTCACTTCCTATTCCCTCTTCTACTCCTCTAATGAAAACACTCTTGTCAATGACTTCTATGTTCCCAAGTCCACTGGATACTTCATCTCATAGGAGGATTTCATATAGATGATTACTCTTTCTTTCCAGAAATTCTCTTAGTTACCAAATTATTACTTTCTCCTGGTTTTCCCTCTATCCAACTGGCCATTCCTCTCAGTCTTTGCTGGTTCATCTTCTTCTAAACTTCTAAACCAGAATTCCCGGGGCTAAATCCCACTGTACGCTTCTGTCTGTACCTGTCTCTCTCTCTCTGGAGCTAGCGCTGCACTCTCTTCCTGGTTGATCACACTGGAACCATGAATTTAGACATCACCTTTATATTGATGATGGCCAAATCTGTACATCTAGTACTAGCTCCCACCCTAAGTTCCAGACTCATACATCCTGTTGCTTACTTCAAGACTCTACTTGGCTTTCTAAAAGGCAAGTCAAGTTTAACATTTCCAAAGCAGAACTTTTGGTTCTCCCTAACCCTGACTCCTGGACCCTTCTCCATCTCAATAAACAGCATTTTCATAGTCTAGCTGCTCACATACAAAACCTAGGAGTCATTCTCGATTACTCATTTTCTCCAGTCTCCCACATTTAATCCATTAGTTCATCTCCCATAATATATTGGGATATATAATATTATATTAGTTTCAGGTATATAACACATTCAGTGTATGTATATATTGTGAAATGATCACAGCAATAAGTCAACATCCATCACCACACAAAGTAGCAAACTTTTTTTTTCCCTGTGGTGAAAATCATTAAGATATGCCCTCCCAACAACTTTCAAATATACAACATGGTATTAACTGTAGTCAACATGCTACATTATACATTACATCCCCAGGACTGACTGACTTTGTAACTGGAAGTTGGTAGCTTTTGACAACCTTCACCCAGTTCTGCCACCTCCTACCCTCACCTTTGACAACCACCACATAATATGTTCTTTTAATCTATGAGTTTGGGCTTTTTTTGTTGTTGTTATTAATTCAGATTTCATGTACAAGTGAGATCATATGCTATTTATTTCATTTAGCATAATACCCTCAAGGTCAATCCATGTTGTTGCAAATGGCAGGATTTCCTTCTTTTCATAGCTGAATAATATTCTAGTGTGTGTGTGTGAATGTGTGTACACATACCACATTTTATCTGGTCATCCACTGATAGACACAAGTAATTTCCGTGTCTTATTTTAAATGGGCTCCCCTGGTGGCTCAGATGATAAAGAATCTGCCCGCAATGCAGGAGACCCAGGTTTGATCCCTGGGTTCGGAAGATACCCTGGAGAAGGGCATGGCAACCCATTCCAGTATTCTTGCCTGGAGAATCCCATGGGCAGAGGAGCTATTTTAAATAATGCTGCAATAAACATGAGGGGGTATAGATTTTCAGTTTAGTGTTTTCATTTTCTTTGGACAAATACCCCAAAGTGGAAATGCTGGATCAAATGCTGCCCTTTTCACTGTGCAGGGTGATGACAAGGGTCACTTGGATAATTAATATATATATGTATATTATAGACTGTAAAGCTCTCCAAAAAATATTATAATTTTTGATTTACTACTCTGGGAACTAAAAGCAAACTACTGTGCTATACACAAATACTAATATAATGTCCTTATAAACTTACTGACAATTATGGCAGGAGCTGGTTTCTTAAACCATGTTAATTACACTGTACCTCAATTTTGCCAGGTCCATTTCTATAGTGTTACAGGCTGCCCAAGAGGGAAGACTATTTCCAACCAAAGGGGCTGGCACTTGAAAAATATTAGTAAATGGTGTTAAAAACAAGGCACTTTGCGTTATTCACTTTTAATACCAACCCTGCACACACATACCCCTTTAGACAGCAGTGACAGGAAGAGGGCAGGCAGGCCTTACCAACCCTCTCAGCTCTTCAAACAACACTTGAGGATTTCTACTTGAAGGCCTGTCTTTCTAAGCTTGGGCTTTCAAAACTTGGGCTGGACCGATCCCAAATACTGAAGTAACAAATATTACTAAATTCTGTCATTTCCTCTACCAAAAAAAGTGATTTTACTACTACTTCTGGTTGTGATGAAAGGTCCTATTGACTATTCAAACCCTCAACCAAGTTATGGATGCAGTATTAAATGACTTCACTCCTTTTTCTCTGGCACTTTAACACATGCCAGTGCTTTCATCCACCTCCACCAACGTGGCTTATAAATTACTGAGGTGGGGTCATTTTAATAGTATGATTTGTTCACATCTCTAGAGATGGGGTATAAGTGAGACTGGCTGAGAAGACAAACTCCCCTTTGACAACATGTATTGGTGTATGTATGTATGTATGTGTGTGTACATATATATATATACATATAAAATTAACCTTCACAAGTTGGAAGTATCTTATTAATATAATACCTGGTTAGGAGCCATAATAATTATGGTTCTGTGAATTCTTAAAAGCTGAAATGTAAGAAAGTGATGGTAGTAAGGCTAAAGACAAAATGGCGTTAACGTGAAAAAAGTTGAAGGTCACAAATTTGTTGAAAGTCTCTTTCTAAACGCTCAGAAGAGGCCTCATGAATGAACTATGAAACCTAAGAACGTCTGTTTATAAGAAGTTTATTGTCGTCTCCTTTTAAAACTGCCGTAACAGTGATGAAAAAACACTAGAGAGCAAGATACTTGCTCCCTATGGAATCAGAGTGGTTAACCCATTAAACACACACACAAATGTACTACTCTCTGAATCTCAGAGTATAAAGTTGTAGAAGATACAAAATTAGTAGAAATGATCCATTTTTTTAAACAGAGAAATAAAACCAGCTCAGCATACTTGTGGCTTTAGTTCAGTTAAGGATAAAATCAGAAGTGCTCTAAAGTGAGGCCCAAACAGTGCTGGAGCAGAGTCTGAGGAAGAGGGCTGGCTGTCCCCAGTTTTCCACTGCACCTAGTCAGCCTCCCTCTTGGTCTTGTTCTCAAAGGAGGCTATTCTTAGCACCCCCTTTATACCTCACTTTGCCATTCCTATTGGACCTGAGAAGAATTAAGTGTGTGTGTGTGTACATGCGTGCATGTGTGCGTGCACATGTGTGTGTTTGAAGCTGGGATTTATGAGGAAATCCAGGCATTTCAGCCCTAGCCCTAATTAGTAGGTTTCACCTGGAAACTTCTAAAAGACTCTTGACTTAGGCCTTACATGTTTAAAGCAAAAAACAGAAAAGAGGGCAAAGAGAGAAGAACCTCTGAACTCAGATCAGAATTTAATTCTGCTAAATGAGGACAACTTTCCTGACATCCTGACTCCCAGACTCTGGACCCCAGTGTCCATATGCTCTTTTCCACCTTGGCTGACTTCACTGGAGGTGCTCTCTAATTTCCTTAGATCTCTTCTCCCTTAATGCATCCTTAGTCTGGCCACTGCTTGACAGTTTTCACCTGAGCACTACCTTCTCTATGGTATGACAGCTGTCATTAGTCATGTGAGCTACACAGACTTGAAATTAAGGTCCTGTTTCTTAGACCGAGATATTCTTCTGCCAAAACTGGAGGGAGGGAAAGCTTCAGTTGTGGGAAGAATGGCACATGGAAAGATGAGTCATGGGCTAGAGGCTGTGAGCAAGGCTGCTTGCGCCTGGAATGAAGAACAGGAGTTGGATGGCAGTAACAGTAAAAGCAGTGTGAGTGTGAGGTTATAAGCAAATGATTAATCGATGACTGAAAACTAGAAATCTGATTCAGTATTGGAAAAGTTAAGAGTCTAATAAAAACCAAATTAAAAAAAACAAACAACATTAAACTGAAGTTAGATGACAGGAAGAAAGGCAAAGGTGACACCATAGGGATAGAATAATTCTAGATCCACCAGAAATGAATATGGGAATTGTTCAGTGAGTCTTTAGAATCATATGGATAAAATGCAACTCAGCTCATAAAAACAAAAACAACATAAAACTTATTGCTTCTATATAAAAGAAAGGTCTGAGGATACAGCTGATAATGTCTTTAAATAACAGCCAAACAGTGGGATCTCTTCCATGTGACAGTCCAACTGGAATGATGTCTGAATAAAAACAAGGCATTGAAGCTGATCTTACTCTACAATTAGAAAATTTATGGCATGTTACCTCTTGAAGTAGAGCCATGTGTGCTAAGGATATGTGGTATATTTGTTTCAGGAAAATGCAAACCCAAGCATCTGATAATCTTTCTATGGCATATGGAAAGATATTAAGTGAGATATGAATGGGTATGACATTGGAAGAGCCACAAAAACCCAAGATGGGCTGGAAGGACCATATGCTTGGACTTTTCTTTGGGGCCTTGGATAACAGGTGAGGAGACTGTTAGGGACTTGCCAAAGTCACTAAACTTTTATTCCATAAACAACTCCCTATGCAAAATGAGTTCCTAGAAGTGGTCTAAGAGAAGAAAGTTATGTGAGAAGAAAGCTATTACCAGTCAAGCTGAAGAGGCAAGAGGTTATAAAGCCCACACATTCAATTACAACCTACTAGCAAGTAATAATTCAGTAAAAGGCTTCTGAGTGTAGCAGGAGGAATCCAATTTGTACCCATTGCTTCTCTGTAGTATTTATAATGGCACATAAAAATACTGTGGCCAAAAAAGAACTGTGTATTATCATTGTAACTAGTTAAATAAAAGAGTACACTGTAGGGAGCAACCTAGATGTCCATCAGCAGATGAATAGATAAGAAAGCTGTGGTACATATACACAATGGAGTATTACTCAGCCATTAAAAAGAATACATTTGAATCAGTTCTAATGAGGTGGATGAAATTGGAGCCTATTATAGAGTGAAGTAAGCCAGAAAGAAAAACACCAATACAGTATGCTGCTGCTGCTGCTGCTGAGTCACATCAGTCGTGTCCGACTCTGTGTGACTCCATAGACGGCAGCCCACCAGGCTCCTCTGTCCCTGGGATTCTCCAGGCAAGAACACTGGAGTGGGTTGCCATTTCCTTCTCCAATGCATGAAAGTGAAAAGTGAAAGTGAAGTCACTCAGTCGTGTCTGACTCTTAGTGACCCCATGGACTGTAGCCTACCAGGCTCCTCCATCCTTGGGATTTCCCAGGCAAGAGTGCTGGAGTTGGATGCCATTGCCTTCTCCACCAATACAGTATACTAATGCATATATATGGAATTTAGAAAGATGGTAACGATAACCCTGTACGCGAGACAGCAAAAGAGACACAGATGTATAGAACAGTCTTTTGGACTCTGTGGGAGAGGGAGAGGGTGGGATGATTTGGGAGAATGGCATTGAAACACGTATAATATCATATATGAAACGAATCGCCAGTCCAGGTTCGATGCAGGATACAGGATGCTTGGGGCCGGTGCACTGGGATGACCCAGAGGGATGGTATGGGGAGGGAGGTGGGCGGGGGGATCAGGATGGGGAACACGTGTACACACACCCGTGGCGGATTCATGTTGATGTATGGCAAAAGGAATACGATATGGTAAAGTAATTAGCCTCCAATTAAAATAAATAAATTTATATATATAAAAAAAAAAAAGAGTACACTGTAGAACTTATTCATAAAGAGGGTTAGCAATCCAGGAAAGCAGGCTGCCATGTGCCAAGTAGGAGATGAGCACAGAAGGGTTACTTACCTGTGCTATATTTTTGTTCAGAAGATACACACCGTAATCAAACTGCAACTTCTCTCCTCCTTTTGGGTATAATGGAAACCTAAAAAAGGTAAAGCAGGGTCAGAAGTTTTTCAAAACTGGAGTAAAGCAACTCCAGGCAGTTGACAAAGGTGGAAGCATCTTGGATACAGCATAAATATCTGAAAATTTGGACTAAGCTACTTACACAGTCACTGCAACCTATTATCTTAATATCTTCATAACATTAGGCAGATCAGGATGATGGCAGTTTTGTTTCAAAGGAAGAATTGAGTAAGTCTCTTGCAACAAGGGACTAATAAATAAGATAGTGATCCACCAATCTCAAGGAGCTGAGGCCCCTATGTCTCATATTTATATACTATAAACTTACCACCCTAAGATTAAGATCCTAGAATTTTTTTCCTTTAACTCTTTGGATCTGACATCTCAACTTCTATTAAATTAAGAAAAAAAAAATCGCACTTGAAAGCAATATATAAGCTTTCTGTTTCTTCTGAGGTGGTTAGTCAAATCAACAGCACCAGTGAGCAAAAATTCATCAAAAATTCATTTACATGTGTATACATGTGTTCCCCGTCGGATTCAATTTGATATTTGGCAAAACTAATACAATTATGTAAAGTTTAAAAATAAAATAAAATAAAAAAATTCATTTACATGTGTATAGAGTGCCATTTGGATGTTACTTCTTCAAGGCAATGTACTCATGCCATAGTGTTCTTCTAAAGCTTTCCATTTTAACCTGACTCACTGAGGCAACAGAGGCATGAGATCTATAGATCGTTATATAGGTGATGAGTTATTTTAGGGAGTAAGTTTCCTTCACTATTTTCCTTTTTCTACTCCTATAAATGAAGAAGAAAAGGTTAGCATGTATCTATGTTCTATCATATTTTTTCCTGATTCTCCAGACAAATCATACATTTTAACCTCTGCAATAGATTTCTCTATAGACAGATCAATCACAACTTAAATATGGTCAAGAAGAAACTTTACTGTCCTTAGTTTTGCAATATATGATTATTTTAATCTTACAGAAATAAATAAATTACTAGATAGTTTTAATTTCAATTGTGGTTTAACTGTCTGAGAAAAAGATACATTCCATAATGCTTGAAGGATATATTGTTTTCTAGGGAAAATAAAAGAAAGGAAACAGAATTTAAAGCCTTACATTAAATTCTCAAGTTGCTGATATCATAGTGTCCAAAAGGTAAATTCGCTGCACTATAAAATTATAGGCACTGGGGAGCAAGCCAGGTCATGAACTGTCTTTATGCTCTGCAGTGGAACACCAAATGCTTCATACACCCATCAAGAAGATGTAGCTTTGTATTTAATTGAAGCTATAAAAAAATAAAGGAGGACATATGGCTTGGCCCTAAATTGAGATGCATTCAAAATGATAGCAAAGCAAAGTCAGGATAAGCAAAGTGTAACACGCCAGGCTTTTACAGGGTATCTGGGAATCATTCAAATTTGTATGGAAAAGCTTGCAAAGAAACTACCTAATTGAAAGGATATACCAGCACAGGGGTATTTTGAAGAAATCTACTAGTCTTCAAGCTCTACACTGTATAGCTGTTATTCTATAAATCACTACATGTAGATCATCTGCACAGCTCTCCAAATCCACAATATATCTCCACTTTCAAGTTATAAATGCAGAAACTGTTTCAAATGTTGGAAAATAAATTGAATTAAGCATACACTGAAAACCAAGCCTCTAAATCCTGAAAAATGGATGTTATAACATTGACATTATTACTTCATTGGGATTTCTTCATAGAAAGAAAGAGCCCCAAGGTGTGCATGTACCATTAAAACAAATCTAAAGAGTGAGTAGAGCCAAAGATTCAAATAGGGAAATTTTAAGACAGTTCAACTATTAGGACAGAGTTCACATCTTATATTGCTTTCAAATTCTTAAAAAGTCATGTCATGTTGAACTATCACATAGTACATGGATTTATAGACCTACTAACAAGCAATCTAGGAAAATGAAATCCATCTAAAAGGGTAAAATCTATTACCATCGGGACATGAGATACAAATCAAAGGCATTTTAATTCAACATACATAGAGAATCTCACTAGCAAACTGCAAGTTTAGACAGGAATGTGGTCATTTAAGTACAACAAGAAAAATGCTCTTAGCACAAGTAGAACTCATTTAAGGGAATATTACATGAAATAACTAGAGGAACAACTATATATTTTCTATTATTATACCTTTACAAAAAATGCAATTAAAATGAACAATATTAAACTCTTTTTCAATTTAAATTATATTGCCAAGTTGTATAAAAATTCACCGATTCTACATGGCAAAAATCAGTGAATCAGAAAGCAATGAATAGATTATCTGTGAAGATGGCTTAGCACTCTTTAGTACATAGTAATTTCAGTGTGAATGGAGAATTATGACATAAGTACTATAAAGCTAATTTGCTTCCAGGCTGTATTAACAGAAACAGAGCAGGTAACCAGGGGACGTGTTAGTGTCAACCACTTTGTACTGGCTCAGACTATATTGACAGATTTATGTTCGGTTCTGGGAGTTAAAATTTCTTTTTACAAGTATACAGATACATAAGTGGGAACCTTTCTAAAAGGTTATGTTTCTTACAGGTTTTGTAATAATCTCATTTGACTATATAAAGCATGCAGTGAAGTAGGGTGGTCCAGTGATTTTGTTATTTAAAAAAAACTGTCCTGCCTCAGTCACCTCCTTAGTGGAAGAGATATGACCTCAGCATTGGGTCTTCAGTTATATATTTAGTATTCTTTCTCTGGGTCCTTTAGAGAAGAATACCCAGGATGATTGGAAGAACAGGAGACATGGGAGTTTTGAGAGAAATGGTTGAAGGAACCAGTGGTGTTTAGCCTGGAGGACAGAAGTCTCATGGATGACAAATGAAGGACTTTCAGAGAGAATAGGGGCTGGTTTGTTCTCATGGCTTCAAGCAGGAAAATCCAAAGTAAATGGTTAAAAGTTATAGGAAAATCGATGTCACCACAGAATTAGTTAAAACCTAAACTATCTTGAGTGAAGGCAGCAATTAGAGGCTGAGCAACAAATAATAATCATATGATGAGCTGCAGCAGCTCTGGCGGAAGTGGCCAGGGAGCCTGGTCCCTGTTGACTCCACGTTCCCCTTGTTGCTGCTGGAAGTGGCTCAGAATCACCCAGTGTTGGTGGACCTCCAAAATGGGGAGATGTACAGTGGGCACCTGGTGAGCTGCAACAACTGGATGAACATCAACTTGCAGTGAGGTGATGTGCACATCCAGGAACAGGGACAAATTATGGTGGGTGCCTGAGTGCTGCATCCACAGCAGCACCATCAACTCCCTGACGAGATCATCGACACAGTCAAGGGGGAGGTGATGCCAGGGGCCGTGGCAGCAGTGGCTTCAGCAGCAGAAAGGCCCTGGCAAGGGGGCCGCTGGGCGAGGCGGGATCCCAGGCACTGGCAGAGATCAGCCGGAAAAGCAGAGAGGCAGGCAAACAGTGAGCCAACTCTCTGTTCCCCAGAGACTGAGCTGCCATCACTGAGCTGCTCCCACCCCCAAGGCTGCTTTTCTACTCTCCAGGTTATGAGTCTCTTTAGAACAAAAAGAGGCAGGTGTCGTGAGAGGACCCCCAACCTGTCATCTGTAATCTTCCTCCTCTTTTGTTAGCTAGGAGTTCTACAGTTGGGCTTTCCTTGTGGCTCAGGTCCTCCTGCAATGCAGGAGACCTGGGTTCAACCCCTGGGTTGGGAAGATCCCCTGGAGAAGGGAAGGGCTCCCCACTTCAGTATTCTGTCCTGAAGAATTACATGGACTTGTATAGTCCTTGGGGTCTCAAAGAGTCAGACATGACTGAGTGACTTTTATTAAGCACAGAAATGTTATTCTGTGCTTCTGGTTTTGTGAAGTTATAGCCTAACTTGATTTCTGGAAGAATCTGTATTTAATGCATCTTTAAGGCCTCACTCTTGTTTTAAGGTCAGGCATTTTCCAAACAGATTTGTTTTGTATTTTGTGGTATATGCCTGCGTGGTGAACAGCTGGGAGGTTTTTATTTTAAGCTGTTTGCATTGAGACTGACAGATCGGAGAATTTCTTGAACACAAACCCCACAACTGCCTTTTCAAAATTAACCCAGGCAAACCTTTGCCTCAGAGGCTGTTGTGAGGGACGATGTTGGGCCCTGTCCCTTTGCTTCCTCTCTCCTTCTGTGTAATAAAAATAAAAACAAAAACAAATACAGCTACAAAAAATACTAACTATGCATTCAGAGGCCTGGGGTGGCCGCCAAACATGTCCATATCTGGAAACCCATAACCTGTGAATGCAACATTATTTGGAAAAAGGGTAAAAATCTTGGGATTAGAGTATCTTTGATTATCCAGTTGGGCCCTAAACCCAGTAACTGTCCTTCTAAGGGACATACAGAGGAGGGACATAGAGAAAAGGAGACGGTCATATGAAGATGGAGGCAGAGATGTGAGTTACACAGTTACAGGCCCAGGAATGCCTGGAGCCAGAAGCTGGAGAAGGCAAGGAAAGAGTCTCCCCTAGAGCTTTCTGTGCTCTGATTTCAGACTTCTGGCCTCCAGAACTATGAGAGGATAAACATCTGCTACTTTAAGTCACCAAGTCTGTGATAATTTGTTACAGCAGCCCTAGAAATTAACGCAGGGGGGAATCAAACACTGGATGGCCCATTGCACTTGATGAGATAAAATATCTCATTCATCTCCAAGATCCTGTAGTTCTGAATATGCCAAACTAAATATATTGACTATAACTTCACATTTCCTTCCAGAACTGAGAATATATTTCAAGAGTATAATGAAATAGGGTCATCATGATAGGCATCAGCTAAGCCTGCAAAGAAGACCTACTGAAGTGCCAGCAAATGAAATGTGAGAAAAACAGATTCCTATGTATGTGCTGAAAGCAGGAACATTTTTAAAATTTATATATACACATAAATTTTATATATGATATATATTCAAATTACTTTATGTGTATATGTATATTAAGAATATGCTGCACTCAATTTGGAAAAAAATTATGAAATAAATTTATTTTGAATCTTTTTTTCTAAAAGACACAATTATATTAAGCCTTTTCCTCTCCTCCCCAAGCCAGACATTTCTAAAAAGGATTCCACATTGGTTATAGTTTCTCAGCTTCACCTTTGGAGTTCCACAGCCATGTCTGGCTCTTTGATGGCTCTGTTGAGGATGAAGATATGGCTATGGTTAATTCCAAACCTTTATTGTGCATATTAAGGTCACTTCTGCTCATTGTATGTATAGAAAATGTGACATGTCCTCAATATGTTCCAAGGCCAACAGTTTTCTTCAAACTCAACTTACTTTCTCCCATCTAGGTCAGTATCCCCCACAACTTTCTTCAGTTACTCAGACATTTGATTTTTATTCCTTTTTGCATTTTATGTATGGAGTTCAACAGGTCCACAAGTCATTTTTTTGGTGTGTGAAACAGTCTCATCTCTCTGTTCTCATCACCACTCTGGAAAGTTCTTAGTGGTTGTGTGCACTTCAGGATGTTTAGCACCATTCCTGTCCTCTACTCACTGGATAAGGTATTATTATTTTCCTTAAGTAACTTTTTATCATGTCAGTGAGTAGCCCTGCTTCCTAATTCGTTATTGTTGTAAATGTCAACTCCTCTGCCTCAGTTTCAAGGCCTCAGTGATCTGACTTGTTGCAGGATTTATTTGCAACCTTATCCTGTTCAAGTGTGTTCCTCACAGTCTCATGAACACACCAAGCTCCTTTCTTTCTACCTTTGCTAACTTCCTGGAAATGCTCATCTCTCTCTTTCCTTCCACCTGGCAGAGTAAAGGAGACTATTATATTTGGTCATGACTAATAAAAGGAAAACATTTTTCTGCTGAGTTTTATCACTAAAGTTTTATGCATAACTCACTGCAAGTTGGTGATAATACAGAAGAACTGTACGTTGGGCCAGAGGCACATAAGATGGAAAAGGGCTAGAGAAGGTGAGGGAAAAGGAAGAGGAGACACAGTGAGCAAGGTGATGGGTCCAGATCAAACTAGGTCTCACAGGACACAGTAAGGACTTTGGTTTTTACTCTGAATGAGAGAGGAAGCTCTGAAGGTTCTGAAAAGATGAGTTTCTCTCAGAGAAGTAAGTTCATTTGTACCCTTTTTTTTTATATTCGACATATAAGAAATACCATATGATATTTGTCTTTCTGTGTCTGACTTACTTCACTCAGTATGACAATCTCTAGATCCATCCACGTTGCTACAAATGGCATTATTTTCTTTTTTATGGTTGAGTGATACTCCATTTTATATATGCACCACATCTTCTTTATCCATTCCTCTGCTGATGGACCTTTAGGTTGCTTCCATGTCCTGGCGGTTGTAAACAGTGCTGCAGTAAACACTGGGATACATGTGTCTTTTGGAATTATGATTTTCTCTAGGTATATGCCCAGGATGGACTGCTGGTCCTGTGGTGATGGTTTTGGTTAGGGTTCCAATAGTCAAGAGGAACATATATGAAGAGACCTGAGCTACAACTTGTGGGCAGAATGCAAGAACTTTGTGATTGATGGTTGTAACAGTGGTGAAGAGAGCGAGGTCAAAGATGACACTTTGGTTTCTCAGGAGAGTGACTTAGGCAGACAGTGGTGTCTATGAACTGAGACAGGGAAGGCTGAAGAGAAGCAGGTAATACATACTATTCATGTGTACAACATATATGATAAATTTTACATAAAATATTATACATAAAATTAAGAGATAAATTTGGGGTAAAAATATCAATTCTTCTTTCAGTTGTGTGCTCAGTTGTGTCCACCTCTTTGCAGCCACATGGACTATAGCCCACCAGGCTTCTCTGTCCATGGGATTCTCCAGGCAAGAATACTAGAGTGGGTTGCCATGCCCTCCTCCATTAAAAAAAAAAAAAAACAATCAATTAAAGAATTACAGAAAAACTTAAATGGAAGCTAAAGTCACAGGTATGAATGAGATGGCCTGAAGAAATCATGGAGAACAGGGTTGTTTCAGAGGCTTAAGAATATCAACAAGAGATGAAAAATAAAAAGGGGCCTGAGAAAGACTGCTCAGAAGGATTTTGAGGAAAACCAGGTATCTCACCAGAAAAGCACAGAAAAAGTGTTAATTTAAGAAGGAAGATATCATCAGTAGTCAAATGCTGCTGATGGTTCAAGCCAAACAGACATGAAAACACGTCTACTGGATGTAATTACATGAGTTCACTGGTAGGTGGCTTTGGTAATATGGTAAACACAAGTTTAAATGAAGCAGTGGGAGATGAAGGAAGGCTGGTGTAAGCTCAGGGGTGATGAGGTGAGGAAATGGAGACGATGTGAAGTTTGGCACAAAGAGAGGACAGCTCAGGAACTAGAAGGACATGGTCAAGCATAGCAGGATGCCCTGAGAAGGTGAGAGGGGACGGGCTCTCCATCCTACAGGTGGGGAGGGCCCAGGAGGAGGATTTGCCCAGGATAGCAGGTGGGCCAACTCTTCCCTTATAATAGGAAGAATGAAAGAAAGTGATCATCAGAACGGTTAACGCTTCAACAATTTTCCTCTGCACTCACACTGTGCGCCAGGTTGGTGATGACAACGGAGCTTCAAGTACAGTGGAGCACACAGATACTGCTCACATAACCACACTATCAAATACGTAATTTATAAATTAAATACTCTGAAGGAAAGGAACACTATTCTGGGAAAGAGGTGGACAAGGACTGAGAGAGTCAGGGAAGACTTCTGAGAGAAAGTGATGTTTTAGCTGAGACCTCAAAGATGAGTAGGAACTAAGGGAAAGAATGTTCCAACTAAAGGAAGCAGCATATACAAAGAAGCCACCGCAGAGGGAAGCGTGCTGCTACGTGGAATTGGAAGAAGGCCAGTGCAGTTCGTCTGAGGGGAGTTCTGGCAAGAGAGGAAGTTAAAGCTGGATAGGAAGGTGGATTATGCAAAGGTCTCAAGACCAGGTCAGGTCACAGTCTGATTTTTTTTCTCCCCCTAAGAAAAATAAGAAACTATGGAAGGATTTCAAACAAAGGTGTAACCTGCTCACATTTTCATTTGATGTGTTCCTTCTTTAAGCAACTCTTTCTTCTTGAACTTTACTGACAACGACGGATTAACATTTTGAAAAAAATATGCTGACTGCAGGTGGAGGATGGTTTGGAGAAGGTGAGAGACTCTCCTGTGGCAGTGACCTTGGTGAGAGATCATGGGTACTTGGACGAATGTGGCAATGTTAGAAATGGAAAAAAGGAGACTAATTCGGAAGATATTTAAGAGATTAAATCATAAAAATTTGATTATGGTTTGGACGTGAAAGGTGATAAAGAGGGAGAGATCATAAATAACTCAATGTTTTGTTTTGGATGAAAGTTTGATCAAATGGAAGAACAAGTTGAACAAAGAAATGTAATAGAACTGCTGAGCACTAATGAGAGCCCAGAAGTGGTCATTAATCTGGAGTTTATAATGAAACTCTTGTGTAACTGTCTACACATCTGCTTGCATGCAGCAGGTAGAGAGAAAATGGACAGCAAGGCTATAAGAATGATAAGAAGTCACGGTGGGGCAAGACAAGGTTGTTACTAAAATAATGGGCCATGTAATGTAAACTGGTCATGAGAAACACTGGGCTGGATGAAGCACAAGCTGGAATCAAGATTGCTGGGAGAAAGATCAATAACCTCAGATATGCAGATGATACCACCCTTATGGCAGAAAGTGAAGAAGAACTAAAGAGCCTCTTGATGAAACTGAAAGAGGAGAGTGAAAAAGTTGGCTTAAAGCTCAACATTCAGAAAACGAAGATCATGGCATCTGGTCCCATCACTTCATGGGAAGTAGATGGGGAAACAGTGGAAACTGTGGCACGCTTTATCTTTTTGGGTTCCAAAATCACTGCAGATGGTGCCTGCAGCCATGAAATTAAAAGACGCTTACTCCTTGGAAGGAAAGTTATGACCAACCTAGATGGCATATTCAAAAGCAGAGACATTATTTTGCCAACAAACGTCCATCTAGTCAAGGCTATGGTTTTTCCAATGGCCATGTATAGATGCGAGAGTTGGACTGTGAAGAAAGCTGAGTGCCAAAGAATTGATGCTTTTGAACTGTGGTGTTGGAGAAGACTCTTGAGAGTCCCTTGGACTGCAAGGAGATCCAACCAGTCCATCCTAAAGGACATCAGTCCTGAGTATTCATTGGAAGGACTGATGTTGAAGCTGAAACTCCAATATTTTGGCCACTTGATGCAACAAGCTGACTCATTTGAAAAGACCCTGATGCTGGGAAAGATTGAGGGCAGGAGGAGAAGGAAACGACAGAAGACAAGATGATTGGATGGCATCACCGACTCAATGGACATGAGTTTGGGTAAACCCTGGGAGTCGGTGATGGACATGGAGGCCTGGGGTGCTACAGTCCATGGGGTTGCAAAGAGGCAGACGCGACTGAGCAACTGAACTGAACTGAACGTAACTGGATAAAGAGGACATGTCTGAAGGTCACCAAGAAGAACAATGAACAGGAGGCTAACATACAGGCTGAACAAGCCCAGGCAGTCATCAGAGAGCAAGATGCTAGAATCAGATTCTGAATATGGACTGACAGAATGATGACCTGAATCAGAGTGTAACCATGGGAGTAAATAAAAACGATGGGACACAAGAGGTCACTGGTGCCAAAGATCAAGCAAGTGAAAGGCCAAGGTGTTGAATGAATCATCTGTGTGTTAATGTCATCCATCATAACAAGCTTTTCAATAGAAAGAAAAACTGTTTCTCTTTCCTATGTTATCTGTGTACTTTGTTTCTCTGTTGCCAAAACACATGATGAGTAATGGGGTTATAACAGAGACTGGCAAGGGAAAAGAGCATGTCTCAAAGGAATAGGTTTTTGTATGTTTGCTTTGCCAACAGGGCAAAGAGGTTAGAATCTAGAAAAAGCAATGTGCAGCATGAAAACCCCAATCTCATCTCCTGAATCTGAATATACCTACTAGCATATAAGAAAATTAACAGCTACCAGTGGGTACCCATGGGGTCTTCAGAACATCAGATTCAGTTAGGGCAAGAGATAGGCAGAATTCCCTGAGAAGAGAGCCTGAAGACACAGGATTTTACAGACGCACTTTAGAGGAAGCAGCTGGGGGACTAGATGGCTGGCTCAGGGTCAACAAAGTAGAGGGCATTTTGAAGGAAATGGAGACGATTGCAAAAGGTTTACAAGTATTTTGATGGAAGGTTGAGGTATTCCCATTTGGTAGCTTCTATTTTCTTTATAAAGTCAGAAATGAGATGCTTTATCAAGAATGAAAGGGAAAACTGCAGATGGGTAAACACAAGAAGAGGCTTGAGACAGTCAGATAGAAAAACCAGATATCTAGGATGTATCAGTCCAACTGAAATAGACAACTCTGAATTTACAGTGCTCCAATCTTTCCAACTATTCAATTTCTTTTTCCTGTAGTTAAGTGGGTTAAGGATGATGGAGTAAGAATATTTAGGATACTGAAAAGAGACAAACTATAAGCCTGAAGATACTAGGGTTAGTGGCCTAACAAGGGCAGGATGATGGAGGCAGTCTATAAGAAGGTGCATAAATCTCAATAGGCTTTTAAAATGACAATAGATTAAAAACAACAAATTAATGCCAGTGATAAAATAATCCTCCAGAGGTGGGGGGGGGGGGATTCTTTTGTTGGTCTAAGTTCTAAATAATTGCTGAAGTGACTGTTTGATTTCAATATAAATGCAATCTTCAAATTAGGATGTTTTCATTATGCATATGCTAATATTAAACTTTATATCAACATGAAAGTTAATCTGAAGAACTACTTCCAAGCTTTCTTTGGACACAGTCTGTGTCCCCAGACTGTCTGGTATTACATATTCCCATGCTTAAACAGTAGCTTCAAAATAAACAATGATATAGCAATGTGCAATTTTCTTAGTTCTGAACTATTTTTTTTCCTGGTGTAGTTATATAAGGTTCAGTTCAGTTCACAGTTCAGTCGCTCAGTCGTGTCCGACTCTAAGGTTATCCAGATACAAAAACATTTACAATCAGCCTTGAACAAGGTACAGTAAAACACAAACCTTTAAAATTGCTCCCTAAAGATGGGTACACAGAAATCGTGTTCAAAAGAAAAAGTAAATACATATATATATGTATTTTTTTTTTCAATAAAAGAAAATTTTCTGCTTTTCTTTTTTGGCTATTATCATCCGTGTCATTTCATGGTTGTTACTGAAAATAATTTTATCATATAGAGAACAGGGTATTGAAGATGATCCATTCTGGGCCTTCCCTGATGGTCCAGTAGTTAACACTTCGCCTTCCAACTCAAGTAGTGCAGGTTCAGTCCCTGGTCAGGGAGCTTAGATTCCAAGTGCCTCCAGCCAAAAAACCAAAACCAAAACAGAAACAATATTGCAACAAATTCAATAAAGATTTAAAAAGTGGTCCACATTAAAAAAAACAAAAAAAGATCCACTCTAAATGTCAAAACATGAGGTATATGCAACTGAGAAGTGGTTTTGGCATTACCTTCTCTACACTCGGAGACATGGGAGGTAGAAGAAACAGTCTCCTCTTGAAGACTCCAGGGTGATACTTTCAGAGGAGAAACAGTGATTTAACATACAACAAGAAGTTTTATACTACTGTTATATAGTAAAGAGGTTGAAAACCTGTATATATTATAATCACTGAAGAGCAATATCAGAAAACACAGCAAAGATCTCAGAGGGAAGTGAGAAGAGGGATAACAGATTGGACAGAGGGTAACAAAAGTAAGTCCTCATAAAAGAGTAAGAAGAGGAGTGATCTTCTCCTCTCCTCCTTTGGGGAAAGACAAGAAAAATAGAGTATATAATAGGAAATCACATATAACTGTGAAAAATTAAATTAAATTTGATATAATAGGTAGTAAAATGCCATCACAAGTTTTTAAAGGAAAAATCATGTAATGAAAAGATTTACATCAGATTATTCTCTTTGCCAATATTAAATATAGTTCTTTAGACAGAGCTGTACTAAAAAAGAGAAGGGAATTTCAAGGAAATAGAATTCCAAATAATTTCAGTAAGAAGGTTAAAAATAATCCCCATTTTTTAAAACTTGGTAAGTTGCACGGTTGTGGAAATTGTTAAAGAATTCAATATCAATTTCCTTGTAGAAACTTTCCAGTTTTTCCACACCCTTTTAGTAACTGTTGAAAAATAGTCTATAAGCAAATTTCAATGAACAGAGCAAAATTAAAAGATGGAAAGCATGTCTATTTTAATAGCTATTTTTATAAAATAAAAATTCTGCCAAGTAAATCAAAATCACATTCCACAGCATTAACAGCCATCCTGCATTTGCCCAGGTTTAACAGCACCTGTTTCCCACAAAATTTGTAAAGGTTTTTTTTTTTTTTAATCCTACAATTAAGCATGCAAGGTGCATAAACCTACCGTACTTGGAAATGCCAAGATGTTTCCATATGGAAAATGAATTTGGAAGAAAAACCACTCTCCATTTTAAATTTCTAAAGACAACTTCACAATGCATGCATATAATATAAGTTTGCTTAAATGTATCAGTGCAACTAGTGGTATATGCTATGTAAGCCACTTAGGTGCTCAACTTTACATCAAAATTATTTAATTATAACACCTATTTCTGGGAGGTGAAGAAAAGTAGAAGGGGGATTTAGGTGTAAGAAGTTAAGGCTTTAAAGTCAGAAAGGCATAGGCTCAACCCCCAGCTCTGTGACTTACTTGTGTGAACTTGTGCATACTACTCAACCTGTTTTTAAATCTCTAAAATAGGTTTAAAATACCAATCTTTCAGGACTGCTATGAGAATTAAACTAAACAAAAAATCTAAGACCTGGCATGATTACCAGGATTCAGCAGGCATTCAATTATTATTACTAGGCTTTGCCTCCTCAGTATCTGTCCTTAAGTGCACAAGATACTATATTTTATTCATTTCTGAATATTTGCTATTCAATTTGTTCTCTTCTAAAATCACAAAGCAGAAATGTCTATTTAGTTCTTTGGCCCATTTTTTGATTGGGTCATTTATTTTTCTGGAGTTGAGCTGTAGGAGTTGCTTGTATATTCTCGAGATTAGTTGTTTGTCAGTTGCTTCATTTGCTATTATCTTCTCCCATTCTGAAGGTTGTCTTTTCACCTTGCTAATAGTTTCCTTTGATGTGCAGAAGCTTTTAAGGTTAATTAGGTCCCATTTGTTTATTTTTGCTTTTATTTCCAATATTCTGGGAGGTGGGTCATAGAGGATCCTGCTGTGATGTATGTCAGAGAGTGTTTTGCCTATGTTCTCCTCTACAGATGGCTCACAAACACATGAAAAGATGCTCAACATCACTCATTATCAGAGAAATGCAAATCAAAACCACTATGAGGTACCATTTCACACCAGTCAGAATGGCTGCAATCCAAAAGTCTACAAGTAATAAATGCTGGAGAGGGTGTGGAGAAAAGGGAACCCTCTTACACTGTTGGTGGGAATGCAAACTAGTACAGCCACTATGGAGAACAGTATGGAGATTCCTTAAAAAACTGGAAATAGACATGCCTTATGATCCAGCAATCCCACTGCTGGGCATACACACTGAGAAAACCAGAAGGGAAAGAGACACGAGTACCCCAATGTTCATCGCAGCACTGTTTATAATAGCCAGGACATGGAAGCAACCTAGATGTCCATCAGCAGATGAATGGATAAGAAAGCTGTGGTGCATATACACAATGGAGTATTATTCAGCCATTAAAAAGAATACATTTGAATCAGTTCTAATGAGGTGGATGAAACTGGAGCCTATTATACAGAGTGAAGTAAGCCAGAAAGAAAAACACCAATACAGTATACTAACGCATATATATGGAATTTAGAAAGATGGTAACAATAACCCTGTGTACGAGACAGCAAAAGAGACACTGATGTATAGAACAGTCTTATGGACTCTGTGGGAGAGGGAGAGGGTGGGAAGATTTGGGAGAATGGCATTGAAACATGTAAAATATCATGTATGAAATGAGTTGCCAGTCCAGGTTCGATGCACGATACTGGATGCTTGGGGCTGGTGCACTGGGACGACCCAGAGGGATGGAATGGGGAGGGAGGAGGGAAGAGGGTTCAGGATGGGGAACACATGTATACCTGTGGCGGATTCATTTTGATATTTGGCAAATCTAATACAGTTATGTAAAGTTTAAAAATAAAATAAAATTTAAAAAAAAAAACAAAAACAAACAAAAAAAAAAAACAAAAGCAAAAAAAAAAAAAAATCACAAAGCATTCTTATTCCCCCAGTACTTTCAACCATACGTTATAACAAATTTGTCTTATTTCCTCTATTAAAATGTAAGCTCCTTGAGTACATGGATGTTAAGCTCAGAGTCTTACCTGTAGAAGGTACTCAACAAATATCTGCAAATAAATGAATAAATCAAAGAATAAATTCAAGCATTAAGTACTGACCAACAAATATCTGTGACATATAGTCCAGTAAATTTTCCAAAAGGTAAGATTTAAAAATTCAGAAATATTTTTGTCATTCACTGTTTCTTTCTTAATTTTAATATACCTAGACATCCAACTCCTATTTTTAGAAAGTGCCCTGAGCTTTGTTCAAAAGAAAAATTCCTTGGTGGGGAGGAAATTTCAAGTTACAGAATGAGGTTTACTGTGCATTAACAGGAGGCAACGAACTCAGCACTAGTGAAAGAGCCAATGAGCACTGCCAAAACAACAGCAACGCTGATGCTGGATTTTATTAACTGAATATCTGTTACGCAGCAGGTACTGCACTTAGCGTACATTATCCATACAACACCAGCACTTGTCCTATCGGCACTGTTACTGAGGTGCCCAAGGTCACACAGTCTTTCCTAACACCCAACTACAACCACAGATCTTACTTTCCTCGACCTCACTTCTCTGCCCCAAGCTGGGATTAGTTATTTCTCTCTCATGTATAACCCTGTACACTCACCAACATAGCACCTTCGACTTTGTATTGTAACTGCAGGTTTATTCCTCTGTATCTTCCACTAGAATGAAAACTGTGAGCCTAAGTCACCTTAATACTGCATCCTAGCTCTTAGAACATAATGTCTGGAACACTTTTACTTGTTTAACGTAGGCAGGAGTGAATGAACGGATGAAATGGTGGAGGCAGAATTACAACTGGTACCTGACTCCGAATCTTATAATTTTTTTCTTCTCTTAAATTTTTGGCCATGCTGTGTGACATGGGGATCTTAGTTCCCTGACCAAGGACTGAACCTGCACCCGCTACATGGGAAGCATGCAGTCTTCACCCCTGACTGCCAGGGACATCCTGACTCCTAATTTTAGACTTTAATTCTATACCATGGTCCCCACCAACACCCCACCTAATAATAATTCCAATTTTGTAAATTCGTATTATTTTGTAAACTTCGCTTATTCAAGATTTTTATAAAAATTTGTGGGATTTCTTCAACTCACAAATTAGATGTTAATGAAACAAATTATTACCAAATATACCAACTGATTTGATAAGGTGGCACCATGAAAACAAGCAAATCTAGTAATTTCATATGAGAACATTCTGGGTTTAGTAAGTCAAAAATGCAGATATGTTGACACCAATAACCATAGATCTTATTACAGTCCAAAACACAACTTCTAAAATCCTAGTAACAATATTACATACATTTATTATTTTGGATACTTCTATAAAGCAAAGTAGACAAAAGGCTTGGAAATAAATCCACAAATTTTTGAAATATCCACTTGATTTCACTAAACTGATTTTTCAATAACCGTGTGCATAAATCTGTTAACTACATAAGTTTAAAGGTTAATTTAAGATGACTTATTAGAAAGCCTAAAAACTTCTTGCCTGCTTTGTAGATGTCAAAGCTCAAAATTACATACATAAGTTAGCTAGTCAGTTTTCTAGAATGAATATGCTCTCTACAAATTCCATATACTCAGTATGTTTGAGAAAGACGTATCTCTTGTGTTTTTTTTGCAATTATAAAATTCCAAAAGGAATCACCTCAACTCATCATCTTACCCAATTTCAACACACAAAAGGACAATTTAGGGGCCCCTAAAGTCATTCTGTTTAAGTATGGATTTCACAGGAGGAGGGAACTTGAAGGATCATTGATCTGGGAGCAACCAATGCTAACATCTAGGTTGTCATAATCAATCTGCTTTAATTATCAACAAGGTTTTCCCATTTCTGACCAGTCATTTGGAGCTGACCTCTGACAAGTACTTACAAGTCATCGAAATCTCATTTTATTTTATAGCCTCATATTTGTTATTGGGCTAATCTTTACCTGTTCTACATCACACAACAGCTTAAATATTTGAATGGCCCAGCAATAAATTTCCATGGTCCCCCTGGGTCAGTCAGATGTTAGCTGTTAAGTAAAGCTAAAAGGATCTATGCTTCATAAATTTCCTTCAGGGTCCACATTTGCTCTTACAGGCTAGGCTTTCAAGCCCAAACATCTTTATAGCTTTGTGCAGTGATTTATTAACTCCTCCTTGTTTTTATCCGAAAAGATCAATCACATATGTATCAATAAGCTGGTGTGCTGGTGACTGCTTTTTATTGTACATATAACCACCTGCCTTTAATACAACCTCAGTCTAAAGCTTTTGTAAGCTCTTGCTGGATTTTAACAACCTTCACCTGTTTCTAATTTGGTACAAAACATATGGTTTAGCTCTGCTATTTCAATCGAGGCCAGCTTTTCCTCTTATGGACCCAACAATATAAAAGAAAACAAATCCAGAGCACAAAAACAGAAATTTGGAGGATATTATACACACACACACACACACACACCCACACCCACACTTACTTGCCCCATTACTTCTGAATAGCACTTTTGACAAATAACAGGAATGAATTATTTTACAGATATGAAATTATTACATTTCTTTTGCAAATAATTAGATGTATTCCACATTACTCGTGAGGTTTCTAAGAATTTTGTTCAAACCGCGAAAATGGTTGTCTAGCCGGCAACAGCCATATCTAGCTGCTTGTGTGGTTAGGGAAGAGAGTATCCTATCTTTTTATTAAGGAATCTACACCTGGCTAAGTGAAACCAAATTTCCCTTTCTCTCTCCTTATCCCTCTCTAAATGAGACCAAAAGTTTAAGAGGCAGGGTGCCGGCAGCTCTCTCAGAGAACCACCGCCTAACCCAGCATGGTCAAGTCAATACTAAAATTCAGCGTGTCTGGGTGATAGGGTATGGAGGAGTAAATCCTCAGGAAAAAATGACTAATAGAAATAACTAGGAAAGGCAGAGAAGTCAACACAGCCTCCCACAGCTCTACCAGACTTTTCTATACAGTTACATTTGCAGTCATGGTGGAACCTGACAACACTGGCCACAGGTGGCATTTAATCTCCCATTCATATTCCTCTCATCCTTTGAGGCCCACTGCAAATACTCGATCCACTGAAGCCTCCCCCAGGTCCCAGGTCAGAATGGATGGTGCTTTAAGATACATCCGTATTTATCCTTCATTTGGAAGCACATACTCAATGTATAGCTTTGCTTTACAATCATGTATTTACATGTCTCTCTCTTGTACAATATATTATATAACAGGCACTGAATAAATGCTTGTTGAATTGCATTAAATTGGTTTACAAATAAAACAGGTTTGTATAAATAAAGCATACTTAAAATTTTATATTTATTTATTAAAATAATACATGTACAGGGTTTAAAATGTCAATTGCTCTACAAACCTGATGGCAAACATATTAGTTCATATGTTTACTAGGCAACACCTTATCTCTACCTCAACTCCTAAACCCAATGCTTTAAGCTGCTTTTAAAAACTTTACCCTTATACATAGAACCCTCTTACACTGTTGGTGGGAATGCAAGCTAGTACAGCCACTATGGAGAACAGTGTGGAGATTCCTTAAAAAAATTGGAAATAGAACTGCCTTATGACCCAGCAATCCCACTGCTGGGCATACACACCGAGGAAACTGGAAATGAAAGAGACACGTGTACCCCAATGTTCATCACAGCACTGTTTATAATAGCCAGGACATGGAAGCAACCTAGATGTCCATCAGCAGATGAATGGATAAGAAAGCTGTGGTACAATGCAGTAAGATTAGATCTCAATAACAGGAGAAAAACTATTAAAAATTCCAACATATGGAGGATGAATAACACGCTGCTGAATAACCAACAAATCACAGAAGAAATCAAAAAAGAAATAAAAATTTGCATAGAAATGAATGAAAATGAACACACAACAACCCAAAACCTGTGGGACACTGTAAAAGCAGTGCTAAGGGGAAACTTCATAGCAATACAGGCATACCTCAAGAAACAAGAAAAAAGTCAAATAAATAACCTAACTCTACACCTGAAGCAACTAGAAAAGGAAGAAATGAAGAACCCCAGGGTTAGTAGAAGGAAAGAAATCTTAAAAATTAGGGCAGAAATAAATGCAAAAGAAACAAAAGAGACTATAGCAAAAATCAACAAAGCCAAAAGCTGGTTCTTTGAAAGGATAAATAAAATTGACAAACCATTAGCCAGACTCATCAAGAAACAAAGGGAGAAAAATCAAATCAATAAAATTAGAAATGAAAATGGAGAGATCACAACAGACAACACAGAAAAACAAAGGATCATAAGAGACTACTATCAGCAATTATATGCCCATAAAATAGACAACATGGAAGAAATGGACAAATTCTTAGAAAAGTACAACTTTCCAAAACTGAACCAGGAAGAAATAGAAAATCTTAACAGACCCATCACAAGCACAGAAATTGAAACTGTAATCAAAAATCTTCCAGCAAACAAAAGCCCAGGTCCAGACGGCTTCACAGCTGAATTCTACCAAAAATTTAGAGAAGAGCTAACACCTATCCTACTCAAACTCTTCCAGAAAATTGCAGAGGAAGGTAAACTTCCAAACTCATTCTATGAGGCCACCATCACCCTAATACCAAAACCTGACAAAGATGCCACAAAAAAAGAAAACTACAGGCCAATATCACTGATGAACATAGATGTAAAAATCCTTAACAAAATTCTAGCAATCAGAATCCAACAACACATTAAAAAGGTCATACACCATGACCAAGTGGGCTTTATCCCAGGGATGCAAGGATTCTTCAATATCCGCAGATCAATCAATTGTAATACACCACATTAACAAATTGAAAAATAAAAATCATATGATTATCTCAATAGATGCAGAGAAAGCCTTTGACAAAATTCAACATCCATTTATGATCAAAACTCTCCAGAAAGCAGGAATAGAAGGAACATACCTCAACATAATAAAAGCTATATATGACAAACCCACAGCAAACATTATCCTCAATGGTGAAAAATTGAAAGCATTTCCTCTAAAGTCAGGAACAAGACAAGGGTGCCCACTTTCACCATTACTATTCAACATAGTTTTGGAAGTTTTGGCCACAGCAATCAGAGCAGAAAAAGAAATAAAAGGAATCCAAATTGGAAAAGAAGTAAAACTCTCACTGTTTGCAGATGACATGATCCTCTACATAGAAAACCCTAAAGACTCCACCAGAAAATTACTAGAACTAATCAATGACTATAGTAAAGTTGCAGGATATAAAATCAACACACAGAAATCCCTTGCATTCCTATACACTAATAATGAGAAAACAGAAAGAGAAATTAAGGAAACAATTCCATTCACCATTGCAACGGAAAGAATAAAATACTTAGGAATATATCTACCTAAAGAAACTAAAGACCTATATATAGAAAACTATAAAACACTGGTGAAAGAAATCAAAGAGGACACTAATAGATGGAGAAATATACCATGTTCATGGATTGGAAGAATCAATATAGTGAAAATGAGTATACTACCCAAAGCAATTTATAGATTCAATGCAATCCCTATCAAGCTACCAATGGTATTTTTCAGAGAGCTAGAACAAATAATTTCACAATTTGTATGGAAATACAAAAAACCTTGAATAGCCAAAGCGATCTTGGGAAAGAAGAATGGAACTGGAGGAATCAACCTGCCTGACTTCAGGCTCTACTACAAAGCCACAGTCATCAAGACAGTATGGTACTGGCACAAAGACAGAAATATAGATCAATGGAACAAAATAGAAAGCCCAGAGATAAATCCACGCACATATAGACACCTTATCTTTGACAAAGGAGGCAAGAATATACAATGGATTAAAGACAATCTCTTTAACAAGTGGTGGTGGGAAAACTGGTCAACTACTTGTAAAAGAATGAAACTAGACCACTTTCTAACACCATAAACAAAAATAAACTCAAAATGGATTAAAGATCTAAATGTAAGACCAGAAACTATAAAACTCCTAGAGGAGAACATAGGCAAAACACTCTCCGACATAAATCACAGCAGGATCCTCTATGACCCACCTCCCAGAATATTGGAAATAAAAGCAAAAATAAACAAATGGGACCTAATTAAACTTAAAAGCTTCTACACAACAAAGGAAACTATTGGCAAGGTGAAAAGACAGCCTTCAGAATGGGAGAAAATAATAGCAAATGAAGCAACTGACAAACAACTAATCTCAAAAATATACAAGCAACTCCTACAGCTCAACTCCAGAAAAATAAATGACCCAATCAAAAAATGGGCCAAAGAACTAAACAGACATTTCTCCAAAGAAGACATACAGATGGCTAACAAACACATGAAAAGATGCTCAACATCACTCATTATCAGAGAAATGCAAATCAAAACCACTATGAGGTACCATTTCACGCCAGTCAGAATGGCTGCGATCCAAAAGTCTACAAGCAATAAATGCTGGAGAGGGTGTGGAGAAAAGGGAACCCTCTTACACTGTTGGTGGGAATGCAAACTAGTACAGCCACTATGGAGAACAGTGTGGAGATTCCTTAAAAAACTGGAAATAGAACTGCCTTATGATCCAGCAATCCCACTGCTGGGCATACACACTGAGGAAACCAGAAGGGAAAGAGACACGTGTACCCCAATGTTCATCGCAGCACTATTTATAATAGCCAGGACATGGAAGCAACCTAGATGTCCATCAGCAGATGAATGGATAAGAAAGCTGTGGTACATATACACAATGGAGTATTACTCAGCCATTAAAAAGAATACATTTGAATCAGTTCTAATGAGGTGGATGAAACTGGAGCCTATTATACTGAGTGAAGTAAGCCAGAAAGAAAAACACCAATACAGTATACTAATGTATATATATGGAATTTAGAAAGATGGTAACAATAACCCTGTATACGAGACAGCAAAAGAGACACTGATGTATAGAACAGTCTTTTGGACTCTGTGGGAGAGGGAGAGGGTGAGATGATTTGGGAGAATGGCATTGAAATATGTATAATATCATATATGAAACGAGTCGCCAGTCCAGGTTCAGTGCATGATACTGGATGCTTGGGCTGGTGCACTGGGACGACCCAGAGGGCGGGTATGGGGAGGGAGGAGGGGGGAGGGAGGAGGGTTCAGGATGGGGAACACGTGTATGCCTGTGGCGGATTCATTTCGATATATGGCAGAACCAATACAATGTTGTAAAGTTTAAAAATAAAATAAAAAACAAAACAAAAACAAAAAAAAAAGAAAGCTGTGATACATATACACAATGGAGTATTACTCAGCCATTAAAAAGAATATATTTGAATCAGTTCTAATGAGGTGGATGAAACTGGAGCCTATTATACAGAGTGAAGTAAGCCAGAAAGAAAAACACCAATACAGTATACTAACGCATATATGTGGAATTTAGAAAGATGGTAACAATAACCCTGTATACAAGACAGCAAAAGAGACACTGACGTATAGAACAGTCTTTTGGACCCTGTGGGAGAGGGAGAGGGTGGGATGATTTGGGAGAATGGCATTGAAACACGTATAATGTCATATATGAAACGAGTCGCCAGTCCAGGTTCAATGCACGATACTGGATGCTTGGGGCTGGTGCACTGGGATGACCAGAGGGATGGTATGGGGAGGGAGGAGGGTTCAGGATGGGGAACACATGTAAACCTGTGGTGGATTCATGTTGATATATGGCAAAAACAATACAATATTGTAAAGTTAAAAAATAAAATAAAAAAAGGAAAAAAAATAAAAACTTTACCCTACACATAAATATAATTAATATCCAATATTCCTGTTTCCTGATTCTCTGGCTTTAGAAGCAATCTATTGACAACCTATGGAGGAAGACGAGAATTTCTCTTTCCCGCGTTGCTTCCCCATCTCTTACCAAAACACCCACACTTTTTAGCATTCTCTCGACAGGGTCAACACCAGGTTTTTTTGGAATTCCCTGGTGTTCTGGCGGTTAAGACTTAGTGCTTTCACTGCCAGGGCCCAGGTTCAGTCCATTAGCTGGGAAACTAAGACTCCACAAGCCATGTGTGACCGAAAAACAAAAACACACCACATTTTGGGGTGAAATTAATATGCAATGTTACAATATTATAACTATGTAACTATTACTTTGAGTTGAGTCACACAATGAATAACACTTGTATTTTCTTTCTTTTCAACTTGGTTCTTCCTGGAGTTCAACAGCCATCTAGTTTCTTCCTTTACTGATGTAGTGTGTGTGTGTCACTCAGTCGTGTCTGACTCTTTGTGATCCCATGGACTGTCCCACCAGGCTCCTCTGTCCATGGAATTTCTCAGGCAAGAACACTGGAGTAGGCTGCCATTCCCTTCTCTAGCTCTTCCCAACCCAGGAATAGAAACCAGGTCTCCTGCATTGCAAGCAGATTCTTTACCGTATGAGCCACTAGGGAAGCTTCATTGATGTACCTTTAACTAATTCATACCCTGACTCCCTCCCTGAAAGCAATGAAAATTTCCTCAAAATGTAATTGACTAAATCAGACAATTTGTCCATTTCACTCTTTGTCTGCCTGCTCTGTAGGCCAGTTGAAGAGCTGACCTTCTACAGTTTCCCTTCACCAACATTCTGAGAGCCCTCTGCTTCTCTGCTGCTCTGGATCCCTTCTTTTCCTCGAATGATGTCTACCTTTCACTTGGTTTGTTCCCTTGTATTAGTAGAGCACATCTTTCAGGAGTGCCCTTTGAAAGGTGTGTAGGTCGGTTTTTTAGGATCACTATGACTGAAATGACTTTTCTACCCTCTTAACTGATTGATACTTTAACATATACAGGCATACCTTGTTTTTATTGTGCTTTGCTTTATCATGCTTCACAGATACTGCATTTTTTACAAATTGAAGGTTGTGGCAACCCTGTGGTAAGTCTACCAGCACCACTTCTTTTGGACGGAATTTGCTCACTTTCACGTCTCTGTGCCATATTTTGATAATTTTTGCAGTATTTCAAACGTTTTCATTATTTTATTTATTATGGTGATCTGTGATCAGTGATCTTTGATGTTCAGTTCAGTTCAGTTCAGTCGCTCAGTCGTGTCTGACTTTGCGACCCCATGAATCGCAGCACGCCAGGCCACCCTGTCCATCGAGTCAGTGATGCCATCCAGCCATCTCATCCTCTGTCGTCCCCTTCTCCTCCTGCCCCTAATCCCTCCCAGCATCAGAGTCTTTTCCAATGAGTCAACTCTTCGCATGAGGTGGCCAAAGTACTGGAGTTTCAGCTTCAGCATCATTCCCTCCAAAGAAATCCCAGGGCTGATCTCCTTCAGAATGGACTGGTTGGATCTCCTTGCAGTCCAAGGGACTCTCAAGAGTCTTCTCCAACAGTTCAAAAGCATCAATTCTTCAGCGCTCAGCCTTCTTCACAGTCCAACTCTCACATCCATACATGACAACAGGAAAAACCATAGCCTTGACTAGACGGACCTTTGTTGGCAAAGTAATGTCTTTGATGTTACTATTTTTGATAATAATAAACATCTTTGATGTTACTATTGCAAAAAGATTACCACTTGCTGAAGGCTCAGATGATGGTTAACAATTTTTAGCAGTGAAGTATTTTTTTATTAAGGTATGTACATTCTCTTTTTAGACATAATGCTGCTGTACATGATAGACCTAACTTTTATATGCACTGCTGCTGCTGCTAAGTCACTTCAGTTGTGTCCGACTCTGTGTGACCCCATAAATGGCAGCCCACCAGGCTCCCCCGTCCCTGGGATTCTCCAGGCAAGAACACTGGAGTGGGTTGCCATAGGAAACCAAAAAATTATTGTGGCATATATATTGTGGCAGCCCAGAATCAAGCCCACAGTCTTGCTGAGGTATGTCATATGTAAGCTGAACTTATAGAGATAATTTTCCCATGGCATTTTGAGGGCCCTGTTCCCTCACTTTCTTTCAGTGTTGCCTTTGAGCAGTCAGATGTCACCATTCCCATTCCACCACATGTATCTGCCCCCTCTGTAAGCCTTCAGAATCTTCACCGTACCTCTACCATTTCAAAATATTAGTATCACGCTGCTGGGCACTCACTCACTCCTACAGTCTGAAATCAAATCTTTCAATGACGGGAATTTTTCTTGTATTACTTCTTGGGATAATCTCCTACTCTCCTGTTTTCTCTTTTTCTGTCCTCACTGTTACATGAATGTTGGATTGAATTTTTTTTTTTTTTAAATTTTATTTTATTTTTAAACTTAACATAACTGTATTAGATTTGCCAAATATCAAAATGAATCCGCCACAGGTATACATGTGTTCCCCATCCTGAACCCTCCTCCCTCCTCCCTCCCCATTCCATCCCTCTGGGTCGTCCCAGTGCACCAGCCCCAAGCATCCAGTATCGTGCATCGAACCTGGACTGGCAACTCATTTCATACATGATATTTTACATGTTTCAATGCCATTCTCCCAAATCTTCCCACCCTCTCCCTCTCCCACAGAGTCCATAAGACTGTTTTATACATCGGTGTCTCTTTTGCTGTCTCGTACACAGGGTTATTGTTACCATCTTTCTAAATTCCATATATATGCGTTAGTATATGGATTGAATTTTTAATGTTTTTTTTTTTTTTTTTTGGTTGTTGTTGAGATTTCCTCAAGTTCACCTTCCAACTTTTTGTCCTGATTTTTTTATTCCATCATTTTCCTTTCTGAAGCTCTGTCTGTCTTCTAATGAATGCTCATTTTCATACCATCTTGTTTTTGTTCTTGGATTAAGTACTTTTCCTTGTCTCATAGAGCATATTAATAGCCTTTAAATTTTTTTTTGCCTTTTATAAGAAGTCAAGTTTACTGAGGTATAATTGATATGTAACATTATATTAGTCCCATTGTACAGTGTTAGGTATAGATTTTTCAGTTTTTTGTTGATCCCTGTTTTCTTCCTTCCACATTTCTTTGATTATTTTAGCTTCTGTATTTCATGTAAGTGCTCTCTCCAAATATCTGAGGATCCTTGGTTGACCATTTTAAAAGTGAGGCATTGAAAAAGTGAGGCACTAAAAAAGTGACTAAAAATCTGCCACAGGATTGGCCAAGTGGCAAGTTTTATTACTCTGGGGTGGTGCACTAAGGCTGAACAGTTTCAGTGGAACACATACAACTGTAAGAAATTGTATTTACTCTTGTGAAGTGAAAGTTGGTCAGTCGTGTCCAACTCTTTGTGACCCTATGGATTGTACAGTCCATGGAATTCTCCAGGCCAGAATACAGGAGTGGGTAGCCTTTCCCTTCTCCAGGGGATATTCCCAACAAAGGGATCAAACCCAGGTCTCCAACATTGCAGGCAGATTCTTTACCAGCTGAGCCATAAGGGAAGCCCAAGAACACTGGAGTGGGTAGCCTATCCCTTCTCTAGTGAATCTTCCCAATCTAGGAACCGAACCACACTGCAGGCAGGTTCTTTACCAACTGAGCTATGTAGACATTCACTTAATTTCTCTTCTTAGTTTGGCAACTCTGCCTTTATTTATGGTGGCTGTCCCTAAACCCAGGGTTAGTCTAGTTCATTCAATCTCTTAAGAATAAACTTCATATTTTCTGCAGATGCAGGGAGAGGTAATTGCATGAGAATGACATTCTTATGGCACATTTCTTTCTTTTTTTAAAAACTTTTTCTGTTGTACTGGAATATAGCCGATTAACAATGTTGTGACAGTTTCACGTGAACAGTGAAGGGACTCCGCCATTCATATACATGGATCCATTCTCCCCCAAACTCCCCTCTAATCCAGGCTAGGACACACTGACTCCTAATCCAGACTTGAGCTTTTTGGGATTTTTGCAGCAAGAATCAGGGTTGCTTCCTAACTTTACCCCTTGCATGCTCTTAAACTTTTCCAGTCGGCTAAGTAGGTCAGTTGCTACTCCCCCATCCATTTTCTGGTTTTCACAAATTTTTGTTGATATGTCCTTTCTCTTGAGGTTGCCTCTCATATTCTTTTCATCACTATGGGTTTCTGCCTTTAAAATTTTAATCCTTTTTTTTTTAGTGTCACTTAGGGGAGAAAAAATAAGCACATCTGTTCAGTTAGAAGTTTAAAGTTCATTATTAACAACTAAAATAGCTTTTATCTGTCATATTTTTGTGCTGTGCTTTACACATATAATCGAATTTTTAAAACAACCCTATGGCAGAGATGGGTGATCATTACCCAATACTCATTCTCTTTTTTTGTGGTTAGCAGAACCCCTAAAGGTTATTAGTTCACCCAGAAGAAACATATTTCTTGGTCTCTTGTGGAGGCTGGAGAATGTGGAAGTCTTTAGATCTTCAGAGAAGGGAAGAGTGCCCTTTTCTTGCTGGTTGAATAATGACTGACACTCCAACAACCATTTTGTTTGATAAGAGCCATACCCTGAGGATGGCAGAGCATAGAGCTTGAAGGAGCCTGGATTTTCTGAAGCATTTATGGAACTTCATTCCAACCCTGGATTACTGATTCCTGGATTTTTATGTGCAATAATAAAATTTTATATGCTTAAGTCATTGTTAATTTGAGGCTTCTGTTATATACAGACAAACCCCAAACCGATATCATTTCCCCAAAATGAAGCTTGGAAAGTGATTTGTCCAAGATTAGGGTGAGAAGGAGGAGACCTAACTCAGGTCTTATACCAAACTCCATATTTTAACCACAGGCTTTCTTCAAACCTTTCTTCAAACTATTGTATCCTAGAACCAGATACAGATATATGTCACAATTTGAGAATTGAATTTGATTACTATCCCACGAAAAAATAATATAAATGTACGAGCCAGAGTTCTGCTCACTCTTACACAAGAGGTAAGAATAACTTCTTTTCTGAATTTTACTTAACTAAATGATAGGAAAATATGCTTTTGAAACACGCAAAATCAGTTATGTGTTTTTCACCAAATGGGGATATATTGTTAGAGATGACCTATCTAATTGAAAAGGTAGACTTTAACACAGACAGAAGGGAAGTTATCGCACAGAATAATGAAGATCCATACCAGTTATTAAGATGCTCTTCACAAATAAAAAACACAGTGATTTCAAACATAAGCCCCACATTAAATGGTACAGTAGTTTACAGAGAGAGTAAAAAGCCAGTAATGTATTTATTAACAAATTGGTTCTTAACTGATTTGCTGAGAAATACTTCCCAGATGCCCCTCAACTGATGATAATTATTTCCATGTCTTTGTTGATGATGCATATATAACTCATGTGGCACTCTTCTATTTTAAATTTTAAATTGGAGAAAAATGAGGAAATTACTATACACTCACTACCCATTTTTTAAAATTTTTTGCCTTTTTCATTAAAATAAATGAAGTATTTACAGATAAAGTAAGCCTCCTTTGTTCCCTACTCCTACTGTCATTAGTTAGGACTCTTTCAACTTCAACTAACAGAAAATCCAAATTAACTAATTTAAATAAAAAGAATGGAGAGAGATTCAGTTCAGTTGCTCAATCGTGTCTGACTCTTTGCGACCTTATGAATCACAGCACGCCAGGCCTCCCTGTCCATCACTAACTCCTGGAGTTTACCCAAACTCATGTCCATAGAGTCGGTGATGCCATCCAGCCATGTCATCCTCTGTCGTCCCCTCTCCTCCTGCCCCCAATCCTTCCCAGCATCAGGGTCTTTAGTTTCAACTAACTCAGGAACTTGATAACTTTATCCAAAACCCAGGATTTCCCATCCTTCCTCTCTGCCACTATCTATATATATTACTAGCACCCCAAGTCATATGTGGCTTAGTACATAAAACCATTCCCAGAAACACCTCAGAAAACTTGCCATAACTGTGACCGAGTTTATGCATGGAACCAAGCACTGGTGATGGAATGGAATTATTCTGACTGGTAAAAAGCCAGTTCTAATTTACTCCCTGGGGCTGAGGCCCAATTTCCATACAGCAAATGAAGAGAAAGAGTAACCAAATGGAGCTTTGCTGGTAAGTAGGAATCCAAGAATGGCTGTGGGCAGACAAGCAACTTCACTTGACATGGCTTTTCTCACAAGCCACTAGCTTTATAAATTTGGTGAACATCTATATACATTACTTTTTATACTTTTAAAATACAAATGTTTAAATCAATAATGATAGACCATGTATATCATTCTGCAACTCACTTTTCCCCTCAATATTTTTTTATTATAAGGGGAATAATAACAGCATTAATCTCATATTGCTGTTGTGACAATAAATATATAATTATATAGGTAAATCATTTTCAACAGTATCTGAAACAGTAAGAGCAACTATAATTTTGAGTGATTACTATTGTTGTTATTAATCTTTGTATTCCTAGAATACAGAATGTATTCATATCTATTGTGGGTTTTTACTGTGTACATTTGGCTAAACAGGAACTATTTCCCAGAATACCATCACCCATGTGGATCCAGGCTAGAGCTGAACAACAACTGGTATGAAATTTGGAAGACAGAAGTGAAGCAGCAACCATTAAGCTCTGAGGCAAATGGTGGTTAGACCCAGTAAGAGACAGACATCAGGCTGCCTGTGGATCCGTCTGGTCTTTGTGCTCCTGTTCTGCACTGAGCTCTTGTTCCCAACTGCTGGTGCTGCTGACCAACAGTGACTCCAGGCCCACTGACAGATGCAGCGGTAACAGTCTTCCATAGACGCCTCCTCACCTGCTCCCCTTTGGGGTTCCATTCAGCAGCTGGTTACATCTCGCTTCCCATTTCCTGGCCTGAGCTGTCCACCTGCACCAAGCTTCTGTAGAACTGGTTAGAGACTTTCTCTAGTCATCCAACTCTCCCTTTTGGACTCTTCTCCAGCTTCTCCTACAATTTTATAATATCTTACTCCAATAATAATTCCCTTATACCATAATATTCATAGTGATTCTGCTTACCTGACTGAAATCTGATGGAATTCATATCCTTTCATAATCCTTTGATTGAGCTGTTTACCTTAACTACTGAACCAAGAGCTTTTTATACTGTCTGTGTCCCATCCTTCCTTCTTTCCTTCCTTTCTTTTGCTACTTATATGCTAAAGTTTCCACTCACTAACTTATACAAGGAATTTTTTTTAATTCCATCTTGGTAGGAAGAAGGGATCTCCAATGATTTTCTGCACAAAAAATCACAGTTTCCAAAAAGTACTTGAATATCCTATTTATTTTTAGCCAAATTAGTTTCTGATATACTTTCACAAAAATCAGAGTAGCAGACGACCTAGTTAAACCAACTACATATATATATGTACATTCATTTATTTATATCTTTCATGTCCTTCATTATCATTTTTATAATGTTTTACATTTTTCACTGATAAAGGTCTTTCACATTTTTATTAAATATAGCACTAGGTACTCATATGGTACTCACTTTCTGTTCGGTTATTACTGGTATATAAAAATCTTATTAATTTTCATGTTGATTTTATAGCCAACAAATGTGCTAATTTTCTAATAGTTTACAGATCCCCTCACATTTTTTATATTATAATATTCATATTGGTAAAAATTTATCCACTTAAAATATTTATACCTCATCTATTTTCTCTATTAATTACATAGACCAGGACATCAAGTATAATGTTTTATTCTAAAGATAATAACTAGCATCCTAATCTGCTTTTTGACTTTCATGGAAAATAGTTTCATTATTTAACCTAATAGTTGCTCTAGGTTTGATAACTATTCTTTATCATTTTAAGGAAATTCTGTTTTTTTCTAGTTTTACAACAACTGACACTACTATTTGCAATCATTTGAGGTTTTACTAAATGCCACATATATTTTTCATATATTGGCTTATTTAATCCACACAGACTCCTAACCAGGTGGGTACTATTATTATCTCCATTTTACAGACAATAAAGCATTGGGAGACAAATAACCTGTCCAAGGTCACAGAGTGTAGTGGTTTCCTATTATTGTTTTAAAGAAATATTTTCCTATTATTGTTTTAAAGAAATATAAAACATTTATCAGATTAAAACAATACATATCATAAATCTTAAAAGTTTTCATTACAAGGGAAAAATCATAATTTTGTAGGTGATGGATGGTAACTAGCCTTATTATAATGATTAATTCTCAGCATATACAAATATTGAATCATTATATTGTATATCTGAAACTAATACAATGTTATAAGTCAATTATACCTTAATTTTTTAAAAAACTACTCATTTATTAGCTAATATGTTCTGTAGGTCAAAAGTCCATGCAAAGCATAGGTGACTTTTCTGCCGAACATCTAACAAGTACAAAATCAAGACATTGGCCAGGCTGTGCTCTCATGTATAGCTCAGCATCATTCTCCAGGCTCACTCAGCTTGTTAGCAGAATTTAGTTCCTGTGGTTGTAGGGCTGAGCAAGCTCCTTGTGAGCCATCAGCCGGATTTCACTCTCCGCTCTTAGAGGTTGCCTCATGTCTTAGCCACATGGTCTGCTCCATAAGCAGTTGACAACATAGCAGTCTGCATGTCTGCAGGTTAGCAAGGAGTATCTGTCACTACTTCTTGGCTCTTCTAGGGGGCCAGGTGATTAGGTCTGGCCCACCAGATAATCTCCTTTAATACTAACTTTAAATTCAAACGATTAGTGGCCTTCATCATGGGAGTGAAATTCCATTATATTAATTCCATTCATTCACTCCATTATGTAAGTCCTGTCACACCCAAGGAGAAGGAACTGCACAGGGCATGTATATCAGGAGAGTGGGAACTGGAGTGCTGTTTTCAATTCTGCCAACTGGACACAATAAATAAGAGTCTGGATTCAAACTGATGGCATGTAGTTCCACAGTTTATGCTCCTAATCAAAACCTATTATTGTCTTTCTAAATAAGTGTTGAATTTTACTGAATGCTTTTCCTGCATTTATTAAAACAACTATATGATATTTCTGTTAATGAGTAAGTTATGTAAAAGACTTTAAGGCTGAACCATGGACTCTTCTGAACTGCTGCTAGATTCAGCTTGCATACATTTTAACTTGTATTTTTGTATTTATGTCCATAAATTGATTTGTCTATTAGTTTGTTTTTCATATTGTCCTGAGCGGGTTGTTTATTAAATGCTTTCAAGGCAAAAGTTTGCTTACCGTACCTCTTTAAGTTACTGCCTTCACTCAGTTTTTGACCTAAGTATTCCTTATTTTAGTGTTAACTAATAGATACATTTAAGATTCTTTTTTTAATACTACATTTTCAGTGTTGGTCCAGATATCTAGTTGCTCATGTCTGACTCTTTGTAGCCCATGAACAGCAGCCTGACAGGTTCCTCTATCCATGTAATTCTCCAGGCAAGAATACTGGAGTGGGTAGCCATTCCCTTCTCCAGAGGATCTTTCAATCCAGGGACTGAACCCAGGTCTCCTATGTTGCAGGCAGATTCTGAGCCACCAGGGAAGCCAAAAAAAAAAAAAAAAAAAAAAGATTGCTATGTGTGTGAATTGCTCAGTCATGGCCGACCCTTTTGCAATTCCATGGACCTTTTAGCCCACCAGGCCTCTCTGCCCATGGAATTTTCCAGGCAAAAATATTGGAGTGGGTTGACATTTCCTTCTCCAAGGGATATTCCTGATCCAGGGATGGAACCCATGTCTCCTGCGTCTCCTGAATTGGCAGGCAGATTCTTTAGCTCATTTCACAAGTTAGCATAATAATGCTCAAAATCCTTCAAGCTAGACTTCAACTGTACATGAACCAAGAACTTCCAGATGTACAAGCTGGATTTAGAAAAGGCAGAGGAACCACAGATCAAATTGTCAACATCTATTGGATCATCAAAAAAGCAAGAGAGTTCCAGAAAAGCATCTACTTCTGCTTTATTGACTATGCCAAAACCTTTGACTGTGTGGATCACAACAAACTGGAAAATTCTTCAAGAGATGGGAATACCAGACCACCTGACCTGCCTCTTGAGAAATCTGTATGCAGGTCAGGAAGCAACAGTTAGAACTGGACATGGGAAAACAGACTGGTTCCAAATAGGAAAAGGACTACATACATCAAGGCTGTCTATTGTCACCCTGCTTATTTAACTTATTTGCAGAGTATATCATGCAAAAAGCCAGGCTGTATGAATCACAAGCTGGAGTCAAGACTGCCAGAAGGAATATCAACAACCTCAGATTTGCAGATGATACCACTTAATGGCAAAAAGCAAAGAGGAACTAAAAAGCCTCTTGATGAGGGTGAAAGAGGAGAGTGAAAAAGCTGGCTTAAAACTCAACATTCTAAAAAACTAAGATCTTGGCATCTAGTCCCATCACTCCATGGCAAATAGATGGGGAAACAGTGACAGATTTTATTTTCTTGGGCTCCAAAAGCACTCTGGACTGTGACTGTAGCCATGAAAGTAAAAGACGCGTGCTTTTAAAAAGCTGTGACCAACCTAGACAGCATATTAAAAAGCAGAGACATCACTCTGCTAATAAAGGTCCATATAGTCAAAGCTTGGAGAAGGCAATGGCACCCCACTCCAGTACTCTTGCCTGGAAAATCCCATGGACGGAGGAGCCTGGTAGGCTGCAGTCCATAGGGTCGCTAAGAGTCGGACACGACTGAGCGACTTCACTTTCACTTTTCTCTTTTCATGCACTGGAAAAGGAAATGGCAACCCACTCCAGTATTCTTGCCTGGAGAATCCCAGGGACGGGGGAGCCTGGTGGGCTGCCGTCTATGGGGTCGCACAGAGTCGGACACGACTGAAGCGACTTAACATAGCATAGCATAGCATAGTCAAAGCTATGGTTTTCCAGCAGTCATGTATGGATGTGAGAGTTGGACCATGGAGAAGCAGAGTGCTGAAGAATTGATGCTTTCAAACTGTGGTACTGGAGAAGAATCTTGAGAGTCCCTTGGACATTAAGGAAATCAAACCAATCAGGAAAGGAAATCAACTTTGGATATTCACTGGAATGAACTAATGCTGAAGCTGAAGCTCCAATACTTTTGCTACCTGATGCAAAGAGTTGACTCACTGGAAAAGACCATGATGCTGGGAAAGATTGAGGGCAAGAGGAGAAGGGGGCAACAGAGGATAAGATGGTTAGATGGCATCACTGACTCAATGGACATGAGTTTGAGCAAACTCCAGGAGATAGTGAAGAACAGGGAATCCTGGCATGTTGCAGTTCATGGGGTCACAAAGAGTCCAACACAACTTAATGACTGAACAACAACAACCAGTTATCTATTCTATGATGCTCTGGAAACAGGTCCTATTCAGTGTTCCATCTCTTTATAAATCAATTTTGTTATATTTCTAAAAATTTCCATTCTTATTAAAAGTTGTCCATAGTATGTAATGATTTTTCAATCTCTACTGTATCTATAAGTGTCTACTTTTTTGTTGTCATAATTTCCTCTATTTTTTTTACTCATCCACTTTTAAATAATACTTGTTCACTGCCATTCCCTCTAATCTCTATTCCTAGGATTCCTATTAGCTACATGTTGACACTTCTCTAATAATCCCTATGTCCTATAATTTGTTTCATATATCTTTTTATCTCTTTGGACTGCATAATGGGTGATGTTTTCATTTCTATTTTACTGTTCACAAAGTTTCTCCTTAAGTGTGTCTAGTCTACTATTTATGAAGGTTTTAAAATATTTTTTTCTATGTTTTACGCATCACAACTACCTTTTTCTGTTTCATAGACTCTCATTCTATTTCTTTATGGATGCTATTTCCTCCTTTGTTTTTGGAAATTCTGAAATTTTTAGAAGTCCTTTTTAAAATATTATTATTTCCTTAGACATATATTCTCCTATTTTTTGACTTTTCTTCCTTTGTATATCCATGGATTACCCCCTTTGGATTTCCTACTCTCAGGATATTTTATAAAAGATTAAAGTAGCAACTTCTTGGAGAAGGAAATGGCAACCCACTCCAGTGTTCTTGCCTGGAGAATCCCAGGGACGGGGAAGCCTGGTGGGCTGCTGTCTTTGGGGTTGCACAGAGTCGGACACGACTGAAGTGACTTAGCAGCTTAAGAGCAAAGTAGCAAAAGAGATGACTGAAAGAGCTATAAGCAATTTAACCTTCAGTAAGTGTATGAATCTTAGATAATGATAGAGATTGGGCAATCTTCAAGCGTATCTGTACTCACATTGATTTTTAGTGTCTTCCGGAGTTCAAGTGTTTGAAACACAATAGAGAAAAGAGGATTCTTTTCCTCAAAAGACATCTGGTGAACATGATGATTATCTGAGTTCTAGGAATGGATGTTTTTCTAGGATTATCTGATGTTGCTCTGTGTATACACATGTACACTCAGGTACACCCATGAGTGAAACACTGATAACAATGAATCATTGATAATTTAATATATATAGCTTTTATTTCACTGGCTAGTTTTGAGTGAGTAAACACTACTATTGTTCCTCTGAATTAATCTTGTCAAACAAACAGGTCCTGGTGTCAGTGTATTTTTACAGGGCGTGAATACTGGGTCATTTAAGTATAATTATGTTATTTTCATTTGAAAGCCAAAAAACTAAAATAGATATTCTCAGTTAGTAATTTGTAAGTTGGTCCTAAAACTTTAAAAAGTACTGTCTAATTAATAATTGGGCCTTTACTCTTAGTGACAAAATGACTGCTGAAATTAATTTTATATCACAAACCACCAATCAACCAGCCATATCTTTCTCTGTTCAAAATCAGATTTTTTTTTTTTTTTTTTGCTCTCCCAGGGATGAATCTTGCAATGTGGTCCTAAGACAAGGGCATACCAGGTAAAGAAAGGAGTGTTACTGAATAAAAGGACCAATACAAATTAGATAATAAGCTGAGATAATACACTCTCTTAGTCTGTATCTGCTCTATGAAAATATCTAGCCCTTACAGAATTGATTTTAAACTAAACATTTATTTTAAAAAGAAAAAAAGATGGTTTTAACGCTTGATGTTGCTCATTACTATAACTCAAATACCTAGAAAAATGTCTGTTGGGCAGGATACACTTGCTAAACATTTGAAGAATGAGTGAACAGGTGAGCAGGTTAATTTCACTGTTTATAATTCTGATACTATGAACTTTTTGAATTAGTATTTTTAAAAAAATTTGTTGGAGTATAGTTGATTTACAATGTTGTATTAGTTTCAGCTGTCAATCAGCAAAGTCAATCAGTTATACCTATACGTATTTCCACTCTTTTTACATTCTTTTCTCATACAGACCATTACAGAGTACTAAGTAGAATTCCCTGTGCTAGACAGTAGGCTCTCATTAGTTATCTATTTTACATATAGTAGTGTGCATATGTCAGTCCCAATTTCCCAATATATATCTCTCTCATCCCCTGGTAACCATAAGTTTGTTTTCTACATCTGTAACTCCATTTCCGTTTTGTAGAGAAGTTCATTTGGACCCCTTTTTTAGAATTCCATATGTAAGTGTTATCATATTTGTCTTCCTCTGACTTACTTCACTCAGTAGGACAATCTCTAGATTCAACCATATTGAATTTGATAACACAAATACTATTCCAAATTGCGTATTAAAAAGACAGATAGGCTCCCCCGAATGATACAACATGAGAAGGGAAACTTCTCCAATTGAATGTGACAACCTGTATCCCCTTAGGACGGAATACTGCTTACCATTTCTCTTAGAAATCTCTGAAGGAAAATTATATGCTATTTACCAAATTCCTCTTTAACCAACTTATGAATCTCTCATTTTGTGATTTATGCAGAGATCACAAATCATATAGGAGCCAGAAAAGTAATAAAAGAAATTCCCGACTCTTTCACACTGAACACTCTTTAGCAAATTCAGTATTAGGAGGTGAATTCTAAAAAGTTTCTCCTCTAGTAACCATAAAGTCAGAAATGACAAAATTATGCTACCGCACACTCAAAAATAAATATCCCCTCTATGGGATAGCTTACAACAGAAGTTGTCTCAATAAATTCAGTCATCATCTACACATTTTAAAAGGTTTAGTATAGCTGACAATCAAACTCCAAGAGACCTGGCACTTCTCAGTAGGTTACCAACTTTATATTTATACAAATTAAATGACATGCTTCTGTTGCTTACTGGTGTTTAATTAACTTACAGCAGTAAATTTCTATAACTAACTACAGTTAACACTTCTACATTTTTCATCACTAGACTCACCACATCATGAACCTGGGAGTCATCATTTATATTTATGGGAGTTACTAACAAGCACTATGGGAAGAATTAATTCTTTTGTAAATTTTAAAAAGGTTTCCAATAATATAAATCAGTAACACTCAAAATTTGAGGCATGATTATAATCAGTATTTGCTCAAAAGGAAATACAGAGAATTACTAGTATAAATGAATATGAATATGAATCAAGAATTGATACATGAAATGACATGAATTTTAAAAAACCTCACTGTATCAACTCTGTGTAAGGAATGAGAGAGGAGAAGCTGTATACAAAGCAACACATATTCTAGTCTTAAAGAAAGTAGCTTTAAGAAAAATAGAAAATAATGTTTCACTGTAACAGAGACCCTGAGAGGAATAGTACAAAAGGATAGAGGCACTTAACAAAAATTAAATCCTAGCTATATAATTGTGAAAAACTCCAATACAGAATAACTGAAGTAACCAAGAAATAATTTGCTTAATTATCTATATAATATAGACACAACAAATATTAGTAGACTACATATATGCAAAAGCTACTCAAGAATCTAATATATATGCAGGAGTGAGGTTATTAGGTTGAGAAAGGTTTGTGCAAATTTAACTCTATTATCAACTGCCCTCTGAAATATACAAACTAATTGAAACTCTCACAACGGATGGAAGTTCCTTTTCTTCTATATGCTCACCAAATTAGGTACTAAACAGGCATTCTTTTTTTGGCCAGGTTGATTGATGTGAAATGGTTCTCTTGTGGAGTTAATTTGCATTTTCCTGATCACTAGTGAGACTGAGGAATTTTTCTTATGTTATTAGAAATTTAGGTTTTGTTCTTCTGTAAGTTTCCTAATATACTATGTCCATATTACTATGCAATTGACTGCTCCTTTTTGTATTAATAAAGGTTTTTCTTATGTATCTTGAATATTGATCCTTGGTTAAATCTTTGTGACATAAATCTCTTCTCTTGATAAGTGGCTTATCTTTCCATTTTTGTCTTCTTTTGTTATAGTCAAGTTTAAAAAAATGAAATCAAATATATGAATCATTTCCCATATTAAGGTCTGTATGTTTCTGTGATTTATAAAGAGATCTTTTCTGAATCAGAAGGCATGGACTTTTCAAATTTCTCATTTCTACTTACTGTTATCACTCAATACATAAATATTTACTGAGTGACTATTATTTGCAATGGTAATTTTATATAAACTCCCTCTTTAATTCTTCACATTTCTCTAAAGCATTATCTTCATTTTCAGATGAGTACACTGAGACTGGTGAAATCGAAAGCCACTCGGTCGTGTCCGACTCTTTGCCACCCCATGGACTATACAGTCCATGGAATTCTCCAGGCTAGAATACTGGAGTGGGTGGCCTTGCATTTCTCCAGGGGATCTTCCCAACCCAGGGATCGAACCCAGGTCTCCTGAATTGCAGGTGGATTCTTTACCAGTTGAGCCACAAGGGAAGCCCACACTGAGACTAGTGAGGTGAAATAAACCAGTTCAAGATACGTCTGACACCAAAGTTCTTTCAGAAAAGTGAAAGTGGAAAGCCACAGTTTCTCCTTTCTTAATTTAGAATACTTTTATTATTTATGTGCAATATAGTTTATCCCTGTTAAAGAATTATATATGGAAGTGAATATATGTTTAAGTCAAAATAGTCACATATTTATTATGACCACTGTGTGATCCAGAACACTTTATATATTACCTGCTTTGAATAAATGAATATCTGTATATTGCTATTTAGACACTCAAACCTAATCATCTTTGAAAGTAATTTTCATTTTTATGTCCACTAAGGATTGAATTATTAATTGACATTTCTTTTATTTATGCCTAAGAGAAAACTACTGAGCAATGTACAGTGAAGTCATTCACCAGGCTGAGTGAGAAACTAGATGCTTTGATCAATGGAAAGGTGCAATACCTATTTTGTGCAGGGTATGTGTGTTTCCGCTGTTATCTAGTCCGCTTGGGCAGCTTCCAAGTCTCTTCCACACTCAGTGGCTCAGACATTTAGGGCCACCTCCTAAAACATACCTTTGCTGACTACTCAACTCAACCCCATGTATTTCTAACGTAGGCCTTAGAATGCTGAGGATAACTGTCTACTGACTTGCTCTCCATTCCTGATACTACTTTGACAGCTGAGTAATTTTACCTAATGCCAGCATCTTGTGCAATGACAAATATGTACTAGGCCTCAACGTATGGTTTGACTTCAGTGATGTCACCTTTTGTAATTTATCTCTTGTGATTTAACTATACGTGAATTAACTTTCATATCAATTTTTCAAGGAATTAGAGAAGAAAAACAGTCTGAAAATCAATTGATCATTTAATCTGATTCAGAGGTTACATTTGGTGATCTTATAACTAAATTATTGTAGGGAGAGGTATAAAACATGGCAGTGAATAGAACTATGTGGTTCAAAGAATTATATTACTTTGTTGTATAATGTACTATTGTCTAGGACATAAATGTTACCCCCTAGGAAACTGTCTACAGAACTATTATAATAAGATGCTTTGGGAAGTTAAAATAGTTCATATCTACCTAAAATAATTTTCTTACTCCTTCTATCCATTTTTTCCTTCAGGAAACCAAAAGATTCCACAAATCATTTAATCCAAACTTTCTGACTTAATATAATTATCCTCATATCCCTTGTTGTTTGCCTACCAAAAATCAAACGTAAGAATTAAAGGAGGACTTCCCTGGTGGTCTGGTGGCTAAGAATCTGCCTGCCAATGCAGGCGGCAGGGGTTCAATCCCTGTTCTGGGAAGATTCCACATGTCACGGGGTAACTAAGCCCATGTGCCACAACTACTGAGCCCACATGTGGCAACTACTGAAGCCCGCATGCCTAGAGCCCATGCTCCGCAACAAGAGAAGCCACCGCAATGAGAAGCCCATGCACCACAACCAAAGAGTAGCCTCTGCTCATCACAACTAGAGAAAGCTCTGCGCAGCAACTAAGACCCAGCACAGCCAAAAAAAAAAAAAAAAAAAAAAAGGAAAGAATTAAAGGAAAGAAAGAGCTGCTTTTAATGTAGTCTCTTTTGAAAGTCGCTCAGTCATGTCCCACTCTTTGTGACCCTATGACTATACAGTCCATGAAATTCTCTAGGCCAGAAAACTGGAGTGGGTAGCCATTCGCTTCTCCAGGGGATCCTCCCAACCCAGGGAATGAACCCAGGTCTCCTGCACTGCAGGCAGATTCTTTACCAGCTGAGCCACCAGGGAAGCCCCAGTATACTATCAATAAAGTCTTATTCATTAGAGTAAATGATTAATTCATATCAGAACCCAAAGTATTTATGCTGTCATATGATACACAATAATAATAGACTGGAGAAGGCCAGTCCATGCTACCTGGAGAACTCAGTGAGGCTCTGGGGACCTCCTGTTGAGAAACACTGATCTCAGATATTCTAATAATGTAGCAATCTTTAGCCCATGACATAGCCCACTATTAACTAAATATATTATTCCTCTACCTTCCCTTTTTCTCCAAAGTACTACATTGAACCTCTTTACTCTGACTGGAATACACTGTGAACCAGAAAAGCAGTAAGTTCAACTTGGGGTCACATGTCAGAGTCATCTGGTTTTCTTTTTTATTCCACTGACTCATTACATTACTGTATTTTAATTTAGTTGGTTGCAGAAAGTTGAGATGACAATAATACTAGGGAAGACTTCCTCATCCAGATAATAACATCAGCACTATAAAAGCACACTTCATTAAAAACAACACACCCAGCAGTGTGCTCTCAAGTATCGGCGATGAAATGGCTGCGCAATTACTTCTGACTCGTTTTCTACATTTCCCCTCTCAGTGGAATGCCTAATCTTCATAAGGTGTTCATTTCCTGTTTCACCCAGCAACCACCTTCTGCATTTTTATTCTGTTGATCTCTCCTGCCTAAATTTCCATGGGGATTCTTCATTTAAAACACACTCTTTGCTCTCACTCCTAAACACAACCCCATCAGCACTGCTGCCTGTGCCTTGGATTACAACAGACACTGAAGTTAATAGCTTCTCATGGTCCTAAGGGAGTGTATGAAATAAGGATTGTCCTGGCCAGAGCATCTAGAGTTAAAACTATGGGCTAGAATGTGGAGTGTCAGATTACTTAATAGCATTTGCAAAAGTAACATCCCTTTTGCTCTCCTAATTCAACTCAAAAAAATATTTATTGAGTGTTTACACAATACAAGGCTCTCAGTAAGGCAATGGAATGAGTTTCGTGCCAAGTAAGATGCAGTTTCTACACTGAAAACATTTCAGACAAGAATAGGACAAATACTTGTATCACTGAGTTGCTGTTAAAAAGAAATGAGAACATATATCAACATAGTTCACTTCAGAGGTACTATATAGAGAGAATTCTTCATAGGATTACAGAAGGCTATTACAGTCCATCAAACTAAGGGGAATTAAGAAAGACTTTATGAGGAAAGTTTTAGATAATAAGGGAAAGGCTTTAAGTACAACCGCAATTATGATCCTAGAGATGGCTAGGGAAGGCATTCCAGATAAGAATAGTTAAGGACAAAAGAGTATCAAGTGGGAAATAATGTGATGTGTTTGGAAAACAACAGTTTGACTGAAGCACAGGTCAGGAACTGAGAGTACCCCAGGGTAAGACTAAAAAGAGTAAGAGGGCCAGGTTGGGAACCATTGAATTATTTGAACATGATCTACATTTCTTTTAAGAATAAGGGCTTCAGCATTTACTATACTGATGGGTTCCAAACACAGACACTTACTTGCCTCATTAGCTTATATAAGGCAGTAAACTCCCTGAGCAGTTGAAGAAAAAGAGACAAGCCTTAAGATCTGCAATAGTTCCCCCCTCCCCGCCCCCCCGTGCTCTGGGAAACTTCATTAGTCCTCTCCATTCACACCACTGATGGAAAGATGATGTACCTCCTGGTGTTTCTAGAAAACAAAGTCTAGTACTATGCTATGGGGCCTGCATTTTTAATTTTCCTTAACCTTTTCTTGGGCTTCCCTGGTGGCTCAGTGGTAAAGAATCCACCTGCTGATGCAGAAGCCACGGGTTTGATCCCTGGGTTGGGAAGATTCCCTGGAGAAGGAAATGGCAACTCAGTCCAGTATTCTTGCCTGGGAAACCCATGGACAAAGGAGTCTAGCTTGGTGGGCTACAGTCTATGGGGTCACAGAGTCAAGTCGAATAGGATTTAACAACAATAACCTTTTCTTAGGTCAACTTTCCCTTTAAGCACTTAGAATTAGTGGGGAAAAAAAAAAAAAAAGAAATTGCACAGCTGCCTGGAATTCCTGTTGCAAAGCTCAATGTATAAATAACAGTAATTGGAAAATTTTATTGAGCGTCATCTACGTGCCAAGCACTGTGCTTCATTTAAACCTCATGATAACCTACTGCCACAAATATTATGCCAGGTGAACCAAGAAATGGAGGACATTTCCCCAGTCACTCTTGATTAGACGTGAAGTCCCAATGTAACTTCAAAGCCTTAAGTGATTAGAAAGAAAAAAACAAAATGAACAAAAAACTGCCCAGTTTAAATAAATTGAGGAAAGGGAGAAGAAAAGAGAAGCATTGTACACTGTACCTTTTAAAGAAAAAAAAATGTCAAAGTGAACCAAGAGATAAATAAGATTTAAATAATTAATGTTTTCAATAAGAACTTAACATGGGAACTCCACATAATATACAGGAATTTACATCAAGGCATTTTTCACCAGGGAGCTTTCCCTAAAAAGGAAAGGGGTATTTCAGTCTCATATATAGCCCCTTTTTGATAAATACACTTCTTCCATCTCCTTTGTCTTGTTTAGTCACTAAGTTATGTCCAACTCTTGCAACCTCATAGACTACAGCCTGCCAGGTTCCTCTGTCCATGGGATTTTCCAGGCAAGAATACTGGAGTGGGTTATCATTTCCTTCTCCAGGGGATCTTCCCAACCCGGGGAGCGAACCCACGTCTCCTGCACTGGCAGGAGGATTCTTTACCACTGAGCCACCGGGGAAGCCCTTCCATCTCCGAAAAATGTTTGCTTGAAAATACTTCATTTACAACTGGTACACCATCTCTTGGGCTTCATTTCCTCAGTGGAACAGATCAAAGTGAAGGCTTAGTTAACTTCTTATATGACCTTACTTCATTGTTCAACCTCTTTCTTCATTTGTGAAATGAAGGGTTGAATCATACAACCTAGGAATATTTTGTCTGGTTCTAAAACACAATGTCTACAACTCAGCATGTACAGAAACACTTTTCCCTTTCTATTTCTGTTTTACGGTATACCCTTAGGTAGTTACAATGGAGCTGGACTGAAGACATTTGGGAAAGCTTTCACATGAACGGCAATTTTTCAACTTAGGTCCCATTCCTGTAATCAAGTGGAACGCCTGAAAGAACTAATAATTCTATTCATTTCAGTTATATTAGTCACCCTGAAAAATATTTATTTGATTATACTTCTAAGTTGCACAACAAGAAAAAAATAGAAAACCACAGCATTTGGTTCACCCACTGCCTCAAGTCGTAACAATCATTGTTCAATTTAAAGATCTGAGGTCTGAGTTCCTGAGTACTTTAAATGCCAGCATCTGAACAACAACCTATAATAAAATGAAGATGAAAGGTTAGAAAGAGTGTTCTAATTTACAGGATAAACAGAAGAAGAGTTGAAAATTAAAGCCACAGCATTTAAGCCTAAGCATGATGTGAAAATCTCCCACTTCTGGAAGGAGGCCATCCGATTTAATTGGATGCCATGAAAGCAAACATGGCAATTTAGTGGAAACGGTGACCACTTCTGAACTCTTCACATTAGAACAGCTTGATTAGCAAACAGAAGCTGAAAGTGTTTATGGGAAAGAATTTTTAATGTAAGATGTGTCCACAGGTGTTTAAGTATGCATTAAGCAAGCAAAGTAAAATGGCAACCCACTCCAGTGTTCTTGCCTGGAGAATCCCAGGGACGGGAAGCCTGGTGGGCTGCCGTCTATGGGTCGCACAGAGTCGGACACGACTGAAGCAACTTAGCAGCAGCAGCAGCAGCACCAAGCAGGTAAAAACAGAAATGAGGAGTCAGAATTATAGCTGTCTGAACATTACAGCAGCGTGAAAACATTTATGTCTTCAATATATGCCAATGAAATCCCAAGGGCCAGTCACTATTGCTATGGAGAATTTGCTACTTATGCAAGTAACATTCAAAGTATTTTAACGGTTTCAAGGAGATGCCACTAGAAAAAATTCACATTCATTTATTAACAGGTCAGTGTTACCAGGTCAAGAGAGAGGCTATAGGAATACAGAGACAGGAATCAGTCTGATCACTGCCACTTGCAAATTCCTTTGTCCCTTACCCTCTGAAAAAAAGGCAACCTGGTTATGCTGAAGGGGAAGATAAACATCCATAAACAGCCAGACATGGCCAGGTGGCTGCAAGCGGCTCAAGTCACAGACTTGGGGACCTGTCCAGCCAGTTCCTTTATAGATAAGTATGCACGATCGCCACATGCACCCACTCACAAAAAAAGGTGGTAGATCATTAAAACAGACCATAACTTCTCTCATGAGCAGGAGATCCATATGCAGTGACTATGGTCTGGGACAATGAATATCTGATTTTGGATATATCACAATTTCTTTGTACTCTAGAATTTTTTCTGTTTTTAAAAGAAATCAGAATCAATCAGGTAAAAGAGGCAACTCCTGGCCTTTTAGTCAAGATCTTACATTGGAATAAACATAAGCACAAAAATATTCATGAAATGGGAAAAGCAGCACTAACATTTCTCTCAGTTTCAATAATTCCACTATAGGAAAAGAGCTGACCAGCTCTTAGAGATCTGTAAAAACCTTGTGGTGGACAGGCCAGGAAGTTTCAAAAGTGCCTGCCAATTTACACCACTCCCTATTTCTCCTTCTGAGAATAAAACAAAAAAATGTCAGACATCTTTTGAGGACTTGAAAAAGCCAAATGCTCTGACCAGCTATGTCCTAGCTCAATGACTGTTTCACTGCTCTACTGTGAATGTATTACCCAATATTAGGTTATAGGAGAGAAATAACAACGACCAACACATTTCAAAAATCACTTTAAAATCTACTTTTCAGTCCTCAGTGAAAAAAGAAATAAGGGGTAAAGGAACATTGCAGCTGGACTCTGGCTACATTCCTTTGTGTTTTGTGGTCTGAGCCTCAAAATGAAATGCAGCAAAGATTGCAGAGTTTCCCTTTACAGTGTGCAGGTGCATCAGTAACGGTTTGGGCAAGGTGTCAGTCCAGACCTGGGCTTCCAACAGACCAGACAAAGGGAAAAAACCTAGTTTAGCAAAACTAGCTAAACAGGACTCTCAACCCTAATGTATCACATGCCCATAGCCAGAGGAAACCGGTAATCAGAGAGGACAGAAGCTGAGGATTCCTAGGCCTATTACATTAAATATAATTTGTCCAATGAATCATTTAATTCCTATTTTCTCATGAAGACCTGATTCTACCTAATACCCTGGAAAAGTTCACATCAAAATCGACACACTTTGTCAGTGATCCAGGCTAATAACTGAAAGGTTGATTCAATCAACAACCATAATTAATAAATGCATTTGTATTTAGAGATATATTTACACATCGAAGCTGTTCCAAAAAGGATCTGAGGTGCTTTACTGCCCCAGAGGAAATATTTGACAGTTCATAAAATATAAGACAGCATCAACTATGAACTGAATAATTAACTTATGTACCACTAAGAAAAGATAAAAATATCATTTTTAATTTTTTTATATGATAAAACACCATATCTACCATGCCATTAACTGGAAGATGTATCTCATTTTTAGCAATATTAGTAAGATGTCAAAAGTACTTACATTAGAATCAATAAAATGCATTTTTTGTTTCAGTAAAACGGGGAAGAAAGAGGTAGAATATAAAATTCATTCACTAAAAAGCAATTCCTGTGGTTCTCCTGGCTGCCAAAGGGGGAAAAAAAAAAGAGCAATGTAATCACCTAAATCTACCTGGCCTTCCAGACTGCTTAGGAAAATCAATCAGTCAATAAACAAATCGTCACGACTACTCACGCTGGAGCATACACTACATGGAGTGCCCACATGTTGACCTGCTCCTTTCACAAATTAAAGTGCACAGCTGATCTGGAGAAAGAGTATTTTTCACACTGAGGAGTACCCCTCCTTCAAGCTCCCAAAGTAATTTCCTACATAACTATTATTTTAAGGCAGATCATCATGAGCAAATTTGATAAAAATCTGGAGAGATACTTAATTTTATTAATATGGAGCCAAGAGAAAGTTGGGAGGGGTGGGCATTCTCCACAAAACTAAAAGGTTATCTTCGTGAAAGACATATCTATATCTGGTTATGGTATTCTCTCCTCTTAAAACCACCTAGGGGATCCCTTCATCCCTTATAAGTAGTATTTTTCATCATTACATGAACAAATGGAATGGTATCAGCAAAAATGGTAGAGTAAGTAGATCAAAGGACTTGTCCCTCCAGAGAAACACTGAACAAAAGAAAATCAAGCAAAAACTGTCCATCAAAGGTTCACAACTGGCTGAACAATCAATCAAGAAAAAGCAAACTCAAAATCAGAAGGAACACTTTGCAGTATTTTTAATTATCCTGTCCCTCACCTCCTCTCCAGCTCAGCAGTGGTCCTACAGACAGCAGACTGCCAGGGTAAGGCCCTGACTCCTGGTTCTTAAGGGAGCAGAGCAGATCTTATTTTTTTGACCAGCACAGTAAAAAATTTGTGTTGGTTTGTCCTAACTTGTCTGGGAGCAACCTGAAGGATGAATGCAAGGCACCTGCCTTTGTTTTGCCTAGTCAGAACTCACTCAGAGAGTAAAAACAGGACAATGTTCAAGAAGTAAGGCAAACAAACAAACCTAACTACTTCCCTAGGCAAAAGATTAAGGCTGAGACATACAACAGACTGTCTAGTCTGGGAGGAACAGCTGGGGAGAACTTCTTTCAGAAATTAGTATATTCAGAAGTATACCCACACACTGTGGAATCAGAAGTTATGGTGGGAACGTAAGTGGGTGCAGCCACTGGGCAAAACAGTATGGAGATTCTTCAGAAAACTGAAACAGAATTGCTGTATGATTCAGCAATCCCACTCCTGAACATATATCCAGAGAAAAACATGGCTTGAAAAGATATATGCACTGCAATGCTCATCACATCATTGCTCACCATAGCCAAGATATAGATGCAACCTAAATATCCACTGACAGATGAATGGATAAATAAAATATAGTACATATATACAATGGACTATTACTCAGCCATAAAAAAGAATAAAATAATGCCATTTGCAGCCACATGGATGGACATGAAGATTACTAAGTGATGTTAGTCAGACAAAGACAAGTATCTTATGATATAGCTAATATGAAGAATCTTAAAGAATGAACTGTGGTGTTGGAGAAGACTCTTGAGAGTCCCTTGGACTGCAAGGAAGTCCAACCAGTCCATCCTAAAGGAGATCAGTCCTGGGTGTTCATTGGAAGGGCTGATGCTAAAACTGAAACTCCAGTATTTTGGCCACCTCATGGGAAGAGTTGACTCATTGGAAAGACCCTGATGCTGGGAGGGATTGGGGGCAGGAGGAGAAGGGGACGTCAGAGGATGAGATGGCTGGATGGCATCACTGACTCGATGGACGTGAGTCTGAGTGAACTCTGGGAGTTGGTGATGGACAAGGAGTCCTGGCGTGCTGTGATTCATGGGGTCGCAAAGAGTCAGACAAATGAACTTATTTACAAAACAGAAACAGACTCACAGAGCAGACTTATGGTTACCAGGGGTGAAGGGTCAGGGGAGGGACAGATTAGGAGTTTGAGAATGACATGTATACACTGCTATTTTTAAAACAGATAACCAACAAGGACCTACTGTATTCTGTAGGTATATCTGTTCAGTATTCTGTAATAACCTAAATAGAAAAAGAATAAATACATGTATATGTTTAACTGAATCACTTTGCTGTGCACATGAAATACACTATTGTTAATCAACACTCCAATACAAAATAAAAATTAAATAATTAAATAAAAAATTTTAAAAATACAAAGGACGTTGTATACATGCTCAGAACAGAATGCATGTTCAGAAAAGACCTGAGAAGACCCTAGGCTTTCACCTCTGGCTAACCCACTTACTGTAAGAAGTGAAGGCTAAAGCCTTCTGGTTGAAATGAAATGACACTACACAGTTCCTGAGACTGAACAAAGAAACGAAGGTCTCCAGGGAAGATAACTACACAGGTAAACTAAAATGACAGCAGTATGGGCACACGATGCATCAGTGACACAAGATGTCATCAGTGACAGTCAGAACTTAAAGGTGGGGAGACAGGCATAGAGGAGCGGAATTTGTACATACTAATGAAGCTAAGTGGCTATTATTTCAAAGTAGACTGTTATAGAATGTTAACTGTAATCCCAGAGTCACCAATAAGAAAATATCTTAAATACACTGAAAAAGAAATGAGATGGGAATCAAAGTGGTACACTACAAAAAATCAATTAAGGGGAAAAAAGGCAGTAATGGAGGAAAATGAGGCACAAAATAAGGTCTGAGAAATATGGGGGAGAGGGGGAATGGCAGAAGGAAGTCCTTTTATACCACAAATTATGTTAAATAGAAGTAAATGAAACTCTCCAATCAAAAGGCAAAGATCTGCAGAAAGGAGTTAAAATAAAATGATCCACTATATACTGCCTACAAGACTCATTTTAGATCCAAAGACACAAATAGGTTCAAAGTGAAAAGATGGGAAAGATATTCCCAAATACAGTAACCAAAAGAGAGCTGAGAGGTCATGCTAATATCAGGCAAAATAGTTTTTAGGTCAAACTTGTTTCAAGAGGCAAAAAAGTTCATTATATAATGATAAAAGGGTAAGTTCATCAAGAAATAGTATCTCAAAACATATGCACCAAATGACAGAGCCCCCAAATAAAAGAAGCAAACACTGACAGAACTGAAGGAGAAATAGTCCTACAATAATATAGTTGGAGAGTTTAACACTCCATTTTCAATAATGGACAGCATATCTAGACAGAACATCAATAAGGACATCTAAGACTTGACAACACTATAAATGAACTAAACCTAACATATATGTAGAACATTACATCTAACAATAGAAGATATTTTCTTCTCAAATGCATGTGCAACATTCTCTAGGACAGACCATATATTAGGCAACAAGACAAGTCTTAATAAATTTAAACATACTGAACTCATACAAACTATCTATTTCTCCATTACAATGGAATTAGAGTTCAATAACAGAAGGAAAACTAGAAAATTCACAAATGTGAAAACTAAACCCTTTTAAAGCAACCAATGGGTTAATTGAAGAAATCACATGGGGAATTAGATAATACTTTGAGATGAATGAAAATAAAAATGTAACATGCCACAATTTATTGTGGAAGTAGAAGTTTAAAGATATAATCATTGACACTAAAAAAGAAAGCTCTCATATCAGTAACCTAACTTTACATCTAAGTAACAGAAAATGAAACCCAAAGCTAGCAGAATGAAGGAAATAATAAAGATTAGAGTGGAGATAAAAAAGAATACAAAAATATATAAAATCAACAAAATAAAAAGTGAGTTCTTTGAAAAGATCCATCAATTCTTCTTATTCTAGGTAAGTTTTTTACATCAATAAGAAAATAAAAAAGACACAAACAGCTAAAATCATAAATGAAAATAGACATCATTAAAGAGCTTACAGAAATGAAAAGGATTATATAATAATACTATGAACTACTATCACCAACAAATTACATAACCTAGATGAAATGGTATTGTTCTTGGAAACACACAAACTACCTAAACTGAGTCAAGAATATATAAAAAATATGAACAGACCTATAATTGAATCACTAATCAAAAACCTCCCAACAAAGAAAAGTACAAAATCACATGGCTCCACTGGTAAATTCTAATAAACATTTAAAAGAAAAATTAACAGCAAACCTCAAACTCTTCCAAGAAAGAAGAAGAGAGGGAATACTTCATAATGCTTTCTGTAAGGCCACTATTGCATGCATGTCGCTCAGCTGTGTCCAACACTTTGCAACCTGTGGCCTATAGCCCCCAGGCTCCTCTGTCTATGGGATTTTACAGGCAGGGTCAGACATGACTGAAGTGACTTAGCAGCAGCAGCAGTAGCAATTCTGCCTACATTTTATTTAAAAGAAATGGAGCACTACACAAAGGATATACAAAAATTACCACAATCTAGGTCACCTTTTATATTTTTAATACACTTGATGCTTCATACTGGCCCAATGTTAAAAGTATATTGTAAAAGGATACTTACTCTCTCTCCTTTTCAGTCAGCTTGTCATTAATATTATCTTTGATTGTTGATCTAGACCCCTTATGAATTACAGGATATCTGAGGGGCACTTGTAGGAAAAAGGAGATCATGGATACCAAATGTGCAGTATAACCAAGGGCAACAGCAATGCTCCCATCATCTTTTGCTATTAATTCAAAAACAGAGAAACAGAAAACAGTTATTTACTCCATAAATGAAGCCACGAGATCATAACGAATCAATTTCAAGAGAGATTTTATAAGAAATAATTGATAAAATATTATTCATCTATATAAATTATGGTTTTACACACATCTAAAGATATTAATACGATTTGAAATTTCATCTACTATATTTAAAACTATTTCCCAATAATTAATGTGGTGAGATTAACATTTGATATATAATCTTTAGAGTTCTTCGTACAGTCAAGTCTTCATTACTTTCTTTCCCAGCATTTTTAATGCCAAAAATAATACCTGAGTCTATTATACAATGTAAAAATTAGTTTCAGAGATTTAAACATTGCATACTATATAAACATCATACATTTTATTCATTAACAACTTTACCAAGCAAAATAGTCGTACTGTAATACTATTGTACAACATTATTATTAATTCCAAGGCGAAGTGAAATAGCATAGCACATCCTTACAGGGTACATTCTCAATATTCAAAAAGAGAGCATTGTTTAAATAAGTCAGTGATGTTTGAGATAGGATAGAGAAAAAAAGTGTTTTAAATCGTAAAAGGTAAAAAAACCACACTGTTCATATATTAATACGTCCTGTTGATGCAATTTCGGTGGAAGTAAGCGTTGGAAAAAGAATACATGTATCCTACAGTACATATCTTGTAAGAAGTCACAGATTTTTTAACTCAACATCTAGATTTCTGCTACTGCCTTTGAAGTAATAATCATTCAAGTATTCAGAACTGAGAATAATACAATAAGAAGTTTTAAGCTTGCACCAAGGGAGAAAAAAAAGTAACTGCTTGGTATATGATATTCTTAAAATACTTTAAAAAGTTCTCTCTTTGTCTCTCTCTCTCTCTCACACACACACACAGATTTAACACATATCTGGAATACTTCTGGCTACAGAAAGGCTAAATTGATTGAGATGACCTTGGCTTGAGTATTTCCCGATTTCTAAGAGTAACTTTAACTTCAATTGTTAGTAATATTTCCCACATTCTTCTTTTATATTTATTTTTTCTTTTATATTTAAACCTGGTTATCTAAGCACTATCTTCTTACTGTATAGGAAAGCCACTATTGCCATATACCACTCAGTACATTCTCCACATTTGACTACCAAAACAGATTCTTTGATCATACTGTAAAAATAGGTAACTTTTATTGTACACTTTTTTTTCTTCCTGCCAGGAATTGACCATGGTGCTCTATTTCTGGCAGTCACTCATTCATCAAAAATTAATAAACTGGGCATGTTTTATATGCTATTTCATTCAATTTACAGATGAATAAATAAGGTTCAAGAAGTTAAGGAACCGGTTCAAACTAATACAGCGAGTATAGCAGTTGACCTGACACCAAGGCCTTTGTCTTTAAGCACTCTACCATACTGTTGCAGAACGTTACTGTGGAATACATAACAATTTTTCTAACTTGGGAGTCTAGAAGCATATGACACATGTTTATTATTTTAGTTTCTTCACTCTTTTCTAATAAGAGCAAAAAACACATGAAAAGTCTGTGAATCTTTGGTGACATGTTCTCTCAAATCAAATTGATGAAAAAAAAAATCAAACAGCATTCCTTTCAACTGACTATTGGGCATGCCTTAACTGACTAGAACTATTTTTAGAGACCATGTGCTCCTGGTTCAGTCCCACTCAAGTATCTTGAGTACTACAATACTTTACTGCTGTTGAAATATGCATATCAGACTACCACAGAGACTAAAATTATATTATACTGTAAATTCATCACACTATAATTTAATCATCATATAATATCTATTTCTATTTCTAAGGCTGGGAGAAGCCTTAGAAATCATTGAATCTGATGCTACTAATTTAGAAATGAGAAAAATAAGATTCAAGCGGTATAAGTGAGTTAGTTAAAGCCATATAAGTAAAAACTATGAATGCGGGAGTAAGAGAATTGTATCTACACCCCAGCCCATTCAAGTATCTATCCCTGGAATCACAGCTGGGACAATGAGTTCCGTGAAAGAGGCTGCTGAATCCCACCTCCTGTTTTCTTTAAGAATAGGGCTTATTAAATTGAAAATATTCCTATTAGTATAAGGACTTGGTCTTTAAGAATCCTCTTTTGAAGGGAGAGGAAAAGAGGAAGAAAAAGAAAACCTTCAGTAAGTAATGAAGAATAAAAAACTACATTAAGTTTGGACTTTTCTTTGTGTACTTTGGGATTCCCAGGAGGTGCAGTGGTAAAGAATCCGTCTGGTAAGCAGGAGAGGCAGGTTCGATCCCTGCGTTGGGATCAATTCCCTAGAATGGAAAATGGCAACCTGCTTCAGTATTCTTGCCTGGAAAATTCCATGGAAAGAGGAGCCTGGTGGGTGAGAGTCCATGGGGTTGCAGAGTCGAACACGACTGAGTGACTGAGCACCCACACACATGTGTGCTTTATACTAAGCTTTTACTTTTCTATGTGACCTACAGAAAAGGATTTGAAAACTTCCAAAAATCAGAGGGCCTCAGCCTGCCAAACGGGTCAACGCAAACTATGAATGTTTAAAAAACCTATCCAATATTAAACACTCAAGCATCTCCATTTTTCCATATTACTAAAAGGGTAATACTAAAGCATTACATTTGTCTATTTCAAGGACTACATCTACATATCTAGTAAAAGAACAGAAATTGGTCTTCTAACATTACCTCCTTTCAATAATTTTGCTTAAATTAAACATAAAAGGGCATCTCTAAGAGAATCCTGTATACATACAGCAAAAACTAAAGAGAAATAGCAAAAACTGAAAACTGGGTAATACTGGAAATCAGCTTTGATTCTGGTTATTCACACTCACCATTATTTCTACCACAAGACTCCCCCCACTCACCCATTAAAAACCCTAGGTTGCTTCCCATTCCAGGCCATAGTGCTTAGTCACAGCCTCACAGTTAAACACCATGGTGTTGGATTTCCAATATTGAAGCTTTATATTAAAAAGCATTTTAAAAGGACCACGGGTGAGGCATTACAGGGCCCACGGGTACTCCAATACCCTCGAAAGGAAAACCACCTCCTGGTAGGGAAGTCACTTTCATCACCCCAAGACCACTGACTCTCCAGTGGGAAAACGTGAGCTCATGTGGTTAATTATGACTATTGCTGGCCACGAAACCTCAAATGTCACATTCTGTTGCCAATCACTTTAGCTAAAAAAACTGAAAGGTTTAAGGTTTCCAGCATTCCAAGATCTAAAAGACTTTTTACCTGCCAAAGCCAAAACCTGGCTCTCAGGGGTGTGCTTTTCCAGGAACCATTAATGACGTCCCTAACACCTGATGCAGAGCAGAGGCTTGTGTTCCTTATGCTGCTCTGTGGGTTAAAGAGGTCACAGATGACAGGCTTGTTGGAGAAAAGAAGCTAGAGGGGGAATGGGAGGGTTCAGGGAAGAACAGGAATAAGCTGTTAAGACTCAGGTAAAGGAAAAAAGCCCCGATTAAAATAATGTTTTAAGGGGCTTACAAACAAAACAAAATTCTGCAGTTTCCTCACAATAAATATCTCCTATTTGTTTTTTTAAATGTAGGTAGCTACATTTACTTGGGGCTGTAGTAATTTTTGTGATAATAAATCTCTTATATAATTTTTCTTTTTTTTTAAGCTGAAAAGACTTAGACATGCATTTATGTTGGTTAATTAAGATAATAATGCAGATCTGATTCACATTACATTCCAGATCTTCTTCAGTTTACAATGGGTTTACATCCTGATAAATTCATTGCAAGTTGAAGATCTTGTAGGCTGAAAATTTTAAATGTTTTAAAATGGATTTAAAATATCTAACCTAGTCTTGGCTAGTCTATTTTAAGCATGCTCAGAACAATAACATTAGCCTCTTTTATGTAATTTTTATGATAATAGATTCCACAAACTCACAATGGCCATGACAACATTATAAATTAATTTAAATGTCTCTTTGACTTACATGTTGGACAAACTATTAATATTCAAATGCATCCAAGTACAATAAGTGATCTAAAAGCTCTTACCATCCTGCCTTCCCAATCACTGAGGCAGTTGATTTGGTAAGGAACCAAGCACCCACTGATCCAGACAGGACAAAATATTTAAGACTCTAATCATTGCCACAGCATCTATGGAATCATTCCACGTTCTCAATGAGACAGTGTTTGACATATGGACTCTCCTTTCCAAGAAATCATGCCTGCATAAAGGGATACAGACACAGAAGGAAATCTGGGTCTCATTACCACAAAAGGCTCTCGTGTTATAGATTACTTAAAAACACACACAAACAGTTTTTTCTTTTTTTAGATGAGAAATGTCCCAGTCAATGGAACTCAAGTGAACACCCTTCACAGGACAACTTTCCCCACTTGTGTCCAGGTCTCTCTGCCATATTCTAACAGAAACTTACCCAGTTAGAAAGAAGAACACAACAAATGTTGGGCCACTATGCAGGAGTTTCCCAAACAGTATCAAGCCATGCAATGTAAAGTCTATCCCAGCAAAGTTTCATGAATATAACAGAATACCAGTTTAGATTTCCATCACTAGAGTCTTACTAAGCATGTAGCTGCTACAGAACACTAAAAACTTGTTAGATGTCTGGAAGAGGTTATTATTCAAAACAAGGAGGAAAACTGCATCATGACAGGAGTAATACGGGCCTTAAAATCAGGCCAACCAGGGATGACTTTAGTTCTGCCACTGGCTAGTATGAGTCTTCGGAAAAATTAACTAATCTCGCTGAGCCCCAATTTTCTTGTCTTTAGAAAAAAACAACAAAAAAAAAGAGCTGAGTATAATTCTTTCCCTCACAGAAGGAACCGATTCTCACAGCAGTGGGAATTAAGTAAACAAGACAGCATCATGTATGATGTTCCATGTTACATATTTCTACTCACTGAATCTAAAATTTCCCATCCTTCTTTCAACAAGGTAATACTATTTTATCTTTAAAAATACCTCAGGTATCATCTTCTCTGTAAGACTTTCCTGATTCCCTCCTGGTAGATCTGATTCTACTTTAAGTCCCACATACCTGGTATAAACTTCGAAGTGCCTGACACAGAGTACAAATTCAAGAGATATTTATTGATTGGCTTGATTACAAGTTAACCTCAAGTGGACTGAAGTTTCACTGAGGTAGGATCAATGCCTTGGTCGCCTTTGCATACCCCCAGCACCTGGCACCATAAATGACACACACAAGGCACTCGGTAAATTCTAAAGTACATGGAAGTACCTTGCAGAATGCAAACATAAGATTTTAAAGTCCAATACTACCATATGTGCTTCTTAAAACGAATTCCTACAAGTTATGGTAAATAAATAGGGCCTTAGAGGAGAATTAAACATTTACTTCATTTTTTTAGCAGTAAAAACTGCACTAAAACTAAAAGATAAACTAATTTTTTTAGGGGAAGAAGGAATGTATTCAGCTTGGATGAATAGGGAACAAAAGCTGGGAAAAATCAGGAAATAAATCAACTCCAGAAAACAGAAATAGAATCAAGAAACATCCCAGAATGAATTGAGGTGATACTCTAATACCGGTAGTATCCCTGCTTCTCTTGTTGCTGCTGCTGCTAAGTCACTTCAGTTGTGTCCGACTCTGTGCGACCCCATAGAGGGCAGCCCACCAGGCTCCGCCATTCCTGGGATTCTCCAGGCAAGAACACTGGAGTGGGTTGCTATTTCCTTCTCCAATAGATTAAAGTGAAAAGTGAAAGTGAAGTTACTCAGTCATGTCCGACTCTTAGCGACCCCATGGACTGCAGCCCACCAGGCTCCTCCGTTCATGGGATTTCCCAGGCAAGAGTACCAGAGTGGTGTGCCATTGCCTTCTCCGGCTTCTCCTGTTGCCACCTCTCAAATCATTCTATATGTAGCAGCCAGAGTGACTTTTAAAAGACATCAATTCATATCATCCTCCTTCTTGAAGCTCTTCAGGGTTTCCCACTCCACTGAGAATAAAATAGGAACTCCTTTCAGTGGCCTCAAGACCCTGGCTGACTCTCCTACATCTACTGATGGAATTCTTCTCTTTTCTCACCCTGCCCCAGCCACACAGGTTTGCTCTGGTCTGTCCTTCCTTCCTCTCTCTGGCAACTAATTCCAATTACATTTATCGACTGCCTTATATAGGAAAAGCTCTTTCAAATGCTATCTCATTCAATCATCACAATGAACTGAAGATGTAAATATTACCTCATTTTACAGGTGAAGAAATTCAGTTCAGTTCAGTTCAGTCGCTCAGTCGTGTCTGACTCTTTGCGACCCCATGAACTGCAGCACGCCAGGCCTCCCTGTCCATCACCAACTCCCTGAGCCTACCCAAACTCATATCCATTGAGTTTGTGATGCCATCCAACCATCTCATCCTCTGTCATCCCCTTCTCCTCCTGTCCTCAATCTTTCCCAGCATCAGGGTCTTTTCAAATGAGTCAGCTCTTCGCATTAGGTGGCCAAAGTATTGGAGTTTCAGCTTCAACATCAGTCCTTCCAAGGAACACCCAGGACTGATCTCCTTTAGGATGGACTGGTTGGATCTCCTTGCAGTCCAAGGGACTCTCAAGAGTCTTCTCCAACACCACAATTCAAAAGCATCAATTCTTCCGTGCTCAGCTTTCTTTATAGTCCAATTCTCACATCCATACATGACTTAAGCTGTGAGAAATTACATGATTTTCCCAGAATACATGTATCTTCTCCCATGCCCCTTACCCTGAATTTTTTCAGATCTATCAAGCTGATTCCTCAGAATCCTCAATCATGACACCCCCCTCTTCTAGGAATTCTCCCCCAGCTGTAGTGGGTGAAGTGAAAGTCAATCAGTCGTGTATAACTCTTTGCAACCCTATAGACTATATAGTCCATGGAATTCTCCAGGCCAGAATACTGGAGTGGGTAGGCATTCCCTTCTCCAGGGGATCTTCCCAACCCAGGGATTGAACCCAGGTCACCCGCATGGCAGGCGGATTCTTTACCAGCTGAGCCACCAGGGAAGCCTGGTTCCTTTCAGCCTTCAGATTTTCTGTTAAACATTTCTCCTCAGAGAGGTCTTCTCTGATTACTTTATCTACAGTAGGTTTCCCTATTCTCTAAGATAGCATACTCTTTTATTAAATACTTGTTAAATACTTCTTTTCTTATTTATTGCCTTTATTTTTTACCTCCTTTAAGAGCTTGTACGCTCTATGAAAGAAGAGAATATATTTGCTTTTTCCATCATCATATCCTCAAAGCAGCACATGCCTGGCATTTAGGTGCTCAGTTGATATTTTTTTCAAAGAAAGAATATTCTGTATTCCTACAACCTGGCCCAGGGCTCAAGGTACTTATTAGGTTTATTAAATAAATGAATGAAAGAAAGAATGGGGAAAAAGATGTATCAAGAACTTCAAGACACCATGACCTAAAATTAACACCAAAGCACATGTGTATGACTTACAGAGATGAGTGGGAACACTGTACAATGGAAAACAGACAAATCCCAGCAAGATCATTACCTAGTTTTGTGGTCTTGAGCAAGTCACTAAATAGCTCATTCACACATTATACCACCTTTCTTACTGGGTTATTTTGTTTTTGGGAGGATTAAAGATAAGGCAAAATGTCTTGCTCTTAAATAAAATCTTAACAATCAGGTAAAGTACATAGTACATGAACTAATGTGTTCATACTATCAATTAGAAGATCAACTAAAAGCTTAGATGATGAATTGGTCCAAAATATGTGGTTTCTAGAAAGGGAAACAGGACTCAAATACAGGTCTTCCCATTCCTGTTTTAATCATTAAAAAAAAAAAAAATTTTTTTTTTTAAATTGCAGTACAGTTGAATGGTAGCTCAGTCGGTAAAGAATCTGCTGCAGTGCAGGAGACTTGGGCTGGATCCCTGGGTCGGAAAGATACCCTGCAGAAGGAAATGGCAAACGATTCCAGTATTCCTGCCTGAAAAACCCCATATACAGAGAAGCCTGGTGGGCTACAGTCCCTGGGGTTGCAAAAGTCGGCCACAATTTAGCAACTAAACCACCTCAATAGTTGAATTTACAACACTGTATTAATTTCTGCTGTACAGCAAAGTGACTCAGTTATATATACATAACTACACACACACACACACACACACATTCTTTTTTGTATTATTTTCCATTATCATTTATCAAAGGATATTGAATATGGTTCTCTTTCCTATACAGTGGGATCTTCTTGTTTCTATATGTATCAGTTTGCATCTATTAATCCCAAACTCCCGCTCCTACCTTCTACCATCTCTTTCCCTCGTGGCAACCACTAGCCTATTCTCTACGTCCCTGATTCTAGTTTTGTTTCTTAGCTAGGTTCATTTATAACACTTTTTACATTATGTCCCAACTACTTGTTGTAAAGGACAAAAAAGTAATACACTAAAGCAGTCTTAAATGTTAAAGGATCACAAATAACAGATTCTTTACAGGGAAATGGAAGAAAGTCCCAATAAGCACTAGTAATGCTCTATTCTGGAATAACTTATTCCCAAATAGATTAATGTGCTAGCTTTGGGTATAATCTATAGAACTTTTTAGTAGTCCTCAAAGCATTGTTTACTTTAGGGGAAAAGAACCCACTCTGCTAACAATAAAAGTCATCTTTCTACCCCAATGTCAAATAAGTTCTTTTCTCTGGCATACTGGTAAAGAGATTAGGAAAAATATTTTAAAATATAGCTAATACTGTGAATGCTATTTGTAACATCTTTAATGTAAATTTCTTTTAATTAAAGAGGACAGAGATGACAGTATAACAAGTTTAACCTATGAGAGTGGGAATGTCACAAAATTTAATTTCAAATACATTTTATGTCAGCAGAAATATAACTTTATAAACAGAGCAGACTAAGGTTTACAGCTTTGCTCCCAACACAATTTTTTCATGAAAAATCAAACCAAAAGGACAGGAATATTATTAGTATTCTTGAGAAGCCTACTGTCTGATTTTCTTAAACCCCATTCAAAAACTATTTTAACTTTCAAATAGAAAGCTCAACAATATTCCCCCCATGATTAGACCAAATATCCTCTTAAGTCTTCCATTGGAGAAACTGACGCTATATACTTACAATTGGGAAGGGACAGAAGGTTCCAAAACTTTTCTGAAAGAAGGGACAGGCAACCAACATTTCAAGGTATCTCTTTTTCCTTGCAACACACCCATATTTTATACCAAATCTTTAGAAGTAAAAAGAAATAAAATACCTTGGAAGTCTTCAGAGTTGGGCAACTTGACACCACATACAAAGTAATCTTTATGCTCATTCTGCGAATATAACCAAAGAATGAAATTAATTTTATGTATAAACAATGAAGCTCTAAATCTAAAAAATTCAGGTGTTAATTCAAAGGCAATACTGTCATAGATATAAAATATTACCCTAATTGTTGAAGCTGAATACATAATGATTTATTATACTATTATCTGTATCTTGATATACACTCTAAATTTTCTATATAATACATTTAAAAACATATCCAACAAAAAGTCATATAAAATTTTAACCATAAAGCTAACTATTCTTTGACCAATTCAAAGTTATAAATGAGAATATTTAAGTAGAATTAACAAGAGTCTGTGAGTAATCTAAAATCCTATTAGCTTTCCTCTCAGAAAATTAGTCTTTTAAGTCCCTTTTCATTAGAAAGAAAACAAAACCACCAAATTTAGCAGATTTAATTCTCTAAAAAAGAATCCTAATAATTTACATTTGTACTTACTCTAAGAAACCAAATACAGAAACTTAACATCTTGACAGCTACCACAGGGATATCTTAAGTAATACTAATAAAGATAAATTAATTAGTAGTTATATATTTAAAACAATGTGTATGTATCTGCATGCATGTCTCAGATAAGGTAGAAGTTGACAATGTGGTTGAGAGGAAAAGTCCTAAAGAAACCAGAAATAATTTGGCATTCTTTCAGGTGAAGATAAGTTCACTCCACCACTAAATTGACAGAAAAAAATAAATAAACTAGTGAAACCTAATGCCAACTAATTCTAAATCTACTTTTTAAATAAATATTAGCTTCTGAATGAATAATAACAGAGCATATGATTAAGACTAGAGCAATGGTGTTTTCTTTGAGAGTAAATTTCAAATAGAAATCTCTTAAAAAAATTTTTTTTCCCCCAGAAAATCTGAAACTTACCAAATCAATAGGGTAAATGTAGGAAAGCTCAGACAGTAACTGCCTGCAACGAATTGTCAACTGAGCATTAGTCTTCAGAAAGAGTTCTCTAATGAGGAAAGAAAAAAGCACATTTGTTAAAAAACAAAAAACAAACAGGTTTGCTCGCTTTGTAACGGTTATTTCCAACTAACTGACACAGAGAAAAATTAAATGATCTGTACTGGGCCACAGAAATTCAGAAGCAGAAGCAAGAATAACAGCTAACATGAGTCCTGACCTATCTCTATATACCATCAATCACCCTAACTATATAAGGAGGCCTATTGTATATATCCAGCACCATGAAAAGAGATGTAAAACGTACAAATAATCATTGACTGGACACCTACTACTATATGCCAGGAGCTTTACAAATAGCTTTAATTATCATATCAATGACAACTTATTTGGTTGATATTACTATATCTATTTTACAAACAAGAAAACAAAATTTAGAGAGGCTCAGTAAACTGACCAAAATCTCATTTAAACTGAGGCCAATTTGCAGGAAACACCCCTATGGTGTTTCCTCAAAACAGCATTCTACTTTCATTTACAACTACAGATGTTATAACTACCTCAAAAAATAACCTGCTGTCATATTACAAAAGTAAAAGAATAAAAAGGACAAAGCCAAAAGGTGTGGCATGAGATGATGCCGCTTTTCCCTTACACTATTTAAGAAACATGACTAACAGCTAAATTACCCATAGAGCATATTACCTGCTCAACTGTGTCAACAATTAAAAAGGAGGTAATTTAGGAAATGCAGCAGGTTAGAGTGGAACATAAAGCAGTACAATGCAAAGAGAGCTGAAGACTTAAAGGCATCTAGTTCTGCTTTCCTAGTGAACCAGACAAAAAGTAACCTCCACAGCTTTGCCTCCCTATCTGCAAATTGAGAGGATTAGATTAGATGATCTCCAAGGTTCTTTCCAGGTTTCTTAATTGCTAAAGTTTCTTAAACAAAAATGCACAATGGGATGACTTTCCAGTAAAAGTGAGTAGAGATGAGAAGAAGATCAGAGGTGGCAACAAGTTAAGCATGTGCTGCAAAAAATAAAGGGAAAAACTATTAGCATTTGTTAAATGACTGTCATGGAGCAACTGAAATCAGCTACAGTTCTATCTCTAGTGCATGTGTAGTCAGTGGTGTCTGACTGCTTGTGACCCCACGGACTGTAGCCCATCAGGCTCCTCTGTCCATGGAATTCTCCAGGCAAGAATACTGGAGTGGGTTGCCATTTCGTCCTCCAGGGGATCTTTCTGACCCAGGGATCGAACCCGCACCTCCTGCATTGCAGGCAGATTCTTTACCCCTGAGCCATTGGGGACCATTTTATATTTGACAGTGAAGGAAAATAATCACAACTTATTCTTAAGAAGAGAAAAAAATAATGGTAAAATAGTATTTTAGGAGAAGTCTGCTAGCAACATGGAGAATGAACTGGACAGCTGGAGAGACTTATGTTAGAGAATCTGAGAACTGCTGAGGTAAGGCAAGTGAGCTAACAGGAGTAAAACTGAAGAAATTACTAAAGAAAAACTGTAAGCTGCACTAAATGTCGAAGACTGGAAGAGGAGGAGATTCAAACGTGAAGTCAGGGTACCGACGCCCTGCAATCTAGAAAAACAGCGTTCAGGCTTCTGATTCCGACTACGTACTAGGCGCCTTCATAACTGCCTCTAGCACAGTGTGTGACACAATAGGGGCTGAATAAACGAAAGTGGCACTGAGCATAGTAACTGGCACTAACACTGGCAGCTTAAAAAACACTCCGTTTCTAAATCCTCTCCTCAAAGTAAACTCAACACTCCTAACAACCATTCTCAGTGTTCCGCTTACCTTTTCGCAGTGCACTCCTTTCTCAACTCATTTAGGGATTCCTTTTGGAGTTGAAGCTTGAGGTGCTCAGCTGAAAATGTACTTCCTAGAGAGAGATGAAAGGAGACAATTCCAGATGTAACACTGCAGACAGGACTGCCCAGTCACAACCAAACAGGCAGAGCCCAGTCCCCCGACTGTGAGAGGAAAATAAAAAGAGTAAAAGGTAAAATGAGGACAGAAGACTTTTGGGCAGATTAACCAGAGTAAAATTCCGATTGCTTCCATTTTTACACAGTCTCTAGCAGGAGTCAAATAGTTAAGAGTTCAAGATTCCCTACCTACAGATTTCGGGGTTGCTGATCAAGAAACCCCAATGAGATGTTCAAAATTCAGACAACTTCACTAAAAAAATTAAAAACTGGCTATGAACTTTGGGTGTTAAGGATGATTTACTAAAAGTTAATCAACTGTAACAAATGTACCCCTCTAGTAGGGGAAGCTATGCACAGGTAGGGTTTGGGAGTATATGGGGAATCTGTACCTTCTGATCAATTTTGCTATGCACCTAAAACTGCTCTAAAAAATAAAGCTTATTTTTTCAAGTGGTTAATTTGTTTTCAACCACAAATAATACAGAACATTGCTGAAAGTATAAAAAGTAATAGAGCAGGAAAAATTACCTGCATATCGACTACTATAGTATAGTAGTTCGTAAATTAAGTTTTTTTATGATGATCATCTTATTCATATATATAAATAGCTTTAGTTACAATCATAGTGTGCAGGAAATATATATTCTGATTTTTCCAAATTATGTCTCAAGCATTTTTACATGTTGACAGATAGTCTGAGTTACAATGTTTAATGGCTTGTAAAATATAACTCAATAGAAGTGAATTAAAAGAACAGTCTACATTTTAACTGATAGTCCAATACCTCAATTCCATTACAGGACATTTAATTTCCTCTAAGTATTTGCATGGCAATGATTAATATTTGTGTATATATGCCTAGTCTTTAGTGTTTATACTAACTTTGGGACCTCCATTTTCATTTATGTGATCATAAAATCCTTTTACATCTTCTTACTCTAAAAAATGATCCTGTCTCAGGCTCTTGATAACCAGGCCTGAAAATTCCAAAGGTCCTAAAGCACAGAAAAACAGTCTTAGATCCTTACATACTAAGTTCTAGATCTTAAAAAGGAGTTTAGTTCCAAGAACCGTGATTAACAGGAAATGGTAGCCGAAACTCTTCTGTACATCTCCTCTAGTGAGGAGCCAGAAGTAGATTAACTGATCAAAATATAGTTTGGACTTGAGCCCTAAAACCACCAACCTAAGTAATTTTATCAACATATGTCTAAGCACCCTGTTCTTCTCTCTCAACTGTATGTTAATGACCAGTAAGTTATTAATTAACTCTGCTCCCCAGACAGAACTTAATCAAGAAATATTGCTTATCTTCTTTAGCCCCAATGTAATTCCTCCCCGGATTTCGCTCTCAACAATTCCAGAAGACAGTCAGATTGACAAGTTCCACCCCTCACCTCATGTACTTTTTCCAGAAAGCACATGAATTCTTCCACTACTATACAAATTTGCAATCTTAATTCTTCATCCCAGATAAAAGGCTGCCTCAATTCTAGTGAAATCACAAATAAGGCCAAGACAGATCTGGGTTTCGAAACGCAAATGTTATACACCCTCTTTAGCTTTGAAGGTCTTTAGAACATATTACATGACCAAAAGAAAACAAAAACATTTGCAAAACAAAGAAAATAAAAAAATACACTAGCCAGCTAACAGATGGGGTAAAATGTTAACAATGGGTAAATCTGGTTGAAGAATATAGGTGTTCTCTGTACTCTTCTTATTCTTGCAGTTTTTCTTAAGTCCAAAATGATTTTCAAATAAAAAGAAGAATAGACCCAAACCCAGAAAAAGGTCTCCTACAAGGCTTTTCCACAGGCTTTAAAAGAACTAAGGCTGTAATATATATGGAATTTAGAAAGATGGTAACAATAACCCTGTATGTGAGATGGCAAAAGAGACACAGATGTATAGAACAGTCTTTTGGACTCTGTGGGAGAGGGCGAGGGTGGGGTGATTTGGGAGAATGGCATTGAAACATGTATATTATCATATGTGAAACGAATCACCAGTCCAGGTTCAATACATGATACAGGGTGCTCGGGGTTGGTGCACTGGATAACCCAGAGGGATGGGATGGGGAGGGAGGTGGGAGGGGGGTTCAGGATGGGGAACGCATGTACACCCGTGGCAGATTCATGTCAATGTATGGCAAAACCAATACAATATTGTAAAATAATTAGCTTCCAATTAAAATAAATAAATTTATATTAAAAAAAAAGAACTACAGCTTTAAAACGCAGAGGCACCATCTAAGGCACCATTTCTCCACATTTTTCTGTTAAAAGGTAATACACCTCTCATTGGTTACACGGTGTTCTCTGGAACAAAACTGAGACTGGTTTAGTTAGGCTCAGGTAGAGAAGAACCAAGTATCTCTAAATATTTGCATGGCAATGATTAATATTTATGCATAGTCTTTTGTGTTTATATTAACCTTGGAACCTCAGAAAAGTCAACCTAAGTTCCAAAGTCACTTCATAAGAAGTAGTAACAAAGAGGCAACGATGTGCTCAATCTCTTCACATGTTGCTCAGGTTATGTATTACCAGCCTGAATACTACACAATTGGTGGTGTGGTCTCCCAAGGCTATTACATATCTAGAAGCAGTGATATCCATCTTTCAGACCACAGATACATCTTGCTTCTCATCTGATTTTCTCAAGATTCAGCACTGACTGGTATCTTCTGCTTGAATCATTCTTTACTACAATGGTTGTAAAATAATATTCAAATTCCAGTGCCCCCTCCATATTTATCAGTTAGCATTCAACATTCTTCTCTAAGCAAGAGGCCTTCCTTCTTCATTAGCTATCTATTATCAATATGGAACCATGAATTCTCTTTTATTTTTCAAAGAGTTATAATTCATTATTGTATTTAATTATTTTGGTGCTCAAGTGGTACCAGATTTGATCAGCCATGCTCGAGTGCCCTTCTGATGTCGTGTGATCATGATGTTCAAAACATTATTATCATTTTAATTGCTGTAGGATCTGTAGTGATATTCCCTCTCTCATTTGTTAATTCATGCTTTCTCTCTTTTTACTTGGTCAGTCTGGCCAAGGGCTTATCAATTATATTGATCTTTTCAAAGAACACCTTTTAGTCTCATTGACATTCTCTGCTCTTTTGTTTCAAGTTCACTGATTTCTGACCTTAATTATTTCCTTCCTTCTGCTTGATCTGGGTTTAATTTGCTCTTCTTTTCTAGTTAAGATAGAAGCTTAAGTTACTAAATGAAGGACTTTCTTTTCTACTGTAAGTATCCAATGTTATAAATTTCCTCTAAGCTAGCATCCCTTTAGATGTTGACATATGTTCATTCAGACAAAAGTATTTCCCAATTTTCCTTGTTATTTCTGCTTTGACCCATGATATGTATATGTATGATGATACACAATACTTTGCATTATTTTGATTATTTGTATTTATTTATGACACCAAATCTGGCCTAACTAAATATCCCATAAGTACTTGGGGGGAAAAAAGTATATTCTGCTTAATTAGGCCAAGTTACTTGATTATGTTGTTAATGTCTTTTATCCTCACTGCTTCTCTACTTGGTTCATAAATTACTGAGAAATGAGTGTTATGGTTACCAGCTACAACTGTGTATTTAGCTGTATCTCCTTTCAGTTTTTGCTTATATATATATATATATATATATATATATATATATATATAAGCGCTGTTGTTATATTCGTACATATTTAGAATTGCTTTATCTTTTCATGAACTAGTCTCTGCACCATAGTGTAATATCCCTCCTTATTGCAAGTAATATTCATTGTTCTGAAGTCAACCTTGCCTGATATTATAGAGTCACTTTTGCTTTCTTTTGGTTGGTACTGGCATAGTGTACTTTTTTATTCTTTTACTTTAACCTATTACTTTATATTAAAAATGTGCTTCTTGTAGATAGCATTTAGTTGGGTCTTTTTTATCTTTATAAAATCTGAATAATCTTAATTGTGGTATTTAGAACATGTACACTTAATATAATCACTGATACATTTAGGTTAAAAACTACCACTTTGTTAGCTGTTTTCTTGATGTGTTCCTTGATGTTCACTTATTCTTTGTTTCTTTATCCCTCTTTTTATATGCTTTTGGATTATTTTTTTATTCCCTCTTTCTTCATTATTGGCTTACTCTTACCTCCCCCTAAAATTTCTAGTTGATTCATTGGAAAAGACCCTGATGCTGGGAGGGATTGGGGGCAGGAGGAGAAGGGGACGACAGAGGATGAGATGGCTGGATGGCATCACTGACTCAATGCACATTGAGTTTGAGTGAATTCCGGGAGTTGGTGATGGACAGGGAGGACTGGCATGCTGTGATTCATGGGGTCGCAAAGAGTTGGACACAACTGAGCGACTGAGCTGAACTGAAAATTTCTAGTGGTTGCCCCAGAGTTAACAATATATAACTTACAGTCTACCTTCAAATAAGATTAAACCATCTCATGTAGAGTATAAAATCCTGAAAACAATACACTCCCAACTCTTCCCTTCTCCATTCTTAAAACACTTCATAAATTTTATTTTATGCCTGTTACAAACCCCAAAACATTGCTGTTGCATTAGAAAATCAATAGCCTTCTAGAGCAACTAAAAATAAGAAAAACCGATGAACCTATCTGCACAGCAGCAATGGAGACACAGACATTGAGAACAGACTTATGGACATGGCTTGGGGAGGGAGGGAGGAAGGAGAGGGTAAGATGTATGGACAGAGTAACATGGTAACATACATTACCATATGTAAAATAGACAGCCAATGGGAATTTGCAGTATGGCTCAGGGAACTTAAGTCTGGGCTCAGTGACAACCTAGAGTGGTGGGATGAGGGGGAAGTGCGAGGGATGTTCAAGTGGGAGGAGACATGGGTAGAACCCAACATAATACTGTAAAGCAATTATCCTTCAATTAAAAATAAATTAAAACTAATAAGAAAATGTCTTTATAATATCTCCCTTTCAACCATTGCTGGATCTCTCAATTTTTGTGTGTAGAGCCATGTTTCTGTATGGTATTATATTTCTTCTGCTGAAGAAGTTCATTTATTATTCCTTGAAGTATAAGACCACTGATAACGAAATAATTTAGTTTGATGTGAAAGAATCTCTTTGTACTTCAAGTTAGATCATTTCTATTGACCGATCTTCAAATTTAATGATTCTTTCCTCAGTCGTGCTGAATACCAATGAGTCTGTCAAAGGCATCCTTGATCGGCGCTGTTTTTGGTTTACAGCCTATCCATTAGACTGTTTATTAGAGTTTCCACCACCTCTCAGCTGAAATTTACCATCTGTTCTTCTACGTTATCTACCTTTCCACAAAATTCTGAAGCACAGTAACTATATTTATTTTAAATACTCTTGCTGATAGTTCCATCACCTAAGTCATCTGAGTCTTTTTTCTGTAAATTTCTTCTCCTGTCAACATTTTGTTGTTGGTAGTGCTGGTGGTAGTGGTAGTGAGGGATTTTTGTTTTGCTTTTTTGTCTCAAAATTTTAAATTTGATATTGAACATTATTTGCAGGGCAACAGAGAACAAAAAGGACATGCTTATTCTGCTGTTAATTTGGAGGGTTGAATCAATTCAATCCGGAATTGAGCTGGGTCTGAGTTCTGTTGCTGACATGATTACCTTCAGTGCATTACATTCTTCAAACTTCCTCTCATTTGTCCCTGTCGGGGATGGCACTGGTGGTAGTGTGAAGATGGTCTGACACAGGCTTTTTCTCAATGGCACATTCTAGTCCCGGATTCAGGTACTCCCTGGGAATCAGCACCTACGTAAGGGTGCCTCACCATGTTCTTGTCTCTCCTCAAGTGGTAAACTACAGGGGCTTGTTATTCTGTGCATTCTACACTGGCTGGGGAGGAAGGGAGGGAGTTCCTCCATCACTCTGCTTAAACCAGGCCATACTCTGTGTTCCTGGGGAGGGCTTTCTCACTGATTCTGGCCCTCCCCTAGGGATTGACTGCCTTGAAATCTTAGTACTTGGATAGTTCAAAAAAAAAAAAAAAAAGTTACAATTCTGTACATCATCCAGCTTTCTGTTGTTGTTAGGATGGAAGTGATGCTCCTTCCATCTTTCTACTTCCCAAACAGAGGCTGGAAGTCAAATCTGAGGATATCAAGTTTATTTAAAGCTCTATTCTTTGTATTTTCTGTTTCTCTGAGGTCAGCTATTCTGTTTGTTCAACTTGGTCTCATTCACAGTGTTTTCCTCAAATATCTGATGACCTTTAGTTTCCCCTTTAAATCCATGAATAAGTGATTACATTGGTTAGCAATAGGAAATAGTGTAGGTTTCCTTTGAAGCTATAAGGACTTACTTACATAAAGACTTCACCTCTGAATGGCAGCTTAGTGAGGTGGGCAGGTCCTGCTAACAATTAGTTTTCCTTCAGGGTATATATGCTGAGAGAAGGTAGTACCTTTCATTTTAAACCACTGCAACTATCAAATAGGGAGAACTTTACTTTGGGATTATGTTACTTTAGGGTATTCCAGTCTTAAGTAGAGCTGCTTTTCATGTTTTCCCTCTGGGTTGGTTGTAAAATTCCACAGTTAGGCCTTGCTCTACTTTTCTATGCCAAAATCTCATACCATGGGACCTAACCAGGTCAGGAATCCATTATGTTAAAAAGTAGTTGGAGTAAATGTTATAGGAAGTTACTCCAAATTCACAAAGAAAGAAAATGAGCCAGTAGACTGTTACCCTAATTACTGCTCCATTATTTCTGATTTCCATACTTGGGAGTTGCAAGTTGAGGCATCTGAGAGCTCTCACTGCCTTTCCAGAAACTCCCACTGCAACCTTTTCCATTTGTGTTCCAAGCTGCAGTTTTCCTCTACTCTAGCTTATTCATCAATACAACTCTACGTTGTGTATCTGAGAATTATGTCAAAAATCTTTGCTATTTCAGTAGTACACTCTTTCATTTACACCATTAACAAGAACTTATTTTTTATGCATGTATCTTTATCATCATATGAATAAGTCATTGAGAGGGAGAGAAAGTAAATGCATGGCTTGGTTTATCACACTTCAAAACTGCTTTTTGAAACCCTTGACCCTATGCATGCATACACTATGGCCTCTCTGTTCAGCAAGAACTCAAATCAAGTACTTTAATTTTAATAATCAAATGTCAATGCCATCTTCTATAAAATGAATAGCTAAAGAATATGAATCTTGATTCAATCAACAAAACAAAACACAGACTCTTTAGGCTCTCTCTCACCAGAGAATTTGGTTTCAGACTGGCTAGTGGCCAGCTCCTGTCAAAATTACAGTTAAAATCAATAAACTGTCATTCTTCTGAGCTTTCTACATCGAGGCAGATGACCAAAAAGCAATATACGTAAACTATTTTAGTTTTTCTCCCCACAGAAATGCCTTTTCTGTACTATGATTTATGATGCTGCCCTTCTCAAGGGTTAATAGATATTTCTTGCTGTAACTTTTGCAAAATTGCAACTGAATGTCATTTCATTATGATATTTAATATCTAGCACATAAGACACTGGATGCTAACTTCTTCTTGGAAATTAACAGGCAACAGGAAGCAACTGATACCTTTCATAACTCTACACGACTGGCTTAATAGCTAAGAAGGTCAGAGCTAATTTAATGCTTAAAAACAATAGGCAGATCCTATGGGAAGCAGTGTACTATACTGGAAAGTCTGTGGGCTTAGGAATACGAAAAATCTGGGTTAAATTTTACTTTTGGGACTCTAAACAAGTGCTAACTTCTCTGAAGTTCATTTTCCTCATCTGTAAAATGGAGATAGTTCTACTTTTACTGAATATTTGTATTCTCTCAACCTGTCCCCATGAAGCTCCAAGTAGATAATGTATACAACCAGCTTGATTGATTTTACTTAAAAATAATCATCACAAAGCACAATCAGGCACAACATCCAACGATTCTATTACAATTTCCTCCTTAATTTGCTTTCTCATTCTTGGAGATCACTACTCCATACATTACCCAAATTCTTACAACTCCTCTAAATCCTATATATTAAGTACCTTACCTCATAAACCTGGAAATAATAGAAAGATTTCTTTATAATCCTACCTACAACCCAATATGAAACTCAGTGGCCTCTATGCTGTTTTCTTAGCCTTCTCCTATTCAGTGGATAAGGAAAATATCTTCACTTACACTTGAATTTCTTCTTTTCCAACCCCATGTCATGCTACTCTCTTCCTAATAAATTATTTTCCAGCAACAGTGGCCTCCCGTCTATTCTATAGCACAGGCACTTCCTATGTCCAAGCCTTTCACTTGCCGTTCCCATTGCTGGAATTCTTATCTTCTAAGACTGAGCTACTCAAGCAATTCTTTCCTGAGCAATCTGTGTAAAAATGGTCTCCCAAAGTTCTCTTCTATCACCACAGCTTGTTTAGAATCCTTCTCACAATCTGATATCTACTTTACTTCTTGGCTTCTTATTTATCATCTTACCCACTAAGTAACTACCCAAAACTGGAAGTCTTAATTCTTCCCTTTCTCCCAATATCTGCTTCTCTCCAGTATTTGTTTTGATGAATGGTTTAATTACCTGGCCAGCTGTCCAAATCAGAAATTGGAAAATATCTAAATCTTTCTCTTTCCCTCTCTCCTCCAATCCACTAAATCATCAACAGTAGAGTCCATCATTAAATATCTTTTGAACCCACAGATTCCCTCCTCCCTTTATATTTCCAAACTGTTTAGATTTTAATTATGTACTGCTTAGATTACTGTAATAATTTCTATTATGAGAATTCCTTACCCATAACTCTTCAAAGAGAACTTTCTGAAACATACACCTAATCTCCATTCTGTGTAACGGTCATCAGTCATCATACAGTCTTGTTTACTTTTTTGTCTTTGAGAAATTTGTTTAAGTTATTTCAATAGATCTCCAAACTTTTTGACATAACTTCCTTTTATGTCATTTATTGCCTCTTCAGCCTCTCCTAGGGACCTTTACTCAAACGTTAGTTGAAGCTTTACCGAATTACCTGAAATTCTCTAATCAACTTCCATGCCTCTGTGTAACTGTTCCCTCCACCTGGGAAGTCTCCCCTTCTCCCCCCAGCTATCAGCTCAAGTGCCACCCCCACCTTACATGGAGTTCTGGTTTTCAGATGCTCATCATCTGTGTTCCTACGGTATTCTCTACATATTTCTGTCATGCAACCATCACATCTATCCTTCTGTTTCCATCATCTTATATAATGCCTGGCTCCTTTGGCTGCTCCAAAAATAAAAGTAGACATGTACATCCACACGTACTCAATGCCCTTTCCACATCCTTTACATGCCCTGTGATTGATCTCCTTTTACTTCTGTGTTGAAACATCTAATTGTAAATGTATTTTTTTGTAAATGTCATTTCCAATGCTTTTGAGGAGTAAACAGAGAAAAAACGATGACAAACCAAACAAAATTCTGTCAGGTGGCTTACTTCTAAACATCTGTATCTTCTATTGCAAGAGGGGGAGATTAAAATATGCTAGTCTGACTTTCTTACAATCCAATTAAGATATTACTGAAATAAATCATTACAAATATATGGAAAATGAATCCTTCTGAAAAGAAAATCTGAGGTTTACTAAGAACCCACCTTTTTCCTCCCCACCACGAAACTGTTTGCCTTTTACTGCCTTTCACAAGCTACATACAATGCCAATGACTAAAAATAAACTTTAATAAATCCTGGGGAAACTGCCTCTGGGTCCAAAAAATTCTGAAAGGCAGTTATTCCTTTTGAAGGAAATTTATTTAGGAATTTCTGTCAGATGGCTATAGGAAATCAGAACATACACACAGATGAATAAAATTTAAATTTTGCCATCATTTCTAATAAACATATCTTGAATTACAAAGTTTGTGAGAAGCAATTTTTCAATTTGTGACCTTATGACCTAAGAGGAGAAAATTGTTACACAATGCTTAATAATGTTTTTGTAGATTCAAATGGAAATCTATGACCTTTTGATGGAAGCTAAGGCACCACTTTAAACATACTGTCGGGGGACTTCCCTATTGGCCCAGTGGTTGAGAATCTGCCTTCCAATGCAGGGGACACTGGTTCAATCCTTGGTTGGAGAACTAAGATCCCACATGCTGTGGGTTTAGTTGTGTGGGATCTTATTCCAAGGAATAAGGACAACCCAAGGAAGTCCATGTGCCTTAAGATCCTGCACGTTTCAATAAAGATAAAAAATACCACATGCCACAGCTAAGATGTGACACAACCAAAAGTAAATAATACATAGATATATTTTAAGAATCAAATATACTGTGTGATTCTTCTTTTATCTGAGATGCAGGCCAAATGATTCACTGACCAAGCAGAAGTTAATTAAATTAAACATTTTAGTAGTGTAAACATATAGTAGTCATGTATGGATGTGAGAGTCGGACTACAAAGTAAGCTGAGCACCAAAGAATTGATGGTTTTGAACTGAGGTGTTGCAAAAGACTCTTGAGAGTCCCTTGGACAGCCAGGAGATCCAACCAGTCCATCCAAAAGGAAATCAGTCCTGAATATTCATTGGAAGGACTGATGCTGAAACTGAAACTCCAATATTTTGGCCACCTGATGAGAAGAACTGACTCCTTGGAAAAGACCCTGATGCTGGGAAAGATTGAAGGCTGCGGGAGGAGAAGGGGACGACAGAGGATGAGATGGTTGGATGGCATCACCGATGCAATGGACATGAATTTGAGTAAGCTCCGAGAGCTGGTGATGGACAGGGAAGTCTGGCATGCTGCAGTCCATGGGGTCACAAAGAGTCGAACATGACTGAGCAACTGAACTGAACTAACACGCACACATACACATATATATATAACTTTAATTACTGAAATTTCTTGCAAAATGATAATAAGAAATTATAATTGATAGAAAACTTCATGTAAATCATTTATTTTGGCAATACAAGATCAAAACGTTTTTATTAACTACAATTACCAGAGGAATTTCTTTCCAGATCTGAACAATGAAATCTGACATTTCTGATCTCTTCTACACACAATGTCACTTAAAGAATGTGTTTTTGGTTCTTGCTTATCAAAACATATTAAAGACTGTAAAATAGGAGTTGAGTATAGCTAATTAGAGAACTCCAATAGGTCATTCCCACCAAATGGCTTTTCAGTTAACAAATGACATCTACAGAAACATGTAGGTCAGAGAATCTTTACCCCCTCCCATCTTTTATTGCTGGGAAATTTATCATTAGCATAAAGCTCCAAAAAATAAAGAGATTCATCAAAAAAGATGAATAAATCCCTAACCTTTTTGCCAAGTCTATCTCCTAAAATAACTAGAATCTCAGAGATATAAGAAATCTTAACTATATAATCCAAAAGTTTGTTTGTGAAAAGGAAATAAGCCCTCCCACCCAAAGTTGGATGACTTGCCTAAGGACATACAGAGAGACTGGCAGACCTTTCATCCAGATATCTTAGTTAATTAAGATACAATCAAATCCAAGAAATCTTTGGGGAAAATTCACTTTACTCATCCTGTAATAAAAAGGAATATAGCAGAACAAAGTTCTCCATCTAATAGTCCACAGGTCAAATGGAAAATCAGCAAACTATCAGTCAGTTTATCTGCTAGACATATACCAGAGGAAGCAACAATGATATTAATATTTACTAGAAACAAGACAGGCTTTGGATGAAATGAATCTAAATTTGAATCTGCATCTGTTATTTATCCATGCCACCTTGGGAAATGTCTCTAAGCCCCAGCTTTCCTCATTTGGAAAAGGGAGTAAAAATTATTGTCTCTTAGTATTATTTTAAGAATTAAAAGATAATATTGTAAGTGAAAAAAGATCTGGCATGTTACACGATTTTAATAAAAATTACCTGCTTCACAGTATTGTGTAGAAGTCAGATTTTGCAAGGTTTTAGATAGCATGGAATGGTAAGAAAAGCAAGAATCTGGAGATGAAGGGTGTGCATCTACATTTCAACTCTGCTCCTGGTTGTACCTTGCTAAGCCTCTTGCTTTCTCAGTATCTTATGAAACGAAGTAACAATACTTGCCAGGGAACTTTAAGGACCAAATATAACCATCCTTGTATAAGCACTTCCTAAGTATAATATAGTGTTACATATATGTTATTGTTAATATAAAGAAACTAATTGGATTAAAAAGTAGTTTGTTACTACAAGGATTAGGGGAAAGTATTAGTTACTTAATCATGTGGAGTCTTTGCAACCCCATGGACTGTGGCCTGCCACACTCCTCTGTCCATGGAATCCTCCATGCAAGAATACTGGACTAAGTAGCCTTTCGCTTCTCCAGGGGACCTTCCCGACCCAGGGATCGAACCTAGGTCTCCTGCATCGCAGGCAGATTCTTTACTGTCTGAGCTACCAGGGAAGCCCCCAGTTAAGGAATTCTGCTTTTGTAAAGTTAGTATCACTCCCCAGGCACCAATGAAGAGTTCTCAAATTTTATCAACATGTGTAATTGTGTTTCAGTTCTACTGAAAACATTTCCTAAGACCGATGTTTCAAACCATTTTCTAAACCAAATTTCAAGCAAATTAATGTAGGTCAAGTGTTGTTTCTTATCTCAAAGATTTGAGGGTTGAGTCAGAGCAAAAGACCCTATAAACCAATATATAATTAGTTAATGTGAAGGCTGTCTTTATTGAAATGCTAAAGAGGGGAAATCTGCTTTTCTTTTTTTTAATTAAATGGCGTAACTAAAATATCTGCTGGAAATGAAAATATATACATTAACAAACATTAATGTTGAAAAGATCAGTTCCTGACCCAGCTGGAAGTTAACTGTGGAAGTTACAAGTTGGACCACTGCCTTCCAGAATGGGAAGGGGAAACTTATAAGTGCGGATTAATGAGTCCCCTCAGAGTTATGTGGCCACCCAACAAGTCAGGAACATTGGACAGAAATTATCTTTTTGTTGCCTCTTTGCATAAATCATTCAGCTGCAATGAATATTTGCAAAACACAATACATACATACATATATAAAATAGGCTTCTTCCAAATGTGTACACAAATCAACCCCTATGGCACCACTATGAGCTGCTATCCTTCTTGCACAGATGTATAAAAAGATGCAGAATTAATTAACTCCTTTATGGTCATTCAGAAAAATCAGTAGCAAAGACAAAATGTCATATATTACTGACTCTGTATCCTAAGTGAGCTTTTGGGCTGAGAACCAAGTATGAAGATCAAGCACCAAGTGTCAAAGAGAAGCCGTGATATGTAAGAAGCCACCAGTACTATTTTAAGTAGCAAATTATTTCACTACTGGCTAGCAAACACACTAAATCAAAGCTGCAAACAGGGACAAACACAATTTTCCCCTTCATGTTACCAATACCAATGGCGCAAGTGCTTCTAAAATATTGTAACATGGCTCAGTATTCATTAAATAGTACATTGATGTACATGTACAAGAATGATGTTCAACACAAATGAACTTTTAATAGATAAGAGTATGTCTCTGGTAACCTAGCACAATCACTATAAAAAATAGGGGTCCCCAGCAAGTAGATTAGGGTCTACTGGTACCTAACTATGGTTAGCTGTATCTAGTCAACCCTTCTTTCCCATTCCTCAGGTCTCATCACCAGTTTACAAAGATTCCCAATGGCACAAAAGCACAGCCAACAACAGCACCCATTCTTCTGCTTAAATTTGAGCCCAAAGTGTCAACGTTAGATTCTAACCTGCCAACAACTCTAAGAGTTCAGAGAAATATAAAATAATACTCATCTCCAAAAACATATATGAAAGTGGGAAGAAAGCTCCTGAAGTACAAAGTCAGTGTTCAAAACCAGCAATTCTGAACCATCCTGGCAAATCCATATTTACCTTGAACATTACCATCCTTTCTTTCTATGATAAAATGGAGATATAAGAATATGCTGACTATGACTTCACTCTCAGAGTCAAAATGGGTATCTACAAAATCTTACAGTCTTCCTTTGTAGCACTGTTTGGCATCAGAACTCTGAACACAGGCTCTGTCATAACTTGCTACGTGGCTTTGGGCCTCTGAAACTCAGTTTCCTCATCTATAAATTGGATAATAACATATATGATATCTTTATTAATAGATGGATATAAATAACACTGCCTTTAATTCACAGGACAAAATGAGATAACGAATGGAAAACACATGACACTGCCTGGCACTAATAAAGCATTCTACAGTTATTAGTGATTCTTATTACACCTCACTCTTTTTTTTAATTAATTAATTTTAATTGGAGGCTAATTACTTTACATTACTGTGGTGATTTTTGCCATACATTGACATGAATCAGCCACAGGAGTACATATGTTCCCCATCCTGAACCACCCCTCCTCCCCCCACCTCTCTCTCCACCCCATCCCCCTGGGTTGTCCCAGAGAACCAGCTTTGGGTGCCCTTCTCCATGCAGTGAATTTGCACTGGTCATCTATTTTACATATGGTAATATACATGTTTCAATGCTATTCTCTCACATCGTCCCACCCTTGCCTTTTCCCACGTAGTCCAAATGTCTGTTCTTTACATCTCTTGTCTCTTTTGCTGTCTTGCATATAGGGTTGTCATTACTGTCTTTCTAAATTCCATATATATATGTTAAAATACTGTATTGGTATTATCACACCTCAGTCTTTTAAATGGGATAGAAGTCACTGTTTAGAAGTTCACCTGCTTCAATGCTGGTGATAGGACTTCTATCAGAATAAAAGGGAAAAATAAAACTGGGAACACAAGTGAAAAACTATATCTCCCTATCTTTTTACCATATGCCAGAATAACATAAATTCCATGGACTTTACACAACCTATTGCTGATAAAAGGTGGTTATCAACCTGTGATTAAGTTTTGGAATCAACAGAAAGAGTTTAATCATATCATTTGTCAATTGTGAACTTCAGTAAGGTATTTAATGTTTCTGACCATGATTCCTCAACTATAAATGTAAATAATAACTGTACCTACCTAATAAAGTTACCATGGTGATTAAATGACTCATATCTATGAAGTGATAAGTATGGTAACCTGGGCTTCCCAGGTGGCTCAGACGGTAAAGAATCTGCCTGCAAAGCAGGAGAGCCAGGTTCGATCCCTAGGTTGGGAAGATCCCCTGAAGAAGGGCATGGCAATTCCCTCCAGTATTCTTACCTGGAGAATCCCATAGACAGAGAAGCCTGGCAGGCTATAGTTCATGGGGTCATACAGAGTTGGACACAACTGAGCAACTATCACTTTCACATGGTAAATGAAATACTGTAGTTATCATTATTTTTGCTCCTCTTATTAGAAAAAGACAAAAGTTCCTAACCCCTCTAAAATTCTAGAGTGTTTTCATTTTAAAAACTGATGATCTTGAAAAAGATATGTAGACATACATGCTACAGGTCGCAGGCAATTTGAGTATTGTAATAGTTGATGGTACTTTCAAAGCACCAAAAAAACTAAACAAACCATGTCTTCTCATAGATTCAGTAAGTTCAGTTCAGTCGCTCAGTCGTGTCTGACTCTTTGCGACCCCCATGAATCCCAGCACACCAGGCCTCCCTGTCCATCACCAACTCCCGGAGTTCACTCAGACTCATGTCCATCGAGTCAGTGATGCCATCCAGCCATCTAATCCTCTGTCGTCCCCTTCTCCTCTCACCTTCAATCTTTCCCAGTATCAGGGTCTTTTCAAATAAGTCAGCTTTTCACATCAGGTGGCCAAAGTACTGGAGTTTCAGCTTCAGCATCAGTCCTTCCAATGAATATTCAGGACTGATTTCCTTTAGGATGGACTGGTTGGATCTCCTTGCAGTCCAAGGGACTCTCAAGAGTCTTCTCCAACACCACAGTTCAAAAGCATCAATTCCACTGCGCTCAACTTTCTTTATAGTCCAACTTTCACATCCATACATGACTACTGGAAAAACCATAGCCTTGACTAGACGGACCTTTGTTGGCAAAGTAATGTCCCTGCTTTTCAATATGCTATCGAGGTTGGTCATAACTTTCCTTCCAAGCAGCAAGTGTCTTTTAATTTCATGGCTGCAGTCACCATCTGCAGTGATTTTGGAGCCCAGAAAAATAAAGTCTGATACTGTTTCCACTGTTTCTCCATCTATTTCCCATGAAGTGATGGGACCGGATGCCATGATCTTCATTTTCTGAATGTTGAGCTTTAAGCCAACTTGTTCACTCTGCACTTTCATCACGAGGCTTTTTAGTTCCTCTTCACTTTCTGCCATAAGGGTGGTGTCATCTGTGTATCCGAGGTTATTGATATTTCTCCCAGCAATCTTGATTCCAGCTTATGTTTCTTCCAGCCCAGTGTTTCTCATGATGTACTCTGCATATAAGTTAAATAAGCAGGATGACAATATACAGCCTTGACGTGCTGCTTTTCCTATTTGGAACCAGTCTGTTGTTCCATGTCCAGTTCTAACTGTTGCTTTCTGACCTGCATACAGATTTTTGAAGAGGAAGGTCAGGTGATCTGGTATTCCCATTTCCTTCAGAATTTTCCACAGTTTATTGTGATTGACACAGTCAAAGGCTTTGGCACAGTCAATAAAGCAGAAATAGATGTTTTTCTGGAACTCTTGCTTTTTTGATGATCCAGCGGATGTTGGCAATTTGATCCCTCGTTCCTCTGCCTTTTCTAAAACTAGCTTGAACATCTGGAATTTCATGGTTCACGTATTGTTGAAGCCTCGCTTGGAGAATTTTGAGCATTAGTTTACAAGCATGTGAGATGAGTGCAATTGTGTGGTAGTTTGAGCTTAGAGAATGGTATATGAGCACTGGCTTTGACTTAAAGTCTCCAGCTGTGTTAGCTCCTAACAAGAGAGTCAGCCTGTTCTTTAAAGCTAGGCATTGACTTCTCTTCTTTAGCTATGAAAATCCTAGAAGGCATCTTATTAAACATGGATGTTTTGTTTTCACTAAAAATCTGCTGTTCAGTGTCGCCACCTTCATTCATTGTCTAACTAAATCTTCTCGATAACTTGCTGCAGCTTCTACGTCTGTACTTGCTGTTTCACCTTGCACTTCTATATTTCGGAGACAGCCTCTTCCCTTAACTTAATGGAGTAATCTCTACTAGCATCAAACATTTCTTCTGCAGCTTCGTCACCTCTCTCAGCCCTCACAGAATTGAAGGGAGTTAGAGCCCTGCTCTGGATTAGGCTCTGGCTTAATTGAATTTTGTGATTGATTTGACCTTCTAAGCAGACCTTAGTCTAAAACTTTCTCTATATCAGCAATACAGCTATTTAACTTTTTATCATCCATGTACTCAATGAAGTAGCACTTTTAATTTCCTTCAAGAACTTTTCTTTGCATTCACAGCTTGGCTGTTTGGCTCAAGAGCCTAGCTTTCAGCCTATCTTGGCTTTCAACATGCTTTCCTCACTAAGCTTAATCATGTTTAACTTTTGATTTAAAGTGACAGACATATGACTCTTCCTTTCACTTGAACATTTAGAGGTTACTGTCAGGTTATTAACTAACTTAATTTCAGTATTATTGTGGCTCAGGGAATAGGAAGACTCCAGGGGAGGGAGAAAGGGAAATGGCTAGTCAGTGAAACAGAACATACATAACATTTATTAAGTTTATTGTCTTATATGGGTGTGATTTGTGGTGTCCCTAAACAATTACAATTGTACATCAAAGATCACTACTCACAGATCACCATAAAAAAATACAATAATAATGTAAAAGTCTGAAGTATTGCAGTTATCATAGGATCTAGCAGTTCTACTCTCAAGTATATTCAAGAGAAATAAAAACATACTTCCCTACAGAAACTTAGATATGAATGTTCACAGAAGCATTATTCAGAAGGGCAAAAAATGGAAACAATCCAAATTTTCATCAATGGATGGATGTACAAATAACATGTAGTATATCCATGTAACTAAATTAATGCCTGTTTCCTGACAGGAGATTCTGCTTATGCAGGTATGTTCCATTTGAAAATGTGAAGTGTGTGTGTGTGCATATGTACACTTTATGTATCAATTTCAAAATACTTCAAAATTTTTTAAAAATTTGTTTTAGTAAACTTATAAAAGATGACTATTTAAGCCCATGGTGAAAAAGGAAAATTACTGAATGTGGAGGCTAGGCAGTTTGTAAGGTATTTTCACTCACCTTTGTCCTGTAATGCAATTTGTTCTTTATGCAGCAAGACTACCTCCCGTCCCAAAGCTTTCTTCTGTCTTTCCAGTTCATTTCGAAGCACCAAAATTTTTAATTGCAGGCACTCACTTTCTTTTTTCTAAATAATTAAAAATACAGGTAAATTTATGAATATAAAAGTTATGACTGAATAACAACATGCATAATGTTTCAAATGTGAGTGGTTTAAAGAAGTTTAATACTCATGTAACTTATAGATCTCTTGAGTGATTTAATTATCAGCATCTGTCATTTTAATGGAATGAATACAGATATAAGCAAAATGGAGATTAGAAATAAATCTAAAGTCTGGGAACAGTTCTTTCTAAAAGACACTATAAAATATCTCAGGCCTCCTTCCTGACACCACAATGCAATAGGACACAAGTTAATAATAAAAAAAAGTGGGGTTTCCTTGGTGTTTCAGTGGTTAAGAACCTGCCTTGCAAGGCAAGGAACACTGGTTCAATCTCTGGTCCCTTCATGCCTCAGAGCAGCTAAGTTTATGCGCCACAACTACTGAGCCATGCTCTGGAGCCCACAAGCCACAGCTACTGAAGCCCGTGCTCCACAACAAGAGAAGGCACCACGATGAGAGGCCTGCATACCGAGTGAGTAGCCCTGGCTCGCTGCAGCTAGAGACAGCCTGCACATAGTAAGGAAGACACACCACAGCCAAAAAACAACTCAACTTTTTTTAAAAGCCCTACTGGAATTAGAAATTAGACTGATATTGAATTGAATTAAAAACAATAATAAAGAAACAGAGTTTTCAAAATGCTCAACACAGAGTTATCTTAGGACCCAGTGTTGCACCCAACAGAGTTAAAAACATGTCTATACAAAAATGTGAATATGACTGTTAGAGCAGCATTACTCATAACAGCCAAACAATGAAATCAATCCAAACGTGCACTATCTGATGACTAGATAAACAAAATGTGGTGGATATACAAAGGAATACTATTTGGCAGTAACAAGTGAAGTACTGATATATGCTACAACATGGATGAATCCTGAAAACATTATACTAATTGAAAAAAAGCCAGTTTTAAAAGGTCACAGACTCCCATTTATATGAAATTTCCAAAATAAGCAAATCCACAGAAAAAAGAAGATTTCCATCCTTACCAAGCTCAACTAAAGGTGCTCTAATAACCCACAGATTTTGGAGAAACCCAAGTAGGGACCTGGTGTTTTCAACCCATCCAAACAGTAACTAGCCAAGCCACACCACAAGGGGAGCCTGGAGCCTTGTTAACAGCTCTAACAATGCAACCCTCTTCCTCCCTACTGGGTAGTATCAGAGGCAGCCAAATAGAGAGAGCTTTCACTACCATGCAGTGGTACTGAAACCACCCTATCATCTACACGGGCAGCTAGAACTCCCACCCTTAATCAACACTATCAACTCCTTTTGCACGCGTGCACACACACAAACACTCGCTCTCTCTCTCTCTCACACACACACACACACACACACCTCTGCCACATGGGTGTCATCGGAAGCTTCTTGGGGAACTTGGACTTCTACCCCAACTTGGCAGTAATGAGATGGTTGCTCTTCCTTCCTCTACCAGAGGTGTCAGAGGAAGTCAGGTAAAATAGAAGATTTAAATAAGATCCAGAGACTCATAATATAATACCCCAAATGTACAAGTTTCAACGAAAAATCACTCATGATATTAAGAACTATGAAGATGTCAAAGTAAATAAAAAAGGATAATCAACAAATGCCAACACTTGAGACAAACAGAAAATATAATTATCTGACAAAGATCTGAGAGTAGCTATCAATAGATAGCTTCAATAGAATTGCTTCAATAGAAATTAAGAACCTATATGGGAACAGAATCTTAAAATGAGTGGATATATGTATAACTGATTCACTATGCTGTACAGCAGAAACTAACACAACACTGCAAATAAACTATATTCCAATAGAAATTAATTTGAAAAAAGAAATTAAGAACATGCTTGAAACAAATTAAAACAGAACATCTTGACAAAAAAAATAGAAAATCTCAATAAAGAAAGTGAAAACCTAAGAAGTGAAATTAAAAAACTCAATGAATGAGCTCAAAAGAAGAATGTAGGAAACAAAGAACAGAATCTTTAATCTGGAAGACCGAACAATAGAAACTACCCAGTTTAAACAACGGAGATACAAATGAACAGAACCGCAGGATCTGTGGAATGATACCAATTTGTATCATCAAGTACCAGGAGGAAAGTAGAAAGTGGGCAAAAATGAAAAGGACTTGTAGAAATAATGGTTACAAATTTTCCAAATTAGGCAAAATAAATCTACTGATTCAAGAAGTTAGTGAACTCCAAACAGAATAAATTACATGAAGAAAATCACAACGTAAATGAAACCAAAAGCTATGTTTTTGAAAAGGTCAATACGGACAAATTTTTAGCCAGGCTAACCAAGAGAAAAGACAGAAACTAATTTGAGAAATGAAAGAAGGATCATCACAATGATCTCATAGACATTAAAAGAATAATTTAAAATACTATAAACAACTCTATGCCCATAAATTTGATACCTCAGAAGAAACGGATCAACTCCGTGAAAGACAATCTACCATAACTCACACTAGGAGAAATAGATAATCCACACAGGCACACACACACACACACACACACACACACACACACACCTCACAGTAGGAGAAATAGTATATATATAGACACACATACATGTATATATGTATGTCTGCTGCTAAGCTGCTGCTGCTAAGTCGCTTCAGTCATGTCCAACTCTGTGTGACCCCATGGACTGGAGCCTACCAGGCTCCTCTGTCCATGGGATTTTCCAGGCAAGAGTACTGGAGTGTGGTGCCATTGCCTTCTCCGATATGTATGTCTATTCAGATTATCTATTTCTCCCAGTGTGAGTTTGGCAGTTATGGTAGATTTTAGATATAAATATAATTTCTTATATATAAGAAATTAAATCAATAATTAATAACCTTCAAAAACATAAAGCACCAATCCTGATGGTTTTACTGATGAATTTTACCAAACATTTAAATAAGATATAATACCATTTTTTGAAAATCTCTCCCAAAAGTTCTAGAAGAGCTTCCTAACTCATTCCATGAGGCCAGCATCATCCTCACATCAAAATCAAAGACATCACTAGAAAGGAAAATTACAGACCAATATTTCTCATAAACATAGGTGCAAAATCCCCAACAAAATATTGGCAAATCAAATCATCTATATATATAAAGAATTATACCATGGCCAAATGAACTGTATTCCAAGTATATAAGACAAAGGTTCAGCTTTCAATAATCAATTAATGGATTCACCACATCAACCAGGCTCAAGAAAAAAAACACATAACCATATCAATAGGTACTGAAAAAGCATGCAACAAAATTCAACTAGAAGTAACGAACTTTATCAATTTAGTAAAGAATACTTGCCAAGAAACCTACTAATATTTGCCAAAATATTTAATGGTGAGAAGCCAGATGCTTTCTTCCTATGCTGGAGCACAACACAAGGATGTCCCCCACTTTCACCACTCTCTTATGCATGTACTCAAAGTCCTAGCTAAGCAATAAGGGAAGAAAAGGAAATAAAAGATATATATACTGGGAAAGAAGAAATGAAATCATGTTTGTTTACAGACGGTATAAGTGTCTATGCAGAAGATTCCAAAGAATCAACAACAACAACAAAAAAGAAACCAAAAAACCAATCTAAAACCTCCTAGAACTAAAATAGGTGGTTATTAAGAGCAAGGTTGCAAGACACAGTTTTAATACACAAAAGTCAACTGTTTTCTTACATAACAACAAAGGATAATGGGAATTTGAAATTAAAAACACAGCATCGATTATATTAGCATGAAAGTATAAAATACTTAGGTATAAATCTAACAAATTATGTAGAAGAGCTACAAGAAGACAACTACAAAACTCCAAAGAAAGTAGTCAAAGGAGACACCGCCCAAAAATGGAGAATATCCATGTTCATGGATAGGAAGATACTATTAAGATATATCAATTTTTCCCAACTTGATCTACAGATTTAGCAACATTCCAGCAAATTATTTTGTGGATATCAACAAACCGATTATAAAGTTTAAAGAGAAAAGCAAAAAACCCAGAGTCACCAACAAAAGTACAAAGTAGGAAGACTGACACTATTTCTGTCAAGACTTACTATAAAGCTACAGTAATGAGGACAACTGGGTATGGGCAAAAGAAGAGACAGACAAATCAACAGAACAGAATATAGAGCCCAGAAATATGGTCCCCAACTAATGAGAAAGGAATAAAAACAATTCAATGGAGAAAGGACAGCCTTTTCACCAAAGGGTGCTGGAACCACTGGACACTCATATACAAACGAACAAAAACAAAATAAAAAATTTAGATACAGACCTATACGTCTCACAAAAATTAACTCAAAATCAATCACATATCTAAATGTGAAATAAAAATTACTACAACTACAAAACTTTTAAAGGATAACAGTGGAGAAAATCCAGGTAGCCTTAGGCTCGGAGATGATTTTCTACATACAACACCAAACAATGAGCCATGAATGAAGCAATTGTTAAGCTGGACTTCATTAAAATCAAAACTTGTGCTCTGCAAAAATGACTATTAGTAGAATGAAAAGAGAAAATATTTGAAAACCAATTATCTGATAAAGGAACAGAATACAAAATGTGCAAAGAACTCTAAAAACTCAACAACAGAAAAATAAACAACCCAATTAAAAAATAGGCAACCAATCTGAACTGTAATGTCATCAAAGAAGATGTAGGGTATATGAAAAGCATAATAAAGTACATAAGGATATGAAAAGATTCTCACTATAATAAGTCATCAGGGAACTGTAACTCAAACAACAATTAGATACCACTACACAACTACTGGGGCTTCCCTGGTGGCTCAGACAGTAAAGAATCCGCCTGCAACGCAGGAGATCCCAGTTCAGTTGCTGGATCGGGAAGATCCCCTGGAGAAGGGATAGGCTACCCACTCCAGTATTCTCGGGCTTCCCTGGTGGCTCAGTTGGTAAAGCGTCTGCCTGCAATGCAGGAAACCTGTGTTCAATCCCTGGGTCGGGAAGATCCCCTGGAGGAAGAAATAGCAACCCACTCCAGTATTCTTGCCTGGAGAATTCCATGGACAGAGGAGCCTGGTAGGCTACAGTCCATGGGATCACAAAGAGTCGGACACAACTGAGCGACTTCACTTCACTTCACACAACTATTAGAATGGTTTATTTATTTATTTATTTATTTATTTTAATTTTATTTTTATTTATTTATTTATTTTTTAAATTTTATTTTATTTTTAAACTTTACATAATTGTATTAGTTTTGCCAAATATCAAAATGAATCCGCCACAGGTTTAAATTGCACATACTGACAATACTAAATGTTTGCAAGGATGTGGAGCAACAGGAACTTTCACTCATGGTTGATTGATGGCAATGCAAAATGGTATAGCCATTTTAGAAGATGGTCTAGCAGTTCCTCACAAAATTAAACATAGGTTTACTATATGATCTAAAAACTGCGTTCCCAGATATTAACCCGGATGAGTTGAAAACTTGTGTTCACACAGAAACCTACACATAAATGTCTATAGCAGCTTTATTCAAAATTGCTAAAACTTGGGAATAACCAAAATATACCTCAAAAGGTTAAAAGATAAACTGTGGCATATCCAATAACAATGGAGCATTATTCAGCAATAAAAAGAAAAAAGAAAGAAATGAGCTATGAAAAGCTATGAGAAGACATGGAGGAACCTTAAATGAATATAGTTAAGCTCAACATTCAGAAAACTACGATCATGGCATCTGGTCCCATCACTTCATGGGAAACAGATGGGGAAACAGTGGAAACAGTGTCAGACTTTATTTTTTGGGGCTCCAAAATCACTGTAGATAGTGACTGCAGCCATGAAATTAAAAGACACTTACTCCTTGGAAAGGAAGTTATGACCAACCTAGATAGCATATTAAAAAGCAGAGATATTACTTTGCCAACAAAGGTCCGTCTAGTCAAGGCTATGGTTTTTCCAGTGGTCATGTATGGATGTGAGAGTTGGACTGTGAAGAAAGCTGAGCACTGAAGAATTGATGCTTTTGAACTGTGGTATGGAGAAGACTCTTGTGAGTCCCTTGGACTGCAAGGAGATCCAACCAGTCCATCCTAAAGATCAGTCCTGGGTGTTCATTGGAAGGACTGATGCTGAAGCTGAAACTCCAATACTTTGGACACCTCATGCGAAGAGTTGACTCACTGGAAAAAACCCTGATGCTGGGAGGGATTGGGGGCAGGAGGAGAAGGGGACAACAGAGGATTAGATGGCTGGATGGCATCACTGACTCGATGGACATGAGTTTGAGTGAACTCCGGGAGTTGGTGATGGACAGGGAGGCCTGGCATGCTGTGATTCATGGGGTCACAAAGAGTCTGACAGGACTGAGTGACTGAACTGAACTGAAGTAAAAGAAACCAATCTGAAAAAGCTACATGCTATATCATCCCAACTATGTTACATTCCTATGTTACATTGTTATATTGAGTGCTTCACTCAATATGCCATAAAATTTGGAAAACTCAGCAGTGGCCATAAAATTGGAAAAGGTCAGTTTTCATTCCAATCCCAAAGAAAGGCAATGCCAAAGAATGTTCAAACTACCGCACAATTGCACTCATCTCACACACTAGCAAGGTAATGCTCAAAATTCTCCAAGCCAGGCTTCAACAGTACATGAACCAAGAACTTCCAGATGTTCAAGCTGGATTTAGAAAAGGCAGAAAAATCAGAGATCAAATTGCCATCCATTAGATCATAGAAAAAGCAAGAGAATTCCAGAAAAACATCTGCTTCTGCTTTACTGACTACGCCAAAGCCTTTGCCTATGTGGACCACAACAAACTGTGGAAAATTCTTCAAGAGATGGAACACCAGACCATCTTACCTGCCTCCTGAGAAATCTGTATGCAGGTCAAAAAGCAACAGTTAGAACCGGACATGGAACAACAGACTGGTTCCAAATTGGGAATTGAGTACATCAAAGATGTATATTGTCACCCTGTTTATTTAACTTTTATGCAGAGTACATCATGCAAAATGCTGGGCTGGATGAAGCACAAGCTGGAATCAAGACTGCTGGGAGAAATATCAATAACCTCAGGTACCCAGATAACACTACCTTTATTGCAGAAAGCAAAGAAGAACTAAAGAGCCTCTTGATGAAAGTGAAAGAGGAGAGTGAAAAAGTTGACTTAAAACTCAACATTCAAAAAATGAAGATTATGGCATCCAGTCCCATCACTTCATGGCAAGCAGATGGGGAAACAATGGAAACAGTGACAGACTTTATTTTCTTGGGCTCCAAAATCACTGATGGTAACTACAGCCATGAAACTAAAAGATGCTTGCTCCTTGGAAGAAAAGTTATGACCAACCTAGACAGCATATTAAAAAGCAGAGAAATTACTTTGCCAACAAAAGTCTGTCTAGTCAAGGCTATGGTTTTTTCAGTAGTTATGTATGGATGTGAGAGTTTGACTATAAAGAAAGCTGAGCACTGAGGAATTGATGCTTTTGAACTGGGGTGTTGGAGAAGACTCTTGAGAGTCCTTTGGACTGCAAGGAGATCTGACCAGTCAATCCTAAAGGAACTCAGTCCTGAATATTCATTGGAAGGACTGTTATGCTGAAGCTGACACTCCAATACTTTGGCCACGTGATCCAAAGAACTGACTCACTGGAAAGTGATACTGGGAAAGATGGAAGGCAGGAGGAGAAGGGGACGACAGAGGATAAGATGGTTGGATGGCATCACCGACTTGATGGACATGAGTTTGAGCAAGCTCCAGGACTTGGTCGTGGACAGGGCAGCCTGGCGTACTGCAGTCCACGGGATCAGAGTCGGACACGACTGAACAACTGAACTGAACTGATGTTACATTCTGAAAAAAATGCAAAACTGTGGAAACGGTAAAAAGATCAGAGGTTGCCAGGTGTTCTGAGGGAGGGAGAAAAGGATAAACAGGTGAAGTGTGGGAGATTTTTAGGCCAGTGAAGCGATTCTGTGTGACACTGTAAGGTGAAAACATTGTGCATTTGTCAAAACTCAGATTATACAACAGAGTGAATCCTGCTGATTCAACAACAGGAACAAATGTGCCACTCTAACACAGATGTTAACAACAAAAGAAATGGGAGTGAGCAGCTTTCGGTACTTTCTACACAATTTTTCTGTAAATATAAAACTACTGTAAAACACAAAATTCATTTTTTTAAAAAGTGATAGAACTGTACTTCAAAAAAGTCAATTTAACTGAATCTTCATTTCATGAAACAAATCCCAGACACATTCTACCAAAGAATCAATTAAGTCTGCTAAATTAAGTTTGCTTATTTATCTTTCCATAAAATATTTCCTTTTTAAACCTATAAAATCATTCTTTAAACTTAACTCTGCCTCCCTTTTAATCCAAATATCCTGCCAGAATTTGCCTCCAATAAAATGTGAAATCCTACCCCCACAATGAACATATATCTGCCTGCACATGTTTGCATTCACACACTGTCACCACACTATGAATGTATGTGCCGTTCTCTCTTAAGTCTTTATCCAGTGTCAAGAATATGGTTTTCATGATTTTCTGTAACAAAATTCTTAACTAAACGGTCCTTTTCCCAAGTCATATACTAGGTAAAATTTTAATGGGAAGAAAATACAAAATTATTTCAGTAAACTAAATAGGTTACTAAGCCCTGAGATGAGCTGGTGGAAAACTTTTAAAAGAAAAAACTCCGCGTCTCCATTTGATGCCCAGACAATGAGAAAGCGCAGGTACTCAGTGAGATGAGCACTGGTATGGCCTTGCTGGGGCAATGGGGAAGGAAAATGACTTTTGGTAATTGTGTGGAAACCACTTTACAGCTATCGTCTCTCACCCAAAATGCTTTCTTCCTCATCTCTGAAATACTGATTCTAAACAGATGGTATGATCATCTCTTAAAGACATTCAAGCCAAGAAAACAAGCAGTAAAGCTTATTTCCAATCATTATTATTACATTTGACTGGAAAATTTTATGAAATACAAGACATTTCTAGGCAATTTTTTTTCTGAACAAATCATAATATTTATGAAGGGCCTACTACGTTTTTTTAGATAAATGAGAAGTGGTTTCTGCTTTCTAAAGGTTTGGGTCTAAGTGGAGACCAAAGCCATTTTGCCAACTCCCTGTAAAAACAAAAACCAAAACCCACTGAGGACACTTATGAAAGAAAGAGGAATCAAGAAACAATCTGGGTGTCTTTGGTAATCCAGTGGAGAGATCAGTGTTTTCATATCACTGAGGGAAAAACTATATAAATTCTTAGGAATAACCATTTTCTCTAAAGAGTGCTCATTTTCCTTAACCTGAATTTTTCCACAAAATATGTAAACTAGATTCTACCTATGTAGAGGAACAAACTAGAAAAGAAAAACAACTCTTCGGAGAACACAAGGATATGCATAGGTAGGACAGTTAATCTGCTCTTACTGCAGGGTACATGCTCAAACTGGGTTATGTTTATTAGAATCAAAGAACTAAGAGTACACGTTGCTTTAAATACTAAACTAATAGAGGAAGGCATGTGTATGGTATGTTTGTGTCATAGTGCATGTGCAAAAACTGGCCCATTTACAGAAATATATCAAGTCATTCAAAACCAGGATTGTTGGCTCTAATTTCTGATGAATAAACAAACCCCACCCAAGTGGAATATGGGTCTGCTTCCTTTCAAATGAACCAAAGCACTAAAAGATCTTAATGTTCCATAAGTATCTTCTAACGGGTTTCTGTGTTCTACTTACTTGTTAACTCTAAGCACAGATGTCATAAGTGCATTTCTAACGCATCATTTTTAATTGGATATTAGTGTTTTTATACAACACTGTATCTAATCCGAAAATCACAGATATATCCATCTATTTGTAAGCACACACACTCCTTTTTATGCATCTTTATAAAGATACTGATGGGCAATGTTAAAGATTCATTTCAGAATGACAGACCAATCTGTACATGACACATTAGACAATTTTCTTCTCGTAGATTACACTGGAGCCAAAAAGGCTTAGGCAAAAGTTAACAAAGCAGGGTCCAGGAAACATGAGGGTTCCTAAAAGACCATTTCAGAGTCTGTGAGATCAAAAATATTTTCATAATACTACTAAGCTGCTATCTCCCTTTTTCACTCTCATTTTCTCATAATTGTATAGTTGAGTTTTCCAGAGTAAGATCTGTGATATCACAACAGACTCACTGCAGAAGTAAATGTGCAGATTCAGCTGTCTTTTGTTAACCCACACATTATGAATAGATATACTCTAAATTCTTTGAGATCTTTAAAATTTTTAGAGTATAAAGGGGACTTGAGTGATTTCGGGCATTATTCATCTGTATTAGTTTTCCCACCAAAAGTGGAAACAGTTAACAACCTGAAAAAAAGTTTTAGATCTATGGCAGTTGTCCTGTAAGTTAACACATTTGCTTCAAAATGTCATTTACAGGTTATTTCTATTGTACCTATACCTACTTAACCACTAAGAAAGTGTAAAATTTTCCTTAGAAAATATTTAATCCAACCCATTAATCTCATAGACTAAGTAGCAATATCAGGCCTAGAACCCAGGTCCAGCTAAGAAGATAAAGTGAAGTGAGTGAAAGTCACTCAGTCGTACCCAACTCTTTGCAACCCCATGGATTATACAGGCCATAGAATTCTCCAGGCCAGAATTCTAGAGTGGGAAGCTGTTCCCTTCTCCAGGGGATCTTTGCAACCCAGGAATTGAACTGGGATCTCCTGCATTTCAGGCAGATTCTTTACCAGCTGAGCTACCAGGAAAGACCAAGGAGATAAAGCAAATATATACATAATAATAAAACATAAGGAGTTCTGCTTTTGATATAAGAGAATAATAAAGTTTAACAAAATATAAGTTTGACCTAACAAACTAGTCCTCCTGCAAGTAACTGCTATAGATGCTAGGTAAAATGCAAAAAGCTACTATTCGAGGGTTCTAAAGATTGATCAGTGGCAGGCAGATTTGGGGATAAACTCAGAACCTGGTGACACTTGGGGTAAATGCCCTCTTTCTGTTACTTTGCTCAGAGAGTGAAACACCAACAGAAAGACAATTACCATTCTGTCAAGAGGAACGAGAGAAAAGAAATTAGGCAAAAAAAGAAAAAAAAAAAAAAAGAAATTAGGCAATCCAGGTCACCAGATTGGAGGAACCTGGAGAATGGACACCCCTAATTCTGTGTAAATTCAATCTGAGGAGTTCCCTGGTGGTAGAGTGGATAAGTGGAGAAGGCAACGGCACCCCACTCCAGTACTCTTGCCTGGAAAATCCCATGGATGGAGGAGCCTGGTGGGCTGCAGTCCATGGGGTCGCTAAGAGTCGGACACGACTGAGTGACTTCACTTTCACTTTTCACTTTCATGCATTGGAGAAGGAAATGGCAATCCACTCCCGTGTTCTTGCCTGGAGAATCCCAGGGACGGGGGAGCCTGGTGGGCTGCTGTCTATGGGGTCGCACAGAGTCGGACATGACTGAAGTGACTTAGCAGCAGCAGAGTGGATAAGAATCTGCCTGCCAATGCAGGGGCCACAGGTTCGCCCCTCATCTGGGAAGATTCCATATGCCACATGCAGGGCAAGTAAAGCCCATGAGCCACAGCTACAGAAGCCCACATACTCTAGGGCCTGGGAGCCCCAACTATTGAGCCCGTGTGCTGCAACAACTGAAGCATGTCCAATGCTCTACAACAAGAGAAGCCATCACAATGTGAAACCCGTGCACTGCAACGAAGCAGCCCCCACTCACAGCAACTAGAGAAAGCCCAAGCACAGCAACAAAGACCCAGCACAACCAAAAATAAACTAAAGAAAATTTTTTAAATTCAATCTGAATCCTAAATCATATAGGCATGAGACAACAGAGAGCAGCTGTGCCTAAGGATGAGCGTACTGAACTGAAATGTAAGGCAATGTCCACTGCAGGCAAGACAGTTTGAGCCTAACCAAGTTAACTACCTACTAAAATGAAAACATTAATATCTGAAGCAAAGCAACCAAATCCAGAGATTCCACAAAACTACATCCACAATGTCCAGGGTGTGCAATACTACCCAATACACAAAAAGCCAGGAAAACATGACTCACTCTCTTGGGAAAAGACTATCCACATACGCCAACTCCGAGATGACCCAGATGTTAAAGTTATCAGACACAGACTGTAAAGTCACCATTATAAATGCACTGTGCTTAGTTGCTCAGTCGTGTCTGACTCTTTGTGACCCTATGGACCACAGCCCACCAGGTTCCTCTGTCCATGGGGTTTCTCCAGGCAAGAATACTGGAGTGGGATGCCATGCCCTCCTCCAAGGAATCTTTCCCACCCAGGGACCGAACCCAAATCTCTGGCATTGCAGGCAGATTCTTTACCCCTGAGCCACCTGGGAAGCCCACTATTATAAACATGCTAAGTGGAAAAAAAAAGTTAATTAGGTTGGTGTAAAGGTAATTACGGTTTTGCATCCTGAATTTTATATCATTGTAACTAGGCTCAAACACATCTTTCTCAATCAAAATAGGAACCATTACCATCAACACATTTTTGCCAATGAGAAATAAGTTTGTTTTTCCTGTAGTATAAAGTATAAAAAGCCTTGCTTCAGGATTCAATTAACACCTGGAAAGCATTTTCTGCACTCTGTTGGTTATACAAGCATTTCCCTACAAAATGCTGTTGAGATGCTTGAAGGAGTGGTAGTCAGTTGGCTAGAGCGCACGTGAATATGGCAGATGACGCAAAACTTCACAGCCCGATTCATTCAACTTTTGAAGTGTTGGTTGTGCAATGTGAGGTCAGGCATTGTCTCAGAGAAGAACTGGACTCTTTCTGTTGATCAGTGCTGGCTGCAGGCATTGCAGTTTTCAGTGCATCTCACTGATTTGCTGAGCATACTTCTCAGATGTAACGGTTTCATTGGGATTCAGAAAGCTGCAGTGGATCACAGAGGCAGCAGACCACCAAACAGTGACCATGACCCTTTTATTGGTGCAAGTTTGGCTTTGGGGAGGCTTTAGAGCTTCTTCTTGGTCCAACCACAGAGCTAGTCATTGCTGGTTGTCCCATAAAATCCATTTTTTGTCACATATCACAATTTGATCAAGAAACAGTTCATTGTTGCGTAGAATAAGAGATGACACTTCAAAATGACAATTTTTTGATCTGTGGTCAGCTCAAGAGGCACCCACTTATCAAGCTTTTTCACCTTTCCAATTTGCTTCAAATGTCAAATGACCACAGGATGGTCAACGCTGAGTTCTTGGGCACCTGCTCGTGTAGCTGTAAGAGGACCGGTTTCAGTGATCCTCTCAGTTGGTCACTGTCGACTTCTGATGGCCAATCACTGCACTCCCCGTCTTCACGGCTCTCATCTCCTGTGCACAACTTCTTGAACCACCACTTCACTGTATGTTGGTTAGCAGTTTCTGGGCCAAATGCGCTGTTGATGTTGTAAGTTGTCTCCATTGCTTTCTGACCCATTTTGAACTCAAATAAGAAAATTGCTCAATTTTGCTTTTTGTCTAACATCATTTGCAAAGTCTAAAATCCATATAAAATAAACAAGTAATAACTCATTAGCAAAAAACATAAAGCAAGAAATTCACATTAAAATGATGTATAACATAACATTTTTAAGAATGTGTATCAATATCAAATGGCAAATTTCAACAATGCAAAACTGTAATTACTTTTGCGCCAACCTAATATTTTCATACTGAGTAAAAAGACATGAAATCTTGGCAGAGTGAAAATGTTAAAAATCCAGGCGAATTCTGCTACTAGTCAAGATGTAGTAGGCAAAAGGAACACTGCCTAACTAATTTTACCAGGCTACCATAATCCTAATACCATTCTAACAAAGTAATTTAAAACACTGCATCCCAATATCCTTAAGGACTGTAGGCACAAAAACTCTTAAATTATTACCAGATCAAATCTAGAAAGGTAAAAAAAAATTACACTGTATATTGTAACCATTGGTTTATTCCAGAAATGCAATGTTAGTTAAACACTTGAAATTAAATCAGTGCAGTTCACAGAATCAAGAAGAAAATGTCATGATCATTTATTTCAATAGATGTAGAAAAAGCATTTGATAAAATTCAACATCTGTTCATGACAAAAATTCAGAAATTAGGAATAAGAGGGAACTTCTGAAAGCCAATAAAAGGCATTGCTAACCTTATACTTAATGAAGAAAGCATGAATCATTTCCCCTTATGATTAGGAAAAAGTAAAGGATTTCCATTTGTATCACTTTTATTCAACACTGTACCGTATGTCCTGCTGCTGCTGCTAAGTCGCTTCAGTCGTGTCCGACTCTGTGAGACCCCATAGATGGCAGCCCACCAGGCTCCCCCATCCATGGGATTCTCCAGGCAAGAACACTGGAGTGGGTTGCCATTTCCTTCTCCAATGCATGAAAGTGAAAAGTGAAAGTGAAGTCGCTCAGTCGTGTCCGACTCTTCACGACCCCATGGACTGCAGCCTACCAGGCTCCTTCATCCATGGGATTTTCCAGGCAAGTGTACTGGAGTGCCACTGCCTTCTCCACTGTATGTTCAAGTTATTGAATAAGGCAGAAAATTTAAGTGCATAAAGTAATCCAAGTTTGCAGATATGATTGTTTATATAGAAAATTCTAAGAAATCTACAAAATAACTGCTGCTGCTGCTAAGTCACTTCAGTCGTGTCTGACTCTGTGCGACCCCATGGACAAAATAACTACTAAATTTTAAAAGTTAATAAGATTGCAAGATGCAAAGTAACTAACTTAAACTGAACTATATTCTTATATATTTGCAGTAAACAAATGGAAACAAAATTTCAAAACAATTCCCCTTACAATAATGCCAAAAACAAATAAAAAGCTTCCCATAAAATACTTAGGAAAAACATGAATAAAAGATGCCCAGAATCTGTGCAGTGAAAGCTGCAGAATATTATTGAGAAAATTAAAGAAAAAATCAAAATAAAAGAGATATATGCCATGTTCATGGATTGGAGAACTTGATATTGTTAAGACTGCAATTCTCTACAAATTGATCTACAAATACTGAACAAATTTCCAGTAGGCTTTTTCTTTTTTTGGTAGAAAATGTAAGTTGATTCTCAAATTCACTTGTAAATACAAAGAACCTAGAAAACCCACGGGAATTATTCAAAAAGAACCAAGTTGGAGAACTTACTTCATCTGGTTTTAAGATGACAAAGATATAATAATATAATAGTAAGGGAGTCTGGTATTGGTAAAGGGCAGACATATAGATCAATGGATCAAAATAGAGAATCCAGAAATAAATGCACTCATATATGGTCAACTGATTTCAGACAAACTTTCAATTAAATTTCATGGGGAAAGGAAAGACTGGTCAAGAAATGATGCTAAATCAACCAGACATTCATACAGAAAACGTTACCTCACTTAACTCATTAAAAAAAAAAAAACTTAAGATGGATCATAGATCTAAATGTAAGCCCAAAACTGTAAAATTTCTAGAAGAAAACACCAAAGAAAATTTATATGACTTGGGGTTAGGCAAAGACTTCCTAGAAAGAACACAAAAAGCCCAAACATAAATTTTTTTAAAATGCACTGGATTTCATCAAACTTTAAAACTTTTGCTCTTTAAAGCATTATTAAGAACACAAAAATGCAAGCCACAAACTTGAAGAAAATATTCACAACATACATATCAGATAAAGGATTTGTATCCAAAAACACACACAAATACACATGCCCACATGGTCTTTAACCACAACATATGAAGACAAAAACCTATTTAAAAATGAGGGGAAAAATATGACCTCCTTACAAAGTATACAAACTAAAAAAGTAAGCAAATAAATTGTACTAATGGTTTCTCACTATCAGAAAAAGATACTACAATAAACACAATGAAGGGAAAGACCAGAATAAACTCTGTGGAGTTTGAGTGTATTGGTATGAACTCATGTTAATTTTAATACATAGAGAGACAGGTATTTGTGTATACCAGTTCTGTCCACTGAGAGGGCCTAGAAGCAGTTACAACTCAACTGCAATGGCACACTCGTGCCCAGATCTTGTTTCTAAATATCATTATTCAGTGAAAGGAACAGGACTCCTAGGAGAAATGGCTGAGTCTAGGGCTGAGACAGGGATCACATAGTGCGAGAAATTAAGAATCTGTTGTAAAAAGCAAAAAAACATAAAAGAAGAGATGACGGCAAAAAGACACAGAAGCCAACTTGAGAGAACTCTCAATGCCACAGCTGAAACAAGAAAACAAATAACAATGTATGAGATTGCAAGCTAAAGCATAAAATATATAGATAAAATCCATGCTGATGATTAAATGATCAAATAAATAAACAAATGAGTGGGGGAAGAAGGGACCAATCTTCCTCACAAAGAATTCCAAATAATGTGTTAAGATTGTCTCTTCTCCAGGAGGTGGAGCTGAAGTCCCCTCTTCTTGAGAGGAGGCCAGGTTGAGTATCTTGCTTTCCAAACACTGAGTACAGAAAGAAAACTTTAGAGTGCGTAAATGTAGGAGACATTACCCTTAACCAAGGGATCAAGGTTACTATCAGCAGTGATTAGTCATGATTTAAAAGTAGGAAAGAATGAAAAATTGTCAAAGATCAGAGAAGCCTAGGAAGTCATGATGACTAAATAAATGTGGTGTCCTGGACTGGATATTGGAACAACAAAAAAAGACATTAGAACCGAGTTTAATTGCAACAAAACATCAGACAAACCCCAATCAAGGGATATTATATAAAATAGCTGACCAAGTAATCCTTAAAACTGTCAAGCTCATAAAAAAAATCAGTCTGAAGAATTTTCACAACCAAAGAGTCTAACAAAGCATAACTACTAAAAGCAATATGGTTTTCTGGATGGGATTCTGGAACAGAAAAGGTATATTAAGGTAAAAATTAAGGAAATCTGGAAGGAAAGGCAATTTGACAAAACCCAAAACATTTAAGCAAAATAAATCAAAATGATAACAGCAGAAATTTCTTAAAAAACATAATTACGTGCGACCAAAATTATGTTGGACATTGATGACAAGATGCCAAAGTTCAGGAAGTATGAACCTAATTTCTTCTAACAGTTAATTACATCTGATCTTAGAAGGTAATCTAATTTCTTTCTACATCAAATATGCCTTCTGACTGTATTTATACTTAGACTAAAATTAATTCTTATACATTGAAAATGATTGGGTTGAAGAATAAGGACCTTGGGCCAATTTGAAAAGGGAATGAAGGAAAAAAGGTACTAGTAACAGCTTCTAATTTATTACACATAAATCTCACAGTAGGTAACAAACAAATATTACTTCTTGGAAAAAAGGCAAGGAAACTAAAATTTCTGACTCTGTCTAATGATCATAGGAAAGTTGCTTACTTTCTTTAGGTCTCATTTTTCTGTTCCTTAAAAAGATATTACACTAGATTTATTCTTAAATTCAAAAAATATTTACTGAGCACACCTACTGTGTGTCCACCACTACACTGGAAAATACAGCCATGCGGAGGAAAAAAAAAGACAAAACTCCCTCTCCTCACAGAGTTTAGAGAGACAAAATACATATGTAAAGTGTATAGCATGTTAAACGGTAATATTTTTACGGAGAAAATCAAAGAAGGAAGGGAACAGAATGTACCAGTCGGGTGTGGTTTTCAGTGAGGTTATAAAGGAACGAGATTTCTTGGTTCACTTTCAGTTCACAAATCCCATGATTTTGTTCTCTGTTGACTAGGCTGCATAAAAACACACAGTGAACCTCTGAACCTGAGCTCTTTAAACTCCTACATTCTATCATCTTGCTCTGCATGTCACCACTTATATTTTAGAAAAATAGGATTAAACATACATTTTTCCATACTGAGACAAAGCATATGCTGTCACTTAATGAAATAAGTAATTTCCCAGTCTTGCCTTGGGAGAGGAAAATAAGAAAAAACCTACCAGTTTCTCACCAGACAAAGGCTCTAAAAATGTGGTATTTTTGTACACTATAGAAAGGATTAAAATTAGCTATTTTTTCCTCTTCCTCCAATATATTTGTGGCCTGGAGTTTGGCCCTTTTGGGGGCCTGAGTTGCAGGAGGAGGTTTAACAGCTTCTCCAAAGTGGAAGATTTTCCACAGGCAAGAAAAGTCATATGAATAACAAGTATTATTACAATAGTTATTGCAGCTACCACATTTTGCATGCCAGCCATGTACAGGCACAGAACTAGCCATTTTTTATATTAGGTTTAGGTTGAGTTACATGACATTGCCATTTATAGGTCAAAATCATCAGTTTTATATAGATTAAATACTTTATCATCCATTAATTTCCAATTCCATGAAAGAAAACCTGTGTAGGTTAATTGCTTTTCTAGAGTTAATCCCCTGAATAATTATGTCAGGCAAATCTTACAGGTAATGGAACTTTGGTTTGGGGACACAAAGAGCTTTTGCCAAATTGGTAGTGCTGTGAATGACAGCTGGAATATACTGCCTATTCACGTTACTGAGTTTGTGCAAACAAATACTTAAAAGGTTTTTCCTTCAGGCTTAATTTGAGGATTTGAGTTTTATTTTAAGTACCATTACCCATAGCATGGGCTTCCCAGGTGGTGTCAGTGGTAAAGAACCTGCCTGCCAATGCAGGAGACATAAGAGACGTGGGTTCAATCCAGGGGTCGGGAAGATCCCCTGGAGGAGGGCACAGCAACCCACACCAGTATTCTTGCCTGGATATTCCGTGGACAGAGGAACCTGAAGAGCTACAGTCCATAGTGTTGCAAAGAGTCGGACACGACTAAAGCTACTTATTAGAATGCACTCACACAATCACAGCACAATTTCTTCAAAAGCTATCATTAGCCCTGTGACTTCACTTCGAGCGAAGTTCCATCTATTGGTAATACTCACTATTCTACTTAAAAAGAATCTTCATTCCACTAGGAAGAGTATAAAGCAACCCCAAAATTATTCTAGCATCTTAAATCTGTCTGTTTGGGTTGGAATTTCTATTCTTTGAAATATCTCTTTAACAGAATCCTTCCCGAAAAAGAACACTGTCCATAAACACACTGTCCATAAACTAATTTACTAAATTCAATCCAAATAATTTTTAAAATTTTAAAAGCAGATTAGTCTATTTTTTTTTTCTTCTGGCAACTATTTTTCATTCATTATATAGTTTGTGTCTGTACAGTTTGAGTTCATATTTATGAGACATTACTAAAATAGCTTTTGATTATCTTCTAAGTAACTGTATGTAATCTAAAGTTTCAATTAGCACAAAAAGGCACTTTTTATCTTACACTATTAGCAGATGTGAAAGTTGATTTCTAACATTTAAATACTAACAAAAGTCTCAGTGAAACATTAAGGGGGGAAAAAAAGAAAAAACTACCTGAAGGTTTTGGAGGAGTGGAGAAAGAGAGAAATTAATACAAGAAGAATATGATGATCACACTTAGAAATCAAGGAATTTAAAGATGTTAATATATAAAAACCTACCAGCCCATTGCTTGTAGATGTGAGTCTTAGTTTTTCTTCAATTTCCTTTCCAATTTTCTGAACAGTTACCTGAGTCTGTTTAATTGCACACTGGGCTCTATGAAGCCTAGAAATAAAAGTTGTAGAAAAATTTAAGTGAGTTAACTATAAACTCAACCCAGAGCTACAGGCATAAATGGAACAAAATGAGAACAAAGCTTCCAGGATAAACAGAATAATGAACTCAAACTGATCATTTCACAATTCTCTAGCATATTTACAACAGGGAAATAACAGGGGTTACAGTATGTTCTAAAAACACCCTTTCTATGCCCACCTGACTGCCTGTGATGTATTGAGAGCTAAAATGAAGAACTCATGAGAATCTGAGAGACCTCAGAAAATAATCTGATTGAATCCTATCACTTTAAAGATAGGAAACTTGAGGCCCGGAGATATAACTGCATTAGTAAAGGCACTAAAAAAATATCACTGCTATGAAGGCTATTACTTATGGGTATCCAGAAAGAAAAAGAAAAAAAAAAATTAATGATAATTCCAAGAAGACTGAATTAAAGCAGCAGACCTTTTGAAACAAGGAGCACTGAAAAGTTAACAGCTATTTTTTTTGTTGTTTTAATTATGGGTTTGTGCTTTTCTTGGTATCTGTCTTCAAATATAGCTTATATATTTTGTGTACAGGTACCTATTTAAAATGTTCAAATTTTCTTAATTCACAGATATGATTTTCATGTAGAAAATCATTAGGAATCCACAAAACAACTACATGAGTTCTTGTCACAGACACAAGTTCAACAAACATTCAGTTATATTTCTGTATGTGGGTCAATAATTTCATAATTACAATCAAAATCACAACAGGTTTTGTTCGTGTGTGTGTGTTTTTTTGTAGAAATTAAGAAGCTGATACTACTAATTATACAGAAAAACAAAGAATCTAGAAGAGATAAACCAATCTTTAAATCTTCCAGATTTCAAGACTTCCTTTTATATAAAGCTACACAATTAAACAATATGGTACTAGTATAGGATCGAGGATGGGCTTCCCTGGTGGCTCAGACAGTAGAGAATCCACCTGCAATGCAGGAGATCCCAGTTCAGTTGCTGGATCAGGAAGATCCCCTGGAGAAGGGATAGGCTACCCACTCCAGTATTCTTGGGCTTCCCTGGTGGCTCAGTTGGTAAAGAATCTGCCTGTAGTGCAGAAGGCCTGTGTTCAATCCCTGGCTTGGAAAGATACCCTGGAGAAGGGTATCTTTCCCTTCCTACCCACTCCAGTATTCTGGCCTGGAGAATTCCATGGACAGAGGAGCCTGGCAGGCTACAGTCCATGGGGTCACAAAGAATCGGACATGACTGAGCGGTTTCACTATAAGGATCAAAAAATAGATCAATGGAACAGAATAAAGAGTATACAAACAGACCTATACATGTATGGTCAATTGGTTTTGGACAAAGGAACGTAGGTAAACTAATGGAAAAGGAAAACTTTTTAAACAAATGGTGCTGGAAACACTGGATAGGGAAAAAATGAATTTCATTCCCAACCTCACAGCACACACAAAAAATTTACTCAAGAATATCATAGTAAATATAAAAGCTAGAATCATAAAAACTTAGAAGAAAACAAAGGAGAAACTCTTGCAACCTAGGGAAAGGCAAAGATTTCTTAGAGAAGACACAAAAGCACTAACCATAAAATTAAAAATGAATAAATTCAGTTCAGTTCAGTTCAGTTGCTCAGTTGTGTCTGACTCTTTGCGACCCCATGAATCACAGCACGCCAGGCCTCCCTGTCCATCACCAACTCCCGGAGTTCACTCAGACTCACGTCCATCGAGTCAGTGATGCCATCCAGCCATCTCATCCTTTGTCGTCCCCTTCTCCTCTTGCCCCCAATCCCTCTCAGCAACAGAGTCTTTTCCAATAAGTCAACTCTTCGCATGAGGTGGCCAAAGTACTGGAGTTTCAGCTTTAGCATCATTCCTTCCAAAGAAATCCCAGGGCTGATCTCCTTCAGAATGGACTGGTTGGATCTCCTTGCAGTCCAAGGGACTCTCAGGAGTCTTCTCCAACACCACAGTTCAAAAGCATCAATTCTTTGGTGCTCAGCTTTCTTTACAGTCCAACTCTCACATCCATACATGACCACTGGAAAAACCATAGCCTTGACTAGACAGACCTTTGTTGGCAAAGTAATGTCTCTGCCTTTCAATATGCTATCTAGGTTGGTCATAACTTTTCTTCCAAGGAGTAAGCGTCTTTTAATTTCATGGCTGCAGTCACCATCTGCAGTGATTCTGGAGCCCAAAAAAATAAAGTCTGACACTGTTTCCACTGTTTCCCCATCTGTTTCCCATGAAGTGATGGGACCAGATGCCATGATCTTTGTTTTCTGAATGTTGAGTTTTAAGCCAACTTTTTCGCTCTCCTCTTTATATACTCCAGGCATAGTACTTTGTCGAATTGATGTTTTCTAAGTATTTTCTCCTAGTCCATGGACTGCTTTTATATTTTCTTAATGGCATCTTTAGATGAACAGAGTTTTTTTTTTTTTGGCAATGCCTGATTTATTCATTCATTAACTCAATGAATAAATTAGGCATTGCCAAAGGAAAAAAAACAACAACTCTGTTCATCTAAAGATGCCATTAAGAAAATATAAAAGCAGTCCATGGACTAGGAGAAAATACTTAGAAAACATCAATCCGACAAAGTACTATGCCTGGAGTATATAAAGAACTCTTACATATTAGTAACAAAGAGACAACCTAATTAAAAATGGGCAAAAGAGTGGAACACTTCACAAAAGAAGATATAAAAGAGCCCGTGCTCTGCAAGAAGAGAAGCCACCGCAATGAGGAACCTGCCTGCGCATCACAACTAGAGAAAACTCACATGCACCAATGAAGACCCAGCACAACCAAAAATAAATTATGAAAACAGTAAGATATAAGACAATAAGCATAGGAAAATGTGCTCAAAATCTTAGTCATTATGGAAATTAAAATTGAAATTGTAATGCAATACCATTTCATACCTGACAGGATAACTGAAATTAAAATAACACCTAATGCTAGAAGGGTGTGGAGCAAGAAGACTTGCCTGCACTCGCTGTAAAACAGTGTCATCGCTTTGGAAAACTGTTTCTTATAAAGTTATACACACATCTAACCTGTGACCCACTATTTCTACTCCTTACCATTTACTCAAGAAATATAAAAAGATATTCACAAGAAGATATTCATAAGAAAGTTCACAGAAAACAACCAAAATGTCCATCAAACAAGAGAATTAATTGATAAGCCAACTGTGGTATACTCATTTAATGAAATTCTACCCAGCATTAAAATGGAACACAACACTGATATACACAACGATATGAATGACCCTCAAAACATTAGGTTGAGTGAAAAAACTCAGGAACAAAAAAGTACATACTAAAGTTCAAGAACAGGTAAAACCAAACCATGATGACAGAAATTAAGAGTGGCTGGTTGCCTGTGTCAGGCAGGACTGACTGGGAGAGACCAAGGGAATAAAGCAACTATCTGAAGTGATGGAAATGCTTCATCTCTTGGTTGAGGTGAGAGGTGCATAGGTACACACAGAATTTAAACTTAAGATCTAAGTATTTCACTGTAAGGAAGTTTTACTTCAGTTTTTTAAATGAATAAAACTGGTGAACTCTCCTAACATGAAAGTTACCCTATACAGGATGATGTTAATTTTTGTGAGGGAATTGGTAACATCAATACCTCTGCCAACATTATTATTATGACACCTTGCACTAAAAAGAGTCAAGACATTATTTGCACTTTCAGAAACCGCCTGATAGTTAGTGAGGACTTCTCAGGTGATCTAAAAAGGAGCAACTCTTCTGAGATTGCTCATGAGATCAGTTCTTTTGCAACTTCCTCGAGACCCCAAAGGAATCCAATAGAGGAGACTATTCTCCATCCCCCTGACTCTTGCTCAGTGTGTGCAGGTGTACACTCTCTTAAGAGCAATACTTTCCTATAAAGGTGACTAAAGAAATATGAAACCAAGGAAAGGCCCTTTGTGATGTGGCCCCAGCCTCATTTTCTGCTGTTCTTACCTTGCACACACAACTCTAACAACACTGAATGACCAGCAACTCTCCAAACACACCATGCCACTTCTTCCTTCTGTACCTTTGAGTGAGCTGTTCTGCCTACAAGTTTCCCTTGCTCTTGACAGACAAGTACACCCCTAAATCCACTAAGTGGCAGCTCAAGTATACATTCTCCTCCAAAGGCCTTCCCCAACTATCCCAGGCAGGCAGAGGTACTTCCTCCTATGGGGATCCACGACATCATACAGACACTAACACTACCGAAGATGATAGAACCACATTTTACGGCAGCTGTCTATTGCCTTTTCTATTTCTTTACTAGATCCTTCTGAGAAAAAGAAACAAACACGTTTTTTCATTTGCATCTCCAGCGCTTAGCACAGAATGTAGCACAAAACACTCTGCTGACTGAATGTCGACTAATGCCTGTATATAAAAGTACAGTCCCAAAATTTTGATTATTTTTATTGATATTGATATACTGATGCTGGGAAAGATTGAAGGCAAAGGAGAAGAGGGCAACAGAGGATGAGATGGTTAGATAGCACCACTGATTCAATGGACATGAATTTGAGCAAACTTCGGGAGGCAGTGAAGGACAGGGAAGCCTGGCGTGCTGCAGTCCATGGGGTCGCAAAGTGTCGGACAGGACTTAGTGACTGAACAACAGTGGATATCAGTGAAAGAGTTAAAAGATTAAAGTGACAGTTTTCTATAACTTCAAAATATATTCAAAAGAAAAATCATATAAATTAAAGACCATTCATTCTGGCAAGAAACAAGCAATTTCTACTAAAAATGTTATCAGAATTCTAATTTGATAGGCATTATCAACCCAGAGTAGAAATCAACAAAATAACCTGTTACTTTAAAAGGAGAGAAAATGCTGCCTAAAACTCACTAGTACTATGCAAACAACCTTGTCAAATGGTAAAGACTTTAAAAATAAAAATGATTCATGACCATAATTAATGTATGACTTCAACTATTTGGCTCTCACTGCCCCAGACGCTTTCTGATCTTACCTTAGGGGCTTAAAACACACAGGCAGAGTCACATTTCCTCCAATCTTCAGTGTTACCCAAACAGACTTTCAGAGCCCCTGCTACATCAAGACGGAGCTTATAACATCCCCCCTTTCAAACTCAACAGAAGAATAAAAGTTTGACATGTTTTAGGCTTTCAAACATAGTATGGGACATCCTGATTCCCCTGGGGGTGAAGAGCTGAAGAACTGACAAGAAAAGAAACAACTGCTTTACCTCCAAACCAACTGCTTTAGCCAGTTTCAAAGGAATGTTTCTTGATTTTGTGAACTGTAAAATAGTACTATATAGAAATATAAACCACCCAGTCATCTGGGTGATTAGTCAATACCAACATGAAGACTATCAAGCAGAGATAAAATTCATCACCACCGGTGCAGGGAGGAGGGGATCAAGTAGCTGCTTGACAGGTATTCTGGCTAGAGCAAATAGATACATGTTATCTCAATATGTTTTGAGATATTAGCAAAATTGAAAGTGTGCTAAAAATAATGTTTTGCAGCTAGATTTTGCTGTGAAAGTAAAGATACACAGAATAAAAGGTATTATGTCAAATAAATACTGAGCTCATACCTAGCAGATATTAACAATAATCTCAGCAAAGGAGAAGTGGGAAACAGTTTTTGTTTACTTAGTATTGATCATATCACATCTAAATACTGCATTCAATTTTAAGATGCTGAGCGACAAATCAGAGCAACCAGAAAGTCAGTGAAGTAGAGCTCCCTATGGCTTGCAGGGAGAGATGAAAGGTAAAGACTACATGGGAAAAACAGGAGTCTATTCAGAGAAATAGACATTTTATCAATAATGATTTTGTATTCCATATGAAGGAGCTTAGATTTTTATTTGGAAGGTATTAAGAAACTATTAAAAAGTTGTAAGCCAAGAAAGACTTAATTACATTTGTACTTTAGAAAGATCTTACCTTCTGTAACTAGGTTACTGGGATACTGTGAAAAGTTAGAGAGAGATACAAAAAACGATGCCTGAAAACAAATTACCAACATGGAGAATGCAAGAGAGAAACTATCACCACAGATCCTATGGACATTTAAAAGGAATTAAAGGAAATTATGGACAATATGCCAATAAATTTAACAACTTAGATGAAATAGTTGTTTAAAAACCAAAAGTTTCCAAACCAAACTAATGAAAAAGAAAACCTGAATAGCTGCTATCAGTTTAAAAAGCTAAATTTATCATTAAAAACCATCTCACATAGAAAACTACATTCCAATGGCTTCACTGATGAAATACTAGCCTTAATAAAAATCTTTCAAAGAAGAAGGAATGCTTCTGGATTTGTTTTAAGAGGCCAGGATAACCTTGATACAAAAACATTACAAGAAAATTACAGACAATACAAAAATCATTAATAAAATTAGCAAATCAAATCTAGAAATATATGAAAAAGATAATACATCTTGATCAAGTGGATTTATCTGAGGAATACAAGGTTGACTTGGTTGACTTAACATGTGAAAATCAATTATGACAGAATGAAAGACAAAAAGAAACCAATCATTATCTCAAAAGATGCTGCCCAAAGAGCATCTGATAAAGTTCAATACCTAATGATTTAAAACAAAAAAACTCAACAAACTAAGGAAAAAGGAGAGCTTCCTCAATCTGATAAAGGGTTAATACAAAAAGTCTGCAGGTAGTACCTGAGTTCAGAAACAAGAAAAGATGTCTATTTTCACTACTCTATTCAACACTGTACTCAAGATTCAAGCTGTTGTAATAAGCCAATATTAAAAAGTCATAAACAAAGGAAAGGAAGAAGCAAAAATATCTACTCACAGATGCTATATGATTGTGTACATAGAAAAAAATTTTAATCTACAATCAAACTAATAATAAACTTAGTAAGACTAAGACTAATAGACTTCCCTGGTGGTCCAGTGGTTGAGAATCCAACTTGCAATGCAGGGGATGTGGGTTTGATCCTTGGTTTGGGAACTAAGATCACACATGCTATGGAGCAACTAAGCCTGTTCACTGCAACTGCTGAGCCCAGGGGCCACAACGAAAGATCCCACTTGGCGCAACAAACACCTCACAGGAAGCAATGAAGATCTCACGTGGGCAACAATAATGCAATAAAGCCAAATACATTTTTTAAAAAATAAGCAAGATTGCAAGATTCCAGGTTAATACACACAAATCTACTGGTTCAGTTCAGTTGCTCAGTTGTGTCCAACTCATTCAACAAATAACTAGGAACAAACCTAATAAAAGATGTGACAAATCTGTACACTGAAAACTGGAAAATACTGCTGAGAGAAATTAAAAAACACCAAACAAACACAGCCAAGCACTGTTTCAAGGATTGGAGGTTAAGAAGTCAAGGCTCCTGCGTTGCCAGGCAGGTTCTTTACCACTGTGCCACCTGGGAAGCTCAGAGAACACTATGGAGATTCCTTAAAAAACTAAAGTTGTCATATGATCCACCAATCCCACTCCTGGGCATATAACCAAAGAAAACTCTAATTCAAAAAGATACATGCACCCCAGTGTGTTCAGCAGCACTATTTCACAGTCAAGACATGGAACAACCTAAATATCCATCAGCAGATGAATGGATTAAGAAGACGTACTACATATATACAGTGGAATATTACTCAGCCATTAAAAAGAATGAATGCCATTTGCATAAAAATGGATGGACCTAGAGATTATCATACTAAGTGAACTCAGAAAGACAAAGATAAATATCATACGATATCACTTACACGTGTAATCTACAAAGAATGATACAAATGAACGTATCTACAAAACAGGAAGAGTCTCGCAGACACAGGAACCAATTTATGGGCTACCAAAGGGAAAATGGGATGGAAGGGGCAAATTTGGAATTTGAGATTAACAGATACACACTCTATATATAAAATAAACAATAACAACCTATTCTATACCACAGGGTAAATAACTCAAATGTCCATCAACAAGATAATGCATAAGCAAACTGGTTTTTCATAGAAAAACCACTCACAGCGATAAAAAGGAACAAACGATTGACCTAGTTGTCTGACGAAGTTGTCTAACAAGGCCTTAAATAGTTGAGAAAAGAAGAGAAGCTGAAGGCAAAGGAGAAAAGGAAACTTACACTGATTTGAACGCAGAGTTCCAAAGAACAGCAAAGAGAGATAAGAAAGTCTTCCTCAGCGATCAGTGCAAAGAAATACAGGAAAACAACAGAATGGGAAAGACTAGAGATCTCTTCAAGAAAATCAGAGATACCAAGGGAACATTTCATGCAAAGATGAGCACAATAAAGGACAGAAATGGTATGGACCTAACAGAAGCAGAAGATATTAAGAAGAGGTGGCAAGAATACACAGAAGAACTGTACAAAAAAGATCTTCACGACCCAAATAATCACGATGGTGTGATCACTCACCTAGAGCCAGACATCCTGGAACGTGACGTCAAGTGGGCCTTAGGAAGCATCACTATGAACAAAGCTAGTGGAGGTGATGGAATTCCAGCTGAGCTATTTCAAATCCTAAAAGAGGATGCTGTGAAAGTGCTGCACTCAATATGCTAGCAAATATGAAAAAATCAGCAGTGGCCATAGGACAAGAAAAGATTAGATTTCATTCCAATCCCAAAGAAAGGCAATGCCAAAGAAAGTTCAAACTACTGCACATTGTATTCATCTCACACACTAGTAATGCTCAAAATTCTCCAAGACAGGCTTCAGCAATACATGAACCATGAACTTCCAGATGTTCAAGCTGGATTTAGAAAAGGCAGAGGAACCAGAGATCAAATTGCCAACATCCACTGCTTCATTGAAAAAGCAAGAGAGTTCCAGAAGAACATCTACTTCTGCTTTATTGACTAAGCCAAAGCCTTTGACTATGTGAATCACAACTGTGGAAAATTCTTAAAGAGAAGGGAATATCAGACCACCTTACCTGCCTCCTGAGAAATCTGTATTCAGGTCAAGAAGCAACAGTTAGAATTGGACATGGAACAATGGACTGATTCCAAATCAGGAAAGGAGTATATCAAGGATATATACTGTCACTCTGCTTATTTAACTTATATGCAGAGTACATCATGTGAAATGCTGGACTGGATGAAGCACAAGCTGGAATCAAGATTGCCAGGAGAAATATCAATAACCTCAGATATGCAGATGACACCACCCTTATGTCAGAAAGCAAAGAACTAAAGAGCCTCCTGATGAAAGTGAAAGAGGAGAGTTAAAAAGTTGGCTTAAAACTCAACATTCAGGAAACTGAGATCATGGTATCCAGTCCCATCACTTTATGGCAAATAGATGGTGAAACAATGGAAACTATGAGAGACTTTATTTTTGGGGCTCCAAAATCACTGCAGACGCTTCAGCCATGAAGTTAAAAGATGCTTGCTCCTTGGAATAAAAGTGATGACCAACCTAGACAGAATATTAAAAAGCAGAGGCATTACTTTACCAACAAAGGTCCATCTAGTCAAGGCTATGGTTTTTCCCGTAGTCATGTATGGATGTGAGAGTTGAACCATAAAGAAAGCTGAGTGCTGAAGATTATTGATGCTTTTGAACTGTGGTGTTGGAGAAGACTCTTGAGAGTCCCTTGGACTGCAAGGAGATCCAAACAGTCCATCCTAAAGGAAATCAGTCCTGTATATGCATTGTAAAGACTGATGTTGAAGCTGAAACTCCAATACTTTGGTCACCTGATGTGAAGAAGCAACTCATTGGAAAAGACCCTGATGCTGGGAAAGATTGAAGGTGGGAGGAGAAGGGGATGACAGAGGATGAGACGTCTGGATGGCATCACTGACTCGATGGACATGAGTGTGAGTAAACTATGGGAGCTGGTAATGGACAGGGAAGCCTGGCGTGCTGAAGTCCATGGGGTCACAGAGTTGGACTGAGCGACTGAAATGAGAACTGATCTATACAACAATATGGATAAATTGCAAAAGTATGCTGAACAAAAGTATACCATATGGTTCCATTTATAAGAAGTTCAAGAACAGGAAAAGCTAATAAATGAGGAGGCAATAAGAACAGTGACTCAGCCAGGGGTTGGGGCAAGGGTGTAAGAATGACTGGCAAAGTGATATGAGGGAACTTTCCTGGAGAACGAAAAATATTCTATATCTTCACTGAATGATGACAATGCGGGTGTGTATATTTATCAAACTCATCACACTGTACATTTACATTCTCTTTATTTTATATAAATTATACTGCAAAAGAAAAAGAAGAAAACGATCAATGATGTATGGCTTACGGAACCAGGAAAAGGGTGGTAGTATTTATTGAAAGGGAGGATGGGGGATGAGCAATTTGAGAGTAAAGTTCTACTTTCAGTTTGAAGGGCCTGCGTAACATCTGAGAAGAGGTGTTGAATATGGGTTGAATGTAAGGATCTGGAGCTTAGGAGACAGATCTTGGCTGGAGATAAAAATATGGCAATCATTAACACACAGATGGTTATTAATGCTATGAAAGTAATGACATCATTCTGTAAGACTGTGAGAATGAGAGAGAACAGAGCCTAGAACAGAATTCCGAGGAACATCAATTTTTAAGGGATTAGAAATAAAGAAATGAAGCTGCAAAAAATTCTGGCCCACAATTCCAGGGAAGCAAAAGGACAGCTGGGAGAGTTGGTGTTACAGCAGTCAAAGGAACAGACTGTCTCCAGGAGGAAATAATCACTGTCATAAAGTCAGGTAGCCTGAGACCTAGACAGCATCTACAGACTTAGCAACAAGAACTTGATTAAAGCCATTTCAAATCTGTTCACCCCGCTCTATGCCTACTGCCCTCATCATCTTCTACCTAATGAATAGATTCCTAAATGGTTCTAAAATTCAACTCTTGCTCTTCTCAATTCCAATCTCAACTTGGTACCAAAGGTAACCCTGCTCATCATTTGATCAGTACTAATTGTTGCTTAGGGGCTTCCCAGGCGGCACAGTGGTGAAGAAGCCACCTGTCAATGCAGGAGATAAAGAGACATGGCCCTGATCCCTGGGTCAGGAAGATCCCCTGGAATAGGAAATGGTAAATCACTCCAGTATTCCTGCCTAGAAAATTTCATGGGCAGAAGGAGCCTGGTGGGCTACAGTCCATGGGGATGCAAAGAGTGGACACAAATGAGCAACTGAACACACACACACACACACACACACACACAACTGTAGCTTATCTGCCCAGTCTGTAGAATGTCTGCCTCACAGAGCTATATCCACAGTCTGATATCACCACATCACTATGCATCTTGTAACATGTTGACAATCTTTCTAGATCAGGAAACAGAATATAAAGACTAAAGACTGTCCCAACCAGCAACACAGTCCAATACTCCAGGTTTCTCTTCTCACAGGCTAAGAGAGATAGTAACAAAGGTCTCTGTTTATTGCAATTACAGAAGCTCTAATACATGTCTGTAATTAAACTCCCTTAGAGACAACTATAGAAACATTACAATCTATAATAAAAACTTGCAGTTTAAAAGATTCAGTTCAGTTCAGTTCAGTCGCTCAGTTGTGTCCGACTCTTTGCAACCCCATGAATCGCAGCACGCCAGGCCTCCCTGTCCATCACCAACTCCTGGAGTTCACTCAGACTCACGTCCATCGAGTTGGTGATGCCATCCAGCCATCTCATCCTCTGTCATCCCCTTCTCCTCCTGCCCCCAATACCTCCCAGCATTAGAGTCTAGTGCTGTATAATACAGCTAGGCTTAACCACTTTACCTTTCTTCATCTCTGATAGACATGAAATGTTTTACTCCAGGATCTAAATTATAGCTAGTTTTAACAGTTAGGGCTTGACTGTCATATATATATATATATATATGTAATATATATATATATAACATATAGTATAATATATATATAATAATATATAGTATAGTTATATATAACTATATATAGTTCCTTTATGTAATACATCTAAAGGTAATGAACATATATGAACTTCTAGTTATGTTTATATTACCTTCCATCAATGATAAAAGGATTTTTTTTGAAGGATTTTGACTGAAAAGGCTATGACTATAATTTTTTCCAGAGTAAATTTTCAACATTTTTTTTTTAGAATTCTAGTCAAATAAATCTGGATACAACTGTCATGAATCACCACAATGCTCCAAACTTCTAACCTAAAAAAAACCACAAAATTAAACATAGTATTGTCTTAAGCTACCAAATTTATTGTAATTTATTACCTATCAATAGAAAATTGGTACTCTCTTCCAACCAAATCTTGTCTACCTAGCTTTCAAGGTCAGCTCAAATGTCATTTCCTCATTATTTCATTTACAGAGCACATTATCACATTAGTCAAGATAATACCTGTACTTTATACATTTTTAGCCTAATCCTTTGTCTGATAAGACTCAACCCATATTTTAATTTATTCATTCATCCTCTCTTCACAGTGAGCACCTTCCATGTTGCTAACACTGAGCCTGGTGTTGAGATTTAGGTCACTGGAGACTGTCAGTTCAGAAACAGACTATTTATTCACATATTCCAGAGAAGGCAATGGCACCCCACTCCAGTACTCTTTTGCCTGCAGAGTCCCATGGACGGAGGAGCCTGGCAGGCTTCAGTCCATGAGGTCGCTAAGAGTTGGACACGACTGAGCAACTTCGCTTTCACTTTTCACTTTTGTGCATTGGAGAAGGAAATAGCAACCCACTTCAGTGTTCTTGCCTGGAGAATCCCAGGGACGGGGGAGCCTGGTGGGCTGCCATCTGTGGGGTCGCACAGAGCTGGACACAACTGAAGTGACTTAGCATCAGCAGCAGTATTCACATATTCAGTCAACAAACAGTGCCTAAATGTGAGCCCATGCCCTGTGTCAGGTAATGGAAGTACACAGATCAGAGATACACCTTATATTCATAATGCACAAACTCTGGAGAAATGGGTATGTAAAAAATTATAATAGTGTGGTACTATGGTAGAGATATGTACAGAGTGACAGCTGAGCAAAAAGGAGAGGCATCTGTTTTAGGGGTTGTGTCGAGTAGAAGTAAAGGTCTTCTCAGTTCAGTTCAGTTCAGTTCAGTCGCTTAGTCGTGTCCGACTCTTTGTGACCCCAAGAACCACAGCACGCCAGGCCCCCCTGTCCATCACCAACTCCCGGTCCACCCAAACCCATGCCCATTGAGTCGGTGATGCCATCCAACCATCTCATCCTCTGTCGTCCCCTTCTCCTCCCGCCCTCAATCTTTCCCAGCATCAGGGTCTTTTCCAATGAGTCAGCTCTTTGCACCAGGTGGCTAAAGTATTGGAGTTTCAGCTTCAACATCAGTCCTTCCAATGAACATCCAGGACTGATCTCCTTTGGGATGGACTAGTTGGATCTCCTTGCAGTCCAAGGGACTCTCAAGAGTCTTCTCCAACACCACAGTTCTTCTTCTAAGAAGAAGTAAAAACTATGCTGATATTAAAAATAAGACTAGAATTAGCTAGGTGGAAAAAAAGAAAGATATTCCGGATAAAAGGAAAAGCAAATACAAAAACAGAAAAAAAGGCTGCATAACATTTTCAACAACTGCAGGTGCCTTTAGCAAGGCTAGAGCACAGGGCTGTATGGGAGAGGATGGCAAGAGACGAGGGTTTAAAGGTAGACAGAGGTTAGATTATGAAGGCTTGGCAGATCAGGCTAAGGAGTTTTATTTCCAAGCCACAGGATAAAGTTTAAAGTGGGAGACCTGATCAAATAGATGTTTTAAACTTAAGACTACTTTGGACTGGGAGGTCCCCGGTGGTCCGGTGGTTATGACTCTGTGCCCCCACCGCCCTGGGAAACTAAGATTCCACAAACCAAGCAGTGGGGAGGAGGAGGCGGGGGAAACCACTTGGGCTGCAGTGTGAGAAGACCCGGGTACCACCTAGTGCAAAACGACGCGGAAATTCCTTTCTTGAAGAGGAAGAATTCAGGGAGAAGCCCAGAAATAGATACTGTTTGATAAGGCTACCCCTCATCTCAGCTGCTGTCCTCCTTAATAACCCTGGGAGCATGGCTCTATCTACAATTCATATTATGCTGTGATCATCTGTTTACCGCCTTTCTCCAGCACTGGATTCCATACTCCTGGAAAACCTAGAGCCATACTTTACTGGTGTTTGTGCTCTTAAGCTTCCCCACCGTGCTGATACAGACCGCCACTGTGCAGCTTCCCCTCCATCCCTCAGGAGTAGGGAGGCACCTATCTCACCCTTTCTCTTAAACCTTCAAAGCACAGCAGATGATATATAACAGATGGCTATTTGAAGATTTCTTCTGGTTCTGTTTTCCTCGGATTCTATGAAATATTTGTTGACTGATATTTACTCATGTTTTCTTATAAGTGTATAAATCATAGAGAAATTCCTGAAGAATTGCCTTGAGAACTTTTATTATTATTATTATTATTATTATTATTGCACTGAGTAGCTTGTGGGATCTTTGTCCCAGATCAGACCTAGAACCCATGCCCCCTACAGTAGAATTGTGGAGTCTTAACCACGGGACCTTCAGGGAAGTCCTGAAAACATTTATTTAAAGTTTACAAATCATGTAAGATTAGAGTATAAATTTCTGATTTCAAAAGCCCTCTAACAGAGTGATTTCTCTAAAGGAACATAGCAATTCAGATGTGTCTGCCTGAAACAAAGCAGAGAAGATCTATCACTTCTCATTCTAGACACTATAATATGTGTCTAACAACAGAGCCTGACTTTTTCCGGCTATCACATTCCATTGATCATTAACACTGACTTGACTGCTGATTAAAGGTTCAATGTCTTTTTTTTCACTCAGACTGTGTCCATATGTCAAGTCTTCCTCTTCTTGTACAATTTGGGAACTTAATTTAACGCAATTAAATTCCAACTTGAAATTAAAGCTGGGCTGAATATAATCTACCTTCCATTTCCCAGAGATCGTTTTATATACTGATTCTGTTATACAAAATAATCACCATCTCTACAAGCGCCATATTATCACTGTATTAGCTAACTTTTTTCATTCTGCGTAAGTTTCTATATCTTAGTTTAAATGCTCAGATCACGATGTCCTAAAGGGCAGAACTATGTCTCTGTTGTTTGCCATTATACCCCCAGCATATTGCAATTTCCAACCTGTTCAGTTCAGTTCAGTTGCTCAGTCAAGTATGACTCTTTGCAGCCCCATGGACTGCAGCACGTCAGGCTTCTCTGTCTATCACCAACTCCTGGAGCTTGCTGAAACTCATGTCCATCAAAGGAGTCAGTGATGCCATCCAACCATCTCATACCCTTCTGTCATACCCTTCTCTTCTTGCCTCCAATCTTTCCCAGCATCAGGTTCTTTTCCAATGAGTCAGTTCTTTGCATCAGGTGGCCAAAATACTGGAGCTTCAGCTTTAGCATCAGTCCTTCCAATGAACATTCAGGACTGATTTCCTTTAGGATGGACTGGTTGGATCTCCGTGCCATCCAAGGGACTCTCAAGAGTCTTCTCCCACACCACAGCTCAAAAGCGTCAATTCTTCAGAGCTCAGCTTTCTTTATAGTCCAATTCTCACATCCACACAGGACTACTGGAAAAACCACAGCTTTGGCTAGATGGACCTTTGTCCCTGCTTTTTAAAATGCTGACTAGGTTGGTCATAGCTTTCTTCCAAGGAGCAAGCATCTTTTAATTTCATGGCTGCAGTCACCACCTGCAGTGATTCTGGAGCCCACAAAATAAAATCTCACTCTTTGCATTGTTTCCCCATCTATTTGCCATGAAGTGATGTGAATGGATGCCATGATTTTCGTTTTTTGAAAGCTGAGTTTTAAGCCAGCTTTTTCACTCTTATCAAGAGGCTCTTTAGTTCCTCTTTGCTTTCTGCCATAAGGGTAGTATCATCTGTATATCTGATGTTACTGATATTTCTCCCTGCAATCCTATTCCAGCTTGTGCTTCCTCCAGCCGGCATTTTGTGTGATATACTCTGCATATAAGTTAATAAGCAAGGTGACTACATACAGCCTTGATGTACTCCTTTCCCAATATGGAGCCAGTCTATTGTTCCAGGTCCAGTTCTAACTGTTGTTTCTTGACCTGCATACAAATTTCTCAGGAGGCAAATAAGGTAGTCTGGTATTCCCAACTCTTTAAGAATTTTCCACAGTTCGTTGTGGTCCACACAGTCAAAGGCTTTGGCATAGTTAATAAAGCAGAAGTAGATGTTTTTCTGGAATTTTCTTGTTTTTTTCTATGACTCAACGGATGTTGGCAATTTGATCTCTGGTTTCTCTGCCTTTTCTAAATCCAGCTTGAACATCTGGAAGTTCTCAGTTCACGTACTGTTGACGCCTAGCTTGCAGAATTTTGAGCATTACTTTGCTAGCATATGAGATGAGTGCAACTGTGCAGTAGTTTAAACACTCTTTGGCACTGCTTTTCTTTGGGACTGGAATGAAAACTGACCTTTTCCAGTCCTGTGGCCACTGCTGAGTTTTCCAAATTTGCTGCATATTGAGTGCAGCACTTTAACAGCATCATCTTTTAGGATTTGAAATAGTTCAGCTGGAATTCCATCACCTCTACTAGCTTTGTAGTGATGCTTCCTAAAGCCCACTTCACTTCACATTTCAGGATGTTTGGCTCTAGGTGAGTGATCACACCATCACGGTTATCTGGGTCATGAAGATCTTTTCTGTATAGTTCTTCCGTGTATTCTTGGCACCTCTTCTTAGTATCATCTGTTTCTGTTAGGTCCATACCATTTCTGTCCTTTATTGAGCCCATCTTTGCATGAAATATTCCCTGCTGCTGCTGCTGCTGCTGTGACTTCAGTTGTGTCCGACTCTGTGCGACCCCATAGACGGCAGCCCGCCAGGCTCCCCGTCCCTGGGGTTCTCCAGGCAAGAACGCTGGAGTGGGTTGCCATTTCCTTCTCCAATGCATTAAAGTGAAAAGTGAAAGGGAAGTCGTTCAGTCATGTCCGACTCTTCACAACCCCATGGACTGCAGCCTACCAGGCTCCTCAGTCCATGGGATTTTCCAGGCAAGAGTACTGGAGTGGGGTGCCATTGCCTTCTCCTAGGTATCTCTAATTTTCCTGAAGAGATCTCTAGTCTTTCCCATTCTATTGGTGGATCCTATGTTTTCCTCTATTTATTTGCATTGATCACTTAGAAAGGCTTTCTCATCTCTCATTGCTATTCTTTGGAACTCTGTATTCAGATGGATATATCTTTCCTTTTCTCCTGTGCCTTTCACTTCTTTTCTCAGCTCTTTGTAAGGCCTCCTCAGACAACCACTTTACGTTTTTGCGTTTCTTTCTCTTGGGGATGGTTTTGATCACTGCCTCCTGTACAATGTCACGAACCTCCATCCATAGTTCTATTACAAAAGTCAGACTTAAATTGAAGAAAGTAGGGAAAAGCACTAGACCATTCAGGTATTATCTAAATCAAATCCCTTATGATTATACAGTGGAAGTGACAAATAGATTCAAGGGATTAGATCTGATAGACAGAGTGCCTGAAGAACTGTGGACAGAGGTTTGTTTCCAACCTGTAGTACTCAATAAATACATGGTGAGTAAATAGCTGAATGAATGAACATGTTGAACAAGACCAGATAAAAACAGAGGGCTTCCCTGATGACTCAGACTGTAAAAAATCCACCAGCAACATGGGAGAGCTGGGTTTGATCCCTGGTTGGGAAGATCCCCAAGAGGAAGGCATGGCAACCCACGCCAGTATTCTTGCCTGGAGAATCCCCACGGACAGAGGAGCTCGGCTACAGTCTGTGGGGTCGCAAAGAGTCGGACACAACTGTGAGACTAAGCACAGTGCAGATTAAAACAGAGCCCTACACTATGCCATTAGAAATTTCCCTCTAGGTTGATAAGTCATTAAGTAGTTACAAACCTTCCTATCTTTACTATCATCTAGCTTATCCTTCTTATTTCTCCCTGAGCTTTTAATACACAGCTTGCCAAAGACACTACTAGAGTTATTATTTGGATCTACAAATCTACTTACCCTTTCAAACTGGACACATTAGTCTGAGTTAACTTTCTGGGGAAAGGCTCATTAAAGGGAAGGGTATCTGAAGGAAGGGTAGGTATGAATTTGACAACTGTATGTAAGAGAACAGTCATTTAGGATATTGGGAATAGCTTTTCAAAGTCATTAAGGGAGCAGAGAACACTGCATGTGAAAAATAAGAATAGGGAGTGTGCTAAAGCAAAGGGCACATAAAAGCAACATTATTGAATCTGGGAAGGTTGATCAGAGCCAAATTGCTGTGGACTTTGAACACCTGAGAAATCTTCTGTATCTTCATAGCACCTACAGCAGTCTTGGACACATGGGAATCACTAAAATACTTGTTGATGGGTTTACTAAATATGATAGCTTCCCTAAAGACCAGAGGTCTATAAGCTTGCTTCTACATTCCTCCGTCTAGACTGTGCATATAGTTGAGAAGAATACACACAGTCTCCTTGTAATGGCATTAAATAAGACAGAACACTACTGCTACTTATGAAATCAACATACCCTCATGGAAAAGTAAATGGCAGCATCGTGGGTGGGAAAGTGCTATTGAAAGACAGTAGGTGGTGTGAAAGCATGTGATAATGACTGTGTCAGGTCTAACCAAGATGTGTCTTCAAAAACTAACAAGCAGCACTAATGAAGTCAAAGTTATAGAACAATAATCAACTCTGTGAATTTCCAATTTACATCTCGAAAACTCACTTCAGGCAAGAGCAACCACAGTTGACCTAAAAGCAGGCTAAATCATTCCCAGATTTTTTTCATAATACCATCCATGTGCTAAAATGTAAGTTTAATTTAAAATATATTCATTGTACAATAGACATATTTGAAGAAATACATACAAAAGCACTTCAAAATTAGAAACAAGAAAGAGGGCAAACTAGGATGCAGGCCAGGCTTTAAAACTTAAAAGTGATACTATATATGACTTCATGCCAGTAAACTAAAAAAGAAGTAAATGGTTTTCTAGAAAACTATTAATTACCAAGTTGTCACAACAAGAGATTAAAAATCTGAATAGATTAATAACCATGAAGAAATCAGAAAGGTAACCAAAGAGTAATACCTTGTGGAGGCAGAGAGACCATGGGCCCTGATGGTTCTATATGTGAGAACTACCACCTAAATCTAAATTACATAAATTGCCTCACATCATGAGAAAATACAGAGCTTCTCTATTCATTTTAGGCTAGTTTAACCTTTACCAGTTTTGATTTGAACAGGAACAGCACACATAAAAATAAAACTGTCTGCCTCAATTATAAAAAACTGTAAAGAATAAAATATTAGTGTCAATAAATACATCATAAGCAAGTAAAATTTATCCCAGGATAATACAGATGCTTTAATATCCTTGCTGCTGCTGCTGCTAAGTCACTTCAGTTGTGTCTGACTCTGTGTGACCCCATAGACATCAGCCCACCAGGCTCTCCTGCCCCTGGGATTCTCCAGGCAAGAGCACTGGAGTGGGTTGCCATTTCCTTCTCCAATGCATGAAAGTGAAAAAGTGAAAGTGAAGTCACTCAGTCATGTCCGACTCTTAGCGACCCCATGGACTGCAGCCCACCAGGCTCCTCCATCCATGGGATTTTCCAGGCAAGTGTACTGGAGTGGGGTGCCATTGCCTTTTCCATTAACATCCTTAAGGCTGGGTAATTCATTACATTAATAGAACAAAGGAAAACAAGAAACACTAAACTTGTTCCTGAGAAAAATCCTTAGTTATACTAAGGACATAGAAACTTTCTTATTTGATAAAAGGAATTATCAGAAAACTCCAACTTATAATCAATGGTGAAATGTCAGAATATCAAGGAAGCCCTCTGTGGCAAACTGAATTTTCCATATATGACGACAATAATATCTCCCATCCTGCAATGGAGTCTTCATATTTCCCCACCAAGAGGTGGAATCTATTTCTCTGCTCCTTGAATCTGGGCAGGCTCTGTGACTGCTTTAACAAACAGAATATGGCAGGAATGACCCTGAGCTACCGCTACCTTCAGGCATAACCCTTAATTTCTACTTCCTCTCTCTAAACACTCACTCTGGGACAAACCAAATTCCATGTAAGAAATCTGAGTACCCTGAGAGTGCCGTATGTGAGGAAGCTGGACATGCACAGAAGTACTTGGAGAAAAAGAGAGATGGCTGGCCAGTCTCCACTGTTCCAGCCATCCCAGCTGAGACACCAAATATGTCAGTGAAGAAGCACCCATTACGTCCAGCCCAGTTGAATCTTCAGACGACCCCAGCCACAGCTGCCATCTCATTACAACTACTTGAAAGGTCTCCAGGGAAAACAACCAAGCTAAGCTTAAAGGCATCCCACAGAACTGTAAGGATCTGGGGATAATAAATTGTTGTTTTCAACTGTTAAGTTTGGGAATGTCTTGCTATGTGATAACAGAATACTCACTGTGGAGGGCTCAGTCAATGTAATAAGGTACAAAAAGCAAGACGAATACACTTAGAAAATAAGAGACAAAACTGTCACCATTTACAAAGGATATTATAACTTATATAATACACCCTAGAGAGTCAAGACAAACTATTAGAATAAAAGACTTCAGTAAAGTAACTGGATGCAAAATCAGCATACATAATCTAGAATGTCTTTAATTTAAACAGCTTCTCCATTAACTTTGTATGATATGCTGAATAGACCAATTATCTCAATTGGTGGAATCACTGTACCAGCGCAGTATTAAATATAACTGCCTTACCACAATTGTACTGTTTGGCTTTGCTTTTGGCTTATGGACATAGATTGTATCTTTAATGCTGGTCAACCTGCTTATAAATTTAAATGCTTGATTGCAAGAAAGATGGGCCAAGAAGAATGTATCTGAAGTAGTATATATTCATTCCAAAAATACTGTCTAAATCTCATCACTCTCAGGCCTCATTAAAAATAAGCCACTGCCTCGAGACAGCCTATGCCACCAAATTAACATTTCTGAGTGTGAATTTCACTATCCTGCACTCTATATACAAGATGTCCCTTCCATTCCAGTAGATTCTTCCTACTATATAAACATCCCTTCATCCTTATTACATGCTCTTATACCACTCTATAGACCCTCAAGATTCTTCCAGTCCAAGAGCTTTCTTTATTTCTTCCCTGAAGACTTCAGGGAAATCACATTGGCTTCTCCTCTTTCTAAATCTATACTGTATTATGAATAAAACTGTAATATTGTTTGCTATGAAGAATTTATAACGATTCACTCATGAGTGTATAGGTTAGGCATGACAACTCTTATCAGTTATATTAGGTTATCATAAAGCAATCATTGCTGCTGCTTCTTTATCAATGCATGGATCATTTAACCTGCTAATAAATATGAATTTTTTTTCACATTACCTTTTCATTTTTCATGTCCAGCTTTAGTAATACATGTAACATCTACACTGTTTTGCAGCATGTAAAACAACACTGATGCAGATACTGGCAGATGATTCATCTTGAAAACAGACAACATAAACTTACAGTATCAATATATACAATACAGAATTGTAAATGTATTATCTTTTCCATATTATTTTCTTAAGGATGCTTTTCTCTAGCTTACTTTACTGTAAGAATACAGAATATAATGCATATAACATCCTAAATATGTGTTAATTGACCGTTATCTTACTAGTAAGGCTTCCCAGCCAACATTAGGTTACCAGTAGTTAAGTTTTGGGGAAACCAAAAGTTATAGGCGAATTCTCAACTGCATGAGGTTAGCATCCCTAACCCCTGCGCTGTATAAGGGTCAACTGTAACTAGGAAATCTCACTGTCAACTAAGGTCATCTGTATGGTCAAAGGACCAAGATAATGTTAGTATTCAGAGCTATTTTAGAGGTCTTTTAATTCAGTGCTCTCATTTTAAATATGTAAATGGAACCCCATTTCACTAAAGATACTTGCCAAAATCGCAAAATCACATCAGTCAGAAAGCAGGAACTGAAGTTCAAATTCCTAACTTCCAATTCACTTTTCCACCCTCTGTACCACATTGCCTTGTTATCCTCTTTGTCACATCTGCATGCTATATTTATACTTACACAAATGGTCTCATTACTAGTATTAGAAAGTAAAAATCTGAAATGTTTTCCTGCAATCCTCTATTGCTAATACATAAGATTAACTTTGCTCATTTTGGTTTTTAGTACAGTATTTCAGAATTGGCTTAAAAAATTTCTCCATTTGGCCTACTATCTGAAGAAAATGAGCAAATACAGAATTCCTTATAAATTGGCAGTTTTGTTGCAGCTTTAACTGGACACAAATCAAAATTACTGCCGTGTCTCCAAAGACATGCTCCAACTAGCACACTACTATTTAAAACTCTGGAAGTCTGTTCCAAAAAAGGAAACCAGCACAAGTCTCTTTTTTCATCCCTTTTCTTCCCATTGGATCACCAGTTCATTACTAGTCTCACACATTTACAAATGTCTCATAAGTCTTTTAGTCACTGATAAGCAAAAAATCCTGATGCTGGGAAAGACAGGGCAGGAGAAGGGGACGACAGAGGATGAGATGGTTGGATGACATCACTGACTTGATGGACATGAGTTTGAGCAAGCTCCAGAGTTGGTGATGGACAGGGAAGCCTGTCATGCTGCAGTCCACAGGGTCGCAAAGAGTCAGATAAGACTGTGCGACTGAACTGAAGCAAAAAATCATCAAGAGGGTGAGACTTTACAATATTGTAGTCTTTGGTCCATAAGTTCATGCAGCCTCCTGAGTTCTACACAGTACGTATGCATGTATGTATGCATATATGCATGTGTGTGTGTATATACACACACACATATATATATGTTTTGATGCTAGTGGTAAAGAATCCGCCTCCCAATGCAGGAGATATAAGAAATGCAGCTTGAATCCCTGGGTCTGGAAGATCCCCTTAAGCAGGAAATGGCATCCCACTCCAGTATTCTTGCCTGGAAAATTACACGGACAGAGGAGCCTGATGGGCTATCGTCCACTGCGCCAAAAAGAATCAGACCATGACTGAGCAATTAATACACATACACACATGTGTAGGGATTCATATACGGATGCATTACTACAGTGAGAAGGAAATTCAACTGGAAGCTAAATGATCTGACTCTACCTCAGTTCTACCAATTTAAGAGCTATGATTTGGAGGATACTACACACTCGATTCATCTCTAAATTCTGAGTTCTCTATGGAAAGGGATCAGATTATATCAATCTTTTTAACTTCCACTCTGTTGTCCCTGGTCCATAGGAGGCTTTCCATAAGTTTGGCTCAATTCAAATTTGAATAGGAAAAAAGAGAAACAAAGAAAATGATACAGAGATAGCAAGGTAGGATCCACACCTTGTATTAAAGTGGAGTATAAAGTCCTTTTTTTACCCTGAAGTTATTACTAAAATGGTATTTAGGACATCAAAATCCTTGGGAACAGCCTAACTTATTATACTTCAGGCCAAGAAAGAGTAACAAAGACTAGATTTACTCTCCCATCTAAAACTGCTAAAATAAAAACTAAGAACACATGTGAAACAGTGGTCTTAAGACATTGCTCATCAGGTAACAAAGGACAGTAATACCTGAGAAATATAAAGTGAGCCCTGTGATTGCCCCCAACTCACTGCCTAGAGGAACAGATGAAAGCACAGGGAGGGAGATCCCAACAGAGTACAGAGATCTCCCTGAGTTAAAGAGAAAGCTGCAAGTCCAGAGGAAACCACACATGCTGGAGCTCTCAGCCCATAGTACTGGAGAAGAGAGAGCCCAAAGAGAAAATTCCAGAACTCCAGAATCTGTAGAATATTTAAGTATTTAGCTGTGTACAAATCCAGTGAATCATCTGAGGAAACTTCTCAAGACCAAGGAGGGAAAAATGTCACCTAGACATTTCTAGAAAGGACTAGAAAAAAAGCAAGCAGAGACTGCAGAGACTGGTGCCTATTCCTTCTAGAAATGATATGGCCCATAATCCATGGGCCATTTAATAAACTATTAGGAATGGTATGTGGATAAAATCAACCCTAGACTAAATGCCTTACAAAGATAACTTAAAAACAAGACCTGAATGGATGAAAGCTTTTCCAAGTAACATAACTGTATCTCTGAATAAACCTCAAGAATATTATAGGACTACAAAAATACCCCACAAACAAGTAGGCAAATTTACAATGTCTGCCAACCTATCCAAAATTACCATACATGCAAAGAAGAAAACAGAATCCAAAATAAATAGCAGTATCAATCAATCGATCAAAATTGGTGCAGAATTAACACTGACGATACAGTTAGTACAAGGCCACTGAAACACTTATTACAATTATAATTCACATGTTCAAAAACTAGATAGAAAAGACTGAACATGTTAGAGACACGGAAAAAATTTTAAAGACCCAAACTGAACTTCTAGAGAAGAAAACTTTATGATGTTTGAAAAGGAAAAAAAAAAAAAATTGTGGATAAAGAAATTAGACATTAGAGAAGAAGAGCTAAATGTCTATGGACATTTGAATAGGAAATATTCAAAATGAGAAAGAAATAAGACTAAAACAAAAAGAAAACAAAGCATCAATGAATGGTGGGACAATTTCACAAGATCCTATATATATATATATATATAAATTGTAGTTCAAGAAGGAGAAAACAATAGACAGAAAAAAATATTTGAAAAATTAATGCCTGAAAAATTTCCAAATCAGATGAATATTCAGTTCAGTTCAGTTCAGTCACTCAGTCGTGTCCAACTCTTTGCGACCCCATGAACTGCAGCACGCCAGGCCTCCCTGTCCATCACCAATTCCCGGAATTCATTCAAACTCATGTCCATTGAGTCGGTGATGCCATCCAGCCATCTCATCCTCTGTCGTCCCCTTCTCCTCCTGCCCCCAATCCCTCCCAGCATCAGGGTCTTTTCCAATGAGTCAACTCTTTGCATGAGGTGGCCAAAGTACTGGAGTTTCAGCTTCATCATCAGTCCTTCCAATGAACACCCAGGACTGATCTCCTTTAGGATGGACTGGTTGGATCTCCTTGCAGTCCAAGGGACTCTCAAGAGTCTTCTCCAACACCACAGTTCAAAAACATCGATTCTTTGGCGCTCAGCTTTCTTCACAGTCCAACTCTCACATCCATACATGACCACTGGAAAAACCATAGCCTTGACTAGATGGACCTTTGTTGGCAAAGTAGTATCTCTGCTTTTCAATATACTATCTAGGTTGGTCATAACTTTTCCTTCCAAGGAGTAAGCATCTTTTAATTTCATGACTGCAATCACCATCTGCAGTGATTTTTGAGCCCAAAAAAATAAAGTCTGACACTGTTTCCACTGTTTCCCCATCTATTTCCCATGAAGTGACAGGACCAGATGCCATGATCTTAGTTTTCTGAATGTTGAGCTTTAAGGCAACTTCTTCATTCTCCTCTTTCACTTTCATCAAGAGGCTTTTTAGTTCCTCTTCACTTTCTGCCATAAGGGTGGTGTCATCTGCATATCTGAGGTTATTGATATTTCTCCCAGCAATCTTGATTCCAGCTTGTGCTTCTTCCAGCCCAGCGTTTCTTCTCATGACGTACTCTGCATATAAGTTAAATAAACAGGGTGACAATATCCAGCCTTGACGTACTCCTTTTCCTATTTGGAACCAGTCTGTTGTGCCATGTCCAGTTCTAACTGTTGCTTCCTGACCTGCATACAGGTTTCTCAAGAGGCAAGTCAGGTGGTCTGGTATTCCCATCTCTTTCAGAATTTTCCAGTTTATTGTGATCCACACAGTCAAAGGCTTTGGCATAGTCAATAAAGCAGAAATAGATGTTTTTCTGGAATTCTCTTGCTTTTTCGATGATCCAGCAGATGTTGGCAATTTGATCTCTGGTTCCTCTGCCTTTTCTAAAACCAGCTTGAACATCTGGAAGTTTAGGAACCCACAGAACCAAGAATCCCCAACAAGTTCCAAGGATAAGAAACACAAAAAAACTATACCAAAGCACACCATAATCAAATTGCTCACAGCAATAATAAAGAAGAAATCTTAAACGCAGCCTAAGAAAATGACATAAAGGTGAACAAATACAAGAATGACAAATTTCACATCAGAAACCGTACAAGCTAGAAGACAGCAGAGTAACATCTTTAAAGAATTAAAAGAAAAAAACTTAACCCAGATTTCCTTACTCAGTGAAACTATCTTTCAAAAACCAAGATGGTATAAAGACATTTTCAGACATACAAAAGGTGAAACAGTTCAATTACCAGCAGAAATGCACCATAAGAAATGCAAAAGGAAATACTTCAGGCATAAGGAAAATGATACCAGATGGAAACGTGGATCTACATTTGAGAATGAATAGCATCAGAAAAGATAGCTATGTGGGCAAACATAAGATTGTTATTATTTAATCTTTTTAAAAATTAATCAACTGTTTAAAGCACAAATAATAATAATGTATCATGGAGTTTATAACATATGTAGAAGTAAAATATATGACGAAAGTAACAAAAAGGCCAGTAAGAGAAAAATGTCACTGATGTGAAGTCCTTAATACTGTGCGTGGCACAGCATACCATCACTTGAAGACGTACATTATAAGCCTTAAAAGAATCACTCAAATAACAAAAACAATTGTAGCTGAGAAGCCAACAAAGGAAAGCAAAAAATAAACATATAAAGAGGGACTGCGAACAAGAACAGATGGGACAAATAGCAGATTTAAATTCAACAAAAGCAGTAATTAATGTAACTTAAAAACAGTCTGAATATACCAATTAAAAGGTAAAAATTTAATACTGGTTAAAAAAGCAGGACAATTTCATGATATTTTCAAGGAACTCCTTTTAAATATAAAACAATATAAAAAGCGTTAAAATAGAAAAAGCAAGTAAGTAAAAGATGTACCATGCTAACACTTTTCAAAAGAAAGCTGAAGTGGCTATGTACTTAGTATTACACAAAGTTGACTTCAGAGTAAAGAATATTACCAGGAATACAAAGACACTATCATAATGATAAAGTCAATCTGTCAGGAGAACATAACAATTCTAAATGTTTATGCACTTAATAGTAGTTTGAAAATGCATGAGAAAAATGTGATAAAACTGTTAAGGTGAAACAGACAAATTCACAATTATAAGAAAGTATTTTAACACTTCTCTTTGAATAAGCAATAGAAAAGGTAGGCAAAAAGCAAGTAAGCATATACAACATTTGAACATATAGAACACTCTTCTTAACAACAGCAGCATACATATTCTTTTCAAATGCACATGAAATGTTTAACATTAAAGAACATATTCTGAACCATAACACAAGTCTCAATAAATTTAAAAGGAGTCTGGTCATGCAATGTTAACTTCTCTCATCACAATGGAATTTAATTAGAAGTCATTTTTTTTTTTAATCTGGAAAACATGCAACTATGTGAAAGCCAAATAACAAACTTCTAAATAACCCATGAGTCAATGAAAAAAATCAAAAAGAAAATTATAAAGTATTTTTAAATGAATAAAAATGAAAACAAAATATATCAAAATGTGTGAAAAGCAGTTAACTTCCTCCTTAAAAATTTACAGCACTAAAACTATCTATTAGAAAACAAGAAAAACCTCAAATTAACAACTTCAGCTTTCACCATGGGAGGGAAAAAAAAAACCTAGAAGGGCAAATTAAACTCAAAGATAGCAAGAGAAAGGAAATAATAAATTCAGAACTAATATCAATGAAACAGAAAACAGAGAAAAATCGATGACATCAAAAGTTGTTCTTTGAAAAAATCAGTAATATAGGTAAACCTACAGCTAGATCAACCAGCAGGAAAAAAGACTTAAATTACAAATAGAAGTAACAGTACTACAGATCCTGTATATATTAAACTTTACCACTCAGACAAAATGGACAAATTCCTTGAAAGACACAAACTATCAAGACTCACTCAAGAAGAAACAGATAACCTGAACAGACCTATACCTAAAGAAATTTTAGTTAAAATTTTTCTACAAAGAAAATTTTAGGGCCAAATGGCTTTACTGTGAATTCTACAAAACATGTAAAGAAGAAAAGAATACCAACTCAATACAATCTCTTCCAGAATACTGAAGAGGGAATATGTTTCAATTCATTATATGATCCCTTTAAGAGGAATCAAATATTGATGGACATTTCGATTGTTTCCAGTCTATGGCTAATGCAAATAAGTATTTTAAGAACATTTGTATACAAATATGTATTTGGACATATGCTTTCATTTCTCTTGAATAAATATCTAGGAGTAAAATGGCTGGGTCAAACAATAGCCACATGTATTGTGGAATATTCATACACTGCAATACAACTTAACAACAAAAAGAAATAAACTGTACTGATACAACATCACGGATGAATCTCAGAATAATTATCTTGAGCTATAGGAAGCAGACAAAAAAAGAATATACACTATATGATTATATTCATTTAAAGTTCTAGAAAATTCAAACTAATCTATGGAAACAAAAAAGCATATTAGTGGTTGCATGGAGATGAGGAAAGAATGAGTGGGCATGAGGGATTACCAAGAACATCAGGAAACTTTTAGAGCTGTTGGATATGCTCATTAGCTTAATTTTGGTGATAGTTTCATGGAAGTTTGCAGATCAACACTTTTCAAACTGTGCACCCCAACTATGTGAAGTTTATACGTCAAGTATACTTTAATATAGCTTAAAACAAAAAAAGTCCTTAGCACCAGAACTCAATCTTCATCTCCATTCATTCTTATACAGGTACACAGTTAGGCCCTTAGATAGAGATACTATGGTATTTTCCTAAAATCCACAGTGGGAAATTTACCAAGTATTTATTAGACACCCTCAAACATTGGCATCCACTCATTCTTTCAATCAGTACTTTCTCAGAACCTAAAAGGCAGTACAGTGCTGAGCTAGATGCTAATAGTACGAAGATGAATTAATCTGCTGTTCTCCAACAATCTCTTTTAAAAGATTTAATTAAAGTTTAATGATATTAACAAGAAGCTGTGATCTTTCTCATTTTCTGGTCCCTCACTCATAAACAAGCAAACAGAGATGCACACACATGTTGACTATTCATGTCTCTCTACAAAACTGATGCAACATTCTGCTCTGGATCACAGGGCCGGTAGGAAACTTTAGAATTACTACAGATTGTCAGAGCCTGATCATGGTCACAGGACAGTCCAAACAGAGGTAGGAGGATGATGACTTATTGCAGAAGACAAGAACCATGGCATCCACATGGTGATGGTGGGATGGCAGTAGCAACAGGAGATGATTACATATAGAGGAAACCGATCTAGTAAGTAAACCGAAGACAATGGTAAGCCGGATTTTCATTTTTGGAGAAGGGAGTCACAAATACAGAAAGAAACCTAAAATGAACCTGTGGTTTTGGATTAGAACTGAAGATATCTATGTGAACTCATCATTATTTTACATAGGTAAGTAGATAGGTAGGCAGGTAGACAGAAAGACAATATAACAGTACAATGTGTGTGTGTGTGTGTGTGTGTGTGTGTGTGTGTGTGTGTACACATGCATATATCTCCTAGTTATCTCCAGTAAGGACCTGGGGCAGTGATAACCCAGGTGCAAAAAACATACACAGACTCAGATCTTGGATTCTAAAAAACTGTTCTTCACTGAAAGAAATCAAAGCTCCTTGGAGAGGAGGAGAAATTCTCCATATTCTCCTTGGAGAAATGACTAATCTTTATGCAGGGGCAAAGGGAATACAAGCCTGGAATATTCTGTGCCAGAAAGTAAAGATGGACTCAAAGAGTGATGGAAATATGTCGTAAGAAACTGCAAGCCAGCTTGAAAAGCTTCCCATAGCCAAACCTGGAATAATTTGAGTATTAAAAAAATAATAATTATAGTAACAGATTATTACTCATTGGATGAAACAGGAATCATGAATCCATACTCATGTAAATAAATAAATGAGGAAGAAAAGAAAGCTGCTTTCCCTTGAAGCAGAATGTCAACAGATGGATATAGAAGAGATGATACAATTATAAAGCAACCATTTGGCAACCATCACGTTATAATTAATTCAGCCAGGAAACATCAAAGTATGTTAAAACTGATGGGTAGAAAATTGATGAGAAATGAAATAATTACATAATTTAAAAGTACCTCCCCACAAAATACTTACAGACTGCAAAGTCAGAAAGGGTAACTTCACAGAGGTGAAACATGACAGACACCACTCCAGTGAAGTGTTCACAGTTCACATCACTAGTAATGTGGCAAATCAAAACTGTGTACCGCTTGAGAGGATGCAAGAAGAACACAACATCACTTGTATAATATTCCCTCTAAAAATACATAACCTGAAAGGACTTCCCTGGCGGTCCAGTGGTTGGGAATTTGCCTGCCAGTGCAGGGGATGCAGGTTTGATCCCTGATCCCGGGGGATCCCACATCCCGGGAGGCAACTAAGGTCATGCCCCAAAACTCCTGAGCCCGTTTGCTCCAAATACTGAAGCCTGCACACCTAGAGCCTGTGCTCCACAAGGGAAGCCACAGCAATGAGAAGTCCACACACCACAACAGAGTAACCAGCACTCACCGCTACTAGAGAAAGCCCATGCACAGCAAGGAAGACGCAGCACAGTAAAAGAAAAAAAAACATAAATAAACAAATAAATAAAAAGACATAACCCAATCTCTTCATGAGGAAACATCAGAGATTAAAACTGAGGAACACTGCAGATGACACCACCCTAATGGCAGAGGGAAGATGAACTAAAGAGCCTCTTGATGAAGGTAAGAGTGAAAAAGCTGGCTTAAAACTCAACATTCAAAAAACTAAGATCATGACATCCAGTCCCATCACTTCAGGACAAACAGATGGGGAAAAAATGGGAACAAACAGACTGGGCTCCAAAACCACTGCGGATAGTGACAGCAGCCACGAAATAAAAATACACTTGCTTCTTGGAAAAAAAGCTATGACAAATCTAGACAGCGTATTAAAAAGCAGAGACATCACTTTGCTGACAAAGGTCCATATGGTCAAAGCTATGGTTTTTCCAGTAGTCACGAACAGATATTGGGAGTTAGACCATAATGAAGGCTGAGTGCCAAAGAATTGACTCTTTCGAGCTATGGTGCTAAAGAAGACTCTTGTGAATCCCCTGGACAGCAAGGAGATCAAACCTGTCAATCCTAAAGGAAATCAGTCCTGAATATTCATTGGAAGCACTGATGCTGAAGTTTCAATACTTTGGCCACCTGATGCGAAGAGCCGACTCATTGGAAAAGACTTTGATGCTGAGAAAGACTGAAGGCAGGAGAAGGGGGCAACAGAGGCTGAGACGGTAGGACGGCATCATCCACTCAATGGACAGGAGTCTGAGACTCCGGGAGATGGTGAAGGACATGGAAGCCTGGCGTGCTGCAGTCCATGGTGTCACAGAGTTGGACACAAGTGAGGGACTGAACCGGAGAGTTATTATCTAAAATTTACCAAATGACAGAAACAAAGTATATTAGTTCAAGCTTTTATAATAACCATCATAAAGAAAAACAGTGTGTTAAAGATGGTTGTTGCTAAGGAGAGAGACTGGGGCAAGGCTGGGATGGGTAAAACAGGAACTTTATTTTTCACTTGGAGTTTGATTTTTTAAAGTAAGAAAAGTATGCAGGATCCACTTTAACTTCTTAAAAGGGGTAGAGAAAGGGATAGCAGAGAAAAGAAAAGGAAAGAATGTCTCACTTCCTCCAGGAAGTTTCCCATAACCAGCTTTTCTCTGTGTTCCCAGGAAATGAAGCATGGGACACTATCAGAGCATTTAATACACAGGGTACTGCTTGACTAATCCATAGGTTGAAATAACCTAGAAGACGGGGTCTGGAGAAGGCGATGGCACCCCACTCCAGTGTTCTTGCCTGGAGAATCCCAGGGACGGGGGAGCCTGGTAGGCTGCTATCTACGGGGTCACACAGAGTTGGACACGACTGAAACAACTTAGCAGCAGCAGCAGAAGACGGGGTCATATCTTACTTACATTTGCATCCCCAGCATGTAACTTGCACAATAACTAGTAGGAAAGCAATAAATTAGCTATTGAATGAATGAACAACATATGAATGATGGTCACGGTAAATAATAATACCAATTCTCTACTTAGAAAACAGCATTAAAACAAGAAAACAAAGCAAAAAAATCATAAAGCAAGCACCAACATTTACAGTTGTGTCATGCTATAATTCACACACAAAAAATTTCATTTTGAAAGGCAATTTGATGAATTCTCAGGAAATGTTAAAAGGAATTTAAAAAGTAAATAAAAGGGAAAAACTCCAACCCCAACACCTTGCCTTTTCCATTTGCTTTCTATCAAAAGCCCTTTTCGCCACCTCTTATGAGTTGTCTAAATTCAGCATCAAATATGAGCTGACTTGCAGATGCCAGCACATACTGTGCCTGTTGAGAATATTTTTCAAAATGGTGAATTTATTTATGCATAAACAATGTTTCAAGTCTGTTCAAGTGGCTCCACAGAGTAATTCCACATGACAACTTTTTTCTACCATCAAAATCTACTTATATTAAAAAGAAAACCATAGTTTAAAAACAAGCACTGAGAAGCTATGGTTTCCAAGGCTACAGGGGACAGCTCAATGTTGAAGCATCAAAACTATAATGCTTCACACACTTTGAATAAGTCTATTTTTTCTCTGACCAATTTTAAAACTTTCTTTTTCTGTCTGCTCTATATAAAAACATCTTTATAATAATAGTTTATCATATAAGGAATTGCTAACTTAGACATTCATGTTTAGCCTTGAAAATGTAACATTTGATTTCACTGATTTGAAATGTTAGATTTCACCAGTTTTGCTGTTGAGCTACAAAGTTTGAAGAAGTGTTAGGATTATATGGCCCTTCAAGCAAATAATAATTTAAAAAAAAAAACACAATGGAATTGTGGTAAGGTCTATAAAGTATGAAAGATTCTCATGAAGTGTATAAATTCTAGTAAAGCAATGTATCCTGTTAGAAACAGCAAAGAAGGGCAGAAGAGCCCTCAAGCTTCTGGAGGGGACAAAGAAAGTGACGTGCAACCTTGGGCAAGTTATTGAGCCTTCCTGGGCCTCAATATCCTCATCTGCTTATTATGCTGAGTTGTTGAAAGGATTAAATAGGTTAACAAAACAGGTACAACACCCAGCACAATATTTGCACATGACAGGCGTTCCGCCCTCCCCACAAAGTAGCCAGCATTGAGGAGATAAAGAATCTTAAAAAAAAATAATAAAGCAAGGTTAATAAAACTAAGTAACCAAGGCACAGAATGCTTGATAAGTGCAATAAGGGCACAGGAAATGAACTGAGATCCAAGAAGGCTTCCCAGAGCAGAGGAATGTGATTTACATCTGGAAGAATTTATTTTACAAGTCAGGCAAGCACTCCCTATCTTTCTACATGCTGTTACCCAGTATAGTCTTCTGTTCCTTGTATTGCCTGACAAACTTCCATTTAATCTTTATTAATTTAACACCTATCATGTGCTAGGGAATAGGCTAAGCACCAGAGGCTCTAACAGTGAGCAAGATAAGCCAGACTCCTCCACACAAAAGTTACAACCGATTGGGGAAAACAGAGTAACTGAACAGGCAGTTATGTCACCATGTAAAGTTTTATAATAGAAGACACCGCAGTGTCTCCTTCCTCTCCTCCACCAATACACAAAATGAGGATGCAGTGCTACGGCCAGGATTTAGATTGTGGGCAGAAGGACATGAAAAGGCCGAAGAATCACAGATCAAATTGCCAACATCCGTTGGATCACTGAAAAAGCGAGCGAGTTCTGCTTTATTGACTATGCCAAAGCCTTTGACTGCGTGGGTCACAACAAACTGTGGAAAATTCTTTAAGAGATGAGAATACCAGACCACCTTACCTGCCTCCTGAGAAATCTGTATGCAGGTCAAGAGCCAGACATGGAACAACAGACAAGTTTCAAATCGAGAAAGGAGTATGTCAAGGTTGTATATTGTCACCCTGCTTATTTAACTTATACATCATGAGAAATGCTGGACTGGATGAAGCACAAGCTGGAATCAAGATTGCCCGGAGAAATATCAATAACCTCAGATATGCAGATGACACCACCCTTATGGCAGAAAGTGAAGAACTAAAGAGCCTCTTGATGACAGTGAAAGAGGAAAGTGAAAAATTTGGCTTAAAGCTCAACATTCAGAAAACGAAGATGATGGCATCCAGTCCCATCACTTCATTGGAAATAGATGGGGAAAAATGGAAACAGTGACAGACTTTATTTTCTTGGGCTCCAAAATCACTGCAGACGGTGACTGCAGCCATGACATAAAAAGACACTTGCTCCTTGGAAGAAAAGTACTGACCAACCTAGACAGCCTATTAAAAAGCAGAGACATCACTTAGCCAACAAAGGTCCATCTAGTCAAAGCTGTGGTTTTTTCCCAGTAGTCATGTATGGAATTGAGAGTTGGACTACAAAGAAAGCTGAGCGCTGAAGAATTGAAGCTTTTGAATTGTGGAGTTGGAGAAGACTCTTGAGAGTCCCCTGGACGGCAAGGAGATCCAACCAATCAATCCTAAAGGAAATCAGTCCTGAATGTTCTTTGGAAGGACTGACGCTGGAACTGAAACTCCCAATACTTTGGCTACCTGATGTGAAGAACTGACTCATTGGAAAAGACCCTGAGGCTAGGAAAGATTGAAGGCAGGAGGAGAAGGGGACAACAGAGGATGAGATGGTTGGATGGCATCACTGACTCGATGGACATGAGTAAGCTCCGCGAGTTGGTGATGGACAGGGAAGCCTGATGTGCTGCAGTCCATGAGGTCACAAAGAGTCAGACACGACCAAGTGACTGAACTGAACTCAAGGTAGGAGGAAAAGATTGAGGGCGGAAGAAGAGGGCATCAGAGGATGAGATGGTTGGATGACATCACTGATAGAATGGACATGAACTTGGCAAACTTTGGGAGATGGTGAGGGACAGTGAGGCCTGGCGTGCTGCAGTCCGTGGGGGTCGCAAAGAGTCGGACACGATGGGGCGGCTGAACAACAAGGTAGGAGGCTCCAGTAGGCCTACACGGCCTACACCACCCACTCTAAGTCAGTCTTCTTCCAGAGAGCTGCAATGATGGCTCTCTTCCTTTGGGTATCCACTCATAAGGCTGCTCCGATCTTCATTCTTCTATTGCTTACTGTGTGCAGAGCTCCTGCTGGAACTGAAAGGGAGGAGTGACTGACAGAGTAACACATGGCCCTATTCACAGCAGGTTCTCAGTTAAGATTTGTTGCTACTGACATTTTATTTCAAATGACTGACCAACATTCTTTTTTCAGATCACTGGATTAGTAAACCCTGCACCTAATTCATCCTAAAATTCTCAACTGCGAAGTTTATCACACAGCATGTTCCATAATTTACATGGATAATATATGGTAAAATTCTTTGTTGTTAATATTCTTACATACTCTTATAATCATGCAATCATAATTGTTTGAGAGTCACAAATGTTAGAAGGCCCATAAATCCAATCTAGTAACATGAAAAATATCAGACATCTCAACAGAGGGACACTCTAAAAACACCTGACCAGTCATCCTCAGGACCATCAAGGACTATCAAAACTATCAGGGAATTTCTTGGTGGTTCAGTGGTTAAGAATCCATCTTGCAATGTAGGGCATGTGGGTTTCATGCCTGGTTGAGAAACGAAGATCCCACATGCTGCAACTAAGACCTGACACAGCCAAATAAATAAATATTAAAACACACACACAGACACACACACACAAAACCTATCAAAAACATCAATAAGAAGTATCTGAGAAACTGACAGCCAATAGGAAACTTGGGAGACATAATGAGTAAACACAATATGGTATCCAGAATGGGATCCTGGAAGAGGACATCTGAATGAACTATGGACTTCAGTTAATAATATACCAACATGGGTTCATTAAATATAACAAATATACCGTTGTGAGAAAATATGTATATTGGTCTTTGCCCCTGGTTCCTGACACAGAACTCCCAAAATGCTTGTAATCTCCTAAATGACAGATGCACCAGGAGCATCTTTTGTTCTAATATTTGGTCCTTGACCCCAATTCCTAACACACAGTTGCTAAATCCTTTGGAATCTCCTGAGTGATAGCAATGTCTTTTGTTCTAATGAGGTGAGTCGGTAGGCTGCTGGATGGGGGCTGGTCACCAAGAAGATCAAGTAATGATTAAAAACTTGGAATTTTTAGCCCTGTCTACCATTCTCCAGTAAACGGGCAGAGGCTGTAAACAGAACTAATTAATAGACCATGCGTAAGTGATGAAGCCTCCATAAAAATCCGAATAACACGGGGTTCAGAGAGCCTTCTGGGTTGCTGAACACAAGGAGGTGCTGGGAGACTGGAGCTCCAGGAAGGGCTTGGAAGCACCACACCTCTTCCCACATACCTCACCCTACGCATCCATTCCATCTGGACGTTCGCCTGTATCCTTTATCATAGCCTTTTACAATCAACTAGTAGTCAGTCAGTAAACTGAGCCTTTCTAGCAAATTGATCAAACTTGAGGAGGGTGTTGTAGGAACCTCTCCTCTGATTTACAGCCAGTTGATCAGAAGCGAGACTGGTGTCTCACTGATTGGACACGAGACTGGTGTCTGAAGTTGGCGGCAGTCTTGGGGGACTGAGCCCTTAAGCTGTGGGATCTGCCCCTGTCTCCAGGTAGACAGTGTCAGAATTAAGTTAAACCCCAGGACATTCAGCTGGCAGAACTGCTTGGTGTGAAAAAAGATCCACTGATATGGTATTAGAAGTATTGTGAGTCTAGTGGTAGCATGAGAGTAAAAAGGAAACATAGGAGGAGGACGAGTTTTTCCTATTCAAGCACACTTGTGGCTGATAATAAGAGAAGAAACTAGGTGCAGGTATATAGGAACACTGTACTATCCTTCAGTGTTTCTGCAAGGCATTTTGTAAAATAAAAACCGACATTCAAAAATGAAAACAAAGAACAGCTAATTTTTCATAACATCAAACTCAGGATGTTTACAACACCATTGTAAAAAATCAATACCTAAAATACTATTAGAATTAGCCAACAAAACCTGAACAAACAGTCCTTTTTATTTTAAACAAAGAATATATTTTCCCAAAAAAGTTCTGCCAGATTGTAATCAGCCCTAACAAAAATACAACCATCCCCTGCAAGAACAACAATCCCATATTTTGCCACTGAGTCTGTTTCCTGAGGACTTACTTGACAAGATGTTCTTTTCAAATATCAATTTAATCCTCTTCCACGAATGTTTGAACTGATGTCATAGTTCAAGCTGAAAACTGAGCCAAGTGGGCTGTCCCAAGTTCTAACACTGAGAAAAAGCAGGACACCTGGAAAGATGCTTTGTGCCAGCTACACTGTGGTAAGAACAGGTAGCAGAACCCATGTCCTCAGAACCTCGAAAGCAATTATTCACATCATCTCGGGGCACTTAAGATTTACCACCTCATGCGACCAGGTAACTCTTCATACACTTAGATATGTATACATTTACCCAAACTCTTTATGAAAACAACAACCACTTTTCTACTTTTTGTACCCAAGGTGTCTTGCATATGAAATTCTGTAGACAAATGAATTGCCAATAGAATGAAATGAAAATAAACAGTTTAATCAGAGACATTTTTAAACGATGGTGAAATATACATAACATAGAACTAACCATTTTAAAGTATACAATTCAGTGGCATTTAGTGCACTCACAATATCATACAACTATCATCAACTCTTAGCTCAAAGATAACCAGATTCAACTATCTCCCTGTTTGCCCACTCTCCCAACAGCTAATAAATATCAATTCCCTTCCTCTTTTACTACATATTGGTTTTTTTTTCTTATGTCATTCTGTGATCAAATTAGTTTGCAATGGTAATGGCAGCAGGCAGACATCCACTTCAGTGACAGGAAGCTCCCCCCAAAGGAACACTGTCACCCGCACACCTCTAACTGCTGAAATGTACTTTCTTATACTGAGTCAACATTTGCCTTCCTTTAGCTTCCACTGGGCCCACACAATGTTGCCTCTAGCAGTCACCAGCTGTGACTGTCAAGGCCAGTTACTTTAAGTCTCAGTTTCCTCATCTGTCAAAGTGGGAATAATGGGGACTGTTCTAAGAACTAAATGAGCTCAAGTGTTTTGTTTTGTGTTTTTTCTATACCCTATGTAACACTGAGCATGGGATGGAGTAGATGTCTCCTTTGTAACTCTGCTGCTTTTCAGACTACTGCTTTCCTCCACTCCTTAAAACCTTCAGTCCTTTCAATGTACATGTTGATTTTGCTGCTTTCCCTTCCTGCTGCTCTTATCTGCAGTCCTCCCATCCCAGCTTAATAACTGAAGATTTTAACACCTGACTCACCATCCTCTCTCTCCACCACTATTCCTGCCATGCTTCCTGATGACTTTTATGTCCAGGCAATATTCCAGCCTCTTAGATTCTTGACCTCCACCCGTTCAGTCAGTTCAATTATTCTCTTACTTTATATCATAATTAATAACTGCATCTTTAAAACTTCAACTTCAAGCATCCCAAGCACTAACCACTGCTCTCCATACTTCATTCCAACAATTTGTTTCCATCATCAGAATTTCCAATCCATTGGTCCTATATCTCTTTTTTCGCTGATCATCACTTCCCTCATGTCCTCACTTCTCTTCTTACCCAACTTAGAGTCCATGGTCCACCATTATAAATTACTCATATGGACCTCTCTTCTTGCCCATGAATTTACCTGGCAAAACCCTAATTCTGGTTAAACTGTCTTCACCTTTGCACTCAAGAGGCTGAATACAGCTGGTGAAAAACAGCATGCTGAATGTTCTCCCTTAAATGTGTAACCAAAGTATGCAACCTGGACCAGAAGCATCGGGTTCACGGGGGACAGTCAGAGGTGTGAATTCCCAGACCTTGCCCAGACTAATGCATCAGGAACTTCGTGGGGAGGCCCAGATATCAGTGTTGCACCAAGCCCTCCAGCTGATTCTGATGCAGGCTTAAGTTTGAGAACTATCAGGCCAAGTTAATTCACTCTCATTCTCTAAGATGATGATTTTTAAAGATTCTCTTTTCTCTTCAAAGTTTATACAAACCTTCAACCTTCTGACACCTGACTGATGCCCCTACTGAAAAACAGAAGCAATCAGAGGACAACTTACTCATTCTCCCATCACCAAATATATCATGTGGTTCTATATCTATACCCATATACTCTGCCTTCCCCACATATACACACCCCTCTTTTACAAGGCCTAACCATCTACTTATACACGGGATTCCACTATCTTTCACTTATCAAAGCTTTTCATACCTACTATTATCCCCTCTCTTTCTCAGGCATCCAGTTATTCCTTTAGAACATGAGTATGCCAACTTGATGGAAATGAGTTTGAGTGAATTCCGGGAGTTGGTGATGGACAGGGAGACCTGGCGTGCTGAGATTCGTGGAATTGCAAAGAGTTGGACACGACTGAGCGACTGAACTGAACTGATGCTAAATACCTTCCACCTCAAAACAAAAAGACTCTTCACTTGACCCCTCATTGCCTTCCAGCTTTAGTACCATTTTCCAGCTCTTCTGTGCAGAAAAACTTCACAGGGACAGTTTACACTTCTTGTCTTCATCTCCTTACTCTTATTCTCTCCCTAAACGACTCCTGCAACATCACAAAAACTGCTCTTACAAATATCACCAGTAGAGCCCCCAATTGCTAGATTCAGTATTCAATTATCAGTCCGCTTCTTACTCAATCACAGCATTTGATTCAGTTATCAATTCCGTGAAAATATTTTGGCTCTGGGATGCCACCTTGTCCTAGATTTCCCCCAGACCTTATTAGTTGCCCCTATTCCTCTGCTGTATTCTCCTTTTCCAACATGTTGGAGAATCTTGAACCAAGTCTGGAAGGTAGAAGGTGGGGAAGCCATTCTTCCAGGAGCAGTGACAGACCCTCTCCAGTATGAGTTCCTGCAGCAGTCAGTTTCCTCGTTCAGGTGTCTGGGCATGAGGGGTGGTTACTTCACTAGCAGCAGTTCTGTGAGCACCAGATCGCCACTGTGCTGGGCTGACCTCAAAGCCTAGTAGAAAGCAGTGTGTCCCTGAAGCCGAGCAGCCCCGACTTCTACTCCTTCAGCCCTCAAGTGATTCTATAAATACCCAACTCTCTGTGTGAAATCTCTTCTGACGAAAATATCTAGAGTGGTTTGTTTCCTACACTGAAACTTGACTGACACTATTCCTAAGTTCAAGTCTCCAGCAGCACCAATTAGCCCTGACATCAAAAGTGCACATCCAAATGCCTTAGTACCTCCACCTTCATGACTGATACATATCTCAAACCTAATGTCCCAAATATATTCTTGATTCCCCATGAGTTCATCCTCCTTCTCCCCTACAAATCTTCCTCATTTTCATAAATGCCACCACAATTCACCTAACTGCACAGATTAAATATCTATACATTATTTTTAAGTCCAGTTTCTCTGGCATGCCCACATCTAATCCATTACCAAGGCTGGTTAGCTCCAACTTCAAGCTATGTCAGGAACTGGACTACTTCTCTTCATATACCTCAACTGCTATCAGACCAGCCTAAGTCACTCTTGTCTCTTGCCTGGATAAGACAATAGTCTCTTAACTAATCTCTCACTACTCTCCCTCCCCTCAGTCTATTCTCCACGCCAGAGTCACTTTCTTTAAATAAAAGTCAGATCATATCACTCCCTTGGCTCCAACCCCTCCAACATCTTTCCATCATACATGGAAAAAGTGTAAACCACACAATCTGGCCTCTATCAGCTTTGTTCACTATGCTCAAACCAGACTGACCTCTTAGCTGTACTTTCAGCAAACCAAGTTCACTGCTTCCTCAAGGGCTCTTACACCAGCTATGCTGCTCTCTGGGATGTTCTTCCTAAAGATACCCAACTTGCTGCCTTATCTTTTTCAAATCTTTTCTTCTCAGTGAAGTGTCTCCGGACCACTCTACTAAAATAACTCATCCTACCATCCCCAGTATACTCTACTGCCATAGCACTATCACTACTCTACCCACAGGAACACTACGCCTACATATTTTTTTCTTCAGAAAGGGTCCAAATTCTTTACGATGTGGGAGGAAGCACGGAAGAAAGAAAAGAAAATGGAGTAAAACTTTTGACTGGCTGGTTCTGTCACAATGCAACCTTAGGCAGTCAATTTCCCTTTCTGGATCTGTGTCCTCATTAGCAAAACAGGGATAATAAAGAATAACACCAATCACATACACTTGCTTCGATAAATAAAAGAGATAAAGCATATAAAGTACTTAACCTGACAGACGGTACATATTCAATAAATACATCTATTTTACTATTATTACCCAACAACTGTTTGCCAAAACTCTTTAGTTTAAAGATAGCAACTATACTCCTGAAGTCCCCTCTTCTCCAAGCTAAATTTTCTCTATTCTCAACTATTTAAAAACCCTTCTTTCACCCTGGCCATCTCCTTTGGCTCTTTCTCATCAAAGTAAACTGGGATTCAAATTAAACAGAATATTCCAAATATGACCTAATGAACACAAAGTCCAGGAAGACTATTACTTCCCTTGATCTGGGCACTTTAGTTTAATTAATGCAACATAAGATAATCTGACTCATTGGAAAAGACTCTGATGCTGGGAGGGATTGGGGGCAAGAAGAGAGGGGGACGACAGAGGATGAGATGGTTGGATGGCATCACTGACTCAATGGACCTGAGTCTCAGTGAACTCCAGGAGTTGGTGATGGACAGGGAGGCCTGGCGTGCTGCGATTCATGGGGTCACAAAGAGTCGGACACGACTGAGCGACTGATGTGATCTGATCTGAAGATAATCTGAACTTTTTGAGAGCTGTTGAGTCCATTTCTTGGCTTATACTAAATTTTTCATACATTTAAATCTCCAAATGTCCCCCCATATGTCCCCCGTAAGGTCAATTCTACTGCAAGGTTCATATTTGACACTGTCACTAGAATCAAAGAAATTGGAGATTAAAAAAAAAAAAATCAATGCTACCACAGAAATCATTTTACCTCAAATTAGTATGCTTCTTGCAGAGTTGGAATTTAATGGTTCAGAGCTTGAAAATAGAAATGCCAACAAAGAAGCATCACCATGTCTACTCACTCCACACTGTATTGAAAGAAAAGGAGTAAAAGAAGCCCCATGGTCACAGAGTTAGACGCTCCTCAACAGCGAACTTACAGATTTTAGTTAACACTTCCAGCCTGGGGAGGCACAGAGGCACAGAACTTGGAAGGCTCTTAGGAGAGCTTATTATGAAAGTCTCCATTGTGCCAGGGCCAGAAGACTCTCTGAGAAATGTCTGGCTCATTCACACCCAGGTGCACCACCAAAGAAATTTTATCAGAAGGGGGATAGGAGCTGTTGGGCAGCCTCAAGACTTCTTCCACATGAGATGAGGAAATATATTGGAAAGGTCTTTGCCATCAAATGGACCAGGACTCTGAATAACACACACTAGCTCACCTTTTTAAGTTGTCATCTCACTTACCAGCAAAACAGAATTATAATAGTAGCATAGCATTGTGAATATTATAAATATATATATGCTAAGTTTTTAGCATTTAAGTATCTTTCATATTTGAGATATTCAAACAGTATTTTCTTTCCCTACCACCTGTGAAGGCATAGGAAGGGGTGGGATTATGACTTTTTCCTACAATACCAACAAAACATTTAGAAATTATTATTACCCTCTCAATGAATCTAAGACTCGTTGCTTGCTGTGTCTGTTAATCTGTCCTACTAAAGTATAAGTTCCCAAAGTAAGAATCTGGCTTCTCATGTCAATGGAGTACTTCCAGCCATAAAGAATCATAAGAATAAGGTTATTACAATGGCTACTCTTCTCAACAGATAAACATGCTGAGTCTCATATTCTGTTCAAAGGTAAAACACCCTACCTTTTAATATAAAAGTTACTTCAAGGGTCAGGTAATATCCTGATGAACATAATGTATTAATTCTCCTAAAATCTCTGATAAGTTCTCTTAATAAAACAGCATGTAAAAATCAAGTTATGGGTGGGGCAGGTGTTTAATGGTAACTGGTTATTTTTATTGGCAGAGATATCAGGGTGAAATCACTAAACCTTGGAAAGCTGCCTTGGAACATGCCTGGCACCAGTGGGAAAGTAGAAGTTACAAGGCAGCTATGAGGGGTGTGATGGTAAAGCTTTAATTTGCAGTGACATCTTAAACAAAAGAGTCTTAGTAAAGAAACCCTGTGAAATCAAGCCAGAACTGAAGGACAAAGGCAGGGACAGAGAACATCTCTTGGGCAGAAGACTATTCATATATTTAACTGCCCTCAAAGGATGCTCCTTACCTCTTTATCTCTTTATACTGATTTTATACACCTCTTTCACCATTCTAACAATATCTGAATGAATCTGGCTATTGCTCCAAGCCAGAAATTCTGAACATTATTTTGGGGAGGCTCATTTATTTTACCTACTGTGTTGCTACCTCTGTTGAACATTCAGTCCACTAGAGAAAATGGGCTTAGCACCATGAAGAGCCTACAAAAGGTCCTAGTTAAGGACCATGAGACATATCAGTAACTCATGACTACTGGTTAATTCATTCAATAAACTAGTTAATTTACCACACAACGCCTTTATGTGACTTTCATTACCAAGCACTTTGTCTACAATGAAGTATTTAGATGTTTTATAGTAAATATATACCATAATTGTGGAGGAACATATCCAAGATTAGTATTAATTATCTTAGAAATGGTGACTTAAAACTACCATTTAAAAAAATTCTTCCAAAAATCTACCTATTATTCAGTGATTATCCAACTGGATTGTATTTCATGCATTCATTTAATAATTTATCATTCATTCAGTTAACAAATATTTACTAGCCTTGCTGCAGTTCATGGGGTTGCAAAGAGTCGGACACAACTGAGCGACTGATCTGATCTGACTCTGAGTTAGGCTGGTGCTATATATGCTGGGGACAAAATATAAACTAGAGCTCTAAATTCCCTACACTTATGTATTGGTCTGTGTTCTCTGTTCTCATTCTGAGAAATATTTTAAAGACAAAAAGTGTATCAAATATTTTGTTTCAGTTCACACACAAAAAAGCATTCAACTTCTGCATTAGAAAGCACCCTATCCAATAATATAACTAAATTTCTAACTGGTTTCTGGGCTTAATTAGAAAATCTGCTGTAAATTGCTAAAATGATTAAAAGAATTACAAAATAAAACTATATGTGCTGTTTCAGCAATAAATTTAAATATCTAGAGGAAGTACATGGTTTCCTAGCAAAAAACAAATTATCAAGAATAAACCATGGAGAAGAAGGATAAAAGAGAGCAAATAGCACTAGAAGTATGAGAGTCAGATTTATCATCATAAAAGTCACCTGAACTAGATGATTTAATAGCTAAATTCTCTAACAAACCTTTAAAGAATTAAAAATCCCCAAAATCATTTAATGTTTCCGTTGATTATGATACTAATAGCTAACAAATATAGTGTTAACTACTTTGAGCACTGTACTAAGCACTTCATATTCATTCACTTCACCTCCCAACAACCCCATGAGGTTATTCTCATAATTTTACAAAGGAGGATCACAGAAAAAGATGAAAAGCTTCCCAATTCAATTTCAGGATCTCAGGAAAGATGATTACCTATCACATCTTCCTTCCCACCCCCTCAAAAAACAACAAATACTATATACCAATCTCACTTGTAGTAATGATCAAAAGAATAATCTATAACTAATTAGTAATACAATACCAAGAAATCTACATACCTTTCTGCAACTATAAATTAAAGAAAAACATATAACATTAATAAATATGAAAAGGCAATTCAAAAAATTCAACATCTATTGCTTTAAAAAGTTAAATAGGAAGAACTATCAAAAAGATTTTCCAAAATTAACAGAGAATATTCTGAACAGTAAAACAGTGATCATTTTTAATTAAAACAAGAATTGGACTAAACTGCTCGCTATTTCCATTACATTTCAACAGTAATTTTAAAGTTCTAAAAGTTGTAGTAAATGCAGTAAAGACAAGAAGACAGTATAAATACTGCAAAAGAAGAGATAAATCTATCCTTCTATTGATAATGAGTATATGGCCAAAAAAATCAGAGCTCTTTCCTTAAAAAACAAGAAAAACTAACTTGATACCATCACTGAATATGACTTTTTAAAAATTACAGTTTTTCCCTATAATAGAAATGAGTATACAAGAATGGAAATGGAAAACATTTTATTAAAGAATTGTGTCAAAACTATAGCATACCTAAGAACAAACTTAATGGAAAGGCACATGACCATATGAAGAGAACTATAAAATCTTACCAAAGGATTGAAATACAATTTGAACAAATATAAGACATATCATGTCTTGGATGGGAATACTAACATAAAAATGACTCTTTGAGACCCCATGGACTATAGAATCCATGGAATTCTCCAGGCCAGAATACTGAAGTGGGTAGCCTTTCCCTTCTCCAGAGGATCTTCCCAACCGAGGGATTGAACTCAAGTATCCCATACTGCAGGAGAATTCTTTGCCAGCTGAGCCACAAGGGAAGCCCAAGAATACTGGAGTAGGTAGCCTATCCCTTCAGCAGATCATCCTGACCCAGGAATGGAACCGGGATCTCCTGCATTCTTCACCAACTGAGCTATCAGGGAAGCCCCCATAAAAAATGACAGCTCTCACCAAATATAAAAAGTCAATGAATATAAAAATTCCCGTTAGAATTCAAGAAAGTTTTTTTTTTTTGACTAGGATAAAATAACCTTAACCTTCATATGGAAGAATAAAGTTCTGAGAACAGCCAAAAATAGAATGGAAAAAGAAGAGTAGCAAGAGGGGTACTTGCCTTACTTGGTATTAGCATACCAAAAAACCACTGTAATTAATCTGAAATTGGCAAAGAACTACACAAAAGGATCAGAACAAAAAGGGAATCTAGAAATGAACCCCAGCTTACATGAACTTTTAGTATATGACAAAGGTGGTACCTAAATTCAGTAAGAAAAGGAAGTTAGTGGCACAACTGGATATTCATCTGTAAAGAAAATGAATTTCTACATCAATATATGGAATATGTACACAATATATTTAAGAACAATTCCAAATTGTATTAGAGATTTAATTTTAAAAGTAAAATAATATAAACCTTAAAAGAAAACTTAGAAAATGTACATAGAACTAAAACGGAAGAGAGACTTCTGATAAGGCAACTATACTCCAATGTAAAAAATATCTATTTTTTTAAAAAAGAGAGATACTTCTGAAACCAAGACAGAGTGCTCAGAAGACATCCAAGGAAAACCAAAATTATATGATATGACAAATATAAACATTTTGTATAAGGTATACTAACTCAAGACGTAACTGAGATATTTGGAAAAAATACCAAGGACTTTTAAAATTATATGAAAAAACACAAGCAACTCAATTAAAAAGACAGGTAAAATATTAAGAATAGGTAAATTCACAGAAGAATACTGAATGGCTAACAAATCCAGGATATTCACTTTCACTTGTAGCTCAGACTAAGCACTGGTACTGAAACTCATAAAAATTAAAGTAACACTGAGGTGTTGTACTCATCAAATTAATAAAAATCACACAAAGAAAGATGATACCATGGCCAGCAGGGCTTCAAGGTAAAGAGGAAAGTCACATATTATATGTCCTCTTTGGGGAAACAGTATGTTATTTCTTAAAATTAAAATTATACATGTCCTTTGACTTAGAAACCCTACTCCTGAAAATTTAATACATATAAACAAAAACATCACAAATATAAAAATATATACATATATAGATACTTACTCCAGTATTGCACATAATGGCAAAATGAACAAATAAAAAACCAGAGCCAAAGTAAAGATTAAATGTCTATCCATAGGGTGATGACTGAAAAATATAGTACACCTCACCATTGACTATTAAGAAATCATTAAAACAGTGAACTGAAGAGATCTGTACATGGAATGTTAAACAAGAAAACTAAAGGTAGAGTTAAGCATATAATATCCACTCCAATTTTGTCAAATAGTGATATCTATGACCTATACATAGAGATCATAGGAAAAAATGTGAAATAGATACACGACAGATTGTTAATATGGGTACACAGGTGACTGGGGTCATGTCAACATGTGTTCTGTGTTTGGATGGTATCTTATTCAGTTCAGGCTATTGTAACAAATATCATAGACAGGGTAACTTATAAACAGAAGTTTATTTCTCACAGTTCTGGGGCTCAGAAGTCTACCGATCAAGGCACCAGTTTGGTTGGTATCTGGTGAGAGCCTGCTTCCTGGTTCACAGTTATCTTTTCACTACATCACACGGAGAAAGGGACCAGGTCTCCCTAGGGCCTTTTTTATAAGGGTACTAATCCCATCTATGGGGGGTCTGCCTTCATGACCTAATCATCACCCCAAGGCCCCCACCTCAAAGTACCATCACACTGGGGATTAGGTTTCAATGTATCTGTTTGAGGTGGGGGGGGACCACAAACATTCAGTCTACAACTGGTGGTTCTGGTAGTGAGGGAAAGAGTTTAAGGAAGAATACAAGCCAAAAACTAAAAAGAAAAGGGGAAAAAAACCACTGCACCTAAAATTACTCCAGACTTTGTTTAAAATTCTATCAATATTTTTGTAAGTATATATGTGTCTGTGTGTGTATATATAGAAAGATGAATAAAAATAAAATGTGCTATTACACATAAATAACAATTTTGTTTAACTAAAACTTACATTAAATACCTAAACATTTTTTAATATCTAACTTTTTAATTTTAAATTTTTATTAAAAACCTAAATCTTGTCACATATCACTGCTCTCTTACGTAGACTTTAACAAGGACTACTTTATATTCCACTGATGGTTTGGTATCAACAGAGTATAATGGAAGAACGCACATGCGCTCTTCATTCAAACCAGCTTTAACACTACTTACCTTGCGGTGCTAGACACACACTGATCTAAGCCTCAGCGTCCTCATGTGTTAAATGGAGACAGCATTAGTGAAAACTAACATGGGATGCTTAATAATTCTCATTATTAACTTCAGTCAGGAACTAGAGGATGGAGCTGTACTTGGGTAAAGCTGCTCACACACAGAAGAGAGATGCTAGCTGTGCCTTTTTTCACTTAGTCTGTCTCTCTTCACAGCTGGGCTATTTCTATTTCTCCCTGCCCTCCTTTTATATGAAGTAGTGACAGAGGGCTATTTACAAATCCAAACATAGTGAGTATAAAGATAGGACAGTAGCTAATATGATTCACCATTCAGTTATACTCCAGAAACAAAGAGTAAGGCACAAACAGAGCAAACTGTCAGATGTTGCTTCTCCTTGCTGTCAGTGTGTCTACCTTAACAGTAATCCTCTTAATTCCCCTCATTTATCAACAATGAGCACACAGACACTGGGTCTAGTGTCTAACAAGAACAGAAAACTATACGAGTCTTAGGACATAAATTTTGTGACATCTTTTGCTTACAATCAGGTTCTTAATTATATTCTCTACATTTGCACTTACCTCTTAGGGAAAGACATCATTAGGAGACGAGAGAGGAGAAAACTCTCCCGGCACCCTAAAAGTTGGTCTTTGCATACAAAACTTAAAGATTATAAACAGTTACACCCTTACACATGTCATCCTCCCTATTTTCTAAACATTACAGCAGGAATAATTTATTTGGTATGAGCATTCCCCTTCTATAAATGAAATTCTGTAGGAGAAAGTATTTTCTATCAAAGTGGGGGGTGGGGATATGGCAACAATTTACCAGATAAAGATCTTCCCCAAAGATCTGCATAAGGAATAAGACCACAAGTCACAAAATCCTGAAATCATTATGTTGAAGGCAGTGGCAGAAAGAAAAGAGGCAGCTGAATCTTTATGGACCTGATTGTATTTTCAACACTTTTTTGATAATGGTCGAGAAATTTTTTACAACTCTCATTTTACCAGGTACAAACCGGAAACAGGAACAACAGAACCCAGTTCCCTATAACCTGAAGAACAGTTTGAATTGATCAATTAAAACAGCATCTCTTATCTGCTAAATATACTTGATATGTAGCCGTCATAGGACTAATACAAGGATCAACAGAAAGAGGATTCTTATCTAAAGGAGCTCTCAGTTTCTGGGTGCTAAGCAGAGAACAAATCAGACAATGAAGAATTAATTACAACAGCACGTGCGCAGTAAAGGCTAGCTGCTACTTGCTACTGGCTACTAGTGGCAGGAGGATTTGAAAGAAGAATATTAGTTCCTTTGGACTATTTAGAACCATGTCCTTTGAATACCAAATTAAGAAGGAAGGACTTTATCCTCTATGTGAGAGCTAAACCAAATGAGTGACAAAACTGCTATATCTTTGATCATTCTGGCAGCAATGTGGCAGATGAATTGTACTAAAACAGTGTGAAAAAATAAAGTAGTAAAACATGCTGGTTATGAACACAAGCTCAGAAGCTAAACTAGGTTTAAATACAGACTAACATGAACCACCTGTATAACCTTGGATAAGCTACTCAACTGCTTTGTGCTTCAACTTCCTCATCTGTAAACAGGAATAAACATTTCTAACCACATGGGGTTGTTGTAAGAATTAAAAGAGTCAATTCATATAAATCACTTAACATAGTTCCTAACACAAAGGAAATGCTCAATAAACAAATCTATTAGGACTTTCCTGGTGGTCCAGTGGTTAAGAATCCACCTACCAACACGGGGGACATAGGTTTGATCCCTGATCCAGGAAGATCCTGCATGCCGTGGAGCAACTGCAACGAGAAGCCCGCACGCCACAACGAAGAGTAGCTCCCGATCACCGCAACTAGAGAAAGTCTGCACAACAACAAAGACCCAGCACAGCCATAAATAAATAAATGATTTTTAAAAATAGTATCTATTAATTGCATGAAAGAAAAACTCAACGTAGGAAGATCAGAGGTCAGGAAATAGTCCAGGAAAACAGAGGTGAGAACAAACAAGGGTATGCTCAGTAGTGTGCGAGATGCTGATGATGCTACTACAGAAACCAGGGAAAACAAAAGGAAGAGAAAGATCAAGCCAATGTATGTAGATTAAGCCAGACATGCTACGGTTGAGGTTGCTACAGCACATGCACGTCTACTCGTCCCTGGAAACTACAGAGCAGAAATCCAAAAGAAAACTTGAAACTAGAGACATAGTTTTGAGAGCTATTAACATGTGGCTGTGGTGGTTGAAGTTGTGGTAATGTAAAAGGGTCCTTAGGGAGAAAGAGTAATGCAGGATCCACAGGACCAAGGGCTCCGGGATCACAACAAAATCCACAGTAACTCCAACATAATGTCAGTAAGAGGGAGAGGAGAAAACATAGCCCCATGAAACAACCCCTCCCTTCAAGTAGTTTTCAGTGCCATCAGGGAGACAAGACATGCACATGTTAAACAATTTTTATCATGATTGTTAGAGGATTAACAAAAGTAATTCTAAGAACAGAGGTGGGAGGCATTAGAATGGCAAGAACAGAAAGGGAAATTATGCCGAAAATTGGAAAACCTAGCAGTAATAATATAAAGGGAACACTGGCATAGAGAAGAAAGCTAACTTCAAGGTGGAAGAAGTCAAGGGGGAAATGAAGACTATTATTTATTGCATGTCTACTATGTGCCAGTAATGGTCCTATGATCTTTTAATCTATTTAATCTGCTTTAATTCTCATAATATGTCTATGAGACCAAAATTACCCCCATTTTACAAGAACAGTTTGAGGCATACCAAAGTTAAGAAACTTGCCCAAAGTAACCTGGCGGTTTAGGACTGGAACCTAGATGAAGGACCAAAGCCCATGGTTCCTCCACCATACCTCCATTTATTAAACTGGTGAAAGGAGGACACGTCAAAAGAGAAGGAAAAAACAATGAAAACTATACTCAGAGAAAACAATTAGTCTTGCTTGGTTCAATACAATAGTTACCTTTCTGAGAAAGTATGAAAGGGAAAACAAAATGAAACAAAAACGTTTTTAAACACTAACAATCATCTTTCAATTCCAGAGGACAGGCAGGATTACAGCCATCTGCTTGCTTCCAGTCTTGCCCCTCAGGTCTCTTCCATAATCATCATGGTTAGAATTCAAATCCACACTCCTAAGCATGCCACTCCTCTCCAGGCAGCCTTTCAACAACTCCCCATCACCAACACAAAACAAGAAATAAAACATTTCAAAAATCAACAGATCCCAAAAGAGAAAGCTGTTTATAGACTCATTAACCTAGAAGGAATAATAATAAAGAGAAGGAAAGTTAACTTCTAAATTAAAGGCTCACTTATAATTCGTAAGTCTACTTTTCTCATTTCAAAACTGTAAAATAAAGGAAATTTCAAATGCCAGTTAAAGAGCAACATTGACACCTTGTGGTGAACATCCTGAAGTATGAAATGTGACGCGTGAAGGGTCTCCTAATTAAATGTCTGCTTACATGAAAACTAATGCTTAATCCAGGGATTTCCAAGGGTTAGGAAGCAGAAATCAATTACCATCACACACACTGAATGTAAATTTGGAAAGAGCTGCTCTTTCTTTGGCAACACTGGAATTAGTCTAAATTCCTAACTGTTGGCAGAAGAGTAAAACCTCAGGTCATTGTTTTCCTACAAAATGTGGTACAACACATCCATCAGAAGGGGCTATAATGCTAGTTAGGGTCATAGATGCTCCAAAAGCAGCCTTTAGTCAAGATTTCCTATTTTTTTGTATGACATTTACAAATAAAAGGTGGGACATTATCAATTCATAGTAGCTACCAACACAAAAACACAGTGAGAGTTACTAACAGGAGACATGGGTTCTAACCCTGACTCCAAACAGTATTGAGAATTTTGTGGAATAAGTCATATTAAAAAATTCAGACTCTGTATTTTCACATAAAATCACAGATCAAGAAGTAACAATTAAAAAAAAAAAAGAAATCATCAGGAAAGGAAAAGGTATATTTTTAAAAATTACTCCATCCAGGAACAATGTTGCCTGAGTTAAGGAGGGGAAACAATGAACAAAATTGATTAGCACCACATTAACTGTCTCAGCAATCATTTTATATATAGCTCATGATAAGAACAGTGGGAAGAGAACTTTTAATCGAGCAGATACATGACAATTACTCTGAACTGTGAATTAGCAAAGAAAGTTCCATCTTACTCATTAACATTGACAAGTACAATTTAAAGTTTCTAGCTCCAGAGTAACTTTCCGGGTTCAGCCAATTTACTTGATAAACAGACATTAGATTTGGTTCAGAGAAAAGTATATCTGTGTTACCAGCTAAAAATGATTTACATAAAGGTGATGAGCAGGCAATTATTAACAAGGTTATTCAAACTGCTGACACACCTAAGGAATCTAGAAGGCACTCCAGAAGTGAAACTCCCCAGAGACATTTCATTGCAAGATCAGTGTTAATTAACTGAGCAACTACCAAACTAATTTTATGATTTTGCATTTATGGAGGGCTCTATGACTCTGTGACCCCATGGACTGTAGCCTACCAGGCTCCTCTGTCCATGGGATTTTCCAGGCAATAGTACTGGAGTGGATTGCCATCTCCTTCTCCAGGGGATCTTCCCGACCCAGGGATTGAACCCAGGTCTTCCGCATTGTAGACTGACACTTTACCGCCTGAGCCACCAGGGAAGCATTGTATCATTATGCTACATGCACCCAATAACCACCAGTCTAGGATAAGTCAGAGCGTGATAAGGGTTTGCAAATTTTGTTTGCCAGAAAACCTTCACACCAATCTCTAGTCTGGCTCTTACTTGGTGTGTGTCCCCTCAGCTAAGTATTGATAAGTAATTGACTGCCCCTTGGCCTCAGCTTCTACATGGAAGACAAAAGCTGATCCCTGATATGGGAGCACAGAAAACTTCTAGGAGAAAAAGGTAATAGATGTGAAAACACTTGTAAATTAAACAAATTGTAACACCACTGCTTCTATGTTTTAGAATATCAAAGAGGTTAAATGAATTAGGATAAATCAAGGATAATTAAAGCCACAGGCAAGTCAGTCAACACATTCTCCACTATACCAAGTTGATTCCCAAGATTCCACAGTCTTTCTTCAGCTCTTATTCTCCTGGATCATTACTGTACAGAGCCTTCAGGAAAGGAAAGTGAAGTTGCTCAGTCGTGTCTGACTCTTTGCGACCCCACAGGCTGTAGCCTACCAGGCTCCTCCGTCCATGGGATTTTCCAGGCTAGAGTACTCCAGTGGGTTGCCATTTCCTTTTCCAGGGGATCTTCCCGACCCAGGGATCGAACCCTGGTCTCCCGCACTGCAGACAGACGCTTTACCCTCTAAGCCACCAAGGCCTTCAATACCCCTTAAATCTCTATTTTCTTAGATTCTATGTTACTTCCTTTCCCAAATTCTCTTCTTCTCACTGACTCGGTATTCCTTTTGTTTTTAACTTTACTGATTTCTCTAATAACATAATAAAATCTCATACTTCAAAAATATCTTTAAATATAATAGTATCTATAACTCTCATTTTATTGAGGAAAACAGGCCAAGAAATATTAGTGGCTTACTCACGATTCAAACTATTTCTGTGCATCCCTCTTTTCAATACTTAAAACTCAATGTAATCCAAACTGAATAGGCTCAAAAATAAGAGTTATATATTTTGACACAACTTGTTTTCTATCGCTACCATTCAATTACTAAATTCTGTCCATTCTGGTACATATCCTAAGAAGTCAAAGTATCTCTCAGGTAAAAATCAAAGGACAAATGTGTGTGGTTACTTTAGTTGAAATCATTGTCTCTTAAGAGCAATTTACATAGTCCATGTGACCAAACTCTCTATCATTCTGTATAACGAGATTCAAGATTTGCAAAGGAAAGGCTCATTTAATAACGTTTACAAAATAAACAACCATACAATTGGACAAGGGTCCAATCATCTTTCTGGACTCTTCCTCCAGCAGATATATAGAGGATGTCTAATGGTCTGAAATTTATGATGTGTTATATAAACATTAGGAAAAGACTGCCAAAATGGAGTTTCAATGAACCATCTGTCTGAGTAGGGTGAACATAGGTTGAGTGTCACTGTTAACTTTATTTTAAACTGCATTTATTTTGGTAGCCTGCCTCCTGGGAAAATGTCCTTGATGATCTACCACACTGAAAATTAAAACCAAATTTAAAAATCGTACAAAATTAAGCCCAGACATTAGGAAAATACAGAGCTGAAGCCGTTAAGCCTTTGAGCAAATGAGCTTCACGCAAAGCTCTTTGACTTGCCAAACGTGATTCGTTTACAGCAGGTCAAAACTCCAAGCTATGTCTAGGGCTATTGGACAGCTTTTGTAAGTAATGGCATCATTGGTAAAATTCTGATAAACCTAAATTGTATACCTCTGGTTTCTACTCTTTATAGTGCGGAAGCCCGGAAACAGCTCGTGTCCCTACTTTAAGATCACTAGCTTCCAATCATTCTCTTCCACTGTCCACAGGAAAAAAATGGCATTTCAAAGGCTTTGTAAAAGAGATAAACTTAAATAACTGTAGCTACAAAATTTATGAACCTCTCACTAAAAAATGCTAAGTTTGAGTAACAGTTTCTAAAGCTCCCATACATTTCCTCACACTGAAATGTCACAAACTCAGAATGAGGAAGATTCTTTAGAAAATGCAAGAGGACTCTAAGAAGTTTCTTACCGCAGCAAAGAGAAGACATCATAAGAATTGCGAACACAGTTCTGATCCACCTGAAGAAGAATATTCTTCTGAGCATTTGAATAACCCTAAAAGATATTGATCAACAAATTAATCAAAGTAAAACAAAATATGTGTCCAAATTAATCATGATGTTTGTCTTTTTTAAATTATGATTTAATAATAACTCAGTAGGTTCAAATCATTAAGAAATTAGAAAAAAATTAAGAAACACTTTCACATAAATGAAGTTTAACATTTTAGGCAAGTGAATTTAAAATAAATTTCCTCTAATATTTTCCCACAGAAACAATGTTTCACATTATAAATTTTGGTGAACTTCCCAGCGAAACCCCAGAAGTCTTTTTAACATATTATGTGGCTGAAGAAGAGTATTAACAATAATATTTCAAGTATGCCTAGCCAACATATGTAATGTTTTTATGGGAGAAAAGGCATTCCAAGTTTTAATTAGGAATACCTGAAACAAATATTTCCACTCAGTAGTGTTAAGGTGTTGGGAGCAAGGATGGTTTCTACAGCGAACACAGCACAACTCCTTAAGAAGAACAGAACAGCTATCTGGCATTTCAGAAAAGCAAAGTAAATAGTAGTTAAGAAAAGAGGACTCTGGACCCAGACGACCTGGATTACAATTTAAGCCCTTACACACCAGTTCTGTAACCTTGAGCAAGGCACCTAACTTCTTTCAGTTTAACTTTGGTTTCTCATCTATAACATGGAGATGATAATACTATCTACCTCACAAATTGTCATGGGAATTAAAAGAGCTAATATTTGTAAAATCAAAGGTATGTATAAGCGCTGTATAAATGCTTGCTATAATGCTAATATAAGCATTTTCCAAAAATTACATTGCTGCAGATATTAAAAGGTTATTAGGAGAATATTAGGAAGAACTTCATGCTAACAAATTTGACAACTTAGATTAATTAGACAAATTCCTTGAAAAACTACAACATGCCAAAATTGATGAATAATAGCTGAGTAATAACTCTATAACTATTTTTAAGTGAATAAGTAATTGAAAAATCTTTCCACAAAAATAGTCTTGGTCCAGGTTGCTTCACTGAATTATATCAAATGTTTAAGAAATATCATCGATTTAGTACAAACTCCTAAAACAGAGTAGAAAGGAACAACTTCCAACTACATTACTGACACTAAACCTTCTCTCTCTCTCTCTCTCTCTCTCTCTCTCTCTCTCTCTCTCTCACACACACGCATAGATAATTATAAGTCAATATCCTCATGATTACAGACACGAAAATTCCTAGCAAAACATTAGAAAGTTGAACCAGAAATACATTGTAAGGATAAAACAGCAACACTTCATTTTGACTGAATTTATTTTAAGAATGCAAGAGTGGTTTAGTATTTAATATCAATCAATTAGCAAATAAATGAAGCAATCATTGTAAATCTACCTTTATGGGCACACAATAACAAAGATGTAACATGATGATAAAAATGGGGGAACAGAGCCCATAGAGAAGAAAAGTTTTATATAATACTAAAACTAATATTAACTTTAGTTAAACTTACAAATTAAGATGTTAACTATAATCCTTGGGGCAGCCACTAAGAAAATAACTAAAAGATGAATAGTGAAAGAAATGAGAAAGGACTCAAATGTTACATGAGAAAATAACTAATACAAAAGAAGGTAGTAATGGAAGAAATGAGGAACAAAAAGAAATAAAACAAATCAAAGAATGGCAGAAGTCCTTCCGCCTATAATTACAGTAAGTGTTAATGAATTAAATTATACTACAATTAAAAGGCAGAGACTGGCAAAATGGATTTTCTTTTTAATGACCAACAATATGCTATCTACAAGAGATGCACTTGAGAATCAAAAACACAAATAGGTTGAAAATGGAAGGATGGAAAGATATTCTATGTACGTAGTAACCAAAAGAGAGCTGGCACGTATAAACTAATATCAGACAAAGAGACATTAAAACAAAACAGGTGACCAAAACAGATATTATGCAGTTTTAAAAGGCTCAAGAAGATATAAATGATTATAAACATATACGGACTTAACAACATATAACAAAACATACGAAGTCAAAACCATAAAAACTAAAATGAGAAACAGCAGAAGTCAACATCCCACTTTTACCAATAGATAGCACAACCATAAAAAAGAGGAAAGAAGGAAACAAAAAACATCAATAATACTATAAATCAACTAGACCTAACAGATGTATACAGCATGTTCCACTCAACAACAACCATACAAATATTCTCAAATACACACAGAATATTCTCTAGGATAGACCATATGTTGTTATCAAAAAAATCTCAATAGATTTCTAAACACTGAAATCACACAAAATATCTCTTCTGATCATAATGGAATGAAACTAAAAATCAGTAACAAAAGGAAATTTGGAAAATTCACAAACTACAAAGTAAACATACTCTTAAATGGCCAGTGGGTCAAAGAACAAATCATAGGCAAATTATTAAATGCTACGTTACATAAAAATACAACATATCGAAACACAGGATACAGTGAAAAAGTGCTCAGAGTGAAAAATGCAGCTGTAAATATTTACATTAAAAAGAAGAAAAAGGGAGAGAGTTCGAATCAGTAACGTAATCTTCCACCTTAAGGAACAATACAAAGAAAACCTAAACCCAAAGTAAGAAGGAAGCAAATAATAAAGATTAGGGCAGAGATCCTGGTCTGCAACACGGGAGATCCAGATTCAACCCCCGGGTCGGGAAGATCCCCTGGAGAAGAGAATGGCAGCCCACTCCAGTATTCTTGCCTGGATAATTCCACGGACAGAGGAGCCTGGAGGGCTACAGTCCATGGGGTCACAGAGTCGGACACGACTGAGCAACTAACCCTTTCTGTGAAATATAGAATAAAAAACAATAGAGAAAAATCAATAAAACTAACTTAGTTCTCTGAAAGAGCCTATAAAACTGACAAACATTAAGCCAGACCAACCAAGAAAAGAGAACACTCCAATCACTAAAATCAGGAATGAAAGTGAGAACATTACCATTAATCTTATAAAGACAGGAAATATTAATTATAGAAGAATACTATAAGAACCTCTTGATGAAAGTGAAAGAGGAGAGTGTAAAGGTTGGCTTAAAACTCAACATTCAAAAAACTAAGATCATGGCATCCAGTCCCATCACTTTATGGCAAACAGATGGGAAAACAATGGAAACAGTGAGAAACTTTATTTTCTTGGGCTCCAAAATCATTGCAGATGGTGACTGCAGCCATGAAATTAAAAGGCGCTTGCTCCTTCGAAGAAAAGCTATGATCAATGTAGACAAACATTACTTTGCCAACAAGGTCCATCTAGTCAAAGCTATGGTTTTTCCAGTAGTCATATATGGATGTGAGTGTTGGACTGTAAAGAAAGCTGAGAGCTAAAGAATTGATGCTTTTGAACTGCGATGTTGGTGAAGACTTTTGAGAGTCTCTTGGACTGCAAGGAGATACAACCAGTCCATCTTAAAGGAAATCAGTCCTGAATATTCACTGGAAGGACTGATGCTGAAGCTGAAACTCCAATACTTTGGCCACCTGATGTGAAGAACTGACTCATTGGAAAAGACCCTGATGCTGGGAAAGATTGAAGACAGGCAGAGAAGGGTACGACAGAGGATGAGATGGTTGGATGGCATCACCAACGCATCACTGACTCGATGGACATGAGTTTGAGCAAGCCCCTGGAGTTGGTGATGACAGGGAAGCCTGGTGTGCTGCAGTCCATGGGGTTGCAAAGAGTTGGACATGACTGAGCTACTGAACTGAACTGATGAACAACTGCATGCCAACAAATCACGGAACCTAGATAAAATGAAAATTCCTAGAAAAACAGAAACTCCCAAAAGCGATTCAGGAAAAAAACAGAAAATCTGGACATATCTACAAGTTGTCAAAGAGTTTAGCTAGGCTACTCCATGGTACCACCGCCTTGGCATCCATTTTGTGTGGCCAAGCAGCCGTTAGGGACCTTACACCAACACTAGGCCCTTCTTTAGGGAAGTGCTTGCCCTAGATTGCAGGCTGCAGAGTTACACGCAAACGTAGATTCTGTTAATACTTGTGATCAACAGTCTCCCCTGCTTCCCAGGACCTGTATGCTCTACATGCCCCTTAGATAAAAATCCCCATGGAGCTTACCAAAACCCTGCTCTTTTGGTTTGAACTGAACAACCCAGCCCAAGCCCAGGAACCCCAAAGCACTCTACACGCAGACTCTAATGAAGACATGTGTGCCAGGTCCTCCATTTCTCTGTCTGCACTCTGCCTTGACCTCCCCATGTGGCCACTTCAAAGCCTTCTCTATAATTCCTCCAGAATCTATGAGTAACAAACGTCTCTATTTCAATTTGTCTTGTGGTTTTCTGTGCTCCACTCAACAAATGTTAATTTAACAAAGTTATAACAAAACTAAAGAAGTTAAATCAGTAATTATAAAACTCCCAGCAAAGAAAAGCCCAGAACTGCATAATTTGGCAAAATCTACCAATCATTTAAAGAAAAAATAACACCAATCCTTCTCAAAGTCTTCCAAAAAATGAAAAAGGAGGAAATACTTCTTAACTCATTCTATGAGACCAGTATTACCCTGATCCCAAGCCAGATAATAACATCACAAGAAAATTATAGACCAATATCCCTTATAATATATATAACATATATACACACATTATAGAGAAAAGAATCCTTAACAAAATACCCTTGAACAAAGAGGGGGTGGGAGGCAATGACCCCTACATGGTTAAAAATCCACATATAACTTTACAGTCGGTTCTCTGTATCCACAGTTCCATATGCATTGCTCTGAATCCATGGATTTGACCAACTGTACATTATGTAGTACTGTGGTTCAGACTTATTGGAAAAAAAAAACACCCACACATAAGTAGCCCTGCCCAATTCAAACACATGTTATTCAAGAGTCAAATGTATTAGCAAAGCTAATCTGGTCTAGCAATTCTATTTCTGGGAATATACCCAAAAGAACTGAAAGCAAAAACTCAAAGAAAGAGAAATTTGTACACCCATGTTCATAGGAGCATTATTCACGGTAGTCGAGGGGTGGAAGTAACTCAAGTGTTCATCAACAGAGTAACAGATAAAATGTGGTTTATTCATGTAACAGAATACTAGTTATCCTTAAAAAGGAAAGAAATTCTGACACACGCTGTAACACGCATGACCCTTAAAGACATTATGTTATGTAAAACAAGCCAGTGACAAAAGGACAACTACTGTGTGGTTCCACCTGCATGAGGCACCGAGAGCAGTCAGAGTCACAGAAACAGGAAGTAGAAGGGTGAGCGCCAGAGACTCGAGGAGGACGGAGACGGGGAGTTATTGTTTAAAGGGTAGACAGAGAGTTCCAGTTTCACGAGACAGAAGGAGTTCTGGAGAGGGACAGTAGTGACAGCTGTAAAACACGGTGAATGTCCTTAATGCCACCAAACCGTACACTTAAAATGGTTACGACAGTGAATTTTCTATTATGTATATTTCACAATTAAAATAATTTTTTAGAGAAAGATTTATACACCAGGAACAAGTGGTATTTACCCAAGGTATGTAAAAGTGGTTTGATAAATGAAAATCAAGTCAGCACAACATATCAAGTTGAAGGATTCATATTTCCCAATTCAATGTTTGCTACAAAGCAATACTAATCAAAACAGCGTTGTACTGGCATAATGACAGACATATACATCAATGAAACAGAACCAAGGATACAGAAATACATTCATCTATCTACAGTCAACTGATTTTAAACAAAGGTGTCAGGACTGAGAAAGAACAGTCATTTCAACAATGATGCTGAAACAACTAAATGGCCACATGCAAAATAATAAAGTTGGACCCATTCCTAACACCATGTGCAAAACTTGCAACTAGGATCAAAGACATAAGTGTTAAGACTAAAACAACAAAACCATTAACGCACCTAATGATTGCCAACCCTAGTATACTGCTGTTGGGAACACAAAGTGATCAGCAGCTATGGAAAAAAGTTTGGCAATTCCTCAAAAAGTGAAGCACAGAATTACTATATCATCTGGAATCTATAGCGATTCCACTCCAAGGTATAAAACCAAAAGAACTGAAAACAAATTCTTGTACATAAATGTTCACAGCAGCACTATTCACAACAGCCAAAAGGTAGAAACAATTCAAACATCCATCAGTGGGTGAACACTATATAACCTCGGGGGTGATCTATAAAACCTCAGATTTGCCAATGGATTCTTAGATATGATGCCAAAAGCATAAGCAACAAAAGAAATAATAGATAACAGATAAACTGGACTTCATCAAAATTAAACTTCTGTTCTGTTTAACAAAGGACACTATAACGAAAGTCAAAAAAAAAAAATCCAAAAAAAGGGAGAAAATATTTTCAAATCATGTATCTGATAAAGGTCTAATATCCAGAATACATAAAGAAGTCTGACAACCCAACAACAAAAAGACAACCCAATTATAAACTGGGCAAAGGACTCAAAGACACACTTTTCCAGAAAAGATATACAAATAGCCAACAAGCACATGAAAAGAAGCCCAATATCACTAGTCATTAGGGAAATGTAATTCAAACTCACAATGAGATTCTACTTAATATTTTGTATAACTAAACAAAATTTAAAATTTGGAAAAAAACAAAAAATAATGTTGGTAAGGATGTGGAGAAATTGGCAACCCTAGTATACTGCTGTTGGGAACATAAAGTGGTCAGCAGCTATGGAAAAAAGTTTGGCAATTCCTCAAAAAGTGAAGCACAGAATTACTATATCATCTAGCGATCCCACTCCAAGGTATAAAACCAAAAGAACTGAAAACAAATTCTTGTACATAAATGTTCACAGCAGCACTATTCACAACAGCCAAAAGGTAGAAACAATTCAAACATCCATCACTGGATGAACAGATAAACTAAATATGGTGTATTCATACAATGGGATATCATTCAGCCAAAAAGAGAAGTACTGACACATGCTACATTTGGATGCACCTCAAAAACACTAAGCAGCCAGACATAAAAGGTTACGTATTGTATGATTCCATTTATATTCAATACTCAGAATAAATGAAACCATAGAGAGAAAAGCAAGTTGGTAGCTGCTGGGGGTTGGGGAACACCAAATGGAGAGTGAACGTTTAATGGCATTTTCTTTTGCTGTGATAAAAATGTTATGCAACTTGTTGGAGATAGTGTTTGCACAACATTGTGAACGTTCCCAATGCCACTGAATCACACACTTTAAAATGCTTAGGGAATTCCCTGGTGGTCCAGTGGTTATGACTCGGTGCTTTCACTGCTGGGCCTGGGTTTGATCCCTGGTGGGGAAACTAAGATTCCACAAGCTGTGCAATGAGGCCAAAAAAAAAAAAAAAACAAAACAGAAAAGCATAAATTCATGTTATATAAATTCCAACCCAATTAAAAAGAGAGGGAGCTGGCTATGAAATAATCTACATATCATGAGGGCAGCTGAAGAGAAAAGACAGAGACAGGAGATAATCCTACAGATCAGATCAGATCAGTCGCTCAGTCGTGTCCGACTCTTTGCGACCCCATGAATCGCAGCACGCCAGGCCTCCCTGTCCATCACCAACTCCCGGAGTTCACTCAGACTCATGTCCATCGAGTCAGTGATGCCATCCAGCCATCTCATCCTCTGTCGTCCCCTTCTCCTCCTGCCCCTAATCCCTCCCAGCATCAGAGTCTTTTCCAATGAGTCAACGCTTCCCATGAGGTGGCCAAAGTACTGGAGTTTCAGCTTTAGCATCATTCCTTCCAAAAAAATCCCAGGGAACAAATGAGCTACAAAAAGACACCCGAAATAAACTTCAGATTCTCAGGAGAAATGATTGGTGACACTCCACTTAGCTGTTCTTATTTTATGCAAAAAGCTGCCAAACATCTTTTCTACTAAAAACTTATCCACACTCACATATAACTAAAAGCAACACATTATACCAAGAACTCTGGGTCTTAATCCACTCTGCCTGTTATAGAAGTGAAAAAAACCATTTAAATCCTCTAGGTCTTAGTTTCTTTAACAATAAAATGAGATGAGACTACTACTAATATAAACAATGAACAATAATAGCCAAACACAAAAGTAACATGTGTGAGCATTCACAGTATTCCAGGGAGTGTTGTTTTTCATGTTAAATGAACGTTGTGATATTAACATTAAAGGTAAACATACATAATACTCATGAGACCCTGTGAAACAGGTACTATTCTTATCCCCACTTTAAAGGTAAGGAAACTGAGACACAGGGAGGATTAAGTGGAAGAGCCATACAGTCTGGCTCCACAGCTTGTGTTCTTAATGACCATGCTTTACTTGATCTCTAAGACCTTTTCCAGTTCTCAAATTCTGGGTCCATGTACATTTAAGGCAACTCAAGGACATTATTAAACCCTTCTGCTTCAGCCACAACTCAGCAATTAACATTCTTGAAATATGCTAAGAGCCTTGCTCTGAATGACATCTAACGTCACCAGATGTGCAATCCCGACAGACCTCTGATGAAGGATCATAATGGAAAGAAATGGCTCATTTGTATCTGGTTATCTGTGTGAGATACTGCCAAGTGCCAAAGAGCCCCGAGGAGATTTACATGTCACTCAAAATTCTCCTGAAGCCAGGCCTAACAATTCTTTTTCAAAGAAGCAAACAGGATAGGCACCAGTCTGGGTGAGTGCCTATTAAACTGCTCAAGGAAACAGATAATTTCACATACCCAAAGACCAAAAGTAATTCCAGGCAGATGATCAGGTGTGTTACTAGATCAGTGATCTACAAATTTTCTCAGTCGACAGCCAGATTGTAAATATTTCAGGCTTTGCAAGCCACATCATCTCCATTGCATACTTTCCTTTGTTTTCGCCTTCAAATTCTTCACAAATGTAAAAACCATTCTTAGCTCGCAGGTCACATAAAAACATGTGGGGACTGTAATTTGCTTATTCATGTACTAGATCACTGAATAAGTCAACTTTTAAAATGTGTTACTGTACGTTTTGAGAGTTGTCAGCTACTAAAACAGTCAAAGACAATCCTTTATTAAAACTCTAAAAGTTCTACTAAAATAATCCTGTGGACAGGGTAACTGTTTATGAAGCAAACAACAATATATACATATACCTATTCATTTCAGTGTTTACTGAATATCTAATACATACAAGATGTCAGGCAATTTCTATCATCCTTATAAAAGTATACAACCTAATAAAGTATATAACCCAGCTAAGGTTCCAAGTGAAGTAAAACTGCTTGTAAGAAAGGTTAAAAAGAAAAGCTATAGGAGTTCCAATATGGTAAAGATTCCACCTAGTAGAAGCAGAAACATCAAAGGCTGCAGGGGTAGCAATACTTGGGATAGATTAACAAGTACAGAAAGCTGAAGGGCAGTGAAGGAAAGACCCACACACACTGAACACCTTTAGCTGAAGCATGGCAGTGGGAAAACATAAGCTGTATTCAGAGAAAATTAAACAGTGGTCCAATTTGTTCAGCTCCAATGATGTCAAAATTACTTGGAACACCAGAGGGGAAAATAGTGGGAGATACAGCTACGTGACAAGGTTGAGAGGGCCAGACGCAGAAAGCCTTGAATGTCATACTAAAAAGTGAGACAACCTTCATAAAGGACTCCTGCAAAGTTTCCAACAGTGTAGGCCAATGATCAAAGCTGCATTTAAGGAAGGTTACTCTGGTAATGACACACACGACAAACTAGAGGAAGCAGAAAGCCCAAACACCCGCTAGGAGGCTATTTTAGAAATCCACATGTACTAGAAGGAATGAGAACTCAAATTCTGAAGAATAAAGGAGACAGACAGAGAAAAGAAGTAAAGATAAAAGCAGAGATATACCAAAAGTACTATACCACTGACTGAATTTAGGTTGATGGAGAAAAGGAAATTAGGTCAGAGATTTGGCCACATCTAGCAGACCAGAAGTAACTCCATACAACCTTTAAAGCAAAGGAATTAAAAAAAAAAAAAATGAAAGTATGCTTTAGGAATAAGATTAATCAGGCAGTGGTGAATCAGACAAAATGGATACAAAGAGACCAGAGCCACAGGCTCGCCAGGAAACTACTGCAGTAATCCTGCCTTACGAAGGTGCCAGGCTGAGCTTGGATCATGGCAATGGATATGGAAAAGCAGCCAAAAATGAGTGATTTCAAAGAAGGACTCAAGAGTCCAGGAGCTGAATGAATTGAGTGGATGAAAGAAATCAATCAAGGCTAACTGCAAAATTTGAGACCTCAATAAATGTAAAAAATAGTTAATAAAAATGAAAAACACACACACACACACACACACAACTGGAAGGAAAAGCAAACCTGGAGAGAAAATTAAAGAGATCCATTTAAAATATAATAATTTGCAAAAGGAAGATGTCTCTGAAGAAGTGGTCAGAAACTATTTAAGCACAGATGAATGAGAATTTTAAACAACATGCTATACAACTGATGACAATGAAACAGTAAATCCCAGCAGAGTGTTAAATGATCTGCTACCACAACATTCATTCACTCATTCAACAAATATTTACTGAATTATTACTACATGCCCACCACCGTGCTAAGCACTAGGGATAATTCATTTATAGACACTGTCCCTGCTCATACACAGTGCACAGTCTAGTAAGAAGGAGAGTTGAGCAAATGGGTAATCAGAATATAACTAGCTGAGGACAGCAACAAGAAAAATGAAAAGCAAGGTTCTATGAGAGTACATAGAGGGGTGTCCAAACTGTACATAGGGATATGTCACAGAAAACCATTCTCTGGAAATGAGGTCTAAAGCTCTAAAACTGAAATGGATAAATTTTAGCTTTTTAAGAAACTGTTATGGGTGAGGTGCTTCAAAATCAAGAATTAGATCACTATAAGAGGAGCCTGGTAGGCTGCAGTCCATGGGGTCACGAAGAGTTGGACACGGGACACAACTGAGTGACTTCACTTTCACTTTTCACTTTCATGCATTGGAGAAGGAAATGGCAACCCACTCCAGTGTTCTTGCCTGGAGAATCCCAGGGACGGGGGAGCCTGGTGGGCTGCCATCTGTGGGGTCGCACAGAGTCAGACACGACTGAAGCGACTTAGCAGCAGCAAGACCTTACAAGTCCATTAATTACTCTGAAATGACTTGAATAAAAGGGACATGATGAACATTTTAGAAAGATAAATCTGGCTCCAATGTCAAGAACCAGGAAAGAAACAGATGTTTAGCACGTATCTCAAGTAGTGATTCAAAAAAGTAACTCAGAAAAAGGGGAGCGTTTAGGATGACTCCCTGCTCTGACTTGAGAAAACACATGGACAACAGTACCACGCACTGAACCAAGGAATATGATAAGGGTGGGGGGACTGAGCTCAGTCTAGGATCTGTGGAGTGAGTGTCTCTGACATGGCTGGATGGCATCACCGACTCAACAGACGTGAGTCTAAGCAAACTCCGGGAGACAGTGAAGGACAGGGAAGCCTGGCGGCCTGGTGTGCTACAGTCCATGGGGTCACAAAGAGTCACATGTGACTTAGCAATTAAACAACAATGAGTCTCTGAAACACTCAGCAATCTGACTCAAGTCTAGATATTTGGAAGTACTGACCGGAGAAGTAGACTTGGGAGAGATCTGAATCACCCAGACACAATGTGTCAATGAGAAGCCAAAAGGTCTGAGTGGAAGCCTGAGGACAATACCTTAAAGGCCCCAGCAAAGGCCTGCCCCATGGGACTGATAGTAGACTATACAGGGGTATATGTGTGTGTGCGTTCAGTCACTCAGTTGTGTCCGACTCTTTGTGACCACATGGACTGCAGCCCACCAGGCTCCTCTGTCCATGGGATTCTCCACGCAAGAATACTGGAGTGGGTTGTCATTTCCCACTCTAGGGGAGTTTCCTGACCCAGGGATCAAAGCCATGCCCTCCGCATTGGCAGGCGGATTCTTTACCATTTCACCACCAGGGAAGCCCTAGTAGACTATATACATTACTCTTAAAACTGTTAAGTGAGCTCTGCAAATAGTCCCTCTTCTATTTACTTAGGGAGAATAAGGAATCATAATGGACAATGGAAAAAAAAAAACAAAAACCTGTGGCTCATTGGCTCATTCTACTACTTGGGCACATTTTCAGATATAGTGAGCATACTTTTTCAAAATTTAGTATTTATTTCAACAAGGACAGGGGAGCCTGGTGTGCTGCAGTCCATGGGGTTGCAACAAGTTGGACACGACTGAGTGACTGAACAACAATTTGTACAACTCCTCCTAAAATGGTTACCTGAAGAATCAAAAGAAAGCCCGTGTTCCTATGTGTGTATGTCAGTTGGATATTAACACACTTTTAAGTGTCACTAAGGTTTAAACTGAGAAAAACGTGCACGTATCTCTGCCAAGCACCTTCAAGCCTCAGACACTCACTGCCACTGAGCTCTGACGAAGCCCAGATGCTGAGCTGCTAAGGAGGGAAAGTGAGACTGCTTCCTCGACAATGAACCTGAGCTGAATATGCAGATTCCCCCAGATCCGGTCTGAGGTTTGAGACAGCATATGTTTTCTTCTCCTTCAAAACAGAAGCAATGAAAATAAGAATAATGTTATTAAGCAAAGGTATACAGATCCTGAAACTAAATTCTTTTTTTTTTTTTTTAATTCATGTAATAGGGATGAAGAGGTTCTTCTTCACAAGTGTGAACTGAAGGTTCACACTTCAGTTTTTCAAACTACCCTCAAAAAATGATCACAATCATAGTCACACACTCCAAAGTATGAAATGGATTAAATGTCACCAATACAACTCCGTAACAAGAGAGTTGACAGTGACCCTGCTGAAGTAGCCATCCTTTAAGAGAAAAGTGTACTACAGAACAGAGACAGGACCCATATGATCCTGTTGCTGCTGCTGCTGCTGCTGCTAAGTCGCTTATAGTCGTGTCCGACTCTGTGCAACCCCATAGATGGCAGCCAACCAGGCTCCACCATCCCTGGGATTTCCTTCTCCACATGTGAGCCTAGTGGACCTCATTTACTCAAGAAAAATATCTTCCAAGCAAAGTCTACACTAAATCCTGGGACTAAAAGAATGAGTAAGAGACAACCTCAGCCCTAAAGAAGATTACACTCTAACAGGAGAAAGGACATACACACAGTTACTATAATTGTGAGAAGTGAAAGGGAAGAGAAGGCAACAGTGATATCATGCTAACTGGGTGAAAAAGTCAAAGAAAGGGTTCCCAGCTTTCTAGAGAAACAATTTAAATGGAAACTGACTCCCAGAGGGGAAAGTTTAAAAAAAAGTCAAGAATGCCCTCACTACAAATCTAAGAAAGAATAATAAAGATCAGTTTACAAAATTTAAACAAAGTTTTCAACTCTCTGAATCCCCTAGTGAGGATGAGTCCGGAGCTCTGTTTCTGTTTACTTTCTAAGAACCCAAAACATCTATATGAAGAGCTGTGCTTGGCTTTGAATTTTCCAGTATTAAAATTCTGAAAAGCTCAAAAATTGTGCTAAGGAGACAAGATCCTCCAAATTCATAACAGGAAACGTGGCATTTTCCCAGATTATTCTCTGGCTTCAATGAAGACAGAGAATGGGGACCACACTGCAGCAGCAGGATTTATAAATATGAATTACAGGATGAGATGATTTTCCAAACATCTGTCAGAAGCTAATCTGATCCAAGAGAAGAGGGGGTGGGGGTAAGGAGAGAGACTTAGAGGAAAGCCAAATAGACTAACGTGTGGAAATTTTGTGGACTTTGGTGGGTTGATGGCATCTTGGGCATTGCATGCCCACTCTACAACGATAAATACCCAAAGTCTGTACAATAATATACTTTATACCATTCAGAGCACTTATGTATGTACCCTCATTTGATCCTAACAATGCACATAGTAGATATCTCTAGGTAAAAGTAAAGAAAGTGACGTGGTACTTTGACATGCTCTGTGAAATAGGAAGAAATCTAGAGATATCACGTAGCATAGTTGTCAAGAGGTTTTTGAATAAATCAGACCTGGTTTCAATCACTGTTCTGCTACTTACTAAGTCAAGGATATGGTTTTTCCAGTAGTCATGTATGGATGTGAGAGTTGGACTATAAAGAAAGCTGAGTGCTGAAGAACTGATGCTTTTGAACTGTGGTGTTGGAGAAGACTCTTGAGAGTCCCTTGGACTGCAAGGAGATCCAACCAGTCCATTCTAAAGGAGATCAGTCCTGGGTGTTCATTGGAAGGACTGATGTTGAAGCTGAAACTCCAATACTTTGGCCACCTGATGCGAAGAACTGACTCACTGGAAAAGACCCTGATGCTGGGAAAGATTGAAGGCAGGAGGAGAAGGGGATGACAGAGGATGAGATGGTTGGATGGCATCACCAACTCAATGGACATGAGTTTGGATAAACTCCAGGAGCTGGTGATGGACAGAGGCCTGGCATGCTATGGTCCATGGGGTCGCAAAGAGTCGAACACGACTGAGTGACTGAACTGAAGTAATCCTGGATTAGTAGTTGAACGTTTTCTTCTAGGATACTGTATCTATACAATGATGATAACTACCTCATGGAACTGTTATACAGATTAAATAAAACATAAAAAGTAGATAGTATAGTGTCTGACATACAGTAGGTACTCAGTAAACAAAAACCAGCAATAATTTTCAAAAGTTCCATATTCACCTAAGTAATACTGTTTTTAGGATACCACACCAGCTCAAATAATTCAGAAACAAAATTTTACCCTGGACTTAAACCGAGCTCAGATACCTAGAGGTTTTATTAACAAAGTTAGTAGTTATTAATTAGAAACAGCCCCTGAGGATCTGTCTGGTCTGTTTCTTGTATTTCATAATCTGCTTGAGGGGTAGGGTGGGGACAGAGCTCTTCAAGGAAAACTGAATAAAATATGTATAAGAATGAGCTATTTTTTGTGATCCTCCAACCTTCACTTGGGAGAAGGAAATAGCAACCCACTCCAATATTCTTGCCTGGAGAATCCCAGGGACAGGGGAGCCTGTTGGGCTGCCGTCTATGGGGTCGCACAGAGTTGGACACGACTGAAGTGACTTAGCAGCAACCTTCACTTGATGACGTACTGAGAGATCTGGGTAGAAATTATACCATATCCCTTTCTCTGTTGTTAAAATACAGGCAGTACTTGACACACTTAATCCCCACTTCTGAATGTTCCGCTTGAGTACCATGTGGGACGTGCTTTGGAAACAAGTTAGCATCCATGAATTTGACCAGCAAGAGGAAACAGCCATCTTTTTAATTTCTCAGTTCTATAAAGTTAACTAGACAAAAATCTCTTTTCAAAGTTTCAGCATCTTCAGTTTGAAAACAAAAATACTAATACTTTGCCCACCTGAGTTGTTATAAGTTAAAGACGGTATCTTTAACAGCATTTAATCACACAAATAAAAGGATGGAAGAAACCTCAAAAAGCACTTAAAAGAAGAAAATCATCTATTCATCACTTTTACACAGGTGACATGGTATAATGAAGAGCATATCTAGAAAGACAGAGATCTATGTTCTGATCCTGGTTCTGCCACTAACTCATCCTGATTTCCTGATCATTCATTTATTCCCCCAAATACTTACTGTTAGCTGCTAGATGCCTGCAGCTGCTACTACTACTAAAACTTCTAATAGTAGTCCTCTGCCTTCCCTACAGAACAGACTAAAATAATTTATAGAGCTATGAAACTATCGGAGAAGGCAATGGCACCCCACTCCAGTACTCTTGCCTGGAAAATCCCATGGACGGAGGAGTCTGGTAGGCTGCAGTCCATGGGGTCGCTAAGAGTCGGACACGACTGAGCGACTTCACTTTCACTTTTCACTTTCATGCATTGGAGAAGGAAATGGCAACCCGCTCCAGTGTTCTTGCCTGGAAAATCCCAGGGACGGTGGAGCCTGATGACTGCCGTCATGGGGTCGCACAGAGTCGGACACGACTGAAGCGACTTAGCAGTAGCAGCAGTAGCAATAAAACTATGTGATGATTTTTTCTATTACATTTGATATTATTATAGCTATGTCTAAGTTACCACCTAAGGCATGAAACTACTCTCCATGTCAAGTTCAAGAGGCTCTCTAAGTCTCAGTTTCTTTATCCATGAGATAAGAGCGCTGAGTTAAATAAGCCTAATATTCCCTCCAGGATCTTCCCTGGTGGCTCAGACGGTAGAGCGTCTGCCTACAATATGGGAGACCTGGGTTCAATCCCTGGGTCGGGAAGATCTCCTGGAGAAGGAAATGGCAACCTACTCCAGTATTCTTACCTGGAAAATCCCATGGATGGAGGAACCTGGTTAGGCTACATTCCATGGGGTCGCAAAGAGTCAGACACAACTGAGCAACTTCACTCATTCACTCAATATTCCCTCCAGTAGCAGAACAAAACTGGGATTAGAAAGCAGGTTTTCTACTTAGCAAAAGTATCATGCCTTGACCAATATAAAATAAGGAATTCCCACTTGTACAGGATCTGAAACTTGCTGTTGTCCCTAAATCTTCAATCTCAGTTGGACTATGTACTTGAGATGATCACCTCATATGGTTGACTTTGTGAAATTAATAACCAAACTGTTATTTCAATCTCCTGAGAGTGTTTCGGAGAAGGCAATGGCAAGCCACTCCAGTACTCTTACCTAGAAAATCCCATGGACGGAGGAGCTATTAGGCTGCAGACCATTGGCGTTGCTATGAGTTGGATACAACTGAGTGACTTCACTTTCACTTTTCACTTTCACACATTGGAGAAGGAAATGGCAACCCACTCCAGTGTTCTTGCCTGGAGAATCCCAGGGATGGCGGAGCCGGGTAGGCTGCCGTCTATGGGGTCGCACAGAGTTGGACACGACTGAAGCGACTTAGCAGCAGCAGCAGCAGAGAGTGTTTTACTCCAAAAAGATCTGATCCTTTTTATTTGGATTCTTGTTATTCAGTCACTCAGTCGTGTGGGATTCCTTATGACCCCATGGAATGCAGCACGCCAGGCTTCCCTGTCCTTTACTATCTCCTGGAGTTTGCTCAATTCTACTCGTGCTTCAATTTTTTTTCCCATTAAAATGAGAATGCACTGCCATCTACTGGACTCTGAATACATTGCTGCTACAGTTTTTTGTCTGAGAACAAGAATTCTTAACAATTTAAAGCTTTTTATACTTTATCAATAACATAGTAGTTATTATGACAATATAAGTTATATAAAAATAAAACTCCAAAAGCTGAGGCTAGGGATAAGGCAGGGTAAGAGAGAAAAGTACTATCCCTTTGAGATTTTTAATCTCAATTGTTGCTATGGCAGTTCTAAATATAGCAAGCATTCACCTACATTTGTTAACAAAGTAAGCCCCTCCTACATGCCAGGCACTGTTCAAGGGACACAACTGCTGACAGAGTGTACCTATTAGAGAGCAATCCCTCTTTTCATATGGTTTAGAGACTACTGAGTAGTGGTGTCCATACTGAACCTTCCTCATGTGCCAGGCTCATAATATGCATTATCTATCACCTTTAATATTCAAAATAATTTATGATGAGGAAGAAATTGTTATCTCCACTTACAGACAAAAAAACAAACTCAGAGATGACTCAGTTTGCCCAAAATCTCATGGGTAAGTAGAAGTGGTGCCTGGAATTCGACTCACATCAATCTGACTCCAACACCCATATTCTTAACCACTAGGAGTGCCCATTCACCCAAGCAGCTGTCAGCCTTCTTCCAAAAAGAAAAGTTGTTGCCAAAAAGAAATTCAGATAATGATAATTTCACATGTCTGTATTAAAGGCAAAACTCCTGCACAGGGATCTGAAAAGTTTCCAGCTTACTAGATCAAGAGCTGGCCCAACAGCCTCTCATTCCCGATGCTCCTCCAACTGCCCTCCTAGTAGCAAAATCCACCTGGGAAACCTCTCTCCCGCTTACCTAGCCCGATTCACCAGCCTCTTCCTAAGGTTCTCTTCGAATCAGTTCCAGTTCTGCTACAACTCACTGTGGTTAAGGTCCAAACAACTGACATCAAAAATAATTTTTCAAAATAAACCTATTTGTAAATTGCAGCTCTTCTGGAAAAAATGCTACTTTATCTCAGGTAAAAGAATAAATGTTGGTGAGTCTGCACCTAACATTTCTGCATCCCAGAGTACTGAGTTTAACAATGGGCATATAGTAGGTACTTGATACGTACTGACAAAAAAAAATCATGAATCAAGTTTACAACTAAAAATAGATTTTTATTATCATTTATTCGATTTTTTTTTGTCTGCATTGCTGTTAAATATGTAAGGGTTTAATTTGTATGCCAAATAAATGAAACTTTACTACACAAATTTAACAAGGTGTCACTTCCTAATAATGCCAGCAGAAGTTACTGAATGAAGGCTTCAGAACCACAGTATATATTTTAGTCAAAGATTTTCAAATATATTAAATAGTTTCCAAACACATCCCTGAAAGTGAGATTGAATACTCATCCAATACAGTAAAAAGCTGAGACAATTACTAGAGTCCTAACAACTCAACAGAAATGAGTAAATCCTTTTTGAGAAGCAGATAAACAAAGAGGCAAAAGTTGCGAGCAAATAAGCTTCAACTTTTAGACCACGGTTGAAAAGTTTAGATCATAGACTCACCTAGAGCCGGACATCCTGGAATGTGAAGTCAGGTGGGCCTTAGGAGACATCACTACGAACAAAGCTAGTGGAGGCGATGGAATTCCAGTTGAGCTATTTCAAATCCTAAAAGATGATGCTGTGAAAGTGCTGCACTCAATATGCCAGCAAATTTGGAAAACTCAGCAGTGGCCACAGGACTGGAAAAGGTCAGTTTTCATTCCAATCCCAAAGAAAGGTAATGCCAAAGAACACTCAAACTACCACACAATTGCACTCATCTCACACGCTAGTAAAGTAATGCTCAAAATTCTCCAAGCCAGGCTTTAGCAATACATGAACCATGAACTTCCAGATGTTCAAGCTGGTTTCAGAAAAGGCAGAGGAACCAGAGATCAAATTGCCAACATTCGCTGGATTATCAAAAAAGCAAGAGAGTTCTAGAAAAACATCTATTTCTGCTTTGTTGACTATGCCAAAGCCTTTGATTGTGTGGATCACAATAAATGGTGGAAAATTCTGAAAGAGATGGGAATACCAGACCACCTGACCTGCCTCTTGAGAAACCTGATTACAGGTCAGGAAGCAACAGCTAGAACTGGACATGGAACAACAGACTGGTTCCAAATAGCAAAAGGAGTGCGTCAAGGCTGTATATTATCACCCTGCTTATTTAACTTCTATGCAGAGTACATCATGAGAAATGCTGGGCTGAAGGAAGCACAAGCTGGAATCAAGATTGCTGGGAGAAATATCAATAACCTCAGATATGCAGATGACACCAGCCTTATGGCAGAAAGTGAAGAAGAACTAAAGAGCCTCTTGATGAAAGTGAAAGAGGAGAGTGAAAAGTTGGCTTAAAGCTCAACATTAAGAAGACAAAGATCATGGCATCTGGTCCCATCACTTCATGGCAAATAGATGGGGAAACAGTGGAAACTGGTTGACTTTATTTTTCTGGGCTCCAAAATCACTGCAGATGGTGACTGCAGCCATGAAATTAAAAGACGTTTGCTCTTTGGAAGGAAAGTTATGACCAACCTCAACAGCATATTAAAAAGCAGACATTACTTTGCCAACAAAAGTCCGTCTAGTCAAGGCTATGGATTTTCCAGTAGTCATGTATGGATGTGAGTTGGACTATAAAGAAAGCTAAGCACCAAAGAACTGATGCTTTTGAACTGTGGTGTTGGAGAAGACTCTTCAGAGTCCGTTGGACTGCAAGGAGATCCAACCAGTCCATCCTAAAGGAGATCAGTCCTGGGTGTTCATTGGAGGGCCTGATGTTGAAGCTGAAACTCCAATACTTGGCCACCTGATATGGAGAGCTGACTCATTTGGAAAAGACCCTGATGCTGGGAAAGATTGAGGGCAGGAGTAGAAGGGGACGACAGATGATGAGATGGTTGGATGGCATCACCAACAAAATGGACATGGGTTTGGGAGGACTCCAGGAGTTGGTGATGGACAGGGAGGCCTGGCGTGCTATGGTTCATGGGGTTGCAAAGAGTCAGATATGACTGAGCGACTGAACTGAACTGAACTTTAGACCATGGTGGCTGAAGATACTTTAACATGGACAGAAGAAGAATTAACAGCAACATAATCATCAAATGTGTTTCTGGTTACAGCTAATGTAAAAAACCAGGAATGCTGAAGAACTGGTCAACAAAAACTTTAGTCACTATTTAAAAAGTTGCTTTAAAACATGCTTCCTTGTGATAGCTTCACAAGTAATCTTTCATCTTCCATATAGAACATACATTCTTAAAGCCTTGCTGCCTTAGAATATTTTAATCCTTTATGAAATATTTCAGCCACAGATATTCTATCCATATTCAGTGACTGTGATTACAAGTATATTTGGACTTATTTCTGTCACTGTACCACATGCTTCTGTTTACTATTTGTTTTCTTTTTTGTTTTCCTTTTCTGGCTCCTATCAAGTTGACAGAGTTTGCTACTCCTTATATTCCCTTTTTTCCCTCTGCCAATTAAAAATCTATACTGTTTCTAGTATTTAGTAGGTATCTTGACATTTTTACCATGCACACTTAACCACAAGCTATTATAAGAAATTTTAAACTTGTTTACTATCTCTAGCCTCCTCCTGAACAAATCAATGAGCCTTACTCTTCAAAGAGCCTCCCCCACCTTATTATTGTCTAGAGCAAACAGAGTCCTCACACTCTCTGTGGAGAAGGGTCAGTTGCTTTTCCTTCAACCCACTGTGAGCTGATACTTTAATAAAATACAATAAAAAGGCACAATAATGTCAAATGGCTATAAAAGTTTAAAAACATTTACTTTCACTTTTTTATACTTGGCTTACCACAGACTGGTGAGAGTTCTAGACTAGCTCTGGGCCACTTTGAACAACAGTGGTGATTTGTTTTATCATTTATGGTATAACTTAGTTTTTGTGTGCTTTTTGGTTTGTCAGCAGTTAGCCAAATTCACTAATGTTTTATCACTTTTATACACCCTGCTATAACTTGCTGCTATATCCCACATCTTCCCTTTGGGATCAATTCTTTATCTACCACATTCAGTATAGATAGAAGCAGTAAACCTTCAGTCTTCAGGTACTTAAAATTGTCTTTCACCCTCACTCTTTACTGAATGTTTACCAGAAACAGAACTGTATGTTAACAGTTAACAGCACTTTGAAGATACATTTCTTCTTGAATCTACTGTTGCTGATGAGAAGTCTGCTGTCAGTCTAATTTATAGGTAATATTTCCTTTCTCTCTATGAGCTTTTAAGATTTTCCCTTTTAAAATTATCCTTAAAGATGAGTGGTGTCCCTAAGATATCTTTTTTCAGCCTCCTTTTGTAATAGGGAGAGCCCTATCTCAGCTTTTACGCACATTTAGTGTTCATTTTGCCCAGAGAAGCCCATCTTTCAGCCAATTATATCAAATGCTTCTGCCCACTTCTTTGTGCTTCTATCTCTGTTTCAGAAATGTTAATTATCTTGCTTTTTGTTTGTTTTAGCAAAGAATGTCTCTTTAAACTTCTCTGATTTCATCAATCACTATCTTTGGTTTGCTTCAAAATCAAACCAAAACAAAAACCTCTCTTTCTTTAGCCTGAGATTCCACAAAAAATTTCGCTCCCTTTTCCTCATCCATCTCTCACCATTCCTTCTCTGCCACCTTATTACAACATCTCCTCCTATATTTGGCCTTTAAAAGTGGGAGATCCTCAGGCCCATTACTAAGTCCCTTTTTTCTCACTAAGTACTGCTCGTCCTTGGTCTATCTTATCTGAACCAATGATTTCAGTAACTATTTGCCACTGTTATATCTCGCTATTTGTATCTCTATCTTGCTTCTCTCCTCTGAACTCCAGATTCATATAATTCAAATGTCTCCTTTAAAACCTACACAGGGCTATCTTGAGGTATTCTCAAAGTCTATATGATCAAATCTCAACTCACGATCTGCCTCCAACAAAGCTGGTCTTCCTCCAGTTCCTTAGCTCTCTCAGTGCCTGGCACTTTTATCCATCTGGTTACTTCATCTAAGCCAGAAACCCAAAAGGCAGCCTTAATACCGTCTTTTTTCCTCTACCCTAAATTCAAACCAAGTCCTAATGATTTTACCTCCTAAAACTTTCCTAAATCTATCTGTTATTCTACCATAACCCTGTTCCAAAGTATCAAATCTCTTACCTGATACACTTATAAGTAAGATCCTTCTTACTGTCTTCCCACATACATTTTTGCTGCTTCTAAAATCCGTCCTTATAGCAGCCAGAGTGAAATTATTAAAACACAAATCTAATTATACCTCTGCCATGGTAAATATCCTTCAACACACTTCACTGCTCTTAGGATAAAATCTTTTAAAAGGTTCTGTTATGTGGTCCCTGACTACCTTTCCAGCCACATCTGGTATCATTTTCCCTTATTACCCAGACCTTCCTTCAGTTCCTTAAAACTCACTACTTCCTCTAGCATTTCATGGTCTTCCAACATTACCCTCCTCTACTCAGAAAGCTCTCTCTATTCAGCCCTCACTCTCTCCACATTGTTCACTTCCATTCATCCTCAGGATTGTAACCTTAAAAGTCAAGTCCCGAAGACCATTCTTGAGCCACTAGAGCAGGTAAGACCAGCACACGCTTTTATAGCACTTGCCACCATTTACGTTTACATAGTTACCTGTTAGGTTACTTTACAGTGTGAGCCTCCTCCGTACACTCCATGACAGCAGGGACATCTGTCTGCTCATCACTGTACCCTGAGCACTTAGAGCACAGGAGCTGATGTATAGCAGGTGCTCAATAAATAGCCACTGAACGGATACTGCATCCTAGCAACAGCATTTCAGATCATCAAGAATTAGGAAACAACATGATCACTAAGGAAATCATGTAGAAACTCATTTCACTGGTTTGTGGCCAAAATTAAATAGGATAAAAAACATGAATCACCTGACATGGTACCACAGAGAGCAGGCACTTAGTAAAAACAAATTCCTTCTCCTTTCTCTAATCACCTTTAGATACAGGGACAGCAAAGACTATAATGAAACTGACTACAATATGACTTGCCTCAGGATTCTTAAATTTATTCAAAGATGTAAAAGATATCTGAAACATTTAGTGAAACTGTATTACATTTAATCAAAAGCCACTATCCTTCTTTAACCCCTAAAGAATTGTTAGAAAGCAGCCAGTTGAGATTTTCTTTTAGGAAAATTAATATAATATGGATTTAGAAAAGATGTATGGGTACAGTTACAAAATGAGGTTTCACCCGAAGCCACACTGAACAACAAACTTACACTTAAAACATGTTTCTATTTACACAGAGCTTCTGCCTGATGTATCAGTGCACACCTGCACTAACAAAACTCACAGCATCACGCAAATCCTCTTACCTTATGTTCAAATGGAGCACCATAATAGCCATCATTCAGCCCAAAAATTATTTCATTCTGGTTGCGGGCATGAATCTAAGAGAGGAGGAAAAGACATTATTAGTTCATCTCATTCCAATCCAGTTTTAATGTGACTAGAAAATGACGGGACCTACTTCAATGTTGAAAAATAATTGGCTATGTCTAACAAGCCAGCAGAAAACAAACTGCATATCATAGGACAAGGCAATCAATTTAGAGTTTCCTGTTTTAGTCAAAGTTCTCACAAAACCATCACGTGCGATCACAGGCACCATCATTCACACACATTTTCCACAAACACTTCTTGAGGTTGTTACAGAAAGCAAATTCCTTAAGCACAGGGGATTAAGAGGCATACTATACATTATTTAATCTCAAAGAAAACACAATCCAGGACTTCCCTGGTGGTCCAGTGATTAAAAATCCACCTGCAATGCAGAGGACATGGGTTCAATTCCTCATCTGGAAAAATTCCATATGCCATGGGGCAAGTAAGCCCATGCACCACAACTACTGAAGCCCACGCACCCTCGAGTCCGTGCTCTGCAATAAGAAAAGCCACCCCAACGAGAAAGCCGAGCGCCATAACGTAATAAAGAGTAGCCCCAATCGCCGCTGCAACTAGGAAAAGCCCATGCACAGCAACCAAGACCCAATGCAGTCAAAAATAAGTAAAATTAAAAAAAAATAACAGTTCAATTAGTCTGTCAATGCTTTAAGTCTGTCCTAGAAAAAACATAAAAGGTTAATACTATTTTTTATCTTCAAAAAGACAGTCTAAAGATAATATCCAATCCCCACAATCTTTAAAAGTCTACTAATTACTTTCTGCCAACTACTGTTTCAAATACAACTGATTTGAGCTTCAGTCAGTGTTACTTCAAATTAAACTTCATCTAAAAAATGGAGGAATAAAACTTTCAAAATTGAAGAAGCAAGAATTTTTAATAGCTCAAAACAGCATAAAGTCTATAAAAACAAATTTGATTACTCGATCAGAAAGAGTTGTGGCTAAAATGTTTTTTAATTGCTTTTGCAATGAGGAGTTAAAGTGAGGGTTCAAGTGGGGGAAAGAAAAAAGACTACCAGAATAGAACATTTCATCTTTACTTTCTCTAGCTAGAAATACAAAGGCCAAAGTCAGCAGCAGAAAATTCCTGTGAACATTTACCTGACTTCCATACCTGCTGTATCTGTTACTAAAGCAGAATTAATCACATGCTTCCTGTTAGCCTATATCTTTACTCAACTGAATATAACGATACCAAAAGATGGACCTGCTATAATAAATTTATAATGAAAACTATAAACCAATTTTAAGAAGTGTCCCATTTTATGACAGAAAAGGAGAAAGCACTGTGAAATCAGTTTCAAGATTAGCAGAAACACAAAAATTTTACAAACACAAAATATTTTATACATATATATACCTTGAGAGGAAAAAGATTAAAATCATATGCATCAAAATGTTAACAATGGTTATCTGAACAAACATTTCACACACAAAAAAAGAAAAAGGTGGAGGACTGAGAACAAATATACATTTTCTTAATGTAAAACATCATTTCATCATTAGGGAAATCAAAATTAGGATGAGATACCATCAGAATGGCAAAAAATTAAAAAGACTGACAATAATAAGTCCTTACAAAAGTAAGGAACTTTCATACATTGCTGATGGGGACGCAGAATGATAGTTACTTTGGAAAAAGTTTCACAGTTTCTTACAAGTTTCAACACAGCTCTTACCATTAGACCCAGAAACTCCATTTATTCAAGAGAAATGAAAACTTATGTCAACACAAAGACCTATATTTAATTATTCACAGCAGCATTATTCATTGTAGTGGTGGTTACTTACTTCACACATTTGTCAAACACATTGAAATGTATACATTAAAAGGATAAATTTTATTGTATGTAAATTTTACCTAAAAAAACCCTAACTTGTAAAAAAATTTCATTCAAAAGTCATTGATTCCCTGACCCTATGCAGACTTGTCTAAATACCTCTTAAACATACTCCCGTAGCTCTCTTTGCAGGTATTTATCTATCATCAGTTTACCAGGTCCTAAGAACCTTATCTTAGTCATCTCTGGGTCACTGACACTAAGAACAATGCCTGTCAGAAAGCAGATGACCAGTCAATAAACCTAAGTGACGCTGGCTATTAACCTAATACAGCTTAGCCTCGCTTTCCTCTAAAAATCTGTAACTCTATTATATCTGATTCTTAGTAGTAGTTGTTATATCTATTTCATAGGTGACTTTAAGTGTCTAATTGGCTTAGAAAAATGTTTTCCCTTTCTCTTGTTCTCTGCTATACCAGCTTTGTAAGAGGATACATGAATGCTAACTCTCTGAAAGTAGGGTAAGTCAGACCTAAGTACATTTGGGTATTTTAAGAAGACAACCAACTAAGGAATGTATGAACTGAAAAACATGATGAGGGCCATCTTCTCTGGCCAAAAAAAGACTTCGCCACAAGCCTATAGCTCTGCAATTCTAACGTTAAGAAGCACCACCCCATGCAAAATGTTAACAAGTGCTTAGTGTCACTGTGCACAGGGTCTATGCGCAAAGAGCCAACTACAGCATGCAGGAAGACAGAAAGAGCGTGCGCCCCAGTGCCTTTAGCCAGGCTAAAGGCAACAAGCATTTGGGACTAAAAGAATGACCCTAAGCCAAAGTCATTACTGCATGAGTTTTAAGATAAGTCCTAAAACAGAAGAAAAAAATATAAAAATAAAACAGAATTTGCAGCAAGTTAGAATTTAGTAAAGGAAAATATTTATTGAATGCATTGCTCTGGTCTCTATCCAAGAACACAAAATAAACTATGGTGTGCAAAATAAAGGCAGAGCTGTTTTGTTGTTGTTTTTTTACTCTGAAAAATATAGAGAGAGAACTGTCTAAGAGAAATATACCAGATGGTATATACTGAATAAATATTAAGAAATATGAAGGATGTTTGCAGATATGACTAACATTTTACATTGCCTTTATCAGTAGTCCCACAGGTATCACAAAATAGAAATGGCGTTTATTCCAATGTGGGATGGGTAGTTACCAAGGACTACATGTATACAGCAGTGTAGTACAGCGGAAAGAGAATGAATTTTTAAGTTAGCCAGGCCTCAAATAAATTCCGGCTCCACCTATCAGTGTGATCTTGATCAGTTTCTTAAACTCTCTGAGGCTCAATTTTCCCATCAGGAAACTATGGGCAATAATATCAGCTTTCACAAGATTGTCAAAAACATTAATTGCAGTTACTTATGTCTGGGAATGGCAAATAGGTTTCATTTCATATGCAATTCTGGCATATTGCTAGGTGCATTCTGAAATACTGTGTTAGAAAAGACTGCACAGCTACTTCTGAGCTCAGATAGCTCAGTCAGCTACATCAGTCATGGGGAAGGGGTAGCAGTAGGTAAGCCAGGCATTTGTCATCCCTGTGTTCAACAAACAGTAGCTCCTCTTATTCTTGGAAAAACCCTACTCTACTGGCCATAAGAGAGGTGTTCATTTTCAATTTATTTTTCAGATTCTAGGGGAAATAGCCAGCATGACAGAAGAGGCAGAGTACTATAAGAAAGCATATTCTTTCCTACTGCCCACCCCACTCAAAATCCTCTTAAACTAGCAGCTTAAAGCAGTTCTTCATAAATGTTTTCAGTTATTTTTTAAACTTCTCAATGACTCCAATTTCTGTAATTAAGTGAACAGTCATAAAAGGTCTCTTTTTATTAATAGGAAATATAGAATCTGACAATTCAACAACAAAAAAAAGCTAGATGGTTTCTTTGGAGAGGACAACTACCTGAAACTGACAGTCTAAAAATTACCTGCTGACCCAGGTATTTCAGCCCGTCCAAACAGACTTTCCATTCAATCAACAGCTGGTAGATGTCCTCCTTTCCACCCCATATCTTCACCACAAAACAAGACACAGATGTATCCAGACGGTCTGGCATTATTCCAAAATCAAGACTCCGCCATGTTGGATTCTGTTAATGGAAATGAAAACCTGCTTTAGGAAGATCCTAAATGTTTACAGTTATTTCAGTTAGGTTGTATATAATTTTGTTTTTTAACCAAAAGAACTCATATATTACATTGCAAACTTAAGTGAACTAAGAAGACATTCCAATTAACATGGAGAGAGTGATACTGACACTTTTCAATTTCTCTGCTGATTTATTATAGTCACTGGAAGGAGCGTATATTCTAGTCTCTAATGAACATGGCTTCCTATGGTAATTCATTTATTTATCCCACACAGTACACAATCATTAAGAAACAACATATAAACAATGCCCTCAAAGTACCTCCAACTTATTGCTAGATTTGAACGTCTCTTTAAATAATTACACAGTTTCATGAAAACTCCAATATTCAAAAGGTTACAAAGTGGCACAGGAGGGATTCATAAACTATGAAGGAACAGGGGGAAAGAGGGCATGCAGGCCATGAAGCTTGGCTTTTACAGGACAGATAATATTTCACCAGGTTGAAACAGGGAATTGCCCAGCAAAACAAGAGCTCAGAGGTGTGAAATAGCAGTATGGTCAAGTAACTAAGGCAACTGCTAGAACACACAGCACCAGAGTGGCAGGGTGCAAAGCTGGAGCAATCAACAGGAAGCTTCATGCTGAGGAAGCAGTTTACTGTGTACAAGATGTGGGGACACTGAGAGGCTTTAAGGTTAAGAAAGACAAGGTCAACTTTATGCTCTGAAAGAAGTTTGTTTTCCATTCAGATAGTTGAAACATTCTCTGAAAAGGGAAAAAATTAAGGGACTTTAATATTATCAATAGACATGAACTACAATACATCAATTATTTACTTTCAATTATTTCCCTATTTTTAAAAAAATTCTTTTTTAAATTTTTATGTGGAGGATAATTGCTTTACAATATTGTGTTAGTTTCTGCCACACATCAACCTGAATCAGCCAGAGGTATGCACATGTCCCCTCCCTCTTGAACCTCCCTCCCACCTCCCACACCAACCCACCCCTCTCTAGGTTATCACTGAGCGCTGGGTTTGAGCTCCCTGTGTCATGCAGCAAATTCCCACTATTTATTTTACGTATGGTAGTGTTTCGACGTTACTCTTTCAATTCATCCCTCCCTCTCTTTCCCCTACTGTGTCCACAAGTCTATTTTCTATGTCTGTGTCTCCACTGCTCTCCTGCAAATAGGTTCATCAGTACCATCTTTCTATATATACACACGTTAATACAGGATATCTGTTTTTCTGATTTATTTCACTATGTGTAATAAGATCTAGGTTCATCCACCTCATTAGAATTAACTCTGATGTGTTCCTTTTTATGATTAATATTCCATTGTATAGATGTACCATAACTTCCTTATCCATTCATCTGGTGATGGACATATACAGTGCTTCCATGTCCTAGCTACTGGAAATAGTGCTGCGATGAACACTGGGGTAATGTGTCTTTTTAAAGAATCCACCCGCAATGCAGAAGATCCTGGTTCAATTCCTGGGTCGAGAATATCCCCTAGAGAACAGATATGTTACCTACTCCAGTATTCTTGGGCTTTCCTGGTGGCTCAGATGGTAAAGAATCCACCTGCAATGCAGGAGACCTGGGTTCAGTCCCTGGGTTGGGAAGATCCCCTGGAGGAGGGCATGGCAACCCACTCCAGTGTTCTTGCCTGGAGAATCCCCATGACCAGAGGAGCCTGGCGGGCTGCAGTCCACAGGGTAGCAAACAGTTGGAGACGACTGAGCAACTAAGCGCATAGCACAGGGTATACGCCCAGCAGTGGGACTGTTGGGTTAAGTAGGAGTTTTATTCCTAGTTTTTTTAAGGAATCTCCATACTGTTCTCTATAGTGGTTGTTACCAATTTACTTTCCCACTAACGATGCAAGAGAGTTCCCTTTGTCCACACCCCCTCCAGCATTTATTGTTTGTAGATTTTTTGATGATGGCCATTCTGACCAGTATGAGATGATATCTCATTGTTTTGATTTGCTATTTCCCCTACTTTAACTGTTAGGGCTCTCATTACTGAACATAACTCTAATTAATCTCATTAAATTATCAATTTCATATTATATAAATCAGTAAATCAAAAAGCCCTCATATAAAGGTAACTGATCTTTACTTTGTGACAGTTTTTTTCCTGACCAAAGTGGGGAGGGGACCAGAGCAGGATTTTTGGTTTAGGGGATATATTGATGTATGTGTTTTTGTGAATTTAACTGCTGACGTTTCAGGAGAGGGAACAGGACTTCTAGTTTCATGGTGTTTATGTCTGATCTTTTTCACTTGTATGTATTTTGCTTGTATATTTTTATTTTCTGATTTCCCTGTACTAAAATAAAAGCTCTGGAACTCAGAGCTTTTACGAACATTGCCCGATTTGTTTACCACAAGATCCCCAAAGTTTGACAAGTTCCTGGTATGTGCGCAATAAATATTTGCTGAGTGACTGAATGAATGCCCACTTAACCAAAATGGATGTCTGAGGACACCAAAAGATTATCAATAAATAGCATGATGATAACACAATAAGCTCGCTGTGCAGTTTTATACGGATTCCACAGCACCCATCAATTTCAACCTAAGATCATCAGAACTCCATTCTGATATGACCCCCACCCTGTCTCTATCCCACCAAAATTGTTTTAGCAACCCTGCTAAATAGGGGTGGTGTGCTTAGTGGCTCAATGTGTCCAACTCTGTGATCCCATGGACTATAGCCCGCCAGGCTCCTCTGTGGGGATTCTCCAGGCAAGAATACTGGAGTGGGTAGCCATGCCCTCCGCCAGGGGACCTTCCCAACCCAGGGACTGAACCCAGGTCTCCTGCACTGCAGGCGGTTTCTTTACCATCTGAGGCACCAGGGAAGCACAAGAGTACTGGACTGGGTAGCGTATCCCTTCTCCAGGGAATCTTCCCGACCCAGGAATCGAACCGGGGTCTCCTTCATTGCAGGCAGATTCTTTACCAGCTGAGCTACCAGGGAAGCCCAAATAGGAGTAGAATTTCATTTAAATATGAAGATGAACATTAAGGTCTAGGAATAAGTAGGCAGACCTGTACTACAAAAAATGCTCAAAAAATTCTTTACACTGAAGAAAAATGACACCAGATAGAAACCTGGCTCTCTAAGATGGAATAAAAAGCACTGGCAATGGTAAAGAGTGAGTAAATATAAAAGACTATCTATTTTTATTATTTTATTTATATCATATATGACTGTATAAAGAGTTTTATAACATATGTATAGATTCATATATACAAATGTAATAGCACAAATTACAGAAGGTAGACAACTGGAACTATTCTGTTGCAAGGTTCCCCTGTTTACACGAAGTACATACAGCAATCCTAAAGTAATGATTTAAAAAGTAATGCAAAGAAGTACAGCTGAAAAGACAAGGCAAGAATGTAAAACAATATGAAAAAATATTCTATGATGATTTCATTTATATGAAGTTCTAAAACAAGTAAAACAAATCTGTGGTGACAAATGATTTCCTCTTGTGGGGAGACGGGCTTCTGGGCACAAGAGAACTTTCTGGAATGATAGGAAATGTATATATCTTGACAAAGTATGTATGCACTTACCAAAACTCAGCAAACAAAATAGTTAAAATTTGTGCATTTCACTGTATATGACTTTTAATTAAGGAAATAGACACTGAACTCCAAAGTATAGGTTTGCTTCTTACAGTGGTAAGGATTAGTAATTCTGGGGCCACTTTTTGTGAATTCTAAGCCTGAGCAAAGATGTGGAGGTCAGTGGAAGCCAGGTTTTTCACTGTCAGAGAATGGAGTGACAAATGAGAGTTCAGCTGGACTGAAATTGGAGATATTGGTATGAATGCATGGTTTTTAAAAGAAAGAGCAATAAATATACTGTGTGTGTGCGTGTGTGTGTGAGTTCCTAGCTCAGTCCCTTAAAAAAGGCTAGAAGTAATGAGCACACTAGTAACAATGAGCATGCTCAGATCTTACTGTCTATTTAGCAGTCTTAAAAAAAGAGAACCAAGGGTTCCTTGGGGAGAAAACTGATTCCAGAGCTACGGCAGGAAGGGTACAACATGAGTCTGGAATATCTCAAGCCAGAATGTCAGGAAGTACTCAATGATGTGGACATATCAAAAGGACATAGGAATCAATTTACAGGGCTCTCACTAACCAAATGCAGGATAACGTAAACATCAAAATAAATTATAATAATAGATTATAACCCACTGAATAAAATAAGAATCTTTGAGTCCATAATGATACAGATTAATAATTAATTAAATGGGAGAGAAAGTTAAATTGCCAACTAATAAATAATAAAAGGAAAGATGGAAATTAGAAAATCACCAACGGATGATAAAACTGGTAAGCAAACAGTTGATAAGAAGCATCATATATAAAAAGTCTCAAAGTTTCTCCCTCACAAATTACTTATTAATTATAAATGGAAAAATTATAACTTCTCAGTGGAGAAACCTGACAGGAATTACCTTAATCAGGTGACAAATTGGGACAAACCAGCAACAGGTGCCTCTTAAAACAAAGCACTGAAAGGATTACAGCACTACAGGTATAGCTTTCCTGCCAAAAATGCATAACCTGAATCTCATCATGAAGAAACATCAAACAAACTGAAAGAGTCTACAAAATAATTGGTCTGTATGGTTTTAAATGGAGGGACTGGTTCCAAATTGAGAAAGGAGTGGGTCAAGGTTGTATACTGTCACCTTGCTTATTCAATTTACATGCAGAGTACATCATGCAAGATGCCAAACTAGATGAAGCACAAGCCAGAATCAAGATTGCAGGGAGAGATATCAATAACCTCAGATATGCAGATGACACCACCCTTATGGCAGAAAGCAAAGAGGGACTAAAGAGCCTCTCGATGAAAGTGAAAGAAGAGTGTGAAAAGGCTGGCTTAAAACTCAACATTCAAAAAACTCAGATTAAGATCATGGCATCTGGTCCTATCTTTCATGACAAACAGATGGGTAAACAATGGAAACAGTGAGAGACTTTATTTTCTTGGGCTCCAAAATCACTGTGGATGGTGACTGCAGCCATGAAATTAAAAGACGCTTGTTCCTTGGAAGAAAAGCTATGACAAACCTAGACAACATGTTAAAAAGCAGAGACATTACTTTACCAACAAAGGTCCAATAATAGTCAAAACTATGGCTTTTCCAGTAGTTGTGTATGGATCTGAGAGTTGGATCATAAAGAAAGCTGAGCACCGAAGAACTGATGCTTTTGCACTTTGTTGCTGAAGAAGAATCCTGAGAGTCCCTTGGACTGCAAGGAGATTAAACCAATCAATCCAAAGGAAATCAGTCCTGAATATTCACTGGAAGGACTGATGGTGAAGCTGAAGCTCGAATACTCTGGCCACCTGATATGCAGAACTGACTCTTAGGAAAAGACCCAGATGGCGGAAAAGACTGAAGGCAGAAGAAGAGGACGACAGAGGATGAGATGGTTGGGTGGACATCCAATTCAATGGACATGAATTTGAGGAAGCTCCAGGAGTTGGTGATGGACAGGGAAGCCTGGCATGCTGCAGTCCATGGGGTCGCAAAGAGGCGGGACACGACTGAGAGACTGAACTGATGGTTCTAAACACTGAAGTCAGAACACCCTGAAAAGGCTAAAGAACTGTCCAAACTGACGAATAAAGCAACATGACAACTAAAGACAAAGTGATTCTAGATTGAGTCTTGGAGAGTTGACAACACCTGAATAAGGACTAGGGATTAATTGGTGGAAACCTAAACTGGTACAGCCACTTGGAAAACACTATGGAAGTAACTCAAAAAATTTACAATAGAACTACCATATGATCCAGTAATCCCTCTTCTGGGTAGATACTCAAAGGAAATGAAAGTGTCTTAGAAGTGCTCCCATGTTCACTGCAGCATTATTCACAATAGTCAAATACATGTACAACCCAAGCATTAATCACCAGATGAATGAATAAAGAAAATGTCATGCATATACATGTGGAACATTATTCAGCCTTAAAAAGGAAATCTTGCCATTTGCAAAAGCACGGATGAAACTGAAGGATAGTATGATAAGTGAAATAAGTCAGAAACAGAAAGTGAAATACTGCATAAGATCACTTACATGTGGAATCTAAAAGTCAAACTCATAAAAACGGGTGTATAATGGTGGCTGCCAGGGGTTGAAGGTTGGGCAAAATGGGGCGATGTTGGCCAAAGGGTATAAGGGTACAAAGTTTCAGTTTTGCAAGATGAAATCATCTTGGAAATCAAATGTACAACATGGTGACTGAAGTTAATAACACTATATTGTATACTTGAAGTTTGCTAAGAGAGTACTAAGCATTCTCACTACCAAAAAAACACAGTTAACTAAGGGAGGTAATAGATATACTAATCAGTTTGATTTTGGTCATTATTTTACTACATATATATAAGTATATATATATGTATGCTGCTGCTGCTAAGTCACTTCAGTCGTGTCCGACTCTGTGTGACCCCATAGACAGCAGCCCACCAGGCTCCGCTGTCCCTGATTCTCCAGGCAAGAACACTGGAGTGGGTTGCCATTTCCTTCTCCAATATATATGTATAGATAATATATATATATCTGTATATATAGATATACCTCTGTGTGTGTGTGTGTGTATAGATAAACCAAAACATCATGTTGCATATCTTAATACACACAATTTTTGTCAACTATACCTGGGGGGTTGAGGATGAAGGACTGTGCTTAACTGTACTATGTCAATGTTATACTTTCCTGATTTTAGTCATTTTAATGTAATTATATAAGAGATTGTCCTTGTTTGTAGGAAATATATACTGAAGTATTTGATACCAGCAAATCTTTCTTTGAAGGTAGTCAATTATTTAAGAAGCCAAAGTTATGTTTAGATAAATTTATTGAAAATATAGGCAATAAAGAAAGACAAAAATATTTTGAGTAAAACATGATGAGTAACTATGAAACAGCAAGATCAGATTTCACACATGAATGGAAGGCAACCATCCATTTCTGATAATGGCAAGCTAGACGGTCCTCCCACTGAAAACAATTAAAAATGCTGGCTAAAATATAACCACCATCATCACTGAAGATTTTTCAAGCCAAAAAGGAAAGCTAGAACCCGAAGAAATAAATGTAAATCTAGAGGACCTTTCCCTTAAAGGAATTTGCCAACATAGATAAACTTGAGGCGTTGGTTTGGGCAGTCTTAAAGAGAGACAAGAACATAATTCAAAACCCAGACCCAAGTCTCACTCAGGTCTACAAGAAGTCCTCCACATTGAGCTTGAACAACAAAAAGGCTATATACTCACAGGCATGAGTGAAACCACGGAGTAGAATTCAACAAACCAACTGCACAAAACCTGAGATAATCAAAATCAGGAAACAAGAAAAAAAGACTAAACTATAAAATGAGACTGAATAGCTCTCATAAACATATTAAAAAAAAAAAAGCCAAATCCTTGCACAGAATGTGTTTATTTTTAATTGACACTAACTGGCACTGTTTCTCCAGAACAGGCACTTCATAAATACATAAATTGAGAAAAATGAATATCAAAATGGCCAATAAACACTGGAAAAGGTGATCAATTAGAATAATACATGAGGAAATGTAAATTAAAATCACAATATAATACCACTAGCCCACCAGAATGGCTCAAATTTTCGAAACAAATAATAACAAGTTTGGGCAAGAATGTGGAGGAACTAAAAACTTCACACTGCTGTTAAGGATGTAACTGGTACAAGCAACTTTGGAAAGCTATCTGGCAGTACCTACTAGAGCTGAAAACACCTATGATTCAGCACTTGGTTCCACTCTTACGTAGATACCTAACAGAAAATAGAGACACATACTTGCCAAAGGACACATACATACAGAATTAATAAATAATTCGTATGTTTCTCACTAATATGCTAAGCAAAAGAGCATATGCCATATAAAAGTTCAGTAGTAAGCAAGACTAATCTAGAAGTCAGGATAGTGGTGGTCTTTGGAAGGAGGTAGTAACTAGAGGGAGAACACAAAATAATGCTGTTGTTCTTGATCTGGTTACATGGATCTGTTCCCTGTGAAAAGTCACCAGGCTATTATTTGTGCCCTTTACTGTAATGTGTGCTATATCGCAATACAAAGTAATAAGACAAAAATTTTCCAAGATTCAATAATGGAAAAAATACAGCATCTTACAAGGAGGTATCTACAGAGATTAAAAACAAAGGTATCTCTTCATGATGTCATTTCGGGCCGTAAAGCCTGAAGACAGGAGTTGGAGGATTAACCACCTGAAAAGACAGCCATTTACTCCCCTATGTGTAAGGTCATCTCTCAACTAAATTCCATGTGCTCTGGAATATGAAATAGCGTAATTTCAAAATCTCAGCAGAAAAAGCATGAAATAACCACACCTTTCCAAAATGAAAAAAAAAAAAAAAAGACCTGGTGAATGTATGGCCCTTAAATATGAAGGGCCATATTTAAGGGGTGGGATGATGGGCACAAAGAATACTTCATTCTAAAACTAATTAAAAGTCTTTGAAAGGAGAGTAGTCTTTTGAAGTTGTTTCTGTGGCTGAATAGATGGCCTGAACCAACATTTTAAACCAACAGAACATTAATACAGCAGAACTATTGTCAATCTTCTCATTACAATGACCTTCCTTTATAATTTTATAGAATAGCTGCCAGACAACAACCAATCATTCCTGAGCTGGTCCACTCAGATACAGATATGGTCTGCCACATATTAAAGACTCCATTGCCTAATAATGTTACAGTAAACATCTAGATGATTTTCTACATTTAACCTATACATATAAGCCCATGTCTAGATGGAACAAATTATTCAAGTACTAACATCATTTAGGGACCTATATCTTATTCACTGAAAGTATAGTGGCAGGATATTAGGATATTTATGGCTTTGAAAAGTTCACCTCCAGGAGAATCTAAAATTATTATTTATTACCTGGGCAATTTCTCTAAAACACTGTTCAACTAATACTTCTTATTTATTAAAGGAACACATATATAGAAAAGTTTCAAAACACAAACAAGTTGTCACTATTTTATCACTCAAAAACAAATTACAGTCACAAGAAACACAACTAAGAATTCATAAAAGCTGTTCCAACTTCCCCAAAACATACAAGATAACTCTCAGGAATGGCATACTAAATTCATAAGCAGTAATTATTCCCCAGCCCCAAACTCTCTCTCCTTTGTCTCATTCACCTTTATTCATCTTTCATGTCACAACTTAGGAATTACTTATTGTAAGAAGCCTCTCCTAATCACCCTCACCAAACTAAGATAAATGACATTCCTACATGTTCCCAAAGAATCCTGTTCTTCACTGGTCTTATAATTGCATGATGATGAAGTTTAACACAAAGTAACATAAAACGGCTAAGCAAGAGGATCCAACTCTCTTCTCTCTCTCTCACTCTCGCTCATGCACGCGCGCACTCTCTCTCACACACACACACACACAAAGATGAAATGTTAATTCAGTTCAATTAGAACATACACTTCTGTGACAACCCCTCAAGCCAGTAACTCATAAAAAGTATTTATATTGTCCAGTCAATTTTTTCCCAAAGATTTAAAAATATCTCAGGCAGTCTCAATTCAAACAGAAGTTTTGGTTCTGATAACTCTGTCACATGCTTTCCCTAAAAGCACATGCTCTAGAACTTTGTTTATTCAATTATAAGGCCTATCACTGACCTCTGTTAGACCTCTAAGAGACATTTAACCAGTAGAAGGGGGGCAGCACAATGCTGTGAAAGAGATGGACTTCCAAACACATAGGAAATAGCTATCACTCTTCTTCCTGCCACCATGAGATTTTTAATTTTCTAATAAAAAAGAAAAACTTTTTTGTAAAAAATAAAATACACAATAATTAACTTGATAATTGTTAAAAATGGTGCACATGGGTTCACTGGGCTTCCCTGATAGCTCAGCTGGTAAAGAATCCACCTGCAATGCAGGAGAGACCCTGGTTCAATTCCTAGGTCAGGCAGATCCGCTGGAGAAGGGATAGGCTACCCACTCCAGTATTCTCAGGCTTCCCTTGTGGCTCAGCTGGTAAAGAATCTGCCTGCAATGTGGAAGACCTGGCTTTGATCCTTGGGTTGGGAAGATTCCCTGGAGAAGGGAAAGGCTACCCACTCCAGTATTCTGGCTGGAGAATTCCATGGACTGTATAGTCCATGGGGTCTCAAAGAGTTGGACATGACTGAGCCACTTTCACTTTCATGTAGGTTCATTACACAATTTGCCTCTACTTTTACGTATGTACAAAATCCAATTTAGAGAATTTAGTTACTTCCATTCTTACCACTGGAGAAGGCAATGGCACCCCACTCCAGTACTTTTGCCTGGAAAATCCCGTGGATGGAGGAGCCTGGTGGGCTGCAGTCTATGGGGTTGCTAGAGTCGGACACGACTGAGCGACTTCACTTTCACTTTTCACTTTCATGCACTGGAGAAGGAAATGGCAACCCACTCCAGTGTTCTTGCCTGGAGAGTCCCAGGGACGGGGAAGCCTGGTGGGCTGCCGTCTCTGGGGTCGCAGAGTCGGACACGACTGAAGCGACTTAGCAGCAGCAGCATTCTTACCACTTCAATTATTTGAGTTTTTAATTAACCAATGGCCCTTCAATAATGTTAAGAATATTAACTTCCCCCTGAACCAAACGTCAATAAATAACTAGTTTGGAGGGTATGGTTAGCTGAACCCTGAGATATGAAAGCTGAATTATACATTCACCATTAACTGTTCAATGCTAAATGTATCTGAGAAGAAATCAGGACTCTGACATATAACTTGGAGACACAGCTCCACCATCTAGCCTGTCAACAGTGGATTATTCTAGTTAATGCAATAGACACTGGACTTCACTGTGCTAGGACATTAGAAAATAGAAAAATGAATACGCAGGGGGTCCTTGTTCACTAGCTGTCCTCAATTTTGTGTTACCTCTCAAAAACTCATTCCCATGCCATCCACCCCTTTACTATCTGCTATCTCTCCAGGTCATTTCCTCTGCTGTCCTGATCCTCAGTTCCTTTTTCCCTGTCTCTGTCAAGCTTGTCAAAATTTCAAACCACTCACTCCACTCCAGCCATACTAACTTCTTAGCCATTCCTTGAAAACCTCAAGTACACGCCTACCTTCATGTTTTCCTACTTCTTGGCCTGGAACAGTCTTCCCCTCTTAGATACATGGTAGTTGTTATCCAGTCACTAAACCGTATCTGACTCTTTGCGACACCATGAACTGCAGCACACCACATCTCCCTGTCTACCACTATCTCCTGGAGTCTGCTCAAGTTCATGTTCATTGACTCAGTGATGCTATCTAACCATCTCATCCTCTGATACATGGTATGTTCCCTCATTTTTTTCAGCTGTCTGCTCAAATGAGACCTTTCACGTGATTACCACAGAAATTCGGCCGCTACCCCTGCCAGATACTTCACTACACCATTTTACTCAATTATATTTATTACCATCTAACATATTCCAATTTATGGACTTCCCTGATGGCTCAGATGGTAAAGCGTCTGCCTACAACACAGGAGACCTGGGTTCAATCCCTGGGTCGGGAAGACCTCCTGGAGAAGGAAATGACAACCCACTCCAGGATTCTTACCTGGAAAATCCCATGGACGGAGGAACCTGGTAGGCTACAATCCACGGGGTCGCAAAGAGTTGGAGACAACTGAGCGACTTCTCAACACACAAATACATTCCAACTTATCATCAAGTCTAACAAATTATTTTTCTTCCATTGTAAGATAAATTCTGACTTTCAGTTCAGTTCAGTTGCTCAGTCATGTCCGACTCTTTGTGACCCCATGAACTGCAGCACACCAGGCCTCCCTGTCCAGCACCAACTCCCAGAGTTTACTCAAACTCATGTCCATTGAGTCAGTGATGCCACCCAACCATCTCATCCTCTGTTGTCCCCTTCTCCTCCTGCCTTCAATCTTTCCCAGCATCAGGGTCTTTTCAAATGAGTCAGTTCTTCGCATCAGGTGGCCCAAAGTATTGAATTTTCAGCTTCAGCATCAGTCCTTCCAAAGACTATTCAGGACTGATTTCCTTTAGGATGGACTGGTTGGATCTCCTTGCAGTCCAAGGGACTCTCAAGAGTCCTCTCCAACACCACAGTTCAAAAGCACCAATTCTTCCGCTCTCAGCTTTCTTTATGCTCCCACTCTCACATCCATACATGACCACTGGAAAAACCATAGCTTTCACTAGACAGAACTTTGTTGGCTAAATAATGTCTCTGCTTTTTAATAAGCTGTCTAGGATGGTCATAATTTTTCTTCCAAGGAGCAAGCGTCTTTTAATTTCATGGCTGCAGTCACCATGTGTAGTGATTTTGGAGTCCAAATAAATAAAGTCTGATACTGTTTCCACTGTTTCACCATCTATTTGCCATGAAGTGATGGGACCAGATGCCATGATCTTAATCTTCTGAATGTTGAGTTTCAAGCCAACTTTTTCACTCTTTTCTTTCATTGTAAGATTCTTCTTCCATCTTCCATTGTAACATTTTTCTTCCATTGTAAGATAAATTCTGACTTTAGAAGTGTTAATATCAGTAAGGTCCTGTACTCGTTGACCACTAGGTGGCAGTCATCAGGTGTCACTATCTACATGCACAACCTTAATAGTTGTCTTTTTGTGTTTTTTTAATTGTAGTGTAGTTACTTTACAATGCTGTGTTACTTTCTTTTGTACAGCAAAGTAAATAAGTTATACATATACATATATCCCCTATTTTCGATTTCCTTCCAATTTAGGTCACCACAGAGCACTGAGGTCCCTGTGCTATACAGGGACCTCATTAATATACACAGCAGTATACAGTTGTTCTTAATATCAATTCTTTTAAGTTTTGACACTACTGACACTACATGTGCTTAGTCTGTCAGTTAAAAATCTCTTGATTTAAATTGAAACAATCCTATATATAATATCTATCAATAATTTAAATTCAACACATTTTAAAAATATCAAGTATTCATAATAATGTAGACTAACCAGAAAGAACTTTCATAGACTGCTAATGAGAATGTAAACAAAACAGTAACTTACATTCCAAGCAAGCCCACTTCTGGTTATACACGCAACAGAAAGGCATACAAACATTCAACCAACAGATATATCCAAGAATATCCATAGCAGTACTATTCATGTTAGCTCAAAACTAGAAACAAGCACTTCCCCCGGTAGTCCAGTGGTTAAGACTCCACGCTTCCACTACAGGGGGCACAAGTTCATTCCCAGGTCCAGTAACTAAAATCCCACATGCCACGCAACATGGCCAGAAAACAAACAAACAAAACCAGAAACTAACCAAATTCCCAGTAACAGAAGAATGGATAACTTCTGGTATATTCACACAACAAAAGACAACAGAGAAAACAAGTATACCTCACAATATGAATGACTCTTACAATATACAGTTAAGACATCAAAGTCAGACACAAAAGAACAGACACTATATGATTCCATTTCTACAAAGCTCACAAACAGGTAAATTAATTTATGGTGTTAAAAGTCAGAAAAGTGGAAGTCACTCAGTCATGTCCAACTTTTTGCAACCCCATGGACTACACAGTCCATGGAATTCTCCAGGTCAGAATACTGGAGTGGGTAAGTTGTTCCCTTCTCCAGGGGATCTTGTCAACCCTGGAATTGAACCAGGGTCTTCCACATTGCAGGCGGATTCTTTACCAGCTGAGCTACCAGGGAACCCCATGTTAAAAGTAAGAGAGGTGTAGTAACTGAAGATGGTATAAGGGGGCTTCTGGGGCACTGAAAATATTCTACTTCTTGATCTGGTTACACGTGTATTTAATTTGAGAAAATTGAGTTTTCACTATAGTAAAGGGAGTAGAATAAATCGAGGAGTCCTTCTACTCTATTTGCTCCCTAAACCTACCCTCCCCACCTCTCAATTGTCTGTAGACCATTTCTGTCTCCAACTGAGCCAGGATAGGAGCAGAAACAATATTTAGCAGCTACTATATGTCAGGCTTCCCTGGTGGCTCAGCTGGTTTTCCCAAGAGTTCAGTGGTCAGGACTTCAAGCTCTCACTGTTGAGGGCCTGGGTTCAGTCCCTGATCAGGGAACTAAGATGCCCCAAGCCACGTGGCATGGCCAAAAAAAAAAAAAAGATGACAGCTTGATGAAGAGGAAAGAGTAGTAGAGACTTGAAAATGGAGGGCCTGGATTTGAGTTCTGGTCCCACAGTTGTGTGTGACTCTGCAAAAGTCAGAGACTCTCTGGATGTCAGTGTCTTAAGATCTACCCTGTCTACAAGTTGCTCTAAGGATCAAAATGAGATAACATACGTAAAAGGATTCTGTAAAGATAACACATTGTGGTTATCCATTTATTCATCTAACGAATATTTACTGAGCATCTACAATATTCTAGACTCTAGGGTTTCAAAGGTGAATAAGACTGGCAGGGTCCCTACTCTCATGAAACTTCATACTTGTAAATGGGAGACATAATAAACAGATAATTGGGCAAGAGTTTCCAACAGTGATAAATGCTCTAAAGAAAATAAAACAGAGTGATGTGAAAAAGAGTGGAAAGGGAACTACTTTAGATGGAATAGTCATAGAAGGCCAGGCTGAAGTGACATAGCTCAGACCTCAAAGGATTCTTCCCCAAGGTAAAGAAGCAAGCAAACAGGTGCTGTAGGCATAAGGAACAAGGTAAGTTTGACCTGTTTGAAGCACTGAAAAAACGAGGTAAGCCTGGAACACAAGGCTGAGTGAGAAAAACCATCAGCAGACAAGGTTGAAAAAGTGGACAGGGGCTAAATCCAATATGGCTGGATTGTTATAAGAATATTATCAGTACCATAAAGCTTTTATTTTTGTTAATGTGGCCACATTGAATCATCATGCAAATTATCTAGTGTACCCATTCGCAAAAGTAGGACATTTCCAACTTTCTACTTGAGCAACTCTATGGCCAAAAAATAAGTGGAAAGATCCTATACAATGGCCCTAGCCATAAAATTCTTAAGAACTACATACAAAAACATCATTTATTATGATGTTTGGAAAGTTAAATAGTTAAAAACCTCAAGAGCAAACAGAAATGACAGAATTATAGAATGATTTGAAAAAAACAAATGTTTTTAACAGAAAAAGTATCACTGCATTCAGCAAATATTTATCAAGCACCTACTTTGTGCCAGGCATGCGCTAAGCACTAGAGATACATCAATGAACAAATCAGTGAAGATTTAAGCAATAATTGAGCAGAAGATTTAACTGTAGAAATATAATACCAGAACTGAACTTCAACTTATTTTATGTCTCAGCATTTTCTAAAATAGGAGTCATAGGCTTAGTCATATGCACCTGTCAGAAAGCAAACTTACCAAGGAATTCTTAATCACTTCACTCCTATAAAATTCTGGAAAAGAAGAAAAAGAACAATAAGTGATGTGGAAGAAAATAAGCTCACTAACTCTTAATCCCACAAATTTTTTAACATATGCTCTAGTAAAAAAAAAAAAAAAACAACAACACTTAAAACATTTTCAAGGGTCTGTCTATATATTTATCTGTAAAAATTAAAATACAGATAATTATGAAATAAAAGTTTTTTAATTGAAGCATAGTTGATTTACAATGTGTTAGTTTCTAGTATACAGCAAAGTGATTCAGTTGTACATATACAAATATTTATTCTTTTTAATATTCTTTCCCATTACAGTTTATTATAGGATATTGAATATAGTTCTCTGTGCTACACAGTAAGACCCTGTTTAAAATTAAAAAGTTTTAAAGGGAAAAACACTGGTAAAGAAAGGTCAAAATCTATTAAGATTTAATTTAGTTATTTTTCCCTGACTGGCTCCTTTTACCCCAGAGTCTAAGGTAAGGCCTTAAAAACTCAGACTTTATTCTCCCTTAGTTATTTTTCCCTGACTGGCTCCTTTTACCCCAGAGTCTAAGGTAAGGCCTTAAAAACTCAGACTTTATTCTCCCTTAACTACGTCCATCGTCTACAACCAATTCCATATGCTCCGTTTGTCTCAAACATCTCTAATGATTATCCATTGTAGTACTGTGGAGAGAACACTCATCTAGCAACCAGGTGACCAAAGTTCTAGCTCTACATGTCATTAACATTCTGCTCTCATTTCCCTGGGCTCATTTCTTCATGACACTTCTGACAATCAGACTAATAATCAAGGCCTTCTGTAATCACTAAAATTCCATGATTCTATACACCTTCATTTATACTGTAAATGTTACAAAACCTAAAGATACAATTAAGAGAGAGACTATCAGAGGTTCAGTGAAGATACAATCAAAAGAAAGACTGTGTCAGAGGTTCAGACAGACATTCCTAAGAACCCTTCAATATTGCCTCTGTTGTCTCTGCCAAAGTTACCCTGTGATGCTCTGTCAATGCAGAGCCTACAAGGACTCTGTACCCGTATGCTGCTATAGGGCAATATTGCCCATGGGTGATGCACATATCACTGATACATGAGACCACTCTAGGTGATACATGGATAAACTTTACTTTTTTCTAACATTGAAATTTATGACTCATATACCCAACCCCTAATAGTAAGCTCCATAAGGGCAATACCATTTGTTTTGTATAACTGCTGTCTCCTCAACACATAAAAACTATTCCTGGCACAGAGTAGGCACTCAGTAAAATTTTGATTGAATCAACAACTTCACAGACTGTGGAAAAAATGGACTTCTTAAAATATATTCAGTATGTAGCACTAGAGATGAAATTCAAAGAGAGTAAAACTTGCCAAAGTAGTCCACAAGACTGAAGTTTGGGAATCATCAAGCAGTAAAGGAAAAGTGGACCTGGATATAAAGTTCTAATGGGCAAGGTCTTTTGGTTAAAATGTTTCTTCACAAAACACAGCATCTATACTATTCTATGCTTGTCTTCCCTTAAAAAATAGTAATAGTGATAATCATCCTATTTTTTGGCAAGATAGCCACAACACACTAATGAAAAAAACAGGTTCTATGAGAGAATTTACCACAGGATCCAAATTTTTACAATTACATGAACAACATTTATCTTAAGTGATAGGGTTAGGCTGCTTACTTTTATTTATTGCTTGGCAGTTTTTAAATTTTTCTATTTTGAACAATTACTTTAAGTAAGAGAAGGGATAATTCTAATTGTTTTTAAAAGGAAAGTTTTTTGATGAATATTTAAGCTACTGATAGTCTTTGGATATTTCAAGTAATATTATATATAATCTTTGAAAGATATATATTCTAAGACACATGAATCTATAAGATAGACTTCAAGTGAAATTGCAAGATAAAAGGAAAAAAAACCTTGAATTTGATAGATATTGCCAGACTGTTCTCTAAACATTGTACCAGTTTACAGTCCCACTTAACAGTAGCCAACCCTACACATTTGTTTTTTTTTTTAATTAGTTAATTCACTGGCTGTGCTGGGTCTTCACTGCTGCATGCGGCGTTTCTCTGGTTGCGGAGAGTCGGTGCTAGTCTACCTGCGCTGCACAGGCTTCTCATCGCTGCGGCTGCTCTCGTCACAGAGCACAGGCTCTAGGCACTCGGGCTGCAGTAGCTGCAGCCCACGGGCTCAGCAGTAGCGGCTCGCAGAGTCCAGACCGCAGGCTCAGCAGCTGTGGCACATGGGGCCTAGCTGCTCCACAGCACGTGGGATCTTCCCAGAGCAGGGATCAAACCCATGTCCCCTGCACTGGCAGGTGGATTCTTAACCACTGGACCACAAGGGAACCCCAACCCTCAGTATTACTCTTCATTTTTTCCCAAACAGTTAACCAATGCCAATCATAAATTGGCTACATAAATGTACATACGCATGTATGTGCATATGTGTGTATATATATATATGTTCTTTTCTAATATTCATACATATACTCTAATTCATTCCCAATATGTTTCTGGCAGGGGAGAGTTTTAGGGCTAAAATTGTGTTGCTTGTTATTACAAGGTACTTTCACTTAATATACTTTTGTATTGTCTAAATTTGCTGCAAGTATGTAAAACTTTTTAAAGCAATGGAAAAAAATTAAAGCTATTCCTTTTTTCTTTTGAGAGAATTCCTCAGCTTAATCTGTAAAGTGTCTAAATTAAAGAGTCTCCAACATATATATTTCCAGCTCTAAAAAAATGAACAGCATTATTATTTTTTTCACAACTTTGCTAACTATATATATACATAAATGAAACTAAACAATTTGCTTTCCCCATTAGACCCTCAAAATGGACTTGCTAATTTTAATGGAGAAAGGTCAACAAAGGAGCCATTCAGTTTGGCAAGGAATCACCGAGTCTAAAGTAATTTCTAAAGTGTTAAATGTGGGCCTCCACTGTCTACCATTCTGCTACACTTTGAATGTCAATGAAATCAGCAACATGGTGCACAACAGAATAGTGAATTTAGGAGAATTTAAAGTGAAAAAAACAGTTCCAGTCCCCAATGCACCATGTATAAGCTTGACCCTGGACAAGTCAATTAACTTTTCTGGGCCACAGTTTCTTCACCTTTAAAGGAGAATAACAGGCTGGAAAATAACAGGGTTGTTATGAGGCTCAAATGAAATATTGAATTAACAATACTTTATAAGCTATCGTTATTAATATAATTCTATGACTTTTTATTAATTCAAGTTGAGCAAAACTATTAGACAAATAAATTTTCAAAAAGATATCATGCAAGACTAGTTTTACATGAAAGGGACTATTAGATACAAATTCTTCTCTATCCATGCTAAGACCTAAACAAACAAAGCAAGCAGAGATTGCAAAGCATGGTTCCAATGGCATGTCAAAACATGCTATTATACAGCATTCCATTTATTTAACAAATGCTTTTTTAGTATCTCAACCTCACTCAAAAAGAAGAAACAAACTTAGACTCTATTATGAAACTATTTTTCAACTATCAGATTGGCAAAATTTCACAAGTTTGATTGCACAGTCTGCTGGTCAGGCTGTAGGGAAAAGGGTACCCATACACAGCAGATGGGAATGTCAACAAGGACAATTTTGTAATATTTGTACTTCCACTCTGGAATTTCCCCCCATAGCCTTACTAGCACTCACACAAAATAATATATACCAATGAAACTGCTCATGGCAATGCTGTGTATATAGCAAAAGACCAGAACAACTAAATGCTCATCAAAAGAAGTCAGTTAAATAAATTATGGCACAACTGTTCAATGCAAAACTAAACAGAAAAAAAGAAAATTAGAGAAGCTCTTTATGAAATTATATGGGACGACATCTAAAATATATTAAGTGAAAAATGCAAGGCACAGAAATATATATATACATGCACAATTGGTACAATTTTTACTCACAATTGCATAAAGAATCTCAGGGTACAGCAAAAAACTAGCAAGATGGAACAGGTGAGAGGAAGATTTTAATATAAACCTTCATATATATATATTTTGAGCCATGGACTGTATTAGCTATTCAAAAATTAAATGAAAATATCTGGGGGCTTACTTTGTGCCAAGCATTATTCCAAGTATTGGAAACAGTGCAGTGAACAAAACTGACCCAGAAATTTCTACTCAAATGGAGCTTACATTTAGTGGAGAGACATGCATTCAGCAAGTAAGTAAACATATAGTTATGTCAGATGATCTGGAGTATCATGGAGAAAAATCCAACACAATAGATGGGGAGAAGAGTCACAATTTTTAAAAGGGTTAGTCAGTGATCAAGCAGAGTTTCTCTGAGGAAACACCTGGAGTGAAGACCTGAAAGAAGGCAGAGGAGCTAGTGGTGTGGCCATCAGGAGGAGAGTCTGGGCAGATGCCTTAAACTGAAGCCGATTTGAATTCAAGGAAGGCAAGAAGGGCAGGAGGCATGGAACAGAGAGAACTAGAAGAGGAGAAAGAGATAAGTGCCGAGAGGTGACAGACAGCCAGTTTATGAAGCCCTAGGAAACAAAAAGAACTTTAGCTTTTACTCTGAATGAAACAGGATGCCATTGGAGGGTTTGGGGGGAGGAATAACAGGACCTGACTTTCATCTTAACAGGATCTCGGTTGAGACCACACTGAAAAGAGTGCATGGGCAGACAGACCTGTTAGAAGTCTACTTCAGCAACTCACGCATGATAGTTGGGAGGTAGTAAGAAAAGAGAAGATTACAGATATATTTTGGTAGTAAGAATCAAAAACATCTGCTGAAAAATTGGGTATGGAATATAAAAGAGAACAATGCAGGGTGATTCCAAGGTTTCTGGCCAAGCCAATGGAAAGAGTTGCCATTTTCTGACAGAGGGATGAATACAGGAGACAGATCAGAGTTAGAGTATCAGACTCACTGTTGAATCTATCAAGTTTAAGTCACCTCCTAGGCTCCAAATGGAGATGCACAGTAAGCAACTGAATACATGAGTATGAGTTCAGAGGGGAGGCGAAGCTAAAGAAACACATTTGTAAGCTGTTAGAGTGACAAGTGATATTTGAAATTATGACACATGCATGAGACCACCAAACTAAACTATGTAGAGGTCATCTTCTAATGTATCAAAATAACTGGTTGGTATTCCAGGAAAGCACAGGCACTCACATTTCATGGAGGAGAAATAACTATGGCTGAAGAACAAACTTGATTTTATAAAACTTCCAAGTTTAAGAAGGAACCAGGATTAGAATCTAGTTCCTCATCCTATAACACAAAGCTTTGTCTCTGAGAATGTAATAAATGGTGTTCAATTTGAACTACCTGAGAAATAGACAATCTCCTAAGAGCACTAAAAAAAGTGTCAAAAATCAAAAAAACTCACTCATAACTTCTTACGCTCTGCTGTGAATTCAGCTGAAATAAAAGAATAACTAAGAAATCAGCATTTCAGATATTCTTCCAATTAAAAAAAAAACCTCTTTTGAAACAGAAATGATGCCACTAGGCAGGTGGTACAGGTGGCTTTTAAGAAGAGCCTACAGGCCTTCCATTGTGATCATCCTACACCAAGGGCCACACAATGATCATGCAACGAATATTCAAGTTTACCATCACAGCTCCAAGAAGACAGTTCAGTTCAGTCACTCAGTTGTGTCCAACTCTTTGTGACCCCATGAATCACAGCACGCCAAGCCTCCCTGTCCATCACCAACTCCCGGAGTTTACCCAAACTCATGTCCATCGAGTAGGTGATGCCATCCAGCCATCTCATCTTCTGTCATCCCCTTCTCCTCCTGCCCCCAGTCCCTCCCAGCATCAGGGTCTTTTCCAGTGAGTCAACTCTTCACATGAGGTGGCCAAAATATTGGAGTTTCAGCTTCAGCATCAGTCCTTCCAATGAGCACCCAGGACTAATCTCCTTTAGGATGGACTGGTTGGATCTTCTTGCAGTCCAAGGGACTCGCAAGAGTCTTCTCCAGCACCACAGTTCAAAGCATCAGTTCTTCAGCGCTCAGCTTTCTTCACAGTCCAACTCTCACATCCATACACGACCACTGGAAAAACCATAGCCTTGACTAGATGGACCTTTGTTGGCAAAGTAATGTCTCTGCTTTTCAATATGCTATCTAGGTTGGTCATAACTTTCCTTCCAAGGATTAATTAATTCAGATTTTTAATTAATAAAAGCATCTTTTAATTTCAGGGTGGTATTAATTAGGGTTACTAAGGAAACAGTTTTCTGGCTCCTCCTATGGCAGTGAAAAGTTACAGAGCCGAACATGAGGGCCCAACAAGTCTATTATGTCAATAGACTTCATTCAACCATGACATTGTGGAGCAGAGGGAAGTTTCAGAAATCATCAATCCTCTCATTTTAGAAATAAATTAACAGCACACAAGAGGAACTAAATGCTGCAGCCAAAGGGCTTGCCAGTCAGTGACAGACTCAACACCACTACTAGACACTGAACTTCCCTGTGGTCTGAAACCTGCTAGTCCCTTATTGTGTTAATAACCATTTTATTGAAATAACTTCAAGAAACAGTCCAAAAAAAAAAACAAAAACAGTGAACTAGAGAGGACAAGAAAAAGAACAACAACAAAAAAAAATCACTTTGTTTTCACTGTATCTCTTGGACAAGTTTTTCTATCATGGTCATCACAGTCCCATGACTACTCTTTTTAGAAACTACTATTATGCCTGTTAACATTACAATTCCAATAATAATTGCTATCATTTACCAAATACTTAAAATGTACTAAGTTCAATGTCAGTAACTATTATCAGAGGTAACACTGGAGCAAGAACACAGAAGTTCTAACAAAGACAACCAAGAACCGATTATATGGAACCTATAAAAAATGTAAAGTACTTTGGCACTGTCATATATTGCTAGTGATGAAGCCAATTAGTGAGCAGCAGACCAAATGTAATAAGATCTGCAAAAATGATTATACCCCTAGCACAGACAGTGATCAAACTGCTTCATTTTTCTTCTGGACACATAAGAAGACAGTATTTTCCCATCCCCTGTTCACCTAAAAAGGATGATGTAACTGATATACGGCTAATGGAATGTCATGGAATTGATGTAGAACACTTCCATTTAAAATCTCCCTCAAATAATCCCTCTCCCTTGCCATACCAGAAGCATCATTCCAAAACAGAAGCAGCCTGGATACCTGAGCCACCAGTCGGAGGAGAACTGCCAGGCCAGTATATGATAAGTAACACCTACACTGAACTTTGTTCAGTTGCTCAGTTGTGTTGACTCTTTGCGACCCCATGGACTACAGCACGCCAGGCTTCCCTGTCCTTCACCATCTCCCAGAGATTGCGCAAACACTGAACTTAGTGTTTAAGAAATTTATTATGTCAAGACACTGAACGACTCATAGCATTTGTTATAGTAGCTAGAGTTACTTGTTCAGATTAATACAATTGTTTTAAAAATATGCAGTGGTTAGAACGAAACCGAAGAATTAAAATAAAACTGTAAAAATGGTGGAATTTCCAGTCCTTTTTTCCTTGTCCAAAAATTACATAGCAAGCTATTTCAGTATATAGTACATATACTGGTATATAGTTACATACTGGTACATAGCTGGTATATAGTTATATACTAGCTGAAATAGCCAAAACTAATATCAATGTAGTTTTAATCCTAATTCAATATTCCTGCCATTATACCATTTTTCCTCTTTTACAGTTTTCAACATAAGTCAACTGATTATGTCAAAGTGTCTTTTGCCTAATATGTATTCAAAAGATGCTTGTGATTCTGAATCAAATATCTGATGTCCTCTTAGAGTTATCACTTACGGAAGAATCCACGTTTTAGAATGAGGAAATGAATTCAAAGAAACCACGCAATTCTAAAAATGAGCCCATATACACAAAGAATTACAGATATGATAAGATATGAACTAGGTCCAAATTTAACCACAATACTAAAGGAATCAATTATATTTTAAAGACAAGCAAATTAGTACTGGATACTAGACTCAAGTAACCTATTTCAAATGACAGCTACTGAATAATTAAACATTAACATTCATAAAGGAATGATAAATTTATCATTGTAAGGCTGAGCTATCCAAAACAACTAGCCAAAAGACATGTTTCTTCAATATATATAACAACTGCTCAAGGAATATTTTCAGACAGCATGACAACTTAGTTTTCTAATAAGCAATACTAGCAAGGGATGCAGAGAATCATTTGTGTTACAAAAGAATAAAAATGAGATCTAACGATCTGTGGGTGGCAAGTCCAGAGTCTCTTACCTTTGTATACCTTTTCAGTGTTACACAAGTGAAGTGTGAAGTAGGTATCAAGGAGCTGATGGCCATTCCTATTAACAATGTTCCGGGCAGCAATGTTCCGAAGATGTCTAAGACGACGCTGAAACATAAAAAAAAAAAAGAGGAGCATTCAGTTTTTCCCTCTTCTAAAACTTTCTGAAAGCTACAATTCAAAGATAAAATTTAGTAAGTTGTCCCAGTCATTTATTTGTTGAGCCAGCAACCTTAACCCAGTCTTTTATTTATGCCTCAATATCTCTTCTGTTAAATAGGAGTTGTTCTTGCCCTATATCATTTACAAAGCTGTTGGAAGCATGAAATAACAGCAATGAAATATTCTTGAAAAGTATAAATATTATATAAATCCTATATACCTGTAGAATAGCATCAGTATTTCCTGGAATATTAACTAAGCAGTAATTTGCTTTTTTCCCATCAGAAGGATACAAAGTCCAACTCACACCAACACAAAATTAGCAATTATTACATACACACAGCTCTGTTGCTAGTTCAGTCTGATGCCAGATCATCTGTTACAACCAAGAAAAGAAGGCAAAGACAAAAAAAAAAAAAAAAGTAACTCACTGTTCACTTCCTCAGGCCAGTAACCCAACTGTTGTCAGCTTAAATTCTCCCTCGACCAGCAGTCAACCAGTCCCTATTTTTTCATCAGGCCTCCCTCCAACTAGGATGCAAAAATTATTTGAAGTCCTAAGTGTTGGAAATGCAAAAGCTCCAAAGCAATAGGAGAAATCAACAAAAATATAAGATGCCTAAGTGTTAGTCACGCAGTTGTGTCCAACTCTGCGACCCCATGGACTGTAGCCTGCCAAGCTCCTCTGTCCATGGGATTTCTCCAGGCAAGAATAATGGAGTGGGTAGGCATTCCCTTCTCTAGGGGATCTGCTCAAACCAGGGATCAAACCCGGGTCTCCTGCACTGCACGCAGATTCTTTACCACTGAGCTACACAGTACAGAATACCTTAAGATACCTTAACAGATAGCCAAGTCATCTTGTATAAAAGAGAAAAGTTGGCAGTGAAGTCTGAGCACAACAGATTCATTCTCAATAGCTAGTCCCCTGTATCAGATGATTATTTCAGAGACTGAAAAATAGAAACCAAGTGCTCAGTTTCAAAATATGCTTAAAGCTTTCCCTTTAGGCTGAAAGCCCACTTTGCTGCGGTAAGTCCATCATCAATTACAGGTGCAGTCAGCCAGCAAAGCACAGTTCTTCCTTTCCATGCACACAGCAACCTAATCCTTTCTCCCAGTCTAAAGATTAAGATTCTTGGACAGAGAAGGTAATTGTCTAATAAATTTATTTAACATTCTAAGTATGAAAACCCCCCAAATGTATTTATAAAAAGTTCTTAGGGGTTACTTTAAAAGACTTAATATTTCTACAATCTGCCAAAGGTTTCCATTTCACACCCTAGATTACAGTGACTATTTCCTCCAACCACATATTTTTCATTAGCCTTCTGAGACAAGATTTTAAATTGACAGGAACCACTAATAGCCTACATACATAATAATCACATCTATTTTGCCAAAATATTCCAATCTTGGTCTCTATTCAATGACCTGAAAACATTACCCAAAGCCTCCAGCATAAAGTACAAACTTCCCATTATTCCCTTCAAAGCCTTGCAAAATCCAACCTCTCCATACTCAATCCTTACTTCCCACTAGATCTTCCACACACCTAACCCCCGGTCACAAGTGACTGTTTACTGTTCCATGAAAAAGATCATGTAAGGTCCTAGATCCATGTTTTTGCCAATGCTAGCTCCTCAGAGCTATCTACTGAGATTACCATATGGATTTTATCTTTCAATTTGTTTATATGATGTATCACACCAATTGATTTGTGTATACTGAAAAATCTTTGCATCCCTGGGATAAACCCCACTTGATCATGGTGTATGAATCTTTCAATGTATTGTTAGAGTCTGTCTGCATTTTGCTCAGGATTTTGACATCTGTGTTCATCAGTGATATTGGCCTGTAATTTACTTTTTTTGTGATATCTGAAGCACTAAGATAAGTATTTTCATTAAACAACTGGAACAGACAAAGGAAATCAACACTCGGGTAAATTATGGATGTAATCTTGGTGAAGGCAGTAAATATACACGGGGACCTCTTGTGCCCTTTGTCTTGGTTTCCTCTTTAAAATATTGATTCCAATTTTATCATAAAGCTGATTATTTTTAAAAATATTAAACATGCGAAATGCCAGGCTGTATGAAGCACAAGCTAGAATCAAGATTGCCGGGAGAAATATCAATAACCTCAGATACGCAGATAACACCACACTTATGGCAGAAAGTGAAGAAGAACTAGAGAGCCCCTTGATGAAAGTGAAAGAGGAGAGTGAAAAAGCTGGCTTAAAATTCAACATTCAGAAAACTAAGATCATGGCATCTGGTCCCATCACTTCATGGCAAATAGATGGGGAAACAGTAGAAGGTGAGAGACTTTATTTTGGGGGCTCCAAAATCACTGCAGATGGTGACTGCAGCCATGAAATTAAAAGATGCTTGCTCCTTAGAAGAAAAGCTGCAACCCAACCTAGACAGCTTATTAAAAAGCAGAGACATTACTTTACCAACAAAGGTCCATCTAGTCAAAGCTATGGTTTTTCTAGTAGTCATGTATATGAGAGTTGGACCATAAAGAAGGCTGAGCACTGAACAACTGATGCTTTTGAACTGTGGTGTTGGAGAAGGCTCTTGAGAGTCCTTTGGACTGCAAGGAGATCCAACCAGTCCATCCTAAAGGAAATCAGTCCTGAATATTCATTGGAAGGGCTGATGCTGAAGCTGAAACTCCAATACTTTGGCCACCTGATGCAAAGAACTGACTCACTGGGAAAGACCCTGATGCTGGGGAAAACTGAAGGCAGGAGAAGGGAACGACAGAGGATGAGATGGTTGGATGGCATCACAGACTCGATGGACCTGAGTTTGAGCAAGCTCTCAGAGTTGGTGATGGACAGGGAAGCCTGGCATGCGGCAGTCCATGGGGTCGCAAAGAATCAGACATGACTGAGCAACTGAACTGAAACTTTAATAAATTAGATTAACAATATTAATAATATGCCAAAGGACCTACTATGCACAGGGAACTATACTCAACATTTTGTAATGATCTATTAGAAAAGAAAATATAAAGAAGAGTATTTTTTTTTTAAAAAAGATAAAGAAGAATATATATGGGACTTCCCTGGTGGTCCAGTGGTTAAGAATCTGCCAGCTAATGCAGGGAACTAAGATCCCACGTGCCACGGGACAACTAAGCTTCGTGAACCACAGCTACTGAGCCGGCATTCTATAGCCCGTGCTCTGCAACAAGAGAAGCCTGTGGCCTGCAACTAGAGAACTCCCCACCTGCCACAACTAGAGAAAGCCTGCATACTGCAATGAAGAGCCAATGCAGTCAAAAATAAAGAAACAGAAGAATGTGTGTGTGTGTTTGTCTGTATAACTGAGTCACTATGCTGTACACCTGGAACTAACAGGATATTATAAATCAACTAAACCTCAATAAAAATAAATAAGAATTAATAATAATTATTATTATATGCCAATGTTAATTTTTAGTTTTGAAAAATGTAAAATGGTAATGTATGATACTAGCCTTAGGGAAAACTGAACAAAGGGAATTCTGTGTACTGTCTTTGCAACTTCTCTGTAAATCTAAAATTATTCCAAAATTTTAAAAAATGATAAGCTATTTATTGCCTTTTTTCAGAACTAGGAGTGGAAAGGCGACAAAGAATGCCAGTAACACAACACTTCACAAACATTATTTAAACAGCGCTCCTCTCTTCCATCCCCACCCATTCATCTCCTTCCTTCAGTCTCCCATCTCCTTCCTTCCTTCCCTTCCTCCAAGGTTTAATGCAATTAAAAATAAACACTGGAAGGTTAAACCAGAAACTCAGAAAATGACCTATGGGGGTGAGAAGAGGTTGGAGGGAACAGAGATATAAGCAAGACTTCCCTGATACTTCGCTATGTGGTTTTGCCTTCTGTACCGTAAGAATGATTTACATAATCAAAAAATAAAGTTAAATAAGAAAAGTTTAAATCAACTAAACCTAGTCAAAAATATAACAGCAATACCAAAAATTACCACCAGTCTTAGGCTATATTACCCACCTTTGCCCAAATTACTACCCTATGAACCTAGGAAATATTAAAGAAATCAAGGTGACCTAAAGGATCCTCTCTAGTTCTCAGTTCTCCAGAACATCTGTACTTGACCAAAACAATATATAATTACAGATAGTTTCAAATATTTGTCTGTTTTCCCAACTAGACTAAAAGTTCTATACGGGAGAGATTTGTTTTATTAACTGCTGTATCTCTAGCACCTAGATGAATAACTAGCAAATAGTAGGAACACAACAAATGGTTTTTGATTGAATTTATACATGTCTAAAATCACTGCAGATGGTGACTTCAGCCATGAAATTAAAAGATGCTTACTCCTTAGAAGGAAACTTATAACCAACCTAGACAGCATATTGAAAAGCAGAGACATTACTTTGTCAACAAAGGTCCGTCTAGTCAAGGCTATGGTTTTTCCAGTGGTCATGTATAGATGTGAGAGTTGGACTATAAAGAAGGCTGGGCACTGAAAAATTTATGCTTTTGAACTGTTGTGTTGGAGAAGACTCTTGAGAGTCCCTTGGACTGCAAGGAGATCCAATCAGTCCATCCTAAAGGAGATCAGTCCTGGGTGTTCACTGGAAGGCTGATGTTGAAGCTGAAACTCCAATACTTTGGCCATCTGATGCGAAGAGCTGACTGATTGGAAAAGAATCTGATGCTGGGAAAGATTGAGGGCAGGAGGAGAAGGGGACGACAGAGGATGAGATGGTTGGATGGCATCACCAACTCTATGGGCATGGATTTGGGTGAACTCCAGGAGTTGGTGATGGACAGGGAGGCCTGGTGTGCTGCGGTTCATGAGGTCGCAAAGAGTTGGACACGACTGAGCAACTGAACTGAACTGATACATGTCCAGACAATTAACACAGTCAAGAAGGTCTTGGTATGACCTAGGTCATGCAATGAACCTGAGTGGCCTGGAACCCATAGTGGATTCTGACACCCACCCATGAGATGGTGGGAGAATACAGAGCACTTCAAACCTAAGACTGGACCTCAGAACTGAAAGTGGGGGTCAAATCTTAGCAGTGCTTCTGGACTACAGCAAATTCTCAGCATTCACCTACCTACCTGTAGCTGTACCAAGGTATACCAGCCACCAGGAATTCATGGCCTGGAGGCAACATAGAGCATAAATGTACTGCTTTAGACCTCGTCTAAACAGAATTAAATATCAGATTATCTCTTCAATGGCCCATCCAAAGATAAATTCAAATCTCTCTTATGATCTAAACTGGCTCCAATATCTCAGAAAAGTAAAAATAGTAAGTAATTAAAATTTATGCCAACTTTGGAATTACTCTTTGTTTTTGGCTGTGCTGGGTCTTCATTATTATGCATGCACTTTAAAAAATGGGATTCTCATTGTGGTGACATCTCTTATTGCAGAGCACGGGGATTCTCATTGTGGTGACATCTCTTATTGCAGAGCACGGGCTCTAGAGCACAGGCTCAGTAGCTGTGGCCCACGGGCTGAGCTGACCTATGCCATGTGGAATCCTCCTGGACTAGGGATCGAACAGTGTTCCCGCATTGGCAGGTGGGGATTCTTAACCACTGGACCACCAGGAAAGTCCCAGATTACTCTTTAAGATAACATTCCGCGCAGTTTCTTAAACTGCCCAATCACCTCACGCTTTCTTAAAGCTTTAAGCATTCACAGTTAAAAAAGGTTCTTTGCATATCTTTCTACAGCAGTAGCTTTAGGCAGCCAATTATACTCTAAAAACATCTATTCCCAAATTTGAATAGATTTTAATTTTTAAGTTGGAATTAAAATGGCTTTAAAGTCTTTGAAGCACTACCTAAAAAACATTCTATATCAAGGCTAAAGACAATCACTAAAATAAAATCTTATTCAGCTTTTATTTGAAAGACTGATGTATTATAGCTAGAGCACAATTCTGCTACCTGAACTGTTGGCAGTGGGAAAGAAACCAGAATGATCCTAAATCCCTCAACCTTTTTTTTCTTTTTTAAACAAATCTCTCAAGTATAAATTCTAAAATAAGACTTCATTGGCATGTTTTCTAGACTTGAAACATCTGCTTAAGTAAACAAGCATTACACTAGTATGATTGTAAACTGATGCCCCTAAAGAATCTAAAAGGGTTGGATTTTCTTGTTAACAGTACTAATGTTCTTAGAAAACTGCTTTAAAACCTGAGTGAAAGTCAGGCAGTCGTGTCTGACTTTGCGATCCCATGGACTATACAGTCCATGGAATTCTCCAGGCCAGAATACTGGAGTGGGTAGCCTTTCCATTCTCCAGGGGATCTTCAAACCCAGGTCTCCCGCATTGCAGGCAGATTGTTTACCAGCTGAGCCACAAGGGAAGCCCAAAATGTACCAACAGTAGATTAAAGAACTTTTTTTGCCTTTTAAAATTTTGCTGTTTTATCTTGCCCAGCATCTATTTGGTTTAAAAAACAAACAACAACAACAAAAAACAAAAACACCTCAGATATTCCTCTGTAGAACTACCCTCCTCTGCTATCAATCTACTGTAGAATTAACCCCACTTCCAACTCCAAGGAGGATCATGTGACTCAGGTCAGGTCAATCAGCCCTGATCATTCCCTCCCCCTGACCATAACAACACAATTAGGATCCATGGAAAATCTAGAAGTTGTATTAAATAATCGATTAAATTCTTTTTCCCCTCTACTGGCCGAACCTGGAAGGATATAGGGCTAGAGATGCTGGCTGTCATCTTTACATCATAGTGAAACCTAAGATGGAAACTGCAAGAGAGCAGAGTTCAGAGAGGAGGAGCAAGACAGAAATAAGGCATTCCAAGAGTAAGGTAAGAGATACAAGCTACTATGTACAAAATGGATAAGCAACAAGGATACAGTGTATAGCAGAGGGAATTACAACCATTATCTTGTAACAACTATTCATGGAGTATAACCTGCAAAAAGCAGAATCACTATGCTCTACGCCTGAAATTAATATTAAGTCAACGATACTTTAATAACGGAGAAGGCAATGGCACCCCATTCCAGTACTCTTGCCTGGAAAATCCCATGGATGGAGGAGCCTGGTAGGCTGCAGTCCATGGGGTCGCTAAGAGTCGGACACGACTGAGCGACTTCACTTTCACTTTTCACTTTCATGCATTGGAGAAGGAAATGGCAACCCACTCCAGTGTTCTTGCCTGGAGAATCCCAGGGACAGGGGGAGCCTGGTGGGCTGCCATCTATGGAGTTGCACAGAGTCAGACATGACTGAAGCGACTTAGCAGCAGCAGCAGTATACTTTAATAAAAAAAATAAAAGTCCTGCCAAAGGAATTTTAGTCTCTGTCAGTACAACCAAATCCTACCTAAAATGAGAATAATGACAGACACCAACCCTGTCCTGATAAAACTGTTGAAGATTTTAACTAGAGAACACTTGTATTGTAACTGTTTATCAAGAATTTTTCCCACTAACAGGTTAGTAAATGAAAAGTAACATTCTAATTTAGCTGCAAGGTACAAAGAAATTTTTCATTAAACATCCCCATATTTTAGAAAATGATAATTTCTGATGGGTCAATCCATTTTTATTGATACAATTTTGAACCTCATCCTTGGTGACAGCAAGTCAAAACAACACCTCGGAACTAAAAGAAAACCAAAGCAACTTTTAGTAGTAAAGTAGGCCACTGGTGTTCTATGTTCTTCCCAAATGTTATCTTTCCTTTGCTGGTATCTAAACTTGGTCATGGGGTCGCAGAGTCAGACACGACTGAGCAACTGAACTGAACTGAAACTTGGTCTGGCTTCTGAGGTATAAAAATGACCAAAGATAAATGTGATGTTTTCCTCCTCTCTGCTGGAGAGTGACTCAGGGAGGCTGATGATGGCTATCCTCCTCCCTCCTTGCACTCCTTGCTTATTAAAACAAGAGTAACTGTGTGTCTCGCTGTTCACTGAACCCAGGGTAGGCAAGGCGTGAGCGAGGAAGCAGATAGGAAGAAGCTGAAAGAAGATGCGAGGAGCCGTGAGAACTGCAAACATTCTTTATTCGCAGCAGCAAGGCAGACATGCTTTATCCTCTAATGGCTGCCGCTGCCACAAGACACAGCAAGGGCTTTTCAGGTGGTGCTCATATAGGCATGATGTGCATGCCCAGTGCTATAAATGACCTCAGCTGTTAAATAACCATGCATAGTAACTGTTACAGAATGTGGGGCCAGAGCAAGGGAACATGGGGTGGGAGTGAAAGGGAGTTGGGCGAGAGAGCCTGACCACCGCCATCTTGGCTAACTGCTCTTTCCCAACACCGTGGTTCTTAAATATAAAGACTCCACAAATCTCCACCCTCACCAAACTAAACTACCACCCACCACACACCTTTTATGGCTCCCAAGACCACAGTGAGGTATCTTCTAAGTAAATTTTGAGTCTAATATGCGTAGCTCTACAAGAGCTCTTACAAATCAACAATACAATCCATCAACTATCAGTTCAGATCAGATCAGTCCCTCAGTCATGTCCGACTCTTTGCGACCCCATGAATCGCAGCACGCCAGGCCTCCCTGTCCATCACCAACTCCCGGAGTTCACTCAGACTCACATCCATCGAGTCAGTGATGCCATCCAGCCATCTCATCCTCTGTCGTCCCCTTCTCCTCCTGCCCCCAATCCCTCCCAGCATCAGAGTCTTTTCCAATGAGTCAACTCTTCGCATGAGGTGACCCAAGTACTGGAGTTTCAGCTTTAGCATCATTCCTTCCAAAGAAATCCCAGGGCTGATCTCCTTCAGAATGGACTGGTTGGATCTCCTTGCAGTCCAAGGGACTCTCAAGAGGTCCTATAGAAAAGGGGGCAAAGGATATAAAAAGGCAGACCACCAGAAAAGAAATGGAAATGGTCAGTAACCATATGAGAAGATGCATAATCCTACTCATAAAGATATGCACACCAAAACAAATACTCCAGCTTATGGAGACTGCAGTTTCCAAAGAATGGTCCCACTAATACATCCCATCCCACATGCTCGCTTCCAGTGTGATGCTGCCACTTCTCCTGTACGAAATGAGGTCTATGTTCCCTCCCCCTTAAATGACAACAGGCCTGTGACTATGGTAGAAATGATGTCATGTGACTTCTGAAGCTGAATCACAAAGTTACCTGGACCTCTTTATTGGATGCTCTTTCTCAGAATTCAGTCATCCCTCGGTAAGAATCTCTAGTCTTTCCCATTCTATTGTTTTCTTCTATTTCTTTGCACTGATCACTGAGGAAGGCTTTCTTATCTCTCTTTGCTGTTCTTTGGAATTCTGCATTCAAATGGGTATATCTTTTCTTTTCCCCTTTGCTTTCCACTTCTCTTCTTTTCACAGCTATTTGTAAGGCCTCCTCAGATAGCCATTTTGCTTTTTTGCATTTCTTTTTCTTGGGGATGGTCTTGATCCCTGTCTCCTGTACAATGTCACGAACCTCTGTCCATAGTTCATCAGGCACTTCTGTCTATCGGATCTAGTCCCTTAAATCTATTTCTCACTTCCACTGTATAATGGTAAGGGATTTGATTTAGGTCCTACCTGAACAGTCTAGTGGTTTTCTCCACTTTCTTCAATTTCAGTCTGAATTTGGCAATAAGGAGTTCATGATCTGAGCCACAGTCAGCTCCCAGTCTTGTTTTTGCTGACTATATAGAGCTTCTCCATCTTTGGCTGCAAAGAATATAATCAATCTGATTTTGGTGTTGGCCATCTGGTGATGTCCATGTGCAGAGTCTTCTCTTGTGTTGTTGGAAGACGGTGTTTGCTATGACCAATGCGTTCTCTTGGCAGAACTCTATTAGCCTTGGCCCTGCTTCATTCCATACTCCAAAGCCAAATTTGACTGTTATTCCAGGTGTTTCTTGACTTCCTACTTTTGCATTCCAGTCCCCTATAATGAAAAGGACATCTTTTGGGGGTGTTAGTTCTAGAAGGTTTTGTAGGTCTTCATAGAACTATTCAATTTCAGCTTCTTCAGCATTACTGGTAGAGGCATAGACTTGGATTACCATGATATTGAATGGTGTGCCTTGGAAACGAACAGAGATCATTCTGTCATTTTTGAGACTGCATCCAAGTACTGCATTTTGGACTCTTGTTGACTACGATGGCTACTCCATTTCGTCTAAGGGATTCCTGCCCACAGTAGTAGATATAATGGTCATCTGAGTTAAATTCACCCATTCCAGTCCATTTCAGTTCACTGATTCCTAGAATGTCGATGTTCACTCTTGGTATCTCCTGTTTGACCACTTCCAATTTGTCTTGATTCATGGACCTAACATTCCAGGTTCCTATGCAATATTGCTCTTTTCAGCATTGAACCTTGGCAGAAAGTGAAGAAGAACTGAAGAGCCTCTTGATAAAAGTGAAAGAGGAGAGTGAAAAAGTTGCCTTAAAGCTCAACATTCAGAAAACTAAGATCATGGCATCCGGTCCCATCACTTCTTGGCAAATAGATGGGGAAACAGTGGAAACAGTGGCTGACTTTATTTTTCTGGGCTCCAAAATCACTGTAGATGGTGACTGCAGCCATGAAATTAAAAGACACTTACTCCTTGGAAGGAAAGTTATGACCAACCCAAACAGCATATTCAAAAGCAGAGACATTACTTTGCCAACAAAGGTCCATCTAGTCAAGGCTATGGTTTTTCCAGTAGTCATGTATGGATGTGAGAGTTGGATTATAAAGAAAGCTGAGCACAGAAGAATTCATGCTTTTGAACTGTGGTGTTGGAGAAGACTCTTGAGAGTCCCTTGGAGAGTCCCTCAAGAGATCCAACCAGTCCATCCTAAAGGAGATCAGTCCTGGGTGTTCACTGGAAGGACTAATGTTGAAGCTGAAACTCTAATACTTTGGCCACCTGACGTGAAGAACTGACTCACTGGAAAAGACCCTGATGCTGGGAAAGATTGAGGGCAGGAGGTGAAGGGGATGACAGAGGATGGGATGGTTGGATGGCAGCACCAACGCAATGGACATGGGTTTGGGTGGACTCTGGGAGTTGGTGATGGACAGGGAGGCCTGGCGTGCTGTGGTTCATGGGGTCGCAAAGAGTCAGACATGACTAAGCGACTGAACTGAACTCAACTCGGTGAAGATGCCAAGCAGCCACATGTTAAAGGCCTGGAAAGTGTTCTCCTCAGTCCCAGCTAAGAGCGTCCAGCTATAACCTGACACACGAATGACCATTTCAGCACCGAGCAGTTGAGATGCCAGAAACGACATCAAGTAAAGCACAGACAAGTTGTTCTCACCCAGTCCGAAATAAAACTTTTCATGAACAAAATAAATGATGATGTTTTAAGCCACAAAATTTTTTGTTTGTTACTCAGCAATATAAAACAAAGAAATCTATTAACCAAACAGTTTAGTTTCTGTCAGGTTGATACTAGTAAGGAAAATGATGTTGGGGAAAATATAAACTGGTCCATTTTGGAAGGAGGGTGATTTAGCAACAATTACCAAAGTGTATATAATATTTGACCAAGCAATTCCACAAATCACAAAAATGTGTGCAAATATTAGTTATAAAACCAAAAACTGAAAAACCACTCTTAAATTGTGGCATATTCATACAGTGGAAAATTACATAACCATTACAAAAACAAAGTGATAATACGAAACACAAACAAAAGAGCAAAAAATTTTAAATGTACACATAAATACTACTGTACACCCTGAGTGATGTAGATCAAGGGTTTGGTCAACTTGTTTTAAAAGGTTCCGAAGTAAACATTTCAAGTTTTTCAGGGTGCATTCTGTCTCTGCAAATTCTTTGGGTTTAAACATGTTTGTTTATAATCCTTTAGCCATGTCAAAATCTTCCTTATTTCATCAGTGGTTACAAAAAGCAATGACCATTAGCCACACTTTGCTAACCCTTAACGTAGAAAATCACTGAGTTATGAGACTTTTTAAAGTAGAATTTGATTTGAAAAAGTAGTCAAACTTGTTCTGAATATCTTTCCCCTTCCCTATTCTCAATTCACTTCCTTTTCAGATCCAGCCTTTACTCTCAGCATGGGACCAGGCTAAAGGGCATGGAAGAATTAAGGCCCAGGTTAACTCAGGTTACTGCTACTTTGGCATACTTTTTTGAGGGGCAACAAAAGCAAACCTGGGAGAAAATGTTTCCCACATTTCCACAGAAGGTAAAAATGCTGAATTACCAAATCAAGAATGTAAGCTTGATAAATTAGGTCAGTCTTTTTAAAACAAAAAAGCCCGTTCTATATTACAGAATTCTATTTTGTCTAATCTTTTGATCCCACCTGAAAGACTCATTGTGAAAAGTTTTGAAAGAACATAAAAATGCTTTAAAACTACCACTTGGGGCTACTGGATAGAAAGCAAATGATGCCAACAGGCAATGTTACAGATTTAAACAAACCATCAACTCTGAAGTCTCATAAAACACTTTTAGCTCCTGTTCCTAATTGAGAACTTTCTCTGCAATAAATTACACAACCTCGGACCCAAAGCCCTCATTTTGACATTAACTCTCCTCTCACCCAAGTTCAAGTAAGTCCAAGAACTTATTTCAGTCACTTACTAAGCACTAACAGCCTTCTCCACAAGAAAAGACAAAATTCAATAACCTCAGATATGCAGATGATACCACCCTTATGGCAGAAAGTGAAGAGGAACTCAAAAGCCTCTTGATGAAAGTGAAAGTGGAGAGTGAAAAAGTTGGCTTAAAGCCCAACATTCAGAAAATGAAGATCATGGCAACCGGTCCCACCACTTCATGGGAAATGGATGGGAAAACAGTGGAAACAGTGTCAGACTTTATTTTTCTGGGCTCCAAAATCACTACAGATGGTGACTGCAGCCATGAAATTAAAAGACGCTTACTCCTTGGAAGGAAAGTTATGACCAACCTAGATAGCATATTCAAAAGCAGAGACATTACGTTGCCAACAAAGGTTCGTCTAGTCAAGGCTATGGTTTTTCCTGTGGTCATGTATGGATGTGAGAGTTGGACTGTGAAGAAGGCTGAGTGCCGAAGAATTGATGCTTTTGAACTGTGGTGTTGGAGAAGACTCTTGAGAGTCCCTTGGACTGCAAGAAGATCCAGCCAGTCCATTCTGATGGAGATCAGCTCTGGGATCTCTTTGGAAGGAATGATGCTAAAGCTGAAACTCCAGTACTTTGGCCGCCTCATGCGAAGAGTTGACTCATTGGAAAAGACTCTGATGCTGGGAGGGATTGGGGGCAGGAGGAGAAGGGGACGACAGAGGATGAGATGGCTGGATGGCATCACTGACTCGATGGATGTGAGTCTGAGTGAACTCCGGGAGTTGGTGATGGACAGGGAGGCCTGGCGTGCTGCGATTCATGGGGTCGCAAAGAGTCGGACACGACTGAGTGACTGATCTGATCTGATCTATAGCTCTGAACTTTCTATACTTCTTAGACATTTTGACTCTGGCTTGGTTTTTTTAATCTCCATTCTATTCACCCCCAGTCTTGGGGGAAAGTCCAAACTTGCCGTTTCCCCCCATGATTCTTGAGGAGAGTTGCTCTAAAAAACAGGTCTTTGCAGCGACAGATCCAGTATTGTTCTCGGTAAGTGTCTGTCTCACCCTCCCTCTCTTATTCCCCTAACTTCTATTTTCCTCGCCAGACTATGCTAGGAATTGTGGGGGTACAAACATGGGATTCCCCAGGTTCAGAGTACGTAATCTTTCTAAAGAACTGGAGTTTGTGCACACCAAAGAAAGCTAGTCTGAGGTAAAAGTATCCAGCATATACTTTCAAAGAGCATTTAATTAAAGAACCGTTACTATAGAAATATAAGACCGAACAAGATAGACACAGAACTATAAAGGATGACCCGGAGGATAAACACTGGAAGACAGAAGACAGCTTCAGTGGCCCAAGTACAGAGTAACATCGTGCTTGCAATCTGCTTCAAAATAATCGGGGTGAGGCAAGTAGTTAGGCATACAGATAAAAGACCTACCATTAGTTGACAGTTATTGATGGTTATTACCAGTAACAAGCAATAGGTGCTTGGGAGTTTATTATCCCACTCTCCCGTATGTATGCATTTCAATATACATTGATACATAAAATATACATATAGATACTTCATTATTCACTGAAATTTCCATAATAAAAGAGTTTTAAAATAGTATCAATAAGAACAGAAAGGATAAGACTATATAGGAGCGCAAAGACAAAATTGGGCTTAATGGGGATACTAATTAGATAACGGATATGGTTGAGGACAAACAGAAGATTATTAAAAGAAATAAAGGAGAAATAAAAAAGAAATAAGAACTAATCAATAAAAGTGTTAGGACAATAGAGTAGCCATCAGTAAAGGGAAAGGGAAGGAAAGAAAAGAAATATGTACATATATCAAATTTCAGATGGCTTAAAAACATTCAAATGTAAATAATTAAAGCATAATAAAAGTTCCAAAAGAAACCATGAAGGATTATTTTATAACCTCAAGGTCTAAGAATGACATAAAACTCTGAAGCTATAAAAAGAGGGGGGGAAAAAAATCAATAAAATTTCCTACATAAAATGTTTTTAAATTATGCATGACAAAAACTATCATATGCAAAGTCAAAAAAAAAAAAAAACAACCTAACAAAAAAATTTCAATTCTTATAACAAAGACGATTTCACTAAAACACAGAGTTCATATGGGAATCCCCTGGTGGTCCAGTGGTTAGGACTCAGTGCTTTCATTGACAGGGGCCTGGTTTTAATCCCTAGTCAGGGAACTAAGATCCCACAAGCTATGAGGCACAGCCAAAAATAAAATAAAACCGTTCATAGAACAAAAAGCCCAACAACCCAACAGAAAAACTGACAAAGAATATTAACAGATTAATTCACAGAAAATACGAATAGCACTTTAGAAGAGATTCTCAACCTCACTCATAAGAGAAATGCAACTTAGAACTACACTAAAATTGGCACAGATCACAAAGTCTGATAACATATTCAGAGACAGGCAGTGGCAAAACAGACACTTTCCTGAAAAAAGTATAATTGGTAAAACCTCTAAAAGATGGCACAATTACAAATACATATATGTTACTTCCACACCTGTATTAAAAACACACTTGCAGATATACAACATGATATATGTAATACAATACTAGCAAAAACTGGAAATAAGTTAAATGTTCATCAATAGGGGACTACTGATATATACATATATATATCCTACACTGGAACAGTATGGGACCATAAAGAAAAAATTATGTGGCAGCTTTCTGAGCACTGATATGTAACAATCTGTATAATACACTATTAGTTTTTTTAAAAAATAGTACAGTTTATACATAATGTTTAACAAGTTATCATTTGTGTTTAACAGGAAAAAAGAATATAATCATATAATGATAGGAGAAGCATAAAATATAATTGATAACACTGGTTGTCCAAGCAGAGGGAAAGTGGGTATTTGGGACACAGAGTGGTATGAAGACTCTTCACTGTATCCTCTTATATACTGCTGAGTTGTAATCCATATATATTATCTATTTTTTTAAATAAAACTAACTTGGCAACCAACCCTCAAGCCTGGGTATCCATGACAGCCATTACCAGAAGTGGTGTGACATCGTGGTAAGGGAGTCAGTAATCCTGAACTCGAGGGTGGTTCTAACCACTTACTAGTGAGTAAGTCACGGAGTCCCTCTGAGCCTATTTCCTCTTCCATAAAATAGAAACATTTCCTGCATGCTTACCTCTGTGGGTTATTTTAAGAATCAGATGAAATTATGGATATAAAAGCTCTCTGAAAAATCAAAGTATTTTACGAATATAAAGTACGAACAGAAATACGGATGTCAAGAAAGGGATGTGGTTAGTGTTAAGACAACAAATTGATTGAGGCATTTTCTAATCTGAAGTAAAGAGACAGATTTAGAATTTATCTATCTAAACAGAGATAATAAAGTCACAGGAGTATAAGAGATCTCCAAAGAAAAACATTAAATAAATAGAATTATAGAACTGAAAAGGATCCTGAAAGTCATCTAAACCTTTGCTATGCAGTACTACCTGGGAACTTGGAAATGTGGAATTTCAGGTCCCACTACAGACCTGACTCAGTCAGAATCTACATTTTAACAAGCTCCCCTGGCAGTCTGTTTTACTAAACATTAATCTAAGCCATTTTACTTATTTTTTAGATAATAAAATTAAGGCCCTAAGTACACGGGCCCACCCATGTTTATGCTGTTAGTAAATACCAAATTCAAGATTTGCACCCAGGTCTGATCTCCTAGGCTGTGTGTGCATGTACACCATGCACGTGCTTGTTTCAAAACCTTCGCGACATCCTTGCCAGGCAGATATCCCATGCTCCAACTCTCATTTCTGATCAGCGATCCACCCCATCAATTCTTCCTTCACAATATCTCTGGCACATGTTTCTTCTTTTCCACACTTTTCATTTATTTTCCTAAAGCTATCGTTGCTTATAGTATGAAAAACCAGCTTCCTTCTTGTACCTATATTGACTTACTCTTCTGCAAACAAGAGCTCACTTACAAACTGTAAGTTCTATACAATTCTTTAAGAAAATACAAGCCATTGTGCTTTTTCTTGGGGAGGGAGGGCAGGGGGTGCTGAGGTGAATGGTATATAGGATCTTAGTTCCCAGACCAAGGATTGAACCTATGCCCCCTATAGTAGAAGCACAGAGTCCCAACCAGTGGACCACAAAGGAAGGACCCATTATGCATTAAATGTTAACATGCTAATTACAGGCAGAATCTATGTTTAAAATATACCAAGATTAGCAAACTGTAACTTCATAATCCTAACTCAGAACCTTCATGTTTTCATTTCCATTATTTCTTCCCATTACCTCTCCCTCTTTGCCCCAGAACTAACCCAGGCTTCGTTTCTCTAATAAGGTCCTCCCACTGTAATCAAGCTTTACTAAGTAAATCCAAAGGCCTTAAATCTTCTTTCCAGTACCATCTTCGATCCCAATCTGTTTCAATAAACTCACAACATTCACAAACATCCTCATGTTTCATAATTCTCTCCTATACACTGTACCCTAAGAAACCAAAGCATCGGAACATTTCCTGAGCACTCATGATATGCCCGGATCTACACAATGAAATAAAAGACCAAATACCTCTGACTGCCTCTCCCACACAAATTCAGTAAGATTAAGAGCCCTGGTCTCTGCCCCATTTCCACATCTACACCAAGAAGCTTTGACTTTTTTAAGACCAAATAATACGGGAAGACTTTGATAGATGCTCAGCCACAAGAGAAACAGATGAACAGGCAGATGAAGCCACCCATAACACAAGGACTAGCTCCTGTGCAGCAGCCAGCACACTGAAGCACCAGGGTAAACAGTTCCAGAGACTACTGCTGCTAAGTTGCTTCCGTCATGTCCGACTCTGTGCGACCCCACAGACGGCAGCCCAACAGGCTCCCCCGTCCCTGGGATTCTCCAGGCAAGAACACTGGAGTGGGTTGCCATTTCCTTCTCCAATGCATGAAAGGAAAAGTGAAAGTGAAGTCGCTCAGTCGTGTCCAACTCTTAGCGACCCCATGGACTGCGGCCCACCAGGCTCCTCCGTCCATGGGATTTTCCAGGCAAGAGTACTGGAGTGGGGTGCCTTTGTTCCAGAGACTACCAGCCACAAATTGAGTTCAGTTATATCAACCTGAGAAAAACAAAGGGCATGTGCTCCAGTCCAAAATCAGATTGTGAGCTATTTATTCCAATTTTATCAAACACTGGTTTTGTGCTGTGGTATAAACTCAGCTTATGCTATCCCAGCTCTGCTATCTCACTTCAAAGTTAAAGTCACTCAGTTGTGTCCAACTTTGAAGTCCATGGAATTCTCCAGGCCAGAATACTGGAATGGGTAGCCCTTCCCTTCTCCAGGGGATCTTCCCAACCCAGGGACCGAACCCAGGTCTCCTGCATTGCAGGCGGATTCTTTACCAGCTGAGCCACAAGGGAAGCCCAAGAATACTGGAGTGGGTAGCCTATCCCTTCTCCAGGAGATCTTCCCAACCCAGAGTTCCACACCTAGGTCTCCCGCATTGCAGGCAGATTCTTTCTGTCTGAGCCACCAGGAAAGCCCTGAAGAGTAAATGGAAGAACTGCAAAGCATGAAGACACAGTACTGTCACAAATGATAGTTCAAAAATATTACCATTATCACCAATCACCGTACAGCTGCTTCAGCTTTTAGTGGTCAGTTTACCTGTCGCTTCGAAATCTATCCACCTAGCCTGAGCAATACAGATTTATGAAGGTAGAGATAACAATGAAACTGGAAAACTATGTTTTAAATCCAAGAAGCTAACAGAGTGAGGTAGTGGGAAAAGCTCTGAATTTAAAGCCAAAATAGCTGGAGCATGAACTCTAGCTCTTCACTGTTCTTTTCTGGGCCTTGATTCTCTCACCTGTTAAGTGGGGCAGATGGTTCTAACTACTGGGGCTAAAAATACTACGAAAATGGTTCTAAAGACATTAGCTACTAAAAACAGAAGACAGCATGACGTAAGATAAAAAGGTAAGGACTTATATTTTGTCACAACTCTTGGCCCTTTTGTAGCCTCAATGACCATAAGCTCCTTAAGAACCAGAACTGTCTTTTTATCCCAAGCACAGCTACACAGACATTCAATAAATGTCTGTTGAAGGAATAAAGAAATGATGAATGATGAATATCTCACACTGCCTCACAGCTCAGGCCTCAGTCTCCCCTTATTTAGAAACTTCATCAGCAGTCTTCTCCTCACCACTCTCTGCTGCTGCTAAGTCACTTCAGTCGTGTCCGACTCTACGCGACCCCATGGACTGCAGCCCACCAGGCTCCTCCATCCATGGGATTTTCCAGGCAAGAGTACTGGAGTGGGGTGCCATTGCCTTCTCCGCACCACTCTCTACTCAACCACTTCTCTCATCATCAGTCTCTCCTCAAAACTATCCTCCCATCCTCACAGCACAATGCCAAGGGCAGACTGGTAAATGTGGAGAAAGTGCTGAGAGCAGGGAAATCAGTTTTACCACAATCATGGCACCAAGATTAGCTCAGACAAAAACCATCAATGGATGATAAACCTCATGGGGAGCTGGATATATGCATGGTCTCAAAGTGTCTCCCCAACAGTCTGTTTATTAGTTAGTTGCAAGGGCAGACACACATAAACAGAATTACATGTTTGAGAAATCAGATAATATCTTGACCAAGTGACCAAAATAAACATCACCAGTAAGGGACAAATGGACATCACATGCCTCCAGAAGTGATACCCTATGAAGGACACATCACCACACGTGAAATTTCAATTGAGAGGATGCATAATCTGAATCTAACCATGAGGAAATACCAGATACACAGAAAACGAATAGTCTATTTTAAAAAGGGAGGAAGCAGTCTATCTGTATTATGACATTGACACTAAAAAGAGACAAAGAAAAGTTATAGAAATGTTCTACCTCAAAGAAGAGATGAAACAACTAAATGGAATACCTCACTCTAGACTGGAGAAGGAATTGGTGAGCGAAATTTTCTATTAAGGACATTATGGGATCAACTGACAGAATATGAACCACAGATTAGATAAAAAGCATTATATCAATGTTAATTTACTGAAACTAAAAACTATACTTTGGATATAAAAGAGAACATACCTATTCTAAGAAATATATACTAAAGTATTTAAGGTCATAAAGTATGTAACTTCAAATGATTCACACACCAAAAAACCTTATCTATATCTGTATACACCTAGGAAGAGAGAGCTTGCAAATGATAAAGCAAATGGAATGTTAACAATAGATAACTCTGGGTAAAGGGTATAAAGGTGTTCTTGTGTAAGTTTTGCTTTTGCAATTTTTCAATAAGCTTGTAATTCTCTCTAAACAAAAAGTTTAAAAAAGCAAAGAAAAAAGGACTAGCTTGTACTAGCAGTAAAACCAGAAAAGGTGTAAAAGGTATAGAGATTGAGAAGGAAGAAATAAAACTGTCTTTGTTCAACAGATGATATGATCATTTATGTAGAAAATCTGAGAAAAATCAACCAAAAACTCCTGGATACACCAGCAACAAACAAGTAGAATTTGCATTTAGAATCATAATATCATTTACATTAATGCCCCTTCAAAGTGAAATCAGTTGCATCGGTGAAAGTTGCTCAGTCGTGTCTGACTCTTTGCGACCCCATGAACTACAGAGTCCACGGAACTCTCCTGGCCAGAATATTGGAGTAGGTAGCCTTTCCCTTCTCCAGGGGATCTTCCCAACCCAGGAATCGAACCCAGGTCTCCCACATTGCAGGCAGATTCTTTACCAGCTGAGCCACCAGGGAAGCCCCACATGAAATACCTGGGTATAAATCTAACAAAACAGGAACAAGATCTACAGGAAAACTATACAACTCTAATGAACGATAGCAAAGAACAACCAAATACATGGAGAAACACTATATATTCATGGATAGGAAGATGAAATATTGTCAAGATGTCAATTCTTTCCAATTTGATCTATAGATTCAATGCAATCTCTATTAAAACTCTAGCGAGATATTTTTTGTGAACACTGACAAACTAAATAAACAAGTAAATCAAAGGAGCAGAATACAGAGCTAGAAAGAGACCACATAAGTATAGTTAACTGATCTTTGACAAAGGAGCAAAGCCCATACAACAGAGCAAAGATGGTCTTTTCAACAAATGGTGCTGAAATAACTGGATTTCATGCAAAAAAAAAAAAAGAATCTAGACCAAACCTTACACCTTTTACAGAAACCAACTCAAAATGGACCATACACTTAAAGGTAAAAATGCAAAACTATAAAATTCAGAGCAGATAACATAGAAGAAATCTAGGTGACCTTGGGAATGGCAACTACTTTTCAGATACAACACCAAACACTCTCTCCATGAAAAAAAAATTGATAAATTGGACTTCATTAAAATTTAAAACTTCTGTTCTCTGAAAAACAATGTCAGAAGAATGAGAAAGCAAGCTACAGAGGAAAATATATGCAAAAGACACATCTGACAAAGGACTGTTACCCAAAATATACAAAGACTCATAAACTCAACAATAAAAAAACAAAAACAACCTGAATGAAAAATGGGCCAAAGACCTTAACAGACCCCTCACCAAGTAATATACATAAGCAGTAAATAAACATATGAAAAGAGGTTCCACATCATTTTTCACTAGGGAAATGCAAACTATAACAACATGATACCGCTGATACTGCTAAGTCTCTTCAGTCGTGTCCAACTCTGTGCAATCCTGTAGACGGCAGCCCACCAGGCTCCCCCGTCCCTGGGATTCTCCAGGCAAGAACACTGGAGTGGGTTGCCATTTCCTTCTCCAATGCATGAAAGTGAAAAGTGAAAGTGAAGTCACTCAGTCGTGCCCAACTCTTAGCGACCCCATGGACTGCAGCCTAGCAGGCTCCTCCATCCATGGGATTTTCCAGGCAAGTGTACTGGAGTGGGGTGCCATTGCCTTTTCTGACATGATACCACTACACACCTACTAAAAAACCCAAAATCCAGAATACTGACACCACCAAATGCTGACAAGGATGTGGAACAATTTTCACTCACTGCTAGTGGGAATGTGAACTGATACAGTCATTTTGAAAGTCAGTTTGGCAGCTTCTTATGAAATTAAACTTGTAACATAAAATGCTCTTAACATACATCGCAGGCATTGTGCTCCTTGATATTTACTCAGAGGAGCTGTATGATTCCAGCTATGACTTTGTGGAACAGGCAAGACTTAGAAGACAGTAAAAGAATCAGTGGTTGCCAAGGGTTAAAAGACCGGGAGGTGTGGTATAGTGCAAAGGATTTTTCAGGTAGTGAAACTACTCTGCATCACACTACACTGGTGAACACATATTATTATATGTATGGTCAAAACCAAGAATGTACAATACCAAAGGTAATTCAGTTCAGCCGCTCAGTTGTGTCCAACTCTTTGCGACCCCATGAACCGCAGCACGCCAGGCCTCCCTGTCCATCACCAACTGCCAGAGTACACCCAAACTCATGTCCATTGAGTCAGTGATGCCATCCAACCATCTCATCCTCTGTCGTCCCCTTCTCCTCCTGCCCTCAATCTTTCCCAGCATCCGGGTCTTTTCCAATGAGTCAGCTCTTTGCATCAGGTGGCCAAAGTACTGGAGTTTCAGCTTTAGCATCATTTCTTCCAAAGAAATCCTAGGGCTGATCTCCTTCAGAAGGGACTGGCTGGATCTCCTTGCAGTCCAAGGGACTCTCAAGAGTCTTCTCCAACACCACAGTTCAAAAGCATCAATTCTTCCGCACTCAGCTTTCTTTAGAGTCCAACTCTCACGTCCATACATGACTACTGGAAAAACCATAGCCTTGATTAGACAGACCTTTGTTGACAAAGTGATGTCTCTGCTTTTTCATATGCTATCTAGGTTGGTTACAGCTTTTCTTCCAAGGAGCAAGCGTCTTTTCATTTCATGGCTGCAATCACCATCTGCAGTGCTTCTGGAGCCCCCAAAAATAGTCAGCCACTGTTTCCATTGTTTCCCCATCTATTTGCTATGAAGTGATGGGACCGGATGCCATGATCTTAGTTTTCTGAATGTTGAGCTTTAAGCCAACTTTTTCACTCTCCTCTTTCACTTTTATCAAAAGGCCCTTTAGTTCTTCTTCACTTTCTGCCATAAGGGTGGAGGTAAACCCTAGTGTAAACGATGAACCACATTGATGATGTGTGAGAAATGTATAACTGCAGTGGAAGAAGCTGCTAACGGGGGAGGCTACGCCTTCCCAAGTGGCTCAGTGGTAAAGAAACCACCTGTAATGCTGGAGACCGCGGTTCCATCCCTTGGTCGGGAAGATCCCCGTGGAGAAGGAAATGGCAACCCATTCCAGTATTCTTGCCTGGGAAATCTCAAAGACAGAGGACCCTGGCGGGCTACAGTCTATGAAGTCACAAAACAGTCAGACACAACTTAGCAGCTAAAAACAAAAATGTAAATGCAGGGGCAGAAAGTATTTGGAAAATCTCTGTAACTTCTGCTCAATTTTGCTGTGAACCTGAAGTTGCTCTAAAAACTAAAGTCTATTAAAAAAAGTCCTCCCCTCTACCTTGAGGACAATGTCCAAATTTCAAAGCAGGGCATACATGGCCCTTTATATCTGATCCCAAACTACACCTCTCCAGCTTGTTTCCACCATTCTCCTCCAAGAACCTTAAACTCCAGCCTCGTGCAATTTATCTGCCATTCCCTTCTACACCTACTTACCTTTCTGCTCAAGCTGGTGTCTCTGCTTGACTGCTTTTTCTACTCTCTTCCACCTCAGCACTTAATTCAAACCATCTCTTACATTATACTAAAATGGTCTGCTGATATAGTTGCCTTAACCATTAGATTACAAATCCCTCCAGGACGAAGACAGTGCCTTCTTTATCCTGTATCCTCAGAGCCTGACAAACAGCAGTAGTAGCAGCAGTGACAGTAACAGCGAACATTTCCTGAGCACGGAGCACTTACTACATACCAAGCACCTCTGCAGGCAAACTTACGACCCACGTAATTCTTTCAACAACCCTACAGGATAGGTATTATTCTGCCCTTTTGATCTGAGCTTCCCAGAGGCACAGGGAGAGTAAGTAACTTCCAGACTGCCAACTAGGAAGGATCTGAGTCAGTATTTGAATCCAAGCATCCGGCTCTAGAAAACAATATTCTTCACTACTGTGGTACACATGGTAGAAACTAAAAAAAAAAAAAAAATCTGTTAAACAAATGACAGTGTAGAACAGAGGTGAGCACAATATTTGTGGAATGAAAATGATAGGGACAAAAAGGAAAACAACTGACAAGCGAGGAAATGGAGGCACACAGAGGTTCAAGATGTGTAGAGATACAGATAACCCAACCTTCTCACTGTGAAGTCAAGAACCAAAGACCAGAACATATGCTTTTCCCAAAGACACCTTAGTTATACTCAGAACCAGCCTTACAAGTCTTCCTATCATACCATATTAAGGAAATAATTATGTGCTTTTGAGAATTTGTAAAATCATATTCAGAGATATTCTGGTACTCCAACAATAAGAGAAGTTGGAAAAAGAAGTACACCAGAGTCTAATGCAGTATTTGGTACACAGCAGAGATTTAATATCTAATTAAAAATTTCCATTTTGTAATAGATTTTATGTTTACTTCTAAGTAACAACTTATTTATTTTTGATACAGTATCTAAAATACACTGTATATCTTACTAGTTTATTAAAGAGGGTATTGATAAAGTAAACTTTTCTTGAAAATACAAGGTAAGAATAGTGAGTAGTAATTTTTAGTAATTTTCAGGTAGTTTCAAAATATCCAAATTTGTGAAAAAATGCAGTTAATGTACAATTAAGAAATTCTGCAATTCTAGTGTCCCCATCTAATAATTAGATTGATTTCTTCCGGTAGAAATACATGAATATTATATGTAAACCAGTCACTCCAGAGCACCAGGACAACTGTTATTAACAGGACAATTTTATTACTTAAATACCTTCCATGTAGGATAAACTCCATTCATGAAAACAAACCTGAAATACCTACATCATATACATGATGGGACCAACTCTAATCCATACTGAGTACAGTCCTGTCAAATATCCTAGACCTTAAATGAGCACCCCACAGCTTACCTGCCTAGGTTGCTTTGTGATCTATTTTCAAAATGAAAAATTAGACAGTCTTCCTCATGTTGTTGCTTCTCATATATACCCTGATAGTAACATTTTAGTGGATGAAAGCCCTGCCAGTTTTCTCAATGACGTTATTCGTTAACGTGGGCAAAATTTTAAAACACAGCTTTTTCATACTGCTAAATTATTTTCATGTTGTATTTTTTTTTTAAGTTTAGTTTTCCTGTATTAGCTCTTATACAAAAAGAGACTGGAATTGTGACAGGTAAAATTTCAGATCCTCTGAAAGACATAATTAGATTGAAGGAAACAAGACATATAAATTGCTAATCCCATATTTAACATAAATCAAAGGAGTTACTTTATAAATACCTGTTGAGAAAACAGATTACTCAATTAATTTCTTCCACTTCTGGACTTGCAACTATTTACTTTTGACATAGGCTAACATGGACACATGAATTACTTGTAATCCAGTAAAGCTCTCAGTTAAAAAAATACAGTCATGTTAAAAGAGGACCAAGTTTTTCCAGAAAAAAAAACATACTACAAAAGTCTGATTTCCATTCTCACTCATTTTTATCTTCTCTTTCTTCTTACCCAGGAAGCTACTGAAAAAAGCCAAAGGTAGCCACCACCTTCAATTTCCTTGTTTTCCCTATTATTTTCAAAAACATCTGAGGGTACCTGGTAAGATATTGTAACAACCATGGTGGGGAAAAGAGCCAATGGATCAACAAACAGATTCATCAGTGCTGGGTTCTAATGCTCAACTTTCTCACCTTCTCAACCAATAAATGCACTTGACTCCAGTTTTTGATAACTAGTAAATGACGTCTACAGCAGTCAGCATAAATAAAATTTCTGACAACAGAAAACCCATGATTAACAGATGATTGCTGTTTTAGAAACTTGAAGAGGTAAAGAATCAAGACTTCTTAAGTGAGATATTCAAAAAAGGATAAGCATGGTAAGTACCAAGGGACAAACAGGAAGACTGATCACTCAAATTACAGAGGGACATTCCAAAGTTTCACTAATACACACTACAAAAGGGGACAAGCAGCCTGAGACCGCAGCCTGCGACGCGAAGTAAGTTTAAAATACAGCCTTTCCCACATTTTACCTCTAGCCTAAAATTCCCAAAGTTGTAGGGATAATGTGTCAAAGCCCAGAGACAAGTTTAAGAAACAAATTCTCAAAACACCAAGCCAAGCAGAGGGAAACTGTTCATGGGAGTTACAGGATCTGGTCAGGTCTCTGCCACTAACAGGAAGAGCAGGGCACTCAAATCATAGTTGTTAAGTTAATACTCTTTACTGACTCCTTTAGGATGGAAATAAGTGGAGGGACCAAATCTCTGGCCAGGGGAATAGTTCACCTCTGAGGGCTTCAGATTTTGCATCTATAAAATTCTACGATTCAAAATTCATGCTTTGATCTTAAAATAAGATGGGAAACAAGGTAGTTGTTGCTTAGATGCTAAATTGTGTCCAACCGTCCCCATGGATGTATAGTCCGCCAGGCTCCCCTGTCTATGGGACTTCCCAGGCAAGAACACTGGTGGGAGTTGCCATTTCCTCCTCCAGAGGATCTTCCCCAACCAGGGATCAAACCCATAGCTCCTGCATTGCAGGCAGATTCTTTACTGCTGAGCCACCAGGGAAGCCAGAAAACAAGGTCAGGTAATATTAAACCGAAAAGGTATAATACAAATATGTTTTTGAAAAAAATCCCAATGTCAAGTTTCCCTTCTCCATGTGCTCCTCTACATACATAATCTAAGAACCCAACTCCTAAAATACAAGACATTAAAAAAAACTTTCACTTAGACATTACTGATGCCATTAAACCTAAAGGTATAAAGCCTAAACTGTTTCAACCCCTCTCTTAATATAGATCTGTCTTTAGTTTCTCTAAATCACCCCTAGTTTGTACCTGCACACCCTAGAGCACATTAAAAATGACAAGTATTTCTTTTTCCTCCAGTAGTGATATGTCTACTGATGAAAATACACATATTATCAAAAATATACACTTGGAAACTATGAAAACCTAATTTTTTTCTTAATTTTATTACTCATTCAGGCCCAGCTTACTAGTTTCAATTCTGCTCTTGCTCTATTTCCAGTCAGTTTCACTTCTGAATTTTCTGCCACAAAGCTAAGAATTGTAACCCAGTAGATAAATTTTAAAGTTAACACTGAATAAGAACACAGCTTTTCCTTTCAAAGGAAAATTAAACATTTTCACCAAAAAAAAAAAAAAAAAAAAAATTAAAACCTTAAATAGCCTAATGGCATTTTATCACATAAAAATAATAATTTGGGGATGCTGGTATTTTGTTTCTGAAGCTTCCTCACAGTTTTGTTTACAAAAAGCAAAGCAGCTCAAAAATTGCCATCATTTTCTTGTACAGCTATATAACACACCCATATACTTGTTTCTGAGTCACGAGGAAGGAGCTCAACAAATATTTGTGGAAGGAATAAAAATATATAACATTGCACAGGGCATATGTTCCCAGTAAAATACAGTTTTCCCTCTGCCTTCAGTGGCCTTGTAAAGGAAAAAGATCTTTTGAACACATAATAAGAAGATGATTAAATCAGACAGACAAAAGATATCTAACAAACAGAAACATCAAGGGAAAATAAATATATCACACACAGCTAAATTAAGCTTCTAGCATTTTTGCTTTTAGCAAAATCTTGTGCTTCCAGCATTTTTTCTTGTATGTGTTTCAATCCCATTTCCTTCCTTTCTTTAGGCTGTTAAATTCTTCAAAGGGATGATTCATATACAAATAAAATTTTAAAATAAAAAGTATACTGAGCTCCTATTATGTAATCAGCACAGTGCTATGTACAGATGCTGTGGGAAATAAAATAAAAAGCATGATTATCTCAAACCTTGAAATAACTTCAAGCTTCTGTTTTTAACCAGAACCTTGCAAAGAATAGGTATCTATGGTAAGTGGGAATCAAAGACCTAACCTGAAGTCCCTGTGGTGACATCCTGTGTGACTCTGAGAAAGCTACCCAGACTTTAGCTTCCTCATCTGTAAAAGGAAGTGGTTACTGGTAGGACTCTCCCATGCAAAAGAATTCCAAATAATTTATGTAGATACTCTGCCCTCAAGGAGGGGGAGCATCAATTCCCACTCCTAAAGTGTGGACTGGATACAGTGACTTCCTCCCAAAGAGGACAGCATGGAGGAACGAGTGGGAAAGAGTAATCTTACAGCAGAGAAACCTGACAAAAAACAGCCTCAATGGTGATGACAAAGGTTAACATCAATAGGGATAAGTCATGTTAATAGTACGTACACTTGATACAATAAGATGAAAATGGCACTTTACCTATCCAGGCTATCTCCCCAATCTAATCATGAGGGAAAAAAAAAAAACCCACCAAATTCCCATAGAAAGGCATCCTACAAAATACCTCAGTACTCAAAACTATCAAGGTCATCAAAAAGAAGTCTGAGGAACTGTTACAGCCAAGGGGAGACTAAATACAATGTGGTGTGCACGACGAGATCTTGAAAAAGTGTATTCAGTTCAGTTCAGTTGCTCAGTCGTGTCTGACCCCATGAATCGCAGCACGCCAGGCCTCCCTGTCCATCACCAACTCCCGGAGTTCACTCAAACTCACATCCATTGAGTCAGTGATGCCATCCAACCATCTCATCCTCTGTCACCCTTTCTCCTCCTGCCCCCAGTCCCTCCCAGCATCAGAGTCTTTTCCAATGAGTCAACTCTTCGCATCAGGTGGCCAAAGTACTGGAGTTTCAGCTTTAGCATCATTTCTTCCAAAGAAATCCTAGGGCTGATCTCCTTCAGAAGGGACTGGCTGGATCTCCTTGCAGTCCAAGGGACTCTCAAGAGTCTTCTCCAACACCACAGTTCAAAAGCATCAATTCTTCGGCGCTCAGCTTTCTTCACAGTCCAACTCTCACATCCATACATGACCACAGGAAAAACCATAGCCTTGACTAGACGGACCTTTGTTGGCAAAGTAATGTCTCTGCTTTTGAATATGCTATCTAGGCTGGTCATAACTTTCCTTCCACGGAGTAAGCGTCTTTTAATTTCATGGCTGCAGTCACCATCTGCAGTGATTTTGGAGCCCCAAAAAATAAAGTCTGACACTGTTTCCACTGTTTCCCCATCTATCTGCCATGAAGTGATGGGACCAGATGCCATGATCTTTGTCTTCTGAATGTTGAGCTTTAAGCCAACTTTTTCACTCTCCACTTTACCTTTCATCAAGAGGCTTTTGAGTTCCTCTTCACTTTCTGCCATAAGGGTGGTATCATCTGCATATCTGAGGTTATTGATATTTCTCCCGGCAATCTTGATTCCAGCTTGTGCTTCTTCCAGCCCAGCGTTTCTCATGATGTACTCTGCATATAAGTTAAATAAGCAGGGTGACAATATACAGCCTTGACGTACTCCTTTTCCTATTTGGAACCAGTCTGTTGTTCCATGTCCAGTTCTAACTGTTGCTTCCTGACCTGCATATAGGTTTCTCAAGAGGCAGGTCAGGTGGTCTGGTATTCCCATCTCTTTCAGAATTTTCCACAGATTAGGTAAACACTAAAGATCCACCAACAGATGAATGGGTAAACAGAATGTAGTATTTAAACACAAAGGAACACTAGTCAGCCTTAAAAGAAATGAAATTCTGACACATGCTACAACTTGGATGAATGTTGAAAACATTATGCTGAATGAAATAAAAAAGCAAATATTGTATAATTCCCTTATATGAAGGATGTAGAATAAGCAAATTCATAGAGACAGAAAGTGGAACAGAGCTTACCAGGAGCTGGGGGAAGGAAGAATGGGGAGTTGTTTAAAGAGTATAGTTTCTGTTTGAGATGACGAAAAATTCCAGAAATGGATAGTAGTGATGTTTGCACAACATTGAGGATGTACTTAATGCCATTGGATTAGACTTAAAAATGATTACAACAGAAAATTTTATATCATGTGTATCTTACAACAATTTCCTTTTGGGATCTTTTTTATGTGCACCACTTTCTTATTATAAATTTTATTTATTTTTTAATTGGAGGATAATTGCTTTACAATATTGTGTGGGTTTCTGCCATATACCCAGATGAACCAGTCATAGGTACACGTGTCCCCTCCCTCTTGTGCCTCCCTCCCACCTTCCCGGCATCTTACCCCTCTAGGCTGTCATCACAGGGCACCGGGTTTGAGCTCCCTGTGCCATAGAGCAAATTTCCACTGGCTATCTAATTTTGCATATGGTAATGTATATGGTTCAGTGCTACTCTCTCATTTCGTCCCATCCTCTCCTTCCCCCACTATGTCCTGATGTGGACCATTTGTAAAGGCTTTTATTGAATTTGTTACAACACTGCTTTGTTATGTATTTTGGTTTCTTGGTCTCGAGTCACGTTGGGTCTTAGCTCCGCAACCAGGAATGGAACCCTGCTTTGAAAGGCGAAGTCGTAACCAATGGACTGCCAGAGAAGTACCTTCAGCCAGGGAAATCCCAACACAATTTTTTAAATGACAGAAATTTGATAAAATAAAGGCCTTAGTTAATAATAACATATCAATACTGGTTCTTCAATTGTAACAAATGTACCATATTAATGAAAGATGTTAAGAATAGAGGAAAATGGGTATACAGTATGAAATCTTCTGTACTATCCTCAATTTGTCCATAAATCTAAAATTGTTCTAAAAAATAAAATCTATTTTTAAAAATTCAAGGAAGCACTGATATATAATAGCACTAATTATAATATATAACAGCACTAATATACCCCACTTCCTTCCAAAAAATGACAAGAAAAATGCTCTTCAAATGAATGAAAAAACACAAGTAAGTAATCAGAAAAATTAATGCCAGGGACATAAACAAGCAAGTCGCAAAAGAAAATGCTACACAGATCTATTCAAAAATACTGAAACTCAGACTCCCCTGGTTGATCAGTTGTTAAGAATCCCCCTGCCAGTGCAGGAGACACAGATTGGATACCTGGTCCAGGATGATTTCTCATGCCTCAGAGCAACTAAGCCCGTGCACCACAACTACTGAGCCCATGCGCCGCAACGACTGAAGCCTGTGAACCCTAGAGCCCATGCTCCACAAGAGAAGCCACCGCAATGAGAAGTCTGTGCTTCACAACTAGAGAGCAGCCCACACTTGCTGCAACTAGAGAAGGCCTGGGTGCAGCAATGAAGACTCAGCACAGCCAAAAATAAATACATAAAATTTTTTTAAAAAAACATTGAAACTCATAGGGTTGTGTAAGGATAAATGAGTTCATTGTCCCCTTCTCCTCCTGTCCTCAATCTTTTTTGAGGGCAGGCGGAGAAGGAGGGCAACAGAGGATGAGATGGTTGGATGGCATCACTGACTCAATAGACAGGAGTCTGAGCAAACTCCGGGAGAAAGTGAAGGACAGGGAAGCCTTGCATGATGCCGTCCACAGGGTCACAAAGAACTGGACATGACTCAGCAGAGAACAACAACAAAACTTTGCGTAGTGCTTGCATACAATAAATGAAGCTACTAAAACATTAATAATTAAAGAAACACAAATCTAAATAACAAAAACATGTGTATGTATTATATGGGTGGTATATATGTGCATATTTATATGTGTAAGTGTGTGTATACATATTCTTCAACTGATTTCCAAGATACCTGTATATGGATATTCACTGCAACAATGTAACACAGAATAACTGGAAACAGACCAAAAATCTATTAATGGGGTTTAAACAAACATCACCAGTCACTTAGTAGCTCAGTCAACTCTTTGAGATCCCAAGGACTATAATCTGCCAGGCTCCTCTGTCCAAAGGATTCTCCAGGCAAGAAGACTGGAGTGAGTTGCCATTTCCTTCTCCAGGGGAACTTCCTGACCCAGGGATTGAAACCTCATCTCCCGCATTATAAGGCTGATTCTTCACCACTGAGCCACCTGCTGCTGCTGCTGCTGCTAAGTCACTTCAGTCGTGTCCGACTCTGTGCAACCCCATAGATGGCAGCCCACCAGGCTCCCCCGTCCCTGGGATTCTCAAGGCAAGAACATTGGAGTGGGTTGCCATTTCCTTCTCCAATGCATGAAAGTGAAGAGTGAAAGTGAAGTCGCTCAGTCGTGTGCGACTCTTAATGACCCCATGGACTGCAGCCTACCAGGCTCCTACATCCATGGGATTTTCTAGGCAAGAGTTCTGGAGTGGGGTGCTACTGCCTTCTCCGACTGAGCCACCTGGGAAGCCCCTAAACAAACATAACTAAACATTATTATACAAAAATGTGGTAGATGAAGGTATACTGACCACGACAACTGTCTAAGAAAGGTAATAATGAATTGTAAAGTTATTTTAATGGAAGGGATTAAACTAGGTTAAGACTATACCTATATGCAAAATGTTTGTGTATGTGGTCACTACTATGTATGTGTATGTGCTTAGTTGCTCAGTTGTGTCCAACTCTTTGTGACCCCATGGACTGCAGCCCACCAGGCTCTTCTGTCCGTGGGATTCTCCAGGCAAGAATACTGGAGTGGGCTGCCATGCCCTCCTCCAGGGGATCATCCCAACTCAGGGATCGAACCCAGGTCTTCTGCATTGCAGGCAGATTCTTTACCATCTGAGCCACCAGGGAAGCCCTAAACAATCACTAAAGAGCCTCCCCAGCTCTAAGTATCTGAGGAATGTAGTTAGGTTATACCCAAAGGAGGAAGCCTTTGGGGAGGAAAGAAACGCTCTCAAACTTTTAAGGACATTATAAATACCTCTATCACAAAACACACATTTTTATTTCAAAATGCCTAAACCTAAGGTATGAAGGAAGTTATTCTTCAGATGAGCTTATATTCACTAGAAAATTACAAACGTCAACCAAAAATTAAAAAGAAAAAACAAGTCTTCAAAATGCATGACTAGTTCATGCTTAAATTACAGGTAACGTAAGATCATAAAGAAGCAAAAGAAGACAAATTAAGTAGCAGTCCCATCTGACACAATTAAGTAGCTATTATGCACTGCAGTTAGTACTCATACATATAAAGGTTCAGGATTTCTGCAGAGTTAACTCGATTTTTTTTTTTTTTTAAAGAAAAGTGGATCAAAGTAAAAATTATTAGTTAGGTCTTATAGTTTTGTGGGCTTTCTTTGAGCCAAAACAAAACAAATCGTTTTTCTGGAGGCAGATTGGGGGTACGGGGAGTCCAACACTTTGGGAACTAATATACAGTAAACTAAAATTTTAAACAATACAGCCACTAGAATCAGTGGTACTTAAGGAAGACTGAGATGAGATAAATCAGTAAGCAATAGAAGGGATACACTCTCAGTTCAGTTGCTCAGTTGTGTCTGATTCTTTGTGACCCCATGGACTGCAGCATACCAGGCCTCCCTGTCCATCACCAACTCATGGAGTTTACTCAAACTCATAACCATTGATTGAATCGGTGATGCTATCCAACCATCTCATCATCTGTTGTCCCTTTCTCCTCCTGCCTTCAATCATTCCCAGCATCAGGGATCACATGCACTATACAGTCCATGGAATTCTCTAGGCCAGAATGCTGGAGTGGGTAGCCTTTCCCTTCTCCAGGGGATCTTCCCAACCCAGGGATCAAACCCAGGTCTCCCACATTGCAGGCGGATTCTTCACCAGCTGAGCCACAAGGGAAGCCCGGGATACTCTCTATCCTAAAACAAAAATATATCCTAGAACTGTAGTTTCAACCAGAAGTAATTTTGCTCCCTATGAGACATTTGACAACATCTAAAGACAATTTTTGATTGTCAGGCCTGAGATGGTCCTGCTGGTATATTGCGGGTAGAGGCCACGGAGGTGACGAAATACTTTATAGACCCACCAACAAACCCAAATGTCAACAGTACTGAGGTTGAAAAACTCTGCCTTAGAAATAGGCTGGGGATAGTGGGGAGAAACCACTGAATGTGTGCTTGGATATAATCAATTTTATCGTGAAAATCTTAAATCAACAGGATCTTTTTTATGTTTAAAGATACTGACATCTTATCAAATAGCATGTAATCTATTAAAATGACACAATTTTCAAAGTGTTATTTAAAAGAAAGTTAACTGGATTTCCAATTTATCTAAAGCTTTGAAATTCTGCAAAAGCCATAGTATTATTGTTAATAATAATACTAAAAAATGTTTTTACATATACACACATTCTCTGACTCTCACAAACAATATTGGGCAAAAGAATAATACCTTTTTGTGTGATTCCATTTATACACAGTTTCAAGAACAGGCAAAAACTTTTCTCTTATACATCAGAACAGTAGTTCCTTTGGAGAGAAAGGCAGACATGAGAGAGGACGTAAGGAGGACTTCTGGGATGGTAATAATTTTGTATTTCTTAATCTGGGTAGCACTTACATAACTTTGTTTGTTTTGTGACGCTTCATCATGCTGTGTACTAATAACTGGTACACTTGACTGTATACCGATAACACTTTAACAAAAATGTTTACTTTTTTAAATGTTATATATTTATATCCTAAAATTTTGAGCATTTTGACCCAGAAAGCAAAATTAATGTCAAAAGCAAAAGTAAAAGTGCTTTTGCTGTACAGGCTGCCTTCCAAGAATTCAAGAAGGATGACACCCCCAGAAAGCTGTAAATAGCATACTCAGTGATCATACAGCATTCAGCCGTACACTTAAGCCACTATATATCCCTTGGCACAAACCCCAAAACTGGACAAATGCTTACAAATGCAGTTGGATTTATTCCATGGGCAGTTTGTTTGGATTATTTCCCCCAACGTTAAACTGGGAACTGTTATCAGAGAACAGGCTCTATGAAACAAATGATGCTTTCTCTTTCCTAATCCCACAGTTTCCCAAAGCTCTCCCAAACTAAACCTCTCTTGGCTCCTCCTTCAGAATTTCTGCACCCATCACTGCCTCTCCCAGTATCCACTCTCACAATCCACCAACACACACACATACACACAAAACACACGAAAATTCACATTAATGCTCATTCCAGAGGCTAGTCTCCCTCTCCCCCAGACTTTCACTCTCCCCTAGAAACCTTGTAAATACAATCCAAACTTCACTACCCTCAAATTCATATTCTCCACAAACTTCCTTCCCAACAGCACCACAAAACCAGGGTCCATGCTCTCCCAGTATCTTAAATCCTCTCTCCCACCGCACTAAAAGCCCTTGCTTCTGCAAACAACTCAGCTCCATGGCCACCGCTGTAGCTCTGATCTCCACCTTTCTTGCCCTTTAGCAGCCTCCACATACCCACACTTTCCTGTATTCAAATCCAGCCCATCTCCCCTCCACCCTCTGCCCCCAACCTCTGTTCTCTTCTGTCTGACTCTTTCCTAAGACAGTGATGGGAAGTTGGAGGAAGGGTGTAGAGGAAAGTACTCTGTTCCACGTGAAAACAGTGGAGAAAAGATTGCTCAAGTCTGCAGCACAACCACCACGTGCAGGGACTACAGTCTGAGGCTGGATTCTGAAACCCGGCCTCACCAATTACTAATTGCAAAGCTTTGGGCAGACGATTTTACATATTTAAGCCTCTGTCTCCAGAACTACAAAATGGAACTAATAAAAAATAGCCACCTCCCAGAGTTGGGAGATTGAATCAACTCCCTGCCAGCTGAGCACTTGGCACAAACCCAACACGGTAGACTCTTAACAACTGGTTATTTTTCTTAGGTCCTCTTTGTGGATGGGGGGAAATGAAAGGTACTTTCGTTCAGTCTCTTAAATGCCAAACTTCCTGCAAAGTCTCTTCCTGCGGGATAGCAAGAAGGCAGGGGAAAGAAGTACTCTACAGATAAGTCTGTGATACAAAGAGTTTTGTCAGGTCCCCAAACTCGCTGTTCTCTATTATCTGCTTACAGTGCGGATCCAAGTTGGATCCAAGAAGCTCTGCACGCCTTGGTAAAGGATAGGGAAGGCGTGAATATGTACTGTACGTTAAATGTTCTTTCTTCCACAGTTACTCTTTTGAAGGAACGTAGCAGCACCCTTCAAATTGCTAAAGTGCCTTCTTTGGGGGGTCGGAGAATAGGAAGGAAACCCGAAATCCCAAAGGATTTTTCTTGAGAAATTTATAGGAGTACTTCATAATAAGGAGAGATTAAAAGCAAATGCGGGAAACCTCATTTCTCCCGCAGCAGAGAGCACCAGTTTGTCAGCAAGTAAATGAGTTAAAAATGAAAAAGCGCTTTCCCCATCTCTCCTGGGATACCAGGGCTTCCCCGGGTCCCTTCCCAAGAGGGATAAAGCGGAGGGTCTGCGCCAGGGAATCCCCAGCTCCCTACGTGGGGAGAGGCGGGGCCCGGGGAGTTTCAGTGAGTCCCTTCCCAACCCATCTCCGGTAACGGGATGGCTCCTGGGACTCGAAGATCACCCAGAGATTCGGCCATCCCTGGATCCCTCCCCTCCGAAGACCTCCGGACAGCCCTCCTGAGTCCTCGGAGTTCTCCCCGGCCAATTCTCCCCGTCTCCCGGCTGGCACTGGGTCAGCCCGCGGCCCACGGAGATCCCTCACGGGCCTCCTCCCGACCCCTACAGAGCGCCGCGAGCCCGCGGGGTTACCTGCTGAGACGGCAGCTCCACATGCAGGGCCCGCGCGGCAGAACCTGGAGGCAGCGCGGCGGCCGGGCCCGTGGGCGGCGGGGGGAGTGGGCCCCCGACAGACGCTGAAGCGTTCATCTTGACCCAGGGGCCGCCAAGCGGCGGGACCGACGCTCCTCCGGCATCCGCCACAACCGCCGAGTCACGACCCGCCGAGACCCTGCAGTCCAAAAACCAACCAACCTAGAGGCAGGACCGTTCTACCCCACCTCCAGCCGCCGCCGCTGGCTAAGGAAGAGCCATATTACCGCAGTGCAACCCCCACCACCCGCTGAGACCTGGCTTGCCTATTGGTTCAGCTTCCATGGGGGCGGGACCAAACGACAAAAAGAGGACGCGCTATTGGGCAGAAGATTTGTCCGTCGCCAGCAGAAATAGACAGGGAGGCGGAGGGACCCAGGGATGGCCTAAATTGCGTCTGTCAAACCAGGGTGAAACCTAGGCGTTGCTTCTTTTTTCCCCAGTCTAATTGGTTCTCTCACTACCACAGGGCGGGGTCTCCTGGAGGAGCCGCAAGGACCATTGCTCGAGGTCGCCGTCAGTTGTCAGTAAAGGAAAAGAGGGGCGGAGTCCGACTAGGTAGACCGGCGCCTGGGCTCCGGTGTCACGTGCAGGAGGCAGGAGAGTCACCTGATTAGTGAGAGTCAGTTTTGGGAGCCACTTCCGCCCTAACCTAGTTGCCATGGTAACCGGCCTCCCTAGGAGGGCGGGGACCCATTTGGCGCCAGCAGGGGCGCGATGGTCTGTCTGTCTGTAGTTGAAGATTCCCTGAACAGTCTTTAACTAGGGGCTTCCGCCAACGTGTGAGGATTGAAAAGGAATACTTTACGGTTCGGCAGAAAGCCACCACGCAGGATGCCCTGAGACCAGAAACTTGTCGGGCAATGCCGCCAGCTCCACCCACGACCAATTCCTACCCATAAGTCCCCGCCCCTCCGCATACTCCACTAACTGGTAGGATGAGGCAGGCACCCAGGATGCTGTTTCACTTATGTGAGTGGGTTGTTTATGCTTTCCCTGGAAAGCCTTTCCTATGTTCTTTGCTCCTCCTGACTAATTCTTACTTAGCTATCAAATTTCATCTTGTGTCGGGATCCCAAAAGGCTTCTCAGACTCACTCTGGGACCCTGCGTTAGAAAACTTGCCTCTACCACATTCCTGATTATTCTGTTGCATTCAATTGTATTTTAATGTGTGTAACACACTTGGACAATCACACATACCCTTCCCGCAAACACACACTGTTAATTTCTCAAGCAAAAGAACCTTTTCTGATTCATTTCTGGATTCCCAGTACTTAGCAGAGAATCAGGACATGTGTTTTTGAAGCGAAGGCACAATTTAAATGACACCTCTTCCGTGAAGACCTCCTTGGATTATAATGATAACATCTATAGAATTGCTCGGAGAAGGCAATGGCACCCCACTCCAGTACTCTTGCCTGGAAAATCCCATGGACGGAGGAGCCTGGTAGGCTGCAGTCCATGGGGTCGCTGAGAGTCGGACACGACTAGGCAACTTCACTTTCACTTTTCACTTTCATGCATTGGAGAAGGAAATGGCAACCTACTCCAGTGTTCTTGCCTGGAGAATCCCAGGGACGGGGGAGCCTGGTGGGCTGCCGTCTATGGGGTCACACAGAGTCGGACACGACTGAAGTGACTTAGCATAGCATAGCATAGAATTGCTTCTATAATAAATATCGAGTCATTCTTCAGAATAATGATCTTTTACCTCCTTTGCGAATTTCTCCAACACCCCGACTGATACAGCAGAAAGAACAGAGTATTTTAGGCTCAGACACAACAGGAATCAGAAACTTAGAATCCTAGCTCTTCCAGCTCTATGTTCCTAGGTAAGCCAGTTAGTTCCCTTTCTCAACTTTAGTTTTCCCATTTGTAAAATAGTAACAAGATTGCTTCGGAGAAGGCAATGGCACCCCACTCCAGTACTCTTGCCTGGAAAATCCCATGGACGGAGGGCCTGGTGGGCTGCCGTCTATGGGGTCGCACAGAGTCAGACATGACTGAGCGCCTTCACTTTCAGTTTTCACTTTCATGCATTGGAGAAGGAAATGGCAACCCACTCCAGTGTTCTTGCCTGGAGAATCCCAGGGACGGGGGGGATCCTCATGGGCTGCCGTCTATGGGGTCGCACAGAGTCAGACATGACTGAAGCGACTTAGCAGCAGCAACAAGGTTGCTTTGAGGAGTAAATAAACCATTGTAGACATGGTGCCCAGTGAGGGACCTGGCATATAATAATTGCACTAAAAATATTTAATAAGATAAGCATGCTATCTTTCAAGGGTATTTTGGGGGAATGTTCATATTGTTTTATTTCCTTTTTAACAACTATAGAATGTATGGTAATGTTGCCTGAAGACACTTTGGATCTGATCCTAGAGATGGCTAATATATGTCACACTGTCTCCTGTTCATGCAGTCAGGTGTTTGTTGAGAAGGTAGTAATTGAGAAATCCCAAATCGCATCAGGTTCCACCATCTGCTGGAATTTCATAGAAGACATTTGTCTGTTTCCAAGCTATATTAGTTTCCTAAAGCTGATGTATCAAATTACTACAAACTGGGTAGCTGAAAACGACAAAGTTATTCTTTCAGAGTTCTAGAAGCCAGAAGCCCCAAACCAAGGGGCTTAGTGCTAGGTCTGAGAAGGGAATGTGGGAGCCAGAAAAGACACTCAGATTTCACAGGTGAGATGACATTTAACCTGGGTATTGGAGGACCAATAAGAGTTCACAAGCAGGGAGGGACGAAGGGATGTTTCAGTAGAGAGAGCAGGAGTGATTTTCCACAAGCCTTTACTCTGCATGAAGCAAATTACTGGATACCAGAAATACAGAACTGAAGTAAATAACCCTTCACAGACGTTTCCATCTACCTGCCACAAACCCTAGGAGAGCTGGCACTCACCCCTAGGGACATGGCATAAAACTGAAATAGCCTGGTCAGTACGTGTTCAATGAATGCTGCCTATCATTACTTTTATGTGGACTATTCATTCTAAAGACTCTTGTATTATTTTGGGTCTTACTCCATCATATGGCTGTACTTGTTTCAACATTAAAATATTTTTACTCACTTAGATTCGAGTTAGTATAACATTTATAGAGTGTTATTTATAGTGTTATATAGTAGAGAAACAAGTATTCAAGTAAAAGGAGCATGAATTTAAAAGGTGGCCAAATACAGAATACATGCTATGGTAGAAGAAACATCAAGGTCAAGTGGCAATGGACTAACAGGCTCTACAGGGGCTGATGGGCAAGGTCAGAGCAGGCCACACAAAGGTCTTAAAGGTTGATTAGAAGTTTGATAGGTAAACAACAGACGGTTAGAGCCATTTGGTTCAGGGATGGCTCCTGTTTTAACAACTAACTAGTATCATGCTGCTGCTGCTAAGTTGCTTCAGTCGTGTCTGACTCTGCACGACCCCATAGACAGCAGCCCATCAGGCTCTGCTGTCCGTGGGATTCTCCAGGCAAGAACACTGGAGTGGGTTGCCATTTACTTCTCCATTGCATGAAAGAGAAAAGTGAAAGTGAAGTCTCTCAGTCGCGCCCGACTCTCAGCCACCCCATGGACTGCAGCCTACCAGGCTCTTCCATCCATGGGATTTTCTAGGCAAGAGTACTGGAGTGGGGTGCCATTGCCTTCTCCGAACTAGTACCATGTTGGGTACTAAAATCAAAATGTCAGTTTGTAGAACCAAAAAGCCAAACTTGTCCCAATACACTTTGCATCCTCTTCCTCCACCCTCTTCATTCTCCAGATCTCCTGGGTGTGATGCATTAGGTAAATAAGTGCAAGACATAGCAGATTGGTATTTCTGTGTCTTGAATCTAATTAAATCTAACCCTTCCTTTCAACAGAGTCCTCTCTCTTCCATTCACTTATTTAGTCAAGGACCAAACTTTTACCAGGTGTCCAGCCGTGTTACTACATTGACAGAAACCATGCAAATAGAATGCCTGACTGCAGGGAGTTTACAGATAATTTCAGCACAAAATGGCAAGTGCAATCATTAAGATGATAAAGTATAATGGAAGCAGAGAAGAGGACATTGCTAACTGCAATGTGTTGTGCAGGAAGGCTTTCCAGAGGAGAAAGAGCATTCTAGGCAGAAGGAACTGAGCAAAGGCACTGGGGCAGAAGACACAGCGTTTGCACAGCAAGCACGGCTGAGGCCAAAGCTGCCTGGAGGAGCACAGGCTAGAAAAGGAAAGTGGGCCAGGTGAAAAGAAGCTGACCACCAGCTAAAGAACTTGAGTTTAATCTTAGGCAACAGGAAGTTGTTTAGAAAGATCCTCAGGCAGCCTTGGAGATGCAGCTTTGAAGGGGCAGGACTAGAAGAGCAAGACTCTTGCAGAAAGTCAGGGGAGAATTGTAAAACAAAGAGGTCGTTCCCCAAAGAGCCTGTACACACCCAACAAACCTGAAAGCCAAGTGCCCGGGCAGCATTTCTCCTCCTTTCTCAACCCTTCAAGGTCACTTTCTCCAAAGAGGCTTCCTAGACGTAAGCTAATAACGGCTACCTCCTCTAGGTTCCCACAGCAGCTGCCTGATCTCTCTCAGTGCAGGTGTTCATGTGCCTTGTCATATACTAAGAGGTTTATATTTGTCTAGCCCATTTCCACCCTGGACTCTTGTTCTTGATTTCATTCTGCAACCCCAGCATCCTGACACAGAGGCTCCATCAGCTTCAGTGAGCAAATGACTGCCTGAATAAAATCATTGAGTGCCTGAATGCTTGAGGAAGTAAATGTTTGGATGACAGGGGGCCTCATACCTCCCCCACTGGACACAGCCCCAGAGACAGGAAATGAGCTTGTCCAAAGTCACTCGAAATTTGTAGCAAAGCTGAGACAAAGACCCAAACCTCTTGCCCCTGAGACTAGCGCTTCTTCCTAGGTCCCAGTGGTTTTCACAGTGTCACAGACTATATTTGTACCAACTGAGAGCACATGAGCTGGTGAATTTATAGGCCAGCCCTGGGTGACACACACTGGATCCAAGTGAATCTAACCCAGGGGGCTGATTTTGCCAAAGTCCCCAGAGAAAGCTTTCTTTGGGAAATGACTTTTACAGTGAGGTCTGAAGGATGAGTAGGAGTTAACTGGGCAAAAGAGGCTAGTGAGAGCAAGAGGAACAATTTGGACAGAAGGAACAGCTCGAAGGAGCTAAAAGGAAGGCCAGGTGGGAGTAGGCAGAGAGAGGCAGCCAGTGTGGAAGAGGAGGAGAACACTTTTGGAAAGAAACTGTTATTTCAAAAATAAAGAAAACCAAAGACCTCCTTTAATTTCTTTTACAATTTCGTGTTGCTTTTATGTGTAATTTCATATGGCAGAAGTGGTATTGTCTTTTAGGTGCTCAGAGTTTCTGGAGTTTTAATCCAGCCTTGAGGGCACAGAATGAAGTTGGAGATTCTGGCAGGGGCCCGAGCTGCCAGATGTTGTAGGCCCAGCGGAGTCTGACTTTGCTTGAGGCACATAGACTGAAGGATCTAAGCAAGGGGAGTGACATAATCTGCTTTACGTTTTAGAAATGCTGCTCTTGCTGCCAGCTCAAGAGCAAATTTGAAACTGCACAACTCAGATAGGACTGCAACCCAACTGAAACCCAGATTGTGCCGGGGACCAGCCCCGGCTGATCCAGGGTATTCGAAGGAGAGACGGCTAGGCGAGGGTCAGGGAATAACTGCTTAATTACACTTTAATTAAGGATACAAAGAGTAATAGAATAAGGATAGCTCAGTGAGGAAATTCAGTGGAGAAAAGAAGCTGAGTGGCTTGGTTTACGCGGAAAATCAATATAACCCGTGACACCAGGTTAGCTCTGACCACGGAGGCCGCAGGCGCCCTCTCGAATAGCGGAAGGTGCCCCACCTTAGACACCTTCTCGAGTGGGTCTTAGAAGCCCAGGCAAATAAATGGTCGCAGAGGACATCCGCGCTCCAGATGGACGCTCAGCTGGAATTTGGGAGAGAGAGTGACATGGGGAGACCAAGTTTCAGTGAACAAGGCCCGCACTTTATTTTCCAAAGTAGTTTTTATACCTTAAGGTATGCATAGAGGATAATGGGGGAAGGGGTAGAGTCATGCAGCAAGCCAGGCTTTCTTCCTGCAAACTTATCATATGCAAAAGTTCAGGTGATTGACATCATCTTCTGGCCCGGAGGCCTGTTAACATTTTAAGAAACTTATCTTTCTCTAAAGGTGATTATTCCAAAGTCAGGCGCCAGCCTTCCAAAAAGCATTGGACAAAGCGGCATTTTACATTTCTATACACCCATTATATCAATCAATACACTGCCAAGGACACAGTAGGTAAGGAGTATGGAGACTTAGCAGCAAACATTGGCCCAACAAGTGAAAAACCCTTCACCAATACATTTTCTAATCAATCTTTTAACTACTCAAAGGAATCTGTGTTTAGGCAGTTTAGAACATCTCCTGCCTCTCACAGTTGGGAGGCTCTGAACAATCACATGTGGCCAGAAAAACCTATTCAGGCAGGCTAGAGGATTTCCAAAGGAGTTTGTAGGTTAAACACTGTCACATCCAAGAATTATTAACTGGAGCTGTAAGCTAACTCTTTTTTCAGAGAGAGGTAGTGGGAGACAGCCCCCCGTAAAGTCAGAGGTGTAGGTGAAAGCACAAAGCAGAAAGTAGGCAGACTCTGGTTTTGGGGGTAGATGCTCGAGAATTTCCAGGGGGACTCCTGAGGCTCGATCCCGCCTTTGCGTATGCCGAGCCTCCTTCCTCATGACCTTTGTCATGGGTGGAGTGCCTCACGCTGGCTCTCAGCAGTGATAGAATTCCAGTTGAGCTATTCCAGATCCTCACTCAATATGCAATATGCCGGCTCCCAGCAAGATTGAGACTTGAACACACCTGATCTCAAGACTTAATGAAGCTCAGGTTCTTTGCGTCTCTGAGCAGAAGGACTTCAGGGAGAGACAAAGTGATAGGTAAGAAGTGGATTTATTTAGAGAGAAACATTCCATAGACAGAATGCAGTTTGACTCAAAAGGCAAGGGCGGCCCTGGGAGAAGCACTCCACAGACAATGTGTAGGCCACCTCACAAATTGAGAAGCCTGGAAATGTGAGGTGGTTATGAAACAGGAGGGAAAGGGGCAGGGCACAACCTTTAAAAGAATGACATAACCGTTGAGGATACGACATAAACTGGTTAGGACTAACTAGGTCCAAGGTGGCAGAACATCCAACTTCCAACAGACCTTGAGCCTCAGTATACACTCATCATAAAACATCAGCAAACTAAATGATACACCCACAAGAGCCATGACGGTTCCAAGACCAACCACAAAGGCCAAAAAGTGGACAGTGGCCCAATTCCTGGAAATCCGCATCTTGGCTCCCAAAACAGCTGGAATACTCCTCCCACTCATTAGCCTATGAAATCACCCACTCCTATAAAAGCTGAAGGGGGCTTTCCAGGTGACTCAGTGGTAAAGAATCTGTCTGCAATGCAGGAAACCCAGGTTTGATCCTGGGTCAGGAAGATCCCCTGGAAGAAGAAATGGCAACCCACTTCACTATTCTTGCCTGAAAAATCCCATGGACAGAGGAACCTGGTGGGCTACAGACCATGGGATTGCAAAAGAGTTGGACACAACTGAGCACGCACGCCTAAAAACTGACAACCCCATACCTTGGGGCCTCTCTCGCTTTCTGAGATGGCCCACACTCTTGTCTATGGAGTGTGTTTCTCTCTAAATAAATCCACTTCCTACCTATAACTTTGTCTCTCACTGAATTTTCTGCGATGAGACATCAAGAACTTGAACTTCATTAAACCCTGAGACTAGGTGTGTGATCTCAATGAAAAACCCATGGGTTCAAGTCCCAACCTGAGATGCATGGTTTCACCAGGATTCTTTGGCTAACTGACTGATCAGGGTTGGGCCAGAAAAAGTACAGGATGATCCTAGGACCTTTAGCTGTGCCAGAAAGTAAAGAAGTACTCAAAAAATAAAAGGAAGAGAGATGTCAAAGGGACACAGAAGCCAATTTGAAAGGACTCTGACTGGCTCAATCTGGGGGAACTTGAACATCAAAATGAATGATAGAATGGCCTATAGCCCACTAAATAAAAAATAGGGATTCATGAGTTTTTATTGGTGTAACAAATGTCTCACCATGTAAAAAAAGATATTTACATGGTGATAAAATAAAATGTCTATTTTATGGCAAAGTGAAAGTGTTCGTCACTAGTTGAGCCCATTAGGCTCCTCTATCCATGGAATTCTCCAGGCAAGCATACTGGAGTGGGTAACCATTCCTTTCTCTGGGGGAATCTTCCCAACCTAGGAAATGAACCTGGGTTTCCCAAATTGCAGGCAGATTCTTTATCATCTGAGCCACCAGGGAAGCCCTTTTTTTTTTTTTTTTTCTTTTTTTTTAATAGCAAGATAAGAAAAACTTAAACAAAGTGTTCTTTGTCTATGTAGGCCTCCTCCCTCTCCCTCTTAAAGTGTATTTTGCACTTACATTAATTGTTGTCTCATTAGGAGATAACAATTCCTCTTAAATTAATCAAGGGTCACAACTCTTTAGAAGATAACCTTTCTTCTTAATCTTGTAAGGGGCCACAATGGCCTGTGACCTTGCTTCGATCTGGATTGTGTAAGCTGTCACAACACATTATTTAATGTATAGCCCTCTGAATTTGACCTCTAATAGATGGAACAGTTCTCAAAGGTTTTTAGGAGGCAGTTCCCAGATTATAATCCTATAATCCAATTTATAATTGGATAAAGCCAGTTCTTATAACTGACTCAGATTAAATTTTCCATTGCCTTCTTACTACTACTACTACTAAGTCACTTCAGTCGTGTCCGACTCTGTGTGACCCCATAGACGGCAGCCCACCAGGCTCCCTCGTCCCTGGGATTCTCTAAGCAAGAACACTGGAGTGGGTTGCCATTTCCTTCTCCAATGCATGAAAGTGAAAAGTGAAAGTGAAGTCGCTCAGTCGTGTCCGACTCCCAGCGACCCCATGGACTGCAGCCCACCAGTCAATTTTTTCATCAATGATAGTCTCAAAGTATGGAAAAAGAGTAACTTTCTGGTGGCTCAGAGGGTAAAGCGTCTGCCTACAATGCAGAAGACACGGGTTCAACCCCTGGGTCGGGAAGATCCCCTGGAGAAGGGAATGGCAACCCACTCCAGTACTCTTGCCTGGAAAATCCCATGGACTGAGAAGTCTGGTAGGCTACAGTCCATGGGATCGCAAAGAGCCGGACATGACTGAGCAACTTCACTTTTCACAGTGTAAAAGCCTGACAGTCCACCATGAAATTGAAATCATGTACCACCAGATTGGATGTAGTGAGAAAAACTCATCATCACTTATGTGGTGTTTCTGCTAAAAATGGATAATCTGAATCAGTCGTGAAGAAACTTGAGACATAACAAAACTAAATAATGTTTTATAGAATACCTGGCCTGTAATCTTTAAGATTGTCAAGGTCATGATAGTCAAGGAGAGACTGGGGAACTGTTTCTCATAAAAGGGGTGTGGTACTATGATTTATGGGCTTTCCTTGCGGCTCAGCTGGTAAAGAATCCACCCGCAATACAGGAGACCTGGGTTTGATCCCTGGGTTAGGAAGATCACCTGGAGAAGGGAAAGGCTACCCACTCCAGTATTCTGACCTAGAGAATGCCATGGACCATATAGTCCATAGGGTTGCAAAGAGTCGGACACAACTGAGTGACTTTCACTTTCACTGTGACTTATAAGAAGAAATATATATTTGATCTTTGTTCACTATTCCTGGCATATACCTCCTAAAACTCTTATGAAAGTGAAACTATTAGTCGCTCAGTTGTGTCTGACTGTGTGTGACCCCTTGGATGGTAGCCCACTAGGCTCCTCTGTCCATGGAATTCTCCAGGCAAGAATACTGGAGTGAGTAGCCACTCCCTTCTCCAGGGGATCTTTAATTTCTTATATAAGAGCCACAGGGGCATCTTTGGTTATAATATTTACTTTTGTCCTCAGTTCCTGAAACAGCCTCAGAATATATACAAGTGAAATGGAGATCTTTTGTTTTCATAACAAACCCCATTCAACCACATGGGTGTTTATGTTAATAAAATGGCTTTTGGAAAGCCCTTAGATAACCTACTGGAGAAGGAAATGGCAACCCACTCCAGTACTCTTGTCTGGAAAATTTCATGGATGGAGGAGCTTGGTAGGCTACAGTCCATGGGGTCACAAATAGTCAGACATGACTGAGCGACTTCACTTCACTTCACTTAGATAACCTAAGGTTGGCAGTTGCCAGGGGAACCAAACCTGATTAGAGGGAGGGGACTTTTAGACCCCTCCCACTCCAGACATCTGGGGAGGGGAAAGGCACTGAACATTGACTTCAATCAACAATGGCCAGCGATTTAATCAATCATGCCTGTGTAATGGAGCCTCCATAAAAACCTGCAAGAATGGGGTGTAGAGAGAACACAAGGAAGTGCTGGGACAGAGACACACAGAGGTCTTGGAAGCTCTGCATTCCTCCCTGCATACCTTGCTCTATGCAGCTCTTCCATATGCTATTCCTGAGTGATATCCTTTTACAATAAACTGATAATCTAGTGAGCAACTGTTTTGTTGAGTTCTGTAAGCTGCTCCAGCAAACTAATGGACCTCAAGGAAGCATTTGTGGGAACCTTCAATTTATAGCCAGTTGGTCAGAAACGTAGTTAACAATCTATGCTTGCTATTGGCATCTGAAGTATGTGGATGTGGGGTGGGGAGGCGGGGGTGGGAGTGTATGTGTGGGGGTGGGGGTGGAGGGTTGAGAGGGGTGCTGGGCTGAGCCCTTAACCTGTGGGAGCTGATGCTATCTCCAGGTAGATAAGGTCAGAATTGAGTTAAATTGTAGGACAACCAGCTGTTATCAGATAATTGTGGGGAAAATCCCCATACACTATAGTGTTGGACGTGCAGTGTTGAGAGTAGAGGAGAAACACAGGACTGCATTTTTCCTGTAGAATGAGATTTAAATAACATGTGAGTCTGAACTTGATTCTTTTGCTAAAATGGGCGTATTAAGACAAGTGGTGATGTCCTTGACCAACGTACGAGGATTGTGTTTCTGGATTAATTTAATGGCCTTCATGATTTTACTGTGGTATTTCTCGGTAGGATAATGATCTTGTTTGGTGTGATGTGGCATCATGTCTGCAACTTACTCTTAAGTGGTTTGGGAGAAAATTTTTTTTGAATATTTTGAAATTTTTTTTGAATTGTACTTGCAACTTTTTTGTGAGATTGTTTTCCATAAAGTGATGAAGAAAATTTTGTGATGTTCTCTGCGTAGTAACTACTTTCTATAAACAAAATGAAAGTGAAATGATTTTTCACAACATTTTGTTCATTAAAGTTTATATTTTAAAAAATTTAATAACTTATTGAGAGTTTGATATATGCCGGGCATTGCTGTAAGCAGTGTGTGTGTACCCTTATCACAGTGCTAGAGATTTCAGAGGTAAGGCAAGAGTTCTGTCACCTGCCTAAGGTCAAATGTTTTGGGTTTTGAACAGGGATTTGAAAGCAATCTAACTCCAGTGTTATTAATCCTACATCTTTCTACCTCAATAAAAGAGTATTACAGTATCTCCCTCATGCTGTCAAATAAGAGTTCTCAGGTCTCAACTAAAGATGCCGTATGGTGCAACCTAGACCCAGCATGCATACTGAGTCACTTCAGTGGTGCCCGACTTTGCCTGCTCCTCTGTCCATGGGATTCTCCAGGGAAAAATACTGGAGTGGGTTGCCATGCCTTCTTGTAGGAGATCTTCCCAACCCAGGGATGGAACAGACATCTCTTATGTCTCCTGCATTGGCAGGTTCTTTACCTCTACTGTCACCTGGGAAGCCCAAGACTCAGAACAACCAAATAAATAAATATTTTTTTTAAAAATATATGTATATATATATGTGTGTGTTTAATCCAAGGAAAAAAACTTTGTATTGGTTTTGATGACAGTGAAAGAGGACAGTGAAAAAGTTGGCCTAAAGCTGAACATTCAGAAAACTAAGATCATGGCATCTGCTCCCATCACTTCATGGGAAATAGAAACAGTGGCACACTTTATTTTTCTGGGCTCCAAAATCACTGCAGATGGTGACTGCAGCCATGAAATTAAAAGACGCTTACTCCTTGCAAGGAAAGTTATGACCAACCTAAACAGCATATTCAAAAGCAGAGACATTACTTTGTAAACAAAGGTCCATCTAGTCAAGGCTATGGTTTTTCCAGTGGTCATGTATGGATGTGAGAGTTGGACTATAAAGAAAGCTAAGTGCCGAAGAATTGATGCTTTTGAACTGTGGTGTTGGAGAAGACTCTTGAGAGTCACTTGGACTGCAAGGAGATCCAACCAGTAAATCCTAAAGGAGATCAGTCCTGGGTGTTCATTGAAAGGACTGATGTTGAAGCTGAAACTCCAATATTTTGGCCACCTGATAAGAGCTGACTTATTTGAAAAGACCCTGATGCTGGGAAAAATCGAGGGAGGGAGGAGAAGGGGACGACAGAGGATGAGATGGTTGGATGGCATCACCGACTCAATGGACATGGGTTTGGGTGGACTCCGGGAGTTGGTGATGGACAGGGAGGCCTGGTGTACTGCGGTTCATGCGCAAAAAATCAGACACAACTGAGCGACTGAACTGAATTGGTTTTCTTCAAAAGTAATTGGAAATCTCAAAAATCATTTGGCATTTTAGAGCTGTGAAAAGGTGCTTTTTAAATGTGCCTAAGTCCAATGTTAAATACACCCATTCCAGTCCATTTTAGTTCGCTGATTCAAATTCACCCATTCCAGTCCATTTTAGTTCACTGATTCCTAGAATATCAACGTTCACTCTTGCCATCTCCTGTTTGACCACTTCCAATTTGCCTTGATTCATGGACCTAACATTCCAGGTTCCTATGCAATATTGCTCTTTATAGCATTGGACCTTTCCTCTATCACCAGTCACATCCACAACTGGGTATTGTTTTTGCTTTGGCTCCATCCCTTTATTCTTTCTGGAGTTATTTCTTCACTGATCTGTAGCATATTGGGCACCTCCCGACCTGGGGAGTTCTTCTTTCAATATCCCATCATTTTGCTTTTTCATACTGTTCATGGGGTTCTCAAGGCAAGAATACTGAAGTGGTTTGCCATTCCCTTCTCCAGTGGACCACATTCTGTCAGACCTCTCCACCATGACCTGTGTGTCTTGGGTGGCCCCACACAGCATGGCTTAGTTTCATTGAGTTAGACAAGGCTGTGGTCTGTGTGATCAGATTGGCTAGTTTTCTGTGATTATGGAATGGGTGAATTAAACTCAGATGACCATTATATCTACTACTGTGGGCAGGAATCCCTTAGAAGTAATGGAGTAGCCATCATGGTCAACAAGAGAGTCCAAAATGCAGTACTTGGATGCAATCTCAAAAACTCAGAATGATCTCTGTTTGTTTCCAAGGCAAACCATTCAATATTACGGTAATCCAAGCCTATGCCCCAACTAGTAATGCTGAAGAAGCTAAAGTTGAGCAGTTCTATGAAGACCTGCTGCTGCTAAGTTGCTTCAGTAGTGTCCGACTCTGTGCGACCCCACAGACGGCAACCCACCAGGCTCCCCCGTCCCTGGGATTCTCCAGGCAAGAACACTGGAGTGGGTTGCCATTTCCTTCTCCAATGCATGAAAGTGAAGTGAAAGTGAAGTCGCTCAGTCAGGTCCGACCCTCAGCGACCCCATGGACTGCAGCCTTCCAGGCTCCTCCGTCCATGGGATCTTCCAGGCAAGAGTACTGGAGTGGGGTGCCATTGCCTTCTCCGCTATGAAGACCTACAAGACCTTTTAGAACTAACACCCAAAAAAGATGTCCTTTTCATTATAGGGGACTGGAATGCAAAAGTAGGAAGTCAAGAAACACCTGGAGTAATAGGCAAACTTGGCCTTGGAATACGGAATGAAGCAGGCCAAAGGCTAATAGAGTTTTGCCAAGAAAACGCACTGGTCATAGCAAACACCCAGCAACATCCAGAGGATGTTGGCAATTTGATCTCTGGTTCCTCTGCCTTTTCTAAAACCAGCTTGAACAAACAAGGATGTTCAAACACCCAAACAAGCGTGTAGAAAACTGAAAAGTGAAAGTCACTCAGTCGTGTCCGACCCTTTGTGACCCCATGGACTAAATAGTCCATGGAATTCTCAGGCCAGAATACTGGAGTGGGTAGCCATTCTCCTCTCCAGGGGATCGTCCCAACCCAGGGATCAGATCCAGGTCTTTACCAGCTGAGCCACAAGGGAAGCCCAAGAATACTGGAGTGGGTAGTCTATCCCTTCTCCAGGGGATCTTCCTGACCCAGGAATCAAACTGAGGTTTCCTGTATTGCAGGCAGATTCTTTACCAGCTGAGCTACCAGGGAAGCCCATAAGGGGGTGGGGGAAGATCCTATTTTTCTCCTCTTAGTGACCCCATTATAATCTATTAAGTGAGAATTTCTTCCATCTTCTCAGAAGTATTAGAAAAAAGTGTCAGTTGCAGCCCACTCCATGTAAAGAAAAGTGGAATGTTTTACTGATGAGAAGACCAGACTCTGCCATCCATGGCGTGCCACCTCTAATTCATTGAAGTTCACTGTGTTAGTTTAAGCCATAAACTGGCTAGCTTAAAACAGCAAAAATTTATTCTCTCAGAGGTCTGGAGCCTGGAAATTCAAAACCGAGGTGTTGGAAGGGCTACTCCCTCTGGACAACAGTCTCTCACCTCCTCCAGCTTGTGGTGGCTCCAGGTGTTCCTCGGCTTGTAGCTGCTTAACTCCAGTCTCAGCTTCTGTCACATGGCCTCTCCCCTTTTCCCTGTGTCTCCTCTTTCTTTTACTTTTAAAGACACTTTTCATAGGATTGAGAACGCTTCTAGATAATCCAAGATTATCTCATCTTGAGATCCTTATATTTGCAAAGATTTTTTTCCAAATAAAGTCATATTCAGAAGTTCCAGGGAATAGGGCATGTCCATATTCTTTTGTGAGCCAGTATTTAACCCACCACACCATTCCTATGTAAGGTCTGTCCCTCTTTTCTCTCAGGCCAGCATGCCCAAAAGATGGAGAAATTAAGTTGGTATTAATCTAAACTAGATTGTTTTAAATTAAGATGTTAATTGTAATCTCCAGAGTAACCACTAAGAAAATAACTCAAAAATATACAGTAAAAGAGACAAGAGAATTAAAATAATGTAGTAGAAAATATAGATTTAACACAGAAGAAGGCAGGAATGGAAGAGTGAAAATGGCAAAATGACAGATGTAAATCCTACCTTAGTAATTACATTAAATGTAATTAACATTCCAGAAGGCAAAAAGCAGAAGTATGTATTTTAAAAAGTCCAAAAAAAAAAAAAAAAAAAAAGTCCAGCATTATTATGTCTACAAAAACACAATTCATATTTAAAGACACAGACAGGTTGAAAGGGAAAGGATAAAAGATATTCCATGCAAATAATAACCAAAAGAGACCTGGGGCTATATTATACTAATTCAAACTACACAAAACAGATTTTAAGAAAACTGCAAACACCATTAAAAGAAGCTAGAGAAAACCTAAATGAATAGGAAAACATCCAGAACATTTAATATTGTTAAAATGGCAACATTGCACCAACTTGATCTGTCCCTTCAAAGGCAATCGCTATCAAAATCCTGGCTGCATTTTTTGCAGACATTAATAAGCTGATCCAAAAATTCATGTGGGCTACCCAGGTGGCTCAGAAGGCAAAGAATCTGACTGCAATGCACGAGACGAAGGTTCGATCCCTGGGTCAAGAAGATCCCTTGAAGAAGGGAATGGCAACTCACTCCAGTATTCTTGCCTGGGAAATCCCATGGGCAGAGGAGCCTGGTGGGCTATACAGTCCATCGGGTTGCAAAGAGTCAGGATTGAGCAACTAACACTTTCACTTTCCAAATTCATATAGAAATGCAAGAATAATCAAGACAATCTAAAAAAGATCAAAGGTAGGACTCACATTTCCTGATTCCAAAATTTATTACAAAGCTAATTAAGACAGTGTGCTACTAGAGTAAAGAAAGAAATATAGATCAGTGGAATAGAACTGAGAATCCAGAAATAAACCCTTACATTTATGATCAATTGATTTTGGACAAAAGTGCCAAGACAGTTTTATGAGGAAAGAATGGTCTTTCTATCAAGCAGTCCCAGGATAACTGGATATCCACATGCAAAAAAATGAAGTGGGACCCTACCTCAACCATACACAAAAATCAACTCAAAATAGATCAGAGATCTAAATATAACAGCTAAGGACTCTAAAATGTTTAGAAGAAAACATAGGAGTAAATCTTTGTAATCTTAGACTAGGCCGTGGCTTCTTTGATACAAATGCACACACTAGAAAAAACAAAACCAAAAATAAACAAAAAAAAAAAACCCTAGATACATTAACTTTCATGTTCCAAAGGACAAGTGGTACATCTGATTCATGAAACATGCTGCATCACAGATGTACCTCGAAAACATTATGCTAAATCAAGGAAGTCAGACACGAAAGGCCACCTACTGAATAATTCCATTGACATAAAATGTTCCAAGTAGGCAAATTCATATAGACAGACAGTATGTTAGTGAGTAGTCATTGGCCAGGGGCTGACAGGAGGGTAGCAAGGAGTGACTGCTTAATAATATGGGGTTTCTTTTGGTGGTGATCAAATTATTCTGAAATTAGAGCGGTGTTTGATGCACAACTTTGTGAAGAGGATGGGTTTTGATACGTGAATTATATCTCAAAAAAGCTTTTATTAAAAACAAAAATAAGGAAGGCTGGCCACTTTGCTGCAGGAACAGTGAGGTGGAGAGAGGCCTGGAAACAAAGAGTTCAGTTTAATAGGTTTGGGAGACCCAGTACGGGTGTGATGATGAAGACGACCAGAGCTATTATTTCCTGTTGAGGGAGCAGCATGAACACTTTTTACTTATGTATCATATATTTAGATACATATTATCTCACTTATTCAGGAATATAGATTATTCCCGTTTACAGATGAGGAAGCTGAGGTTCAGAAAGGTTAAGTGACATGATAATGCAGCTGGTAAGGGCACTGTCACAGGATGGGTCCTGCTCTCATTCGTGTATGTCATTAGGGAGGAGAAAGGAGGGGATGGTTTGAGAGACAAAAATGTCACCTTCAGCATCAGCAGGCAGCATTGGAATGGGGCAGGGAAGGGGGAGGAGAGCTCACTAGGTCCAGAGGCTGTTTCTGCTGATAGTGGGCAATACAGATATCTAGAACCTAGACAGGGAAAATAAAAAGAGGCAAGGGTTTTTTAAAAGATAAGTGCTTCACGTATGTCTTTGCCTCCCTTATTATATTATAAGCACCTAAGAACAGGGGACATTCAATGTGGAAGCTGTTTATTTCCTGCGGGGAGGCATTTCGCAAATGTTGATTTGGTGAGCAATAAAGGGCAAGTCTGTTGGCCTCTCTGGTCCTAGTTTCTCAGATTAGGAGGAATTGCTCATGATGAATGCTAAATTGCTATCTCTGAGCTTTTGAGAGTGTAATTTTTCTTATCTCTGGCTTCTAGCTCCAACCTGGGGGGATGTGTCAAAATTCAAAAAGGAAGGAAGGAAGTTGGGCAGCGTTTGCCTCAGACCTAGCCTCAGTGCCCCCCTAGTGGCCATATCTGGGAACAACAAGCAGAACTTTGGAATTCACCTTCAGGCAGAAGGCATCACCGACTCAATGGACATGAGTTTGAGCAAACTCCAGGAGCTGGTGAAGGACAGGGAAGCCTGGCGTGCTGCAGTCCATGGAGTCGCAAAGAGTCAGACACGACTGAGCAACTGAACAACTGAGACGACAGCCCCACTCCCGCCGTCCATAGGCTGTGGGTCTTCTGGAAAAGGAGATTCCAGCTCTCTCTCTTAAGGTAACAACTCCCAGCCCAAGGCAACGTTCATAGCATTTACCTAGAGTACCCCACACACAGCTTAGAGTGAGGCTAGCCTCTGCTCTGCACAGGTGACTGTTAGACACCCTTGCTATTTGCAGGGGATTGATGATAGGATCTGCCACCCCTATTCCAATCCCTCCCCCAAATCAATTTGAAGATACTCAAATCCCTCATAAAAAATACAGTAGTACAGTTGGCCCTACATATCTGCAGATGCAGGATACATGGATATGAAGGGCTGACCAAACATTGCCCCAGGTGAAGATGGCCCCTCCAACATTTGCAGCCTCCTTATTGCTCGTGTTCTTAAGTAGAGATGGTGGAGTTTCTTGATGCAAAGTAGGTATTTAATCTTCACAAAATTAATGCTGAGAATACTGGGCTGTGTTTATAGGGGTAGCCTAGCTTAGTCTGATGGAGAAGGCAATGGCACCCCACTCCAGTACTCTTGCCTGGAAAATCCCATGGGCGGAGGAGCCTGGTAGGCTGCAGTCCATGGGGTCGCGAAGAGTCAAACACGACTGAGCGACTTCACTTTCACTTTTCACTTTCATGCACTGGAGAAGGAAATGCAACCCACTCCAGTGTTCTTGCCTGGAGAATCCCAGGGACGGGGGAGCCTGGTGGGTTGCCATCTGTGGGGTCCCACAGAGTCGGACACGACTGAAGCGACTTAGCAGCAGCAGCTTCATCTGAAGCCAAATGCTAAGGGTCATGGCTAGCCTCAGGCAGGGGCTGGTATGGGACATGCATCAGAAAACAGGACTTTTCCCGATCCTAAAAGGAAATGTCTGTTCTCTAACCCAGGCTCAGTGTCCTGAGGCCTAAGACCTGCCTGGAGCCACAGAATCCAGTCTCTGTTGGCCCCTTCAGGACACCGCCTCTCTGCCCTGCCTGCCTCTCCATGGAAAAACTCCGGAGAAGTCAGCTCCCTGCCCTTCCATGAGAAGCCCCTTGCAAACCTCTCTACCGTCACCTCTAGGTGGTTCAGATCAGCAGCCTCTCTGGTCTGCACTTGGCTACTTTGCCCTTCCTAGCAAATTTCCAGTCACCCATTAAGTCCCAGCTCAGGCTGGGGCCCCAGCTCACGAAGGACCACCAGGGTTGGACTAGGGGCCTTTCTGTCACAGCTCTGACCACTCTGAGTGTCCTTAGCTGCTTCCAGCATTTGTTTCTGCTCCAAGCTCACAGCTTCTGGCAAAGAGAAATGGTCCCTGAGGTAAATGGTTGGGACAGGCATTGCATGCGTGCATGCCAAGTCGCTTCAGTCGTGTCAGACTCTGTGCAACCCTATGGACCCTAAACTGCCAGGCTCCTTTGTGCCTGGGATTCTCCAGGCAAGGATACTGGAGTGGGCTGCCAGTCCCTCCTCCAGGGGACCTTCCAGACCCAGGGATCGAATCCACGTCTCCTGCATTGACAGGCAGGTTCTTTATTAGCGCCATCCAGGAAGCCCCAGGACAGGCGTTAGGCAGTGGAAAACGGGAAGTTCCCTTAGCTCAAGTGGGAAAGATTCCAAAGTATCTGGTACTCATTGAACTGAATGGAATTAGAACAGAGAGCCAGCATCTTGTGAGATCCAGGTGTGGCATGAAATCACTAGATGCCAGGGGGCCAGGCCTTAGTTGTGGTATAACAAGGCCAGAAGCAAGGAGCATGGTTGAGTGATCCATATGGACCTTCATAGCTCAGCTATTCCAGGACCTTACGGCAGGAGAATAGCCTTTCCCAGGGGAGGAAGGCAGCTGTGAAGGGGGCTCCAGTGAGCCCTGCCCCGTGGTGTTCTCTGTGTTGTGTAATCCTCACGAGTACGAGCTGGACATAGTGACTTCCATCTAAAGAAGAATATGGCAAAAGTGATAGGTTGTCACTGCTTAGATTAGATTATAGAAGACTATGGTTTCTATGATGCTGAAGCTGAAACTCTAATACTTTGGCCACCTAATGTGAAGAACCGACTCATTGGAAAAGACCCTGATGCTGGGAAAGATTGAAGGTGGGAGGAGAAGGAGATGACAGAGGATGAGATGGTTGGATGGCATCACCGACGCAATAGACATGAGTTTGAGTAAGCTCTGGCAGTTGGTGATGGACAGGAAAACCTGGTGTGCTGCAGTCCATGGGGTTTCAGAGTCAGACATGACTGAGCGACTGAACTGAACTGAACTGAACTGATGTTTCTGTTTGCACTCTGGTTCTTCTTGCTTACTCTCTCTGATGCAGCCAGCTGCCATGTTGTGAGCTACTCTATCAAAAGGCCCATGTGGCAAGGAACTGGGAGTGGCCTCCGGTCAAAGCCAGTGAGAAGTGAATCCCACCAGCCGTCAAAAGAATGACCTTGGAAGTGGATCCTCCCCAGGCTGAGCCTTGGGATGACTGCAGCCTTGTATGAGACCCTGAAGCAGACCCAGTTAGGCTGTACCTTGACTACTGACCCTTAGAAACTGTAGACAATGTTGTTCGCAGCCACCAAGTTTTGGAGTAATTTATTACACAGCAATTGATAACTAATATACAAAGGGCCATGTGGGCTGAAGGAGAAAATGGGAGAGGGCTTAGCAGGCAGCCCAGCTGGGGCAGTGGTCTCCCCAATCATCAGCAGCAAGATGCTGATGTGGCCCTAACAATAACTCATAGAGGACACTTGTTTTCATTTATTCATTTAGGAATATACGAAAGTCTGACATGGTATAATGATCTCATCAAGAGAAAGCAGAGTACACAGAGGACTAGTTGCCCCCCTGGCCCCCTCTCTCAGAAAAGGCACAAATATATGAGGTTTGGGTTCGGGGAACTTCTGTTCTGGTACCAGTCTACTGCTCAGGCCCCTCTGTAAACAGGAAAGGGGACCCCTTCCTCACATCCACTGCTGAGGATGTGGGTTAAACAAGCGAGGCCACTGGCAGGCCAAGGCAGGGTCTGTGCTGGGTCCATGTCATCAGCCCCCTGAGGAAAACCAGTCACTCCAACCAGAACGTGATGGGGCTTGATAACCCAAGAGATGGTTCATCTGGACAGCTCCATTCTCCAGCACAGGAACATTGCCACCCTGATCCTCTCTTTGGAGGCCAGTCCAGGCTCAGATTTCAGAGACTGGGGCCATGGGGGGTGGCAGAAAGGAGAATCAAGCTGGAATATTCCAGGTGCTTATCCCTGCACTCTTCAACATGGGAACACCTGTTTCCTCTGAGTCTTTCCTTGGCAAGAGGGTTTAGTCCTGCAGTCAAGCATTGGGTAGCTGGGCATAGAAATGTTTGTATGAGAGGAGGCTTCTGCCCCTCATCCCTCAGGGCCAAAGGGCAAATAATCTAACTGGCCTGAGTCACTAATGACTGTCCTTCTTCCCCAGTTAACCAGGACTGAATTTTCTCTGTAATTTGGGGAAGGAGAGAAGAGGGGTTGTGAAACCATAAAGGCCCAGATGTGGCAGCCCCCACCTGGAACAGGACAAACTGGAACTGAGAGAGCTTGAAATATTCCCTTTCTCCTTCTTAAAAAAGACCTAACATTGTAATGGTTTAACAAAATTATTATAATTTCTTTTAAATAACCCACAGACACCCATGACGCTTCCAAATTTACAGAACAAAAAGCACTTGAGAACTTGGTAGAAAACGATTTGCAGATGGTTCCTCCCAGAAGCTGGCCCCTGCAGACAGGCTCAGTTCACCTCCAGGACCTCGGTCTCCGGGAGGCCAAACTTGGTCTTATGCTGGTCGAAGAGCTTCACCAGGGCTTCCATGTACATGGCGTGGTACAGATCGATGTCCTGCTGCCTCGGGTGCTCCAGCTTGGGGATGGTAATGGGCTCACCCACTGCAGGGAGGGGGCAGAGGCCTCTGGTTAGTCAGTGCCATTTGGCCCACCCTCCCTGGGCATTCACCATGATGCTCTTGGCGGTGACCTTGTGCTATGAGCCAGCCACGTGCCAGGAACTGTGCTGGAAGTGCTCCATTTCAGGTTGTCCCTTTCAAAGATAAGAAGACTGGGGCCCAGGGTGATGGGAAGGGACCTGCCCAAGGCCACCTAGCCACTAAGCAGCAGGTGGGATCAAGTCCAGCTGCGCTCACTGCTCGCAGTACTTAGTTGGGAGCTCCCATGAGAGGTGTGGGATCCAGGAATGGCTTTGCTTTTGCCTGCTCTGGGCACGTCACTGCCTCTCTGAGCCTTAGTTTCCTCACTGATCACAGGGGGACCCTTCCTTACAGGGCTTTGCTGAGGATTCTGTGCAATAATGCGATATGCTATGAGAACTGTGCTAAGGGCAGGAGAAAGGGACCACTTTCACAAATCCATGCGTAATTTTATTTTTTGTCATCCTCCTGCTTCCTCTCTGTACCCAGCTCATCCTGAAGTCCTATCAATGCTATTTCTGAAATTTCTTCCAAGTTCATGCACTTCTCTTCCATCTCTGCTGCTATTCCCTCTGTCCAAGCCAACTGCTACTACAAAAGACTCTGGACTGGTCTTGTGTATTCCATTTTTGTCCCTTCTAACTCTTTTTTCTAGGGCTTCCCTGGTGGCTCAGCCGGTAAAGAATGTGCCTGCCAATGCAGGAGACGCAAGAGACGTGGGTTTGATCCCTGGGTCGGGAAGATTCCCTGGAGAAGGAAATGGCAACCCACTCCAGTATTCTTGCCTGGAAAATTCCATGGACAGACGAGCCTGGTTGGCTACAGTCCATGGGGTCACAGAGACAGACACGACTGAGCAAACAGGCCTTTTATAACTCCTTTTCTATTCAGGAGTCCCAAGGATCACGCAGAGTCGGACATGACTGAGCGACTGAACTGAACTGAAGGATAACGTTAAAATGCAAATCTGAATCTCCCTTCCCCCAAACCCTCAAGCAGTTTTCCATTCTTAAGGTGAAGAGCAAACTCCTTCACCCTGGGCACCAGACCCTATCCTTCTCCAGCCACCCTGTACATGGAAATGTTCCTGCTGTCTCACAGACATCAGACCTGGTATGGTGTATAACAAGAGTCAAGGGTGAGTCTGGGTCATGGGATTTAAAATGCAGGAAGTTGATCTCTTTGAAAAAAGGACAAAGCAAAACTTCTGGCCCTGATAACAACTCAAAGTATTTATGTGAGCTTTGGCCCCTGAAGTCCATGGCTTGTGGCCTCCATGCTCTTGTGTGAGTTCTGGATTGTGAACCATTAACAGACACACACACACTCCTACAATAGATAATTCCTTGGAATCCTCTAAATTGTCTCATATAAAAGCAACACAGCATGGCTGGGGGTGAGGTGGAGCCAGTTTTTTGCTCCACTTCTCATAGACTTCTGCTCCAATCATATTGACTTCCTTCTGTTCCTCAAAAATCTATGCGATCCTGCTGTGAGAACTTCATTTAGGCTATTGTTTCTGACAAAAAGCCTCTTTCTCTTCTTTTTTTCTGGATAATTCCTATTCGGCCAAGAGTGTAAGAGTCACTCCTCCCTGAGATCCACTAGGACCCTCCAGAGCACATCCATCTCACACGCCCTGTCGGTCTTTACTGTAAAGGGGGTCTTCCCTGATAGACTCATGATCTGCAAACACAGAACTGCTGAGTCCTGCTTTCTCATCCAGACAGCTTGGTTCATGGTAATGGAACTATGCCCCATCTCCCACCCACACCCATCACTACTATCAGCACCCAAACAGGTCCACGTCCTCATGGTTTAGAGCACAGACATCAGAGCCAGGGGCCTGGATTTGAATCCTAACTCTGTCACTAAATTAGCTGTGGCACCCGAGTTTAGGGGAGCTTACCGACAGTGGTGATGGGCTTGGAGTAGGGCACCAGCCCCCAGGTGTCAGAGGAGAAGAGGCCTCGACCATGGAAGATGCATGGGGCAAAGCCAATGTATTTCTGGAACTTCTTCTGCACCCACCGGCCCCAGGAGCCCTCCTCAAAGATCACCTGCTTGTACACCTCATTCTCCCCAAAGGAGTAGGTGGGAACCAGGTCGGCTCTGGAAGAGAGAGGCCAGGGTCTGTCTTGGCCCAATCACTGGCTTCTGTCCCTCCTGGCAGCCTCAGAGGCCCCAGACACCAGCCAAACTGCCCTCCCTCAGGGCTGTACAAGAGTCACCCGGGGGACCCCAAACCACATGTCCCCTCAGGGCCAAATGAGGACAGGCCCCCTGCCCCTGTTGGCCGGTGGGGATCATGTCAGGGTTTTACAACGTGGCCCTGACCAGGCCCCTTAGCCTCACTCGATTTTCTGAAATGGAAAATGGGGATGGCATTCCTGCAGAATTCTGCAGGATCCAACAGGGCGGTAGAAGTAAATGTGCTCTAATGAAATGTGCTGAACAGGTGGCTACACAGAATGCGCCTCTGGTTTTCTAGAAAAGGTCACAGAAACCCAAGCTGCCCTGCTCCTCTCTGCCTGTGCTCAGGGTTACTGCTCCAAGAAGCCTTCCTTGATATTTCCAGCCACATACCATTCTCCTTCCTGGCCTTTCACTCTCCTAGCTGTGTGACAGGCTTTGGCATAGGGCACACAGTGCTGCCTCTGGGCCTGACGGGCCTCTCACCCCACCTGCCGGGGCCCAGGAGACTCAGGTTGCATTTTTGTCCACCCAGCCGCCCTTGGCCTGAACCTCTGGTCTCCAACATCCCCTTCTCCACGGATGGTTAACTCCCTTCTCTGCCTTCCTAGAATCTGGGTCCTGCTTCCAGGAGCCAAGGAGCTGCTGACCTGGGCTGAGCAGAGCTGTGGCTGGGGTGTGGGCATGTGTGTGTATACACGTGTTCTGAGACGCACTCACCCATGGCGCAGGGCCAGTTTCACAAAGCCCTTGCGATTGCGCAGGGTGACTGCATTCTTGCCGGGCATGGAGCTCAGGGATTCAGCCGCGCCCCCCACCACGATGATGATGGCATTGCCACTCCCATTCTTTGAAAGCAAGTAGTCTATGGTGTCCCGGTTCACTGGGCAGATGCCTGGGGAGTGGAGGGGCACACACAGTTAGGGACGGACTTCCTACCTTCTGCACGTGGTCAAATAGAGACGGAGCCCTGGATTTGGTTCCCAGACCCAGAGCCCAGCCACTCAGAAGAACAGCCCCAGGTAAGTCATTCTATTTTCTCAGCCTCAGCTTACTTATCTGTAAAATGGGGATGACACAGGGTTGTTTAGGGAATGCATTCATTTGGCAAACATTCCCTGAGGTCCTAACTCTGCTGAGTGGTGCCAGGTGCCAGGGAACCCCAGTAAGTCAGGCTGGTGGGGATCAAGGTGGATAGAACATGAGAGTCATGGACAATGATCAGATTGTGCAAAGGGCAGCACAGGGCCTGGGGATACCCAGAAAAAGGGGTCAGAGAAGGTTTCCTAGGGATGACGTTATGCTAGTTGAATCCAGAAGATCATATGAACAGTTCTCTCGCTCAGCCCTTGCACACCAGGCGGTGGCTGGCCACATCTCACAGGACCAGGCACTAGAGCACAGTGGATTGGCTTCCTGGCCAATGGAGAGGCTCAGACAGGGGCACTCAGAGGTGGATTCTCACCTCCAGACATCAGGTACTCCCGCAGCACTGGCATCCGGAAGTTGCCGGCCAGCGTGGCCAGGTAGGGCCTTATGCCGGGGAACTTCTTGCTTACTTCTGTGGCCTCTGTGCTGAAGTTGCAGAAGGCACCCAGGCCCATGATGCCATGGGGATGGTACCCAAAGATGTAGTTCCTGCTGGTCAGTAAGTTGTGTGTCTTCACCAGCTGCAGGGAAGACCTTGGGTCAGAGCAAACTGGCCAGGAAGGGGTACCGGGGAACACCCAGAGGTGAGGGAAGCACTGGGCGTGCCCTGCCCCCCGGAGTCTGGGTCTGAAGGACTGGAGTGGTTCCCCCTAGACCTCAGACTCTCATCACTGGGCCTCAGTGCTGGGAACTTGAAAGTCACCATTGGACTTCGAGTCCCTGGGAAAGGAGTAAGACACTTCTTCATTTCCCGTTTTTCCAGCCAAACACACCAAGTCCTCTAATTGTACTCTGCCAGCCTCCTGCATTCCCTCCCTCTGGGCCCAGCCCCCTCACCACAGCCAGAGTGACTGCTCTAAAAGCCCAGTGAAATCTCTGTCACTCTCAGATAAACAGGGATGTCCAGCTCCCATCGGGGTAAAGTCCAAGTCCCTAACTTTGGCCAGAGAAGGGACAGAGCATCTGGCCTGAATAGAAACTTCCTCCCAGGCAGCCAAACTCAGGTCAGGCTCCAATGCAGGAAGGACAAGGACAAGTCACAGCCCTGGTGCCAGCCACAGTGGGGGTGGGGAGGTCAGCTGTGCAGCTGGGGTGGCTGACCTGAGGTGCTATCCACAAAGCTGTCCTGGGATGGTCTCAAGGGTGATTGGCTTCCTCGGGCCCACCCCCTGCCCTGGGGCTGGCGGCCTGGACAGTGGGGTGGGTGGTGCAAAGTTGCCCTAATCCCTGAGCACCAAGAGGCACCCACCCAGCACTACAGGGAACACCAAGGGGGTGGAAGGTGCTGAGCGGGATGGAGAGGATAGGCATTCTGCTGAGAAAACATCACTTTTTTCCCAACTAGAAAAATACTGAATAATAAGACAATTTAAAAAATACAGGAAAGTCAGAAGAAAATAAAAAACCTGTCATACTTTCCTCCAGATAAACCACTCTGACGTGTTCAGTTTTTTTTCTACTCAAATACACATTCTTTTTTAAAAATCCCCAAACTGAGGTCATATGGTTGGTATGACTTTTATATAACTACCTCCCAAGCATGTCAAAGCTATTTTTTTCTTATCAGAATCCCTCAGTAACATGTCTTCTCACAGCTATGCTACATGAATAGGATTGTTATCAAGCCTAAACTGATAAAAAGCTTTGAAAAGCTTCTCAAGTTTCCCTCAGAAATAATGCTTCCATAGATATCTTATTTTTGTCTTCATGTCTGTTTGCATTCTTAAGACAAACTTCTAGAAATGCAGCTCCTGGGTCAGAGAGTAGGACCACTTTGGTCTGGTGGGCTGCCCTGCCTCTGGAGACAGGCTGCTGGTAACATTCCTACCAGCAGGGCCTCAAGGCTCCCCCTGCCCTGCGCTGGGGCCAACTGGAAGCACAGTCCCCCACTACCAGCAGAAGAGCAAGGGCCAGCGCTTCTATGACTCTGGATTTGGAAACTGCCTGGCCTAGGGAAGGACCTCGTGCTCAACTTGAGGGGGTGGGGTGCTGGTGACTGGTCTCCAGGAAACTGAAATCTGAACCTGCAGGCAATGGAGGCCAGAAGGGGATGGGAGTGAAGGTAGCTGGCACACCTCCCAGCTCTGCAACTACCAGGACATGTCAGCGTGAGCCAGAACCCCTGTGCTGTGTGCCCGGATGCTCGGGACACTCGTACTCTTTCCTCCTTTGTTGCCTTTGTTGAGCAGATTAAAACTGCTCAAAACCCCAAGTGATCTCCAGCTGCCCACCACATAAAAGGGGAGTAGCAGCAGCTGCATCCACGCCTGGTGGGGATGCAGCTTGACATGAGCTCCACAAAGCAGTGGTTCTGGGGTTTTGCCCCTGAGAGCAGCTGCGCCCACCACTTTAGCTTTCGGGAAAGCCAGAATGAAAAAGCACCTCATGCCAGTCTCCACAGAGGAGGAAGGCATGGAGGTGAGAGCGGAGGCAGCCAGTACTGCGATGGAAACCTGCTCCTGAGCTGAGGGCCAGGCCCAGGAACCTGCTGGACGGCGTGGGCTGGAAGAGCCCTGATCTGGGCCATTTCTTTGATTGTGAGGTAGACTGAGGCCCAGAGAAAGGAGTTGCTGCTTCCCGGGGAGGTCACAGCAGATTCTTCCCTACCTCTAGACTTGGCCACCCAGCTGTGCTTTCCCTGGTCCTGAGTTACAGATGGGCCACTTGGCGGAACCTTAGCTGGTCCCTTAAATCATTTCCTCCCTGCACCCCAAGCCTCTATCTGGTTAAATGAGGTGTCCTGCGGCAGAGTGCAGGTTCTTTGTCCCCGGTGCAGCACCCAGAAAAGTGCAGGCATCTGATATGGCTTTGATCTGACTTCGTGCCACACTCCTCCCCTTGCGTGGACAGTGTCCTCTCGGAGGGGAGGAGGAAAGGCAGTGCTGATGAAGGCTCTGTTGATGTACCTGATCTCGTGTCTTCTGATTGTTTCCAATGGCAAAGTCTCAGCCCCAGGCGCTGGCCAGGCCAGGCCTGCCGGCCGACACAAGCCTGCAAGTCACCCCTCACACCCTGTCTCTCCACGGCAGGCACAGTGGTCAGATAGCTTTGTCCCAGCCTGGCACCTTATAGAGGAGGAAACTCAGAACCAGAGAGGAGCAGAGACTCGCCTAAGCTCACATAGCGGGGCACTGGGTCAGAGGAACGAAGGAATGAGAACACGGGCCCTGAGGCAGACACTGCCTTGGTTTCTATACTAGCCTCGCACCTTGGGACAGTTCCTCCTCTCTGGGCCTCAGTAGGTCCATCTGTGAAATCAGGCAGATGGACAGATAAGTGACTGTAAGCTCAGAGAGTCTTTCTTAGTCTCTTCTCCAAAGACCCTGCCCATCACCAGGCACTGCCCACTCCTCTTCCAGGTAGCCAGTGGTCCTGGTGGCTGGCAGTGAACACATAAGCCCCACCTCTGCTGGGAGAAAGGATGCTTTTTGGGCCAGCTGAGCAGCTCTGGTGGCAAAAACCTTCACCGACAAGGGTGTGGGGAGGTATAGGTGGGTGGGCACAGTTAGAGAGCATTCCCCAACCACTGGCAAGAGGCCAGGAAAAGGGTGTGGAACAGAAGGGTCATATACGACTCCACCAATCCTGACATCAGTTCACAAAGGCCAAACCTCCCTGCACAGAAGAGGAGCCTGAGGTCTCGAGGGTCAGGGACTCTGCCAAGACCACCACCAGGCAAGGGCAGAGCCCAGGATGAGGCGTGAGACTCATCAGGCGTGAGCCAGGATGAGGCTCAGCCTGGCTTTGGTTCTGGCATGACCTAGGGCCCCTCCCAGGGCCAGCTCGCCTGGGCCATGTGGAGCCAACCCCCAGCAGACTTCTTGGAACAGAGGTGAGACAAGGGACATGGGTTTTGTTTTGGTTCTTCAGGGAGGGTAGAGATCAGTGGGAAAGGGTACCTGTCTGTCCCAGCTCTGACCAACAGTCATCAGGTCATCCTGTTCTGGATGGAGGGAGCTATCAGCCTTGAAGAGGTTTCCTGGGGGGCAGGCTACTCTGGGGCCCCCAAAGAAAGAGCCCCAGAAGAGAGAAAGAGTCCATAATCCCTCACAATGAACCATAATTTACCACTTTTCTAGCATGTGAACAGCTCCATTTTACAGATAAGGATAATGAGGCTTAGTGGGCTTGAGAAAGCATGCTCATAGTCCCATGTGCAGAAAGTGACAAAGTCCAGCAGGATCCATTAGAAGGACGAGGGCAGGGACCAGGCACACTCTTCTGCATCCCCATGCCCAGCAGAGCCCAGCAGTGCACAGGGACTACAGTGTACTAACAGAGAGGCCAGAGGACAGGCACAGGACAGGACCTCAACCCGGATCTCCAGCAGCAGAGCAGAGGGAGGGAGCCCCGTGAAGTGAGGCTCAACCCAGCGGGGCACACCTGGACTGCATCTCTCCCAGAGGAAGAGGCAGTAGGAATTCAGTGGGAAAGAGCGTGGGGCCCGGATTCTAATACTAGCCCCGGCACGGAGTCACTGCGCAACTTGGACCAGTCCTTGTCCCTCTTTGGGACTCAGTTTCCTCACCTTCAAAATGAGAGGGTTGGGTCCTATGAGGCAACATCCTCCTAGCAACAACAGCCTTGGTTTCCTTGCGGCCAGAGAGACAGGGTCCAGAAAAGGGAGGAGCAGGGACCCTGACCCCAAAGGTCCTGTGGAAACTGGGCCCAGGCTGGGATGGGCAGAGGGAGCCAGCCCGGCGTGCCACCCCTACAATACTGAGTGCAGCAGAAAAATGCAGGGTTACCTGGCCACCTCCCCCAGGCAGCAGGCCAGGATGCCTCAATCGCTGACTCACAACAGCAAACACACACCACCCTGTGTCATGCACACTCCCACATTCACACACGCTTTCTCCATTCTTCAGACCCCACTGATTTCTGCCGGGTTACCTCAGCACCTGGGCTGTGCCAGGGCTGGGGTGCCGGGCGAGCTGCCTAGACAGGTCTTTCCCCTGCAGGGAAAGCCTTCAGGATTCTGCCAGAGTTCTCCACCATCCACCAGCATCACCCACGTGCACCAGGGCCTAGATGCCCCGGCCCTACCAACCTGGCTTGCAGACCACCGGCAGGGGGCCTGAAAGAATGGCACTGAAAGCCAGACCAAGCCACTTTTTATCTTGTCAGGACCTTGACTTTGGCCCGAGGAGATAGATGCTCAGAAGACCAGTGTGGGAGCAGCCAGTGGCGCAGGAGGAAGGATACCCAGAGATGAACTTAGTCTAAACTGGCTGTCTGCGGGAGACAGCACCTCAGCTTCACCCAGGGTCAGACTGGGCTGCTTCTCCTGCCTCTCTCCTCCAAGCCTGAGGGAAGCGCGAGGATTTGTCCAAGCGTATCTCTCGGAGCTCTGCTGCATAGGGGGGTAGTGTGCTGTGGTGGGAAGTGTCCAGACTTGAACCAAGACAACAGCTGGAGTCTTGGCTCAGTTCCCTGTTAGCCTCATTCAGCTGTGCTGCTCTCTGACCTTCAGTTTCCTCTTCTGTAAAAACGGGATAAAATGAATACCCACCATACAGGGTGCAGCAAGAGTTAAAGGAGACTCCTTGGGGAAGGCGCTGCCCCTGAGAAGGCTCCCGGTGAATAGAAGTCCTCCCTCCCCCTCCACCTTCTCCCCATCCTCCCCATCCCAGGCTTCTTGCTCAAGCTCAGGCGCTGTGTTCTCATGATTTTCCATGCCCCTTCAGTGCTGCTTCTCTTCAGGATGGGGTTCAAGGAGCAGCACCTTCAGAAGCCTTTCCCAAGCACTTCAGCAGTGAGGCTCTCACTCTTCATTCACTGCACACCAAATTTTCTGGCCCCTTATTCCCATGACCAGGACCCCTGGTGACCCACCCACGACTGGCGGAGAGAGGTGAAATTTCTGTAAGATCTTCAGAAGGAAAGAAAGCCCCTCACACCTATTGCTAATCTTGGTTCAGACCAGATAAACTTGGACTACCTTAGTATTGCTCTTGATAAATCACTTCCTTTTTTATATTTTTTGGCTCCATCATGCAGTTTGCAGGATGTTAATTCCTTGACCAGGGAATAAACTGGGGCATAACAGTAAAAGTGCTGAGTCCTAACCACTGGACCACCAGGGAATTCCCAGTCACTATCATTTTAAGTTATGACTTTAATATTCACTGAAAGCAGACAAGCAATGGCCATAGTGTCTACTATTATTCCTGCTCCTTACATCATCCAGGGTCTCAGTATCTGAAACAGCTTTTAGATCCAAATGCTAGAAGTCTTGTTTACCCAAGGAACAAAGAAGCTTCTTTCTTTCTGAAAATGAGGATCAATAACTAGCATGCTTCCCTTTTTGCCTTGGCTGCCAGGAGGCTCAGAGGTGACCATGAAGTTCAATCACTGCAACTCTGTTGACACTTATGGATGAATTACTAGTATGTTTTCCTCAAAGTCTTGATTTTTCTTCTTACCTGGTACACAATTACATGTATGTATCTTAAGTTGCCTCAAATCCTGCATAAAGTAGGGTAGAATATCGACAGATGCTCATAGTGGGAGATGTCACCTAGTTCAACCCTGCACACATGATCGCTGTGGATGGGTAAGTTAAGGCTTGACTTCAGATTTCCCATCCATTCCCACCCTCCCAAGATAACACCCGCAAGTTTTTACCTGAATGGGAAAGTAGTCTCGAAAGTAGCGCCACACAGCCCAGTTTCGGACCCACTGTGACCTCCTGCCACCTTCCAGGGAACAGAACACAGTGTTGAGAAGGAGTAGGAGTGGGGGAGGGTGATGTTCATGCAGAACCAGTGTGGACCCCTGAGCTAGGTGACCAGCACCCTGGGCAGCATCCTCCCCCTCCAAACCCCTTTCCATGTTCATTCCCTCACGTTATGGACACCCGGCACTGAGTGTGAGCTCCGGAAAGAAGCATGATGGTGACCTTAGAGACTCCCCTGCCTTCAGAACCATGCCCAGGCTTAGCCCAACACTATTCACGTAGTAGGTGATAACTAAGGAAGGGGCAGTACCCACGACGAGGAACTTCAGCTTGTGCAGGAGGGAGTGTCCCGAGGGTGAGGGGGTCAGGCAGGGTGACCTGTGCTCCTACCTTTCTTGGGTGTGTTCCAGTCAAACACCAGCCAGGTGAAGTAGAGCACGGCAATGAGCCAGCAATCGGTGCAGAATGTGTACATGAGGATGACGCTGCAGGCCACTCCTGGGGGAAGGCAGATGGTCCCGGGTCAGGCCTGTGCTCCCGACACGGGCTTCAGTACCCGCTGGACACAGGGTCACTAGGCGACTGAGCGTTACTGTGGCCCTAAGCTAGGCACAGCTGGGGCCCTGGGCAGAGGGCCATGGGGAGGGCGGGGTGGGGAGTGGGTGAAGATGCTCCTGAGAGGGGCAGGCTCACGGGGACATGAGCCTCATCTTCTAGATTCTGATGGGCTGTCCTAGCATCAAGAGGCAAGTGGGCTCCATGCTGTCTGGGCAGCAGCACCATAGGTGATGGACATTAACTCAGAGCCTTACAGCTGTCCTTTCTGCCCCTCCTTGCGTGTTCTCCTCACCTGAGTGCCCACCAGAGTGACTGTGGATGAGGGGAGGGACCTGCCAAGAGCCTCTGTATCTCAGGACTTGGGCTGAATCACTGTCTTGAGTGTGAGGCAGGGTGACTTTTACCCCATTTTAGAGATAAGAACACTGAGGCTCTAGGGGGAGGGAACTAGTCCTAGGTCACCTGCTGGGATACAGGCAGAGCCAGGATTCAAACTCAAGCCTGACTGTTAAGTCCAAAATCTGTACCAGGCTTTAGGAATTTACCCCAAACTAGAAGGCCCAGACTGCCACTGGAGGGACCCAAGAGAGTGGGATTCCCGCCCCAGTAGGCGGGCTGGCCCCCTTCCCACATAACTGAGCACCAGGCAGTCCCCGACCAAAGCCCAGAGCCCATCAGCCTCTCTCTCAAAACCCCCAGCAGCACACTTGAAGACTGCTGGGGCCAGCTTCTAGGGGTCCCTTTATTCTGGGCCTACTGGCCATAAGACTGAATAACCTGGCACAGAAAGCCCTCGTCAGGGCTTCTATCTTTCCGATTTTTACCAAGGCGTCGAAGCAAAGCTCAGACCTCATCTCCAACATCATGCCATCCTCCTACATGGATCTTTCACCTCTGAATTCTCTACATTGGGGGTGGGGCACATCTTTGCCCCCTGTCACTTAGCACAAGGCCAGGGGCATCAGGTACTCATGCTTGGGAGAAGGATGGTCTCTGGCCAGCATCCCCTCCACTGCTGGAAGGGAAGCCAACCCCGGTTGCAGGTCTCTCTCTGTTGGGCGCCGCACTGATCACAGGCACTCCCGGGCTGCCAGGTCTTAGATCCCATGCTCTCTTCTTCCCACCATGCTCAGTCCCCTTCAGTTTCTCGAGGGACAGGGGAGGGCCAGACACACACTCCACGAGCCAAAGGGCAGGAAAATGGTAATCCCTTGTCATCTGCAACCCAGTCCTGTTCTAAGCTCCTGAGCTAGCCTCTTGCCAAGGGAGCTAAAATGGTACAACTATCTTGGGACCGGTAGTAAACACAGAGTGGCCAGGTGTCCGGGTTTTCAGGACCACCTTAGGAGTGTGACATCATAGATGGGGAAGATGAGTCTCTAAGTACCTGGAGCCAACAAAACCTTGTTAAAGGCCAGCTGTGAAGTACTTGAGGCAGCTTGGTGAATGGCAATGTTTAAGTTAGGGCCACTTACACAGTCACTCACCTTGTTGAGTGGTTTGCCCCTGGTTCCCTTTCTTAGGCCTGGAAAAAGGATCACAAGCCCCCTAGACTCCACAGGGTATCCAAGTGCCTTCAGAGGCTAGATAGATGCTCCAGGTGGGCCTGGGCAGGGTTGTGAGGTTCAGGTTAAGATCTGAGCAGCCTGGAAACCTAGCTGCTGTCAAAGCCCTAACTCTGTTGAGGGGCACCAGGACCAGAGTGGGTGGAGCCCCAGGCTGCACTGCCTAAATGTCTGGGCTCTCTGGGAAGCTGGGAATCCCTGTCCACTGTCCTTACTCTGGTGCTGAGGCAGCCTGGGAGGAGGAAAAGAGAACAGATGGAGAGTCCGGAGACTGCATTCTAGTTCGGGACTTTCTCAGCTGGGGGCCCTGCTCCCTCTAAGCCCCGTGTGTCCACAGCTGTTGCACTGGTATCTGCCTCCCGCAGCAGACTCCTTCCGTCAGAAGGCCCTTCAGTTCCTGGGCTCCCTGGGAGCCGGAACCAGGTCAGACAAACTTCTCCAGCCCCAGCAGCCACCCCTGCTGCTGCTGCTAAGTCGCTTCAGTCGTGTCCGACTCTGTGCGACCCCACAGACGGCAGCCCACCAGGCTCCCCCATCCCTGGGATTCTCCAGGCAAGAACACTGGAGTGGGTTGCCATTTCCTTCTCCAATGCATGAAAGTGAAAAGTGAAAGTGAAATCGCTCAGTCGTATTCGACTCTTAGCGACCCCATGGACTGCAGCCCACCAGGCTCCTCCGTCCATGGGATTTTCCAGGCAAGAGTACTGGAGTGGGGTGCCATTGCCTTCTCTGAGCAACCACCACAGGAAAGGTTTATTGAGCAAAAATGAGAGAAATCCATCACATAAGTTTGCCTTTCTCAGAGACTAAGCCCAGTCCTCTAACAGGGGGCTCCCTGGTCCATTCTTGTAGGGCAAGGGACTGCAGCAGGAACCCCACCCCACCCCCCACCCAGTCCCCTCGGGTCCAGGAGATGTAAACAATTTTTGGCTCCACATGCAGAAGGTTCAGGACCCACCTTTACAATCACCCCTTCCATAGAACACAGTCAAGCTCGTGATTCAGACCTGCTCCTCAAAGCCCATGAGCGGGCAGCCTATGGCTGCCCAATGCAGGGAGGCAGCAGTCAGGCCCATGAAGAGCATGGACACGCTCTTACATGAAGCTGGGGCCCTGCTGGCTCACTGGCCATGGCCCATCCTTGAATCTCCATTTCCAACAGGGTGTTGGGAAGATTACATGAGATAATGTGGGAAGAAGACTTCTACACAGTTAAGTGTCCAATCTGGAGATCCATGGACTTGGATGGGGGGAAAAAATAACATGTTAATGCTCCTTCATCTCTTATAGAAATGCAACGCTTCCTTAATTTATGAATGTACCAGACTGCAGTAGTCTTAGCAGTCTTCATGGCTGCTGCTAGATCTTTTTATTTAACATAGTAACAAAAAATAATGTGTCACTATATGTGGAATCTGATTTAATACGTGTGTGTTTATATTTTAATACCATTGGCTTCCTTTGAAATCCAATGTGTTTTGTATTATGCATTTAAAAACTCGGAAATAAACGACCCAATCAAAAAGTGGGCCAAAGAACTAAACACATTTCTCCAAAGAAGACACACAGATGACTAACAAACACATGAAAAGATGCTCAACATCACTCATTATCAGAGAAATGCAAATCAAAACCACAATGAGGTACCATTTCACGCCAGTCAGAATGACTGTGATCCAAAAGTCTACAAGCAATAAATGCTGGAGAGGGTGTGGAGAAAAGGGAACCCTCTTACACTGTTGGTGGGAATGCAAACTAGTACGGCCACTATGGAGAACAGTGTGGAGACTCCTTAAAAAACTGGAAAGAGAACTGCCATATGACCCAGCAATCCCACTGCTGGGCATACACACTAAGGAAACCAGAATTGAAAGAGACACATGTACCCCAATGTTCATCGCAGCACTGTTTATAATAGCCAGGACATGGAAGCAACCTAGATGTCCATCAGCAGATGAATGGATAAGAAAGCTGTGGTACATGTACACAATGGAGTATTATTCAGCCATTAAAAAGAATGCATTTGTATCAGTTCTAATTGATTCATTCAAATGAGGTGGATGAAACTGGAGCCTATTATACAGAGTGAAGTAAACCAGGAAGAAAAACACCAATCAGTATACTAACGCATATATATGGAATTTAGAAAGATGGTAATGATAACCCTGTATGCAAGACAGCAAAAGAGACACAGATGTATAGAACAGTCTTTTGGACTCTGTGGGAGAGGGCGAGGGTGTGATGATTTGGGAGAATGGCATTGAAACATGTAAATTATCATATGTGAAATGAATCGCCAGTCCAGGTTTGATGCATGATACAGGGTGCTCGGGACTGGTGCACTGGAATGACCCAGAGGGATGGGATGGGGAGGGAGGTGGGAGGTGGGCTCAGGATGGGGAACACATGTACACCCATGGCGGATTCATGTCAATGTATGGCAAAACCAATACAATGTTGTACAGTAAAAAAATAAATAAATAAATAAAACTGGGATTAAAATAAATAAATAAAAACTCGGAATGAATAAGGTTTAGAGCCTTAACCAGAATACCAGGGGGACCCGTGGCACAGGAACGGTGACACAGAGTCACTCCATTGTTCCAGAGGGAGGCTGACAGGGCCACAGCATCCTTTGCAATGCCAGGCAAGCCTCTGCCAGCAGATGTGGGTGGCAGTGGGAGGGAGTGCCTGGGGCTGCTCAGGGCAGTAATTAGCAGCAGCTCAGCAGACCTGCCCGTCCATGCAGGCTTGGCTCCCACCTACACAAGGATTTCAGGAAGATGCTGGGCCGGTTTCCGGGCTGTGGTTAGACTTGATCAATCAAGCTCGGGGCAGTCCCTGCCACACGCTACAGGAGTCTGGGGTTCTACAAGCCGCTCAGCATCTCATCAGCCAAGCTCTGACCCACTAAGATAATAGGACAGTGGTGGCTTCTGGGTGCAGATGAGGGGGAAGGGAGCTGGTACAGCAGACTGGGCAGGGGCCTGGAGGCTGGAGTCCATGCGGTCTTGCACTGGTCCTGTCACTTCCTTCTTATGTGATTCTGGACAAGGCTCTGCCCTCACTGGGTGCCTGATTCTTATCTGAAAACAGAGGGGTGCTCTCTACTCCAGGATTCTAAAAAATTGGCCAGGCAGGCAAAGTTGGAAGTTTGAGCCCTGAGGGAGCCAGTTTAATCTGCTCTGTTCCCTAGACCACTGTTCCTTTATCTTGTTAAGGCCCATTGCTGTTGTTCAGTCGCTAAGTCGGGTCTGACTCTGTGACCCTATGGACTGTAGCACACCAGGTTCCTCTGTCCTCCACTATCTCTTGGAGTTTGCTCAGATTCATGCCCATTGAATCGGTGATGCTATCTAACCTATGCTTTTTCCAGTAGTCACATACGGATGGGAGACTTGGACCATAAAAAAGGCTGAGTGCTGAAGAACTGATGCTTCTGAATTGTGGTGCTGGAGAAGACTCTCTTGAGGGTCTCTTGGACTGCAAGGAGATCACACCAGTCAATCCTAAAGGAAATCAGCTCTGAATAGTCATTCGAAGGACTGACACTGAAGCTCCAATACTTTTAGATTCACCTGATTCAAAGAGCTGACTCATTGGAAAAGACCTGATGCTGGGAAAGACTGAAGGCAAAAAGAGAAGAGGGCAGCAGAGGACGCGATAGCATCAGCGGCTCAATGGACATGACTTTGAGCAAACTCCAGGAGATAGCGGTCCATGTGCCTCTGTAAAAATCTGAGGATAGCAACTGCCCTTCATCCAGAAAAATGTGAACATAGTCTCACATGGAATTTTCTATCTAGTCTTAGGGGCTCATAGGCCCCCAAAGCCCACTCTTGGGCCCTACGTGAAGACTGGCCATTTCAGACCAGGCACGCCAATTTCGGGCTCCCTGGTGAGCACTCCAGGCTCCTGTTTAATTTTTAACTCTGCCACTTAATGAGCTTCACCATCTCTGAGTGTCACTGAGCCTCTATGAATCTCCATTTTCTCACCTATGAAGTGGAAAGCCTAGTCCACTGTGTGTGTGTATGTGTGTGCATGCACGTGTGTGTGAATGTGCGCACGCTCAGCCATGTCTGACTCTTTGCAACCCCTTACACTGTAGCCCACCAGTCTCCTCTGTCCATGGGATTTTTCAGGCAAGAATACTGGAGTGGGTTGCTATTTCCTTCTCCAAGGGATCTTACTGACCCAGGGATTGAGCTCACATCCACTGAAGGGGCTCAATAACTAGCACCCCCATTCCATCACTCTGCCCTGCCAAGGGAGGGAGGGGCAGCTGCTGCCCTGGAAATGTGGTCTCAGAGGCCCCAAGCCTCCTGGGAGGACGGCTCAGCACTGACATGGTAACTCCTGATAATCCCCATAGGCCTGAACAACCCTGAAGAGTGGGCCACCCAGAGGGACTCATTCGGGCACTGGAATGTACTCGGTGAGGCTCAGCAGCTGGTGTATCTGCCCTGACATGTTGGGGAAGGGACACCTGGCCCTGGGGAAGAGGAGAGACTGCTGGGGGAGCAGGGCCTGGCTCAGGCAGGGGCCCTTCCTCCTCCTGGACGACCCATGGTGCCCTGACCCTGGTCTGGATGGCAACCCAGGAGACAGGGGCACCAACCCAGACTTGCAGAAGAAGCAACTCAAACACTAACGTGGGAAGTGTCAAGAGAGGAAAGGAGAAGCTTTGAGCAGGCTGCGGAAGCAGCTGGGGGCGGTGTTCAACTGCGGGTGGGTGAGGCTGGGGCCAGGGGAGCTTGGAGGGTGTGTCCCAGTAGCAGCTCCCGTAGGTTGGGGACCACCCCCACTGGCCCAGGCCCTGTGTGGCCTGTGTGGCAGCCTTTTCCTCATATCCAAAGTGAGTAAACTGATTTTTAAGGGGTTCAAGGAACCTGTGTAAAGTCACAGAGCTTATGTGTAGTCGAGTTGGGACTAATCCCAGGACCAGACCAGCCTAAGACAATGCAACGTGCCTGTAGGAAAATGTCTGTTGGGAGGCAGGGTGGCATGTGGGAACAGCACATGCTTGGGTCGGGGAGGGGGGGGCGGGGGCGGTCCTGTAGACCTGGACTCAAATCTGTGTGACTTTGGACAAGTTACTCACCTTCTCTGAGACTTGGGCTTTCTATCTGTGAAATGGGAACCATACCACCACCTCCCACTGAATCTGAGTCCCCAAGCCTGCCTGGGGTACAACACTTGATAGGGGACCAAAAAGGACCCCTCAGCTCTCTAACATCCCCACCTGCCCTGACCCTCTGAGTCCCAGCTTACCCAGCACGAGGAAAGACAGGACCCATTGTAGCACCGAGATGACTTGGAGCTGCTTCTCTACCTTGGACCTATTGAGCCAAGTGACAGAAAACAGGTCCTGGAGGGCGGAGAGGATGCTGGAGCCAGTGCCTGTGGCAGACAGAAGACAGATGTCAGCCTGTCCGCCTTCCCTGTAGCTGCAGAGTACCCCACAGCAGCCCACCTCCCCACAGACGCCTTCCTAGACATGAGAGGGGCACAGGCCGAAGAATCAGACCGACCTGGGCTCACATCCCGGCCCTGTCACACCACAGTTTTGTAATTCTGGGCTGCTCACATGCTGCACTTCCCTCTGCCCCAGTTTCTATATATACCCAGTGGGAATGATGTCCGCCCCCACCACAAAGGGTCATTTTGGAGACCAAATAGGGTATCCAAAGAGGAGAGGGGGAGGCTTGCCATAGTTTCCAATTCTCATTCCTCACCTCTACCCCAGTCAAACCCCTATCTTTTCCTTTATCTGGATCTAGTACAAATATTTAACCTTTGCTATCTGGGTCTGTGAGGCCAGGGACAGAGGGCCAACATCCAGTTTGTAATGTTTTTTTTTCCTTCAAGTGTACTTTGAGCACCCCCAATCCTTGACCCACCCCCACCCCTTTATCTCCAGGACTAATACCCTCTCCCAAGGAGCTGAGCCCTCTTGCCCTAGCCCAACACCATCAATACCACCTTCAGGGGAATTCACACTTTGAGCTTCACCTCAGCACCCAAAGCCCAGGGCTCAGAGAGGAACGGGGCAGGAACCTCTGCTTCCCTAGAGGATCCAGCGGCCACTGAGTTTTGGGCAGCCTGGGACACTGAGAGCTGCAATTATGTTTGCTACCAAGCAAGTGCCAAGCCTATAAGTTCAGACAAGACGTGCTCAGTTAAATGGTTCTGTGGCTGTGCCCCCAGGATGATGTCTTAGATTCCAGTGGCTGATGGACAGAGGCACCAGAAAGCCTGGTGACTACAGGAGAGGCAGCGCTCAGGAGGAGCACGGCCGAGGTTCCTGACACAGCCCCTCTCTTTCTGGAAGCTGGGCCAGACAACTGTTCCCCTTCAAACCCCACACGTGCTGAGCCCCAACTGCATGCCCTTCACTCAACACCTCTTCACTGACTGTGCTGGTCAAATTCCCTCACACGACCCACTCTGCAAGGCTCCTCACTGAGCCACAACCTTGTCCTGGAGGGTCTCATGACCTTTCACCCTGGCCTACAGCAGAAGTGGGAGGGAGAGGGGCTTAGGGGTTTAAGTGCAAGCCTTTGTATTTCTTTAAAATCTGCAGAGCAACAAAACTCACAGTGGGGTTTAGAAAGGGACATGGCACTCATCTGCTGGAAGTTAACAATCATTTTGACTTTTAGGAGGCACAGAGATAACCACCAGGACTCAAGGCAGACTCCTCAGTCCTGTTCCCCTCCCCTGGTCTCATGGAGCAGAGAGAGGGGGAAGCCAGGGGTATGGCAGAAGAGTCAGATCCCAGTGCAAACCCTGGTTCCACTCACTACGCAGGCACGACCTCAACGGTGTACTGCCACATCCAAGACACGGCACATACTGGGTACTCAGGAGCAGCCATACCCAGGGTGGAGGTGGTGGTGTGTGAACTCACCAAAGCAAATGAAGAGGCTGGTCCACATAGGAACTCCAGAGGTCTGGCACATGACGTTCCTCTGCTCTCAACATATATATCCACCATCACAGCCCTTTCCACCTCCACCCTTTCTCAACACCCCATCCTGGAGCCTGAGAGCCCTCTGGGGTCCTCTGGTATAGTCCATCTGGACCTCTGGGGAGGCTGAGGAGAGGAGCACTGAGTTGACCAGGGCTACCCAGCCAGGGCTGGGACCTAGATTCAGGGCACAGCAGATGCCAAATACAAAGGGCTCTACCCATGGGACACAGCAAGTCCAAGGGTGGTCTGTGCTCAGAAGTGAGGAGAGAGTCCTGGGTGAGTACAGGAGGGAGGGAAGTGAGGCCAAGCACAGGCCTGAACCCGCTGTCCAAGGGACCCCTAGTTGCTGGCTCTCCCTCCTGGCTGTGTGGAGTGAAGGCAAGCAGGGGTCATGGCAAGTGAGTCCTTTGCCCTTGGTCTGGAGCAGGCAAGGCACCTTGGCTGCAGAGAGGATAGAATGTTCTCCAGCACCTCCCTACTCAGAGTCCACTCTGGGAGCTGTTTAGAAATGCAGGGCCCCAGCCTGGATTTCCTGATCTGAGATCTGCTCAGTCCAAAGTCTCAGGTAGGGTAAGTTTGGGGTGGGGAGTGTGCAAGGAGGAGCTGGGGGCCTCCACTTTCTACTGGGCTGGAGAAAAAGGGTGATGGAAGGAAGGGCATCAGACATAATCTCATTTGACCACTTCCTACTGTGAACAGGACTGTGAAGAGTGCTTGAGGAAAGGACTCGCTGTCTAGCCTCTGCTGTTGGGTCAGGGCCAACCAACTGGCTGCACTCACAACATGGAGCTCTCCTGCTTTGGGGGTGGGGGTGCACACAGTAAGTCCATGTTGGTGACATATCCCCCACTGAAACAACTGAAAAATTCTTGTTTCCTAATCCAAATCCATCTGCTATTTCAGGTCTCTTGCAATTAGATATCAAGTCAGGGTGCAGGAAATGCAAAATGTCTTGTTCAGCAGATTATCCACATAGAAAAGAGGCCTGAAGGCTTCCCATAGCCCCAGAGCCAGGCTTGTTCCAGCTTCCTCAGTCTATCCTCCTTGCCCCATCCCAACTCCTGCCCGCAGCCCGCTCTGCAACCAAGTAGGAAATGCAAAGTCCACTGAGGAGGGGCTGGTGTTCCTTGGGCGGCACAATGTGGGGCTGCCTGGGGAGCGGGGAGGCCACTCTGTGTCCCTCAGGCCCAAGACTACTCAGCTGCCTCTTGGCCAGACCATCCCGACTGGTTGACCACAGAACCCAGCCCCAGGAGCTGGCCTGTCCGTGATGCTGAACCATAGGCCCAGTGGAAGCCCCTATGGATTTAAGGAGTATCCAGTCATTGCTCCATTGCCTAGAAAGCTGCTGCTTGCCTTGTCCACCTGATGACCCCCTGACAATGAGATAAAGCAGCTTGTCCTTCAAAACCCAAATAGGTAAGCCTTCAGAGAGGTGGACTTTCCTTCTTTGGGATTATTGACTGTAAGGCCCATGCAAGTGTGGAACTGTCTGGGGCCATCTCACCAGCCCCCACTGATCTTGGAGAGAACCTGTCAGCAGATGAAGGTGGGAGAGGCCAGCAAAAGAGAGAAATAAGAGAGGAAGGGAATCTTCCTTTTAGGCTCCCACAGCCCCTCACCTTGTACCAGCTGCTGATTACAAACCCACTCTCATCACATTAGGAGCTGCCCAAGGGCCTGAGTCTGATCCACCCAGCGGCCTCTCAGAGTCTGGCCGAGAGTCAACACTCAGCAAAGTTTGCTGAGCAAAAGAAAGAGCAGATCTCTGCTCTGACTATTCCTCAGGCCCCCATCCTCCACCTCGGCTCTCTGCAGGGCTGGGTGACAGGCAGCTTTGGAGCCTCCGATGTACTTCCTCAGGCACTCTGGTTTCTCACCAGCCCTGTGAGTTTGGCATCATCATTGCCATTTTGATAGTGAGACAGGCTTGAGGAAGTGATATAGCCAAGGTCACTTGACCAGAGGGTGGCAAAGTTGGATTAAATTCAAGACTAACTTCTAGGCCAGCATTCTGTTCCTGTGCTGGTCTCCCCAAGTTCCTTCTCTCTTCTCCCCAAAAGAAAGTGGGGGAAGGCTGGGAGGGGACAGGAGAAACGCATGGCCTATTTTCCTCCAGAGGGGCAGGTGAGGGGCAGGCATCTTGTGCAGTAAATTAACTGGTGGCAGGCCTGGGGGTTCTGGTCCCAGTTGTATCACTGTGTCCTCTTGGCCAAGTTGCTTCACCTCTCTGGGCTTTGGTTCCCCATATATAAAATGGTGGTGGGAGGATGACTTCTGTGATCTCTTTGACTGCTGGGACCCCAGTGCCCACCCTCCTGAAGACACCACCTAGATGCTCACCACCTTGTAACAGCCCTAGTACAGTTGCTCGGCAGATGGGAAGCAAGGCTTCAGCTGGGCACTCCCAGGTCCAGCCCTCACTACTCAGCTGTCAGCATCTCTTCTGCCTCAGTGGTGGCTGGTGTGGATGCCAGTGCTGCAATCAGATGCCAACACTGCCACTACCTTCACACCCAGCCCAACTGTCCCACAGTCCTAGGTGGGGCTGGCAGGCAGCCTCAACATTTGGCCAAATCTCAGCTCCAACCTGCTCCCTTGCTACCCCTCCCCAGCCTCTGCCGGCACACTGAACTCTGCATGCTATCTCAGCATCAGTCCACTGAAGCCAGTATCTACCTCCTTGGCCATCCTCCTCAGGCAGCATCTCTTAAGTTCCAAGGAGGGTACCTGATTCATTCTTGTGCCCAGAGCCCAGTCAGACCGACAAGAGAAGGAGCTCATAGAGGTTTACAGCATGAATGAACAAACCTGTAAGTCCCAGAGGCAGCTGAAGGCCAGGATGCTCAAGTTGCAACTGAGTTGCCAGACAGGAAGGCCACCAGGCTTACCACTGATGACCCCAGAGATGGAGTAATGGGTGGGGGAGTGAGTCTTTCTCTCCTTCTCTGAGCATGAGTTTCCCCTAACCTCGACATGATAAGAGCAGAACCCACTTTCTACAGATATCTTGTTTTCATGAAGAAAGATAAGACAGTAATAGAATAACTTGACTTGTTCTATGAAGAGAAGTTTTCAGTAACCAATCCAAACAGCTGCTCCAGGGCACCACTGATTTCACCATTTATTTTACACAGCTCCTTTGTTCCTGGATTTAGAAGGACAGAGGGAGTAGAGCTGTGAGAGAGAAGCCCAGAGAAGCTCTCTTACCCCCAGAGAAGAGCCCCTGTCCCCATGTCTATATGGGGCTTCCCTGTCCCACAGCATTCTCTGGGAAGGTAGACAGGCAGGGAGGGGCAGCCTCATTTCACAGAGATGGAAACTGAGGCAAAGTGAGGCCAAAAGAGGTTCAACCACTTGTTTTGAGGTCATGGTCTAGAGGAGTCAGGCAGGACTCAAGGCAGGCATTCGAGCTTTGAGACCCTCGCCATTTCCATGATGCCAAGCTCCTGAGGGCTGGTCCTCACTACACCAGCCAGTCCACATCCCGATCTCAGGAATACACCCCGGGGAAGGGAGGGCTGCCTCTCTGCCTCAACCATGTCCCAAGTTTCACGGGGCCATTCTCCTGTAGACTGGCTATGCAAGGAATGTGAACCCCCACCCACATGCTCCCACAGGTTGAGAAGCTGCTGCAAGAGCTAAGCTGAAGCTGCCCATATAGTAGAGCCAAACACCTCTGGTCCCCGGCCCAGGTCGGGTATGGAACACTTCTTTGCCCAACATCTGTTAGCAAATTGACCAGGCCGCACCCAGGACTGATAAAACCAGGGTTTCCTCTCATACTGGTCTGAGAGGGCAGGGTCTGAGCCCCAGTCCCCATAATCTGAGAAAGGGTGTTGGGCCAGCCCTGCCCCTGCATGGCTCTGTGACCTAGGGCTAGTCACTTAGCTTCACTTAGCTTTAGTTTCTCATCTCTAAAGTGAGGATAAGGGGACTTCCATGGCTGTCCAGTGGCTAAGAATCTGCCTTCCAATGCAAGGGCATAGGTTGGAGAACTAAGATTCCACCTGCCACAGGGCAACTAAGCCTGCATGCCACAATTAGAGAGAGCTCACATGCCGCAGTGAACACCCAGTGCAGCCAAACAAAACAAAAGGCATAAAGTGAGGATAAGAATATCTCTCAGGGTGGTTGGGAAGATTAAAAAAAAAATGCACATAAGGTCCATTTGGCACCTGTTGCGTGACTGACACGTGTTAGGTGATTAGCTCTCATCATGGCGTCTACCACTGACCAGAGCGGGAGGGGACTGATGAGCAACCACAGTGTTTCAAGATGTGTGTGACCACGAGGTTATGTGTTAAGAGGAGAGGGAGCAGAGTGGGGCAGCAGCAGGGGGGCTCCAAGGAGGCGGCGAGGCGTCAGCAGGGCCCAGAAGATGAGATCTGGGAGGCAAAAAGGAGGAAAGTGGGCACTGGGGTGGGGGTGCCGGCCAGAACAGAGACTCAGAGGGAGTTACAAAGAGGCAGGCCAGAGGCCAGAATGTTCAACGACCCAGGAACGGGGCTTCACATTAACCCCAGACAGACGATGGGGATAGGGCTCAAGAGGCCTCCTGGAGGATGTGGGTGGGGAGGGATGAGCCTGGAGCACTTTTGAGGTGCCCAGTACTGTTATCAGCCCCTGGGGAAATAGCAGTGAACACAGCAGGTCAAGTCTCACCTGTTAGGGGGCTTAGATTCTGCTGAGGGAGAGACAACGCACCTACACATAAATGTAGGATGTAACGTCAGGCAGTGATGAGAGCTATAAGGAAACAAAATTTGGGGCAATAAGCTAGAGGGAGAGACAAGAGGGTTCTCAGCCCTGAGCAAGGCTGACGTCCCTCCACGTGGAGGTAGGGGCACACATGAGATTCCCAGGTCAGGCCTCCGGGCGGCCCACACTGCCTCCCTACTCTCCTTTGCTACTGGCATCCTGGGAAGCGGCTCGCCAGCCTAGAGAAGCTAAGGAAGATGGGCATCCAGAGAACCTGGCCTCCAACTTGCAGGAGTGTAGCCCTGGTGAGTCACTTCCCATGCAAGCCTCAGTTTCCTCATCTGCCCAGTGGGGCTAATACCCACCTCGTTAGATTCTTGTGAAAATTAAACAATAGACAGAAGCGTCATAAAAGTCAAGACCTGTGTGAATGCGGGATAATTACCAAGTAAGCCTGGGTCTCCTCGCCTGACACATGGGTGTAATAACCCCTGTCCTGTCTTGGAGCAGAGGCGCTGGCGTCAGTACACTTAGGATTCAAACCCTGGCTCTATCATTTACGGTGAGACCCTGAAGGTCATTTCCCCATCTAAGACTCAGCATCCTCCTTCGCTGGGATGCAGCAGTTGTTGGGAGGAATCCAACCTATGGAAAAGAGACAAACAGCATGTGGCATGTCTGTTAGAGAGCTAGAAAGGTGCCAGTGAGGTCGCAGAGCTGTGGACAGCTGCCAGGGGCTCCTGAGTGGGGACGTCATCCTGCTCACATTCCCCAGCTTCAAGGATGCCACACGTGGGCCCAGCCAGACCGAAGCTCTGCCCTGGTTCAGCAGCCTCCAAGTGGACAGTGAGGAAGCTGCCCCAAGCTTCTGCAAAGGGCCGGGCATGAGGCTGCATCGAGGCAGAGAGATGGACATTCTGACTCCCGGGAGACCCCTTGAAGTCCAGGAAGCCAGGTCAAGTGCCAAATAAATGCCACATCTTCAAGGCTAGGGGCAAAAGTGCAAGATTCCAGAGGGAGGCAGAGAAGAGTGGAGGCTGAACGTTAACATTCATTCAGCAAGTACTTTCCAAGTAGCCTTTACAGGCCAGGCTAGGTGTTGCCCTAGGATAGGAACTGCCAGCCCCTGCCTCTCCTCTGCTTCTTGGGCTTCTGTGGGAGGCAGAGCTCTGCCCTGGGGCTGCTCACCTCAGCTATGGCTGGGGGAGACAGGGCTGTGAACAATCAGGCACAGAGGGTAGGTCATGGCTGAGGAGTCCACAAGAGGTGCCCAACTGGCCCGGAGGATGCTCTCAGGGCTGCGTCAGGTGAGAGGAAGAGGATGAGTAAGTTTGCCAGGCTGACCGAAGGGAGGCACAGGGCCAGGAACCCAGGTCCTGGAGTCCAGCAGACAGCACTGGCAAAGGACTGGAAGGGACAAAGGGTACAAGGTTAAGGAATTAACTGCAAGTAGTTCAGCCAGGCCATGTGAATGGGTGAGGCTAGTCGAGAATGTGCAGGGGGAGCCATGGAGGACTGGAAATGCCAGGCTGAGGAGTCCCAAGAACACAGATGATAGACCAGGCTCCACCCTGACAGCAGGGAAGATTGCTGCCCACCCCTCCCATGCCCTCCACCAACTTCAGACGGTGTAAGGGCTCTGAAGCAACTCACCAGCTGTTCACCTGATCCCAATATGCTGGTGATTTCTTCTCTGGAAAGACTAATAATCTCCCCTTTAAGGGTTAGGTGTTTAATCAAGTAACCTTAAAGAAAATTAAGTGTCCTTAAAGCAGGGCCCACTGGGACATCTGGCCCAAATAGGAAGCCGATACACACTGCTGTGGTTGGTGCGCTCGCTGGGAAGCTCCTGGCTTGCCCATCAGGACCCTGCAGGACTCAGGGGATTCCTCAGTTGGTCCTCAGGGCCCCCCACAGAGCATCCTGGCGGGAAGCCAGGCATCCTAAGTATCTGTGGATATACTGGGACTTTGGGCCTCCTTCTCCTCTCCTCTCTAGGTCTGTTTCCCAGTGGCATTATTAGAGGTATGGGTTAGATTAGTTGAAATCTGAGGTCTTGACAACTTAGATTGACTAATGAATTATTATCCACAGAAGATCCCCCTAAAGAGTCTACAAGCCCCTACTTGGGCTGCTCCAGAGGCCTGGATTTTCAAGTATTGGTTTTCATGCACCTGGGAGGTGAGGTCAAGGAAGTGGGGCTCTTAGAACGCCATGTTCCTGAGACTCTGAAACTGCGACGGGGACCCTGGAGGTGACTGCTGAGGACCCTAAAGCTCTGCTTTCACTACCCCCATCTTCTGACACATTAAAAGAATAGCTACTGAAGTGGGAGGGGTTGCCATGGCAACACCACTAGCTTGCGGGTATGTCACCACCAAGGGGTCCTCAAAATAGGCCCTTATCACGGTACATGAGCAAGTGTGGGGAGCTAGGTTTTCTCAGGCATGTACCTGGGCCCCAAGTAGGACAGGAGCCCATTTTCACAAGGACAAGCTGAGGACACAAATGAGGAGGAGGTTGGCCCCTGGATCCCATAGCAGTCCGGGGCATGATGAGAATCACATTTCTGCAGCAGAGCTGGAATGAACCCAGGTGGGCTGCCTTATGCAACCCTCCTTACTGTACAGATGAGGCTGAGGCCCTAAGAGAGAGGGTCATGCCCAAGGTCACATAGGAAGGAGATGCAGAGTGAGCCTTCTGGCCTCTAGATCTGCTCTAATAGTAAAATGAATTCACATTCCTTGCTTCTGTCAATTTGCCCAAAGGGTGTGTGGCTTCAGCTTCCTTGGGTCTGTACCATAACCTGGGCAGATATTGTCATCATGCATTTAATCATTTTACAGATGAAGAGATTGAGACTCCTAGCCCCAAGCCCTCAGAACTGCCAGCAGCAGCTCCACACCCAGGAGGCTCCAGAAGTGGTATAGGCCAGGCCACTGCCCGCACCAGGCTCCTTTCCCAGCTCTCAAATCTCCACCAACAACCCTGCCAAGTGCATGGGCAAGCCAGCTGCTGCCTGGATACAGCATCTTTTGTCTCCCTTATCTCTCAGCACATTGGGACCTCCGCTCAGGTTAGTAACCCAGAGGTCCTGCCATCAGACTTTCCCTCCCACCCAAATCTCATGCCTCTATTTATGCTGGTCCCTCTACCTGAAGGTTCTTGATAGTCTCTGAACCAGTAACACTGAACCAGTAACACTGGTTCATTTTTCAATATCCGGATTGATTGTCACCTCTTCCAGGAAGCCCTCCGTGATGCCAGGATGATTTAGCTGCCAAACCCTCACTTCCAGGCCTCCTCAGTTCCCCATGCTTCCTCCCCCGTCACTGCGTGGATCATCTGCACTGTCATCCCCCTAGTCTCACTTCCTTAAAGGTAGGGACCAGGGATTGACATGTGTGTGGCAGAGTCTGACACACATAGGTGAGCCACCAATAAACTGAAGGGCCTGTGCCCGAGTCCCCACTGTGAGAAGCCTTCCTGGATGCCCCAGGCAGTCTGCCACTCGTCACGGTGTCGACGACTGTTGCATGTGTCACATAAAATGAGTGACAAGGACTAACAGGCGAGTCACAAGTTAGTTTACAAAGCATTTTCCATTCATGTTAACCTAAACCCTTGCATCCTTGACAATCTGAGAGTTTCTGATCCTATTTTCCACTGAGGGGGAATGAGATCCTCAGAGGAGAAGAGAGAAACCCAGCCAGGTCCTTGAGGGGAGCCAGGGCTGAAATCCTCACTCTCTGGCTCCTAAGCCCTGGAAGCAACAAGGGGGACTCTGGTGAGCACCCCCTGCCCCCGGCGATCAGCCCTGGAGCCAGCTCCTCGAGACTGTGGAGCCTCCAGAGCAGGGAATAGCTGCAGGCCCAGCACCTAGCACAGGTGGGCACAGAGGAGGCCAGAGGCAGCACTGAGGACTCGCACTGAAGCAAAAAGCAGGGCTTCTTGCCAAGAGGAAGGAGCAGCGCTCGCGAGGGTTGAAGTCCCATTAATGATTCATTCATTCAACAAATATTTACGGAGCACCTACTATACTCCAGGCACTGTGCTCAATCCTGGGACAAACACTGAGGGAGACAGACAGAGGTCCTGTTCCCAAGGGGCTGACATTCTTCCGGGGCAGACCATCACCTAGACAGAAAAGTACACCTGAGAACTTAGCTAATGAGAAGGGCTATAAAAATACAACAGGACGGGACAGTTCTCCAGATGGTATGGTCAGAGAAGGCCTCCGAAAGGAGACTGAATGGTTCAAAGACAGCCATGCAGTGACCTGGGCAGAGGACAGCCAATGCAAAGGCCCTGAGGTAGGACTGAACTGATGGGAATCCTGGGGAAACAGGAAGACCCCAGCCGTTCTGGAGCAGGACATGGAAGCAGGGGAGTGAGGGCTGCTCACAGGGGGTTCCACAGCTACAAGGAGGAGTTTGGAAGGTTTGGAATACAATGAAGGCAACTGGCTGTTCCCCTGGCCTCAGAGTTCCAGGGTTCATGGTGCATCTACTCATCAAGGCAAGTTGGGACATCTTGAAAGTGCACAAGAAGGGGTGATCTGCCAGCCCCATCATGGTCCCAGAAAAACCTTCACTCAATCAGGAAATGAGCACCTGCAGTGGCCAGAACCCTGCACTCCGCCCTTCACGGCTTCACCACACTTCTCTCTTAGTTTAAGGAAGCCTGGGAGGTGGATCTGGGTTCTAACCCTGGCGTTGGTAACCCTGGTCTAGTCTCTTCTCTCCGGGGCCCTCAGTGTTCCATCTGCAATGTGAGAGCTGCCCCTGACCCAGCACTGCCAGAGAGCTGTGATTTTATGACTCAAGTACCTGTTGGAGAACTCAGGGGTGGGAGGATGGGGGTGGGGCAGGATTTCCACACTGGCCACTGAGTCACCAAGTCTGCTAATAAAATTCTACTCTTGGCCCTCCTTTCCCAGCCCAGAAGAGCCCTCAGTAGCACGGAGAACCCCAAAGTGGCATTTGTGCATTTGGGGAAGTGGTGTAGGGGAGGGGGGAAAGCTATATAGAATTGGGGGGAGGGGAATATGAAAATCGTGTTCTCATCCTGCGATTTAGAACTGAGTTAGGTGTCAACCCTCCAACAATCCAGCCTCTTAGTTTCACCTCCTACTAAGCTCCTGCTTGCACACTCCCAGTGATGGGGAGCTCCACCCCACCCACACCAAACCTGTTGCAGTGGCTGTCAGAAAGCATTCCTCCATTATATCAGATCTGCACCCCCCACCTCCCGAAATTCCAGCCCTGTTCCTGGCCTTGCTTTTGCGGGGCTGCGCAGAACAAATCAGTTCATAATTTTACTGAAGCTGCCACCATTTCGTGCTGGGTCCTGTGGTGAACCCTGGGTATTCATTCAGGCAGGCATCAGAGGGCTCTGATCGGAAGGGCCTTAAACCCAGGGGCAAAGGCCAAGGATGCAAATATGAATAACTCTGCACCTTCCACCCCTGGTACAGGTAAATCCTTCAGATATTAGAAAATATCAACAGAGACTCCTGTCTCCCGCACAAACTCCCAGCACACACCCACCTGCCCCCACAGCTGGCTTTTTTTTTTGCCCAGGAAACCAGACACCAAGGTATCTATTTCAATCTCACCCATCACAGGTCTTCCCTTCACAGAAGCCATGGTCTCCCCTTAAATATCACCACTGACAAAGTGTTCATCACCTCCCAACAATGAGACTTTATAGGTTAAAAACCAGGCCACTGGGGAGTGTCTTCAAAGACTAAGGATGTAGAAAGCAGGTCTAATGGAGATGCCAGATAACACAAGATTTGCTTCAGCTCCCTCCCTTCCCCACCCAGTCTTTCACCAAAGAAAATCCCAGACAGCTAAAGTGATTGGTTTGCATTTCATGCCAGCTCTTGCTACATTCCATGATGGAATTGTTTGCAGCCAGTTTTTTTTTTTTTTCAAATGTCTTCAAGACCAGATTAAAACATGGAGACATGCTCCTGAAAGGACAGTAAATGACTTGGTCAAAATCACTCACTGGAAGTCCTCCTAAATAACAAATTCTAGGTCAAAAACAAGGAAGTCAGGGTTATCTGCTCCTGGAAGATACAACTCACCTCTGTGGATAGCAGAGATGAGGGAAGGGTATCTCCAGGAAGGCCCACCCCCAGAGAGAGCATCCCTATCTCATTGCCTGGAGACAAAAGCATTTTTAAAAGCATGAACATGGGTAGGGTCCTTCCTTCCCTGTTATGGGCATTAAATGGCACAGTGAATGGACAAGCACTTTTAAGTGAGAGCAGAGACTGTCAGAGGCTATCGGGCCGGGTGCACGGGACAGCTCAGGCTGCATGTACCCAAGATGGCAACAGCAGCTAGGTACCTCTCCAAGGGCAGTGAGTGGCACTCAGACCAAGAGGGGCAGATAATCACACCAACAGCCACACGGAGAAAAGGGCCAATGCCTAGGACACAGTTAAACTGTGGTACAGCTCAGGGTGGTTACCCAGCAGCCCCTAGAATACTATAAGTGATTTGGAGTAACAGAAGGAAATATTCACAATTTGACATCAAGAGGGAGAAAACAGGATTTAGAACTATATCCACATCATACCCTCAATCTTACCTAAATGATGTATACAGATAAAATTATAATGAAATATACTAAAATGCTATTAGGAAGCTATCTTTGGATAGTCAATTAACCAGGAACTTTTCATTTTCTTCCTGTTTTTCCATATTTTTTGAAATCCAATGATTTGTATGTTTTATTTTTATAATGAAGGGGTTGGAGTAGGCTATTGTTAGTTACTAAAGAAAAATCATAAGTAGGAGAGGTTCAGCAAGCTGAATAAAGACTTTAGGTGGAGGGAGAGAGGACTCCAGCAAGACAGACCAGGGCAGCTGTGAGGATGTCCCAGAGTCTCCTGGATTTGTATTTAATCCCCTGGCCAAGGCCCTGTTAGGGAAACCTTGGGCAGGTCATGCCTCCTCCCACCTCAGTTTCTCCAAGTATAGGTGATAGGTGCGGGACATGGAAGGGATGCTCTTCCTTGAGCAGGAAAAGCTGTGGAGCTTGATCTCAACTCTGCCCCTGATTCAGGGAGGACCTCAATTCCACATGGTGGAACAGCAGCGCAGACCACACTGAAGGGCACCCAGGGTCCTCTTGTTCTGTCTTCTAAGCATTCCAGGCTCACAGTCGCTGCTGAGTGGCTCCCAAGCCTGGGCTGGGTGGGGGGCAGAGGACAGTGTGGGCACAGCTGTCCCAGCCAGGCATGTTCCCTGTCTGGTGGCCTGCCCCATCCAGCGTCTCACAGTTTGATCCACCTGGTGAGGAGGGATGGAGGGAACTGCCAGGGGCCAGGAGCAGTGCTGGGGGCTGGAGAGGAGTTCTCAGGTAACATCCTATCTCACAGGCTGGAAGAAAAGAAGTGATGTAACAGAGGTCCCACAAACTGATGAGTGCTAAGGTGGAGAATGCGCCCACATGACTACCAGGTGGCCTGGATCAGACCATTATTCTAACCTCATCTCAGACCCAGATGAGCAGGGGGGAAGAATGGGGGTGGTGGTCGGGGAGGGGGCCGCAAGCCTTCCCAAAAGAAAAGAGGGGTTGGGACCTCAGCCCCGAGAGAGGCCCACCCTCCAGCAACAAACTCCCACTATACCAACACACTCCTGCCTACCTTGGAGCCCTTCATCACCTCCTTTCCTGAAAGCCCTCTCGCAGCTGCATGGCCCCAGGAGGAAGCCGGCAAAGCCCTGCAGACCCTGGGCTGGGACAGTTCATCTCCCAGACCCTTAGTCCTGCTCCCAGAGGCCTCAGGGGGCAGCATGGCTTCTCAGTCAGAGCCCTCGCTCAGGGCAGCCAGGCCCGATGCTCACCTCGCAGGACCCCGGAGTAGGCGGCTATGAGGGTCTTCATGATGAAGCCAGTACAGGTCGGGGCCCCGCGGGAAGCCGCCAGACCCCGCGCCCCTGGCCCATGCCCCGGCTACCGGGGCCAGGGCTTCGCGCCGAGCAGGGGAGCGCGGGGACCGCTACTGCCTGGGGTGCGGAGGGGCGGGCCGTCAGATGGGCCAGAGCACCAGCGGAAAGCGGAGCCTTGGCCACGGCCACAGCCACTGCGCCCGCGGCTCCGAGCGCGGCACTTTGTAACCTCATAAGGGGGCGGGGCCGACGCGGCAGGGGCGGGGCCGGCCGTTCCAACCACTGCAGCCTCAGCTCCGTGGGGGTGGCTGAGCGCCGGGCTCGGCCGGGCGCGGGAGGGCTGTAGGGGGCCCCCCTGCTCCTCACGGCTGCGCCGCCCGCCGCGCGGGGTTCTCCTCGCGAGGGGCTGCTTGGTTATTCCTGCTGCTCCCTGTGCCCGCCCCTAGCCGCTCCCCCGCGGCGGTTGGTGCAGCCCGGCAGCAGGAACGTGGGCCGGAGGCCCGGCACGTGCGGGCCTGGGGGAGGCAGGCTGGGGGTTGTGTTTTCCGTTCCGCAGGGCTTCGCTTTGGCTACAGATGCCGAGGTCCCGCCTCTGATTGGTGGTTGGGTAGGAATTAGGTAGGTAGGGCCGGGCTCCTAAACCCCTCAAGTTGCCTCTACCTTTCCGTCTAAACCTCACAGAGCGTGTATACTGTATACTGCTGCGTGCTGGCGACCCAAACCAGTCACACCTGGCCCTGCCCTGGGAGGTGCTCTCCTTGATGAGAGGCGATCACACACTGAAGCTGGCAGCAATGCTAGGCCAAGAGAGAAATCTCTGGCTATAGATCCAGAGGAGAGAGGTCCTTTTCTTGGACTGGGGGCTAGGGACTGGAGGCTGCGTGCACTTTCCAGAGAGATTATTGCACAACAGAGATGGAATCAGATAGACCTGGAGCCAGTTCTGGTCTTCCCTTTCTTGAACCTCAGTTCCATATCTGTACAATAGGAAGAATAACACTTATTTTGTGAGGTGCTTTGAGAACTAAATGAGGTAAAATATTTAAAGTTAAAAAATAGCCTAGTATAGTACCAGGCACATAGAAAGTTTTCCAAAATTATTTTTGTTGCCCTTTGATGAGTAGTTTTGTAGAGGGTGTGAGGGTAAGGCGTAAACTCTTAGAAAAAGCAGCATGTTTGGGGCAGGGTTAGGGTACCTGGAGTGGCTGGTGCTCAGACAGCTATGGGAAATGATGCTGGAGCTAGATCTTAGGAAGGTTCTTGACTGTTACCCTTGAAACATCAGGGCGGGGATAGCTTTGAGTTGGGGGATGAGAGTGTTTATATGTTTTTAAGAGTCCTCCAGCCAAAGTGTGGGGAGAGACTGGAGTCCAGGAGGGCAGTGAGGAAGCTGCAGGAGGGACCCAGGTGAGAGAGAACCATTCCTGAGCTCAGATGATGGTGGAAGGATGGAGGGAAGGCCTGGTCAGGAGAGAAGTGTAGGAGGAGGGGAGATCGACTGGAATGAGGTGTAATGACTTACTGCACGTGGATGGTAAGAGCAGGCGTGAGGGGAACAAGCTTGTCAGTGAAAAGACGGGTTCCTTGAGTCAGCTTGAGGAAGCTGGGTGTGGGCTCCTGGCATAAGACGAGAGGGAATCTCTGCTGCTGAGGTCTTCACCATCTCTTGTCAGAAGTCCCAGTGCCAGCACAGCATGCGACAAACGCCACTGATGGGACCTAGAAGCCCTGCCATTTGTTCAGCCTGTTCAAGCTTACAGGAGTAAACCTTGAGAAAACAGTCATGGAACCCTAAGGCTTGAGTTGGCTAAGAATAGAAGGAAAAGCATTCCAGGTAGAGAGAGCAAGCAGGTGGTGAGGTTCTGATGCTGAAAAGAGCTTGGTGCCTTTTAGGAAGCTGAGGGAAAGCTAGCAGCTTTCAGGTTTGTGGGAGACATAGGGGTCAGCGAAGGCTGGGAGGTTGGAGCGGATGTGATGGATTTCTGATGAAAGAGCAGTGCAGCAAGGTGGATGCTGAAGATGCCATGAATCTTTCAATCCTCTCCCCAGCGGTGTTTTGGGTCCCCTTGGAAGCAAGACTCCTACTGGCCTGGAGGTACCCCAAGTCAGTGTGTGGCTTGTGCCTGCTCCAGAAAAGTCTCCTGTGGAGGAGGCATTGGGCTGGAACACATGGCCCACCCAGCTCCCTCATAGTATGGTCTAAGGGGCAGAGTGTGGGCTGGGAACAAGGAGGCCTGCATCCCACCGACTTGCAGCAATTCCTTGGGCAAGTCACCTTGCCAGCCTCAGTTTTATTTTCTGCATCCTGAGATGGAAGTGGCAGTTCTTAGCTCGCTAACTGCCCTTGAGTATTTGAGGATCCAATGAAATCACAGCATGTAAAATGGTGTCAACACTATGTTATGAAAGTAAGCTACTGAAATGGTGAGACTTTGGATCAAGATGAAAGCCCCTTCAGATCCCAAGTTCATCTACTTCAGCACATTTTTTCCTATGCACTTTCCTGGGCCTGGCTGTCACTGGGACACAGAAGGTGATCAGACACAGTCCTTGCCTTCAAGGAGCCCTAGCCCAGAGCTATGTCCCAAAACCAATGGTTGCAGCAAGACGGCCAGGCTGTGGTGCAGGGACATGTGGGAGGCTGTGCCGAGTTCAGTCCTTTCTCCTGCTCTATCACCATCTCCTTGAGCCAGGAGCTTTCCCAGGATCGTCAGGAGTATCATCACTCTGTGCCCAGTGCAGGCCTGGCTCAGGTTCGTGGCTCAGTCAGCAGTGGACTGGCCAGTGAGTAAGTGCAACAGAGTCATGGACAAAGTGCCATGAGTTGGGTGGGGGTTGTGTCAAAGGAGGGAACGGTAATTAAGAAGGTTGAGAGATGACATTTGCTGCTGGGCCTGAGCTGAGGAGGACAATTCTGCCTAGCAGAGAGGAAGGAGAAGGCCTTTGGACAGAGGCTACAGCCTGAAATAGAGGCCTGGAGGTGGGAACCATGAGCACCCTGATTGGCTGGAGGAAGGATGCTGGAAAGGGGATGCAGGCAGGGAGGAGTAGGAGATATGGCTGGAGAGATTGACTGGACCAGATTTGAGGGGTCTTGTAATCCCACCTGGACTTCATCCTTGGGACCAGACCAAAGGCGGGCTATGAGCAGAGCACCTGGATTAGACTGGAAGGTTAGGAAGATCAGGTGTGTGGGTGCTGTGGGGACTTGGGATAAGGCAATAAAACTAGGGCCAGTTTGGGCCCTTTGCACACATGTTCACCAAATGATGCTAAGGCAAGTCTGAGGGCTGAGAAGGGCAGTCACTTCCTTCTGGGTCATCTCACAGAGTGACAACTCCTTCCCAACAGCCCCCAGCTGCCATGCCCAAGGCACCTGCGTAAGCAGCTTGGTCCGCTTTGACTTGGATAGAAAACCAGACCCAGCATTAGAGTAGCCAGAGAGGATGTTTCTTGGCAGCTTTCTGTGTCCTGGGACTATTCTTTGCTGCGCCAGGTGAGTATGGGGGCCTCATGCCAGGCACTGACTTCCCCTGGCCCCTCCCCACACATCCTAGCATCACTCCAGTCCTGTCCTCATGGCCTGCCCTGCTTCTCCTGCTGATGTGTGGGCAGGGTGGCTCCAGGACTTGGGTCACCTTTCCTTCATCATTTCCCATCCCAGTGCTTTCCCCATGGTGCTTTGGCCAAACCCCAAATGGAGTGGTCAAATCAAGCCACAAATCCCAGTTTGACTAGGGTTGTTGTTCTTCTTCAGTTGCTAAGTCATGTCCGACTCTTTGTACTGCAGCATGCCAGGCTCCTCTGTCCTCAACTATCTCCCCCAGCATTTGCGCAAATTCATGTCCATTGAGTCAGTGATGCTATCGAACCATGTGACCAGGGTGGGCTTCCCCAAAGGTAGTACGTCCCACCCGCCTCTTCAGTCACCAAGGCTGTGCTGCCATTAGGAATTATGGGTGCAGTTTTATGGTTTGTGAGGGGATGGATATGGGCTCCTCTGAGACCCGTAGCAGTGATGGCAGCCTCAGCCCCTCCATTGCACAGAGGATGTGAGTGGCTGGTCTGCAAGGCAGAGAGGAAACCTGTCCTAAGAGAGGCACGGGGCGAAAAGCAGAAACAAACGCTTACAAGCGCTCTGCTCCAGGCAGGCCCTGGCCTGTGGGAGCTCACCCAGTCCACGTGGGACCATCCCTGCCGGGGGGTTGATTATCACCCCGCTTTGTGAATGAGGTGCAGGGAGGTAACAGGACTTGTCCAAGATGAGACAATGAGTAAATAGCAAAGCTGGGATTCACATCCAAGACTTCCTGAGCCACAAGCCCATGTGCTTTCTCGGCTTCACAAGGCTCGGGGTGGGGAGGTGGCGAGGAACTACCCCTAACCCTGGAACTGTTTGATGAAAGTAAATTCCCAAACTTTTCCTCCTTAAAGCTCTCATAGCCCTGTGAGGTTGATCCCATTTTGCAGTTGGGAAAACTCAGGCTCAGAGACTCCAAGCGTGTGCCAGATGTCAGAGCTGGGGCTGGGATTTGAGCCAGTTCTCATAGCCCAAGGCTAGTGCTTATCTGGGTCAAACTCATTTCCAGTGCCTGGCTCACTTGGAAGGTTGAAGGACAGAGGTGATGGCAAGGGGAGAGGGCCTGGCATGGCCCTGTGGTCTGTGCCACATGCCACCCTCCTCCTCCTTCCCATCCAGGAATTTTCCAGACAAGATTGCTTTGGGGCATGGAGCTCCTTCCCTCTTGGGACTCTCTCCCTCCCCTTCTAAACCCCTATCATGCCCCGTCTGTGTGATTTTCACCACATGCTTCTTGGTCTTCAGGAGCCAGATGGTGTACAGTCTCTGGTACCAGGCTAAGGAGTCTTCACTTTGTCCTCAGAGAAATGGGAAGCCATAAAGTGTTTTAGCAGGGATGACATATGGTCAGTTTGGGCTTTAGAAGGATCAGTGTTCAGGTAAGAACACCTTCTGTGTCACCTCCATGGTACCCTTCCTGACTATCTCTGTCCTGTATTGGTCAGGGTCCCCATGGGAAACAGCATATCTGCAACTGGGCAATTTGGGAATTTTAATATAAAGACCGTCTTCAAAGATGTAGCCAAGATATAGGGAAAAAAATCTAGGTGTGGTGAGGCACCCCAAGGCCAGTGATGTTGTGGGAGCATGTGGCCTGAAGAGCAAAGGGAGGAGGCCAAGTGGGGTGGGAGGTGTGTGACGAGGGCTGCCTGGTGGAAGCTGTGGCATAGACAACCTGTAGTGATCTAGCAAGGCTATTCTCTGTCCCTTCCTCATTCCCATCTGCTGCCAGGACTTCCCAATGAGCAGAGGGTGGATGAGCCCAGCGATGCAGTCTATGCAGAGAATCTCAGCAGAGTTTAGGGTGGAGAGAGGTGGAGGGTTGGTCTGGAGGTTAATGGGCCTAGGAGGGCCCTCTCCACACCTGTGTCCCCATCAGACCTAGCTTCCTTCTCTCAAAGCATCTGTAACTCTTAGTGTCTACATACCTGTCCTGCCCAGGAGATGCTACTTGAGGGAAAAGATGGAATCAGTAGGCTCTCTGTGTCTCAGTGCCCAGCACTGGGCCTGGCCCACAGGAGGGACTTGACTAGGGTTGGAAGGAAGAAAGAAGGAAGAAGGGAGGAAAGGAGAGAGGGAGGGGAAGAAGGAGAGGTGATAGGGATGCAGGCAGAGCTAAAGTAGTGGTGGATGAGAGACGGGAAGTCTGGGGAGATGGTGAGCCCTTAGAATCCCTAGGGCTTGGTGACATGGAGCTGGGGCTGAAGCACAAAGAGATGCTTGGAGATAACTTTAGGTTTCATACCAGAACCTGGGAGCACTGACCTCCACTCTAATGGCAGACCTGGGGGAGGGGGCTCAGTAATGGCCTTTGGCCCTGTCTTGTGGGACAAGTCTAGCCAACTAGAGAGGAGTAGGCCTGAAACCCTTGGGAACCAGCCTTCAGAATAGCTCCTGCCCCTGTTAGCATGTCTGTTGCAATATGTACAGAAAGTGCCCCTTGCGTCATTCTGTCTGTAAGTTTCTTACTCAATTCTCCTAGGACCGTTTTTTCTCTGCAGGGAAGGGGCGGGAGGTAAATCTTCCCACGCTGAGAGTTCCTCGTGAATGCTTTTCTATCTATCCCTTTGTCTGGTCCACCTTTCTGGAGACCCTCCTAGCCCTGTGCTGATCTGGGGGGTGCAGTCCTTGCTCTCTGGGGACCTGCGTTCTGGGAGAAGAAATAAACACATTAAAAGACAATTACTCTGCTTGGTGATGGATGCTAACTAGACTCACTGTGGTGATTATTCACAATATACACATATTTATTATCAAATCGTGTTGTGTACCTGAAACAAGTATCCGATCAGATCAGTCGTTCAGTCGTGTCTGACTCTTTGCAACCCCATGAATTGCAGCACGCCAGGCCTCCCTGTCCATCACCAACTCCCGCAGTTCACTCAGACTCATGTCCATCGAGTCAGTGATGCCATCCAGCCATCTCATCCTCTGTCGTCCCCTTCTCCTCCTGCCCCCAATCCCTCCCAGCATCAGAGTCTTTTCCAATGAGTCAATTCTTTGCATGAGGTGGCCAAAGTACTGGAGTTTCAGCTTTAGCATCATTCCTTCCAAAGAAATCCCAGGGCAGATCTCCTTCAGAATGGACTGGTTGGATCTCCTTGCAGTCCAAGGGACTCTCAAGAGTCTTCTCCAACACCACAGTTCAAAAGCATCAATTCTTCGGCGCTCAGCCTTCTTCACAGTCCAACTCTCACATCCATACATGACCACAGGAAAAACCATAGCCTTGACTAGACGAACCTTTGTTGGCAAAGTAATGTCTCTGCTTTTGAATATGCTATCTAGGTTGGTCATAACTTTCCTTCCAAGGAGTAAGCATCTTTTAATTTCATGGCTGCAGTCACCATCTGCAGTGATTTTGGAGCCCAGAAAAATAAAGTCTGACACTGTTTCCACTGTTTCCCCATCTATTTCCCATGAAGTGATGGGACCAGATGCCATGATCTTCGTTTTCTGAATGTTGAGCTTTAAGCCCACTTTTCACTCTCCACTTTCCCTTTCATCAAGAGGCTTTTGAGTTCCTCTTCACTTTCTGCCTTAAGGGTGGTGTCATCTGCATGTCTGAGGTTATTGATATTTCTCCTGGCAATCTTGATTCCAGCTTGTGTTTCTTCCAGTCCAGAGTTTCTCATGATGTACTCTGCATATAAGTTAAATATACAGGGTGACAATATACAGCCTTGATGTACTCCTTTTCCTATTTGGAACCAGTCTGTTGTTCCATGTCCAGTTCTAACTGTTGCTTCCTGACCTGCATACAAATTTCTCAAGAGGCAGATCAGGTGGTCTGGTATTCCCATCTCTTTCAGAATTTTCCACAGTTTATTGTGATCCACACAGTCAAAGGCTTTGGCATAGTCAATAAAGCAGAAATAGATGTTTTTCTGGAACTCTCTTGCTTTTTCCATGATCCAGCTGATGTTGGCAATTTGATCTCTGGTTCCTCTGCCTTTTCTAAAACCAGCTTGAACATCAGGAAGTTCACGGTTCACATATTGCTGAAGCCTGGCTTGGAGAATTTTGAGCATTACTTTACTAGCGTGTGAGATGAGTGCAATTGTGTGGTAGTTTGAGCATTCTTTGGCATTGCCTTTCTTTGGGATTGGAATGAAAACTGACCTTTTCCAGTCCTGTGGCCACTGCTGAGTTTTCCAAATTTGCTGGCATATTGAGTGCAGCACTTTCACAACATCATCTTTTAGGATTTGAAATAGCTCCACTGGAATTCCATCACCTCCACTAGCTTTGTTCATAGTGATGCTTTCTAAGGCCCACTTGACTTCACATTATATGTCAATTATATTTTTTTTAAAGGCAATTGCTTCTCAGTAGTTTTCCCAGCTTTCCATAGCAGTGAAATCCTTTCTTCAAATGCAGCCTTGTTCTGAAGCCCACAAGGTGACACAGATGACGTGTGATTGTTACATATTGTGTTCAGGCTTCAGTTTCTCTGTGATGCATCCAGATGGGAATAGGTAAAGTATCTCCTTCCTGGGGTTGTTGTAAGGACTAAAAGAATGAACACCGTGCCCAGCACAAGGCCAAACATCTAGTACTTGACAAATGTTATCAAATAGAAGTGTTATGATTGAAAACATGGATTGGGAGGACAGATTTGCCTGGAGATGGAGCAATCTGTCCAAAGGGCTTTGAGCAAACATACTGGAAGGGTGAAGCGTAAAATGCCCCGAGAAACCAGTGGAACTGGAGGAGGACTCAAGGAATGACAAAGAGACAGGCATCCCAGCATGGAGATGAAAACACCTCCAGAGGAAAAGCACAAATGTGACCAAAAGTCCCAGACAGCAGAGGCCCAGAAACAGCAGCCTTAGTCAGAGGAAGCTGGAAGTGTGGTGTGCTTGACCTAGCTAGTGCGTGACTTATCTTTCTAAGCAAAGCCCAGTGCAGGCAGAGATGGTTGAGACTCAACCCCGCTCTCCCGGAATTTGTAATCCAGGAAGTCACTCTGGCACAAACAGCTGCAATCTAGGGAGGAAGTTGGAGGATCAATGAAAAGGGGTTTGGGTGAATCAGGAACACTTCCTGGAGGAGGGTGCAGTTGCACTGGGCTGGATCTACCTAAATACACCACTGTGCTACACTCTGCTGCAGGAATTCTCAAACTTGCTTGTGTATAGGGATCACCTGGAGGATTTGGTCAAACACAGCTTGCTGGGTACCTCCCCCAGAGCTCTGATTCAGTAGAGTTTGCATTGCTAACAAGTCCCTGAGTAGATGCTAACACTGATGCTTTGAAGCCTGCTCTCAGAATCCCTGTTGAACTGCTTTGTACTGAGGAGATAACAGAGCATTCTTAGAGAACCTGCAGGAGGAATCTGTCTTCTCTGGGAGGTGATGTTCAGCTGAAAAAGCATTAGGAGACTGGAGGTAGGGTGGAGCAGTCCTTATTTTTACAAAAGAAGAAGCAGCAGATTTCATGAACTACAGCATATAGTTGTTCAGCTGCTAAGTCGTGTCTGACTCTGTGCGACCCCATGTCTGCAGCATGCCAGGCTTTCTTGTCCTTCACTGTCTCCCGGAATTTGCTCAGACTCATGTCTGTTGAGTCAGTGATGCCATCCAACAATCTCATTCTCTGCTGACCCCTTCTCCTTTTGCCTTCAATCTTTCCCAGCCTCAGGGTCTTTCCCAGTGAATCAGCTCTTCACATCAGGTGGCCAAAGTACTGGAGCTTCAGCTTCAGCCTCAGTCCTTGCAATGAATATTCAAGGTTGATTTCCTGAAAATAACAGGTAGTAACATGTGCTAAACTTCAGTGAGTTTTTATTGTCTGCCAGTTCTGATTCTAGATACATTGCATGTGTGGATTTATTGAAGCCTCACAACAACCCTATGGAATAGACAGTACTATAATTTGTCCCATTTTACAGTTGAAGAAATGGAGGCCTAAAGGGTTTAAAAACTTGCCCAGAATCACAAAGCTAGTGGCAGAGCCAGGATTTAAGTCCAGGTGTTCTGGCTTCAGAGCCCATGTTCTTTAATAGGTGCAATTCCCGACTGGTTCTGAGGTCAGTGGTATAAACTGCATACTTTAAAGGGTGAACCTTGAGAGAAGGAAGCATTGGTTATCAGGAGCTGAGGCTGAGTCATCAAGAAGGAGGGATGTTAATTGCACCAGTTTCCTCTCTGATGACTTCACTGGAGTCCCAAGCTGGTATAGGCCTGGATCCTTGGGTGTCAGCCTAGTTCATGAGTGCAGGATGACTTGCATGCCAGCATGGGCCTGACCAGGCAGAAATAGCTGTTCCAGATGAGAGCTAGGCCATGGGCAAGGTTTTCTGGCAGCTCCAGGCTCCACTCTCATGCTGGCCTTGTGGGGTTTTAAAATCAGCAACCTGTGCAAAGATTTTGACACAGCATGCAGGAGACAAGGGTTTAAGTAGCTTCTCTGGTGGCTCAGTAGTAAAGAATCCATCTGCCAATGCAGGAGATATGCGTTCTATCTGTAGGTCAGGAAGATTCCCTAGAGAAGGAAAGGGCACCCTGCTCCAGTATTCTTGCCTGAGACAACCCATGGACAGAGGAGCTTGGTGGGGTACAATCCATAGGGTTGCAAAAGAGTTGGATATGACTTGGTGACTAAATAACAAAAGCAAGATTAGAAGACCCTGAAAGCCAGCAGAAGAGGGTTGAATCTGACAGGATGATGTTGAAGAGGAAGAAATATAGTCAGGCACTGGCTGAATGCATCTCAGCTTCTTTCTTTGGTATTCATGGTCTTCCCCAGGTTTTTGGGTTTGGTGGGTCATGAAACTGAGTAGGGTTGGGATTTCTGGTTAGGCCGACCTGTGTGGAATGATGCACACATTCATGGGCATGTTTAGAATCCTACACACAGATGCCTCTATCCTTAACAAACAGGACACCTTTCTCTCCATTCCCTGCTGCCCTAGGCCACACTGAACTCTTCACTGGTCCTGCACCTCCAGCTTTGAGCGCCACATCAACCCCTGAAATGATCTTTGGGAAACACTGTCCAACCATTCTCTCCTTTGTCTCTCATAGCTCTTAGGATGTGGCCCAATCTCCTTAACTTGGTATGCAAGGCCTCATGTGTTCCCGCCCTTGACACTCTCTCCAGCCTCCCTCGTCTCTCCTCCCGCTCCTATCCCTACCCCTCTCTGATATGGATCCAGCTCTCTGGTTATATCAGGTCACTTGCTGTGTCCTTGAACGTACTTTTCCACCTCTGGGTCTTTGCTCACACTGTGCTCTGGAGCCGAAGTGTCTTCCCCCCAGCCTCTCTTTTTCCACACCCTGCCCATCTTCCCTATCTACGTTGTCTTTACCAACCCGCTTCTTATTTATTTTTTAAAGAATTTGTTTATGATTATTTGGCTGCATCTGGTCTTAGTTGCAGCATGCAAGATCTTTCGTTAGGGAGCACATACTCTCTAGTTGTGACGTTCAGCCTCAGTAGTTGTGATGCTTGGGATTTCTCTAGTTGTAGTATGTGGATTTAGTTGCTCTACGGCATGTGGGATCTTAGTTCCCTGACTAGGGTTTGAACCCATGTCTCCTGCATTGCAAGATGAATTCTTAACAACTGGACCAGCAGAAAAGTCCCACAAACCCACTTTTAAAAAGCTTTTACTTAAACTCTAGCACTGGGACCTGAGTTGGGATTTTGGAGGTATATAGGGCCAGGTCCCTGACTTCTAGAAGTTCATAACTTGAGAAATTCATAGTTTGGAGAAGCATACATTTTGGAGAAACAGTTTATAGAGTAGTATATCTGTCTAGATTCATCCTCTTGTCTCAAGCAGAGATAAGGCTAATCCAAAAGTTCAGTACCTAGCATGATACCTGGTACAGGGAGAACATCACAAAGAATGTATTGATTTCCCCAAGGGCAAGGATTGGATCTTATTCATTTCATTGTACTCTCCCTGCCCCTACAATCATGTGCACTTGATAAATATATTGTGGGATTCAGTGTTACATCTCATGTTGCTGCTGCTGCTAAGTCGCTTCAGTCATGTCTGACTCTGTGGGACCCCATAGACAGCAGCCCACCACGCTCCCCCGTCCCTGGGATTCTCCAGGCAAGAACACTGGAGTGGGTTGCCATTTCCTTCTCCAATGCATGAAAGTAAAAAGTGAAAGGGAAGCTGCTCAGTCGTGTCCGACTCTTAGCGACCCCGTGGACTGCAGCCTACCAGGCCCCTCCGTCCATGGATTTTCCAGGCAAGAGTACTGGAGTGGGTGCCATCGCCTTCTCCGACATCTCATGTACCCAGTGTGATTGTTGTCATCATTCATTCATTTATCTACCCATTCAGTACATTTACCACATACATGTTCTTTGCCAAAACTTACATAAGTACTGGGGATACAAATGTGAGGAGACCCAGCTCCTGCCATTCTGCAGCTTTTGTAGTTCAAGGTCAAATTGAGAAGAAGAAACACATTCCTTTAGGGAAGAGACCAGAGACTGATGTGAATTTAACTGACCTTGTTCCCAACACTGTACATGCATCCTGTTGTTTACCTTCATAACCCTGGAGGTATGAGTTCACAACAACCTTAAAATATGTATGAAGAAACTGAGGCTTGGAGCGATGATATCTAGTTAGAGGAAGAGCTGGGACTGGAATCCGAGTTGGTCTTCTGCCCAGGCCCTTGCTTGTTCTGATTCACCTGGGTCTGGATGGAAGGGAGGAAGAGAGAGAGAGAGGGAGAGAGAGAGAGAGAGAGAGAGAGAGAGAGAGAGAGAGAGAGCCTGAACACGGGGGTTTTGTTTTTTAACCACCCTTTCAGTTCTGTATTGGGACGGTGCTGTGGCAGTACCTTGGGCAGGAAAGAAAACCTAAATCTGAAAATTTTCCAACACTGCCATTGGTCAATCTCCAGAATTCAAAGTTGTTACATCTTGTCTACCTCTTATTGGGAAAGAGACTCAGACCTGAAATAAACTTAGAGGAACCCGAAGCCAAGCAACTAGCCCAGCGTGGCCTCTCTCAGGGTCTGGAGGCTTGTTTTTTATAGAAGTTTGAACCCTCTGTGGCCCAAACTTTCCCTCTTGTTTGCCCAAGTCTCTTGACCAGTCTGACTAGAGGTTTATTAACTTTATTGTTTTTCTAATAGCAATTTTTACTTTCAATGACTTTCTCTGTTTATAATTTTATTTATTTCTGTTATGTTATTTCCATTCACTGATTTGCATCAGTTATATTCTGTTGTTCTTTTTCTTAAGCTTAGAGCATTGGGTAAGACCATCTTATTTTTTTCCTTCAAGCATCAACAAGTTTATTTAAAAATTTTTTTTTAATTACAAAAGTTATGGTAGAAAGTACAAGAAAAGACAAAGTTTAGAAAACTATGGATAGCCACAAAGGAAAAAAAAATCACACATTATTTCACTTCCATGTGAAAGTGATTTTTTCCCCTTTATGTATGCACAACTGTTTTTTTCCTTCGTGTATGCATCTACTCACACATCTTAATTTTTAAAATCTGGATCACAGTATACATATTCCTTTGTCACCTCATTTTTCTTCCATTTTTTTAAACATTAATTTTTATTGGAGTGTAGTTGCTTTGCAATGTTGTGTTGGTTTCCACTATAGATAGCCTTTCTGATTTTCTAAGGCTCAGATGCTCAGTTGTGTCTGACTCTTTGTGACTCCATGAACTGCATTCCACCAGGCCCCTCTGTCCATGGGATCTCCAGGCAAGAATATTGGAGTGGGGTACCATTTCCTTCTCCAGGGGATCTTCCTGGCCCAGAGATCAAATTCCTCCCTGTCTCTTACATCTGCCTTGGAAAGTGGATTCTGTACCAAGAGTGCCACAGGGGAAGTTTGTATTTTCTAATACAAACATTTTAATGATATAAATTTTCATCTACGAACTGTTCTACCTGCATCCCATGAAGTTTGATATGTTGTGTTTTTAATTTAACTGAGTTCAAAATATTTAAGAATTTCTTTTGCAATTTCTTAGACTCAGTTTTTTTTAGAAGTGTGTTGTTTCCCAATATTTGGTTTTTTTTTTTCAGATATCTTTTTGTTAGGAATTTCTAGTTTGATTCCATTTTTTTTAGAAAATATATTTTGTGATTTTAATTATTTTAAATTTGTTGAGGTTTATTTCATGGGCAGAATGTGGTAATATGTCTGTCTTGGCAAATTTATATATGTATATAATCTTTAATATGTACTTGAAAAGAGTGTTTATTCTGTTGATGTTGTGTACAGTGTTTTAGAAATGTTAGAGTAGGTCTTTTGATATTGTTATTTGGGTCTTCTTGTTTCTTACAGTTTTCTGGCTACTTGTCTTATCAGTGACTGAATGGAGAGAAGAAATTTGAAATCTCCAAATATAATTGTGGGTTTTTCTATTTTTCCTTTCAATTATATCAGATTTTGCTTCATGTATTTTGATGAACTATTATTCTATTAGCTTAGTGTATGTATTTAAGATTATTATGTATTTTTGATAAATTTTTGATAAATTCTCCCTTACCATTGTATAATGTCTCTCCCTATTCTTGGTAATATTCCTTGTTCTTAAATCTATTTTGTCTGATATTAATATGGCTACCCTAACTTCCTTTTGATTAGTGTTTGCGTGGTATAATTTTTTCCATCCTGTTTCAACATATATATATATATATTTATATTTAAAGTGAGGTTCTCATGGACAATATATAGGTCTTAGTTTTTAAAAATTTTAGATTGACAATCTGTCTTTTAATTGGAGGTTTGGGTCTTTTTTTTTAACTGGGGAACAACAGAGGATGAGATGGTTAGATGGCATCACTGACTCAATGGATATGAATTTGAGTAGACTCCAGGAGTTGGTGATGGATAGGGAGGCCTGACGTGCTGCAGTCCATGGGGTCACAAAGAGTCAGATGTGACTGAGTGACTGGACTGAACTTGGATCTTTCACAACTGGTATAATCATAGACGTGACTGGATTTGAAACTACTGTCTTACTACTTGAAATTTTTTTGCCATCTGATATTGTATCCCTTTTCCCTCTTTTTATGCCTTATTTGGAATTAATTTAGTATTTTTTTTAATTTAATTTTATTTTTAAACTTTACATCATTGTATTAGTTTTGCCAAACATCAAAATGAATCTGCCACAGGTATACATGTGTTCCCCATCCTGAACCCTCCTCCCTCCTCCCTCCCCATACCATCCCTCTGGGTTGGAATTAATTTAGTATTTTATTATTATTCCATTTTATTCTATTACTTGGTTCTTGATTATACCTCTTTGAAATATTTTTAGTGGTTGATCTAGGGTTTTCATAAACTTCTCCTATTTGTTGGTGGAATGCCAATCATTATGTAAAAATAGAGAAGCAAATGTGGTAAATAGAATTTATGCCTGAAAGTAGGCATGTCTCCTTTTCTCTTAGTTCATTGACTTACATTAGTTTGTGCCTCAAGTGGAGTCTACAGTGTCAGAGGGTTCTTCTCGGTCTCCTCCCTTCCTTTCTCTCCTTCCTTCCTTCATTTCTTTCTTTTTCTTTCTTTACTTCTATAGCTTCATTGATATATAACTCATATACCATAAAATTCACCATTTAAAGTGTACAATTCAACCGATTTTACTTTATTCACAGAGTTTCACAACCATCACTGCAGCCCATTTTAGACCATGTCATCGCCTCAAAAACAAAAGCCCTGTAGTTGCCAGGGAATAGGTATAGAGATTCTATTTCTGTTTGGGGGATAATGAACTTCTGGAACTAGGAACTGGTATTGGTTGTGCAACATTATGAACGCATTTAATGTCATTGAACTGTGTACCTTAAAAGTGTTAACAGTAGTAAATTTTGTTATTGTATTTTTACCACAATTAAAACTTTTTAAAGGAACTCTGTACCTCCCAAAGTCCCCCTATCCCCCCAATCCCTAAGCAGCCACTTCTCTACTTTTCACATGTATATATTTGCCTATTCTGCACATTTCAAATGAATGGAATCTTACATTACAGGACGTTTTGTGTTTGGCTTCTTTCACTTAACTTGTTTATAGGGATCATCCTTGCTATAAACTGAATGTTTACATACTCTCAAAATTCATATGCTGAAAGCCTATTGCCCAAGATGATAGTGTTAGAGGGTGCACCCTTTGGGAAATGCCTAGGTCAAGAGGGTAGCTTGACACTAATGATTGGAATTAGTGTCCTTATAAAAGAGACCCCAAAGAACTAGTTCATCCTTGATGTGAGGACGCAGCAAGAAGTCAGCAGTCTGGAACCTGGAAGACGGCCCTCACCGGAACCTGGAAGACGGCCTTCACCAGAACCTGACCGTGCTGGGACCTTGATCTTGGATTTTCAGCCTCCAGGCCATGAGAAATAAGTTTCTGTTGTGTAGAAGCTACTCAGTCTGTGATTTTTTTTTTCTTTTTAATATCATCCCAAATGGACTAAAACAATCCTTGTTGGACCATGTATCAGTATGATTCTATGATCAAATAACATTTCATTGTATGGGTGCTATGTTTCGTTTATCCATTCATCAATTGATGGGCATATGGGTTATTTCCACCTCTTGGCTATCATGAATAATGCTATTATCAAGGCGAGCGGACTCGCACTGGCAATGAGGCACCGCTACCACTGCCACAGACCAGCCTGCCTCGGCTTCGGTGCTCCAGTTGTGGGGACCTGGGTTCCTCAGCACACCCAGCTCCAGCAGCTCTGGAGCCTGTGTGCAGTCCTTTGGAAGCCCCAGTGCCAGCCTGGGCCCTTGCTGGGGAAGGATGACTGAGCTGCAGTTGATACTGCTATAGTGAAGACACCGGGCAGAACTCAACAAAAATCCAGTAGAAGGCTTTTCAGAAGGTTTCATAGAGACAATGATCTTTACCAATGGGAAGTTCTTATTATTGCTCTTCCAGATACACTTTACGAAGGTGGTGTTTTTAGAGCTCATCTCACTTTCCCAGAAGATTATCCCCTTTGGCCTCCTAAAATGAAATTCATTACCAAAATCTAGCATCCAAATGTTGATAAACATGGTGATGTATGCTTTTCTGTTCTTCACAAATCTGGGGAAGATAAATATGGTTATGAAAAGCCAGAGGAATGCTAGTTGCCTATTCACACAGTGGAAATCATCATGATTAGTGTCATTTCTATGCTGGCAGACCCCAATGGAGACTCACCTGCTAATGTTGATGCTGCAAAAGAATGGAGGGAAGACAGAAAGGGAGAAGTCAAGAGTACAGTTGCCGGCTGTATAAGAAGAAGCCAAGAGCTTCTTTTTAGTGACATTTATTCAACAGCTGTAACTTCACTTATTTCAGGGTCTCCAATTGAGAAACATGGCACTTTTTCCTGCACTCTACCCACCTATTGCTGGACTTCTGTTGTAACACGCTGGCAAGCACTGGCTGGAACTGGACTGTAATAAAACATGCCAGTATCAATGCTGGCAAGAGCCTAACAAATGCCAGCTTACAGATGATTGTGCATCTTGAAATCTAATGAACTGTTTAACCCTTCAGGAAGAATTGTAAAGACCTGTACGTAGCACAACATGATCCAGATAGTATATATACTGTTCATGTACATCCACAAATACACCTTGTACCAAATAACACTTTCTTGCAGTAGAATAAGAATCATGTACATTCTAAAACATTTTAGCAGGTTTTCTTTCCTTATTGTTGTTTCTTTTCAGGTTTAAAAGCATGTCAGATAAAAAGCAATTTGGATTAACAGCTTCCATTTAATTTCCTTTAAACAACTGAGGCTTCATTAAACTTTTTCCACTTACTAAACTTTTATATCTTCTTTGTTTTCACACACTCCCCTTTACTTTTATCTCTTCTGTCTGCCAGGAAGTTTTCAAATCATTTAGTTCAAATACCCAAGTACTCAATAAGCAACTACTTGATTTTTAATGATGACTTCAGAGGAGTGGTCGTCGACACTAGATGCTTTGTAACTTTGTATTGTACCTGTACCCATCTCTCAGATTGGATACAGCAATAACATTTTTGTTGTTGTTGTTAAGAGCTCTTGAATTGAGTCATTATCCCTAGGAACTAAAAAGAGTTAGTTCTGAATTCAATTCAGATTTAAAATGATTGAAATTTACTCCCAGCAACACAAAACTCTGATTTGGTTTTATTTTTTGCCCTCAGTTAGCTAATGTGGAGGATGGATGAATAAAGCAGGCATAGCTACAGGCTTTCTACTTAACTTCTGGGTTTGCTATTAAAAATGCTGTTTATCCTCATCCCTTCTCCTTAGCCCTTCATATTTCTTTGCCTCTATTCTTCTGATACTGCAGAGTTTTCTCACCTATTGTACAAAGAAATTGCAATGTATATTTTCATGCAATTTGATTTTGGAATTCTATCACCTTATTAGTGAGTTCTTCCAAAATATAATTTTTTTCCAATAAAAAATAATGCTATTATCAACATTCACATATAATTTTATACATAAACATTTGTTTTAATTTCTCTTGGTCTATATCTAGGAGTGGAGTGGAATTGATAAGTGAAATGGTACCTCTATGTTTAACTTTTTGAAGTACTGCCAGACTGCCTTTCAAAGTGCCTGCACGGTTTTACATTCCTGCCAGCAGTCTTTGAAAGTTCTTTTCTTTATATCCTTGTCAACACTTGTTACATTCTGACTTTTTTATTTTCATTTCAGTTCAGTTCAGTCGCTCAGTCATGTCTGACTCTGTAACCCCATGAATTGTAGCACGCCAGGCCTCCCTGTCCATCACCAACTCCCGGAGTTCACTCAGACTCACGTCCATCAAGTAGGTGACGCCATCCAGCCATCTCATCCTCTGTCGTTCCCTTCTCCTCCTGCCCGCAATCCCTCCCAGCATCAGAGTCTTTTCCAATGAGTCAACTCTTTGCATGACGTGGCCAAAGTACTGGAGTTTCAGCTTTAGCATCATTCCTTCCAAAGAACACCCAGGACTGATCTTTAGAATGGACTGGTTGGATCTCCTTGCAGTCCAAGGGACTCTCAAGAGTCTTCTCCAACACCACAGTTCAAAAGCATCAATTCTCCGGCACTCAGCTTTCTTCACAGTCCAACTCTCACATCCATACATGACCACTGGAAAAACCATAGCCTTGACTAGATGGAACTTTGTTGGCAAAGTAATGTCTCTGCTTTTGAATATGCTATGTAGGTTGGTCATAACTTTCCTTCCAAGGAGTAAGCATCTTTTAATTTCATGGCTGCAATCACCATCTGCAGTGATTTTGGAGCCCAAAAAATAAAGTCTGACACTGTTTCCACTGTTTCCCCATCTATTTCCCATGAAGTGATGGGACATGATCTTCATTTTCTGAATGTTGAGCTTTAAGCCAACTTTTTCACTCTCCACTTTCACTTTCATCACGAGGCTTTTGAGTTCCTCTTCACTTTCTGCCATGGGTGCCTGTTCTAGTGGGTGTGAAGTATTATGTCACTGTGGTTTTGATTTGTATTTCCCTGATGACTAATAATGTTGGGCATATTTTAATATGCTTATTGGCCATTTTTGTGTCTTATTTGGAGAAATGTCTCTTTTGGTCCTTGGCCCACTTTTAATTGTATTGTCTTTTTGTTACTGAATTGTAAGATTCTTTATATATATTATATTAATATATAGACATGAGCCTGTTATCAGATATATGCTCTGTAAATATTTTCTTCTATTCTGTGGGTTGTCTTTTCAATTTCTTGATAGTGTCTTTTGAAGCACAAATTTTAAAATTTTGATGAAGTCTTTCCCAGGGCTTTTGCCCAACTCTCTTGGTTTTCCATAGTCCCTGTATTTCTATGTCACAGGAGACATCTCTCTCCATACTCGTCTCTTCCCTGGGTGGTAGACTGTTACTGGCTTATTATACGGTGATAGGGTCATGGCAGGCACAGTGGATCCTCAGTTTGTGGGTTTAGCTAAGTCTTGGGCGGGCCCTTATACACCTTGGTCATGGACATAGGGGTTTCTCAGTTTCCTCAACCTCTTTCCCATGGCAACTATTTTCTACCTTCTATCTGTGGTTGGGGCTTCCTAGGTGACTCAGTGGTAAAGAATCCACCTGCCAATGCAGGAAATGCCAAAGTGCAGCTTCGATCCCTGGGTTGGGAAGATCCCCTGGAGGAGGGCATGGCAACCCCCTCCAGTATTCTTGCTTGAAAAGTCCCAGGACAGAGGAGTCTGGTGGGCTACGGTGCATGGGGTCTCAACGAGTTGGACCCAACAGTGACTGAGCACTCACACACATCTGTGATTAGTCTGGAGTGGGAAAAAGTTTCCTGCCCCTCTCCCAGTAGTACCCACCTCTGCCTGGTGGGTACTGCTTGGGCAGGAGACAGTTTCCTGAGCCCTGCCACCCCAAGGGAAGAGAAGGGTTTTCTATCCTTTCTGTGGCAACAGTGGGTCTTGGACTGTGTCCTAGGGGCAGTGAGAAAGTTTCCTTCTTCTCTCCCAAGAAGTAGATGATTTTGCTTTTACTCTTCCCTCAGAGGTAAGGTAATTTTGCCTAGGTCCTTGGAACAAAGTTTGTTTCTGTCTCTCACCAAAAGCTTAAGATTTTGCTTTGTAGAAAGGGTCAGAACAAGAGATTGGGCTTTAAAAAAAATTAATTTATTTTTGAGTGCACTGGGTCTTCATTGCTGCTTGCAGGCTTTCTTTAGTTGCAACGAGGTGGGGCTACTCTCTAGTTATGGTCCACAGGCTTCTCATTGAGATGGTTTCTTTTGTGGAGCAGGGTCTCCAGAGTGGTTGGGCTCACTAGCTGTGGCGCACGGGCTTAGTTGCCCTCAGGCATGTGGGATCTTCCTGGAACAGGTATCAAACCTGTGTCCTCTGCATTGGCAGGCAAATTCTTAACCACTAGAGCACCAGGGAAGTCCAAGATTGTGGCTTTTTGACTGTGAAAAATGGTGGAGGGTAGGTCTCTGTGGTGCCCCACGTGATCTTCCTGGGAGGGAGTAATGGTGGAGGCCTGTGGCAAAGAGCTTGAGGTCAGTCTGACTCCCCTGTAGCTGAGGTTCTCAATTCCTTCCACCTGACATGTTGAGCCCACTAGACCTTTAAGACTTCACTGAGTACTATCTGATTTCCTCTCTTCCACTAGTACATTGGCACCCTTCTTCTAGGCACTGATGAGGTGATCTCATTCCTGTATCCTCTCTGGGAGAGTTTGCCCATGAAGTCCCAGCAGATGACCTCAAGCGTCACGTCTAGAGCAGAAGTGAGTGGTGTTCCACGGCGGCTTACTCCTGACTGTAGGGCTAAGTGTCAGGGCCTGAGTCAGGTACTCCTCTTCTATGACCTTGAACCAACTCCTTCAGTCTCCCTGATGTGCAGGGTGGCCCATAGAAGGGTGAGGATGGGGGCTCCAGATCAGATTGCCCCATGTGACAGCGTGACCCTCGGCAAGTTACTCAACATCTATATGCCTCAGTTACCTCGTCTGTCCAATATGGATAAAACCTACCTCACAGGAATGATGTGAAGACTAATGAACCCATATAAAACTTTCATCATGATGCCTGGAACAGAATATTACCTATTATCATCACCTGTAGAGCAAAGTAGTAATAGCAGTAGCCGTGGAGACACTGTACCAAGAGTAGCATTTCTATTACTCTTGAGAGTCTCTAAGTTTCCTTCCAATACTATTTGGACAATATGGATCTATTTGGGACAATATGAAGTATTTACACATTTATTTTAGTAAGATAATCTAGTAGGCCAGCTAATAAAATACTTGCCCGAGAAGGGCAGGGCAGGCCTGTTTGCTATGTGACCTTTGCTCCGTCTGTGGCCAACTCTGGACTATTCATGTCCTCTGCAGAGGGCAGGTTGAATCAACAGGCTGGGGCTGTTCACATCTGTGTCAGGAAGCCGGGTGGGAGGGGATCAAGAGACAGCTGTGGAGCCGTCAGCCCACAGGGATAGTCATGCCCCTTCCTCTAAATTACAAATCACAGAAGACTGTAATCAGAGCTCTCATGTTCCCAGAGCACTTTTATTGGCAAAGTTCACTCATATTCATGATCTCATTTAGTTATGACAAGGGCCACTTGGGGTGTGTGTGTGTTGGGGATTGATGGTCCCAAACTGAGAGCAGCATAAGATCCAGAGGGCAGGGGACAGGTTAGGCTTAGGGGTTTAGGCTCGCCCAGTGTGACTTGGTAGCTCCGGGCTGGATCCCAGGATGCAGGTTCCCGGTGCTGTGCTCTTCCTCAGCCGAGGCAGTGGGGTGCTGGTTCCCCTAGGCTTCCTCAGGGAGGAAGTGTGGGTGGAATTTGCAAAAGCTGAGGCCTGGGGAGGGGAAGCCTGCATGGCTAGTGGTTGGAGCCCTCTTTTCCTGGACCAGATGTGAGCACCTCTGGGGCGAGAACGTGTCCTCCATCACTGCCTCCTGCCGTCTTTGGTCACAGGGTCAGGAGAGTTTTATTGAATGAAGAGACAAAAAAAAAAAATTCTCTTTGGTTTTGTTCAGACTTGTTGCATCCTACACCATCGGAGTCAGCGAAGACCCTAGACTTGCTCTTGTGTCAGCCCTAGCGCAGTGCCAGGCACATAGGAAAGCACTGATATGTATTGATTAAAGAGATGACACCACCAAACCCAATCCTTGCACAAATTTAGAAAAGAGGGACATGGGGGTAGGGTAATGAGGAATTTTTATTTGATGGGTATAGAGCTTCTCTTTTGCAAGATGAAAAGTGTTCTATAGTTGGATGGTGGTGATGGTTGAAACAGTGTGAATGTACTTAATGCCACTGAATTGTACGCTTTAAAATAGTTTAGATGATAAAGATTTTATGTTGCTTATATCTTACCATGATTTAAAATACTGAAAGGAAACCTGACAAAATAAATACATTCTTTCACTTGAAGAAACAGAACAAGCTAAACCTGCATTATTTCTATTCATTTCACAAATGGAAAGGGAATGCAACCTGGCTGTGCCCTACTGCAGACCCTGCCAGATGCTCACACACACACCAGCCCCATCCAATTAGCCCACCCGTCTTGAGGCTCCACTGGGCCCCAGCCCTGGCCTGGAGCTCCTGGGGAATTTGTTTCTTCTTTCTGAAGCCAGGGAGGCAATAGAGGTGAGGCAGGTGGGACAGAAAGGAGGGGGAACCCTTTTAACTCTCCCTCCACCAGACAGTGTGTGTGAAAAGTCATCTGGTTTTAAAAAGCAAGGTAGTATGTCAAGTCAGCAAGAACACATGGCCAAGCCAGTTACACAGCCCTGTTATGGTCCATAACATAAGCAAAAATAGCCATCGGTCTCCAAAGCGGACTCCAAGTAGGACTGCCTAGGGCTCTGTGGTTACCCTGTCATTCTCACAAGCCTGAGGTTGGTCCTTGGGCATCTCCAGTGACACAGGGGAAATGAAGCTGCTGACAGGTGAGCAGCCAATTCTTTCATTGAGAGAGTGTCGCGCACATGGGTGGGTGGGCAGCTTGCATCCTGTGCTCTGAATGGCATATTCCCTGTGTTCCATTGCTGATTTCACAGACAGTGATATTGAGCATCAGTTGACTGCCTGAAGTTACTCAACCAGACGATGACAGATGTGCCACTGGGATGAAGAATCCCGTATTCCAGAATGGAGCCCTTTCTACCATAAGAGGCCCCCTCTGAGGAACGGAAGGTCTAGTATTGTCCCCTGGACTCCCATGTGCTCCCAGTTGCACCACCTTGAAGTCAGCATGTAGAGGGCGTTGGCAGAGCAGCTCTTGCCTCACTGACCCCACTTGGAAGGATGTCTCTTTCCCTGCTTTCTGACTGTGACTGCTTCATCCTCTAACGGGAGCTGATGGCTTAAGGGGACACCCTCAGAAACAGGGACTCAGCAGGCTGAGAAATCTTCCTAACCAGGACTGTGGGGTGCTTCAGAGAGGGCCTTGGGCTTACAGTAAAGATGGGGAGATTTGGGGGGCTACAGCGAGGAGGGTAGGACATGGCAGATCAAGGGGAGCCTCTGGAGACACCCGTCCCCTTGTGGGATCTTCGTGCTCTTTGTTCAGCCAGGTGGTGTGGAGGTAGTTGGGGTCCCTGGTTTCTAAGCCTAGCTCCCTGTTTTAGTTCAAATTCCCCAGAAGCAGACTCTGACACAGGATAGGAGCCGAGTGATCCTGATTTGTTGAGGAAATGCCCGTGGGAGAAACTGGAGAAGAAGTTGGGGCAGCAGAATGAAGAAGGGGAAGCAGCTAGCAGAGTGTGACCCACACCAGGAGCAGCCTCAGCCCATCCCTCGGGGCAACAAACACGATGCCCCGAGTGTGTTACTGCTTAGAGCAAGGAGCTGGGCTTCCCCAGTCAGTCAGGGCCGAGGGGCCCCTGGGTGCAGCAGCAGGGTGTGATGTAAACTTATACTGTGAGTAGTGTTCCCCTAATCTACTCCTGGAACTGTGTCCTCCTGGAGCCAGGAAGCCCAGGTGATGTGCAGGGAAAGGTGTTAGAAAGAATGACACAAACCGAGAATGGGGTGCAGGGTCACGGTGAAGGGAATCTGGTGGAGCATCAATAGTGTTCCCTCACCGCCCTCAGGACTCATCCTCATGTTTCAGGACCCCAGGTCTCCCCCAATATCCCTGGATGGACAGCAGCAGGGTGAGGGCACTGATCGTCTGGGAGCCTGAGGCTGCAGGTGAGACAGAGCTTTGGAGTGAGATTGCAGGGTACAGCGTCAGGGAAGCCCCAGGGAGCAGAATGTCACAGTCTGGAAGGACTGAGGGGCTTGACTTTCCTGCTTTGCAGATGCAAGATGTCACATTCCCAGCCAGGCACATTCAGACACATGAGCCAGGAACAGACAGGAGTGTGTACACCATATACACATATATAGGAACACATATACACACACTGATATTCCTGCAGACACTTACCTATAGATTTTCACACTTGCTCACACATGCATATTCCTGAACTCACGCCTAAAGCATGGCCAGCCAGGTCCTTTTTATTCCTGGCTCTCAGGGGAGGGGGAGGTAGGGAGTTGGGCAGGGTCCAAGGCAGGCTGGTTGCAGCTGACCACTGAAGGGTGACCTTTGGCTGAAATTGCTCAGATCATGCAGTCCCAGAGTCTGGTGTTGCTTGTGAAGCAATGATAAAAGCATCTGGAAACTCAGTTACTGCCTCCTGCCCCATCCACCCCATCCATGTCCCCACAGTTCCACTCCTACCTTTGATCCAGGCCTTAGTCCATCCAGGACCAGGGGTCCCCCTGCCTGCAGTGCACAGATGAGGACCTGCAGTCATGAAAGGAATGAAATGGGGACAGTGACTTGCAGTCCCTGACATTTAGCCTGCATCCTCCCCGAGTGGCAGGAGCCAGCAGGAACATGGCCAGTGAGAAACAAGGGTCGTCAGTTCAGAATCAAATTGCTCCTGGCTCTGAGAGGCTCCCAGGCTGATGGAGGTCACAGGTATTTAAAAAGCTTGCTGAATGCTCAGTAGACAGAAGTTGGGAACTGTGGAAGCCCAGAGGAGACACATGACAGCCTGGAAGGGGTGGAATCAAGGAAGGCTTTCTGGAAGAGGTGTATCAAGAGGACTCCTGACATACCAAGAATTGCATTTGGGTAAAAGGGCTTTCAGGAAGGGGGAGCAGTTTGTGCAAAATGCTGGCAGTAGGGGAAACACGATGCCCTAGGGAACTGAAAGAAGCTCAGCAAGGCTGGAGGAGGGTAGGGGGCAGTAGGCAAGAAAGGCAGAGCCCACACTGCAAATGGCAGTAAGCAGGCCAAGGGGCTAGAGAAATCCTGAGGACACAGAGAACCCACTGGCAGTTTTCATCAGAGGACTGATGGTGCCAGACCTGCACTGGGAGATCCTTCTGGCTCCAAGTGCAGGGTAGATCTGGGAATGGCTTGAGACTAATTTGAACGGAATGTAGGGCTGGTGGAGATTTTGCAGGACAAGAGGCCAAGCAAGGACTTTATGTAGTCCTCTCCTACATAAAGAGAAGAGGAGAGGAGAGGATGAGGGGAGGGGAGGGGAGGATGAGGGGAGGGGAGGGAAGCATAAGGGGAGGGGAGGGGAGGATGAGGGGAGGGGAGAGGAGGATGAGGGGAGGGGAGAGAAATGTTCACAAAATTATAATACATTAAATTTAAAGTAAATAATTGAGTACAGTTGTTTTTTTCTTTTTACTATAGGTCTACCAACAATAAGGGCAGACATTTCAGAGGATGACATCTGGAGCTTAGTCATCACTACCTATAATCAAGTGATGGCAAGTGTTCATCTGTACAAGTCATTCTTAGCTCACAGATCATTCAGACACGGCTGTAGTTTGCTGACCCTGGTGTAGACACAGCTTGGCTAGAAGCAATTGAGAAGCAAAGGGGATCTCCTCTCCCCCACCACAAATGCTCTGCAACAGCCTGCCACTCCCTTGGGACACTACACTCCCTCCAGAGGGCTCAGTGAAAATCAGCCTTATTTGCCGAGTCTAGGTTCATCCACATTGCTACAACTGCTGCAAATGACCCATTTTTATTCCTTTTCTTGGTTGAGTAATATTCCATTGTATATATATATATATTTGGGCTTCCCTTGCTGGCTCAGATGGTAAAGAATCCGCCTGCAAATGCAAGAGACCTGGGTTTGATCCCTGGGTTGCGAAAACCCCCTGGAGAAGGGCAAGGCAACCCACTGCGGTATTCTTGCCTGGAGAATCCCATGGACAGAGGAACCTGGCAGGCTACAGTCCATGGGGTCACAAAGAGTCAGACACAACTGAACGACCATGCACACAGCATAATATATATATATATTATATATATCTTACCATATATAGATTACCATATCTTACAGAGAGTGAAGTAAGTCTTTTAGAAAGAGAAAAACAATACCGTATATTAATGCATATATATGGAAACTAGAAAAACGGTACTGATGAACCTGTCTGCAAGAAGCAATAGTGACACAGAGAATGGACCTGTGGACACGGGGGGAGTAGAGAGCTTGATGAATTGAGAGACTGGCATTGACATGTACACTAAGTGTCAGTCACTCAGTTGCATCCGACTCTGTGTGACCCCATGGACTGCAGCCCACCAGGCTCCTTCGTCCATGGGATTCTCCAGGCAAGAATACTGGAGTGGGTTGCCCTGCCCTTCTACAGGAGATCTTCCTGACCCAGGGATTAAACCTGGGTCTCCTGCATTACAGGCAGACCTTTACAGTCTGAGCCACCAGGGAAGCCCCATGTATAAGATAGCTAGTGGGAAGCTGTTTTATAACATAGGAAGCCCAGCTAGGTGCTCTGTGATTACCTAGAAGGGTGGGATGGGCGGTGGGAGAGAGGCTCAAAAAGAAGGGAATATAGGTATACATATAGCTTATTCATGTTGTTGTATAGCAGAAACTAACAAAAGCTTGTAAAACAATTATCTTCCAAATAAAAAAATTAAACCTTGAAATGAGGAGGGACCAAGATGCATTAGCAATAGGAAAACCCCAGGAAAGTGAAGGTCTATAATCATAACATCTCATGGTTACAGGAGTCTGAGAGGTCCTTGCCCTGCATTCTCTCAGGGCCGGACTAACATTTGAGAGTTTCTTGGAAATGCAAAATACTCCAGATATGCAAAGTGATTTGCAAGTTGCCAATGGAGCCAGGATTTGAACACAAGTCACAGGCTTCCCAGCTGGGGTCCTTTCCCTATACCACCGTGGACTCATCACCACGGACCTTGCTAACAAGTCAGGACTCATCTGTCCAGGACAAGATGCTCTTCAGACCCCTGCCTTTCCTAGCAGGTTTCCTAATTTACATATATTTGCATGCATAACTCTCTCTTCAGATGAGAAATCTGAAGCTACAAGAGAATGAATAACTTGATTGGTATCTGTGGCAGGATTAAAATGGCATCCCCCAAAAGATATCTGGTCCTAATCCTTAGACCCATGAATATTACCTTGTATGAGGAGAAAATGGGTTTTTGCATATGTGATTAAATTAAGGATCCCAAGATAAGAAGATTATCCTGGAGTATCTGGATGGGCTTTAAATGGAATCACATGTATCCTTGTAAGGCAGTCAGGGACAGATTTGACTAGATCCAGAAAGCAGAAGGAGATGAGACAACAGAAACAGAGCAAGAGATTTGAAGTTCCTTCTTTGCTGGCTTTGAAGTCGGAGAAAGAGCCTGTGAGCCAAGGAATATATGTAACTCTAGAAGCTGGAAAAGATAAGAAAACAGTTTCTCCCCTAGAGACTCATGAGGAAGCCAGGCGCTGCCCACCACTTGTAAACTGGCATAATGCCACTGATTTCATACCTCTGGCCCCTAGAAATGAGAGAGAATAAATATCTGTTGTTCTAAGTGGCCAAGCCTGCGGTCATTTTTCACAAGCAGCCTCAGAAAACTAATACAGCATCCGATAGAATTTTCCTTAATTTAAATCAAACTTAAATTTTAGAATAGTGATAGATTTAAAGAAAAGTTGCAATGACAGTATAGAGAGTTCCTCTATGCCCCTTACCCAGTTTCTTCGAATGTTAACATCTCACATTACCCTGGTACGTTTGTTACAGCCAAGAGACAAGACTGGAACATTACCACTAACTAAACCTCACAATTTATTCAAAGTTCAGGAAGTTTTCCTAGTGACCTTTATCTAGCCTTGGATTCCATCCAAGACACCTTACATTTAGTCATCTTGTGCTCTTTGTGTCCTCTGTTCTGTGACAGTTTCTCAGTCCTTGGTTTTTGATGACCTTTAGTTTTGAGGAATTGGAGAAGGCAATGGCACCCCACTCCAGTACTCTGGCCTGGAAAATCCCATAGACAGAGGAGCCTGGTGGGCTGCCGTCTATGGGGTCACACAGAGTCGGACACGACTGAAGTGACTTAGCAGCAGTTTTGAGGAATACAGGTCAGGTATTTTGGAGAAGGTCACTTAGCTAGAATTTATCTGATGTTCTTCTCTTGGTTAGACTGGGGTTGTGGGGTGTGGGAACGCAGATGATAGAAGTTCAGTGCCATTCTCATTACATCATATCAAGGGTACATACTATCAACATGACATTACTGATGAAGCAGACCTTGATTACCTGTTGGTCTTCAGGTAGTGTTTGCCAGGTTTTCTGTTGTGCAGTTTCTTCCTGTTCCTCCCTTGCCTTCAACTCCTTTCTTCCCTCTGCTGCTGCTGCTAAGTCGCTTCAGTCGTGTCCCACCCTGTGCGACCCCATAGATGGCAGCCAACCAGGCTCCCCTGTCCCTGGGATTCTCCAGGCAAGAACACTGGAGTGGGTTGCCATTTCCTTCTCCAATGCATTAAAGTGAAAAGTGAAAGTGAAGTCACTCAGTCGTGTCCGACTCTTCGAGACCCCATGGACTGCAGCCTACGAGGCTCCTCCATCCATGGGATTTTCCAGGCAAGACTACTGGAGTGGGGTGCCATTGCCTTCTCCAATGGAAACAAGCCACTAGGCTTAAGCCAGCTCAAGTGGGAAGGGGTTGTACGCAACCTCCTTGAAAGCACAGTGTCTACATGAGTTACTTGGGATTCTTCTATAAAGGAGCTGTCTCTTCTACCCTGTATATAAATTATTCAGTCATATTTATATTAGTATACACTGTGGACATTTAGTTATACTTTGAGTTATAATGCAAAACAGTATGTTATTTGTTTTGTTAGTCAAATTGTTCCAGCCATTGCCCTTGGGAGCGTTTCTAGTTTGGCTCCTGTGTTTCTTTGGGATGCTCCTGTCATTGTGTCCTGACCACTCCCTTACTTTTGACACTGTGAGACTCATCTTATAGTCTGACCCTACCCTGAGTGTGTGCTCAGTTGTGTCAGTCACGTCCGACTCTTTGCGACCCTATGGACTGTAGCCTGCCAGGTTCGTCTGTCCATGAGATCCTCCAGGCAAGAATACTGGAGTGGGTTGCTGTGCCCTCCTCCAGGGGATTTTCCGAACCCAGGGATCGAACTGGGTCTCCTGCATTGCAGGTGGATTCTTTACTGCTGAGCCACCAGGGAAGCTCCTTGGCCTTACCCTAGAACCAGTTATTTCTCTAAGTATCTCAGATATCCATTCATTAGAGAATGTATTAGAAACAACAGTTTAGGTCTCTATGCTACTTGCTACTCGGGTGGCCTTGCTTTCAGGCTCTCTCAGAAGACAGAGCTTGGAAATACAGGTCTGTATATTAACCCATATTCATAATTTGGCAGTTTCCAGTCAATATACTATTTTCCAAAGTTACTTTGGTCAGTCCTTTTTCTTCACTCAGTTCCATGAGATTTTATCATACATTTGTAATTCAGTTAAGATTCTTTTGTAATGGTCTACATTCCATCCTGGGATTCATCAACTTCTGGGTTAATTTTTAAGCTTGTTTTATTTATTTATTTATTTGGCCATGCTGTGTGGCCAGTAGGATCTTAGTTTCCCGACCAAGGATTGAACCCGTGCCTATGCAGTCAAAGCACTAACCAGGGAAGTCCTGAGTTTTAAATTTTAATTTCTATACATTAAAATTCACCATTTGTGGGTTTTGACAAATATGTAGTCTCATGTATACATCCTACAATACCATATAAATTTTTTCTACAATCCTAAACAATTCCCCTGCTTCCTCATCAAAGGTTCTTACTCCTTAAATCCCTGACTTCTGCTAACTTGTTTTCCATTCCTGTAATTATCCTTTTCCAGAAAATCATATGAATGGAATCAAATACAGTGTAGCCATTTTTATGGCTTCTTTCATTTAACAAAATGTGTTTATGGTTCATTCATGTTATTGTTGAATAGCTCATTTCTCATTGTTTCTGAGCAGTGTTCCATTGTATAGATGGAGGACAGTGTGTTTTTCAATTCACCCACTGAAGGATATCTTGGTTGCTCCTGGTGACTGGAGATTATGAATAAGGCTGCTATATAGATACTGATGTGCAGATTGTTGTGTGGACTTATTTTCAAAACACTTGAGTGTATACTTGGAACATTATTGTTGTATTATACAATAAGCCTATATTTAACTTTGTCAGAAACTGTCAAAAAGTCTTCCAAAATGGTGTGTCATTTTGTATTGAGTTACTTTAAATTTCGCAAATTAAAGCTGACTTTTCTCCTTCTACTCATTGTTTCCAGGCTTGTAATCAGGAGGTCATACTCACAAGGCAAATGGTTCTGGCTTTGCAGTCAGACTTGAGTTCAAGTCCTGGCTCTGCAAGTGTAAAAACCACTTGAAATTTGAGTGACTTTGGACAAGTTAGTTAACCTCTCTGAGCCTCATATTGGGAATTCATCCTTCATATATGCATGATGTTCCCGGGTGGGTTTTCCAAGAGGTGGATTCTGTGATGGTATTTGGTCTGCAGAATATTTATTAAGGGGAACCTAGGCATCAACATCTGTAAGAGGAAGAGAAGACAGTGGGATTGGGTGGAGGGGGAAGTTGAACCAAAATGGCCCATCAGAGTGCTCCTGATTTGGGCTAAACTTTTTGTGGAAGGAAGACAGTGGAATTGTGCAAGGGGCAAATGCAAACCAAAATGGCTCATCAGAGTAATCCTGAATTGGGCTAAAGCGGCCGAGGCTGACATCCTGCCTGGATCTGTCTTAGGATCAGTTGCCCCTGTGCAGGCAGCTCTGCAACTGGGACCACTCCTCCTTCCTTGAAGGTGCATCTGGGAGGCATTTTCCAGGGTCCTCCCTCAAGGCAGGTTGGAAGAGCCCTGGATGAGAGCTGAGACCAGTCCTGTACTGGCCACTTTCCAGCTGTGTGACCTCAAGACAATTCCTTCCAAGAGCCCCTCATCCTACTGGGTATCAGGGTCTGAGACGATAGCCCCCACTGACCTGTGTACAGCACTCAACAGTCCACCGGGGTTCTGTCCCCCCCACCTCACAACCCCCTTGCAGGCCAACAACCAGGCTGCAGCATACATCCCGGGGCAGTGCAGCTCCTGTGTGGTCTGAGGACCTGCCTGTGTCCACGAGCTGCCTGTTAGTGGTTCCTGACAAGGTAAGTACAGAGTTGGAGAGAACTGCTCAGAAACCTTAGAGCAATGTGGCAGAGTAGTTCTGTGTGTAATAATAAAAAAAACGAGGACTTTCCTGGTCCAATGGTTGAGAGTCTGCCTGCCAGTTCGGGGGATGTGGGTTCTATTCCTGGTCTGGGAACATTCCATGTGCCACAGGGCAACTAAGCCTGTGTGCTGCAACTGCTGAGCTCTCATGCCTAAAGCCTTTGCTCCATAACTAGAGAAACCAGCATAATGAGAAGCCCTCAAACTGCAAGGAAGGGTAGACCCCACTGGCCGCAGCTAGAGAAAGCCTGAACACAGCAGTGAAGATCCACTGCAGCCAAAAATAGAATAAAAAATAAAATAATTTAAAACATTTGATTTGCACTATGTTTGCTTTGTTTTCTTATTTCATTTCTGGGGTAATTTATATTGTATTTTACAAATGGATAGGTCAGTGATGAATTAGAAAATATATATAAAATCTGCTCCTTTACCACAGATATTTTGAGATGCACTAATCTAGAGTGTTCCTAATGCAGGCCTCTGACAATTCTTACATTTTTTAAACCTGGGGACTGGGGGCACCTTTGATCCTTAATCACTGGCATTTTATTGATAGTGCCAAAATTTGTTACTTTTTGTGTTATTAGGGCCTCTTTGAAAGGGGCTGTTACAAAGAGTCTTTCTGCCCATCTATTTCTATTCATGCTCTCACTAAGAATGTAACTGGCCGTACCTGGATATACCAGCTCAACTGACTGAAAAGGCAAACACTCAGGTCAGCTTTCTGGCAGGGAGTGAGGGAAAGACATAGAATCCAAGAAAAGTCCAAACCTGGTCTGTGATAGACACAAAATTTCACAGCTCTTTCAAAAACTTTTCCAGGAATTTATAAATGGAAGGGGTGAAGAAGAGCTGTTATTTATTCAACAGTCATTTATGGATGAACCATTTAAAGGTGAAGGCACTGGACTCAATGAGGGAATGTGACCTGTATGGGGTCCTGATGCCAGCAGAGGGGTGTTGGGGGGTGGGGACTGTGTGCCTGACTGGTTCCCAGGCACCTGCCATTTCTAATTCTGCACAGTTTCAGTCCAGAACCAGGCAGGATGAGAGCAGCATGTGATAGCTGCCTGGGACCAGGATGATTGTAATCCTTTAACATCTCTGACATGAACCTCATTTAATCATGAAGAAGTCATGTCAGTTACATTGAGTACTCCACATGAAGCATCCACCCAGAGCCCAGGACATAGTGGGTTCTTAGAAAGTGGCTCAGGGAGCTGATTCTGCCCTGCTGTGGGGTCACTAAGACAGATGCTCAGTCCAGTCTGAGGGATCCATTGCCCCTCCATCTGGCCCATGACCCGATTCAGCTCAAGCATCTCCCAGGGCTCTTCCTTACTTGGGGGGATGAATTCCTGAACCCTGGACTGGACAGTAGTTTCCCAGACAGTAGGCCAGACATCCTCAGGGACCCCGTCTGCCCTGCCCACTCCCATCTCCATAGTAGTTTGCTGTACAAAGGCCTAAACCTCAGCCTCCTGTTCCTTAAACCTCACTCTGAGCCTGGGCCTCATCAGGAAGTCTCACCCATATGTGCTCTGCCCTCTCCCTCCTCTCTGCCTTTGCCCCCTCAGCAGTTCATATGCTCCACCTCTGCCTCCTCTGATCTCTAGCAAAGCCCAGTCCTCCTGAGAGGGTGAGGCTGGGCCAGGCCACGTGGCAGCTGGCAGAGCTGTGCTGGCTGACATCTGCCCTATTTGTTGTCACCATCAAGCAGTATCATCAGGCTGGGCTCCAGCAGGTCCTTTGTCCCCTGTGGGTAATGATGTCTTGCCTAAGTACTTCTTCCATATCAAAGGGCAGCCTAATTTTAAGAGGAGACTCCAGTTCTGCCAATCCCTGAGGGCCTTCATCCTTTGCCTGGTCTGCCCTGTGTCTGTACATAGTCTCCCCCTTCTCTCCCACAGAACAGGCCAGAGGTGGTGATTTGGAGCTGATTGATCACGGAGGAAGAGGTAACATGCCTTTCTCTGGTCCATCTGAGCCACTGTCTGGGAAGAGGACACAGGGCAGGAGGGCTGTGAAACCAGGCTGGGATTAAATGGGAGTCTTTGACCAGTGTTTGCAGTTAGGTAGGGACGATGAGAAAAAAGTAAAATCGAATCTTTCATGTGATAAATTGACATATATGGAGCCCAAGGTCAGGGCTGAATTACAAAGGATAGAGTAGGAGTTACCATAAGCAGCTTTCAGCCTATGTGTGATTAGAGCTGAGGTCAGAGGTCATTTTAATCCTTGGGAAAACTGAGACTCAGAGGGAGGTTGAAGAGGTTGGTGTACAGTCATTTAGCCAGTGACAGAGCTCAGGTCTTCCCCACCTCCAGGCCCCTCTGGCTGCCATATGGGGCTCAGAAACTCAGAGGTGCCAGGATGAGCCAGGAGGTTGTGACCTCCCCCTCCTCTCCGGCTCAGGGAGGGAGGAGATGGGACAGGCAGGATGCAGGATGAGGGAGCTTGTAGGAGAAAGGGCTGCAGCTGGGGGCTGCTTCCAGCTGTCACTCAAGGCAGAGGAAGAGAAACCTGCTCACTGGAGCTGCTGTTTGTCCTGCTTATTGAGTGACAGGACCACAGAGGACGGACACACAGACAGCATTTTCTCCCAGTATCTCTCCCATTTCTCAGGTGGGCAGAACCAAAGAGAGGGCCCGTTACAGAGGAGTTAGTGGAGGAGAGCAAATCACTGATGCCAGAGTCTGGTCTCCTCTTCTACGAGCCAGATGTGACCTGGGGCCTGGCATGGGGTGGAGATGCAAGAGTCAGTGAAGGCTCTGGAGATGTGTTCAACAGATACCTCCAGGAAACCTTCTGGGATCACAGCACCTCCCTCCCTAATGCCAGCCCTGCCCTTTGGGGAAGCCCCTCCTCTGGGGAGGTACTCAGCAGAACTCCAAGTGTTGGTCTTTTGGGATGTTGTACTTGAGCTTGTGGGTTTCGAAGAGGTTGCTCAGCTCCTTCAGGTAATGCTGGTGCAGCCTGTCCACCTCCTCTTGGGAGGGATGTGGTATCTTCGGCACCTCGATGGGCTTCCCCACTGCAAGACACAGAGGTGAGTGGTGGCCCAGAGTAGGAATCACTGGGGTCTCTGGATCCCATGGGGCAGGACTCCATGCCAGTGGTCACACCCACTGGAAAGTGCCTGTATTGTTTCCCTTTCAATTGTATTTTAGGTGATCTAATCTAAATATTAGGACAACTCCAAGATTCTGAAATAATAAAAACACCTCCAGCTGGCATTGCCACCTGCCAGACAATGTCCTAGGTGCTTTACTTGTATTATCTCCTAAAATCTTCTGAACAATCCTATGGGGATTGAACCTGCTATTAGTCCATTTTAACAGGTAAGGTAGTGAGGCTCAGGGAGGTTAAGTAACTTGTTGCAAGATCACATAGCCAGGAAGAATCAGTGACAGATTGTAAACCCTGAAGATGTGCTCTTAGGCTTAGGGACACATGGATCTGGGAGTCTTAGATGCCATGAGTGGAAGGGTCTGTATGTCTGGGAGGAGGTGGCCCACAGCCCAAGTGCCTCTTCCTCTTCTCCCTCCATGCTGGTCTGCAGTGCCTCCCATTCTAGGGAGGACATGGGAGGACTTATTAATCTCCTTCCTCTTGTTCTGCCTGGCTCAGAAAGCAGCTGTTCTGTCTTCTCTTGGGAATGGTTTTGGAGGCATCCGTTTTGAATTATATTCATGAAAATATTACCAGACAACCCAGGAAAAGTCATGGTGTAGAGGGTTGGCCAAGTCTGTACTCAACTAAGAAATGATTGGGTGAGTGGAGATGAACAGACCTCTCTCTATAAGCTTTGCCATTGGAACCTAGTTGGAATTCAAGACAAAAGCAAATGAGATGATCATATAGCAGAAAAGATGGTGCTAAGTCCATGCACTAAAGCTTATGACCATTATTTACAGGGAAATCCCTCAGGCTCTCCTTTATAGCCTGCTGATTGCTACTCCTTGGAAGGAAAGTTATGACCAACCTAGATAGCATATTCAAAAGCAGAGACATTACTTTGCCAACAAAGGTCCGTCTAGTCAAGGCTACGGTTTTAAGAGATGGCAAGAGTGAATGTCGACATTCTAGGAATTAGCGAACTGAAATGGACTGGAATGGGTGAATTTAACTCAGATGACCATTATATCTACTACTGCGGGCAGGAAACCCTCAGAAGAAATGGCGTGGCCATCATGGTCAACAAAAGAGTCCAAAATGCAGTACTTGGATGCAATCTCAAAAACGACAGAATGATCTCTGTTCATTTCCAAGGCAAACCATTCAAATCACAGTAATCACAGTAATCCAAGTCTATGCCCCAACCAGTAACGCTGAAGAAGCTGAAGTTGAACGGTTCTATGAAGACCTACAAGACCTTTTAGAACTAACACCGAAAAAAGATGTCCTTTTCATTATAGGGGACTGGAATACAAAAGTCGGAAGTCAAGAAACACCTGGAGTAACAGGCAAACTTGGCCTTGGAATATGGAATGAAGCAGGGCAAAGACTAATAGAGTTTTGCCAAGAAAATGCACTGGTCATAGCAAACACCCTCTTCCAACAACACAAGAGAAGACTCTACACATGGACATCACCAGATGGTCAACACCAAAATCAGATTGATTATATTCTTTGCAGCCAAAGATGGAGAAGCTCTATATAGTCAGCAAAAACAACACCAGGAGCTGACTGTGGCTCAGAGCATGAACTCCTTATTGCCAAATTCAAACTTAAATTGAAGAAAGTAGGGAAAACCACTAGACCATTCAGGTATGACCTAAATCAAATCCCTTATGTTTATACAGTGCAAGTGAGAAATAGATTTAAGGGCCTAGATCTGATAGATAGAGTGCCTGATGAACTATGGAATGAGGTTCATGACATTGTACAAGAGACAGGGATCAAGACCATTCCCATAGAAAAGAAATGCAAAAGAGCAAAATGGCTGTCTGGGGAGGCCTTACAAATAGCTGTGAAAAGAAGAGAAGCGAAAAGCAAAGGAGAAAAGGAAAGATATAAACATCTGAATGCAGAGTTCCAAAGAATAGCAAGAGATAAGAAAGCCTTCTTCAGCGATCAATGCAAAAAAATAGAGGAAAACAACAGAATGGGAAAGACTAGGGATCTCTTCAAGAAAATCAGAGATACCAAAGAAACATTTCATGCAAAGATGAGCTCGATAAAAGACAGAAATGGTATGGACCTAACAGAAGCAGAAGATAAGAAGAGATGGCAAGAATATACAGAAGAACTGTACAAAAAAGATCTTCACGGCCCAGATAATCACAATGGTGTGATCACTGACCTAGAGCCAGACATTCTGGAATGTGAAGTCAAGTGGGCCTTAGAAAGCATCACTACGAACAAAGCTAGTGGAGGTGATGGAATTCCAGTTGAGCTATTCCAAATCCTAAAAGATGATGCTGTGAAAGTGCTGCACTCAATATGCCAGCAAATTTGGAAAACTCAGCAGTGGCCACAGGACTGGAAAAGGTCAGTTTTCATTCCAATCCCAAAGAAAGGCAATGCCAAAGAATGCTCAAACTACCGCACAATTGCACTCATCTCACACGCTAGTAAAGTAATGCTCAAAATTCTCCAAACCAGGCTTCAGCAATATGTGAACCATGAAATTCCTGATGTTCAAGCTGGTTTTAGAAAAGGCAGAGGAACCAGAGATCAAATTGCCAACATCCGCTGGATCATGGAAAAAGCAAGAGAGTTCCAGAAAAACATCTATTTCTGCTTTATTGACTATGCCAAAGCCTTTGACTGTGTGGATCACAATAAACTGTGGAAAATTCTGAAAGAGATGGGAATACCAGACCACCTGATCTGCCTCTTGAGAAATTTGTATGCAGGTCAGGAAGCAACAGTTAGAACTGGACATGGAACAACAGACTGGTTCCAAATAGGAAAAGGAGTACATCAAGGCTGTATATTGTCACCCTGTTTATTTAACTTCTATGCAGAGTACATCATGAGAAACGCTGGACTGGAAGAAACACAAACTGGAATCAAGATTGCCGGGAGAAATATCAATAACCTCAGGTATGCGGATGACACTACCCTTATGGCAGAAAGTGAAGAGGAACTTAAAATCCTCTTGATGAAAGTGAAAGTGGAGAGTGAAAAAGTGGGCTTAAAGCTCAAATTCAGAAAACGAAGATCATGGCATCCGGTCCCACCACTTCATGAGAAATAGATGGGGAAACAGTGGAAACAGTGTCAGACTTTATTTTGGGGGGCTCCAAAATCACTGCAGATGGTGACTGCAGCCATGAAATTAAAAGATGCTTACTCCTTGCAAGGAAAGTTATGACCAACCTAGATAGCATATTCAAAAGCAGAGACATTACTTTGCCAACAAAGGTTCGTCTAGTCAAGGCTATGGTTTTTCCAGTGGTCATGTATGGATGTGAGAGTTGGACTGTGAAGAAGGGTGAGTGCCGGAGAATTGATGCTTTTGAACTGTGGTGTTGGAGAAGACTCTTGAGAGTCCCTTGGACTGCAAGGAGATCCAACCAGTCCATTCTGAAGGAGATCAGCCCTGGGATTTCTTTGGAAGGAATGATGCTAAAGCTGAAACTCCAGTACTTTGGCCACCTCATGCGAAGAGTTGACTCATTGGAAAAGACTGATGCTGGGAGGGATTGGGGGCAGGAGGAGAAGGGGACGACAGAGGATGAGGTGGCTGGATGGCATCACTGACTCGATGGACATGAGTCTGAGTGAACTCCTGGAGTTGGTGATGGACAGGGAGGCCTAGCATGCTGCGATTCATGGGGTCGCAGAGAGTCAGACACGACTGAGCGACTGAACTGAACTGAACTGATTGCTACTTTACACACAATTCTAACAGACCTGGAATGCCCTTCCCTTGTATTCACCTCCTCCAAAAGTCTTATGGGATTGTCTGGTCAGAATTAAATCCTCTTTCTCTGGCATTATAAAAGTCAAGTACATCCTCAGTGCTGTTATACAAGGGCATGAGGATCTGTTTGAAGTGATTTACCTTCTCTGAGTCTCAGTTTGCCATCAATAAAATAGGGATGAGAGTCTACCTCCAAGGTTACCCGGAAAAGTGAGCTGTAAGGAGCCGTGCAGTGTTTGCCACACAATGGGTGCTTGGTAATCTGTAGTGGCTATGGTTCTTTGTACCTCAGTTACAGTTCTCATCCCAGACTGCCTTTTATCGGGGTTATTTGCCTGTGTCTCTATTTCACCCTCTAGAACATGAGCTCCACTTGGTCAAGGATGTGTCCAACCCAAGTCCATGTCCTCTTGCAGTACAGAGCCCAGGCCTCTTGCCTTGTAGCCTTCCCCCCACCTCCCTACCCTAGGCCAGGTCTAGGCTCACCCACAGTGGTGATGGGTCGGCGGTAGGGCATAAAACCAAAACTGTACTGGAAGACTCCACGGCCATAGAAGAATGGGATGGCAAGACCTATCTTCTTGTACAGTTGATCTCTGAACCATTTCCACCAAAAACCAGGAGAAGTCTTAGCATATAATTCATTGTCCCCAAAGGAGAAGATCGGCACCAGAACTGCTCTGGAAGGAGACAAGAGAGAGGGCGTGTGGAGGGGCAAGAAGATTCAAACTGGTCACCTAGCAGGAAGCTTGTGACAGCAGAGGACAAAGCCCTGGGCTGGAAGTAGGTGGCCTCGGGTAACTCCCAGTTGTGCTACAGCTTTGCTTTGTGATAGTGGGCAAGTCCTAGCTCCTCTTAGGATCACCACCTCCCAGTTGCACCATGACAAGGAGATCAGAATGTTGTAGAGTCCTCCCAAACATCAAACATCTGCAAAGTTTCTGGGAAAATCTCTTCTGCCCCAGCTAGCTTGTGTTCTTCAGAGGTGCTTCAAGGTTGGATAACTGCTCTATGCTGTGCCTCAAACTCCACTGTCTCAGATCCCCTAGGTCTCAGACATAATGCCAACTTTGGGCAGTATGACCCATCACACCTAGTCCTTTTGATCAACTAGTCTCCCTTCTAGAATCTTCTCTGGGTATTTGGACATGAGACAGTAAATATCTTGCCAAGTTATCTTCTCTATGAATGGACTGAACATCTCTTGCTAAAATAGGGCCTGCATTAATCTCTGCTGTCTTCCCACCAAAACACAATCCTTGCCAATCTCCAGCTGAATCCAGAGCCCTCTCCCCAATACCCATGCATCAGGGCGAGCCTGATGAAACCCTTGCGGTTCTGCAGCACCAGCTTGTTGGCTCCAGGCCTGGTTTTCAGTGCCTCCCTGATGCCCCCAACAGTGATGGCCACTAGGTTGCCGCTTCCTTTCCTGCTCAGCATGTAAGCAATACTCTCCTTGTCTGATGAGACCAGCCCTGGGGAGAGAGTAATGTGGTTAGCTATGGGGTGAAGGGGGCAGGGGCCATAGCAGGGATGTAGTAGGTCCCTACTCACCCTCCCCCTACAGCTGGGAGTTCCCTGAGGACTGGGATTGAGTCATTCCCTTCTTCCCAACCCCTCACCAAGCTCATTGCTGGGAACAGAGCTGTGGGAAGTGCTTCCTTGGGTCTAGCCTCCTTCTCTACTACACGTTCTTGGAGGAAATACAGAATTCTTAGAAGCCCTCCCTGAAATCCCTCCTCCATGCCTGCAGACCTCATTTTCCTGGGCTCTCCAGTTCTAGGAAGGCTTACCCCCTTGCATGATGTAATCCCTGAAAAATGGGATCCAGAAATATATGTTTATCGTTGTCAGATGTGGGCAGATGCCAGGGAAAAGTGAGGAGAAGCCCGTGCTGTCTGTGCACATGTTGGTAAAAGCTCCGACTGACAGGAGTCCATGAGGGTGGAAGGCAGCAAGGTAGTTCCGGGAGGGGTCCAACTCAGTGGTCTTGACTAGCTGCGGGGACAGAAACCTGGTTAATTGGAGCTGTACCTCGTGCCCTTGCTGGTCCACCTGCTGACTTTCTGGGATGACCTCGTCTATGTCTCCCCTGTGCCCAAGTGCTATCACACCCATATGTGAGTGTCCTGAGATTAGAGAGGGCCTATCTGAGGATCCTTGTCCCCACTGCAGACCTGGAGCAGAGGAGATGCTCTTAGAGACTGTGGAATGAGGAGGGAGAGAATGGACCCATGAATGGACCCACCAGGGAAGGAAGGCCCCCTGCCCAAGGACTCCTGGGAGGGTGACAGGGACACAAGCCCCTGTCCTACGTGAAGGGAAACCTTATCCCAGGCAGAGTCCACCCAGAAGGAAGGAGCCATTGCAGGAGGGAGTGAGCATCTCTCCCAAGACAGTGGCAGCTGGAGTTCTGTCCTGGATCAGGGCTGACCCCTGAGTCGCTGTGACTCAGTGTAAGAGACCCCAGTGTGCTGGGAAGTGGAGGTGGGGAAAGGGGCACGAAGTCCCTAGTGATGCCCACAGGTGTGGGTGGGGAGGGGTCAAGGAGGTGTCCTGCCAAGTCTGCAGCACTTCCTGGCACCAGGTCACAGCCTGCTCAGAGCACTGCACCCCTGCTCAGGCCTTGGCCTGTGCAGACACTGCTGCTCCAGGATAATGAAATCTTCACATAGAAACCCAGCTCCTGGACTGATCTTCAGCATGAGGTGGAGGCACCTTGTCCTGGGGGAAACACTGCCTGATTCTCTACTGTTAATTCTTGAGGAAGCCTATCACTTGTGTTTAGAAAGCTCCAAGACCCAGAAACCGTTTCCTAATTTTGCTTGAAATTCCACAACTAAACTCTAGTTCATAGAAATCACAGCAGAAACTGTTTGAAGTTTAGGAATCCACAAGCCTTTGGCAGGGAGTGCAGAGGCTTGTCAATGTGGGAGAGCTCCAGTAGAGCACGGACCCCCACTTATGGGCTAGCCCATGGTTCCTGCAGGGCCTGCACAGTGAAAGTGTGTAGAAGAGCTGGAGGATCTCCTGGGAGGTGCTGGGGTCCAGACTGTGAGGCCACTGAGCTATCTCTGCAGGCTCCCAGCCCAAGACAGGCAAGTTACTGGGCACATCATCCTGCCCTCTGCGGCCACTCAGTGGTACTGCCTGCTCTCTGCAGGCCTGCAGTGGGCAAGACTCCTGAATTCTGTACACATGAAATTTCTGCAAATCAAGTCCAGTGTCCCATCCATCTTAACAGTGCCTTTGAGAAACCCTCCCCTGGGGTTACCTGTTTGAGTGAAGAGCATGAGGGATATGGCTAGACAGTCACAGAGCCCCTCAGTACCATTTTCCTGGCAGACATTCAACTGACAACAGCTTTGGTTGCAAAGGGAGCCAGCCACATGCTGTTCTTGGAGGCCCTAGGATGATCTGATATTTCATGAAATCCTCACAACCCAATAATGAATGTGGCATAATCTCTGCTTTACATGTGAAGAAATCAAGGTTCAATGAGACTAGCTCACCTAAGATCTGGTATGTTGCAGATCTGGTATTAGAACCTATCCTGCCCAGCTCCACAGGTCACACTCTATCCATTTCTTCTCTTCTGTTTCCAGAGGAGGGCCACCTGCCTCTTCCTGGCACCTTTCTGTGTCTCTCCTGCCTTTCCCACCTTATCTGGACAGTAAATCATCCCTTCCCAGGGCTTACACCCAAAGATTTAGTCTTTTTGTGAAACAGGAAAGAAGTAGAAGGCTCAGTTCACTTAGAGCAATGTCTTCCTCAATCAGGACTGACCTTTGAGTCCATGGTCAGGTGTCCACAATGACCTTAGGTCAGAGAGTCAGTCAGAGGCACTCAGAGTAGAAGGGAGCGGTATGTTTACTGGATACATGGGGAAACTGAGGAAATAATTGAGCAAGGCTCTATCCAAGGACATAAAGCATACCGAAGTTTGGGGCAGAATAGATCCAGAGAACCAGTTCAGGGCTCTCTGTTTTGCTTCTTTATCCAAAGTTAATACACAAACTTTGAAACCAGTAAAAGGACTTGTGTGACCTTGGTCATGCCTTTCTTTCTCACTGGGTATCAGTCTTTTTATTTGAAGAAGTGTGGGGCTAGATGTTCTCTAAGGACATGACTTTATACTTGCAAACCCAAGCATGTCTGCTGAGCAGTTTACACCTATAAGATATATATGTGTGCTACAATATATAGTCCACAGATCTCCTTCAAATCCTGTTCATTCATCAGTCCTCATAGTGGCCCCACATCTCTGCAGGTGGTAAACCACCGCCAGACAGAAGCTGACTCCTCCCCAGGCCACATAGTGGTGGAAGCCCAGCACCTTCCTCCTAGCCTGGTATTCTGCTCACTGCACACAGAGCCACACTTTCCCACGGACACATGGGGCACTACAGGCTTAGCCGCTCTCCAGCCACACCATTACTCACCGTGATGGGGAAATAGTCTTTCATGTACTTCCATATGACCCAGCGCTTTACGACCTTGTTGGGACTGCCCCCCTGCCATGGCCTATTTTGGTCCAAGTACAACCAGATCAGATACAGGATACTGAAGAACCAGAATCTTGTCAACAGGAGGCCTATGAAGACCACAAGGCATAAAGGGGCTGGGGAGGGAAGCAGGAGCTGTCAGTGGTCACAGGAATGAAGGAAAAAGCTCTCCCCATATGCCCAGCACTAGCAGCACTGTCCTGTCCAGCCCTCACCCCAGGAGGAAGGAGTCAACCTTCCCTGCCTTCAAGGAGAAAGGAATGAAGCCCTTTCAGAGTCACACTGGGAACCTGAATTTGAAGATAGACCTAACTACAGACTTTTCCCCACTGTACCAGGCTGCTTATTCACTCCAATCTTACCCCCTCCACCTCCCTCTCTGTCCTGTTAAGTAATTTGTATTTACCAAGGGCTCAATAAAGCCCTGATGGAGAAGCGATTAAATGAGGCTTTGGGACCACAGAGAAAAGGGAGACATTGTCTCTGCCCAGCCCTCTTTCAGTACACCCTCAGCCCATCTTTCATAGATATATCCCACCAGATCCCTCCTCTAATGAAGCTCTCCTATGGCTTTTTCATAACTTTGAGGCACAGTCCAAGCAGCTCATCCTGGCTTTCAAGCTCCCCATGACTGACTTGAGTACCTTCCTGCTCCAGCTTCACTCACCCATATGCATCCCCATAATCCAGCCACACTAAGCTGCTCAGTGTTCGTACAACTCCCTGAGCTCTTTCTGTCTCTTAGCTTTTGCTTACGTTTCCTATGCCTGCCCTTCCCTCTCCTGCCAAAGGAGGGAGGTGGAGGCTAACACACCTGCCTGGGCAATGAGTCAGGGGTACAGCATGACTAAGGCTGGGCCCAGTGAGGAATTCCCCTCTGATCTTTGATTTTCAGTCCCTACCACGAGTTAGTCCCAGCTTCACCTCAGAGTCAGGGAGTTCTGTGGGGCTGTCATTAATCTAATGCCAATGGAACCTCATTCCCAGGGAATAATGCTCCCTCTTCAACTCATTGACTCCACTCAATCCCATGCATTCAAACTCTTAAAGAAGGTCAGTTTCCACTTCTGTTCCATCTGAAAGTAGAGTAGATTGGGCTGTCATTCCTGGTAGGCTTCCAGGAAGAGGGGACGTTTGACTCAATTTAAATAGTAGTAAAATTCATAAGCCAGACAAAGTAGGCTGAAGCTCACAGAGGCTCACTTTACACAGAGCTCCTACGATGAGTCAGGTGCTGGTGGGACAACTGTGAAGTGGCAGAAAATCCTGACCTTCTCAAGCTGATTTGCGGGAGTCAGCTTTTACTCTCCTACCAGCCTTTAAATCCCACCCTGTGGATCCATCTCCTAACCATCTCTCTACCTACTGCCATTCTCCCTTGACCAGGGGAGGCAATCTTTACCCTAAACATCAGACTGCAAATATTTTAGACTTTGCAGCCAAAGAGGCAACTCAGAGGAAATTATATACAGAGCTGATTTAAAACGTAAAAACCATTCTTGGCTCATGGGCTGTGCTGTGCTAAGTCACTTTAGTTGTGTCTGACTATTTGTGACCTCCATGGACTATAGCCCGCCAGGCCTCTCTGTCCATGGGGTTTTCCAGGCAAAAACACTGGAGTGGGTTGCCATTTCCTCCTCCAGGGGATCTTCCCTACCCAGGGATTGAACCAGCGTCTCTTAGTTCTGCATTGGCGGGTAGGTTCTTTACCACTAGCGCCACCTGGGAAGCCCAGGTGACTTCCTTGGTGGCTCAGATGGTAAAGAATCTGTCTGTGATGAGGGAGACCTAGATTTGAACCCTGGGTTGGGAAGATCCCCTGGAGAAGGGAACAGCTACCTACTCCAGTATTCTAGCCTAGAGAATTCCAAATTCCATGGACTGTACAGTTTATGGGGTCACAAAGAGTCGGATATGACTGAGTGACTCTTTCACTTTCATGGGCTGTACCAATATAATAATAATGAGTGGGATGGATTTGGCCCATGGGGCATAATTTGGAGACCCCTGATACAGATTGTTACTGCTCCCTGTCATTAATTTATACCCTACACCCTAAACACAGTAGATCCATTGGCTTCAGCCATAGGGACCTATACCACATAGATTGGACCTTGTCATTCCCATACCTAAAGCCCTCCTGGAGCTCCCTTTGTCCCCAGGATAAGGGACAAGGTACAAGCTCCTGCTCCTGGCATCCAGAGCCCTTTCCTCAGCTGCCCTCCCTCTAGCTACTTGACCTCCCAGTATTCCAGACTGGGAAGGGGGTGGGTGCAGCCAGTCAGACGCACTCCTGCTGGCAAAGCACCCCGAAGGCCAGCTGAGCAAATTGTCCCTCATACCAGGTGATCCCCAAGTGCTGATCTCAGCAGCCCTTTTAAGACCTGTATCTTTCTCCCATCAATGCACCCTGTGCTCCAGAAGTGGCAGGTGTCCATGGCCTCCTGTTCCCACCCCAGCCTGCCTTACGTAAGACCATGAAGCAGAAGATCCAATGCAGGACTGCAAAGGTCTGCAGTCTGCGCTCCAGTGGCACAAACAAAGGTGCGAACTCCACCATGCTGGCTCCTCTGGGTTCTGGAGGCTTCTCTGAGCTCTGCTGTGGACTGAGACACTTGCTCGTGTTTGCTGCTGCCAGAGATTGTCTAAGCATTTATGGGTTCTGAAGTGGGTGGGTTGCCGTTTCAAGCAATGTTTTATCTGCAGATCTTCTTTCTCTGTTTGCTTGAATCTTGCTGTCACTTGGCAGTGAAGCAACAAATATAGTGCAATCTTGTCTTCGTTCCACCTTCCCAGCTATCTGGCTATGATAATTGTCTCCTTTCATTTGCCAGATCCACTGTTCCCCTCCATGAATTTGTAATTACAGTTTCCATCTAAAAATCCCTTGGCCCCACCATCTCCTCCACCTCCTGCCCTATTCCTCAGCTCACCTGCACAGCACAACTCTTGGAAGACAATGACAGCTGTCAGCTCCACACCCTCCCCTCCCAATCTCTCCTCCCTCCTCCAGACTTCATATATCACTGTTCCATGGAACTGCCCTTGACAAGTTCACCAGCGGTCTCCACGCTGCTGAATCCGGTGGTCAATTCTCAGCTCTCATCTTGACCTCTCAGCAGCCTCAGACACAGCTGGTCCCTCCCTCCTCCTTGAAACCACTTGGTCTGTGGACACCACCCTCTCCTGGTTTCTCTCCTGCCCCTCTGACTCCCCCTGGGTCTCCACGGTGGCTCTTGTCCTTCACGAGGCTAAGTGTTTGAGGGTCTTTCTGCTCTCTCTGTCCCTGGACCCTCCCTCCTCTCCCGTAGAGACCTCATCCAGGCTCATGGCCTTGAAGTCTGTCTACAGAATGAACACTTCCAAACTGCATCTCCTGCCTGACCTTCCCTTGGGCCTCCAGACTTGACTAAGTAAGGTGGGTACTTGACATTCTCCCTGATAGTCTGCTCCGCACCTCCACCACAGCTTGTCTAAAACTGAACTTGACTTTTGTCTCTGTGAAAATCTCCTTAATTTTTACTCATTTCTCTACAATGTATTTTTGCTTTTTTTCCCCTGAATTTGAAGAAAACTTACACCCCACCCCCCAATACTAACCATTGTTGGTTGGGTACATTATGAATTTCTTGTCCCAATTTTTTTCATTTATATAAATTTTTATTTACACAGTAAATTAGAAATCATATTTACATTAATTCTTTGTTCTCCTAAAAGAGCACCTAAAATCACACCCCAACCCCTTATAGGGTATAATAAATGTTCACTGAAACTATATTGTGTTATTGTTTTAAGGAGAGAGGATGGAAAAGAAGGAGCCACCAGCTAGCCTGTCCTGCTGTCTACAAGGGAGCAGGACTTGGAGCAGAAGTGAGTGTGCCTGAGTCCTGCAGTGCCTTCCATCAGCAGACCCAAGAACAAGGCAAGGTTTGGGCATCTCACATCTTCTTCACCTGTGAGGTGTGATTTTTTTTTCCTCTTCCTGGTGGAGAGGGTCTTTCCTGATTGCTCAGCTGGTAAAGAATCCACCTGCAATGCAGGAGATCTGGGTTGGGAAATTCCCCTGGAGAAGGGAAAGGCTACCCACTCCAGTATTCTGGCCTAGAGAATTCCATGGACTATAAAGAGTTGGACATGACTGAGCAACTTTCACTTTCACTTTCCTGGTGAGGACCACATGGAGCCCTGGGGTTTTTCTCTCAATTCTTACTTAGCTTGTGTTTCAAGGTGTCACTGACAATCTGGTTTTAGAAAAGGCAGAGGAACCAAAGATCAAATTGCCAACATCTGCTGGATCATTGAAAAAGCAAGAAAGTTCCAGAAAAACATCTATTTCTGCTTTATGGACTTTGTCAAAGCCTTTGACTGTGTGGATCACAACAAACTATGGAAAATTCTGAAAGAGATGGAAATACCAGACCCCCTGACCTGCCTCTTGAGAAATCTGTATGCAGGTCAAGAAGCAGTAGTTAGAACTGGACATGGAACAACAGACTGGTTCCAAATAGGAAAAGGAGTACATCAAGGCTGTATATTGTCACCTTGCTTATTTAACTTATGTGCAGAGTACATCATGAGAAACGCTGGGCTGGAGGAAGCACAAGCTGGGATCAAGATTGCTGGGAGAAATATGAATAACCTCAGATATGCAGATGACACCATTCTTATGGTAGAAAGTGAAGAGGAACTAAAGAGCCTCTTGATGAAAGTGAAAGAGGAGAGTGAAAAACTTGGCTTAAAACTGCAGCCGTGAAATTAAAAGATGCTTGCTCTTTGGAAGAAAACCTATGACCAACCTAGACAGCATATTAAAAAGCAGAGACATTACTTTGCCAACAAAGTCTGTCTAGTCAAGTTTATGATTTTTCCAGTAGTCACGTATGGATGTGAGAGTTGGACTATATAGAAAGCTGAGCGCTAAAGAATTGCTGCTTTTGAACTGTGGTATTGGAGAAGATTCTTGAGAGTTCCTTGGACTGCAAGGAGATCCAACCAGTCCACCCTAAAGGAGATCAGTCCTGAGTGTTTATTGGAAGGACTGCTGTTGAAGCTGAAGCGCCAATACTTTGGCCACCTGATGTGAAGAGCTGACTCATTTGAAAAAAACCCTGATGCTGGGAAAGATAGAGGGCAGGAGGAGAAGGGAACGACAGAGGATGAGATGGTTGAATGGCATCACCGACTCAATGGAGATGAGTTTGAGTAAACTCCAGGAGTTGGTGGTGGACAGGGAAGCCTGGTGTGCTGCAGTCCATGGGGTTGCAAAGAGTCAGACATAACTGAGTGACTGAACTGAATAACTGAACATTTAAAATTTTAAGTCCTATTTATCAGCCTTTTATTTAATTGATATTGCTTGATTGCTTGGTCTGACTTAGGAAATCGTTAAGTGATTTTGATAAATTGTAACTTTTCCTTGGAAACTATCAGTTTCATCAAAGGATGCAAATTTATTTTCATTGAAGTTTGTAAGCAAACCAGTTTCTTTGATTTTAATATTTCTCTCTCTCAGTTATTTCTCCACTGGCCTTTATTTTGTGTAGTGTGATTTATCTTCATTTTTACTAGTTGTGGAGTTGTTAATTTTTTGGTGTAACCCAGGTTTTTATTTGCTATCATAATACTTCTGTCCAAAGAAATTCCCTTAATGTTTCTTGTAGTACCAGCTCACTAGGAATTAATTCTCTCAGCTTTAGTTTGTCTAAAAACACCCATAATTTTGTCTTAATTTTGAAAGTGATTTTCACTGGATAGAGAACTTTGGGTTGACAATTAATTTTCCTTTCAGCTCTTCAAAGGTGTAGTTCTTGTCTTTGTTCCTCTGTGTTTACTATATCTTTGGATCTAACTGCCTTGCAGGCTCTCAGTTCATTTTTGACAGCTTTAATATAATGTGTCTAAATTAAAAAAACAAACAAACAAATCCTATTCTGTTGAGAGTCTCTATAGTATTGGATCTATGATCTTATATCTTTCCTTATTTTTGGAAAATGTTGAGACCATGCCAAAAACACTTCATCTGCTCTGTTATCACTTTCTACTATGAAGTTTCAATTACATTAATATTATACTTATTTACTTTATTTGAATGTTCTGGTCCAGCTGCAGATAAGACAGGATGGGTTTGGTAAAAGAAGAGACAAATAGATCAATGGAAAAGACTAGAGAGCCCCCAGATAGGTCCACATACGTGTCATCAAATGATCTTTGATAAAGGAACAAAGGCAATTCGATGGAGAAAAGAAAAATGTTATTTATTTGCTGAGGAGTCTTTAAGTCTTTAAATCTCTGCTATATCCACAATTGTCCCTCTTTATAATCCTAAAATTTTTAATGTGTGATTTCTTTTTTGCTTGTTTTTCTTTCTGGATGAATCTGTCAGATATTTATCTCTTTTAGAGGAACAGTGTTTTTTTACTTTAACTTTCTGGCCATCTCTAATGTATAGTTGTTTTATATTTAATTACCTTGCTATTTTCTTTACTTTTTTTTAAGCCCATCTACTTTCTTTAGGTTTGCCCAAGCCTCTTCCTATTTTCTTTAGTCTAATCACTGGAGTATTTTTAATCTTTTATTATCTCAATAGATGCAGAGAAAGCCTTTGACAAAACTCAACATCCATTTATGATAAAAAAAAAAAAAACCCTCCAGAAAGCATGAATAGAAGGAACATACCTCAACATAATAAAAGCTATATACGACAAACCCACAGCAAACGTTATCCTCAATGGTGAAAAATTGAAAGCATTTCCCCTAAAGTCAGGAACAAGACAAGGGTGCCCACTCTCACCACTACTATTCAACATAGTTTTGGAAGTTTTGGCCACAGCAATCAGAGCAGAAAAAGAAATAAAAGGAATCCAAATTGGAAAATAAGAAGTAAAACTCTCACTGTTTGCAGATGACATGATCCTCTACATAGCAAACCCTAAAGACTCCACCAGAAAATTACTAGAGCTAATCAACAAATATAGTAAAGTTTCAGGATATAAAATCAACACACAGAAATCCTTTGCATTCCTATACACTAACAATGAGAAAACAGAAAGATAAATTAGGGAAACAATTCCATTCATCATTGCAATGAAAAGAATAAAATACTTAGGAGTATATCTACCTAAAGAAACAAAAGACCTATATGTAGAAAACTATAAAACACTGGTGAAAGAAATCAAAGAGGACACTAATAGATGGAGAAATATACCATGTTCATGGATTGAAAGAATCAAATAGTGAAAATGAGTATACTACCCAAAGCAATCTATAGATTCAATGCAATCCCTACCAAGCTATCAGCAGTATTTTTCAGAGAGCTAGAACAAATAATTTCACAATTTGTATGGAAATACAAAAAACCTCGAATAGCCAAAGCAATCTTGAGAAAGAAGAATGGAACTGGAGGAATCAACCTGCCTGACTTCAGGCTCTACTACAAAGCCACAGTCATCAAGACAGTATGGTACTGGCACAAAGACAGAAATATAGATCAATGGAACAAAATAGAAAGCCCAGAGATAAATCCATGCACCTATGGACACCTTATCTTTGACAAAGGAGGCAAGAATATACAATGGAGAAAAGACACTCTCTTTAACAAGTGGTGCTGGGAAAACTGGTCAACCACTTGTAAAAGAATGAAACTAGAACACTTTCTAACACCACACACAAAAATAAACTCAAAATGGATTAAAGATCTAAACGTAAGACCAGAAACTATAAATCTCCTAGAGGAAAACAGGCAAAACACTCTCCGACATAAACCACAGCAGGATCCTCTATGATCCACCTCCCAGAATATTGGAAATAAAAGCAAAAATAAACAAATGGGACATAATTAAAATTAAAAGCTTCTGCACAATAAAGGAAACTATAAGCAAGGTGAAAAGACAACCTTCAGAATGGGAGAAATAATAGCAAACAAAGCCACAGACAAAGAATTAATCTCAAAAATATACAAGCAACTCCTGCAGCTCAATTCCAGAAAAATAAATGACCCAATCAAAAAGTAGGCCAAAGAACTAAACAGACATTTCTCCAAAGAAGACACACAGATGGCTAACAAATATATGAAAATATGCTCAACATCACTCATTATTAGAGAAATGCAAATCAAAACCACAATGAGGTACCATTTCACGCCAATCAGAACGGCTGCTATCCAAAAGTCTACAAGCAATAAATGCTGGAGAGGGTGTGGAGAAAAGGGAACCCTCTTACACTGTTGGTGGGAATGCAAACTAGTACAGCCACTATGGAGAACAGTGTGGAGACTCCTTAAAAAACTGGAAATAGAACTGCCATGCGACCCAGCAATCCCACTGCTGGGCATACACACCGAGGAAACTGGAATTGAAAGAGACACGTGTACCCCAATGTTCATCACAGCACTGTTTATAATAGCCAGGACATGGAAGCAACCTAGATGTCCATCAGCAGATGAATGGATAAGAAAGCTGTGGTACATACACACAATGGAGTATTACTCAGCCATTAAAAAGAATACATTTGAATCAGTTCTAATTAGGTGGATGAAACTGGAGCCTATTATACAGAGTGAAGTAAGCCAGAAAGAAAAACACCAATACAGTATACTAACACATATATATGGAATTTAGAAAGATGGTAACGTAACCCTGTATGTGAGACAGCAAAAGAGACACAGATGTATAGAACAGTCTTTTGGATTCTGTGGGAGAGGGCGAGGGTGGGATGATATGGGAGAATGGCATTGAAACATGTAAATTATCATATGTGAAATGAATTGCCAGTCCAGGTTCAATGCATGATACAGGGTGCTTGGGGCTGGTGCACTGGGATGACCCAGAGGGATGGGATGGGGAGGGAGGTGGTTGGGGGGTTTAGGATGGGGAACACATGTACACCCATGGCGGATTCATATCAATGTATGGCAAAACCAATACAATATTGTAAAGTAAAAACAAACAAACAAACAAAAAAATAAAGTATATATTTCAGCGATAAATTTCCCCATGAGTCTTGTTTTCAGTTGCAGCCCAAAACTTTGATGTGTAATGTTCTAATTTTTTTTAGTGATGTAATACTTTCTAGTATCCTTTACAATTTATCTTTAAATCAAATAATTAATTTAGAAGTACTCATTTATTTAATTTCTAAATATGTGAAGGTTTGTGGCCAGAAAAATGATTTGCATGAGTCTTTGGTACTTGTTTATGTTAGTTTTTTGGCCTAGTATATAGTTGGTTTTTACAATTTTTTCTGTGTGATACAACATGTATCCTCCAGTTGTTAGATTCAGGGTCCATTAAATGAAGCTTATTAATCATATAAGTCTTCTACATCTAACAATATTTTATATGTTTATTTAACCAGTTACTCCAAAGTGTTTTTTTTAATCTCTGTGATAATGTTAATGAATTTGTGCATTTTTTCTTAAAATTTTACCTAATTTTGTTTTCAATATTTTTAAGCTATATTGTTAGATCAAAAATATGTCATGTATTTCAGGTGAACTATTTTTATATGATGACCACTCATTTTTATCCCCAGTAATTCTTTTTGTTTTAAGATCAATTTAGTCAAATATTAATATAATAGTCTCAGAGTCCTTTTAGTTAATATTTACCTACTACACCTTTTCTATAATTTCTCCCATATTTATGTGTCATTATGTTAAAATATGTCTCCTGCACGTGATGTGTACCTACATTTAATTTTATTTAAGTGTTTTTCTGCCTCTGACATTCTCTTTTATCAAGAAAATTTTTATCATTTGCATTTATCCAATTGCTAACATATTTGGAAATATTATTACCACCTTACATTCTATTTATTATTTGCCATTTTTTTTTGTTTTGTGCCTTTTCTAACCTTAGTAAAGCTGTCTGATCCCTTTTCTTTCTTTCAATGTGTATCTTTAGTTAATATAAATGTTCAGGTTAATATGTTAATCAATACATCTACTCTCCTAACAAACAACAAAGGACTTTAGAATACTTTAACTCTGATCACTCCCTCCCATCTTACATGTATCTTAGTTCCACACTGTTTTCATGTACCTCAAATTAGTTCAAGCATGACCAAATCCATGTGCTCAGATGACTAAAAAACTCAACAGAGACCAGTTTGTGGTTCAGACAAAAGAAAAGTGTAATTTTTTCTCACACTACAGTGCAGAAGCAGGCAGTTGGTCCAAGGTTGCTGAGAGAGCTCAGTTCTAGGAGGTCACCCAAGACAGGTTTCGTCTATCTTGTTCTCTATCCTCCCAGACCCGGGGCTAAACCCTGATACTAGAGCATTCTTAGCCACCATTGCATAGTCTCCTTAACCTCCAGATGGAAATGTAAGTCTACCACATTCACATTCTATGCTAGGGGAGGAGAAAGAGAAACTTGTACCTAAACAACTTCTTTAAGGAAGTGGCCTGGAATTGCATACAATTGCTCTTCACTGCAGGGAAGATGGAAAATGTTGTTTCTGGTTGGACAACTAAGAGCCCAACTAAAATGTGGTGGCTTCTGTTCCCAAAAGGCAGAAAGAGAGAACGGGTTCCGGGAATCAACTGCAGTCTTCCACAGACATCACTGGAATCCTGCATCCTCTTCTGATTTTCTCTGAGTTTGTTCCAACCTTAAGCATGTGGCCTCCCCCAGTGATGGCAAAGATGGTCACTAACAACAGTAGCCTCATGGTCTCTCACATAACAGTTCAGTAAAACAAAGAGTGACTCTTTACATGTAGTTCCAGCTAAAGTCTAGGATTTCCTCCAATTGATCCAATGTGGATCTCATGTCTATCACTAAACTAGTAATAAGGAATGTTTATATAATGGATACAGAGTTCACTTTTATAAGGTGAAAAGAATTCTGGAGATGGTTGGTGGTGAGGGCTGCAATTATGTAAATGTACTTAATGCCACTGAACTGTACACTTCAAAATGGTTTAGATAGTAAATTTTAGGTTACTTATATTTTACAATAATTTGAAAGGTTGGAAAGAAATTTGACAAGATCAGTTACATTTTAGGCCATGAAAAACAACACAGAGTTAAACCTGTGTCATTTCTATTCACTTCAGAAAGAGTATAGGAAACACGGTTGGGCTGTGCCCTACAGCGAATTCTGTCAGATACTCACACACACACACACCATCCTCACCCTATTAGTCCACCTATCCTGAGGACCTGCTAGGCTCCAGCCCTGGCCTGGGGCTCCTGGGAAATCTGTTGTTGTTGTTGTTGTTTTTTCCTGAAGCCAAGGCAACATTAGAGGTGGGGCTAGTTGGACAGAAAGAAGGGAAACCCTTTTAACTCTCCCTCCACCAGATGGTGCATCCTTTGGGCAAAGTCCTCTGGTTTTACAAGGTTAAGGTGGTTGTGTCAAGTCAACAAGAACACATTGACAAGTCAGTTACACAATACTGTTATGGTCCATAACATGAACAAAAATAGTCACCAGTCCCCAAAACTGACTGTGGGCAGGACTGCCCAAGGCTCTGTGATTACCCTCTGTCATCACAAGCCTGAGGTCAGTCCTCGGGCATCTCCAGGACACAGGGGAAATGCAGCTGCTGAGGAAATGAGCTGCTGGTTCCTTCGTAATGAGAGTGTCACATGCATAGGTGGGTTTGCAGCTTGAACCCTGTGCTCTGAATGGCATATTCACTGTGCTCCATTGCTGGCTTCACAGATGGGGACACTGAGGCCCTCAGAGTGTCAGCTGACTCTCTGAAGTTACTCAGCCAGACGATGGCACAGGTGCCTTTGGGATCAAGAGTCCTGTATTCTGGAATGGAGGCTTTTCTACTGTACAAGGTCTCCTCTGAGGAAGGAAGGACTAGATTTTGTTCATTTCACCTCAAGTGCCTCCCAGTTTTGCCCCCCTGAAGCCCAGAACAGGGTTCAGAGTCAGGGTGAAGGGAATCTGGTGGAGCAACCACAGTGTCCTCTCAATTCATCCTCATGTTTCAGGACCCCAAGTCTCCCCCAGCAGCCCTGGATGGACAGCAGCAGGGTGAGGGCACTGATATCTGGGAGCCTGAAGCTGCAGGTGAGGTGGAGCTTTGGAGTGAGATTGCAGGGTACAGCATCAGGGGAGCCCCAGGGAGCAGGATGTCACAGTCTGACAGGACTAAGGGTCTTAACTCTCCTCTACCATCTCAACTCCTGCTTTGCAGATGCACAGATCCATGCGTTCAACTCTGTGCAGTCAAATACATGATCCAGGAACACACTTGTGTGAGTGATTATGGAGGTTGGGCAACTGGTGCACACAGACTTGCTAACACAGACTCATGATGGGGTGTGTTCAGACAATTACAGGAGCCTCAATGAAGAAACTTATCCTTGTGAAGAAACATACCCATAGACTTTCACAATCTGTTCCACATGCGTATTGCTGAGCTCACGCCTAAAGTATGGCCATCTTGTTTCTTCTTGACCCTCAAGGGAGGGGGAAGTAGGGGCTAGGCCAGGGTCCAGAGCCAGGCTGCTAGCAGCTTTCACAGAAGAGTGACTTTTAGCGTGAATGGCCCAGATCATGCAGTCCAGTGCTCAGTCGCTCAGTCATGGCTGACTTTTTCCGATCCTGTGGACTATAGCCCAGCCAGGCTCCACTGTCCATGAAATTCTCCAGGCAAAAATACTAGAGTGGGTTGCCATTTCCTCCTCCAGGTATCTTCCTGACCCAGGGATCAAACTCAAGTCTCTTGCATCTCCTGCATTCACAGGCAGATTCTTTACCACTGTGCCACCTGGGAAAACTAACACAATCCAGACCCTAGGCTTATACCTGTCTGGAGTCACTCTGGATGATTTTTAAACGTTGGGAGCTCAGCTGCTACTTCCTTCCCTGTCCCTGTCCCCAAGGTTCCACTCATACCTTTGACCCAAGCTTAGTCCATTGAGAGTCAGGGGCATATCGACCTCATTCTACAAATGAGGCTCTGCATACAGGGTAGGGGTGAAACAAGGCCCCTGATATGCACCCTCATCCCTGACATGTAACCCATGTCTTCCCCAAGTGTCAGGGGCCAGCAGAAACGTGGCCAGTGGGAAGCAAGGCCATCAGTTCATAATCAAAGTGACCCTGGCTCCAAGAGCCTTCTTGGCTGATGGAAGTCATAGATATTTAAAAAGATTGGACAAGTGCACTGCTGAAAGGAATCAGGGGACTATGGAAGCCCAGAGGAGAGACCTGATGGACTTCAGGGGGTGGGATCAGGGAAAGCTTTCTGGAGGAGGTGGTGTCTGAAAGCACTCCTGAAAGACCAAGTGAAATGGGAGTGGGTGAAAGGGCTTTCTGGCAGAGGGAACAGTCTCTGCAAAATGCTGGCACTAAGGGAAGTATGATGCCCTAGGAACTGGAGAAAGCTCAGCAAGGCTGAAGGAGAGTAGGGAGTAGTTGGTGAGGAAGGCAGAGCTCACGATGCAAAGGGCGGTAAGCAGGCCAAGGGACCAGAGACATCCTAAGAACCCAGAGAATCCACTGGGCAGTTTTTATCAGGGGACTGATGGTGTCAGACCTGCACTGGGAGATCCTTATGGCTCCAAGTGCAGGGTGGATCTGGGGATCGCTTGAGACTAATCTGAGTGGAATGTAGGGCAGCTGATTAGTGGGGCTGGCCAAGGAAGGACTTTACATAGATACTCATATAATAAGAAAGGAAGAAATGTTCTCTAAATTATAATACATAGTATTCAAAGTAATTTAATGCAGTTTTCTTTCTTTCTTTCTTTTTTATTTAGGCAATGGCACCCCGCTCCAGTACTCTTGCCTGGAAAATCCCATGGACAGAGGAGCCTGGTAGGCTGCAGTCCATGGGGTCGCTAAGAGTCGGACACGACTGAGCGACTTCACTTTCACTTTTCACTTTCATGCATTGGAGAAGGAAATGGCAACCCACTCCAGTGTTCTTGCCTGGAGAATCCCAGGGATGGGAAGCCTGATGGGCTGCCGTCTATGGGGTCGCACAGAATCGGACACGACTGAAGCGACTTAGCAGCAGCAGCAGCAGAGGTCTACTATTGAGAAGGGCAGAAATTTCAAAGGATGACATTCACCTAACTGGGGTTCAGTCAGTGTCCCCTACAATCAAGTGATGGCAAATGTTCACCTGCACAAGTCATTCTTAGCTCACAGGTTGTTCAACAACTGACCATAGTTTGCTCACTCTGGTCTAGACCAGGGGGACTGGGCGGAAGCAAGTGAGAGACTAGGAGGGTCTCTAGTCCCACCACAATGGACCTCCTCCACCCCGTCATCCTTTAAGGGTTGTCACCACATCCAGGAGAATCAGTGAAAATTACCCTTGCTGCCAGCAGGGACTGAGAGCCCTTAGCAACAGGAAGATCCCACAAATGTGAAGGTCTGTAACCATAATATCTCAGGGTAACAGGGACCTAAGAGGTCCCTGCCCAGCATTCTCCCAGGGCAGGACTAACATACATGACTTTCTTAGGAAAGCAAAATATTCCAGATATGGAAAGTAATCTGTGAGATCATGTTGCAAGCGCTGGTATTTGAATACAAATCTCAGGATTCACAGCTGGGGATCCTTTCCCTATACAACCCTATCCTTGCCACGATCTCTGGCTAATATTGGGAGCCGGAGCACATGGGAAAAAGATGCTCTTCAGGCTCCTGATTTCCCCAGCTGGTGGTCCAGGGCAGATCAGGCCTCCAAATTTACATATATTTCATACCTAACTTTTCCTGATGAGGAATCTGAGGCTTCAAGAGAATGAATAAACTTGCTTGTCATCTATTAGGAGTAAAAATGGAGTCGTCTCAAAAGATATCCATGTTATAATCCCTAGCCTTGTGAATATTACCTTAACTGAAGAGAAAAGGGGTTTTTGCATATGTGATTAAACTAAGGATCCTTAGATGAGTAGATTATCCTGGAGTATCTGGATGGGCTCTAAATCAATCACATGTATCAGTATAAGAAAGACACAGACAGAGATTTGACTAGATCACTCCCTTGTGGCTCAGTGGTAAAGAATCTGCCTGCCAATGCAGGAGTAGCAGGTTTGATCCCTGGGTTGGGAAGATCCTCTGGAGAAGGAAATGGCAACCCACTCTAGTATTCTTGCCTGGAGAATCCCATGGACAGAGTAGCCTGGCAGGCTACAGTCTTAGTTCAGTTCAGTTGCTCAGTCGTGTCTGACTCTTTGTGACCCCATGGACTTCAGCACACCAGATTTCCCTGTTCAACACCAACTCCCAGAGCTTGCTCAAACTCATGTCCATTGAGTCGGTGATGCCATCCAACCATCTCATCCTCTGTCGTCCCCATCTCCTCCACCCTTCAATCTTTCTCAGCATCTCAGGAAAAGTTAGGTATGAAATATATGTATTCAGGACTGATTTCCTTTAGGATGGAATGGTTGGATCTCCTTGCTGTCCAAGGGACTCTCAAGAGTCTTCTCCAACACCACAGTTCAAGCATCAATTCTTTGGCACTGAGCTTTCTTTATAGTCCAATCCTCACATCCATACATGACTACTGGAAAAACCATAGCTTTGACCAGATGGACCTTTGTTGGCAAAGTAATGTCTCTGCTTTTTAGTATACTATCTAGGTTGGTCATAGCTTTTCTTTCAAGGAGCAAGTGTCTTTTAAAAAATTTCATGGCTATAGTCACCATCTACAGTGATTTTGGAGCCTCCAAAAATGAAGTCTCTAACTGTTTCCACTGTTTCCCCATTTATTTGCCATGAAATGATGGGGCTGGATGCCATGACCTTTTGAATGTTGAGTTTTAAGCCAGCTTTTTCACTCTCCTCTTTCAGTTTCATCAAGAGGCTCTTTAGTTCTTCTGCACTTTCTGCCATAAGCGTGGTGTCAGCTGCATATCTGAGGTTATTGATATTTCTCCCAGCAATCTTGATTACAGTCTACAATCTATGGGGGCTACAGTCTATGGGGTCACAAAAGAGTTGGACATGACTGAACAACTAAACAAGAACTATAAACGACAACAAGAAAGGAGAAGGTAACGTGAAAATGGAAACAGAGAGAGATTTGAAGGTGCTTCTTATCTGGCTTTGAAGATGGAGAAAGAGCCATGAGCCAAGAAACACATGTAGCTCTGCTGCTGCTGCTGCTGTTACTGCTGCTGCTGCTGCTGCTAAGTCGCTTCAGTCGTGTCCAACTCTGTAGCTCTAGAAGCTGGAAAATGCAAGGAAACAGATTCTCCTTGAGAGCCTCAGGAGGGAGCTTGGCCCTGCCAACCACTGGTAAAAGTGATATCGTGCAGCTGTGAAGCATCCACATGGACTCTTGTAGGTAGGAGGTTCTTAGAAAGTGGCTCAGGGAGCTGACTCTGCCCTGCTGTGGGGTCACTAAGACACATGCTCAGTCCAGCCTGAGGGATCCACTGCCCCTCCATCTGCCCCCATCCACTGCCCCATGACCTGCTCCTGCTCAAGAACCTCCCAGGGCTCCTCCATACCTGGGTATCAATTCTTGACCCCTGGACTGGACAGTAGTTCCTCCAGACAGCAGGCCAGGCATCCTCAGGGACACCGTCTGCCCTGATCCCCCTCTATCTCAATAGAACTTTGCTGAACAAAGGCCTAAACCTCAGCCTCCTGTTCCCTAACCTCACCTTGACCCTGACCCTCACCAGGAAGTCTCACCCACATGTGCTCTGCCCTCTCCTCTCTGCCTTTGCTCCCTTAGCAGCTCCCATGATCGCACCTCTGCCTCCACCTGATCTCTAGCAAAGCCCAGTCCTCCTGAGAGGGTGAGGTTGGTTCAGGCCATGTGGCTGGTGGTAGAGCTGTGCTGGCTGACCTTTGTCCCACTGGTCACCATCAAGCAGTGTCACCAGGCTTGGCCCCAGCACACCCTTTGTGCCTTGTGAGAAATGATGTCTGAGAATTTCTTCCAGGTCAAAGGGTGGCCTGATTTCTGGAGGCGACTCTAGTTCTGCCCAACCCTGAGGGCCTCTGAGTATCTCTACCACATCTCACATATCTTGTGCTCCTCGGGCTGTGTGAGTCTGCCTGTGTGTTGGTGGGAGATCTTCTCACAAGGGCAAAGCCTCTTGGGCAAGCTGGGGACACTGAGGGGGTGTCAGGGAGTAGTTGCTGTATAGTATTGGACTCTTGCTCTGCAGCTCCTGGATTGCTGTATCCATGGGGAGGTTGACTGCTTAACAAACAGCCCAGCATCAGTGTTGAACACATGAACGGACACTCTGTCCACGCAGAGTCCAGTGTGGCTGTTCCTGCTCGGGTACCTCTCCAGGCAGCCCTCCTCTGAGATCAGTCTCACTGCTCCCTCCTTGTGTGACTGAGGTCATCAAATAGAGCCTCCAACATTACTGTGTACAAGGGGGAAAATCCTTCTGTCTAGCCTCCCTGGCTTCCCACATCCCATTCCCCATCCAAATGCCCTAAGTCTGATGGTCATCTTCTACTGCATCCCAGCCAGGCCTGGACTCACAGTCATGATTTCCACCTCTGACCTATGCTCACATCTTTGTCCCACCTGGGGCATCTCAGCCTGTGTCCTCCTGGCAGACAGCCTCCTGCAACACCCACAGCATTGGGGTTGCCTAATCTAGTCTCTGAGGGCTCGTGGGCTATCACTTGCTATCCTCCAAGACGCCCACAGTGACTTAATCTGCAAATACCAAAATCTCATACGGAGGGTGGGCTGGACTTAGAGCCAGGCATCAAACAGATAGGATACAGAGGCTGAACTGATAGTGATTCAGGTTAGTTAGCTCATAGAAGGCAGTGTGGCTTCTTTTTGTGCCTTTTCCCTCTGTTTCTATGTCTCTTTCTCTCTCTCTCTTCCTCGTGATTCGTTTACTCCGGGAGAAGCAGTGTCATAGACAGTTTGCAGCCCCATGGAAAACCCCACATGTGATGCATAGATGCCTGCTGCCAGTGGCCACAGGAGCAAGCCTGGGAGTGGATCCTCCAGCCCCACTCAAGGTTTTGAGAATGTAGCCCCTGCAACAGCTTGGCTGCCTCCTTATGAGACACCTGTGTTCAGGCCCACAGCCTAGCAACTCCACAACACTGACCTTCAGAAACTGTGAGACAGTAAATGTTGGTTGTGTAAAAGCAGCTTAGTTTTGGAACATTAGATCTAAACCAACAGAGAACCAGTTTAATCACCTGAGAGTCTAGTACTGGTCTCTCTCTCACCCCTCCCCAGGTCTGGCCTGTGAGGCCCGAGAGGAGGTGCCATGTGAAACATTTATGCAACTTCCCACAGTCACTGGGGATACTGAGGTGCCTAGGTCCTGTGTCGGGGCTGGGTGGGTGCTGGGGGCAATAAGGATGTGGTCTGGCCTCAGGGTCCAGTCCCCTGGCAACATGGTATCCACTCACCCACTAGTGGCCCTGCCCACAAGTCAGCTCACAAGATGGGTAACTAGCTGGGATTGAGGGCGGTGGGGTGGGAGAGCTGGATTTGAAGGTGGGTGGAGTGTACTGAGGTCTGACAACGGAGGTGTCCTTTATTTGACCAAATGGAGGAAACAGAGGGTCCAGGGAAAGGGTCCTAAGACACAGCCTGTGTGAGCAGCCTGCGTTCTGTAAGACTGAGTGTGCGGGGCAGGCAAGAGTGGGCTGGAGGGGAGAGGATCTGGGAGGTGAAACTGGGCAGGTTTGTAGGACAGGTTTGAAAGGGCCTTGAAAGCCAGGCTGAGGTGGAGTTTAGGCATATCATTTACATTTACATAGAGATCATTTACAGGCTGGGTTTTATTTGAGGAGAAGACTCAGGTGCTGGGTGTAGGCTAGCTAGAGAGAAGCCCTGGAGGCAGGAGCAGTACTGGCACCTTCCCTCCCCGCCAGTGAGAACCCAGTGCTGAGTCAACAGCAGAGGAAGAGAAAGTCTTGTGAACCCAGTGGAAACCACCATCTCATCCATACGATGGGAGTTGAAGGCCAAGGGAGGAGGAGGAGCAGGTGGAGGAGGATGGAGACCTGGATGAGACGGTGGAGGCTGGGGATGGTGGGAAAAGAAGCTCGGGCTTGGATGCGGACACCTTCTGTCTTCCGTTGACACATTTAGACCTACTCTCCATGTGTGTCCACCCTGCTTTCTGCAGAGAGATCACTCCATAGACTGTATCCCAAGGGCCTGGGTACCCTCTAGCTTCCACATGGGTTCAGGCAATCGGGAGACTTGGCGGGTGATGGAGGAAGGAGAGTGAGGTGGGAAGGCTCTATCCCTGCAGAGTCAGGGTGCTCCTGTGCTCCTCCACCAACCTGGCCCCTGCATTTCAGTTTCAGGCCCTCCAGTTTCAGGCCACTGCTGCCTCCTCTTGTCCTTGTAGGTTTCAGGGCGGTAGTAGCCCTTTACCTCTGCCACAGCCCTGGATAACTGCATGATCTTGTGGGCTTTCCCACCCCCTGCATGCTCCTCAGAGAATTGTTTCTTAGTTAAAATTGCCTTAGAGAGATTTCATTATTAAGTGTTAACGTCAGTCCCGCAGTCATTTCTGACTCTTTGTGATTCCATGGGCTGGGACCCGACAGGCTCCACTGTCCACGGAATTCTCCAGGCAGGAATACTGGAGTGGGTAGCCATTGTCTTCTCCAGGAAATCTCCCTGGCCCAGGAATTGAACCCAGGTCTCCCGCATTGCAGGCATATTCTTTACTACTGAGCCACCAGGGAAGCCCCAAATCACCTTGCATTTTCCTAACTGCAACATGGCAACTGGTCCCTGCTGGGATCCAGGCTGATACAAGTTCCAGAAGCAATGGAGAGCCCTTGGAGAGCCAATGGAGAGACCCCAAGCAAGATGGGGATGGGCATCGATGGGGAATGGAGCCGAGACCCTCAGGGTAAAGTAGGGCTTTGTCGTGGTCACACTCAGGGAGGGCCAGGTGATGTGGGAGAAGGGGGCCTGGCAAGTTTCCACGTACACTTATTGGTAAACTGTTTTCAAAGAGGGGCCCAAGTGTCACTACCTGTGTCCCACCATTTTGAGCATGACTTGCTGTTCCTGCCACACAGAGGAGAAGCCTATTCCTCTCCCTTTGAATCTAGAGCAGCCTCAGGACTTGCTTTGACAGACGCAAGCAAAATTGTGCAAGTCATGCCTAGAGGACTTAGTAGATGTTGCAGCCTTGCTGTCATCCTTTGGAAACCAGTCACCATGAATGTGAAAAGTCAGATCAGTAGAGAAAGAGGGGCCCTATGCCTACCCAAGGAGAGGTCAGTCATTCAGACCCCCAGCTGCCGCCAACTTCAGCCACACCACCACTGAACTCAGCTGCAGGAGAGCCTGGGTTAAGACTAAGAACCACCCAGCCACCCACAGAGATGTGGACACAATAAATCCTGGCTGCTTTCAGCCACTAAGGTCTGCAGTGGTTCAATACAAGCAGTAGAAAGCTGTAGCTTTCTACTGCCAGGTACTTGCCTTCCAGGTACTTCTCTCCTGGCAAATCCTGCCCTTTCTTCATGGCACACCCACCTGCCACTTCCTCCCTCTTCCCCTGGTGGAAACCATCACTCCCTCTCTCAACCCCCCTGCTCTTGATTCCTACTTCGCTTGGGACCCTATAGCACCCACTTCATAGTGTCGGAACAGGCCATTATGAGATGCTGGGCACATTTATGACCTGATTCCTGGTTACACTCTCCTCCCCGCCAACCGTTTCTCACAGTATGTGAAATGGCAAATTATCTCATTATATGTGTTCCACTCCCAAGACTCAAGCTTCATGTTGTCATGCTTGTTTCTCTGATAGCAAAACTAAGGTTTGTGGGGGATGAGACTTGCCCACAGTCACTGAAAAGGGTTGGGCTAAGCTTGGACCCAAATTTACATTCTTGAAGTGCCCCGCATTTACAGTTATTGCTGTGATTAGCTTATGGAGGGAGAAGACTTATTTTCCTACTCCAGGTGTGGGGGTTCACAGTTCTGGTCCTATGCTATCATCCTGTCCCACCCTACATCCTGTCCCTCACTAATGACCTGTGTCCCAGACCTAGGAACCCAGAATTCTCCTCATCAGGGCTTGGCCCCACCTTCTCTTCTTGCAGATGCATAAGATCATTCACTCCTCATGTGTGGCCTTCCTTCTCTGGCTCGTCTGCCTTGTTTCTTTACATAATACAACCTTTGTCTCCTACAGAATAGGCCAGAGGTGGCAAGTTGGAGTTGACTGCTTAGGAAGAAAGAGGCAACATGCCATTCTCTGGCCCATCTGAGCCACCATCTGGGAAGGGGGCACAGGACAGCAGGGCTAGGGGCCAGGCTGGGGATCAAAGGTGAGCTTTTGACCAGCCCTCCTGGTTGGGGCTTCCCTGGTGGCTCAAAGGTTAAAGCATCTGCCTGCAATGTGGGAGACCTGGGTTCAATCCCTGGGTCAGGAAGATCCCCTGGAGAAGGGAATGGCAGCCCACTCTAGTATTCTTGCCTGGAGAATCCCATGGATGGAGGAGCCTGGTGGGCTGCAGTCCATGGGGTCGCAAAGAGTCGGACACGACTGAGCGACTTCACTTTTTCACTTCCTTTCTTTCTTTTCTTTCCTGGTTGGAGGTAGAAGGATTGAGAAAAAGATTAAATGGAATCTTTCAATTGTTTTTTGTGTTGTTTTGTTTTGCCACACTGAGTGGCTTGAGGGATGTTAGTTCCCCTACCAGGGGTTGAACCTGGGCCCTGACAGTGAAAGTGCAGAGTCCTAACCATGGAACTCCTAGGGAATTCCCAGAATCTTTCAATTGTTGAATTGAAATTTATGGAGCCCCGATTCCATGCCACTGTTAGGGCTGAATGAGTAGGAACTGCCATTGAAGTTCTCAGCTAATGTGACCTCAGAATTGAGGTCAAAGTTCATCTTGGTCACTCAGGGAAACTAAGCGTCAGAAGGAGGATGAAGATGTTAGGGCACAGTCATTTAGCCAGTGACAGAGCCCAGTTCTGTTTCCCCAACTTCTGGATCTCCCTCTGGCTGCCAGCCCGGGGCTCAGAGGACTCAGAAACTCAAAGGTGCCAGGATGAGTTAGGGGATTGTGATCTCCCCCTCCTCTCCAGCTCAGGGAGGAAGGAGATGGGACAGGCAGGATGCAGGATGAGGGAACTTGTAGGAGAAAGGGCTGCAGCTGGTGGCTGCTTCCAGCTGTCACTCAAAGCAGAGGAAGATAAACCTGCTACCTGGAGCTGCTCTTTGTCCTGCTCATTGAGCGACAGGACCACAGAGGACAGAGACAGAGACATGATTCTCTCCCAGTATCTCTCCCATTTCTCAGGTGGGCAGAACCAAGGAGAGGGCCCATTACAGAGGAGTCAGTGCAGGAGAGTAAATCCCTCATGCCAGTCTGGTTTCCTCTGCCATGGAGCCAACTGTGACCCAGAGCCTGGCATGGGGTGGAGATGCAGGAGTCAGTGAAGGCTCTGGAGATGTGTTCAACAGACACCTCCAGGAAGCCTTCTGGGATCACAACACCTTCCCTCCATCCTCCCCAGTCCAGCCCTGCCCTTTGGGGCAGCGTGTCAGCTCAGCAGAACTCCAAGTGTTGGTCTCTGGGGACGTTGTACTTGAGCTTGTGGGCTTCAAAGAGGTTTTCCAGCTCCTTCATGTAGCACTGGTACAGCCTGTCCACCTCCTCCTTGGAGGGATGCAGTATCTTCTGCACCTCGATGGGCTTCCCCACTGCAAGACACAGATGTGGGTGAACCACTGGAGTCCCAGGATCCCATGGGCCAGGACCCCGTGCCAGTGGTCACACCTGCTGGAAGGTGCCTGTACTGCCTCCCTTCCAGTTGTATTTTGGGTGACCTAATCTAGATATTAGGGCAACTCCAAGCTCTGATGATCAAATGCCACAGGCTGCATGACCTCCTGCTAGGCAATGTATTAGATACTTTAATGCATGATCTCTTTTTATCCTCCTAGCAATCCTACAGGGATAGAACTTGCTTTATTACTGTTTGACAGCTGAGGTGTTAAACTCACCTCAGGGAGCTTAAGTAACTTGTTTAATGTCACATAGCTAGGCAGAATCATTGTTGGGTTGTGAGCCCTGGGAATGTGCTCTTGGTCTCAGGGACATGTGGACGTGGGAATCTCAGATGCCATCACTGGACATGCCCAAATGTCTGGAAGGAGGTGGCCCACACTCCAAGCACCCTACTTCCCTCTCTCCTGCTATGCTAGAGGGCAGTGCCCCCCATTCTAAGGAGGAAATAGGAGGCCCTATCAACTTCCTTCCTCTGGTTCTATCTGGCTCAGAAAGCAGCTGTCATGTCTTCTCTTCAGAGTCATCTGGAGGCAGCAGCCCTGTAACATTCCTGAAAATATTACCCCCAAATCCAGGGAAACTCTTGACTTCCTGGACCCAGCTAAAGGTAACTGGGTGAATGGAGATAAACAGGCCTCTTATTACAAGCTTTGCCTTTGGAAGATAGTTGGAATCCAAGAGGAGAGCAAATGAGATGACCAAATAACTGAAAAGATGGTGTTAAATCCATGCACTAAAGCCCATGCCCATTATGTATAGGAAATTTCTTCAGGCTCTCCTTTGTAGCCTGATGATTGCTACTATACACAGTTCTAACAGACCTGGAGTGCACTTCCCTTATATCCGTCTTCTCCAATAAGCCTTATGGGATTGTCTTCTCAGAAATAAAAACTCCTTCCTCTGGCATAGTAAAAGTCAAGTAGATCCTGACTCAAATCTCAGTTGTGTTACTCAAATGCAGGGTCATCTTTTGGAAATGATTTACCTTCTAGAGGTCTCATTTTGCGATCAATAAAATGAGGATGATAGTTTTTGCTTCCAAGGTTGTGGGGACAACTGAGCAGCTGCGTATAAGTAGGCAGTGCAGTACCTGGCACAGTAGGTGCTCAGTTATCAGTAATGGCAACTGCTCTTTACGCCCCTGTTACTCTTCTCACCTCAGATGCCTTGCATCTGGGTTACTTGCTAGTATGTCCATTTCCCAGCATAGAACCTGAATTCCAGGAGGACAAGGATGTGTCTGGCCCATTTCCATTCCCCTTCAGCCCAAGCCCAAGTCCTTTGCCCTGTAACCCAACCCCTCCCAGCCTGGGTTCTTGGCTTACCCACAGTGTTGATGGGCCGGCAGCAGGGAATAAGACCAAAACTGTAAAACACCACAGCCATAAAAGTGCAGAATGGAAGCTCCCACGATCTTCAGAATTTGTTCCTGGAACCAGTGCAACCAGGAGCCAGGAGAGTTCTCAATCTGGTCAAACATGTCATTCTCTCCAAAGGAGAAGATCAGCACCAGAGCTGCCCTAGAAGGAGACAAGAGAGAGAGCATGTGGAGGGGCAAGAAGGCACAAGCTGGTCACTAGCTTCCTGCAGGGACATAGTGAGTGGGAGCTGGAGCAGAGGACAGAGCCCTGGACCAAAAGTAGGAGGCCTCGCGTGTCTCTCAGACCTGCCACAGCCTTGCTTTATGACTCAAGCAGCTACTGCCTCCTCTTGGGGCCATCACCTCCCCATTACACTGTGGCAGGAAGACCAGAATGCTGCCGAGAGTCCTCTCTGATTTAAAACATCTGCAAACTTTCTTGAAAATTCTCTTCTGCCCCAGCTAGCTTATATTCTTAAAGAGTGCTTCAGGGTAGGAGAATAGCTTTAAGCTACTTCATAAACTCCATTCTCACAGAAGCCTTAGGTCTCAGATCTAATGTCAACTGTGGGCATTATGACCCTTCACATCTAGTCCCTTTGATCACCAAGTCTCCCTTCTAGAATCCTCTGGGTATTTGGGCACGACACAATACATCTAGGGCTCAGTGACTCAGATGGCAAAGAATACCTGCAATGTGGGAGATGTGGGTTTGATCCCTGGGTTGGGCAGATCCCCTGGAGGAGGGCAAGGCAACCAACTCCAGTATTTTTGCCTGGAGAATCTCCATGGAGAGAGGAGCCTGGTGGGCTACCGTCCATAGGTTCACAAAAAATTGGACACTACTGAGTGACTAAGCATAGCGCAGCACAGTACATCTATCACCAAAATAGAATCTTCACTGTGAATGGACTGAGCATCTCTTGCCAAAATAGGATTTACATTCATCTCTCAGTCTTTCCAGCAAAATACAACCTTTGTCAATCTCCAGCTGAGCTAAGAGCCCTCTCCCTGATACCCGTGCATCAGGGCGAGCCTGATGAAGCCCTTGCGGTTCTGCAGCACCAGCTTGTAGGCTCCAGGCCTGGCATCCAGTGACTCCTGGACGTCTCCCACAACGATGGACAGCAGGTTGCTGCCTCCTTCCCTGCTCAGAATGTGAGCAGCGCTCTCCTTCTCTGCTGAGACCAGCCCTGGGGAGAAAGGATGGTGGTTAGATACTGGATAAAGGGGGCAGGGACTGTGGGGAGCAGGGGCAGTGTACCCTGGGCTCCCCTCTCCCAGCTGGGAGCTCCCTGAGGACTGGGACAGAGTCCTTTCTCTCCACACAACCCCTCACCAAGCTCATTGCTGGGCACAGAACTGTGGGAAGTGCTTCCTTATATCTAACCTCCTTTCAAATATACATGCTCTTAGAGGAAGTTCTGATTGTTGGCAGCCCTTCCTAAAAACCCCCCTCATGTCTCCAGCCCTCATATACCTGGGCAATCCAACGGTCGGAAGCCTTACCCCCTAACATGATGTAATCCCTGACGAAGGGGATCTGGAAAAACACGTTCAGTGTCATAAGATGTGGGTGGATACCAGGGAAGATCGAGGAGAAGCCTGTGCCCTCCGTGCACAGGTTGGTAACAGTTCCAATGCCCATGATCCCGTGGGGGTGGTAGGCAGTGAGGTAGTTCTGGGAGGGGTCCAGCTTGGCAGTCTTGACCAGCTGCAGGGATGGTGGCCTGGTGAACAGGGTTGCACCTTGTGCCCTCCCCGGTCTCTGTTCTGACATTCTGTGCTGACCTTCTGTGCTGACCTCTTCTATGTCTCTACTGTGCCCAAGTGCTATCACACCCCCATGTGAGTGTCCTGAGATTAGAGATGGCCTACCTGAGGATCCTTGTCCCCACTGCAGGCCTGGAGCAGAGGAGATGCTCTGGGAGACTGTGAAATGAAGAGGGAGAGAGAGCGGACTCATGAATGGATGAAGCCAATACAGCCCACCAGGGAAGGAAGGCCTCCTGCCCAAGGCAGAGGTATGGGATGGTGATGGGATCTCTTCACAAGCCCCTGTCCTATGTGAAGAGAGACCTTGTCCCAGGCAGAGCCCACCCAGAATAAAGGAGCCATCACAAGAGAGAGTGAGCATCTCTCCAAGGACTGTGGCAGCTGGGGTTCTGTCCCAGATGGAGGGCTGGACCCCTGAGTCGCTATGACTCAGTGTAAGAGACCCCAGGGTGCTGAAGGTAGGGGCTGGGAGGAGGAGCATGAAGTCCCTAGTGATGCCCACAGGTGTGGGTGGGGAGGGTCAGGGGCGTGTCATGCCAAGTCTGCGGCACTTCCTGACACCAGTTCACAGGCTGCCCACAGCACTGCACCTCTGCTCAGGCCTTGGCCTGTGTAGACATTGCTGCTCCAGGATAATGAAGTCTTCACAGAGAAACCCAGCTCCTGGACTTATCATCAGCATGAGGTGGAGGCAACTTGTCCTAGGGGAAACATTGCCTGGTTCTCCACTGTTAGGTCATTAGGAAGGCCATACGGTGTACTTAGAAAGATCCAATACACTAAAATAGTTTTCTAAATTTGCTTATAATTCTAAATTGCTTATAATATATAATAATTATAATTTAAAATATATAATAATTATATATAAATATAATCAATATTTAATAATCATAATAATTTTATGATATAATTATAATTAAACATAAGCAATTAAAATATAATATTTATAAGCAATATTATAATTGCTTATAATATAAATTTGCTTATAATTCTAAATTAAATTCTAAATTTCTAAAATTGCTTATAATTCTACCAATAGACTTTAGGTCATTAAATCAGTAAGAATTGAAGGAAGTTCACTCCAGTACCCTTGCCTGGAAAATCCCATGGACAGAGGAACCTGGTAGGCTACAGTCCATGGGGTCGCAAAGAGTCGGACACGACTGAGCAACGTTATTTTCACTTTCACTTTCCTCATCTCCTACTCTTCTCTGTCTATAAAAGAAACTGGCATTCAGACCTAGATAAGATGATACTCTACGGCACTAGCCTGCCATCTTCTAGGATGCCTGCTGCTGCTGCTAAGTCGCTTCAGTCATGTCCGACTCTGTGCGACCCCATAGACGGCCTCCTACCAGGCTCCTCTCTCCCTGGGATTCTCCAGGCAAGAATACTGGAGTGGGTTGCCATTTCCTTCTCCAATGCATGAAAGTGAAGTTGTATTCCTTGCTTCAAAAAAAAAAAAAAAGTGAAGAAAGTTCAGAAATACACGCATATTTGACACAGAGTGCAGAGGCATATGAATGTGGGGGAGCACCAACAGAGAGGGGGCTCCCTACCTGGGACCACGAATATCTTGTCCTCCCCAAGATCCCTGAAGGACCTGTATTATAAATATGTGTGGACATGTTGAAGGGTCTCCTGGAAGATGGTTAGGTCTAAAATTTGCAGGCTCCCAGCCCAGGCCAGGTGAGGCAAAGTGCATGTCATAGCTCTCTCTGCTGGCCACTTGGTGCTACTGCCCCTCCTGTGGATACGGCGATGCCCGAAGACTCCAGTGGGCAACAGTCCTGAACACTGTGCAGGTGGAATTTCTGCAAATCAAGCTCGATGTCCCACCACTGTCAACAGTTTTACGGCTGAGAAATCCCTCTGGAACCTCACGAAGGAAGGAAGGAAGGGGGTGCAAAGGACAGGCACAGAATTGCTCAGCATCATTTTTTTTTCCCAGTCATGTACTTGACAGTAACTCCAGTTGTAAAGAGAGCCAGATGCTGTCCTGAGGTCTCCAGGATGACCTGATGTCTCATGGAATCCACACAACCCAATGATGTATGCTGTATCATCTCTACATATGAAGAAATGGAGGCTCAGAAAGGCTATTTTATTATACTCAGTAAGGTAGGCAGTAGGTAGGTTGCACACATGGTATTAGAACTTTTTCTGCCCAGGCCCAAAGAATACACTCTAAATATTTCTTCTCTCCTGTGTGCAGAGGACAGCTGCCTGCCCTTGCCTGGCACTGTTTCCCTTCTGCCTTCCCTGCCCTATCTGGTCAATGAGGCATCCTTTCCTTGCTGATTACAAACTGAGTTTATTCTCTCTGTGATAAAGGAAAGAGCAGAATGGAGTTGGTCAGATCAATACTTTTTCTTCCATCAGGACTGATCTTTGGGTTCATGGTCAGGACTTCACAATGGCCATGAGGAGCCCCGAGTCAGAGAATCAGAGGCACTCAGAGTAGGAGGGAGCAGACTGCTTAGGGGATACATGGAGAAACTGAGATCAGAACAGGAAAGGCTTTCTAAGAATGCATACCATACCTAGATGCAACAGGATAGAACCTGAGAACCAGTTTAGGGCTCTCTGTTTTGCTTTTCTACCCAGAAAGGCACTAATTGTAAAACTAGTAAAAGAACTTCCTGTGTGACCTTGGTCACACCTTCCTCTCTCCTGGGTGCTTGTCTCCTTATATGACGAACTATAAGGCCAGAAGATCCCTAAGGACATGACTTCATTACCTGCACCCTCAAGCATGGCTGCTGAGAGGTGCAGGTAAGTTACATATGTGTGTCACACTAGATGGCCCACAAGACTCCTTCAAATCCTATTCATTCATCAATCCTCATATCGGCCCTACATCTCTGCAGATGGAAAACCATGGGCAGACAGAGGCTGGACTCTCTTCCAGGCCACCTAGTGGTGGAAACCTGGTTTGTCTCTCCCAGCCCAGTACCCTACTCACTGCACACAGGATCACACTTCCCCATGGGGGGAAGTAGTGCCACGTGGGGCACTACAGTCCTGGCCACTACCCGGATAGCTCCATTACTCACCCAGATAGGGAAATAGTCTTTTACGTACTTCCATAAGATCCAGGACCTGAAGGCCTGGATGTGCCTGCCTCCATGCCATGGCGTGTCTCTGTCCAGGTACCACCAGGTGCCATACAGGGTAGTGAAGATCCAGAATCTTGTGAACAGGAGGCCTATGAAGACCACATAGCAGATAAAGGCTGGGAAGGGAAGCAGGAGCATTAGTGGGCACTAATGGCCAGGGTGAAGGATGCACTCTCCCCATACGCCCAGCACTGGCAGCACTGTCCTGTCCAGCCCTCACCCCGGGGGGAACAGGTCAGCCTCCCCAGTACTCCAAGGAGGAGAAAATGCAGTCGAGGATGTGCCACACTGGGACCCTGGATTTGACACCAGAACTAACTCCAAACTCACTTGTTCCCACTGTACCACGCTGCCTCATTCACTCTGGTTTTCCCTTCCCTTTCCCTCCCTGTCTGTTAAGTCTTTCTTTCCCAAGTGCTCAATAAATTCCCAGTAGCCCAGTGACTGCATAAATTGTTTCTAGTTATCATTCTTTGGGACCTCAGAGAAATGGAGACATTCTTTCTGCCCAGCCCTCCTCCTGTACACTCGCTGTCCATCTTTCTGTAGATAAATCCCACCAGATTCCTCCCTCTACTTAAACTTCTCATGACTTTGAGGCACAGCCCAAGCAACTCAGCCTGACATTCAGGGTCCTCAAGAAACTTGCTCCAGCCTACCTCATGCACAGGCCCCCTAGCTTCAGCTACACTAAGCTGCTCAGTGCTCCTCCGATTGCCTGAGCTCCTTCAACCTCTTAGCTTTTGCTCGTGCAGTTTCCTCTGCCTGCCATGCCTTTTCCTAATGAAGGAAGGTTGAAGAGGCCAACACCTGACTGGACTGTAGGTTGGGGGTGCAGTAGGGCTAGGACTGGGCCTGACGAGGAATTTCCATCTGATCTTTGATTCTCAGTCCCTACCACAGGCTAACCTGGTTTCATCTCAACAGTCAGGTGCTAAGATACCAGTGGAGCCTAATTTCCAGGGAATATTGCCCCTTCCAGACCCCATTCTCTCCTCCTGACACCATGCAATCAAATTCCTTAAGAAGGTCAGCTTCCACTTCTATTCCTTTTGGAAGAAGGGTAGCTGGGCTCTTTCCCAGCAGGCTTCCAGGAGGAAGGCACTCTGGACTCAGTCTGAACAGTAGTAAAATACAGAATCTGGATAAAGTAAGTTGAGGCTCAAGATGTTCACTTCCCACAGAGCACCTGTGATGTTCCAGGTGCTGGTGGCATAGCCATGAACAGCACACAAAAATGCCTGCCCTCCTGGAGCGGACTGTCTCAAATCCGGAGGATGGAGAAAGGATGCCACGGGAAAGATGGTCGGGATTTGACTTCAATTTTATTTACTGAGTTGAAAGAGACACATGTACCCCAATGTTCATTGCAGCATTGTTTACAATAGCTAGGATATGGAAGTTACCTAGATGTCCATTGGAAGATGAATGGATAAGGAAGCTGTGGTACATATACACAATGGAATATTACTCAGCTATTAAAAAGAACACATTTGAGTCAGTTCAACTGAGGTGGATGAAATCAGAGCCTATTATACAAAGAGAAGTAAGTCAGAAAGAGAAACACCAATACAGTATATGAATGCATATATATGGAATTTAGGAAGATGGTAACGGTGACCCTGTATGCAAGACAGCAAAAGAGACACAGAAGTAAAGAACTTTTGAACTCTGTGGGAGAAGGCGAGGGTGGGATGATTTGAGAGAATAGCATTGAAACACATTTATTACCACATGTAAAACAGATGACCAGTGCAAGTTTGATGCATGAAGCAGGGCACTCAAAGTTGATGCTCTGGGACAATCCAGAGGGATGGGGTGGGGAGGGAGGTGGGGAGGGGGGTTCAGGATTGGGGGACACATGTGCATCCATGGCTGATTCATGTTGATGTATGGCAAAAACCACCACAATATTGTAAAGTAATTAGCCTCCAATTAAAATAAATAAATTAATTAAAAATTTTTATTTATTTTTTTCACTACAAATTTTTAATTTGAAGAAAACAATGACCCAGTTAGATTTCTGCCCTGGGGCAAAATTAAAAATCTGTTTTGGTTTTTCCCACTTTCAGAAAGCCAGTTCTAGATAATCAAATCAAGTTTTTATTAGTGGCTCCCCAGAGAGTTGGATTTAGGGGACATCTTTCACTTTGGACACACATTTTGTTTGAATGTGTTACAACAGCAAATATTAGCTTTAACTAGAAAAAAATAGGAAAAAAACACATTTTGGTCATTTACACTTGACCAGAAAGACTTCCTTGCACTTCACCATCCCCCTTACCCCAAACCCAAACTTGGGAGTCTTTTCAGTCACTTAGGAAAGAGACTTCTTTCACCTCATACTATCAAGTGGGAAAATGTATCACCCCACTTTACCAAGCCTAGAGAGGGTATGCAAATTGGCTAAGCTCACACAACAAGTGGGGTGGGACCTGCCATTCAGTTCTACTATTTTGGCTCCATCATGCTCCCAACATTCATTCATTCAACAAACATTCATTGACTTCAACTCTTCTAGGATCTGGAAACACAGCTGAGAACAAGACCAACTGTTTGAATGGAACTTACCTTCCTGTGTGAGGTGTGAGAGTTACAGAGGAGAGGAAAGGAAGCAAAGTGAACAAGTAACCCACTGGAAACTATTGGTACCTATGCCCTGAGGTCATGGTGACAGGCCCAGCTGACCTCTCTGGCCACTTCTTTGCTCCTCCCACAAGTGCATATTTTACATCCAGTGTTAACCAGCTGTCCAATGTAAGTATGGGGTTCACTCCCCCACCGAAAGCCCTTAATCTCCTGTCAGCCTTTAAATCCTTCCCAGAAGACCCATCTCCTACTATGCCTGGAAAGAGGTTCCTTCTTTCCACCTACCCTCAGCCTCCCTAGACCAGGCGAGGCAATCATTTACCTAAAGGGACAGATTGTAAATATTTTAGACTTTGCCACTCAGCTCAAAAGGCAACTTGGAGGATATTACATAGACACAAGATCATGTAAAATGTAAAAACCATTCTTAGCTCATAGGCTGTGCAAATACAAAAATAACCAGTCACCTGGGTTTGGTTCATGGGGCATAATTTGGTGACCCCTCATGTAGACTGTGGCTACTCTCTGCCATCATCAGTCTACCCCCTAAACCGTCGACAGAGTAGAAACCCCAAATGCAGCCACAGAGACCTGTACCCAAAGACTGAACCTTGTCCCTCCCATACCTAAAGCCCTCCTGGAGGTCCTCTTTGTCCCCAGGATAAGGGACAAGGTACAAGCTCCTGACGTTGGTGGGCTCACATCCTATTTCTCAACTTCCCTCCCTCTAGCTCCAGGTCCAGGGCTACTTGACCTCCCTGCGCTGTTCCTGATACTCCCAGGTCCCGGGCTGAGCTGGGGCTGGGCAGAGCTAGTAGGAAACACTCCTGCTCACAAAGCTCCCCCAAGGCCAGGTGAGAAAGATGTTCCTCATCCCCATGATGTTCCATGATCCCCAGGTGTCAGTCTACCTGGTTCTGGACCCCCAGTGCCTTTCATCCAGGAGCCAAGGGACTTGTCCCCTGCCCTAGGGTAACCCTCCTCCCCATGCTCCACACCTCCTCCCACACTCTCAGCACTTTATCCTCCCTCTGCCTCCTTCCCTTTCTTCCTTTGGAAGCAGAGGGGCCCAGACTTGCAGTTTTGGATATGTAGGCACTCAGCTTCTCTGCTCATCTGTGTAATGAGGGCAATCAGGGATATTTAAAATGTCTAATGATCCTTAGGAGCTTCCCTGATATCTCAATGGATCCACCTGCAATGTAGGAGACACAGGACACCAGGATTTGATTCCTGGATTGGCAAGATCCTCTGGAGGAGGAAATGGCAACCCACCCCAGTATTCTTGCCTGAAAAATCCCATGGACGGAGGAGCCTGGTGGCTTATGGTCCAAAAGCATCACAAAGAGCCAGACATGACTGAGTGACTAAGCTCAATGACTCTTAAGACAGAGACACAAGTCAGTCATCAGGGATGTGGGGAGCAGGAAACTGGGGGGCTTTACTTGGGATGAAAATTTTAGCTGCTAAAGTTGGGGGAGGTTCTAAGGGACCACCTGGTATATGTGTGTGGTGTGTGTGCTGGGTTTGTGGTGCCGGTGTGTGTGTGAGTTTGTGTGTGAATGTGTGAAATGGCTGTAGAGCAGTCTGTACAGAGTATGTACATAGTTTAACACCAGGATAGAGGGCTTTCCAGGTGGCACCGGTGGTAAAGAATCTGCCTACAATGCAGGAGCTGCAAGAGATGCAGGTTCAATCCCTGGGTCAGGAAGATCCCCTGGAAAAGGTCATGGCAACCCACTTCAGTATTCTTACCTGGAAAATCCCATGGACAGAGGAGTCTGGTGGACTACAGTCCATGGGATCGCAAAGAGTTGGATAGGACTGAAGTGACTTAGCACAGCAGTGGCATCTGTGTACAGGCTGAACACCAGCACTTACAGGGGGAGCAGTTTCTACCCAGTCTGGTGCCAGCAGGGGAGATGAAGAGTCTCACACACTGCCAGTCACTTTCCCTTCCCAGTCCTCAATCCCGGGCCCTCCTCAAAAATGGTCCCTTCAGCACAGCTGAACTTGGCATGTTTGTGGCCTTCCTGTCATAATGGATATGTTCACTGTGGGAATAGGTCAGGTACTAGATCCCACATACCCTCTCACTCCCTACCCAGGGCCAGGCCAGGGCTGAGCTGAGAAGAGTGAGCACATTTCTGCCTTTCATCCACAGCCCTTCCCTCATAAGGTCAGCATCCTTGGGCCCATTCTGCAGATGATGAGATGGAGGCACGGGGAGGCCTGGCATGGGTCCTCCAGGATCCCACAGCCCGTCAGTTGCCCAGCCAGAGTCTGACCCAGGTGTGCTTCTCACTCGCCCATTCCCTATGGGCCCCTGCCTCACTCCCCCTCCTGTTCATCCCTATTCCCCTCTCTTTCCCCACCCACCAGAGTCAGTCTCCTCTTCTCTGAATGAAAAGCAAGAACTCAATCCTGTCTGAGCAGTCTGAGCAGCCCAAATGTCCCAGAATCACCAATTCCTTCCTCACAGCACCAAGCATCTTGAGGTGGGTCCCTGTCCTGGTATTCAGGTGGAACCCACAGCCCAGGAGGGCTAAGAACCCTGCCCAAAGCCACAGGTGAGGGCTTCTACCCCCCAGACCCAACAGATTCCCACCCCCTGCAGAGGCCTCCAGGAGGGCCAGTAGGCTCAGCAGTCCCCTCAGGACCTACATCTTTGTCCTATCAATACACTGTGTGTACCTGGAATGACAGGAACCCACAGTCTCCCGTCCCCCAACCCAGTCCCCTTACTCAGGGCAATGATGCCAAAGACGTACTGCAGGACCGCAAAGGTCTGCAGTCTGCGCTCCCATGGCAAAAACAAGGGCACAAACTCCACCATTCTGGCTCCTCTGTTGGCTCCTGAGGCTTCTCTGAGCTCTGCCGTGGTTGGAGGCACCTGCTGGCTTTTGTTTCTGCCAGAGGTTGTCTAAGCGTTTGTGGGGGCTGGGGAGGGTGAGTGCCCAGTCCAGCCCAGCCCCAATGCCTCCCTGCGCATGCTTGGCAAGGACCTCTTTCCTAGGAGAATTCTTTGAACCCACTACCCTAGACCCAGGTAGAGATGGAGGGGAAAAAATGCATTTGCTTCCGTAAGCAATGCTTTATCTGCCAGATCATTTTTTGTCAAATCTTGCCCATTTCTTGGCAGGTGAACCACCAAGTACAGTGCAGTCCTGTCCTCTTCATACCCTCCCAGCAATAAACAATTGTCTTCTTTCTCTTGCCAGATCACTATTCCCCTCCACAAATATGCAGTAATAGCTTCCATCATAAATCTCTTGGACCCACCATCTCCTCCATCTCGTGCCCTATTCCTCGGCTCACATGCATAGCACAACTCATGGAATAACTGTCTGCATTCCACACCCTCCCCTCCCATTCTCTCCTCCCTCCTCCAGCCTTCAGACATCACTGTTCCATGGAACTGCCCTTGACAAGTTCACCAGCGGTCTCCACGCTGCTGAATCCGGTGGTCAATTCTCAGTTCTCATCTTGACCTCTCAGCAGCCTCAGACACAGTTGGTCCCTCCCTCCTCCTTGAAACCACTTGATCTGTGGACACCACAGTCTCCTGGTTTCCCTCTTGCCCCTCTGGCTGCCCCTGGATATCCACAGTTGTTCTTATCCTTCACCAGGCTAAGTGTTTGAGGGCCCTCCCGTCCCTCTCAGCCATTGGACCCTCCTTCCTTTCCAGCAGAGACCTTATCCAGACTCATGGCCTTGGAGTCTGTCTACGGGACAAACACTTCCAAACTGTATCTTCAGCCTGACTTCCCTCTGGGCTCCAGACTTGACTATGTAGTTGGGTACCTGATATCCTCCCTGGTAATCTTCTCAGCACCTCCATCATAGCCTGAATAAAACTGAACTTGACCTTCCCTCTCCTGCCCAGACCAGCTTTTCCTCTGCTCTTTGTCATCTCAGGAAAGGGGACTCAATGACCTGGTTCCTCAGACCAAAACCTTAGAGTCACTCTGGACTATTTCTTTCCCTTTCCATTCCCCTCTCTCAGTCTGTTCTCCTAAATCTCTCCTTTAAAATGTACACTTTGAATTGAAATACATCAAACATACAGGAAAAGGCACAAACCTTAAGTGCAGGACTGATGCATTGTCCCAAAGTGAACACACTGGTGTGATCTCCACTCTGACTGACAAATAACACCTTGTCCATCACTCCTCTTCTCCCCAAACTTCACACAGCCTTGTCTCTGCTTTGAGCTTTATAATAAGTGAGTCTTACACAATATGCCTTTTGGAACTGACTCTTTTGGGGCTGGTGCACTGGGACGACCCAGAGGGATGGTACAGGGAGGGAGGAGAGAGGAGGGTTCAGGATGGGGAACACATGTATACCTGTGGCGGATTCATGTTGATATATGGCAAAACCAATACAATATTGTAAAGTTAAAAAAGAAAATAAACTTAAAAAAAAAAGATTATATTTTGAGAGTCATCCAAATTGTGTGTATTTGTGGTACGCTTGTTCTCATTGACACATAGGACTTCACAGTGTGAATAAGCTACAATTCTTGTATCTTACTACTGAAGATTTTTGGTGTGTTTCTGTTTCTGGCTATTGCGAATTGTGCAGCTGAGGGCTTTCTTTTCTATTTTTCTTTTTCAAATTTATTTGAGAAATAATTGACATACGTTACCGTAGAAACATAAGGTATCCAGTATTATGGTGTGACTTACAAATGTTGTGACGTGACTACCACAATAGATTTCACTATTATCCATCATCTTACATAGTACAATAAAAACAAAAGAAAAGAATTCTCCTTGTGATTAGAGCTCTTAGGGTCTACTGACTGCCCAACTCTCCTATGTATCACGCAGTCATAGGGGCATTCTGTTCATGACTTTGATTCACATTTCCATACATTTCTGTTGAATGAGTCCCCAGGAATGGGACAGCCATATCTCTTTTTATAAAACCACGCATTTCCCAAAGTGACTGTACAAATTTACACCCACAAGCCTCACATGAGAGTTCCAATTGCCCCACATCCTCCTCAACATTTCAGCCATTGTAGTGAGTATGTGGGGACACTTCATTGTGCTTACTGTGGTTTTCTAGCCTGAGAGGTGGAGCACATTTTAATTTGTTTATTGACCATTTGAATAACATTTTATGACAAGTTCACGCTCTAGTCTTTGGCTGACTTCTATATCTCTTGCGTGGGAAAGCTGCTCTCCACCCCTGCAGCCGGCCTCTTCCATCGACTCTGATGCTTGTGTTCTCACCGGTTCCTGTCTGTGCGCCCTTTCTCCATCCCACAGTCTCAACAGCCGGAGGGACTGCTGGGTCAAAGCACATGTGACTGCAGGAGCTGGGAGGAGTGGTGCCAGGCTTTTCCCAAAACAGCAGCACCAGTTTACACTCTCACCAGAAATATATATGAGATCCCTTGGATGCATATCCTCTCTGGCCCTTGGTGTGGACAGACTTCTAATTATTTATTAGTGTGTAGGAGAAGGCAATGGCACCCCACTCCAGTAGTCTTGCCTGGAAAATCCCATGGATGGAGGGGCCTGGTAGGCTGCAGTCCATGGGGTCGCAGAGAGTCGGACACGACTGAGTGACTTCACTTTCACTTTTCACTTTCATGCATTGGAGAAGGAAATGGCAACCCACTCCAGTGTTCTTGCCTGGAGAATCCCAGGGATGGGGTAGCCTGGTGGGCTGCCGTCTATGGGGTTGCGCAGAGTCGGACACGACTGAAGCGACTTAGCAGTGGCAGCAGCAGCAGAGTGATATTGAGTCGGGATCTTGATTTGCATTTCCTCATCATGAACGTTGAACATGTCTTTATTTGGAGGCATTTCTTCTCAGTGTAAACTCCTTAATTTTTGCTAGTTCCCTATAGTGTTGTTTGTGTGTACATACTGTGAATCTCTTTTTCAATATCTTGCTTTGTTTTAAGGTGTCACTGCAGGACAAACCATTTTAAATTTTAATATACTCATATTTGTCAGCTTTTTAAACATAGACATTGCTTACTTTGATATAAAAAATCAAGTAATGCTGAAAATGTGCACAATTGCACTCATCTCACACACTAGCAAAGTAATGCTCAAAATTCTCCAAGCGAGGCTTCAACGGAACTTCAACTGAGAAATTCCAGATGTTCAAGCTGGATTTAGAACAGGCAGAGAAACCAGAGATCAAATTGCCAAGATCCGTTGGATCATCAAAAAAGCAAGAGAATGCCAGAAAAACATCTACATCTGCTTCATTGACTACGCTAAAGGCTTTGACAGTGTGGATCACAACAAACTGTGGAAAATTATTGAAGAGTTGGGAATACCATACCTGCCTCCTGAGAAATCTGTATTTAGGTCAAGAAGCAACAGTTAGAATGGGACACGGAACAATAACTAGTTCCAAATTGGGAAAGGAGTACGTCAAGGCTGTATATTGTCACCCTGCTTATTTAACTTATATACAGAATACATCATAGAAAATGCCAGACTGGATAAAGCACAAGCTGGAATCAAGATTGCCAGGAGAAATATCAATAACCTCAGATATGTAGATGATACCATCCTTACGGCAGGAAGTGAAGAGGAACTAAAGAGCCTCTTGATGAAAGTGAAAGAGGAGAATGAAAAAGCTGGCTTAAACTCAACATTTCAAAAATTAAAATCATGGCATCCGGTCCCACCACTTCATGGCAGATAGATGGGAAAACAATGGAAACAGTAGCAGACTATTTTCCTGGGCTCCAAAATCACTGCAGATGGTGACTTCAGCCATGAAATTAAAAGAGGCTTGCTTCTTGGAAGAAAAGCTACAACAAACCTAGACAGCATATTAAAAAGCAGAAACATTACTTTGGTGACAAAGGTCTATCTAGTCAAGGCTATGGTTTTTCCAGTGGTCATGTATGGGTGTGAGAGTTGGGCCATAAAGAAAGCTGAGGGCCAAAGAATTGCTGCTTTTGAACTGTGGTGGTGGAGAAGACTCTTGAGAGTCCCTTGGACTGCAAGAAGATCCAACTAGCCAATCCTAAAGGAAATCAGTCCATTGGAAAGACTGATGCTGAAACTGAAGCTCCAATTTTTTGGCCACTTGATGTGAAGAACCAATTCATTGAAAAGACCCTGATGCTAGGAAAGATTGAAGGTAGGAGGAGAAGGGGAGAACAGAGGATGAGATGGTTGGATGGCATCACTGACTCAATGGACATGAGTTTGAGCAAGCTCCACAAGTTGGTGATGGACAGGGAAGCATGGCTTGCTGCAGTCCTTGGGGTTGCAAGGAGTCGGACACAACGGAGCAACTCAACCAAACCTACCTAATAGACATTGAGAATTATTTTCTAAGTTGTTTTCTTTAAGCCCACAGTAATATCTTGGTGTTTCAATCCAGGTAACTTCCCATACTGAGCCCCTATACTAAGTTTTTTCATGCTTTATTTCCCTTTTAAATGTAAACAAAGAATATGGCATTAAAAGATGTGTGAAAAAGAAACTCCAAAACGCTTTTTTCTCAGAAAAAACAACTTCTCCATTGAGAATTTAATATTGCTTTTCATACATAAATATTTAATCATCTGGATGTTTATGTAACTATATAGTATGAGTTAGTTTTCACTTCTCCTTTAACATTGGGGACCTTTCTATGCGGTCCTATTTGTTAAATACCTCTCCCTCCCCAGTGATACACGGTGCCACCTTTGTTGTACAAAAGAATTCAACAATACCTGGACTGGATCAGGGCTTCTATTCTCTTTCATTGGTCAATTTATGTATCTATGCCAATGCCACACCCCCTTAATTATTTAGTTCTAATATCTGGGAGGGCAAGCTTCCTGGTTTTTCTATCTTAGACATGTCCAAGATAAGAGGCTTCCCTGGGATCTAGTGACTAAGGCTCTTTGCTTCCAAAGCAGGTGGCCTGGGTTCCATCCCTGGTCAGGGGACTAGATCCCACATGCCACAAGCAGGAGTTCACGCGAGGCAACTAAAGCTCTCATGCCCCAGTGAAGACTGACGCTCCCATGAGTCCACAACTAGGACTCGGTGCCGCCAAACAAATAAACAAATATTTAAAAAGGAAAAAAACATTTCCAAGGTTTAATTAGCAATTTATTTTTCCAAGTATGTTTTAGGGTCATCTTATAAAATTCTAGTAATTCTTCTTGGAATGTTACATTCAAAGACTGTTGAGTTCAGAGATCATTTTGAGGAAATGTGTATGTGAATAAAAGAGAAAGAATAGATGAGTTAGATTTCCAGGCCTTAAAATCCAGCAAAAGTGTAACAAAGAAGCCCAAAAGAAAACATAAAGAGGAAAATATTAAAGATAAAAAATCAGATATTAATGAGACAGAGATTTTAAAAAAGAATAAATCTAATTAATGAATTAAATTTTGGTTTCTAAACATTTTAAATAAGTAATATAATCAAGAATAAAAAGGACATCCCAGGTGGTTCAGTGATTAGGAGTATGCACACCAATGCAGGGGATAGGGGTTCAATTCTTGGTCCAGGAGGATTCCATGTGCTGAAGGGCAACTAAGCCAGTGTACCACAACTACTGAGCCCACACGTGAGCCTTAGAGCCTGTGCTCCACGACAAGAGAAGCCACCACAAGAAGCCTGTGCACTTAAAGCCCGCACATAGCAATGAGGACCCAGTCCAGCCATAAACAAATTTAAAAATTATTTTAAAAAAATAAAGGGACAAATCACATGTATACAAAATAAGAAAGATAATGGAGATATAACTGAAACAGAGAAATTTTAAAATTCCAGAAAACCACTTGGCAAACTTCCATTTAAATAAATTTTCATACTTAGATGAAATTCATAGGTTGAAGGAAAATTCAATTTACCAAACGGATCCAGTTAAGGTTAGATAGGTAAAACAGAACAATTTGCATAGAAGAAACAGAAGAATTTCCCCACAAAATAGCACCAGGCCAAGATGGTTTCATGTAATAATTTCACCAAATCTGTTAAGACCCACTGCTCCATGAGTTGTTTGAAAGTTTATAAAATGAAGAAAAATTCCAATTTCTTCTTCCTATAGCAAGTAGCATGTTGATATTTAAACTCAATTTTTCAGAAAGAAGCACAAAAAAAGAGAAGCAATTAAGCAATTACTGAATTGCTGAGTATTAAGACAAAATATATTAATAAATATTAAAATGTTCTGTTAGAAAATATTAAAAAACAAACTTCACACTATCAAATACTATGAAAAGATTGGTTTAGGGAAAACATCACCATAGTACATCAGATAAATAGATTTAAGATGAAAATCATGATTATTTCCATAGATGCTAAAAAGCTCTTGACCAAAATTACTGTAGAGTGAAATTGATTAATGGCTTCTTTGTATGATAAAATATATATACTTCATTCCTAAAGCTAAAAATCTACTTTAATGGGGAAACTCTTGGGGCATTTCCACTAAGAGCAACAGTAAACCGAAGAAGCCCTCTGCTATCCAACATGTACTGGACACATTAGGGAAAGCATTAAGAAAAGAGAAATCAGTAAGAGATCCCAGATGGGGAAGAAAAGGAGTCAATCAATCCCTCGCAGTTGATATAACTGTGTACTTAGAAAGGTCTAAAAGTGTTTTTGTTGGGGTTTTTTGGTGTTTGTTTTTATCATTTCTGGAGTTGTTCATTGCTTGGTGTAAACCCAGGTTTTTATTTGGTATCATAATCCTTCTGCTTGAAGAAATTTCCTTAAAGCTTTTTATAGCACAAGCCCATTAGGAATTGGCTTTTGTTTGCCTGAAAATATCTGATTTTTGCCTTATATTTTGAAAGAGATTTTCACAGGGTAGATAAATTTTGGTTGACAATTATTTTTCCTTTCAGCTCTTCAAAGATATAGTTCTTATCTTTGTTTCTCTGTCTTAAATGCACCTTTGATCTGACTGCCTTGCAGACTCTCGGTTTTTAGCAGCTTTACTATAATGTATCTAGGTTTAAAAAAAAAAAAATCTCATTGAGAATCTCTATGTTCCTGGATCTATGGTCTCATATGTTTAATTATTTTGGAAAATGTTCAGATCAGATCAGATCAGATCAGTCGCTCAGTCGTGTCCGACTCTTTGCGACCCCATGAATCGCAGCACGCCAGGCCTCCCTGTCCATCACCAACTCCAGGAGTTCACTCAGACTCACGTCCATAGAGTCAGTGATGCCATCCAGCCATCTCATCATGCCTAAACATTTCTTCTGCTCTGTTATCTCTGTTTCTAGATTTCAGTTACATTAATATTAGATTGTTACTTTACCATAAGTCTTGAATACTCTGGTATGACTAAAAATAAGACAGGATGGTATTGTTGAAAGAAGGGACAAATAGATCAATGCAACAGAAGAGAACCCCCAAAGCCCCCATACAGATCATCGACTGATCTTTGGCAAAGGAAGAAAGGGAACACATTGGAGAAAAGATAGTCTTTCCAGCAAATGGTGCTGGATCAACTGGATATTTACATACCAAAAAAAAAAAAGTTCATGAATCTAGACAGACTTCACACCCTTCACAAAATTTACCTGAAAATAGATCATAGAACTAAAGTTAAAATGCAAAAACCTGCAACTCCTAGATAAAGCAGGAGAAAATCTAGGAGAACCTGAGAATGGCAATGGCTCTTTGCATACAAAATCACAGGCACAATCGTGAAAAAGAGATAAGGTGAACTTAATTAAACTCTTCGGCTCTTCAAAACACACTGTCAAACGAATGAGAAGACAAGCCCACAAACTGGGAGAAAATATTTGCAAAAGGCAAATATGTTAAAGGACCGTTACCCAAAATGTGCAAAGAACTTTGAACACTCAACAGTAAGAAAAGCAACAATCTGATTAAAAAAACAGGCAAGGGCGGCAGCGGCGGCGGCGGAGACCGCGCGGGACTCTGAGTCTGGGCTAGCGCGCCGGGGCCCCGGGCGCGTGGCTGCGGCTCGGCCGGGCGGCGCCGCTCACCTGAGGCAGGGCGTGGGGGCGCGGCGCGGGCGGTGCGGTCAGGGCCGCGGCTCCCGGCTCCCGGCCGCGCTCGGCGGGACGAGCCAGACAGTGATTTGCGGCGCCGCTTCGCCTTCAGCCATGGCCCGGAGAGCCTAGCGGGGCCCGGACCCCGCCCCCCCCTCACCGCCCCTCTCCGGCTCCCGCCCCGCCTCCCAGCCTCGGCGTCGCGTCCCGCCGGCCTCGCCGCCCGGCCCGCGCCGGGCAACCGCCCTCGCCCGGAGCCCTCCCTCGCCCCGGCCCGCGTCCCCCCGGCGGCGGCGCCGCGGGAAGCGGCTCCCTCTCGTCTTCCTCCGCGTCCTCTGTCCCCGCCGTTCCCCCGCCGCTCCCCCGCCGCGGCCGCTTGTTGCACCGCCCGCGGCCTGCGGGAGCCGCTCTCCGCGGCCCGGCCCCGGCTTCGCGCGAAGCGGCCGCAACCCCTGCCTCTCGCCCCCGGTTCCCGCAGCAAGCCCGGGCCCGGCCCGGCCCGCGAGACCCCGGCCCGACCCCGCAGCCCGCACAAAATGTCGGCCCGGACGCCATTGCAGACGGTGAACGAGCGGGACACGGAGAACCATACATCTGTGGATGGATATACTGAACCCCATATCCAGCCAACCAAATCAAGTAGCAGACAGAACATCCCTCGGTGTAGAAACTCCATTACGTCAGCAACAGACGAACAGCCTCACATTGGAAATTACCGTTTACAAAAGGCAATAGGGAAGGGAAATTTTGCCAAAGTGAAGATGGCAAGGCATGTTCTAACCGGTAGAGAGGTTGCTGTGAAAATAATAGACAAAACTCAGCTAAATCCTACCAGTCTACAAAAGTTGTTTCGAGAAGTACGAATAATGAAGATATTGAATCACCCTAACATACTAAAATTGTTTGAAGTTATTGAAACAGAGAAGACTCTCTATTTAGTCATGGAATACGCGAGTGGGGGTGAAGTATTTGATTACTTAGTTGCCCATGGAAGAATGAAAGAAAAAGAGGCCCGTGCAAAATTTAGGCAGATTGTATCTGCTGTACATTATTGTCATCAAAAGTGTATTGTTCACCGTGATCTTAAGTAATGAATTTACAGTCGGGAACAAGTTGGACACATTTTGTGGAAGCCCACCTTATGCCGCTCCTGAGCTGTTCCAAGGGAAGAAGTACAACGGGCCTGAAGTGGATGTGTGGAGCCTCGGCGTCATTCTCTACATGTTAGTCAGTGGCTCCTTGCCTTTTGACGGCCAGAATTTAAAGGAACTGCGGGAGCGGGTCTTACGAGGGAAGTACCGTATTCCCTTCTATATGTCCACAGACTGTGAAAACCTTTTGAAGAAATTATTAGTGCTGAATCCAATTAAGAGAGGCAGCTTAGAACAAATAATGAAAGATCGGTGGATGAATGTTGGTCATGAAGAAGAAGAACTAAAGCCATATGCTGAGCCTGAACCAGATTTCAACGACACAAAAAGAATAGATATCATGATCACCATGGGTTTTGTACGAGATGAGATAAATGATGCCTTAATAAATCAGAAATATGATGAAGTCATGGCTACTTATACTCTTCTAGGTGGAAAACCACCTGAATTTGAAGGGGGTGAATCGTTATCCAGTGGAAACTTGTGTCAGAGGTCCCGGCCCAGCAGTGACTTAAACAACAGCACCCTGCAGTCCCCTGCTCACCTGAAGGTCCAGCGGAGCATCTCGGCAAACCAGAAGCAACGACGCTTTAGTGATCATGCTGGTCCATCCATTCATCCTGCTGTATCATATACCAAAAGGCCTCAGGCTAACAGAGTGAAAAGTGAACAGAAAGAGGATTGGGACAAAGATGTGGCTCGTAAACTTGGCAGCACAACATTTGGATCAAAAAGTGAAATGACTGCAAGCCTTCTTGTAGGGCCAGAAAGAAAAAAGTCTTCAACTATTCCAAGTAACAATGTGTATCCTGGAGGTAGCATGGCAAGAAGGAATACGTATGTCTGTGAAAGAACCACAGATCGATACACAGCGTTGCAAAACGGAAAAGACAGCAGCCTTACAGAGATGTCCGCGAGCAGCATGTCCTCTGCAGGCTCCGCCGTGGCCTCCGATGTGCCCTCAGCACGACCCCGCCACCAGAAGTCCATGTCCGCTTCCTGCCATCCTATTAAAGTCACACTGCCAACCATTAAAGACAGCTCTGAAGCTTACAGGCCCGGCACAACCCAGCACGTGCCCGCTGTGTCGCCATCTGCTCACAGTATTAGCGCCTCGACGCCCGACCGCACCTGCTTCCCCTGCGGCAGCTCCAGCCGCAGCACCTTCCACGGGGAGCAGCTGCGCGAGCGCCGCAGCGTCGCCTACAACGGGCCGGCCGCCTCCCTGTCCCACGAGACGGGGGCCTTCGCGCACACCAGGAGGGGCAAGTCCACTGGTATAATAAGCAAAATAACGTCCAAATTCGTCCGCAGGGATCCAAGTGAAGGCGAAGCCAGTGGCAGAGCCGACACCTCAAGAAGTTCAACAGGGGAACCAAAAGAAAGAAAAGGAGGAGGGTAAAGATTCCAAGCCACGTTCTCTGCAGTCCACGTGGAGCATGAAGACCACTAGTTCAATGGACCCCAATGACATGATGAGAGAAATCCGCAAAGTGTTAGATGCAAATAACTGTGATTATGAACAGAAAGAGAAGTTTTTGCTTTTCTGCATCCATGGTGATGCCAGGCAGGATAGCCTCGTGCAGCGGGAGATGGAAGTCTGCAAGTTACCATGACTGTCGCTCAACGGGGTCCTCTTCAAGCGAATATCCGGGACGTCTATTGCCTTTAAAAACATTGCATCTAAAATAGCAAATGAGCTTAAGCTGTAAAGACACTCGAATTTACAGGATCAGGGAACATACACCCCTATATGAGGTACAGTTTTTGAATGTACTGGTGATGCCTAATGTGATTGGCCTGTGAATCTCCCCATGTAGAATTTGCCCTTATTGCAATAAGGTTATACATAGTTATGAACTATAAAATTAAAGTCAGTATAAACTATAATAAATATCTGTAGCTAAAAAAGTAGGTTCACATGTACAGGTAAGTATATTGTGTATTTCTGTTCATCTTCTGTTTATAGAGTTGTATAATGAAACAGATGATTGCTTAAAAAAAAAAAAAAAAAAACAGGCAAAAGACCTAAGCAGACACTTCCCAGGAGACAATGTATAGATGGCAAATCAGCATATGGAAAGATGCTCCACATCATATCTCATTAGGGAAATGCAAATTCAAACAACAGTGACATACCATTGCACACCTAGTTGACTGGAGCTGGAGGATGCACTTCTAATTTGGGTCACTCATATGGCTGATGGTAGGAGGCCTCAGTTCCTCATTATTTGTAACTGAGTTTGCCTGAGTATCCTCCAGGATGCTGACATCACCAAATGCAGGTGAGGTTCATGTGAAGCAACAGGGACTCCCATTGGCTGCTGGTGTCAATGCAAAATGGTACAGTCAACTGTGGAAGACAGTTGGCAGTTTAAGAAATGAAACATACTCATTGTATAGTGCAGTAATCATGCTCTTTTATGTTGGTTAAAATGAGTTGAAAACATATGTGCATTCTAAAACTTGCACATAAAGTTATAGCAGTTTCATTTATACTTGCTAAGTATGGAGGCAATCTTGATATCATTCAGTAGGTGAATGGACAAATAAACTGTGGCATATCCAAACAATGAATTATTATTTACTGCTAAAATGTAGCCATGAAAAACATGGAAGAAGCTTAAATGTATATTAGTAAGTGAAAGAAGCCAATCTGAAATGGTTATGTAACATATGAGGCCCATTGTATGATATTCTGGAAAAGACAAAACCGTGGAGACAGTAAAAAGATCAGTGGTTGTCAGGGGTTAATGGGGAGGGACAGGTGAATCCACAGAGCCCAGAGGATTCTTAAGGCAGTGAAATTATCCTGTGGGATACTATGCTGGTGGATACATGTTATTATACATTTGTCAAAACCCACAGAGAGTAAAACAGGAAGAGTGAACCCTAATGTAGACTGAGTTTTGAGTGACAGTGTGTCAATGTAGGCTCATCGATCATAATAAATGAATTGCTCTGGTGCCAGATGTTGATAGCTGGGGAGGCTGTATGGGTGTGGAGACTGGCATATATGAGAACTCTGTACTTTAGGCTCAATTTTTCTGTGAATCTATAACTGCTCTAAAAATTTGACTGAAAATCCATACACACATTGAGTGTGTTTAAAATGAAAATTACCCTTAACTTAGCATTTCAAATAATAATGCTGCTGCTGCTGCTGCTAAGTCACTTTAGTCATGTCCGACTCTGTGCGACCCCATAGATGGCGGCCCACCAGGCTTCCCCATCCCTGGGATTCTCCAGGCAAGAACACTGGAGTGGGTTGCCATTTCCTTCTCCAATGCATGAAAGTGAAAAGTGAAAGTGAAGTTGCTCTGTCATGTCCGACTCTAGCAACCCCATGGACTGCAGCCTACCAGGCTCCTCCGTCCACAGGATTTTCTAGGCAAAAGTACTGGAGTGGGGTTATTTCACATAATTTCTATGGGTCAGTATATCAGGAATGACCAGCCAGGCGCTTCTGCTTCAGGGTCTCACATGAAGCTGCAATCGCAATGTCACCCAGAGTTGTTTTCATTTGAAGGTTTGACTGGAGCTGGAGGATGCACTTCTAATTTGGGTGACTCATATGGCTGATTAGTAGGAGTCCTCAGTTCCTCATTATTTGGAACTGAGCTTGCCTGAGTATCCTCCCAGTACGGTGGCTGACTTGCCCAGGGTAGGTGATCCAAGGGAGAGCAAGATGAGGCCACAATAGCTTTTCTGACCCTGCTTCAAAACTCACACACAATCATTTTTCACAACATCCTGTTGTCTCTAGCTTGTGGAAATTTGGGGCGGGAAGAAAAAGCACTATAAAACGTTTGTGTCTAGGCTTTTGTGTCAACATAGGTGAACATTCCACCTGAGTAAATACCTAGGAGGGGATTGCTGGGTCACAGGACAAATCTATGTTTAAATGTATAAGAAATGGCAAAATTATTTTTCATCTGTGATTAAAAGAGATAAAGTTTTTTATGTTTTTTTTTTTAATTTTTCAAATTGGCTGTACCATCTTACATTCCATCAGCAATGTATTAGAGTTCCAATGAGCCATATCCTTGTCAGCACTGGTAATTATTAGCTCTTAAAATTTCAGCCTTTGTGATAGGCTCTCATTATGCTTTTGAATTGTGTTTTAATAATGATATTGTACATCTTTTTATGTGTTTATTAGCTATCTGTATGTCTTTTTAAAAACTATTTTATATTGAAATATAGTTGATTAACAATATTGTATTAGTTTCAAGTGTACAACAAAGTGATTCAGTTATACATATACATGTAAAGATTTGTCCATTTTAAAGAAGCAGCTTGGGAATTTTTTGACATCTCTGATATATGGTTCTTTTTTATTTAATTACCTTGCATTTTCTTCCCATTTTCTTTGTGTTTGCTCTGGATGATCTCTAACTTCCTGAAACTCATCAATAGAGTATTAATAACCTTTCTTTGTTTCTGAAGTATGTAATTAGGTGATCAGTTTCCCAGTGAATATTGCTTTTATCCTATGAACTTTGATAAGTAATGTTTTGTTTTTCCAGCACTGAATATTTTCTAACATAAATTGTAATTCTTTTTAGACACATGAATTAACTTAGAAGCATTTTTTCCTTTGTTCGATTTCTAAATATGTGGACATAGGCGATTATGTTCAGTGAGTGGTTGCTAAAGCATTGTACTGTCATCATTGACTTGTATGAGTCTTTGGCACTTGTTTATATTTGTTTTGTGGCTTAGTATACGGCCAATTTTTAAATATTCCTGGTAAGTTTGAAAAGAATGTGTATTCTCTAGTTCTTGGGTGCAAGATCTTTAATTTTTAAAATCTTCTACATTCCTAGCAACATTTATGTGTATGTTTTACCAGTTACTTAGATGTGTTTTAAAAAAAAATCTCTGATGATGATGATGATGATGATGATAATGATGATGATGGATTTTGTGCATTCTTTTCTGATTCTGCAATGTTTTGCTCCATTCATTTTGAAGTTATATTGTGAGATGCAAACTATTATCTATATTTATGGTAAAGTGTTTCATTTATTTTTATATAGTGACCATTTTTTATCCTCAATAATGCCTTTTGTTTTAAGGTCAGTTCTGATATTAACATAGTGATAGGACCTTCCTTTTGTTTGTTTTTTTTTTTAATTTAATTTTATTTTATTTTTTAACTTTACAATATTGTGTTGGTTTTGCCATATGTCAACATGCATCCGCCACAGGCATACACGTGTTCCCCATCCTGAACCCTCCTCCCTCCCTGTGCCATCCCTCTGGGTCGTCCCAGTGCACCAGCCCCAAGCGTCCAGTATTGTGTTAGCATTTGCCTGCTGCACAGTTTCCATCACTTTATTACATGCTTATGTGCATTGTGTTTAAATATGTCTTCTACAAACAATGTATAGCTGTATTTTATCTTTTTATTTTTCTACCTCTGACATACTCTATCTTTTAACTGGAAAGTTTAGATAATTTACATTTGAAGCGTGAATTGAAAGTGTTAGTTGCTCAGTCGTGTCTGACTCTTTGCAACCCCATGGACTGTAGCCCACAAAGCTCCTCTGTCCATCGGATTTCCCAGGCAAGAATACTGGAGTGGGTTGCCATTTCCTTCTCCAGGGGATCTTCCTGACCCAAGGATCGAACCCAGGTCTCCTGCATTGCAGGAAGATTCTTCACCATCTGAACCATTGACCCTGTCACTGACATATTTGCAATATTCTTACCATCTTATACTCTATTTCCTCTTTGCCATGTTTTTTCTCTATGCATTTTCTCTTTTCTGGCATTAATAAAGCTGTCAATATTCCCATTTCTTTGTCTCAGTGAGTGTTTTAAGTTAATATACTTTTTAGATTGCTAAGTTAATGAATATGTCTATTCTTCTCACAAACAACAAAGGACTTTGGAATACTTTAACTCTGATCATGTCCTCCCATGTTACCCAACTTTATTTTCCCATATCTTAGTTCCACACTATTTCATTTACCTCAAATTAGTTCAAGCATGGCCAGAACCACTAAAAGACTAAAGAGACATCCCAGAGCAGTTGTACAAACAAAAGAGAAGAGTATTTCTTTCTCACATGACAGTGCAGAAGCAGGCAAGTGCTGCAAGGCTACTGGAGTCGTAGGAGGTCACCCAAGGTAGGTTCCTCTATCTTGTTCTCTATCTTCCCATTTGTTGTTGTTGTTCAGTCACTAAGGTGTGTCCTTGTTGACTCTGCAACCCTGTCCACCAGGCTTCCCTGTCCTTCCCTGTCTCTCGGAGTTTGCTCAAATTCATGTCCATTGAGTCAGTGATGCTCTCATCCTCTGCTGCCCTCTTCTCTTTTTGCCTTAGTTTTTCCCAGCATCAGGGTCTTTTCCAATAAATTGGCTTTTCACATCAGGTGGCCAAAGTATTGGAGCTTCAGCTTCAGCATCAGTCCTTCCAATGAATATTCAAGGTTGATTTCCTTTAGGGTTGACTGGTTTGATCACCTTGCAGTCCAAGGGACTCTGAAGAGTCATATCTAGCACCTCAGTTCAAAAGCAACGATTTTTAAGCACTCGGCCTTCTTTATGGTTCAAATCTCACATCCCCACACAACTACTGGAGAAACCATAGCTTTGACTATATGGACCTTTGTCAGCAAAGTGATGTCTCTGCTTTTTAATACACTGTCTAGGTTTGTCATAGCTTTCCTTCCAAGGAGCAAGCCTGTTTTAATTTCATGGCTGCAGTCACCACCCACAGTATTTTGGAGCTGAAGAAAATAAAATCTATCACTGTTTCCACTTTTTCCCCTTTTATTTGCTATGAAATGATGGAACCAGATGCCATGATCTTCATTTTTTGAATGTTGAGTTTTAAGCCAACTTTTTCACTCTCCTCTTTTGTCCTCATCAAAAGGCTCTTCAGTTCCTCTTCACTTTCTGCCATTAGGGTGGTATCATCTGCATATCTGAGGTTGTTGATATCTCTCCCAGCAATCTTGATTCCAGCTTGTGAGTTATTCAATCTGGCATTTCACATGACGTACTCTGCATAGAAGTTAAATAAGTAGGGTGACAATATACAACCTTGACATACTACTTTCCCAGTTTTGAACCAGTTCATAGTTCCATGTCCAGTTCCAACTGTTGCTTCTTGACCCGCATACAAGTTTTTCAGGAGATGGGTAAGGCGTTCTGGTATTCCTATCTCTTGAAGAATTTTCCAGTTTGTTGTGATCCACACAGTCAAAGGCTTTCATGTAGTCAATGAAGCAGAAGTAGATGTTTTTCTGGAATTCCCTTGCTTTTACTATGATCCAATGAATGTTGGCAATTTGATCTCTGGTTCCTCTGCCATTTCTAAACCCAGCCTGTACATCTGGAAGTTCTTGGTTCAAGTACTGCTGAAGCCTAGTTTGAAAGATTTTGAGCATAACCTTATTCAATATGTAAAATGTAAAATGTAAAATTTACTCAGCATGTAAAATGAGCTCAATTGAACATTTTTTGGCATTGCCCTTCTTTCAGTTCAGTTCAGTCACTCAGTCGTGTCCAACTCTTTGCAACCCCATGAACTGCAGCACACCAGGCCTCCCTGTCCATCACAAACTCCCAGAGTCCACCCAAACCCATGTCCATCGAGTCAGTGATGCCATCCAACCATCTCATCCTCTGTTGTCCCCTTCTCCTCCTGCCCTCAATCTTTCCCAGCATCATGTGGGGCCACCCAAGACGGCCAGGTCATGGTGGAGAGGTCTGACAGAATGTGGTCCACTGGAGAAGGGAATGGCAAACCACTTCAGTATTCTTGCCTTGAGAACCCCATGAACAGTATGCCCTTCTTTAGGATTGAATCAAAACTGATCTTTCCTAGTCCTGTGGCCACTACTGAGTTTTCCAACTTTGCTGACATATTGAGTGCAACACTTGAACAGCATCATATTTTAGGATTTCCTTATAACACTAGGAAAAATAGCCACTAGCCCCCAAAGCTGATTCTGTGAAGGACTGCATAGGGCTCTGTGGTTATCTCCTGTCACCCTCACAAGCCTGAGGTTGGGCATCTCCGGTGACACAAGAGGAAATGGAACTGCTGAGGAAATGAGCAGCTGATTCCTTCATTCTGACAGAGTGTCACATGCATAGGTGGGTTTATAGCTTGAATCCTGTGCTCTGAATATCATATTTACTGTGTTCCATTTCTGGCTTCACAGATGAGGATGTTGAGACCTTCAAGGATCAGCTGATTCCCTGAAGTTACTCAGCCAGATGATGACAGAGGTGCCACTGGGATGAAGAATCCCGTATTCCAGAATGGAGCCCTTTCTACCATAAGAGGCCCCCTCTGAGGAACGGAAGGTCTAGTATTGTCCCCTGGACTCCCATGTGCTCCCAGTTGCACCACCTTGAAGTCAGCACGTGGAGGGTGTTGACAGAGCAACTCTTGCCTCGCTGACTCCACTTGGAAGGATAACTCTTTTCCTGCTTTTTGTCTGTGACCGCTTCATCCTCCAAGGGGAGCTGATGGTTTAAGGAGACACCTTCAGGAACAGGGAGCCAGGAGGCTGAGAAACCTTCTTACCCAGGACTGTGGAGGTGCTTCAGAGAGGGCCTGGGGCCTTCAGTAAAGGTAGAGAGAGTTGGGGGACAATAACAAGGAAGGTAGGGCATCATAGGCCAAGAGGAGCTTCTGGAGACACCCATCCCCTTGTGGACTCATTGTGCTCTTTGTTCAGCCAGGTTGTGTAGAGGTAGTTGGGGTCAGTGGTTTCTAACTCTAGCTCCTCATTTTTAGTTCAAATTCCCCAGAAGCAGACCCTGGCATAGGACAGGAGTCCAGTGAGTCTGGTTTGTTGAGGAAATGCCCACGGGAGAAACTAAAATAGAAGTTGAGGCAGCAGAATGAAGAAGGGGAAGCAGATAAGCAGGGTGTGACCCATACCAGAAGCAGCTTCAGCCCATCCTGCGGGGCAGCAAACATGATGTCCCAAGTGTGTTACTGCTTAGAGCAAGGAGCTGGGCTTCCCCAGTCAGTCTGGGCCGAGGGGCCCTTGGGTGCAGCAGGAGGGTGTGCTGTAAACTTGCTATGTTCACCTGCTCTGCTCCTGGGACTGTGTCGTCAGTGGAGTCAGGAAGCCCAGGAGAGGTGCAGGGACAGGTGTTAGGAAGGTTGACACTAGCCCAGAATGGCGTTCAAAGTCATGGTGAAGGGAATCTGGTGGAGCACCAATAGTGTTCCCTCACCGCCCTTAAGATTCATCCTCATGTTTCAGGACCCCAGGTCTCCCCCAACAGCCCTGGATGGACAGCAGCAGGGTGAGGGCACTGATCATCTGGGAGCCTGAAGCTGCAGGTGAGGTGGAGCTTTGGAATGAGATTGCAGGGTACAGCATCAGGGGAGCCCCAGGGAGCAGGATGTCACAGTCTGGAAGGACTGAGGGACTTGACTCTCCTGCAGCTTCTGAACTCCTGCTTTGCATGTTCATGAGACATGTACACAGATAAGTATTCAAACCCAAAAGCCAGGAATACACTTGGGTGGCGGTGTGGAGGTCAGGCACTGGTCACAAAATGTGCTAACAGAGACTCATGCTGGGGCATGTGCAGGCAGTGATATGAACCCAAATGCACACACAGATCCTGGGACAGAAATGTATCCATAGCCTTTCACAATCCATTGTATGTGCATGGTCCTGAGCTCACACCTGAAGCGTCACCTTTCAAGTCCCTTTCATTCCTGGAAGAAGAGGTAGAGAGTTGGGAAGGGTCCAGGGCCAGGCTGATTACAGCTTTCTCAGAAAAGTGACCTTTGGCTGGAATTGCTCAGATCATGCAATTCTGGATTTCGCTCATGGAATTGCTCAGATCATGCAAAGTCTAGTGTTGCTTGTGAAGCAATGATAAAAGCATCTGGAAGCTCAGTTGCTGCCTCCTGCCCCATCCACCCCACCCATGTCCCCACAGTTCCACACCCACCTTTGATCTAGGCCTTAGTCCATCTAGAACCGGGGTCCCCCTGCCGCAGTGCACAGATGAGGACCTGCAGTCGTAAGAGGAATGAAATGGGGACCCTGACTTGCAGCCCCTGACACGTAGCCTGCATCCTCCCCAAGTGTCAGGAGCCAGCACAAACATGGCCAGTGGGAACCAAGGGTTTTCAGTTCAGAATCAAATTGCTCCTGGCTCTGAGGGGCTTCCAGGCTAAGAGAGGTCACAGTTATTTTTAAAAACTTGGTAAATGCTGAGTAGACAGAAGCCAAGGACTGTGGAAGCCCAGAGGAGACACATGACAGCCCGGAGGGGGTGCTATCAGGGAAGTCTTTCTGAGGAGATAGAGTCTGAAAGGGTTCCTAAAAGGCCAATAGGAATGGGATTTGGGTGAAAGGGCTTTCAGGCAGAGGGAACAGTCTCTGCAAAATGCCGGCACAAAGGGAAGCATGATGCCCTAGGGAATTGGAGGAAGCTCAACAAAGCTGGAGGAGGGTAGGAAGTAGCTGGCGAGGAAGGCAGAGCCCACACTGCAAAGGGCGGTAAGCCAGACAAAGGGTTAGAGGCACCCTGAGGACAAAAAGAACCCACCAGGCAGTTTTCATCAGGGGACTGATGGTGTCAGGCCTCCTCTGGGAGGTCCTTCTGGCTCCAAAGTGCAGGGTGGATCTGGGGATGGCTTGAGACTGATTTGAGTGGAATGTAGGGCAGTTGATTTCTGGAAGGCAATTGGAAGGATGTTATGAATGTACTTCTGTAACAGGAGAGGAAGAAATTTCAATAGACAACATTGAAAGTAAAAAGTTGAATATAGCTTTTTATATTACTTGTCAACTCATGAGAATGGCAGAATTTGGGCAGACTGACTTTTCATCTAGTTGAGTCTCAGTCAACATTCATACCATCAAATGATGGCAAATGTTCATCTGTATAAGTTATTCTTATCTTACAGGTTGTTCAGATACTGGTTATAGTTTACTGACCCTGGTCTAGACCAGTGGGACTGGTGGAAGCAGTTGAGAAAGAAGGGGAGTCTCCTCTCCCCACTGCACAAAAGATTTTCTTCAAATCAAGTCCAGTGTCCTACCTGTGTAGATAGTGCCTGGGTTGAGAAACCTTCCTTGAGAGTTTCCTCAGTGTGGGAAGGACAGGAGGGCTCTGGATAAGACAAGCACAGAGCTCCTCAGCACTATTTATCTGCCATAGACAACTGTCAGCAGCTCCAGGTGCAAAGAAAGCCAGATACTGCTTTTTCGAGGCTCTAGGGTGACTTGATGTCTCATGGAGAATCCATACAACCCAATTATGTATATGACATCATTTCCACCCTACGTATGAAGAAATGGAGGCTCAGAGAGACTGTGTAACTCATCCAACATCACACAGTGGTATGTTGCAGACCTGGTATTAGAAATTAATCCCTCTAGCTCCATAGGTCACACTGTATATAATTCTTCTCTCTTGTTTCCAGAGGGTAGTCACCTGTCCCTGCCTGATGTCCTTCTGTGTCTTGACTGCCTTTCCATCCTATCTGAACAATAAACCATTCTCGCTGAGGGGCTTACATCCAAAGATTTAGTCTTTTATAATACTGGGAAGGAGTTAAATTCACTCAGATCATTAAGTCTGCTTCAGTGAGACGACTGATCCTTGAGACCATGGTCAGGTTTTCACAATGGCCATGAGGTGCCCTGAGACAGTCAGAGATTAGGAGGCACTCACAGTAGGAGGGTGCAGTGTGCTTACTAGATACATGAGGACACTAAGGAACTAATTGGGCAAGGCTCCGACCAAGGACACATAGCATCTGGAATTTGGGGCAGGATACATCATGAAAAGCAATTCGTGCCTTTTTTTCTGCCTTACTTCTTACCCAAAGCTAATGCACAAACTTTAAAACCACTAAAAGAGTTTGCTGTGTGTCCTTGGTCACAGCTTTGTCCCTAATTTTCACAAGCCAAACAAAGTAAGTCGGGTGCACAGATGCTCCCTTTACATAGAGCTCCTATGATACGTCAGTGCCAGTGGTACAGCTATGAACTAACAGAGATTCCTGGCTTTCTCATGCTGAATGCCATAAATTTGGAGGGAGGAGACAGGATTACAGCGGAAACAAAGCAAAAACAATACCCAGCTGTGGATGTGACTGGTGATAGAAGCAAGGTCTGATGCTGTAAAGAGCAATATTGCATAGGAACCTGGAATGTCAGGTCCATGAATCAAAGCAAATTGGAAGTGGTCAAACAAGAGATGGCAAGAGTGAATGTCGACATTCTAGGAATCAGCGAACTGAAATGGACTGGAATGGGTGAATTTAACTCAGATGACCATTATATCTACTACTGCGGGCAGGAAACCCTCAGAAGAAATGGCGTGGCCATCATGGTCAACAAAAGAGCCCGAAATGCAGTACTTGGATGCAATCTCAAAAACGACAGAATGATCTCTGTTCATTTCCAAGGCAAACCATTCAATATTGCAGTAATCCAAGTCTGTGCCCCAACCAGTAACGCTGAAGAAGCTGAAGTTGAACGGTTCTATGAAGACCTACAAGATCTTTTAGAACTAACACCCCCAAAAGATGTCCTTTTCATGATAGGGGACTGGAATGCAAAAGTAGGAAGTCAAAAAACACCTGGAGTAATAGGCAAATTTGGCCTTGGAATACGGAATGAAGCAGGGCAAAGGCTAATATAGTTTTGCCAAGAGAACGCCCTGGTCATAGCAAACACCCTCTTCCAACAACACAAGAGAAGACTCTACACATGGACATCACCATATGGTCAACACCAAAATCAGATTGATTATATTCTTTGCAGCCAATGATGGAGAAGCTCTATACAGTCAGCAAAAACAAGACTGGGAGCTGACTGTGGCTCAGATCATGAACTGCTTATTGCCAAATTCAGACTTAAATTGAAGAAAGTAGGAAAAACCACTAGACTATTCAGGTATGACCTAAATCAAATCCCTTAAGATTATACAGTGGAAGTGAGAAATAGATTTAAGGGACTAGATCTTACAGAGTGCCTGATGAACTATGGACTGAGGTTCATGACATTGTACAGGAGACAGGGATCAAGACCATCCCCATAGAAAAGAAATGCAAAAAAGCAAAATGGCTGTCTGGGGAGGCCTTACAAATAGCTGTGAAAAGAAGAGAAGTGAAAAGCAAAGGAGAAAAGGAACGATATAAGCATCTGAATGCAGAGTTCCAAAGAATAGCAAGAAGAGATTAGAAAGCCTTCTTCAGCGATCAATGCAAAGAAACAGAGGAAAACAACAGAATGGGAAAGACTAGAGATCTCTTCAAGAAAATTAGAGATCCCAAGGGAACATTTCATGCAAAGATGGGCTCGATAAAGGACAGAAGTGGCATGGACCTAACAGAAGCAGAAGATATTAAGAAAAGGTGGCAAGAATACACAGAAGGACTATACAAAAAGGATCTTCATGACCAAGATAATCATGATGGTGTGATCACTGACCTAGAGCCAGACATCCTGGAATGTGAAGTCAAGTGGGCCTTAGAAAGCATCACTTACGAACAAAGCTGGTGGAGGTGATGGAATTCCAGTGGAGCTATTTCAAATCCTGACAGATGATGCTGTGAAAGTGCTGCACTCAATATGCCAGCAAATTTGGAAAACTCAGCAGTGGCCACAGGACTGGAAAAGGTCAGTTTTCATTCCAATCCCAAAGAAAGGCAATGCCAAAGAATGCTCAAACTACTGCACAATTGCACTCATCTCACACTCTAGTAAAATAATGCTCAAAATTCTCCAAACCAGGCTTCAGCAATATGTGAACCATGAACTTCCAGATGTTCAAGCTGGTTTTAGAAAAGGCAGAGGAACCAGAGATCAAATTGCCAACATCTACTGGATCATGGAAAAAGCAAGAGAGTTCCAGAAAAACATCTATTTCTGCTTTATTGACTATGTCATAGCCTTTGACTGTGTGGATCACAGTAAACTGTGGAAAATTCTGAAAGAGATGGGAATACCAGACCACCTGACCTGCCTCTTGAGAAACCTATATGCAGATCAGGAAGCAACAGTTAGAACTGGACATGGAACAACAGACTGGTTCCAAATAAGAAAAGGAGTACGTCAAGGCTGTATATTGTCACCCTGCTTATTTAACTTATATGCAGAGTACATCATGAGAAATGCTGGGCTGGAAGACACACAAGCTGGAATCAAGATTGCTGGGAGAAATAACCTCAGATATGCAGATGACACCACCCTTATGGCAGAAAGTGAAGAGGAACTAAAAAGGCTCTTGATGAAAGTGAAAGTGGAGAGTGAAAAAGTTGGCTTCAAGCCCAACATTCAGAAAACTAAGATCATGGCATCTGGTCCCATCACTTCATGGCAAATAGATGGGGAAACAGTGGAAACAGTGTCAGACTTTATTTTTTTGGGCTCCAAAACCACTGCAGATGGTGATTGCAGCCATGAAATTAAAAGACGCTTACTCCTTGGAAGGAAAGTTATGACCAACCTAGATAGCATATTCAAAAGCAGAGACATTACTTTGCCAACAAAGATTTGTCTAGTCAAGGCTAAGGTTTTTCCAGTGGTCATATATGGATGTGAGAGTTGGACTGTGAAGAAGGCTGAGCGCCGAAGAATTGATGCTTTTGAACTGTGTTGTTGGAGAAGATTCTTGAGAGTTCCTTGGACTGCAAGGAGATCCAACCAGTCCACGGTCTTTTTTCTCTCTTAGCCTCCTCCTCTATATTATTGAACACCTTGAAGGCTACTTCTAGAAGGTCTCTTTGGGGGTCTCAGGGCCCTTTTCTAGTTGTTGAAGCTTGTGTCTGATGTCAGGGGCAGACTGGCTGATGAATTGAACATGAAGGTAGAGTAACCCAGCAAGGGTGGTGATATCTAGGTTGGTATACTTCTGGACTGCCTCTGTGAGGCGTGCCAAGAGTAAGGCTGGATTTTCATCTGCCCCTTGGGTGATTTTCCTGACTTTATCATAATTGACATGGATATGAGTATTTTTCTGTACTAGAATGCAGGTAATCATATGATTGAGTCTCCTGATACCTGGGTCACCAAGCTGGTAAGTCCAGTGGGGATCTAACTGAGGCACCACCTCATCAGCAACTGGGCTATCCTGGTCTTGGTTATGTAAATGATCAGCACGGGCTTTCGCTGCTTGCCAGATATGGTCTTTTTCATCTGGGGTGAGAGTGACCTTTAGGATATAATAGACGTCACTCCATGTGAGGTTATAGGCCTGGGAGAGTCTCAGGAATTCTTTTCTGTATCTGGTAGGATTTTCAGAAAATGATCCTAACTTTTCTTCTATCTTGCTCATGTCTGACAATGAAAATGGCACATGGACTCGGGTGGGGCCCTCTGGTCCTGCCACCTCTCTCAGAGGAAACACGTGTTGGGTACATGACCTGTGTGGCAGTGGGGGAGGGAAGGGGGAAGGGGGAGTCGGGGAGATGGGGTAGTGGGGTCGAGGGGGAGTCAGGAGAGGTTTTGGGGTCAGTAGGTGAGTTGGATGAGGGGGAAGGAGAGGGTTGGTGGGGTGGTGGGTAGGGAGGGGGCTCGTCCGCGGGGTCAAATTCCAGGGGCGCGGAAGGTCGAGGTCAGCTGTTAGTTGAAGAAGAGCCCTTTTGCTTGGCAGGCAAGGTGCATAGAAGGACCTCGTGGGTGGAGCAGGCCTTGCATAGGGAGGGCCTGCTCCAAAGGGCCCGAAAGGCTTGGGCATATGGGGCCTCCGACCACTTGCCATTCCGTTTAAGGAAGTCGGTGAGATTTTGAAGAATGTTAAAGTCAAATGTGCCAACTTTAGGCCAGCGGTCTTGATTGTCAAATTGGTATTGAGGCCAGATCTGTATACAGAGTTGTTTTAAGTGGTTAGCTTTGAGTTCAGTGAGTAAGAGTGATTTGAGATTTTTGAGAACACAGGCCAGAGGGGAATCTTTTGGGACAGATTGGCCAGACCCCATAACTGAAAGGCAAGCAGAGGCTCCTATTCGTAGTCGCAGTAGGAGTTACGAGAAGGGAGCTCTGTACTAGATGGAGCGTCCCCCACCGTTGCCTACAGAGTGGCCCTAGGCTGGGGGTCCCCGGGACCTGGAGAGGACTGAGTTCTAGGCGCCTCTAGAACACCGTCCAGATCTTACCTTAATCTAGGGGCCTGCTTGAGAGGAGTGTTGCATGTAGAGTGGTCGAATGGCAAGAGTTCCCTATTCCAGAGGTCGTCAGAGAGAAAGAGAGGAAGAGGGTAGAGCCGAGGCCTGGGGGTACTCGAAGCACCAATAAAGCCTTAGCACAAGGCTTGTACCGCTCACGAAGGCACTAGCGTCCCCAAGGGGAACTTACAAGCCCCAGCAGAAAGTGAACTTTCTGGGGTGTTCACGCTCCCAGACTCCTGGAAAAGGGAAAACAATGAGAGGGAGGGAGAGAGAGAGAGAGATTGAGAGAGAGAGAGAGAGAGTGAGATGAGTGCTTCGCCCTCTCCCGGGTTCTGCACCAAGAATATAAGGTATAGTTTCCCCCGAGGCAGAAAAGGAGAGAGGACCTCAACGAAAGTAGGTTACTTTTATTCAGGCAAGGAGGGGCAACAGTCAGCCTAACGGCCAGGCTGAGCCTAAGAGGGATCAGGGAGGCTTCATATTTAAAGGGAGATTTGTGGCAGCCATAAGGGAAACATTAGTCAGGCGGGATGTTTTGAGTATTCTTTAGTTGAGATGGCATTTGTAGTTGGGCAGGGGGTGATAAGTCTTCTGGGCAGGGGGTGATAAGTATCTGGCAGATGTATGGGGTTGAAGGTTTCTGGACACGAGGTGATTAGTCCCAAATAGCTACAACCGGCCTGGAGCATCAGCTCAGGGCGGGACCTAAAGTTCGTTTTTTTTTCTCTGAAGTTAGATAATTCAGCAAGAGCCTTTGAGATTGTTGTTTTCTTTTCTAGGCCCCAAAACTCCTTTAACTCTGATTATCTCCCTTAGGCAGATCATTATGTATATTACTACAGTAACAAGAAGCAGCAAGTTAAAGAAGTAGATTCATTATAAATTCAAAATTAACCCTTTCAGTTTACAGGATCATGAGAGGGAGACCACAATACTGGTGAAAGTCCTGCCAGGTTTGAAACATCTGCAGAGTTTCTAGCAAAATCTCTTCTGCCCTGGCTTGCTTGTATTTTTCACAGATACTTAAAAATAGGAGAAGAGCTCTCTCAGTTCAGTTCAGTTCAGTCCAGTCGCTCAGTCGTGTCCGACTCTTTGCGACCCCATGAATCGCAGTGCGACAGGCCTCCCTGTCCATCACCATCTCCCGCAGTTCATCCAGACTCACGTCCATCGAATCAGTGATGCCATCCAGCCATCTCATCCTCTGTCGTCCCCTTCTTCTCCTGCCCCCAATCCCTCCCAGCATCAGAGTCTTTTCCAATGAGTCAACTCTTCGCATCAGGTGGCCAAAGTACTGGAGTTTCAGCTTTAGCATCATTCCTTCCAAAGAAATCCCAGGGCAGATCTCCTTCAGAATGGACTGGTTGGATCTCCTTGCAGTCCAAGGGACTCTCAAGAGTCTTCTCCAACACCACAGTTCAAAGCCATCAATTCTTCGGCGCTCAGCCTTCTTCACAGTCCAACTCTCACATCCATACATGACCACAGGAAAAACCATAGTCTTGACTAGGTGGACCTTTGTTGGCAAAGTAATGTCTCTGCTTTTGAATATGCTATCTAGGTTGGTCATAACTTTCCTTCCAAGGAGTAAGCGTCTTTTAATTTCATGGCTGCAGTCACCATCTGCAGTGATTTTGGAGCCCAAAAAAATAAAGTCTGACACTGTTTCCACTGTTTCCCCATCTATTTGCCATGAAGTGATGGGACTGGATGCCATGATCTTCGTTTTCTGAATGTTGAGCTTTAAGCCAACTTTTTCACTCTCCACTTTCACTTTAATCAAGAGCCTTTTTAGTTCCTTTTCACTTTCTGCCATAAGGGTGGTATCATCTGCATGTCTGAGGTTATTGAGATTTCTCCCAGCAATCTTGATTCCAGCTTGTGTGTCTTCCAGCCCAGCGTTTCTCATGATGTACTCTGCATATAAGTTAAATAAGCAGGGTGACAATACACAGCCTTGACGTACTCCTTTTCCTATTTGGAACCAGTCTGTTGTTCCATGTCCAGTTCTAACTGTTGCTTCCTGACCTGCATACAAATTTCTCAAGAGGCAGATCAGGTGGTCTGGTATTCCCATCTCTTTCAGAATTTTCCACAGTTTATTGTGATCCACACAGTCAAAGGCTTTGGCATAGTCAATAAAGCAGAAATAGATGTTTTTCTGGAACTCTCTTGCTTTTCCCATGATCCAGTAGATGTTGGCAATTTGATCTTTGGTTCCTCTGCCTTTTCTAAAACCAGCTTGAACATCTGGAAGTTCACGGTTCACATATTGCTGAAGCCTGGTTTGGAGAATTTTGAGCATTATTTTACTAGTGTGTGAGATGAGTGCAATTGTGCGGTAGTTTGAGCATTCTTTGGCATTGCCTTTCTTTGGGATTGGAATGAAAACTGACCTTTTCCAGTCCTGTGGCCACTGCTGAGTTTTCCAAATTTGCTGGCATATTGAGTGCAGCACTTTCACAGCATCATCTGTCAGGATTTGAAATAGCTCCACTGGAATTCCATCACCTCCACTAGCTTTGTTCATAGTGATGCTTTCTAAGGCCCACTTGACTTCACATTCCAGGATGCCCCAAATTCCATTCACCCAGATTCTCTGGGTCTCAGATGTAATGCAAGCTTTCAGCAATATGACCTTTGAGACTTAATCCCTTTAGTCACAAAATCTTCTTTCTAGAATTTTCTCTGGGTATTTGGGCCTGAGACAGTGCATCTATCACCAACATACAATCTTCATTGTCAATGGATTGAGATTCTCCCTGCCAAAATAGGATCTGCATTTGTCTCTGCAGTCTTCCCTTCAAACTACAATCCTTGCCAATCTCCAGTTGAATGCAGAGCCCTCTCCCCAATACCCGTGCATCAGGGTGAGCCCTTGCGGTTCTGCAGCACCAGCTTGTAGGCTCCAGGCGTGGCATTCAGTGACCCCTGGAGGCCTCCAACAACAATGGACAGCAGGTTGCTGCCTCCTTTCCTGCTCAGGATGTGAACAGTGCTCTCCTTGTCTGATGAGACCAGCCCTGGGGAGAGAGGACGGTGGTCACGTGCAGTGTGAAGGGGGCAAGCACGGTTCAGGACTATGTTGCCTGGGCTCTACCCAACTCTCCTGCAGGGAGTTCCCTGTTGGCAGGGAACTCCCTTTGCCCAATTCTCCCACCAAGCTCATCACTAAGCACAGACCTATGGGAAATGCTTCTTTGGGTCTCATCTCCTTGTCTACTACACATTCACTTGAAAGAAGTACAGAACAGTTGGCCACCTTCCTTAAAACCCTTCCTCATGCCTTCAGCCCTCATCATCCTGGGATAGAAAGAGTGGCAGGGGCATGTCACCCCCTGACATGATGTAATCCCTGTAGACAGGGGCCCAGAAACCCCAGTGCAGCAGCATCAGATGCGAGCGGATGCCTGGGAAAGCTGAGCAGAAGCCTGTGCCCTCTGTGCACAGGTTGGTAAAAGTTCCAGTGGCAAGGACCCCATGAGAGTGGAAGCCTGCGAGGTAGTTCCAGAAGGGATCCAGCTCGGCAGTCTAGACCAGCTGAAGGAACAGCAACCTGGTGAATCAGGGCTGCACCTTGTTCCACTGCTGGTCCACCTGCTGATTTTCTGTACGGACCTCTTCTGTGTCCCCTGAGCCCAAGTGCTATAAACCCCCATGTGAGTGTCCTGAGATTAGATACAGCCTATCTGAGGAGCCTAGTCCCCATCGCAGGCCGGGAGCAAAGGAGATGCTCTGGGAGACTGTAGAACAGAGGGAGAGAACAGACCCATGAATGGATGAAGCTGATACAGCCCACCAGGGAAGGAAGGCCTCCTGCCCAAGGCAGAGGTGAGACTCCTGGGAGGGTGACAGGGACCCAAGCCCCTGTCCTACATGAAACCCTGTCCCAGGCAGAGCCCATCCAGAATGAAGGAGCCACTTCAGGAGGGAGTGAGCATCTCTCCAAGGACTGTGACAGCTGGAGTTCTGTCCTGGGTGGAGGGCTGGACCCCTGAGTCGCTGTGACTCAGTGTAAGAGACCCCAGGGTGCTGAAGGTAGGGGCTGGGAGGAGGGGCATGAAATCTCTAGTGGTGCCCGAAGGTGTGGGTGGAGAAGGGCCAGGGAGCTGTCATGCCAAGTCTGTAGGACTTCCTGATACCAGGTCACAGCCTGCCCACAGCACTTCACACCTGCTCAGGCCTTGGTCTGTGTAGACACTGCTGCTCCGGGATAATGATATCTTACACAGAAAGCCGGCTCCTGGACTGATCTTCAGCATGAGGGGGAAGCAGTTGTACTTGGGGATATCCTGATTTTCCACCATTAGCTCTTAGGAAGCCCATAGGGTGCATTTGGAAAACTCCAGTGCTCAGAAGTAAGTCTCCTACTTTTGCTAGAAACTCTGCCACTAGGCAGTGGCTCATAGAGTCCCAGTGCACATGCTTGTAATGTGGAGTAGGCCCAGCAGAGCTGTCAGGACAAGGAGTGCTGCTTGCCCGCTTTCAAGCCAGCAGTCACTGTAGCTGCTGCTGACAGTGGGCCTTGAACTCAAGAAGGAGGAAATAGGTCACTGGTCACAGAGAGTGAGGATGCACATCAAAGGAATAATTGCAATGAGCCCAGCCTTTTATCTCCCCGTATGTAGAAAAACATGAAAATCATTAATTGGAAACGTCTGCTTTTTGACTGGCAATAATCTTTTGATGTTTTACTACATGTTTTTGTTTTTTTCCCCCTCAAAAACCCTAAGTCCTGACTCCTCCCATTTTACCTTATAGAACACCTTCTCAGAGATTCCTGAGAGGCTATCTCCTGCCTACAGTACTCAGCAATGTGTCAGAACAAAACCCCTGACAGCTTTTAGGTTGTGCACTTGTTTTCAGTAGACCGCAGAGACTCCCTGGCCCCCTATTCACTGCCATCCTAAGAACCCTGCAAGGCCTGTGAAGGCTCTGTAAAGGTTTGTGGATGTCTTGGAAATTCTCCTGGGAGGTGACACGAGTCCAGAATCTACGCGCCACAGTGCCCCCTGCAGGCCTCAGTCCAGGACTGCTGCTGCTGCTAAGTCACTTAAGTTGTGTCCGACTCTGTGCGACCCCATAGACGGCAGCCCAGCAGGCTCCCCCGTCCCTGGGATTCCCCAGGCAAGAACACTGGAGTGGGACAGTCCAGGACAGGGGAGTCAACGTGCATGCCATCATTCTCTCTGCTGGCCACACAGGGGGACTGCCCACCGGTGCTCTGCCGGTGTTGATGCCACAGGACTGCAGTGAAAGTGAAAATAAAGTCGCTCAGTCCTGTGGGCGCTTTGCAACCTCATGGGCCATACAGAGCATGGAATCGTCCAGGTCAGAACATTGTAGCGGGTAGTGGCTCCCTTCTCCAGGGGATCTTCCCAACCCAGGGATCAAACCCAGGTCTCCCACATCGCAGGCAGATTCTTACCAGTTGAGCCCCCCAGGAAACCCACAATTCTGAACTCTGTGCAGGTGAAATTTCTTCAAATAAGGCTCGGTTTCCCACAATTTCAACAGTGCCTTATTTGAGAAATCCTCTCAGAAGCACAGACAGGCTCAGAATGATTTTTCTGCCAGATGTGCAATCAACAGCCCCTCCAGGTGTGAAAGGAGAGCCAGATGCTGTCCTTAGAAGTCCCCAGAATGACCTGATCTCTCATGGAATCCACACAATGCAATGATGTATGTGGCAACATTTCCAGTTTACACATGAAGAAACTGAAGCTCAGAGAGCATGTGTAACTCACCCAAGGTCATACAGCTGCTATATTGCAGACCCTGTATTAGAACCTATGATGTCCACTCCTAGAGGTGTCACTGTATACATTCTTCTCTCCTGTGCCCAGAAAGGGGCACCTGTCCCTGCCTGGCTCCTCTCTGTGTCCTAACTGCCTTCCTCTTCCTGTCCCCACTAGAAAATTTACCATCACAGCTGCTTACATCCAAGGATTTAGTCTGTCTGGGATTCAGTAATGGACAAAGGTCAGTTCATTCAAATTCAGGGGCCTGCATCCCTAAGGACTTATCCTTGGGTCCAGGGTCAAGTGTACAAAATGCACATAAGGTTCCATGAGTCAGTGATCAGAGATTAAGAGATAGGTAGAAGAGGAGGAATCGGACTGTTTAGCAGATCCCTGGGGAAACTGAGATTCAGAATGAGCAAAGTTCTGTCTAAGGACACAGCATATCAAAGTTGGGGCAGGATACATCCTGAGAGCTCTCTGTTCTGATTCTAACCTCAGAGCTAATGCACACACTTTAAAATCAATAAAAGACCCTGCTCTATGTCCTTGATCACACTTTCTTTCCTTTTAGGGTACCAGTATCATCATCGGATGAAGTGTCAGCTAGATGCTCTCAGAAAATTTTGTTTTCATTGCAGATTCCTTCACCCCACTGTAAAACCTGTAAATTCCTTACAGATTTACACCTGGAAGATACATAACTTTGCTGCACTTCATGGCCTACTGGGTTCCTCAAATCCTGATTTTTTCATCAAGTCCTCATAGTGGCCTCACCTTACTGAAGTTGGAGAACTGTAGCCAGATAGAAGCAGACTCTTCCACTGGCCATAGAGTGGTGGAAACCTGCCTCCTGCTTCCCAGGCCAATATCCTGCTCACTGCACACAGGGTCACACTTCTCCATGGACTCCTGGGGACGATGGTCCTGACCACTCCCTAGCCAGCCCCTTACTCACTGAGATGGGGAAATAGTCCTTCGTGCACTACCATACAGCCCAGCGTTTTAGGAAAGCACTCTGCCTGCCCCGCTGCCGTGGCATGTCTCGATCCAGGTACCACCAGATCACACATACAGGATACTGATCATCCAGAATCTTGTGAACAGGAGGCCAATGAAAGCTACGTAGCAGATAATGTCTGGGAAGGGAAGCAGAAACCTTCAGTGGTAAGAGGTATGAAGGAACGAGCTATCCTCATCTACCCAGCATGAGGAGCACAGTCCAGTCCAGCCCTCACCCCTGAAGGAAGAGACCAGCTTCCCAAGGCTTCAGGAGGAGCAAATGCAGTCAACACCACCCGTGTCACATTGAGAGCCTGGATTTGAAACCAGTTGGCCTAATCAAACTGGCATTTTCCTACGGCACCAGATTGCTTACTCACTTGTGTCTTCCCCATCCACCTCCCTCTCTGTATTCACCAGCTGCTCAATAAATGCCTGATGGAGGTGTAACAGGATGAACTCTTTCTGGTATCCATTCTTTAGAACCCCAGAGAAAAGGCGTTCTTTCTACCCAGCCCATTTCCTGTCTACCCTCACCTCAACATAGATAAATCCCACCACATTCCCCCTTTAGTTAAAGTCCCCCCATGACTTCTCATAACTTTGAGGCTCAGCTCAAGCAGCTCAGCCTGAGCTCAAGCTCCCCACTGGTGGCCCAAACCCTCTCTTGTTCCAGTCTCACTCATCACATGCACCTCATGTTCCAGCTACACTAAGCTGCTCAGTTGATACAACTCCCAGGTTCTTTAGTTTTGCTGAGCTCTTTCCTTTGCTGCCAGGCCCTGTCCTGCTGAAGGAAGGAGGGAGGAAGAGAACAACTCATGCCTGGCCTGTTCATCAGGACTGCAGCAGGGCTAGAGACAGCCCCAGTGGGCAATTCCTCCAAGACTTATAATTCTGAGTCCCTTTCACAGACTAATCCCTGCTTTAACTCTGGGTCAGGTGGTCTGTGGGTCTGTCTTTAATCTCATACCAATGGAGCCTCACTGTTAGAGAATATTGTGTCCTCTCCATTCCATTCCCTCCATTCAACACCCTGTTCTTATGCTCTTAAAGAAGTTCATCCTCCACCTGTAGTCTATTTGAAAGTAGGGTAAACTGGGCCTGTCATTCATAGCCTACTTCCTGGAGAAGGGGACTTTTGACCCAGTCTGAATAGTGCATGTGTGGGTGTTAAGTTGCTTCAGTTGTGTCTGACTCTTTGCAACCGTTTGGGCTATAGCCAGCCAGGCTCCTCTGTCCATGGGATTCTCCAGGCAAGAATACTGGAGTGAGTTGCCATGCCCTCCTCCAGGGGATCTTCCCAACCCAGGGATCGAACCCACATCTCCTGTGGCTCCTGCATTACAGGCCGATTCTTTTGATGTTTAACTACATGTTTTTGTTTTTTTCCCCCTCAAAAACCTGTAAATCCTGACTCCTCCCATTTACCTTCTAGAACACTTCCTCAGAGATTCCTGAGAGGCTATCTCCTGCCTACAGTACTCAGTACTCAGTAGCTGAGCTACTGGGGAACCCCCGTCTGAATAGTAAAATGCATAAGCCAAAGTAGATTAGGGTTCACAAAGGCTGTTTCTGCAGAGCACATACAACATGCCAGGTGCTGGTGGTACAGCCGTGAACAACAGACAGGAAGCCCTGCCCTCGTGGTGTTGAATTCAGTGTTGTGCTTGGAGCACTTTGTTTTGTCATTTCAATTTTTATGATGGTAAAATATCTTTAACAAAATACTTGTTATTGAAATGAATCTTTGGTATTTTATTATTGTTTTAAAGTTTTATTAGATTATAATTCATTTACAATGTTGTATTAGTGTCAGGTGTATAGAGAGGTAAATCTGTTATACACATACATATGTCCACTCTTTTTTTTTCTTTTTTAATTTTTTTCCTATATAGACCATTACAGAGCACTGAGTAGAGAGCCCTGTGCTATACAGTAGGTTCTTATTGTCATCTATTGTATATACAGTTGTGTTATTTGCCAGTCTAAATCTCTCAATTTATCCTTCTCCCTTAGCCCCTGGTGGACTTCCCTGGTGGCTCAGATGGTAAAGCATCTGCCTACAGTGAGGGAGACCTGGGTTCAATCCCTGGGTCAGGAAGATCCTCTGGAGAAGGAAATGGCAACCCACTTCAGTATTCTTGCCTGGAAAATCCCATGGGCAGAGGAGCATAGTTACTTCACATTCCAGGATGTCTGGCTCTAGGTGAGTGATCACACCATCGTGATTATCTTGGTCATGAAGATCCTTTTTGTATAGTCCTTCTGTGTATTCTTGCCACCTTTTCTTAATATCTTCTGCTTCTGTTAGGTCCATGCCACTTCTGTCCTTTATCGAGCCCATCTTTGCATGAAATGGTCCCTTGGGATCTCTAATTTTCTTGAAGAGATCTCTAGTCTTCCCCATTCTGTTGTTTTCCTCTATTTCTTTGCATTGATCGCTGAGGAAGGCTTTCTCATCTCTTCTTGCTATTCTTTGGAACTCTGCATTCAGATGCTTATATCGTTCCTTTTCTCCTTTGCTTTTTGCTTCTCTTCTTTTCACAGCTATTTGTAAGGCCTCCCCAGACAGCCATTTTGCTCTTTTGAATTTCTTTTCTATGAGGATGGTCTTGATCCCTGTCTCCTGTACAATGTCACAAACCTCATTCCATAGTTCATCAGGCACTCTACCTATCAGATCTAGTCCCTTAAATCTATTTCTCACTTCCACTGTATAAACATAAGGGATTTGATTTAGCTCATACCTGAATGGTCTAGTGATTTTCCCTACTTTCTTCAATTTAAGTCTGAATTTGGCAATAAAGAGTTCATGATCTGAGCCACAGTCAGCTCCTGGTCTTGTTTTTGTTGACTGTATAGGGCTTCTCCATCATTGGCTGCAAAGAATATAATCAATCTGATTTTGGTGTTGACCATATGGTGATGTCCATGTGTAGAGTCTTCTCTTGTGTTGTTGGAAGAGGGTGTTTGCTATGACCAGTGCATTTTCTTGGCAAAACTATATTAGCCTTTGCCCTGCTTCATTCTGTATTCCAAGGCCAAATTTGCCTGTTACTCCAGGTGTTTCTTGACTTCCTACTTTTGCATTCCAGTCCCCTATCATGAAAAGGACATCTTTTTGGGGTGTTAGTTCTAAAAGGTCTTGTAGGTCTTCATAGAACCATTCAACTTCAGCTTTTTCAGCTTTACTGGTTGGGGCATAGACTTGGATTACTGTGATATTGAATGGTGCCTTGGAAACGAACAGAGATCATTCTGTCGTTTTTGAGATTGCATCCAAGTACTGTATACCCAAATCTAATTTGCTAACAGCTGCTCCCTGTCATCTGTCTCCCCCAACACCCCAACACAGAAGATCCCTAAATTACAGCTTGTCTCCCACAGATTGGACTTTGTCACTCCTCTGTGCCTGAAGCCCTCCTGGGGATCCTCTTTTCCTTGAGATAAGGGACAAGGTACAAGCTACTGTTCCTGGCATCAGAGGGTCTGGATGCCTTTCCTCAGCTGCCCTTCTTTGAGTTCCAGGCCCAAGGTTTCTTGACTCTCTGTCCTCCTCTAGACACTCCCAGGTCCCAGGCTGGGCTGAGGTGGTAATGGACAGTCAGACATCTCCTGTTGGCAAAGTTCCCCCAAGGCCATGTGTGCAAGATGTCCCTCATCCCAGGTGATCCCCAGGCACTGAGCTCAGCATCCACTGACCTGTATCTTTCCCCCATCAATGCACCATGTGCACCCAAAGTGGCAGGTGCCCATGGCCTCCCAAATCCATCTCAGCTTTCCTTACGCAGGGCCAAGTAAGAGAAGATCAACTGCAGGACCGCGAAGGTCTACAGCCTGCATTCCAGTGGCACAAACAAAGGTGCAAACTCCACCATGCTGATTCCTCTGCTTCCTCTGGAGGCTTCTCTGAGCTCTTCTGTGGTCTGAGACACTTGCTGCCAGAAGTTGCTAAGCATTTGTGTGAGGTGGGGTGTTTTTGTGGTGTGTCCAGCCAGCCCTAGAATCTCATTGCACCTACCCTGGCAGAGACCAGTATCCTAGGTGAAAACTTTTAACTCACCTGGCCTGGATAAACTTATTACAGAGATAGAGAAGTGCAATGGACTCTTCAGGCAATACTTTATCTACCAGATCACCTTTGTTCAAATCTCGGCAAGGGAAGCAGCAAGTGTAGGGCAATCTTGCCCTCTTCCCAGCTACTCAACTACTTGGCTAAGTTATTGTCTCCTTTCACCTGCCATGTTCATGGTTCCCCTTTACAAATAATCAGTACCAGCTCCCATATAAATATCTCTGGGCCCCACCATCTCCTCCATCTCCTGCCCTTTTCCTCAGTTTGCCTGGACAGCACAACTTAGGGAGGGCTGTCTGATTTCCACACCCTCTCCTGCCATTCTGTCCTCCCTCCTCTCGACTTCAGATGCCACTGTTCCATGGAACTGCCCTTGACAACTTCACCAGTGGTTTCCAAACTGCTAAATCCAATGGTCAGTTCTCAGCTCTGGTCTTGAACTTTCAGCAGCCTCAGTCACAGCTCTTCCCTCCCTCTTCTTGAAGTCACTTGGTCTGTGGACACCATACTCTCCTGGTTTCCCTCCTGCCCCTCTGGCTGCCCCTGGGTCTCCATGGTGGCTCTTACCCTTCACCAGACTAAGTGTTTCAGGGCCCCTCTGTCCCCTCAGTCCTTGGAACTCTCTCTTCTCTCTACCCTCTCTCCCGTAGAGACCTCATCCAGGCTCATGGCCTTGCAGTCTGTCTACAGGAAGAAAAATTCCAAACTGCATCTCCAGCCCTGACCTTCCTCTCTGCCCCATACTTAACTATGTAGGTGGGTAGTTGACAACCTCCTTCACAGCCTGGTTGGCACGTCCATCACAACCCATCTAAAACTGAACTTGACTTCCCCTCACCTGTCCATACTACAGTCTCCACATAGCCACAGAGCTTTCCAAAGTGGTCACACAGGGAATATCCTGGTCTTCCAGTGCCTAGGACTCTGCCTTTCATGGCTGACTGCCTAGGTGCCTTGAAATTTCATTGTGGTTACAGTGCTTTCCTAATGGATCTGAGTATTCTTGAAAATGTTTACAAGTCAGTTGAATATCATTTTATCACAAGTTCATGCTCTATTCTTTTGTTGATTTAAATATCTCTTGCGATGGAAAGCTGCTTTCCACCACCACAGCCAGCCACTTTGATGGACTCTGATGACAACATTCTTTCTGGTCCCTGTCCCTGTGCCCTTATTCCTCCCACAGACTCATAAGCTGGAGGGACTGCTGGGTCAAGGGGTAGGTATGTGATTGCACAAGCTAAAGAGCAGTAGTGCCAGGCTTTTGCACAAACCTGTAGTATCTATGTAGACTCTACATGGAATATGTGCAGTGTCCACAGATACATATCTTCTCTGGCTCTCTGTGTAGCCAGACATCTTATTTGCTGGTGTGTAGAATGATATCTGGGAGAAGGCAATGGCACCCCACTCCAGTACTCTTGCCTGGAAAATCCCATGGATGGAGGAGCCTGGTAGGCTGCAGTCCATGGGGTCGCTAAGAGTCAAACACGACTGAGCGACTTCACTTTCACTTTTCATTTTCATGCATTGGAGAAGGAAATGGCAACCCATTCCAGTGTTCTTGCCTGGAGAATCCCAGGGAAGGGGGAGCCTGGTGAGCTGCCGTCTATGGGGTCGCACAGAGTCGGACATGACTGAAGCGACTTAGCAGCAGCAGCAGAATGATATCTAGAAAGTGAAAGTTGCTCAGTCCTGTCTGACTCTTTGCAACCGTATGGACTGTATAGTTCATAGAATTCTCCAGGCCAGAACACTGGAGTGGGTAGCCTTTCCCTTTGCCATGGGAACTTCCCAACCCAGCGATCGAACCCTGGTCTCCCGCATTGCGGGCAGATTCTTTACCAGTTGAGCCACCAAGGAAGCCCAAATGGGAAGCCCAATCGATGTAGTAGGTGTTCAAGAAAATTGCTTCCTGTGGCGTTCAGCATGTCAGAGCAAGGTTTGACCGATCTCACCTGTGCTCCATTCTCCACTAAGAACCTGTACCAGGCAATGGAGTTGCAGCCACTGAAGTGAAAATTGGACTTAAAGAAGAACTCTCCTTAGGCTTATGCCTTATCCGCGACGGACAGCGCTGCAGAAGCAAGTCGGCTATGACGGACCTCGCAGAAGCATGGCCGAGAGGAGCTACCCGAAGGCCGAGGCCAGGGGCAGCGGCCGGGAGGAGCAACCCCACATCCAAGGAGCGCTGGCTGCGCGGGCGCAGGAGGGCTGAGAGGAGCCACTTCACGTTCGAGGTCAGGAGGGGCAGTGGTGAGGAAATACCCCTCGTCCAACGTAAGGAGCAGTGGCTGCGCTTTGCTGGAGTAGCCGTGAAGAGATAACCCACCGTCAAGGTAAGAGAAACCCAAGTAAGATGGTAGGTATTGCAAGAGGGTATCAGAGAGCAGACACACTGAAACCATAATCACAGAAAACTAGTCAATCTAATCACATGGACCACAGCCTTGTCTAATTCAATGAAACTAAGCCCTGCCTGTGAGGCCACCCAAGATGGGTGGGTCATGGTGGAGAGGTCTGACAGAATGTGGTCCACCGGAGAAGGGAATGGCAAACCACTTCAGCATTCTTGCCTTGAGAACCCCATGAACAGTATGAAAAGGCAAAATGATAGGATACTGAAAGAGGAACTCCCCAGGTCGGGAGGTGCCCAATATGCTGCTGGAGATCAGTGGAGAAATAACTCCAGAAAGAATGAAGGGATGGAGCCAAAGCAAAAACAATACCCAGTTGTGGATGTGACTGGTGATAGAAGCAAGGTCCGATGCAGTAAAGAGCAATATTGCATAGGAACCTGGAATGTCAGCTCCATGAATCAAGGCAAATTGGAAGGAATGATGCTAAAGCTGAAACTCCAGTACTTTGGCCAGCTCATGTGAAGAGTTGACTCATTGGAAAAGACTCTGATGTTGGTAGGGATTGGGGGCAGGAGGAGAAGGGGACGACAGAGGATGAGATGGCTGGATAGCATCACCGACTCGATGGATGTGAGTCTGAGTGAACTCCAGAGTTGATGATGGACAGGGAGGCCTGGCGTGCTGCGATTCATGGGGTCGCAAAGAGTGGGACACAACTGAGCGACTGAACTGAACTGAACTGAACTGAGAATGATATCAGGTTAAGGTATGGATTTCTATTTCCTCATCACAAATGGTGACCATGCAAATGATCATACAAATGGTGAACATTCATTGCATTTCCTCCTATTGGAAAATTTATGAGTAAGGAAGAGAGTGGAATTGTGCAGAGGGCAAACGTAAACCAAAGTGGCCCATCAGAATGGCCCTGATTTGGGCTAAAGTGACCGAGGCTGACATCCCGCCTGGATCTGTCTTAGAATCAGTTGACCCTGTGCAGGCAGCTCTGCAGCTGGGACCATCCCTCTTTCTTGAAGGTGCATCTGAGAGGCATTTTCCAGGGTCCTCCCTCAAGGCAGATTGGAAGAGCCCTGATGAGAGATGAGGCCAGTCCTGCATCGGTCGCTTTCCAGCTACGTGACTTCAGACACATGTGTGTGACTTCAGACACTTCCCTTCCCAGAGCTCTTCATCCTACCAGGTATCAGGGGCTAAGATGATGGCCCCGACTGACCAGTGTACAGTGCCCACAGTCCACCAGGGGTTCTGTGGCCTTCACCTCACAACCCCCTTTACAGGCCAACAACCAGGCAGCACCATACTTCCTGGGGCAGTGCGGCTCCTGTGTGGTCTGAGGACCTGCCTTGCCCACAAGCTGCCTGTTACTGGTTCCTGACAAGGTAAGTACAGAGATGAAGAGTAACTGCTTAGAAACCATAGAGAAATGTGGCACAGTAGTTCTATGTGTATTGAAACTAATAATTTAAAACTGGATTTAAACGGCTTGCCTTTGTTTTCATTTCTCGGGTAAATTATATTGTATTTTCAAGTGGATGGGCTTCCCTAGTGGCTCTGTGGTAAAGAATCCACCTGCCAATACAGGAGTCACAGGATCGATGCTAGGTCGGGAAGATCCCCTAGATAAGGATATGGCAACCGAGTTCAGTACTTTTGCCTGGGAAATCCCATAGATGGATGAGGATGATGGGCTACAATTCATGGGATCACAAAGAGTTAGACACAATTTGGCACCAAAACAACAACAAAAACAAAAATTAAAAATAGTTTAGTCCATGGTAGATTAGAAAAAAGAAATAGTACAAAAATCTGGACCTTTAACATAAAATATTGAGGTAATATTTCCCACTGCTGCTGCTGCTAAGTCGCTTCAGTTATGTCCTACTCTGTGCGACCCCAGAGACGGCAGCCCACCAGACTTCCCTGCCCCTGGGATTCTTCAGGCAAGAACACTGGAGTGGGTTGCCATTTCCTTCTCCAATATTTCCCATTAATCTAGGGTAATTCTAACAAGAATTTCTAACATTTTTAATACCTTTTGAGGGAGATGGCCCTTTTAATTCTTCATCATAGAGTACATCATGAGAAACACTGGGCTGGAGGAAGCACAAGCTGAAATTAAGATTGCTGGGAGAAATATCAATAACCTCAGATATGCAGATGACACCACCCTTATGGCAGAAAGTGAAGAGGAACTAAAAAGCCTCTTGATGAAAGTGAAAGAGGAGAGTGAAAAAGTTGGCTTAAAGCTCAACATTCAGAAAATGAAGATCATGTCATCTGGTCCCATCACTTCATGGCAAATAGATGGGGAAACAATGGAAACAGTGGCTGACTTTATTTTTCTGGGCTCCAAAATCACTGCAGATGGTGATTGCAGCCATGAAATTAAAAGACGCTTACTCCTTGGAAGGAAAGTTATGATCAACCTCAACAGCCTATTAAAAAGCAGAGACATTACTTGGTCAACAAAGGTCCGTCTAATCAAGGCTATGGATTTTCCAGTGGTCATATATGGATGTGAGAGTTGGACATAAAGAAAGCTGAGCACAGAAGAATTGATGCTTTTGAACTGTGGTGTTGGAGAAGACTCTTGAGAGTCCCTTGGACTGCAAGGAGATTCAACCAGTCCATCCTAAAGGAGATCAGTCCTGGATGTTCATTGGAAGGACTGATGTTGAAGCTGAAACCCCAATACTTTGGCCACCTTGTGCAAAGAGCTGACTCATTTGAAAAGACCCTGATGCTGGGAAAGATTGAGGGCAGGAGGAGAAGGGGACGACAGAGGATGAGATGGTTGGATGGCATCACTGACTTGATGGACATGGGTTTGGGTGGACTCCGGGAGTTGGTGATGGACAGGGAGCCCTGGCGTGCTGCGTTTCATGGGGTCACAGAGTTGGACACGACTGAGCTACTGAACTGAACTGAACTGAACATTGATATTTAATGATAAGACCAGGGTTTGATGCTGTTCTTGTTCAATTCAGGGCCCCTCATAAAATAGCTGAGAGAAGGAAACTTCTTGCCCATCTGTTTCTATTCATTCTCTCACTAAGGATGTAACTTGACAGACATGGCACCAGTTCAACTTGTAGAAGAAGGAAACTCTCAGGTCAGCTCTCTGGTAGAGTGTGAGAGAGAGATATGGAATCTAACAAAACTCCATATGTAGTTGGTGCTTGACACAGACCGTCTCAGATCTTTTAAAGCCATTTCCAAGCATTTATAAACAGAAAGGATGAGGAAGAGCTGGCATTGATTGGACCCTCAGTTATGGATGAATCATTTATAGGTGAAGATGAGAGGGGATAAATGTTGTGAGGGGACATGCAGCCAGCAGACAGTGTCATGTAGGTGGAAGTGTGTATCCAGCTGATGCCACTGGTATTTTCAATGTACAGTTTTTCCAAGATTGGGAAGACAGTAGGCAAGATGAGAGCAGAACACCTGGGCAGACAGGTTTCATATTGGAACCAGGGTTCTAGAAAGGTCTTTAACCTCTGATACGAACCTCATCTGTAAGAGAAGGTCACTGTTAGTCACACTGAGATACTCAGTGTAGCATCCACCCAGAGCCCAGCACACAGCAAGTTGCAGAGGCAGCTGACTCTGCCCTGCTGTGGGGTCACTAAGACAGAGGATCAGTCCAGCCTGAGGTATCCACTGCCCTTCTATCTGGTCCATGAGTGCTCCAGCTCAAGCACCTCCAAGGCCTCCTGGGGATGAATTTCTAACCCTTGGACAGGACAGTAGTCCCCTAGACAGCAAGCAGTAATTCTCAGGGACCCTGTCTGCACTGCCCAATCCCATCTCCATAGAAGTTTGCTGCACAAAGGCCTAGACCTTAGCCTTGTGTTCCCTAAACTTCACCTTGACCCTGACTCTTAGACGAAGTCTAACCCACATGTGCTCTGACCGCTCCCTCCTCTCTGCCTTTGCTCTCTCACAACTCCCACACTCCCACCTCCCCCATCTTCTGACCCTAGCAAAGTCCATTCCACATGAGAGGGTGAGACTTGGCCAGCCCACGTGGTAGCTGACAGATCTGTGCTGACTGACCCCTTGTCAACTATCACTTCATTACCATCCAGTACTGTCACCAGGTTAGGCCCCAGCAGGTAGCAGGTGCTGTGTAGTGTTGGACCCTTGCTGTGCAGCTCCTGGCTCTCTGTATTCATGGGGATGCTGACTGTTTAACAAACACTCCAGTATCAGTGCTTAACACATTAAACCATATTTTTGTTCACATAAACTCCAGCACCTCCCTCCATCCTCCCTAATGCCAGCCCTGCCTTTTGGAGGAGCCCCTCCTCTGGGGAGGTGCTCAGCAGATCTCCAAGTGTTGGTCTCTGGGGACGTTGTACTTGAGCTTGTGGGTTTCGAAGAGATTTTCCAGCTCCTTTATGTAGCGCTGGTGAAGCCTGTCCACCTCCTCCTGGGAGGGATGAGGTGTCTTCTGCACTTCGATGGGTTTCCCCACTGCAAGACACAGAGGTGAGTGGTGATACAGAGTAGGAACCACTGAAGGTGCAGGGATCTTGGTGTTCCCCCTAGAATGGTCATCTGAGCAGGTAAGCACTCTAACTCCCTCCCTTTCAATTCTATTTTGTGTTATAGATTCTAAGATGTTGGGTCAACTTCAAGATTCTGATATATTAACAATACAGCCAGCTGGCATTTGCATGCATTATCTCTTATGTTATCCTAACAATCCTATGGGGATATAACCTGGTACTATTCCTGTTTGACTCCTGAGGAAATGAGGCCCAGGAAGGTTAAATAGCTTGTTCAAGGTCACATAGCCAGGAAAAATCAGTACCAGTAAACACTGGGGATGTGCGCTTAGCCTCAGGGAAAGTTGAATCTGGGATTCTCAGATGCCATGACTGGAAGAGCTTGTATCTATGGGAGAAGGTGGATCAGAAAGCAGCTGCCATGTCTTCTCTTGGGAATGGTTTAGTGGAGCAGCACTATAAACATTCATGAATATGCACCACACAACACAAAGAAAATTTGATAGAGGGGGTTGCCTGTACTCGACAAAGAAATGACTGGGTGATGGAGATGAACAGCTCTATTAGTACTGCCTTTGGGAACTAGTTGGAATTCAAGAAGAAAGCAAATAGTTGAAAGATGGTGCTAAGTCTATGGAATAAAGCCCATGCCCATTATTTACAAGGAAATCCCTCTGGCTCTCCTTCAGAGACTGCTGATTGCTCCTTTACACACAATTCTAACAGACCTGCAAAGGCCTTGTATCCACTTTTTCCAATTACTGTCATTAGACCCTGTGGTCAGAATTATACCCTCCTTCTCTTGCATAATAAAAAGTCAAATACCCTTATCAAACCTCGACTTTGTTACCAAGGGCAGGCTGATCCCTTGGAAGTGATTTACCTTCTGTGGGTCTATGTTTGCAATGAATAAAATGGGGATGAGAGTCCCTCCTCACAAGTTGTTGGGAAAACTACGCCGCTGCATGTAAGGAGCCAGTGCGGTGCCTGACACAGGCAGGGGCACAGTGATCAGTAGAGGCTACTGGCCGTTGTGCCCCTGTTACTCTTCTCATTCTGGACTGCCTTTCATAAGGTTACTTGCCGGTGTGTCTGTTTCACACACCAGAAAGCGTGCTCCACAAAGTCAAGGGTGTACTGCTCTATGTCCAGGTCTCCTTGCTGCACAAGCCCAGGCCTCTTACTCTATAGCCCTTCCCCTCCCAGCCCGCGTCTAGGCTCACCCACAGTGGTGATGGGTCGGCGGTAGGGCATAAGACCAAAGCTGTACTGGAAGACTCCACGGCCATAGAAGAGAGGGATGGAGCATCTAGTGCTCTTGTGAAGTCGGTCCTGAAACCACCGCAACCAGGTGCCAGGAGAGTTCTCAACCTGGTCATAGATGTCATTCTCCCCAAAGGAGAAGATCGGCACCAGATCTGCCCTAGAGGGAGACAGGAGAGAGGGCGTGTGGAGGGGCAAGAAGGCACAAGCTGGTCACCTAGCTTCCTGAAGGGACCTAGTGAGCAGGAACTGGAACAGAGGACAGAGCCCTGGGGCAAAAGTAGGAGGCCTCGGGTGTCTCCTGGACCTGCCAGGGCTTCTTTTATAACTTCAAGCAGCTCATGCCTCTTCTCAGGGTCAAGGACTGGCACTTGGATTGTTACTGAGTCCATGCTTGCTCTGCTTGTCACAAGATAGGCTAGTGAATCTTAGGCAAAGTGTTGGGACGAGGAAGGGACTTTATTTGGAGTGGCTGACCAAGAAGATGGCAGGCTAGTGCCTCCAAATAACCATGCTAAAGGGCCAGGTTGCCAAGTTCTTTATGGATCATAGATTGGGATATAGGTGAGGAAACTAACTAAGCAGACTATTTGATCCTTGCAAATGCCCCCTAGAATGAGGAGCCTCGGGCAGGAGAATGTGTTAGTTTCACTTCCTTACATCCTTTACAGGAGGGCAACTCAGGTTATCTTCCTTAGGCAGCTCATTCATTATGTCTTCCTACATTAACAAAAGCTGCAGATGAGGGTTAAAGTCACAAAAGCAGGTCCAGCACAAATTCAAGATTAACCCTTTCTGGTTACAGGATCATAAGACAAACCAGAGTACTGTTGAGAGTCCTTCCAGATATAAAACATCTGCAGGCATTCTGGGAAAATCTCTTCCAGCTAGCTTTGTATTCTTCACATATGTTTAAAGATAGGAGAATAGCTTTAAGTTATGTCCCAAGCTCCATTCTCCCAGAGTTCCTAGATCTCTGATGTAATGCAAGGTTTCAGCAATATGATCTTTGAGATGTAATCTCTTTAGTTACAAAATCTTCCTTCTAGAATCTCTGGGTATGTGGGCCTGAGACAGTGCATCTATCACCAACATACAATCTTCATTATTAATGAAAGGAGACTCTGCCAGCCAAAATAGGATCTCCATTTGCCTCTGCAGTCTTCCCTCTAAACTACAATCCTTGCCAATCTCCAGTTGAACGCAGAGCCCTCTCCCCAGTACCCGTGCATCAGGGCGAGCCTGATGAAGCCCTTGCGGTTCCGCAGCACCAGCTTGTAGACTCCAGGCCTGGCAGTCAGTGACTCCTGGACACCCCCAACAACGATGCACAGCAGGTTGCCGCCTCTTTTCCTGCTCAGAATGTGAACAACACTCTCCTCCTCTGATGAGACCAGCCCTGGGGAGAGAGGAAAGCGGTCACGTACAGTGTGAAGGGGGCAAGCATGGTTCGGGAGTATGTGACTTAGGCTATCCCCCACTCCTCAGCTGGGAGTCCCCTGATGACAGGCACTGATCACTACCCCTTTTCCCAATACTCCCACCGAGGTCACCACTGAGCACAGAGCTGCGGGTAATGCTACTTTGGGTCTCATCTCCTTGTCTACTACACATTCACTTGGAAGAAGTACAGGACAATTGGCCGTCCTCCTTAAAAATGCCTCCTCATGTCTTGAGCCCCTATCGTCCTGGGATAGAAAGAGAGGAAAAATTCACCTGCAGCCATGATGTAATCCCTGAAGACAGGGACCCAGAAACAGCAGTACATCAACATCAGATGTGAGCGGATGCCTGGGAAAACAGAGGAGAAGCCAGTGCCCTCAGTGCCCAGGTTGGCAAAAGCTCCGGTGGAGAGGATCCCATGAGGGTGGAAGCCAGCGAGGTAGTTTCGGGAGGGGTCCAGTTCGGCAGTCTTGACCAGCTGCAGGGACAGCAATCTGGTGAATCAGGGCTGCACCCACTCCCCCCCAAACCCCACTCCGATTTCCCTGCTGAGTTTCTGTGCTGACCTCTTCTATGTGTCCCCTGTGCCCAAGTGCTATCACACCCCATTTGAGTGTCCTGTGGTGAGAGATGGCCCGTCTGAGGGTCCTTGTCCCTGGTGCAAGCATGAAGCAGAGGAGATACTCAGGGAGACTATGGAATGAAGACGGAGAACACAGTGCCACGAATGGATGACGCCAGTGCCGCCTGCTTGGGAAGGAAGAACTGTGCCCAAGGCAGAGGTAGGACTCCTGGGAAGAAGACTGGAGACAAGCCATTGCCCCATGTGAAGGCAGACCTTGTCCCAGGCAGAGCCTGACCAGAATGAAGGAGTCATCATGGGAGGGAGTGAGCCTCTCACCAAGATTTGTGGTATCTAGAGTTCTGTCCCGGGTAAAGAACTGGACTGCTGAGTCCCTGTGACTCAGTGTAAGAGACCCCAGGATGCTGAAGGTAGAGGTTGGGAGGAGTCTCTAGTGATGAAGTCTCTAGTGATGCCTGCAGGTGTGGGTGGAGAGGGGTCAGGGAGGTGTCCTGCCAAGTCTGCAGCACTCCCTGACACCAGGTCACAGCCTGCCCACAGCACTGCACCCCTGCTCAGGGCTTGGCCTGTGTAGACACTGCTGTTCCTGGATAATGATATATTACACAGAAACCCTGCTCTTGAAATGATCTTCAGGATGAGGGGGAATCAGTTGTCCTCTGGGAACACTGCCTGATTCTCCACCAATACCTCTTTAGGAAACCCATAAGATGCATTTAGAAAGCTCCAGTGCTCAGATTAGTCTCCTCAATTCTCTAGAAACTCTACCATTAGGCTCTAGCTCATAGAATCACAGCGCAAAGGACTGTGAGTGGAGTCCCCCAGCAGAATTGTCAGCACAAGGAGTGTGGCTTGCCTGCCTTCAAGTCAGCAACCACTGCAGCTGCCACTGACAATGGGCCTTGAAAGGAATTCAGGATGGAGGAAAGCAGGATACTGGTCACAGAGAGTGAGGATGCACATCACAGGAAATACTGCAGTGAGCCCAGATTTTGTATCTCCCCATATGTAGAAAAGCATGAAAATCATTAACTGGAGACGTCTGCTTTTTGACTGGCAGTAATCTTTTGATGTTTAGCTACATGGCTGGTTTGGTTTTGTTTTTTCCAACAAAGTCCTGTAAGTACTGACTTCTCCCTTCCCTTTTAGAACAGCTCCTCAGAGATTTCTGAGAGGCTATCTCTGAATACAATCCTCAGTAAGGCCTCAGAACAAAACACCCGACAACTCTAAGACTGTACTCTTGTTTCCAGTAGAGACTCCCTGAACCCCCTATCCACGGCCACCGAAGATCCCTGCAGGGCCTGCTCTGTTAAGGTGTGTGGATGACTTGGAAGTTGTCCTGGGAGGTGACAAGAGTCCAGACTCTGTGAGCCACAGCGCCTCTTGCAGGCCTCAGTCCAGGACTGAGGGACAGTCCAGGACAGGGAGGTGAAAGAGCGTGTCATCTCTCCCTCTGCTGGCCGCTCGGTGGTACTGCCCGCCGTCTGCATCTGTTGTTGCCAGCGGACTGCAGGGGCCTACAATCCTGAACCCTGTGCTCATGAAATTTCTACAAATATGTTTCACACAATGTCAATAGTGTCCTATGCGAGAAATACTCTGGAGGAGAAACCTGGATACAGGAGGGACAGAGCAGACACAGATAAGACCAGCACAGAGACGCTCAGCAGAGTTTTTCTGCCAGATATGCAAAAGACAACAGTTCCAGGGGTGATAGGAGAGCCAGATGCTGTCCTCAGAAGCCCCAGGATCACCTGATGTCTCATGGAATCCACACAACCCAATGACGTATGTGGCAGCATCTCCACTTTACACATGAAGAAACTGAAGCTCAGAGAGCACGTGTAACTCACCTAAGGTCACACAACTGACATGTTGCAGACCCGTATTACAACCTATGATGTCCACTCCTAGAGGTGTCACTGTATACACTCTTCTCTCCTGTGTCCAGAGGGCCACCTGTCCCTGCCTGGCACCTCTCTGTGTCCACATTGCCTTCCTCTTCCTGTTCCCACTAGATAATTAACCATCACAACCACTTACATCCAAGGGTTTAGCCTGTCTGGGATTCAGAAATGGAGCAAAAGTCAGTTCACTAAAGTTCAGGGGCCTGCATCCCTAAGGACTAATCCCTGGGTCCAGGGTCCAGTGTACAAAATGGACATGAGGTACCATGAGCCAGAGATCAGAGATTAAGAGATAGACAGAAGAGGAGGAACTGGACTGTTTAGAGGATCCCTGGGGAAACTGAGATTCAGAATGAGCAAAGCTCTGTCCAAGGACACATAACATATCAAACACACAGGGGCAGGATACACCCTGAGGGCTCTCTGCTCTGTTTCTATTCTCAGAGGCAATGCACACACTTTAAAAGCAGTAAAAGAACCTGCTCTATATCCTCAGTCACACCTTCTTCCCTATCAGGGTATCAGTATCATCATCTGATAAAGTGTCAGCCAGATGCTCTGAAAGCTTGTTTTCATTACAGATTCCTTCACACCAAACTCAGACTGTTGAGGGATTTACACCTGTCAGATACATAAGTGTGCCGCACTACATGGCCTACTGGGTTCCTCAAATCCTGTTCATTCATCAGTCCTCATAGTGGCCTCACCTCACTGAAGTCGGACAACCATAATCAGACAGAAACTGACTCTTCCTCTAGCCACATAGAGGTGACAGCCCATCACCTGTCTCCCAGCCCAGTATTCTGCTCATTGCACACAGGGTCACACTTCCACATGGACACGTGGGGACGATGGTCCTAACCACTCCCTAGTCAGCCCTTTACTCACCGAGATGGGGAAATAGTCCTTCATGTACTTCCATACGGTCCCACGTCTTAGGAAATCACTCTGCCTGCCCCCCTGCCGTGGCGTGTCTCGATCCAGGTACCACCAGATTGCATACAGGATACTGATCATCCAGAATCTTGTGAACAGGAGGCCAATGAAGACTACGTAGCAGACCAAGTCTGGGAAGGGAAGCAGGAACCATTAGTGGTCAGAGGTATGAAGGAATGAGCTCTCCCCATACACCCAGCTCTAGCAACACTGTCCATTCCAGCCCTTCTCCCAGGAGGAAGAGACCAGCTTCCCAAGGTTTCGAGGAGGAGAGAATGCTGTCAACACCACCCGTGTCACACTGAGAGCCTGGATTTGAAACCAGTTGGCCTAATTTCAAACTCGCATTGTTCCACTGCACCAGATCGCTTACTCATTTGAGTCTTCCCCCTCCACCTCATTTTCTCTCTGTATTCACCAGGTGCTCAATAAAGGCCTAACAGAGATGTGACTGGATGAACTCTTTCCGGTACTCAATATTTAGAACCCCAGAGAAAAGGTATTCTCTCTACCCAGCCCACTTCCTGTCTACCTCCAGCCCATCTTTCTATAGATAAATCCCACTACATTCCCCCTCTAGTTAAAGTCCCCCCATGACTTCTCATAACGTTGACGGTCAGCTCAAGCAGCTCAGCCTGAGCTCAAGCTCTCCACTGGTGGCCCAAACCCTCTCTTGTTCCAGTCTCACTCATCATATGCACCTCATGTTCCAGCTACACTAAGCCGCTCAGCTGATACAACTCCCAAGTTCTTTAGTTTTACTGAGCTCTTTCCTTTGCTGCCAGGCCCTGTCCTGCTGAAGGAAGGAGGGAGGAAGAGGGCAACTCATGCCTGGTCTGTTCATCAGGACTGCAGCAGGACTAGAGACAGCCCCAGTGAGCAATTCCTCCTAGACTTATGATTCTGAGTCCCTTCACAGGCTAATCCTGGTTTTGACTCCGGGTCAGGCGGTCTTTGGGACTGTCTTTAATCTGATGCTAATTGAGCCTCACTGTTAGAGAATATTGTGTCCTCTCCATTCCACTCCCTCCACTGAACACCGTTTGCTCATACTCATAAAGAAGTCCATTCCACACCTGTAGTCTACTTGAAAGTAGGGTAAACCAGGACTATCATTCATGTCCAACTTCCTGGAGGAGGGGACTTTTGACCCAGTCTGAATAGTGCATTTGTGGATGCTAAGTTGCTTCAGTTGTGTCTGACTCTTTGCAACCCTGTGGACTGTAGCCCTCCAGGCTCCACTGTCCATGGGATTCTCCAGGCAAGAATACTGGAGTTAGTTGCCATTCTCTGGGATCAAACCAGCATCTCCTGTAGCTTCTGCATTGCAGGCAGTTTCTTTACTGCTGAGACACTGGGGAAGCCCAGTCTGAGTACTAGCAAAATGCATAAATCAAAGTAGTTTGGGGCTCACAGAGGCTCGCTTTCTTCAGAGCATCTCCAACCTGTCAGGTGCTGGTGGTTAAGCCGTGAACAACGGACAGGAATTCCTGCCCTCCTAGTGCTGGCTTCAGGGTTGTGTTTGGAGCACTTTGTTTTGTCCTTTCAATATTAATGATGGTAAAATATGTTTACCATATACTAGTCATCAAAATGACTCTTTGGTAGTTCATTATTTTTTTTTTAAGTTTTCATTCAGTTCAGTTCAGTTCAGTCTCTCAGTTGTGTCCAACTCTTTGCGACCCCATGAATCGCAGCACACCAGGCCTCCCTGCCCATCACCAACTCCTGGAGTTCACTCAAACTCATGTCCATCGAGTCAGTGATGCCATCCAGCCATCTCATCCTCTGTCATCCCCTTCTCCTCCTGCCTCCAATTCCTCCCAGCATCAGAATCTTGCATCAGTCCTTCCAATGAACACCCAGGACTGATCTCCTTTAGGATGGACTGGTTGGATCTCCTTGCAGTCCAAGAGACTCTCAAGAGTCTTCTCCAACACCACAGTTCAAAAGCATCATTTCTTTGGTTCTCAGCTTTCTTCACAGTCCAACTCAAACATCCATACATGACCACTGGAAAAACTATAGCCTTGACTAGATGGACCTTTGTTGGAAAAGTAATGTCTCTGCTTTTTAGAGTATAGTTTATTTACATGTTGTATTAGTTTCAGTTGTATAGGAAAGTAAACCTGTTAAACCCATACACATATTGACTCTGGGTTTTTTTGAATTTATTCCTTTCCTATACAGATCATTACAGAGCACTGAGTAGAGATCCCTGCGCTTACAGCAGATTCTTATTGTTATCTATTGTATATACAGTAGTGTTGTGAATCTAAATCTCCCAATTTATCCTTCCCCCCTATCCCCTGGTAACCACAGGTTTTTTTCTACTTCTGTTTTGTAAATAACTAAATCTGTACCTCTTTTTGATTCTGCATATAAGTGATACCATGTGATATTTGTCTTTCTTTGGCTATCTTCACTCAGTTTGACAATCTCTAGGTTCATACATGTTACTGAAAATGACGTTCATATGTTCCTTTTTATGACTGAGTAATATTCCATTGCCTGTATTATGGCATCTTCTTTATGCATTACTCTAATGGATATTTCGGTGCCTTCCATGTCCTAGCTATTGTAAATGTGCTATTATGAACATCGGGGAGATTCTATCCTTCCAAATTATGGGCTCATGACAGAGGCCTTATGGAGAACAGTATAGAAATTTCTTATAAAACTATTAGAATACAATAGGACCCAGAAATCCCCCTCCTGGAAATATATGTGAAATGATTTTTGAGAATCAATTTGGTGTAATTAAATTAATTCACATTGTTGTGTAACTATATCAACCTTCATCTCAGAACTCTTCATCTTCCTAAACTGAACCTCTGTACCCACGAAATTAGAACTTCTATTCAAGTCAAGAGAATATAACCTAGTTGTTAATGGCAGTTCATTGTAGGGTAGGATTTGGGGGAAATCTTTGACTTTTAGAGCACACATTTTGTTTTGATGTGTTAAAATAGCATGCATTTGTTTTTCAGACATAAAAAAGAATTTTAAAATGTGGGCATTTCTTCTTGATCAGAAAGACACCCCCCTGCCCCCACCCCATCTAAACATCTCCCTCACTCTGGCCTCTCCTTTAAGTACTGTCAGCAGGCAAAATCCTAACTTGGGTGTATTTTCAGCCCCTAAAGAAAGAAAACACCTTCTTTCCCCTCATAACACCAAGAAGAAAAGATGCAAAACCCCACTTTACTGAGACCCAGAGAGGGTCTTCAGGTGGGCTAACCTCACACAGAAAGCTAGTGGGATGAGTGGTGGTTTCAATTCTACTATCATGTCCGTATCATGATCCCAACATTCATTCATTCAACAAGCATTTAACAACATCAACTCTTCTAGGAGATGGAGATGCAGATGAGAACAAGACCAACTATCTGAAAGGAGCTTACCTTCCTGCGTGAGTGTGTGAATTCTAGAGAAGAGGAAAGAAACAGATTAAACAAGTAACCCACTGGAAAGTACTTGTTGCTGGGGCCTGAGTCCTGAGTAACAGGTCCCGGTTGACCTTTCTGGCCACATCTTTGCCCCTCCCCAAAGAACTGCACTAGGCCAGCATGAACCATCTGCTCATATGTGCAATATTTACTTACCTCCTGGGAAAACTTACTTTCCTGATGGCCTGTACATTTTGCCTTGTAGATTCATCTCCTAATATCTTTGGAAAAGAGCCCCTTCTCTCCACCCACTGCCAGCTTCCCTAGACCAGGATAAGTAATCTTTTAAAGAGTCAAATTGTAAGCATTTCAGACACTGGGGCTCAAGAGGCAATGTGGAGGATATTGCATAGGCACAAAATCATTTAAAATGCAAAAGCCTGGAGAAGGAATTGGCAACCCACTCCAGTGTTCTTGCCTGGAGAATCCCAGGGATGGGGGAGCCTGGTGGGCTGCCGTCTCTGGGGTCGCACAGAGTCGGACACGACTGAGGCGACTTAGCAGCAGCAACAGCAGCAGCAGCATATTCAGAAAAATATAGTATATCCTATAAAACTAATGATGATCAAAACAGCCTTGCCAAGTACAGTCTTAAGGGATTAAACCTTAGTCTATATTAGATATTTTCTCTGACTGGTTTGTTTAACAGAATTTTTGGTATCTCTTTAAAACACTATAAAATAATCTCGTGTGACTATTTTTGCATTGATTTTATAAATTTTATTGCTGCTGTCTTAAAAATCAGTGACAATACTAGTTCCTTTTTGTCTTGAGAGCTCCTTAAAATCTCAATACGCTTATTGAAAATCTCACTAAAGACATCCCTGATGGTCCAGTGGTTAATACTCTGTGTTTCCAACTTCAGGGAGCCTGGGTTGATCCATGGCTGGGAAACCCACATGCCATAAGGTACGGCCAAAAAAAAAAAGAAAGAAAACAACTAAAGAAAAAATAAAGTGGAACATGAATTTCTTGATTTTCATCATTCAAAGTCAATCAAAATGGTCACAAGAAAATGAGATGGTCTGTTTGGTCTGTGTGTCTGTTTGGCTGTGGTAAGATCCAAGGAAGTACCTAAAGGTCTTAGGTACTTAGGCTCATTTTCAACTGTAATAATTTAATGATTATCTCTATGGTAGTCTCAAAAAAAATGGATACATCATTAAATAGACGAATGTTTCCACATAAAAAAAATAAATAAAAAATAAAATGCAAAAGCCATACTTCACTCATGGGCTGTACAAACACAAAAACAATCAGGGGGCTAGTTTTCAATCATGGGTCTATGAGGTGACATCTGATGTAGATTGTGACCTTGTAATTAAGCAAGACCTATGCAGCTTCCCTGGGAAAGATCCCTCATGTCCTCTGCCTACCTCTTATTTGTAGAAAATCCTCAGCTTCCTAAGCCTTCACCAAATTTCAAAAATAAAGTTATAAAGAGAAATCATAAACACAGAAAGAAAACAGTCCCAATCAAGAAAATAAATAACATTTAACCATTCCACAAATTCAAAGATTTTTAGTTTGTTCCCAAGAACCATAGATAATATTGAGACTCATCATTGAGCGCTTTTGAAGATATTGAACTCCCAGCAGGTGGAAGAAGTTGCTCACCAGCCCATAGACCTCAGACCAGGGAAAACCAGAAGGCTGATGATGGTGACTCCAAGTTACCTCACCACCAAGCAATCAGACGATTCTCTAGGAGTTGATCATGCACCCAGCATCTCTAGTTCACCCAGTCTTTAGACACGGTTCCCTGGTAATCAAAGAGTTTTCAGGCATTTTGAGCCTTAACTCTCTGGACTCCTTGACTGGCTCCTGTAATAAAGCCTACACTTTTTTCATCACAACCCAGTGCCAGTATAGGGGCTTTACTGTGTTTACTGCTTGTTCCCACAAGCAGACCCAATCGGATTTGCTAACAGCTGCTCCCAGTCATCTGTCTCCCCCAACACCCCAACACAGAAGATCCGAAAATTACAGCTTGTCTCCCACAGATTGGACTTTGTCACTCCTGTACCTAAAGTTCTCCTGGGGATCCCATTTGTCCTTGAGATAAGGGTCAAGGTACAAGCTACTGTTCCTGGCATCAGAGGGTCTGGATGCCTTTTCTCAGCTGCAATCCTTCTAGCTCCAGGCCCAAGGTTACTTGACTCTCTGTCCTCCTCTGGGAACTCCCAGGTCCCAGGCTGAGCTGAGGTGGGCAGACGGTCAGACACATTCCCGTTCGCAAATCTCCCTCAGGTCGTGTGAGCAAGATGTCCCTCATCCCAGGTGATCCCCAGGCACTGAGCTCAGCATCCACCTTAGGACCTGTATCTTTCCCCCATCAATGAACCATGTGCACCCAAAGTGGCAGGTGCCCATGGCCTCCCAAATCCATCTCAGCTTTCCTTACACAGGGCCAAGTAAGAGAAGATCAACTGCAGGACCGCGAAGGTCTGCAGTCTGCGTTCCAGTGGCACAGACAGAGGTGCAAACTCCACCATGCTGATTCCTCTGCTTCCTCTGGAGGCTTCTCTGAGCTCTGCTGTGGTCTGAGACACCTGCTGGTTTTTGTTGCTGCCAGAGCTTGTTCAGCATTTGTGGGAGTGTGGGTGATCGGGGGTGGATTTCCAGCCAGCCATAGAATCTCATTGCACCTACCCTGGCAGGGAGCAGTATCCTAGGTGAAATATTCAAAATCACCTGGCCTCATTAAACTTACTACAGAGAAAGAGAAGTGCAGTGGACTCTTCAGGCAATACATTATCTGCCAGATCACCTTTGCTCAAATCTTGCCCATTACTAGGCAATTGAAGCAGCAAGTATAGGGCAAGCCCACACTCTTTACACTTACACAACTATTTGGCTGCAGTAATTGTCTCTGTTCACCTGCCAGGTCCATGGTTCCCCTTTACAAATAAGAACTATGAGGTCCCATATAAATATCTCCAGGTCCCACTATCTATCTCCTCTCTGGCTGCCTTTTCCTCAGCTTTCCTGAACAGCAAAACTCACAGAAGAGCCGTCTGATTCCCATGCTCTCTCCTCCATTCTGTCCTCTCTCTTCCAGACTTCAGATGCCACCGTTCCATGGAACTGCCCTTGACAAGTTCACCACTGGCCTCCACACTGCTGAATCCAGTGATCAATTCTCAGCTCTCATTTTGACCTCTCAGCAGCCTCAGATACAACTGTTTCTTCCCTCCTCCTTGAAACCACTTGATCTGTGGACACCACGCTCTCCTGGTTTCCCTCCTGCCCCTCTGTCTACCTCTGGGTCTCCATAGAGTCTCTTATCCTTCACCGGGCTAAGTGTTTCAGGGCCCTTTTGTCCCCTCAGTCCTTGGACCTTCTCTCTTCTTTCCATCCTCCCCGTCTCAGAGACCTCCTCCAGGCTCACTGCCATGGAGTCTGTCTTCAGGACGAACACTTTCAAACTGTATCTCTAGCCCTGACTTCCCCACAAGCTCCAGATTTGACTATGTAAGTGGGTACTTGCCATCCTCACTCACAGTCTGCTTGGCACCTCCATCACAGCCTGTCTAAAACTGAACTGAACTTCCCCTCACCTGCCCAGGCTACAGTCTCCACGTAGCCACAGAGCTTTGCAAAGTGGTCACACAGGGAATATCCTGGTCATCCAGTGCTTACAACTCTCCCTTTCATGGCTGATGGCCTAGGTGCCTTGGAAATTTTATTGTGGTTACAGTGCTTTCCTAATGGTGGTGAGTATACGTGAAAATGATTACAAGTCGTTAAATACCATTTCATCAAGTTCATGCTCTATTCTTTTGTTGATTTAAACATCTCCTGTGATGGAAAGCTGCTTTCCACCACCACAGCCAGCCACTTTGATGGACTGAGATGACAACATTCTCACTGGTCCCTGTCCCTGTGCCCTTATTCCTCCCACAGACTCATAAGCCAGAAGGACTGCTGGGTATGTGATTGCATAAGCTAAAGAGAAGTAGTGCCAGGCTTTGCACAGAACTGTGGCACCAATGTAGACTTTGAGCAGAATATATGCAGTGTCCAGATACACATCTTCTCTGGTCCTCTGTGTAGTCAGACAGAAAGTGAAGAGGAACTAAAAAGCCTCTTGATGAAGGTGAAAGTGGAGAGTGAAAAAGTTGGCTTAAAGCTCAACATTCAGAAAATGAAGATCATGGCATCTGGTCCCATCACTTCATGGGAAATAGATGGGGAAACAGTGGAAACAGTGTCAGACTTTATTTTTCTGGGCTCCAAAATCACTGCAGATGGTGACTGCAGCCATGAAATTAAAAGACGCTTACTCCTTGGAAGGAAAGTTATGACCAACCTAGATAGCATATTCAAAAGCAGAGACATTATTTTGCCAACAAAGGTTCGTCTAGTCAAGGCTATGGTTTTTCCTGTGGTCATGTATGGATGTGAGAGTTGGACTGTGAAGAAGGCTGAGCGCCGGAGAATTGATGCTTTTGAACTGTGGTGTTGGAGAAGACTCTTGAGAGTCCCTTGGACTGCAAGGAGATCCAACCAGTCCATTCTGAAGGAGATCAGCCCTGGGATTTCTTTGGAAGGAATGATGCTAAAGCTGAAACTCCAGTACTTTGGCCAGCTCATGTGAAGAGTTGACTCATTGGAAAAGACTCTGATGCTGGGAGGGACTGGGGGCAGGAGGAGTAGGGGACGACAGAGGATGAGATGGCTGGATGGCATCACTGACTCGATGGACTTGAGTCTGAGTGAATTCTGGGAGTTGGTGATGGACAGGGAGGCCTGGTGTGCTGTGATTCATGGGGTCGCAAAGAGTCGGACACGACTGAGCGACTGAACTGAACTGAACTGAGAGTGATATCATTACATCAAAGTTGGGCAGTATAAAGTACAGAAATGGTATGGACCTAACAGAAGCAGAAGATATTAAGAAAAAGTGGCAAGAAAACACAGATGAACTATACAAAAAAGATCTTCATGTCTCAGATAATCATGATGGTGTTATTACTCACCTAGAGCCAAACATCCTGGCCTTAGGACGCATCACTACAAACAAAGCTAGTCGAGGTGATGGAATTCCAGTTGCGCTATTACAAGTCTTAAATATGATGCTGTGAAAGTGCTACACTCAATGTACCAGCTATCTGGAAAACTCAGCAGTGGCCACAGGACTGGAAAAGTCAGTTTCATTCCATCCCAAAGAAAGGCAATGCTAAAGAATGTTCCAACCACCACACAATTTCACTCTTCTCACATGCTTTCAAAGTAATACTCAAAATTCTCCAAGCCAGACTTCAACAGTACGTGACCTGTGACCTTCCAGATGTTCAAGCTAGATTTAGAAAAGGCAGAGGAAACAGAGATCAAATTGCCAATGTCCATTGGATCATTGAAAAAGAAAACCAGTTCCAGAAAAATATCTACTTCTGCTTTACTGACTATGCCAAAACCTTTGACAGTGTGGATCACATCAAACTGTGGAAATTTTTTCAAGAGATGGGAATATCAGACCACCTGACCTGCCTTCTGAGAAATCTGTATGCAGGTCAAGAAGCAACAGTTAGAACTGGACACGGGACAACAGACTGGTTCCAAATCAAGAAAGGAGTACGGCAAGGCTGTATATTGTTACCCTGCTCATTTAACTTATATGCAGAGTACATCATGAGAATTCCTGGGCTAGATGAAGCATAAGCTGGAATCAAGTTTGCCGAAGGAAATAGTAATAACCTCAGATATGCAGATGACACCACCCTTATGGCTGAAAGTGAAGAACTAAAGAGCCTCTTGATGAAAGTGAAAGAGCGTGAAAAAGTTGGCTTAAAACTCAACGTTCAAAAACCTGAGATCATGGCATACGGTCCGATCACTTCTTGGCAAATAGATGGGGAAAAAAATGGAAATAGTGACAGGCTTTATTTTGGTGGGCTCCAAAATCACTGAAGAATGAGACTGTAGCCATGAAATTAAAAGACACTTGCTCCGTGGAAGAAAAGCTATGACCTACCTAGACAGCATATTATAAAGAAGAGACATTAGTTTGCCAACTGGAGTCTGTCTAGTCAAAGCTATGGTTTTTCCAGTAATCATGCATGGATGTGAGAGTTGGATTGTAAAGAGAGCTGAGTGCCAAAGAATTGATGCTTTTGAACTGTGGTGTTGGAGAAGACTCTTGAAAGTTCCTTGGACTGAAGGAGATACAATCAATCCATCCTAAAGGTAATCCATCCTGAATATTCATTGGAAGGACTGATGCTGAAGCTGAAACTCCAATACTTTGGCCACCTGATGCAAAGAACTGACTTATTGGAAAAGACCCTGATGCTGGGAAAGATTGAAGGCAGGAGGAGAAGGGGACAACAGAGAATGAGATATTGGATGGCATCTCCGACTCTATGCACATGAGTTTGAGTAAACTCCAGGAGTTGGTGATGAACAGGGAAGCCTGGTGTACTGTAATCCATGGGGATGGAAAGAGTTGAACACTACTGAGCAATTGAACTGAACGGAACTGAGAGTGATATCAGGTCATGGTATTGATTTCCATTTCCTTATCATGAATTGTGAACATGATTGTGAAATGCAATTTATTCATTGCATTCCTCCTATTGGAAAATTTTGAGCAAAGAAGACAGTGAAATTAGGCAGAGGGAGAAGTTGAACCAAAATAGGTTCTCAAAGAAGTCCTGAATTGGACTACAGTGGCCAAAGCTGACATTCCACCTGGCTCTACCTTAGGATCAGGTGCCCCTGTGCAGGCAACTCTGCAGGTGGGACCACCCCTCCTTCTTGAAGGTGCATGTAGCAGTCATTTCCAGGGTCCTCCTTCAAGACAAGTTGGAAGAGCCCTGGATGAGAGTGAGACCAGTCCTGTATTGGCCACCTCCCAGCTATGTGACTTCAGACAAGTCCTTTCCTTCCCAGAGCTCCTCATCCTGCTGGGTATCAGGGCTAAGATGGGGGCCCCTGCTGGCCCAGGTACACCACTCAGCCGTCCACCAGGGTTCTTTGCCCTTCACCTCACAACCGCCTGACAAGTAAAGAACCAGGGAGCACTTTATATCCTGGGGCAGTGTGGCCCCTGTGTGGTCTGAGGACCTGCCTTGTTCATGACCTGCCTGTTACTGGTTCCAGACAAGGTATAGGGGTGGAGAGTAACTGCTCAGAAACCTTAGAGCAATGTGGCAAAGCAGTTCTAGGTGTATGAAGCTAATAATTAAAAATTGGATTTGAACAGTTTGTTTTCTTCATTTCTTTGGTAATTTATATTGTATTTTACAAATGGATGGACCTCTTTAGTAGCTCAGTGGTAAAGAATCCGCCTGCCAATGCAGGGGTCACGGGATTGACATTGGGTCAGGAAGATCCCCTGGAGAAGAAAATGGCAACTGAGTTCAGTATTTTTCCTGTGAAATCCCATAGACAGAAGAGCCTACTGGGCTACACTTCATGGGATCGCAAAGAGTTGGACACGACTTACTACCAAATCAACAACAAAAGCAATTAAAAAAAGATTAGTTCATTGTAGGTTAGAAAAAAGAAATAATATAAAAATCTCAACCTTTAACATAACATGTTGAGGTAATATTGCCCACTAATCAAGTGAAGTGAAAATAGCTCAGTAATGTGGATTCTTTGTGACCCCATGGACTATACAGTCCATGGACTTCTCCAGGCAGGAATATGGCAGTGGGTAGCCTTTCCCTTCTCCAGGGGATCTTCCAAACCCAGGGATTGAACCCATGTCTCCCACATTCCAGGTGGATTCTTTACCAGCTGAGTCATAAGGGAGGCCCACTAATCTAGGGTAACTACAATAAGAACATCTGACATTTTTAACACCTTGTGAGGGAGGTGGCCCTTTTAATCCTGCAGCACCGATATTAACTGATAAGACCAGTGCTTGATGCTGTTCTTGTTCAGTTCAGGGCCCCTCATAAAATAGCTGAGAGAAGGAATCTTCCTGCCATCTATTTGTATCTAAGCTCTCTATAGGGATGTAACTTGAAAGACGTGGCACCAATTCAACTTGTAGAAGAAGGAAACACTCAGGTCGGCTCTCTGGTAGGAAGTGAGAGAAAGACATGGAATTTTTAAAAAGTCCATACCTAGTTGGTGATTGACACAACCCCTCTCAGGTCTTTTAAAACCATTTCCAAACATTTATAAAAAGAACAGATGAGGAAGAGCTGGCATTGATTGGACCCTCAGTTATGGATGAAGCATTTATAGGTGAAGATGGGAGGGGATAAGTGTTGTGAGGGGACATGCAGCCAGCAGGTGGGTCAGGTGGGTGGGGCGTGTACCCAGCTGATTCCATTGCTGTTTTTAGTGTACAATTCTGCCAAGATTGAGGACACAGAAGGCAAGGTGAGAGCAGGACACCTGGTCAGACAGGTTTCATAATGGGACCAGGATTCTAGAAAGGTCTTTAACCTCTGGTGTGAACCTCATCTGTATGAGGAGGTCATTGTTAGTTACACTGAGATCCTGCCCAGCATCCACCCAGAGCCAGCACAGAGTAGGTTCTCACTAGCAAGCTGCTCAGGAAGCTGACTCCGCCCTGCTGTGGGGTCACTAAGACAGAGGCTCAGTCCAGCCTGAGGCATCCACTGCCCTTCTATGTGGTCCATGGCATGCTTCAGCTCAAGCACTTCCGAGGCCTCCTCCCTACCTGGGGATGAATTTCTAACCCTTGGACTGGACAGTAGCTCCTCCAGACAGAAGGCAGTAATTCTCAGGGGCCTGTCTGCACTGCCCAATCCCATCTCCATAGACGTTTGCTGCACAAAGGCCTAAACCTTAACCTCCTATTTCTTAAACCTCACTTTGACCCTGACTCTTACCACGAAATCTCACCCACGTGTGCTCTGACCGCTCCCTCCTCTCTGCCTTTGCTCTCTCACAACTCCCACACTCCCACCTCCCCCATCTTCTGACCCTAGCAAAGTCCATTCCACATGAGAGGGTGAGACTTGGCCAGCCCACGTGGTTGCTGACAGATCTGTGCTGACTGACCTCTTGTCAACTATCACTTCATTACCATCCAGTACTGTCACCAGGTTAGACCCCAGCAGGTCCTTTGTCCCCTGTGGGTAATGATGTCTGAGAACTTGTTCCAGGTCAACAGCAGCCTGATTTCAGGAGACTCCAGCTCTGCCCAACCCTGAGAGCCTCTGAGCCTCTCTTCCATACCTGACAGCTCCTGTGCTCCTTGGACTGTCTGAGTCAGCCTGTGTGTTGGTGGGAAATCTTCCTATGAGGACAAGTCCCTTAGGGCAGAATGGGGACACAGAGGGACGTCAGGTAGCAGGTGCTGTGTAGTGTTGGACCCTTGCTATGCAGCTCCTGGCTCTCTGTACCCATGGGGTTGCTGACTGCAGAACAAACACCCTAGTGTCAGTGCTTAACACATTAAAGCACATCCTTGTTCACATAAACTCCAGGGTGGATATAATATGTGGGTTCATCACTAGACACCACTCCTCCAAGTTCACGCTGTCTGCTTCCTTCTCATGTGGCTCAAGGTTGTGGTGAATGAGGGGATCTCCTTCCCTCTGGCCCTGCCAGTCTCTCCCCATCCCCCAACCCCCATCCAGCTGCCCTAAGTCTGATTGTCACCTTGTACTGTGTCCCATCCAGGCCTGGGATCAGAATTCCCAGGTTCTTACAATTCCCATGATTCTTACCTCTGACCTGTACTCACAACTTTGCCCCACATGGGGCTCCGCTGTGTGGACATCTCAGCCTTTGTCCCCCAGGCAGACTGCCTCCAGTAGCACCCACAGCATTGGAATTGCCTAATCTAGTCTCTGAGGGCTCTTGGGCTATCACTGTGGTAATGCCAGCAAGATGCCTCCAGGGACATCACCTCCAGGTGTCACATCCTCCTATTGAGTGTGCATTGGACTTAAATTTGAATCCAACTGAGAATAAGGTAGAATCGATGGCAAGTGACTCAGAAGGTAGGTAATAGAAGGTCTGTGGTGCTCTCTAACTCTCTTTCTCTCACCCTCTGTCTCTCCTTCATGACAGGCTTGCTCTGGAGAAGTCTGGTGAGTGGCAACTACCAGGTAATTGACAAGCCCACAAGCAGGGCTATGAAGCCTTCTGCCAGAAGCTTTGTGAGTGAACTTGAGAGTGGGCCCTCCAGCCCAAATCAAGGCTCTTGTCCCCTCACACCAGAACAGGTTGGCTGCCTTCTCATGAATGAACTGAGTGGGAAGCCTCAGTTGCTCCCAGTGCCCAGGGTACATAATTGTCCATTCATCTCTTAGTGTTCATGGCCCTTCACCCCAAGCAAGCCCACAACAGAAGTAACTGACTGTGATCAGGAGAGTGAGTTGGGAGGGCAAGGGATTGGGATTGAGAGGGGGTGTGGAGCTGATGTGACAATGGAGGTGACATTCAATGACCAATTGGAGGAGATGAGGTATCTAAGGAAAGAGGTCAGCAGGTCCCAGAACACACTAGGTGAGAGTGCAGGAACTCATAGAGCCACCCAGCCACCCACAACAGTGAAGGCATAATAACTCCTTCCTGCGTTCAGACACTAAGGTCTGCAGTGGTTTATTACCCAAGAATGGAAAATTGCAGTGGGCAGAAATTTATCTCCTTGGCAAATCTTGCCTTACCTTTATGGTCGTGCCCACCTGCCACCTCCTCGGTCTTCCCTGGTGGAAACCATCATTCCCCCTCCCAAACCTATTGCTCTTGATTCCCACTTCTCTTGGGAACCTATCGCACCCACCTGATCAGGTCAGAACAGGCCATCATGAGATGCTGTGAGCATATACAACCTGACTTCTAATTACACCTGCTCCCCAACATTCCCTAGTGGCTCAGATGGTAAAGAATCCACCAGCAATGGAGGAGACCTGGGTTCATTCCCTGGGTTGGTACAATCCTCTGGAGAAGGAACAGCTACCCACTCCAGTATTCTGGCCTGGAGAAGTCCATGGACAGAGGAACCTGACAGGCTACAGTCCATGGGGTCCCAGTGATTTGGACATGACCGAGTGCCTTTCACTTTCCCACCCTTCCTCACAAGATGTAGAATGGTTAATTATTTCATTAACTCTATTCCACTCCTAAGATTTGAGGTGCACTTTGTGATGCTTCTTTCTCTGATAACAAAAGTGAGGTTTGGAGGGGATGTGACTTGCACATGGTCACTGATAAGGGTTAGGTCAGGCTTGGATGCATATTTGCATCTTGAGATGGACCACATTCATACTTATTGGTGTTATTAGCTTCTGTTGGAAGAAAAGCTATTTTTGCACATAGCTGTTAGGCTCACAATACTGGCCCTATGCTCCCATCCTGTCCCCTCCCTTATGATGTGTGTTGCTAACCAGTGGCTCAGAATACCTCTCATAAGAGGCATGTCATCTGCCCTGCTTGCAGACACTGACCATTCACTCCTCGTGTTCCTTCTCTCCCTAGTCTGCCCTGTGTCTGTACATAGCCTCCCCCTTGTCTCCCACAGAACAGGGCAGAGATGGTAGCTGGAGCTGACTGGTCAGGGAGGAAGAGGCAATATGCTATTCTGTGGCCCACAGGATCCACCATGTGGGAAGGGGAACCATGGCAGCAGGGCTGCAGGGCCAGACTGGGATTAAATGGGAGGCTTTGACCAGTGTTCCCAGTTGGGGAGTAGGGTGGAGGAAGAGAATGAGGCTGAAACAGAATCCTTTCATTGGTAAACTGACATTTATGGACCTCCCTTTGTGTCAAGCTCGAGGCTGAATTTACAAAGCATGTAAGGGCTAATTCATGGAGCTCTCAACTCAAGTGACATCAGACCTGAGGTCAGAGGTCACCTTAGTCACTCAGGAAAACAGAGACTCAGAAGAAGGTTAAAGAGGTATACTCATGGTCCTTTAGCCAGTGACAGAGCTGAAGTCTCCTTCCCCACCTGTGGGCCTCTGTGACTGCCAGCCTGGGGCTCAGATGACTCAGAAACTCAAAAATGCCTGGTTGAATCAGGAAGTTTTGGCTGGAGGAGCTTCTGGACAAAGCCTTGTACTTGCTGGTGGCTTCTCCGCTGTCACTCAAGGCAGAGGAAGAGAAACCTGCTCACTGAAGCAGCTCTTCGTCCTGCTCATTGAGTGACAGGATCACAAAGGACACAGACAAAGACATCATTCTCTCCCAGCATCTCTCCCATTTCTTAGGTGGGCAGACATGAAGAGGACCCATTACAGAGGAGTCACAGCAAGAGAGCAAATCACTGATGCCAGAGTCTGGTCTTCTCTCCCAGGAGCCAGCTGTGACCCAAGGACTGGCATGGGGTCAGTGAAGTCTCTGGAGATGTGTTCAACAGACACCTGCAGGAAGCCTTCTGGGGCCACAGCACCTCCCTCCATCCTCCCTAATGCCAGCCCTGCCTTTTGGAGGAGCCTCTCCTCTGGGTGGCATTTAGCAGATCTCCAAGTGTTGGTCTCTGGGGGCATTGTACTTGAGCTTGTGGGCTTCGAAGAGATTTTCCAACTCCTTCATGTAGCACAGTGCAGCCTGTCCACCTCCTCCTGGGAGGGATGCAGTGTCTTCTGCACCTCGATGGGCTTCCCCACTGCAAGACTCAGAGGTGAGTGGTGGCTCAGAGCAGGAACCACTGAAAGTGCAGGGACCTTGGTATTCCCACTACAGTGGTCATCTGAGTAGATAAGCACTCCAAATCCCTCCCGTTCAATTCTATTTTGCATTATAGATTCTGAGATATTAGGTCAAATTCAACAATCTGTATATCAACAGTACAGCCAGCAGGCATTTTCATGCATTATCTCTTATGTTATCCTAACAATTATGTAGGGATATAACTTGGTTCTATTCCTGTTTGACTGCCGAGGAAATGAGCCCCAGGGAGGTTAAATAACTTGTTCAAGGTCATATAGCCAGGAAAAAATCAGTACCAGGGTGTAAGCCCTAAGGATGGGCTATTAACCTCAGGGAAAGGTGGATCTGGGAGTCTCAGATGCCATGATTGGAAGAGACTGTGTTTGTGGGACGAGGTGGATTAGAAAGCAGCTGCCATGTCTTCTTCTCTTGAGAATGGTCCTGAGGCAGCAGCACTGTAAACATTCATGAGAATCAGTTCAGTTCAGTCACTCAGTCCTGTCCGACTCTTTGCAACCCCATGAATCGCAGCACGCCAGGCCTCCCTGTCCATCACCAACTCCCAGAGTTCACTCAGACTCACATCCATTGAGTCAGTGATGCCGTCCAGCCATCTTATCCTCTGTCGTCCCCTTCTCCTCCTGCCCCCAGTCCCTCCCAGCATCAGAGTCTTTTCCAATGAGTCAACTCTTCGCATGAGGTGGCCAAAGTACTGGAGTTTCAGCTTTAGCATCATTCCTTCCAAAGAACACCCAGGGCTGATCTCCTTCAGAATGGACTGGTTGGATCTCCTTGCAGTCCAAGGGACTCTCAAGAGTCTTCTCCAACACCACAGTTCAAAAGCATCAATTCTCCGGCGCTCAGCCTTCTTCACAGTCCAACTCTCACATCCATACATGACCACAGGAAAAACCATAGCCTTGACTAGGTGGACCTTTGTTGGCAAAGTAATGTCTCTGCTTTTGAATATGCTATCTAGGTTGGTCATAACTTTCCTTCCAAGGAGTAAGCGTCTTTTAATTTCATGGCTGCAGTCACCATCTGCAGTGATTTTGGAGCCCAGAAAAATAAAGTCTGCCACTGTTTCCACTGTTTCCCTATCTATTTCCCATGAAGTGATGGGACCGGATGCCATGATCTTCATTTTCTGAATGTTGAGCTTTAAGCCAACTTTTTCACTCTCCACTTTCACTTTCATCATCACCCCATAATGCAAAGAAAGTTTGGTAGAAGGGTTTGCTTGTATTCAACTAAGAAATGACTGGGTGAGTGAAGATGAACAGCTCTATTAGTACTGCCTTTGGAACCTAGTTGAAATTCAAGAAGAAAGCAAATAGTTGAAAGATGGTGCTAAGTCTATGGACTAAAGCCCATGTCCATTATTTACCAGGCAATCCCTCTGGCTCTCCTTCAGAGACTGCTGATTGCTCCTTTACACACAGATCTAACAGAGCTGCCATGGTCTTGTGTCCACCTTCTCCAATTACTGTCATTAGACCCTGTGGTCAGATTTGTCTTGCATAATAAAAAGGCAAATACCCTTATCAAACCTCAATTTTGTTACCAAGGGCAGGCTGATCTCTTGAAAGTGATTTACCTTCTGTGGGCCTGTGTTTGCAATCAATAAAATGGGGATGAGAGTCCCTCCTCACAAGTTGTTGGGAAAACTAAGCTGCTGCATGTAAGGAGCCAGGGCAGTGCCTGACACACTGCAGGGACTCAGTAATCAGTAGTGGCTACTGGTCTTCATGCCCCTGTTACTCTTCTCATTCTAGACTGCCTTTCATAGGGTTACTTGCCTGTGTGTCTGTTTCACACTCTAGAACTTGTGCTCCACAAAGTCAAGGGTGTACTGCTCTATGTCCAGGTCTCCTTGCAGCACAAGCCCAGGCCTCTTACACAATAGCCCTTCCCCTCCCAGCCCGGGTCTAGGCTCACCCACAGTGGTGATGGGTCAGTGGCAGGGCATAAGACCAAAGCTGTACTGGAAGACTCCACAGCTATAGAAGAGCAGGATGGAGCCTCTAGTGCTCTTGTGAAGTCGGTCCTGAAACCACCGCAACCAGAAACCAGGAGAGTTCTCAACCTTGTCATAGATGTCATTCTCCCCAAAGGAGAAGATCAGCACCAGATCTGCCCTAGAGGGAGACAGGAGAGAGGGCGTGTGGAGGGGCAAGAAGGCACAAGCTGGTACCCTAGCCTACTGAAGGGACCTAGTGAGCAGGAACTGGAACAGAGGACAGAGCCCTGGGACAAAAGTAGGAGGCCTCAGGTGTGTCCCAGACCTGCCACAGCCTTGGGACCTGGCCTGTCTCAGGGCCACTGTCAGGCTGTTGTAACATGACAGGGAGTCCAGAATGCTGCAGAGAGTCCTCCTACATAGAAAATATCTGCAAATTTTCTGAAAAATCTCTTCTGCGCCAGCTACCTTGTATTCTTCACAGATGCTTTAGGAGAACAGCTTCTATGCTATGTCTCAAACTTTATAGTCCAAGTCCCTTCGAGTCAGATGTAATGCAAGCTTTCAACAATATGACCTTTGACACTTATTCCCTTTAATCACCAAACTCCCTTCTAGAATCTTCTCCGGGTATTTGCAAATGAGACAAAACATCGATCACCAAGATAGACTCTTCAATGTCAATGGATTGGGAATCTACCTGCCAAAATAGAATCTGCCTTAATCTCTGGTGTATCCCACAAAAACACAATCCTTATCAACCTACAGTTGAACCCAGAGCCCTCTCCACAATACCCATGCATCAGGTCAAGCCTGATGAAGTCCTTGCAATTCCACAGCACCAGCTTGTAGGCTCCAGGCCTGGCATTCAGTGCCTCCTGGATGCCCCCAACAAGGATGGACAGCAGATTGATGCTTTCTTTCCTGCTCAGAATGTCAGCAGCACTCTCCTTGTCTGCTGAGACCAGCCCTGGGGAAAGAGGAAGGTGGATAGGTTTGGGGTTACAGGGAGAGACCATGGGGTACGTATGGCAGGTCTCCACTCACCCTCCTCCTGCAGCTGGGAGTTCCCTGAGGGCTGGGACTAAATCATTCCCTTCTTCCCAATCCCTCACTAAGGTCATTGCTGGGCACAGAGATGTGGGAAATGCTTTCTTGTGTCCAGCCTCATTCTCCACTGCACATGCTCTTGCAGGAAGTATAGAAATCTTAGAAGCCCTCCCTGAAATCCTTCCTCCATGTCTCCAGCCCTCACCTTCTCATGCTGGCTAGAGTTGGGAAGACTCACCCACGGACGTGATGTAATCCCTTGAAGACAGGGACCCAGAACCACAAGTTTAGCATCATCAGATGTGAGCGGATGCCTAGGAAAACTGAGGAGAACCCAGTGCCCTCAGTGCACAGGTTGGTAAAAGCTCCAATCACCCCGATCCCATGAGGGTCGAAGCCAGCGAGGTAGTTCCGGGAGGGGTCCAGGTCGGCAGTCTTGACCAGCTGCAGGGACAGCAGCCTGGTGAATCGGGGCTGCACCTCATGCCCTCCCCAGTCTCTGCTAACTGTCTGTGCTGACCTCTTCTATGTGTTCCCAAGTGCTATCACACCCCCATGTGAGTGTCCTGAAATTAGAGAAGCCTATCTGAGGATACTCGTCCCTGGTGCAGGCCTGGAGCAGAGGAGATGCTCTGGGAGACCATTGGATAAAGAGGGAGAGAACAGACCCATGAATGGATGAAGCTGAAACAGCCCACCAGATAAGGAAGGCCCCTACCCAAGGCAGAGGTAGGACTCCTAGGAGGGTGACTGGGACACAAGCCCCTGTCCTACGTGAAGGGAAACCTTATCCCAGGCAGAGCCCGCCCAAAATGAAGGAGCCATTGCAGGAGAGAGTGAGCATCTCTCCAAGGGCTGTGGCATCTGGAGTTCTGTCCCAGGTCAGAGCTGACCACTGAGCCCCTGTGACTCAGTGTAAGAGACCCTAGGGCGCAGGGATGTGGGGGCCAGGAGGAGGGACATGAAGTCCTGGTGATGCCCACAAGTGTGGGTGGGAAGGGGTCAGGGAGGTGTCCTTCCAAGTCTGCAGCACTCCCTGACACCAGGTCACAGCCTGCCCACAGCACTGCACCCCTGCTCAGGGCTTGGTCTGTGTCGACACTGCTGCTCCGGGATAATGAAATCTTCACAGAGAAACCCAGATCCTGGACTGATCTTCAGCATAAGGTGGAGGCAGCTTGTCCTAGAGGAAACACTGCCTGATTTTCTACCATTAGCTCCTCAGGAAGCCCATAGGATGTGTTTAGGAAGTTCTAGTGCTCAGACGTAGTCTCCTAATTTCACTAGAAACTCTCCTAATTTCACTGTGATTTCATAGAATCACAGTGCAAAGGTTTGTGGTGTGGAGTAGGCCCAGCAGAGTGGTTAAGACAAGGAGTGTTGCTTGCCTGCCTTCAAGCCAGCAGCCGCTGTAGCTGCCACTGACAATGGTTCTTGAAAGGAAGTCAGGATGGAGGAAAAAAGGATACTGGTCACAGTGAGTGAGGACGCACATCAAAGGAATGATTGCAGTGAGCCCAGATTTTGCATCTCCCCATATACAGAAAAACAGGAAAATCAATAACTTGAGGTGTCTGCTTTTTGTGACTGGCAGTAATATTTTTATGTTTGTCTACATAGGTGGTTTTTTTTTTCCCCCAGCGAAACCCATAAGTCCTGACCCGTCCGTTACTTTCAGAACAGCTCCTCCGAGGTTGCTGAGAGGCTATCTGCTGACTACAGTCCTCAGGAACATCTTAGGACAAAACCCCTCACAACTTTAAGGTTGTGCACTTGTTTTCAGTAGACAGCAGACTCTCCCTGGCTGCCCTACCTCCTGCCATGCTAAAATTCCTGCACGGCCTGCTCTGTAAGGGGGTGTGGATGACTTGGAAGTTCTCCTGAGGGGTGACAGAGTCCAGAATCTGGCTACCATAGCCCCCTTTCAGGCCTCAGTCCAGGACAGGGAGGTCAAAGTGCACGTCATCTCTGCCTCTACTGGACACGGGGGTACTGCCCGCCCTCTGCAGGTGTTGATGCCACAGGACTACAGTGGCCTACAATTCTGAACACTGTGCATGGAATTTCTGGAAATCAGGTTCAGTTTCTCACAATATTATCAACAGTGCCCAAGTTGAGAAATACTCTGGGGGAGATAGCGCGTTAGAGGAGGGACAGAATAGATGTAGATAAGACAGGCACAGAGCAACTCAGCACCACTTTTCTTTCAGATGTGCAATTGATAGCAGCTCCAGGTGTGAAAAGAGAGCCAGATGTTGTTCTTAGAAGGCCCCAGGATGACCTGCTGGTCCTGGAATCCACATAACTCAAGGAGGTATGTGGCAGCATCTCTACTGTACATATGAAGACGTCGAGGCTCAGCAAGCATGTGTAACTCATCCAAGGTCATACAGCTGGCATGTTGCAGACCCTGTATGAGAATCTATGATGTTCACCTTCAGAGGTTACACTCTATACACGCTTCTCTTCTGTATCCAGAAGAGTGCCTGCCTCCAGATGAGGGCCTGTCCCTGCCTTGCACTACTAAAGGCTGTACACCTCTGTGCTAAGATACGTATACGTGCCATACTACACGACCCAGAGAACCTTCAAATCTCTTTCAAACATCAATCCTCATATTGGCTCTGCATCTCTATACATGGGACACCATACCCAGAGAGAAACCAACTATTCTCAGGTCACAGAGTGGTAAAAGTCTGTCTCCTGCCTCCCAGCCCAGTATTCTGCTCACTGCACACAGGAACACGTTTTCCCATGGACACTTGGACCACAACACAACCACCGCCATTATTCACCAAGATGGGGAAATAGTCCTTCATGTACCTCCATATGACCCACTGCCTTAGTACATCACTCTGCCTGCCCCCCTGCCAAGGCTTGGCTCGATCCACATACCACCAGATCGCATACAGGACACTGAAGATGCAGAATCTTGTGAACAGGAGGCCTATGAAGACCACATAGCAGACAATGCCTGGGGAGGCAGGCAGGAGCATTAGTGATGAGACGTATAAAGCACAAGCTCTCCCCATGTGCCCAGCACTAGCAGCACAGTCCTGTCCCGGCCTCGCCCCAAGAGGAAGGGGTCAGCCTTCTCTGCCTTAAAGGAAGAAGAAATGAGCCTGTCCTGTGTCACACTGGGAGATTGGGTTTGAAGCCAGGTAGACCTAACTTCAAACTGACTTTTTCCCCACTACGCTTTTTCCCAGACACCTCGTTCCTTTCAGTCTTCTCCCTCTACTGCCATCTCTGCCCTATTCAATAGTCTGTATTCACCAGGTGCTCAATAAATGCCGGGTAGAGATATGACAGGATGAAATCTTTCTAGTATGCATTCTATGAATGAAGAAGCTTTCTACCTAGCCCACCTTCTGTTTACCTCAGCCCATCTTTCCATAGATAAATCCTATATTCCATAGATATGTCTCCCCTTTAGCTGAAGTCCCCACATGACTTCTCATAACTTTGAGGCTCAGCTCAAACAGCTTAGCCTGACTTCAACCTCCCCACTGCTAACTTGATGTCCCTCTTGCTCCAGCCTCACTTACCACATGCACCTCTTGTTCTGGCCACACCAAGCTGCTCAGTGTGGATACAACTCCCTGAGCTCTTTAGCTTTTGTTCAGTTCTTTGCTCTGCTGCCAGGCCATTTCCTGCTGAAGAAGGGAGGAAGGAAGAGGGCAATCTATGCCTGGCCTGTCCGTCAGGAGTGCAGAAGGGCTAGGACAGGTTCATGAGCAATTCCTTCCAGTCTTAGGATTCTGAGTTCCTTTTCCCAGGCTAATCCCGGCTTTGACTCAGGTTCAGGTGGTCTGTAGGGCTGTCTTTAATCTGATGCCAATGGCCTTTATTCTTAGAAAATATTGTGTCCTCTCCATTCTATTCCCTCCATGAAACCATGTGCTCAAACTCTTAAAGGTCAGCTTCCACTTGTATTGCATTTGAAAGTTGGGTAAACTGGGCCTGTCATTCATGGCTGACTACCCGGGGGAGGGGACTTTTGACCCAGTCTGAATAGTAATAAAATGCATAAGCCAAAGTAGGTTAGGGCTCACAGAGCCTCACTTATTCAGAGCACATGCAACGTGCCAGGTGCTGGAGCTACAACCGTGAACAACGCACAGATGTACCTGCCCTCATAGTGCTGATTTCAGTGCTGTGTTTGATGCTCTTTGTATTGTCTTTTCAAGTTTTATGGCAGTAAAACCTATGTTAAACATAACATGTATCAAAATAATTTTTTAATTGTATTATCTTTTATAAAATTTATATTATAGTTAATTCACAATATTATGTTCATTTCAGGTGTACAGGAAATTAAATGAGTTATACATATACATATATCCACACTTTTTTTTCGTTCTTTTTCCATGTAAACCATTACAGCATCTTGAGTGGAGTTTCCTATGCTCTCTAGAGATTTTTATTAGTTATCTATTTTATGATAGTAGTGTGTATGAAGTGAAGTCGCTCAGTCGTGTCCGACACTTTGCAACCCCATGGACTGTAGCCTACAAGGCTCCTCTGTCCATGGAATTTTCCAGGCAAGAAGTAGCATGTATATGTCAATCCAAACCCCCCAGTTTTTCCTTCCTTCCTGGTCCTCTGGTAACCATAAATTTGTTTCAATGTCCACATGCTATGTAAATAAATAAATTTATTTGTACCCTTTTTTGATATTGCATATAAGTGATATCATACAATATTTGTGTTTCTGTGTCTGACTTACTTCATTCGCCATGACAATTTCTAGGTCCATCCATATTGTTACAATGGCATCATTTGTTCTTTTTAATGACTGAGTAAATATTCCATTTATATCCATTCCTCTGTCATTGGACATTTAGATTGTTTCCATGTATTAGTTATTGTAAATAGGGCTGCAATGAACATTGTGATGCATGGATCTTTTCATATTATGGTTTTCTTGACAAAGACACTATAGAGAACTAAATGGAGATACCTTATGAAACCAAAAATAGAGCTACCATAAGACCCAGCATTCCTACTCTTGGGCATATACCTAAAATGATTTTTAGTGTATTGTTGATGGCATTAGTTCATCATATTTCTGTGTAACAATCACCATCCTTCATCTCTGGAACTCTTTTCATCTTCCCAAACTGAACCTCTGTACCCATGAAATGAGAACTCCCATGTCCGGTCTAGAGAATAAAACCCAAGTTGTTCATAGTAGCTCCCTGCGGGGTAGGATTCACTTTTTCCTGGATTCATTTTTAGAATACATATTCTCTTTGAATGAGTAACAATAGCATGGATTCATTTTTCACTCAGAAAAATAAAATAAAAGATTTTTTAAATGCTTGCATTTCCACTTGACCAAAAGAATTCTCCTTACCCCACAGTATACTGCACCCTGGGCTCACCTTTTAGCTCCTGTCATCAGGCAATGCCAAACTTGGGAGTATTTCCAGTCCCTGAGAAAGGAAGATCTCTTCTTTCCCCTTATAACACCCAGAAAGAAAAATGCAAAACCCCATTTTACTGAGACCTGGAGAGTGTAGCCAGGTTGGCTAGGTCACCCAGAAAGCTAGGAGGATGGGACCTGGCATTCAGTTCTACTATTTTGGCTCATTATGCTCCCAACATTCTTTCATTTAACAAACATATACCAACATCAACTCTTCAAGGAGCTAGAGATGCAGATGAGAACAAGACCACCTGTTTGAAAGGAGCTTACCTTTCTGTGTAAGTGTGTGAATTAAAGAAAAAAGAACAGAGTAAACAAGTAACCTACTAGAAAGTATTTGTCTGGGACCTGAGTCCGTGGTGATGGGTCCCTGTTGACCTTTCTGGTCACTTCTTTGCCCCTCCCCCAAATGCCTGCTGTATGGCCAGCATGAGCCAGCTGTTCACTACATGTACAGCATGTATGGCCCACGGCAAGCCCTTACTTTCTTGCCAGTCTGTACATTTTGCCCATGGACAATCTCTTAAGTATCTTTGAAAAGTGGTCCCATCCCTCTACCTACCGCTAGCCTCCCTAGATCAGGGTAAGGAGTCTTTTCAGAATTCAGAGCCATAATTCAGAATGTGAGGCTCAAGAGGCAACTAGGAGGATATTGCATAGATACAAAATCATTTCAAGCATTTAAACTGTAAAAACCATTCTTGGCTTTTGGGCTGTAGAAATACAGAAACAGTCAGGGGGCTGTATGTGGCCCACAGACCTGCGTTGTGACCCCTGTTGCAAACCGTGACTTTGTACCTGAGCAGGGCCTATGCAGCCTTCCTAGAAAAGACCTCTCATATCCTCGGTCTGCCCCTTATTTGTAGAAATACTGTGGCCTCATAAGCTTTCTCCAATTTCTAAAGGATAAAATGAACCAGAGAAATGATAAACACAGAAAGAAAGGAAAACAGTCAAGAGAAAATATTAATAATAATAGTTTTACTTATTCAATAAATCAAGAAACTTTAGTAACTCCTCAAGGGCTATAGATAACATTCTGAGCCTCATCTTTGAGCTGTTTTGCAGATACTGAACCCCCACCAGGTAGAGGAAGTTGCTCACCAGCCTGTAGACCTCAGACCGGGGGAAACCAGAAGGTTGGTGATGTTGGCTCCCAGTTACCTCACCACCAAGCAATCAGACAGTTGTCTAGGAGCTGGTCATGTGCCCAGAAACTCTACCTCACCCAGTATCTAGACACAATTCCCTGAAATTCATGAGGCGGGGGCGGCGTTTCTGTAATTTTGAGCCGTACATACTCAGACTCCTCTCTTGGCTCCTGCAATGAACACTGCACTTTCTAAAAATTTTTATCTCAACCAAGTATCAGTATATGAGCTTTACTGTGCTCGGGAAAGCAGGCCCAAATCTGATTTAGTAACAACTTCTCCCTGTCATCTGCCTCCCCCAGACACCACAACACAATTGAGATTCCTTAATTGCAGCCTGTCACACACAGATTGGACCTTGTCCTTCCAGTATGTAAAGCCCTCCTGGGGCTGCCCTTTGCCCTCGGGATAAGGGACAAAGTACAATCTCTTATTTCTGACACTGGTGGACTCATCTTCCATCTCTCAGCTGCCCTTACTGTAGCTCCAGGCTCAGGGCCACTAGACCTCCCTGTGCTGTTTCTGATGGTCCCAGGGACCAGGCTGGGCTAGGGGTGGGCACAGATAGCCATACACACTCCTTCTGGCAAAGCTCTCAGTGGCCATCTGAGCAGGATGCTGAGCCAGCAAACAGTTTAGGATCTGTATTTTCTTCCCATCAACGCACTGTGGTGCTCAAGGTTACCAGTTTCCAAACCAGCTCGCCTTACCCATGGCCAGGAAACAGCTGACCCGCTACAGGACCGCGAATGTTTGCAGCCTGCGTTCCCAAGGCACAAACAAGGGGGCGAACTCCACCGTGCTGTTTGATCTGCTGTCTCAGGAAGCTTCTCTGAGCTCTGCTGTGGTCTGAGACACCTCTGGTTCATTGCTGCCAGCAGTTTTCTAAGCACTTGTAGGGGATGCGGGTGGGTTACCAGCCAGCCGTAAGGTGTCATTGCAGGAACGAGATTCTTAGGAGAAATCTTTAAAAGCACCTGGTCGGAACCTAGCTGAATATGGGAGAAGAGAAGTACAGTTTACTCCTCAGGCAATACATTATCTGCCAGATGACCTTTGCTCAAATCTTGCCCATTACTTAGCAAGTGAAGCAGCAAGTATGGGGCAATCCTGCCCTCTTTTCACTTACACAACTACTTGGCTGCAGTAATTGCCTCCTTTCACTTGCCAGGTCCACTGTTCCCCTTTACAAATAAGCAATACCGGCTCCCATATAAATATCCATCAGCCCCAACATCTCCTCCATCACTGGCCCTGTTCCTCAGCTCACCTGCATAGCACAACTCAAGAAAGAACCATCTGCATTAAACACCCTCCCCTCCCATTCTGTCCTCCCTCCTCCAGGCTTCAGACATCACTGTCCTGTGGAAGTGCCCTTGACAAGTTCACCAGTGGCCTCCACACTGCTGACTCCAGTGGTTAATTCTCAGCTCTCATCTTGACCTCTCAGCAGCCTCAGACACAGCTGTTCCCTCCCTCCTCCTTGAAACCACTTAGCCTGTGGGCACCACCCTCTCCTGGTTTGCCTCCTGCCCCTCTGGCTACTCATGGGTCTCCATGGTGGCACTTATCCTTCACCAGACTAAGTGTTTGAAGGTCCTCCTGCCCCCTCAGTCCCTGGACCCTCCCTCTTCTCTCCACCCTCTCTCCCGCAGAGACCTTATCCAGGTTAATGGCCTTGGAATCTTCCAAACTGCTTCTCCAGCCTGACCTCCCCCGAGCTCAAGACTTAACTTTGTAGGTGGGTACTTGACATCCTCTCTGTCTCCTCAGCACCTCCAGCACAACCTGTCTAAAATTGAACTTGACTTCCTCTCACCTGCCCTTGCTGCAGTCTCCACATAGCCATAGAGTTTTCCAAGGTCATTATAAATTACGCTGGTAGTCAACTGGTTAGGACTCTGCACTTTCAGTGCTCTGTCTGGGGTTCCTCGTGTACTTCCATGGGTTTAACAGTGGTTTCTTAATGCTTAACGGAGGTTGAGAACATTTAAAAATATCTAATGGGCCGGGACAACATGGCAGCCCCCATCCTTGGCTCTCTGCTGGGGATTGTCCAGCAGGTTGTTCCTTCATCAGCTTCAGGCCAAGTTTGAAGTTACTATATGGACTGGAAAACACACATCTTCAGAATAGAAGAAAAAGGCCTATGAGTAGAGAGGCTATGGATCAGTTCTCTCAGGGAGACCACCATTCTCCCAAATAAGCTTCAGTCAGTGTCTGATGAAATTGCTGCCCTTCTCAGGGATAGCTGTCTCATTACAATCAGAAATCATGTGTTGAGAGGTTCCCTGCACAGGTGTAAAGTGACGCTGGAGGCTTCGTGGTATGGTTGTCCACTTAGCTGGTTGTGGGTAATTGTTGGGGTTGAGCGAACACTGTAGCGAGTCACTCCAGAACCTACTAAGATTACAGGAAAAGCAATTCTGTCAAGAAGAGACTTTTCTGAAAGATAGGAACTTAATTTGGGAGGATCTGGATTAGAATTCTGCTCTACCTGAATCTGTCTACAATTAAAGTACTTCTAAATTTTAAAAGAAGATATTTGAATGTTTCATTCTGCCAGTGAATTATCTTTTCTCTTGGACTTAATAAACATACTGTTCCCATGCATAGTGCCTAGTGTTGAGCATTAAAAAGTTTCTGTGAAAAAGAAATTGTTCACTGTTCAATTGAATATCATTTTATGATAAGTTCGTGTTCTGGTCTTTGTTGATTTAAGTATTTCTTGCATGGGAAAGCTGCTTCCCGTCCCCACAGCCAGCCTCTCTGATTATCGCTGACACCCGTGCTCTCACTGGTCTAAGCCTCTGTGTCCTTTCTCCCTGCCACAGTCTCAACAGCCAGAGGGATGGCTGGGTCTGAGGCTACATGACTGCACCAGCTACAGACTAGTGGTGTCAGGCTTTCCCAAAACAGCAGCACCAACTTACATCTCACCCAGAATATATCAGTGTCCCCTGGATGCAGACCGTGTCTCCTCCTGGGTAAATTCAGACATCTTATTTCCTGGTGTTAGACAGATATCAAGTTGGGGGTCTTGATTTCCATTTAACATCACAAATGGTGACCATGACTTTATTCATTGCATTCCCACTGTGTGAAAAGTTTATGAAGAAGAAAGACAGTGGAATTGGGCAGAGGGCAAGGGCAAACCAAAATGGCCCATCAGAGTGGTCCTGAATTGGGCTAAAGTGGCCGAGGCTGACATCCTGCCTGGATCTGTCTTAGGATCAGTTGCCCCTGTGCAGGCAGCTCTGCAGCTGGGACCACCCCTCCTTCCTTGAAGGTGCATCTGGGAGGCATTTTCCAGGGTCCTCCCTCAAGGCAGATTGGAAGAGCCCTGATGAGAGCCGAGACCAGTCCTGCATTGGCCACTTGCCAGCTGTGATACTTCAGAAAAGTCCTTCCCTTCCCAGAGCCCCTCATCCTACCAGGTATCAGGGGCTGAGATACAGCCCCTAGTGACCTGTGTACAGCGCTCAGCAGTCCACCGGGGTTTCTGTGCCCCTCACCTCACAATCCCCTTACAGGCCAACAGCCAGGCAGCACCATACTTCCTGGGGCAGTGCAGCTCCTGTGTGGTCTGAGGACCTGCCTGTGTCCACCAGCTGCCTGTTACTGGTTCCTGACAAGGTAAGTACAGAGCTGGAGAGGGCTGCTCAGAAACCTTAGAGCAACATGGCACTGTAGTTCTGTGTGTAATTAAACTAATAAATTAAAATTGGATTGAACTCGTTTTCTTTGTTTTCTTCATTTCTGGGTAATTTATGTTGTATTTTTCAAATAGATGGCTTCCTGATGACTCAGGGGTAAATATTCCACTGGCCAATGCAGAAGACACAAGATTGAGCCCTGGGTCAAGAAGATCCTCTGCAGAAGGAAATGGCAATCAAGTTCAGTATCTCGGCCTGGGGAATCCCATGGACAAAGGAGCCTGGTGGGCTACATTGCAAAGAGTTGGACATGACTTAGTGACTAAACAACAACAAAGAGAAGGTGATGGTGGGTTAGAAAAAAGAAATAATACAAAAATCTGGACCTGTACCACAGCATATTGAGGTGATATGCCCACTACCTAGGGCAACTCCAACAAGATCACCCGACATTTTTAACACTATTTGAGGGAGGTGGCCCTTTTGATCCTTCATACTGATATTTACTGATAAGACCAGGGTTTGATGGTGTTTTGTTCTATTCAGGGAACCTTTTAAAATAGCTGAGAGAAGGAATTTTCCTGTCCATCTATTTCTATCCATTCTCTCACTGGGGATATAACATGACTTTCGTGGCACCTGTTCAACTTGTTGAAGAAGGAAACACTCAGGTTAGCTCTCTGGCAGACAGTGAGGGGAAGACATAAATCTAAGAAAAGTCCAAACTAAGTTTGTGATTGACACAAACCTTCTCAGGCCTTTTAAATCCATCTCCAGGCTTTTACAAACAGAAGGGATATGGAAGACCTGGCACTGGTTGTGCCCTCATTTAGGGATTTCGCCTCATTTAGCCCGTGGCTACAGCTGGTGCCATTGCTGTTTTCAATGTACAGCTCTCCCGAATTTGAGGCCACAGTAGGCAAGGTGAGAGCAGGACGCCTGCGCAGGCAGCTTTCACACTGGGACCAGGATTCTAGACATGAACTTCATCTGCATGAAGAGGTCACTGCAGTTACACTGAGATACTGGGTGTGTAGCATCCATCCAGAGCCCAGCATGTAGCGGGTTCCTAGACAGTGGCTCAGGGAGCTGACTCTGCCCTGCTGTGGGGTCACTAAGACAGATGCTCAGCCCAGCCTGAGGCATCCACTGCCTCTCCATCTGGTCCATGACCCGCTCCAGCTTAAGCACCTCCCAGGGCTCCTCCCTACATGGGGGGTGGGAGTCAATTCCTAACCCCTGAACCTGACAATAGCTCCCCAGACAGCAGGCCAGGCATCCTCAGGGTCCCTGCCTGCCCTGCCCCCCTCTATCTCAATAGAACTTTGCTGCACAAAGGCCTAAACCTCAGCCTCTTGTTCCCTAAACCTCACCTTGACCCTGACCTTCACCAGGAAGTCTCACCTACATGTGCTCTGTCCTCTCCCTCCTTTACTCCCTCAGCAGCTCCCATGTTCCCATCTCTGCCTCCTCCTGATCCCTAGCAAAGCCCAGTCCCCCTGAAAGGGTGAAGCTTGGCTGGACCACGTGGCTGCTGGCAGAGCTGTGCTGGCTGACCTCTGTCCCACTTGTTGTCACCATCCAGCATTCTGGCTAGGCTAGGCCCTTGTCATCACCAGGCTAGGTCCCAGTAGGCCCTTTATCTTTTGTGAGAAATGATGTCTGAAAACTTGTTCCAGGTCAAAGGGCAGCCTGATTTCAGGAAGAGACCCTAGCTCTGTCCAACCCTGACAGCCTCTGAGTCTCTCTACCACATCTGACAGCTCCTGAGCTCCTCGGGCTGTGTGAGTCAGCCTGTGTGCTGGTGGGAGATCTTCTCACAAGGGCAAGTCACTTTGGGCAGGCTGGGGCCCTGAGAGGGTGTCAGGGAGCAGGTACTGTGTAGTATTGGACCCTTGCTGTGCAGCTTCTGGCTCTCTGTATTCATGGGGAGCTCAACTGCTTAACAAACAGCCCAGTATCAGTCCTTAACACACAAAAGGGCACTTCCAGTCACACAAAGTCCAGAGAAAATATTCCTATTCAGGAACATATCTAGGCAGCCCTCCTCTAAGATCATGCCTTCTGCTCCCTCTTTGTGTGGCTCCAAGGTTGTAGTAAATGAATGGGATCCCTTTCCCTCTGGCTCTACCAGTCTCTTCTCACCCCCTATCCCCCATCCAGTTGCCCTCAGTCTGATGGCACCTTGTACTCCATCCCAGCAAGGCCTGGGCTCACAGCCATGATTCCCAACTCTGACCTGGGCTCACACCTTTGCCCCACCTGGGGCCCTGCTGTGTGGGCATCTCAGCCTGTGTCCTCCAGGTAGACTGCCTCCTGCAGCAGCCACAGCACAGAGGTTGCCAAGTTCAGTCTCTGAGGGCTCATAGGCTGTCGCTGTGGGAGCACCTGCAAGATGCCTCCAGCGATCACCTCCAGGTGTCACATCCTCCTACTGAGTGTGACTTGGACTTAGGGCCTTGCATCCAACTGATTGAATAAGGCAGAATTGGTGGTGAGTGACTCAGCGTTTAGGTAGCAGAAGATATATGGCTCTCTCTCCATCTCTCTGTCTGTCTCTCTCTGTCTCTGTCTCAGTTTCTCTCTTTCTTTCGTGACTGGCTTACTCTGGAGAAGTCTGGTAAGTGGCAATGGCCAAGCTAGTGGACAAGCCCACAAGCAGGGCTCTAAAGCTTTCTGCCAGAAGTTTCGTGGGTAAGCTTGGGAGTGTGTTGTCCAGCCCTACTCAAGGCTCTGAGACTATCCCTCTACAGTAGAACAGGTTGACTACCTCCTCATGAGTGAACTGAGCAGGAGCCCTCAGTCACTCCCAGCCCCCTTGGGACATAGTTGACTCATCCATTAATGCTTATGGCCCTTTCACCCTAAGCTAACCCACAACGTGAGTAGCTGACAGTGATCAGGACAATGAGTTGGAAGGGAGGGATTCAGGATGGAGGGAGGGACAGAGCTGATGTGACAAAGAAGGTGATTACCTTGATTGACTAAATTGAGGAGACAGAGCATCCTGAGAAAGAGATCAGCAGGTCCTAGGACAAAGCAAGTGGGAGGGCAGGAACTCCTAGAAGGACCACCCAGATGCCCACAAAAGTGTGGACCTAATAAATCCTTGCTGCCTTCAGACACTAAGGTCTGCAGTGGTTCATTGCCAGCAAAGGAAACCTGCAGGGGATGGGAGCTTCTCTCCATGAGAAACCTGGCCTTCCTTCATTGCCCCACCCACCTGCCACTATCTCCCTCTTCCTGGGTGGAAGCTATCACTTCCCCTTCTCAATCCCACTGCTCTTGATTCCCCCCTTCTCTTGGGACCCTAGAGCACTCATGTCATCCGTCAAAACAGGCCATCGTGAGAGGTTGGGCACATTTATGACCATTCCTCACAAGATGCAGAATGGCTGCTGCTGCTACTAAGTCACTTCAGTCGTGTCCAACTCTGTGTGACCCCATAGACGGCAGCCCACCAGGCTCCCCCATCCCTGGGATTCTCCAGGCAAGAACACTGGAGCGGGTTGCCATTTCCTTCTCCAACGCATGAAAGTGAAAAGTGAAAGTGAAGTCGCTCAGTCGTGTCCGACTCTTGGCGACCCCATGGACTGCAGCCTACCAGGCTCCTCTGTCCATGGGAGTTTTCAGGCAAGAGTACTGGAGTGGGGTGCCATTGCCTTCTCCGCAGAATGGCTAATTATCACATTATATCTATTTCACTCCAAGATGTAAGGTGCATGTTGCGATACTTGTTTCTCTGATAGCAAAACTGAGGTTTGGAGGGGATGTGACTTGCCCAGAGCCACTGAAAAGGGTTGAGCCAGATTTAGACTCAAATTTACATTCTTGAAATGCCCCACATTTATAATTATTGGTTGATTAGCTTCTGGAGGAAGAAAAGCTATTTTCCCACAACAGGTGTGAGGGTTTACAATATAGCCCCTATGCTGCCATCCTGTCCCTCATTCATGACATGTGTCACAGACCCAGTGACCCAGAATTCTTCTCATAAGAGGCTTGTCCCGGTCTGCCCTGCTTGCAGACACTGACCATTCACTCCTCATGTTCCTTCTCTGGCTGGTCTGCCCTGTGTCTGCACATAGCCTCCCCCTTGTCTCCCACAGAACAGGGCAGAGGTGTAAGTTGGAGCTGAATGGTCAGGGAAGAAGGAGTAACATGCGATTCTCTGGCCCATCGGATCCACCATCTGGGAAGGGGCCACAGAGCAGCAGGGCTGCAGGGCTAGGCTGGGATTACATGGGAGGCTCCCAGCTGGGGAGAAAGGTGGAGGAAGAGAAGGCTGAAACAGAATTCTTTCATTGATGAATTGACATTTATGGAGCTCCCTTCTGTATCAAGGTCAAGGCTGAAGTTACAGAGGAGGAGTAGGGGCTACATCATGGAGCTCTCAGCTTGTGTGACATCAGAGCTGAGGTCAGACATCACCTTAGTCCCTCAGAGAAATTGAGACTCAGAGGGAGGGTGAAGAGGTCTGCCCTTGGGCATTCAGCCAGTGACAGCTGAAGTCTCTTTCCCCATCTCGTGGGCCCCTCTGGCTGCCAGTGCAGGGCTCAGACGACTCAGAAACTCAAAGGTGCCAGGATGAGTCAGGGGTTGTGGCTTTGTCCTCCTTTTCAGCTCAGGAAGGGAGGAGATAGGACAGGCAGGATGCACGATGATGGAGCTTGTAGGAGAAAGGGCTGCAGCTGGGGGCTGCCTCTGTGCTGTCACTCAAGGCAGAGGAAGAGAAAGCTGATAACTAGAGCTGCCCTTGTCCTGCCCATTGAGTGACAGGGCCACAGAGGACAGAGACACAGACATAAATCTCTCCAAGCACCTCTTCCACTTCTCAGGTGGGCAGATCAAGGAGAGGGTTCCTTGCAGAAGAGTCATAGCAGGAGAGCAAATCACTGATGCCAGAGTCTGGTCTCCTCTGCCAGAAGCTAGCTATGACCCAGGGCCTGGCATGGGGTGGAGATGCAAGTCAGTGAAGGCTCTGGAGATGACTTCAACTGACACCTCCAGGAAGCCTTCTGGGATCGCAGCACCTCCCTCCATCCTCCCTAATGCCAGCCCTGCCCTTTGGGGCAGCCCCTTCTCTGGGGAGGTGCTCAGTAGAACTCCAAGTGTTGGTCTCTGGGGACGTTGTACTTGAGCTTGTGGGCTTCGAAGAGGTTTTCCAGCTCCTTCATGTAGCGCTGGTGCAGCCTGTCCACCTCCTCCTGGGAGGGATGAGGTGTCTTCTGAACCTCGATGGGCTTCCCCACTGCAAGACACAGATGTGAGTGGTGGCCCAGAGCAGGAACCCCTGAAGGCACAGGGACCCTTGGGGTTCCCACTAGTATGGTCATCTGAGCAAGTAAGCACTCTTTCCCCCTCTCTTTCAATTCTATTTTGGGTCATAGATTCAAAAATGTTAGGGCAACTCCAAGATTCTGTTATGTTAACAATACCACCAGCTGGCATTTGTATGTCATATCTCCTATATCATCCTACCAATCCTATGGTGAAAGAACCTGCTATTATTCCTTTCAGGCAATGAGGCTCAGGGAGGTTAAGTAACTTGTTCAAGGTCACATAGCCAGGAACAATCAGTGCCAGGTTGTATGTAGCTCTGGGGATGTGCTCTTAGCCTCAGGAACAGGTGGGTCTGGGAGTCTCAGATGCCATGTCGGAAGTGCCTGTATGGCTAGGAGGAGGTGGCCCACCTCTGGCTCTACTCGGCTCAGAAAGCAGCTGTCATGTCTTATTCTCTTGGGAATGGTCTGGAGGCAGCAACACTATAAACGTTCATGAGAATATTACCACACAACACAAAGAAAGTTTGGTAGAGGGGTTGCCTGTACTCAAGAAATGGCTGGGTAAGTGCAGAAGAGCACACCTTTGCCATTGGAACCTAGTTGGAGTTCAGGAAGAAAGCAAATGAGATGATCAAATAGCTGAAAAGATGGTGTTAAGTCCATGCCCATTTTTTAACAGAGAAATTCCTCAGATGCTCCTTCATAGCTTGCTAATTGCTACTTTACACATAATTCTAACAGACTTGGAATGCCCTTCCCTAGTATTCACCTTCTCCAATAAGCCTTATAAGACCCTGTGGTCAGAATTAAACTCTCCTTCTCTGGTGTAATAAGAAGTCAAACACCCTGATCAAACCTCAACTTTATTACAAAGGCCAGGGTGATCTTTTGGAAGTGATTTATCTTCTCTATGTCTCAAGTTGCAATCAATATAATGGAGATGCGTGTCCCACTTCAAAAGTTGTGTGAAAACTGAGCCACTGCATGTGAGGAGCCAGGGCAGTGCCTGACACACTGCAGGGGCTCAGTGATCAGTAGTGGCTACCGGTCTTCGTGCCCCTGTTACTCTGCTCATTCTAGACTGCCTTCATCAGGGTTACTTGCCTGTGTATCTGTTTAGCACTCTAGAAAGTGTGCTCCACAAAGTCAAGTGTGTACTGGTCTATGTCCATATTCCCTTGCAGCATAAGCCCACCTTTGCTCTGTAGCCCTTTCCCTGCTCTCAGCCTGGGTCTAGGCTCACCCACAGTGGTGATGGGCCGGCGGTAGGGCATAAGACCAAAGCTGCCATAGAAGAGCGGGATGGAGCCTCCCGTGACCTTCTGAAGTCTGTCCTGGAACCAGCGCAACCAGGTGCCAGGAGAGTTCTCAACCTGGTCATAGATGTCATTCTCCCCAAAGGAGAAGATCGGCACCAGATCTGCCCTAGAGGGAGACAGGAGAGAGGGCACGTGGAGGGGCAAGAAGGCACAAGCTGGTCACCTAGCTTCCTGAAGGGACCCAGTGAGCAGGAACTGGAGGAGAGGACAGAGCCCTGGGACAAAAGTAGGAGGCCTCGGGTGTGTCCCAGATCTGCCACGGCCTTGCTTTGTGACTGTAAGCGGGACCTGGCTTGTCTCAGGGCCACTGTCTGACAGTTGTAACATGCTAGTGAATCCAGAATGCTGCAGATATAAAACAATACCAAACTTTCTGGAAAAACTTCTTCCAGCCCAGCTAGTTTTGTATTCTTCATAGATGTTTAAAGATAGGAGAATAGTTCTAAGCTATGTCCCAAGCTCCATTGTCCCAGATTCCCTAGGTCTCAGATATAATGCAAACTTTCAGCAATATGACCTTTGAGACTTAATCCCTTCACAAGATATTCCTTCTAGAACATTCTCTGGGTATTTGTGCATGAGACAGTACATGGATCACCAACACAGAATCTTCACTGTCAGTGGATTGAGACTCTCCCTGCCAAAATAGGATGTGTATTCATCTGTGCTGTCTTCCCACCAAAACACAATCCTTGCCAATCTCCAGTTGAACCCAGAGCCCTCTTCCCAATACCCATGCATCAGGGCAAGCCTGATGAAGCCCTTGCGGTTCCGCAGCACCAGCTTGTAGCCTCCACGCCTGGCATCCAGTGCCTCCTGGACGCCCCCAACAATGATGGCCAGCAGGTTGCCACCTCCTTCCCTGCTCAGAATGTGAGAAACACTCTCCTTGTCTGCAGCAACCATCCCTGAAGGGAAGAAAAAGATGAAGTATGGTTTTAAGGGGGCCAGGATGGTGGGTGAGGATGTGGGCTGGGCTCCACTCTAGTTCCCAGCTGGGAGTTCTCTGAGGACTGAGACCGAGTCTTTCAGGTCTTGCCAACCCCTAGTCAAGCAGATCGCTGAGCAGTGCTGTGGGAAGTGCTTCCTTGAGTCTAGCTTCCTTCTCCACTACACATTCACTTGCAAGAAGTACAGAACAGTTGGCAGCCCTCCTTAAAATCCCTCCCCCATGCCAGCAGACCTCATCTACCTGGGCTACCCAGGGTTGGGAAGACTCACCGCCTATTATGATATAATCCCTGAAGACAGGGGCCCAGAACCACAAGTTCAGCACCATCAGATGTGAGCGGATCCCAGGGAACAGTGAGGAAAAACCAGTGCCATCCGTGCAAAAGTTGGTAAAAGCTCCAACAGTTGCAATCCCATGAGGGTGGTAGCCAGCAAGGTAGTTCCGGGAAGGGTCCAGGTTGGCAGTCTTGACCAGCTGCAGGGACAGCAGCCTGGTGAATCGGGGCTGCACCTTGTGACCACCCTGGTCTCCCTGATGACTTTCTGGGCTGACCTCTTCTATGTCTCCCCTGTGCCTAAGTGCTATCACACCCCCATGTGAGTGTCCTGAGATTGGAGATGCCTATCTGAGGATCCTTGTCCCTGGTGCAGGCCTGGAGCAGAGGAGATGCTCTGGGAGACCATGAAATGAAGAGGGACAGAATGGACCCATGAATGGATAAGGCCATGCCGCCCACCTGGGAAGGAAAACCCTTGCCCAAGGCAGAGGAAGGACTCCTGGCAGGATGACAGGGACACAAGCCTCTGTCCTATGTGAAGGGAGACCTAATCCCAGACAGAGCCTGCCCAAAATGAAGGAGCCATCACAGGAGGAGCATCTCTCCAAGGACTATGGCAGCTGGAGGCCTGTCCCAGGTTGGGGCTGACCCCCGAGCCCCTGTGACTCAGTGTAATAGACCCCAGGGTGCAGGGAAGTGGGTGCCAGGATAAGGGGCATGAAGTCCTGGTGATGCCCACAGGTGTGGGTGGAAAGGGGTCAAGGAGGTGTCCTGCCAAGTCTGCAACACTCCCTGACACTAGGTCACAGCCTGCCCACAGCACTGCACCCCTGCTGCTCTGGGATAATGAAATCTTCATATAGAAACCCAGCTCCGGGACTGATCTTCAGCATGAGGTGAAGGCAGCTTGTCCTGGGGAAACACTGCCTGATTCTCTACCATCACCTCTTTAGGAAGCCCATAGGGTGCATTTAGAAAGCTCCAGTGCTCAGAAGTAGTCTCCTAATTTCACTAAAAACTGTACCATTAGGCCCTAGCTCATAGAATCACAGGGCAAAGGCTTGTGATGTGAAGTAGGCCCAGCAGAGTTGTTAGGACAAGGAGTGTGGCTTGCCTGCCTTCAAGCCAGCAGCCTCTGTAGCTGCCACTGACAATGGGCCTTGAAAGGAATTCAGGATGGAGGAAACAGGATACTAGTCACAGAGAGTGAGGATGCACATCACAGGAATAATTGCAGTGAGCCCAAAGTTGCCCATCTTCCCTTACTAGAAACGGACAAAAATTACTAACTTGAGACATCTGCTTTTTGTGACTGGCAAGTAATCTTTTGAAGTTTGGCTACATAGGTTTTTGGGGTTTTTTGTTTTTTCCAGCAAAATCTGTAAGTTCTGACTCCTCCCTTACCTTTTGGAACAGCTCCCCAGAGATTACTGAGAGGCTATCGCCTTACTCGGAGAAGGTGATGGCACCCCACTCTAGTACTCTTTCCTGGAAAATCCCATGGACGGAGGAGCCTGGTAGGCTGCAGTCCATGGAGTTGCAAAGAGTCTTACTACAGTCCTCAGTAAGGTCCCAGAACAAAACCCCTCACAACTTTTGAGTTGTGCATTTGTTTTCAGTAGACAACAGAGACTCCCTGGCCCCTCCGCTTCCTGACCTCCTAAGATCCCTGCAGGGCCTGCTCTGTAAAGCTGTGTGGATGACTTGAAAGTTCTCCTGGGAGGTGACAAGAGTCCAGAATCTGCGCTCCACAGCGACCCCTGCAGGCCTCAGTCCAGGACAGGGAGGTCAAAGTGCATGTCATCTCTCCCTCTGCTGGCCACTTGGTGGTACTGCCCGCCCTCTGCAGGTGTTGATGCCACAGGACTGCAAGCGGCCTACAATCCTGAACACTGCACACGTGGAATTTCTGCAATTTCAGTTTCAGACACTGTCAACAGTGCCTTATTTGAAAAATCCTCCGGGGGAGATACCTGGCTAGAGGAGGGACAGAACAGACATAGATAAGACAGGCACAGAACAGCTCAGCACCATTTTTCTGCCAGATGTGCAAACGACAGCAGCTCCAGGTGTGAAAGGAGAGCCACATGCTGTCCTCAGAAGGTCCCAGGACGACCTGATGTCTTATGGACTCCACACAACCCAATGATGTGTGTGACAGCATCTCCAGTTTACAGTGGAGAAACCGAGGCTCAGAGAGCATGTGTAACTCACCCCAGGTCACACAGCTGGCATGTCGCAGACCTGGTGGTGGAATCTATGATGTCCACCCTCAGAGGAGACACCATATACAGTCTTCTCTCCTGTGTCCAGAAGGGGCCGCCTGTCCCTGCCTGGCACCTCTCTGGGTCCTCACTGCCTTCCTCTTCCTATCCCCACTAGATAATCAACCATCACAGCTGCTTACATCCAAGGGTTTAGTCTGTCTGGGATTCAGGAATGGGGCAAAAGGTCAGTTCACTCAAATTCAGGGTCCTCCATTACTAACATCTGATTTGGGGGTACAGAGTCCCGTGTCTAAAATGGACATGAAGTACCCTGAGTAAGAGACTAAGGGACATGAAATACAAGGGATCAATTTTGTGTGGAAACTAGGATTCAGAATGGGGCAAAGCTCTGTCCCAGGACACAGCACACTGAAGTGTGGGCAGGATCCATCCTGAGTTCTCTCTGCTCTGCTTCTATCCTCAGAGCTAAACACACACTTTAAAATCAGAAAACGAACTTGCTGTGTGTCCTTGATCACACCTTCCTCCTTCTCTGGGTGTGAATTTCATCTTCTGATAAAGTGTGGGCTAGATGCTCTTTTGATGCCTTGTATTTATCATTGAGTCCTTCACCCCAAAACTTACACTCTAAGGACTTTATACCTGTGTGTTAAGATACATATGTGTGCCTCACCAACTGCCCCACAGAGCCCTTCAAATCTCATTCATACATCAATCCTCATATTGGCTCCACATCTCCACACATAAGAAAACATAGCCAGACAGAAACTGACTCTTCTCAGGCCACATGGTGGTAGAAGCCTCTGTCATGCCTCCAAGCGAGTATTCTGCTCACTGAACACATTACACTTCCCCATGGACACATGGGGACTATGGTCCTGACCACTCCCTGCTGCTGCTAAGTCGCTTCAGTCGTGTCTGACTCTGTGCGACCCCATAGACAGCAGCCCACCAGGCTCCCCTGTCCCTGGGATTCTCCAGGCAAGAACACTGGAGTGGGTTGCCATTTCCTTCTCCAATGCATGAAAGTGAAAAGTGAAAGTGAAGTCGCTCAGTCGTGTCTGACTCCCAGCGACCCCATGGACTGCAGCCCACCAGGCTCCTCCGTCCATGGGATTTTCCAGGCAAGAGTACTGGAGTGGGGTGCCATTGCCTTCTCTGGACCACTCCCTAGCCAGCCCCATACTTACCGAGATGGGGAAATAGTCCTTCATGTACTTCCATACAGACCAGCGCCTTAGCACATCAATGTGCCTGCTCCCCTGCCAAGGCTTAGCTCGATCCAAGTACCACCAGACTGCATACAAGATACTGATGATCCAGAATCTTGTGAACAGGAGGCCTATGAAGACCACGTAGCTGAGAATGGCTGGGAAGGGAAGCAGAAGCTGTAGTGGTCAGCAGTGTGAAGGAGCACGCTCTCCCCATTTGCCCAGTGCTAGCAGCACTCTTCTGTCCTGTCCTCACCCCGGGAGGAAGGAATCAGCTTCCCAAGCCTTCAAGGAAGAGGGAATACAAGCAACACAATTAGTGTCACCCCGAGCCTGGATTTGAAACCAGGTAAGACTAAGTCCTAACTCACTTTTTCCCACAGCACCAGACACTTTTCTCACTTGGGTCTTTCCCCTCCACCTCCCTCTCTGTCTATATTCACCGATAGATGCCTGGTGGAAATGTGACAGGATGACCTCTTTCTAGTGTCCATTCTATGAGACCCCAGAGACAATAGAGATTATTTCTACCCAGTCTCTACTTCCTGTTTACCCCCAGCACACCTTTCCATAATCTTGTATTCCGTAGATAGATCCTCCCTTTAGCTAAAGTCCTCCAATGATCCCATGATTTATCACAACTTTGAGGCTCAGCTCAAGCAGCTCAGCCTGATTTCAAGCTCCCCACTGGTGGCCTGTCTTGCTCTCGATTGCTCCAGCCTCACTGCACCCCATGTTCCGGCCACACTAAGCTGTTCAATGTTGATACAACTCCCGGTGCTCTTTAGCTTTTGCTCAGCTCTTTTCTCCACTGCTATACGCTATCCTACTGAAAGAGGGAGAGAAGAGGGCAACCCAGGCCTGTCCTGCCCATCAGGAGTGCAACAGGGCTAGGAGTAGCGCAGTGAGGAATTCATCCCAGACTCGGGATTTTCTGAGTTCCTTTCACAGGCTAATCCCAACTTTAACTCAGGGTCAGGTGGTCTGTGGGGCTGTCTTTAACCTGATGCCAATGGACCTCATTCTTAGAAAATATTAACACCATGCTCTCAAACTCTTTAAGAAGGTCAACATCCACTTGTACTCCAAATGAAAGTAGGGTAGGCTGGGCCTGTCATTCATGGCCGACTTCCAGGAGGTGAGATTTTGATCCAGTCTGAATAGTAGTAAAATGCCTAAGCTAAGTAGGTTGGGGCTCACAGAGGCTCACTTTATTCAGAGCACCTACACTGTGTCAGATGCTGGTGATACACCTGTGAACAACACACAGATATTCTTGCTGTCGTGCTCGGGAATTCAGTGTTGTGTCTGGGGCAGTTTGTAATGTTTATTCAATTTTTTATGGTAGTAAAATATAGATTAAACATAACACTTATCATCAAAATAATTTTTTGTATTTTAGTATTTTTTTATAAAATTTTTATTAGAGTATAGTTAATTCACAATGTTGTGTTCATTTTAGGTGTACAAGAAAGTAAATGAGTTATACATATACATATATCCACACTTAAAAAAAATTCTTTTCCCATATAAGCAATGCTCTATGTGCTCTATAGAGGTTCTTATTAGTTATCCATTTTATAGATTAGTTCAGTTCAGTTCACTTCACTTCAGTTGCTCAGTCATGTCCGACTCTTTGCGATCCCATGGACCACAGCATGCCAGGCCTCCCTGTCCATCACCAACTCCTGGAGTTCACCAAAACTCATGTCCCTTGAGTCGGTGATGCCATCCAACCATCTCATCCTCTGTTGTCCCCTTCTCCTCTTGCCCTCAATCTTTCCCAGCATCAGGGTTTTCTCAAATGAGTCAGCTCTTGGCATGAGGTAGCCAAAGTATTGGAGTTTCAGCTTCAACATCCCTCCTTCCAATGAACACTTAGGACTGATCTCCTTTAGGATGGACTGGTTGGATCTCCTTGCAGTCCAAGGGACTCTCAAGAGTCTTCTCCAACATCACAGTTCAAAAGCATCAATTCTTCAGTGCTCAGCTTTTTTTATAGTCAAACTCTCACATTCATACGTGACTACTGGAAAAACCATAGCCTTGACTAGACAGACCTTTGTTGGCTAAGTAATGTCTCTGCTTTTGAATATGCTGTCTAGCATATTAAATAACTTTCCTTCAAAGGAGTAAGAGTCTTTAAATTTCATGGCTGCAATCACCACCTACAGTGACTTTGGAGCCCCAAAAAATAAAGTCTGACACTGTTTCCACTGTTTCCCCATCTATTTGCCATGAAGTGATGGGACCGGATGCCATGATCTTAGTTTTCTGAATGTTGAGCTTTAAGCCAAATTTTTCACTCTCCTCTTTCACTATCATCAAGAGGCTCTTTAGTTCTTCTTCACTTTCTGCCATAAGGGTGGTATCATCTGCATATCTGAAGTTATTGATATTTCTCCCAGCAATCTGGATTCCAGCTTGTGCTTCCTCCAGTCCAGCATTTCTCATGATGTACTCTGCATATAAGTTAAATAAACAGGGTGACAACATACAGCCTTGACGTACTCCTTTCCCTATTTGGAACCAGTCTGTTGTTCCATGTCCAGTTCTAACTGTTGCTTGACATGCATATGGATTTCTCAAGAGGCAGGTCAAGTGGTCTGGTATTCCCATTTCTTTCAGAATTTTCCACAGTTAACTGTGATCCACACAGTCAAAGGCTTTGGCATAGTCAATAAAGCAGAAATAGATGTTTTTCTGGAATTCTCTTGCTTTTTCAATGATCCAGCAAATGTTGGCAATTTGATCTCTGGTTCTTCTGCTTTCTCTAAAACCACCTTGAACATCTGGAAGTTCACGGTTCACATATTGCTGAAGCCTGGCTTAGAGAATTTTGAGCGTTACTTTACTAGCATTTGAGATGAGTGCAATTGTGCGGTAGTTTGGGCATTCTTTGGCATTGACTTTCTTTGGGATTGGTATGAAAACTGACCTTTTCCAGTCCTGTGGCCACTGCTGAGTTTCCAAATTTGCTTATTCAGTTCAGTGCATATTGAGTGCAGCACTTTTACAGCATAATCTTTTAGGATTTGAAATAGCACAACTGGAATTCCATCTCCTCCACTAGCTTTGTTCATAGTGATGCTTCCTAAGGCCCACTTGACTTGGCATTCCAGGATGTTTGGCTCTAGGTGAGTGATCACACCATCGTGATTATCTTGGTTATGAAGCTCTTCTTTGTACAGTTCTTCTGTGTATTCTTGCCACCTCTTCTTAATATCTTCTGCTTCTGTTAGGTCCATACCATTTCTGTCCTTTATCGAGCCCATCTTTGCATGAAATGTTCCCTTGGTATCTCTAATTTCCTTGAAGAGCTCTCTAGTCTTTCCCATTCTATTATTTTCCTCTATTTCTTTGCACTGATCACTGAGGAAGGCTTTCTTATCTTTCCTTGCTATTCTTCGGAACTCTGCATTCAGATGGGTATATCTTTCCTTTTCTCCTTTGCTTTTTGCTTCTCTTCTTTTCACAGTTATTTGTAAAGCCTCCTCAGAAACCCATTTTGCTTGTTTGCCGGGAGCTGGCATGAGGAGCTCTGCCCGTGGCAAAGGTCATGAGAAAGGAGGCTCGGCATACACAAAGGCGGGATCGAGCCTCAGGAGTCCCCCTGGAAATTCTCAAGCATCTATCCCCAAAACCAGAGTCTGCCTACTTTCTGCTTTGTACTCTCACCTACACCTCAGACTTTACTGGGGGCTGTGCCCCACTACCTCTCTCTGAAAAAAGAGTTAGCTTACAGCTCCAGTTAATAATTCCTGGGTGTGACAGTATTTCAACCTACAAACTCTTTTGGAAGTCCTCTAGCCTGCCTGAATAGGTTTTTCCGGCCACATGTGATTGCTCAGAGCCTCCCAACTGTGAGAGGAATGAGATGTTCTAAACTGTCTAAATACAGATTCCTTTGAGCAGTTAAAAGATTGATTAGAAATTGTATTGGTGAAGGGTTTTTCACTTGTTGGGCCAATGTTTGCTGCTAAGTCTCCATATCCCTTACCTGCTGTGTCCCTGGCAGTGTATTGATTAATATAATTGGTGTAAGTAGTAGCTTTAATGTTTGTAACCTTGGACCCTTGAGTTAATTCTTTTTCTTGTTATAGCCCACCACACCTTTGCTCTGTAGGAATGCAACTTTATCTAATGCTTTTGGAGGGTGGCGCCTAACTAATCACCTTTAGAGAAAAATAAGTTTTCTGAAGAAAGGGTTTTAAAATGTTAACAGGCCTCCGGGCCAGAAGATGATGCAAATCACCTAAACTTTTGCATATGATAAGTTTGCAGGAAGAAAGCCTGGCTTGCTGCATGACTCCCCCCCCTTCCCCCATTATCCTCTATGCATAACTTAAGGTATAAATACTACTTTGGAAAATAAAGTGCGGGCCTTGTTCACTGAAGCTTGGTCTCCCCATGTCGTTCTTTCTCTCACCCTCTGGCTGAATTATTCAGCCTCTTTTCTCCACTCAATTTCCTTACTGAGCTATCCTTATTCTATTACTCTTTATATCCTTAATTAACATTTAATTAAGCAATTGTTTCCTGATCCTCGCCGACGCCATCCCTGCTTCGAATTCCCTGGATCCACCGGGGCTGGACCCCGGCACTTGTTTGCATTTCTTTTTCTTAGGGATGGTCTTGATCCCTGTCTCCTGTACAATGTCACAAACCTCCGTCCATAGTTCATCAGGCTCTCTATCTATTAGATCTAATCTATTTTATAGATAGTAGTGTGTATATGTCAATCCAAATCCCCCAAAATTTCCTTCCCCACTTGGTTCCCCTGGCAACCATAGGTTTGTTTTCTACATCCATGAGTGCATTTATGATATATAAATAAATAAAAATATTTGTACCCTTTTAATTGATTCTGCATATAAGTGACATCATACAATATTTGTCTTTTTGTATCTGACTTACTTCACTCAGCATAGCAATCTCTAGGTCCATCCATGTTGCTGCAAATGGCATTATTTTGTTCTGTTTAATAGCTGAGTAATATTCCATTCTCTATATGTTCTACATCTTCTTGATCCATTCCTCTGTCAATGGACATTTAGATTGTTTCCATGTCTTAGTTATTGTAAATAGTGCTGCAGTGAATATTGTGGTGCTTGGATTTTTTCAAATTATGGTTTTCTTGACAAAGGCATGTGGAGAGCTATATGGAGATACCCTATGAAACCAAAGATAGAGCTACTGTAAGACCCAGCATTCCCATTTTTGGGCATATACCTGAAATGATTTTTAGTGTATTGTCGATGGCATTAATTCACTCATATTGTTGTGTAACAATCACTATCCTTCATCTCTGGAACTCTTTTCATCTTCCCAAACTGAACCTCTGTACCCATGAAATGAGAACTCCCATGTCTAGTCTAGAGAATAAAACCCAAGTTGTTCATAGTGGCTCCCTGCGGGATAGGATTCACTTTTAGAATACATATTCTGTTTGGATGAGTTACAATAACATGGATTCACTTTTCACTCAGAAAAAAAAAAAGATTTTAAAAATGCTTGCATTTCCACTTGACCAAAAGAACTCTCCTCACCCCACAGTATACCTCACCCTGGACTCACCTTTTAACTCCTGTCAGCAGGCAATGCCAAACTTGGGAGTATTTCCAGTCCCTGAGAAAGGAAGATCCCTTCTTTCCCCTCACAATACCCAGAAGGAAAAATGTAAAACCACACTTTACCAAGAAGATAGGCAGGTTGGTTAAGGTCACACAGCAAGCTAGTAGGATAGGACCTGACATTCAGTTCTACTGTTCACTTGCTCCATCATGCTCCCAACATTCATTCATTCAACGGTTATCAGCCTCAACTCTTCAAGGAGCTGGAGACACAGATGAGAAGAAGACCACCTGTTTGAAAGGAGCTTACCTTCCTGTGAGAGTGTGTGCATTAAAGAAAAAAGAACAGAGTAAACAAGTAACCCATGTTTCTGGGACTTGAGACCTTGATGACAGGTCCCTGTTGACCTTTCCAGCCACTTCTTTGCCCCTCCCCCAAATGCCGGCTCTATGTCCAGCGTGAGCCAGCTGTTCACTACATGTGCAGCATTTACTGGCCCACTGGAAACCCTTACTTTCCTGCCAGTCTGTACATTCTGTCTGTGGACAACCTCTTAAGTATCTTTGAAAAGGGGCCCCATCTCTCTGCCCACTGCTAGCCTCCATAGACCAGGGTAAGGAATCTTTTCAGAATTCAGAGCTGTAATTCAGAATGTGAGGTTCAAGAGGCAATTTGGAGGATATTGCCTAGGTATAAGATAATTTCTAATATAAGCATTTAAATTGTAAAAACCATTCTTGGCTCTCTGGCTCTACAAAAATACAATCAGGAGGCTGGATTTGGCCCTATTGACTATGCTAAAACCTTTGACTGTGTGGATCACAACAAACTGTGGAAAATTCTTAAAGAGATGGGGATACCAGACCACCTTACCTGCCTCCTGAAAAACCTGTATGCAGGTCAAGATGCAACAGTTAGAACCAAACAAGGAACAACGAACTGGTTCAATTAGGAAAGGAATATGTCAAGGCTGTATATTGTCCCCCTGCTTATTTAAATTATATGCAGAGTACATCATGCCAAATGCAGGGCTGGATGAAACTCAAGCTGGAATAGAGATTTCCAGGAAAAATATCAATAACTTCAGATACACAGTTAATACTATGGCAAAAAAAGAAAGTGAAAATCACTCAGCTGTGTCCAACTCTTTGTGAGTCCATGGACTGTAGCCTGCCAGTCTCCTCTGTCCATGGAATTCTCCAGGCCAGAATACTGAAGTGGGTAGCTGTTCCCTTCTCCAGCAGATCTTCCTGACCAAAGAATCAAACTGGGGTCTTCTACACTGCAGGCAGATTCTTTACCAACTGAGCTACCAGGAAAGCCCACGGCAGAAAGCAAAGAAGAACAAAAGAGCCTCTTGATGTAGGTGAAAGAGAAGCATGAAAAAGCTGGCTTAAAACTCAACATTCAGAAAACTAAGATCATGGGACTTTCTTGGTGGACCAGTGGCTAAAATTCTGAGCTCCCAATGCAGGGGGCCAGGGTTCCATCCCTGGTCAGGGAACTAGATCCCACATGTCATAACTAAGACTCAGCAAAGATCATGCCATCTAGTCCCATCACTTCATGGCAAGTAAGTGGGGAAAAAATAGAAATAGTGACAGGCTATATTTTCTTGGACTCCAAAATCATTGCAGATGGTGACTGCAAGTCATGAAATTAAAAGACACTTGCTTCTTGGGAAAAAAAGCTATGACAAATCTAGGCAGCATATTAAAAAGCAGAGACCACTTTGCCAACATAAGTCCATCTAGTCAAAGCTATGGTTTTTCCAGTAGTCATGTATGGATGTGAGAGTTGGACCATAAAGAAGGCTGAGTGCTGTGGTGCTGTAGAATACTCCTGAGAGTCCCTTGGACAGAAAGATTAAACTAGTCAATCCTAAAGGAAATCAATCCTGAATATTCATTGGAAGGACTGATGCTGAAGTTGAAGCTACAATACTTAGGCCACCTGATGCAAAGAGCTAACTCTTTGCATTGGAAAAGACCCTGATGCTAGGAATGATTGAAGGTAGGAGAAGAAGGGGACAACAGAGCATGAGATGATTGGATGGCATCATTGACTCAATGGACATGAGTTTGAGCCAACTCTGGGAGGTAGTGAAGAACAGGAAAGCCTGGCGTACTGCAGTCCATGGGGTCACAAAGAGGTGGACATGAGTGAGTGACTGAACAAAAACTAGTGCTATAGATAGTATTCTGAGCCTTATCTTTGAGCTTCTTTGCAGATACTGAGCCACCACCAGGTAGAGGAAGTTGCTCACCAGCCCATAGACTTCAAACCAGGGGAAACCAGAAGGTTGGTGATGTTGGCTCCCAGTTACCTTAACCAAGCAATCAGACAACTGTCTAGGGGCTGATCATGTGCCCAAGCAACTCTACCCCACCCAGTCTCTAGAAGCCATTCCCTGAAATTCAAGAGAGGGAGGGGGAGGGTGTCAAGTGTTTTGAGCCCAAACTATCTGGACTCCTTGCTTGGTCCCTGCAATAAATACTGCACTTTCTTTCACCACAACCCAGTGTCAGCATGGGAGCTTTCCTGTGCTTGGGCAAGCTGGTGCAAATTTGATTTGGTAACAACTGCTCCCTGTGATCTGTCTTCCCCAGACACCTCAACACAGAAGATCCCTGAATTGCAACCTATCACACACAGATTGGACCATGTTACTTCTATAACTAAAGCCCACCTGGGTCTCCCCTTTGTCCTCAATAAGGGAAAAGTACAAGCTCCTGCTCCTGGCACCAGTGAGCCCAGATACCTTTTCTCAGCTGCCCTCCCTCTAGCTCCAGGCCCAAGGCTACCTCACCTCCCTGTGCTGTTCCTGACACTCCCAGATCCCAGGCTGGGCTGGGGGTTGGTGCAACTAGTCAGACACAGCTCCCAAAGCTCCTTCAAGACCAGCTGAGCAAGATGTTCCTAATTCCCAGTGATCAGGCTCTGAGCTGGGGATTATTCCCCCATCAGTGCACAGTGTGTACCAGATGTGACAGGTGCCCTAGATTGCCCGTTTCCAACCCAGCTTGCCTTACCCATGGACACCAAACAGCTGACCCACTGCAGTACCACCAATGTCTGCAGCCTGCGTTTCCATGGCACACACAAGGGCGCGAACTCCACCATAATGGTTATTCTGCTGGCTCTGGAGGCTTCTCTGAGCTCTGTGACACCTGCTGGTTTTCATTGTTGCCAGCATTTATCTAAGCATTTATGGGGCCTGGGGGTGGGTGTCCAGTCAGCCCTAAGATCTCATTGCACCTGCCCCAGCAGGAACTGGTTTCCTAGGAGAAATCTGTAAGGACACCTGGCCTGAGCCTAGCTGAGTATGGAGGAAGAGAAGTACAGTTTACTCCTCAGACAATACATTGTCTGCCAGATCACCTTTGCTCTCATCCTACCCATTATTTGGCAAGTGAAGCAGCAAGTATAGGGCAATCCTGTCCTCTTTTCACTTACCCAACTACTTAGCCACAGTAATTGTCTCCTTTCACCTACTAGGTCAGTGGTTCCTCTTCACATATCTTCGCATCACAGTTGCCATATAAATATCTCTTGGTCCCACCGTCTCCTCCATCTCCTGCCCTATTCCTCAGCTCACCTGCACAGCACAATTCAAGAAAGAGCCATCTGCATTAAACACCCTCCCCTCCCATTCTGTCCGCCCTTCTCCAGACTTCAGACATCACTCTTCCATGAAACTGCCCTTGACAAGTTCACCAGTGGTCTCCACACTGCTGAATCCAGCGATCAATTCTCAGCTCTTGTCTTGACCTCTCAGCAGCCTCAGACACAGTTGGTCCCTCCCTCCTCCTTGAAACCACTTGGCCTATGGACACTACCCTCTCCTGGTTTGCCTCCTGCCGCACTGGCTGCCCCTGGGTCTCCACAGTGGTGCTTATCCTTCACCAGGCTAAGTGTTTGAGGGTCCTCCGGTCCCCTCAGTCCCTGGACCTTCCCTCTTCTCTCCACTCTCTGTCCTGCAGAGACTTCATCCAGGCTCATGGCCTTGGAATCTGTCTACAGGATGAACATTTCCAAATTGCATCTCCTGCCTGACCTCCCCCGGGCTCCAGACTTGACTTTGTAGGTGGGTACTTGACATCCTCTCTGCTAGTCTCCTTGGCACCTCCAGGACAGCCTATCTAGAACTGAACTTGAGCTCCCTCACCTACCCTTTCTACAGTCTCCACATAGCTATAGAGTTTTCCAAAGTCATTACACATTACACCGGTGGTCAACTGGTTAGGACTCTGCACTTTCACTGCTCAGATCTGGGATTCCTTGTATACTTGATTGTGCTTAACAGTGTTTTCTCAACGCTTAATGGAGATCGCATTTAAAAATATCTAATGGGGCAGGACAACATGCAGCCTCCATCCTTGGCTCTGTTTTGTGGATTGTCTGGTAAGTTGTTCTTTCATCAGCTTCAGGCCAAGTTTGAAGTTAATATATAGACTGGAAAAGATGCATCTTCAGAAGAGAAGAAAAAGGCCTATAAGTAGGCTATGGATCAATTCTCTCAGGAAGAATACCATTTTCCCAAATAAGCTTCAGTCAGTGGCTGATGAAGAAATTGCTGCCATTCTCAGTAATAGCTGTCTCATTAGAATCAGAAATCATGTGCTGAAAGATCCCCTGCACAGGTGTATGATGGTGCTGGAGGCTTCGTGGTATGGTCATCCTTCACTTAGCTGGTCATGGGCAATTGTTGGGGTTGAGCAAGCACTGTGGTAATCCTTTCCTGAACCTACTAAGCTTACAGGAAAAACAATTCTGTCAAGAGGAGACTTTCTGAAAGATAGAAACTTAATTTGGGAGGATCTGGATTAGAATTCTGCTCTACCTGATACTGTCTATAGTTAAAGTACTGTTAAATTTTAAATGAAGATATTTGGATGTTTGGATGTTTCATTGTGTCCATGAATTATCTTTTCTCTTGGACTTAATTAAACATACTGTTCCCATACATAATGCAAAGAGTAGTGTAATTAAAAATGTCTCTGTGAAAAATAATGTTCACTATTCATTTGAATATCATTTTATGATATGTTCGTGTTCTAGTCTTTTGTTGATTCAATAAATATTGATTAAATATCTCTTGCATGTGAAAGCTGCTTTTCACTCCCACAGCCAACCTCTGGTCAACTCTGACACCAGCGTTCTCAGTGGTCTCTGTCTCTGTGTCCCTTCTCCCTCCCACACTCTCAAAGGTCGGAGGGACAGCTGGATCTAAGGCATGTGATTGCACCAGCTGCAGAGTAGTGGTGTCAGGCTTTCGCAAAATAACGGCACCAATTTACAACTCACCTGGAATATATCGGTGTCCCATGGATACAGATCCTCTCTCCTTCTTGGTAAACTCAGACGTCGTATTTCCTGTTGTGTAGAGAGATAGCAAGTTGGGGTCCTGATTTCCAATTCCTCATCATGAATGGACATGACTTTATTCATTGCATTTCCTCTCTGTGAAAAGTTTATGAGGAAGGAGGGTAGTGGAATTGGGCAGAGAGAGAAGCTGAGCCAAAATGGCCCATCAGAGTGGTCCTGAATTGCGCTAAAGTGGCCAAGGCAGATTGGAAGAGGGCTGAGACCAGTCCTGCGTTGGCCACTTGCCAGCTGTGAGACCTCAGACAAGTCCTTCCCTTCCCAGAGCCCCTCATCCTACCAGGTATTAGGTGCTGAGACGACAGCCCCTACTGACCCATGTACAGCGCTCAGCAATCCACCAGGGGTTCTGTGCACCTCACCTCACAACCCCCTTGCAGGCCAACAGCCAGGCAGCACCATACTTCCTGGGGCAGTGTGGCTCCTGTGTGGTCTGAGGACCTGCCTGTGTCCACCAGCTGCCTGTTACTGGTTCCTGACAAGGTAAGTACAGAGTATAAGAGTAAGTGCTCAGAAACCTTAGAGCAATGTGGCACAGTAGTTCAATGTGAATTGAAACTAAAAATTAAAAGTTAGGTTTGAACTGTTTATCTTTGTTTTCTTCTTTTCTTGGGTAATTTATATTTTATTTTACAAATAGATAAGTCCATGGTATCTTAGAAAAAAGAAAAAATACAAAAACCTGATGTTTAACCACAATTAATTGAGAAGCATAATCTACGGCAATTCCAACAGTAACTTCTGACATTTTTAACATTTTTTGAGGCAGGAAGACTCTTTTGACCCTTCATCATTGACATTTACAGATAAGACCAAGGTTTGATGCTGTTGTTTTCTGTTCAGAACCTCTTTTGAAGCAGCTGAAAGAAGGAATCTTCCAACACATCTATTTCTATCCATTCTTCCACTAAGGATGTAACTTGACCAACATGGCATCAGTTCAACTTGCTGAAGAAGGAAACACTCAGGTCAGCTCTCTGGCAGGGAGTGAGAGGAAGACATAGAATCTAAGAAAAATCCAAACCTAGTTCATGATTCACACAAACTCTCCCAAGTCTTTAAAACCACTTCCAGGCATTTATAAATGGGAGGGGTAAGGAAGAACTGGCATTGATTGACCCCTCATTTATGGCTGAACCATTTACAGGTGAAGATGGGAGAGGATGTGAGCTGTATGGGCACACAGTGCAGGTGGCATTGGGAGGCCACAGGCATAGCTGGTGCCATTGATCTTCTCAATGTACAACTGGGCTGAATTTGAGGCCACAGTAGGCAAGGTGAGAGCAGGACACTTGGGCAGGTGGCTTTCATACTGGTACCAGGATTTTAGAAAGGCTTTTAACCTCTCTGATATGAACCTCATTTGTATGAGGAGGTCACTGTTAGTTACACTGAGATTCCACACCTGAATCATCCTCCCAGGCAGCCCAGCACATAGTAGGTTCTGAGAAAGTGGTTCTTAGTGTATGTGCAGCATCCACCCAGAGCCCAGCAGGTAGTAGGTTCTCACTAGCAGGTTGCTCACACAGCTGACTCTGCCCTGCTGTGGGGTCACTGAGACAGAGGCTCAGTCCATCCTGAGGCATCCACTGCCTCTCTTACCTGGTCCATGACCCACTCCAGCTCAAGCATCTCCCAGAGCTCCTCCCTACCTGGGGGATCAATTCTGACCTCTGGACTGGACAGTAGTCCCCCAGACAGCAGGCCAGGCATCCTCAGGGACCCTGTCTGCCCTGCTCCCTCTCTATCTCAATAGAACTTTGCTGCACAAAGGCCTAAACCTCAGCCTTAGGTTCCCGAAAGCTCACCTTGACCCTGACCTTCACCAGGAAGTCCCTCCCACTTGTGCTCTGACTGCTCCCTCCTCTCTGCCTTGGCTCCCTCAGTAGCTCCTATGTTGCCATCTCTTTGGATCCCTAGCAAAACCCACTCCTGAGAGGGTGAGGCTGGGTCAGGCCAGGTGGATGCTGGCAGAGCTGTGCTGACTGACTCCTGTCGCACTTGTTGTCACCATCAATCAGTGTCACCAGGCTGGGCCCCAGCAGGTCCTTTGTCCCCTGTAAGGAATGATGTCTGAGAACTTCTTCCACGTCAAAGAGCAGCCTGATATCAGGAGGGGGCTCCAGCTCTGCCCAACCCTGCGAGCCTCTGAGACTTTCTGCCATATCTGACAACTCCTATGCTCCTTGCAAAACCTTGCTTTTAGGTCTTAAAGCCCTGCTTCCCACTGCACCTCGTGTCTCCAAGTCCATTCTTTGGGTTTGGGCTGATGGGCCTTATTTCCCACAATTTGGGGGGCTCCTCCAGGTTCTCTGTGCCTGCGTGGAGGTGGGACTTTGATAGTAGGGAAGACGTGTCCCACCCCACTATGGGTAGCCTGCTACACTGGAGCCTGGCTCTCTACAGAAACCATAGAAAGACCTGAGACCTGTTTGGAGGACAGCGGGAGCTACGTGGGAGAGAGAAAGCTGGCACTAAGGCAACCAGGCAACCTCATGCACAAGCCAAGGTAGGGAAAATTGGACTACAAGTACTTCCTTGGTGCTTGGGCATTTTCAGTGACCAAGTGCGTGTGAGTGAGTTGTGTCCTAGGCTCCAAGCGAGAAGGGGAACCCAATCTGCAGTTTCTCTTGTGAGGGAAGCAACCAGAAGTGGACGAAGAGATTCTCAGGATATAAAAGAAACCTCCAGTGGGAGTGGTTGAGTGTACAGGAAAACTCAGACACAGGGACAGGTCAAAAATGTTCTAGGCCTAGGGAACCACAGAAAAGGGGAGGTAAGGATTCTCCTGTGACATTCCCCTGGATCATCCATTGGGAGGATGCTGAGGGTTCAAAAAAGACACACACACAAAATTCTGGGGGTTACTCAGTTATAAAAGCCTGGGTGGTCTTGCTGAGTGGTTAGGTAAGAGGTAGATCAGGGAAGGGAGTGAAGCAACAGTGGGGGTGGGGGTGGGGGGTTGTGAGCAAGAATGCAGTGCCCCTGAAGCTTTCTCCTCCTGGCCCTCCTTGTCCTGCTCATCTCCATGGTGGCCATGGAGAGACAAGAAAGACAAGGTCTTAAAAAAGAGAAAAGAAAAACAAAGTCTTAAAAACAGAATGAGGGGTGTCAGAAAGCCAACCTCTAACACTCAAGCCAGATTCACATTCAATACATAGGAGGCTCATACTTGCAAGTACCTAGTTAATGGGGTTCTTTTGATATTTCAAAATTGATATTTTTGCATGCACAAAAAAAAAAAAAGGAAGAAAGGAACAATGCCTTTTTAAAAGTTTCTTATTCCAACTCTTGTTTACAATTTGAGTTTTATATTATGATATCTGATTTATAGCTAAGTTTGAAAAACAAAGCTACAAAATCCCTTGTATCTATTTGGATATATGTATGTCTCGGTATATGTCTTTGTCTTTGGATAATATTACTAATTGCAGAAACTAGTTTGTAAATGAGCGCTAATATAATTGGCCTAAAGAAAAGTAAGTGCTTATAAATCAAACAATTCTAAATACAAGAGAAATTAACCTAAATGATTTTCAGGTTCACGTGAACTGGAAAATATTCAGTATTAAATACCTGGTATTAGTGTTTATTTGTTGATTTAACTAATGTAGACATAAAACCATTTACCACAGATTGAGACTTGAACCCATGTGTTGGGACTTGAGGCCAGCCAAAATCCTGCTTGAGACTTGAACCCACATGGCTGGGACTTGAACCCGGGCAAAACCCACAGTACCTGGTTTCAGATCCTAATGAAGTTTGGGTCCTTGATATCTCATCACAGAAAGAATTCAGGAGAGACAAAGTGATAGGTAAGAAGTAGATTTATTCAGATACAGAGAGAACACTCCACCAACAGTGTGGGCCATCGCAGAGGCGATTGCAGCAGCCATGAAATGTAGCATGGTTAGTTTTTATAGGCTGGGTAATTTCATATGCTAATGAGCGAGAGGACTATTCCAGCTATTTGGGGGAAAAGGCAGAGATTCCCTGGACTTGGGCCACCACCCACTCCTTGGTCTTTTAACAGTGCCTTGGAACTGTCATGGCACCTCTGGGTGTGTCGTTTCACCTGCTGATTCAGGATCAAGGTCTCGTCTTGTCCGCCATCTTAGTCCCATTTGACTCTAATCAGTTCATATTGTGTTCTTGCTGCTACTGCTAAGTTGCTTCAGTCGTGTCCGACTCTCTGCAACCCCATAGACGGCAACCCACCAGGCTCCCCCGTCCCTGGGATTCTCCAGGCAAGAACACTGGAGTGGGTTGCCATTTCCTTCTCCAATGCATGAAAGTGAAAAGTGAAAATGAAGTCGCTCAGTCGTGTCCAACTCTTTGTGACCCCATGGACTGCAGCCCACCAGGCTCCTCCAACCATGGGATTCTCCAAGCAAGAGTACTGGAGTGGGGTGCCATCGCCTTCTCCAATTGTGTCCTTGGGCTATGTCATTCTTTCAAAAGTTGTGCCCTGCCCCTTTCCCTCCTATAACAGACATGTCTAAGAGTCATTAACATTAAGGGGTAATATTTTCATTGTGCCAGTGTTAAATATTATAATATCTGTTACAAGTTTGTCAACAAAGAATGCAACTCAAGTGAAAAAAAAATTTTTAATGAAATAGGAACTTTTAGATAAATTCTATTAAAAATAATTATAATTTAGGTGTGCCTGTCTAAAATAGTCTCTCCAAATTTGGGTAACTTAAATTTCTAGAGTTGGGCTATACTAAGTAATAAAATTTATTAAATGGCTAGGTCATTTCCAAATGAAATAAAATTCTGAAACACTGATTACTTAAAACTAAATTCCTCTTACAGAGAAACTAAAGAGATTTTTGACTATTAATAAATAATATTAGGTGCCATCCTGAAATGTTTTCTATAAGAAAACAAAAGCTTTCAGAAATTATCACTGGTACCTATGGTCACCAGTCTATAGGATACTAATATAAACATCCATTCTTGGTTGCTTAAGGAAAGTAGGAAGTGTGTTTTCGGTAAAGAAGGTATGAGGAAAGGAACTGCATTTTATGAAGGGAAAAGGAAGTAGGCCCGACTTACAGGTGGCCATTTCAGGATGGGAGAACAAAGTATTGGGTACAGAAAGTGGTAAGAACTTTTGTAGAAAGTGGACCCTGAGAAAAGTGTTTTGTGCATGGTTCAGTTTAGTTCAGTTCAGTCACTCAGTCTTGTCCGACTCTTTGAGATCCCATGGACTGCAGCACGCCAGGCTTCCCTGTCCATCACCAACTCCTGGAGCATGGTTAGGACTGACTAAGTTTAAAATAAATTAAGTTTACTTTTAAATAAATTCAAAAGTAAGCTGGCGCAAAACTTTGGCTTTTCTCTCTGTTAAGAGAGACACCCTTTCTTCAGATGTTGAACTGCCTTGATGAGAGATTTAAGTTTCTTTATCTCTTAAATGATCTGTTCTGAAATCCTTTATAGTGTGGCTAAATGGATAGCTATTGTTTCACAATGAGCTATAATCCTATCTGAGTGTTCTAAACCTTTTTGATATTTGTTGACAAAACTTCTTAAATCATTCTAATGAAGCAATTTTGACTTCTAGCTAACTTTGGGATTGGAGAAGGAAATGGCAATCCACTCCAGTACTATTGCCTGGAAAATCCCATGGACAGAGGAGGCTGGTAGGCTACAGTCCATGGGGTCACAAAGAGTCGGACACGACTGAGCGACTTCCCCTTCCCTAACTTTGGGATGCTTCAGAGGTCCCCTGAAACATCTCAAAGAGATATTAAACTAATTAGGTTCATTTGTATGCAGAATTATGTGGGAAGTATTATCACATGAGTAATAACTTATATTGTATGGTAAATCTTACTAATATAGGTATCCTAGAAACTATATGGCATTCCTAAGATTCTGATATGTCTGAGTAAAATGTTATCAGTCATAATTCTAGTTACTATCTTAAAATATTGTCATAGCGCTAACCAAGTTTCACAAAAAATGTTTACTCCTCAAGATTTACAGAAAGGCATGTGTGCTCAGTCATGTCTGACTCTGCAACTTCATGGACTGTAGTCAGCCAGGCTTCTCTGTCCATGGAATTTTCCAGGCAAGAATACTGGAGTGGGTTACCATTTCCTTCTCTAGGGAATCTCCCCAACCCAGGAATCGAACCCATATCTCCTCTGTCTCCTGTATCATTAGGCAGAATCTTTACCAGCTGAGTCACTGGGGAAGACTTTTGGATAAATACTAGTTTCTGAACTGAAGCTGAAGCTCTGATACTTTGGCCACCTGATGCGAAGAACTGACTCATTGGAAAAGACCTTGACGCTGGGAAAGATTGAAGGCGGGAGGAGAAGGGGACAACAAAGGATGAGATGGTTGGATGGCATCACCGACTCGATGGACATGAGTTTGAGCAAGCTCTAGGAGTTGGTGGTGGACAGGGAGGCCTGGCGTGCTGCGGTCCATGGGGCTGCAAAGAGTCAGACATGACTGAGTGACTGAACTGAATGGGAAATCTGATGACTTCACAAGTTAACAAAAGGACTGAAAGAACTGGCAAATATGCTTATAACTTTTATGCTTTCTATCTGAACAATTATAAGTTTGAATCTGTGTTTTCCAGGAGTAGGGAAAACCTTCCCCTTAAACTAATTATGATAGTAATTTAGTAAAATTATACTTTGTAAACAAATTGAAACATTTATCTTTCCTCTCTCTCTGACTCCTCCAGAGATTGGAAACTTTTAGGTTTAGGAATTCACTTAGATCTGTTAGGCAAAACCTGTGATAACCCTTTGACATAACTTTCCTATCCCTGAAACGTTTTATTTTCAAAGTTCAGTCTGAGACTCTATAAAAGTTTCAGTAAAGCAAAAAAAAGTTTACGGTCAGTTATGGTTATATAAATCATCAGCCCACTTTTATTGAGACCAGACCTATTTCTCAAGCAAGTATTAATTTGTTTATATTTGGTGAAAATTGTTAGGGTTCACAAGAGGCTCATGGTATATAGTGAAAATATGGCGCATTGTGGTGACCTGACAAACAAGGGATGAAGTCACAGTGGCCACATTGCCCTAGCGGGCATCCTGTTTTTCCTTAAGACAATATCCTGTTTTTCTCTGCTGGTGCCAGTTTCTCAAGACTATGTGACCACCCGGCCGTGAGACCCCTTCAACTAGACCTGACAAGACCCCAGCTGCCGGCTAAAGATAAACTGAGGCCCCCTCCCTCCGGAGCACAATTTCCCATCTATAGGGTATAGGAAGGGTTGGCTGTAAAGGAAGGGTACTGGTATTTCTCTAAAGCCAGTCACTTTCTTTCTCTCTTCCTACAATAAATCTTTCTCTGCCTGAATGCCTGGCTCACTCTCTTTTTTCCACACTGGCCTTACACCGTGCATCAGAGCAAGCCTGATGAAACCCTTGTGGTTCCACCACACCAGCTTATAGAATCCAGGCCTGGCTATCAGAGCCTCCTTGGCACTGCCAACAATGATGCCCAGAAGGTTGCCACCTCCCTCTCTGCTCAGAATGTGAGCAGCACTCTCCTCGTCTGGTGAGACCATCTCTGGGAAGAGAGGAAGGTGGTTAGGTATGGGCTGAGAGGCCAGGAACTGCTTCGAGGGGAGGGTGTGGTGAATCCCTACACACTCTATCACTGCAACTGGGAGTTCCCTGAGGACTAGGACTGAGTCATTCCCCTCTTCCCAAACCCTCACCAAGCTCACTGCTGAGCACAGATGTGGGAAGTGCTTCCCTGTGTCTAGTCTCCTTCTCTACTATACGTGCTCTTAGAGGAAATACATTCTTAGAAACCCTCCCTAAGATCCCTCCTTCAGGCCTCCAGCCCTGGTCTTCCTGGGTTCCCAGGTGTGGGAAGATTCAGCCCCTGACATGATGTAATCCCTGAGGAAGGGAACCAGGAAAGTCTAATTCAACACGGTTAAATGTGAGCAAATGACGGGAAAAAATGAGAAGCCTGTGCTATGGGTACACAGGTTGGTAAAAGCTCCAAAGGCCAGTATGCCAGGGGGATGGGCACCAGCAAGGTAGTTCCTGGAGGGGTCCAGCTCGGTGGTCTTGACCAGCTGCAGGGACAGCAAGCTGGTGAACTGGCGCTGCATCTCGTACCCCCCAACCCAGTCTTCCTGCTGAATTTCCATGCTGACCTCTTCTATGTGTCCCCAAGTGCTATCACACCCTCATGTGAGTGTCCTGAGATTAGAGACTGTCTGAGGATCCTTGTCCCCAGTACAGGACTGGAGCAGAGGAGATGCTCTGGGAGACTGTGGATGAATGAAGAGGGAGAGAACGGACCCACGAATGGATGAAGCTGATACAGCCAACCAGGGACGGGAGGCCTCTGCCCAAGGCAGAGGTAGGACTCTTAGGAGGGTGACAGGGACACAAGCCCCTGTCCTACGTGAAGGGAAACCTTATCCCAGGCAGAGCCCGCCCAGAATGAAGGAGCCATCACAGGAGGGAGTGAGCATCTCTTCAAGGACTGTGGCAGCTGGAGTTCTGTCCCGGGTCAGGGCTGACCCCTGAGTTCCTGTGACTCAGTGTAAGAGACCCCAGGGTGCAGGGAAGAGGGTGCCAGGAGGAGGGGCATGAAGTCCGGTGATACCCACAGGTGTGGGTGGAGAGGGGCCAGGGAGGTGTCCTGACAAGTCTGCAGCACTTCCTGACACCAGGTCACAGCCTGCCCACAGCACTGCACCCCTGATCAGGCCTTGGCCTGTGTAGACACTGCTGCTCCAGGATAATGAAATCTTCACAGAGAAACCCGGCTCCTGGACTGACCTTCAGCATGAGGTGGAAACAGATTGTTCTTGGGGAAAGATTGCTTGATTCTCCACCATTAGCTCTTTAGGAAGCCTATAGGGTGTGTTTAGAAAACTCCAGTGCTCAGAATTAATCTCCTAATTTCCCTAGAAACTCTACCACTAGGCAGTGGCTCATAGAATCACAGCGCAAAGGCTTGTAATGTGGAGTAGGCCCAGCAGAGTTGTTAGGGCAAGGAGTGTTGCTTGCCTGCCTTCAAGCCAGCAGCCACTGTAGCCGCCACTGACAATGGGCCTTGAAAGGAATTCAGGTTGGAAGAAAACAGGATACTGGTCACAGAGAGTGAGGATGCACATCACAGGAATGATTGCAGTGAGCCCAGATTTTGCATCTCCCCACATGTAGAAAAGCATGAAAATCATTAACTGGAGATGTCTGCTTTTTGTGACTGGCAGAAATCTTTTGATGTTTCTCTACATAACTTTCTGGTTTTCTTTTCCCCCTCAGCAAAACTCAGAAGTCCTGACCCTCCGTTACCTTTTAGAACAGCTCCTCAGAGATTTCTGAGAGGCTATCTCCCAGCTACAGTCCTCAGTAAGGTCTTAGAACAAAACACCTGACAATTTTTAGTTTGTGCATTTTTTTTCAGTAGACAGCAGAGAATCTCTGGCCCCGCTACTTCCTGCCACCCTAAGATCCCTGCAGGGACTGCTCTGTGATGCTCTGTGGATGACTTGAAAGTTCCCCTGGGAGGTAAGGGAGCCCAGAAATCTGCCTACTACAGCCCCCTCTGGAGGCCTGAGCCCAGGACTGGGGACTCAAAGTGCCTGTCATCTCTGCCTCTGCTGGCCACTTGGTGGTACTGCCTGCCTTCTGCAGATGGTGCCACAGGCCTGCAGTGGCCTACAATCCTGAACACTGTGCACATGGAATTTCTGCAAATCAACTTCATGTACCACAGTGTCAATAGTGCCTGAGTTTTGAAACCCTCTGCGAGAGATGCCTAGCTAGAGGAAGGACAAAACAGACGTAGATGAGACAGTCACAGAGACGCTCAGCACTGTTTTTCTGCCAAATGTGCGATTGACAGCACCTCCAGGTGTGAAAAGAGACCAAGATGCTGTCTGCAGAAGGCCCGAGAATGATGTGATGTCTCATGGAATCCACACAACCCAATTATGTATGTGGCAACATTTCCACTTAACACGTGAAATCGAGGCTCAGAGAGCATGTGTAACTAACCCAAGGCCATTCAGCTGGTATGTTGCAGAACCTGTATTAGAACCTATGATGTCCACCCTCAGAGGTGACACCATATACATTCTTCTCTCCTGTTTCCAGAGAGGGCCACCTGTCCCTGCCTGCCTCCTCTCTGTTTACTGCCTTCCTCTTCCTATCCCCACTAGATAATTAACCATCACAGGTGCTTACATCCAAGGGTATAGTCTGTCTGGGATTCAGGAAAGGAGTCAAAGTTCAGCTCACTCAAATTCAGGGGACTGCATCACTAAGGACTGAGCTTTGGGTCCAGGATCAAGTGTCCAAATGGGCATGAGGTACCCTGGGTTAGAGGGTCAGTGGCACTCAGAAGAGGAGTCATCAGATTGCTTAGTGGATCCACGGGGAAATGGATGGATGGATGGACAAAGCTCTGTCCAAGGAGACCCAGTTTATCAGAGTTTGGGCAGGATAGATCCTGAGGGCTCTCTGTTCTGCTTCTATTCTCAGAGCTAATGTACAAACTTTAAAAACAGTATAAAAACAAAACAAAAACCCTGTCTCTATGTCCTTGGTCACACCTTCCTCCCTCTTGGGGTGTCAGTCTCATCATCTGATAAAGTGTGGACTAGTTGGTCTCTTAAAATCTTACATTTGTATGGATTCCCTCACCCCAAACTTAGGCTACTGAAGGCTTTACACCTGTAAGATACATACACCTGCTACAGAGCTACATACACTACAGAGCTCCTTCAAATCCTGTTCATTCATCAGTCCTTATATTGACCCAACATCCCTGTAGGTGGGAAACCATCACCAGAGAGAAGCTGACTGTTCCCCAGGCCACATAATGCTGGAAGCCTGGCTCTTGTCTCCAAGCCCAGTATTCTGCTCACTGCACACAGGATCACACTTCCCCATGGACATGTGGGACCCTAGCCACCCCTTTACTCACCGAGATGGGGAAATAGTCCTTCATGTACTTCCTCATGACTCAGCGCCTTACCATTTCACTGTGCCTGCCCCCTGCCACAGCTTGGCTCAATCATCTACAGGATACTGATGATTCAGAATCTTGTTAACAAGAGGGCTATGAAGACCACACTGCAGAGAATGGCTGGGAAGGGAAGCAGGAGCATTAGTGGTCAGTGATGTGAAGGAATGAGCTCTTCCCATTTACACAGCAATAGCAGCACTGTCCTGTCCAGCCCTTACCCCAGGAGGAAGAGGTCAGCTTCCCAAGACTTCAAGGAGACAGGAATGCAGTCAACACCTGTTGTATCACACTGAGAACCTGAATTTGAAGCCAGGTAGGCCTAAGTCCAAACTCACTTTTTCCCACTGCCCCAGACTGCTTTCTCACTTGGGTCTTCCCCTCCACTTCCCTCTCTGTCTGTATTCACCAGGTGCTCAATAAATGCCTGGTGGAATGTGACAGGATGAACTCTTTCTAGTATCCATTCTATGAGACCCCAGAGAAAAGAGATATTTGTTCAATCCGGCCCACTTCCTGTCTACCCCCAGCCCATCTTTCCATAGATAAATCCTATATTCCATAGATAGATCTCCCCCTTCATCTCAAGTCCTCACATGACTTCTTATAACTTTGAGGCTCAGCTCAAGCAGCTCAGCCTGACTTCAAGCTCCCCACTGCTAACTTGATCCCCTTCTTGCTCCAGCCTCACCCACCCACATGCACCCCAAATTCTGGCTACACTAAGCTGCTCAGTGTTGATACAACTCCCTGAGCTCTTTAGTTTTTGCTCAGCTCTTTCCTCCACTGCCAGGCCCTGTCCTGCTGAAGGAGGGAGAGAGGAAGAGGAGATCTCATGCCTGGCCTGTCCGTCAGGAGTGCAACAGGACCAGGAGCAGACTCAGTGAAGAATTTCTCCCAGATTTAGGATTCTGAGTCCCTTTCACAGGCTAATCCTGGCTTCAACTCAGAGTCAGGTGATCTGTGGGGCTGTCTTTAATCTGATGCCAAAGGAGCCTCATTCTTAGAAAATATCGTGTCTCTACATTCCATTGCCTCCATTTGACACCATGCACTCAAACTCTTAAAGATCAGCCTTCACTTGTATTCCAGTTAAAAGTAGGGTAAACAGCCTGACGTTCATGGCTGACTTCCAGGAGGAAGAGAGTTTTGACCCAGTCTGCTGCTGCTAAGTCGCTTCAGTCGTGTCCAACTCTGTGCGACCCCATAGACGGCAGCCCACCAGGCTCCCCCGTCCCTGGGATTCTCCCAGTCTGAACAGTAGTAAAATGCAGAAGCCAAAGTAGGCTGGCTGCCAGGTGTGGGACAGCCATGCACAAAGCACAGATATTGCTGCCCTCATGGTGCTGACTTCAGTGTTTTGTTTTGGGCACTTTGTTTTGTCTTTTCATTGTTTATGGGCTTCCCAGGTGGCTCAGTGGTAAAGAATCTGCCTGCCAATGCAGGAGATGTGGGTTCCATCCCTGGCTGGGGAAGATACCCTGAAGGAGGAAATGGCAACCCATTCCAGTATTCTTGCCAGGAAAATCCCATGGACAGAGGAACCTGGCATTCTACAGGCCATACGGCCACAAAGAGTCAGAGATGACTGAGTGCCTGATCACCCAAAATATATTTAACATAATACTTATCATCAAAATAATTTTTAAAATTTCATTATTTTTTAAAATTTTCATTAGAGTATAATTCATTTTAGTATTGTGTTAGTTTTGGGTGTTCAACAAAGTAAATCAGTTATATACACACATACACTCTTTTTTTTTAATTCATTTCTCATATAGACCATTACAGAGTTTTGAGTACTTCCTTATGCTTTGTAGCAGGTTCCTATTAGTTATCTGTTTCGTATATAGTAGTGTGCCTATGTCAATCTCAGTCTCCCTGTTTATCTCTCCCCCATTACCCACTTGTAACCATAAGTTTGTTTTCTACATCTGTGACTCTTAAGTTCTGTTTTAAATAAGTTAATTTGTATTCTTTTTTTCTATTCTGCATATAAGCAATATTATATAATTTCTGTCTTTATGTGTCTGACTTACTTCACTCAAGTGTAACAATCCCTAGGTCCATCCAGGTTGCTGCAAAAGACATGGTTTTTCATTTTTTATGGTTGACTACTATTCCAGTGTGTATATGTACCGCATCTTCTTTATCCATTTCTCTGTTTATGGACATTTAGGTTGCCTTCACATCCTAGCCGTTGTAAACAGTGCAGCAATAAGCATTGTGGGGCACATATCTTTTCAAATTATTCTTTTCTTGACAAAGGCACTATGGAGAACAGTATGGATATACCTCATAAAACTAAAAATAGAGCTACCATGGGATGCAGCATACCCACTCCTGGTCGTATACCCAAAATGACTTTTAAGTGTACTGTTCAACAGCATTAAATTCATTCACGTTGTGGTCTAATAATCACCATCGTTCATCTCCAGAACTCTCTCATCTTCATAGACTGAACTTCTATACCCATGAAACAAAAATTCCCATGTCCATGTCTAGAGAATAAAACCTAGCTGTTAATAGTGACTCCCTGGAGGGTAAGATTTGGGGAAATTTTCCACTTCTAGAACAGAATGTGTTTGGAACTATTACAATAGCAGGTATTCATGTTTCAGTGAGAAAACAAAAGCTTAGGAAAATTGGGGCATTTCCAATTGACTGGAAAGAATACTCCCAACCGCAACCTCTTCCTCACTCTCAGGTCACCCATTAACTCCTGAGAGCTGGCCAGATCCTAAGTTGGAAGTATTTTCAGTCCGTGAGAAAGGAAAACCCCTTCATTCCCCTCATAATACCAAAGAAAAAATGTAAAACCCCACTTTACCCAGAAAGGGTGTGCAGGTTGGCTAAGCTCACAGAGCAAGCCAGTAGGATGGAACCAGGCATTCAATTCTACTAGTATGTCTCCCAACATTCATTCAATCAAAAAAAAAGGTTAATGGACACCAACTCTTCTAGGAGTTGGAGATGCAGCTGAGAACAAGACCAAGTATTTGAAAGGAGCTTTAAATACTGTGTGAGTATTTGAGCTACAGAGGAGAGGAAAAAAGAAAACAGAACAAACAAGTAACTCACTAGAAAGTATTTGTTTCTGGGCCCTGTGTCCTTGGGGACAGGTCCTTATTGACCTTTCTGGCCACTTCTTTGCCATCTCCCCCAAATGCCTGCTCTATGTCCAGTGTGAACCAGCTTTCACTACATGTGCAGCATTTACTGGCCCACTGGGACCCCTTACTTTCATGCCAGGCTGTACATTCTGCCTGTGGACCATCTCCTAAGTATCCTTAGAAAAGGTCCCCTTCTCTCTACCCACTACCAGCCTCCCTAGACTTAGGAAAGTCTTCTTTCCTTAAAAAGCCAAATTGTAAATAATCAGACTTGTGACTCCTTAGGGCAAGTTGGAGAATATTACATAGGCAATAAATCATTTAAAATACAAGCTTTTAAAATGTAAAAACCATTTTTGGCTCATGAGGTATACAGATACAAAAAAATCAGGGGGTCGGATTATGTGGTTTATGTGGTGATGGGTTTATGTAGTAATCCCGTTTGTAGATTATAACCTTGTAATTGAGCAGGATCTCTGCGACCTTCTGAGCGACTTCACTTCACTTCACCTCCTAACCTTTGTCAAAGAATTAATTATTCAGGGAAATAATAAATACAGAGAAAAAGTGAAGTGAAGTTGTTCAGTCATGTCTGACTCTTTGAGACCCCATGGACTGTAGCCTACAAGGCTCCTTTGTCCATGGAATTTTCCACTCAAGAGTATTGGAGTGGGTTGCCGTTTCCTTCTCCACAGGATCTTCCCAAGCCAGGGATCAAACCCGGGTCTCCTGCATTGCAGGCAGACTCTTTACCATCTAACCCACCAGGGAAGCCCAACAGAGACAAAGGATAACAGTCAAGCAAGACAAAACAATAATCATTTAGCCATTCAACAGTGTTAAGGACCTTTAGTTCATCTCTAAGGGCTATAGATAATATTCTGAGCCTTATCTTTGAGCTTTTTCATACTGATCAGTATCCTATCATTTTGCCTTTTCATACTGTTCATAGGGTTCTCAAGGCAAGAATACTGAAGTGGTTTGCCATTCCCTTCTCTAGTGGACCACATTCTGTCAGATTTCTCCACCATGACCCGCCCATGAACAGTATGAAAAGGCAAAATGATAGGATACTGAAAGAGAAACTCCCCAGGTCAATAGGTGCCCAATATGCTACTGGAGATCAGTGGAGAAATAACTCCAGAAAGAATGAAGGGATGGAGCCAAAGCAAAAACAATACCCAGCTGTGGATGTGACTGGTGATAGAAGCAAGGTCCTATGCAGTAAAGAGCAATATTGCATAGGAACCTGGAATGTCAGGTCCATGAATCAAGGCAAATTGGAAGTGGTCAAACAAGAAATGGCAAGAGTGAATGTCGACACTCTAGGAATCAGCGAACTGAAATGGACTGGAATGGGTGAATTTAACTCAGATGACCATTATATCTACTACTGCAGGCAGGAATACCTCAGAAGAAATGGAGTAGCCATCATGGTCAACAAAAGAGTCCAAAATGCAGTACTTGGATGCAATCTCAAAAACGGCGGAATGATCTCTGTTCGTTTCCAAGGCAAACCATTCAATATCACAGTAATCCAAGTCTATGCCCCAACCAGTAATGCTGAAGAAGCTGAAGTTGAACGGTTCTATGAAGACCTACAAGACCTTTTAGAACTAAAACCCAAAAAAGATGTCCTTTTCATTATAGGAGACTGGAATGCAAAAGTAGGAAGTCAAGAAACACCTGGAGTAACAGGCAAATTTGGCATTGGAATACGGAATGAAGCAGGGCAAAGACTAATAGAATTTTGCCAAGAAAATGCGCTAGTCATAACAAACACCCTTTCACAACAACACAAGAGAAGACTTTATACATGGACATCACCAGATGGTCAACACCAAAATCAGATTGATTATATTCTTTGCAGCCAAAGATGGAGAAGCTCTATACAGCCAGCAAAAACAAGACCAGAAGCTGACTGTGGCTCAGACCATAAACTCCTTATTGCCAAATTCAAACTTAAATTGAAGAAAGTAGGGAAAACCACTAGACCATTCAGGTATGACCTAAATCAAATCCCTTATGATTATACAGTGGAAGTGAGAAATAGATTTAAGGGCCTAGATCTGATAGATAGAGTGCCTGATGAAATATGGAATGAGGTTCGTGACATTGTACAGGAGACAGGGTTCAAGACCATCCCCATGGAAAAGAAATGCAAAAGAGCAAAATGGCTGTCTGGGGAGGCCTTACAAATAGCTGTGAAAAGAAGAGAAGTGAAAAGCAAAGGAGAAAAGGAAAGATATAAACATCTGAATGCAGAGTTCCAAAGAATAGCAAGAAGAGATAAGAAAGCCTTCTTCAGTGATCAATGAAAAGAAATAGAGGAAAACAACAGAATGGGAATGACTAGAGATCTCTTCAAGAAAATCAGAGATACTAAAGGAACATTTCATGCAAAGATGGGCTCGATAAAGGACAGAAATGGTATGGACCTAACAGAAGCAGAAGATATTAAGAAGAGATGGCAAGAATACACAGAAGAACTGTACAAAAAAGATCTTCACGACCCAGATAATCACAATGGTGTGATCACTGACCTAGAGCCAGACATCCTGGAATGTGAAGTCAAGTGGGCCTTAGAAAGCATCACTATGAACAAAGCTAGTGGAGGTGATGGAATTCCAGTTGCGCTATTCCAAATCCTGAAAGATGATGCTGTGAAAGTGCTGCACTCAATATGTCAGCAAATTTGGAAACTCAGCAGTGGCCACAGGACTGGAAAAGATCAGTTTTCATTCCAATCCCAAAGAAAGGCAATGCCAAAGAATGCTCAAACTACCACACAATTGCACTCATCTCATACGCTAGTAAAGTAATGCTTAAAATTCTCCAAGCCAGGCTTCAGCAATATGTGAACCATGAACTTCCTGATGTTCAAGCTGGTTTTAGAAAAGGCAGAGGAACCAAAGATCAAATTGCCAACATCCACTGGATCATGGAAAAAGCAAGAGAGTTCCAGAAAAACATCTATTTCTGCTTTATTGACTATGCCAAAGCCTTTGACTGTGTGGATCACAATAAACTGTGGAAAATTCTGAAAGAGATGGGAATACCAGACCACCGATCTGCCTCTTGAGAAATTTGTATGCAGGTCAGGAAGCAACAGTTAGAACTGGACATGGAACAACAGACTGGTTCCAAATAGGAAAAGGAGTACATCAAGGCTGTATATTGTCACCCTGTTTATTTAACTTATATGCAGAGTACATCATGAGAAACGCTGGGCTGGAAGAAACACAAGCTGGAATCAAGATTGCCGGGAGAAGTATCAATAACCTCAGACATGCAGATGACACCACCCTTATGGCAGAAAGTGAAGAGGAACTAAAAAGCCTCCTGATGAAGGTTAAAGTGGAGAGTGAAAAAGTTGGCTTAAAGCTCAACATTCAGAAAATGAAGATGATGGCATCTGGTCCCATCACTTCATGGGAAATAGATGGGGAAACAGTGGGAACAGTGTCAGACTTTATTTTTCTGGGCTACAAAATCACTACAGATGGTGACTACAGCCATGAAATTAAAAGACACTTACTCCTTGGAAAGAAAGTTATGACCAACCTAGATAGCATATGGAAAGCAGAGACATTACTTTACCAACAAAGGTTCATCTAGTCAAGGCTATGGTTTTTCCTGTGGTCATGTATGGATGTGAGACTTGGACTGTGAAGAAGGCTGAGCACCGAAGAATTGATGCTTTTGAAGTGTGGTGTTGGAGAAGACTCTTGCGAGTCCCTTGGACTGCAAGGAGATCCAACCAGTCCATTCTGAAGGAGATCAGCCCTGGGATTTCTTTGGAAGGAATGATGCTAAAGCTGAAACTCCAGTACTTTGGCCACCTGATGCGAAGAGTTGACTCATTGGAAAAGACTCTGATGCTGGGAGGGATTGGGGGCAGGAGGAGAAGGGGACGACAGAGGATGAGATGGCTGGATGGCATCACTGACTCGATGGATGTGAGTCTGAGTGAACTCCGGGAGTTGGTGATGGACAGGGAGGCCTGGCGTGCTGCGATTCATGGGGTCGCAAAGAGTCGGACACGACTGAGCGACTGATCTGATCTGATCTCTGATCTTTGAGCTGTTTGCAGATACTGAGCAGGTAGAAGAATTTGCTTACCAGCCGGTAGATCTCAGACCATGCGGAATCAGAGGTTGGTGATGTTGTCTCCCAGTTTTCACACCAAGACGATTGGTGCTGATCATGCACCCAGCAACTCTACCTCACCCAGTCTCTAACACTGTACCCTGAAAATCATGGGGGACTCAATTATAGTTTGAGTCTTAGCTACCCAAACTCCTTGCTTGGCCCTGCAATAAATGCTACACTTTTGACCATAACCCAGTGTCAGTATATGGGCTTTACTGTGGTCCCACAAGCAGACCCAAATTTGATTTGGCAACAACTGCTCCCTGTCATCTATCTCCCCAGACACCCCAACACTGTAGATTCCTGGATTGCAGCCTGTTGCACCCAGATTGGACCGTGTCACTCCGGTACCTAAGCCCTCCTGGGGCTCCCCTTTGCCCTCAGGATAAGGGAGAAGGTATAATTTCTTGCTCCTGGCACCAGTAGGCTCACATCCCATTTCTCAGCTGCTGTAGCTCCAGGCCCAGAAACACTCACCTACCTGTGCTGTTTCTGACACTCCCAGGTCCTGGGCTGGGCTGGAAGTGGGCACAGATAGTCTGACACATTCCTTCTGGCAAAGCTCCCCCAAGGCCAGGTGAGAAAGTTGTCCCCCATCCTAGGTAATCCCCAGGCAATGAGATCAGCAGCCCCTTTATATCTGTGTCTTTCTCCTAAAAATGCACCATGTACATCCGAAGTGGCTGGTGCCCATGGTCGGCCATTCCCATCTCAGCTCACCTTACCCAAGATCAAGCAAGAGAGAATCCACTGCAGGGCCCCAAAAGTCTGAAACCTGTGCTCCCATGACACCAACAAGGGTGCAAATTCCACCATCCTGGTTCCTCTTCTGACTCTGGAGGCTTCTCTGAGCTCTGAGACACCTTTTGGTTTTTGTTTCAGCCAGAGGTTGTCTAAGCATTTGCGAGGGGTGTGGGTAGGTATCCAGACCAGCCCTAAGGTCTCACTGTGCCTGATCCAGCAAGGACTGATTTCTTAGGAGAAACCTTTGCAACCACCTACCCTGGACCAAGTTGAATAGGGAGGAAGATAATTACAGTTCACTACTCAGGCAATACTTTATCTGCTAGATCACCTTTGCTCAAATCTTGCCCCTTACTTGGCAAGTGAAGCACCAACTATAGGGTATTCCCGTTCTTTTCCCACCCACCCAACTACTTGGCTGCAATAACTGTTTCCTTTCACCTGCCAGGTCCACTGTTCTTTTCACAAATGTGCAGTACCAGTTTCTACCTAAACACCTCTCAGCCCCACCACTTCTTACGCCTCTTGCCCTATTCTGCACCTCACCTGCAGAGCACAACTGCAAGAGCCGTCTGCATTCCACATCCTTCCCTCCCATTCTGTTCTCCCTCTTCTAGACTTCAAACATCACTGTTTCATGGAACTGCCTTTGACAAGTTCACCAATGACCTCCATGCTCCTGAATCCAGTGGTCAATTCTCAGCTCTCATCTTGACCTCTCAAGCAGCCTCAGACACAGCTGGTCTGTGGACACCACAATCTCCTGGTTTCCCTCTTGCCTCTTTGGCAGCCCCTGTGTCTCCATGGTAGCTCTTATCCTTTACCAGGCTAAGTGTTTGGAGTCCCTCCTGCCTCCTCAGTCCCTGGACCCTCTCGCTTCTCTCCACTCTCTCTCCAGCAGAAACCTCATCCAGGCTTATGGCCTCGGAGTCTGTCTATAGGACCACACTTCCAAACTGCATCTCCAGCTTAACATCCCCCTGGGCTCCAGACTTGACTGTGTAGGTGGGTACTTGACATCCTCCCTGATAGTCTGCTCAGAACCTCCATCACAGCCTGTCTAAGACTGAATTTGACTTCCCCTCTTGTTGGGCTGCCAGACAGAGTCGAACCCGACTGATGCGACTTAGCAGCAGCAGCAGCATCTGCTGCAGCCAGTACAGCAGGTAGGGATAGAAAGGGGTCGACTCACAGTTTGGGAAAAAGAAACTAGAGACAGAATTAAAGTTTTAGAGATGGGACCAGGGGACTCAAGACCTCTTGGATCAAGAGCCCTGTTCCTCAGAGCCCATCACTTTTCCTTAGTGTCTTGGCAAGCAGAAAATAACCGTTGTGCTATGAAGTCAGCCTCCTGTGCCCCCAGTCATGTCTCCCATTTTACTGATTACTTTAAACTATCTTTGTTATTTTCTTGTACAAGGGCCTTCACCTAGCTGGAGGTCATAGACCCACATATGCCTTGGGAAAACATCTTAGTGTGTGCACAAGCAGTGTTCTGAACTTGCGCTGACCTGGTGTTCCAATGTCCACACTACGTTTTTCCTTAGTTTAGCAGAATATGCTGACCCCAACTAATCAACATGGTGTACTTTTATTTGGGTTATTTTTATTGCTATATTTTGCTTTTATTCTTTCCCCATGGTGCTTTTCTCATGCCATAGCCAGAGCAACGGGCGGCTGACTATTAATCCCTGCATATCCCCCTTTTTGTTTTTGTAGCAGAAGATATGTTGACCTCGCAACTGCTTTCTTCATTAGTTCTCAGAGGGCTTTTTGCGTGCATCTGAGGACTGAAGAGAAGGTTATAGTGAAACAGCAAAGCATAGCTAGTGTTTCAATGAGACCACCTCTGATATCTTGGATCCACTGGAGAGGACTCAATGAGTTAAGGCCCTCTGCTATTCCTTGAAGTGTATCTGTATCTGGTCATAGTCTAAGAGAAGCATACTACTTGCTAATGATTCTTGTTTGTAGCTTTTTAATATCTAGAGCAAGGTTGTCAGCCATATGGCCCTGCAAGTGCCGTCTAACATTTTTCCAGATGTGTTTAGATTGGTTATATTTCTGGGGAGTTACACAGAAAGTAGTAATGTTCCAGTCACTCTTTAAATGTATTTGTAATTTAAGATTTTGTATTTCTTCTCCTAAGAGTAGCATTGCATTTTCTAAATCCACCAACCGGTTGTTAATCTCATCTATATGAGTTTGGGCTCTCCAGTATACTCTGAGATTTTTGTGTATGTCTGAAGACAGTCTTTTTTACCTTGATGAGGCTGTTCAGAACTTAAGGTATCCAATTTCTGGAGGAATGAGGCTGGAAGAAAAGAAAAATGTTTTAATTTTACCCACAGGTATAAATCACTACATTGTTTTAAGCCATCAGTGACTTGAGTTTTTTTTATATCTGAAAACAAATATTAGAAGCCACTAATGTGTCAGACAAAGAGTCATGAAAATTGTATTATATTTAGCAGTCTGTTTAGTCTCATGTACCAATTCCTTTGTTCTGTGGTCTTTGTCTGACAATAAAGGACATCAGTGAAAAGTGATAGTCTCCAAGAAGCTCATGAAGTTTTTACCACTGTCTGTATGACCTGTCCAGCAAAGTGGGTGCCCTGACCACTGCAGAAAATGCATTTTAACCATTTTTTCCATTGTGAGATATTAACCCTGCAGCCTGGAAAGGCTGCTGCTGCTCCTGCTGCTAAGTCGCTTCAGTCGTGTCCGACTCTATGCAACCCCATAGATGGCAGCCCACCCAGGCTCCTCCGTCCCTGGGACTCTCCAGGCAAGGATACTGGAGTGGGTTGCCATTTCCTTCTCCAGGAAAGGCTTTATCCTATCAAATAAAAGTGAGGTTTGTCAGGGAGCCGGGAAAAGCCAAGAGGCCGTCTTGGACTTCCCATAGCCCTGACTGTTTGGTTTATAGCCATTGATGAGGGGTTAATTTTGTAGATGCAGAATGAGCTTTGTCTATGTGTGCCATAGTTTCCTTAGACCATTGTGAAATAACACTCATTGATTTGTATCAAAGTAACAAAAGATTTTAAAAGCAAGTATGAATCACTTAAAGACAAATTTACATAGTCTGTTATCAAAAGCCATATTTCAAGAAAACTTTATTCTTTGACAGGAAGAGAAAACCAAATTCCAGGTGGTACCAGCTTATATTCACTGTGAAACAATAATTATTTACTTAGTCAAAGTAACAATAAGACTTTAAAGGCAGTTTAATGTCTTAAGAAATTTGTATCATGCGCAAAACTCTTATTTCACTTGTCATAAACTTTTTTTTACATTTTTTGTAGTAATCACTTCATTTATCTATTTAAAGATTATTTCAGGATGGCACCAAATATTATTAACAGTCCAAAATCTCTTTAGTTTCTCTATTAGTGTTCAGAAATTAATGTTTCAAATCTTACTTTATTTGGAAATGACCTAGCTATTTGATAAATGTTATCATTTAGTTTAGTACAACTCTAGAAATGTAAGTTACCCCAATCCGCAGAGATTATTTTAGATAGACATTTCTAAAATATAATTATTTTTAATAGAGTTTATCTAAAAGTTTTCATCTCATTTACTTTTATATATATATATATATATATATATATAGTTACTTTCTTTGTTGACAAATTTAGTTTACCTTAAACTTAGGCACAATAAAAGTATTGAACAATGTTGATGACTTAAGACATTTCTTAATTAGATTAGCAAACAGTCAGATATTTAATTTTGAATATTTTTCAGTTCATGTGAACCTGAATTTAAATAGAGCTCATTTATAAATTAACCTTATATTATCCAAAAACAAAGACTCACACTGAGACCCAGATAAATTTAGACAGACAGACAGAGATCTCACAGTTTTCCGCTTGAAATTTAAAATGTCTCTTTGTCTTTTCTTTTTTTTTTTCTTGGTTTGAGTTCTACCAATTGTTCACGGCTGGAGTCCCAGATAGTGGTCTGTGTATCCCAAGACCGTGATAAGAGTTAACTTCAGGTTTTTTCCTGGCCTGTTTTTGTTTCTCAGGCAGAACTGGAGCTCCAAATAAGTATTTTAACAAGTCAACTTTTTCTTAATTGCATGTGTAAGAAGAACCGGTTTTGCAATTTCAAAAAATATTTTATTTTAACCAGTTTTCTCCGGAGTCTAAAGAATATCATGGCCATTCAGGGTCAAAAATGTCATCTCTTTTTTGTAGTCATAGTTTTATAGCTAAAAATTAAAACCAGAGAAGGTTCAAATTGGCCCTGATGACAGGGGTAGCCTGACTGGTAAGATGTTTTCCCAGCAGGGATCGTCTCCCTGGGGAGGTGAGAAGTAAAGAAAGTCTGTCCTTTAACCTCTATTTTCTCCCAAGCTCTTCTGTAGTATCGCCTCACCTGTTCTATAGCCTGATCTTCCATAAGCACTTGATCTTGAGTTCTCCAATTTCCACTGCCTATCAATTGATCTAAAGAGATGGGGACCTGCCTGGCTTGGTCATGAGCTACCGTAATCAAATGGGAACCCTCAGTTGTCCCTGTACTATTTCCAAGGTAAAAGGAGAATTTACTCCATAATTCTGAACAGCTTGCTTAAGTTCCTTTAGTGTTTTGAAGGGAATCTGTTTGGGTACAGCCTCATATACCCCATTAGGATTATTAGGATCTGTCCCAGGAGCTATCCATTCATGTATTATCACTGGAAATGCCATAGTCATAGAGTCCAAGTCACCCTCCTGTCGTGTCCAACAAATACCTTTCTGGAGGGGTGACAGAACTGCTGTTTGTTGTAAGGAAGGAAAAGCTTGAGCCTCTCCAGCGGTTAAGCCAGGAGAGGGAGGAAGAGAAGGCAAAGGAAATTCATCTTCCCCAAACAAAGGTGCAGAAGGAACTGCAGCTTTAAAAGCCTCCTGAGTTTTTCGTTCTACCCCCTTGGGCTCTGCATATTTAGGTCCTCCCTCTGATGGGGTTTCACATTCATCTTTACTCCATTCTGAGCTTTCAGGGGTCTGAAGAGTTCCCAAAATGGATTTTATCAGTGTCCAAGTTGACCGGATAGATACAGGCAAGGGCATTCATTCCCTTGCAAAGAGGTTTCTCTAATTCACTACCTATCTTCTCCCATGTTCCTAAATCTAAAGAGAAGGGAACCATGAGCAATATTCCTCAATGGTTTCTGAAAGCTCCAATAGCTGGCCCTCTCTTGTTTTTGTTCCCTTTGCTTTCAAAAGCTGCCTTAAGAGGCGTATGTACGGCTGGTATCGTTTCGAGCTTTTTGAATTTCCCATGCTTAACCCTGGTTTCAGTGCCTAAGAGAGTATTACTTACCACAAGGGGGAATTTTTGGAGGCCTCACCCCACTCTTCTTCAGACCGTGTGCCGATATTTCAACTTTAGCTTCGCTCTCGGTGATCCTTCACTATTGAGCCCCATGTTGGGCACCACTCACTGCAGCCAGAGCAGCAGGTAGGGATCAAAAGTGGTCGACACACATTTTGGGCTAAAGTAACTAGAGACAGAATTAAAGTTGGAAAGATGGAACCAGGGGACTCAAGACCTCTTGGATCAAGAGCCCTGTTCCTCAGAGCCACATCACTTTTATTTAGTGTCTTGGCAAGCAGAAAATAACTTGTGATACGATGAAGTCAGCCTCCTGTGCCCCCAGTCACATCTCCCATTTTACTGATTACTTAACTATCTTTGTTATTTTCTTGTACAAGGGCCATCACTTAGCTGGAGGTCATAGACCCACATATGCCTTGGGAAAACATCTTAGTGTGTGCACAAGCAGCGTTCTGAACTTGCGCTGACCCAGTGTTCCAAGGTCCACATTACGTTTTTCCTTAGCTTAGCAGGGTATGCTGACCCCAACTAATCAACCTGATGTATTTTTATTTGGGTTATTCTTTATTGCTACATTTTGCTTTTATTCTTTTCCCATGGTGATTTTCTCATGGCTTAGCCAGACCAATGGGCGGCTGGCTATTAACCCCTGTTCACTTCAGTTGCTCAGTCATGTTCGACTCTTTGCAACCCCATGGACTGTAGCATGCCAGGCATCCCTGATCATCACCAACTCCCAGAGTTTATACAAACTCATTTCCATTGCGGAGAAGGCAATGGCAACCCACTCCAGTGTTCTAGCCTGGAGAATCCCAGGGACAGCGGAGCCTGGTGGGCTGCCATCTATGGGGTCGCACAGAGTCTGACACAACTGAAGCGACTTAGCAGCAGCAGCAGCATGTCCACTGAGTTGGTGATGCCTTTCAACCATATCATCCTCTGTCATCCCCTTCTCCTCCTGCCCTCAATCTTTCCCAGCATCAGGGTCTTCTCAAATGAGTCAACTCTTCACATCAGGTGGCCAAAGTATTGCAGTTTCAGCTTCAACATCAGTCCTTCCAATGAACACTCAGGACTGATCTCCTTTAGGATGGACTGGTTGGATCTCCTTGCAGTCCAAGGGACTCTCAAGAGTCTTCTCCAACACCACAGTTCAAAACCATCAATTCTTCGGTGCTCAGCTTCACAGTCCAACTCTCACGTCCATACATGACTACTGGAAAAACCATAGCCTTGACTAGACAGACCTTTATTGACAAAGTAATATCTCTGCTTTTTAATATGCTGTCTAGCTTGGTCATAACTTTCCTTCCAGGGAGTAAGTGTATTTTAATTTCATGGCTGCAATCACCATCTGCAGTGGTGACTTTGGAGCCCCCAAAAATAAAGCCTGTCACTGTTTCCATTGTTTCCCTAGCTATTTGCTATGAAGTGATGGGGCTGGATGCCATGATCTTAGTTTACTGAATGTTGAGCTTTAAGCCAACTTTTTCACTCTCCTCTTTCACTTTCATCAAGAACCTCTTTAGTTCTTTTTCACTTTCTGCATAAGGGTGGTGTCATCTGCATATCTGAGGTTATTGATATTTCTCCAGGCAATCTTGATTCCAGCTTGTGCTTCATCCAGCCCAGCTTTTCTCATGATGTACTCTGCATAGAAGTTAAATAAGCAGGGTGACAATACACAGCCTTGACGTACTCCTTTTCCTATTTGGAACCAGTCTGTTGTTCCATGTCCAGTTCTAACTGTTGCTTCCTGACCTGCATACAGATTTCTCAAGAGCCAGGTCAGGTGGTCTGGTATCCCCATCTCTTTCAGAATTTTCCACAGTTTATTGTGATCCACACAGTCAAAGGCTTTGGCATAGTCAACAAAGCAGAAATAGATATTTTTCTGGAACTCTCTTGCTTTTTTAATGATCCAGCGAATGTTGGCAATTTGATCTCTGGTTCCTCTGCATTTTCTAAAACCAGCTTGAACATCAGGAAGTTCACGGTTCACGTATTGCTGAAGCCTGGCTTGGAGAATTTTGAGCATTACTTTACTAGCGTGTGACATGAGTGCAATTGTGCGGTAGTTTGAGCATTCCTCAGCATTGCCTTTTTTGGGGATTGGAATAAAAACTGACCTTTTCCAGTCCTGTAGCCTGTAATCCCTGAGTTTTCCAAATTAACTGGCATTTTGAGTGCAGCAGTTTCACAGCATCATCTTTTAGGATTTGAAATAGCTCAACTGGAATTCCATCACCTCCACTAGCTTTGTTCATAGTGATACTTCTTAAGGCCCACTTGACTTCATATTCCAGGATGTCTGGCTCTAGGTGAGTGATCACACCATTGTGATTATCTGGGTCGTGAAGATCTTTTTTGTACAGTTCTTCTGTGTATTTTTGCCACCTCCTCTTAATATCTTCTGCTTCTGTTAGGTCCATACCATTTCTGCCCTTTATTGAACCTATCTTTGCATGAAATGTTCCCCTGGTATCTCTAATTTTCTTGAAGAGATCTCTAGTCTTTCCCATTCTATTATTTTCCTCTATTTCTTTGCACTGATCACTGAGGAAGGCTTTCTTATCTCTCCTTGCTATTCTTTGGAACTCTGCATTCAGATGGGTATATCTTTCCTTTTCTCCTTTGCTTTTCACTTCCCGTCTTTTCACAGCTTTTTGTAAGGCCTCCTCAGACACCCATTTTGCTTTTTTGCATTTCTTTTTCTTGGGGATGGTCTTGATCCCTGTCTCCCGTACAATGTCATGAACCTCTGTCCATAGTTCATTGGGCACTCTGTCTAACAGATCTAGTCCCTTAAATCTATTTCTCACTTGCACAGTATAATCATAAGGGATTGGATTTAGGTCATACCTGAATGGTCTAGTGGTTTTTCCCACTTTCTTCAATTTAAGTCTGAATTTGGCAATAAGAAGCTCATGATCTGAGCCACAGTCAGCTCCCAGTCTTGTTTTTGCTGGCTGTATAGAGCTTCTCTATCTTTGGCTGCAAAGAATATAATCAGTCTGATTTCAGTGTTGACCATCTGGTGATGTCCATGTGTAGAGTCTTCTCTTGTGTTGTTGGAAGAGGGTGTGTGCTATGACCAGCGTGTTCTCTTGACAAAACTCTAGCTTCATTCTGTACTCCAAGGCCAAATTTGCCTGTTACTCCAGGTGTTTCTTGACTTCCTACTTTTCATTCCAGTCCTCTATAATGAAAAGGACATCTTTTTTGGGTGTTAGTTCTAAAAGGTCTTGTAGGTCTTCATAGAACTGTTCAACTTCAGCTTATTCAGCATTACTGGTTAGGGAATAGACTTGGATTGCTGTGATATTGAATGGTTTGGCTTGGAAACAAACAGAGATCATTCTGTCATTTTTGAGATTGCATCCAAGTACTGCATTTCAGACTCTTTTGTTCACTGTGATGGCTACTTCATTTCTTCTGAGGGATTCCTGCCCACAGTAGTAGATATAATGGTCATCTGAGTTAAATTCACCCATTCCAGTCCATTTAATTTCACTGATTCCTAAAATGTCAACGTTCACTCTTGGCATCTCCTGTTTGAACATTCCCAATTTGCCTTGATTCATGGACCTAACATTCCAGGTTCCTATGGAATATTGCTCTTTACAGCATCGGACCTTGCTTCTATCACCAGTCACATCCACAATTGGGTGGTGTTTTTATTTTGGCTCCATCTCTTCATTCTTTCTGGAGTTATTTCTCCACTGATCTCCAGTAGCATATTGGGCACCTACCAACCTGGGGAGTTCATCTTTTAGTGTCCTATTTTTTTGCCTTTTCATACTGTTCATGGGGTTCTCAAGGCAAGAATACTGAAGTGGTTTGCCATTCCCTTCTCCAGTGGACCACATTTTGTCAGAGCTTTCCAAAGTGGTTACACAAGGAATTCCTTGGGGTTCACAGGTTAGGACTTCCACTGTCTGAGTGCCTGAGCTCCTCAGATTCTTCACTGTGTTTACAGCGGTTTCCTCATGCCTAAAGGTGGTGAAGCACATTTTAAAATGTTTACTGTGCAGACTTCCTTGGTGGTCCAGTGTTTAAGAACCCACCCTGCAATGCACTGAACATGATTTCGATCCCTGGTCAAGGAACTAAGATTCTAAATGTGCAGGGCAACTAAGCCCACATGCCATATCTACTGAGCCCTCACGATCTATAGCCTGTGATCCACAAAAGAGAAGCCCTCCTGCAAAAAAGACCAGCATGCCAAAAAAAAAAAAAAAAAACTTTGATGGCCATTTGAATATTATTTTATCACAGGTTATTTTGTAGATTTTAATATGACTTGCATGTGAAAGCTTGTTTTCGCCCCTACAGCCAGCCTCTTTCATCGACTCTGACGTTGGTCTTCTCACTGGTCTCTGTCTCTGTGCCCTTTCTCCCTCCCATAAACTCAACAGCCAGAGGGGCTGCTGGGTCAAAAGGTGTGTGACTGCACGAGCTGGGGAGGAGTAGTGCCAGGGTTTTCCGTAAACAGCAGCACCAGTTTACATCTCACCTGAAATATACCAGTGTCCCATGGATGCAGATCCTCTCTCCTTGTTGGTAAATTCAGACACTTATTTCCTGGTGTGTAGAGAGATATCCAGTTGGGGTCTTGATTTCCATTTCCTTATCATGAATGATGAACATGACTTTATTTGTTGCATTTCCTCTGTGTGAAAACTTTATGAGGAGGGAAGACAGTGGAATTGGGCAGTGGGCAATGGTGAACCAAAATGGCCCATCATAGTGGTCCTGAATTGGGCTAAAGTGGCCGAGGCTGACATCCTACCTGGGTCTATCTTAGGATCAGTTGCCCCTGTGCAGGCAGCTCTGCAGCTCAAACCACCCCTCCTTCCTTGAAGGTGCATCTGGGAGGCATTTTCCAGGGTCCTCCCTCAAGACAGATTGGAAGAGCCCTAGATGAGAGCTGAGACCAGTCTTGCATTGGCCACTTTCCAGCCATGTGACTTCAGGCAAGTCCTTCTTTTCCCAGAGCCCCTCATCCCACCAAGTATTAGAGGCTAAGATGACTGCCCCTAGTGACCAGTGTACAGTGCTCAGCAGTCCACCAAGGGTTCTGTGCCCCTCACCTCACAACCTTGCATGCATGTGTGCTAAGTAGCTTCAGTCATGTCCAACTGTTTGCAGCCTATAGTCCAACCTATGGACTATAGCCTGCCAGGCTCCTCTGTCCATGGGATTCTCCAGGCAAGAGTACCGGAATGGGTTGCCATGCCCTCCTCTGGGGGATCTTCCCAACCCAGAGATCAAACCCGCATCTCTAACATCTCCTGCATTGGCAGGCGTGTTCTTTACCACTAGTGCCCCTGGGAAGTCCCACCCCCTCCTTTACAGGCCAACAACAAGGCAGCACCGTACTTCCTGGGGCAGTGCAGCTCCTGTGTGGTCTGAGGACCTGCCTTGTCCACGAGCTGCCTGTTACTGGATCCAGACAAGGTAAGTATGGAGGTGGGGAGTAACTGCTCAGAAACCTTAGAGCAATGTGACAGAGTAGTTCTATGTGCATTGAAACCAATAATTAATTATTGGATTTGTACTATTTGTTTTCTTGCTTCATTTTTAAAATAATTTATATCACATTTACAAATAGATAAGTCCATGACAGATTAGAAAAGAAGGAATAATACAAAAACCTGGTCCTTTACCACAACATATTGAGAAACACTAATCTAGGTCAACTCCAACACCAATCTCAGACATATTTAACATGTTTTGAGGGAGGAGGTCCCATTTGATCCTCAACCCTGACATTTACAGATAAGACCAGAGCTCAATGCTGTTTCTATTCTATTCAAGGTCCCTTTTATTTTTTTTAATTTGTTTATTTTAACTGAATAATTGCTTTACAATATTGTATTGATTTCTACCAAACATCAACATAAATCAGCCATAGGTTTAAATCTGCTGGAAAAAGGAATCTTCCTCTCATTTCCATTTGTTTTCAGTCACGTAACTTGATAGACATGGCACCTGTTCAACTCGTTAAAAAGCAGACACTCAGGTCAGCTCTCTGGCAGAGAGTGAGAGGAAGGCATGGAATCTAAGAAAAGCCCAAACCTAGCTCATGACAGACACAAACCCTCTCAGGTCTTTAAAAGCACTGTCAGGCATTTATCAACAGAAGGGATGAGGAAGCCCTGGCACTGATTGGACCCTCTTCGGTTCTCGGTGAAGATGGAGGGGCTGTGGGCTGTGTGGGTGCACACCGCGCTGGTGTGTTGGGAGTCCACGGCTACAACTGATGCCACTGATGTCTTCAGGATAAAATTCGGCCAAGTTTGAGGCCACTGTAGGCAAGGTGAGAGCAGGACACCTGTGCAAGCAGGTTTTATATTGGGACCAGGATTCTAGAAAGGTCTTTAACCTCTGATACAACCGCATCTGCATGAGGAAGTCACTGTCAGTTACACTGAGATACTGTATGTATAGCATCCACCCAGAGCCAGCACAAAGTAGGTAATCACTGAGCAGTTTGCTCAGGGAGCTGACTCTGCCCCCCCGTGGAGTCACCAAGACAGATGCTCAGTCCAGCCTGAGGCATCCACTGCCCTTATACCTGGCCCATGACCCGCTCCAGCTCAATCACCTTCCAGGGCTCCTCCTAACCTGGGGATGAATTCCTGACCCCAGGACTGGAGGCAGACCCCAGACTGCGGGGAGTGAGCTCCGCCCTTGGCAAAGGTCATGAGGAAGGAGGCTTGGCATACACAAAGGCGGGATCGAGCCTCAGGAGTCCCCCTGGAAATTCTCGAGCATCTACCCCCAAAACCAGAGTCTGCCTGCTTTCTGCTTTGTGCTTTCACCTACACCTCAGACTTTACGGGGGGCTGTGCCCCACTACCTCTCTCTGAAAAAAGAGTTAGCTTACAGCTCCAGTTAATAATTCCTGGGTGTGACAGTGTTTCAACCTACAAACTCCTTTGGAAGTCCTCTAGCCTGCCTGAATAGGTTTCCGGCCACATGTGATTGCTCAGAGCCTCCCAACTGTGAGAGGCATGAGATGTTCTAAACTGTCTAAATACAGATTCCTTTGAGCAGTTAAAAGATTGATTAGAAATTGTATTGGTGAAGGGTTTTTCACTTGTTGGGCCAATGTTTGCTGCTAAGTCTCCATATCCCTTACCTGCTGTGTCCCTGGCAGTGTATTGATTAATATAATTGGTGTAAGTAGTAGCTTTAATGTTTGTAACCTTGGACCCTTGAGTTAATTCTTTTTCTTGTTATAGCCCACCACACCTTTGCTCTGTAGGAATGCAACTTTATCTAACGTTTTTGGAGGGTGGCTCCTGACCAATCACCTTTAGAGAAAAATAAGTTTTCTGAAGAAACGGTCTTAAAATGTTAACAGGCCTCCGGGCCAGAAGATGATGCAAATCACCTAAGCTTTTGCATATAAGTTTGCAGGAAGAAAGCCTGGCTTGCTGCATGACTCCCCCCCCCCCCCGCCCCCCCATTATCCTCTATGCATAACTTAAGGTATAAAAACTACTTTGGAAAATAAAGTGCAGGCTTTGTTCACCGAAACTTGGTCTCCCCATGTCGTTCTTTCTCTCACCTTCTGGCTGAATTATTCAGCCTCTTTTCGCCACTGAATTTCCTCACTGAGCTATCCTTATTCTATTACTCTTTATATCCTTAATTAAAGTTTAATTAAGCAGTTGTTTCCTGATCCTCGCCGACGCCGTCCCCACTTCAAATTCCCTGGATCCACCGGGGCTGGACCCCGGTACCAGACAGCAGGCCAGGCATCCTCAGGGACCCTGTCTGCCCTGCTCCCTCTCTATCTCAATAGAACTTTGCTGCCCAAAGGCCTAAACCTCAGCCTCCTGTTCCCTAAACCTCACTTGACCCTGACCCTCACCAGGAATTCTCTCCCACATGTGCTCTGCCCACTCCCTCCTCTCTGCCTTGGCTCCCTTAGCAGCTCCCATGTTCCCACCTCTGCCTCCTCCTGATCTCTAGCAAAGCCCAGTCCCCCCCGAGAGGGTGAGGCTGGGTCAGGCCAGGTGGCTGCTGGCTGACCTTTGCCCCACTTGTTGTCACCATCCAGCACTGTCACCAGGCAGGGCCCCAACAGGCCATTTGTTCCCTGTGAGTAATGATGTCTGAGAACAAAGGGCAGCCTGATTTCAGGAGGACACTCCTGAGGACCTCTGAGCCTCTCTACCACAGCAGACAGCTCCTGCGCTCCTCGGGCTGTCTGAGTTGGCCTGTGTGTTGGTGGGAGATCTTCCCACAAAGGCAAGGACCCTCAGGCAGGATAGGGTGATAACGGGGTGTCAGGGAGCAGGTGCTGTGTCGTACAGGACCCTTGCTGTGAAGCTCCTGGATCTCTGTTTCCCTGGGGAGGCCATCTGCTTAACAAACACCTCAGCGTCAGTGCTGAATGCATGAAAGGAAACTTCTGTCCACACAGAGTCCAGTGCGGATGTTCCTAATAGGGTACCTCTGTAGGCAGCCCTCCTCTCAGATCAGGCTCTCTGCTCTTAGCTTGTTGGACTGAGGTCTTCAATGCGTGGCCTCCACGGTTGCAGCGACAGAGGGGTATCTCCTTCCCTCTGGTCCAGCCAGTCTGTCCCCGTTCCCTATCCCGGTGCGCTCAGTCTGTTGGTCTCCTTGTACTGCAGCCCAGCCAGGCCTGGGCTCACAGCCATGATTCCTACCTCTGACCTGTGCTCACACCTTTGCCCTACCTGGGGCCCTGCTGTGTGAGCATCTCAGCCTGTGTCCTCCAGGCAGACAGCCTCCTGCAACACCACAGTGTTGAGGTTGCCCAGTCCATTCTCTGAGGGCTCGATGGCTGTCTCTATGGTAGCGCCTGCAAGATGCCTGCAATGACTTCATCTCCAGGTGTCACAGCCTCCTACGGAGAGTGGACTGGGCTCAGGGCCTCACGTCAAACAGATAAAATAAGGCAGATTTGACGGTGACTCAGGTCTCGGTACTAGAAGGTAGTAGTGCCTCTCTCTCTCTCTCTTGGGCTCCCTTTCAGGCTCTCTCTCTCTCCTTGGTGACTGGCTTTGGAGAATCCTGGTGAGCATCACTTGGCAGCCTGATGGAGAGGCCCACAATGCAGGGCTGTGAAGCCTTCTGCCAGCAGCCACTCGGGAGGGATTCCCCACTATAGGCTTTGAAAACGTCCCCACTGGAGCAGGTCAGCTGCCTCCTCCTGAGTGAACCGAGCAGGAACCCCTAGGTGCTTCCAGCTCTCTGGTGATAAACTTGGCCACTGATCAGTCATGGATCTTTCGCACCAAACTTCTTTACAAGAGGGATAACTAACTTTGATTCAGGCAGTGGATTGGGAGAGCGGGGTTTTAGCTTGAGGGTGGTGGGTGTGCAGGGCTCGACCTTTGGATGATCAAATTGAGGAGACAGAGCATCCTGAGAAAGAGATCAGCAGGTCCCAAGACACAGCAGGTGGGAGAGCTGAAGGATCGAGGACTACCCAGCTATCCACAGAGATGTGGACTTCATAAATCCTTACTGCCTTCAGCCACTAAGGTCTGAAGTGGTTCAATACTAGCAATAGAAAACTGCAGTGGGCAGGTATGTCTCTCCTGGAAAATCTAGCCCTTCCTTAATGGCCCTGCTTACCTGCCACTTCCTCCCTCTTCCCTGGATGGAAACCATCACTTCCCCTCTCAACCACACTGCACTTGATTCCCCCTCTCTTGGGACCCTATTGCTCCCACCTCCTAGGGTCAGAACAGGCCATCAAGAGATGCTGAGTACATTTATGGCCTGCCTGCTAATTACTCCTACTCCCCAGCACTCCTCACAGGATGGGGAATGGTTAACCATCTCATAATATTATCTATTCCACTCACAAACCCAAGTTAGGTGCTGTAATCCTTATTTCTCTGATAACAAACCTGAGGTTGAAAGGGGATGGGTCTTGCCCAGGGTTCAGTTCAGTTCAGTCGCTCAGTTGTGTCCGACTCTCTGCGACCCCATGAATCGCAGCACGCCAGGCCTCCCTGTCCATCACCAACTCCCGGAGTTCACTCAGACTCACGTCCATCAAGTCAGTGATGCCATCCAGCCATCTCATCCTCTGTCGTCCCCTTCTCCTCCTGCCCCCAATCCCTCCCAGCATCAGGGTCTTTTCCAATGAGTCAACGCTTCCCATGAGGTGCCCAAAGTACTGGAGTTTCAGCTTTAGCATCATTCCTTCCAAAGAAATCCCAGGGCTGATCTCCTTCAGAATGGACTGGTTGGATCTCCTTCCAGTCCAAGGGACTCTCAAGAGTCTTCTCCAACACCACAGTTCAAAAGCATCAATTTCACCTAAATTTACATCCACAGAATTTCTCCCTACTCCTCCCACCGCCAACACCCCATTTGTACTTATTGCTGTGATTAGCTTCTAGAGGGAAAAGAACTTGCTTTCCCATTCCAGATGTGGGTGTTCATAGTACTGGTCCTACCCTACCATCCTGTCCAATCATTCATGACACATATCCCAGAGCCAGTGACCCAGAATTTTCCTTATCAGAGGCTTGTCCCCTACTTCCCTGCTTGCAGACACTGACCATTCACTCCTCATGTTCCTTCTCTGGCCAGTCTGCCCTGTGTCTGCACATAGCCTCCCCCTTGTCTCCCACAGAACAGGGGAGAGGTGGTAAGTTGGAGCTGACTGGTCAGGGAGGAAGAAGTAACATGCCATTCTCTGGCCCATCTGAGCCACCATCTGGGAAGAGGACACAGAGCAACAGGGCTGCAGGGCCAGGCTGGGACACAATGTGAGGCTCCCAGTTGGGGAGAAGAGTGGAGGAAGAGAAGGCTGAAACAGAATTCTTTCATTGATGAATTGACATTTATGGAGCTCCCTTCTGTGTCACAGTCAGGGCTGAAGTTACAAAGGAGGAACAGTGGCTGACTCATGGAGCTCTCAGCCAATGTGACATCACAGCTGAGGTCAGAGGTCATCTTAGTCCCTGGGGGAAACTGAGACTCAGAGGGAAGGTGAAGAGGTCTGCCATGGTCATTCAGCTAGTGATAGAGCTACAGTCTCCTTCCCCACTTTCTGGCCCCTCTGGCTGCCACTCTGGGGCTCAGAGGACTCAGAAACTCGAAGGTGCCAGAATAATTCAGGAGGTTGTGGCCTCGCCCTCCTCTTCACCTCAGGGAGGGAGGAGCTGGGACAGGCAGAATGAAGGATGGGAGAGCTTGTAGCAGCTGGGGGCTGCTTCTGTGCTGTCACTCAAGGCAGAGGAAGAGAAACCTGCTAACTGGAGCTGTTCTTGTTCTGCCCATTGAGTGACAGGACCACAGAGGACAGAGACACCACACATCATTCTCTCCCATTTCTCAGGTGGGCAGAATGAAGGAAAGGGCCCACTACAGAGGAGTCAGTGCAGGAGAGCAAATCACCTATGCCAGAGTCTGGTCTCCTCTGCCAAGGAGCCAGCTGTGACCCAAGGCCTGGCATGGGGTGGAGATGCAGGAGTCAGTCTCCAGAAGGCTCTGGAGATGTGTTCAACAGACACCTCCACGAAGCCTTCTGGGATCACAGTACCTCCCTCCATCCTCCCTAATGCCAGCACTGCCCTTTGGAGGAGCCCCTCCTCTGGGGAGGCACTCAGCAGATCTCCAAGTGTTGGTCTCTGGGGACGTTGTACTTGAGCTTGTGGGCTTCGAAGAGGTTTTCCAGCTCCTTCATGTAGCGCTGATGCAGCCTGTCCACCTCCTCCTGGGACGGATGTGGTGTCTTCTGCACTTCGATGGGCTTCCCCACTGCAAGACACAGAGCTGAGTGGTGGCTCAGAGCCAGAACCCCTGAAGGCACAGGCACCCTCGGGGTCCCCACCACAATGGTCATCTGAGCAGGTAAGCAGTCTTTCTCCTTCCCTTTCAATTCTATTTTGGGTCATAGATTCTAAGACGTTAGGGCAACTCCAAGATTCTGACATATTAACAATATCACCAGCTGGTGTTTTAATGCATTATCTCTTATGTCATCCTAACAATCCTAAGAAGATAGAACCTGCTATTATTCCTATTTGACAGCTGAGGCATTGAGACTCAGGGAGGTTGAGTAAATTGGTCAGGGTCACTTAGGAAGAATCAGTGACTGGTTGTAAGCCCTGAGGATGTGCTCTTAGCCTCATGGACACGTGGATCTGGGAGTCTCAGATGCCATGAGTGGAAGTGTCTGTATGTCTGGGAGGAGGTGGCCCACAGCCCAAGTGCCTTCTACCTCCTCTCCCTCCACGATGTCCTTCAGTGCCCCCTATTCTAGGGAGGACATGGGAGGATCTGTCAACCTCCTTCCTCAAGTTCTGCCTGGCTCAGAAAGCAGCTGTCCTGTCTTCCTCTCTTGAGAATGGTTCTGGAGGCATCAGTTGTGAATTATATTCAAGAAAATATTACCAGACAACCCAGGGAAAGTCATGGTGTAGAGGGTTGGCCAAGTCTGTACTCAGCTAAGAAATGACTGGGTGAGTGGAGATGAAAAGACCTCACTCTACAAGCTTTGCCATTGAAACCTCATTGGAATCCAAGACGAAAGCAAATGAGACAATCAAATAGCTGCAAAGATGTGCTAAATCCATGCACTAAGGCTCATGCCCGTTACTTACAGGGAAATCCCTCAGGCTCTCCTTCACAGCCTGCTGATTGCTACTTTACACACAATACTATCAGACCTGGAATGCCCTTCCCTTGTATCCACTTCTCCAATAAGCCTTACAAGATCCTCCTGTCAGAATTAAACCCTCCTCTCTGGCATCATAAAAAATCAAATAGACCCTGATCAAACCTCAACTTTGTATCAAGGACAGGGTGATCTTTTGGAAGTGATTTACCTTCTCTGAGTCTACGTTTGCCTTTAGTAAAATGGTGATGATAATCACTGCCTACAAGGTTGTTGGGAAAACTAAGCTGCTGCACGTAAGCGGTCAGTGCAGTACCTGACACACAGCAGGTGCCCAGTAATCAGTAGTGGTGACCGTATTTTTTTTGTCTCGGTTAGATTTCCCATCCCAACCTTTCTTTCATCAGGATTATCTGCCTGTGTGTCTGTTTCACACTCTGGAACGTGAACTCCATGAAATTCAATGATGTCTTCGGCTCATGTCTATTCCCCTTTGCAACACGAGCTTGAGCCCCTTACTGTGTAGCTCTTTCCTCTCCCAGCCCGAGTCTAGGCTCACCCACGGTGGTGATGGGCCGGCGGTAGGGCATAAGACCAAAGCTGTACTGGAAGACTCCACGACCATAGAAGAGTGGGATGGAGATTCTTACAGTCTTCTGAAGTCGGTGCTGGAACCAGCGCACCCAGGAGCCAGGGGAGTTCTCAACCTGCTTAAATATGTCATTCTCCCCAAAGGAGAAGATAGGTACCAGAGCTACCCTAGAGGAGACAGGAGAGAGTGAGTGTGGAGGGGCAAGAAGGCACAAGCTGGTCACCTAGCCTCCTGCAGGGACCTAGTGAGCAGGAACTGGAGCAGAGGCCTGGGGCAAAAGTAGGAGGCCTTGGCTGTTCTCCAGACCTGCCACAGCCTTGCTCTGTGATTTTAGGCAGGTCATGGCTCCTTTCTGGACCATGGGTTTCCAGTTACACCATGACAGGAGAAAGAATGCTTCCGAGAGCCCTTCCAGGTATAAAACATGCAAACTTTCTGGAAAAATTTCTTCTTCCCCAGTTAGCTTGTATTCTTCACAGATGCTTCAAGGTAAGAGAACAGCTCTAAGCTGTGCCCCAAACAACATTCTCCCAAATGCCCTAGACTCAGATGTAATGCACGTTTTCAGTAATATGACCCTTGACCCTATTCCCTTTAATCACCAAATCTCCCTTCTAGAATCTTCTCTGGCTATTTGGGAATGAGACAGTACATCGATCACCAGCACAGAATCTTCACTGTCAATGGATTCATCTGTGCTGTCTTCCCACCAAAACACAATCCTTGCCAATCTCCAGTTGAACCCAGAGCCCTCTTCCCAATACCCATGCATCAGGGCAAGCCTGATGAAGCCCTTGCGGTTCCGCAGCACCAGCTTGTAGCCTCCAGGCCTGGCATCCAGTGCCTCCTGGACGCCCCCAACAATGATGGCCATGAGGTTGCCACCTCCTTCCCTGCTCAGAATGTGAGCAGCGCTCTCCTTGTCTACTGGGACCAGCCCTGGGGAGAGAGAAAGGTGGTTAGGTATGGGGTGAAGGGGCAGGGACCATGTGCAGAGATGTGGGCTGGGCTCCACTCCAATTCCCAACTGTGAATTCCCTGAGGACTGGGACTGAGCCCTTCAGGTCTTCCCAACCCCCAACTGAGTGGATCACCGAGCACAGAGCTGTGGGAAGTGCTTCCTTGAATCTAGCTTCCTTCTCCACTACACATTCACTTGGAAGAAGTACAGAACTGTTGACAGCCCTCTGTAAAATCCCTCCTCCATGCCTGCAGCCCTCACCCAACTGGGTTACCCAGGGTTGGGAAAACTCACCCCCTGACATGACGTAATCCCTGAAGAAGGGAGTCCAGAACCACAAGTTCAGCATCATCAGATGTGGGCGGATGCCAGGGAACAGTGAGGAAAACCCGGTGCTCTCTGTACACAGGTTAGTAAAAGCTCCGGTGGCCAGAACCCCGTGGGGGTGGAAGCCAGCAAGGTAGTTCCGAGAGGGGTCCAGATAGGCAGTCTTGACCAGCTGCAGGGACAGCAACCTGCTGAATCAGAACTGTACCTCATACCCTCCCCCATTCTGCCAGCACCAGTGTGATCTTGGGTAACTTGCTCCCCCTCTCTGAGCCTCCAGTTCTTAGGAGGATGGAGATATGCATGTGAATGCACCCAGGGAGATCCTGTTGCCATCCAAGTCTCAGACTTGCTGTGAGCTTCAGACAAATTGTCTCCCTCTCCAGCTTTCAATGTATTAAATGTGGACATTTGACCCTGCCCTGCCTACATTCTGCTGAGAGTCTCAGGTCTGTGAGTTCCCTGGAATTACCAAGACTACAGGACAGGATAATCATAATTGTCATAGTTCATATACCATCAAGGGCCACACACAAGGCTGCCACCCAAACAGCCCTGTTCTAACAAAATTCCCTATGAGAAAACTCAGCACTTAGGACCTGGGAGTGAGAATTCGCTAGCTATATCAGGGTGGTTGAAAGACTTTGCAAACCTGGAGGTTGGCCTTAGTCCTGTTTACCCCTCCGTACAATTCAAGTGTCTCCCTGATGGCTCTCTGTTCCCTCTATGTCAGACCTTCATTACCATCTGTCCATCTCTTCCCCTGGCTATTGGCAGCTCTTCCCAGGTCTGGTTGGTCCTGCAGCACAGAGGGTACACCAGAAACCACCAGACATTGTAGGAGTGGGAGAGGAGAGCTGTTCATCACCGGCAGCTTTCAGGCAAAGTAGGGTGAGGACAGAGGGGGCAGAACTGAGTTAACAGATGTTGCTCCTGGACTTCCCTGGTGGTCCAGTGGTTAAGAACCTGCTTGCCAATGCAGGGGACATGTGTTCGATTCCTGGTCCGGGAAGATTCCACATGCTGTGATGCAACTAAGCCTGTGTGCCACAACTACTGAGCTCACAAGCCACACCCACGGAAGCCCGCGTGCCTAGAGCCCATGCTGCACAACAAGAGAGAAACCCAATGAGAAAGCCACTGCAATGAGAAACTCACGCACCGCAATGAAGAGTGATCCCCACTATCCGCAACTAGAGAAAGCCCACACACAGCAACAAAGACTCAGCACAGCCAAAAATAAAATAATTTTAAAAACAAAATGCTGCTCCCACCAGTTACTGGACAGGCTTCAATGTGCAAAGATAACTGCCAGTGATTCTGTGTGTGACCAACCCCTTCCCCACTCTGCCAGGAAATGCAGGGCCCACCCTTTACAGAGCCCTGGGCTCTGGGAGGCACAGCCTTTAGAGTCAGAGGCCCTGAGGCCCCTGACCCAAGCCCTAAGCCCCTGGCAGGAAGCTCCCTGGCAAGACTACCCAGGCCTTGTAATTTGCGCTTCCAGGTGCAGGCAGTCCATTCCACTCAGGTTCAGCTTTGGCACCGTGAAAGATCATCTAGTTAACAAGCTGAAATTTTCAGCATTGGCCCTGAGGATTCTTGTTACCTTCAGGCCCCAGAGGCCTGGCCACCCATCTCAGAACAGGGACCCAAGAGATAGCATTGGAGGTGGACCCAAGGGACAGCATTGGAAGTCTGAGCCTGTCTGCCCTACCACAGCTGAACAGTCCCAGTTTGTCCTGTCCTTGACCTGGACTTGATCTCTGCAAACTCCCTCCCCCACTCTGCCCTCTGGTTACCCTTGACCGTTTGCAGAAAGTCTGAGGGGACCTTAGGTGAAGTCACCATTGCTTCACAGATAAAGGCAGATTTCTTTCATTCATGCAGTGGGAATTTATTGAATGTGAAATTAAGGACAAGCAGAGATATGTCTGGTTATTCTGACCTGGAAAGGTGTTTCCTTAGGAACCCATCTCAGTATGTTTCTTTAAAAACATACCTGACTCCCTATACTGAAGTACTTTATGAATTCTCTTTCTCAGCTAGTGGGAAAATAATTTTGTTATAACCCCCTTAAAGGCAATGAAGCAATATCTATCACTATTAAAATGGAAAAATGTAACTGACCTTTTAAGCCAGCAATTCCACTGCCAAGGAATTTAGCTACAGAATTTCTCACACTTGTGCAAAACAGCATCTGAACAAGATTATTAACTGAAGTTTGTTTGGTTTTTTCCCTTTGGTAATACCAAAACTTGGCATCCAGCCAAATGTCCATCAACAGAGCCTGTTTAGACAAATTATGAAATACTTTCTTGTGGGTCACTGTGTAGCCATAGGGACATGCAATGCAACTCTTCCTGTCCTGATAAGGGAAGATGGCCACGATCGCTCATCAGGTGGAAAAGCAAAGGGCAAGACCATGTATGCAGAATGTCACCAGCTGGGACAGGGGGAACAGCAGATGGAGACAGGTCCTCCTGGGGGAATATGCCTGATTCTCCACCACTAGCTCTTCAGGAAGCCCAAATGTTGCACTTAGAAAGATCCAACGCTCAGAAATATAATAGTTTCCCAACTTTGCTTGAAATTCCCCCAATAGACCCTAGCTCATAGAATCAGTAAGAGGTGACGGCAGCTCAGAAACAGAGGCTCATTTGACACAGAGTACAGAGGCTCATGAATGGGTGGGAGCTCCCGTCGAGGGTGGACTCCTTACCTGGGACCCCCTACTTCCTAGCCATCGTAAGATCCCTTCCAGCCCTGTGCTGTAGAAGTGTGTGGAAGAATTGGAGGGTCTCCTGAGAAGTGCAGGGGTCCAGAATCTGGGGCCATAGCCTCACCCCTGCAGGCTCCCAGGCCTGGACAAGCAAGTCAAAGTGCTCATCATCCCGCCCTCTGCTGGCCACTAGGTGGTATTGCCCGCCTTCTGTAGGCAGCAATGCCAAAGGCCTGATGCAGGCAAGAGTCCTGAGCACTGCGCAGGTAGAATTTCTGCAAGTGTCCAGTGTCCCACCACTCTCAGTAGTGTCAGGGTTTAGAAATCCTCTCTGGGGGAGAAGCAGAATAGTGGATAAGACAGGCACAGAATCATTTTCTGCAACTGGCAGAAACTCCAGGTGCAAAGGAGGCCCTTTGGAGGCCCCAGGATGGCAGGAAGACAGCCCACTGGAGAGCTTTCAGTTGAAGACTTCATTTCTGTGGACTAGCCTGCCCTGGTCTCCCTTACATGTGCATGCTAAGTCGCTTCCGTCGTGTCTGACTGTTTGCGACCCCGTGGACTGGAGCCCACCAAGCTCCTCCATACCTGGGATTCTTCAGGCAAAAATACTGAAGTGAGCTGCCATGCCCTCCTACAGGGATCTTTCCAACTGAAGGATTGAACCCATGTCTTTTGCATTTCCTGCATTGGCAGTCGGGTTCTTTACCACTAGCGCCACCTGGGAAGCCCACTGGTCTCCCTTATCTTATCCCTAAAAGCTCTCCAACTTCATCCCCAGGGTACCTTCTGCTTTAGCCACACTAATGCTCAGAAACCATGCCTTGGTCAGCTTCTGGGCCTGCACTTGCGCTGTTCCCTTCGCAGGCCCCCTTTCCTTCCCTGCTGGACTTGGGATTCAGCTCACAGTGTGGAGTGAGACCACAGGGACAGGATCCACAAAAAGAGCCAGAAAGCTCTACTTGAGGCCAGAAACTGCTTATGGCTTTTCCTTGGCTTGGTGGCTGATGTCACAACACTTTCCCATGGAAACTCTGGCTTTTCTGGCACAGAAGAGTAATCCCTGGTCTGGGAAGAAGACAGAGAGAGATGGGAATTCATAATCTTGAAGTTGAGAGATTCTGGGGTGAGGATGAGGGACTCTGCCTGCAGCAGGCCCATGGCTCCTCTAAGGCCCCAGCAAACCCTTCTAGCTTCTGCTGACAAGGTCCCGGGAGGGCACCTTGCAGAGGAAGCAGATATGGGGTCTGGGAAGACCACCCCCCAACCTGGTCCCTTCAGGTCTGCTCAGCACTGTCCACTCACTCTCCTGTTTCCAGAGGAGGCCCACCTGTCCCTGCTGGCACCTCTCTGTGTCCCTATAGCCTTCCCCATTCTATCTGGTCAATAAATCATCCTCGCCCAGTTGCTTACATCTAAGACTTTAGTCTGTCTGGGATTCAGGAAAGGAGTCAAAGGTCAGTTCACTCAAATCAAGGATCCTGTTCCACTCTGGTCTGAACTTTGGGTCCAGGGTCAAGTGTCCAAATGGCCATCAGGTGCCCTGAGTCAGAAAGTCAGAGATTCAAAATAACTCAGGTGTCAGGGATTGGTGTGATCACTGGATACATTTGTAAATGTATCCAGGATACATTCAGAATGCAGCAAGTCCTTGTCCAAGTATGCATAATGTACCAGAGTGAGAGGCAGGTTAGAGAACCTAGAACAAGTTTCTTGTCCTCTCCCCAGTCCCTCTAAACTGACAATGGACAAACTTTAAACCAGTAGAAGAACTTTGTATGTGATCTTGATCACATCCTGTCCCTTTCTAGGGGTGAGTCTCCTCATCTTATGAAGTGTGGGGCTAGATGATCTCTTAGAACCTTAAGTTTATTACCTGTACCCCTAAGCATGGCTGCTGAGGGCTTTACATCTGTAAGATACCTAATGTGTGCCACAATATATGGCTCACAGAGCTCCTTCAAATTCTGTTCATTCATCCATCTTCACAGTGGCCCTACATCCTGGCCAGACAGAAGCTGACTCCTCCCCGGGCCACAGAGTGGTGGAAGCCCAGCTCCTGCCTCCCAGCCCAGTATTTTGTCCACTGCACAGAGGACCACACTTCCCATGGACATGTCGGGCACTACAGTCCTGACCACACCCCAGCCACCCCATTACTCACCGAGATGGGGAAATAGTCCTTCATGTACCTCCATATGATGCAGCGCCTGAAGGCCTCAATGCGCCTGCCCCCCTGCCACGGCTTGGATAGATCCAGGTACCACCAGACTGCATATAGGACACTGAAGATCCAGAATCTTGTGAACAGGAGGCCTATGAAGACAGCAATGCAGATCTGGGCTGGGAAGGGAAGCATGAAGATGAGTGGTCAGAGGAATGAAGGAACAAGCTCTCCTCCTACAACTAACAGCACTGTCCTGTCCAGCCCTCACTGAGGAGGAAGGCATGAGACTCTCTCGACTTCAAGGAGGAAAGAATGCAGCCTGTCCAGTGTCACACTGGGAGCCTGGATTTGAAGCCAGGTAAAATCCTATGGATGGAGGAGCCTGGAAGGCTGCAGTCCATGGGGTCGCTGAGGGTCGGATACAACTGAGCATCTTCACTTTCACTTTTCACTTGCATGCATTGGAGCACGAAATGGCAACCCACTCCAGTGTTCTTGCCTGGAGAATCCCAGGGATGGGGAAGCCTGGTGGGCTGCCGTCTGTGGGGTCACACAGAGTTAGACACAACTGAAGTGACTTAGCAGCAGTTAGCAGACCCAACTCCACACTGTTTTTCCCACTGTACCAGGCTGCTTATTCGTTCCAGTTTTGCCCCTCCACCCCCATCTTTGCCCAGTTAAGTAGTCTGTATTCACTGGGTGCTCAATAAATGCCTGGGAGAGAAGTGACTAGATTAACACTTTCTAGTGTACACCCTTCAGGGCCCCAAAGAAAAAAGAGACATGCTTTCTGCCCAGCCCTCTCTCTGCCCATCTGTCTATTTATAAATCCTGCAAGATCCCCCTTCTAATTAAAGTCCTTCCATGACTTTCTCATAACTTTAAAAACAGCCCATGTAGCTCAGCCTGGCATTCAGATTCTGCATAGCTGGCTGATCCCCATCTTGCTCCAGCCTCATTCACCCATATGGACCCTATACTCTGGCCACATGAAATTGTTCAGTGTATTTACATGAGAGATGGAGTTCCTTCAGTCTCTTAGCTTTTGAACATGCTATTTCCTCTGAGCACCGTGTGCTTTGCTGCTGAAGGAGAGAAGAAGGAAGGGGCCAACCCATGGCTGGCCCATGGGTCAGGGATGCAGCATGGCTATAACCTGGTCAAGTGAGGAAATACCTTCTTACCTACAATTCCCAGTTCCTTGCTGCAGGCTAACCCTGGCTTCATCTCAGGGTCGGGAGGTCTGAGGGGCTGACCCTAACCTGATGCCAATGGAGCATCATTCTCAGAGAATATTTCTCCTGCCCCATCCCATTCCTTCCACTCAAAACCATGCACTCACACTGTTAAAATGTCAGCCTACAGTTGTACTGAATGTGAAAGTAGAGTAGACTGGGTCTGTCATTCCTGGCCGGCTTCCAGGAAGAGGAGACTTTTGACCCAATCTGAATAGTAGTAAAATTCATAAACCAGAGAAAATAGGTTGGCGCTCACAGAACATTGAACACCTATAATGTGCCAGACATTGGTGGTTCAGTCGTGAACAACAGACAAATTCCTGCCTTCATGGAGCTGACTTTCCACAGTATTGTGTTAAGGGTGCTTTGTTTTGTTTTTTAAATTTATGATGGTAAAATATATATAACTTATACTTTGCATCTGAACCACTTTTAAGTGTACAGTTCATTCACATTGACCATCATGATTATCCATTTTCAGAACTCTTTTCATTTTCCCCAAACTGAACCTCTGTACTCATTAAACAAAAACTCCCATATCTCCCTTCCCTGCTGCTGCTGCTGCTGCTGCTAAGTCGCTTCAGTCGTGTCCGACTCTGTGCGACCCTATAGATGGCAACCTACCAGGATCCTCCGTCCCTGGGATTCTCCAGGCAAGAACACTGGAGTGGGTTGCCATTTCCTTCTCCAATGCATGAAAATGAAAAATGAAAGTAAAGTCACTCAGTCGTATCTGACTCTTCGAGACCCCATGGACTGCAGTCCACCGGGCTCCTCCATCCATGGGATTTACCAGGACTCTCTACCTTAGGGCAAAATCAAAAGTCTACATGGGTTGCTCCCACTTTCAGAAAACCACCTCTAGGGACTTCCAGTCTACATGGGTTGCTCCCTAGAGGTGTTTTCTGAAAGTGGGAGCAACCCATGTAGACCTTTGATTTTGCCCCAAGGTAGAGAGTCCTAATTGACGTTCTTTATAATTTTCTTTCACATTAAATATTTGCACTTAAAAAAAACAACTTAAAAATCTAAGTCAACCACCAAGCCATTCTTGTCTCCAGGCATCTGCCTCTTCCCTCCAGATCTGCAAGCATCCTTCCATCCTCCATACATGAGCATCTACCAGCGTGGACATGTTCTTTTTCATGAAAATGGTGGCATTTTATTCCTACTTTTCTACAACTTTCCCATTCAAGATTTTTATTAAAAAATATTTAAGGCAAACAAAAAAGTGATCAACCCACAATGAGTGTAGAAGCAACCTAAAGGGCCATCGGTCCACTAATGGATGAAAGGATGGAAAATGTTGCAAATAACACAATGGAATATTATTCAGTCATCAAAAGGAAGGGATTTCTGGAACCAAAAAGGATGAATCTTGAGGACGTTGTGCGAAGTGAGATAGAGCCAGTCACACATATCCACACAAATCCTTTCTGATTCCTCTTTTGTGAGGTTTGTAGACCAATCGAATTCATAGAGATAGAAAAGGGAATGCTGATTGGCAGGGGCTAGGGGAGGGAGATATGGGAGTTTTTGTTTAATGAGCACAGAGGTTCAGTTTGGGGAAAATGAAAAGAGTTCTGAAAATGGATAATCATGATGGTCAGTGTGAATGAACTGTACACTTAAAAGTGGTTCAGATGCAAAGTATAAGTTATACATATTTTACCACCACACCTTCCAATGCAGGGGGAGTGTGAGTTCAATCTCTGGTCAGGGAGCTAAGATTCCACATGCCTCGGGCTAAAAATCCAAAAAACTTAAAACAGAAGCAATATTGTAACAAATTCAATAAAGACTTTAAATGGTCCATATTAAAAAAAAATAAAACAAAACTTAAGAAAACTGCTTATAGAGAATAAAACTGAGTTGTTAACTGTGGCTCCCTGGAGGGAATTCCCTGGCAGTCCAGTGGTTAGGACTCTGTGCTTTTACTGCTGCTTTCATATAAGCCTTGCTGCTAGGGAACAAAAAAAAAAAAAAAAAAAATATATATATATATATATATATATATATAGTGGCTCCCTAGAGGATAGGATTTGGGGAAGTCTTTCACTTGTGGGATACACATTCTGTTTGGATGTGTTACAACAGCAAGGGCTGGTTTTTGCAACTAACGTAGCATATTAAAATTAGGAAAAACCCACTCAAGAGGCCCTTGCACTTAGAAGGAACTCCCCACCATCCTCATCACCCTTAACTCCTGTCAGCCGGCAAAACCAAACTTGGGGATCTTTTCTGTCCCTAAGGAAGGGAAACCTCTACCCTACCCTCATAACATCAATAAAAATGTAAAACCCCACTTTACAGAGGCCCAGAGAGGGTATGCAAATTGGCTGAGCTCACTCAGCAAGTTAGTCAGATGGGACAAGACATTCATCAACAAATGTTCATGGACACCAACTCTTCTAGGAGCTGGAGATTCAGCTGAGAACAAGACAAACTGAAGGGAGCTTACCTTCCTGTGTGAGTGTGTGAGCTACAGAGGAGAGGAAAAGAAACAGGAAACAAGTAACCAACTGGAAAGTATTTGTTTCTGGGCCCTGAGTCCTTGGTAACAAGTCCTTGTTAAACTTTCTGGCTACTTCTTTGCCCCTCCCCCAAATGCCTGCTCTGTGTCCAGTGTGAACCAGCTGTTCACTGTAGGCCAGCATTTACTGGCCCACTGGAAGCCCTTACTTTTCCTGCCAGCCTATAAATCCTGCCTGTGGACCCATCTCTTGAGTATCTTTGGAAGGAGTCCCTTCTCTCCACCCACTGGAAGCCTCCCTAGATCTAGGTAAGTAATCTTTATTTTAAGAGCCAGATTGAAAATATTTTGTATTTTTTGTGACTCTATGGGGCCACTTGGAGGATATTACATAGGCCTGTAATCATTTAAATTATGTAAGAATTTAAAATGTAAAAATTATTCTTGGGCTGTACAAGTGCAAAAAAACAGGGGGCTGGATTTGACCCTTGCCACATAAACTGGGGACCCCTGATACAGCTTGGCATCAGGCACTCAGCTTCCCCCTATATATACTCCCTGCCATCAGTCTATCCCCCCTACTCCAGACACAGCAGACCCATAGGCTTCAAGCACTGGGACCTGTACTGCACAGACTGAACCATGTTCTTCCTGTTCCTAAACATTCCTGGGGCTCCCCTTTTTCCCCAGGATAAGGGACAAGGTACAAGCTCCTGCTCCCGGCACCAGCTGGCCCAGATCTCTCTTCTCAACTGTCCTCGCTCTAGCTCCATGCCAAGGGCTACTCGACCTCCCTATGCTCTTCCTGATGTTTCCAGGTCCTGGGCTGAGCTGGGGGTTGATGAGGGCAGACAGACACACTGGAGCTGGCAAAGCTCCACCAAGGCCAGGTGAGCAAGTCGTCCCTCATCCCCCCACCCCCACCCCCGCCCTGTGATCCTCAGGCATCAGCCTACCTGCTTCTGGGCCCCCAGGACCCTTCGTCCAGGAGCCAAGGGACTTGTCCCCTGCCCTGGGGTACCCCTCCTCTCCCTGCTCCACACCCCCTCCTACATCTCAGCCCTCTCTCAACCCTCTGCCTCCTTCCCTTTCATCCTTGGGCAGCACAGGAGCCCAGACCTACAGCCTTGCACATCTAAGGCACTCAGCTTCCCTGCTCATCTGTGTAATGGGGGTAACTAGGTACCTGGAGAATCCCAGGGACGGGGGAGCCTGGTGGGCTGCCGTCTATGGGTCACACAGAGTCGGACACGACTGAAGCGACTTAGCAGTAGCAGTAGCAGGGACATTTAAAATGTCCCAACAACCTTTAGAGCAGAGACACAAGTCAGTCATCAAGGATGCCAGCGGTAGGGAACTGGATTTCTTGCTTTCCTGGGGATAAATGCTTTAGGTGCAAAATTTTGGGGAGGTTCTAAGGGAGAACATGGGGTATATACATGGTACCTACGTGCGTGTGTGTGTGCATGCATGTTTGTGTGTGAGTGTGTGAAATGGCTAGTGACCATTTCAGAGCCTGTACAGATTATGTCCATATTTTAACCCCAGTCTAGTAGGGTCTGTCCACAGGCTGAACACTAGCCCTGGGGGGAGCCATTCGTAACTAATACGGTGCCAGCAGATGAGATGAAGAATCCCATGGTCTCTTGCCCCCCCAGCACAGCCCGTCTTACCCAGGACCGCAAAGGAGAAAATCCACTGCAGAACCACAAAGGTCTGCAATCTGCGCTCCCACGGCACAGACAAGGGTGCGAACTTCACCATGCTGTCTCCTCAGTTGATTCCACAGGTTTCTCTGAGCTCTGCTGTGGTCTGAGGCACCTACTGGTTTTGTTGCTGCCGGAGGTTGAGTAAGCATTAGTCTGGGAGGAGGGTGCCCCACCCACCCCGGCCCAGCCTAATGCCTCCCTGCCCTCACCCTGGCAGGAATCTGTTTCCTAGGAGAAACCTTTGAACCCACCTGCCCTGGAGTCAGCTAAAGAAAGGAGGAACGGAAGGACATTTGCCTCCTCAGGCGATACCTTATCTGCCAGATACCTTTCTCTTTTTGCTTGAATCTGGCCCAACACTTGACAGTCAAGCACTAAGTACAGGGCAGTTCTGTCCTCCTCACATCTACCCAGTAACTTGGCTGCAGTAGCTGTCTCCCCTCTTCTGCCATGTCCGCTGTTCCCCTCCACAAATACACAGTAACAGCTCCTGTGCTGTGGAAGTGCCCCTGACAAGTTCACCAGTGGCCTCCACGCTGCTGAATCCAGTGGTCAGTTCTCAGCTCTCATCTTCACCTCTCAGCAGCCTCAGACACAGCTGGTCCCTCCCTCCTCCTTGAAACCACTTGGCCTGCAGACACCACACTCTCCTGGTTTCCCTCCTGCCCCTCTGGCTGCCCCTGAGTCTCCACGGTGGCTCTTATTCCTCACCAGGCTAAGTGTTTGAGGGCCCTCCTGCCCTCTCTGTGCCTGGACCCTCCCTCCTCTCTCCCGCAGAGACCTCATCCAGGCTCACGGCCTTGGAGTCTGTCTACAGGACAAGCACTTCCAAACTGCATCTTCAGCCTGACCTCCCCTTGTGCTCCAGACTTGACTATGTAAGTAGGTTCTTGACATCCTCCCTAGTAGTATGCTCAGTCTCCTTCACAGCCTGTCTAAGACTGAACTTGATCTTCCCTCTCCTGCCCAGGACAGCTTTTCCTCTGCTCTTTGACATCTCCGGAAAGGGGACTCCAGTGACCTGGTTACACAGGCCAAAACCTTAGCGTCACTCTAGACTCTTTCTGTCCCTCTCCATTCACCTCTCATAGTCGGTTCTCCTAAATCTCTTCCTTTAAATGTGCACTTTGAACTGAAATATATCAAACATACAGGAAAAGGCACAAGTCCTAAGTGTAGGAGTGATACATTGTCCCAGAGTGAACACACTGATGTGATCTCCATTCTGATGGACAAGTAGGACCTGACCAGCACCTATGCTCTTGCCTGTCACTCCTTTCTTCCCCAAACCTCATACCAGCCTCGTCTGCTCTGAAATTTACAAGTGAGTCTCACACAAAATATTCTTTTGAGACTAGTTCTTTGGCTCAAGATTGTATTTCAAGAATCATCCAAATTGTGTATATCTGTAGTGGTTTTTTCTCATTGTTTACATAAGACTTCACTGGGTGAATATACCACAGTTCATCTGCTGGGGGACATGCAGGGTACTGCCTGAGTCTGGCTATTATGAACTGTACTGCTGTGGGCATTCTTTTCTGTTTTTTCCAATTTTTTTCTTTGAGAAAAGATTGACATACATCATTGTTCAAGTTTAAGGTATACAGCATGATGGTTTGATTTAGATACATTATGAATGATTACAATAGATTTAGTTAACATCCGTTGTCTCACATAGTACAGTAAAAAGAAAGAGGGACAAAAATCTCCTTTTGATGAGAATTCTGATCTACAGTCTTCACAGCTCTTTTATGTATCACACAGCAGGTCAGGTGTTCTGTACCTGGCTTGTAGTGCACATTAATATACATTTGTGTTGAGTATGTGCCTGGAAATAGAACAGCTGGGTCTTTTTGTATAAAGTCACATATTTCCCAAAGTGATTGTACAAATTTATACCCACAAGCTTCACAAGCAATTCCAGTTGCTTCACATCTTTCTCAACATTTAATCCTTTGTAGTGAGGACGTGGGGACACTTTGTTGTGCTCACAGTGGCTTCCTCTGTGCCTAATGTGGTTGTCTAATGAGGCTGAGCACATTTTAAAATATTCATTGGCCATTTGAATATCATTTTATCCCAGGTTCACCCATGAGACTTCTGTTGATTTAAATATCTCTTGTACGGGAAAGCTACACCCACAGCCAGCCTCTTTGATCATCTCTGATACCAGGGTCCTCACTGGTCTCTGTCTCTGTGTCCTTTCTCCCTCTCAACAGCCAGAGGGACTGCTGAGTCAAAGGGTATGTGACTGCACAAGCTGGGGAGGAGTAGTGCCAGGCTTGTCCCAAAACGGCAGCACCAGTTTACACCCTCACCAGGAATGTATCTGAGATCAGTTGGATGCTGGCCTCATGGTGTGGTCAGACTTATTATTGTTTGCTAGTGTTGGGCTGTTTGCCAGCTAAGGTTGGGATCTTGCATTTCCTGAATACGCATGTTGCACATGGCTTTAGTCATAGTAATTTCCTTTTCTTTGAAAAGCTCATTCTTAATTTTCATCCATTCCTCTGCAGTGTTTTTTTGTGCTTTTTTTTTTAATGGTAGAAACTAAATAAATGGAACAATTTATTCCATCTTCATGATTACAGGCATTACAGGGCAGGGTGAGTAAACAAAGGAAATAAAGCTAACTCTTTTCTCCTCATCCCCTCATTCAACCAGATGCAGCATTTGGGCGTTTTTATTATATACAGGTTGACTTAATTCATTGACTTAAAAACTGGCAGCAGCAAATCTTTGTAATTTAGGATCTTCCTCCATAGTCTCTCCAAGGATTTGAATTCTTGAACTACACCATGAGCTCTGAAATGGTGTTCACCACAGCATTCACAAAGCTTTCACATCTTAATATGAGATCTGACAACCCTTGTAAGGTTGTCGTTGTTGTTCGGTTGCTAAGTCTCATCCAGCTCTTAGCAAACCCATGGACTGCAGCACATTGGGCTTCCCTGTCCTTCACAATCTCCTGGAGTTTGCTCAAATTTGTGTCCATTGAGTGGTGATGCTATTGAACTGTCTCATCCTCTGACACCTCTTTTCCTCTTGCCTTCAATCTTTCCTAGCATCAAGGTCTTTTCCAATGAGTCACTGTTTCCACATTTTCTATATCTACCATGAAGTGATGGGACCATGAAGTGACGGGACCATGAAGTGATTTGCCATGAAGTCATAGTAAAAAGATGGCAAAGTAACAGGATGTGTGCTCATCGTCTCCTGTGTGTCAATTACAAATTGGCACCTGCCAAGAGCATTTGCTAGCTACTGAACAACAACAAAAGCATTTGCCATCTGTGTCTGCAGAGATTGAACCCTATGCTGCTGCAGCCGCTGACCTTCAACATCCACTGAGGGGAGTTCAGGGTGGCGAGTGAGGCACTCTCTGCTCTAGGGAAACGGATGGAGTAGATCTTTAGATCGTTGGATATTTTCGGGAACTGATTTCATGATCCCAATCCTTGCATCTCTTCATATTTAGAAAATCACTCAATCCCTTCATGGTGACATTGGCTCCTCGTGACTAGCAGAAAACCTTTTGTAAAGTAAGCATTGGACTGCATTGAACTCCCCCTTCATCAAGAGCCTATGTATTGATCTTCTCCCCCAGGCCTCTCTGAAGCAGTCTCTCAAAGCTATCTGAAATGCTGTCCCCCAGACTGTAGTCCTCATTTTGCTCCAAGTAAAACTTAACTTACAACTCTCACATTGTGCATCCTTTTAGTGAACATGTGAAAACACCCAGAAAGCAACTAGTTGCTGAACAACCACTGACAGGAGGTTGGAACCCACCAAAATAAGATACCCCACATCCCAGGACCAAGGAGAAGCTGCAATGAGACAGTAGGAGGGGCACAATCACGTCAAAATCAAATCCCATACCCACCGAGTGGGCAACCCATAAAGTGGAGAACAACAATACCAAAAAAGTTCTTGCACTATTGCAAAAGTTCTAGGCCCCCATCAGACTTTCCAATCTGGCGATCCCTCAAAGAGACTGGGAATCCCCAGGAAATCTGACTTTGAAGGACAGTGGGATTTGATTGCAGAACTTCCTCAGGACTGGGGGAAACAGAGACTCTTGAAGGGTACCAACAAAACCTTGTGCGTTCCAGGGGAAAGGAGCAGTGACCCCACAAGAGACTGAGTGAGACCTGCCTGTGAGTGTTAGAGGATGTCCTATGGAGGCATGGGTCAGCAGTGCCTGCTGCAGGGATGGGGCACTGGCAACGGCAGTCCTGGGAAGCACATGTTGGCATAAGTCCTTCTAAAGATCACCTTTAGCCCTACTATAGAGCCTGTAGACTCCAGGACTGGGCAAGCCTCAGGCCAAAAAACTAACAGGGAGGAAGCACAGCCCCACCCAATATCAGCAGAAAATTGAATTAAAGATTTACTGAGCATGGGCCCTGCCCATCAGAGCAAGACCCAGTTTCCCCCCACAGCTAGTCCCTCCCACACAAGCCTCTTATCCTCATCAACCAGAGGGTAGACAGAAGAAGCAAGAACTACAATTCCACAGCCTCCAGAAAGAAAACCACAATCACAGAGAGCTAATCAAAATGAACACATGGATTACAGCCTTGTGTAACTCAATGAAGCCAGGAGCCATACCACGCAGAGCCACCGAAGACATATGGTTCGTGGTGGAGAGTTCTGACCAAACGTGGTCCACTGGAAAAGGGAATGGCAAATCACTTTGGTATTCTTGCCTTGAGAACCCCATGAACAGTATGAAAAGACAAAAAGATTTGACACCGGAAGATGAGCCCCCACCCCACTCCAGGTCAATAGGTTTCCAATATGTTACTGGGGAAGAGTGGAGAAATAGCTCCAGAAAGAATAAAAGAGGCTGGGCCAAAGTGGACACGATGCTCAGTTGTGGATACGTCTGGAGGTGACAGTAAAGTCCGATGCTGTAAAGAATAATACATAGGAACCTGGAATGTTAGGTCATGGTAAATTGGACGTGGTCAAGCAGAAGATGCAAGAGTAAACTCTGACATTTTAGGAATCAGTGAACTAAAATGGATGGGAATGGGCAAATTTTATTCAGATTGCAACCACAATCTCAAATAATCCCATTATTCAGAACACTGAGTTCCTGCTGAGATTACAAAACCAGAAATCTCAAAGCAACGAGTGATGGCTCATCATCTTTTACAATTGAGAAAAAAAATATTAAGGAGGAAAGGAAACTCCTCCCTCTTAAATGCATCAAATCAATGCTATCTTCAGTTTTAATTGACATGCTCCAGAGTACTCAATTTCCTGATTTGAGGAGTCCACCTTCAAGGTGACTTTCAAGGTCGAGAAGAGCTTTCAGGCTTCTCTTTGCCATGGCGCATGAACTCTCCAGTCCTTCAACAGGAATCTCCTTCTCCTTTATGCTTTCTGAACACACTGCTGGTAGTGATTGAAGAGGTCAGGGCACAGGTCTCCGGAGCCATCCCCCTTGAGGAGCTTCTCAGCAAAGCTGCAACTGAAGCACTGTACTTGGGCTTCACGTCAGTGCAAGCCTCCCCTACACTGTTCATGGCATCAGCTGTTTCTTGTGTTTTTTACCTAAATTTGAAAGTTTTAATACACTCATGATACTAACCTTTGTTGGTTACACATGTTGTGAATCTCTTCTCCCAATTTTTAGCTTGTGTTTTAAGGTGTCACTGGATGAACAAACATTTTACATTTTAATATATTCCTATTTATCAGCCCTTTATTAAATAGTCATTGCTTGGTCTGATTCAGAAAATTTTTCTTACTTATATTTACCATTAAGAATTAAAAAAAAAAAAGAATTTAAAGCTTATTTTTCATAGGTAAGCCCTTTCTGGATGCTTATGTAGTACGAGTATGAGTTAGGTTCCAATTGAATCTTTAACATATGAGTACCATGCTGGGCAGTCCCTTTTGTTGAACACCTCTCTCTTCCCCAATGATGTAACGTGCCACCTCTGTCATACAACAGATTTCTATACATATGTGGCCTGTGTCAGGACTCTTATTCACTTTTACTGGTCTATTTCTGCTGCTGCCAAACAATCTTAACTATTTATTTAGTTCTTATATCTGGGAGGGCAAGCCTGCTTGCTCTTCTATCTTAAAAGTGTCCAGGCTATAACTCACTCCTACTCTTCCATATACATTTTTAAATTATCTCAACAATTTTCAAAAATTCTCCCTTGGATGTTTGAATTCATAAAATGTTGAATCAGTTCATTTTGAGGAAACACATATGTGAATAAAAATGAAAGGAAAAATTAATTAATTAATTCACAAGTCATGATATCTGGGCTTCCCAGATGGCTCAGTGGGTAAAGAATCTGCCTGCCAACACAGGAGACTTGGGTTTGACCCCTGGCTCAGGAAGATCCCCCAGAGGAGGTAATGGCAATCCATTCCAGTATTCTTGCCTAGAAAATCCCATGGACAGAGGGGCCTTGTGGGCCACAGTCCATGGCGTCACAAAGAGTCAGACACAACTTAGGGGACACACATCACAATATCTAGCAAAAGAACAACAAAGAAACCACAGGGAGAAAATAATAATGATAAAGGTAGAAATGAATGAGAGGTTTGGGAAAAAAACAGCTCTAACGAATAAATTAAATTTTTAGTTTTCTAAAAAAAGGATGAAAGAAAACATACTACTAGCTAATGTAATCAAGAATAAAAGGGACAAATCACAGATACACAAAGTAAGAAAGAAAGGACAGTGGAGATATAATTGAAACAGGAGAAATTTTAAAAATCAAAAGAAGGAGTTCCCTAGTGTCCTAGTGCTTAGGATTCAATGCTGTCACTGCCGTGACCCAAGTTCAATCCCTGGTCAGGGAACTGAGATCTCACAAGCTGTGTCGAGTGCCAAAAAATAAATAAAGAAAATCAATAAAAATCAAAAGAAACTACTTTGCAAACTTTAATGCAAAAACATTTGCATGTTTAGATACAATTGATGTTTCCTAAGGAAATACAATTTACCAAACAAGCCAATTAATGATAGAAAACTTAAGCAGATGAATTTCCATAGAAGAAACAGAGAACATTACCAACGAATTTCCCTGCCACCACACACACATACAGCCCGAAAGTTTCATAGAAGTTAGCCAAATCTGTAAAGACAGAGACCTCTGATGCACCATAAATTGTTTGCAATGCTTTTAAAATGAAAAACTTCCCATTTATTTCTTCTATAGCAAGTATTACATTGATATTTAAACTCAATTTTGTAGAAAACAGCATGAAAAAGAGAACTATAGACTGAATTACCTGTGAATATTAAAGCAAACTTTGAATAAGATGGGTTTCCCAGGTGGCTCGGTGGTAAAGAATCTGCCTGCCAACTCAGGAGACAGAGGAGACAAGGGTTTGATTCCTAGGTTGGGAAGATCCCCTGGAGGAAGAAATGGCAAACCACTCCAGTATTTTTGCCTGGAAAATAGAAATATTATACTCAAAAATATTAGGAAACAATCCAACATCACATCACCATATACCATGAACAGGAAGGATTAGGGAAACCATTAATATATTACATCAGATTAACAGATTTAGGAAGATAATCATATGGTTATTTCCAAAGATGCTGAAAAAGCTCCTGATCAAAACTCTCCACACAGTGAAATTTATGAGTGATTTCTTAATATGATAAAATATATACACTTTGTTCCTAAAGCCAGAATCTAACTTAACACAGAAATACTAAGGGTATTTCCGTAAGATCAGCAATAAACCAAAGAGGCCCTCAACATTGTACTGGCGGCATTAGGAGAAAAGTAAGAGAAATCAGGAAGAAGCCTAAGAATGGGGGAGAAAGGGAGTCAATCCATCCCTTGCAGGTGGTATGATTATGTACCTGGAAAGCCCCCAAAGTATTTTGCATTTGTCTTCATTGTTATCATTTCTGGTGTTGCTCATTTCTTACTATAAATCCAGGTTTTTTTCTGGTATCATATATCTTCTGCCTGAAAAATTTCCTTTAATGTTTCTTATAGTACAAGACAACTGGGAATTCATTCTCTTGGCTTTTGTTCGTCCAAAAGCATCTGTATTTTTGCCTGAATTTTTGAAAGATATTTTCACTGGTATAGCTTTTTCTGTTGACTGTATTTTTCTTTCAGCTCTTTAAAGATGCAATTCTTGTCTTTGTTCCTCTGAATGTACTGTATCTTTTTCTCTGACTGCCTTCAACATTTTCACTTTACCTTTGGTTTCCAGCAATTTTAATATAGTGCATCTAGATTAAAAAAAGAAAATCCTGTTGAGAGTCTCTGTGTTCTGGGATCTATGATTTCATCTCTTTCATTATTTTTGGAACATTTTCAGCCTACCTCTTTGAATACTTCTGCTCTGTTATCTTTCCTTCTGGGATTTCAGCTACATGGGTGTTGGACTGTTCAATATGGTATTGCAACTCTTTAGAGCTCTGTTGTTTGTTTTTACTCCTTTTTCTCTTTGTGCTTCAGTCTAGGTAATTTTTACTGACCTATCATCAATATCTGTAATCATTTCTTTGGATATCTTGAGTCTACTGATGAGCCCAAAGCTCGTCTCTCTCTCTCTCTCTCTTTTTTTTTTTTTTAAATAATTTTAGTATTTCCATTTGACTCTTTCTTAGTATTTCCAATTTTCTGTTAATTTTAACACTAGGTCCTCAGTACAGCCATCTGCCTGTCTTTGAGATATGTGCTTCCTTGTTCCTGCATTCTTCTGTGTTTCTTATTATCTACTACCTCCCGCTGGGTCTCATGGGTTGGCTGCACAGATCCTGCCAGGCAGCCCTCTCCATCCTGCCACTCCCCTAGGCTCCAGTGGTAGCTCCTCCCCTTGCCCTTTCAAGCCTATAAGGGGCAAGACCTCCCTCATCTGGCTACAAAGGAGACACTCAAATATTTATTGGATCAATTAATTAAAGTATCTGGAACATAAGGTGTTGAGAGAACACAGGATGATAAGCATGGAATTAGGAATTCAATCATAACTCATTGGTAAAAGACCTTGACTTCCTCTGAGCTCCCAGAAAGCAGGCTGAACTGCCAACTAGAAATAACCAAATGGATCTGAATCCAAAGTCAAGTGCAGGAGGTGGGTACTGTGCAGAAGACTATATCAGCTGCTGGGTGCTGAGGCCCCATGCCTGTGGGCAAGGTCCGTCTGTTCTGCCATCCAGGTGGCCTCCTAACTTTAGCAAAAGAAGAAAACCCTCTTTGACAGTTCACCCTAAGAGCCTGGGATTTCTCTTTGCTGCTGGCTTTATACCGGGCACTAACGGTAGACAGTGATCCCTACTCTGATTCTCATTCTACAGGTGATCCTGAGGAAGCACCCACCCTTTCTGGACCTGTTTCTACATCTATAGAACAGATGAGGTTAGAGCTATAAGGGAAATAACTCAGATCAAGGGCCTACAGGACTGTGAGTTGTTCTTTGTATTAATACTTATAAAAGAGCCAACATTTTTGAGTATCTACTAAGAAACAGGCGATCTATGTGCATTGTTCCATTCAGTTCTCAAAGCAACCCAATGAGGTGGGTGCTACTGGTATTACTAATTTACACACATAAAAACTGGCATCTCACATTATTCTCACAACTCTGGTTATAAATGCTGGTCCCATCACAGCTCTGAGAGGCGCAGTGATCTATCTAAGGTCTCTCAGTTCACAGGAGACAGGAGCTGGGCTCGGTTTGGGTCCTCCTGACTCCAGAGCCTTCTTTCCCCTTCTCCACACTCTCCATTCCATGTTTATGACTGGTTTCCTTTCTTGAACAGTCCATAAAAATCTTCAAAGCTCAGTAATCCTGTGTCCCCAGTATGAGAGACAGACCGAGAGGATAGAACTGTTTGGATTAAAAAACTGAAATAAGGGCGGAGGCCTGCACATCCAGCGGAGCGGCCAAAGAGGGGTACACTACACCGCTATCCCAGGGCCGGTGGCTGGCTGGCCGGTCCGCTCCGCACCCACCCGCACCCGCGGGCGGCGGTCACGCAGGCTCAGCGGCGGAACTGCGCCTGCGCGGTGAGCGCGGACTCCCTCGCCTTCCCACGCCGGGTGACATCTGCCGGCGCTTCTCTGGCTTTGGCCAGAGTGGAGGTGAACTTTCTCCTCAACCATGTGGACAGCAGAAAGCGGCCGAGCGCAAGACGGACAGTGGGAAGAAGTATATCAATACTTCCTCCTCTACGTCTAGAAGACGTTGTCCAGGAGGGTGAGCCCGGCGCTAAAGAACCGCAACAATCTGGATGCTGGAACCCCATGGGGCATCAGGGTCGAGTTCCAACGGCATATCGAGGAGTGCGGGGCCCGCGCACACCCGCATCCCCCCTGCCCCTGACTTTCCCCCCACCCCTGCCCCCGACTGTCCCTTCCACCCTTGACTTTCCCCCCTCCCCAGCCCCACCGCTGTCTCTGACCCCATCTCCTGCCCCCAACCCAATGCCTAACCTTGCCCTCGCCCCCTAGCCCAAAACCCTGACCGCGAACGCCTGACCCTCGACTCTTCCTTCCACCCTAAACTGTCCCTCCACCTCTCCTCCCTTTCTCTTTACGTGCTTTCTCCTTTTCTGTTTTTTGTTTTAACTTCAGAAGTACCTGAGAGTCTTAAAAAGCACAAGAGTCCAAATAGAATCTGGACAGCTCCCAAATCTTCTGTATTGTTTCTGCCTTTCCTTGTCTAGTTGTAATTACTAACAATCTTGTTCAAAGACTTGTTAGAACCTTGAGAATTTGACCATTTAATTTGGGCCTTAGGAGCATCATTTCTTTAAGGAGAAGATGATTCTGCTCTCTAACCCCTGGCCCTATTCCCACTTCTGTTGCCCAACCTCTTGCCCCCAATCCCTATCCCCACCCCTCTCCCAGGCCAGCGGCCTGATTGAGGGCCAGGGCCTGAGTGCTGTGCTCCTGTCCAGCCCTTGGTGCTACTGGGTCCACCAGCAGGTTGTAGCCACCACGTGGAATCCTGTGGTCCGTCCACCCTTTTCCAGTATCTGTGGTCCACTTGCCTCTCACATCCCACCTTCACTTCAAGCTGATTGAGAAAGCAGCCCTTCAGGGCTCCTTCCTCAGCCTGTCTGTCCAACCAGCCTGTATTCCTAAAACTTATGGATTATAACATCTTCTTCAGTGGAATCACCTTCTCCTTAAAGAAATGAGGTTCCTAAGGCCCAAATTAAATGGTCAAATTCTCAAGGTTCTAACAAGTCTTCGAATAGGATTGTTAGTAATTAACAACTAGACAATAAAAGGCAGAAACAATACAGAAGATTTGGGAGCTGTCCAGATTCTATTTGGACTCTTGTGCTTTTTAAGACTCTCAGATACTTCTGAAATTAAAATAAAACAAAACAAAACAAAAACAGAAAAAGAGAAAGCAAGTAAAGAGAAAGCGAGGAGAGTTTGGGGTGGAAGGAAGAGAGCCAGCCAGTACCAGCCCTGGGGAGGCGCTCCCTCTGGTGGCGATTCTTTGAAGTTGCAAGCAGGGAGGACTTCGTAGCGCAGGGCTGGCGAGGGCTGGGGAGGAGCCTGAGTAATAGGCAGAGCTGTTGAGGGGAACTTGCTCACAGAGATGGCTAAGTGGTCTATTTCTGCTAGGTTTGGCTGCAGAGTAGCTAAATCTGTCCCTTTTCCAGCTTTGTCAGCATGGGGAATTCTAAGCCTTCCTAGGGCTGTGTCCCCTGTGGAGCCCCTACTATGTGTCTGGTGCTTTGAAGTATGGACCTAGGAGGAGGAATTACTTGCTTTACAGAAGAAGAAACAAACTCAGAGGGGTTAAGCAGATTTCTCCAGATCATCACAATAATATAACCTTTTTTTAAACTTGTTTTTGTTTTTATTGAAATATTGTTGATTTACAATATTGTGTTAGTTTCAGGTATACAGTGTAAACTAATTCAGTTATACACATGTATATATACTCTTTTCCAGATTCTTTTCCATTATAGGTTATCACAAAATGTTGAATATAGCTCCCTGTGCTATACAGTAAGACTTTGTTGTTTATCTATTTTATTTATCAGATCAGATCAGTCGCTCAGTCATGTCTGACTCTTTGAGACCCCATGAATCGCAGCACGCCAGGCCTCCCTGTCCATCACCAACTCCCGGAGTTCACCCAGACTCACGTCCATTGAGTCAGTGATGCCATCCAGCCATCTCATCCTCTGTTGTCCCCTTCTCCTCTTGCCCCCAATCCCTCCCAGCATCAGAGTCTTTTCCAATGAGTCAGCTCTTCGCATGAGGTGGCAAAAGTACTGGAGTTTCAGCTTTAGCATCATTCCTTCCAAAGAAATCCCAGGGCTTATCTCCTTCAGAATGGACTAGTTGGATCTCCTTGCAGTCCAAGGGACTCTCAAGAGTCTTCTCTAACACCACAGTTCAAAAGCATCAATTCTTCAGTGCTCAGCCTTCTTCACAGTCCAACTCTCACATCCATACATGACCACAGGAAAAACCATAGCCTTGACTAGACGAACCTTTGTTGGCAAAGTAATGTCTCTGCTTTTGAATATGCTATCTAGGTTGGTCATAACTTTCCTTCCAAGGAGTAAGCGTCTTTTAATTTCATGGCTGCAATCACCATCTGCAGTGATTTTGGAGCCCAGAAAAACAAAGTCTGACACTGTTTCCACTGTTTCCCCATCTATTTAAGACTCTCAGATACTTCTGAAATTAAAACAAAACAAAACAAAAAAACAGAAAAGGAGAAAGCAAGTAAAGAGAAAGCGAGGAGAGTTTGGGATGGAAGGAAGAGAGTCATCTATTTAAGTGATGGGACCCGATGCCATGATCTTCGTTTTCTGAATGTTGAGCTTTAAGTCAACTTTTTCACTCTCCACTTTCACTTTCATCAAGAGGCTTTTTAGTTCCTCTTCACTTTCTGCCATAAGGGTGGTGTCATCTGCATATCTGAGGTTATTGATATTTCTCCTGGCAATCTTGATTCCAGCCTGTGCTTCTTCCAGTCCAGCGTTTCTCATGATGTACTCTGCATATAAGTTAAATAAACAGGGTGACAATATACAGCCTTGACGTACTCCTTTTCCTATTTGGAACCAGTCTGTTGTTCCATGTCCAGTTCTAACCGCTGCTTCCTGACCTGCATACAGATTTCTCAAGAGGCAGGTCAGGTGGTCTGGTATTCCCATCTCTTTCAGAATTTTCCACAGTTGATTGTGATCCACAGTCAAAGGCTTTGGCATAGTCAATAAAGCAGAAATAGATGTTTTTCCTGGAACTCTCTTGCTTTTTCTATGATGCAGCGGATGTTGGCAATTTGATCTCTGGTTCCTCTGCCTTTTCTAAAACCAGCTTGAACATCACTGGCGTGCTAAGCGCAGGCGGCTGTGACCGGTGCACTAAGCACAGCCAAGGGGAGCGACCCCATGTCCAAGGTCAGGGGCAGAAGCCTGGAGGACCCCATGCCCGAAGGACGGCGACCAAGAGGAGTTTTATTTATAGTAGTGTGTATATGTCACTTCCAAGCTCCTAATTTATCCCTGCCCCTGTTTTCCCCTTTGGTAACCATAAATTTGTTTTCTATATCTGTGGGTCTATTTCTGTTCTGCAAATAAGTTCATTTGTATCTTTTTTAAGATCCCACATATAAGTGATATCATATGATACTTGTCCTTCTCTGTCTAACTTACTTCACTTAGTATGATCATTTCTAGGTCCATCCATGTTGCTGCAAATGGCATTATTTCACTCTTTTTATGGCTGAGTAATATTCAATTGTGTATATATATATATATATATATACACACACACATACCACCACTTCTTTATCCATTCATCTGCTAATGTATGCTTAGATTATTTCCATTCTTGGCTGTTGTGAATAGTACTGCTATGAATACTGGGATGCATGTATCTTTTCAAATTAGAGTTTTCATCTTTTTATAATACACACCCAGGAGTGGGATTCCTGGATCATATAATAACTCTATTTTTTGGTTTTTAAGGAATCTCAATACTGTCCTCCATAGTGGCTACACCATTTTACATTCTAACAGTATAGCAGGGTTCTCTTTTCTCCACACCATCTCCAGCATTTATTATTTGCAGACGTTCTGATAATGGCCATTCCGACTGGTGTGAGGTGATACCTCATTGTTTTGATTTACATTTCTCTAATAAATAGAGATATTCAGCATCTTTTTGTGTGTCTGTTGGTCATCTGGATGTCTTCTTTGGAGAAATGTCTATTTAGATCTTCTGCCCATGTTTTGATTGGATTGTTTGTGTTTTTGATATTGAGCTGCATGAACTATTTTTATATTTTGGAAATTAAGCTCTTATCAATTACCTCATTTGCAAATATTGCCCCCCTGTTCTGTAGGTTGTCTTTTCATTTTGTTTATAGTTTCCTTTGCTGTGCAAAGGCTTATAAGCTTGATTAGGTCCCATTAGTTTATTTTTGCTTTTATTTCTGTTGCCTTGGGGGACTGACCTAAGAAAACATTACTATAGTTTACATTGGAGAATGTTTTGCCTATGTTCTTTTCTAAGAGTTTTATAGTGTCTTGTCTTATATTTAAGTCTTTAAGCCATTTTGAGCTTATTTTTGTGTATGATATGAGGGAGTGTTCTAACTTCATTGATTAACACACAGCTGTCCATCTTTCCCACCACCATTTGCTGAAGAAATTGCCTTTTCACCCTTGTATATTCTTGGCTCCTTTGTCAAAGAGTAATTGACCATACTTGTGTGGGTTTCTTTCTGGGTTCTCTAATCTGTTCCATTGATCCATGTCTGCTTTTGTGCCAATACCATGCTGTTTTGATTACTGTGGCTTTGTAGTGTTGTCTGAAGTTAAGACCACCATTTGGAATCCACCTATGTCCTGGCCATCTTCTTCTTTCATTCACATTCTCTCCCTGGGTGATGTTGCTCATGACATGGTTTTAATGCCCATCTGTGTGTGATGACTTCCAAGTTTATAAATCCACGCTTTACCTGTCCTCCAGACTGTCAACTTAATATCTGTTCTTGGATATTTCAAAAGCATCTATGACTAACATGTTCAAGGATGGACTCTTGGTTCTCTTTTTCACTCTCACTCCCAATATTCCTTAACCTCTTCCAGTCTTCTTCACAGAAAATGTCACCATCATCTACCCAGTAGTTTGAGGCAGAAAACCAGGAGACAGTCTAAATTCCTCCCTTACTACCATTCCCTTTACCCTCAACCAGTCAGTAACATCTATTGTTTCTAGATCCAAAATACATCTTGAATGCCTCCACGTCCGCCCATCTCCCTTCTCCTTCACCTGCAGGGACTACCACAATGGCCTCTGTACTCAGGGTCCTACTTCTCTTACTGACTTATTCACTCAACAGATAGTTGTCAAATGAGCACATTCTATTTGTCAGGCACTGCTCTGGATACTGGGAACACAGCAGGAGCAAGACTTATCCACTGGCTTCTTGTCATCTGTTCTTCAGTGTTATCACTGTGTTATAACTGTTTTTTTTCTTTTAATTATGCAGCTTGCTTGCTTAGCAGTTACACAATGACTTCCAAACTCTTCACCTTGGCCCACAAGCGCAGGAGTGATCTGGCCCCTGTGGCAGTTCCTCCTGCCAACCTTCTCCTCTTCTTCACTCATGTTCACATGCTTTAGCCACACTGCCCTCCTTTCATCCTCCCAGTTCCTTATCCACATCACACTCCCTCCCACCTCAGGGCCTTTGCTCAAGCTGTCCTCTCTGCCTGGAGTGTTCTTGCCCCAACGTTATGATCGCTGTTTCCTTCTTCAGGTCTTGATGTAAATGACACCTTTGAACACCCTGTTATTCCCTCTCCTTCCATCCTGGACATTTCTTTGAAAGCCTTTAGCTCATGGGGTGGTATTAAAATCAATCATTTTTACTTTTATCTACTATATAGACTGTAAACCCCTATAGGGCAAGAATCACAATTATATAATTCACCAGTCTATATCCAGCAGCTAGAAGGTACATTTATTAAATTAAAAAATGTAGGACTGAGGCTTTCTCCTTCTCACTTTCACATGCCCCAGAGCTGAAGGAAGCACCTCCTCCTCTGTGGCATTTTCCCCTTCAGGCTAAACACCCCACACAGTAGCCTGCGCTATGCAGCACTGCCTAAACTATGTTCAGTGAAGCCTTGCTATTGCAGAAAAGTTTCATGACGAATTGCATTTGGAGAGTTACAGTACATAGCATGCTGAGGTCCTGTTATAAAGAGCTTGTTTAGCTCTGTTCAGTTCCTCTGTTCCCCACCTGCCTTGTTTGCCTAAATATTGCAGTACAATTTAATCAGAAACTTGGCAATTTCTGAACTCAAGGACAATGGCCAGATTCCATACAGAATCGCTGCAGAGTCAGCCTGGAGTAGAAACTGAACGCCTGGACCTTGGACCAGACAGGCTTCCAGAGCCTGAGATTTCTCTCCATACCCTGGGGATGATGAATGTACTGGGCACCTGTGGCAGGCTGAATAATGATCCCCAAAAATGACCACATCCTACCCCCAGAGACATGAATGCTACATTACATAGCAGGAGAGGCATGGCATACATGATTAAAGAAGTTTGCTATTGTCCTGGATTATGTATTATTCGTGGGCCTGATACAATCACAACTGTCCTCAGAAGAAAGATGCAGGTGGGTGAGAATGGGAGAAGGCGGTGTGATGATGGAAGCAGAGGCTGGAGTGATGAACTTTAAATATGAAGGAAAAGGGTACAAGCCAAAGAACACAGAAGCTGAAAAGAGCAAGATAACAGCTTCTCCCCTCAGTGCCTCCAGGAGGAGTCAGCCTTGCTGATACCCTGACTTTAGCCTAATGAGACTGATTTCAGACTTCTGACTTCTAGAAGTGTAAAAGAATAGCTTTGTGTTGTTTTAAATTTGTAGTAATTGTGATGGGAGGCTAATATAGCACCTTGAAGAGGTTCAGCAAGTCTTAATTTGGAACTTTTCCTTTTCTCTTGCAATCCCAAATGGCCATGGCAAAACCCTTAGCCTGTAATCTGTGCACCATGAGCTAGCCTGCTCTTTCCTCTGCCCATAGTGACTTTCTCATAGGTAGCCAGCCCAACCTCCCGGGCCCAATTCAATACATCCTCCTCCACACAGTCTGCTATGACCCCACCACACCCACCAGATAGAGCAGAGTCCACAGCATTGACAGTGGGGAACCCTGTCCACCTCGCAGCACAGTTGCCCTCATTCATATCTCATTATCCACCAGACTGTGAACATCAGAGGAGGTTTCACGGACAGATTGAATAAATGGTGTATAAGGGGAAAACCCAAGGTTCTAGAAGAAGGCTTTGCTCTATGGTTCCACAGTGAAATAAACATGCTCTGTCTATCGTGGGTGGATGCCTTCATCTGTGTCCTCACCTTGGGCCCACCTTGTGAAGCCAGCACATTACTTTGCATCCTGGACAGTTTCCATTGGACATCCCACAAGCTCCTCAAGCCTACTGGGTTTGCATGATGCAAACTGACACCAGCATGTAACAAACACTGCTCTCCTGTATCCCCTGATGCCATCAGGTCACCAGCACCACCATGTACCCCTCCCCTCCACCCCCAGTCCAGGCCTCTTCCTTCTCTCACTTCTCATATCTAATTATTTACAAAGTCCTGCCATTTCTACCATATGCTCATCTCTCAAATCCATCTTCCTCTCTCCATCTCCACTGCTCCTTTCTGCAGGCCAGACAACCATCACCTTTTCACTGGACCCTGCTACAGCTTCCTCCATGGTTCTTCTGCTCCAACCAGCCTCTTCTCCACACAGCAGCCACCAGAAAGAGCTGCTAAAACGCGCATCTGAGTGTTTTACTCTGCTCGCCCAGACAGAGCAGATGACAGATGGATGTTTCAGTCTCCTATGTGTAGCCAATCAGCCGCCTTGCTCCTTGTCCTTCTCCAGTGTTTCCTAGGAGACCACAACTGCTGACGGCAGATGGCCCCCAGCTACGTCCCTGTATACTGAATTATGATACCCGGTTCTGCAAGGAAATCAGCAGCAGCTTCCTCTGTGGCCACCATTATGACTCAAAGGGACCCAGCCCTACAAGGCCAGCAGAGGCCTCCTAAGGCCTTCATAGGCCGGCAAGCATAATAAACACGTGCCAAGCATTATAACTGGTTCCTGCATCAAATACCGTTTTTCGCAGTAAAAGTTTTGAAAAGGATTTTTATAATTCTGAGTTTTGTGAAGAGTTAATTATTCATTTTGCTTTGTAACTTAACTTTATTCTAAGTTAATTAGTTTGGGATGCCTGTGACTAGTTGGCATCATACTGCATTTGTAGACATTTAAACATTTATTAATTTTGATATTGCTGTCTATCTGCTCATGTTTTAGAGTCAATATAATTTTCTTCTTGGAGCTTAACTATTTGTGTAAGATCTTGGAAAGCTTGTGGGCCCCAAGCCATGAGGCCATGAGACTATTAAAATGTCTCTGGGTTTTTGCAGAGGCCTGGCTCCCCCAAGAGCTTAAGGCTGAACTCATACCAGAGCCAGGTGGCTCCTGGCATGCACTGTGCCATGGAGGACCTGGGGATAAGGAAAGAGGGGAGAGGCTTGGGGTAGGGGGAGATCCTGGAAATTCTGAACATGCCTTCCCACCTTCATCTTGCACCTTCCTACTTCCCATGCCCTCTCCCCACATATGGCCGGCTCAGACCTAGCTCTCTAGAAGTTTGGCTCCTCCAGGAACTTAGGCCCTGAACTAAGAGAAGAGAGATCAGAGATCTCTGATCTCTGTTGGCTGTCCCATACCTCAATCTCTTTTCCGATACTCCATTTTTAAGACCCCATGTCCCCAGCATTCCAGCCTCATGGGGCTGTATAATGGAAAGAGTGGAGACTTTGGAATCAGAAAAGCCTGGACTCGCATGCTGGCTTGGCCTTGAATTAGTTTGATAATTTGGGGCAAGTCATTTCCCTTCTCTGAGACCTGATTTCCTCATTTGCAAGATTAATTGGATAATGCTAACTCATGGCTATGGTAAGGATCAAACATGAAGCCTCTGACACAGTGCTTGGCAGTCTGTACGCATGTAGTAAAGAGTAGTATCTCATTCCAGCCATTTCTGAACCCACAGTCTCACCAGTCACTGAATTTGGCTCTCATGTCCTGGTTTCCTGCCCTTTTTAGATTATCCTTGCCACTAGGTTACCTATCAGGATGCCAAGGCTATGTGAGGAAGAAAATGAGAGGTCTGTTTGCCACATAGCTGATAGGTACTGGGCATAGTGGTGGGTGCTTTAAGCAGGTGATACTATCACCCTTTAAGGACTGTTAGACAGAAATAGTTATTTTTTTCCAACAGGCTCTGCTCCCTCTTCCCCACCCTCAGTATCCCCAGTGCTCCACCACTCTGCAGAGGTGCAGAAAGCAAAATGTGGGTCCTCTTGGTGAAGTTACAAGCCACAGTCCTCCACATTCATCAAGAGAAAATTGATTATAACTAAAACCCGTTCCCCTGACTGTTGAGCTCAACCCTACTATTTAAGCCCAGCAGGAAGGCATATCTTTTAAAATAGAAAAAAATAAAATCACTTAATTTCAGTGCTCATCATAAAAGATTTCGAGTCAGCAAACCAGCTTAATGGATTGTAGCTAATGCATTTTCCTTACAGAAAGCAGATGGCCTGTGTCCATCTTCCACCAGAATTACAGTCATCCTGTAAAAGATGGCAGCACAAACTTGACCCACCCTTCTGTTGTCCACCAAAACTTCTTGCAGCTTTCTTCTAACAAGGGGCAATGCCTCCAGAAATCCAAGTCAAAGACTGCTCAACAAGCACGAGGTAAGCTCTCTAAATTGTCTTCCAGTGACCATCACCACCATCTTCATCTGCATCACCGCTACCGTTATTCCCACCACCCCATCATTACCATCACCATCGTCATCGTCACCACCACCATTATCATTACCACTGTCGTCACCATCGGCCAGCTACCGTCATCAATACCGCCACTATCAACCAGACACCATCATCCCTACCACCACCATGACCACCACCATCACCATTGTCCAACCATCATCGTGAGCATCTACCATGTATCAGGCAGGATATACCACACAACACTGCTATGAGGTTAGTTAGCACTGTTATCCCTATTTTCCAGAGAGAAAACTGAAGCTCAGAGAAGATAAATCATTTCTCCAAACTTACCCAGCTGATAAGGGCTAGGATTCAAAGTGTGGTTACTCTAAAAGCCCAGATTTGTTTGTTTGTTTTACTGTCATATAATGTCTCTCCTACTTCTCCTTTTATCACCATGAACTGCCTCTCCCTTTGCTTGTCAGCTCTCGTAAGCTCCTCCCCTCCAGTTCAGTTCAGTCGCTCAGTCGTATCGGACTCTTTGCGACCCCATGAATCGCAGCATGCCAGGCCTCCCTGTCCATCACCAACTCCCGGAGTTCACCCAGACTCACGTCCATCGAGTCAGTAATGCCATCCAGCCATCTCATCCTCTGTCGTCCCCTTCTCCTCTTGCCCCCAATCCCTCCCAGCATCAGAGTCTTTTCTAATGAGTCAACTCTTCACATGAGGTGGCCAAAGTACTGGAGTTTCAGCTTCAGCATCATTCCCTCCAAAGAAATCCCAGGGCTGATCTCCTTCAGAAGGGACTGGTTGGATCTCGTTGCAGTCCAAGGGACTCTCAAGAGTCTTCTCTAACACCACAGTTCAAAAGCATCAATTCTTCAGTGCTCAGCTTTCTTCACAGTCCAACTCTCACATCCATACATGACCACAGGAAAAACCATAGCCTTGACTAGACGAACCTTTGTTGGCAAATTAATGTCTCTGCTTTTGAATATGCTATCTAGGTTGGTCATAACTTTCCTTCCAAGGAGTAAGTGTCTTTTAATTTCATGGCTGCAATCACCATCTGCAGTGATTTTGGAGCCCCAAAATATAAAGTCTGACACTGTTTCCACTGTTTCCCCATCTATTTCCCATGAAGTGATGGGACTGGATGCCATGATCTTCGTTTTCTGAATGTTGAGCTTTAAGCCAACTTTTTCACTCTCCACTTTCACTTTCATCAAGAGGCTTTTGAGTTCCTCTTCACTTTCTGCCATAAGGGTGGTGTCATCTGCATGTCTGAGGTTATTGAGATTTCTCCCAGCAATCTTGATTCCAGCTTGTTTCTTCCAGTCCAGCTTTTCTCATGATGTACTCTGCATATAAATTAAATAAGCAGGGTGACAATATACAGCCTTGACAAACTCCTTTTCCTATTTGGAACCAGTCTGTTGTTCCATGTCCAGTTCTAACTGCTGCTTCCTGACCTGCATACAGATTTCTCAAGAGGCAGGTCAGGTGGTCTGGTATTCCCATCTCTTTCAGAATTTTCCACAGTTAACTGTGATCCACACAGTCAAAGGCTTTGGCATAGTCGATAAAGCAGAAATAGATGTTTTTCCTGGAACTCTCTTGCTTTTTCCATGATCCAGTGGATGTTGGCAATTTGATGTCTGGTTCCTCTGCCTTTTCTAAAACCAGCTTAAACATCAGGAAGTTCATGGTTCACATATTGCTGAAGCCTGGCTTGGAGAATTTTGAGCATTACTTTACTAGCGTATGAGATGAGTGCAATTGTGTGGTAGTTTGAGCATTCTTTGGCATTGCCTTTCTTTGGGATTGGAATGAAAACTGACCTTTTCCAGTCCTGTGGCCACTGCTGAGTTTTCCAAATTTGCTGGCATATTGAGTGCAGCACTTTCACAGCATCATCTTTCAGGATTTGAAATAGCTCCGCTGGAATTCCATCACCTCCGCTAGCTTTGTTCGTAGTGATGCTTTCTAAGGCCCACTTGACTTCACATTCCAGGATGTCTGGCTCTAGGTGGGTGATCACACCATCGTGATTATCTGGGTCATGAAGATCTTTTTTGTACAGTTTTTCTGTGTATTCTTGCCACCTCTTCTTAATATCTTCTGCTTCTGTTAGGTCCATACCATTTCTGTCCTTTATTGAGCCCATCTTTGCATGAAACGTTCCCTTGGTATCTCTAATTTTCTTGAAGAGATCTCTAGTGTTCCCCATTCTGTTGTTTTCCTCTATTTCTTTGCATTGATCGCTGAGGAAGGCTTTCTTATCTCTTCTTGCTATTCTTTGGAACTCTGCATTCAGATGTTTATATCTTTCCTTTTCTCCTTTGCTTTTCACTTCTCTTCTTTTCACAGCTATTTGAAAGGCCTCCGCAGACAGCCATTTTGCTTTTTTGCATTTCTTTTCCATTGCTCCCTAATTTCTGGCATACCCTCAAGATTAAATTCTGTATTTTATCCATGTGTTTTGGGCTACGCTCTGTATTATGCACTTGTAGCTACCTCATAGCAGTGCTTAATACAATCTGTTATTACTTATGTGCTCTATTCTCCCATCTCTTTCAGACTTATACTCTTTGAGGATGGAGACTGTCTATTGATCAGTGTAACCCAGGTGCCCAGGGCTTGGCTCATGGTTAGGTCATAGTTTATTCAAAAGTTTGTAGACTGAATCCATGAATGAATATATCCATATATGGACAGATGAATGAAGAGACAGATGGATTAATGGATGAGTGGAGAGATGATTAAGTGCATTAAAAGATGGTTAAGGGTAACTCTCAAGTCAGCATTTCAGTTTACTCAGTTCTTACATCTCCAGATGCCTATTCCACTTGGCTCTTTTGCTGTCATCTCAACCTATACAAACCTGAGTGCTGCCCTAGGTGATTCCTTATCTCTTTTCAGACAATGTGTTCCTTTCACTGGTCCTCTGTTTATTTCATTCAGTCAGCAGTGTTTTTTGCTCATTTGTTTGGCTATCTGCTGTGTGCCAAACAGAGTTGTAGAGAATGGAGACAGAGTCCCTAAGACAGGCAAGTTTCCAAGGGACTCAGAGGAGTTCCCAGTCCACAGTAGGGTGGAAGGTGGTGTAGCAAACAGTCAGCAAGTACAAAGTTAGCAAGATAACAACAGAGCATAATGAGTGATGCCTTAAGGAAATAGAGAATGATGAGATAGGAAGAAAGGACCTCACCACAGACAAGATGGTTGGCAGTGGGGGAGGCTTGTTTGATATGAGATATTAAGCAAGACCTGAAGGATGAGAATAAGCCACTGAATATAAGAGCAAAAAGAAGAACATTCCAGGCAGAGAAACCAGCAAATGCAAGGGCTGTAGGACTGCAAAGAGCCTGGTGTGTTTCAGGTTTGAAAAGGGGACCAGTGAGTCTGTGAACAGCAGGTGAATGTATGAAAGGAGGTTGTTAACAGACCTGGGCCAGGGCCTGCAGGGCCTGGAAGGCCATGGTTAGGAGTCAAATTTTATTTTAAGGACATTGGCAAGCCATTGAAGAGCCTCAAATTGGAGAATTACATGATCCATCTCGCAGGTGGCAAGGAGCTGCCCCGAAAAGCCCCAGGTGCAGATGATTCACAGGTGAGTTATCTTGAGTCCTTAGGAAAGGGATAACTCCAGTTCCATTTAAGCTGTTAGAGTGCACAGAAAAGGAAACTATCCAAATGCTTTTAGTAAAGTCATCATAACACTGTTGGCCACTGTGACCAAAAAACCTCAGCAAAAAGAAAACCACCCAAGCTTGTTCATAAGTATTAATACACAAAAATCCTCAAAATTTTAGTAAGTAGAATTCTGAAGCACATGAAAAGAATGACTCACCACCACAAACTGGCATTATACCTAAAAGGCAAGAATGGCTTGAGTTTAGTAATTAAATTATAATTAAATATGTTGAAAGATAAAAGTGGAAGAGACATGATTATCTCTGAAGAGACTGTGAAGACATCTGATCAATTCACCATATATTCTCAATTTTCTTTAATTCTTAGTAAAATTGGAGTAGATAGATGAATTACATATCATATGCCAAAAATCAACCTCATTCCTAATGGTGAGATACTGGAAACATTTCCATTGAAGTTGAGAACAGTAATTCTAGGGATGCATTAGGAACAACTGGGTAAGAGAAAGAGGTGAGAGGTGTAAATAAAAAGGAAGGAGGCAACACTGTCATTTTTGTGAACAATAAGTTCAAGCTCATCTAGAAACTATTAAAACTAATTCAAGAGCTTAGTATGACTCCTGAATAGAGAGCAATACATGCAGAAATTCAATTATCTTGTTTATAAGTACAGTGAAAGATATAGTTTTTAAATATGTCATTTCAAAGAAGCACATGAAAATATGTTCAGCATCACTAGCTGCTAGGGAAATGCAAATTAAAATGATGAGATATTAGTTCACACTCACTGGAATGGCTAAAATGAAAAAGGCTGATAGCACCAAGTACTGATAGAATTGGATCTCTCATCCATTACTAATGGGAATGTAAAATGGTACAGCCACTCTGGAAACACACAGTGCTTTATAAAACGTGAAACATACACTTAACATACAACTTGTAAGTGCACTCCTGAGCACTTATCCTAGAGAAATGAAAACATGTTCGCAGAAAAACTTGTACAGGTATGTTTATAGCAGTTCTATTTGTAATCTCCACAAACTGGAAAAAAAAAACGCAAATGTCCTTCGGTAAGAGAATGGTTAAACCAAAGGAATAATGTTCAGCAATAAAAAGGAACAAACTAGTGAAATATACAACAACTTTGGTAGATCTTCAGGGAACTCTTCTTAGTGGGAAAAAAAAAAAAGCAACCTCAATACTCTCAAACTTCAAAAATTTAGAGATGGATAACAGACTAGTAGCGGCCACATCTCCTCTGGGCATTTTCCACCAGGAAAATCAGGGGCAGATGTGACTATGAAGAGGGAGCAAGTAAGAGAGAGATCCTTTGTGGTGAAAGAACAGTCCTGTATCTGGACTGTGGTTGTATTTATATAAATCTATGCTGCTGCTAAGTCACTTCAGTCGTGTCCGGCTCTGTGCGACCCCGTAGACGGCAGCCCACCAGGCTCCCTCGTCGCTGGGATTCTCCAGGCAAGAACACTGGAGTGGGTTGCCATTTCTTTCTCCAACGCATGAAAGTGAAAAGTGAAACTGAAGTCGTTCAGTCGTGCCTGACTCCTAGCGACCCCATGGACTGCAGCCTATGAGGCTCCTCCGTCCATGGGATTTTCCAGGCAAGAGTACTGGAGTGGGGTGCCATTGCCTTCTCCATATAAATCTATACATGTGATAAAATGTCATAGACTATGCACAAAGACATACTTAACAAAATGAGTGCTTGCAAAAACTGGTAAAATCCAAGTGAGGTCTGTAGTCCATTTAATTGTGTGATGTTAATGTCCATTTCTTTCTGGTACTATACTATAGTTATTTGAGATGTTACCATTGGGAGATGATAGGTGATGGGTACAGGGGCCTCTCTGCAGTATTTTTGCACTTTCTTCAAGAAGCCTTCTGCTAACACCTCATTGGATAGAATCAAGTCATGTGACCACTTCTGGCCATAAGGAAGTCAGAAAGACAAGGAAGTACAGTGTTGATGGAAACTGAAATATAATATAGAGCATGGTAAGTAAGGAAGAATGGGAGGTTGCCACAGGCACATCATACACAAAGGATAGATAAAAATATAAAAACAAAAATCTTAATGACAATAAAGGAGAATATCTTTAACATCAAAGTAACTAAGAGTTCTTTTTAAAAATATTTATTTGACTGTGGCAGGTCTTAGTTGTAGCATGCAAGATCTTCATTGCTTCATGCAGGGCCTTTCATTCTGCATGCAGGTTCAGTATTGCAGCATGTGGTCTCTCTAGTTGTGCCACAAGGGCTTAGTTGCCCCACAGCATGTGAGATATTAGTTCCCTGATCAGGGATTGAACCCAAGTCCCCTGCATTGCAAGGCAGGTTCTTAATCTCAGGACAATCAGGGAAGTCCTGCTAAGGGTTCTTAAAGATGCAAAAATTACAACCCACAAAGTTTGATAATCTTTGATTTCATTGATACATTTGATTGTGTTAAAATTTAACCTCTGTATGCCAAACCATACTATAAACAAGATTAAAGGATAAGCCACACACTGAGAGAATATATTTGCAATGCATACAAGCCACAGTAACTAATATGCAAGATATATAAAGACCTCAAAATAATTCTTTAAAGTTAACCTAATAGACAAACAGGTAATGTACAGAAACACCAACAGGCAGTAAGCACATGAAAAGATACCCAACATCCCTAGTATTTGAATTTCAGTTTAGTTCAGTTCAGTCACTCAGTCGTGTCTGACTCTTTGCGACCCCATGAATCGCAGCATGCCAGGCCTCCCTGTCCATCACCAACTCCCGGAGTTTACCCAAACTCAGGTCCATCGAGTTGGTGATCCCATCCAGCCATCTCATCCTCTGTCATCCCCTTCTCCTCGTGCCCCCAATCCCTCCCAGCATCAGAGTCTTTTCCAATGAGTCACCTCTTCTCATGAGGTGGCCAAAGTACTGGAGTTTCAGCTTCAGCATCAGTCCTTCCAATGAACACCCAGGACTGATCTCCTTTAGGATGGACTGGTTGGATCTCCTTGCAATCCAAGGGACTCACAAGAGTCTTCTCAAACACCACAGTTCAAAAGCATCAATTCTTCAGTGCTCAGCTTTCTTCACAGTCCAACTCTCACATCCATACATGACCACCAGAAAAACCATAGCCTTGACTAGATGGACCTTTGTTGGCAAAGTAATGTCTTTGCTTTTTAATATGCTGTCTAGGTTGGTCATCGGAGAAGGCAATGGCACCCTACTCCAGTACTCTTGCCTGGAAAATCCCATGGACGGAGGGCCTGGTGGGCTGTAGTCCATGGGGTCGCTAAGAGAGTCGGACACGACTGAGTGACTTCACTTTCACTTTTCACTTTCATGCATTGGAGAAGGAAATGGCAACCCACTCCAGTGTTCTTGCCTGGAGAATCCCAGGGACGGGGGAGCCTCATGGGCTGCCGTCTATAGGGTCACACAGAGTCAGACATGACAGAAGCTACTTAGCAGCAGCAACAGCAGGTTGGTCATAACTTTCCTTCCAAGGAGTAAGCATCTTTTAATTTCATGGCTGCAATCACCATCTGCAGTGATTTTGGAGCCCCCCCCCCCCCAAAAAAAAATAAAGTCTGACACTGTTTCCACTGTTTCCCCATCTATTTCCCATGAAGTGATGGGACCAGATGCCATGATCTTAGTTTTCTGAATGTTGAGCTTTAAGGTGATAGAACCAAGATCCGATGCTGTAAAGAGCAATATTGCATAGGAACCTGGAATGTTAGGTCCATGCTGCTGCTGCCTGCTGCTGCTAAGTCACTTCAGTCCTGTCCAACTCTGTACGACCCCATAGATGGCAGCCCACCAGGCTCCCCCATCCCTGGGATTCTCCAGGCAAGAACACTGGAGTGTGTTGCCAGTTCCTTCTCCAATGCGTGAAAGTGAAGTCGCTCAGTCATGTCTGACTCTTAGCGACCCCATGGACTGCAGCCTACCAGGCTCCTGCATCCATGGGATTTTCCAGGCAAGAGTACTAGAGTGGGGTGCCATTGTGTTATGTCCATGAATCAAGGCAAATTGGAAGTAGTCAAACAGGAGATGGCAAGAGTGAATGTCGACATTCTAGGACTCAGCAAACTAAAATGGACTGGAATGGGTGAATTTAACTCAGAGGACCATTATATCTACTACTGTGGGCAGGAATCCCTTAGAAGAAATGGAGTAGCCATCATGGTCAACAAAAGAGTCCGAAATGCAGTACTTGGCTGCAATCTCAAAAGCGACAGAATGATCTCTGTTCATTTCCAAGCCAAACCATTCAGTATCACAGTAATCCAAGCCTATGCCCCAACCAGTAAGTAATGCTGAAGAAGCTGAACGGTTCTATGAAGACCTACAAGACCTTTTAGAACTAACACCCAAAAAAGATGTCCTTTTCATTATAGGGGACTGGAATGCAAAAGTAGGAAATCAAGAAACACCTGGAGTAACAGGCAAATTTGGCCTTGGAATACAGAATGAAGCAGAGCAAAGACTAATAGAGTTTTGCCAAGAAAATGCACTGGTCATAGCAAACACCCTCTTCCAACAACACAAGAGAAGACTCTACACATGGACGTCACAAGATGGTCAACACCAAAATCAGATTGATTATATTCTTTGCAGCCAAAGATGGAGAAGCTGTATACAGTCAGCAAAAACAAAACCAGGAGCTTACTGTGGCTCAGATCATGAACTCTTTATTGCAAAATTCAGACTTAAACTGAAGAAAGTAGGGAAAACCACTAGACCATTCAGGTATGATCTAAATCAAATCCCTTATGATTATACAGTGGAAGTGAGAAATATATTTAAGGGACTAGATCTGATAGACAGAGTGCCTGATGAACTATGGATGGAGGTTCATGACATTGTACAGGAGACAGGGATCAAGACCATCCCCGTAGAAAAGTATTTGAATGTAAACACCCATAATACAACATTTCATATCCCTCAGACTGGCAAAAGTTAAAAAAGTCTGTTAATACCAAATATTGGTGACAATACTGAGAAACAGGAACTCTCACACCACAGGTGGGAGTGTAAATTGGTAAAATCACTTTGGAGAACAAATTGTTCCTTCTGTATTAAAAGAAGCATATAGTGTATGGCTTAGAAATTTTACTTCTGGATTGTCAACCCTGGAGAACTGCTCTCATATAGGCAATGTGATAGCTTACAGTGTTGGGTACCGAGTTCATCATCTCCAATGGAGAAGATTTAACTCTGGGACCAAAGACACAGTCTCAGTCACTCAGAGCTTCGTGCAGCAAAGATTTTTATTTAAAGTGAAAGGACAGAGAAAACTTCTGACAAAGACATCAGAAGGGGGTGGAAAGAGTACCTGCCTCATTAGTTTAAGCAGGGCATTATATACTTTTTAATTGACTGCTGAAAATAGATAAAAAGAACACTTCAAGGCTGTACAAGGCTGTAAAAGTTTTACCAAATCCCTTCTCCCACAACATACATCCCCAAATAACACTGACCCAAGATTAGTCAAGGAGAACAGGTTCCTGGCAGAATGTCTCTGGGTAAGATATATTATTTCTTAGTAAGCAGTGATATTAGAAAACAGGTTCCCAGGAAAGATTTGTTGCAATTAGAATCATGAACATAGAGACTAAGAAAATCATACCCATGATTAAGATATATTACCGCTGTGTATTCATTAGCTCCAGCTCTAAAGAAAAGCTAGTTCTCTCAGGCAACATACATTGTTGCACAAGGCTTAAGGAAAGTATGAGCAAGATATATTGTTGCCTGAGCAGCCTACCCTGACTAAGGCAAAAGAATGTGAAAGGGCCTTGGACTCCCTATCAACCTGCCTAAGCTTTAACTCTCTCAAATGGAGACAGACATAAGGAAAAATAAGCTGTACCAATTGTAACAACTGAAAAATGGCAACATCCTAACTGTTAATCAGTGGAAGTGTAGATTTTTTAAAGTGGTTTATCATGCAACAGACTACTAGAGAGCAGTTGAAATGGCCTAACTAAATCAAGCTATATCAGTATGGATGAAGGAGAAGGTACATTGAAAAGCTGCGTTAAGTATGATACCACTCAGGAAAAAAAAAATACCAAATTTATTGTAGATACATGTGTATGTAATACATGTACAAAAACATGCATCTATACCATCCTCTTTAGGAGGTAACTTCGGAGAAAAGAAGATAGGGAGTGTGTTCACCATGGACCTTAATATATATCTGTATCATTTTATTTAAAGGGAGCTTCAGAGTCATATCAAGTGGCTCCCACTGTGAAAATCTGGAACAATTTGAGCATCAAAATAAAAAATGATAGTAACAAAAATTATGCCCATTGGAAAAAAAATTCATGCTGGTATAAACAATGATGTCAACTAATAAATATAGAAGGAATGATGGAGTTAGGAAATCACTATTTGGCAAACAGCATAATAACTGTTTCAGGCAAGAGCCATCAATAGTTGTTAAAATAGTGGATGAAAGTTTGATGGGTAACAGGAGATATATAGCATATCAAAGTATCCTGCTTTTAGTATAATATTTGCATATGATAAATGAAAGAATTAGGAATATTTTACCCCAAAGTGAAGTGAAGTGAAAGTTGCGTCCAACTCTTTGCAATCCCATAGACTATACAATCCATGGCATTCTCTGGGCCAGAATACGAGAGTGGGTAGTCTTTCCCTTCTCCAGGGGATCTTCCCAACCCAAGGATCGAACCCAGGTCTCCCGCATTGTGGGCAGATTCTTTACCAGCTGAGCCACAGGGGAAGCCAAAGAATACTGGAGTGGGTAGCCTATCTCTTCTCCAGAGAATCTTCCCAGCCCAGGAATCAAACCAGGGTCTCCTGCATTGCACACGGATTCTTTACCAACCAAGCTATCAGGGAAGCCATTGTCTAGTCCATGGGGTCACAAAGAGTAGGACATGACTGAGTGACTTTCTCTTCACCCTGAGACGAGAAGATCGGGGATATAACAGTTGTTTTTTAATGACTTTAAAATGCTGTCGTGGGTGGTCTCAAGGAAAGATAGAAACTGTAAGAATTCCTATTTTAGCTCAATAAAGGAGTTTTTAAGCCTACAACAAGTAAATAAAGGGTTTTAAAGAATATTCAGTTATTCCCAAATTGTAGCAATTTTAGCATTCATTTTTCTAGGATTCTAGGCTTGTATCCTTCTATTAATTATGAGATTCTAGGACTCATAAATATTTTATGACTCTAACATTCTACCCTTTTTAAATTCTGATTCTAAGATACAAAGATTTCACTATTTTGGTATCATTCCTGTGTCTGTGGTCATGACACTGTTACAAGAATGAAAAGATAAGTCACAGACCTGCAGAAAATATCGACAAAAGGTGCGTCTGAAAAAGGACTGTTATCCAAAATGCACAGAAATTCTTAACACTCAGCAGTAAGAAAACGAAAAACCTGATTAAAAAGGAGGCAAACTGAGCAGACACCTCCCCAGAGCAGACACCTTCCCAGAGCAGATGCCTCCCCAGAGCAGACGTATAGATGGCAAATCAGCATATAGAAAGGTGCTCCACATCATATCTCATTAGGGAAATGCAAATTAAGACAATGAGATACCACTGCACAACTATTAAGAAGGCCATAATCCAGAACACGGATATCCCAAATGCTGGCAAGGATGTGGAGCTACAGGAGTTCTTATTCTTTCCTGGTGGGAATGTAAAACATCTTCCACAGTCGCTGTGGAAGACAAGCACTTTCCACAAAACTAAATATACTTTTCTACTATGCGGTAACCATGCTGTATTTACTCAAATGGGGAGAGGAGGGTTCAAGATGGGGAACACATGTATACCTGTGGCGGATTCATTTTGATGTGTGGCAAAACTAATACAATTATGTAAAGTTTAAAAATTAAATAAAATTAATTAAAAAAATGTATATTCATTCAAAAACTTGCACATAAATATTGATAGAAGTTTTATTTATATTTGCTAAGATTTGGCAGCAACCATGATGTTCTTCAGTAGATGACTAAATGAACTACGGTATGTCCAAACAATGAAATATTATTTAGTGCTAATAAGAAATGAAATATCAAGCTATTGAGAGAGTCAGTTCCTAGGCAAGTTGATAGGGAGTCTAGGGGTCCCCAAGGAGAGAGGGGTCTGGAATTCTCAAGGAGGAAGAAAGGACAAGCTTTTTTTTTTCTTTTCTCCACATTCCTTAGGATTATATAACAATGTATCCTGCCTAAGGACAGTCTTTGGATTCAACCTTTTGTTATCTTAAAATGTTAATTATGGGAGTAGACCTGGTCTTTACAAGGATGTATCTTGCCTGAGGACAGTGTTACCTTAAGATGTAAATTAAGGGAGTGGGTCTGATGAGGTCTTTGCAACCTCCAGACATTCTTTGGCTTATATAACTTCATTGTTAACACTAGCAAGGGGGTACTCTTTCTGCCCCCTTCTGATGCCTATGTCAGAAGCTTTCTCTATCTCCTTTATACTTTAATAAAACTTTATTACACAAAAGCTCTGAGCAATCAAGCCTTGTCTCTGGCCCCAGACTGAATTCTTCTCCTCTGGGAGCCAAGAATCCTGGTGTATTCGCGTGATTCAACAACAACCTTTCATCTTGGGGGCTCGTCCGGGATCCTTCAGGACAAGGTAAGGATGCTTGGAGCTTTAGTTCTTTGTTCTCTTAGCGAACACGTTTTCTGCCGTGCTTTACTAACTCTACGGTGTGCTTGTGTGAATGAATGGCAGGCCCTGCGTGAAGCAAGTAAGGGGCCCTGCTCTGCGGTTCCACAGTGATCTCATACGGCTTATGGCAGAAACCTGTTGGGGCGTTATACCGACCTGCCAATGCCAAGAGGCACCCAATGTCTCCTTCAGGAACCGACCAGAAATGGGCAAAGCGTGTGGACTGAACTCTCCTTTCTCGGTCAAACTTTTCGGTCTCTTTGACCATTTCATAACTCCTTGGTAATTAGAAGTACTAACCTAATCTATCAGATCATAGACTTTCAAGAGACTTGTGATCTATATTGTTACTGTATACTGTGGCTTAGGTCTCAAACTTGGATTGGTAGTCAAGAAAGTGTCTAGCCTCGCTAGGAATCTTGAAAGTTCGGAAGCTAGTTGGAGCTCTAGCTCCCAGAACATCTCTGAGGTTAAAGGTTACTCAGATTGGGACTGTGATGTGTTTTTTCATTTGGTAACGCTGGCTCTTAGTGGATCAGAGGAGGCTGTTATACTGGTGTGGTGATGCTTGGAAAGAACATCTCAGTTTTATGTTCGCGTCGGTCTTATTGTAGTCAGGAAATGCTCAGGGTCGTGCACAGGCACTCAGGTGACAAATGTTTCCCACAGCGGTTTTAGCTTGGGAGGCATTCCGGAAGGTTACTCTGATTCACCCCAGGTGACATCAGAGGCAAACAAGGTTAAGGGTGAAGAGCTGGACGTCAAGTAGGGATGCTATCAAGTCTACCCCTGGTACATCCCCACCCCATCTTGGTGGTAGAACCAGGAGGGACGAGTACGGCACCTGCGTCGGTAAGGGACAGACTAAGTCCGACCAGGAAGGAAAAGCTTTTGGTGTAACGTCTGTCTACACCCCCATCTAGAGCAGGGAGGGACGCCTCCGGTAGAAAAATGGCGCTGGTCGCTTTTTTTCTCTCTTACAGATGGGAGCTAACAATTCCAGCCTCACTCCTTTGAACTGTATCCTGCAAAACGGGGATAGATTTGATCCCCAGGGCTTAAAGAAGACACACCTGGTCTTCCTATGTGATACTGCATGGAGGACGGCGAACGGTGGCCGGTTGGAGGGTCTCTTAAGTATAATACTGTTCTACAATTAGACCGGTTCTGTAAGGAACAAGGGAAGTGGGTAGAAGTAGCATATGTGTTGCCCTTTTACTCTCTGCGAAATATGCCAGACTTATGTCCTAAGGGTATAGATTTGGGCGTGAAACCTTCAGCTCCCTCCTGTCCTCTTACTTTGCCCCCGTGCTGGGGACTCCAAACTGGGATTCAAACTGCCCACATGGAGGTCCAAACATCTCCTGTCTCAGTACGACCTCAGACTACTCTGGTTTCAGTAGAAACTCAGACCATCGAAGTAAGAGATGAGATGGAGGACAGGAGACAAAGAGAAGAGGAAAAACAGGTTTCTCCAATCTATCCCTGGGATCATATGCGCAGAACAGCCAGAGAGACTGAGGAACAGCCACAAAAGCTGTTGCCTCTTTATAAAACACCCACCGGGAAAAATAATCAGTCTGTGAGAGTTAATAAGCCTTTCTCTTATCAAGAAATACAAAGAATCAAGGAGGATCTGGGAGATTATTTAGATGACCCAGAAAAATATATTAGAGCTTTTAAAGGTGTTACTCTGCTTTATGACCTCACTTGGAAGGATGTGATGTATATCTTAGGACAAATGCTGACTCCTGAGTCAAAGACTCGAGTTTTGGGAAAAGCAGTTGCTTATGGAGATGAATGGCTTGGTAATGAATCAGTAGGGAAGAGGGAGAACGAGATAGCGGCCCTCCCCACTGGGAATCAGGCGGTCCCAACTATAGAACCAGACTGGGACTACAACACAGCTAAAGGAAGATGGGCTCAGAATCATTTTGTTAGATGTATTCCTGAAGGACTTAGACAGGCACGTTCTAAGCCTTTAAACTATGGCAAATTGGCAGATATAGAACAGGAGGAAAAAGAAGCTCCTGGTAAATTCCTAGATAGACTGAGAGAAGGCCTTTGCAGATTCACTGAGATTGATCCTGAAAGTGAAGAGGGAAAAGTGATCTTAAAGGATAGATTTCTCACTCAGTCGGCTCCAGAGATCCGCCGTAAGCTATTAAAACAGGCGTATGGACCAAATCAGTCTTTAGATACTCTGTTACAACTGGCTCAGACAGTCTATTATGGTAGAAAATATGAGAAAAAGAAAGAAAGGCAAAAAAAGACAAAGGAAAAGGCAGAAGCCTTCGCCATGGCTATGAAAAACGTTCTTAAACAGCCTAAGAAAAATGCCCAGAGGGGCCCAGGTGAAAAGGGATGGGCTTGCTACTACTGTGGAAAGGAGGGGCACCTCAAGCGGGATTGCCCTCAGGCATCTAAGCCGCCCCCGGCTCCATGTCCGGTCTGCAAAGGACCACACTGGAAGAGAGACTGCCCCCAGAGGCGTAGGTCTCCCGGGTCGGACTCTCAAGACAATCAGGACTGAAGGTGCCCGGGGGTCCCCACACAAGCTCCCGTCCTAATTACACCTGAGGAACCCCGGGTATTAATAGTTGTGGGGGGCCAATCCGTCGATTTCCTTTTAGATACTGGGGCAACTTATTCTGTGCTCACTGAAGCCCCTGGCCCACTTTCTTCCCGATCCGCTTCCGTAATGGGACTGTCTGGACGAGCCAAAAGGTATTATTTCAGTTATTCTTTATCTTGCAACTGGGATTCTGTGCTGTTTTCACACGAGTTTCTGATTGTGCCAGAATCTCCCTCACCCCTCTTGGGAAGGGATATACTGAACAAGGTCCATGCCTCTGTTTTTATGAATATGGAGCCCTCCCTTTCTCTCCCTTTAGTTGAACAAAATGTAAATCCTAGAGTATGGGCTGATGGAAAATCTGTGTGTCGAGCACAAAATGCTATTCCTGTAGTTGTTAAGCTCAAAGACCCACACGTATTTCCACATAAGAAGCAGTATCCACTGAAACCTGAAGTTAAGGAAGGGTTAAAACCCATCATCGAAAATTTAAAGGAGCAGGGACTATTCCCTGTAACAGTCCTTGCAACACTCCTATTTTGGGTATAAAGAAATCGAATGGTAAATGGAGACTAGTTCAAGATTTACGAATAAATGAGGCTGTAGTTCCTTTACACCCCGTGGTGCCTAATCCTTATACTCTATTGTCTGAAATTCCTGATCGAGCCAAATATTTCTCAGTAATTGATTTAAAGGATGCCTTCTATTCAGTGCCTTTGGCAGAAGAAAGCCAATTTCTATTTGCCTTTGAAGACCCTACACAGCCAGCTTCTCAGTTAACCTGGACAGTTTTGCCCCAGGGATTTCGTGACAGTCCTCACTTATTCGGACAAAGTTTGTCACAAGATCTACAAAACTTTAATAGCTCTGAAACAGTGGTGTTACAATATGTAGATGATATTTTGCTCTGTGCTGAGACAGAGGAAGCTTGTTCGCGAGCCTTAAGATTTCTTAAACTTTCTGGCGGACTGTGGTTACAAGGCATCAAGAGAAAAGGCTCAGCTTTGTCAACAATCGGTTAGATATCTGGGCCTAATCATATCAGAAGGGACTAGGGCCATAGGCCCTGAGAGAATTAAACCTATACTAAATCACCCCCTACCTATGACTTTAAGACAATTGAGAAGATTTTTGGGAATCACAGGTTACTGTCGCATTTAGATTCCGGGTTACAGGGAACTTGCCCGGCCTTTATATAAACTTATAGCTGAAACTCAACAGGCCCAAACCGACAAACTGGTTTAGTCTCCAGAAACTCAAAAGGCTTTTAAGGTTCTTCAGACTGCTCTCCTGCAAGCTCCAGCTCTGAGCTCGCCCACAGGGTCAGAATTTAATTTGCTTGTCACTGAAAGAAAAGGTGTGGCATTGGGAGTTTTGACACAACCCCGAGGGTCTCACCAGCAACCTGTTGCTTATCTAAGCAGAGAATTAGACGTAGTTTCACGTGGGTGGCCCCACTGCCTAAGAGTAATTGGGGCAGCGGCTTTATTAGCACCTGAAGCTTTAAAAAGAATTAATGGATGAAACCTTACTGTACTGACTTCTCATGATGTGAGTGGAATCTTAAATTCTAAGGTTAATATTTGGATGACAGACAGTAGGCTTCTTAAGTATCAGTCATTGTTGTTAGAAGGACCAGTAACTAAGCTTAAAGTTTGTAGAAATTTAAATCCTGCCACTTTCCTTCCTGAGAAGGAAAATGAAACACCTGATCACGATTGTTCTCAATTCCTAACTTTAAACCATACAGCTCAGGAGGATCTAAAGGATAAACTGCTGGGTCTGTGGAGCGCTCCCCTCTTCGTCAATGGAAGGCTTCCCGTGGTGGACATCCCCACTTCAAGGAAAAGACTTTCTCCAAGTCTGTGAATATCTTTGACAACAATCACATGCAATGTTTCTTCTTCATCTGATGACATCTACCAACCCTAAAATGGACTGGTGCAACACTTTGTACTTTAACTATGGACATAATGTGACTTTTAATTTCGATTTTAACTTGTTTTAATGACTATGTTGCCTACATCTGTAATTGTATAACTGGATTTGTTCTAGCCGCATGAAAGCTTTTAAGTTACAAATGGTTGCTCAAACTCCTGCTACTGCTGTAGCTTCCTCCAGCTACTATTTGGGGCCCCTGGATCAGATATCCTCAATATGAGGATTAGGAGAATATGTTGCCTCACCAATTTAGGGACAACGCCCCTTGTCAGCTCGGAAGCAGTTATGGAATGAGAACGACGCCCCTTTTCCCTAGGCAACATAATTCTCCTAAAAGAAAAGGGGGGAATGAGAGAGTCAGTTCCTAGGCAAGTTGATAGGGAGTCTAGGGGTCCCCAAGGAGAGAGGGGTCTGGAATTCTCAAGGAGGAAGAAAGGACAAGCTTTTTTTTTTCTTTTCTCCACATTCCTTAGGATTATATAACAATGTATCCTGCCTAAGGACAGTCTTTGGATTCAACCTCTTGTTATCTTAAAATGTTAATTATGGGAGTAGACCTGGTCTTTACAAGGATGTATCTTGCCTGAGGACAGTGTTACCTTAAGATGTAAATTAAGGGAGTGGGTCTGATGAGGTCTTTGCAACCTCCAGACATTCTTTGGCTTATATAACTTCATTGTTAACACTAGCAAGGGGGTACTCTTTCTGCCCCCTTCTGATGCCTATGTCAGAAGCTTTCTCTATCTCCTTTATACTTTAATAAAACTTTATTACACAAAAGCTCTGAGCAATCAAGCCTTGTCTCTGGCCCCAGACTGAATTCTTCTCCTCTGGGAGCCAAGAATCCTGGTGTATTCGCGTGATTCAACAACAACCTTTCACTATGAAGACATGAATGAACCTTAAATGCCTATTACTCAGTGGAAAATAATCCAATCTGAAACGGTTACATGCTTAATGATTCCAACTGTATGATATTCTGAAAAAGGCAAGACTATGGAGACAGTAAGGAAGCCCTGGTGGCTCAGACAACAAGAATCTACCTGCAATGCAGGAGACAGTTTCAATCCATGGGTCAGGAAGATCCCCTGGAGAAGGAAATGGCAACTCACTCCAGTATTCTTGCCTGAAGAATTCCACGGACAGAGGAGCCTGGCAGGCTACAGTCCATGGGGTCGCAGAGTCAGACACAACTGAGCGACTAACACACTGCTACACGGAGATAATAAAAAGTTCATCGATTGCCAGGAGCAAGGGGAAAGGGAAGGATGAATCTGTGGAACATGGAGGATTTTTAAGGCAGTGGAATTATTCTGTAGGATACTACGGTGGTGGTTACATGTCAAACATTTGTCAAAATCCATGGAGTGTAAAACTCTAAGCGTGAACCCTAATGTAGATTGTGAATTCTGAATGATGATTGTGTCAATGTAAGTTCATTGAACATAATGAATATACTGCTCTGGTGCAGGATGTTGGTAGTTGGAAAGGCTGTATGAGCTTGGGGACTGACTGGAGTATATGAAAATTCCATGTATTGTATGCTCAATTTTGCTGTGAACCTAAAACAGCTCTAAGAAATAAATATATTTAAAATAAATATATACATAAGTATGTAAAGTTCATTTAAAATTTTTGAAATTACCCTTATACTTAGCACTTTAAATAGCAATCAATATATATTACCTCATATAATTTCTGTGGGTCAGGACTTTAGGAATGACTGGCCACCTCATGCGAAGAGTTGACTCATTGGAAAAGACTCTGATGCTGGGAGGGATTGGGGGCAAGAGGAGAAGGGGACGACAGAGGATGAGATGGCTGGATGGCATCACTGACTCAATGGACGTGAGTCTGAGTGAACTCCGGGAGTTGTTGATAGACAGGGAGGCCTGGCGTGCTGCAATTCATGGGGTCGCAAAGAGTCCGACATGACTGAGCTACTGATCTGATCTGATCTAATCTGAGCCAGGTACTTCTGTGTCAGGGTAGAGCTGCTATCATTTGAAGGGTTGACTGGAGCTGGAGGATCCACTTCTAATTTGGGTCACTCACATGGCTGAGAGCAGGAGGCCTCAGTTCCTCATCATTTGTAGCTGAGCTTGCCTGAATATCCTCCCAATATGGTGGCTGGCTTCCCCAGGGTGGGTGATTCAAGGGAGATCAAGATGAAGCCACAATGTCTTCTGTGACCTGGCTTTGAAACTCACACACCATCGTTTCACAGTATCCTACTGGTTGCATGGGTCAGCTCTAGTGTGGTAGAGGACTACACAGAGCTATGCCTTCCAGAGGGTCAAGGTTATTGTGGGCCATCTTGGAGGCTCTTACCACACAAGGCTTATAAATTTATTGGCAGACAGTAATTTTTAGTGTTTGCCAAAGAGTCTTTAAATCTCTGCTGTATCTACAATTGTCCCTCCTACTATCTTGAAATTGCTGCTGTGCGATTTTTGTTTCTGGATCAATCTGTCAGAGACTTGTCTATTTTAAAGAAGCAGCTTTTAGATTTTTCTTTTTTTAAAGTCTCTGCTGCTGCTGCTGCTGCTAAGTCACTTCAGTCGTGTCCGCCTCTGTGCAACCCCATAGAAGGCAGCCCACCAGGCTCCCCCGTCCCTGGGACTCTCCAGGCAAGAGTACTGGAGGGGGTGCCATAGCCTTCTCCGTTTAAAGTCTCTAGTGTATGATTATTTTATATGCATTATCTATCTTATTACTTTATTTTTTCCCTTTCTACTTCCTTTAGGTTTGCTCTGGATTATCTCTAATTTTTTAAGTCTAATCACTAGAGAATTCTTTATCTTTCTTTGTTTCTAAAGTATGTATTTAGGTTATAACTTTCCTGTGAATATTGTTTTTAGCTGCATCCCATAAACTTTGATGGATAATGGTTTCATTTTCTTTCAGCACTGAATATTTTCTAGTACCCATTATAATTTCTTTTTAAACCCATGGATTATTTAGAAGTATTTTTGTTATTTAATTTCTAAACATATGGAAGTACATCTAAATGTTTTTTATCTTTGTACCATCATCAGAAAAAGTGATTTGCATGGATCTTTGGTAATTGTTTATGTTAGTTTTGCAGCCTACTGTATGCTCAATTTATATATATACATCATGTAAGTTTGAAAAATGTGTTTTCTCTAATTGTTGAATGTAGGAATCATCAGATCAAGCTTATTAACTGTTAAATCTTCTACATTCTGAATGTTTTATGTTTGTTACCAGTTACTTAGTTTTTAATTTTTAATCTCTTTTTTATAATTATGGAATTGTGCATTTTTTTCTTAAAATTCTACCCAGTTTGGGGATTTCCCTGGTGGTTCAGTAGATGAGAATTCACCTGCCAATGCAGGGAACACTGGTTCAATCTCTGATCCAGGATGATTCCACATGCCTTGGAGCAAATAAGCACAAGCAACACAACTACTGAGCCCAAGCGATAGAGTTCCCGATGCAGCTAGCGAAGCTGTGAGCCTAGAGCCTGGGCTCTGCAGCAGGGGAAGTCTATCCACCACCGCAAGTAGCCCCAGCTGGCTGAAGCTAGAGGCAAGCCCTTGTGCAGTAATGAAGACCCATTAAATAAATAAATAAATAATAAATGTACTATACATTTATAGCCTAAATAAATAAATAATAAATTCTACCAAGTTTTTCTGTATATATTTTGAAGGGTGTATTGTTAGATACAAACTTTGTCATATATTTCTGGTGAATTGTTTCTTCTATTTTTATATGATGACCATTCATTTTTATCTCCAATAATGCTTTTTGTTTCAAGATCACTTTGTCTGTCATTAATATAATGGTATCAACTTTCTTTTGATTAGTATTTACCTACTACATCTTTTTCTGTCACCTTCTGTTCACATTTATGTGTTATTGTTCTAAATATGTTTCCTACGTGCAATATATAGCTGCCTTTTGCTTTGTTTTGTGTTTTTCTCCAATCTGACATTCTCAGTCTTTTAGCTGGAAAGTTTTGTTGGTTTTTTGTTGTTTTAATTTTTGTTTGTTTGTTTTGGCTGAGTGGGTCTTTGTTACTGCGTGCAGGCTTTCTCTAGTTGTAGCAAGCGGGGGCTGAAAGCATGGGTCCTAGGGCACATGGGCTCATGGTTGTGGCTTGTGGACTTAGTTGCCCTGAGCCATGTGGAATCTTCTTGGACCGGGATCGAACCCATGTCCTCCGCATTGGCAAATAGATTCTTTTTTTTTTTTAATACCTATTTTTATTTATTTATTTGGCTGCCACAGGTCTTAGTTGCAGCACATAGGATTTTTAGTTGCTACATGTGAGATCTAGTTCCCTGACCAGTGATCGAACCCAGGCCCCCTGCACTGAGAGCTCAGAATCTTAATCACTGGACCACAAGGGAAGCCCCAGCAAGTTGATTCTTAACCAGCGGACTGCCAGGGAAGTCCTTATGGAAAGTTTAGGTCATGTGCATTTACTTCAGTCACTTATATATATATATACTTGAAAATATTCCCACCACCTTATATTCTATTTTCTATATATTTTATTTGCTTACTTTTGCCCTTTTGCAGGCCTTAATAACGTTTTCTATATCTGCTTTTCTTTCCTCCCATGTGCATTTTTAAGTTAATAAATATTTTAGGTTAATAAATGAATCAATATCTCTCTTCCTCACAAAAAAATAAGGACTTTGGAATACTTTAACTCTGATCATCCTCTCCCATCTCACATGCATCTTAGTTTCACACTGTTTTCATGTACCTCATATTAGTTCAAGCATGACCAGATCCTCATGCTCAAATAACTAAAAAGCTAAACAGAGACCCCAGAGCAGTGGTTCAGACAAAATAAAGTGTATTTCTTACTCACATGACAGGGCAGAAGCAGGCAGGTGGCCCAAGGTTGCTGAGAGAACTCAGTTCTAGGAGATCACCCAAGACAAGTTCCCTCTATTTTGTTCTCTATCTTCCCAGACCCAGGGCTAAATCCTGGCACCAGAACTTTCTTATCCTTTAATGCCCAGGTGATGATTTACATCTGCCATGCCCACATTCTATGCTATGGGAAGGAGAAAGATGAAGTTGAACCCAAACACCTACCTTAAGGAAGTGGCCTGGAAGCACACACAATTGCTCTTTGCTGTAGGGAAGTTGGAAAATGTCTCTGGTTGGGTAAACAAGAGCCCAACTAAAATGTGGAGGTTTCTGCTACAAGAAGGAATATAAGGAGAGAATGAGTGCAGGGGGGAAATTGCAGTTTTTCATTGACATCATCAGAATCCCGCATCCTCTTCCAATTTTCTCTGTTTGCTTCAGCCTTAGGCAGGCAGCCTCCCCCAGTGATGGCAAAGATGGTCAGTAGCCTCATGGTCTCCCATGTAGCAATTCAGTGAAAAAGACAGTGGCTCTTTATAGGTGATTTCAGCTAATGTCTAGGATTTCCTCCAGTTGGTCTAATATGGATCATGTGTCAGTCACTAGTCACTTAGGCCAGAATGATGCAGGGACTAGTAAATGGGTGTGGGTCACAGAGTCACCTCTGGAAGGTGGACTAAGTAAGGCTAAACCCACCCAAATCGTATGGACTGAAATTAGAAAAGAGGCATATCCAAAGTCAACTAATGAGGTGTTGTTATCATCAGAATTGATGCTAAGCAATCCATGTAACAGATAACCATTAGACTTGATTATCCCATTGGGCCATTAGATGGTTTGAGGAGATTATACAATTGAACGTTTTTTTAAAAATCTAAATGAATGAATGTGGAAGGTGATGCTGATGATGAAGATGCCTGAAGTGAAAAGTGAAAGTCGCTTAGTTGTGTCTGACTTTTTGCCACCCCATGGACTGTATGTAGCCCACCAGGCTCCTCTGTCCATGGAATTTTCCAGGCAAGAATACTGGAGTGGATTGCCATTCCCTTCTCCAGTGTATCTTCCCAACCCAGGGATCGAACCTGGGTCTCCTGCATTGCAGGCAGATTCTGTACCGTGTGAGTCACTAGGGGAGCCCCTTAAAGAAGTTTCCTGGAGCATTCTTATTAATGCTTACACCTTGACTAGGAGAGTTCCTGTTCAGCCATCATTAGTCATTCAGCACCTTGTGAATGAACCTCTTATGCTGACCATAGTATTTGCTAATTATTTATGTATCAGTCTCTCAGTCCATTCATAATACACCCCTGTAATCGAGGGCTGCCCTAGAGCTAGAACTCATGTGTGTTCTATAGTACCCAAGGCACAGAGTGGGCATCTAAATTAAGGAAGGGTAAATTCTCAATGACTCTTAATGACTTCCAACTCCGATTGCTAGTCCCTCTTTTTATCTTTGGAAATTGTTATTAGAAAGACATAAACCAAATCCCAGGGAGTTCCAGAACTGGGGAGAGGAAGGGCAAGATCAGATTATTTTGTTTATAGAAATGTGTCTCCTCATGACTGGAAAACAGTGCCAGGCATGATTTTATTTGTGGAACTCAAATCAAGTTACCAACAGGCAAAGACCCACATAGGAGGAAGTTCAGCATTTAATTGACTAGTCAGAGCCGTCTTCTCATTGTGTTTGATTCTAAGGTTTAAAAAGAGTGATATTTTGAAATCAATTCCCAATCTAAACACATAAATTACTTTTTCCCCCATAGATATCAATGTCCCCTCACCCCCGCCTGACTTAACTGATGCTGAAAACTCTGGCTGTATTGGAGAGAAACAGAGCTATAGGCCAGTGAATGTGGCTAGGAGTCAGAAGTGGAAGACAGTGCAAGGAGATACCAAAAGGAGATGCTTGGAAGAACAAGAAGTCTTGCTGGAGAAGGTGTCCAAGAGGCTGGCCTGCTTGGGAAGCTCCACCTCTGGGTTTCCCCAGGTGGGTTCTGTGAATACTAATAGCTACCATTTATTGAACCCTTGCTATATTCCAGATGTGGCAAGAGTTTTTAGTGATTATCATTTTAATTCTCAGAGGAACCTTGTGAGTTGAGAACTGGCACCCTCATTCATGGATGAAACTAAAGGTCAGAAACTTGCAGTAATGTGCCCATGGCCATGAGCTAAGGCATGCAAAAGCCAGGATTTGAATCCTCCAGGATCTGATTTGACTCAAAGCTTCTGCTCTGAGCCCTTAACTATCTTCACGAAACCACTATGAGGTATCTATAATTTCCTCCAGGTAAGGAGACTGCAGTCCAGGATGACTCAACTTGTCCAAGTGACACAGGTAGTAAGTGTCTGAGCAAAAGCAGGAACATCTGACTCCAAAATTTTTCTGCCTCCCAGATAGAAGAAGAGCAAAGGCCAGGGGTCAGGAACATGGCAGAAAGCCACTGCATGTCAGGCCCTACCCTTTCCCAGGATAGTATCTGGCTGTTTCCCACCCACCCCAACCTCCCCACTTAGGCCCCTTTTGAGAATTTTCTTCTGACTTCATCTCTTCCTGTGTGGCCCCTGGGCTGAACAGGGACTTGGTAGTTCTTGGGACATTCTAAGACATCCCTCTCTGCAAAGGGTCCCCCAGAAAGAGAACAGCTAAGGTACCATCAGCCTGCAGTTTCCTCCACATATGAGCAAAGCCTGTGCATAAGACTGACAGGTGCTTAGGTCAGAAGCCAGCCAAAGGGGTTCAAATCCAGGCCATAGATTTTGGCCAATAACAGGAGCTCCTTTAAAAAACAACAACAACAACAAAAACAATATATATTCTGGGACAGACATATCACTAGGGGTTTCCTCCGTATTTTTAAATCGAATCTCCCTCCTTCCCCCATGTTTAACCCTTATTTCACAAAAGAGGAGTCTGAGGCTCCCAGTTCGGAGGCAACCAGAGTAAAGACTGCAAGTCATAAGGAGCCTGGGACTTGAACCCACCTAGGCCCCAGATTCTGTGGTTGCCTAGGAGCTGAAGAGGGAGGAGCTGCCAGATCAGAGGGAGGGGAAAGAGAGAAGGCGAGCTCCCAGCAGCGCTCGCTGACGACAGCAGGTGATTTTTTTTCCTGCAGCGCTCTTTCTCTCAGCATCTTTCCTGGATTTTTCCCCCCTCTGCTGAACGGCAGAAAAGGGTGGGGCCGCTTCCCTGCAGCAGAGACGGCAGCGGCGGCGACGGCGGCGGCTGCAGCATCCTTGGGAGAGGCGGCAGCGGCAGCAATGCTCGGTCTCCTCGAGTGGTGATCGCCTCCGAGCCCTGCTAGGTGGCTAGCTGAGACTGGACGCCGGCGGGGAGAAGAGAGAGCTTTGTCCGCGACCCTGAAACCGCACTGCCCGGCCCTTCCTCTGCGCCATGGCTTAAGCCTGCAGCCACCTCGCTTCGCGTCGCCTCGCTTTGCCGGGGTCTGCGCGCCGCCGCAGCCGCAGGGAGGGGCGCGTCCCAGACGCCCTCGCCCGGCGACCCGGGTCGCCGTGTCTCCCGCTGCGGTGCCCGCAGCAGAACGCGCTCCCGAGACCTGTGCGGCGGCTCCAGGAGGCGTTTATAGCAAGGTATCGAAGGACTTTACCGACTTTTATCTCAGTGATAGCTCTGCCAGCCCGACATTCCCGGGTGCTCTCTGAGACAGGAGGGAGCAGTAGCTCAGGCCACCAAGGAAAACAAGGTGGGAACCAGACTGGCCTGTCGAGGGGACTGAGGAAGATTAGGGACTTGCTTTAGAATCCAGCAAGAAGGAGGGCGAGCTCTGCAGCGAGCACCATGGCGTGGCCGTGCATCACGCGCGCCTGCTGCATCGCCCGCTTCTGGAACCAGCTGGACAAGGCGGATATCGCCGTGCCGCTGGTTTTCACCAAGTACTCGGAGGCCACCGAGCACCCGGGTGCCCCGCCGTCGCACCAGCAGCCGGCGCCCGCGCCCCCCTCGGCGCGCACGGTCGCCATAGAAACACAGCCGGCCCAGGGCGACGGGGATGCGGTTGCCCGGGCAACAGGGCCGGCGCCGGGGCCTAGCGGAGAACGAGAGGCTGGGGCCTCCTCTGGCCGGAGCGGACCCGGCCCAACCTCTGGCTCCGGCTCCACCTCCAGCGTGGGTCCCGCGGACTCGGTGATGCGGCAGGACTACCGCGCCTGGAAGGTGCAGCGGCCCGAGCCGAGCTGCCGGCCGCGCAGCGAATACCAGCCTTCGGACGCGCCCTTTGAGCGCGAGACCCAATACCAGAAGGACTTCCGCGCCTGGCCGCTGCCGCGCCGCGGGGACCACCCGTGGATCCCCAAGCCCGTGCAGATCGCCACTTCTTCCCTGGCGGCAGCGCCTGCGCTCCGTGCCCCTCAGCGCCGACCGCAGAGCCAGGAGCGCTGGCCTGTGCCAGCAGCCGAAGCCTCAGAGCAGGAGGCAGCCCCTGGCGGAGCAGGTGTCCTTGCGGCTGGAAAAGCGTCCGGAGCAGATGAACGCGACACACGCAAGAAACCTGGGCCCGCCTGGATGGTGCGGCGCGCCGAGGTGTCGCAGAGCCAGGAGCGCTGGCTGGTGCAGGCCGCCGAAGCCCCGGAGCAGGAGGCGGCCCCTACCGGAGCAGGTGTCCTTGCGGCTGGAAAAGCGTCCGGCGCAGATGAACGTGACACTCGCAAGAAACCCGGGCCCTCCTGGATGGTGCGGCGCACCGAGGTGCCTCAGAGCCAGGAGCACTGGCTGGGGCTGGCCGCTGAAGCCCCGGAGCAGGAGGCGGCCCCTGGCGGAACAGGTGTCCTTGCGGCTGGAAAAGCGTCCGGTGCAGATGAGCGCGACATTCGCAAGAAACCCGGGCCCGCCTGGATGGTGCGGCGCGCCGAGGTGTCGCAGAGCCAGGAGCGCTGGCTGGTGCAGGCCGCCGAGGCCCCGGAGCAGGAGGCGGCCCCTACCGGAGCAGGTGTTCCTGCGGCTGGAAAAGCGTCCGGTGCCGATGAGCGTGACACTCGCAAGAAGCCCGGGCCCGCCTGGATGGTGCGGCGCGCCGAGGCGCTGGGGCAGGAGCAGACGCCGCTGCCTGTGGCCCAGGACCAGGTCCAGGCCACTGGCCCCGAGGCGGGCAGAGGGCGTGCGGCGGCCGACGCGCTCAACAGGCAAATCCGCGAGGAGGTGGCGAGTACAGTGAGCAGCTCCTACAGGTGAGACGCGGTCCACAGCTCAGGCCTCGGGGCTGGTCATCCTTACCCTCTCCCATAGATTCCCGCATCGCAGGCATCCCTGGCCTCCCCCTCCCATTCCAGAACACAGCCCCTCCTTCCCCCCACTCCTGGCCAACTGCTCTTTGACTCTTTTGTGAAAGCTGTTATCCATCCCATCTTGCTGAAGTCTTTCACTAACCACTTCAGCCATCTTTTCCCCATCCCCGCCCCACCCCAAGTCCCTGCCTGCCCAACAGAGACCTTTGCAGTCTCTTCGCAGGCTTTGCGTCCATTCTGCCCCACCCAAGCCACCGGCTTCATTAGCCTGGGTGCTGCCCTTTGCTGGCTCAGCTGACGCCAAAGAGTCTTGGTGCCTTCCTGCAGGGCAGATCCTCCCCCAAATAGAGTGATCTCTACCCCTTCCCCACCTCCCTAGCCTGGTTCACCCAACCCTTCCTTCTTCCCTCCTCCATCTCAGTCCTTGGCAGACACCCAAGCACCACACCCTTTTCAAGATTCCCTGCCAGACGCTTATAGAGCACCCTCCTCCTTCAGTCCCCTAGGTTTTGAAGGCAGATTGCTTATGCTTCTATTTGTGACACATTGGGCAAGTTTCTTAACCCTTCTTGGCCTCGGGTTCTTATCTGTAAGATGTGATGGATAACAGATTCTTCTCTTAGATTGTCTTCTCATGTACTGATTTAATATTAAATACTCAACTTATTTTTGAGCACCTATTATATGCTGAACACTGTGCTAGACATTTTGAAGATTAAATGAGATGATTCAGAAGAATTATGCCTGGCACATGGTAGGTAATTAGTACATCTTGGTTCCTTTCTGACCTTCTCATTATTTTGATTTCCATGTCCAAGACACTTCCAGCCTTCTCCCTATTTCTTTCTTATTCACCAGATGTGGTTCTCATCCTGTTACCATCAAGAACCCCCTCTTCAGCACATTTAAATTCCCTTTAAATGAATGCCTTCAAACCTGAGCATATTCATTCACTCTCTTTCTTTCTAGAATTCTCCCTCTGCTGCAGCCTCAGCCCTGCCAGTCTGCTTTCTCACCCTTTCTCCCTTTAATACATATTTCTGAATGCTTAGCTTTCAGTCCTGCCCTTATGCTTCTAACCAAAACAATTAGCTAACAGATTACTGTTGACTCTGAATACATGGCATTGGTCTTGGGGTCTCTGGGGAAGTAGAAGTTCCTGATGAGTGATTGAGCTAGAAGTGTGCAAAATGTGACTTATGGGGTCCTTCATGAATACCACAGCCAGTGGCCTCCTTCCTGCAGAAGGGTGTGGACAGGAGGACTGCAGAGTTAGTGTCTTTTGCCAGGACCTTATATGTAGCCTCATCACACTGATGTCCCTCTCCAGTAAATATGACAGACACTCCCTCTTATGCTGAGGAGAGAACAGCATTGATAGACAAGGTCTTTTGTTAAGACCCCTCCCAGGTTTTGCCTCTGGAAAGCATTTCACAGTTAAAAGGGGCAGCTTATCAATTGGCCCTTATTCCTTCTTCTTGAATTCTACCTCCGACCTGGCATTTCTTTCTTCGTTTACCAGTATCATGATCATACTGGTCACCCAGGAGTACACCACTTCCTTTTAAAGCTCTGGGTCAGGCAAGGACACAGATCTTTTCCCTTGGCTCTAGCTATGAGAGAGTGGAATGTTCACAAAATCTTTATGCTGTTACCAAGGAGGATCTAAAAGAAAAGAAAGGAAACGAATAAGCAAGCGGACTACAAAAGCAAAGTCAAGATACAGTTTTGTGACTCTGCCATGGCTTTCTTGTTTATAAGGCTCTATTTTGTTCCCTAAGAACGCTAAGGCTGGCCTAACATCAGTTTTCTGGACTGATCTCTTCATCATCATACTCCCAATCTACCACCCTGAGGCAGGTGGAAACTTACCACCTACCAGACAGAATCAACCTCTCTCACCTCAATACTGGAGTAGGAAACAGAAACCCACTCCAGTACTCTTGCCTGGAAAGTTCCATGGACAGAGGAGCCTGGCAGGCTACAGTCCATGGGATTGCAAAGAGTGGGATGCGACTGAGCAACTTAGCATGAGCACCTCAATATAGTCAATACCAATCAAGAGAGATCCAGACTCTCAAATTTCATTTGATGATCCTACTCAGTTTCCAGGTTGGTAGGACTTGCTTTGTCCATCAGCGATTGGCCAGACAGTCAGGGTATAAACCACCCTTCATAGGGTGGTGGGGGAGGCTCAAGAGGAAAGGGATATATGTATACTTATAGCTGATTCACATTGTTGTACAGAAGAAGCCAACTCAACATTGTAAAGCAATTATCCTCCAATTAATGATAAATTAAAAAAAAAAAAAAACACCCTTCAGACAATTCACTCCAAATATTTTGGGATGTACCTTTGTTCTTATAGCCTCTTCCTCCTAAACAATACCTTAACTGTGCAGTAAGCTGTCATACTGCTGGTTAGAATTACATACATCCTGCAAGTGGTTGGACTGAATAGGGGAATTATGCTCTTGCAGCTGTCAAGAATGGTTTTTCATAGCTATCAGAATTTCATCAACCTGTCCAGAAAAATCTCTGTGTACCTCAAAAAGATTTTTTTTCTAATTTGAGTCTGCTGTAAAATTTAATTATGCGTATGACTTTGGGGTCAGTAGTTCCATTTTGCTGTGTAATCAGAAGGATTTGAAAGCATTAAGAGAATAAGTTGAAAGCATTAAGAGAATAAGTGTTGCTAAGAGACATCAATTTCTCTAATGGACAGTTTAAGCACATGACAAATTTGATGTGAAATTTAATATTATTTTTGTTCCAGAAGAAAAATTAATAATAGGGAAATGCACTTTGGGTAAAAGCAGATACGAAGAAATAAGATAATTAATTAAATGTACAATAAAGAAAAAAATGCCTGGAAATTATAGGCTTATCTGTAAACTTGATTTTTTTCCTCCTTATTCTCTCACATCCTTTTCCTTGCTAGGATTTTGAGTATCTCTTGAATTTAAGTATGCTGTGTATCTTACATCACCTTAAAAGCCAAACTGCACTCCATTTTACCAATAATTTGATTGACAAATCCATTTCTTCTGTCACTCTACATAAATGATGGCAGTTTATACCATGGTGACTGGTTCATCTTATGGTCTTTACAAATGACATCAGTCATATAACATCAATTTGAGTAGTTTGCTTAACTAGAGAAAGGATACACAATCCATCAGCTTAATATACTGGTATGTAATATACAATATATATTCATCCAGAGTCATATATCAATATATGCTATTTGGTTTTCCCCTGCAGTATACAATCAGTAGTTAATATCAAATGTCCTTTGATGCTATGGGTTTGAGAAATAGTCCCTGTTCTAATTCATAGCTTATCCAGACTAGCCAGGTATTTTTGCATTCAAGTGGTATCTGAGGTATCTTTAGAATTGTTTGTAATCATGAAATTGATTTTCACTACATTCATATTACATAAATGATATTATAAAATTGAGAAACATGTCTTTATTTTCATTTTAATGTTAAGGATGATCTCACTGGGCAGGTATCTGTGACTTTAGACCTAGCATTCTCAATCAGAAAATAGATAAGTCATAGGAGGCGGTTAAAATTCCTCTCTCAGCCAACCCCATTGTCCCAGCCATTAGTTAAGAGTGATAGACGGGGTAGCAGGTGCTCCCCATAGAAATGTTAATAAGCAACTTTTCCTGGAAGAAATCAACTGGGGCACCAGAAGGTAGAATTAATAAACCAGAGGCAAAATGGTACTTGAAAAATGAGAGGGATAACAAGGAAATCAGAAAGAAAAGGAGTCTTTACTATCCCCACAGTTTTCCATAAAGGTTAGAGAAAGGTCTATCTGATATGGCTATGCTATTCAGAACTGCCCTGGGCTTCCCAGGTGGCTCAGTGGTAAAGAATCCGCCTGCAGTTCAGGAGATGCAGGTTCGATCCCTGGATCGGGAAGATCTCCTGCAAAAGAACACAGCAACCCACTCCAGTATTCTTGCCTGGGAAATCCTAGGGACAGAGGAGCCTGGTGGGCTACAGTCCGTGGGGTCGTAAGAGAGTTGGACACAACCAAGCGACTAAGCAGCAACAACACAGAAGTGCCCTATACCTACAGGCACCTGCCTATTTCTCTAGTATCTTCCCGACTAAATCCCAGCAACTCTTCAAGGCCAGTCTCAGATACTAGCTTTCAACAATGCCCTCCAGGTCCTGCCACGAGGGACTGTTTTTTCTCTCATTTCCTTTTCATATTCTGTGCACTTCTCATTGTCTGCTTGATTGGAGGATACTTTTGTCTCTATCTGCCTCCCCTACCAGATAGGAACACTTAAAGAGAAGGGCTGTATTTTGTTCATTTCTGTATCTCTCACAGCTTAACATTGTGCCTAACTACCATATAGGTTTGTTGAATCTAGTGAACTTTTTAGAGTTTGGTGAAGAATTTATTCACTTACATATTGATTCATTTCACTCTGTTTCATTTAGCTGAATTAATTTTGGAAAATGACCACCAAGTCCCTGCTATGTATCAGACGGGAATCTCAGGACACCAAAAGGTGATAACCCTTATGTAAAGAAATTGTGTTTTCCTTAATCAAAATAAAGTGGGATTCCTACTCGGTTAGCACTAGAAGAAATGTTCAAATGGGGAAGGGCAGCAAACCTTAGAGACCTGATTCTAGGTGCGCCTTCACCGGGGCAGTGGTGGCCCTCGATCTGAGCTGTACAATGAAATCACTGGTGAACTTTAAAAATGCTGTTGCAAGGGCTTCCCTGGCAGTCCAGTGGTTAAGACTCCGTGCTTCCACTGTAGGGGAGGAGGGGTGAGGGTTCGATCCCTGGTCGGCAACTAAGGTCCCTCATCCCCTGCAGCACAGCCAAAAAAATGCTGTTACATAACTGCCTTGCCAGAGATTCTGATTTAATGGGTCTGGGGTATGACCTGTGCATGTGAGTCTTTTAAAACTGCCCCCGGATAATTCTCATGTGCAATTCAGGTTATACCCTCTTCCCTTAAGGCAGAGTTTCTCAAAATTTAGTTCACGAGAGAATCATCTGGAGAGCTTCCTAAAATGCAGATTCCTGGCCTTATCCTCAGACACGCTGATTCAGCAGGTTTAAAATGGAGCCTAAGAATCTATATTTTAACAAGCACTCTAGGTAATTTTTTAAAATATTTACTTATTTGGCTGTGTGGGGTCTTAGCTGCAGCATGCAGGGTCTTCATTGCAGTGCACAGGCATGTAGGATTTTAATTCTCTGCCCAGGGATCGAACCCACATCTCCTGCATTGCAAGGTGGATTCTTTTTTTTTTTTTTTAATTTATTTTTTTAATTTTATTTTATTTTTAAACCTCAAACACTGTATTAGTTTTGCCAAACATCAAAACGAATCCGCCACAGGTATACATGTGCTCCCCATCCTGAACCCTCCTCCCTTCTCCCTCCCCATACCATCCCTTTAGGTCATCCCAGTGCACCAGCCCCAAGCATCCAGTATCATGCATTGAACCTGGACTGGCAACTCGTTTCATACATGATATTACACATGTTTCAATGCCATTCTCCCAAATCTTCCCACCCTCTCCCTCTCTAACAGAGTCCATAAGACTGTTCTATACATCAGTGTCTCTTTTGCTGTCTTGTACACAGGGTTATTGTTACCATCTTTCTAAATTCCATATATATGCATTAGTATACTGTATTGGTGTTTTTCTTTCTGGCTTACTTCACTCTGTATAATAGGCTCCAGTTTCATCCACCTCACTAGAACTGATTCAAATGTATTCTTTTTAATGGCTGAGTAGTACTCCATTGTGTATATGTACCACAGCTTTCTTATCCATTCATCTGCTGATGGACATCTAGGTTGCTTCCATGTCCTGGCTATTATACAGTGCTGCGATGAACATTGGGGTACATGTGTCTCTTTCCCTTCTGGTTTCCTCAGTGTGTATGCCCAGCAGTGGGATTGCTGGATCATAAGGCAGTTCTATTTCCAGTTTTTTAAGGAATCTCCACACTGTTCTCCATAGAGGCTGTACTAGTTTGCATTCCCACCAACAGTGTAAGAGGGTTCATTTTTCTCCACAGCAAGGTGGATTCTTAACCATTGGATCACCAGGGAAGTCCTGTACTCTAGGTAATTTTGATGCAAGTGAACTTCAGGCTTTACTTGGGAAAACACTGCTTGGAAAGATTTGCTGTCTTTAAGGTACTGTATTTTCCCATACACAAATATGGTATTTTTGCCATTTATTTGTATTTTTGTCCTTCGCTTACATTTTGTAATTTTCTCTGCAAAAGTCACACATGTACACACATACAGCTTCCCTGATAGCTCAATAGTAAAGAATCCACCTGCCAAGCAGTAAACTCAGATTTGATCCCTGGATCGGGAAGATCCCCTAGAGAAAGAAATGGCAACCCACTCCAGTATTCTTGCCTGGGAAATCCCATGGACAGAGGAGCCTGGCAAGCTACAGTCCATGGGGTCGCAAAAAAGTCAAACACGACTTAGCCACTAGACAACATACACACATACAAAATAGTTTTTAAGTTTTATTTTTCTATATTTAAGCCTCTAATAACATAATGACTTAGCTTTATGTATGGAATGAAGTAGGGATCTAATTTTCCTTTTCCCATATGGCAAGTCATTTATTCCAATACACTTTTTAAAAGTTCGTTTCTGCATTAATATTCCCACTGATATTTCTTTATCACATAGGTTGCATATGCTTGAGTATTTCTGAGATCTCTGTTCTATTCCATTCATCTGAGCTAATACCGTACTATCATCTCTTTCTGAGCTATTTAAAATTAGCTTTCTTGCTTTCAACATATATCCTATTACATTTTCTAATTTGTTGTTGCTCATATGTATTAATTTTTATATGTTCATATTATATTCAGCAACTTTTAACCACTCTCTAATTTTGTTTTTAGATTCTCTTGGGCCATCTGTGGAGACAATGTATACTTTTAGTAAATGCCAATTTATCATCTTCATTCTGATATTCGTGTATTTTTGTGTGTATGTATATTGCTACATTGGTGGGGATATCCAGTATAAATTTGATGGTAGGTGACGGGCATCTTTGTCTGAGACAAATGGGAATGCTCCTAAAGTTTTTTTGTTAAGTATGAGATTTGCTCTGTGTCTTTAGGAGACAGCATCATATCAGGCCAAGAAACTTGTCTTTATACTAATTTCTAGGGGTTTCTAAAACTATGGATTTGTATTGAATTTTATTAAATGATTTTTGGGGCCATAAACTGAGAAAGTCATATGGTTTTCATTTTTAGTCTGTTTATAGATTTTTCTGATGTTGAGCCCATCTTTTCATTCCTAGGATAAATCTTACTTAGATAAAAATGTATTCTGTGATGCTGAATTCTTTAGTTACTTTTTATTTGAAATGTTTGCACATATATTCATAGGTAAAATTATTTTAAAACTTTTTCCTTTTTATATCATTCTGGTGCAATATTGGATCGTGGTTATATCTATACAATTAGATAGGCAGATTTTTCTCCTTTTCAGTTATTGGAACAATGCTTATAATAAGTGTTCCTCCTTAAATAGCTGATAAGAATCTCCTGTAAAGCTCTCTGTAATCATGTCTTTTTTAGTGAATAGACTTTTATTTACTACCAATTTGATGTCTTTAATAGTGACTCATTTATTCAGCTTTTGTATTTCTTCTTAAGCCAATTTTTAGTAATTTATATTTTTCAAGGTAATGTGATCACTTTTTTATAATTTTTAAATTTATTGACATGAGTCCTCATAGCATTATCTTGTGGATTTTATATTCAACTCTACTTATCTGCAGTTAAATCCTCTCTCACACTTAATTGGTGCCTTCTCTCTTTTTTCATAATTGTTTTATTAAGGTTTGTTTACTTTTTTTCAGAGTCACATTTTGGTTTTGTAAATCATCTCCCTTTTTAGTAAGCTTTCCTCTTATTTTTACTATTCCTTTACTTTTTATGCTGTGAGAGGTTGTACTAGGAACACTGTTGTATCCCTGGCTAAGGAGTTTGGATTTTCTTTTTTAAAGAAATGAGTCACTGAAAGAATCTAGGCTCAGGAACTACATGATAGTGGAATATGATTTAAAGTTTATAAATGTCCCACCGGCTGGTGACCTGGGGAGGTGAGAGAAAGGGTGGCAAGTAAGAGGCTATGGGAATAATCCAGAGAGAACGATAAAATCTGGACTGTGGCTTTGGGATTTGAAATTTAAAGCATAGTACATATAGTTACTGAAAAACAGGTCTCAGTGATCAATTGAGATGCAAGGAAGAGGATAAATTCAAAATAAAATTTTCCAGTTTGCATAACTGGTAACAGTCCTAGTCATTGAAACAGACTTTTATTTAGACTTCTATGATGAATGTAGAGAAGAAAAAGTCAGGAGTGGAAGTTGAGCTTATTTTTAGTATCTAGAATTTGAATTGTCTATGAGATATCTGACAAGAAGTTTCAAGGGGCAGCTGAATAAATGGATCTGAAGTATAGTGAGAGTTCAGTGCTGTGATTTGAAACATCCTGTGGAAATGATTAAAGACATGGGAGGAGGTGAAATCAACTCTAGAGACGAAGTAGAGAGAATTAGCCATCAGAGAATGGAGCCCTAAAGGATACATGCATTGAGGGTACTGACAGCAGAAGGAATAACCATGAAAAAGACAAACCATTGATCAGAAGGGAGGAAAGAGAAGTAGGAGAGAAATCATGGAAACCACATTGGGCACCTATCTCAGAAAAACCTTATGCCACCCTGGAAAAGGCAATGGCACCCCACTCCAGTACTCTTGCCTGGAAAATCCCATGGATGGAGGAGCCTGGTAGGCTGCAGTCCATGGGGTCGCTAAGAATCGGACACGACTGAGCGACTTCACTTTCACTTTTTCACTCTCATGCATTGGAGAAGGAAATGGCAACCCACTCCAGTGTTCTTTCCTGTAGAATTCCAGAGGCAGGAGAGCCTGGTGGGCTGACGTCTATGGGGTCACACAGAGTTGGATACGACTGAAGTGACTTAGCAGCAGTAGCACTGTGTGCAAAGCATTTTTCTGGATCATTGGTTGACCTTGCACAGTTAGATATAATGTTACTGAAACTAATCCACAAAGACGAGAGGAGAGGAGATAAGATACACACATTAATAGTTGGTTGCTCTCCTAGAAAAAAAAAGGCATCTAATGGATCTGTGAGCTTTCAAAAAAGCAGTCAAGGCAGTGACAGTTCTAAATCTACAATCACAAAGAACCACTCAGTGTCCCAGATATAAAACTCAAATAATCCAACAGTGTCCACTAAAACTAAAGAGAGCCATCTCTGTGATCAATGCAGCTTTGGTTTTTCAGATTGTCAGTTGTAGACACATAGACAAGTACGCTGCTAATTCTCTGCCAAATGAAGAAAACTGAAAATGGACCTTGACCAGCAAACTAAAAATTCTCTTGGTGTTCACTAAAAATGCTAGTTTTCACCATTAGAAATAATAATAATGGTTAATCAAGTGTCTCCCATGTGCCTGGCCGGCTGCTAGAAACTTTGGATGCATTTTCTGCTGTAATCTATGTAGCAGCTCTGCAGAAATGGTTGTTACTTCCCTTTTAGAGCTCAGGACCCATGAGTCCTCTGGTCTATCTTTAAGTGATGAAACTTGAAGGCACAGACTTTGTCCAACACTTTGTCTACACACAGCATGTCTCCTCCACAGTCATATTAACTTGTATTGTCTCAAATCATCTTCACTCCAGCAAATATTGATTAGTGTCTTCTCTGTATCTGGTTAATTCCTAGGAAGACAAAGTAGTCCTTTCTCTTGGAAGGCTTATGTTTATTAGGCAGATACAGGTGTGCTGAAAAGTTATCAGTGCCCTAACAAAAGTCTATGGACGGTTTGGTGGGGCACAGAGGAGACAGGGTTAAATCTACTTGATTTGAGGGTTATCAGGAAAGGGTTCAGTAGAGAAGTGACTGGTAGGCCGAATCTTCAAAGATGACTAGGTATTCAATGGGGAAGGGATCCGTCTGAGTAAAAGTACAGAAGAGAAATTGTCAGCCGATAGAGCTTGGAGTGTTCTTGCCTGGAGAATCCCAGGGACGGACGAGCCTGGTGGGCTGCCGTCTGTGGGGTCGCACAGAGTCGGACACGACTGAAGTGACTTAGCAGCAGCGGTAGCAGAGCTTAGAGGTCTCATTGGATGAGAATAGAATGGTGAGAAATAGACCAGGTAGGCAAGCTGGACCAGCTCCTTTATCCTACAAGCAAATGAAGAAGCAGGACTGGGTTTTGGATATTAGCAAAGGTGACTTTGGTAGCAGTGGGAAGGATGGATTGGAGGGAATTAGACCAGGAGCATAGAGTCCAGAAAGGAAGCTGGAGTCTAAGTAAGAGATGAAGAAGGCCTCCAGCCAGGAAAGGATGTAAACAAGCGCTGATGGTACAGAATAACACGAGACGGTGGCTAAGTGAACGTCGACAGAAAGTGAAAGGGAAGAGTCTGGATGTTTCCTTTGGATGCCTTGGATGTCTGGGGAAACAGTCGTGTACTCAGCTAGATAGCATAGGTTTGGATAAGTCAAATTTGAGATGTCTTTGGAAGGATTGCATGGAGGTATTCAATAGAAAATGAAAATGGAAACCCACACTGCTGGAAAGGGGTGTAAACTGTTACAGTCACCTTATAAAACTCTTTAGCATTATCTATTCTAATCAAACATATGTTTGCTCTGTGACCCAGCAATTGCACAGTAGGTACCTGACAGAAATAAGTGCAGAAGACTTGTACAAGAATGTGTATAGCAGCTTTTATTTAATAATAGCTAAAAAGTAAAACTAACCCAAATGCAGCTCCTTACTTTCCACATCTCTCTTTCCACTCCTTACTAGTATCATTCCACACCACGTTACACAGCTCTGCGTTGTGCAGTCAAAAACCTTTCTAGACATTGCCAAAAGCCCTCTGTGTATGCCAGAATTGATTTGGTTGAAAGCCACCTGAAAAGAAAATTACCACAATACTCAATAATATGGATAGATCTCAAAGACATAATGATGAGTGAAAGAAACCAGACAGAAGTGTACTTACTGAATGATTCCATTTGTATAAAATTGCAAAGCAGGCAAATGTAACTGATGGTGATCGGTGTCAGAACTCCCAGTGACAATCTCTGGGAGTGGGGCGGAGAATTGGCCAAAATGTTGGAAATGCTCTATATCTTGCTCTGGGTAGTGGTTGTGTGGGTACATACACACGAACTAGAGTTTCTCTGGCGGCTCAGTGGTAACGAATCCACCTGCTACCGCAGGAGATGAGGGTTTGATCCCTGGGTTGGGAAGATCCACTGAAGAAGGAAATGGCAACCCACTCCAGTGATCTTGACTGGGAAATTTCATGGACAGAGGAGCCTGGTAGGCAAGAGTTCATGGAGTCGCAAGAGTCAGATACTGAGCGACTAAACAACAACAACATACATCTGAACCATTAAGATTTATGGACTTTCTTTATTTTGCTTGTTATACCTCAATAAAAAAATGAGAAACAAATTACAAACTAAGTATCTGGAAATACAAATTTGATGCTCAGGAGAAAAGGCATAACAGAAAAGAAATATCTGGATATCAAGCTGTCAGTGAGGATCAAGCATGTGGGGGGTCAGAGTGGGTGGGAAGAAAGGGGGTGAGAAGAAGAACATGCTGCAGCCAGAGCCCAGCAGCCCCGACATCTCAGGGATGAGCAGAAGAGTCAGTCAAGGAAGGAGTGTACGTGTCTGTGTTGTTCTCATCGGAGACTGAGAGCATGGCCCACCATAGTCCTGCAAAAGCTACCTGCACGCGTATAGCATAGTAGTGTTCTTGTCCATCCTTCTGATCCCATCGCAGTCCATTGTCAGTGTGTATTTCCTTTCAAACTGAATGAAGAGGCTTTGTATATAATTCTTTCAGTGGGAAAATAGGGCCCAAGCCCCAAACCGCAAAACCCACCCTGAGTGCCTTTCACTGTGTTGTTGCCTGTGGTCACTGTCTATTTCCTGCAATGACATCAAAAAGCTGGCCCATGTTGTGGAATATCTTAGAGTGGCCCTTAAGAATTGTTCCTCATTAAACCATAATAGTGGGAGAAAAACGGTCAGTGGCAGAAAGCAAAAAAAGCAGATTGTTCGAGACAACCAAGCCTCAACCTCATTTACTGAGCACACAATGCCTTACTGATGTAACATACCTTTTAATTTAAGACTTTATCATGACCTTTTAAGGTAAACCTTTCTCTCTTAAAAGATGAAGGATTGAGTCAGGGCCATCTGGGGGCTGAGGTCACTGACCACCTGTCAGTAGCTGAGCTGGTTCAGGAGCCTGGCTCTCCTCATTCCAGCCTCCAGCTGTGTCTTTCTTGTGCAGACTAAGCAGCCCTCTGCCTTGTTCCCACAGTTCGACATGCCATTCCTGGGAGGGCAGCTGTCTGTCCCCCAGTTTCCACTCTCCTAAGCCTATACTCTCTTCCTTCACCATCTTCTGCAGTGGCAGAAGGACAAGTGGTTTCACTCCTCCTTGTCCTGGGCTCCCCATGGATGCTCTTCCCTTCCAGGGCAAGGTCTCAGCAGCTTAGCCTCTGGTCAAGGCTTCCCAGGCTCTGATGTATCTGGAGCAGTCAGCACTTTTTCCCACTGCTCTCTTCGCACACCTGATGCTTTTTCCTGCAGATTCTCAGTTCTGGTTGAACATTAAAATCTCAGGGACCCCAGGGAGTGATATAGCCGGATAACCAGCTGAGCTGACCCTTGACAAGCTCCACACATAACCACTGCTGGATTTTGCTCACAATTTTCCGTCCCATCCACCTTCCATCTTCTTTCTAAATCCTTCTATCCTTCAGGGCTTTTAGTTCATGGTGAAAGAGGCTTATACTATAAAAGCAGGGAATTAGGCTGGATTTATTTGATCGTAATATCATCATTATAATAATATAGTGGGCTTAATATCATTTTTATTCCAAGTTCAATGCAGCATCTTAAGAGCATGCAGGGGCTGGGGCTATGGGCTATGAGGATTCAAGGTGCAGAGCACATGGAAATGGATGCCCACCCCCTCCCAACCCCACTCCCCTCCACCCCCCTCCCCTCCACCACCCCGTACAGGAGCTTGCTGTCTTATGTGGAAGGCAACACAACATGCAAGTATCTAAGTACCAGGCAGGGCCTGCTGAGGTTTAATCAGGATCCAAGTTCTCAAGGGCTGCAATTAGGGCTGGTTAATTCTGTTGGAAGATTCATGGAGGGATGATTGTATGAGTCCTGGGTGATGTCCTGGAGCCCTGTAAAGCAGCGATCCCCAACCTTTTTGGCACCAGGGACCAGTGTCATGGAAGAGAATTTTTCTACAGACCAGGGAGCAGGGATGGTTTAGGGACGATTCAAGCTCATTATATTCATTGTGCACTTTATTTCTAATTTGTGCACTTTATTTCTAACACTACCGCTGATCTGACAGGAGGTACCATGTGGCCCAGGGCCTTGGGATCCCTGCTGTAAAGGATTTGGTGACCAGTAAAACTAGGATTTGCATCATCTCTCTCTAACTAAAAATTGATGACCCTGCTGCTGCTGCTGCTGCTAAGTCACTTCAGTGGGGACCCTGAGAAACCCTTTATATTTCTCGCCAATAAAGTGAAGTGAAAGTGTGAGTCACTCAGTCATGTTCGACTATTTGCGACCCCATGGACTATAGCCCTCTAGGCTTTCTGTCCATAGAATTCTCCAGGCAAGAATACTGGAGTGGGTATTCCCTTCTCCAGGGAATCTTCCAGACCCAGGGATCGAACCCAGGTCTCCTGCATTGCGCGTAGATTCTTTACCATCTGAGCCACCAGGGAAACCATCAATAAAATGGAGATAATTATGCAGTGGTGACCTCACAGAGTCATGATGAAGGTGAAGGGAGACAATGCTTGTATGAGTGTCTGCCCATCAGTTAGTGCTGCCCACTTTTGTTGTTATCATTGAGAGAATGAAACAGAGCAGGTTACCAATAAGACTTTCATTGATTCATTTATTTAACATCTGCCACATCTGGTATCAGGCACTATGCTAGAACCTGGGGATATAGAAATAAATTACACAGACTCTGTCCTACAAGGGTTCCTGGTCTAAAGTGAAACATAATAAGAAAATTATAGTAATGATAGTAAGTGCAATAATAGAAATAAGCACAAGGCAAAACCACAAACACAGAACACTAATGAAACCGATTTTATGGACCACAGCCTTGTCTAACTCAATGAAACTATGAGCCATGCCATGTAGAGCCACCCAAGATGGACAGGTCATAGTGGAGAGTTCTGAAAAAACATGGTCCACTAGAAAAGGGAATGGCAAGCCACTTCAGTATTGTTGCCTTAAGAACCCCATGAACAGTATGAAAAGGCAAAAAGATATGACACTGAAAGATGAACTCCTCAGGTCGGCAGGTGCCCAGTATGCTACTGGAGAAAAGTGGAGAAGTAAGAACTGACTCATTGGGAAAGACCCTGATGCTGGGAAACATTGAAAGCAAGAGGAGAAGTGGAAGACAGAGGATGAGATGGTTGAATGGCATCACCGACTCGATGGACATAGGTTTGAGTAAACTCTGGGCATTGGTCATGGACAGGGAGGCCTGGCGTGCTACAGTCCATGGGGTCGCAAAGAGTCAGACATGATTGAACCGATCCAAACTGAGAGGAAAGGGGGATCTGACTCAGTCTGAATTAGGGACCACTTCCTGAGTAAGTGGACCTGTGCAGTGTGTCAAGAGCAGAGTTAGTTCCACCAGGAAAGCAAAAAATAGGAACTATGTAATCCTTCCTAGAGGTTTTTCCCAATGAGATAAGAACAAAGAAGGCCTTTTAAGACTACAATAGTTAATAGGAATTCCAGCTTCTCCCAGATATCTAGCTTTATTTGGAGATTTGCATTCAAATCCTGCTTACCATTTATTAACTGTATGTCTTTGGTCAAGTTACTTAACCTATTGTCTCTGATTTGTTTCCTGGTTGGTGAAATAGAACCAATAATACCTATCTTGCAAGGTTTTCAAATGACTTAATGTTTCATGAAATCTCTGATTCTCTCACCTGTCATATTTACTATTGCACTCCCAGAACCAAGCTTAGTGCGTGGTTTTTAGGAGATGCTAAATAGATTTTAATTGAACAAATGCATGAATGATGTATGTTCAGCACTTAGCACAGTGCTTAGCCCATAGTAAGCACTAAATAAATGGCAACGCTCCTCCTCATCACTCTCAGTAGGTTTGAGAACCACTTGGCTAACATAAAGAGGTAGTTTTGCCCTTCTGTGTGCACACATTCTGAATTTCTGGGAACAGATCCATGAAATACTCAGATAAAAGATTTTCTGTGTTTGTACTCTGATATGAAGAATCAGGGAAGACCTCAGGATGGAGGGTATCACCTAAGCTGAACTTTGAAGGCTCAGTCAGATTTCAGTAGGAACACACTATCAGGTGGGCAGGGAGGTGACATACTGCAGGCAGAAGGGACAGTGGGAGAAGGGACAGCAGGAACGGGTGGAGCAAGGAGTGTATTTGGGGAGCCACAGCTATTCAGATATGACAGATGTCCAAGTGTGAGGGATGACACGGCAGGTGGCAAGTCCGGAAAGGTCTTGACCAGTGATCAGCATCTGTTCTGTAGAGGGAAAAATAGTAAATATTTTAGGCTTTGCTGGCCCTTATATAACCAGAAATAATAAATTTCCAAAAAGTTTCATTGATGAAATTCAAAGTATAATAATAATAGGTCTACTAATGAGTAGATTGGATTCTTTAGGGGGATAACATTTGCTGAAAATAGATCCAAAATTAGTGTTCTTTTTCTTCATATTGATTGCAAACATTTATCTTCAGAAACCATTCCCAGCTCCTGGCTGAACAAAAGCAGCTTGAGGGCTGGATTTGATTCACGGATCATGGTTTGCCAATCTCTGATCTATATCACTGAGGACAGAACACTGTGCTACCAAGATTCAGACTCTGAATTTAAGTAGCAAATGACCTCCTGAACAGAGTGCCTGAGAATACTTGGTTTGACCATGCCTGATTTAGCACATCGTCTCTTCTTCCCAAGTGACATAGTCCCTCTCTTGTTTCCTTACAACTGAAGAGCAACAGGGCACTATGTGAGAGTCTCTTTGTCTTCATATATAATGGGTAAACAGCCCATCGCTCATAGCAACAAGGATACAAGGTACGGGAGTCGCCATTGTGAAATGTATTAGTCTCTGGCTGCTATGATCATCTGTTTGGAGTTCCCCAGGAGTGGAACGTGTGCTTGGTTTTTGTTTTAAACAGACAAGGAAAAAGTGGTGTTAAAAAGTGCATTGAGACTTAACCCACTTGCCTAGGACTCAGCACCTAAGTCGAGAATGGAAGAACGTTCTCCTAAGAGTTTTATCTGACTCCTCAAGGAAGCCCCTGATCCAGCATCCCTCCAGAGTTAGCCTACGACTGGATGAAGAACTGGAGACTTGGTGATTCTAGCTGCTAAGAATCTAATCTAATACCATTCTCTGGGGAGCCTTTTTAGCAAATCCTAGTAGCCTACTTCAAACAACATTTGTAAGAAGGTGATATTTTATAAGTGCTACCTTAATCTCTATCTAGACGGAGGAATTTTGGTAGAGAGTATTGCTTTATGAATGAATAGATTCAATTCATATTCAATTCATTCATTCAATTTAATTCAATTCCTATTTATCGAGTACTTCCTATGTATAAGACACTGAGCTTGGCTCTGGGGGAATGATTGTCAGGTCCACAGTTCAGAACATCCTAATTTACTCATTGTCTGTTCCTACTGCAATAGCAGGAAAATAGATAAGGAGGAAGAAGATGGTGATGATGATGATGGAAAAGGAGGAAAAAGCAGAAGATCTTGCATTGGCAGAAGCATGAATGCTTTTAACCAGAAAGGTGTTTAGGACTGGGGGCAAAAGAAGAGAGACGAGCTCTGAGGAACATCAGTAAATTAATAGTCATGGATACTGATCTGGTAGCCACAGTGCAGTAGATCAACCAAATGTCTTGGCATCAGATAAAACTCAGTTCAAATTCCAGCCTTCCTGTTTACCATTTATGTAACCTTGGTGAAGTTATTTCAAGTCTAAGAACTTCAGTTTCCTCCTCCAGAAAATGGGCAATATTATATATCATAGGTTGTGTGGATGTGGATGTCTTCTGTGAACCATTAGGTCTTGCAATTGTAAAATATTAATACTCAGAAAGAGCATGGAATCCAAGAGCACAGAAGCCTCGAGGCCAGGAGTGCCGTCACTCGGGGATTCGGCTCGGCACTTGAGTCGCTGGACTAGTGCTATGAGCAAGACAGGTGCGATTTACCACGGGTGAGCAGTACAATAGACACGGTGTTAAACATGCATCCCCATAACTCATATTAAACACAGCTGCGAGGAATTCTAGGCAGGGGAAGTACAACGCACTAACAGAGCACTTAATGAGAGCTGACAGGCCTCACCTAGACCAGGAGTTGGAGCTGCTGACTGAGGAAGCAGCATTTGAGCCGAGCCCAGAGGATGAAGGTGAGCCTTGATGACTGCCTCCTGGGTGACCCTGAACAAGCCTCTCCTCCACTGACTTCATTCTCCTGTCACTGGAGGGCTGGCCCAGCTCCCCTCGCCCCCCAAAGTCCTTCCCAGTGCTGCAGGACCAAACTCAAAGACCCCCGTACATGATGCCAAAGCACCCTTGTCCTTGGCTTGCAGTAGACAACCCTGTGTAGAGGAGAGAGCGTGACCGTGACGGGAACACTCAGTGACATTGAAGAGGGAGCTCGTGGCCTGGGATTTGGTTTCATCCATTTGATACTGCTCTCATTCCCTTCTAAATAGCTGATGCCATCTTGTCCAAGAAATCTTCAAAGCACTTTTTATTTTCTTTCTTTTTTGGAACTTTAAAAAATACTCCACAAAGAATAGTATAACACCCATATTGCTGCTACCCAGAATTGTAAAAATTATTCTATTATATTTACTTTCATTCATTTTTGTGTTAAAACATCTTTTAGCCCACCTGGTCCAGACCCATTCTGCCCCTCCCTCTGACCCCCAGGAGGTCACCACCATCAACCTTGGTGTGCACATCTCTTTATTCATAAACTGTGTAAGACATTGCTGTATGTGTGTGTGTGTGTGTTTTCTTAAATGACCTCCAATGCTATGTATCATTTTGTGACTTTAGTTTTTTCACTCAACATTATATATCTTGCTGCTACTGCTGCTAAGTCGCTTCAGTCGTGTCCGACTCTGTGCGACCCCACAGACAGCAGCCCACCAGGCCCCCCCGTCCCTGGGATTCTCCAGGCAAGAATACTGGAGTGGGTTGCCATTTCCTTCTCCAATGCAGAAAGTGAAAAGTGAAAGGGAAAGAAATAACAAATATGCACATGTAAACATCCAATCATATATAGTTCCTTCTTTTTAATGGCTGTATAATCTGCCAGCAAATGAATATATCACATATTATTATTTATCTTTATTTACATTTTGGTTTTCCTAAACTTTAATTATCACAAATAATGCCGCAATGAATTTTCTTGTATATGTCTCTCTCTGAATATATTTAAGAGCTAAGTATGCAATGATTGGATCTTGGGTTATACGAATTTTACTAGATATTGGAAATTTGCTGGACTAATTTTTATTTCAACTAATAGTGTATAAAAGTATCCCTTTTTCTTCTAATGTCAGAATTTAAAGTTTAAATTTTTGCCAATTTCATAGTGTGGAAATGGTATGTTGTTTAATTCACATTTCCCTAATTTTCAGTGAAATTAAGATGCTTTTCATGTGTTTATTGGCAATGTGCATTCCTCTCCTGTGGATTGTATATTCGTTGTTGCTATTGTCTTATTCAGAGGTTATCTTTTTTCTGTTCAGCTACATTGATTCTGATTATTAATCCTTTTTTTTCCTGTGGCTTGTCTTTTACCTTTATTTATAGTGTCTTTTGTCACACAGAAAATTTTCATTTTAATGTATTTACTGTGTTTAGCCCTTGCCTTTATGTTTTATGTTTTTACTCCTAATTGAAGAAATACTTCACTATACCAAAGAGAGAGACACATTATTTTATGTTTTCTCCTGACAATTTCAAGGTTTATTTTTACACATTGAGGGCTGTGATATTTACACCTGAAATTAGTTTTCCTATTTAGTATGAGATAGGGACACATTTTCGTGTTCTTCTCTGTAGAAGACCAGTGACCCAGATCCACTTGTTTGAAGGGTCATTTCCCCCCCAATTTAAAAAGTTCCCTCTATCTCATAGCAAGTTGCCTCATGGACTTATATTTTTGCTTAAGTGTTATTGTTTTCCTGAGTTTGAAGAAGCATTGCTTCTTCAGTTCCATGAATTTCTTGACCTGTGTCTCTGAATAATGCTTCTCCCCATTTTCTGTGTTCTCTCCCCTGGAACTTACATACACTGTTTCTTCTCATATATCCTCTTTGTCTTTGAAAATTCTTCTTATTTTCATATATCTTATCTCTTTGTGCTTAATTCTGGATAATGTCCTCAATATGTCACTAATTTTCACACATATGATTTTACTTCATTCCCTGAGTTTTTTGTTTCTATAGTATGTCATTTCTAGAAGTTCTATTTGATTTTTTCAAATATGCTGTTCTTTTTTTCATAGTCTTATTATGATTTTTTTTCTTTGTGTCTTTCAACATTTATTAAATAGTCTCTTTCAGGTCTTAATGTTATTTCAAGTTCTTAGGATACTAATCATTATGGCAAACCATTTCTCACATGGTTTTAAAGTTTTTATTGTGGGTTGTAAAAGTGGCCCCCTAGAGCACTTATGCACAATTAGGGACTCCAGCCCCACGCTTCGGGTATTAATGGACTGTGACACCCCTACCTGGACCCTTAGCAGAAAGGGGCTTCCTTGTTACTACTCTAGGTCAGCGACGCCCTTACACAGCAGGGGCGCCTTTGTGGCCCTGTTCCATGCAGGAGTTTCAGTTCCCACTGCCTAGCCTCCAGAGGCCAGGTCTCCTTACCATTAGAGACAGTGCTGGGGTCCAAGGTCGCCCATGGCCATAATGGAGTCACTTCTCAGGCTTACTGCTCTGATGAGGAGGTGCCTTTGTTTTTGGCATCTGAGGTTTCTCATTTATTTCTTTTGGGCTCATCTCTCAATGTAAAAAGATTTTTATTATATTTTATAATAAGTTATCCTGATTTCTATATGTTTTAATGGGGAGAGCTTAGCTTACTCAACCGAATTTCCATTCTTGGATTTTTCTATGTAAATGATCATATTATTTGCTATTAATGACAATATTTTCTCTGCCTTTATAACTTCCCTCCCTCTAATTTATTCAGTTTTGTCTTAATTCACTGTCTTGGAACACCAGTACAATATTGCAAAGCTTCTCCATAGACTAGTATAGCAGAGAAGGAAGCATAATATAGTGGCTTATTTTGGTATCCAGCAAATCTGGATGGAATTCAAGCTCTGTGACTTAATAGTTCTGGTTTTGTGCAGATTGCTTACTTATTTAAACCTGGCTTTCTCATTTGTAAAGTGGGATGATAGAATTTACCTTGAAGAATTATTTTTAGAATTAAATTAGTTACTACGGGTAAACCACTTGGATTAGTCCCTGACCCATAACTCAATACAAGTATCATAAATATTAATTATCAGCATTAATGTTGGGTTGGCCAAAAAGTTCATCCGGGTTTTTCTATAACACCACACAGAAAAACCCAAATGAACTTTTTGGCCAATCCAATAGTAGCTTGCTGCTGCTGCTACTGCTAAGTCACTTCAGTCATGTCCGACTCTGTGCGACCCCATAGACGGCAGCCCACTAGGCTCCTCTGTCCCTGGGATAGTAGCTTAGTATACATTATAACTACTCTTCCCAAATCAATGGTAGAGGTTTGTTGTCTGAGGCTCAGAGAGGTTGAACACCTTTCCTAGTGTCTCCTAGCTAATAACAGGAAGCGTACGTTATAGCCCTGAACAGGTCCTCTGAGACTGTGTCTTCCCCTCCCCAGATCACGCTCCCCGTGACTGGAGCAGTAGTTTGTACGCTGTTGCAGAATCAGGTCCTGGGCAGAGAACTTGGCAGGCCATCAGTGGGAACCTGGAGGACAAAGGTCCTGGTACCTTGCTCAGCACTTCCAGAACAAACTTGGAAAAATGCTCAGGGCTAGGCAAGATTCTTGAGAGGAACTTCAAAGAAAGAAATACGCTTATAGCCTTTTGCCTCTAAGAATAAGAATTCCTGTTTCCCAGCGTGTTGAAAACATCATCTATAACATAGAGAACCAGAAGCCACATAGGAGAGGAGCTGCTTTGCAAATTGTCCATCCATGCATACACCTATTCATCCCTGGATGCCTAAAGCCAGATGACCTGGGGTCTAATCCTAGCTCTGCTGCTTAACCTTGGCCATGCTTTTTGACTTCACTAAACCTCACATTCTTCATCTATAAAATGAGAATAAATCATAAGGGCACCTACCTTATTGGGGTGGCGATCAAATGAGTTATGCATGTAAAACACTTAGAGAAGCACCAGGCACATAACGTATGCAGGAAATGTCAGCTTTTATTATTATTACTCGTTTCTGCATATAATCAAGGGCCTGCTCTGAGTTCCATCTCTGGGACCGCCAAGAAGGATGTATGACATATGTGGAAACTGCTGTTGTCTTTTAGTCACTCAGTTGTGTCCAACTCTTCGCCACCCCGTGGACTGTAGCCCACCAGGTTCTCTGTCCATAGGATTTCCCAAGCAAGAATACTGGAGTGAGTTGCCATTTCTTTTTCCAGGTGGAAATTGCTGTAGGTGTACAGAATTAGCTGGTTCTACCAACTGTGAATTTCAAGAAAGACATGATAGATGAAGTCAGATCTGCCTTCAACACCTACCAATGCCCTCCTTTGTGCCAAGAACCTTGTTAATTAACAGGGTTATAAGATAGAAAGTTCTAGTCTCTGCTATCAAGGAGTCTGCATTCTGGATGAAGAAGAAACTATGTGTTTATAGATGACAGACTCATAGTTATTTTTTTAAAAAGGCAAGATTGGGCTGCTGTAAGAAAACAATGGAGGAACATCTTCAGTGTTGTGCTGAAAAATGGTTAACAACCAGCTCCCCATATAGCTTATTGACAAAAAGGATGTGAACACACACTTGACAAATAATAAAATACATAATATTATTTACTGTAAATTTCAAACACCTATAACTTCAGTATGACTTTATATTTCTAACACATCCACCATCAGTTTTTACAATTCCACCACCAGCAAAGAGATCACAAACCAGACTGACTATGTGCTTCATCACTATTCGACTCTGCAAAGATATTGATGTTAAGGCACACGAGTGTGGTTCTGACTAATGTTAGCCACTACCTTTGTTTTTGTTAAAGAAGAGGTGAAAAGGAAGCAATGAAGATGCAAAGACATGTCAGAACTTCACTCTTTAGTCAGTGCTGTGAGCTTCTTTGCTCAGATAATAGTTTTGAATGCTGGAAAAATATTTCCTCAGTTTTTTGTGCTGTTCGCAATGGAACAGCCTCAGATATAGCACACCTTTAAGTTTAACCTGCTTTATAAACACTTACCCTATCACTTGCTTAAGTCTGAATAATCAGCAAAACAAGAAAGCACGTGCTGATTTGTATTAATAGCATTTGCTGATTTCCATGGTGTCAGCATCTCAGCACATCCCACCATGGCAACGATTGCCCACCTGACATCACTTCCCATGGGGTGGTCAGGAGCACACCAGTATGTAACCTTTTCATCCAATGCATACAATAGATCTAAATCACTCCCAAAGCACAGATAACAGTAACACAGTAAAATAGTTAGAAAGTGGTGTGTTTTGAGCAGTCATTACCTTTATTTTTAATGTAACTTATTTAATCAATGTTTGTATTATGTAATTACATTTCTATAAATGCTGTGCTTTACAGCTGGCTCAGAACATCCAGCAGTTGGCTCTCTCAAGGTAGTATGAGCTGGCTGCAGCACATCACTGACCTTTGAAACAGACATGAAAGTCAGAAAAAGCTTCTGAAGGACTGGTGTTTGAGCAGGGTTCTGAGGGTTGAGTAGAAGTCTACTGGGTAGAGTAGAGGGAGGCATCTCAGGCAGAGGGGACAGAGTGAGGGAAAATACATCCCCAGGGCCTCTGAGGACCAGGGTGGGAAGTAGGAGAAGACCAGAGAAGACGGGCAGAGTTTGTGATTCTTGAAGGTTCTTGTGAACCCCTTATCCCCAAATTCTAGGGAACCATGGATGGATATTAAATAAGAAAGTGAGTGATTGGATTTGCATTCTCAAGAGACCTGTCTGGAAGCTGTGTGGTGAGAGGTTTGAAGAGGGCCAAGGCTGGAAGCAGAGCATGCCATGGTGCTGTGGTGCAGTCAGTAAGGTGCCAGGCTAGGGAGGTCATGTGGTGAGGGAAATGCACCCAAACAGCATAGGCAAAGGCTTGAGGCGTGAGAAACCAAGCACAGGAAGCGGGGATGGTATGGGAAGCCTGGGCATAGACTTCCTGCTGGAGAACAGCAGAGATGTGACTGGAAATCCGGGCACTGTTAACACAGTATCAAGGAGCCTTGTGCCAGTGGGTGTGTTGGAGATAGTCCTGTGCTTGGACTGCACTGGCCAGAAGTGGGGTCAGTGTTCTGCATTCACTCTGAACCACACTACTGAATAATTGCTAAATCCTATGGCTTGAGATCTCCCTCGTGGCTCAGTTGGTAAAGAATCTGCCTGCAATGCAAGAGACCAGGGTTCAGTCCCTGAGTCAGAAAGATCCCCTGGGGAAGGAAATGGCAACCTACTCCAGTATTCTTGCCTGGGAAATCCCATAGACAGAGGAACCTGGCAAGCTATAGTCCATAGGGTCGCAGATTGGGCTGTTGGCTGCTAAGTCCTGCATGAACCAGCCTCTGGGAGACTGACCATTTAGGTTTTTGTTACTCAAAATGTGTTCCAATGACCTGCAGCATCAGCCTCATCTGGGAGCTAATCAGAAATGCAGAATCTCAAGGGACCGCCTTTGGTATCCTGAGTCAGACTGCATTTTAACAGACTCCATGGGTACTCCAAAGTCTGGGCATCCCTGAGCTAGGACTGGCTTTCTCTCAAGTGGTCCAGACCAACTGCGTTGGAATCCCCTGGCCCCCTGTGCAGAATCCTGGGTCCAATGCCTGATCTCCTGAATCTGCATTTTTCAGTTTGGACCCAGGAACTTGAAATTTCAGTATGCTTCTGAGATTATTCATAGGCACATCAACAATCACATTAATCACAAAAAGACTTGGTCCAAATAATCATGTTTGAATTGGGTCAGAAAAACTGAACTCAGACTGTTTTGGTAAGGTATTTCCTTCCCTTCGTATGCCAAGTGCTTCATAAGTCAATGGCTGGCAGATGATTGGTACTCAATAAATGTTAGCATTGTTGTAGCATTTGTGATATTTGAAATGTCATGAGTTCTTTGTCAAGGCCCAAACCAAGCAGGATCTAGGGAAAAACGTTTCTGTATGTGTGTGTGTGTGTGTGTGTGTGTGTGTATGTCTGTGTTCAGTGTGCTGGGAGGAGGGGAAAAGGAGGCTGCAGAGTGCTGGGCAACTCCCATGTCCCCCAGCCTGTGCCTCACCCAGAGCCAGCGACCATCTGCTCTGAGCAGCCGCCTGTCTGAGAATTGAGGGTATCCATGGGAACCAGTGTGGAGGTTGCCAGGAGGGCTTCGGGGCCACCAGCCAGAGGGGAGAGTGGAAATCAAGTGGAACCAAAAGTGACAGACTCATGTGTGTTCAATGGAGTGGGAGGCCATCCGCTGTGAGAGCAAGGGTGAGGCATGAGCACAGACAGCCCAGCGTCTGGCCCCAGGAGAAAAGCTCCAGACAGCAGTGTGGCTCACACAGCTGCGCCCAGAAGGATCTCTTGAGGCTGTTTAAATGTTAGCATTTCTCTCCCTCTCTCTTCCTCCCTCCCTCTTTCCTTCTCTCTCTCCCTCCTTACTTTAATAGGTTTTTTTTTTTAAGTACAACTTAGCGGAAAAGTTAAACATGAAACTTCTAATCACCTCATATCCCACCATTCAATAATTGGCTGCTTTAATTTTGGTGTGTGTTTGTCTTTTTCTCTATGTATATTTTTGTAAGGTTGAAATCATGCATTTTCAGTTCCGTATTCTGCTTTCTAAAAGGTGCTTTTGAGTCAGGCATTTAGCTTTGAGGGAAAAAAAAACCATTGGAATTGTAATGAGATGCCCCCCCACCCCTCCCCGCTTGCATCAATGATCTGCCTGGTTGAAAATGAATGGTTAAGGGCGAAATGACAAACTGATCTGAAGTGGATATTCCTACGTGATGGCTTATTGTGCCATCTGAGCCAGCGGTGTCCATTTCAGCCGTTTCACCAGTTTTCAAATTGAGCATTTCTTGTGCTTTTAAGCTACTTTGGTGAAGCCTGTACATAAAGAAAAGCAACTTCCAAAGGAAGAAGAGAAAGGAGATTGTTTTGCTGAGATATTTCTAGGAAGAGCATTGACATTGAATTGATGTATTGGACATAGAACGTGGCCTAGTGAGTAAGAACTGTATATCTAGATCATTTCTCCGGATTTTCCTGATACAACCAAGCCCAATCATTCCTGTCACCCCAAGAGTACTTATGCCACACAGCAGGTGCAGCATCCTCGAGTGACCAGTCATATTTGAGGAAAAGTGGCTCCACACACTGAAATGTGCAAAGCACTGGTGAGACCAAGATGCCATTTCAAACAGAGTATTTCTCAGATTAGTTCATTGTTGACACCAACTCTTTTCTGATGGGTTCACTCAGTTGTGTGTGACCTAGAACAAGACACTCCACAGAGGTGATAACAGAAGGGCTGTAATAAGGGCTACTGGTGATGAGTGAGGACAGTGTGAGCAAATGGGACTCAATAAGGGCTACTCTAATAGCCTAAAAATTTCCTGAGGCATTAAACTCCTTGTTTTTTTTTAAGAATTTATGTTTATTTAGGTATGGCTGTGCTGGGCCTTCGGTGCAGTGCATGAGCTTCTCATTGCAGTGGCTTCTCTTGTCGCGGAGCATGGGCTGTAGGCACGGGGGATTTCAGCAGCTGCAGCATGTGGGCTCAGTTTAGTGGCAGCGCACAGACTTAGTTGCCTCATGGCATTTGAGATCTTCCCAAACCAGGGACTGAACCCTTGTCCTGTGCATTAGCAGGCAGATTCTTTACCACTGGTCCACCAGGGAAGCCGCAAGTTCAGTTTTAGACAGGCCAGTCCAGTGACTGAACACTGGTCCAGAGCACTCATCTCTCATCAAGCAGCCTTCAGCTCCATCTTTTTGTTTGGCCTGCTCACATATTTCACATCCTTTTCACAGGAACACTCCCAGCTTAGTCCGTTTGAGACTCTATATAAATAGCTGAGCTTATTTGATTGGATGTGCTTCTGCCCTTTTAAATATTCCTGTCCTTTTACAAGTTTATTAATGAGTCAAAACTGTTTTCCTGGCAAACTGGAAAGCAGGAAATGTGTTTTTTTCAACTTAGTGTCAGTAAATACTGTCCTTGAATGACTGAAGGGAGCCTGTGATCCTGTTACCAAACCAGGTTCATTTTCCCCTATGCTCAGCAAGTCAAAACACTGAGACGTCAAAGTTTGCTGCCAAGAGAGGGTTTATTCACAAGGCAGCCAAGCGAAGAGACAGGAGAACAAGCCTCAGATCTGCCTCCCAAAGGCAAGTGGCTCAGGGCATTTAGAAGGTAAAGAATAAAGAAGCAAGGTGGTCTGAGGCTCAGGGAGCAGGGAAAAAGTGATTGGGAAAAGGTGTGACAACCGTTCTGTGCAGGAGAGACTGCACATTCAAAAGGGCGCTGAATGGGGGGTGGACAGTCACACATGCCCAGCTGAGTGGTCGGTGGTCCTATCCAGCCTTCATCAGCTCAGCTCGAAAAAGACACAGCCGACTCCACGTTCCTGGACAACAGCTCGGGCCAACATCATATTGTTTAGGCTAAGCACTGCTTGGAGGACGTGCAGGTCTTTAAAAGACCTTGATTAATGAAGGCAGGTGAAGTAGACTCGACCCACAGTTTCAATAACTCAACCAGCATATGACCATATGCTGTTTAGCTGTACACTTCTGCTTAAAAAAAAAAAAAAAAAAAAAAAACAGAACAGTTTTGGGGCAGCTTCAAATTTTACTTAAAATTCAAATCCCCCAAAGTGAACAAAGTCACAGATAGAAGGCTTCTTGATTAAATTTTAGAATCAATTCAACAAATATATTCGAACACCCATAGTGAACAAGACACTGAGTTAATCTGTGAGTTAATCTGAGTTAATCTAAACAGAGATTCAGAGAGAGACAGCTTGCCCTTAGGTTGCTTCCGGTTTACTCTGGGAGGCTGCTAGAAAGTGTAGGCCTTATTATTATTCAGGTGTGATAAGTCAACATATCAGGAGAGGACAGCCATTATACATCAGGAAAAGACAGTTTGTTCTCAAGAGGAAGGGCAGGCCGCACAGGCACTGCAGGGCTCCTTAGGGGCGGTACCAGGGCTGGTCAGCAGGCAGAAGGAAAACCTTGGCAGAGGGCTTTGTTGCGGGTTTCACAGAAAGGAATGGGTGAGGCAGAGTAAGCAGGCTGAGCAGGGTCGGGATTGACTAGTTTGAACAAATCCAGTGGCCTCTGGGGCATAGAGGCTGTCTACAGTTGTCTGGGGTGGTTACAGCAGGAGCGTGGGAGCCCAAGAATGAAAGCCCAATAAAGGAGGTGATGGGGGTGGGCACTGGATTTGGGTGGTTTGCATGTGAAAGGTCTGTTTGCTCTCTAGGAATGGCTAGCCCAGCAGTAGAGGTGGGAACAGTCTCCCCAAGGTCAGTAAGGCCCCAGAGGCCAAAACACCAGATTAAAACACATGCTTGTAGACTTTTGGATCATAGCCATTCTGACTGGCATGAAATGGTACCTCAATGTGGTTTTGATTTGCATTTCTCTGATAATGAGTGATGTTGAGCATCTTTTCATGTGTTTGTTAGCCATCTGTATGTCTTCTTTGGAGAAATGTCTGTTTAGTTCTTTGGCCCATTTTTGATTGGGTCATTTATTTTTCTGGAATTGAGCTGCAGGAGTTGCTTGTATATTTTTGAGATTAGTTGTTTGTCAGTTGCTTCATTTGCTATTATTTTCTCCCATTCTGAAGGCTGTCTTTTCACCTTGCTTATAGTTTCTTTTGTTGTGCAGAAGCGTTTAATTTTAATTAGATCCCATTTGTTTATTTTTGCTTTTATTTCCAATATTCTGGGAGGTGGGTCATAGAGGATCCTGCTGTGATGTATGTCGGAGAGTGTTTTGCCTATGTTCTCCTCTAAGAGTTTTATAGTTTCTGGTCTTACATTTAGATCTTTAATCCATTTTGAGTTCATTTTGGTGTATGGTGTTAGAAAGTGTTCTAGTTTCATTCTTTTACAAGTGGTTGACCAGTTTTCCCAGCAACACTTGTTAAAGAGATTGTCTTTTCTCCATTGTATATTCTTGCCTCCTTTGTCAAAGATAAGGTCTCCATAGGTGCGTGGGTTTATCTCTGGGCTTTCTATTTTGTTCCATTGGTCTATATTTCTGTCTTTGTGCCACTGGATGACCCAGAGGGATGGTATGGGGAGGGAGGTGGGAGGGTGGTTCAGGAGTGGGAACACGTGTACACCCATGGCAGATTCATGTTGATGTATGGCAAGACCAATACAATATTGTAAAGTAATTAGCCTCCAATTAAAATTTTAAAAAAAGAAAGCAAAAAAATAAATAAAATAAAAAATAAAGCACATGCTTACTGCAGAGACAAGGCAGATTCCTATTCTACCACTCTACAAGGAGAAAAACTGTAAGTAAAAAAGAAAAAAAGGAAGCATGCTGGGAGTATTAAGAGGAAAGGATTGTTTCAAAAATGCTTATCCTGACAGTGGCTAATGGAAGAAATGGCTTTTCAAATTCCCTGGCTGTCCAGTGGTTAGGCTCTGTATTTCCACTGCAGGGGGCATAGGTTTGATCCTTGGTCCCTGGGAGGGTGGAGGGGAGGAGGTGGGTGGGGGAACTAGGGTCCCTCATGCCATGAGGCATAGCCAAAAAAAAGAAAAAATGGCTTTTCAGCAAGACAGAGTAAAGGGAGGGAGCCCTAGCTCCGCAAGTTGCCCACTTTGGGCAAATCACTTAAACCCTCTGACCGAAGTTTATTCTGTTTATATCTTGTGTATATCTGCATCTATTCAGTTTATATCAAAGTTATTATGCAGAACAAATGAATACCTCAGTGTTTCTCTCCCTGTGACAGTCCATAGATTTGTGTCAGAACCACACGGAAGGTCTGTTTAAAATGCAGCTTCCTGGGACCCAGAATCAAACTGTGAGGGTGGAGCCCAGGATCTGCATGTTATAAATCCACTCACTTCCACCCTAGCTGAACCTCAGGGACACTGAAGTTGGAGATCAGCCTAAGGAAAGTAAGCTAGGTGTATTATAGGATCTACAGGGCAAAATACATATGTAAAGAGATTTTAGGTACTTATCCCAACCGTTACCCTCGCTAGCCTTCAGTATCTCTTAAAACAAGAAACGTGTTTGGGTTGTCTGCCTCACATAGCATCTGCTGAGCTCGGTATTAAACACAGGACAGCAGAGATGCCGCCCGGGCCCTGCCTCCTCCGCCCTGGCTGTCTGCAGCTAACTGCTGGGGGAGGCTGATGTTACAGATTCTCTGATGGCCCCAGGAAGGACACAGCCAAGGAGCCGAGTCCCCCTCAGATGGCCAGTAGGCTCAACACATGGCTTGGCCTCCAGCATAGCTGTTTGGTCTTTCAAATTCCATGTTTACCCACAGAGTTTGTATTTTTAGCTCAGATTTTTAAAAATAAGATCTGACAGACTAACTGAGAGTGATTTGGGCACTTTTAAGGGAAAATATGTAAGAATTATGAATAATGCTGGGTCCTTGGGCCTTGCCTAACTGGGGTCTTGGCAGCTGGCACTATAGGAACTGGTGGTGACTGGGAGAGGAAGCCTTAGTGAGCAGTGTTGCCTGGCCTTGGCATTGCTGTGTTAATCCTCCTAGAAGGCCTCCGAGGTGTGTTTCCCCACCACATTGTTGTGTCTTTAATTCCGTGAGGCTCATGTAGGTTTCATGGAAGGAAGAGGTAAGGGGGGATTCCAGACAGCTGTTGGATTACAGGGGCCCCTTGCTTTCCCGGCCAGTCTGCCTCAAGAAGATGCTGGATCCCCGGTTCTCGTTGTTGTTCAGTCACTCAGTCGTGTACCACTCTTTCCAACCCCATGGACTGCTGCATGCCAGCCTTCTCTGTTCTTCACCATCTCCTGGAGATTGCTCAAACTCATGTCCACTAAGTTGGTGATGCCATCCAACCATCTCATCCTCTGTCACCTCCTTCTCCTCCTGCCCTCAGTCTTTCCCAGCATCAGGGTCTTTTGCAGTGAGTCGGCACTTCCCATCAGGTGGCCAAAGTATTGGAGCTTCAGCTTCAACATCGGTCCTTCCAATGAATATTCAGGGTTGATTTCCGTTAGGATTGACTGGTTGGATCTCCTTGCTGTCTAGGGGACTCTCAAGAGTCTATTCCAGCACCACAGTTCAAAAGCATGAGTTCTCTAGCACTCAGCCTTCTTATGGTCCAATTCTCACATCCGTATTTGGCTACTGGAAAAACCCCAGCTTTGACTGTGCAGACCTTTGTCGGCAACATGATGGCTCTGCCTTTGATACCCTGTCTAGGTTTGTCACAGCTGATTCCCAGGGCTGGGGCTAAAAGGCATGATTCTAATTAATTACTTTCTAAAACCCTGGATGTAGCTCTTGGTTTATGACCTGAAAACCTTTCAGTTACTGCCTTTCATAGAGACCATTCTTACCGAATCTCTGATGAAACAACCCAGGCCCTGGCTGCTGCTTCTGTTCTGCATTTCCCTTGCACTCCCCTAGTAATCATGCAGTAATTATCATGTTGATAATTACCTCATTAGTAATTTGGTGTGAGAAAGCTCTGCAAAAGAATAATAAAAGGGGTGTCTCTTTATAGCAAAGAAATTACAAATGACAAACGCAGTTTTCACAGCCCTTGAAGCCTCACTAGAAGAAAAGGGAGAATTTTTTCCTGCATGATATTTTGAAAAATGTTGGCATAACTCTTAATCAACACACATCTAAGTTTTTCTTGTGGTTGGAAGAGCCCATTCCTAAGTGAGCCCCCTAAAACTTCTAGAAACGAAGAGCACCAACAACAATGATGAGCAGCCTCACATGCCCCTCTGCCCTTCATCCCGGCCATGGTAAGGGCAGGGGAGGGGTGGAATGTGGGGGAAGGCCTCATAAAACTGGAAAAGACACATCCAGTAAGGGAGCTAGCATCCGGGTCATTGGTCCCTGGTGCCAGCACCTCAAAGTCATTTTGCTGAAACCAGGTCAGAAGCCCCTGGAGGCCAAGCCTTTATCCTGCCCAGACCTTCCTGGCCTGACTCGGCCTGAAGAATGGAGGAATGAGAAGGGGCTGCTCAGCACAGCTGGTCTGGCTCCCCACCGTCTGGCCATTGACTGCCATACGCCCCCTTGTTCTCTTCCCTCAGGACACAGACCACACTGGTCTTTGTGAATTTTTTTTACCATTTTAGCCATGAAAACCCTAAGTTCCCCATCTTTGGTGCATTCTTAAGTGTCAAGATGGAGCTCATCACCTCTTTGACATTTCTGCCCCCTTTCCCATAAAATGAAATAAGGTTTCTCCTATATTTGCCTTTAGCACTGTTCACATAGATGCTGTATAAGATGACTCATTCATTCAGCACCCGTCTCCACTGAGTCTCATCTGCCTGACCCGGGATGGGGACACAGCTACTGCAGCCCACTCACCTGTGATCTCTCATGGAGACTATTGACATAGCCTCTCCCCGGCCTCCCTGATTCCTCCTTGCAGTAGTGTCTGTTCTTCGCCTCCTAAAATGACCACTGAATAGGGGTGCTCAGCACCAGATGAGGTCTTTTCAAATCCTGCAGTGGCTCCCAACTCTCTCAGAATAAAACCAGATCCCTTACTCACAGCAAGGCCCACCGATCTGCCTGTTCTTTCCTGCTTCTGTCTCCCATTGCCCCCTCCCTGCCACCTTACTCCAGTCCGTGGACGCTGGCCTTGGTTCCTCACACAGCTCTTGCCTCAGCATCTCAGGACCCTGTCTGGAGTAATCTTCCCCACTCATTCACAAGGGTCACTTCATCAGGTCTCTGCCAAGTGTCCCTTCATTGGAGAGGGTGTCCTGGACACTTGCTAGCACAGCACACACAGACACAGGCACCGGTGACTCTCTGTCACTTTTATTAGTCTTGTTAGAACTCCCCACCATTTATTATACAACTGCTTGTTGATCTATTGCCCATCTCCCCTCACCATAATGTATGTCACTCTGTCCAAGGCAGCAGGGACTTGATCTGTTCTGGCCTCTATTGTATCCCAATCTCCTGTCCACAGAATCTAGGTTAATACACATCAAATAAATGAATGAGTTAATTACTGAGCATCACTCAGCCATCCCTCAGTACTTACTGATGGAAAATCCTGTTTGCTCAGTGTATCTGCCAAAAGAGAGAGATTTAATTTCAAGTCATGGGAGGATTAACCTAAAGAACAATAGGCAGGTGGATCTGTTGAAAGGATCATTTGCCTTCACACATCCTGCGGGATGGGGATTTATGAGCAAACGCCAGGGAACTTGGAGGACACAATGGGATGATTTCTGCTGCTACTGCTGCTGCTACTGCTAAGTTGCTTCAGTCGTGTCCGACTCTGTGCAACCCCATAGATGGCAGCCCACCAGGCTCCCCCGTCCCTGGGATTCTCCAGGCAAGAACACTGGAGTGGGTTGCCATTTCCTTCTCCAATGCGTGAAAGTGAAAAGTGAAAGTGAAGTCACTCAGTCGTGTCCGACTCCTAGCGCCCCCTATGGACTGCAGCCTACCAGGCTCCTCTGTCCATAGGATTTGCCAGGCAAGAGTACTGGAGTGGGTTGCCATTGCCTTCTCCGGGGGATGATTTCTAATGCCCTCTAAATGGTGACTCAAGTGAAATATTTCTGTAACCTACATTGCGACCTGTTTATTAGCTTTTGTGCAAGTATTATTTCTTGTTTTTAACAGCATATATTAGCAACTTTAAAATAATCAGTCTATTCTGAAACTGTCACTACATTGCTAATCAGCTATACTCCAATATAAAATAAAAAGTTAAGTAATAATAATCAGTCTATTCTGGTACAAGAAAAAAAAAAACCTGGACTAGGAGCTGAGAGGCTTGAATGCTGGTTCTATCTCTGCCACTAGTTTTTATGTGACTCCATGGAGTTACTCTCCCTTTCACCGCTTCATTTTCCCAATCTATGTAACTACTATATTGGGTTGAATCATCTCCACAATCTACCAGCTCTAAAACCCCACCACATTTCCACAGTATTAACTCTCCTGGTAGGTTCTAGTTTCTTCTTTCCACCTTTTCCTGATCCAGAAGATTCCTACTCTTCACCTGAAAATTTGTTATGTATACCCATGAGGTCATTCTGTCTTTTTTGAATAGTAGACAGTTAGAAAACAGTAGATTGTAGATTGGTTAAAAAAAAAAAGAAGAAGCAGCAGAAATGGTGGTAACTGAAGTATGTTTATTTCATGAGAAAAGAAAGAAGAGGGATAAACATATTGACTTACATCTAAGAATTGGGAGAGAAGATCAAGTTCAATGAGCCAGCTTTACTTGTTACTGTCCATTTTTGAGAGGCATTTCTTTACACACCTTTGCACAAAAAAATTACAGAAAATTACACATTTAATCTTACCTCTGGCAAATTATAATCCCAGATGGTTAGATGTGGAAAGACCCAGGAAAAAAACGTAAAGGAGATCTTGCCCACCTGACTTGGTATCCTTGGGCAAATGCCCAGAGATGGCATAAGTGAGAACACAGAGAAGCCTGTCCGGATTCTGTCTGCCACTCACTTTCTAGGTGACCTTGGGTAAAGTACCCCCTATACCTCATTTCCCTGAAGAATATAGTTAATAGAATTGAAGTGAGAATTAAATAAAAGGTTCAAGGAGGTAAAGTAACTTGCCTTCAAGGTCACAGAACTAATCCTTGAACCCCAAAGCTCTAGTAGGAAGTGGGTATAAAAAAAATCAAAAAGAGACTCATAATTTTAGAGTATCTGTTGATTAGCTGATTTAAAGTAAAAATGCCTATACAATTCCTGCAGAAGTAATTTCACCATTCCTAGACATATACTCACTCACACACTTGGTGTCCATTGCAGCAAAATACGCCAGAAATGCCTCAGCAGGTAGTATTTGCTGGATGGAATTGTATGATTCCATCTAAGTAGCATAATTGGATACTCAGTGCCTCTCTCCTGGGATGGCAGAATGATCACTTCTCATTGATCTCCTTTTAGATCTGACCTTGGTATTCCTTCTTGTCTCCCCCTAAATATATCAAAGCACCCATGATTTAAGTGTTTTCTCCTTCAATTGAGTTTCACTGCTCTCATGCTGAGGTTTGTGTTCAGAAGCAAGCCTGTGATCTTCTAGTCACCAGCCTTTTAATCTGCCTCTTTTTTGCCCCTTTTCATGTTTGAGTTTTCTTAGCTCAGAGAGCCAACTGACTGCTAACCATTGTCAGAGTTGTGAAAGTGCATCTGTGCTGTGTCCTGACAGCCCTGTGCTAAATGTTCCCATCTGGGGGAGGGGCAGGAAAGGGGCTTAGCAAAGGGCAAAAGTCAGGTAAGAAAATACTGTTGCTGAATTTCATTAAATCATCACACTATGAGAGCAAGGTAGATGATATTACCACTGTTTTACAGATGAGGAAACTGAGGCTTAGAAAAGGCAGGTGTCTTTCTTGGGTACACAGCTAATGAATGGCATGTTTGGGATTCAGATCCAAGCTCTTTCTGATAGGCCAGGCTTTGCTATTGTTGAGAATGAATGGAGATTGTGTAAGAGCGACCCCAAATACCTGGATATGGTCTACAAGCCTATAACAATTAACTTTCTACCCAAGTGCAACCCTCTTTGAGGTCATTCAGGTTATACTTAAACTAGTCATACTGGCTCCAGCACGTGCCTTGAGCCTGGGCTGTGTCAGGCCCTTCCCAGACGCTGTTTCTTTACTTATTACTTTCCATCCATACAATCATGGTAACCTTCAAGTGATGTTTCTCAGAATGAAAACTGTACTAGACCAACTGTATTAGAATACTTGACCAACTCTCTATTAGATCTCTGACCAACTGTATCAGAATCACCCCAAGGAGCCTGGTAAAATACAGATTCCATGACTTAACCTCAAGGGAAGAAGCAGTGGAATTTTCACTAATAACAGATTCACTGGTGATGTTTGCCAGTCACAGCTGGAGGACAGTTGTTCTTAAAAGGTAATAAGTTCTCTTAATTAATGCAACACTGAAAATCACCACCTTTTTTGAAGACTTTCTAAGGTACGCATTTTGTATTTGAAGAGCAGTTATGGATTCTTCTAGTGAACAGGGAATGAGTTTAGGAAAAAGAAAAGGAGGAAGCTGGAACTCAGTGCAGGCTGAGTCGAGTGAATATTTCTGGGCAGCCAGAGGAATTTGAGGGAATTTATTTTTAGGACTGATTGTAGGTCACAACTATAAAAATCAAGTTCTGGTATAAATAGTTGGGAAAGTGGCCTCCATTCTGGACTTTTGTAATAATCTATGATATAGCAAGTAGCCTCTTCCATGTTTAAGTAAAATGTTTATAATAAGTTTTATCAGATAAGACACAAAATTATAGAAACAGATTTGTTCCCTCAATATCCTTTTTTAAGTTAAAAAAAGTTTTCATAGAGGTGTAATAGCTGGTGGCTCAGCGGTAAAGAATCCACCTGGCCCTGCCAATGCAGGAGAGCCGCGTTTGATCCCTGGGTCGGGAAGATCCTCTGGAGAAAGAAATGGCAATCCACTCCAGTATTCTTGCCTGGAAAATCCCATGAACAGAAGAGACTAGCTGGGCTACAGTCCATTGGGTTGCAAAAGAGTCAGACATTACTTAGCAACTAAATAGCAACAATATTAATATTACATGTACAATGTTATATGTTTCAGGCGTACAATGTAGTGAGACTCAATTTTTAAAGACTACACTCCATTCATAGTTATTGTAAATTACTGGCTGTATCCCTTGTGCTGTACAGTATACCCTTGTAGCTTCCTTCCATTATACATAGTAGCTTGTGCCTTTGAATCCCCTGCCCCTGTTTTGCCCCTCCCTCCTCCCTCTCCCCACTAGTTTTTCCTCTGTATCTCAGTATCCTTTAATGAATATCAGTTCTGTGCTAAGTGCAATGGGTTTCCCCAAAATAAATCGATACATACACTAGTGAATTCTACCAAATATTCAAGAAGAATTAATACCAATCCTCCACAAACTCATCCAAAAAATAGCAGAGGAAGGAGCACTTCACAACTCATTCTATAAAGCCAGTGTTCCCTGATACCAACATCAGGTTAAAGGCATGAGACTCACTGAGCAAGGTGGGAGGTGTGAGCCCGAGTCACCTGCTCGTCCTCTGACTCTGGCAAGCAGATTTCAGGGAGCAGGTGAGACAGAGACGTCAGTTGCAATGAAGACAGTGGCGGCGACTGTGCTGCTGGTTATCATCACAGCAGAGTGTGCACATATGTACACAGACACAGACTGGAATCCAGCCATATGTTTCTGTCAAGCATCTTTCCAAGCTGGATCCTGGTCTTTCCCTTTCTCTAGAAAGCTCCTTTCTGTGGATAATTATAATGTATTAACAGAAGATATTAAAATGTTTATCTTATGAGCAAGAATCAGAATTCTTGCTCCTATGTCAGCCAGACTTACTCTCCCTGACATCTCTTCTCCCCGCTTAGCCGTCACCCCCCTCCTACCCGCTCCTGCCCTGTAATTAGAGCTTGCTCTAGAGAACACCAGCACACCCCTGCCAGTAAGAACTAAGCCTTATTTCCCAACTTGACTTCAGATCCAGATCCAGCCTCTTTCGTTGTTTCATTTAGTTATGGCTCCTGCCGTTTGTGGTAGTCCTGACTGTTAGTCAAGCAACGGCATCTTCAGAATGAACTGTTTCCTTTCCAATCCCTTTGGCTCCCTTTGAGTCACTTGGTATTTAGACCAACACCTTTTTACAATTTTTTAAATTTTTGTATTGGGATATAGCTGATTGACAAGGTTGTGATAGTTTCAGGTGAACAGAGAAGGGACTTAGCCATACACATACATGTATCCACTCTCCTCCAAACTCCCCTCCCATCCAGGCTGCCACATAACAATGAGTAGAGTTCCATGTGCTATACAGCATGGACCAAAGCCTTTTATCCTTTGTACTGAAGTCCTTATTGAGTGAGAGTGAAATTAATGGAGAATAAATGTACTGGTGATTGAGAATGTCAAAGAAGCACCCATCCCAATTTTCCTTGGCTCAGTTTGACCTGACAGCATCTAGATACAGGAGAAAGATCCGGTGTGGAGTCCCTGTGAGTCTGAGTCACTCTGCCAGCTCTGTGACTTTATAGACTTTTCTTTTCTGAGTCTCATGTTCTAATGTGTGAAATAGGAAATAGTAACTTCTATCTTGTAGGATTGGTTTGAGATTAAATTAGATCAAGTATGTGAATCAACTATGAAAGCTTCCAGCACACAGTAGGTTTTCACTAATAGTAACTTGTAAGATAGGACAGAATAGTAAGATGATTTTATTTTTGCCTCCACTATCCCTTGAAATTTATTCTGTGGGATAAGTTTTTTCCCCACCCTGCCACGAGATTTTGGGCAAGTCCCATCACTTGTACAGCAGATTTCAGTGAATGAAAAGCCCTCCAGTCAATAAGAAGTCCAGTTCCACATTGTAGTCAAATGTCATCTATTTCAAGTTAAGACTTTTCCCCTCCTGCGGCTCTGCCTGCTGCAGAACGAAAGTCTGTGTTGGGGCTTGTACCCCCACTCTGCCCTGCCTGTCCTCCTCCCCTCCTGCAGCATTTACCCTGCTGGGGGGCTGGTATTCAGGGAGTAAGAGCCAAGAGAGGGAACCAGGAGGGTGCTAGTCTGGACTGGCACGGTCGTGGTGATCGGTGCTCTCTGGACCGGCAGGTGTGGGGGGTGGACTCTCTTGTGGACACTGTGTGGGGTTCCCTTGAGGTCCCCACTTATCACGACAGATCTCAGCCTTGAAGTCGCTTGATAAATTACCTCCAGCAACTCCTCTTATTGCCATCCAAGGTCACAGTACTTAACACCCTCAGCTCCTGTTTCCTCATCTGTGAAATGAGAATGATAATAATAGTGCTATCTTCGTAAGTCCCCCATGAGGCTTAAAGGAGAGCATGCACACAATGGACTTCCAACAGTCCCTGGCACCGAGAAGTTTCTCTGTAATGTGAGCCACCTTCACCGCGATCACCCTCATCGTGATTAATCTCTAAGCCAATCAGTCTCCAAGTGGGAAGATCACTCGTTTTCATTTTCCTTTTGTTGCCAACCCTCCCTCCTCTTACTGCTTGGCCAGAGCAGGTGCGCACACACAGTGATGCATATGAATACACAGGGGACATACGGGCAGGGCTGCTTGCAGAGAGTAGTGGCTATTTGGGGGTGTCTCAGTCCCTGACGCCCTTTGATATTGGCTCTCATGCAACAGCACCCTAGGTGCCCTCTCCCCCACCACCCCTAATTCATGTGTCTCTTACACTGTCCCAGTGGTGGCCCATGTGGAGCCATCCGCTGCTGGATTATCAACCATCTTTCTCCCAGAGTCCCTGGGACTCTGCTAATGGCCCCAGAGTTTCCTGAAGCAGAAAGACATTCTTATCCCATTGTTAGGAAATCACACGCAGGAGCCTCTGTGTTAAATGATTATAAGTGTGAAGATGGTCTTAGAATCTCATGCAGTGATGCTCTTCATACTTTTCCTTCTGCTTTTAGTTGTTTCTTTTTAGGTTCTGCATAGTCTGGTTTCAATCCAAAAAAAGAAAAGAAAAAATTAATGCGTCTCTCCAATCACCTGTCACAGTGGGACTGTCCATCACCCTCTAAGAACAGTTAGAGCCCTGCTCTGGTCTCCCCTGTGTTTGTCGATTACAGCACCTCCCACACCACAGGTCTCAAGGCTGCTTATCTTTCTCCTCTGCCTCAGAGATGGGGAGTGCCTTAGCCTCTCTCCCCGATGCCTGGCCCCCAGGCTCTCTGAGGCCTTAGACAGTCACTTCACTCTTCTGAGCTTCCTGTCCTCACCCTTAAAATGAAAAGGATCATGTCCATCTGGAAAGGTAGTGCTGAGGATTAAATGATTAAATGAGTGCGAAGCACCTGCCACAGCACAGGCCCTCAATGGAGGAAAACCATCTTATAACTGCTGAAGGTACCCACTGCAGAAGTCAATGATTTGTTAGCAGAGCTGACACTGTTTGTGATTCTATCATCATTTACTAAAACATACATGAATGTTCAGTCTTCAGTCCATCTCCCCCATCTCTAATTGTCCCCAAGTCACCCAACCAAAGTACGTCCCAGCCACATCATCACATCACTCCCCTGCTCCGAAGTCTTGAGTGTCTTCTGCCGCCTCTCATTTGTTGCTCTGCTGCCCCTTATATAAGCCTCTGAGAGTCTCAGAGTGGCTGTCCAGGTCTGCTCCTCTGTGATTCTCCTGCAGTCATGTTCACTTGACAAGCCTTTTCTGAATGTCTTCTCTGTGCCTGGCCCTGGACTTGCTCTGGGAACACAGCCCCTTCCCTCAAGAACCTCCAATGAGAGAAAGATGCCAGCTTGTTAGGAGACAAAGACAGCAGAGAGGATGTGCTATGGGGCTGAAGTGGGGATTTACGTGAGAGTGGGACTTCCCAGGTAACACTAGTGGTGAAGAACCTGCCTGCCAATGCAGAAGATGTAAGAGATGCAGGTTCGATCCCCGGGTCGGGAAGATCCCCTGGAGGAGGGCATGGCAACCCACTCCAGTATTCCTGTCTGGAGAATCCCGTGGACAGAGGAACTGATGGGCTACAGTCCATGGGGTTACAAAGAGTTGGATATGCCTTGGCATGCACATAGCACATGTTTTTGTGAAACACGTGGCTCGTTGTTGGCCCGACACATTCCTTCTCTTCTCTCCCCCTCAGTCACCCCTCTGATGACCTGCCCAGTGTGTTAGATAAAGAAGGCAGGTCACTGACCTGAAAGAAGTTACCTATGAAATATTAATTGCTTCCCCCAAAGACCAGGTGTTCTGAAGGACTTTGTTTGCCCAGCTGAAAGCTCATGACCTTCTCAGCTAGAACCTGCCATTCCAGGCTACTTCGGGGGATGTTTCTGAGATGGCTCCAAGTACGGGCTGTGTTCCTGAGTTTATGGATGGGATCTTCTTCCTCTCAACAGCCCTGGAGAGCTCAAAGAGGGAAAGAAATTTCCATGCTGCTTCCAGAAATGTCAGTGCCTCCCTTTCTCTATAAATCCCCATTCACCTTCTGAATCCCCTCAGATTCCTTGGGGTGGGAGGCCTCCAACTCTGGAGCACTTGTCCTCCTCAGGCCCTGCCATTCGCCCGTGCTTTCCAGTATTGGTGGGGCTCCTGCACCAAGGGACAGAAAGTTCCTGTAAGTCAAGTTCGTACTTCATGCTACTCGTTGATGCTGCACAGGTGCCTATTGAACAAAAGAGCTAGCAGATGTTCAGAGGCGTGAAACAGGACTTGAAATATTGTTTGGGTGCCTGCTATGTGTGATGTGCTGGGTTCAATCCTGTTTGCTCAATCGAGATGCGGCGGGGGGTCAGGCAGGATCTAGTCACAGCCCAACATTTGCCCGTGTCAGAAACACAGACCTTTTCCTAACAGCCCCTGTGTTATACAGACTCGTGTCTAACCTCTGTAGGGGCCTGTGTTTGAATTGTATCTGGACATAGCAGTTTTTCCAGCCAAGAAAAGGGGAAGAATAATATATCCCAGGTAAGGACAGGCATGTACAACACACAAAGTAATGGGAGTGTTTCAGGTTTCACAGGACAGCCTATGCGGTTGAAACGTGGAATTGCACAGACCTGGGCTCAGATCTGGCCCTGACTGGCAGACGCAGCCCAGGTAAGTTCTTGCCCCAGTCTTGGACTCGGGGGACCTCCAGCCATAAGGGCTACACAGAAGGTTGAAGAGTGAACAAGTAAATTCCTCCCACCCTGAAACAGAGAGGAAGCAAGACAGATGCAGTGCAGCCCTAGCTTTTCTCTGGCCCCCTAGCAAGCGGCCTGTAAAGGCGTCGGCCACATCAAATCATTGTTACACTGGCCTCTGACCCAGGCAAGTGACAAACAAGACCGCACTCTACACGGTAGCTTCGGGAAGAGATTCTGGACCCCAGTTTTGAAGAAGCCCCTCCAGACTGTGTGGCCTGAACATGGGCTCATGTTCTCTCAGCCTCTGATGCCTCTGAGGATGGCCTCTTGCTTCCTCAGGCTTGCAGGTTGCTGAAAGACTTCCTGGAAGTAAACTTACAACATAAAGAGAAAGAATGGTATTGAAGCCATACAAGGTTAGTCTGCCTGGGTAAATGAAGTCTTTTATTCACTCACCAGACCACCCACCCGTTTCCTGCCAGGCTGCCCTCTCCTTGCTGCATCTCAGGGCTCCTCTGACCTCAGATGAGTGGAGCGTGGGCAGTCGAAGGCAGAATTTAAGCAGCATCATTTCCAATGAATCATTAGCAGCAAGAAACAAACTGGCATTAAATGCATGAAAAATGGCATCATGGGGATCATCTGTTTAATACTGTTATACTCAATATTATTTAATAATTTCTGGAGCGACGCTCCACTGTCAGACTGAGAATGTATTCCTATTTCCAAACATAGCAATGATCTGCAGCCTTCACACATGATGATAACCAAGTGTGTTATGATACATGAAAAAAAAAAAAAACTTTTTTGTCCAGTTATTTCTTTAAGGCAAGCTCCTAGAAATGGAATTGTGAGATCAAAGGATAGCAATTTTAAAGCTTCATTCACTTCATTCACTAAATTCACAAATTCAGCAAATATGCAGTGATCACGTGTGATGTTCTAGACCCTCTGCTGGGCCCTGGGATTACAGAGAAGCCCTGTTGTGCTGGACCAGGCTACAGTTTCCCCACATCCTTGCCAATAGTGGGTACTGTGATGCTCTGTCTGTTTTGGCAGTCTATGTAAAAATAGTAATATATTCCCAATGGCTTAAGATTTAAAGGAAATAAATACATAAATGCACAAAGGAAAAGGTATAAATATTTATATGATTTTGACATAGAGGACTTTTAAAGCATAACCTCAAGAGTGAAAGGGTAAAGGAAAAAATTTATAGATTAGGCCATGTGCAAATTTAAAGCTTATATATGGATGTAACCACAAGCGAGGAAGCCACACTGACTCTTGTCCTTTCTCAGGCCTTATGTACACAGCTTTCCAGTGATGCTCAGGAGACTGCTGTAGAACACTGGGGTCTCTCATCATGGACTCATCCAAACACCCTGAGGCCCCAAGCAGCAGGGCTGTAGTCCCAACAGAAGGCCATGGCAGGCCACTGGGATTTGCATAGACATAGATAGAGCCATAGAGATGTAGGCAAAAGACAAACTGGGAAACACAGTGGCAGAGATATATTATGCCATATTTTTATCTCTAACTCTTACAGAGATTCTTACCAATTAATGGGAAAAAGAAAAATAGACAACTACGTGTTACTTTTACAATCAAAAAAGTAAAGACAAGGGACTTCCCTGGCTGTCCAATGGTTAAGACGCCATGCTTCCACTGTAGGGTCACCTGTGCAACCCCCGATCAGGGAACTAAGATCCCACATGCTGTGCAACCAAAACAAAAACAAAAAAAGCAAAGACAAGAGTACCTGCCTACTTGTTCAGCAACACTGATTGAGTGCATGATGAAATGTTCCAGCCTCCAAACTAAGCACCTGGGTCACAGAGAGGGCTTAGAAGTCCCCATTGTCCTCCCAGGCCTCCCAGATGGTCTTGGAAACAACCAAGAGCATGCTGTGAGCAATCAGACACAGAAGCTGGTACAGAGAAGTCCCAGAGCACCAAAGGAGGCAGGAATCAGTTCTGCAAGATGAGGGGGGATTTGAGGAAAGAGGATGATCCAACTGGATGTTTTAACAGCTTTACTGAAGTATGGTTTACATGACAAATAATTTACCCCTTTTAAGAGTCTGGTTTGATGAGATTTAATGAGTTTGATGAGATTTAATGAGTTTATGCATTAGGGCAAGCAAACAGTGCTAGAATATCACCAGCCCTCCTGCTAGCCAACCGTTGATCATTCTGTTCCTACAGTTTGTCTTTTCTAGGAATTTTATATAAACAAAATCAAACAATGCATTGTATCTCCTGTCTGGCCATTTCATTTAGCATGATATTTTTTGAGATTTCATTCATATTGGTTCATTCCTTATTGTTGCTGAGTATTATTCCCTGGTGTGGGTTTACCATTTTCTTTATTCATTTATTAGTTGTTAAATATTTATGTGGGTTGTTTCCAGCTTTTTTGGCTACCATGAATAACACTGTTATTAACACTTCTGTATCTGTTGTTTGCAGTGTATTTCTCTTTGGTACTTAGAAATAGAATTGCTAGGTCATATGGTGTGTGGCTTCCCTGGTGGCTCAGCGGTTAAGAATCTGCTTGCAAGGCAGGAGCCACAAGAGATACAGGTTTGATCCCTGGGTCAGGAGGATAACATGGAGGAGGCTATGGCAACCCACTCCAGTATTCTTGCCTGGGAAATCCCATGGACAGAGGAGCCTGGCAGGCTACATCCCCTAGGGTTGCAAAGAGTTGGACACGACTAAAGTGAATGAGCACAATGGTGTGTGGCTAACTTAAAAACAATTTTTTTTTTCAAAATAGCTGTACCGTTTTACATTCCCATCAGCAACGGAGGAGCCTGGTGGGCTACAGTCCATGGGGTCGCAAAGAGTCAGACATGACTGAGCAACTTCACTTCACTTCAGCAGTGTATGCAAGATCCAGTTGCTCCTCATTCTTGCCAAAATTTAATGTTGTCAGTGATCTTTATTTTAGCCATTCTAGTGAGTGTGCAGTGGTATTTCACTGTGGCTTTAATTTGTATTTCCCTACAAATTGTGGTGTTGAACAAATTTTCATGTACTTATTTGCCATTTGTATGTCTTCTTTAGTAAAGTGTCTATCAGTAGGTTTCCCATTTTAAAATTGGGTTGTCTGTCCTTTTACTATAAGAGATCTGTATATATTCTAGATACAGATTGTTTTTTTAACCAGATACGTGTTTTGCATTATTTTTCTCTCAGACTCTGATTTGTCTTTTCCTTGCCTTAATAGTGTCTTTTGAAGAGTAAAAATGTTTAATTTTGATGAACTGAATTTATCTTTTTATATTTTATTGTTTTTTGGCTTTTGTGTCATATCTAAGAAATCTTGGTCTACTCCAAAGTCATAAGATTTTCTTCCATGTTTTCTTTATGGAGTTGTATCATTTTAGAGTTTACCTTTAGTTTAGGTCTATGGCATCCTAGAAACTGACCTAGAATTTCATCTGGCTCCATTCTAATTAATTTTTGTATGTAGTATAAGGCAATGATTGAGGTTAATTTTCTTTCCATATGGACACCCAGTTTTCCTGGAACCATTTATTAAAAAGACTATCCTCTCCTCCATTGATTTGTCTTGGCACCTTTGTCGAAAACAAATTTGTGAATAGTAGTATGATGATAAATATTTAGCAACTAACTTCCTGGGGAAAAGAAAGGGCTTAATTTGTAGTATTGGCCAATTTCCTAGTATGAATACATTCACATAGCTAATTTCAAGCTACCAAAAATTTAACAATCAGCTCACCAAATTTCTGAAAATTTGACAGTGAGCTCTGTGAGTTAAGATAGGTCAACTTCAACACACTAATGTATACAAAGATCAGTTTCTGAACTTTCTATTTTGTTTGTGGATCTATGTCTCCATCTTTGTGCCAGAAGCACACTTGATTACTGTAGCTTCATAAAAAGTTTTAAAATAAGGAAATAGCAATACTCACTTTGTTTCTCTTTCTCAAAAAAATTGTATAAATTCGAGGTCTCCAGTATTTCTATATCGATTTTAAAATCAGATCATTTTCCACAAAAAGTCTTGCTGGGATCTTAGTAAGATTTGCTTTGAATTTACAGATCAATTTCTAGAATGCCATCTTAGCAATATTGAATCTTCCAATTTAAGAACATTGTGTAGGTCTTCATTTGTGTAGGTCTTCAATTTCTCTCAGCAATGTTAGGTAGTGTTCAGTGTTCAGGCATTGCACTTCTTTTGTTGAATTTGTTCCAGAGTATTTTATTCTTTCTGATGCTGTTGTGAATGGATTTTTAATTTTTCATTTTCTTACTGTCTGTGACTAAGTCTGTAGGAAGATAGTTAATTTTTGTATATTGAGTGTGTATTCAGTAACCCTGCTAAACTCATTCATTTGTTCTAGAACTTTTTGTGGTTTCCTGAGGATTTTCTAAATGCCAGTTAATGTTATATGCAAATAGTGATAATATTACTTCTTTTCTAATCTGTATGCGTTTAATTTCTTTATCTTTTTTTATTATACTGGCTATTGACTCCACTGTAATGTTGAATAAAAATAATGACAGTGGGCAACCTTATCTTACTCTAGATCTTAGGGGGAAAGCATTAAGTCTTTCACCATTGAGTATGACGGTAGTTGTAGTGTTTCTGTAGATGTCCTTTATTAGGCTGAGGAAATTTCCTTCTATTCCTAGTTTACAGAGTTTTTTAATCATGAAAAGGTGTTAGATTTTGTCTAGTGTTTTCTCTGTATCTATTAAAAATGATCATATGATTTCTGTTCTTTATTCTATGAAAATGACGTATTACATAATTTATTTTTTTGTATGTTAAACTGAACTTGCATTCCTGGGATAAACCTCACTTGTTAATGCTGCTTTAACTTTTTTATATATATTGCTGGGTTTGATTTGATAATCTTTTGTTAACTGTTTTGATATCTATATTCAAGAGTAATGTTAGCCTGTAGTTTTCTTATAATGTGTTTCACTGGGTTGGTATCAGGGTAATGCCTGATTTTACCCATCTTAAAATGAGTTGGGAAGTGTTCTCTCTTCCTCTATTTTTAAAAAAGATTGTTAGGATGGATATTTATTTTTTCCTTAATGTTTGATAGAATTCAACAATGTGAATTTTAATTCTAATGTTTGATAGAAAAATCACCAGGCATTTGGATTTTCTTTGTGAGAAGATTTAAAATTACCAATTCAGTTTCTTTACTTGAAATACATTTATTTAGATTTTCTATTTCTTTTTGAGTCAGTTTTTGTGATTTTCATCTTTCTCAGAACTTGTCCATTCCATCTATATTGTCAAGTTTATTGAAATAAAGTTGTTCTTAGTATTTCCTTATAATAGAGCTACACTTTAAAGAGTAAATTTGCATAGATCTCAAAAAGTTATAAAATGATATCTTCAGCATCAGCTTTATTTTTTAAAAAAGATTTACAAATCCCTCCTATACAGAGAACAAGGAATAAGGAAACATATTTATCAAGCATTTCAGTAGGTATATCATACAAGGTGTATCAACCACTTTTTATAGATCATCTCATGGGAGTGTTCCCCCAGAATTCTAGGTTTACCCAGAAGGAGGCAGCACTCTTTCCCCACTTTTGGGACAACTCTAAGGGTTCCCATTTCCTATCCTAGGAACCATCTTTCTGCTAGTAATAGACACGGGTCCTTGGGGACACAGCCATCCAGAAGACAGCAGCCTCAACCAGACAACTGTGATCTTGCAGCACAACTACCCCTGCATTTCTGCCACCAATAAATCAAGATAATAATGCAAACATGGGAGTAAGGGATCGAGGAGGGAGTTACCTGTAATTTTCTCACAGTCTCTCATCTAGCTCTTCTTCTTTTTTGCGTGAGGCGTATTTGTGTGTATGCTTACCTTCACCACCAAGCTTTCTCACTCTGCCAACTGTAAGTTTCTTATTTTGCACCCTTTTTCTTCCCTACAGTTCCTAGCATAGATACTGCAATCTGAATTTGTATAGAAACAAATGTTTGACTCCTAGTTCGAGCAGTTTTCACTTTTATCTATCTGTATTCTAAATTATGGGCTTTCCTGGTAGTTCAGTGGTAAAGAATCCACCTACCAATGAAGGAGACGCAGGTTTGATCCCTGGGTTGGGAAGATCCCCTGAAGAAGGAAATGGCAACCCATTCTAGTATTCTTGCCTGGGAAATTCTGTGGGGAGAGAAGACTGGTGGTCTACAGTCCATGGGATCGCAAAAGAGTCAGACAGGACTTAGAGACTGAACAACAACTCGTGATTATATACAGTTCATGCACGTGTCTTTATGTGAGGCACTGTTTCCCAGGTGCACAGGGGCCTGTGAGCCCCGCTCAGCCCATGACAGACCGAGATGGCAGTGACCTGCAGAATGAGCCATTTACCTATCGAGGGGACCCACGTCCCAACACTTGTTTTTGCCAACTGATGTCCATGCCAGATATTTCCATGTAAGAGAAAGGAGGATTCTTTTCCTTTCATTCTCTGTTCACATTAGATTAGCTTCCAACTTTACATACTGACAATTTATTTTTTGCCCAGTGTGTGCTTTCCTTGTTTTAGAAAGCCATCGTACACAGTGTTGCGCATGCATACCAGATCTTAATGGGTAAGAAGAGCAATCTTAAATGATTAGAATGTTGGCGTTCTCCATAAGAGTCCCTTTTCTTCCTTTCACACAAAAGAAACTGAAAGATGCATGAAGCACATATACCTGCATAGATCATGACACCCCTCTCTTGACCCAGACATCTCTGGCTGGAAGAAGCGACCATCCACTCCCCTCTGGAAGAAGAGAACTTCTAAGCCTCCTGCCACCCTCTAGGCTCAGGTATATTCATTTCTTTTTCATCTACAAATCCTGCATCCTTTATCCAACTCCTGACAATAGCTTGGCAACCAACATCACTCACTGACTGCCTCTGTCAGAGTTCAAGAAGGAGCCCGCTTCCCTTCTAGAACACTTTAATATAACAAGTGTAGACGTGATTTTTGAACGAAGACAGTGTTTCCATGACAACACAAATCACTGATGTGCATCCACGGGAAGATTTCAAACCATTAAGATTGTAAAGTGCGGTTTTCTTTCCTCATAAAGCAGTTGAGGAATGTTGTTGAGAATTCCGTTGTCAAGAGAATGGAGAAAGAATTCTCTTTCCCAAGGACTTAGGACACATAATAAATAAATCTGAGCTTATGGGCAGAGAAGTAGAATTTATATTTGATTGTAGTTGGGAATAATCTATTATTCTGCCTTCACTTCTGCTAAGAAGTGGTTTATACCAATTAACGCATGTATATATTCTTCACAGCTGTAAAACTGTCCTTCTATAATTCTCTTCCATTGTTTCTTGTAAACATCAGGCTTTTCCACATGAGAAACGAAGGTCTAGCCTCTATTCTCTTCTTGTACAATGTCTCTGCAAGGCCAAATCCTCCCTGCATTCCCCAGACGCCTTCCCTCCCCCTTCCTCTTTTGGGACCTGGCTTCATCAATCACCCAGCTCCCGCCTGTCTTCCGTCTCTCCCTCTGTAATTGCTCTTTCAATATCTCCGCTTGAATCACTGCAGGAAAATGTGCTTAAGTGGAACAGGGCCTTAAGAAGTGAACATCTGCTTATAGTGGACCCTCCGTATTGGAAATTCAATTAATCAGGCATTCGTTGAATGCCACTTTGTTTGAGTTTAACATGAAATGCATTCAGAATGAATCATTTAAAATGAAACGAAATCGCCACTGGGAGCTTCTGTCCACATTTTGTGCATTTCGGGCACTGGACTGCTGGCTGCAGTGGTCAGAAGAAAACAATAGCCTTGACGGATGTTTGATGTCTGTGTAATTGTTAGACCTCCCCAGTGACTGCAAGGTCAGTGAGGCAGAAGCAGCATCTGGCTTTCACACTGTGTTTCCAGCTCCGTGACTGGAAGGGAGAAGACGTGCCATCATTTTTCTTGAACACGTGACTCTGTAATGAAAACCAAATACATTAGTATATAATTATCCACCATAGATTTGGTAATTCTGACATTCAGGCCTTCTACAACTAATGCGTTCTCATTTAAACCCTCATCAATCCTGTGAAACAGGCTCTGTCCAAGAGTTTCCAGATGAGCTCACTGAGCTGCAGAGCAGATGAGGGGCTGATGGAGAGTGCTGAGATGGCACCCCAGTTTACTTCATTCTAGAGCCTGTGCTCTTGCCACGGAACCACCCTCTCTGTTCTTCTCTGGTCGCTATGCTTGTTCCCGCCTCCCTGACCTCCCTACCTGTGCTTCCCTGAGCCCTGCATGTGCTGTGTGCACTGAGGCATCGTTTTCTCCCGTGAGTGCCTGAGTTTCTTTGTTTCTGCTTGTGACCATGCTCTGAGGCACGTTATTTCTTAACCAACTTCGCTGCATCGGAGGCTTTCCTACCTCTAGTGAAGGCTGCAAAATGTTCTCCTTCAGGTTCTTACAACCCAAGCAATGCGGGAACCCTGGGTTCGATCCCTGGGTTGGGAATATCCCCTGGAGAAGGGACTGGCAACCCACTCCAGTATTCTTGCCTGGAGAATTCCATGGACAGAGGAGTCTACAGTCCATAGGGTCGCCAAGAGTTGGACATAAGTGAACGACTGATGCTAACACTAAGGCAAGAGTGTTGAGGAATTTGTGGACATACTGTGGGAAGTGGTATAGAGGCCATGAGATGCTTGTGTAGCAACTTTATCTCCCCTCCCCAGCAGGGGCAACCCAGGGACTTCGTGTTCAGCTTTTCACAGGGGTGAGGTGGAGGCGGCATTCTGAATCCCTTTCCAGGGCACACTGAGGGTTACACACAGAGGGAGATACAGTCCTGACATTCAGCGGAGGCACAATCTGGGAGGGAAGGAAGATGTCTCCACAGGGAGCCTAGGACAAGCTGGAGCACAGTCAGCGCTACCAAGAGGTGAAGGTCAGAGGAGGCAGGCTGGATTCGGCAATGAAACTGGGAACTCCCTAGAGGGGAGCACACTGGAGTCTGGCACGGAAGGTCATGCAAAGCTTCAGCGACTGGAGATGTGGAGGGAATGGTGTGCCAGGAAGGGGAACAGCATGGCAGGAGAACACAGTCTGTGTCTGGGGATATGGGGCCATGGTGTCCTCCCAGGCAGTGATGGTCCCCTTGGCACAGGGTCCCTATGAGGACTGCATAGGACAGTGCAGTCTAAGGGCATTACAAGGTGCCTGGCATGCAGAAGACGCTCACTCACTGATGGAACAGATGAAGATAAAGGAAGCTGGAAGGGTCACCTCAGGCCACATCATCAGATCAGATCGGATCAGATCAGTCGCTCAGTCGTGTCCAACTCTTTGCGACCCCATGAATCACAGCACGCAAGCCTCCCTGTCCCTCACCTACTCCCGGAGTTCACTCAGACTCACGTCCACCAAGTCAGTGATGCCATCCAGCCATCTCATCCTCTGTCGTCCCCTTCTCCTCCTGCCCCCAATCCCTCCCAGCATCAGAGTCTTTTCCAATGAGTCAACTCTTCGCATGAGGTGGCCAAAGTACTGGAGTTTCAGCTTTAGCATCATTCCTTCCAAAGAAATCCCAGGGCAGATCTCCTTTAGAATGGACTGGTTGGATCTTCTAGCAGTCCAAGGGACTCTCAAGAGTCTTCGCCAACACCACACTTCAAAAGCATCAATTCTTGGTGCTCAGCCTTCTTCACAGTCCAACTCTCACATCCATACATGACCACAGGAAAAACCATAGCCTTGACTAGATGGACCTTTGTTGGCAAAGTAATGTCTCTGCTTTTGAATATGCTATCGAGGTTGGTCATAACTTTCCTTCCAAGGAGTAAGCGTCTTTTAATTTCATGGCTGCAATCACCATCTGCAGTGATTTTGGAGCCCCAAAATATAAAGTCTGACACTGTTTCCACTGTTTCCCCATCTATTTCCCATGAAGTGGTGGGACCGGATGCCATGATCTTCGTTTTCTGAATGTTGAGCTTTAAGCCAACTTTTCACTCTCCACTTTCACTTTCATCAAGAGGCTTTTGAGTTCCTCTTCACTTTCTGCCATAAGGGTGGTGTCATCTGCATATCTGAGGTTATTGAGATTTCTCCCGGCAATCTTGATTCCAGCTTGTGTTTCTTCCAGTCCAGCGTTTCTCATGATGTACTCTGCATAGAAGTTAAATAAACAGGGTGACAATATACAGCCTTGACAAACTCCTTTTCCTATTTGGAACCAGTCTGTTGTTCCATGTCCAGTTCTAACTGTTGCTTCCTGACCTGCATACGAATTTCTCAAGAGACAGATCAGGTGGTCTGATATTCCCATCTCTTTCAGAATTTTCCACAGTTTATTGTGATCCACACAGTCAAAGGCTTTGGCATAGTCAATAAAGCAGAAATAGATGGTTTTCCTGGAACTCTCTTGCTTTTTCTATGATCCAGCGGATGTTGGCAATTTGATCTCTGGTTCCTCTGCCTTTTCTAAAACCAGCTTGAACATCAGGAAGTCCACGGTTCACATATTGCTGAAGCCTGGCTTGGAGAATTTTGAGCATTACTTTACTAGCGTGTGAGATGAATGCAATTGTGCGGTAGTTTGAGCATTCTTTGGCATTGCCTTTCTTTGGGATTGGAATGAAAACTGACCTTTTCCAGTCCTGTGGCCACTGCTGAGTTTTCCAAATTTGCTGGCATATTGAGTGCAGCACTTTCACAGCATCATCTTTCAGGATTTGGAATAGCTCAACTGGAATTCCATCACTTCCACTAGCTTTGTTCGTAGTGATGCTTTCTAAGGCCCACTTGACTTCACATTCCAGGATGTCTGGCTCTAGGTGGGTGATCACACCATCGTGATTATCTGGGTCGTGAAGATCTTTTTTGTACAGTTCTTCTGTTCCCAAGGTCCTAAAGGACCAAGTTCCCAGCTTAGGGCCCTTCTGATTGCCACGTGTCATGATTTCTCAGGATGATATGCAGGACAACTGCATCATCCTGAGAAATCATGACACGTGGCAACCAGAAGGGCCCTCAGCTGGGAACTTGGTCCTTCAGGACCCTGGGAACAGCTAAGGTGTTTCCAGAGGGGAGCAGTGTGCCCACAGCTGAGCTGGAGTCAGGTTTACCCTGCAGCGTGTCTCATGTGGGTCAGAATGAGGAGACAGGGACCAGGATTCCGATGCTAGGTCCAGGGAGAGAGAAGAGGTGCTGAGGGCCCAGGTGAGGTGGCAGAGGGGCTGGACAGGAGAAGGTGAAGGTAGGGTGTCCGTTGACCCCTTTAAAAACTTCACCTGGTTAGCATGATCTAAAAGCCCTGCTTCAGCAGTCACTCTGGACATGACCAGGCTGGGATTTAAAAGTCCCAGGAGCAGGTCAGGAAAATCTTGTTTCCCCCTGAGACAGCATGCTCTGGGCCTGCTCTGCCATCCCTGGGTAGAGCCTGGGGACCAGCCCAGGCTTTCTCCATAGGCTTTCCTAGCACATGGAGCCATCAGCAGCATCCTTTAAGGAGTCCTTAAGCCCAGATCTGAGCACGGTAGTGGATCCACTTCTCTGTGCAGCTGACCCACCATGGAGAAACATCATAATCCCAAATCCTCTCTGCCCCTTCAGAGATTATTAGGACATCAGTCATGCACTGACCCTCCAGTAATGGGGTCCATCTGGGGGTCTGCTATGGCGGGCACAGGGCACCCTTGGCAAAGCGATTGGATCATCCTGTCCCCGTGACTTCCTTACATCCCGATACAGGAAAAGCTGTGGATGAGGAACAACTCCAGGAGGCCAGGGCAGCAGCCAGCCGATGGGGGGAGGAGGGGCGCCCTCCCAGTTTACCCAGAGTCTTGCTGCAGTGTGCACCAGATGGGCTGAAGAGCAGTGCTTTCTTGTGTTTACTGCCAGGAGCTAGTGGTGGGTTACACAGCCATCCCCAAGTGCAGGGAAGCAGACACAAGAAGGCCTTTGAGTCAGGCAGACTGCACTCCAGTAACTGCCTCACCGCATACCAGCTTCTACTGACTTGGCGTCCCTTCCCTTTGCTCTGTTCTCAGTTCCCCATACTCTGCATGGGGTAAATAACAGTGACCACTCATGGTGTTCAAAGGCTAAAGCAGGATTAGATTTTTAAAGGGCTCAGCCTTTTAATAAGTAGGTGTTGGGCAAGTGTTTGTTAAGCTTTCTTCTCCTTACCTGCCTTGAGTCTCGGCTGCTCCTGCTGCCCCCAGTCAGCCCCTTTCCCACCAGGGCAGCTTCACTCAGTGGGCTGCTGGGTGCCTCCCGTCCATCTAGGGAGGATGAAGTCTATGCAAGCTGGGTGACTTCGCATGTTCACCCTAGGAAGGGAAAAGGACTTAAGATCTGCAGTTCATGGGTTTTAGGGGAGGTGGTTTAAGCAATAATCTGCCTGCAATGCAGGAGACCCAGGTTAAATCCCTGAGTTGGGAAGATCCCCTGGAGAAGGAAATGACAACCTACTCCAGTATTCTTGCCTGGGAAATCCCACAGACAGAGGATCCTGGCAGGATACGATCCATGGGATCGCAAAGTCAAATACAAATGAGCAACTAACGCTTTAAGTAATAATAGAAGCCCTACATATAAGCAGCTTTCACAAGTCTCTGCAGTAGAACAGAACACTTGATTTTCTTTGATCCTCCAAATATTTCTTGGATGTTTTGCTGTGCTTTGCAGGGCAGCAGGGAAACACAGATAACAGAGCTCAGTACCTGGTACAAAGGGCCTCCGGCGAAGGCAGGAGCCACGCTGGTGAGGCCGTCATCATTTCAGCATGATGAACACTAGATAGAAGTCTCTGATGTTCTCTTGTCTCCAAGGAGCAAGCACTGCCCCATTTGGGTGGACAGGAAGGGCTCAGAGGAGGGCCAGGAGCTGACCAGAAAGGAACTCCACTAACAGCTGTTTCTAGTAAATGCCTGCTGCTGCTGCTGCTGCTGCTGCTAAGTCACTTCAGTCATGTCCGACTCTGTGCGACCCCATGACGGCAGCCCACCAGGCTCCCCCGTCCCTGGGATTCTCCAGGCAAGAACACTGGAGTGGGTTGCCATTTCCTTCTCCAATGCATGAAAGTGAAAAGTCAAAGTGAAGTTGCTCAGTCGTGTCTGACTCTTAGCAACCCCATGGACTGCAGCCCACCAAGCTCCTTGGTCCATGGGATTTTCCAGGCAAGAGTACTGGAGTGGGGTGCCATTGCCTTCTCTGAGTAAATGCCTACTGAATGCCAAACCCTTCAGTCTTACAAAGAATATAGGAAAGACATGGAGTATGGCTCTGAATGATGGCCCAGGGTGAGGGAAGGGCCCTGGCAGGGAGGTGGGGACTGGGGTCCTCACCCAGCCAGGCCCCTAACCTGCAGTCTGCCATAGGAAAAGTTAAAGAATATGGCTCTATAGCCATGCAAATGAGACTGGACTTGAAGGAGAGTTCTGTTCTGAATTTTCTCTTAAGCATCTTATCTCCCAAGAGAGACAAATGGAATCATAAAAGAATTAAAGCATCGTGAGACTGCTAGGTAACCACAGAGTCAAACAGTACAGTACAGGCCCCAGGAGCCAAGAACTGGGAGACTTTGGACTGAGAAATCCAGGAGGGGTTCCTGGAAGAGGAGAGCCCTGAACTGGGCCTTGAAGAATAAAACTGGGAGAGTCCACGAGGAGGGGATACTGTCGGTGGAGGAATAGGAACAGTGAGTCACCTCGCTCAGCAGTGTTCAGTGGCTCCCCAGGCCTCAAACAAGCATCCCGACGTGGCATTCCAGGCTCTGGGGCCTGCTCCCAGCTCCTGCCCACCCAGTCACCTTGCCATCCCTCCAAGAGCCCCACCCGCCTACTCCCTGAGCACATCACCTGCCCTCTGAACCTGTCCCATACACCTCACTGCTGCCCGATTCCCCCCACCCACTTCTCCATCTGCATCTTTCAGTGCCCCCTTCCCCACCTGACCCCTTAGAACAGAGCATCTTTTACCCTCTCTCCTTCTGGACTCTGTCCCATTTGCTTCATTCTGGTTTTCCTTGGGATCCCACATGGACAAACCCTGACTCACTAAACTGTAGAGACCTCTACCTTGGCTTCCTCCTCTCTGTGGGCCACGTGCCATGCCATGGCTGGAGTTTAGCAAATGCCAAACAAATGAGTGAGTGAGTGAACAAGTGGAAATCTAGTTGCACAGAAAGGGGAATTGATGTTTACAGGGAACCATGAGACTCATGGCAAGAGACACTAGATGTGACTGACCTGGGTGAGTGGCCCACAGTGCTCTGGGTGGAGCATGTGAGGGCCAGAGGAGCACAGGTATTCTCTGTCCAGTCTGTGTCATATAAAGCCTCCAGGGCATTGCAGACAGCAGGCCCGACCCTGCCCAGGCGGGGGCCTCGGCACGCTGCAGCTCCAGCACATCATCCAAGTGCAGTGGGAACGAGGTGGGCTGTGGGGCCCGACTGACCTGGGCTGAGAATCAACTCCGCTATTTGCCAGCTGTGTGGCTATGCAAGCCACTTAACCTCTCTGAGCCTTGGTGACCCTCTTTCATAAAAGGAAAAATAATACTACCTCCTTTCAAAGTCATTGTAAGGATTATAGAAAATATACAAAAACAATCTTCCAGCTTATAAGAGGTAACAAATGAATGGTACGTAATTCTTCTTTTATGACATATGATTAGTTGTTCCATGTGTCTGGGGAAGGCTTTGTGGAGGGTTCAAAGAAAGTTCTAGGTAATAAAATTTGGGTTTAAACCTAACAGCCTGTCGTAACTGTGGTGAACTTATTATGAGACTCAGTAACACATCCCACATAGAGATGATGTACCAAAGTTGTTCAAGACCGGGGTTGCCGAGCTGTCCCCTCAAGGACACGTCCCATTGATAATGCTCACAGGGAGACCTTTGCCAGCCACTGCAGAGAGAAAGCTGTGAAGGCCGGCCCAGGAGAGATGACCGAGAAACAGTGCTTAGGGACGGTGTATACCTACCTCAGCCCTCATTCTGTAGCAAGTAGGCAGAGGTGGGAGCAGAGAACCCAGGTTTCTGCCATCATATTTTGGGAGCCAGGTTCTTATTGCTTTGGCTACCGGGAGACCTGGGCCAAGTATCAGGGCTTTGGAACTGAGGGTGGAAGGAAGGAGGGAGGGCCTGACACCTCAGGCAGGTAATAGTGATCAGAGACCCAGCTACAACCCGAGCCAGAGCTGGGCTGTTGTGGAGACAGAATGGCTCAGAAGTCAGGTTGTGGTAATGGGTTGAGTCTACAGAGGCGTAGGGAAGAGGAGTGGAGAAGGAAATGGCAACCCACTCCAGTGTTCTTGCCTGCAGAATCCCAGGGACTGGGGGAGCCTGGTGGGCTGCCATCTATGGGGTCGCACAGAGTCGGACACGACTGAAGTGACTTAGCAGCAGTAGCAGCAGCAGGGAAGAGGAGAGGATCAAAAAGCTCTCTAGAAGCTAAGTAGGTGCTGCCATTAACAGAATCAGGAGGGTCTCAACCCTCCTCCTAAATCCCCTCTCTTCCAAGGTTCCCTGGCTCATGGGAACCTCATCCCCTCACCCCATCCCACAAACCCCCAAATCTCTCTCTGAGCCTGGCCTCCCCCAGCTCAGTGGAGTTCAAGTCCTGCCCATCCCCTCGGCGCTGTGTTCCAAACACCACCCCGCTTCCCAATTCAGGCCTCTGCTTTCCTCCCAGCTCACTGCACAGCCCTCTTGGCCTCCAGCCCCACCCCTCTGCTCTGTCCCCATTCACATTGCTTCCAAAGTTCTCTTCCCCAAAAGGAATCTGGCCACATGCACCTTGAACTCATTTGGCATCTCCCTGTTACAGTCCAGACCATCCCCTCGGCCAGACTGGCAGGAACTTCATGACCTACCCAGCCTCTCATGTCCCCCCCAGGTTTCAGCTCTGTCACCCCACCTTCCCACGCATCCTCCTGGGGGGCTGCGCCTCTTTGTGTGCTCCTCATTCTACCTGGAACCCACCCCTTCTCTCGGTCAGCTCTCTGCCAACCTCTGTGATTCCCTCCAGAACCTGTCCTTCAACTCCCAACCTGGCCCAGGAGCTCCTCCCCTGTGCTCCCAGAACCTTCTCCTACACGGAGCCTCCCTTATTGTCCTCCCATCCCACCCACTCCCACGCCTTGAGCTCAGCATCCTAAGCAGACCTAAGCACTCAGTAAATGTTTAATGAATGAATGAATGGTGGGTGGGTGAGTAAGTGAGAAGGAGCAGCAAGGGAGTCCAAGAAGAGAAGACGACTTGGCAGGGGAGACAGAATGATTTGCTTCAAGGGACGCTGAGTTTGAGTTGGTGGGGGCATCTAGGTGGAGGTCCCAGCTACACTGGAAAGGTGAGCCTGAAGCTTGGGGAAGGTCTGTTAAGAAACTGTAGTCTCTCTGTTGACACGTGAGCCTGTGCCCCTCAGGAGCTCAAATGACCAGTGTGTAGCTCAGTGTTGCCAAACCAGCTGTATCAACTCAGAGAGCCTCAGAGCCTGAAGGACATTATAAGGACATCATCTGGTCAGCCTTTTTTTCTGACAAGTGAGGGAACTAAGACTCAGGGAGGGGAGAAACCTGCTCAGCAGCTACCTAGAGGTAGAGCCAGGGCTAGAATCCACGTGTCTCCACCACAGTCTGAGCGCTCTCTCTACTGTCCCCTGGGGCCTCTTGTTGGTGGCACTCATGTCTGAGCCCCAAAGGAGGGAGTTACCATGAGGATGAGAGAGGGCACTGGAGAACCTAACTCGACAGATAGTACACTGGCTCTTCCTCTCCCACAGCTTCTCAAGGCCCCAAATGAAGGGAAACCTGAAAAAACCTCAGAGCCACAGAGCTTAGGCACTCGATGTCTTGCACTCGATAAACAGGACAGACCCGGTGGCCTCCATCAGCAGCGATATTAATTTCACCCTGTTTTGAACATTGTCACATCTCCTCTCCAGTCCTGCAACAGATCAGAAACCAGGAGAGAGAGTGCTATGAGCAAGCAGCCTGGCACAGTGACTGTAAAAAGCAGCAGATGGTGATCACTGGGGGTAAGAACCATCAGCCACTTACACCAACCCCACCAAGACTCTCCTATACATCATATATCCCAACACAAGTCCTCATGGTGACATCCAGTTGTGTTCAGTACATTTTGCTTATGATCTGCAGGCATTTAGACATTCCATAAGGATTTTCATCTAAAGTGATTGAGATTGTTAAGTTTCAGGCAGCATACAAAAATCAAGCCCTCTGCTATCACGGGGAGGAATAAACTAAGGATTCAGGGTTACAAAATGTCTTCATCACAACAAAGGAAGGGACAGAACTGGCATTTTTTGTTTGGCCACAACCTACCAGGCAGACTGTCCATGTAACAGTCACAGCTCTCTCATCTCACACACAGCAGCATTGGGTCATATGTGCTGAACTCATAAACGACTGAAGATTGAGTCTTCAGCCTCATTTTCAGTTCAGTTCAGTCACTCAGTCATGTCGAACTCTTTGCCACCCCATGGACTGCAGCACGCCAGGCTTCCCTGTCCATTACCAACTCCTGGAGCTTGCTCAAACTCATGTCCATCGAGTTTGGACACCGTCCAACCCTCTCATCCTCTGTCATCCCCTTCTCCTCATGCTTCAATCTTTCCCAGCCTCAGGGTCTTTTCCAGTGAGTCAGTTTTTCGCATCAGGTGGCCAAAGTATTGGAGTGTCAGCTTCAACATCAGTCTTTCCAATGAATATTCAGGACTTATTTCCTTTAGGATGGACTGGTTGGATCTCCTTGCAGTCCAAGGGACTCTCAAGAGTCTTCTCCAACACCACATTTCAAAAGCATCAATTCTTCAACACTCAGCCCTCTTTATGGTCCAACTCTCACATCCATACATGACTACTGGAAAAACCCATAGCTTTGACTAGACAGACCTTTGTTGGCAAAGTAACGTCTCTGCTTTTTACTATGCTGCCTAGGTTTGTCACAGCTTTTCTTCCAAGGAGCAAGTGTCTTTTAATTTCATGGCTGCAGTCACCATCTGCAGTGATTTTTGGAGCCCAAGAAAATAGTCTGTCATGGTTTCCATTGTTTCCCCATCTATTTGCCATGAAGTGATGGGACTGGATCCCATGATCTTAGTTTTTGATCTTTTTTTTTTCTCAGCCTCATTTTAGATATTGTGAAAAGGAGGCCCAAAGATTAGAACTGCTTGTCCACGATCACGCGGTGGGAGCTGGGAGCCTGCACTCTTTCTCTGAGGCTACTGCTGTTGCCACAGTCTACCTTGACTGGGCCAGAAGGAATGCTTACATTTATGCAGGAGGAGAGAGAGGTCACTCTTCAGCCACGCATCAGTCAGAACGACAGGCACTAACAGAGAGCTTGCTGTGCTCGCAGCTCTGAGAGAAGGCCCTGCTGCCAGGTAGAGGATGTATCGAATCACTTAGCTTTTCTTTGATTTGCAGGAATGAATTCAGAGCATGGACGGACATCAAGCCTGTGAAACCCATAAAAGCCAAGCCCCAGTACAAGCCCCCAGATGATAAGATGGCTCATGAGACCAGCTACAGTGCCCAGTTCAAAGGGGAGGCCAATAAGCCAACCCCAGCTGACAATAAGGTCATTGATCGCAGAAGAATACGCAGCCTCTACAGCGAGCCCTTCAAGGAACCTCCAAAGGTGAGACAGATCTTCTGGGGACCCATCAGCAGTCTGACATGGAGGGGTTAATGGTAGCAGAGATGGGGGCGGGGCTACTGCCAACTCTGGTCCTTAACCTTAAAGTCCCTTCTTTCCGTCTTAGCACATAGAGACAGAGTGGCTTCTTACCGGCAAAGTGAAACTGAAAGTTGCTCAGTCCTATCCGACTCTTTGCAACCCCATGAACTATACAGTCCATGGGATTTTCCAGGCCAGAATACTGAAGTGGGTAGCCGTTCCCTTCTCCAGGGGATCTTCCCAACCCAGGGATCAAACCCAGGTCTCCCACATTGCAGGTGGATTCTTTACCAACTGAGCCACAAGGGAACCCCAACCTTAGCTAAATCAAAACGGAATTTCTAAAGGAACATTACCTAAAACAAGGATTCCCAGGTGGGTCAGTGGTAAATTCAGGAGACTGCCAATTCAGGAGATTCAAGAGACGAGGTTTTGATGCCTGAGCCGGGAAAATCCCCTGGAATAGGAAATGGCAACCCGCTCCAGTATCCTTGACTGGAGAGTCCCATGGACAGAGGAGCCTGCTGGGCCACAGTCCATGGGGTCATAAAGAGTAGGACACAACTGAGCGACTGAGCACACATTTCCTAAAATGAAAACAGCTTAAAAACTGTTAGATTTCCAGAGAACTAGCTTCTGATTTTAAGAAACTCAGAAAGAAATGGTAGAAAATCTCACCTGAGCCCTAAACCCCCTTGTCTTAAAATAACTGTGCTTTTGCCCCTGAAGGGCTAGCCCAGACATGGGGGCACCCTCGCCTGACTTCTTTCCCACCCAGCTCCTGCCTCATCCTCTGCTCCAATCACTGGACACTTTCTCACCTCCTGAGTCCCTGAAAATCACCTGCTCTTTCTTATCCTTTCCCTCCATCCAGCAGCAATCCTTAGTCTGTCAGAACCCACCTGTCACATCAGCTGCAAGAAGTGTTCCAAGTAATTTGTTACTATGATGAACAGTTTATGAATGATTTTCGTTTCTAAGGAAGATATAGTGGATTCGGGTGTTTTCCTATGAAGACGATTGTTGTTGTTCAGTCACTAAGTCATGTCTGAGTCTTTGTGACTCCATGGTCTGTAGCACACCAAGCTTTCCTGTCCATCACCATCTCCCAGAGTTTTGCTCAATCTCATGTCCATTGAGTCGGTGATGCCATCCAACAATGCTTTGCCTTATTTGTATCCCAATGTGCAATCATGAGAGGGGAAAAGCCTGTTGGAGATTCTGCTGTTGAGGCTGGAATCACACATGCCATAACTTATTCTATGATATCAAGCCACATGGAATCATGAAAGTATCAGCTCTCCTTTCTATAATAGCAGAAAAAGTCTGAGAACCTATGTAGGCTTTGCTCTGCTTTGACCTAAAGTCTTGCAGTCCAGCGGAGTTTCCTCTTTGGTCCAGAACTGGTTTACAAGTAAGGGAATTACCCAACCTGGTTTGCCTGAACTACTCCAGTTATAACATTAATGGTTCCATATTCCATGAAAGCCCTCAGGCCTAGGCAAGCCAGGATGATCCTATTTATAGGTTGACAGTGACTGAGAGCCCCTGAACCTCATTGAGTGGATGACCCAGCTGGTAAGGCCCCGCATCGTCTCTGTCCCCCTTCTACAGATGAAGTGGGACTGAGATGTAGGGTTGGCTCTGGACAAAAGAAGATTCGAGTGGAGGAAGGAGGAAAGATTGGGGAAAGGAAATCCAGAGATGGATGGGAGGAGAGTAACATATTGGGGGATCATATCCAGTGGCCCAGAATTCTTGAGAAAGAAAAGCCACAGCTGTCTTCTAGGAATCGGGGGGAAGAACTAGCAGAGAAAACTTGGGGAGAGCAAAGTGGGCTTGAACGGCAGCTCTGGAGAAGACCAACTGGGGAGCCAGCCAGAGAGAAGGAGGGGACGCTGGGCAGTGCTGAAGGCCTCGCTGGGCGAGACTGCCTGCCCAAGCCTCTCAGTGAGGACGTCTGTCCACTGGAGCTCAGAAACAGGGAAGATCGGCTGCTGCTGTGAATGAAAGACCAGAATCCTGATGTCTTCCATCAACAAAGGTTGATTTCTTATTACCATGTGTCCACCGTGGGTGGGCTGCAGCTCTCCATGTCCACACCCCTTCAGGCTGAAACTCAGGGTGAGCAGCGGCCTCTCTGTGGCAGAGGAAAGGAGTAAGTTGGGAAGCGTGGGCCGACCCCTGGCCTTTTGCCTGGAGGGGGACTCCTCACCTCTGCTCCATTTCATTGACTAAAGCCACTCCCGGGCCTGCCTAAGTTGAGCAGGATAGTGAGGTACAGTCTTCCCACGGGGAGGGGCAGCAGCCCAGAAATACAATCCAGTGCCTTGGAGGGGAATGGGGGCCAGAGCTGGCATCAGAAGCCAGAGTGGCTAGCAAGAGGGCAGCTAGAACGGGGGACCAGGGGCTCCAGGTGAGAGATGCCAGGTGACCAGGCTTCAGCAAAGGGGCTTTACATGCCATGCTTCTCAGAGTCCTGTGCTTTCATTAAGGTTATCTTTCCACTAATTACATCTTCTCTCCAAATTCTCCCTCCAAATCCCGCCCCCTCTGTGTTTCTGTTTGCGGTCTGTCTCTCCGTGCAGGTGGAGAAACCTAGTCTCCAGAGTTCCAAAGCAAAAAAGACCTCAGTGAGCCATAAGCCCCCGAGGAAGGCCAAAGACAAGCAGGGGGCATCGGGCCGGGCATCCAAGAAGAAGAGCGCGGAGGGTGCGCGCACCGCCCCGCCCACCGCCGACAAGGAGCAGAGCGCAGAGATGAACAATAAGCTGGCTGAGGCTAAAGAGTAATGCACTGCACTTCTCTTTCTTCTTCTCTTCTTTTTCCTTTTTTTTTTTTTTCTTTCACTAATCAACAAAAAAGGCCACAAAATTGATTAGAGACTTCCCGTCTGCATGGGTCCTTAGTGTTCTAGGAGTTCTTTGGTTTCTCTGATCAGGGGATCCTGCTCAGAGACCAGGCGACCTGCCTCCTGTCCAGATCTAGACAGGGCCACGCCACGGGGCCCCTGGACCCGTCAGCGGCTGACTCGCAGGGCAGTGCCTCCCTCCGGGCAGGGGCAGGCACGCCTGGTGAGGCAGGTGGGAGGACACCAGAGGAACTGTCCTGATGCTTCGACATGAATGTGGCGCATCCTCCTCCTGTTCCTCCCCAGCATCTGTGCCGGTGATCAATTTTGAACTTAGGTAAAGGTGTTCTCCAAAATTCGCAGAGTTATCATGTGCTATAGAAGCTTGACTTGGGCTTCAGCAATTGACAAGATTTGTGGAAATAGTTTTTAAAAAAACAACAAAAAAAATGTTTTTGGCCTTAATCTCAATAAAATGCATTGTATTTGTTAAGTAATTTTTTCATAGACTCTTTTGCTTAAAACAGATGACTACGTTTAGTTTCCTATCAGTGGGCTTTAAACTCTATGCTGAGTAGGAGATGTGCCACTGATGACCAAAACAAGGCCAGGGCAAAATAGTTAGGTGTCATCGGTACCCTCCAGACATCATAGGAAGGTGACAGAAGTCAGACTGTTTTCCTGTTAACCCCCAGCCTATCCAGTGCTGCTGATTTTGCAAAGTGACTGGTTACAGGGGACTGGAGGAAGGAAGTTCAAGGTGTAACGATAGTGTATTTAGAATGTGGCTTTCTTGCTTCTGAGAAACACACAGCAGGAAGCAGACATAGCGGCTACTGTGTCAATGGTTACTGTCCCTGCCTGGACTGTTCTTGCTCTGTTTCTTAGAGAGGACGGAACGTGCTGAACTTCAGGTTCTGGGAGATTTCTGTGACTTAGCCTAAGACGAGGAGCGTTCCCTGCTCGGTGATTAGCAAGCGTCTTTTTTTTTACCTCATTCCTGAAGAAAAGCAGCTCTCCCTGTATTGTGTGTCTTGTGTCTGTGTGGCCAAAGCAGCCAGGGCTGGCAGTGCCACCCCAGCTGTGCTTGACTTGTGTTGTGGGCATTAGTCAGGGAGTCGTGGAAAGACCCCATATACCTACCGGAACAATTACATTTGCAAACCGCATGGCGTGTACGTTCCTTTGTATCCTTTATTTCTCATGTATGCAGGGTGCTTCCTGTCACCAGCATTCTGAAATTGCTGGGGCCTCTTCAGGAGTACTTTTGTTTTGTCCTGAAAGCGGTGAAGAGTGAAGTCCTCACAGTTCCCTACCTCAGAAGTCCCTTTAGGTCCTTCAGGTTGGGGGAAATAGAGCCTCCACAAGCTCTCTCATATTCTGACTGTTCAAGCAGCAAAATCCCCATTTGCACCGTTTTATTTGTCCCCTTCGGGCTTATTAATACGTCTCTTGTAAATTAACTGAGCCTTCACTACGCAGGCCCTATTTCCTAAGAGGACAGGACCTGCATAAACAAAGCCCTGGGCCAGGTAGGCCTTTCCGCCATCTTCCGAAAGGGAGTTCCAGAGAAGGAACTGTGAGGATGAAGTACTGAGGGAGGTAGACGATGTGAGTGAGTGTCAGCGTTTGTGAATCACAGATTTGGATGCCTCGATGGAAGGGGCTAGAGTAGATCTGAGTACTGATTCAGGTATTTGCTAAATGGTCTAAACAATGTCAGAGAGCTCCATCAACATGACCTTAACTTTGTCCAGGAAATTCGCCAATGTTCGTTCGTTCTCTTGAGATACCTGGTATTCATCAAACATGTTGATGTTAGCCACAGTTTGAATTTCTCCATGGAATAGTCATCTGGTTTTCTTTGCAGATCAAGTAAACCAAACTTTACATCACACAAGGGACCATTCCCTCAACATTCGATTGTTCAAGGCCTGTGTGCCTGACAGGGAGCTGGCCATGATGGGTAGTGTGTATAAATCTGGCTCCACCACAGCACCACCAGGGTGCATAGAACTTATCCCTGTGTCTGATCCAAGTTTGTGTTGTCCAAACTGTAGTGTTTCCTGCCCCCTTGCAGCCCCAGGCACCGAGCTTCCTCCCTGCCCCACCTGAGGCTTTCCATGACCTGTAGGGTGTCTCTTCACGTCTTCAGTCTGCCCATCTTTATAGCGCCTCCCGCTGAGAAAATCCGTTGGTAGTTCACTTTGACTCTTGAATGTGTCACTTCACTGGCAAGAAACCTCCTTTGATTTCTGCTGTTTACAAATAAAACTCAGTCGGTCTTGTTCTGCATCCCAAACATGCTGACTGAAACTGATTTCAGCCTCACAAGCAGTGTTTCGGCCTCGCCTTTCTGAAGGCGGCCAAGCTTCAGACGCCTGTTCGGCCCATTTTTGTACACTTCCCTGCAGTTCCCTGAATCCCCCTGACGAAAGAGTGAGGACTGGAGCCTCCCCACCATCTGCTTCACTCGCCCGCAAACCCGATCCCTGCAGCTGTGCGTCGGGTCCTTAACGCTGTCCCTTTTCCGCTGGTGCTCCCATGATGCCTTTGCTCTCAAGGCAGACCGGAAGCATCTAATTACGATTTTGTGGCCTGGGTTTTGTTGCGTACCACAGATTGTCTATGTATGTGTAGCGCACACCTTTCTTGGTGCTATTTCATTCCTGCTGTTAGTAAGAAAATGACAAAAATATTCATGTATAGCCAATTGATTGTGCCGTGCTTGTGGTCTGTGCTTGCTCAGAAACAAACAAACAAACAGTTTTTCCAATTATAAATAAATGCTAAAGACGAACACCACTTTCTTGATCTTATTTCCTTGGTAAGGCCCAGCTGAGTAGGTGAAGGAACCACCTTTTGCCATTTGAGCTGCTCTTCCCGAGAGGAGCTGTGCCCTGCAGTTTCTCTGGGGGTCCTCCGTAACACAGCTTGATTCTTGTAGACACTTGCCTCTCAGATACTAATTGCAAGCAGTCAGAGCTAAGTGTTGGGAAAGGCGACGATGGACCAGGAGACCCAGTGGCCAACAAGGTAGTGTAACGATTTGATACCCTGTTGCTGGGACTGAGCGGTCAGCACGGCCTTGCCAGGCTGGGAGGCTGGCCCCTGACCCCCACCCTCTTCCTATCAACCCGCAGGACTGTCTGTTCTGGTTTTTCTCCTCCCAAGGGGTGGCAGAGATGCCTTCCCATACTCATTTAATCTGGTCATTGTGGAGGCTCCACCCCCTGGGGGCTAGCTGACTGTGTGGGTTCTGGGGTGACAGTCTTGGCGTGTACCTAGCACGGGAGTGTGGAAACTGCCATAAGAGAATCCAGACAAGGCAACGACAGACCAGGTAGTGGGGAGCTCAGGTGGAGGTCAGGATTCTTCCCACCGGGAATGGAGAATCAGAAAGCTTCATGATGAGTGGGGGGACCTTGGAGAGTGGGTGGGATGTGGGTGTGTGGGGCATGCAGGGGCTGGCCTACAGGTGGGAGAGCAGAAGCATGGGCACCCCAGAACCAGGGCCAAGGGTGCCCACCTTGATATCCTTCTGCTGAAACGGGCGATGAAAGATTCTGTACTTTGGGATCCCACTTCCTTTTTCCAGTGTGTGTTGATTGAATACCTATCATGTGCTGGGCATTGTGCCTCGAGCAGAGAACCAGGATGGCTGAGACCCCCACCTCCAATCACAGTGAGACACGGAGGAGGAATCTGTTCTGGCAGATTCCGTGTGTCTGTGGATGGGCAGGTGGTGACCAAGTGAACAGAGCCAGGGCTGGCCAGAAGCAGAGGTGTGGGGGCCCCACACCAGGTGAGCTCAGTCCTGGGGAGTGGTTCATTCGGGGAGGGACAGGGCAGTGTGTACATCCTGATGCCACGGCGGGGGGTGGGGTCACTAACCAGGGTCTCCATCCACACCCTCAGCTAGTACCCCACCTGTGCATGCTCCTACCATTATGCTGCTCACCCCGACTCTCACACCGGGCACCAGCCACAAGCCCTCTGTTGCCCTAGGCTCGGAGCTCTAGGTTGGGACTCATTCTGTTGCTGGTTCTCAAAATCTGGACTTTGGGGAGGAGCTGTGGTCAGAATAATCAAGGGCCACATGTATGTATAAAAAAAAGCATTATGTATTTGTTTTCCAGATGAACAGAAAACATTCCACACCCACCTGCCTGCTTTTGTATGAGGCAGAAATGTAAAATACTGTTCAATAATAAAACACATATAAAAGTATACTATTAACTCTCTTTTGATCAGTTAAGAATTTTTTTATCAAAACTAGTGCTTGAGAGAGGTGAAAAGGCAGAAGAGGTAGAAACAGAGGCAGAGAGAGAAGACAACGTGCTGAGATTAACCCAGGAGAAGGCGAGATCTCTCAGAATCAGAGAACGGGCAAGGGTGGGCAGTAGAGGAGCAGGAAGGTGGGCACCACCCAGTGCTCAGGCTCGCCCAGAGCCTTGGCCTCGTTTCCACCGTGCTCTCTGATGCTTCCCAAGCCCAGGAGGCAAATCCTCACCCATTACTATCACCACCTCTCTGAAACAGCAAAGTTAAAACCAGCCTCTGATTTTGAAATAGGTCCCCAATGCTATTAAGACATTAGTTGTAAGTGTAGTTTAATCCTTCCTTAGAGTTTGTGTGTTCTTAGTGAAGTTCTTCCCTCATTTTTTGTCCACTATGGTTTAAAAATGCACAGCCTGCTTCCTGTAGACTCACAGGGACTGTCCAGTCTTCTTTAACAAAGGCTGTGAACCCCCTCTGTGTGTCATGATGGTTTCAAGGCTCACTCCCTGGTAAAATGCCTTAGGGCGTTTTACATTTTCAGGACCTCATATATAGAACGTTTCTTTCTGGACATGGGCCATGGACTATCTACAGTTAAGGGGTGACCCTACCACAGCCCCAGCTGAGAACAACAGGGCAGGAACAGCGGCGGGCTTGATGGTAGTGAAGCCAAGCTGAGACAGGAGAGGCAGCAGTTCCCTCCTCAGCCTCTCCTCACGCAGAACCAGGCACGTGGTCCAAAGCTTTCCATCCCACTGCCATTAATGCATCAATCCTCATGACACTCGGCCATCCTAGAGTAGCTCTAATAACAGAATTGCCATCAACACATATTTTCTTCCTCAGCATGTGAATACAGGTTAACAGTGGCAGTGCCCTTAGGCTTTGCCAGATTCATGGACGGAAGTCGGTGCCAGCTAGGCAAGTCTGTGACATACACTAAACTCCCTGAGCTTTGGTGTCCTCCTCTGAGAATGGAGACACCAATACGCACCTCAGGTGAGAGGAGTGAGGATGAAATGACTTGATGGCTCTGGGGAACCCGTAGTGGACACTACGTAGAGTTCATTTCAGGCCCCTCCACCTTCCCTGTACAGTACTGGAGAGGTCTGTGTTCTTCATCTCTTCATCTTTCTGATAATTAGTCTCTGACAATATATGAAGCAGATTGAGGCAAACACTGATTAAGAAGAATGCTTTTATACAACTCCAGCTACTGAATTATGTTGAGTCCACAAAACTAAACAGTAACATTCTAAGAATTTATGTTTACTGATTGCTTACAAAGCATTCCTTTCTGTGTGGTCCCACTGACCCTTCCTGATATAGTGCAGCAGGCGTTTCCACCAGGTGACAGACAGCCCAAGGCAGCTCGGAGGGAAAGGGTGTCTGCCTGCGCTGCAGCCTGGGCTGCTCCTCCCCTTCACCCAAGGTGGGGCGGGCAGCCTGAAGGGAGACAGTGTTCAGATGAGGTGGATTCCTAACTAAGTTATATCCTCGCTCCCTCGAGGGGCCCCGTCTGTTCCGGCATCTGCAGGCTTACCTAGGATCCCGTTTAAATCTTGGGAACTAGATACAAACGAGGGGAAATAAGAGTTGGGTCAGGTCTTCACACACAACTGGCTCAAACATCCTGAATGAATTGACCTATTGTCTCTGCTAAATATATAGGTATTCTCCTTAGGGTGCTAAAATAACTGACCAGGTGACTAAAATGGCTGGTTATTGAATACAGAATGTTCCGACAGTTTCCATTCGTAAAAAATACACTTGGTACTGGAGATACCAAGATAAAACTGGTGTCCAAACCTGACATTGGAGGGCTTTGCTCAGAGACCATCACCTCATGTTTTTTGTTTCAAACAGTGGAACTGAGCTTAACTCTCTGTCCCTTGTCCTCATATAAGTGGCCCTCGGTCGCTGGTTGATTTGGTATTGTCTATATCTATCTCAATCCAAACATCTTATCTGGGGCCAAGGGAGCTTCAGATACTGAGATACACAAATTGCTGTCACTGGTACTGGTTTAAGCTGCCAGAGGGATCCACAGGACATGCAATTCTGACCATGTCACATCCTGCTTTAAACCGTCTGTGGGCTCCTCTCGGCCCGCAGAAGCTTGTGTCTGCCCAGCGCACCATGCTGCTTCTCACCTCCATGCTTTACCCACGCCGCCCCACCTGCCCAGATTGCCCTTCTCCTGCTTCTCCACCTGGCTAACTCATCCTTCAAGACTCCGCCCAGGGGACAGCTCCAGGAAGCCTTTCCCGCACCTCCCAGGCTGGGTAAGACGCTCCCCGTGTGTTCTTCATCATGGAACTTAGCACATGTACTGTGTCTGCTCATATCTGTGTATGTATCCCCCCACAAGAGTGTGCTCCCGTGGGGCAAGGACTCAGTCCTTCTGCTCATCTTTGTAGTCCTAGATTCCGGCCCATTGTCTCCTGCAGATAATGTCTTCTAAAGTGCTTGTTGAATTAAGAGTGAGTGAATGAATGAATGATGATATTCACCATCTGCCTCCATACCCACCACCATGCCTCCACAAGGCTTTATTCTGCCTAGTAACTGGCTTGCTCACATGACAGGGGTGGTTTTGAGAAAGGTCATGGCAGCAGGAGAGCACAGAGGTGTCAATGGCTGGTTTTAAAAAGGCCAGACTCCAGGTCAGCCCCCTCTGTACTTTATATGGATGCTTTTCCTAAACAGTCCTGACTTTATAAACATAGATTTGAGGTTAGAGGGTAATCTTAAGAGGCTGGCTGAGCCCATCCCTTGCCCAGTGCAGAGCTCCTAATTCTGAGATGGCAGAGGCATCCCTCAAGGGGCATGTCTTAGACATAAGGGCTGGGAATTAGAGCCGACAGTGCTCAGTTGCTTCAGTCATATCCGACTCTTTGCAACCCCATGGACTACAGCCTGTCAGGCTCCTCTGTCCATGGAATACTGGGGTGGGTTGCCATTTCCTTCTCCAAACACCAACAGTCCTGGTTCTAAATCCAAGCTCCATTAGTTACTAGCTGTGTGACCTTGGCTGAGTTTCTTACTTTCTTTGAGCTTCAAAGAGGATAACAAGCATACAGGTATCCATCACCACCCAGATCTATGTGATCCCAAGATTCAGAAAGTAGGAGCAAGGGATATAGTGTGATCCAAATCTGTTTGGTTCCAGTGTGGGGTAACTGGTGGTAACAGAAAATCCTGTTTGTGATTCAGAGGACTATTATGAGAGGGCCTCATGGGGTGGCATGCGAAGGCCTCTGTGAACTTCCAGAAGGCCTCTGGAACACCCTTGTCATAGTTGATTTTTGGGGTAGCTTGCTGACCACCACTTCCCATTACTTACCACCTTTCACCCCAACAGAGTGGTGGTAGCTGGAGCAACACACGGCAAATCCACTCTTTCTGCCACGCAACCGCTTGAGGTGAAGCCCCTCCAGCACTGGCTGTTGCAGCCCTCTTCCCTCCCCAACCCTTCCCCAGCCCCTCCTCCCCGAGCACCCTATCAATCTCCTGGTGCAGACTCTATTTCTGCAATTACATGGTCATTTTCACTGATTCACTCTGGACACACCAAACCAATTTTTGATCAATGGCTCAAGAGCCCATCCTTTGCTTTAGATGGGATGGGGAGAAGGACAAAGATGGATTTGCAAGTTCCCAGCTAGACAAGAACTAAGCCATTACGTCTGGCTGCTTAGTCCAGCATTTCACATTTTTAAAAGGGTCTTTAGCAGGATTATCAGATTCGTGATAGCTCATTAAGACAGTCAACTATGCTCTTGACTTAGCCTTCCTGGTGTTAAGACAACCAAGGAAGCTTTTAAAATATCTACTATACAACCGGGAATTTATTTAGTTCTTAGAAGGTTATATCTAGAAAAGGTATTTAACAGTAAAAAGGAAAAAGCAGGGACTGCCCTGGAGGTCCAGTAATTAAGACTCCAAACTTCCACTGCAGGGGTCACGGGTTTGACCCCTGGTCAGGGAACTAAGATCCCAGATGCCACACATAGTGTGGCCAAGTTAAAAAAGAAAGAGAAAAAGAAGGAAAGGAAGGGAGGAAGAAAGAAAGGAAATAAAAAAAGAAACAGGGATACATCTCTCTACAGGGGACTTGGTTAGTGTTAGTTGGTGTTAGTCACTCAGCCATGTCCAACTCTTTGTGACCCCATGGTCTGTAGCCTGCCAGGCTCCTCTGTCCATGGGATTCTCCAGACAAGAATACTGGAGTAGATTGCCATTTTCTTCTCCAGGGGATCTTCCTAACCCAGGGATCGAACCCAGGTCTCCTGCATTGCAGGTGGATTCTTTACCATCTGAGCCATCAGGGAAGCCATCAGGAGATCTGGGAGTGGTGGAGAAAAATCCAAACTAGGAAACTGCCCCAGCTGTCTAGTGCCACTTTGTAAAAGGCAGAGGTGGCACAACCTAGGGGCAGGGAAGGAGCATGTGTGTGGCCTTTACGCACTTGTTCCCATTTAATCCTCACAATAGGGCTAGAGAGTCTGCTGTAGGCACCATCCCGATTCACAGATTAAAAAAAACAAAATGAGACTCAGTGATTAGATAACAAAGTCACACAACTTGTACATGGTGAGCCAGGATTTGGAGCCAGGTTTGGGTGACTGAAATCCATTCCTTGTCCAGCACTTGGGACCATCTCTAGGATTCCTACTGTAAAGAATTCCTGCAAGAGCAATCTCCTCTTCCTGTCCCTTCCTTGCTCCAAAGACTTCAGTGACCCTAAATACTCAAGTCAGCTTTGGAAAATGAGTCAGATGAGGGTCACAGATGCTGAGTTTGCTCAGACATTACTACCCACTACCCACCCCTCCACCCCCTCAGCTAGCGTCCAGAATTAAGCCTTGTGGTGGCAGCCTTTTTTTCTAGCCATCGTCCTAGTTGCTCTTCCTGTGCTGATAAGCCACAAATAGATGGACTCTGTGTAGCTCCAGGCTGATCGACTGACTGGCAGCCATACAGGTAGGGCTTACAGATGTGGGTGCAGATGGGCATTCTTAGACCAGGATGTACAAGCTTTCTGAGACTATCTTCTTTGCCAGGGTCTGCTGAACACCAGGAGGTAAATTAAGGAAGTCCTTGTGCAGTAGATGCAGGAAGGGCCAAGGCAAAGGGGAGCTGGATGTTGGAGTCCCAGAGGGGCAATTCTCAGGAGATGCAGTTGGGAGCTCAGAGCTGGGGACCTGTAGAATTCAGTGACTGTAGCCTTCTGGACCACGCAGAACCAATCAGTTATGTCAAGCCAGACCTAGTTCAGACATCTGCAGACAAATTTGGGATCTCTGTGGTTGAAGTCACATCCCTAAGGGATATTGTTGCAGAAAGAAAAGAGCTTGACTGCAATTCTGTCGTCCTCAGTTAAGGTCTTGGCACTAACAGGCTCACTATGTGATTTTCTGGACCCCCTGCTTCTGCCTTTGGAAAACAGGGACACAAGTGAACCCCATCTGCCTGGGTGATGGGCTGCTGTGAGAATACAATGTGCCGCCTTGAATATGAAGTCCTCTTAGAAAACCATAAAAGAAGGTTGCAGTTTGGGAGGACAAAAAAGGTGCTAAGGCAGTTAAAAATAGGAAAGCATGTGTGTATCATGTAAATACAGTTGTTCTAATTTTATCTTGTGTGAGTTTGTTTGTTTGTTTTTAAGCTTCCCATTTGGGGTGGAGTCCTCCTGTGGTGCTAGCCCGATGCTATGGCACTCTAGCTCTCCACTCTGGTCAGCAGTTTGTCACTTAGGAGGCATTTATTAAAGGTTGTGGAAGGATTGGTTAGTTGCTCAGTCGTGTCCGACTGTTTGCAACCCCATGGAATTCTCCAGGCAAGAATACTGGAGTGGATGGCCGTTCCCTTCTCCAGAGGATCTTCCCAACCCAGGGTCTCCTGCATTGCAGGAGGCTTCTTTACAACTGAGCTATCAGGGAAGCCCTATGGAAGGATGGAGGGAGTAAAAAGAAGGGGAAGGCGGGGGATGGGGAAAGGAGCTAGGGAGGGAGGGAAAGAGAGGGGAAAGAGAAGGAAGCAGATGTGGTCTCTGCCCTAAAGAGCCCCCTTCTGGAGAGGCAGCTTCAAAACTGTTGACAGCTGACCTGATGGAGGCTGCTGTGTCCAGGCGAGGGCGTGGGAACAGAGTGGGGACGTAGGGACACAGGAGAAGGGGTCTTTGAGCCCTGATGGTAGAGGGTCAGGGTGATTTTACTCAGGAAGTGACCCTGAAACTGAACCATTAATTGCTGAGGGGGTGATGCTGGGCAGCAGCACTACTGTGCCTGAGAGACGGCAGCGGGGGCTGTATCCATGGAGGTACAGGTGCTGGGGCAGAGGAGGGGTGTGCTGTCTGGAGACCTAACGGGGACATCCCTTTCAGTTCTGGGGTCACACTTTCCAAAGGAAGGGAGCCAACCGAGATGTGTAGTGAGGAGAGCGGTCGGAACAGTGAGGGCTCCGAGCTGCAGTGGGGCACATGTTGCCCAGAGAAGTCAGGGATTCGGACACAATTGCTGTCCTTTCAACTACCCTCACGTATCAGTCAACAGGGCATTCTCTGGAAGGGTGACCCCAGAGCACAGGATCCAGAGCAGGGCAGGGGTGGGAGGGAGTGGAGCTGACAGAAATCCAGGCTTCTGCTCACGGTCCTGGCCACAGAGGGTGGGCTGCCTCGTGCAGGGGTGTGCCCGACCCCCCAGACCTGAGCAGCTCAGGCAGCGGCTGGGGCTGGCTGGTGGGGAGACAGCAGCCCAAGTTCAGGAGACCCATGAACCTCCGATCTGTCCTTCCAGCCTAGGCGCCTTCAGATCGGTTCTGCTGAGTTGTGCTTTCTGGGACCAGAGAGGAAGGACTTGCCCAGCACAGTGGTGTCTTTGCACTGAAGGAACTTAGGCCTCTCTGGTTGGAGAGACATAGGGAGATGAGGGCTTGGGGCCAAGGCTGGTGGTCCTGGTGCGCTGGGAGCTTTACAGCACTCATGGCGTGGTCCCCACAGTGGGGGCCTCCCACCTCCCTCATGCCCACCTGTGCCCCCCAGCACACGGCCTAACCCAGAGCACAGACTCAGCAAACTGGGTCCAGCGAATGGATAAAAGAGAAAAAAACATCAAATATTGATAGAATAAAGAGAAATAGCTCTACGCCAGCTACCCAGTACTCCCACAAATGTCTGCCAGGTACTAGGAGCCAGACACTAGATACTCATGATGCACGAGCTGGTGGGGAGGGTCAGGTAATTACCAAACACCATGATAATTGCTAAAATAGAGGCCATGGAGCCTCATGGGAGACAGGGGCGGGACAAGAGTTCTTGTTTTGAGAAAGCCTTGTCTCCCGCAATTCTTTTAAGAATAACAAGCCTTTCAAAGGCAGTTTCCTTGACACTCTCCCTCGGGTAGCTGCATCTCTTATAATATGTTGGGAGCTCTGTGTCTGGGAAACGTGCGTGTCTGTACAGGGCCCTTGGAGGCAGACAGAAGGAGACAAAGCTGTGAAATCGTCTGGCACTGTCCCCCCTCCTCCTCCTGCAGGGCCCATGAGGCACAGACAGCCTGGCCCCTCTCAGCTCTCCTGCCCATCCTTGCTTCAAGTGAGTTGGCTCCATCCCTCCCACCCACCCGGTGAACTTTGAGAGGCCTCTGTTAAGACCTGGACCTGCTATTTCTTAGCTGTGTGGCTGTGGGGAGTTGGTTGCCCACTCTGGGCCTGGTTTCCCGTCTGTAGAATAAGACATTGGACCAGATCACTAAGCTCCTTTTGGGACTAATGTTTATGAAATATCTCCTGCATTCCAGGGGTCATGCCATGAGTGTTCCCATAAATGAAGGGGGAATTCTCCCATTTTATAGATTAATAAACTGAGCTGGAAGCCTGGATGTCCATGATGACATCCGCGGCTAGGATGGACTCGAGTCAGCCTTTGAACCCAGCTCTTCTGGCCGCAAGTCCCATTAGGGTACTTGCTCCTCCAGCAGGCTGCTCTTTACTGAACAAGAAATAATCTAGGTTTAAAATACCCAGGACCTAGACTGACATATGAGTTTCTTTCTTTCTCAGAGCTTTTCTAAGCTGAGGAAGCAGGAGTTTCAAGGACAGGGTCCACAGGCCCCTGATTTCTAAACAAGGCCCTACGCCAGGAACGGCCTCAACTGGGGCCTGCTGTGATGGTGCATCAGGGGTCAATATGGGAAGTAAAAAATCACAGGTGGATTATGAGATTAGAATTGTGCGCAAAGGCAAGTATCAGTGGGAGGGAAGAAAGCCTTTTCTCCAGATAGTCTCAGGCAGGGCTTGGTAATCCTACTTCCAGACTCTAATATAGCTTGGCTTCAAGGTCAGCGTGTGTATTCCCAGGAGGCCTTGCCTGTCACCATGGAAACAGGAAAACAGGCAGTAAATTAAGTTTCTAAGACTTTGGTTTTCTCATATAACCTAGGAATATTACATTTTGCAAATAGGACAGAGCCTGGTACAGAAAAGTCTCTCATTTATTCATTGATTGGACAAGTCAGAGATTTCCCTGAGTCAGGTACTGTTTTAGGTACAATGATTTACAAAATGGACATGGTCCTGTCCTTTGAACACTTCAGTCTAGAAGGGGAAACATTAATGGAAAAGAATGCAAGTAATTATCTGTGATAAGAGATAGCAAAGAAAATGTCAGGGACCAAGAGAGCCTGTACAGTGGCCTGGTCACATCTGCTTCCCTGGAGGATGAGCAGGATTAGCAAGGAAGAGGGAGCAAGAGAATGTCCCAGGAGAAGACAGCAACACATGCGAAGTTGTGAATGAAAGGAGCAGGGCATGCTGAGAGGCTAGGGCACAGATGGCTGGAAGGCAATGGGAGCAGGCTGGTCAGCGAGGGAGGGCGGTGGAACAGGGTAAAACTTCTTTATTCTCAGTGCAAGGAGACGCCTTGAAGATGTCTCAGCAGGAGAAAAGACTTCCTTTGGTTTTTTGTTTTTTTTTTTCCTTTTTGGCTGCACCGGGTCTTAGCTGCAGCATGTAGGATCTAGTTCCCTGACCAGGGATTGAACCCTGCACCCTGCACTGACAGTGCAGAGTCTTAGCCACTGGGCCACCAGGGAAGTCCCAAGGATTTGCTCCTTTTTTATAATTTCTGTATGAAGACTATGTTGGAGAAGAGGCCAGAGATACCAGTTAGTGGGCTGTGGCAGTGGTCCACAGAGATGACGGCACAGCTTGAGGGGAAGGTTGGGAGGGAAAGAAATGTGAGTCTTTAGGAGATACACGTTAGGAGCCAGAAAAGATGCTTCCTCATGGATTGAATGAAGGCTTTGAGGGAGCAGAAGGTATTTAGGATGACTCGGAATTTCTGGCTGGGGCCATGGGATAGATGATGAACCAGGTTTCAGCGACAGTAATTTGTGATTCTGTTTGACCTTTTTTTGTTCCAGGTACTGTGCTGGGCACTGGGGCTGCAGGCCAGGTGGATGGTCCCTGCCTTCAGGGAGCACACAGTCAAATGGGGCGGGGGGGGAACTTTACATGCAACCAGGGTATCTATGAATGCAGGGAGAGACTATAAAATGGTGCTGCAGGGAGATATAGGCAAAACTAATTGGCGCATCCAGGAAGACCTTGTGAGGAGATAAGATCCAAGCTGAGCCATCAGGGACAGACAGGGGAAAGTGGGTGAAAGAGGGCAATCCAGGCAGCAGAAACAAAGAAACAAACATTGAAAGTATGTCAAGCAGCAAGGGTGGCCAGAGGACAGTGCAAGAGGGTGAGGCTGCAGGGCTTCCTGCCTTCCTCCAGGGCTGCCAGAGGCTCCAGTGAGCTAAAATAATGTGCCTGTGAGCGTCCGGTAAACTCTTACACAGTTACTGTGGTTATGGACTTACTCACGTGAGGCACCAAAGTGAAAGTGAAAGTTGCTCAGTCGTGTCCGACTATTTGTGACCCCATGGACTGTAGCCTGCCAGGCTCCTCTGTCCATGGAATTCTCCAGGCCAGGATACTGGAGTGGGTAGCTGTTCCCTTCTCCAGAGGATCTTCCCAACCCAGGAATCAAATGAAGGTCTCCCGCATTGCAAGTGGATTCTTTACCGTCTGAGCCACCAGGGAAGCCCATAAGGCACCAAAGCGCTCTACAAATGTCACCAATTATGATTTCAGATCCAAACAGGATCATCTGATCCTCTGTCATAATGCTCTCTGGCATTTGTATTGTCATCCAGTTTACAGGTGAGGAAACCGAGGTCTATTGTGGTCGAGTAATTGCCCAAGATCTGGCAGGGAATAAGCAGCATAGAAGCCAAGAAAAAGCCAGCAGGTCATTCTAGTTTCTGAGAGAGTATACAGGCTGGGAGGCGGGAGGAGCCTGTCCTGTATGCTGTCTTGAGAAGATGTGCAGCTGGCTCAAGGCACCAGACCCAGACTCAGCTGTGCAGGCTGGACCAGGCCCCTAGGCAGCTGGCCTGTGGGCTGAACATGGCCCATCACCACTCACCAACCACACACTGGCTGCCACCCTGGGTGTGCGGCTCTGTCTCATTCACACAGAGGGCACTGTGAGTGGCGGGGCATTTTACAGATGGGGAGACTGGCAGGCCACCATGGAACCAAGTGATGGCCAGTCAATGTCAATGAGAGTTTTATGTTGCACTTGAGGGTGGTTTTGTTCACAGGAAGACCAACCAAGACTGCTTTGGTTTTAAAAAGAAATGTTTAATTTATAAAAGTAACAAACTTAAAAATCTAGTAAAATGGAACAAACCCTTTTAAGGAGCATTTTATAACTTAATTCAATTCCCCTAAATTTTTTAAATTATTAGTAATTTTTTTTAAAACTAAGCTTAAAAATATGTTTACTATCGATTTGTAATAAAAGTTCATCATTGTTTATAAAATTTATAAAATTGTCATATCTTTCAACTCAAAACAACTCTAAATTAATTATTCCATTACACATTTTATATTGGAATCACAAAACTAGTCTAAATATAATATGCCAAATATATATATTATAATAATATATTATTATATTAGATATAATATGCAAATTATTTTAAACAGCATCAATACTTTCAAACTAACTCTACACAGATTTTTTTCCTAAATTTAATACCCCCAAAGGTAATATTATTTATCACTTCTAATCTAATTCTAAATCTTTCCATAATTAAGGACACTTACTAAGGAAACAAGTTTACTAACCAAATCAATATAGAGGTGTATATCAGAGCAATTTTGGGGTTAGCTCATAGCTGGCTGAGAATGTTCATTAAGCAGAAAAATGAGGCAAGGCATGGGAACCAGTGGCACAAACATCCAGGGAAAGGTACTTTACAATCCATGCTGTGGGTCTGGCCCTCTTTTAAATCTCCATGCCAGCAGAGGACACTGGCCCCATATCCTGCCAGTGGGATAGGTTTTGCAACCCAAGCCCCGAGATCAAGTTAAGCCATAGTCACCTCTTTTGTCTCATGTCTCAGCTTCATCACCCCATTTGGGATGACTCCATCCAGGTAGTTCACTTCCAGATAGGATTAACTAATCAATTTCCTGCTGGATTCTCCTCTGAATTCGGTTTTTACTTTTCCTCTCTGGCCAACCACCAAGTATTAGAAGTATTTTAATGCCACCCTTAGACTTTGCATGCTTCTTGTAGCCTTGCTCCCTCCATAAACACTAGGGTCCTACTAAAGGTAGCCAGCTGTGTCCATGTAACCAGGGCAGTTGTGCTCTGTGTTGTTCTGAACTAGGGAGCCACCCCGGCCCCTCTCTTCCACTGTGATGCTCAGAGACATCCAGAGGGACTGGATGGACAAGCTGCCTGTGGCACTCTGTACTCGGTTGAGAAATGTCAGTTCCTAGGAGGCCCAAGATGCTAAATATGGTAAGAAGCTTCTGGACTGGGATGACATGTCAGAATAAAAATAGTCCAAATATGTGTAACTTTACTTCTAAGTAAACAGAAAAATAATAGCAATATTACATAGAACACGGTACAAGGTGCTGTATGTATATAACTTCTAATCATAATAAATTTCTGAGTAAATACCATTTTACCCAGTGAACTAGATGACACACCTGAGGCCCAGAGAGACAAAACCAGAATGAGCTAAGAAAGTGTACATCTAGAAGTCTTACAGGACCCGCTTTAAATGACAGGAACTGTTACAATACTGAAGTAGGTTTAAGTGTAAAGACTTAATTGGCCCAGGGAGAGTAAAGGGGGCCAGAGTGGGGACAGAGCGAGGGGAGCAGGGCCTCTTCACTGTCTGAATGGGGAGTCCCAGCCAGTCACCACCAAATATGCTGCAGGTGACAGTGGGGTACATGGTCTATACAAGAATTTAAAGCTATAATAAAACTGATTAAAAGCTGGTCTGTTTTTTACTGTCACCCCAGCCAGCTGTTCTAAACAATGTGATAAAATACTTTTTACCCTTTTAGGGGAGGTGGGGAAGAGAGACCTTCCCACTGCCCTCTTTCTCTCATGTGTGCCTTGAGACCCCTTGCCCCTCCCAACTGAGTACTTAACAAGGGGGTCAGGGAAAGGGAGGAGTCTGGGGAACTCTGAGAACAGAAGCGTTCTAGCCTGTAGGGTCACCTGAGTGGAGAGCAAAGATGGGCCCCCAGGATAGACCCCACCTATCCTGGAGGAAGGAAGAGAGGCCTGGGGGGAGTGTGGGGTAGACAGGCTGCTAGGATGCCCACTGGAAGACTCTGAGTCCCAGTACAGTACTGCCACTACCACCTGGGGGCCGCCCTCCATGCCATCTGCTGGTTATCATCAATTGGCAAGCACACTGAATGACCAATTCCCAGTCTGCCCCTCACCCTACCCCACATTCTATACTAAGGATCTGGAGATCAGATCCTCCTCCTGTCTCCCCAGCAAGAGCTGCCCTGCCCAGGCTCCACTGGGCAAGACTTAACAGGCAATCTGTGCTCTGCCCTGTCCCTGGTCTAAGCGCTGGCCCTCACAGTGACAACCTCTCTCTCCTCTGCAGGAGCCAGGTCGAACCCACCAGGGATTCACCTAAGAATCAAGGTCCTGTAGCCACAGAACCAGACAAGGATCAAGGTCCAGTGGGCCCGGGGCCTCTGAAAGATCAAGGTCCTGGGATCCAAGAGCCTTCAAAGGGTCAAGGCCCCACAGTCCCAGAGCCTCTGAAGGATCAAGCTCCTGTGGTCCCGGAGCCTCTGAAGGATCTAGGTCCCATACTCCCTGCATCAATTAAGGATCAAGATCATACTGTCCCTGAGCCTTTAAAGAAAGAAGGTTCTGTGATCCCAGCATCAGTCAAGGACCAAGATTCCCTGGCCCCCATGCCTCTAAAGAATCAAAGTCCTATGGTTCCAGCAAGAATTAAAGATGAAGGTTCCATGGTACCAGAGCTTCTGAAGGATCAAGGCCCCACGGCCTCTGCACCTGTCAAGGACCAAGGTCCCATGGTCCCAGCACCTGTCAAGGACCAAGGCCCCACGGTCCCTGAGCCTGTGGATCAAGGCCCCATGGTCCCAGCACCTGTCAAGGACCAAGGCCCCATGGTCCCTGAGCCTGTGGATCAAGGCCCCATGGTCTCAGCACCTATCAAGGACCAAGGCCCCACGGTCCCTGAGCCTGTGGATCAAGGCCCCATGGTCCCAGCACCTGTCAAGGACCAAGGCCCCACGGTCCCTGAGCCTGTGGATCAAGGCCCCATGGTCCCAGCACCTGTCAAGGACCAAGGCCCCACGGTCCCTGAGCCTGTGGATCAAGGCCCCATGGTCCCAGCGCCTGTCAAGGACCAAGGCCCCACGGTCCCTGAGCCTGTGGATCAAGGCCCCATGGTCCCAGCGCCTGTCAAGGACCAAGGCCCCACGGTCCCTGAGCCTGTGGATCAAGGCCCCATGGTCCCAGCACCTGTCAAGGACCAAGGCCCCACGGTCCCTGAGCCTGTGGATCAAGGCCCCATGGTCCCAGCGCCTGTCAAGGACCAAGGCCCCACGGTCCCTGAGCCTGTGGATCAAGGCCCCATGGTCCCAGCACCTGTCAAGGACCAAGGCCCCATGGTCCCTGAGCCTGTAGATCAAGGCCCCATGGTCCCAGCACCTGTCAAGGACCAAGGCCCCATGGTCCCTGAGCCTGTGGATCAAGGCCCCATGGTCCCAGCGCCTATCAAGGACCAAGGCCCCACGGTCCCTGAGCCTGTGGATCAAGGCCCCATGGTCCCAGCACCTGTCAAAGACCAAGGCCCCATGGTCCTAGCACCTGTCAAGGACAAAGGTCCTATGGTCCCAGAGCAACTGAAGGATCCAAATGCCATGGTCATAGAACCTGTGAAGAAGGAAGGTTCTGTGCTCTCTGAGTCTGTAGAGAAACAAGGGTTAGTGGTCCCACAGCTGGTCAAAGATCAAGGGAAAGGGGTCTCAGAACTTCTGAAGGATCATGAGTCTGTGATTGCAGCGCCTGTCAAGGATCAACGCCCCATGGTCCTGGAGCCTGTCAAGAGTCAAGTTCCTATAATCCCGGTGCCTCTGAAAGATCAAGATCCTCAGGTGCCACCACCAGCAAAGGACCAAGATCCTGTGGTTCCTAAGCCTCTGAAGACTCAAGGTCTCAGGAGCCCTCAGCTGCCCACGGTCCCACCACCACCTCCAGTCATGATCCCAACTGTTCCCCATGCAGAATATGTCGATGGTTCCCCTTGACACTCACCCCTTGACATACCAAAGAAGGAGCTGGAGGTGAAAGTGCTCCCTCTCAGGGGCAGCGAAGACACTTATTTAATCTGCATGAAACACGTATTGTATAGTCTTGCTGGAATCTAATAAAACTGGTCCCTCTGGCTCACTAGTGTCTCTCTGGATTTATTTGCGTGTGTGTGTATGTGTGTGTACCGTGCATACTGGAGAGCGGGCATGCAGGGCTCTGCATTTATTCATTTGGGCCATCTGAGAAATCCCCAGCTCCTGTGAGTTGTCAGCATGAAAGATGCTAGGATCCTGATAACCGGACCCCATTGTGAGGGTGTAGGCAGGACATACTTGTCTTTCCCCTTCACTGTCACACTCCAACCACATTTCACTTGTGACACCACAGTTAGTGGGTAGGACTTCTGCACATCAGGCAATTATCTACCACTAGCTGGGGATCCTATATTTAACTCAATTATGACACTATCTACCTAGAGACAGCATTAGCTCCCACGGGTTAAGAGCTTCATCCTACAAGACTGCCTCCTTGTCTCCCCAACTTCAGATGCCAAGTGCAAGTCCCAGGCTATACCTTGTACTTCTAACTGACTTGCTTTAATCAGGGTTCCCACAACTCCCTGCTTGGGTTCAATAGTTTGCTAGAATGGCTCACAGAACTCAGGGAAACATTTATGTTTACTGGTTTATCCTAAAAGGATAAATAACACACCAAGGTGGAGAAAAGAATAGGGTAATAAATAGAGGAAGGGACAGGCAGCCTCCATGCCCTGGCCAGGCACACCACCCTCCCAGTAACTCCAGCAACCTGGAAGATCTTCGAACCTCAAACTTTGGGGATTTTGATGACAACTTCATCATGTTGGCATAATGGAACATTAATTCCGTCTCCAGCCCCTCTCCCCTTCCCAGCAGATGGAAGGTGGGGCTGAAAATTCCAAGCTTCTAATTGTGACTTTGTGTTTCTGGTGACCAGCTTCCATCCTGAAGCTATCCAGGAGACCACCAAGAGTCTCCTCATTAAAACAAAAGACATTCCTGGACTTCCCTGGTGGTCCAGTAGTTAAGAATCTGCCTGACAAAACAGGGGATATAGGTTCGATCCCTGGTTTGGGAAAATTCCACATGCTGAGGGGCAACTAAGCCTGTACTCCACAACTACTGAGCCCATGCTCCGCAACAAGAAAAGCCACTGCAGTGAGAAACCCACACACCACAACCAGAGAAGAGCCCTCACTTGCCACAACTGGAGAAAACCCATGCACAGCAATGAAGACCCAGTGCCGTGAATAAATAAATTTTTAAAATTTTAAATAAAATAAAACAAAAGACACGCCTATCACCTAAGAAATTCCAAGAGTTTTAAGAGCTCTGTGCTAGGAACAGGGGGCAGAGACCAACACATCTATTTTCTATTATTTCACAGGTCAAGTTCCATGAAAGCCTAGGTACCAAACAGATATCAAACCACAGCAGGCTGAGCCCTGGATTGTTCAGAGCAGAAGCCTACAGAGGAAAATGGGAGCAGGGGCCCAGCTGGCCCAGGTTAATTCTGGATGACAGTTGTTTGCCAAGGGTCCCGAAGGTCATCCAGAGGTCATGCTTCTGAGAAAACTAGGCCTCCCATCAGAAGAGTCCCAGGACACTCATGAAGCAGAACCTAGCATCTGCTAGTCCTCACTCAGTATCCAGGACAGCTCAGCCAGGACTTCTCAAACAGTGCCTGAAATCCGCCACTCATTCATGCACGCAGTTTGACTTGTCCTTAGCACCCACTTTGTGACTCACTCCGTGCTGGGCACGAGGTCACAGAGGTAAAGAAGTCCCACTTCGGACAATAAAAGCTGGTGTCAGATGAAGCCATAGGCCAACTAAAGGCCCGACTTTGAGAGGAGGGTGAAGAAAAAATATCTAGCAGGGCAGTCAGGAAAGCTTCTCAGAGAAAGTAGCCATGAAGTACGGACAGCAGAGGTAGGAAGGGGTATCATGGATGTGGCTGGGGCGGGCGTGGGCGGGAAGGGTAAGCCCCCTCTGGAAGTCCTTGAATGAAAGAAACCTGATTTGCATGAGGGATTGACCAAGGAGGGTAGCAGGCCTCTGGAGTAGACAACTGAGAGCAGGCAGGGGTGACCAGTTTTCTGAAGCCCAGGATGTCAGGGAGGAAGTCGGGTGGAGGGGAGCCAGTCCTGTAGGCTGTGAATGTATCACTGGGAAAAAGGCTAGGGGGCTGCTGGAGGCTAAAGCCCAGCCTTGCCCATAGATGCTACCTGCTAGAATCCCACTGGTGTAAGTCACCGTAGTCTCCCCTTTAAAACCCAAAGCCCTGGGACTTCCCTGGTGGTCAAGCGGTTAAGAATCTGCTTTCCAATGCAGGGGATACGGGTTTGACCCCTGGTCAAAGAACTAAGATCCCACATGGCACTTAAGCCTGTGCTTTCTAGAGCCTGCATGCCACAATGAACAATCCTACCTGCCACAATAAAGACCTGATGCAGCCAAATAAATGAATATTTTTAAAACAAATAAAAAGGAACCAAAGTCCTCAGGGGCCTGGGACCCTTGGGGAAGCAGCAACTGTTGTCCCCAACAAAGCTGGCTCCCAAGGAACACTCCTACCCCTTTAAGACTTTTGAGACCCCTTATGGTCATTAACCAGAGAAGGCAATGGCACCCCACTCCAGTAGTCTTGCCTGGAGAATCCCATGGATGGAGGAGCCTGGAGGGCTACAGTCCATGGGGTCGCTAAGAGTCGGACACAACTGAGTGACTTCACTTTCACTTTTCACTTTCATGCATTGGAGAAGGAAATGGCAACCCACTCCACTGTTCTTGCCTGGAGAATCCCAGGGACAGGGGAGCCTGGTGGGCCGTCATCTATGGGGTCGCACAGAGTCGGACACGACTGAAGCGACTTAGCAGCAGTAGCAGCAGCCACTTCTATAAACACACACACACACACACACACACACACAGACACTGATTATGAGGATTCTTCCTGGCCCATCACAAGTTTGCTGCTATATGAATTCTAATAGGGCCCTGCAGACAAGACAAGGCCACACTGAGGCTACAGCAGTATTGTGTATGGATACCACCCTTCCTCCTTTCAGCTGTCCCTCTGACCCACACACCCAGTCCCAAGTCACACACATTTCCATGGGCCAGGCAGATGGTGCTATCTCTGAGTGGGCAACATCTCACCCGGGGAAAATGTCCAGAAAGCCATAGGCTACCAGGGCTCCCCCTCTGAAGTGAGAGCTGCCTGGAAACAAGGTCTGGGATTCAGCCCCCCATGGCCCCCGCTAAGCTTCCTCAGGGACAGTGTCAGAATGGAAAGAGAAGTGGACCCAGCCTGAGCCTCTGGTGACTTGTTAAAGGTAGGAAGAGAAAGGCCCAAAGGAAGCTGAGGAAGTGCTCGTCCAAAGCTGTATGGAGAAACCAGGGCCTGTGGTGCCAGGGAGTGCTTCAGTACGGAGAATGATGTCCAGCGTCAAAAGCTGAGGGAGAGAGTGCAACTCAGTCGAAAGGTGAGGGAGAGGAAGCTGTGGAATTTGGCAGCTTCCACTTAGGAGCAGGTCGACCTCCAGTCCAGCGCCAGCCACCTGTTTCCTCATCTGTAGAATGGTCCTGATGATAAGAGGAAATTCTGAGGCCGAAAACCTCCAGCCCAGGGTTGAGCTGCAGGCCGCCGCCTCACCTGCATCACACCCAGCTCTCCACTGCATTGGAAGAAGGCCTAGTGAGAGAGGTTGACGGCTCAAGGCCCCCGTTCTGGGCTGCGGCAGGGAGAGGCGGGAAATTAACTAGATGCTCAGCCCTTCTCAGATGCAGACTTCATCCTTGACCTAGTTCTTCCCAGGGGCAGCCATTTCCCAGCCCCTCCCCTGCACGCATTGTCCCCACCCCTCTCTGTCTCTCCCCTTCGCTGCTTGGCGAATCCAGACTAAGGACCCGGACTGGCCGCAGCCAGCAACCCCGCCCACACAGACGCGGCTGCCTGAGAGAGGGCGGCGCCCCTGCTTTGGAAGCCTGCAGGGATCCGCGACTCGGAGCGAGCCCGAAGATGCTCAGTCTCCGCCCAAGAGCCTCGAACCTGGCTCCAGGCTCCGAATCTGGGGATCGGACGTGGCCCCAGGGCTGTAAACTCTAAGCTCGCACCCCCAGCCCCGGTTCCAGTTGCCAGAGCTTCGGGGCGCGGGGTCAGGCCCTTGGGAAGAGAAGGCTGCCTAGAGAATCCTGGGGACCCGCAGACGCGCGCCACCCGAAGGCGGGTCCGGTGGGCCCTTTAGGAGCTGGGCTGAGGCCTCGCTGGAGCCCCTGGTGGCTGATCTGAGGAAAGACTGAGATTTAACTCCTCTCGCGCTGTGATCCCCGCCCTTAACACCTGGGGGTGCGAGGGCGGGTACCGCCGGGGCACATTTTTGGCATTTTCAGGTAGCAAGGAGACGGCGCTTGCGGATTCGGGGCAGATCACAGGGCCAAGTCCTATTCCAGCAGCACCTTCCGCAGTCTTTGTCGCTGCGAGGATGGACATCCAGAGGAAGGGGATGGGGAATGCACCCCAGTCTCAGTCCGAAACCTGGGGGGGGGGGGTAAATTGCATCCATTTCCAGCCTCTGCTTCCAGTCTGCCACTAAGACCTATGCCCTCTGCCAGCTAAATAAATAATGAATCTGCCCTCTTTTTTCTATCTCTATGGCCACCCCCTCTTATCTCACACATATCACAGTTTGTAAATCTGTATGTGAATTACCTGATGGCACGCAGGATGTAAGAAAGGAGGAATTTTCTTATTTTGACAAATCAAATCAAATCTAGTTGAAGCTCCTCCTCTCCCTGCCAGGGTAGGCAGGAACTCTAATTAATCTTAGTCACTTTCCTGAAGCCGCCCCCTGTCCCTAGGTCCAAGAGGCTTAGGCCTCTTGGAAGATACATGATGGTCATCATGATGGCTGCCCCAACCCAGCTAGAGGGGCACTGGAGGCCCCATGCCCCCTGAGCCATGCTTGGCTGGGGAGCTCCCTAAGCCTGCCCAGGTTGTGTGGTGTTAACATCCTTCCCCAGACATTCCTCCCACCACCCACATCCCTCAGAGGCCCCATAATCCAGACCCCCAGCTCCCCGCCCTTTCTAAACACTCCTGTTCCCAAGTCAGGCCATTGTCAAAACCTACACTTTTACCCCCTCTCCATCTAGGCTCACGCAGTTTAACATCCTCCATGGACTTAGAACTAATTTTGGGGGGCAAGGGCTGCACAATTGTATATTCTCACTTGCAACATATGAACATTCCAGCTTCTCCACATTCTTGTCAACACTTGTTATTGTCAATCTTTTTTATTATAACAGTGATTTCTTTGCCTATTCCAGAATCTTCCAATCTTTCTTATACACCCAGTAGATATGTAATAACTGTGTGTTGAATAGATGAATAGGAAAACAGGAAACAGCAGGTTTAAGCAGGAGGACAAGCTCAGTCTGGTACATGTTGAGTGGGACATGCTTTTGAGACAAGGAGAGAGGTATCTAGGAGACTTCTGGATATTGTAGTCTCAGTCTGGAACAGGAGTCTGAGATGAAGGCAGAGATGGGGATCTCATTAAAATGTGGGCTTCGCTAGCCCTGGGAAGTTATGTGAGGCCATGAGAAAGGCTGCATTTACGCAGGGAGAGTGTGGAAAGTGAGGGAAAGGTCCAAGACAGAGTTTGGGGAAGCACCAACATTTCAGGGGTAGGAGAGGAAGGAGGCTCTGAGCAGAGCATGCCACGGAGCAGCAGCAAGGTCAGAGGAAAACTGGAAAAGATTCACCTTGGAGAAAGCATCAAGGAAGTACAGGTCAACAGGATCAGAGACATGAGTGCTTCCCTATGAGACAGATTATTAAAAACATCCGTTGAACAAAATGGGTAAATTGTCAAAACAGTTGAAGTTGAAACTGTCAATACTATTGAAGTTTTGCGATGGGTACTTGAAAGTTCATTACACTATCCTCTCAACTTTCATGCACATTTGAAATTGTCCATATTTCCAAAGTGATTTTTTAAAGTATCCATTGGACTAACAATAAGGAGATTACTGGTGAACTTGGCAATTGCATAGTCTCTGGAGGGAGAAGAAACCCAATTCCAATAATAGAGGATTTTCTCATACCTGACTCAGGACTCACCAATATTCCAGTAAGCAATCACTGGGCACATACACCCAAGTATTCTTGGGAAAAGAGAAGATTGTGTGTGACAGTCATTAATTTTTCATAGCTGTTGGTACCTCCACACAGGGACTTTTTCTCAGCAGGCCCAGCAGCCAGCCAGGAGCTCTTCCTCAAAAGGAGGAAAATTGTTTACCAAGGAGTGCCTGGCTTTGCTCCTGACTCCTAGACACTCCATTGCGGTTCTTTTCTCAGGGTTTGCCACAGGCTGACTTCATCCCCATCTGCTGCAAACACATGACTCACTTTGCATCAGCTGAGTCATCAAGGCTATGAGAAAGAGCTGCTTGCCCTTCAGCCCGGACATCTGGAAGCCTTCTTTTGCTCTGCTGCTGCTGCTAAGTCATTTCAGTCGTGTCCAACTCTGTGCGACCCCATAGACAGCAGCCCACCAGGCTCCCCCGTCCCTGGGATTCTCCAGGCAAGAACACTGGAGTGGGTTGCCATTTCCTTCTCCAATGCTCCACTTGAAGCTGGCAACCTTACTGGTTACTCTGTAAATGAAATGAATCAGAGCAGCACTCCAAAATGTGACATACATTGCCACCAAAATACATGGAAACCCAGCAAGTATGCTTCTTTCTTACTTCTACTAGGAAGCAGAAAGCACAGCAAGTTCGTTTTACTTTGTAGGATGTGATAATGTTATATGTTAACTTTACTGGGCCACTGGGTGCCAAGATATTTGGTCAATTATTCCAGGTGTATTTGTAAAGAATGAGATTAACATTAGACTTATAGTGGAATAAAGCAGATTGCCCTTCCCAGTATGGGTGGATCTCATCTAATCTGTTGAAATAGAACAATGGACTGAGTAAGGCAACATTTGCTCTCTGCCTGGCTATCTTCAAGCTGGGGTGTTGGTCTTCTCCTACCTTCAGACTGGAACTAACCATCACCTCTCCTGCTTTTCAGGCCTTCAAACTTGAACTGAAACTGTACTACTGGAACTCCTAGCTCTCCAGCTTACAGACAGAAGATCACAGGACTTCTCAGCTTCAATAATCCAGTGAGCCAGTTCCTTATAATACATCTCCTTGTATCTCTCTATCTCTATATACACATATCTGTAGCTGTGTCTTCTATTCATTTTGTTTCTCTGAAGAACCCCAACTAGTATCTCTTTCCTGGCATGATCCAGAGCACTGAACACCCAGAAACTTCACTTGGGTGGCAGGCCCCTATGTTCTTATGGGATTCATCTCCCATTATCAGCACATTTTTTCATCTTAAAGTATCTGCTACTTTTAACTCTCTGAATCCTGGGAACATGATGTCATCAATGTACTGGACATTCTGTGTCTGTGTTATGGAAGGATGATCAGGTTACATTGTAACAGAGAATCAGAGACTTGGAGAATTTCAAGACAAGATGAGAAAGCTGTATTGCTGCCCCTGCCAAGAAAAATAAAGCTGCTTCTGATATTTTCTATAGAGAAAGATTAAAAAAAAATTCTTTTTCAGATAAATAGTTTTCATATTAAATGACCAAAAAATACATATATATGCTCCCATAAAAAGACTACCCCTATTCATTCTTAAAAACAAAGACTGCACTAGACTGGGAGCTGCTGGAATCATTATTTGGAATCATCTGAGTAAGCTTATGGTAATTCCCTGTTCATCCTCCAAGACTTACGCCTTCTGCACAGACTGAAGAAGTAAGTTAAGCGAGATGCAATAGAAAGTAGCTTGCATCTCTCAAGTTTTTGATGAGGGAACAAATTTCTGTAATTTTCCTGGATTTGCACCATGACTTTGGGTTATTGATCAGTAAGAAGAAAAAGTTCCAGAAGCTTCCACTTGGCCCTTTCTACCATAATGGCCCTTATCCACAGGTCTACAGGTGCATGTATGCTGTAAATTCCAATTATACTCCCTGAAACTAAAAATGCGATTGCAGGATGAGTCCAAGCACCATGCCTGGACTGAAGTCAGACTCCAGCTGTCACCTGACACACGTGAACCTCTACACTGTGGTGTTCTGTGTTCTCAGGAATTAGCATTAGATAGGCTCAAGTCCTGCTAATCCTGAAAAGCCTGCGTGTTTTCCTTTCACAGAGCACAGTTCTCTGGCAAATGGTCTAGGACCCTTTGTGGAAGGTAGGCTAAAAGGAAGATTTACAGTATGTATCTGGGATTTTATTGAAGGGCTCACTCTGAAGGGTACTGGCCTCCCTTCCTTTCAAGGGGCTTTGGGTGAGGGACCAAAGTTCTCTTTCATAATGGGTCAAATCAGGTTTTTGCTAGCAGGACTGGAGGGTTTTGTTTGTGATTTTGCTTTGTTGTTTCTGTTACACAGATTAAGGAGGACTTAGAGGCTGCCTGTCTATTCCCTTTGGTCTTATTTGGCCCTTAAACGATTAGTCTTTGCTAAAGACATCTGTGGGTTAGATCTTTCTGAGTATCACTTGGCATCTGCTGTCCCAGGTGGCCAAGTGCTGCTGTGTGTGCTCTGCTCCCCTGGGATCCCATCATTTCCACTAAAATTATGGAGTCCGTTTCTGTGACAGTGTCTCTCACTAGCATCCCTAGCCTGCAGAGAAAAGTACTACATCAGCTTTAAAGATGCTCCCCTCACTGATGTGTTTCTCCATGCCTTGGTGAAGGGAATTTCCTCCAGGCTGTCTAAGAGGAAGTCGGGACTGTGGAACTTGGCTTGGGGGGTATGTGAGTGGATCACACAGGGCAAACCACATCAACATTGCTTCCTCCCTTAGCACTGGATTCCCTCCTCTATGTTAAAGCAAAGAATTCTGGCAATTCAATATCAAGCATAGACCTCAGCTGAATCCAGGTTTCTGTCAACCAACTAAGCAAATAATGAAAACCGCTGCTAGGTGCTCACACTGGCACACTGACTCTGGAATTGGAGGCAAACATACTCACACTGATAGTCCAGCCCAGTGAAAAGTATGTTCCTCCGTCCAAGGGCGAGCACCCACAGACAACATCCCCACAAACGTTATCCAGACTTTTGGGTGATATATTAATAAATTAGCAAAACCTTGCAATTCTTCTGATGTGGATGCTTCTTCCTCCCCGATCTGACTCTGGAACTAGTCCCCTGAGGCAGGAAAGCATCTAAATCCAGTTATGGGACTAGAGACAATGGGGCTTGGACATGAAGAGCGTTGGCCACCCCTTGGGGAGTAGATTGAAATCATGCCTACGATATTTTGCAGCTCCTTTCATCCAGAGGTAGAGTCTCTTCCTCATGCCTTGAATCCTGGCTGGCTTGGTGACTTGCTTTGACCAACAGAATGATAAACAACATGATTGAAGCTGCAGAGCTCAGACCTCAGAGGCTTAGCTCCTGCCTTCATCATCTGAGAATCCTGAGGCCACCACTGTGCCAGGAAGAAGATGGAGATGCAGGACCACATGAGAGAGAAGCTCAGCGCCCGGCCATTCCAGCTGAGCCCAGCATCTAGTGGATGCAGTCACCGGAGACAACCCAGACCAGACCAGTGGAATAACCACCCAGCCAACCCACAGAACTGTGAAAAAGAACGAATTGTCATGTTAAGCCACTAAGTGTGGAGTGGTTTGTTTCTCTTTCAGTGTACCCTGAAACACTTTGCAGGGTAACTTCCAAGACAAGGTCATTTCAAGGTCTTCAGGGAAGGCAGCTTGTGCTGCACGGGGATTTAGTGGAGCCAGGGGTGTTCTAAATCATTCAAATCCTCCCATATGGCCTCTAATTCCCACCCTGAGATCAGTGCCCTAAATTTCACCCAAGATCTAGCAGTGACATGAATGCAACTGACAAACTGACAACGTAATTTGTTGACCACAGCATCAAAGTCCCGTCTGGGTTAAGTTATATAACATAGCTTAGCACTCCCCTCCTGCTCCAGGCCTCTTCTCCCCTCCCCCGCTGAGTTTGTCATCTCTGGCTTATGCCAAGACTAGGTTAATGGAGAAATGACATGGAAAAAAAGAAAAGTCTGACCACTTCTCAGTAGGTGTATTTGAAGTGTCAAAACACTTGCCAATTCTTGCTGAAACAGCAGGTGGGTTAGCTCATGCCTAAACACGTGGACTGTATGCTCCCCTTAGAAATGAGACACTGGAGGTAGGCATGTGGAGGAGCTGAGCAGAAATGTCCATGACAGAGAGGAAGGAAGAAAGGTGACAGCAAGTGGTAGTGAAGGTCCAAATACCATCCCCCGCCAAGAGCATCTGGAGGGAATGCTTGGTGTGTGCTGCCCAGAGAGGCTTCCATAGGGCCCTGGGAGCACAGAGATGGCCAGACTTCTGACAGGACCCAGGGAGGGTCTCCAGGGAGCCAGTAACCTTTGAGACAGGCTTTGAAGGATGAGTAGGGCATCCATGGGCAGAGGTGAGGGAGGCATGATGCCAGCAGAAGAGGCCGCAGGAGAGAAAGGAGAGGGAGGGAAGTCCAGGGGAGGCATAAGTCAAGCTCTGGGGAGAGGAGGGAAATTGGAGGAGTGGGAGAGGCAAAACCAGCTGATCTGCTCCTGCAAAAACATTCACTGAAAAAGTGAAAAAGAATAAACCATTCACTGACCTCGGGGCCTACCCATCAGCCCCTCCTTCCAGCCTCTCTGAGTAGTTCAGCCCAGAGCCTGGCAGCCAGGCCTTCCTCCATCTCACCACTCCCCTGCCCCCAACTCCCCAGGCCTCTCACTGTGTCCCAAGCTCCCAACGGCCCTTCCGGTGGCCACATCTCTGTTCATGCCGGGCCTCTTTTCCAGAATGCCTCTTCCTCCATTTTCTACCCGCCTCTAGCACCTCTTCTTCCGGGGAGTCTCCACTGACCGCTTCAGCTCAGCCTGATCCCCAGGTTGTATGGCATAATAGAAATAATCAGGCTTCAGGGGACTTCCTTCATGATCCAGGGGTAAAGAACCTGCCTTCCAAAGTGGAGGACGGGGGTTTGATCCCTGGTTGGGGAACTAAGATCCCACATGCCACAGGGCAACTAAGCCTGTATGCTACAACTAGAGAGAAGCTCTTGAGCTACACCTAAAGATCTTGCCTGCCCAACTAAGACCCAATGTAGCCAAGTAAATAAATATTTTTAATTAAAAAAAAAAGAATCAGGCTTTAAAGTTGTAGAGATCTGAGTTCAAATCCCATCTCTGCAGTATGATCTTGAGTTACTGTCTCTTTTTAATAGTTAGTATTTCTCAGCTGCTGCTGCTAAGTCACTTCAGTTGTGTCCGACTCTGTGCGACCCCATAGACGGCAGCCCACCAGGCTCCCCCGTCCCTGGGATTCTCCAGGCAAGAACACTGGAGTGGGTTGCCATTTCCTTCTCCAATGCATGAAAGTGAAAAGTGAAAGTGAAGTCGCTCAGTCGTGTCTGACTCTTAGCGACCCCATGGACTGCAGCCTACTAGGCTCCTCCATCCATGGGATTTTCCAGACAAGAGTACTGGAGTGGGGTGCCATTGCCTTCTCCAATTTCTCAGCTACATATTGCCAAAATACCATGGGTTACTGGGCAAATTCATTCTCATTTCATTATCACCACGACTCTATGAGGTATGTACTGTTATCATTCCCATCTTATTAGTGAGGAAACTGAAACTCACAGAAGTTAAGCAACTGGTCCAAGGTCACAGAGCTCGGAGTGGCAGAGCTGGGTTTCCGGTCTGGTCTGCCAGGCTCCAATGTCTCTGCCACTAAGCACCAAAGGACCCACTGAATCACTTCCTTTGAATGAGCATTTATTAGGCACCTCCTATGTGCCAGGGGTGTGCTGGGTCTGGAGATGTGGCAGGCACAGGCAGACAAGGGCCCGCTTTCAAAGAGGTTTTAGCTGGAATCTGTTTCCTCCTCCATAAGATGCAGGATAATGAGCCCCAGGTACATAAACTGGAGTAAAGATTATATAGGATCCCATTGGTTACTGACTCCCTCCTATAAACTAGAGGACCTCATGTGTACTGACCCCCTCTCTCCTCCACAGCCAGCAGACCTGCACTCCCATATTTGCCAGGATCTGTCACTGACCTGCTAGGTGGCCTTGGGTAGGTCATCTAAGCCCCAGTTTTCTCATCTATAACTTGGGGCTACCAAGTTAGTAGTAACAGCCACCCCTGAGGGAGGCTCTAAGAATTAAATGAGATTATACACACTATTGCTGGGCACACAGTTGGTGCTCAGTAGAAAGTTAATCCCCATCTCCTCACACTTGCACTCACACCCAGGACCCACACAGTGAAGCAGGGTCATCGTTTCTCTGAGACTTAATAAGCATCGTGGTGGAAATAGCAGAGAGGTCCCTTCAATGGCCTCAAGGTGGCAAGAAAGCTCCACACGGGACTGTGATGGGCCATCAGGGGCACTGACAAGGCTGGTCCAACCCAACCCAACCCTGAACTATCTACCCACCTCCGCCACCTGCCCTGCCATACCTCACTGTGAAAAGGGAGCACAGGCCTCTCACCACCCTCCCACCTGTGCCCAGACGGAGACAGGTGGCCTCAGGGCCCCCTTGGTGTCACCTGGGCAGCCCCACACTCAGCCCTGGCTTCCTTCACTGTCCCATGCCCACCTGCTGGGGGCACTGTTGCAGGCTGAGCTTTGGGTCCTAGGGTCCTGAGTTCTAGCCCAGTCTCCCCATCTCTGAGCTATACCTGTGGGATTAGGAAGACTTCCCACCTAATTGGGCTATTATGGGGATTAAGTGGGATAACATATAGAGACTGTGAGGTTATACACCTTTATTATTAAAATCTGGCCAGTTCCTCTCCAAACCTTCCCATGTGGCATGGAGGAAGAACTCTTCATTGACTAGGAACATTTCCCAGCTCAGCCCCACTGGCTGGGGAACCTTGTGGATCACTTAATCTCTCTCAGCCTTGGTTATCTCATCTGTAAAATGGGAATAATCCCTACCTAGCCAAGGAGTCAGGAGGCTGGGATAAAACATATATATTGTGACTGACATGGTGTTTGGCACATAGTAGAAGCAAAATACAGAGGGAGGATCAGCTGGTATTATTAAAATCATTATTATGATCAAGAAATGCCTACTTACCCTTCAAGGCCTACTTACCCCATGTCACTTCCTCCTGGGATCTCCCTTCATCTCCCCATGGCAGTCATGGCTTCTTCCTCTGGATTCCCAAAGCCCTGGTGCCCTTCTAACACAGATCTTTCACTTACTAACACATGTTTTGAGTGTCTTATGTGTGTGTATGAGATGCTCAATTTGGGTGCAGGACGTAAATAAGATTAACAAGACATGGTCCGTATTCTCATGGAGCTTCCATTCTAGTAGTGGGGACAGACCGTGAATGTGTCAATAGGTAGAAAATTTAGGAGCACTGAGCCAGTAAAACAAGAAAACAAAGTAAAGTAACATAGACTTTAGTTTCTTGGGCTCCAAAATCACTGCAGATGGTGACTGCAGCCATGAAATTAAAAGATGCTTGCTCTTGGGAGAAAAGCTATGACAAATCTAGACAGCATATTAAAAAGCAGAGACATTACTTTACCGATAAAGGTCCATCTAGTTGAAGCTATGGTTTTTCCAGTGGTCATGTATGGATGTGAGAGTTGGACCCTAAAGAAGCCTGAGTGCCGAAGAATTGATGCTTTTGAACTGTGGTGTTGGAGAAGACTCTTGAGAGTCCCTTGGACTGCAAGATCAAACCAGTCAATCCTAAAGGAAATTAATCCTGAATATTCATCGGAGGGACTGATGCTGAGGCAGAAGCTCCAAATACTTTGGCCACCTGATGCAAAGAACCGACTCATTTGAAAAGACCCTGATGCTGGCAAAGATTGAGGGCAGAAGGTGATAAGAGGACGAAATAGTTGGATGGCATCACCAACTCAATGGACGAGTCTGAGCAAGCTCCAGGAGATGGTGAAGGACAGGGAAGCCTGGCGTGCCACAATCCATGGGGTCACAAAGCATTGGACACAACTGAGTGATTGAACAATAACTGACTAACAATTGAAGCTGCTTATATAGTGAGGTTACAGAATGCTTTGTGGAGTAGACATTTAGGCTGATTTCTGGATGACCAAAAAAAACTAGTCTTGCAAAGATCTAGAAAAATCATTTTCCAGAAAGAACTAGTGCAAAGGCCCTAACGCAGGAGAATATGCATGGCATGTCTGGAACACCGTGAGTACTGAGCGTGCTTGTCACTGTCTCTACGTCTCCACTTCTAGATGAAAGCTTTTGAGGGCAGAGATCTAATTTACTGAGTCCACAACATAGAACAGCCCTGGAGCTCTGAGCAGCCGTGGCATTATGGTAATAATGAGAATGATATCGGCTGGCCCTTCTGCAGCCTATTCACTTCTTGGAGGACTCCACCTAGGTTGCCCAGTCAGGCAGGGACTCCCTTTTGAGACCACCACCACCCAGGGCAGAGTTGTTGGCAAAAGGAAGCGGGAGAGGTGCCCAGAGCGAGGTAGTAAACTACCCAGAGTCACACAGCCAGCAAGCAGCAGAGATGGGCCATGAACCCAGTTTCCTCTGCTCCTCTGTCTCACTGGCCACTGGTCTTCTGTCCTGTGCATCCCACTTGCCCTCTCCCTCCCTGAGCTGTGATGTCAGGAGCCCCAAGGCTCAGAAGAGGTAACCAGTGTGTGTGTATCAGGACTCTCCTCGGCTCCTGCTCCAAACCCAAGTACAGAGCAAGGACCCTATAAGCTCCTTCTTCACAAAGTCCTGCCCAGTCAGGGAGCCGGAGCTTGTGCCCTCCGGCCCTGGATGTGGATGAGGTCAGATTGAAAGGAAAGCCTCGGGGCTGAAGACTGGGATCCTGAAGCCAGCAGGACAGCAAAGCCCTGGGCTCCAGGACGAGTGCTGTCATTCTGGCCCTGCAGCCTCCACCTCTCCAGGGCAGCCAGAGCCACAGTTCCCAGAGTCAGCACACAGTGGGCCTGCCACACAGTATTATCTCCAGTTATCTGCCAGGATTTGGGGGCCTGACAAGGACTATTAGTAGCAAACAGGGCTTAACAGAAGGAGCCCTTGTCCCCAGGGAAGAATGACATGGTAACCTCTGATCCAGTCACCTTCCATGATCCAACAAAATTTCACTGGAAAAGTTTTATTGAAAAAAAAAAAAAACAATTGTACAAATAAGTTCTTGGTTCGACAGCAACAAAGGCTCATTTCCCCACTTTCCTCCCCATTTTTGAAAATCTATAAAAGGAAAAAACAATGTTCATCCCCATGATGCCTGACCGGAGTCTGCCCAAACCCACCCCCCTCCATGAGCTATTTCTCAACCCCCTCTCTGGGGTCAGACTCACTGTGGGAGTACCTGTCCCAGGGGCTGCAGCACCTAGTTTTATAGATGAGGGAAGTGAGGAGAAGATTGGGAGGGGGCTGAGGTGGTGGTCATGTCAGGAAGAGGGCCCCCATTCCATGAGGGCTTGGCTGAACCCCCAGCTCAATTCCATCTCACAGATGAGAAAGCACTGGGCTATAAATATGAACACTGATTGAGGCAGGCTGGATCCCAGGACTAAGAGCGGGGCTCGACGACTACCGCCCAGCTCCCGTGGGACACGGGGTATCTGGGCTCAGCATCACGACACCTGGGGGACCATGTCCAAGCAGAGTGAATCCAGGCCGGGAAGGGCTGCTCAGACACACAGGAAGCCCCCTGTTTTCCCACCCCCACCCCAGACTATCCAAGGTCGGCACCTCAGCTCCCCCACCCCCATAGCACCCATGTGTCTCAGGAGCCTCCCACTGCCCCCTGCCATCCACACCCACCCTGGGGCCCTACAACTCGTCTCGCATCTTGTCGCCCTTGGGCCGGACTAGGCGCCCAATGAACAGCAGAGAGCCGCTCTGGGTGTCTCGAACCAGGAAGATGAAGGGGTGGTCGGCATAGAAGAGCTTGGGGCTGCGCAGCTCCTCACGCCCATAGATGTCCTGGTCGAAGGGGTTGCCGTCCGTGTCCCACTCGAAGGCAGTGGCGTGGAACACGCTGGCCAGGTATAGGTCCTTCTTGCCCGACATGCGAGACAGGTCTGCCTTGTTCTTGTCGATGGCCTCGGTCAGACCCAGCCCAGCCAAGTGTTTCTGTAGAACCGGGTGGATGATGGTGAGGCCACGGTAGACAAAGTTCCTAGACCCTTACCCTCCACCCACACCACTCACTGTCTCTCCTCTTCTCTGAGCAGAAGTTACCACTCCCTGGCCACCTTCTGTGTGCCAGACATGGTGTGGAAACGGCAAACCACTTTCCTAATTCATGACAGCCCTGCAACAGCGTCCAGTCACCACTTCACAGATGAGGAAACCAAGACTCAGGAGGAAAAGGCAGAATATATGCCTGGACCCGCCGAGCAATCTTGACCTGTGGTATGAGTGGTAGACAGCCAGCATCGGCCTCCCCTGGGGGCTTATATGAAACGCATGTTTCCTGATCCAGCCCATAGCCTCTGAATCACCGTGTCTGCGGGTGGACGAGGAACCCTTCTTAACCAACTCTCCAGGTAATTCTTGACACACTCACGTTCGAGAAAGACTGACCTAAGGACAGCTCTGACCACATCACTCTGGGGCTTAAAACTTTTCCAGGGTGATATGAAGGCTGGGATTTGCTTCAAGATAATCTGATGGGTGTGATAGTTGATGTTGAGTGATGGATACATGAGGATTCCTTAATCTATTTTTAATATATGTTAATGTATTTCCGTAGTATTTCAAAAGTTAAAACACACACACACTCTCTCTCTCTCTCCTCTCTCTCTCTCTCCAAGGCTCTGCGAAGCCCTTGGAAGCCAAGGACAAGCTCTCTCCTAGGAACTGTGCTTGCATCACAGTTTCACCCCCTAGCATGTACCACTCTGCTCTCCATTCAACAGCTTCCGTGAAACTGCCTCCTCAAGAGCATCTTTGTGTCTACCCTGTCTCTGTAAGGCCCTTTAGACACCACGTCTTCTGGGGAGCCTTCCCAGCCCCACAAGACTGGAGCCATGCACTCCTGGCCTCGCTCTATCAGTGTGTGGTCCTGTCGTCTCCCCCACTGGCTCAGTGCTCCCTCAAGGCAGGGCCCATGTTCAGGGCTCACCCTGCTCTCAGTGCAGAAGAGGCAGTGGTAAAGAACAGTCGGCTGAATGAACAGCAGCCCTCAGGGCCCAAGCTTCTGGAGGACAGTGCATTTCCCCAGCATGGCCAAACCGGCCTGAGACCTAGGGGCCTGAGAGTCCGGTTGTCCCGAGACGCATTCGAGGCCCAGCTATTCCGTTCCCCATGACTTTGCACAAATTACCCACTTGGAATTTTCCACCTCAATCTACTGTAGGGTAGTAGATAGTGTGTCCACCCAGTGTGCCAGGAAACACGGGAGAAAGAAGAGGAGTCAGGTGATAGCAACTGCAGAACGGGCTGGGGGAGTGTCAGGACAAGCCCAGGAGGGAGACGGGTGTGGCTTCTCTCTGGAAACCTCAGGCTATCTACTGCACAGACCACACAAGTTCTACCAGTCTCCAGCTTGGAGTCTAAGCCCCATCTCATCTCAAGCTTTCTCCTCCACACTCCCTCAGCAGCAAGTCTGAATCAATTCTGCAGGCAAGGGATCGCCTACAGAACCATTTCTGGAACCTAAGGGAGGAATGAGATGAAAGTTTTCCCTTTTGAACAGAAAAAAAAAAAAAAAATCTCTCCTGATTGACAAAAAGGCCACCCTGAGTCTTCACCTGAGAACTGTAGCCCCAGCACTTACTAGCCAGGGTAACCTGAGCAAGTCACTGCTTCTCTCTGAGCTGCTGCCCACCACCCAGGGTGGTCATGAGGGGGAAATGATGCTTAGCAGGTTGGTTAAGTTTCCAGCCAAGTGACTCAGAGCTGAAAGCTATTATTAGTCTTACTAGTGTATGGGGAACAATCCTCCAGCTTGAATAGTGGAGGCATACCCTAGAGACATTGCGGGTTTGGTTCCAGACCACCACAATAAAGTAAATATTGCAATAAAGTGAGTCACACAATTTTTTTGCTTTCCCAATGTATATAAATGTTATGTTTGCACTATACTGTAGTCTATTAAGTCTGCAACAGCATTATCTCTTAAAACAATGTATATACCTTAATTAAAAATATTTTATTGCTAAAAATGCTAACCATCATCTGAGTCTTTAGGGAGCTGTAATCTTTTGCTGGTGGAGGGTTTGGTAATTGCGAGAATTACCAAAATGGGACCCAGAGACATGAAGTGAGCAAACACTGTTGGAAAAGTAGAGCCAGACTTGCTTGATGTAGAGTTGCCATACATCTTCAAAAATTTGTAAAAAAAAAAATGCAATAAAGAAAAGCACGATAAAATGAAGTGTGCCTACACCTTGTGCCGAGAGGCAGCGCAGCACAAGATTAAGGACGTGGCTTGGTGCTAAATGTCTGAGTTAGTGACTGTATGACTCTGGATAAGTTATTTAACTTTTCTGAGCCTCATTTTCCTCATCTGTAAGATAAGGCTGATCGTCCTACCTAATACGGTGCTGAGGATTAAGAATTTAACACATGCAGAGTGCTTAGGAAGTGTGCCTGGCACACAGCAGGTACTCAATTATACTTAAGTACTGATGTTGTTACCATCTTCCCAAAGGCAGGGACCATGCCCCCCTCCCTCAGCACAGCCCATTACTGCCTGGACACCCAGAGGGGCTCAGGACAGACCCATTGAGCTGGTGACAGACCACCCCCTGCCAACTCTAAGCCCTGCAAGCCCCTGAGTTGGGCCTCCCCTCACCTGTAAGTCGTGGGTCACCTCCACCACTCCCTTGGGCAGGGAGATGGCCACAGCCTTCTTCTGCATCTTTCCCATCCAGACTTTCAGCTGCTCTTTGGTCAGCAGCTTTTCCAGGCGCTCAAGGGGCTCCACGTGGTGGGGCATGATGATGATGAGGCTGGACAGCTTGTGCGCCAGAGGCATCTCCACCATCTGCAGCTTCTCCTTCTCGTCATCATAGTAGTTGTAGAGACCTGGGAGAAAAGCCAAAAGGGTACTGGGCATGCTGTGGGGTGAGGGCGGGCCAGGCCCTAAGCACCCTCGGGCCCCCACATCGCCCACCCGCCCGCCCCACCCTACTCTGCAAGGCACCTACCTGTCCGGTGCATCATGGTGACACCCACGGTATAGGAACGGGTCACCATGAAGCCTCGGTTATCCACCATCTTGTGGTGGAATCTCTCGTCCCAGTGCGCTGTAGCAGGAAGTAGAACACAAGATGAGAAATAGATGCGCTGCTCCCCTTACCCTGTTAAGACAGTCTCCCAACTCAATATCCCGGATGATTTACCCCTGCCACAGGCCTTCGCTCCAGTCTTTGGGGCTCGGCTGCAGCCCACCTCCTCGCTGAGCACCCAGTCCCCTAGAGTACACGCTCCTGCTTTAGGAATGGGGACATGCTGCCTGAAGACACGGCTCTCTACTACACATAGTCAGGGCCTGGCAGTTTCCACATGACAGGAAATACCTCCAAAAGGAGAACCCTCAGTCCAGCCACTGCCATGTCCGCCTCTGCCCTGACCCCTGCCAGGCATTTGGGCAACATGTGCTGAGCTGGACTCCCCACACCCCCTGCCAGCTGAGGTTTGTGCCCCAAGATTGCCTTTAATTCTTGTCTGCAAGCCCTGTCCCTGTGACCAAAAAACATGACCTCAAAAACCTTGCATATGTGACAGTGGCCTGAGTCCTGACCAGTGTCACATCCAGACCTGTGTTCAAATTCAGTCTCAGTCACCAACTGGCTCCAAGACCTTTTACCGCTCCTATCTTGGTCCCCTCATTTGTCAAACAGGGGCACCTCATCCTCCCAGCAGCCTGTAAGAGTAACAGCGCTATCCATATAGGTACTCAGAAGTCCACATTAAGCCCGAATCAAGTCTTCAATTCAAGATGCACTTGGACATGAGTCTGGGTTCTCTCCTCCTAGCTGAGCCTGTTTTATCACCTATGAAACGGAGGTAACACCTCCTACCCTCGAAGTTGCTTTGAGCATTAGGCATGATCACAGGTGTGGAGCCAGATCATTACTGAGGCAGAAATGATTACTGAATTTAATTCCAAGACAATCAACAGCACTCTGATGTGATGAAACACAACCTGTGGAGTCCTTCGGCTGGGCTTGTATCTGTGTCCCATTCCTTTAGACACAACACTGTGCTGTGCTGTGCTTAGTCGCTCAGTCGTGTCCAACTCTGCAACCCCATGGACTGTAGCCTGCCAGGCTCCTGTGTCCACCAGGATTCTCCAGACTGTAGCCTGCCAGGCTCCTGTGTCCACCAGGATTCTCCAGACAGGAATACTGGAGTGGGTTGTCATGCCCTCCTCCAGGGGATCTTCCTGACCCAGGGATCGAAGCCAGGTCTCTCGCATTGTTCCTTACTATCTGAACCACCAGAAAAGCCCAAGAATACTGGAATGGGTAGCCTATCGCTTCTGCAGGGGATCTTCCTGACCTAGTAATCCAAGCGAAGTCTCCTGCATTGCAGGCAAATTCTTTACCAGCTGGGCTACCAGGGAAGCCCCAGACACAACACTACACCTCGCTAAACCTAGTTTGTTATATATAAAGAGTTCAATAACTGCCTCCCTCCATGTCCACGAGTTGTTGTTAATGAGGACTGGTGCTTGGCACAGAAATACTGATTGATCAGACTTGCCGGGGGCGGGGCCTCGGGGAGAGGAGACCCCGTCCCACCCTGCCCCGCCCCACTGGACTCACGCTTGAAGAACATGGCATTGACCAGCAGCGCGCCATCGGTGCGCTCCACATCCTTGGTGACCTCGGGCAGCTTGCCGTCGGTGGTCTGCGCCGCCCACTCGTTGATGGACTGCAGGGCGCTCCGCTTGTCGCGGAAGTTGATCTTGGAGTGCTCACAGTTGTAGTGCTGCTTGCTGCTGCGCACGAAGTCCTCTGCGAAGCTCACGGAGCTGGGCCCGTACAGGCGGCTGCCCAGCTTCCAGGTGACGTTGCGCGCCGTGCTGTTGCTGAGCGAGCGCAGCAGCTCGCCCAGGCCCGCGTGCACCTCGTCGTCGCGCAGCTGCTCGGCGCTCAGCACCGCTTTGGCCTGCGATGCCGTGGCCGCCTTGCCGCCCAGCGACACGAGCCCCAGGGACGAGGCCACCACCACGGGTGACAGCAGGATGTTCTCCACCGCCTGGTCCTTGGCCATGGCCTGGTATAGGCTGAAGGCCAGGCCGGCGCTGCGCTCAGCCAGCGTGGCCGCCTTGGGGCTCAGCTTCTCCGCGGTCCCCGGAGCTGCTGCAGCCGCAGGTTTCTTCACCTCAGCGGCCAGGGCCCTGGCCAGGAGGCAGATGGTGCTGATGAGCAGGAGGGCACGCATGGCTGGGAGGTGGGTTGTGAGCACCGAGGAGGACCTATGAGGGTGGCAGAGAGAGGGCACTCCTGAAGCCCCAGTTGTTCTTCCCCTGCACCCATCCCCACCCTTCTGGCTGCTGCCGAGTCCCCTGGAGATGGGAGCGGGAGGGTCCAGAGCTCTGGGGAGCCCAGACCTAACTCCAGGTTGCCCAAACTGGGGTCTCCATCTGCCAGATCTCTCAGAGGCCTTCTTTGACTCCTCAGCTAAAGCAAGCAAATAGCCACCTCAGCCCTATTTATTTCTTACACTGAACTTAACATTTACACTCATGTGTCTGTTACATATTGTTTCCATCACAGACCCAGAGGTCTGTGTCCTCCAGGAGGGCAGGACACACAGCCCGTCCGGCTCCCCTTTATAGTCCCCTGTGCCCAGCACGCAACAGGCCTCAGCTATTCCTGAATGAACAGGAACTAGGGCCACTTGGCCAAACCGAGGCTCTTCAGTTTGCTGAAGGCTAGCTCAGATCTCTTACAACCCTGGGACCCTTTTCCAGTAGGCAGGGGAAAGTAGTAGATGAGCTGAGGGTCTGCATGAAACTCAGGGCCCTGGACAGAAGATGTCATGTGGGCGGAGGTGCAGTGTTCCTCCCCCACGCCTTCCCTTCTGTGCTGGGATGTTAATGAGTCACCGGTAGGTTCACTGATTAAATGAGAGAACCCAGATGCTCTACTCTGCTGCCCCAAAGGGTGACCTTGAGTCTGAAAATGTGCATGTGTGTGTGTGTGTCCACCCCTCACTAAGTCTCGGGCTCCCATTTTCCAAGTTGTAAGGGTCTTGGTCTCCATACCCAGGCCTCTGTCTTGGCAGGACATGCCTGCCCACCGCCCCTCGAGCAGATGGGAAATCCCCAGGACAAAAGCAGGAGGGGGATGGGATGTGGGGTAGGTTTCCTGAGAGGAAGGATATTAAGGGCCAGGGCACGTCACAGCTCAGAAGAACACTGACACCCTCTCCTGTTCACCAGAGGCTGGTGGCCAGATGTGTGTTCAGTCTCCCAGGAAGCAGGGGCCACTCAGATTCCATTCTGCCCTCCCATTCCCATCTGGCAGTGATCGCCACACATGCCCATCTACACTGTGGCTTCAGGACTGCCATCCTCAAACCACACTATCCCCTCTCCCCTCTCTGGGGCCTCCCATCAGGACAGTCTCTCCACGTGGCCTTATTTCCACACTCGCCCCGCTTTGAGGTCATTTCCACCTCTCCTTCAGGCAGCACGAAGGAAGACGAGATGACAGGGCAAAGAAAAGGGCTGGAAAGAACCGTGGTAGAAGCTGGCAATCCCACTGCGCTGGCAGATCCCAACTCATGGTCCTCAAGGTGGCAAACTCAGAATCCTGGTGAACGACCCTCAGTATCTGGGACAGAGGGAAGGCCACCAAGACCCACAGGTGCCTGGGAGAAGCTACCAAAGAGAACTGTAGCCTAAAGTAGGGATTGCAGAGGTAAGATAGTTTTACCCTAAAGAATATCTCTGGGCCCAGGTCACCTTCCTCCCACCAGGCCTGGAGCCTCAAAGGCAGAGGGCCTATATAATTATTGTACAAACAAGGACACTTTAAGACAGTAAAATGGGAATACTACTAATTATTATGCCAAGACAACAGGCATACGGTCATCCTATTCAAAGACCGCCTTTAGTCCAAACAGCGGATGCCAGAGCTTGGACCTCTGCAGAGGTCACCAGCATCCCCCGGAGAGATAATCTAGGAGCCCAGTTCATAGTCCTGCCACGTGGCAGGCACTATCTTGACAGCCCCTACCCCCAGCCAACCAGAACCTCAAAGGGCTGGGAGGGGCTTTTCAAGAAAGCTCCAAATGACTAGTTTGGGATTCCTCAGGCAGCCACATAGCTGCGCGCCTGTTCCTACTGCCGGCTCCGGGTGACGTGGCAGGCTGGAAACTGAATTATCTCCACCCGCCTGCAGAGGGGGGCTTCCAGCCCGGGAAGCCAGAGGCCTGGGTTCAGGTCCCAGGGGGTGGGGTGCCATGGAGACTTTCTGGCCCTAGCTTCGAGCCTGCAACATCAGACTCTGCAGGGACATGTGCGGCAAGGGTGAAGGGCTGTTAACCCAGTGGCAGGAACGGAGGAAGGCAAGTCACTGCAAGCAAGCCAGCCTCCCACAGCCCAGCCCCTGTTGCCACAGAGAAATCGAAGCCCTGAGGCCAAGGTTAGATAATTTATGGTCCCACAAAGAAAAATACACAATCACAGAACCAAGGCCTGTGCCCACAGATAGCCGGAAGGAGACTGGATTCCAGGCTTTTTAAGTAGAGAGAAGGGAAGCAGATTGGGGGAGGGATGGGAGCACCAGAAAGGGTCTCACACACTTGAGGAGGTCTAAAGTACCTTGAAACTGCCTCAGGGGGAGGTCAAGGCCTGCCTTTTTCATTCTGAAAGAAAGCAGAAGAGTGAGGAGGATGGGGTAGGGCAGAGCTGGGTGGTGGTGAGGACACGCCTGGAAGGCCCAGCCCCGCTAAGGGACCCCCATCTATTCTGCCCCTGGCAGAAGGCAGGCACAACCAGCTCTGGATCTGGAGGACCTCGGAGGTCATCCACTTCACTGCATGGTGGGAGAAACTGAGGCCAGAGAGGGGCAGGGAGCCACCTCCGTCCGTCAAGGATCAGTAGGGGTCAGTAGGGGTCAGGCTTCCTAGCGCAGGGCTCCCTCCTCCCAGAAGCTCCCACAGAGCCCCTCCAGAGGGCTGGATTCAGTGTCCGGTTTCAGCCAGTTTTAAAAAAAAACATTTTTGCTGGGAATCCCAGTGCCCAGAGACAAAAGGAGGGGACCAGGAGGCCTCAGGAAGGGGGGATGGGCAGATGAACTGTCTGAGGGCAGGAGGGTGTGGTCCCAGCCAGAGACTTCCAGAGAACCAAAGCCCCCAGATTTTCCCGAGGCCTCCATCCGGGCCCTGCAGACCAGGGGGACCAACCGGAAACCCTGGAAGAGGCGGGGCCAGGCTTTCTGGCCATGCTGGAAGCCGGTTTCATTCTTCTCCCTCCACTCCAGTCACCTCAGGAATGTCCCTAAGCTGGGGGCAGGGAACCCCGGCCTTTGAAGTAACCTTAACGCTGCAGTGACTCCAGGAACCAGGTGGCGGCAGACAGAATTAGAGCGGGTGACCAAAAGCCTTCTAGGGAGCCCCCTCCATCCCTGTCGGTCCTCCCTTCTCTGGGGGGGATGCAGACCTGGTCACCTCCTCAGCCTCTTTTTGGAGGCAGGTGGGGAGACTGGTGCTAGCCAAGTCCCTCTTTTAATTGCCATCACCTAGGCATACAGGCTGCTGATCAGAAATGGAGCCGCGGTGGGTGACTCCTCCCAAACCGTGGGGACCCCAAAAGCCAAGACAGCCCCCAGGAAAAGTCAAGGTTATTTCACCTCCTCTCCCCACTACCCTTCCTCAGGAGGCTCAGATACCCCCCATCAAGCCTGTGAGGAGACTGGTCCACTGGCCTTTGGGCCTCAACCCACAACTGAGGCACAGGGACATGCAAAGCCAGCCTGGCCTCCCTGTTATTGCTGGAAGGAACTGCAGACCCGGATCCTCCCTCCCTGATCCTGCAGAGAGAGGAGCCTCAGCACCGTGGCCCCCAACCGGCCTGTTCCCTCCTGGCCACCACCACTCCTACCCCACACTTCTGGGGAACCCTGCACTTTCTCCGGGCCCTGTGAGTGTCCCGACTGCCCATCCCGGCTCCATCTCTGTGGTCGCCCTCAGGCTCTCTCCGCCGTCACCATCTAGTCTCCATCTCCAACTCTCTAGCTGCCCCCAAAAGTGCCAGGGACTCCAGTCTGCGGGCTCAGTCTGTGGCTCTGGTTGGCCCCTAAACCCTCGCCCGGGCCGCTCTCCCCTCTCATTCCCTTGAGCCCCCCTAGAAAACTCCCCCGGGCGCCCCCGCGCCTCACCTGGCCGGGCTGGGCTGGCGCCGGGACCGCAGTCACAGTGTCACACTGGAGCCGCCAACGGATTCCACTCTCCGCCGCGCCCCCGCGCTCCAGATCTATATATGGCGTTCCCCCACCCCACCTCCCGCCCGTCCCGAGAAACTTCTGGAAAGTTGGAAAAGCTTCCGGAGGGCGCCCCTGCCTCGCCAAAAAAAGCCAGAGACCTCCCCCAAACCGCCCCGGCTTCCGCCCCCTCCTTCTGCAGGCAGTCTCCCGGCCCCTGGGTCCTACTGCCCTGCTTATCGGACGCGATCGCAGCGCCCGCAAGCTCCGGGCTGGGAGCCCCTGGGGCCCTCACGACTGCGGAGCCAGCGGGCATCCTTCGACTCTTCTTGAGTTCGGACCGCTTAGATGAAGGGGACACGGGGCTCCCTAGTGGGAGTTCGGATCGCTTAGACACAGAGCTTCAGGGTCCTACTCCCTGGAGAGGAGCCGCCACACCCCAAGGCTCTTTGCTCAAGCCGGCTTATCCCTGATCTCACACCTTCCAGCTCCCCTTTCCCGACAGCGGATCTGCCTTGATGTGGATCCACTCCCCCATTCTCGAACTGAAATTGGGCCCCCCTACAAGCCCCCTCCTCTCCTTTCTCTCAGGGGAGGTGGTCAGAGGTTGGGAGGCAGCACCCTTCTCCATCTGCAGTTTATCCTGAACACCTTGGAGCTCAACCTCAGTGACCACCTTGACAGGAAGAGTGGCAGCCAGTTCCTGTACCTGACCTTCCCCCAGGAAGGTCTTGGAGACACCTGGGGAACACCAGGTGGTCTGGCTGGGCCTGAAGGGGTGCACAGGGAGAATACTCTGGCTGACCTTTAAGTAATATGCAGTGTGACCCTAAGGAAGTTACTTTCCTTTCTGGGCCTCAGTTCCTTTGTGAAATGTCATTCCTTGCCTCCTTTCCTTGTCTGTCTCTGTCTCTCTCTCCTTGGTCGTCCCTGCTGCTGCTGCGCCCTCTCTATCTGAGTCCCATCCCACAGGTCTCACTATCAGCTCCTCTCCCCCACCCTCCCACAACTGATAGCCTCTGGAGCTCTGAGCTAAACTGGGGTATTGTTTCTGTTCCAGGTGCAGAAGACACAGCCAAGAACAGGACAAAGTCCCTGCCCTTGGGATGAATATTCTTAGGAGGGTCCGTGTGTGCGTGCTAAGTCACTTCACTGTGTCCCACTCTATGCGACCCCATGGACTGTAGCCTGCCAGGCTCCTCTGTCCATGGGGATTCTCCAGGAAAGAATACTGGAGAATGCCCTCCTCCAGGGGATCTTCCCAACCCAGGGATGGAACCCACATCTCTTATGCCTCCTACTTTGGCAGGCAGGTTCTTTATCACTAGCACCACCTGGGAAGCCCTCTTGGAGGGTATGCATATCCTAGTAGGGAACTTGAGAAGGCAGATTATTTAGGACATCCCCACCCCAAATCTTTAACAGAGAAATCATAGATAACCCTATGGGCCCAGTATGGAGAGGAAGGGACAGAATAAAGAGACAGTTCACTCACTCACTCATTCAGTCAGTCAACAAACTGTGCTGAGTATCCTTATTCCAGGTGCATCTCTGGATCTTGGGGAGAAAACTTGGGCCGGCACCCAGCAGATGAATCATTCAGGTCCCTCATAGCAGAGGCGAGGGGAGGGCCTGTTCTGTCCACCCCAGCCAGGTGGTGGTGGTGACTGATTTCTCAGTCTGACTTAGGCTGCTGGTGTTCACGGTCTGATTACAAGGACTGTGGGAAATCTTAGATCCCAAGAGCTTTAGTCTCTTCAAATCAAAGTCAAAGAACCAGAGATTACTAGAATCAAGGTGGTCATCACAGAATATGATATTCCTGTGGAATCTTTGAATTCATCTAAGGAATCTTAGAATGTTAAATCTCACAGTCAGGGACTTCCCTGGTGGTCCAGTGGTTAAGAACCCTCCTTGTGATGCAGAGAACAAGGGTTCGATCCCTGTCCAGGGAACTGAGATCCAACATGCCTCGCCTCAACTATTGAGCCCACCCGCCACAAGTAGAGTTCTTGTGCCACAATGAAAGATTGTGCATAATGCAGTGAAGGTCCCACATGCTGCAACTAAGACCCAATGCAGCCAAGTAAATACATTTTTTTAAAGACTCACAGTCAAAGAATCTTAGAATAAAAATATTGAGGACTCTGGACTGCGAGGTATCTTAGAGGTCATGAGTTCCTGTCTGCAGCCATAGGCAGAAGTCCTCTCTGAACCCCAAAAGGCAAGAATCCCAAAAAGGCAAGCACCCAGGCTCCTCCAAGAACAGGGAGCTCACCTCCCTCGTAGGCAGCCCAGTATCCTTTTCTTTGGATAGGTCTGATCGTTGACAAACTCTCTTAGCCTCAGGGTAGAGTCCATATCTTTGACCTAGCTGTCCTGGTTTTCATGTACTTCCTCCTGCCTCGTCTGTGTATTGCTTTTAAGGAGAAGTCCTTGCTATTCGAGGAAACAGGAAACCACCTGGGTCCCAGGCCCGTCCACCCTCTACCCCACCCCCCATCCCACCCGGGGTTTGGACCTCAGGTGGTAACTGACCAGTCAGCTAGTGAAGTGAAAGTCATAAAGCCAACTCTTTGCGACCCCATGGACTATACAGCCCATGGAATTCTCCAGGCCAGAATACTGGAGTGGGTAGCCTTTCCCTTCTCCAGGGGATCTTCCCAACCCAGGGGTCAAACCCAAGTCCACCACATTGCAGGCGGATGGCTCAGACGGTAAAGCGTCTGCCTACAATGCAGGAGACCCGGGTTCGATCCCTGGGTTGGGAAGATCCTCTGGAGAAGGAAGTGGCAATCCACTCCAGTACTCTTGCCTGGAAAATCCCATGGATGGAGGAGCATGGTAGGCTACAGTCCATGGGGTTGCAAAGAGTCGGACACGACTGAGCGACTTCACTTGGTCTTTACCAGCTGAGCCATAAGGGAAGCCTGGCCAGTCAGCTAAGGGTCCATCAAAGCTAATAGAAAGGAGATGTTTGCCTTGATTTCCAGCAAGTCCAGATGTCCAAATCCCACAGAGATTACCTTTGCTCTACACCTTTCCTCGAAACTCTTAGCTCTCCAAGGCCTCACCAGAACTCTGGGAGGAAGCTGAGTGCTACCACTCTCAGGGACCGCATCTAGGGGGCAGGGTAAACTGAAGCACATGCTGTTAGATAAGCCCCTTAGAAGGTCAGAGTAGAAAGGACCAATGCCCTCCATATACAGATAGGGAAGCTGAGGCTTGGGGGAGGGCACCGGAGACCCTCTCCCATTCTTACTAGGCTCTACCTTAGCTCAGACTGGGTCAGAAGCTTCTTCTATGGCATTCTGCTGCATTATCTCTGTGTCATCACCCTATAATGTCCCTGAATGTCACTGGCGATTTTGGATGGGCAGAGATTTCTTCTCCCTCTGAGTCCCCAGTACCCAGCACAGAGTATGCCCAGAAAAGGCACACGATGAACCATGGCCAGTGAGTGAGTGCTGGGAAGTGTCTGCCTGAGTAGCTGGACTCCAATCACAGCCTCCCTGCAACCTCCCTGAAGAAGGAAAGGCAACGGCTCCTTTAAATTTCCAACATCAGCAAAAAAGTTTCAAGAGCCTTTGCCACAGTATTCTTAGCTCTGAGCCCAGCCCTGGCCTTGCTGACTGCAGCCCTTCCCCCACACTCCCAGGCTGCACTTTCTGGGAAAAGCACTCTTTGGAAGGAGGAAAGAATCTGAAATGCGGAGAAACTCTTGAGCATTTCAGGTGTGTGTTCCTCCTGTGTCCCCGCTCCCAGCAGGAGCCCACCTACCCCCACCCCACCCCTGACAGGGGCTCAGCTGGAAATCCTAGGTACCAAGCAGCGTGGTCAGGAGGAAGTAGAAAACCATAGAATGCAACTTCATCCACATTGTACAGAGAGGAAAAAGAAAACTGGGCCCCAGAGAGGGCCAGCAATTTGCCCAAGGTCACACAGCAGTTCAGAGGTGGATTTAGACCAGAGCCCGAGCCCTGGGCCTCAGCCCTCCTTCTCCCACATCATCTCTAGCTGGGCCTTCCAGGTAGGCAGGCCCAGTTCCACCAGGTATTGCAGAAACAGCTGTCTTTAGCCCCAGTGGCTAGATTCAGGCAGTCCTCACCCTATAGAATTCTAGGACAGAAACTAACATGTTAAGTGCCCAGTTTGTTCATATTATCATATTTAATACTCTCAGGTTAAGTTGAATGGCTCCATTTTAAATACAAAGAAACTGAGCCTAAGTTCAAGCCCTTATAGCAAATTGAGTTAGAACTGGGATTTGAGTTGTTTATCCATGGTAGATGAGGAGTGGGGGCAGGGAAAGGCTAAGGAGGTGACATTCAGGGGGCACTTTGAATGCTGTGGCCAGGCACCCTAAACAGCATCTCACTTTTAATTGTAGGGCGTTAATTGGAAGGAAGTGTCATCCTTTTCTTCTTTTTACAGAGGACCAGACAGTGGCCAAGAAAGGCTGGGATGACCAGCCCCTGGAGGGCCCTCTCCCTGGAAAACCAGGCCTGCCACCGGCAGTTCTCTGAGATGCTGTCCAGAAGCCAAGAATGTGCTCGCAGTCCCAAGCATGAGTCAGGGAAATGCAATTTCTGCAAGCTCTGGTGCTCTCTCGTGGACTGTGGGGCCTTCTGACCCAAAGGGCTGTCCTGTGAGCTGCCACGTTGGAGGGTGGGAGGCCCGTGAGGGGTGGGCCGATACATGATTCCTCCCTCCTCCTCCCAGAGCAAGCCCCACCCCGACCGTCCTACAGTCCTCCTGGTCCCTGACGCCCGACAGGATGCCCAGGAAATGTGCACACTAGCACATGACACTTCAGACACACGTGTGTCCACCTGCCCGCTGCAGCCCCTTCACGCAATCCACACGTACACACGTCTGCCTAAGTCTTTAGCAACATAAATGCCCTCACATGTGGCACACATGCCTGATAGGTACCTGTACACCGGCTCAGGCTCAAGGGGAGGAGGGGAGGACATAGAGCAGAGCTGGGATCCTTCACCCCTAATTAACTGTGGAGCCTTGGGGAAGTCACTTTCCCTCCCTGGGCTTCAGTTCTCAGTTGTAAAATGAGAGTGTGACTTCTCCTTGGCACCTCACCTCCTGCCAGTTGACATTCCCTTCTGCCTTCACTCCAAAACCTGAAGACATTTCTTGAGCGTCTACCATGTGTGGGGTGTCCAAAACCCGACAAGGCAGGGATACAGTTCCCACTGGGAAATGGAATGAGCCAGGTGCAGAACACAGGGACAGGTCCCCTGATGCCAGCCCAGGGCTTTGTCCATTGCACCTGCTCAAAACCTTTCTGTGGCTCCTAGTGGCCCCCTTGGACAAGCCCCTGATGCTGGGAATGATTGAGGGCAGGAGAAGGGGGTTGAGGATGAGATGGTTAGATGACATCATCAGCTCAATGGACATAAGTCTGAACAAACTCGGGGAGATAGTGAAGGACAGGGAAGCCTGGTGTGCTGTAGTCCGTGGGGGTCGCAAAAAGTCAGACACGACTCAGTGCTGAACAACAAGTGGCCCCAGGAGAAAGTTCAAGCCCCTTTGTGGCCCTTTGTGGCAAGCCAGTTTGCAAGTACAGCTACTTGGAGCTCCTGGTGAGAGACTCCGCCTTCTTAGGGCCAGAGCAAGGGAGGATGCTGTTAAGAAAGCTCAGCTTTGGGACTGGGAGCTCTCTTCCTTCTGCCAGTCTCCCTCTCTCAGGCCGCCTCTGGCAACCTATGGAAATAGCCCCAGCTGCCTGGCTGGAGAACTGGTAGCATGGTCAGATGGCTATTACATGCCTTCTTGCCTTTTCTCTTGCCCTGTTTTCTCTCTACCCACCCACTTACCCAGCGCCCAGATCTTCTTTTCTCCCCCAGGTAACACTGCTACTGTAACAATAGGGATGCCCAGATCAGCTGGAGGGCTGCCCTCCCTGTCTTAGGGTCTCTGACACTCAGAAGAGGGCCCCTGAACTCTGACCACCCCACTCCCAGCCCTAGTCTGCTTCAATCCAGTATAGCCATCCTGGCATTATGGAATATGAGAAGCCCTGGCTTGGGGGTCAGGAGATCTGGGATCCTGGCCCAGCTCTGCTGTGTTTTAGCTGTGTGCCCGTGGTCCAGCCCCCATCTCTGACAAATAGGAATGATGAACTGGAGGATGATGAGAAGCACAAATGAAACAGGTTGGAGAGCACTTTGAGAACTGCACGATGTTAGGATCTCTGCTCACCTCTTCATCACCTGGTCAAACCCTTCCTAACTTTGGTCTTCCCTGGTGGTCCAGTGGCCAAGACTCCATGCTCCCAATGCAGGGGGCCTGGGTTCAATCCCTGGTCAAGAAGCTAGATCCCACATGCTGCAACTAGGACCCAGAGCAGGCAAATAATTAAAAAATAAATAAAATTTAAAAATCCTTCCTAACCTTAAGCAGCCACTTGGGACCATTCCGGCTCTGCCCATCCTGTCATTTCCATTCACACCTGGCCTTGCACAGACACAAGAGGGTAGCAAAGGGCTGGAATGCGGCCTTTCGGGGGAGACAGAGGCCGAGGTGGCAGCCCAGCAAAGGAGGAAGAGCCCAGCCCGGAAGTCAGGAAGCCTGGGTGCTGCCTCTCAGCCAGTGACCTTGGAAAGACACCGCACCTCTCTGTGCCTTTGTTTCCTCACCTGTAACGTGAAGAAATGAGCAGGATCTGGAAGGATCTGAGGGATTTCATTTTAAACAGGAAGAAGGTTTCCTCCGGGTATTGGCAGGAGGAGAAATGGGCACACTCTTTCTAGAAGGCAGTTTACACTGGGAGCTTTAAACAGTGTACTGAATAACTCCCTGCAGCACTGTTTGCAATTGCGAAACTTGGAAGCAACCTTACTTTCCATCAGTAGGAGGTGGGAAGACCAGAAGAAACAAAAAGTGAGGAAGTTCTTTATGTCTTGATGTTGATTCTGATCTCAGAGCTGAAGTGAAGGCAAGTGTTACTTAGATCAATACAGACAGTCCCAGTAGCCGGGTAGAAACTGGCAACATTCCTTGATGGCCGGGGAAGGACTGGATGTGAGAGGGAGAGGGGAAGGGGTAAGGCTATCTGCCATCCAGTATGAATTCGGAGGCTACCATGATCCTATTCACAAATGTTAAAGTTTGATTTGTTCTTTAAAAATTTTTTATTTAAAAAAATAAAAACTATATTGAAGCATAGTTGATTTACAATGTTGTTAGTATCAGGTGTACAGCACAGTGATTCAGTGAGATATATATAGGGATGCAGGTTTCCCAGGTGGTTCAGATGATAAAGAATCCACCTGCAATGCAAGAACCCCTGGGTTGGGAAGATCTCCTGGAGAAGGGAATGGATACTACTCCATGATTCTTGCCTGGAGCGGGCAGAGTAGCCTTGCAGGGACTACAGTCCATGGGATCGCAAAGCCTCAGACATTACTGAGCGACTGAACACACACACATATATGTATGGAATATACATTCTTTTTCAGATTTTTTCCCTTGTAGATTATTGCAAAATATTGAATACAGTTCCCTGTGCTACACAGTAGGTCCTTATTGGCTATCTATTTTACAATATATATATAGTAGTATATATGTGTTCATCCCAACCTCCTAGTTTATCCCCTGCCCTTTCCCCTTTGGTAACCATAAATTTGTTTTCTATGTCTGTGGGTCTATTTCTGTCTTGTTAATAAGTTTATTTGTATCTTTTTTATTTGTTCTTCGGGGAGAAAAAAAACAATTTTGAGGAACATAATATAAGGAAATTATTTTTTAAAAACATGAGCATAGATACATGTACAAGAATGTTCATTATGGCCTTATTTGTGTGTGCTAAGTCATGTCTGACTCTTTGTGATCCCAAGGACTGTAGCCCACCAGGCTTCTCTATCCATGGAATTCTCCAGGCAAGAATACTGGAGTGGGTTGCCATGCCCTCCGTAAGGGGATCTTCCCAATCCAGGGATCGAACCACCCGTGTCTCCTGCATCTTTTGCACTGCAGGCAGATTCTTTATCCACTGAGCCATCTGGGAAGCCCTGGCCTCATTTGTAAGAGCGAGACCAGAATTAGAGACAATGTCAGTGAGGGAGGAAAACTGGCAGCCGTAATAAAGGTGGAAGCCATGTTAATTCTGAAGCAGAAGAAGAGCGCTTAATGGACTGGTGGATAAAAAATGGAACAGCTTATAAAACAGCATGTTTATGAAAATTCTACATGCAGAGGCACAGAACTGTGAAAGGGTGTTCACATTTCACCAAAAAGTCAACTTCTGTTACTTGGTAATTTCCATCTGATTTTTCAACCATTTCTACTCTTTGGAGCTTTTTTCTCAATGAAAGTGAAAGTCGCTCAGTCATGTCAGACTCTTTGCAATCCCATGGAATTCTCCAGGCCAGAATACTGGAGTGGATAGCCGTTCCCTTCTCCAGGGGATCTCCCCAACCCAGGGATCGAACCCAGGTCTCCCACATTGCAGGTGGATTCTTTACGAGCTGAGCCACCAGGGAAGCCCATTTCTCCCACATTGCAGGCGGATTCTTTACGAGCTGAGCCACCAGGGAAGCCCATTTCTCAATGAATGTGTATTTAAAAAGTAGAGAGAGAGATGCATAATATTCATTTTAAAAGGCCAGAGGAAATACTCTTAAATGACTTAATACTGTTTATCTTTGGAGATGGAAATACATTTTATTTCCGTTTTCAATTCTCTGCTTCTCTGAATTTTTTCAATAGCATATATTAGTTTTATAATCAGTTTTTAGCTATCAGTAAATAGAGGGTTTCCCTGATGGCTCAGTGGTAAAGTATCTGCCTGCCAATGCAGGAGACATGGGTTTAATCCCTGGATTGGGAAGATCCGTTGGAGGAGGAAATGGCAACCCACTCCAGTATTCTTGCCTGGGAAATCCCATGGACAGAGAAGCCTGGTGGGCTACAGTCCATGGGGTCGCGAAGAACTGGACATGACTTAGCAGCTAAACAGCAACAACAACAAAGTAGATAGAAAAGCAACATTCAGTGGGAGATCAAGCTAGGTCTGAACCATGTCTGAGTAGGGGCTATGACAGGGCCTGGGGCTCGGCCCCCTTGTTGCAGCTCTGTGGAAGCTGGGAGGCTGGGACTGGAGCCTATCTGGCCAGCCAGGCATTTTCTACCCCCACAGGCTTTTGGCCTCAGGCTAAAACAAGCTGAACTGTAACAGGCTTTCATGGCATGCAGCCAGAGCAGGCAAAAGAGTCCTGACAAAGGTAACCATGTATGGGGACAGGAGTGTGTGCTAAGTCACTTTAGTTGTGTCTGATTCTGTGGGACCCTGTGGACTGTAGCGCCCCAGGCGCCTCTGTCTGTGGGATCCTCTGGGCAAGAATACTGGAACGGGTTGTCATGCTCTCCTCCAGGGTATCTTCCTGACCCAGGGATCAAACTCATCTCTTATGTCTCCTGCATTAGCAGGCGGGTTCTTTACCACTAATGCCACCTGGGACAGGAGTACAAAGCTGCAGAAAATGGCCAGGCCAGTCTCACAGGAGCTTGGGAGCCCCCCCACCAGAAGGGAATTTAGTAGGACAGTGACAAGGTCATACTGGAGTGTTTAAAGGAGTTCTGTATCTGGTGAGCGGAGAGGGACAGAGGGAGGCCAGAGAGGAAAATGTCACAATAACCCAGCTCAAGATGCTGGTGCCTCCTTGGAACTTTGCTCCATGTTATGTGGCATCTTGAATGGGAAGGGAGTCTGAGGAGAATGGATACATGTACATGTACGGCTGAGTCCCTTCACTGTTCGCCTAAAACTATCACAACATTGTTAATTGCCAATATCTCAATGCAAAATAAAAAATTAAAAGAAAAAGAAGATGCTGATGCCTGGATCCGGGGAGGGGCCACGGGGTTAAGAGCGTCCAGCAGTGGACTGGGGCATGGCGGGCCAGGGAGAAGGAGGCAGGGGGACTCCCGGGGGTCTGGCCTGGGTCCGCAGGTCCTCTCTGAGATGGAGACTCTAGGGGGAAGCGATAAACTCCGTGGTCTGCAGACTGGAGGTGCCCAGGAGGCCATAGCATTGGTGAGTCTGGCCCTGAGGGGAGGAAGCCAGGCTGGAGAGGACAGTTGGGAGTCAGGGCACAGGAGAGTGATGGATGCCATGGGATGGTCAGTGTCGGGGAGGGCAGGCACAGAGTGGGAGAAGAACGAAGGCTGGGGAGAAACAGGCCCTGCCAGGCAGAGCGGGGAATCCCTGCCACCTCCAGGAGGGAGAATCAAGGAGGAGTTGGCAGGGCCTGGGTAAACAGGGAGGAAAGCCATGCTGGATGCAATAGAGCCACGATGCCCTCCATCCCCTCCTCCCTCACAGAGAAAGCCGAGGGAGGACCAGACCATGCGGTGATTTCGTGGAGGGTGGGGTGGGTCAGAGCCGGGATCTGTACACTCGGCTGGAGCCCATTGGCTGGTGGGCAGGAGCCGGCTCAGGGACAGGACCAGCTGATGCAACGTGGGCCTATCGTTGCAGGCCCTGCCGAGGGGATGCAGCTGTGCTGGCCACTGCCCAGAGGTTCCAGCGGGGAGAGAGGGAGCCGGCTCTCAGGGCAGGCTGGAGCTGTCTGTTCTGGGTCTGCTCTGACTCAGGAGGGAAATATGCCTTTCATGGAAGCACCAAGAGCCCTGGGCTCTCTGCCGGTGCCTGAGGTGGGGGAGGGGCCCCAGAGGATGCTGCTGCTTAGATGTCCTTCTCAGGCTCCGCGTTCTCAAGGCCAGATGGGGAGATGGGAGCCCGGGCTAGGCTAACATCAGGCCCTGGGGTTTCAGTCTGTGCTAAGCCTCTGATGCTGTATGTGACTTTGGGCAAGTCCCTGATCCCTCTGAGCCTCAGCTTCCCCATCTCTTTTGCCAGGACAGAAAGTCATGGAAAAGAACTCAAGGCTTGGGAGCTGGAGCGGGGATGGGGGTCACCAGGGGCACAGCTGACCAGTCTGGGCACTCAAACTTGGCACAGGAGAAAGGGAATTATCACTTACTGATGCCCGCTTTGTGCAGGGAGCCACTTCCATGTGGCTCAGATGGTAAAGAATCTGCCCGCCATGCAGGAGACCTGGGTTCAATCCCTGGGTTGGGAACATCCCTGGAGAAGGAAATGGCAACCCACTCCAGTATTCCTGCCTGGAGAATTCATGGACAGAGGAGCCTGGTGGGTTCTCTGGGGTCCATTGGGTCACAAAGAGTCGGACACGACTGAGTAACTAACACTTCACTTTGTACAGGGAGCTCTTGCATTCTCTGTTAACTCCCATATCCCTGCTAAGAGGCAGGCATTTTAACTCCCAATTTGCAGATCAAGAAACTGAGCCTCAAAAAGCCCAGGAATGATAGAGCCTGGATTTGAAGCCAGGTTTCTCTGCTTGGGGTCCAGGTTCTGTCTACTGCAGCCAATCGAGGAGTCTCAGACTAGCGTCACTGACCCCATCAGAGCTGTCCCGGGCTGCTACATGCCTCCTCTTTGTTAACCCTGCCCAGGTCCCAGGGTCAGGCCCACAAAGAAGGGGGATTTGGACAAGTGACGGCCAGGTGCGATGGGGTCCCAGGATACAGTTGGCGATCTACAGTAGGGGTCCCCAAACTTCTTGGCACCAGGGACCAATTTCATGGAAGACAGTTTTTCCATAGACCAGGAGTTGCTGAATGGTTTCAGGATGATTCAAATGCATGACATTTCTTGTGCACTTTATTTTCTAATCTAATGCTGCTGCTGATCTCAGGAGGTACCAGTCCGTGGCCCAGAGGTTGGGGACCCCTGATCTAAAGGGATAGGTAGGCTTCAAGCTCAGGGACACATAGGCAGTTCCCGCAAACTCCCTGACTCAGAAGCCCTGCCCTGAAAGATCGGCAGGAATGGGGCTGTCAGAAAGGGTCTCAGCTATAAATTTCAGCAAGCTTGGTCCCAGGAACAGGGCAGGAAGCCTGGTTATAGAAGCAAAACCATGAGTCCCTGAGGCCAGGTGCCATCCAGCAGCTCAGTGTGGCTTGTACAGAGAACGATGGGTCCGTGACACGCCAGGGGCATCACAGGGCAGAGATGAGGCTGCCCCAATAGCAAAGTCCCAATAGTGAGCGCGCACTGCCTTCCTCCCTGTCAACAGCACTGGCCCATACCCACCTCCTGCAGAGGCCTGCCCTGCCACCTGATGGGGCTGGGTCTCCCACAGTGTCTCGGGGGAGGGGTGTGGGGGACCAGCAGGCCCAGGGTCCACATAGCTGGCTCTGCCACCACTGAGCATTTCCAGGGGGGTTTGCTAAGGTCCTTCTCAAGACAGAAGGACTTGACAAAGGTATCCTGTTGACATAGAATTCCAAACTCCTCAGGTCACTCATTTTCACTGAAAACCAATTTTTCCAAGCAACTCTTCTGAGCCAGGCCCTGTGCTGGGAACACAGAAACAAATAAAATCGGCTCCCCATCCTTAAGCAACAGAGCCCACACAGGGTGATCCGGGCTGTGACACAGGGAAGAAGGCAGAGGGCTGCCAGAAGCCATGCAGGGATGGGAAAGCAGGGAAGACTTCCTGGAGGAGGCAGCCTGGGGGTGAAGAAGGAGCTCACATCAAGCAGAGAAAGCTTGGGGAGGGTGAAAAAAGGGAGGTGCTCTTCCCAGGCGCACAATCAATGGGAACACCAAAGGCCACAGGAATAAAGATAAGTAATATTTTCAAGAAATATTTTTAACAGTTAATGTTTAAAAAAAAGATGAACAAAATATCAACATTTTAATAAAGACAGGATCAGGGCCAACTTCACAGGCGTACAACCTGTGCAGTGTGACAGAGCCCCCGACTTGGTTGCCATCTCGAAATTCAGAATAAATTTTGAAGGAGGGGCCCCACACACCATGTAGCCGGTCCTGGATAAGAATAAAACAATACTGCGTCAAGTCATGTTGGAGCCTGATAAGAAAAAACAAAACTATTTATTTAAAATGTTGATATTTCATTCATCATGGATTTTTTTAGTATTAATTTTGATTTTTTAAAAATGTTGCATGAAAAGATTTTTTTTTGATTATTGAGGTTTGGGGTGCCCCTTTTAATTTGCAGCCAGGGTGAATGCCTCACTCACCTCTCCCTGGTCCAGCCTTGAGAGCAGATGAGGAGGAAAGGGAGTCAGACAACTAGAAAGAGGGCTGTCCAGCAGCTGGAAGCCTGCAGGGCCTGGGTCGGGAGGGAAAGGGGACAGGACAGCCTCAGGCTCCTCTCAGATCCCATGATCCCTTGCCAGAGATGCACCTGGGTGTCTTCCCACTGTCAATCACTGTCCAGAGACTCCATGCCCCCATCTGCAAAGTGAGAATAATGGTTCCTTTCAGCAGCCTGTCTTCCAGGTTGAGGGACAAAAGAAAAAAAGAAAAAGGTGCTGAATTTGAAACTGGAGAGCTGCGTCCACTAGAAAGTTCATGCACGAGTTCTGTGTTAGGGACCCCTGCAGCGCCCACGAACATGCAGGGATCCGGTCTCCCACCCTCCATACCTCTTCTTCTATCCTCCAAGCTCCCAGGACCCCTTCTACCTTTTCATAGCCTCCCCCACCAGTCTCAGCTTCTCCCTGCCCTTGCCTTCAACGTGCACAGGAGGGAGAGAGCATATTAAGCCTGCTATTTTTTTGGAGGGGGTGCTGCACCGGGTCTTATTTGCAGTGTGTGGATTTAGTTCCCTGACTGGGGACTGAACCTGGGCCCCCCTGTATTGGGGGTGTGGAGCCTTAGCCATTGGACCACCAGGAAAGTCCCTTAAGCCTTTTATTTTATGTATTCCTTATTTCATGCAACCAATATTCATAAGGACTCAGAGCGCAAGGACAAAGGAGGGAACAAAAAGGACTTTGCTCTCAGGGAGATGCACATGCGGCTGGAGGAGACAGGCTATGCACTCAGAAACAGATCTGATCATTCCAGATAAAGGTAAACTCTATGAAGAAACTAAAGCCAAAAAAAAAAAAAAAAGAAACCAAAGCCGGTGGTTGCAGGCAGGGAGCTGAGTACTTTACTGCAGGGCCTGAATGATGAGAAGCTGTACTGGTTTCCTATTGCTGCTGCAACAAATTACCATAAACTTATTGACTTAAAACAGTGAAGGTATATCTACTTACAGTTCTGGATGTCAGAACACTAGAATGGATCAGCAGGGTTGCGTTGCTTCTGGAAGCTCTGGGGCAAGTCTGTTTCTAGTCCTTTCCAGTTTCTAGGAAGCTATCTGCACTCCTTGATCCAAGGCCCCTTCCTCCATGCTCAACGCCAGGAGTGTATCATCTCCACAACTGCCCCTTTCTCTGATCTCTGCTTCTGTCATCACATCTCTGTCTCTGACCCTTGTCCCCTCCTTGCTCATATAAGGACCTTTGTGTTTACACAGGGCCCCAGGTAATCTATCTCAAGACCCATCAGTTAATCACATCTGCCAAGTACCCTTTACCATGGCAGCTATAACATATGCAGGGATCAGGACCCAGACATCTTTGGGAGTCACTCTCCTGCCTACCAATGAAGTCAAACCCCTGAAAGCCTTCGAGTGGAGGAGAGCATCCCTAGCAGAGGGAACTACATGTGCAAGGGCCCCAAGGCTAGAACAAACTAGACATGTCCTCAGAATAGGAAGAAGGCCAACCTTCTAGACAGCAGTGCTCTAGGCAGCCTGACTTTAATTCATTTCATCCGTGGGGCCAGTCTCACCCTTGTAGATGAATGTGGTGTGTTCCAGGAATCCTGAGCAGGCAAGACAGCCCTTAAAGAGCCTCCTCTCGGCACTGAAGGTCATCTCCTCTCTCCCCCTGCTTCTTGCTGGCTGTCCCTTCAAATGTTTAACATAAGAGCCTTGGGTGTTTGAGGAAGGTGCCAACCTGGTGCCCACCTGGAGCTGGGGGCTAGACTGACTTTGGTGGAGGAGTGGGCCCAGCCCCTGCTACCTACATATAATCCTGCTCTTTCTTCCCTGCTGAAGGCCAGGATTGTGTGGCCAAGGGTGGGAGTGGGCAGGAAAGGCTGGACCTCGAGTGGTGGCAGCCGCCTTCAATGGCCATATTGTTAGCTCTGGGCTGCAGAGGGGAGGGCATCAGAGTTTGGCTGAATGAGGCATCTGTGCTCACGAGGTCAGGATGCCCAGGTCAGAGGCTCTCCTAGGAGATGCCTCCCACTCCCACTTCTGCCCAGACCCTGTCATTTGGGTTCCTGATACCTCAGGGACCACGGCTATCACCAGCTGGCTAACTGTGCTGTGCGGTGTTGGTCGCTGGCCTTTCCTGTTAGATTGTAAGCTCTCTGAGAAGTCCAGCAAGTCCCAGCACCCAGCCCAGGGTTTGGATCAGAGAAGTTGTCCCATAAATACACGGAATGAATGAATGAATGAATGGGACTGTTGTCATTCTTGCTTTGTCTGACCACCTCTTCCTAGACCATTGCAGCAGTCTTTTCACTAGCTTCCCTGTCTCTGGTCTTTCCTCCTGCACACCATTGCCAGAGGGTCAACAGTGAAGGTCTAACATACCATCAGTTGAATCCTCCTGAAGCTCCCTGAGACCCTCAGGGTCCAACTAATCCTCCACCAGCCTGGCCAGGTGTTCACCTCCAACTCTCTTCCCCACCTCTGTTCTTGTTCTTGAGAACACCTGATTTTTTTCCAGCCTGAATGGTCTTGCACGTGTGGATTCCTGTATGCAGAATGCCCTTACTCCTCTTCTTCCCTTCTGGGTGACCCCTCTCATGGTTCAGGCCTGACTTCCTCCAGCCTTCTCTATGTTCCCACGGGACCTTTGTGGTTACACAGGGCCACCAGGCAATCTATCTCAAGACCCTTCAGTTAATCACATCTGCCAAGTGACCTTTACTGTGGCAGTTAAAACATGCAGGGATCCGGACCCAGACATCTTTGGGAGTCATTTTTCTGCCTGCCAACGAAGTCAAACCTCTGAAAGCCTTCGCGTGGAGGAGAGAATTCCAAGCAGAAGAAACTACATGTGTAAGGGCCCCAAGGCTAGAACAAATTAGGCATGTTCTCAGCACAGCAAGAACCCACTACTCTGTGCTTCCAGCACCCTCTGCACCAATTATAATTGCCAGTTAACACCTCTTTCTCCCTAACCGGACCCTGAGCTTTTCAAGAGCAGACACTGAGCCTGACCCGTATTTTCATCACAGCCAGGGCCCTGGACACGGTCAGGCACAGAGCAAATGCTCAGCGTAGGTCTAAACTCAATTCCAAGGCAGTGAGTGCCTTTTTTCCCCCTCTGGTGGTCATTTTGGGTCACTGCACTTTCCTGGAGCCTATTCATGGGCTTCAGTAGAGAAATGGACGCCTCAACTGCGATTCTCGGAATGTATACCCAGGACCAACAGCATCAGCATCACCTTGGAACTTGTTAAAAATGAAATTCTTGGGCTCCACCCCAGGCCTATGTGAGTCAAAAACTCTCGGGTGGAGCCTAGCAACCTGTCTTAACAAGACTTCTGGGTGATTATGATCCAGGCTAAAGTTTGACCTTCCTTCTCCTAGGAGCCCAAGTAATGGAGGAGACACCAGGATGCACCAGGCAGAGCTGCCAGCTAAAGTACAAGACTCCTAGTTAAAGCTGAATTTCAGATGGACAATGAATTAATATAAATATGTCTGGTGCAATATTTTCAATTTTTATCTTGAAATTCTTAATAATTTTTGGACATGGAGCCCCGCATTTTCATTTCGCACAGGTATTTAGTCTTAGGAAGGACCCAGAACTCAAAGGTGGGAGGGGTCAGACCGCCAGCAGCTAAGCTGTGTCTCTAAGTTTTCCCAGCTCCCCCATCTTTCATACTCTCCATTGCTTCCTTCCCAGAGTAATCAAACCTTCATCCTTTCTCTTCAGATTCCAGGAACTGTCTCCTCACTGTCTTCCTCCTTCATTCCCACCCTTTCTATCCCACCTTCCACAGAGCAAAATGAAGTTCCCCAAATGCCTGCCCATGTCATCCTCAAAGGGTTTCCCAGGTGGCTCAGTGGTAAAGAATCCACCTGCCAGTGCAGTAGATGCAGGAGACGTGGGTTCAATCCTTAGGTCGGGAAGATTCCTGGAGTAGGAAATGGCAACCCACTTGAGTATTCTTACCTGGAAAATTTCATGGACAGAGGAGCCTGGCAGGCTGCAGTCCATGGGATCGCAAAGAGTCAGACACGACTGAGTGACTGAGGATGCACACACATCATCCTCAAAACTCTCCTCGGGGTGTCTCCCTACCACTGCTTTTATGATAACAGCCATTCCCCATTTGGAGCACTGAGTTAGACTCTTGGCTCCATGTGCTCCAGTGTTCTGTGCAGTAATTCTGCCTCTGCCCAATGCCCTGGGGTGGGGTCCTGTGAGCAGGACCTGCCTGCAGCCTGGGGTGGAGGGCTGAGTATCAGCTTCAGCTCATGCCCAAAGAAGAGATGCTGTCTAGGATGCCACAGAGGAACAGGAGGAGGAGAGGCTCCAGAATGATTTATTGAGCACCTGCTTTCTGTCTGGCACTGTTCTGAGTGGTGGGGACACTCCCAGCCAAGGTCCCAGCTAAGGAAGCCCCCAGGGCTCGGGGATGAGGAGGGAATAAACACCTGGCAATGAGAAAGTTGTAATGGCTCAGGGTCTGTGTGCCCGCAGAGGTGGTAATGGGTCCTGGCTGGACCAGAGCTCTGGGTGACCACCTGTCTGGGTTTGCCCGTGATCGAGGGATACGGGACTCCCAGTGTTAAAAGACGGACAGCTGTCACCCGCAACAGCTCTGACCCCATGATGGCTCCTCCTGCTCATTTGACGTTTCTGGGCCCCGGACGAAGGACCTGAGAAATCCAGACCATGTTAGTACACACGGAGGTCAGCTTGGTTGTGGTCCCAGGGGCTGGTAGACAGAGTAGGGTCAGGAGTCAGGGTGCCCAGGGCTTGAATCTGCTTTGGCTTTGCACTGGCCACTTGCCTAAAATCCCTGAGCCCCTTTCCTCTTGTCTAAAATGACATGCGTAGCATCCATTCGACAGGCCCTTTGTGAGGATGAACATGGAACAACACAGCAAATGGGAGGTATCGCTGCAGGATTAAGTTCAACTATAAATAACAGAGGATTTCCCAGGTGGTGCTAGTGGTAAAGAGCCTGCCTGCCAATGCAGCATACATACAGACGCAGGTTTGACCCTTGGGTTGGGAAGATCCCGTGGAGAATGGCATGGCAATCCGCTCCAGTATTCTTGCCTGGAGAATCCCATGGACAGAGGAGCCTGACAGACTACATACAGTCCATAGCGTTGCACAGAGTCAGACACAACTGAAGTGACTTAGCACACACACATAACAACAGAATTATTTTGGCTTCAACAAGAGAGTTTGTTTCTCTCTCCTATAAAAGTCTGGAAATAGATGGTTCAAGGGTGGCATGCGGGCACTGCTCTGCTACATTCTCAGGATTTCTGGCTCCTTAGCTCATAGCTCCTCCAACCCTAGGGTGTGGCCCGTGTCTTTAAAGACCCAGATGGTGGCTAGAGCCCCAGCCATCACATCTATGGGAGCTGTAGACACAGAGAACATATTTAAAGTCTTGCAATTGGATGAGCTTGATAAGGAAAGGCCTCCACTGGAGAAGAGAAGCCCCAAAACTGAGCTCCAGGACTCCCATGTCTAAGGAAGAGGAGAAACCAGTAGCAGCTCCCCAGTTTCCAGACTTTTCTCAGCCTCCAGACTTGCAAACCCAGCTGTTTGCCTAACATCTCCACTTGGATGTCTAAGAGACATCTGAGAATTCATATATCCGAATTTGATCTGCCCCCTACGTCTGCTCCTGTTGCCACCTTCCTCCATGTCAGATCCTGGCAGCACCAGCCATGGAGGGGTTCAGTCAAACACTTGGGGTCATAGGTGACTTTTTCCTTTCTCTCACAACCTACATTCTATTCACTAGGAAATCCTGTGGTTATACCTCCCAAGGACAGCCCAGAATCTGATTACTTCACCGCCCTGCTGTTGCCCTGATCCTCTCATCTGATGCCACGTTCCTCTCCCCCTGCTTCTGCCCTCTGCCCCTTGGTCTATTTAACTCATAAGGCACATGATGACACCATCTGCTTGGAAATCTGCAGTGCCTTTTTCATTTCAATTGGAGTAAAAGTCCAATTCCTCACTATGGGCTCTAGATGCTTCATGATCTAATCTCAGTAATGTTGCACATCATCGTTTACATCTGCTCGCCACCCCCATCCCCCGCCCCCACCGCCACCATCAATCCCTCCACCCAGCCCTGTTGGCCTCCTGGCTTGAAAAGACCAGGTACATCCCACCTCGGGATTTGTGAGGTTTGAATTGTGAGCTAAACTAGCCACTTTTTTCATGGGACACCATTTCTCCTTGAAAGAAATATTGACATAAATTATGGTTATGCAAATGAGTATTTGGAGGACATTTTTCTCAAAAATGAATAAAATCTGTCTGTCATTTCAAGGTAAACTGACAGTATTTGTTGCTAATAATAAAACTCAAGCTTTCAGATAAAAATTAGAATTTTGGAAAGCTTGTGTTCACCAACTGTGAGCTTTATGGCTTCCAAAAATTTAAAGACTTTTCTGATGAGATTGGTGGTTATAGTAATGAATTTGATGTTTAATATTATATATTGAAATTTATTAGTATTTGAAATATCTGCATGACTTGGTGAACTATTTTTTCCCCAAATGGCCATTGCATGCTTTCACAAAATCACTCATGGTAAGAGATGCATGCAAAAGAGACTAATGGATTTTAATGTAACTGAGTAAGAAAATCTCATTGATGTGGTTTCAGATTTTAATAGTAACAGAACTTCAAAAAGTACATCAAGTTTAACTTAGCATCAAGTAATAGCCACAATTATTTGAAAAGGCCATTAAAATATTCCTTCCATTTCTAACTCATATCAGTTTGAGCCTGTATTTTCTTTGTAAACTTCAACAAAACAATATACTGTGTGACCAAAAGCAGAAGCAGGTATAAGAATCCAACTGTCTTCTATTGGCCACCCAGTAACATTTTTTGTAAATATAGAAACCAAGGCCACTAATTTTTTGTTTTGGAAAATGTAGTTATTTTTCATTAAAATATGTTAACATTTACTAAGGTTGTTATTATTATTTTAAATTAATCACAAGTATTTTAAATGTCTCAGTTTAAATTTATAATACTGTAAATATCGATACAAGCCATATAAATAAAGTTCTGTGGGAACTTTAGGGTGTGAAAAATGGTCCTGAGACCAAAAGGTTTGAGAACCAGAGCACGAGTGTTCAGCTCAGTTCAGTCGTGTTTCTAGTGACACTAGCGTTAGCGGTTGGGATTATTGTTCTGCACCAACAAGGATTATACAGTAGGGGGCAGCAGAGGCAGCCAAATGAAGGTATTCTTTTGCCTTTGTCTCGTGAAAGGTATTGTGTGCCCGTTTGTTGGGTATCATTCATAAAGGAAATCAGTCCTGAATATTCACTGGAGGGACTGATGCTGAAGCTGAAACTCCAATACTTTGGCCACCTGATTCTGGGAAAGATTGAAGGTGGGAGGAGAAGGGGATGACAGAGGATGAGATGGTTGGATGGCATCGCTGACTCGATGGACTTGAGTTTGAGTCAACTCGAGTTGGTGATGGACAGGGAAGCCTGGCGTGCTGCAGTCCATGGGGTCACAAAGAGTCGGACACAACTGAGTGACTGAACTGAACTGAGCTGAACTCACACCCTGTACTAGAGATGCAAAAGTAAATCTCACAAGGAGTTCATGGTCCAGTGGGTAAGAGCCCCTGACAATTGGTGATGGTGGAGCCAACCCAGACACCCCCCACTTGAGAGCATCAGGAGGTATGGGTAAAGGTGAGCTTGGCATGACATGGATATTCTCATCTGCTGGTGGCAAGGCCTGGTGGAAAGAAGAGAGCCCACAGGATCTGAGGTCAGAGAGGGCCCTGAAGTTCCCTGCCCTTTCAAGACTGGAGCCTGAGGGACTTTCCTGGTGGTCCAGTGGTTAAGAATCCTGCCTGCCAATTCAGGGATTCGATCCCTGGTTCAGGAAGATCCCACTTGCCCTGGAGCAACCAAGCCCGTGCACCACAACTTCTGAAGCCCACTCACCCTAGAGCTGGCGCTCTGCGACAAGAGAAGCCACTGCAATGAGAAGCCTGCACGCCGACTAGAGAGTAGCCCCCTGCTCACTGCAACTAGAGAAAGCCCACCCAGAGCAATGAAGACTCAGGGCAGCCAGAAGTATTAATAAATAAAGAAATGCCTGGAGCCTGAGCAGGGATCCAGGAGTACGAGAAGGGGGCCGGTATCATTTCTTACTCACTTGACCCAGGCATTCCCCGAAGCCGCCCCCAACCCACAGATTTCCATCTTCCACCTCAGTTTTTCCCTCGCTTTTCACATCAAGGCTCCCACCTTCACGTCACTCCCTTGGCTGCTCCATTTGGCCCTCACCTTGTCCCCTGCTTCATGTGAGACCCCAGCCCTGACCTTCCTCACCTGCTCCATCCTGACTCGGGTCCTCCCAGTCCCAGAAGTAAAGTAAAGCTGCCTCTCCTGCATCTCAGGCCAGTGCCTGCCTTGCTACCCTTACCCGTTACCGCCTCCTTGCATCTCTAAAATCCTCCATCCCCGCCTTCTCCTCCACCTGCTACCCAAACATGCATCCTTCACAGCTACCCTGGGAGGGTGCCCACACCAACTTCAAATGAACCCCTCCTCCTGTCTCAGTTCCCACACAGCCCCCCACCCTGGACCACCCTCAGTCCCAGCCACTGACCACAGGATGCTTCCTTCTGGCCCTGCTAACCTCTCCTTGCTGCTCAGTCTTCTCTCAGTGTTTGATTCCCCCCTTCCCTCCTCCCTTCTCTGACCAGTCCCTCTCTGGCTCTTTCCTGGGCCCCATTCCCTGCCCAACCCTCTCCCCATGAGTTTTACACTCCTTTTGTGGGCCCGCAGACCCTCTCCTCCCTGTCTCAGGCTGTAACCTCAGGCCCAGCCCCTCTCCTGAACTCTGGACTCTTCTCACGCTCCCTTTCCTTTGCCCTTCAGAGACACCATCGGTGGCCTGCCTCTCCCCCCTTTCCCCAAAGTGTTCCTGACCTCCCACCCCTGCCCCACAACACGGGCCCAAATCAGACCCTCCTCTCTCCTTGTCACCTGAGCTCTCAAAAGAGTCCCCCGCCCGGCCTCCCTGCTTCATTCTCTTCTCCAGTGACCAGGGCAAGCTCTGAAGAGCAAACTCGATCTTGCTACCCCTGCTTAGACCCTCCCAGGGGTCCCCTCTGCCCTCAGCAGAGAAACCAAACTCAATGACAAATGTGACAAGTCCCCCTGCCGCCTCTCCTTCCATCGGCTTCAGCTTCAAGGGGCCACTCTTCTCATCTCCATTTCACTCATGGAGAAGCCTAGACACGGAGTGGGCGATGCCCAGGCCAGGATGCATGTCCAGCTCCCGCGGAGTCTGCTGCATCAGGCCTCAAGCGCCCTATGTCCAACTTCACCTCCAGTCCTGGCAGTGGACTTTGTCCCTCTCGCCCATTCTCCACTCAATATACCTTTGGATCCAATCCCAATGTCCGTTCAGCCCAGCCAGGGACTGGATACAAGGCCCTGCCCATGGGACCTGGGCCCCTCCTTGACCACCTTTGGCAATTAATTGGGCCATAAACTTTCCTCAACAAGTCAGAGAATTTTCTCTAGATCTGGCAATGATCTTAGGTTCAACATATTCACTATCATATCGGATACTGAGCATAACAAGGCAGGCCATTCAGTGTAATATGGGCTCTGTTGTTATTCAGTCACTATGTCATGTCCAATCCTTTTTCACCCCATGGACTATAGCCCAGCAGGATCCTCTGTCCATGGGATTTCCCAGGCAAGAATACTGGAGTGGGTCGCCATTTCCTTCTCCAGGAAATCTTCCCAACCCAGGGATCAAACCTGCGTCTCCTGCATTGGCAGGCAGATTCTTTACCACTGAGCCACGGGGGAAGCCCCAGAGGATGAGATGGTTAGATAGGATCACCAACTCAATGGAGATGAATCTGAGCAGACTCCCAGAGATAGTGAAGGACAGGGGAGCCTGGCATGCTACATTCCATGGGGCTGCAAAGAGTTAGACATGACTTAGCGACTGAACAGTGACAAAGTTTCCTCCTGTATGTCAGGGTGGGGGTGGCCCTAGCCCCTACAGTCTCACTATAAGTTGATTGATGCCATAGGGCCACTGGGGGCACCGGAAGGCTGGGGAGGAGGAGCAGCAGGCAGGGCTGGGGGCCAGCTGGGTGTTCACAGGCTGGGAGGAGTGAGGCTGGATCTAAGCCAAGCCACCTCCTCTCTTCTACATTCCCCCTTTGCTAATGTTCCGGTGCCCTCTGGATATAAAGGCCAAACTCACAGCCCCACCTAATACGGCCTCTGCTGGCCCCTCCAGCTCCATCCTGTTTATCAGACACTCACAGTGAGGCTTATCATGTACCAACACTACCCTAAGCTTTGATAGAAGTTAACTCTTTTTAATCCTAGATAGACTACAGTGTAGGTAGTTGTATAAGCCTCACAGTACAGATGGGGACCGGGGCGCAGAGCAATGACGAGTTGGTGATGGCAGAGCCAGAATTCAAACCCAGGCCATGTGGGTCCAGAGTTTGTGCTCTAGCTGCGCCCTCAATTTCTTCCTTCCTGTGTCATTCCGGCTCCTCCAAATGCACTGAACTCCTCACCTGTCACCTGTTAGTTCCCACTTTCATGCTTTTGGGCTCAACATCCCCTCTACTTCATGTGTCACCTTCTCAGTGAACCCGCCTCAAACCCCCTGCTCCCCTCGCCCCCACTGAATCACGCAACCTCCTCCATGTTCAGGGCACACACTATACACGTGGCCACTGCAGACAGCCTGGCACCGGGGTTCCTTGATGTTCAGGGCGGTTCCTCCCTGACTGTCACATCCCTGGATGCCCAATATTTCATCCGAGACTTCATCCAGCCTAAGAATTATTGCTAAGAGACTTCCCTGGTAGTTCAGTGGTTAAGGCTCTGTGCTTCCAATGCAGGGGTTTTGGGTTTGATCCCTGGTTGGGGAACTAAGATCCCAGATGACACATGGTGTGGCCAAAAAATTAAATAAAATAGGAATAATACATAAATACATTTATACATAAATAGGAAAAAATAAGTAAAATTTTATTTTTAGTAATCTTTCTTTTTCAAAGAACTACTGATAAATGTGGAATGAGCAGAGGCAGGGGGCACAGAGAAACAAGATTCCATTCTTTACCCTCTAGAAGCTCACATTCCAGTGAGAAAACCGACCCATAAACAGCCAACATCTAAGTAGATCAGAGCCCCTGGAGAGGCACAAAGAGCCTGCAGCATCACCAGCTCCGTTTGATGATGCTGTGCTCCCTGCTGGGGGAGTCGGGCAGGCTTCTCAGAGAGGTCAACTTGTGTCCTGGGCCTTGAGGGATGAAGCAAAGCCCAGTGGCCAAGTGGGGCGCGTGCAGGCAGGAGAGCTGGGGAAAGGGTTCCAGGCCGGCCGAGGCAGGAAAGCAGGATGTATCGTGAGTGTGAACTAGTTCAGCTGAGCCTGCTGATCCCACACCAGACAGTGAGCTGCAGGAGGGTGGTGTCCACCCCCACCAAGGGCAGTGCCTCCACATAGTGGGCACGCAGGAGCGGTGTACTGAAAGCAGACCTCATGGGGCGCCCTACTTAAGGCAAAAAATGTGAAATTGTTAATGTAAATGTAAGCATCAAAGTGAATGCTTATTTGTATTGCAATTGGGAAGGAGCTTGCAACACAGTTGAAACTGCAGAAGAAAGTAAGGTCAGAAGAATGCGGGAAAGGGGACTTCCCTGGCAGTCCAGTGGTTAAGATGCAGGGGGCACAGTTCGACCCCTGGTCGGGAAACTAAGATCCTGCATGCCAAAAGACAGAGCCAAAAAAAAGAAGAAGAATGTGAGGAGGGTGAAGGTCCTTCGAGCAGGCACCAGGCTGACAAGGCTCTCCTTTCCTGTCAGCCCCAGGGGCTCAGATTCAATCACCCTCAGACAAGCCACCGTGATTGTGACCGTGCCTCTGTCACACATCGTGAGCCTCTCTGGCGGAGAAAGGCCTGATTCTCCTGGGTCGGGAGACTTCCTCCCCGGGGAGGGTAGTCAGAGGGCGAATGTGGGCGTCTGAGTCCTGCGTGCTGCTCCCTTCCTGCTGACCTTGGGCACTTGTCTCTGGGGCCTCAAGGATCATGGAGGGTCTGTGCTGAAAGCCTCCTTTTCATGCAGGCATTCTACTCATCTGACCCCACTCTGGAGACTCTCACAGCAGGGGCAGCCAGAGAACAGTTTTGTGAGAGCCTCATTCATCTCCCAAAGCTGAGGTCTCACAAGGGTGCCAGGCTGTCTGCTGGGTGCTGGTGCATGGGGGCACACAGCCTCAGAGGTACTGCTGACGCAGTGGGTCCAACTAGACACGAAATACCTGATTAGTGAGCCTTCAAGCCAAGTCATTCCAGACCGAAGGTGGACTTCCAATGAGAATCCAAGGAAGGCTTCTCAGCGGAGGAGACACTTGATTTGAAAGATTGAACATTCATTCAACAATTATTTACTGAGCCAGACTACGTGCCAGACTATGCTAGGGTCTGGGAATACCGCAACGGGGAGGACAGATGGGCATTTGCCCCGAAGCTTCTTCCCTTCAGGTCAGCAGAGAAATAGGAATTAACTCAGGAGGAAGGGGGAACATGGCGCCCAGACAAGCAGGAGCAACCACATGAAGGGAGAGATGTATCCTGCTTATGGATGAAGCTGAGAGAAGTGTGGTATGAGGGGAGAGGGGAGTGATTGGGAGGTAAAACCAGTGGGGTTGGCAGAGAGCAGCAACAGAGGGACCGGAATACCAGGCTGGGATCTAGGTCTTGATCATGCTGGCAACTGGGAGCCACAGAAGGTTCTGAGCAGAGGGAGCAGTCACGAGGTTTCTTAGCAAAATAGCTTGCAAGCCCTCCAGCCACAGTCACCTGTGTTAGCTTCCTGGGGCCAACCTCCCCACCCCCACCCCTGGGCCTGGCCAGGAGAGAACACCTGCTTCTTCCCCCGCCTCTGCCTCCCCTCCAACACACACAGCTTGGACTTCAGCCTCTGCTCACCCTTTTCCGTGTTCCCCCAGCCAGACTCTAAGATGTACTCTGAAGAGGGATGGGGCAGAGCTCTGGGTCCAGGCCTCACAGAGGACTCCAACTCTTCATACCGTCTGCCTCTTGTGGGCTTTAAATGTTTTCATGCTATCTGGCTTCCCTACCTGTCTTTTCCATATCAAGACCTGGCTTTAAAACGTCCCAGGACTCCCCTCTGATACCCAGTGAGAGAAGAATCAGGGGCTTCAAGGCTGGGGCCTCAGCAAAAACCTGTTGGGTTCAGGACCAGAAGCAAGACTCTAACGGAGTTCTTGGCTCTTAGAAAAAAAGTCTGGGGAATTCCCTAGTGGTCCAGGGTTATGATTTAGTGCTTTCACTGTGGGGGTCTGGCCTTGATCCCTGGTTGGGGAACTGAGATCACAATGTAGCCAAAAAAAGAGAAAAAAAGGAAAAAGTATTCTCCTGCTCCTGTCTAGCTCCGCCTGCCTCTTCCATCCATTCTCCTGTGCCTTCTCTACGAGCACTAACTACCCTGAACTTGTCTGGATTCTTCAACAGAGCAGTGCTCTCCCCCACCTCCAGCGTTTAGTCCAGGCTGGCCTTTATAAAGACAGAGCACTGTCCATTCCCCAAGGTTCCCTCCTAAGCTAGCTAACCCCTATTTCTGGGCTGAGTCTGCTTGTCACTCCCTGAGGGAAACCTCTCCTAATCCCCTCAGAATAGGCGAGGGATCCCCAGAGAGGTTCTTTCAGACTCCATGCTTTTGCACATGCTATTTCCTGTGCCAGAAGACCTTCCCTCCATCCTCTGAAGCCTGTCCAGTCCTCGCTAAGTAGCAACATCTTTATTTCCCTTTTACAGTTGAGGCACCATAGGCTCAGAGGGATCAAGTAACCTGTTCAAAGCCACATAGCTTTGCCCTAGAATGTGACAGTGATGAGTGGAAGGAATCCTGTGCCAGCTATATGGTCTTGGGAACATCACTTGGTGACATCTCTCTGCCTTTGTGGCCTCATCAGTGAAATGGGGTACCTACAGTACAAGGTTGGTGGTGAGGCTTAACAGAAAACCTGTACTCCGTAGCCTCCATCCTTTCCTTCCCCAGGCCAATTAATGGCTTTTACATGGCCCCTGCTGGACGTTCAACACTCAATCATTCATACATCAAAACCCTCCAAGACTAGCTCTGTGCCTCGCCCTGTATGGGGAACCTAGCGCCCAGAGATAAATCAGACACAGCTCCAACTCCAAGGCTCTGGGGGAGGGATGGGGTGGGAGTACAGGACAGAAACTGAGTACTATCGAGATCTCTGTGCGCTGTTCCTACCTAACCTCTGCTTTTAGCTTCTTACTTTTAAAACTGACAACGACGCCCCCCCACCCCCACCCCCACCCCCGCAGATGGGCTCTGGGAAGGAGGAAAAATGTTAAAGAAAGACCCGCTCTTTATTTTCAAAATCTTATTTTTCATTGCTTTCAGAAACCTGAATATTTCAGGGTATCCAAGTTCATCTCACGCTGAGCCTTAGAAGCCAGAGAGGGAGAAGGATACTGTGAGGCTGTGTCCCACCAGTATCGAGGGCTTCACTATTCCTGAGGACTCCACTCGCCCCAGGATAACTACCTTCGTTTCCATCCTGTTCCTTTTCCCACCTCGACCCCTGTTCCTACCCCTTGACTGCCCACCCTCGGTCCCAGATAAACCAGCCTTCCCCACTCCTACTTCCATCCGGGTCCCCAGGTTACCCTCTTCCTCAGCTCAGCTCTTTAAAATCCCACCGTGCCCTCCCTTGTCCAGTCTGCTGCTGCACCGCTCCGCTTCGGCCCCGCCCTCTCCGAGGTAGAGTCCACGTTCCGCAGAGTTCCGCTCTTTTCCCGCTCTCGGATTGGCTCCAGCTGCCCGACGGCGCGGGACCTGAGCCGGGTGGGGTAGGAGCGGAATCTGGAGCTCGCCCCGCCCCTTGCTTGTAGCTCGGGTGGGCGGGGCCTCATACTGATCCCGCCCCTACTCGGGAGGGGCCGTGCTGGCCAGCGCTCAGGCACTGAGCGGCGCTACACCGGCTGCTCGGCTCGGGCTCAGACTGCAGCTCCAGTGGGAGTGGGCGGTGGGGATGACAGCGGCGGTGGCAGCGGCTGCGGTGCGGGACTAAGCGAGAGGCGAGCGAGCCGAGGAAAGAGGAGGAAGTATAGCCGCGGCCCGGAGCTCTGGAGTCAGCTGCCGCGCCGTGGACCGCCCCATATTGCGGAGCCAGCCGAGTCCGGACCTAGAAAGACTTCCCGGCCGGCTCCGGCCGCCGCGGCTCCGCGCTCCTCGCCGGCGCCCTGCCCTGCCCCGCCTGCCCCAGCCCCGGGTTCTGGCGGGACGCTCCCTGGTCCGCGGTCCGGGACGTGTAGTCCGGACGCTCCGAACCCCCGACCCAGATCCAGTGCACCGGGACGGGACGCTCCTGGCCCACCATAAGGTTCCAGGGTTACGGGCTCGCTCACAGCCTTTCTGTAGTGTGTGTCGGAGCCCCCAGCCCTTCGGCCAGAGTTAAGGCGGAGTGCACCCCAGCCCCCTGATTGAGTGCAAAGGAGTCCGGACGCCTCCAGACTCTGGTTCCCCGAAACCCGGACCTTCTGCCGCCTCTGACACGGTACTTCGGACTTGGGATCCGTGCGAAAGTCCAGGAAGCCCCGGCCTGGTCCAGAGCCCCGTGAGGGGTCCCAGGCGGGCTGGACAGTCAGACTGAGCCAGACTGTGCTGGTGCTGCGAGCCGAAGCTGCCACCTTCCTGCCGCCCAGACGAGGAGCTGAACGCTTGCCCCGAAGAGAACACAAGAGAGAGCCGAGAGCTGCAGGTGAGAGAGCCCCGGATGCCGAGCAAAGGCGGCCTCCGACCCCATCCTGGCAGCTCCGAGGCCACCTGCGGGTGTGCACGGGGCATTAGCTGCAGCTGGAACTGACTAGGAGCGGGGCGCGGGAAAGGGAGGAGAAAAGGGGAGAAAACGGGCACTTATTGAGCGCCCATTGTGTGCGGGTCCGCGCCCCACCCTTGCGCAAAGGATCCCTCAAATGGCTCACTCCCACTGCGTGTGATCAAAGGTGGTGTGTGCTGTTAAGAGCGCTCACAGATGGGGAAACTGAGGTTCATCAGGGTTGATTGACCCTGCTCTTTTTTACTCTGGTGCTGAGACTGGGGAGGAGTGTTAGGCTGGAAAGGGAGAGGAGCAGAGAATGGAGAGGAAAAGAAAGGAAGTGCATAGCTGCCAGGCAGGAGGTGGGGGGGAGGGGTCAAGGTGGGGCCACTGGGCCCTCGGAGAGCTGATCCTGAGGCTGGGAGGTGGTCTTTCCCTCCCACACCGTTGTCATGTCACCTCCCAGGAAAGGTGACCCAGAGTTGAAAGCAGAAATGGGAAGCTTACCAGTTTCACAGCTTCCCTCCCTGACATCTGCCCCGTCCCCTGTGTGCCAGGATCCAGCGTCTCTAAGAGGCTAGGCGGTCCTGAGACGCTGCTTATCTGCTAGGAGAACACACCATAGAGGTCCCCAAGTCAAAGCCTGTCAGAGCTGAAGGAGATGAGGCCCTCAGCACTCACCCGGCGCACATGCTGAACATTGGAAAGGGGGACACTGAGGCCTGGGAACAAGGGGGTACCAATTGTTGAGGTCCTAAAACAAGTGACAGGTTGAGCCAGAAGTACACTTGAGAAGAACCTTCCCAGACATCCTTCAAGGTATCCACTCTGCTTCCCTGGTTAGCGTCTTCTCAATGGGTGGCTGGGGTTTTCCCACCCCAGATGTAAGGTCTCAGTGACCACATGTGAGGCTGTTGTGAGAATCCATGTGGTTGGTGCTGGGGCCTGAGACAGATCAGCAGCCCCACAGCCTCTGGCCCAGACCTCAAGTCTGACCGCAGCCTCTCCGGGGCAGGGGAATCTGCAAGACACCTCTGGTCTGGGAGGGCAGGGGTTTGCACAGGTTCCCAGGGTTGGGGCTGCCGGGGCGAAGGGCACAGTCCCAGGGGCCGGATTCCCAGGCAGGGGTCCTGTTGCCTCCTGGGGTTGTGCACGGAGAAGGATGTTGTGAAAGAGTGCTTGGCGTGGACTCCGTGGGCTCTTGTTCTTGGTGGGAAGGGAACGTGGCCTCAATAGGAGCCCTGGTGGCCTTGGCTGGGACTTGTTAACCCCTGCTGTGCCCAGCTTCCTGGAGTCAAGGGGAAACCACCTTGGAAAGCCCCTGGGAGGTAGGGGAGAGTGGAGAGGTCAGCTGAAGACTGGAAGCTCTCAGTCTCTGGGGGTGAGTGTTGGGGGACCTGGAAGAGAAAGTAACTGAGGGGCTTGGGATTCCCAGCCCCCACCTTCCCTGGGGGTTCAAATGCTCATAATAATCCCGCATCTAAACAAAGCTCCTCTTTGATGAGATAATCTCACACCTGTGATCTCATTTCATGGTGGAGTAGAAAGGATCTGGAACACAGTGAGGCAGAAGACACTGGGGTGCCCCCCAGGGGCCTCTTGGAGGCATCCGTGGCTCCACGCCTCACCTGTAAAATGGAGTCAAGGCAGGTGATGGGTTACCTGCTCAGAGAGTAGGGCCATCTCGCCCAGCCCACTGTCAAGTGTTAAAGAGTGGTGTTTGCCAAGACGGGGCTTGTTGCTAATGGCTACCTTGTGTGGGAAACTGAGGCTCAGAGAGGTGAAACCATCTGCGCAGAGCCTTGGAGTTTGCTTCAGGAACTGAGTGCTGACTGTGTACCAGATGCCCTGGAAGGTGTCCGGATGGAGAAGGCATTGTGGGGACTAGCACTCCATGGGACAGGCTGAGTGCACGGGCAGACAGCAGTGAGTCACACCAGGCAGCAGAAATCTGCTCTGATTCCTCCCACTGGCCATGTGGTGTTGGGCAAGTCACTTCACTCCTCTGAGCCCCAGCTGCTTCTCTGTGAATTAGAACTCCTCTTTTACAAGGTTGTTGTGAGGTTTAAATGAGGTATGAATATACAGCACATGGCCAGATAGCTATTTCCTTCCCTGTAAGAAAAGGAAGCTTGAATTTTTGACCAGGAAAGCCAGAGAAATTCTCAGACTTGCCTTGAGTAGGAATGGAGGCTACTGTTGCAGGTTCACAGACCTGGATTTGCTCAGCTGTAAGGGTCAGGATCCCCTGGGCCACCGCCCTCATCCTATAACCCTTTTGAATCTGCTTCGGGGCCCTGGCAAGGAGGCTTTGGGTTCTGACCCCTCACCTCAGGGCTGCTGGCTCCCTTCAGGGTTGGGGGGAGTGGGTGTTCATTCCCTCTGGCCCATTGTCTGGCCTCCCTAGCCACAAAGGTGCAGTAAATAATTTATGGCTCCCCTTGCTGGGAGGCAGCTTGGAGGAATTGATTGCTCTGTGTTCAGCTGGGTTTCTGAACCCCACCAGAGGAGGCAGGTTGTTCCTGTCAGTGCTAGATCAAGTCTTAGATATGGCAGAAAGGGGCAACAGGAAGAAAGTGACCTGTTATCAACCCCAGCTCTCTTAAAGGGGGCAAGGTGGGCCTGCAGGAAACAATGGAAACCAAGCTAGATGAACAAGGATCAAGCTGTTGGGCTCCTGATTCCAAATGGGTCAGGAGGGGTGGCTGGGAGAGGCTCCTGGGGACCAGAATATCCTGGAAGGCTTTGTCAAGGAGAAAGGTGTCTAGACAGGGGCTAGAGGCAACTTGCTGTAGAGAGTAGCGGTCCTGACATCAGCTCAAGGTTGAATTCTGGCTGTGCCACTTATTGTGTAACTGTGAGCAAGGCACCTGCCCGGCCAGGCCTCTGCTCCCTCCTCTGTAAAATGAGGTTAGCTACAGGTAACTGTGAGGTCATATACATAAAGATGGCCTGATAGGCATTTAATGAAAGAGTGCCTCGCTGTGAAGGTGGTCTAATGGCGGGAAAGATGAGCTGGTGTAATAAGCAGGGAGGTGGGGAGAACTTAGAGTGGTGATGAATCTGTGGGGTCAGAGAAGGGTGTGAATAAGAGGGGTGGGTGGCCAGATGGTGGAGGGCCTTGAATGCCAGACAGAATTCACACTGCAGAAAGCATCACAGGGCCCCATTGAGAACCCTCTGTGACTCCTTCTTACCAGTAAGATGGAGACTAGACCTCTTCGTGTGTTCAAGGTCTTGCCCACCAAAGCCACTGCATGGACCCCTGGTCATTGCTCACCACTGTTTCCTAAACACATCACGTGTGGCCCCTTTGTTTATGGGGTTCCTCCCATCATCCATGGGCTTCCCTGATAGCTCAAAGGGTAAAGAATCTGCCTGCAATGCAGGAGACCCAGGCTTTGATCCCTGAGTTGGGAAGATCCCCTGGAGAAGGGAATGGCAACCCACTCCAGTATTCTTGCCCAGAGAAGTCCATGGCCAGACCATGGGGTCGCAGAGAGTCAGACACTGAGTGACTAACACTTTCACTTTTCTTTCCCATTGTCCATACCATCCTCCGCTCTGCCCACTTCCCCATCAGTCAAGGCCCAATTCAGAACATAAATCCCCACCATCCCCCCACCCCCCACTGAGAAACATTCTTGGATTACCCAAGCCTCTGGTCACACTGCCTCTAAATCTTTCACACTTCATAGTAATAGTATAAACAATTCCTACAATTGCATCCAACTTTACAGTCGGTAAAATCCACACTCATTTGCTACTACTGTAATGGTGATATGAGCAATTGCTAATGCTCTTGAGTACTTGTTCTGAGCTAGACATGGTGCTGCTTTACAGACCCTCTCATTCACAACGCTGGGAGGAAGCTACTGTTATGCCCCAGAAACTAGGGCTCAGAAAGGCCCCTTGTCTTGCCCAAGGTCACACAGCTAGATGGTGGGAGAAGTCAGGAGTGCGCTGTTATCTGCGACTGAACAGACAGCACAGCAGCTCTTAGATGTCCTGCCTCTTCAACTCCACCCAAGTACCTCGAGAGCAAACGGCACATGTAAAAAGCCTGGAAAGGGTCCTTCCTCCCAGGGCTAGGGAAGGGCAGTGCTGGGCTGAGCAGGGGGCCCTGGACCCTGCACTGGCTGGCTGTATGAATTGGGGTGAATCAGACCCATCTGTGGTCCTGTTTCCCCGGGTCTATGGGGAGGGGAGTGGGGTATCCAAGCTTCCAGAGCTCCAGCCTTCTGCAGTGTCCTTTGTGACCCTGGAAGGTAGGGGAGGAGACCACAGCATCAGAGCCAGAGGATGTGGTACGATGGGCGGCTGTGATTTTTGGCCCAGGCGCTGTCTGGACCAGCAGGCTCTGTAGTTAGCCGCTGCCTCCTCCCCCTGAAGGAGGGAGGCGGCCTGGGCTGCTGGAGCATGGTCATTAACTGGGCCGAGACGACCCTGTGATTGGGAGCCGGCTGGGCCAGGCCAGGTTGGCAGGGCTGGAGGCAGGCGGGCCTGGTCACAGTGGGGTCACTGGCGGGGCAGCTGGCTGAGCAGCTGCCTCTCCTCCCTTTGCAGCCTCCAGGGCGGGACCCACGGGGCACCAGAACTTTGTCAGCCAAGGCTTGCCCTTCTTCCTGTGGTGGTCGTGGGAGTGGAGCAATCAGGAAGCGAGCCAGGCCTGAAGATGTCTCCTTCTAGAAGCTTCCAGGACTCCTCCTCTGCAGATCCACAGCCCTTACTTGCCTGCTGTGGTCTGTGGATTGGGTTTATGTAGGTCTGCTTCCCTTGCTAGCCAGTCAGAAGCAGATTCTCTGCCACCCAATTCTCCCCCTGCTCCCAGAGTGCCTGGCACAGAGTGGGTGCCTCTACCCTGTCCCAGGAGAGCCAGTGTAAGCTGCCCCTTAGGCAAGTTACTCAATCTTTGTACCTCTGTTTCCGTCTCTATAAAATGTCACCGGTAATCACAGTGTTGCAGGGGTTAAATGAGACGATGGGAGGCAGGTGCCAGGCCTGACACACAGACTCCGGCAGCATGAGTCCCCTTGCCCGTCCCCCCAGTTGCTTCGTGATCAAGTGACTCAGTAAGAAGCTGATGGAAGAGCCCAGCCACTGAAGCTGGGAGGGAGGGTGTGCCAATCAGCAGGGAGGGCTTCGTCCAGGAGGATGCTTTGCCACCTGGGGAGGACTCTGGCAGATCGAATTTGGAGAACTGCCATTCCCACCACCCTCCCAGTAGGTAGGCCAAGTTCTAGGCAGAGATCAGGACCAGGAGGGATGTCCAGGGACCTGGTCCTTCCCAGACCTTCACAGCAGGAATGACCCAGTTGGGAGGAGCCGTCTGGAGTCCAGGTAGCAGATGCTGAGCAGAATGAATCGTTCCTTTAAGGGAAGCAGTGTTCATTTGGTCTCCCTCTCCCTCTGCATGCACACATGATTACATGTTACAAAACATAACATGACTGGAGATTTTGGTCCGTGGGGGGAACAGACATTCAACAAGTAAACACAGATACAAAACCTCCAAATTGTGAAGACTGAGCTCCCAAGGCAGGGACCGATCCCATGGACATTTGTGGATGGTTAGAGGGCAACGCTCAGATCACAGCCCAAGTGCACACTTTCTAGCCATGTGACTTGGGCAAGTGATTTAACCTCTCTGGGTCTCAGTTTCTCCATCTGTAAAATGGGAACAGTTATAGTTGTGGTGAGGATTAAATGCATTATTCATGTAAAACACTCAGAAAAATGCCTGGCACATAATAAGCACTCAGTGCATATGTGCTGTTGTTGCCTGTATCTTGAGCACCTACTGGAGTCAAAGAATAGGTGCTCAGCATGGACGTAGGAAATGAGTCCCAGGCACAGGGCAGCTGCCCTGGATAGTGAATGAATATGCGGCCTCCTCAGGAGGGGAGCACACAGAAGCAGTGACAACACACAGTGTGGCAGAGGCCAGGGGCTGGGTTTGCTCAGTGCAGGGCAGAGATGGAGTCCGGAAGGGCTTCCTGGAGGCGGTGCTCCTGGAACTGCATTGAAAAGTATCACTTAACACGCATACATGCACACTCACCTTGGTATCGCTGTGCGGGCAACAGTAGGCACAGGCTCAGAGAGGAGTGGTTCCTGTCCAGGAGGAGTCCCTGCCTGGGCAGACCCTGGGTCTGCTGGACTCCACAGGCCTCCATCTTCCCCCTGCCCCACGCTGTCTCACCATCCGTGACATCCTGCTTGAGGGCACCAAGGAGGCAGGTGGGAGGAAGTGTGGGTCGAGGTTTGAGAGCCTCAGCTCTTCCCAGGCCTGGGACCAAATCTCCAACAGAAAAGAATAAACAGGCCTTGCTTGGAGATCTTTTATCTTCTTGCTCCCAAAGCACACCCACCGGCAGAGGTGGTCTTCCAGCGTTAATCCTACAGCTGTTTAGCTTTTGAATGAGTGAACTCTATGTAAAAGAAAAAAAGGCCTTGAAGAATTTGCCTCACCCTCCCACCCAGGAGGCTCAAAGAGAAACTTTTCTTCCACTGACAAAGGAGCCAGGACCCCCCAAGTATCTTTTAAAAAGTTCACCCCAGAGGCACCCTAAAATCAGGGTCCCCTCACACTGCCTGAACTCACAGCTGATGGTGGGCCCTAAGGACACGACCTTGGCCCTTATATTTTGCCTGGTTTTTGCCTCTCTTGTAAAAGGAGGTCAGAGTAACAAAGCCCTTCTTCCCTTTATAAGGTGTGGGGTGGAAGAAGTTATAGTGAGCATCTGGGCCCATGGCTCTCAAATTTGCTGTACACACTAGAATCACTGCAGAAACTTTTAAAAGTTCTGCCTGGTCCCTGCTCCTGGGGCAAGACCTACACAACAATAGTTTTTAAAGCTCCCCAGGTGACGTCAAAGCACAACCAAGACTGAGAACCACCTGGCTACCCTCTGCAGCATGCCTCCTATTGCATCCCTGGGTGATACCCGTACATCCCTGAGACAAGGAGCTCGTTGCTTCCAGGGTATTGCCCTCCCTGGAGAAACAGGGACTGGAAAGACTTTGCAATCTGATAAACCTAGATTCCAACACCCCTCTGATCCCTGCTTGAGTATCTTCTCTGAGCCTCAGTGTCCTCATCTGAAAACAGAAATAACATCTCTCTCTGAAAGGACCGTAGAGACCAAATGAGGCCATGTGCAGGAAGCACCAGTGTGGCACTGGCCATGCCAGCAGTGTGCTGTAGAAGGTCACAGACAGTGGCAGAGCCTGCTGGATTCAGACCCTGGGCTCCCCCTGCATTGCTCTTTCTACTGGCCCAGCCACCTGAAGCTGGGTCTCGGAGACGGAGGCTGGCGTGGGGAGAGATCAGCAGCCAGTCTTGGGGCCCTTCCCATCCCCCTTCTCTCTAAGAGATAAGACAAGGCAGCAAGCATTTTGTCTTGCTTGGTTTTGTTTTAATGGCCCAAGAGTCAAGCTCTCCTTAACAATGAAGCCTTGTCTGAATCTGCTTGTTTTTCCAACCCGGACACCCAGTTGCACTGCCTGCTTGGGGCCCTGTCCCACCTGGGAGAACTAAAGAATGCCAGAGGTTGTTTTTTTTTTTTTCCATCTCTGGGAGGGTACTGGGGAGACATTGGAGGCCTCTGTGTGGCCCTCACCAATAATTGACCCCATTTAAGTCAGCTGCCTCTGTTGAAAGCCAATCCAAGAAAATTATTTCAGGGAAGTTACCAGGATGGGTTTCAGAAGCAGAGAAAGTCACATTTGAGCCCTGGCTTTGTCACTTACTGGAAATACAACCCTGGGAGAGTCATTTCAGCTGTGCTTTTTGAGCACTGGTGTTCTCTTCTGTAAAATGCGCAAATAGGATGTGCAACGTCCTTGGGGAGGTTCTGAGAAGTGAATGAAGTGCTTGGTGTATAGTTCACAGTGCCTAGCGTGTCATGAGTGCTCACACTGGCCGTGGCTGACCTCACTGAACTCTGCCTCCTGCCTTCATGGCCCAGTCCTGCTCCCTGCTCCCAACCTGCTCTGAGTGCTGGCCCGGGCTGAGAGAGCGGAGGACTGCACACTTAGTAACATGCCCCCCTGCAAACCCCTATTATGTAATCATTTGTTCCAGCACATTTAGAGGGGACTCTGAGGGGGAAAGAAAGACTGCCAAAAGGGGTCACTGGCAACAGTACCTGGTCTCCTCTGCTCTGGCTCAGCAAGGGAGGGTGTATGAGCCCAGAGTGAGCTACTCAGACAACGGGGTGTGGCAAACCAGCAAAGGGAGCACAGCTGCAGGGGGCCGGTTCCTGCCCAGGGCTGCAGGTGCCCCAGGAGGAAGTGGTCAGCTATCAGGACAGAGGCTCTGTCCTGCAGGAGAGGGACCCAGGTAACCCAGGAGCCCCAGTGGTGGAATAAAACTTCCACTCCCTTCTTTCCTCCAGTGTCCCATTGGGGTTTCCCACTGGGTGAACCTCCCGGAAACCAACAGCAGATAACTCAACACCTCAGCCTCCAGGGGCCCCGATGCAAAGTGGGCTGGGCCCAGAGAGGCAAACAACAAACGCAAGGCTTTCAGGTAAAACCTATGAGGTGCTCTGGACTCACCCTCCAAGGGATACAGTTTAGGGCTCATCTTTGATACTTGAGTTTATCCCTCTCAAAGGGGATCTCAGCCCCCACCCCAGAGCATCCCATCTTCCACAGTCCTCTCTGAGAGGAGTGCTGGGGGCACCCATCTTTCTATTTCTGCCAAATTTCCACCACCTCTTTGAGACTGGTGCTCAGGCCCCTGGCCGCCATTCCCACCACTTGGCCCAGCTCTGCTGCCACTGGTCCTCAGAGGACCTAGCTGTGAGTTTCCAGCGTGTGTCTCTGTCCCTTTTGGTCAGGAAGCATGGAATAGTGGTTAGAATACAGGCTCTAAAACCGGACTTTCTCCTGAAATCCTGACTCTGCTGTAATATGGCTGGGGGACTAACCACCGTGTCCCTAACCTCCCTGTGCCTGGGTTTCCTCGTCTTTGAACTGGGAATAGCAGAGAGTACCTCAGAGGGTTGTTGTGAGGATTGATGAGTCAATGAATGGAAAGTGCCTGGGACGGTGCCTGGTGAGCAGGAAGTGCCCAGGAAATAACGGTCTTTACCATTATCACAAATAAGACAGTGGGAGCCCAGAACTCACGATGTGGCTGGACCTTTAATGAGAGGCTGGGGACCGTCACTGCCCTCAGTCTAGACTCTGCCCCGGTGACGAGGGCTGTGACCGTTCCCCACAGCCTGACCCCGCTGTGGACACTTACCTGTCAGTTACCTCCCCCCGCCCCCCCGCCACGTCCTCCCCTGCAAATCATGTCCTGTGAGAAGTGGCCTCCAAGGCTCAGTGTCTGATAGCAGTCGCCAGTCCCCCGCAGATACCGAGGGATGACCGTAATCAAATAACTGATTTAATGTGATAAATGTCCAGGGTGTTTTGAAAATCAAAATGGATATTTGTTTGTTTTTTTTTTCTGCTTTAGAATAAATGGCTTATTTGTCAAAAAAAAAGAGAAAAAAGCAGTTGGATGAGATGTCCCCAAGTTCTACCACCAAGTCTGCATGAAGAGCTGGGAGGAAGAAGACTTGGGTGTCGCCACCCTGGAGAAGCCCCAAGGCTGGGGTGGCAGGGAATGGTTAGGGTGTGGGTCAAGTCTCTTCCTCACAGGGCAGGGCAGGCAGCTCTGAGCAGGATGCAAGCCAAAACACAGGAGCTCGGAAGAGAATGAGAGAAGCCGGGGGGCTTCATGGAGAAGGGGGCATTTGAAATGAATCTTAAAAGATAGGCTAGGAACTCTACTGGTCTGAATTGGGTGGGAAGGGTGTTCTAGGAAGAGGAAGCATAAGGCTCGGAGGCGTGGCCCTAGGGTCTGCAGCAAGCAGAGCGCCAGGAAGATGCTCCGGGGTAGAATGATGCTCCAGGGTGGAATGATGCTCTGGTGACACACATGGCTTCTGGAATCAGACAGACATGCGTTTGAATCCCTGCTCAGTTTCTCATTGAATTATTTCTTATTCTTTGACTGTGGGCAAGTGGCCTGGCTGCTCTGGCCCTTTGCTTCCCCAGCAGTGGAACAGGGCTAAGCCCTCCCAGGGCCCGGTAGTGACTCGGAGATTGCTGAGCGTGGTTGGAGGAGCCAAGCCTCCCCTTCACTTGTTGCTGCAGAGGAGGCAGGGACCTCGGGGCTCACCCTGTCCCATGCCTCTTCCCCCTAGGTCAGGCTGCAGGTAGCTTCCAGGGTGGTCTTACCAGGGACAGCCTTATCTCAGGAGTCAGGCAAAGGCTACGGGGAGGCTGGCGCCAGATGAGCTCAGGTGCATAGTCAGACAGAAGATGTATTGGGCCATATTGCGTGGAAAGTGTCTGGAGGCCTTTGGGGCGTGGCGTTGTGGGGACAGCAGGGCAGTCCTAGAATGCAGAGCCCTCTCCTTAATAGCTGGCCACCACTGAGCACTCCCTCTTCTCCCGGATGAAAATCTCCTACAGACTGAGGAGGAGCAGCGAGATGCCAAGGGTGGATGTGGTCGTGCCTTGATCTCTTTGCAGCCCAGCTCTGCCTCTTTAGAGCTTTGAAGACACTGGGTAAGTTACTTACACTTTCTGAGCCTCAGTTGCCCACCTAGAAAGTAAGGGTAAACAGAAGAAAATGGTAGCCACACTTACCTTCCAGGTCTGTTTTGAAGCTAAAATGAATTCATGGATGAGATGCGTGCATGCGTGTTAAGTGACTTCAGTTCTGTCCACCTCTTTGTGATTCCCTGGACTGTAGCCTGCCAGGCCCCTCTGTCCATGGGCTTCTCCAGGCAAGAATACCGGAGTGAGTTGCCATGCCCTCCTACAGGAGATCTTCCCGACCTAGGGATCAAATCCACATCTCTCATGTCTCCTGTATTGGTGGGAGGGTTCTTTACCACTACCGGCACCTGGGAAGCCCTGATGGATAAGATAGCATCTTGTATTTTTAAAAAATATTTATTTATTTGGCTGCTCAGGATCTTCCTTGCATCATGTGGATCTTTCATCGCGATGAATGGACTCTCTCTAGATGTGGCATTTGGGCTTAGTTGCTCCACGTCGTGTGGATCTTAGTTCCCTGGCTGGGCATCCAACCTGTGTCCCCTGCATTGCAAGGCAGACTCTAACACTGGACCACCAGGGAAATCCAAGCATCTTGTATTTTAGAAGAGACTCCACAACCACTTTCATCCTGTTTCCTTTCTACCTGTACTGTCCGCTTCTAATGCTGCTTCAGGAAGTTCTTTCTTGTGTCTAACTTAAGTCCACCATGCTGCAATTGGAACCTCCTTCCTTTTGCTGAGGCCTGTGCAGAAGCAGGCTGAGCCCATTCTGTACAGAAATGTGCCCATCAGTACCTGCAGTGAGTGAGGCAGGGAACAGCAGAGCAACTGGGTGTTGTTTTCAACCTCTGTCTTGGGAGCCCAGTTGTCAATGGCCAGTGCCTTCTGACCAGCATGATGTGGGGGTGGGTGCCTCATCTTGACTGTTTTCACTGTTCTTCCTCTCTGGGTTTTATCCATGCTCCAAAACGGGGACCCAGGGGTAGTGGAGAGTGCTCTGGGCTAGGTCTTGAAGGCCTGGGTCCCAGCACCCACTTGACTCCTGACTTGCTGTGTGGCCTGAAGCCGGTTAGCAGCCTCTCTGGGCCACAGTAGGTCTATGAGGATGTCTGTGCCCAGGGTCCCAGATGTCTCCAGTAAAGATGGATACAGTTCAGCTGAAGCCCCCCTTTCTGTTTCTCATTTACCTAGGCTCCCACCACCCTGGGAAGTCAGTAAATTAGGGTCCTGCTGATGGCAGTGGTGGTAGGAGCTGAGCTCACCCCTCAGGCCGGGGCTTCCGAGAGCAGGAGGGGCACGTTTAAGGTTAGACAGGGAGTGGGGATGGGGGGATTCCTGGTGGGTAGGGCAGCACCTGCCTCCTCAAACAGGGATTTTGAGAGCCTGGATTTCCTCCTACCCACCTAAACTCATCCCACAAAAGGTCAGTTATATTTGTCGAGTCCCTCCTCTGAGCAGATCCTTTCCCACGTGAGGTCTGTCTACGTTAATCTCTCTTTTGTGGGTGGGGTAACTCAAGGCTCAGAGAGATGAGGTGACTGGCTTGTCAGTGGGACCAAGGAGCCATGGGGCTCTTGATTCTGCCTAGCCCCTACCCCCATTCACACCAGGCCAGGCATCTAGGTCCTCAGCAGAGGAGGACCACAGGGGTTGTCATGCGTGAGGCCGTTTCCAGTCTGGGAGGGCACTGCATGGGCTGTGGGAGGTTGCCCAGGGCTCCTGGGACTGCCCTTTCCCTGGGAAGAAGTTGGTCAAGGAGGTAGAGGGATCGGGAACCCAGGAGTTCTGGGTTGCAGCTAGTTCTCAATGCTCCTGTGAACTTCAGTGTTTGTTTTCCTGGAGGATCAAGACTGATTTCTCTTTGGTTTTGATCACAGGATAGTTTACCTTTTACAAAGCAGTTTGCTATTCATGATGTCACCGAACCTTAGCGGCCCTCTGTGAGAGGCAGCGTGGGACTTGCTTGGGAGGGCCAGAGAGGGGGAGCTCTGGAGTCAGGCAAACCTGGGTTTTAATTCTGGCTCCCACCAACTTTCTGCCCTCAGGCATGTGAGTAACCAGCTGAGCCTCAATTTGCTCATCTGTAAAAGGGACAATCATTCCCCACCACAAATAGCAGCAGCTATCTTGCTGGCTGTGTGCATTAGATAAGGTCTGTAACCACTGGTCCAGTTCCTGGTGCAGAGTAGTACTTTAAGTGATTTTTTTTTTTTTAAATCTGCCCCACTTTTTGAATGGGAATGTGGAGGCTCAAAGAAGGAAGGTCACTTGCCTGAGGTCACATGGTGATTTAGCTTGGTCCTCCAGAATTCCTGTCTGTGGCTTTTTTCTCCAACACCTCCTTCACTATCCTCAAGTGACCCAATACTTCATTAGTCTATCCAGGTCTTCAATGTGTTACACTGTCCGACGAGGCCTGGTATCCCTTCCCCCCAGCGCCTAACAGCACTTACCTGGCACACAATAGGCACTTTCAAAATGTTTGTGGGGATTTCCCTGGCAGTCCAGTGGTTAAAACTCCATGCTTCCAGTGCTGGGGGGATGGGTTCCATCCCCAGGGAGCTAAGATCCCCATGCAGCTGAAGAAAAAAAGAAAAAAAAAGTTTGTTCTGTGCATGAATATGTTGATGAGTTGGTATAAAAATGTAAAGTGTTAGTTGCTCAGTCGTGTCCGACTCTTTGCAATCCCATGGACTGTAGCCCGCCAAGCTCCTCTGTCCATGAAATTTTCCAGGCAAAGATACTGGAGTGGGTTGCCATTCCCTTCTCCAGGGGATCCTCCTGACCCAGGGATCAAACCCAGGTCTTCTGCATTGCAGGCAGATTCTTTCCATCCCAGCCTATTTTTTCAGGCAGCTAAGGCTTGTGTCCCTGGGGCTTCCTCCTACTTCCTGTTCCCTTTAAAAACAGCCGTCTAATAGTTTGGGTTGGAAACCTTTTCGAAAAGGAGTGATGGCTTCCTTTCCCTGCACGAGGCCCACGTGGTTAACTTCCTGGGATGGTGAACGCTGTGAACACTGACTGCTTTGCTCAGAGAGCCAAGACCAGCTGAGACCCCACAGGTTTCCTGCACCCCGTGACCCAGGACTGTTCACTTGTTCAACAACAGTTTCTGCCTTTGTGGGTTCCTGACTCTTCTCTCCCTGCCCACAGATCTGCCTCCAGTGGTCCAGCACCTCTTTTTCCTCCCCTCTTGCCCCTGTGTGTATTTCCTAATTTGCTGCTCCTACCAGTTGGGGACTGAGAAATGGGACAACTGAGCTTATTACTGAGCTTATTAGAATTGCTTCATTGATTCATTCACTCGTAGCTATTCAACTAGAAATTTTTGTCCCTGGGTCTTGCATCCATCATCTATCCATCCTGATTGAGGACCTCTGCAGTGGCTTGTGATCAATCAAGACATGACCACACCCTCCCAGGAGCACACACAGGTATATCATGATGTACACAGCACATGCCGGCCCAGGACTTTACAGTTTATAATCCACCTCTGCCTGCAGCACCACACTGCATTTTCACAGCAGCCCTGAGCATAGCATTATCTCTGTTTTGCAGACAATGGAAACTGAGCTCAGCTGGAGGAGGTCCCTTGCCCAGTGGTCAGCAGTGAGCACAGAACTTCAGTGGGAATTCAGGTCTCCAGCCTGGCCTGTTACCTCTTCCCTCTCCTGTGCTCCGTTTGCAAGCCCTGTGATGCCCCGTTCATTTACTGCTTCTGTCACAAAGCTGGGGCAGGATCATCTGCCTCTGGATCGGCCAGCGGGGAGTGTGGGCTTGCCTTTAGCATGCATACTAGTCCTGCAGTGGGCCTGGGCCCACCATCTGGTCCACACTGCCTGGACTGTGCTCTGCGGAGCCCTGATTCCCTGGGATGGTTCTGGGCCCCAGGACGCCTAGATTTGGGAAATGTAAGGTCACATAGCTCAGAGCAGGGCTTCTCAGGGCCTTTACTGTGTTGATGTGCACGAGGGATCCCCAGCCTGTGGCACAGGTACCACCAGCCTTTCCCAAGCTTGCCTGAATACGCGGCTGCTTTGTTGCAGAGCAGGGTCTGGGGGCTGATAGCCTGGAGAAAACACACGGGAGAGCTGATCTGTATACCCTCACTTTCCAATTTGGCACAGAAGGCTTCAGCTAGAGCTTGTTTCTGCCCTGGGCAGCTTGCCTTTTGAGAGAGGATCTGCAGGAGGACCGTTTAGCCCCAGGAAAGAATTGGTAATAATGGTGGAGTTTCAGGCAACAGGAGGAAGTGAATGGTGGAGATATTTTGATTCTTTCATCCACCAAACACACATCTCTCAGACGTCTCCTGGGTGCCAGGCACACAGCCAGCGTTTGGAAATGCCAAGATGTGTCTGACTAAGAACCTTTCATTTCATTTCCTTGGGCCCACTAAGGGTTTTTAAAGAAAGACAAATACTAGCCCTAAAAGAAAGAAGTGTTTTTGTTTTTTATTGTTAGGGGTCTTCATGGGAGGTAGGTGGGTGATGCAGTTACTGCTGAGTTCAGTGGCTCTGTAGTCCCTGGTCCAGAGGTGGGTAAGGGAGACAGTTTCAGGAACATTTACCCTAGACAGAGTTAATATTGCTCCCATATTACAAATGAGGAAACTGAGGCTCAGAAGTCAAGTTGCTTACCCATTTTCACACAGAAGGAGTTCCTTGATGTTGTCAGGAGTGAGGGGAGGCTCAGAAGAGGGAAGGAGCACTTTCCTTGGGCTCTGTTGGCCTGAGCTGGGCTCAGGAATCTGGAGTTAGTCTCTGCACAGAAGAGCAGAGGTCACCTGGGGGTTGGAGGGGTAGACAGGCTCTGGCCAGCCGGGAAGGCCATTCTTGGAAAGGCAACAGCCTGGAGCACAGGTACAGAGGTGGCAACCGGGTAGGTTACACCTTCTGGACCCTGTGTAGAGCCTGGGGTGATGGAGGCAGAGGGAGGAGAGGTGGGATGTTGGAGATGGGGCTGGAGAAGCTGAGCAGCTCCCAAGGGTCCGAACACCAGCTGAGTGGGAGCACCTTGAGGGCCAAGCCATTCATCCCGGTGTCCCCAGCACCTGGCTGCTGCCGCCCGGAGGTTTGTGGACGGACTGGACTCTTCCATCGTGGGATCTTGGACGAGTCCTTTCCTGCTCTGGACCTTGCGTTGCTCTTGCTCATGGTTGGGCTCAAGGTCACCTAGCATGTCCCTTCCAGCTCTGAAGGGCTCTTGGGAATTCTTGGCATGTGTGCAGGGGAGGACCAGACTGTTTCTCCCCCAGCTTTGAGGTCTCCTGGGAAGCCCTAGCAGGGCAAGGGCCAGACATTTGCCAGGGCAGAGGTCAGGCTGACTCTGCTGGAGGAATTCAGTCCTCATTCTGTCTTCCTTTCAGCATCCAATCTGCTGAGCTCAGGATGAAGTGCCATGCTGTCCTCACAGATGGCTTTTCTAAGGCCCCAAACTGGGTGGCGGAGGGGAGTTGAGCTAGACAGGGGTTGCGGGTTGCCTGCATGAAGCAGCTTGGTGCAGGATAGGAAGCTCTGCTTCTTCCTTCTGTGTGAAAATGGGTAAGCTACTTGACTTCTGAGCCTCAGTTTCCTCATCTGTAAAATGGGAGCAATAGTAACTCCCACACTGGGCTTCTTTGAAGATTCAATGAGATAAAACTTGTGAAAGCATATAGTAAACTGACCCTCGCCCCCCACAGTCCCCCAGCCCTCTGGGGACTCACCCCTTTCCCAGAAGTGCTCCCGGGTGGCCACTCGCTAATCTCCATTCAGGCTTCTGTAGGGTATACTTTATCCAGGCCAAAGCTATCGGAGCCCATGAATTATGTACATGTTGCACAGGTAGGCCAGGCCTGCATGTTTGCACTCCTGTGTATGTGTGCCTTCTGACAGGAGGAAAAGCAGTGCTAGGTCCTGGGACCAGACACCACCCCTCCCAGCTGCACCCCAGAGGCCTGCAGAGTGTTGAGTCTGGCCCCTGGGAAAGGGTGGGGCATGTGTCAGAATGCTCCTTCCTCAACATTTCTTTTCTGCTCGCAGACTGGATTCAACAGGCTTCTCTTATCTGGGGGACTCTGGCCTGTGTCCCTGAGGGCAGAACAAGACTGTCACCCTCCCTCCCCTCTGCTTCCCAAGAGGTGTCAGTGGGAGCAACTCAGGTCTCTGGTGTGGCTGCTGCTTTATTTCAACAGGGCCTGGGATACCCCTCTGGGGGGCCTGCAGCCTGTCACACGGAGTGCTTGGTCAAAGCCACCTGTCCAGGATGGGGGCGCAGAAGTATAGGGCTGGGCTGCACCCAGCCTCCACTCCCCAAGAGCTCTGAGGGTCCCTCTCAATGCCCTTGTTCCTGAGTGGCTCCCAGATGGTGTTCTGGCCCCACCAGGGCTGGGGGTTAGAGGTAGACAACTGGCATCACAGATGTTCCCTCTGCTTCCATTGGCACAGGGTTGGGGGCAGGGGAGGGGGCGGGCAGGGAGAAGGATATAGAGAGGGGGCAGCATAGACTTAAGGAGTTTATTGAAAAGAGAGCCCAGTGAATATAAATATCTATTCTCTCCCAGCCCTCCGGCTTAAAAAGCCCTGACACACCTGGATTCTTGTCCCAGCTCCACCCCTTACGTGTGCAACCTTGAATCTGCGACATGGCCAGTCTGAGGCTCGGCCTAGGCTATAAAGCTTCTGAGGTTGGTGTGAGGTCAAATCAAACTACCCAGCAGGAGGGACACCTGGTGCCAGGTACTTAGTAGGCCACTGATTTGCAGAAAGATTTAGTTCTAGCCCAGAACAAAGCAACCGGTTTTTTAGATACTTGGTCTGTGACCTCTCTCTAAGCAGGAAAGAGGAAATTTCTCTTAAGCTCCATAAAATGATCAGGGCAGCTTAGATACATTCTCCACTCATGAGCCCAGCAGGGGAGGCTCTGAGTCACCTGGGCATTCTCTCTGGGATGGGGCAGCCCTGACTGCATTCTAGCCAGTGGCCTAGGGCAAGTCCCTGACCTCCTTGTTCCTGTAGAAGGAAGGTAAGGGACGCCTAACTCTCAGCATTGTGGAATTACCTATACAACTCTATTGAAGGACTTCCCTGGTGGTCGAGTGGCAAAGCCTGTGCTCCCAATGCAGGGAACCTGAGTTCAAGCGCTGGTCAGGGAATTAGATCCCGCATGCCTCAACTAAGAGTTTCCATGCCACAGCTAAAGATCCCTCATGTTGCAACAAAGACCTGGAGTCAAAAAAAAAAACACACACACACTCTATTAGAAAGCAAAAAGCACCACTGATTCATAGTGAGTGCAGGCCAGTGGCTCAGGAAGCCAAGGCTGTGTTTGTTCCCTGTTCTGGTGACCAGCAGGCTCTGTGACGCCAGCTCAGTGAAGCCTCGTTTACTTTCCTTAATGGGACAGCTGGTTAATTAGCCTCTGAGTATTTCTGACAAATGCCCCTGTGAACTGACCAACCCTGGATCAGCCCTCGCCAGACCTTGTCACTCCTTATGCTTAGCTGGCCAGCTTTGGGCATGAGGCCATGACCCAGCATCCCATCCCCTGATTCTCGGCTCGTCCCTCAGATGACCTGATGGAGCAGTTGCTGTGCTGGCGACGGAGAGCAGGACAGAGCTCTGCCCCTGAAGCCTGGTTCCGGGTGGGCAGAAAGAGAGGATTTAGAGAAGGATCAGTGGCAAGGACTTGGTCAGGGCATGGAGGACAGTCAGTGGGAACAGTCCTGCCTGGCTCTGTTACCAATTCCCTGTGCCTTTGAGCACTTGACCTTTCTCTCTCTGGGCCTCAGTTTTGCATCTGAAAGAGCATGTTGGGGAAGGTTGTCCCAGGAAGCTGTGAGCTAACATGAAGCAGTGTGAGTCAAGGAATGATCTCTGAAGCCAGCCAGGCCTGGAGCTCTCACCCTGGCTCCTCCATGTCCCAGCTTTGACCTTGGACAGGTCCCCTAGCCTTTCCAGACCTGTCTGACAGGTGTATGCTGGTCCTGCTAGCCCAGGGCAGATGCTGATAGTGGACGCCCTGCCCAGCAGTGTCTGATGATAGTGGGCCTCAGGGCAGCTTCGGCCCATCCCCACCTCCTTTCCCTAGGAGGAAGTTCCCTAGGAACTCTTGCCCCCAGCAGATCTGGGGGGCCGCGGACTATTGCAGATCCCAGTGCTGAGTCTAGTGAGCTGTATGTAATGCTTGTGCAGGGGACTCCAGGATCAGGATGGAGCCAGCCATCCTCTGCCTCTTAACGGGAAGGGTGGGGAGTGCGTACGCTAAGCCCAGCCTCGGATCTTCAACAGCACCTTGGAAACTTGGTTGTTTAGAACCACGGAATCTTTCTGTCCCCAACTCTTGGAAGCACTGAATCATGGAACCCTAGAATCTTGGCTCTTTGAAATCAAGACTTTGAGAAGCAGACTAGACTCAGAAGTAACCTCATGGATCCTCTGATTCACATCTCCCTCTAGCCCAGGCGACCCCTCTGTGGACCCCTGGTCATCCAGGGTCAGGGCGCCCTCATGCAGGCCTCAGGCTTGAGTCGGGTCACCAGGCTGCCTGCCACCTCCTTGTGGTCATGACTGACCCCAGGCCCATGCCCCAGGGGCTGGTAGCACTGACAGGCAGCTGGGAGGGAGCTCGATGCTGCTCAGCTAAGAATAGAAGGCTTTGTGCGATTTAAGTAGCAGCCTGATCATATCAGGCCTCCCAGCCAGGCCTCGGAGAGCTTAGGAAGCAGGATCTGAGGCTACCTTGAGTCCCCCCTGGGTGAGGGAGGGAGAGGGTGGGTGGAAGGTGCTGGGGCAGCCACTGGGCTTCCCTGGGAGTTCTCTTCCGTTTCCACGTGGTGATGATTTGACTTTTTCCATCAGGCGAAGCTCTTTGCTCCTCCCTTCTCCTCCCTGCGGCTGGCTAGGGAGCATCACTCAGCATTCCCCTAGGAAGGCTGGGGAACATCTCTTCTGGGAAGAATTCAGACAAACAAACCAGCCTCTGAGAGGAACAAACAGATCGATGAAAATGGCATCGTCTGCAAAGAGAGCCGATGATGGCGGCCATTTATTAAGCACCTACTGCATGCCAGACCTTGGGCACAGCGTTTTGTGTCCTTGCCCTCTCTGACCCTCACAGAGGAGGTAACTGTGTCCCCGAAATACAGACGAGGACACTGAGGCCCAGGTAGTACTTGGCAGAGCTGGGATTGGGACCAGCGACCGTCCCACCTTGTCTGTTCTGGAGACAGAGGATTCCTGAGTTAGGGGAGAGATGAGAGTCGGGGTTCTTGGAGAGAGCCCTGGGCATGGAGGGCTCTGTCTCTCAGTGCAGTTGTGTCATTCCAGTACTGGATTGCGAGGCGGGATTGTGATCCTATCACAACATAGGCGAGGCACTGGCCCCTGTGTGTAGAGTTGGAATGAAACCAAACCCCTTCCTCTTGGAAGTGGGCAAAGGCTGCCTAGGGCGGGATCACGAGGCTGCCCCTTCTTTTTTAAATTTTAATATATTTGTGTATTTGACTATACCAAATCTTAGTTGCAGCATGTGGGATCTAGTTCCCTGACCAGGAATTGAACGCGGGCCCCCTGCATTGGGAGCTTGGAGTCTTAGCCACTGGACCACCAGGGAAGTTCCAAGGCTGCAGCTTCTGATTCTTGCTCTTTTGACCAGTAGTGTCCTGGTGCCCTTCTTGGCAGGTCACTGGTACCTCCCACCTCCCCTCCCTCTCACAGATTATTCCCAGTGAGAACTGGAAGGAATTCTGGGTAACCTTCTGATTGTACAGATGGGAGAACTGAGGCCCCTGAAGAACAGGGATGGCCCGAGGTCATGAAGTAAGTGAGCCTGGGAACGTATAGTAGGTGTTCAAGAAATTCTTTCTTCAGGCCAGGCCAATGCTTGTTCCCCTGTGGGGTGCTGCATCTGTGTGGAGATCGTGGGGGCCTGGAGTGGGCTGGGATCTCAGCTGCATCCTGAGAGTCAGGAAGGCAAGGGCCAAAGGCCCCGAGCCTTTGTCTGTATGCCCCAGACTCATCTATGCTTGCCCCAACCCTGCCCAACTCAAAAGTCCCCTCTTCCATGAAGCCTGCCTGGACTATCCCCTCTAAAACCTCTCCTAATCTCCCTCTCTAACCCAAGAGTGGGATTGTGGTTCAAAAAAACCATAACTTAAAATATACTATTTTAATCATTTTTAAGAATACCGTCGATAGTCTTAACTGTATTCACATGTTGCACAGCAGGTCTCTAGAATGTTTTCATCTCAAACACCTGAAACTCTGTACCCACTAAATAATAACTCCTCATCCTCCCACCAGACCTTGGCAACCGCCATTCTCCTTTCTGTTTCTATGAATTTGATTCCTGTAAATACCTCGTATAAGTGGAATCATGCAGTGTTTGTCTTGTTGTGATTGGCTTATTTCACTTGGCATAATGTCCTCATGGTTCATTCATGTTGTAGCATGTGATAAGATTTTCTTCCTTTTTAAAGCCAAATAACATTCCATCATATGTATATACCACATTTTATTTACCGATTTGTTCGTCAATAGATCCTTAGGTTGCTCCTGTCTCTTGCTGCTGTGGAAAGAGCAGGAGTTTTGAGGTTGAATGGGCCTGGGTTGGATTCCTGGTTTCCAGCACCAGTTGAGCGGTAAGTCTGCTATTGCTACTGGGTCACTTGATATTGTACCAGATTAAATTGCTGCAAGGATTAGAAATGGTGCATGAGAAAATACCCCAGCTCGCGAAGAGCCACCAGTGAGTGGTAGGGGGATTCATTCTTGTTATCTGCTTTCCTCCTAGGCACAGATCCCTTTGGGGCTTTGTAGGACCCACATACTGAAGTTCACCTCAGCCCCCATCCACCAGACCAACTCAGCATCTGGTGAGTCTTGGAACGGTGTCACTGGAGGTGGCCTGGATGGGAGGGGAGTTTGGGGGAGAATGGATCCATGTATACGTATGGCTGAGTCCCTTTGCTGTTCACCTGAAACTATCATAACATTGTTAATTGGCTCTACCCCAATACAAAATAACAAGTTAAAACAACAACAACAGCAACAGTGTCATTGGAGAGCACCTGGGACCAGGGACTTGTCCAAGTTCACACAGCTAGGCCTTGGCCATGCCAGGGTAAGAATAAGGTCTCCTGCCTCCCAGCCTGGCACCTTCCCATTGCAGGCTCCAGGATCCACAGGTCTTGTTCTTAGGAGGCACTGGCTCTCCAGGATTGATCCTGCAGCGTGCAGGGCTGAGGGAGGTGGGGAGCAGGGAGGCAGGCATCTCAGGCTCATCCATGAAGGGCAGAGGTGGGTGGCATCTGCCAGGCTTCCCTCATCACCGCCTTCTCCAGGTGACGAGGGGGTCACGTCCAATTCATTTGCATGGCTTGGGCTCATCTAAGGCCCTTGCCTTGCACCTGGGAGCTTACTCTGCTTTCATTCACACTCACTCAGCTATTCTTTGTGCATCCCTACTCTTGGTTGTTTATTCTGCAACCACTCCCTGAGGCCTGCTGTGAGCCTGGAGACCAGTCGGACCTTGCAGGCCCTCAGAATGGCATGGCAGTGAATAGTGTGGACACAGGCTAAACTCCCTGGGTTCAAATCCTGGTCTGCTCGTTACTAGCTCTGTGACCTTGGGCAAGTTGCTTAACCTCTCGGTGCCTCAGATTCTTCTGCTTTAAAGAGGAGATAATCATGTTCTAGTTACTACTGTTATATAACAAATCACCCCCAAACACAGTGACTTTATGTAAGAACAATCACTTGATTACCGCACAGTTTCTATAGCTCAGGATTTAAGATGGGCTCTGCTGAGCAGTTCTGGCTCAAGGTTACCCATGTGGTCTCTGGGCTTTGTTTCTCTCTGAGCTCATCTGTGCTTCCCCACAGTATGCATCCCATTTGATGACCTGGCCTTGGAAATCTTGTAGCGTCACTTTAGCCATCATTCCTAACCCTCCCGGATTCAAGTCGGGGGTGATAACATAGACCCCACCTCTCCATGGCAAGAGTGTCAGAGTTCTAAGGAGAGCGTGGGGGCTGGGAGTTATTAGTGCCAATGTCTTTGGAAATACAGTCTGCCGGAAGTGTAAGAGTAAGATGAATCAAAACACAGGAAATATCTAGAACAAAGCCTAGGCATTGTAAACAAATGGTAGCTATACATAGTCAAGGGTGATTTTGACCAGATGCAATTACTCATGATATGCTGACTTTAGGACCTGACTCCTACTGCTAACTGGCAGCATTTCCCATTTAGGTACTGAGGGATCTATAGGAGTTCGACAAGCCGAGGCTAGTGGGAAGGCATTCCATGCAGGGGGAACTGGTTGTGTAAAGGTGTGGAGCTGGAGAGTGGAGTCCCTGGGGCAGGGACTTAGGCCCACTTGGCTGGGGCTCCCATGTGTGGGAGGCCAGGATGGTGAGTTGAGGCTGAGTTGAGAAGAGTGCACTATTGGGTTGGCCAAAAAGTTCGTTCGGGTTTTTGCCATTTGGCCGATGCAACATAAAAGGTTTGTTTGATGCTATGGGTCCCAGGGAGCCCTTGGGTAAAGTATGAGGGGCTGGAGTGCCCCGCTGGAGGAGCTGCTTCTGCGTTGGCATCAGCAGGACTGGGGCGGGGGTGTAGGGAGAGAGGACAGAATGAGGGGACTCATACCCAGGTGTTTGCCTGGGGTGTTTGCATCAGTTTTGCATGCGCTGTGCACACCGCCGGCTTGCTTTCCCGCCCCTTCCAGTATATTGGATGCACGTGTGCATGCATGCGCAGTCGCTCAGTCGTGTCCAACTCTTTGCAACCCCATGGACTATAGCCTGCCAGGTTCCTCTGCCTATGGGATTCTCTAGGCAAGAATACTGGAGTGGGTTGCCATTTTCTTCTCCAGGAGATCTTCCCAACCCAGGGATCAAACCTGTGTTTCCTGCGTCTCTTGCATTGGCCACCTGGGAAGCCCAGTATATTGGATACTTTGCTGTTTATTCTCTGCTTAGATTGGCTCTCCTGCAGAGGAAGGTAGAAGATTGCCACCCTCTGGGAGGATGATTACCTTGGAGGAGGATTCTGAAGGAGCCTGGCAGCTGGCAGGGCCAGAGAATGTCCAGTGGCCACCTCCTCTGTCCCCACGCCCTCATGGAGAGCAGCCCCTGCACTCCTCATTATCTCCCCTTCCTCCTCTGCCACATTGCCGGGTCCAAATGGAACTGACCCTGAGGGTCATGGTCCCCAGCCCCACTTACATCACAGGTGGGGAAACTGAACGCTGCTGATGTGCTCCACATCCCATAGGAAGTGAATGGAGGAACCCACGCTGGCCTTCCGAGTGGCTGTGGCCACGTTCAGTGGTCCTGGAGGCTCCTCCCTGCCAGGCCCTCCACTTGCCACTCTCCATCTGCCTCTGAGGTCAATGCATCCCTCCTGAGGGAGGTCATGGCTGGGAATATGATTTCAAGGAAAAAAAAGAAAGTCTTAGCAGCCGTGTGGCCCTGCGTTACCTCGTCTCTCTGAGCTGTGGTTTTCTCATCTGTAAAAAAAAGTGTGAGAACACTGGCCCCAGCTGGGTTGTCTTAAGGATTAGATGAGCCCCCTATGCTGACCTCTTATCTTTCTGATGCTGGGGCTGCACCTGGAAAGGAAGCTGACAGGGGTTACTCAGATGTGACGTTTGAACTAAGATTTGGAGGCACGGCAGGGCTAAGGCTGAAAAAGGAGGGGACCTTGATCCTGAAAGCTCTGAGCTGTGATTGGGCTGTGCAGCCCTCCCCTGTATATGAGAAAGTGTCCAAGGGGGAGATTGGGGTGCTGTCCCTTCTGGGGGGCAGCCTCCTGCCCCTAGCACTGAGAGGAAGGATGTGATGAGGGAGGGCTTCCTGGAGGAAGAGTTTGTGGAAACTGAGAGGGAAGGAAGAACTGAGGCAGATGGTGGTTCTCTGGGGTCTTGCCTTCCCCAAGTCCCTGCGCTGCAGCTGTGAGATCCAGCCCTGAGCCCTCACCCAGCCAACCTTGACTCCTGGAGCCCATGATGCCCAGGGAGGCTAGTACTCCAAAGGAGACAGCGGTCCTAGTCCATGCTGCTTCCAGGAAGCTGTGTCTATGGGGCCTGTCTGTGCATCTGCACATACCTCCGCAAGCCCGTGTGCTGATGCTGAGTACCCATAAGTATTTGCCTGGAAATGCATTCTTGGTGTATTTTTGTATGTCTACGTGTATGCATTTGCAGGCCCCATGTGACACCTCCTTGTAAAAGCAGACAGGTTAGAATGCGTCTAAAAGGGGACAAGGAGATCAAACAAGTCAATCCTAAAGGAAATCAACCCTGAATATTCATTGGAAGAACTGATGCTGAAGCTCTAATACTTTGGCCATCTGATGTGAAGAACTGACTCATTGGAAAAGACTCTGATGCTGGGAAAGATTGAGGGCAGTACTGGGAGGCTCCCGGAGGAGGTGTCTCTACCCAGAAAGCTGGCTGCAGACAGCAGGGGCAGAGGATGTGGCCAGGTGGCAGCCCAGTGCCGCCCTGGGTTCTGCCAGCCCCAGGGCCTCCATCCACACTGGGTGTGGGGAGGATTGGGGGTCCTTACCTGCAGATACTTTTTTTTGGCCTCATTGTGCAGCGCATGGAATCTTAGCTCCCCAACTAGGGGTCGAAGCTGGAGCCCCCACCAGCACAGTCCTAACCACTGGACCACCAGGGAAGTCCCCTGTGAATACTTTTGACCTCCTAGGAGGCAGAAACCCTACAAACTCAGAACATCCTGGTAAACCAGGTCCCAGGTCAATGGTTGAAGCTTAGGACTCTGCAGGGTTGGCTTCGCATTGCTTTGTCTCCATTGCTCACCAGTGACTTCATAGATGCTTCAAACCAGCAAGGCCTGGGAAGGTCAGGACATTGATTCGCTTGCTTCCAAGGGTCCATGACCAACCCCATCCCTGGACCAGCTCCCAATTACTGGGAAGTCCTTCCTCTGGATCTAACCTAAGTCTTTCCTGCTGCGTGCTCCCTTCTCATGAACTTGTTCAACCCTGCTCTGTGGAGCCAAGCTCATCAGCAGGCCTCTTTGAGTGGCGGCCAGTATTTTTACAACTTGTTTTCATGAAGTTGGTTTGAAGTCTCCCTGCATTCCCAGAATGTCAGACCCGCCCTGATTCACAAGGATTGACCAAAACAGGATCTGTGCCAACGAGAAGAATCTAAGGACTTAGTCATCCCCCTTGGATCATCTTCATATTCTCCTGCTTTCCTTCCAGTAAAAAAAATAAAAAGAAAGATTAGCTCAGATGGCCAGGAGGGATGTAAATAGACTCAGATGATACTGATGGTGGACAGGAGAGGTCAGTGTTCAGGCTTTGCAGGGGCCTGTAACCTCAGATATGCAGATGACACCACCCTTATGGCAGAAAGTGAAGAGGAACTCAAAAGCCTCTTGATGAAAGTGAAAGAGGAGAGTGAAAAAGTTGGCTTAAAGCTCAAGATTCAAATGAAGATCATGGCATCCGGTCCCATCACTTCATGGGAAATAGATGGGGAAACAGTGGAAACAGTGTCAGACTTTATTTTTCTGGGCTCCAAAATCACTGCAGATGGTGACTGCAGCCATGAAATTAAAAGACGCTTACTCCTTGGAAGGAAAGTTATGACCAACCTAGATAGCATATTCAAAATCAGAGACATTACTTTGCCAGCAAAGGTCCGTCTAGTTAAGGCTATGGTTTTTCCAGTAGTCATGTATGGACATGAGGGTTGGACTGTGATGAAAGCTGAGTGCTGAAGAATTGATGCTTTTGAACTGTGGTGTTGGAGAAGACTCTTGAGAGTCCCTTGGACTGCAAGGAGATCCAACCAGTCCATCCTAAAGGAGATCAGTCCTGAGTGTTCTTTGGAAGGACTGATGCTAAAGCTGAAACTCCAATACTTTGGCCACCTCATGTGAAGAGTTGACTCATTGGAAAAGACCCTGATGCTGGGAGGGATTGGGGGCAGGAGGAGAAGGGGACAACAGAGAATGAGATGGTTGGATGGCATCACCAACTCGATGGACGTGAGTTTGAGTGAACTCCAGGAGTTAGTGATGGACAGGGAGGCCTGGCGTGCTGAGATTCATGGGGTCGCAAAGAGTCGGACACGACTGAGCAACTGAACTGACTAACTGAACTGACTGAGCTCAATTCAAGCCTGTGTTCTGCTGCCTGCCACCTGGGGGTCTTTGACAGTCTCTGAGCTCCATAGCCTCATTTCTGAAATGGGAAAACAAATGGAACCTACCTTGTAACTGTCTGGGGTTGGGGAATCTAGAAGCAGACCCTGAGACAAGGATTCATGTGAAACTGAGTTACTAGGAAGTTTTCTGGGGGAAGAGGAAAGGGTTGGGAATTACTAAGAGCATAAGAAAAGTGGAACCAGAAACAGAAGGAGCAGCAAGAGCGTGACTTCAAGCCAAGCCCCTGGGAGGGGAACTTGGCTGAGCTCCCAGAGCTAGCTGCCAGGGGCGAGATCGCTGCAGAACTTAGACCACGCCCAGGGGGGTCCCTGGTAAAGGACCCCTGAGGCGCGGCTGTGCCCACAGGAGAGGGGATTTAGGCAGTTCTGATGGCAGCTCACCCATACGCCTCCACAGGTGTTGGCTCTCAGGAGGAGCAGAGACCCAGGTTGGTGAAGGGGTCTCAGGGGATGTGAGTGGGACCAACAGAGGCAGAGTTCTCCAGGCACAACCTGGTTCTGAGGGAGCACTGTTAAGTGTCAGCTCTTCCCTCCTGTTAGAAAGGGGGTGCACAGTGGGTGCTCCAGGGTCATGTGGTCAGCAGCCAGAACCATCTTCTGAGAGCTGCCCCGTGCTTCTCTTCTGCCCCCAGCCCCAGGCGCAGTCTCTGTCCCTCAGCACCCAGAGGTAGATCCCTCAGAGTGCCCCAGCCCCCAGGACTCTCCCTGACTGCTTGACTTCAGGTAGTGGCTCCAGCCCTAGCAGGGGTGACATCACCCCTGATGTCCTGATGTCACCCCTTCTAGAAAAGTCTGCCTCTATGCCACCCCCACCTCCAGCCCCACCTGCACTGCAGCAGGGACTGGGGTCAACCGGGAGGTTGCACAGAGCCATGGAGCCCTGAGCACCAGGGAGGAAGTTGAGGCCAAGGGGCCCATCCCCCACCTGAATTGAATTTGGCTTTTCTTCCCAGCCCAGCCCACCCACTCCGCTGTGTCTACTGGACTTTTTCCATAGAAAGTGCTCAGGGATGGCTCGTTGAACTCGTGTGGGTCAGCGTATCCCAGGAACAAATAAACAGAAGTGGTGCGTCCAGGACTCTGACTTTGATGGCTTTAACTGGTGATGTCAGCCTGGGTCGACCCTGATGGAACTTGTCCCAGTCGTTCTCCTGCACCTGTGATAGCCCAAGGGATGTCACCCTAAGCTGGCCTCTCCACTCTGGCCTTTGAGGGTCTAACCCCACGGAGCATGACAGGTCTGGATTCTAGTCTGACTCTTTCACCTGCTGTGTGACCTTGGACAAGTCACCTGCCCTCTCTGAGCTGCAGTGCCCCCTGTTTCTCACCAAAGTTTTATACATGCCCACCTAAAAGCAGATGGTTTCAGCATGGTTAATCCCTGCTTGATTCATACCCCGAGAGGTGGAGTGATTTGCTTCTGCTCATATAACAAAAAGGTGAAGATGAGAGGGCCAGGCTCCACTCCCCGCAGCCTCCCATGCCTGCTTATCTGAGCACCTTGACCAGCTCTGCTGTGGTCCCTACCAGCTCCAGTCTCATTCGGAACCTGAGCTAACCTCCCAGTGGCCAGGATGAACTGAGCCAGACACCAGAGTGGTCAGTCACTGCTGTTGAGTCAATTAGCCCCTCGTACCACATATGATGTAAGAGGTTCCATGCTCAGATGGGCAGGATCCTGATTCACCGGGCTTAATGTCTAGTCTGCTGCAAAGCTGTCTCCCCCATCCTGAAGCTCAGGGGACCTGCAGACCCCAGGGGTGAAGGTGGACATAGGGTGGAGGGCCCAGAGGACGAGGTGGCCTGAAGCGCCTAGTCCCAGGAGCAGGCAGGAGGGGCTGATGACTGGTGGGTGCAGGGGAAACAAGTCTGCTTATTCTGCCTAGGCTAGGCTGGGGGGTGGCTTTGATCCACCGCCAAGGCCCCCCTGGCCCTCTGGTCCAGGCCTCCCAGGGCACACCGAAGAGTTCAGGAAATATGTGTTGGTGACTGGATTTGTGTTGTCTAGACGCTTGGGAGTCAGATAAAGTATGAATCCTGGCTCTGCCGCTTGCTTAACTGTGCCCTTGAGCATGAGACCTAAACCCTCTTGAGCCTCTGCTTTGGCATCTGTAGAATGTGCTGTAATGCGAGGTTAAGAGGGGTAAGCGAGAGGACAGACAGGGAATGTCGGCCTCATACAAAGCCGTGGCCGGCCCTCCATAAATGGTGGATGGTGTCTTCATGGAGGGACTCCGCATGCGCCAGGCCAAGTAGGAAACAGAAGACAAACAAGGTCCCATCGCATGGTTCGGTAGTTTGCAGTTTACAAAGCCCAGTCAGGTCCTGCTCACCGGGTCTCCCCTAAGTCCCACGAGGCCGTCTGGGCTGAGTTGTGGCATCTCCATCTGACAAATGAAGACCCTGAGCTTAGAGATGAGGCCGACCTGCCTTTCAGTGTCCCGGCCACACTCAGAACCCAGGTCTCCCTACTTTCACTCTCCTGCATGTTCCTCAGCCTTCCCCCCTTTAGAACCCAGGCCCTGCCTTCTGGAAGCTCTTCATGAAAGATGCTGGGAAGGTAGAGGGCAGGGAACAGGGAGAGTTGTCAGCTCAGATGTCAGGGGGCTGAGGGTGCATCCTGGTGGCTTTAGCCCAGAGTGGGTCACTGTGACCGGTAGGCCCAGAGTGAGGGGACAGGAGGGGGCATGGGTAGAAGTAAGCTGAGGTGAGTGCAGAGAAGGAGAAAACTGGTGCTGGGGCGCATGGGTTGTTCCCTCTGTCTGATCCAGTGGGCACTCCCAGCCTGGTGAACCAGCAGCAGCTGGGCCCTCCTATCTGGGTCCCTTTGCAGATGGGGCTGGAATGTCAGGGACTTTAAAGAGTACCAGGTCTGTGGGAGATGGCCCTCAAGTCATGGCCTCGGCCCTTGAGGGTGTATGAGTCAGCTCCGGAAATAAGGCCCATGTCTAAGCATGGGGACCTTTCATGTAAAGAGCACTTTCTAAAAGGCAGACTTAGGAGGACAAGGCTGACTTCACCACCCAGCTGATCCTCAGCGAGGAGGAGCCACCAGCTCAGGTGGCCTGAGCCCCACAAAAGTGAGTTGGTGGGCAGGGGGTCAACAGATAGGTCTGGTCTAGACTTTTCCGGGCCCAGGACAGAAGTACAAATGGAGGCCACACAGTCTCTGTCATATATCGGGAGGTTACAGAACAAACCAAGAAACTATTAAGTAAGATAGTTTCATTGTCACGCTTTGTAAAGTTATGGTTTTATATGATTGAAAGGAACCAAATTTCAAGGAGGACAATTGTTCTTACACATCCGGGCATTTTGTTGGTGGGCCGGTGGAAATTTGGATGAGTAATAAGACATATTTCATAAAATATATTTTGTTGTCTTCATGTTAGCAAGATCACTATAATTGTTATAATCAAGATTTTCACATCATTTGAAAATTGTGTATTGATAGTAATCTAAAGGATCAAAAATAAAATGCAGTTATATTTAAAGTATGTAGAATTTGAATAATTTCCATAAAAAATGTAAATTAAATATAAAGAAAGGAAATTTTATATTTTCAAAAATTATTTTATTCCTTGAAATTATCTAGGAAATTAAAACTATATGCATCATAATTAATATCTAATTTTAAAATATAATTATTTAAATATATGTGATATAGTAATTAATTCAAAGTTTTGAAAATTTTATAAAAATGAAACTATTCATTTGTAATGAAACTATTCATTTTTGTGTTTAATGTCCATCTAGTTGTAAAGAATTAGTATCACATTTCGTGTTACATTAATCTGAGTAATATGAATTGTTAAATACTGTAAGATGTTTCTCGGCTGCCATGTGCATTTATTGTGAATACCACACTAATTCATGAGTACTTTTAGAACCACAAATTGCAACAGGGAGACAAGCCAAAAAAAAAAGAGGATGCTCAGTGTTACTGGGAAATGGATATTTTGTTATGTAAGACGTTGCTGCTCTCTGAAAGGATCAGACAAGTTTGATTTGTCTGCCCCCCCCTCCCGCCACAAGCATTCTTGCCACTTAGTCCCCTTCCTCCTGCCAGTAGCATCCTGCTTCCCCCCACTTCCCTCCCTCTACCCTACGCTCAAGCCCGTCAGCAACTGTGCATCCCTCAGACCCTCATCTGGACAGAGTCACCTTTTGTTCCTGAAACCCAAGGAATGAAGAGTTTCTCTGGGGCCTGAGCTGTGCTAGGAGAGCAGAGTAGGCTTGTGGTCCCATGGATGTTGTGTGACGGAAGCTCCTGTATGTTCTGTAATATGTTTGTAAGCATGTGTTTGTGATGTGTGGGGCTCAAGGTCATGACCCTTCTTCCTTGAGCCTAAGGGTGGTACAGGAGACGTCTTCTTGTCAATGAGATCCCGGCCCTGTGCTAACAATAGATAAACGACGGTGCTTGCACTACACCTGGAGCTTAAATCTAGGTATTGGCATCCACTGTTTCCATCTCTTTCATATAAGTTTTTCTTCATTTGTTTAAAACCTATATTCACATCCTCCTATCCTTCATTTCATTGTAGAATATCAGGCCATAGGGCTCTTGCAGTACAACCCTGTGATCCTCCAGGTGAGGGAACTGAGCCTCAGAGAGGCACACTGTTGTACGTAATATCACACAGCAGAGAAGCTCTCTGACGAGGTTTCCCAGTGCAGACAATGGGTATTGCATTTGAGTTTCAGGCAAGATCTGAATAGGTGTCGCTTTGTCCCAGTCAACTTCCCTTCCTTCATCAGACTCTGCCTGGGGAGAGTCTTCATCAGCACCTGCCCCGGGGAGCTCCTGTTGGGGGATGAGGGTTCTGTTAGAAGAGCCACTTCCTGTTTGGGGCCAGGCACTTCCTTCAAGTGACTCACAGGCTCCCGCTGGCCCCGTGCTGGGAAGCCAAGGTTGGGGGTGGAGATGGGCCTGGCCTGCCTCCTCCCTTGCCTGCTACCCAGGCTGGGTGACCCTGAAATGAAGCAGTGCCACAGAATGGATGTAGAAGATGGGTGATGGAAGGGGGATGCTAGACCATTCTCATCCAGACTGGCAGGCAGGGCTCTGAGAGTGCGGGACAGCTCAGGCTACAGTGGGCACGAGGGCAGCCTCCACATGCAGCCTCTCCCACACACATCAGGTTTTCAGGTGCCCGCTGCCCAGTGGAGCTGGGATCCCCACAGGGGGAACTTGGGATACTTTCTCTGTCTTGCAGGCCAGTGAGGTGTGGTGGGAAGAGCAGTAGGTCGGGGGTCATGGACTTGAATTTCTGAATCAACTTTCTAGTGACCTTGTCAATTCCTGGCTGCTCTCCAGGCTTCAATATCCATGTCTGTCTGATGGTGGAGGGCTTGCTGGCTGTGACATGTTGTGGCAAATTGTTATTGCAGGATTTATATTTAAGAGATATGGGTTTGAATCCTGCCTCCGCCACCTTGCTGAGTGTGTCTATCTCTCAGAGCCTCCATTTTAAAATTTGAAATGATAATCATCACTTTAAGCAATTTACATAATTTAATCCTCACATCAACCCTATGGGGGTAGGTTTTATTATGATGAGTATTGTTTTATACATAAGGAGATTGAGGCCCAGAGAGGTTAAGTAACTTGCCCAAGGTCACACAGAAAGAGCCAAGATTTTAACTTAAGCAGTCTGACCCCAGCATGTGTGCGGTTAACAACTATGTTTTAGCTACTTAAATTGTGGTCTCTGGACCTGCGGCATCAGCATCACCTAAGGGCTTATTTAAAAAAAAAAAAAAAAAAAAAAAAGGAGTAGAATTTCAGCCCCCAGCCTAGACCTACTGAGTTGGACTGCCTTTCAACAAGATCCCTAGGTGATTTGTTTGAGAAGCCCTGCTCTATTTATATCCCTCTGTCACTTCGGCCTTAGGATCATTGTGAGAGATGAAGAAAGTAAGTGTTCTCTAAACTGTAAATTGCAGTGCATTCAGGGCTCTTTGAGAAACCTGGGGGCTGGAAGTGGAGGCAGGACTGGGGGCACACCAGGAGTCCATCTCTCAGTAGCTGGATGTCATTTCTAAGCTGTCTGTGAGCCCAGTTCTGTCCCCCCACCCGGCCAAGGCTGAGTTTTGGCAGTGCCTCTAGCTGGTATGTGGCTCCAGGCCCTGACTGGGTTGGAGAAGCTCCTCATGTCATCTTGGTATTGGGCTGGACCACAGCTTGAGCCGCCCCTGCCCTGGGTCCCACCCTGGCTCTGGCTCTGACTCTCTGGGTGACATAGGCAGACCTCTGGCCCCACCAACCTCAGTGTCCCCTACTGGGCAGTGTGGCCGCATCCCCCAAAGCCTGCAGTGCTGACCCAGCACCCTTCTCCTCTCGCCATGGCCTGTCACTACCAAGTCATCTCCCCTCCCAGTTCCTGGGCAGGAGGGCCGAAGGAGCTGGCGATGGGGGAAGCGGTGCATGAGTCAGAAGTCAGCCGCATAATTGCGGTGCTCCAGATCCCGCCTCCAGCCCACCCAGCCCTCCCTCAGCAGCTTTAGAACAGCTGGTTTGGCGTCTACCTCCAAAGAAGCAGGTCTCTGGGCAGCACGAACAGGCCTCTGCCTCCTGGGAGCCAGACAAAACCCCAGGTTTCACCCCAGGGTGGCTGGGCCTTAGATCATGTTTCTGTGGGTCCTGGTGGGGGCAAGAGTGGTTCCGGAGCAGGCTGTACTGGGTTAGGGCCGGTTTGTGGGCAGCACGTGTGGAGGTGCTTGTGTGGGATCTCACAGTCCACCACCAGATCACGTGGGCTCCCCCACCCACTTGGCGGCTTTCCTAGAACGTGAACTGGATGTAGCCCATCCCTGGTCCCCATACCCAGCACAGGGTGGGCGCAGGGTGGGGGCTCACTAAGGGCCCGGGGGAGGGGAGAGGCAGCATGGACTTATGTGTGATCTGACTGGGTTTGTCCCCTCAGCTCTCCCACTGAAGTGACATCACCACCTCCATGGACAAGACCCCTCTCCCCCAGGAGCCCAGCTCATAGCCGCTGGTACCTTCTTCCAGGTAAAGGAAAAAGCAAAGAAGGAGGCAGGCAGAAAGGAGTTGGAGGCAAGCTTCAGAGAACATTCCACTGGGTTCCAGAATGATGTTCACTCTCACGGGAGTGGTAAGCTGCAGTTCATGGGAAAAGAGGAAATAAGGATTATTATTCCATTTTATAGGCAAGAAAGAAAAAAATAATAATATTCTGAGTAGAGTTATCTGTTGCTCTCTGCAGTGGACTAGATACTTACCTAAAGCACCTTATAGGTATTAGCTCATTTAATCCTCACAACAGCCCATGAGGCTGGTGCTGTTATCTCCATTTCACAGATAAGGAGGCTGAGGGGTAGAGGCATCAACGAACCTGCTGAGTTAGTAAGTGGTAGAACTGGGTTCCAAACTCAGCAGGCTGGCTCTGGGTGCACATTCCTAACCCTTATGATTTATTGCCTCTCTAGAGCCAGGCATTAAACTGAGTTTCCTTGACTTTCAGTTTAGAGGTTTGATGGAGTCCCATTTCCAGGGGAGATATGTATTTTTAAGAACAAATTCTGGAGAAAGTGATGCGTCAGCCAAAGGAATGAATGGTAAATGGTGGAATTAGAGGCCTGAATCATGGAAGGAGCATGAACCATCAGGGTTTCCTGGGCCAGCCAACGCCTAGGGCTTTCCTTCTCAGCATTTGAGCAAGGTCAGAAAGGAAACCTGGCTGTCTGAAAGAGGGGAAGAGAAGCTTAGGCCCCAGGTTCTCAGACTTGCCTGGAAGTAGTCCAGCTTGTGCTCCTCTTGGAGTGCTGTGATGAGGAGAGATGCAGGTGGCAGTGAGGAAATCAGTATTCTGTGCTAAGTCTGAGGTCGTCTTGTACTAGACCTGGAACACATGGCAGAGGGTTCAGAAAAAACTGTGGGAGAAAATACTTGAGACTTTTTTTAGTAACTTAATTTTTTCTGTAAATAGGGAAAAGGCTAATTATTATTCAGAGGCAGAATTGGGAGCAGGATCAGAAGTGGCTCTGCGGTTGGGTGGTTTAAGAGGCTCCGATATGGTCCTTCGTTCCTTCGTTTGCACATTTAACCAGTGCAAACGGGAGCTTCCTTGGTGATGACCTCGTGTAAGAACACAGGTCTGCTGCGCAGTGATTCCTCTAGCAGGGACGGGGGCCTGGGGGAGCTCGTGACCCTGTCACCTGCAGGGTCACAGATATCATCTGCAGACTCTTCAGGAAAGCTGGGCTGGATGGATGAGAAATCTCCACCTGGGGAGGCTCTCGGCCTGGTGGGCCAGGCAGCCACGGAAACAGATAATTACCGTGCACAGAGGCCTATGATCATGTCTCAAGAGCTCTGCCTGGTGATGGGAGGACAAAGGAGGAAGCAGTGGGCTTCTGCAGGGGGGATCAGACCAGGCTTTGTCCAGGGTGCCTTTGTTAAGATGGACGGAATTTGGGGCGGGGGCGGGAGGGCACTCCTGGCAGAGGGCCCAGCACCGGCAAAGGCTTGGGGGAGCGGGGGAGACTGCGAGGTGCTGTGTTGCTTGGAGCACAGTCGTGTGAGGAGGCGCAGGGGCAGGTGAGGTGAGACAGGTAGGTGTGAGGGGAAGGAAGCGAGAGAGATTCCTAAAATGGCAGGACTTGCTTCTCCTCAGGGCCTGCTTCGGAAGCCTGTTTGTATAATAACTCTGCTATTTTGCATAAATAAATAAAATAAATCATTGCTCACCATTCCCTCAGGGAGCAAAAACCGGGCAGAGACAAGTTTGCTCAGGGCCTGTCTCTGCCAGACTCTGCTTCAGCCTGCCCTCCTCCTGTTCAGGGCTCCCTCCTTCCAGAGACCCAGGGAGAGGCATCGGAAAAAGCCAGCTTGGTTCCTGTGACTGAATCACTGGGCACTTGGGAGGGACTGGGGCGTCCACCGGGGAGGGAGGAGAGACTGGGGAAGTCTCTCGCCTCACCAGGCCCCAGGCTGGCCCCATGCACACTCTGCCTGCTCCTGGGGAACCTGTCACTGCTGCTGGGGGCGGAGGTGGCTGGGGGCGGGCTTCCCCTCTTAAGAGGGCCTACCTTCTGTTCTGGTTTAAAGAGGAACCTGTCGGCCCTCCAGGGAGGGAGGGGCCTGTCTAGAGGCATATACAAGCCTATGCAAGCCAGTCTGCTGGGGAACCACCACCAGCTGTACAGGGGATTTCTGCAGGGATTGAAGGCCAGAGGGAATAGCTCCAGGTCTTCCCTGGTGCTGACATTTGATGACTGTCATAGTCTGAAATCCAGGGCTAGTTTTGAGATCCCTGTTGGATTGCACCAGGATTCTGTCATTGTATGAGACTTGGGGGAGGCGATTCTAAGACCCTGGTTAGAGAGTATGTGGGCTGTTCCTGGTGACTGCTCAGCCCAGCCCACAGCCCTGATCTGGGGAAAGAGAGACCCAAGGAGAGGTCCTTTCTGTGCCAAAGGAACCCAAGGGTCCTGGGCAAGGTCCTGAGCTTGGCCTCCATTCAGCTACCCTAAGCTTTTCCCCCAAAGAATAAACTACCATGACAGGGTGCTGCTGGCCCACCAGGCCCCAAGCATGCAAGTCAGTCCCCCAAGGGCCTCAACCAAGGATGCAGCTCAGCAAACCTGTTCTACCTTCTAGCAGCCTCAACTTCCTCGTCCATTAAATGGGGATCTGGTACTTGCCCGTGGAGTTGGGGCCATGCTTCAGTGAGACGATGTGTGTGGAGACTTTGCACGCTGTAAAGTGCTGTGTGTGTGGTTATAATCGTAGCTGCTGTTGCTCTGATGAGGTTGCCGCCTTGAAAGGAGGAACCACCTGAGTCTCTGTACATCTCTCTTGGGTCCCAGCATTGCAGAGGCTTCTGAAACATTTACCGCATGAGCTAGAGAGCCTTGGGTATGGAACAGATAATTCCAGAGGCTGTGGTTCTGAGGAAGCCAGCCCTTCTGGGAGGAGAAGCAGGGAGCACTCCCTACAGGAAGGGCAGAAGCACCCACATTTGAGGTGAAGCCAGCCTGCTGGGAATTCCCCCGGAGGAAGAGCCATCAGAAATCTTCTGGGACAAAGTGTTGGGTAAACAGGAGGCCCTGGCACCACGGTGAAAAGAGATTAATAGTGACCCTAATTAGGGTATGGTTGATTCTTTGATGGCTCCTGTTGAGCCCCAGCCTAAGCCACCAGTAGCTTTTCCCCCAAAGAATGAGTGGCCATGACGGGGGTGGAGTAGCGGGGAGTATGCTGGCCCACCAGGCCTCCTTCCCAGGCCCTCCTGCCCCCGCCCCTCCCCACTGGCAGCTGCCTCAGTGACAGACTTCCTTCCTGCCCTCTGTCTGCCTCTTTGCTGATTTCATTAGAATCTAGGGCTTTCTCTGAGGCCCAGAGAAATAGAATGACTTGCCCACGGCCACACAGTGAGATGTGACAGCCCACATCTCTCAGTTTAAGCCATCTGATGAGGCCCAGGCAATGGGGAAGATAGTGACTTTGAGCATTCTTCAAAAGCTAAGCACAGGCGAGCGGTGGGGAGGAGCCTGGAATCTGCTCGGTACCCCCATCTCCAGCCGCAGCTCTGTGGCCGGGGACTTGTTCTGTGGGTCTGGTGGGTTGTTTGGAGAGTCAGCCCAGCCGGTGAGCTGCCTGGGGATGCCTTGCTGCTGCCCCCCGAGGTCCCCAGAGGCCTGGGAGGCTACTGTTGGCCGCAGACCCCACGGTCACCACCAGATGGAACCGACATGGGGCTTAACTTCCTGCTGGAGCCCTCAGTCCTGGGAGAGGCCCTGCTCACCCTCCCTGCCACCACCTTTCCCTGTGCCGTCCGCCTAGCAAGACCCTCTTGTGCTAGAAGTCGTCCCTTATTTCTGAGTTCTACTGACATCCACTGTCTCCAGGAAGCTGCCCTGCAGAGCAACTGGAGGAAGCACAGGAGTTGTGGGTCCAGAAGAGACCCTGACCTGGCAGGGCTGGGTTCCTGGAGGAGGGGCTGCTGCACCGAGATGAGTAGATGGACGGAGTGGCCCTGAGCTAAGGTGGCTTCCCAGGTACAGCTGCACTGGGAACAGGGGATGGGCATGCAGCGAGGAAGGACCACAGGGAGGCCCTGGTCTTGCTCCATGGCCATGTTCCGCAAGCACTATAGGGAGGAGTCCCACCGCCTTGTGCCGTTTCCCCTTGGGTTTCACTCTAAGTCAGGTGTGGAGTCGTCACTGTGCGTTATCCAGGCCATGACTACCTATACCTGGGTTCCTGTCGAAGATGGTGGCGGCCCCTGGGCCGAGATGGGGCCCAGGATGACCAGGCTTCTCACCTTGTCACTAGCCTGCCTGCAGCTTTCATCCTGATCTTAACTGCTCCAGTCAGAGGCGGGGTTGGAGGAGGCCCTTCCCCGTCAGACCAGACAAGGAAGGACTGGGGAATTTGTCCTTCCATCCTCCTGGAGCAACCCCATCTCTGCTTATCTCCTGAGAATGAGGAGAGAGCAGGTGGTTAAAAGGTTTTAGAAGCTGAGTGTTAAAAAGTCCCTTAGAGATCATCGGATGTGGTTTAGACCCTCCCCTGATACAGACAGGAAAGCTGAGGCCAGAGGCTTGTGGAGGTCACCCAGCCTGCTGGTGACTGAGCTCAGTCTCCGCCCACCAGCCCTGGGGCTGGGCTGGGGTTGACACTCAGCGAGGGTGGCCATAGCCAAGGAGAAGGGGTGATGGCTCGTCCTCCATGTGTGTGCCCTGCCTCCTTCCCTGGGGGCTGGAAGGCTGCTGGAGGGGGGCGTCAGGTCCCTGCCTGCCCCAGCCCTGAGTCCATGGTGGGGGTGGGGTGGGGGAGTCCTCTCTCCTCCCCAGAGTTCTTGGCCCCACTCTGTGCCCCTGCTGCCCTGGTGCCAAACAAAACATTAAACTTGGCCCTTTGAGGTGCAATTTTCAGTGACACATGCAGTGGCTGTCATAGAGGGCGGTAGAAATGAGGACAGATGGACCCTCTAGGGCTGGTGCCTTGGAAAGACTGGGCTTTAGGCTTGGCAGCCCTGGCTGCAAATGCTGTCTTCTCCACCATTAGATGTTTGGTCTTGGCTGAATCATGTAATCTCTTAGGAATAGATTTATTGATCTAGCTATCTATCGACAAGATGTGGCAAGAATACACAGAAGAACTGTACAAAAAAGATCTTCACGACCCAGATAATCACGATGGTGTGATCACTCACCTAGAGCTAGACATCCTGGAATGTGAAGTCAAGTGGGCCTTAGAAAGCATCACTACAAACAAAGCTAGTGGAGGTGATGGAATTCCAGTTGAGCTATTCCAAATCCTGAAAGATGATGCTGTGAAAGTGCTACACTCAATATGTCAGCAAATTTGGAAAACTCAGCAGTGGCCACAGGACTGGAAAAGGTCAGTTTTCATTCCAATCCCAAAGAAAGGCAATGCCAAAGAATGCTCAAACTACCGCACAATTGCACTCATCTCACACGCTAGTAAAGTAATGCTTAAAATTCTCCAAGCCAGGCTTCAGCAATATGTGAACCGTGAACTTCCTGATGTTCAAGCTGGTTTTAGAAAAGGCAAAGGAACCAGAGATCAAATTGCCAACATCCGCTGGATCATGGAAAAAGCAAGAGAGTTCCAGAAAAACATCTATTTCTGCTTTACTGACTATGCCAAAGCCTTTGACTGTGTGGATCACAATAAACTGTGGAAAATTCTGAAAGAGATGGGAATACCAGACCACCAATCTGCCTCTTGAGAAATTTGTATGCAGGTCAGGAAGCAACAGTTAGAACTGGGCATGGAACAACAGACTAGTTCCAAATAGGAAAAGGAGTATGTCAAGGCTGTATATTGTCACCCTGTTTATTTAACTTCTATGCAGAGTACATCATGAGAAACACTGGACTGGAAGAAACACAAGCTGGAATCAGGATTGCCGGGAGAAATATCAATAACCTCAGATATGCAGATGACACCACCCTTATGGCAGAAAGTGAAGAGGAACTCAAAAGCATCTTAATGAAGGTGAAAGTGGAGAGTGAGAAAGTTGGCTTAAAGCTCAACATTCAGAAAACGAAGATCATGGCATCCGGTCCCACCACTTCATGGGAAATAGATGGGGAAACAGTGGAAACAGTGGCAGACTTTATTTTTTGGGGCTCCAAAATCACTACAGATGGTGACTGCAGCCATGAAATTAAAAGACGCTTACTCCTTGGAAGGAAAGTTATGACCAACCTAGATAGCATATTGAAAAGCAGAGACATTACTTTGCCAACAAAGGTTCGTCTAGTCAAGGCTATGGTTTTTCCTGTGGTCATGTATGGATGTGAGAGTTGGACTGTGAAGAAGGCTGAGCGTCGAAGAATTGATGCTTTTGAAGTGTGGTGTTGGCGAAGACTCTTGAGAGTCCCTTGGACTGCAAGGAGATCCAACTAGTCCATTCTGAAGGAGATCAGCCCTGGGATTTCTTTGGAAGGAATGATGCAAAAGCTGAAATTCCAGTACTTTGGCCACCTCATGCGAAGAGTTGACTCATTGGAAAAGATTCTGATGCTGGGAGGGATTGGGAGCAAGAGGAGAAGGGGACGACAGAGGATGAGTTGGCTGGATGGCATCACTGACTCGATGGACATGAGTCTAAGTGAACTCTGGGAGTTGGTGATGGACAGGGAGGCCTGGCGTGCTGCGATTCATTGGGTGGCCAAGAGTTGGACATGACTGAGCGACTGATCTGATCTGATCTATCGACCAGTCAATATAGATATTTAAATTAAATACATATATGTTTAATTATTGGACTTCCCCTGTTGCTCAGCGGTAAAGAATCCCCCTGCAATACAGGAGGCACAGGAGACACGGGTTCAATCACTGGGTTGGGAAGATCCCCTGGAGAAAGGCAGGGCAACCCACACCAGTATTCTTGTCTGGTGGGCTACAGTCCATAGGGTTGCTAAAAGTCAGACAAGACTGAAGCAACTTAGCATGTATACATAGTTAATTATTAGATTATTCTTTTGGTGAGAGTTTTTATTTTATTATTATTATTATTATTTTAGTTATTTCATATCTATTAGGATTTTCCAGGCAAGAATACTGGAGTGGATTGCCATTTCCTTCTCCAGGGGATCTTCCTGACCCAGGGATTGAACCCAGGTCTCCCACGTTGCAGGCAGACTCTTTACCATCTGAGCCATCAAGGAATCCCTGGTGAGAGTTTTTAAAAATTGATTAGAAAATGCAGAGTTCCTACATACTCTCTTTCCCCTACCCCACAGTTTTCCCTGTATTAATATCTGCTGCTGCTACTAAGTCATTTCAGTCATGTCTGACTCTATGTGACCCCATAGATGGCAGCCCACCAGGCTCCCCCGTCCCTGGGATTCTCCAGGCAAGAACAATGGAGTGGGTTGCCATTTCCTTCTCCAATGCATGAAAGTGAAAAGTGAACGTGAAGTCGCTCAGTCGTGTCCGACTCTTCGCGACCCCATGGACTGCAGCGTACCAGACTCCTCCATCCATGGGATTTTCCAAGCAAGAGTACTGGAGTGGGGTGCCATTGCCTTCTCCAGTATTAATATCTAGGGGGGTTCATTTGCTATAACTGATGAGCCAGTGTTGATACCATATTATTAACTGAAGTCCACAGTCTACATTAGGGTTTACTCTTTGTGTTGTATATTCTATGTGGTTTGACAAATGTGTAATGACATGTATCCATCATTATAGTATCATACAAAATAGTTTCACTGCTCTAAAAATCTACCTGTGCACTCCACTTCCAACCCCTGGTAACCACTAATCCATTTACCAGTTCCATGGTTTTACCTTTTCCTGAATGTCATATGGTTGAAATCATACAGTATTTAGCCTTCTCTCATTGACTTTTGTCACTGAGCAGTATGCTTTTAAGGTCCCTTCATGTATTTTTATGGCTTGATAGATCATTTCTTTTTGTGAAAAGTGAAAGTGCTCAGTCATGTCTGACTCTTTTGGACCCTATGGACTGTAGCCCACCAGGCTCCTCTGTCCATGGAATTCTCCAGGCAAGAATACTGGAGTGGGTAGCCATTCCCTTCTCCAGGAGATCTTCCCAACCCAGGGATCAAACTCAGGTCTCCCGCATTTATTTTTACTGCTGAGTAATATTCCATTATCGGGATGAACCCTATTCCTCCATTCACCTGGGACCCATATTTCTAACCTGTAAAGGAAGACTGTCAAGCTCTACTTTGGACAGTTGTCATCAGATGACACAGGTACAATGCTCAGCATGGTGCCCTGCAAGCCACCCCCTCTACCTTCCATCACCAACTTCTTTCACTTTAGCATAATGTTGTCAAGATTCATTCACATTGTATTAATAGCATGTATCAGCGACTTATTCCTTTTTATTGTAACCTTGGGTCCTTTTCGTACTGTCTATCTAGTGCCCATTCCTCAGATAGGTAAAATAAGTCCCCAAGGTTACACAGCAAGTCAGTAGGAGACCAGGCTGATAGCCAGGCACTGGCACCTGGCTTGAGACTCCACTGTCAGGAGAGCGTGCAGACCTGGGACCGGAGGCAGCAGGGTCTGGGGGCAGTGAGGGCCTGGCAGCCGGCCAGTCAGGGGGAGGGATGAAGAGCCAAGGAGTGGGTGAGGTGCATTCCCAGGGTATAAGGGTGGGCAAGGCCCCTGGAGGTATGCCTACCCCCAACAACCTTCACCCACTCCATAGCAGACTCTCACTCCATCTCCCTCCTGACTCCCTTCCCTGTGCAAACAGGATGCTGTGGAAGTTCAGGTTAAGAGGTGAGGGCTTTCTCTTGTCCCAGAGCCAGCAGGGCTCCAGGCTGGATATTTCTTTGGAACTTGGCTGATAGCAGCAGCCCTGGGAGGTGGCTTGGAGAACCAGAAGATGGGAAGTGATGCCATTAGTCTGGGCAGGAGCAGGACAGGTGCGGAGAATCTGGTCTCTGGGGACTTGTCCCAACCACTCAGGGTCTGGGCAGCATGTCTCTGTTAGCAGAACTTCCGGGCCTTTTCAGAAGTACAGTCCAGGAAGCCCCCAGGACTGCCCTGTGCTAGCCACTGGGGAAATGGGAGTAACTCAGGTTGTTCCCTGGGGGAGGCAGGCATGTCATCTGTGCTCCCACAGGCAGCCCAGGAGGGAGGAGGGACTCCTGGAGCCCTCTCACCCAACCTGGGTCTCAGGGAAGGCTCCCCAGAGGAGGTAACATCTGAGCGGAGACTTAAAGCGTCAGGAGGCATTAGCCAGATGAAGGGACAGCAAGTTCTGGAGTGGTGAGGCTGGAGGAGCCAGATCCTGGTCATTTGTCTTTTAGGAAGCTCTCTGGCTGCAGGTGAGAGCTTAGATTGGCCAGACCAGGCCTACCACAGGGATTCCCCACCCAGGGGAGAGATGAGACCTGGGAAGCGGCCAAAGGGCTGGTGAGAAAAAGGCCTTGAGGGATGTTAGAGACATGTTAGGGGTGGTGAGGGGGTCATTGTGCCAGTGTGGGTCTGGGTGGCCCCCCTGGAGACAGCAAGGAGCCACTGGCGATCTTGATGGCCCCAGGAAAGTGTGTCAAGGAAAAAGAAGTTTGCCTCTCAGAGATACCCCTGCAGTTATGAATAGAATGAAAATTCATGGCAGGTGGGAGGTGAGAAAGTGCTGCACTCAATATGCCAGCAAATTTGGAAAACTCAGCAGTGGCCACAGGACTGGAAAATGTCAGTTTTCATTCCAATCCCAAAGAAAGGCAATGCCAAAGAATGCTCAAACTACCGCACAATTGCACTCATCTCACACGCTAGTAAAGTAATGCTTAAAATTCTCCAAGCCAGGCTTCAGCAATATGTGAACCGTGAACTTCCTGATGTTCAAGCTGGTTTTAGAAAAGGCAGAGGAACCAGAGATCAAATTGCCAACATCCGCTGGATCATGGAAAAAGCAAGAGAGTTCCAGAAAAACATCTATTTCTGCTTTACTGACTATGCCAAAGCCTTTGACTGTGTGGATCACCATAAACTGTGGAAAATTCTGAAAGAGATGGGAATACCATACCACCTGATCTGCCTCTTGAGAAATTTGTATGCAGGTCAGAAAGCAACAGTTAGAACTGAGCATGGAACAACAGACTGGTTCCAAATAGGAAAAGGAGTACGTCAAGGCTGTATATTGTCACCCTGTTTATTTAACTTCTATGCAGAGTACATCATGAGAAACACTGGACTGGAAGAAACACAAGCTGGAATCAAGATTGCCGGGAGAAATATCAATAACCTCAGATATGCAGATGACACCACCCTTATGGCAGAAAGTGAAGAGGAACTAAAAAGCATCGTGATGAAAGTGAAAGTGGAGAGTGAGAAAGTTGGCTTAAAGCTTAACATTCAGAAAACGAAGATCATGGCATCCGGTCCCACCACTTCATGGGAAATAGATGGGGAAACAGTAGAAACAGTGTCAGACTTTATTTTTTTGGGCTCCAAAATCACTGCAGATGGTGACTGCAGCCATAAAATTAAAAGACGCTTACTCCTTGGAAGGAAAGTTATGACCAACCTAGATAGCATATTGAAAAGCAGAGACATTACTTTGCCAACAAAGGTTCGTCTAGTCAAGGCTATGGTTTTTCCTGTGGTCATGTATGGATGTGAGAGTTGGACTGTGAAGAAGGCTGAGCGTCGAAGAATTGATGCTTTTGAAGTGTGGTGTTGGCGAAGACTCTTGAGAGTCCCTTGGACTGCAAGGAGATCCAACTAGTCCATTCTGAAGGAGATCAGCCCTGGGATTTCTTTGGAAGGAATGATGCAAAAGCTGAAATTCCAGTACTTTGGCCACCTCATGCGAAGAGTTGACTCATTGGAAAAGACTCTGATGATGGGAGGGATTGGGGGCAGGAGGAGAAGGAGACGACAGAGGATGAGATGGCTGGATGGCGTCACTGACTCGATGGATGTGATTCTGAGTGAACTCCAGGAGTTGATGATGGACAGGGAGGCCTGGCGTGCTGCGATTCATGGGGTCGCAAAGAGTTGGACACGACTGAGCGACTGATCTGATCTGATCTGGGAGGTGAGAGGGGAACAGTTCCAAGACCCCTGGTCAGCCAAGCCCTGGGCTGAGACCTTGGTGCAGGCAGTTCTATTTCCCTCTTTTCCAGACTTGAAATGGAAATTCCATTCCTGGGTGGGTTGTAATGCTCAGTCATGGGGGGTGGGGGAGCAGAGGACACATGGGAATTGGTCCCGGGGTCAGGGGTATCCTGGGAAAGGAATGTGAGGGCAGGGCTCCTGCATGCAGAGTGCCCACCTGCTGTACCTCTGTCATTGCAGCCGTGTGCCCCACTGCCACCGGCCCTCCCTTACCCCCTAGGCATCTGACCTTTTTTCGGAAGTCAGGACAAAAGCTTCAACCAAGGCTCAGGGAAGAGCCCTGAGTGGCTCTGGCTACAGGGCAAGTCATTGGCCAAGGCAGGGTGAATCCATTCCTCTTTCTACATATACCAGCTGCCTCCCCCATTCCTGGGGAAGTGTGATGGCCAACCGGACAGTAGAGGTCCTCATTTGGGGGTGCACAGGGTAAGATGTGGTTCCCTGGCTATGGATTTTACTCTTTTACCTCCTCTGGAAGGCTGTGGATGTGGGAGTCTGTATATGAGTACACACTCCTATTTTTTTTTTTTAATTATTTTTTTTGGTTGCACGGCGTGGCTTGTGGGATCTTAGTTCCTCCATCAGGGATTGAACCCAGGCCCTCGTCAGTGAAAGCATCAAGTCCTAACCAGTGGACCACCAGAGAATTCCTACCCTGACACACTCCTTCTAGAGAGGAATAAAGGAAAAATGAGAGGGTCTCCTGCCTGCTGACCCACCCCCGGCCTCCCCAACTCCATGGAAGCTGAGCTGACTGCAGCAGCATCCCCATCCAATACTGTCGCCCTGAGCCCTGGGCTCGGCCCAGCTCGGAGAGCCCCCAGCATCTGTTCTGTGTCCACATGCCTCCCCAGGGAGACATGGGCACAGGCTGCACCAGACAATTCCTAGCACTCAGGCAGCTGCGGGTCAGTCAATATTCCCAGCAAGCTCCTAATTCATCCCTGCCCTCGCAGTGGAGGCTGTAATCCCTGTGCTGAGGTTAGCACTTGGGGAGTGGGGGTGGTGGGGTGTTGGGCAGAGGCCCTGAGTAAGGCCCAGACGTGGAAGTCATTGGTGGGCCTGAAGCCCAGTGACCCTGTGCTGTAGCCCCTGGGGAGTCAGAGAGGGAGCTCATCCTGCAGGCCTCCACTCAGCGCTGTCTCTGGGAAGCATGCCCTGACCTTCCTGTCCCTATTAAGTGCCCACGGCACCCTTTCCTCTCTCTACCACATGCTGCGCTTATGATCCCGGGTCATGAGCCACTGTGCCCTGTGGTGGCAGGGTCAGCAGGCTTTCATTTATGGACTCTGAAATTTGACTCTTGTATAATTTTCACAGATCAAAATATATTTTTGTTTTGGCTTTTTTTCTCCCAACTATTAAAAAATGTGAAAACCACTCTTAAATTGTGGGCTGTGTAAAAATGTGTGGCTGGTTGGATTTGGTCATGAGTTGGAGAAGGAATTGGCAGCCCACTCCAGTATTCTTGCCTGGAGAATTCCATGGACAGAGGACGCTGGTGGGCTGTACAGTCCATGGGATCACAAAGAGTTGGACACGACTGAGTAACTCACACTTTCACTTACAGTTTTCTAGCCCTCGAGTTAAAGCCAGACTGCTGGCCTCCACTGGGTGACTTTTGGTAAATGGCTAGACCTTTCTGTGCTTGAGAATTCTCACCTGTAAAATGGGGATGATAATGACCGTACTTTGAGAATGTAAAATCATACAGCAGCTTTGAAAAACAGCTGTTGGCAGTTCTTCAAAAAGTTAAACATAGAGTTATCATATGACCTAGCCACCCCATCCCAAAGTATGTACTCAAGAGAAATAAAAATATACATTCACACAAAAATGTGTTCATAGCCGAGTTTTCATGACAACCAAAAAGTGCTAACAATCCAAATGTCTATCAACTGATGAATGGATAAAGCGGTTTATCTATACAACTAAATAGTTCCCAGTCATAAGAAATGTAGTACTGATTCATGCTATAACGTGGATGAACCTTGAAAACATTAAGTGTAAAAAGCAAAACATACAAGGCCATATATCATGTGATTCAGTTTATGTGAAATGTCCAGAATGGGCAAATCCATGGAGACAGAAAGTAGGTTAGGTCGCCAGGGCGTGGGAGTAGGACAGTGACAGCTAGTGGGTTAGGGGATTTCTGTTGGTTGGTTAGGTCATGGGCGGGTGGCAGGGGACCGAGAAGGATGGGCCTCTGACTCCAAGTGAGACAAGGACCCGCCAGGGCTCTGAGCGGAGGCTGACGCTCCCTGACCTGGGCTACAGTGCCACTTGCTGTGTGGGGACTGAGTCCCCAGCCCTGCCCAGCCTCACAGACCCGTGCTTCCTCCCACAGGACCAGCTGGGGGCCTCCATGGGCGCCTGAAGGCAGGGCGCCAGGGCCGCGGGCACGAGCATGGTGAGACACCAGCCCCTGCAGTACTATGAGCCGCAGCTCTGCCTCTCCTGCCTCACGGGCATCTACGGCTGCCGCTGGAAGCGCTACCAGCGTTCTCACGATGACACCACGCCGGTGAGCTGTGCGGGGGGAGGGGCCAGAGGACGGGGCGGGGCGGGGCGGGGGGAGGGGCCAGAGGACGGGGCGGGGGAGGGGCCAGGGGCGGGGCGGGGCGGGGCGGGGCGCCCGGGGCTGGGGGAGGGGAGGGGCCCCAGCTCTGTGGCTCTGCTGTATGGCCTTCTGGTTTCAGTTTCTCCTTCTGTAAGGTGGGCCTGTGGAAATTACCAAATCTACCTGACTAGGTGGGCAAGGCAGTAGGCCATCCTGTCAGGGGTGTAGCTAGTTGTTGACTCTCCCCCTGGCTGTGTGGGGGCTGGGTTGCTCGTGGAGCCCTGGGCAGGGTGGGCTGCTCCAAGAGGGAGGTGACCCCCCTAGGTGAGCAGAAGTCCTCAGCTTCCTGGCGGATCCTGACGGGCAGGCAAGCAGGCAGGTGGCCAGAGGGGAGGGTGGGGAGCTGGGCCAGGCCATCAGGAGCCTGGGAGCTGGCAGGGCCATGGCCTGGCACCGGGGCCCAGTCACCTGAGCCACACACGCCTGCCAGGGCTGGCAGCAGGTGCTCAGCCGGATACAAAAAGCCTCCTTCAGTGTCCGGCTCCCCAAGCCAGACCCCGCACTGCACTTCCGTCCCTGGGATGCCGTCAGCCAGTGGATCTAGTTTCTTCTCTGAAGGAACCCAATTCCTTCAGGAGTGAACAGAGAGAGAGATAAATGGTGTTTATCTAAGAGCTTTGCTGCCTGAAAAACAACTTTCTCCTCCCTCCTACTTGTCTGAACAAAGAGGCCAGCCTCCAAAATCAGCCAGTCCCAAAACAGGCTGGAGTGACCAGGGGCGGAGGTCAGAGGCCAAGCATCGCTGGGCTACTTGCATGTGGAGGTTTGAGAAGCTTGTCTGCCTGTCTGCCTTCCTTCCCTGCCTGTGATGGTAGGGACGAGGGGACAGAGTGCTAGACTGACCCAGGAACCTGGGCTCATCACCCTCAAATGGTGAGAAGCAGGTACCACCTGGTGGGCACCTGGCCTGATTCACTGCCATGTCCCCACTCAGGCACACAGGAGACAGTACGTGCAACTGAGGCAAAGGAGAGGAGGGCCCTGCCCAGGGCAGCCTGGCTGTCTTCTCTGCTTTGCTCCAAGCTCTGTTCTTCCTGAGACAGTGGACAGAAGACAGCAGGGGCTCCACATGTCAGGAAGGCAGGAGCTCACAGTTCGCTGGCACCCAGGTGTGTCAGTCTGTCTGCTGGGTGCTAAGCTGAGCTTGGACATGCAGCCACCCTTGTTGCTCCCAAGCCCGTGAACTAGATGTCATCGCTACCACTTCCCACCTGGGGCAACAGCTAGGGACGTTGTGACCAGGCCAAGGTTGCAGAGCTGGTGAGGGGCAGAGCTCAGATCTGGTCCGCATGATGTGGGTCGAGCACACTCAGTGGGGCTGGGGTGGGGTGGGAAGAGAGCTGAGGCTGAGGAAGGGAGGAGAAGGATGGCTGGCCTCCTAAGAAGGAAGCGCTTAGCCATCAGACACTGGAGGAAGCTGCTCTCCTGGGGCACCTCACACCTCTTGCTGGGCCCAGGGCCAGCCAGACATAGGCTGTGTGGAGTCAGGAAGTGATGGGTCTTGGCTGGGGCCAGCACAGGGCCCAGACTGGGGGAAGTGGTGGGTGAGGCCAGTTTTGAGCTGACTGGGGGCCCAAGCGATATAGGCTCCATAGATGCCAAGGCCTGGGTGCCAGGTATGGCAGGATGCTGCAGGCCAGCAGCCAGCTTGGCGAGAGGGGAGAGGGTTTGCAGCAGCTCCAGGTAGCAGGGCCTCTGCAAAAAGGGCTGGGTTCACCTCAGGCAACCCGAGCCTCCCCACCCACCTGACCCCTCCCCAGTCAGCTCCTGCTTCCTGCCCACTTCCTGGGTTCCCACCTCAGCCCACTCTCTTCTCTCAGCCCCTCCCCAGGACTGTGATGGGCTCCTGGCCTGAGGCAGTTGAAGGATCAGTGTCTCAGAGTCAGGCTGGTGCAGAGAAGCTGTAACCTAAGTTTTGTTGAACAGCTGGAGGCCCAGAGTGAGCCCTGGGAATGCAGGCTAGGGGGTGAAGGAGAACCCCTGGGGTCTAGGGGGTGGAGGAGAGGCCTCGGCCAGGGGAAGGGGGTCCAGCTTCGGGCCTCATCTCCACCTTCCCCTCCTCCTTTGGGCACCCCTTACCACCCCCACCCCTGCCACCCCTGTTTCCCCCTCAGGACCTCTTGGGGGAGCCTCTTGTGTCTCCAAGTCGGGGAAACCTAGGGTCAGGTTCCTTGGTGGAGCTGGACCTCTCGGGCCTCATCTGTGAGACAAGGTGACAGACAGGTGGTGAGTCACAGAAGCCCTCGTCCTCAGGCTGGGAATGAAGTGTGAGAGTAACAGTTAATGTTTGTCGAGCACGTGTTGTGTGCAGGGAGAGGATGACTTCTTACAGGCACAGCCCTGTTGATTGTGAGGCATGACAAACACCCCGTGGGGCATATTTAATTGTTGTGCCCTGATTATGGATGGAGAAATCAAGGCTTGAAGCCCTGTCCCACCTGGAGTCCATGATAGATTTGCAGCAAGAGTCTCAAGAAGTTGGAGGCTGCCAGGAAGACAGGCATGTTTTGAGTCTGGGTGTGTTTAAAGGAGAGCTTGCAAGGATGTTATAGCCAAACGCTCCGGGAAAAAAACTCACTCAGAAGGACAACGTGGATAGTGAAGTGCAGTTAATTACACCGGTGGGTCCGAGGCAGAGTTTCCTCTTTAGCCAGGGACCCCAGCCAACTTTTGTTGAAAACCTTATATACCTTTAAGTGTACTGCTCAAGCCCACATCCCCAAATTCCTTAAACCTAGCTTGGAAAGTGTTAAAGGGAGATACAATCAGGTTACAGCCATGATTCATAATCCAAAGGGTCAGCTGATTATACATTGTAGCCTACACCAATGGGTGCCATAAAGATTACAAAGGTGATTGACTACATAGGGGATTATTACATTCTTTTTGGCGACGGGAAATCTTGGTATGGAATCTGGTGTTTATTAGTCCGGGGGGCCAGTTCGGCCGTAGGCATGTTATCCGCATGGCTCCCAGGCACATGGTCCAATGCTCACTGAAAGTGCAAGGTGGAGTTTCCTTCTTTTTCAAGATGGATTCAGCTCGGCCTGTTCCTTTCCTCCCTCAAGGAGAAAAAGGGGAATGGAGAGGACTTGGGAGGTTGCCTGGAGGGAGAAAGATCACAGGACCAGGAGCATTTGGGACAAGTTGAAGAGTGACTTGAATGCCAGAGTAGGCACCTTCAGTGCTTCCCTGGTTAAGAGCTGACCCTGCAATATTGGGATAGATCCTGGAGATGGAGGAGGGGGGCTGGGAGCCTGGGAAGGCTGCCCCTCCTCTCCATCCAGGCTGTTCTTCCTTCCTGCCCCTCTTCCACATTCCCACCTCCTCCAACCCTCCCCCCAGGACACACACTTGACAAATAAGCAAACAGGAAACTGAGGACCAGAGAGGTGAAATGACATCTTCTCCCTCCTGCCAACACCGAGGGAGTGGAGGAGCCTGGCAGCAGGGGGCCAGCTCACTCGACAGCTAGGAAGGGGAAGCAGAAGCTTTTTATAACTGGGGTAATTAATTGGTTGTTGTCTGTGACTCATTACTCTAATATTGCCAATTAAGGACGGGATAGGACAGAAGACGGTTCTCAAGCCATCCCCACAGGGCCCCCTGAAGACTCTACATGCGGGAGGCAGCACAGTGTCAAGACCAGATTCACTGTCGCAAGAGGGATATAGGTCAGAGGCCTGGAGGAACTTCTGTCTGAGACATTGAAGGAGACAGACAGTGACAGTCGACGCTCTTGCACTTCTACATTTGCCTTTTCAAGAGTGTTCCAAGCTTTTCTGACGTCCTCCATTGTATGGATGGGGCTCCAGGAAGAGGAAGTGATTTATTCAAGCCCAGGAGTTGAGGGCACGGCTTGCACTGGCCCTGCCTGCTGCCCCAGTCCTGTGCCTTCTCCCCTGTTCACTCCAAACAGTCTTGTCTGGGATGCATTGGTCAGTCAACGAACCTGTCCTGACACCTGCCCTGAGTATATCAAACCTGGTGCCTCCCCTCCCCCAAAGGGCTCCCGGGTGGGTGGGGAGCAGACCAGAAGTGACATCCAGACCACCCAGGGTGATCACTGCCAAGGCCCAGGGACATCCTGGGCAGGAAAGCTTGTCTGAGCTGGTGTCAGAAAGAGTCAGCTGTCATGTCGTGCCAGCGTGGGGAAGGCAGGGCAGCTGCGTGTTACTGCAGCTGAGTGTCTTGTGTTTGGGAACTGAAAGCGGAGGAGGGGAGGCGCGTGGCCAAGGGGACCTGAACCTGCACTCCATCCTGGGAGGTGGGGGCCCAGTTGGACTCAGACTGTGCAAGGACCACTCTGGTTCCATCATGGAGAAAGTGCTGAGGGACCTTGAGTGGAGGTGGGGAGGGCAGGGAGCCAGAGAGAAGGCTTGAGGCCTCAACTAGGGGGAGGGGTCCACAAAGCAGCAGCTAAGGGAGGGATTCTAGAGACACCTACAGTATCATCAGCTGACTGGCTGCAAAAAAGAGTTTTGATGATGCCTCCCGTCATCCCATGATTTCTACCTGGCTGGATGAGGTCGTTCCTGGGGTCAGGAGTCCATGCTATGCCCAGGGGTGCATGAGAGGGGTCGTGGTCTTGGTGGAGTCCAGGAATAGTATAGTGGAGGAAGAACACAGACAAAATAAATCCCCTTCCCCGGGCCTGCCACTGCCTACCTCTTCCGAAGGGAGCCCCTCCCACCATGTCAGGAAGACACCTTCTGTGGGGGAATCCATCGGCCCCCTCTCACCTGCACACCCAGGGTAGCCTACCTCACCCCCTCCAGTATTGCCCTCTGCTCCACTGTCCCCCTTGCCTGGAATGCCTTCTCTCTGGTCTCTGTCCCTCAAAGCTCATCGCAAATGTCTCTTCCTCTAAGAAGTCTCCACAACAAAGAAGTCAGGCCTTGTTCCCCCACCCCACTCCCCTTCCCCTGGACTCCCGCAGCAGCACCCAGGGCCCTGGGCCGCCTAGGTGAGTGGTGACTATTTCTCAGAGGAGGGCCTTGGGCACAGAGGGGGAGGATGACCGAGCAGGTGAGTTGAAGAGCAAGTGAGGAAACCAGTTAGGGTGGGCAAGCTAGATCCCTAATGAGTCCCGAGTGAGCACCCCAAGGAGCACTTGGGTGGTCTGGAGAGTGCAGGTACACAATGCGTTCCAGTGCCCATGGCTGTGGCTGGCAGGGACCAGTGCTAACCCAGCCAAGGGACCTCCCAGGCCACCCTTGGGGCTGGGGTCAGGCTCTGCCAGTAGGTGGGAGGAGGGGGTGAGTTTCCCAGCTCCATGCTTTCCTGTCCTATTACACCCTGTGGGCCTCTGACAGGCATACAGGGCAAGGAAGAATGGCTCTCAGGAATCAAGGTGGGCTCCCTGAAGGAAGGAGCCTTGGGAATGGGCTCAGGGGTAGAGTCAGCCAGATGCACCTGGCTAAGGGTCTGCAGCCTGAACTCTACCCTGCGTTCTCCAGCGACAGAGTGAGTGACCTGAGTCAAAAGCAGACCCCTTCTGGGCCTCAGCTTGCTTGTGAATTAGTTGGAGGTACAAACCCATGCCCCACGGGTCCAGTTAGATAACAGATACCTGAACAGGACAGACCACTGTTCCAATAGGGGAAAACGTGTCCTCCCTACAAACTTTTAAAGGGATGGCTGTTCCTTCTCCAGTGCTTTGGGGGAAAGGGACTCAGCAGGTCAGAAAGGAGCCCTCTGAGCTTCAGCTCTCCCAGGCCTAAACTGGAGATGATAAGACCCATTTAATCCTGTAAACCTTCCAGGGTTGCCATGAGGATAAGAAAATGGGCGATGATATTATTGCATCCATGAGAGAGAGAGAGGAGAGGCTGGCAGAGGCTGTTGCAGTGCAGGGAGCTGAGGATTTATCGCTGTAATTAAAGCCAGGCTGTCTCTGGCCTTCGGGAACCACCCCACCCCCCACCTCACACACTTCACCCCCTCCCTAAACCACACTGAAGGGGTGCCTGGCGTAGTCATGCCGCACTCCAGGGGAGACAATTAAGCTCTTGTTCATGACCTCCGTGACCACCTTGAGTCCCTAGGGAGCATGGATGGGGTGGGAGGTGATGGGCATCCGCAAGAGGCTGTGGCCACGCACCACCCTGTGGCCTCGGCAGCGCCCTCTGCCGGGCATAGGGATAATTCCCTCCGAAGGGCCCCCAGCTCTTGCTCTCCTGTCTCCGCACTGGCAGATGCAACCCCCAGGATGGTCTGGTGGGAGTGGGTGCTCCAGGCTGAGCCGGGTTTCATTCTCCTGCCTAATGAGCCATTCTGAGTGCTCCCCGGCAGAAGTGAGGTCAGAGGCCTAATTGCCCAGCTCTCTGTAGCCAGAAAGATAAATCCAGCCTCTTACACTGTTAGGAGCTGGCTGGGGGTGGGCATTTTAATCCCTTTCCCGTCTTCGCCCTAATGCTGCCGTCCAGCTCAACCCTCCCCAGGCTGCCCCCTCCCCCAAATCTCCTGGGTCAGAGCCAGAATAATCCTGTTAGGGCTGCCCAGCTCTCTCTTCTGGGAGCTCCCCACACCTTTCCCAGCTGACATTCACCCATCTCCCCATTAGGAACTTGATGAGGATGAAATGGGCTGATGGTGGGAGGAGCTGGTGTGCCCCAGGTGTAGCCTGCTAGTGGACGGACTCCGCAGAGAGGAACCCCTCAGTCGCTGTCCAGCCTGTGCACAGGGCTGCGTAGTGCTAAGGACACAGCTGGACTCTGTCTGGAAGCGGAGGCGGGACCACAGGAGTGGCACCCGGAGCAGAGCTCAGCCACGCGGAAGGAGCCGTGCCAGGCGGAACCAGCACACGGGGAACACAGACTAGAAAACCTAGAAACAGCCCACACACATCTGAGCGTGTGCTGTGTGGTAGACGATCGTGGAAATTATTGCAGATATGACAAACCGAACAGGGACAGCTGAAGTATCCATTTGGTGAAAGTAAAATTAGATCCCTGCCTCTTACCTCAAATCAAAAGAAATTCCAGATGGATTAAAATGTGTTTTTTTCTTTTTTTAAGCTCTTTTTTTTCTATTTAGGAAGAACATATTGAGAAAATTCAAACAACTCAGGAAGATAGAAAGTAAAAGAAATTCTCATTTTCATGATTTAGAGGAAAGGCTTTCAAACCTCTCTCCATACACGTATACACACATATGGAGCTATAGATGGATAGGTGAACTACAGATTTAAGTGTCAACAATGAGAAATTATCAGTGTAAAATATGTAAATATATAATCACGAGCCACCTTCCCTAAACACGATACCAAAGACAAAAGCCTATAAAGGAAAAGAGGGATAGATTTGACTGCATAAAAATTTAACTTTTTATATAAAAAGCATGAAAACCAAAATTGAAGTCAACTGATAAAAAATAGATAATCTATACTAAAGTTAATACTCTTACATAGAGGAAACTTTTTGAAATTTCATTTTGATTTTTAGTGATTTTTTTTCCAATATTTATTTATTTGGCTGCACCAATATTTATTCATTTAGTTGCAGCACATGGTATCTTTAGTTGCAGCATGTGACCTCTTAGCTGTGGCATCTGGGATCTAGTTCCCCAACCCTGGCATCTAACCTGGGCACCCTGCAATAGGAACTCGGAGTCTTAGCCACAGGACCATCAGGGAAGTCCTGACACAGCTTTTATAAACCTGCCAGAAGCCAGTTATCCCAAACAAAAGCCACCAGGTTCTGTGCCTTTGCACCTTCCACACCCTCCCTTACCTTGTCATTCCAAAAAGCCTGTTCCTTTCAGCTTTGCTATAAGAATCTCTTCCTCCAGGAAGCCCTCCAGACCATCCCTGCCCCCATAACTGGCAGTGTGCTCTGGAGCAGCCCATGCTTGCCCCATTCACCATACTGGCTTCTAGGACTCCAGTTGTCTCCTGGCTGGTCAGTCTTCTGTGAAGGCTGCTCAGCGTGGAGTCCAGGCTTTATCTCCCAGTGTCCAGGGCTCAGTATGTGTGTAGAATGATTGGAAGAGAGTAGTGGCTCAGATGTGGAGGGAGATGCTGGAATTTAGTTTGGTGTGAGGTGTAAGGTAGGAGTCTTATACACACACACACACACACACACACACAAAAGGATGTCCAAATGTCCCAATATCATCTGTTGAATTCTCCGACCTTTCTGTGTACTGATTTACTTGGCATTCATCCTGTGTCCATCCTTCCAGACCATTCCCTGTCTTTGGGTCTCAGTTTCTCCTGTTCTTAATTGGACCTTTAGTGGACGAGGCAGGATGATCTCTGAAATCTTTTCTAATGCTGAAATCCCAAGGCTCCTCCTCTGGCACTGCCTGTGATTTTCCTCCTTGGTCAGACAAGGATAATTACAGGTCCTGCTTCTTGTTGCTTTGGGATAGTTGAAGAAGCTGGAGGCACCCAGACCTGGTTGTGAATTCTGGCTCACGTTTGCCCCTTGTGACCTTGGGCAGCCCACTTTCCCTCCCCGAGCCCTGGTTTCCTCTGACTATTCCTGCTGCTTTGCAGAGCTGTGGAGAGGATGAGATGTGATGGAGCAGGTAGAGGGCTGCTAGAAGTGCCCCACCCCCAGCTTTATGAAGTGCTTTTGCAAGGCTCTGTCTTCCGGGGCGGCCACATGGTGCTGTGAGCCCAGATGGGGCAGCTGCTGTGTCAGGTCAGGGTCTTCTTCCTTCATCTTTGCCGGCTCCTAGAACTGCAACCTGCAGAACTGAGCCTGACCTCTGCATCCCCCTGACCATGGCACCTGCCCTGGGCTGGGAAGGGGTGATCTGCTTGGCTGTAAGCAGCTGGGGAAATTTGATGTAGAGCAGGGGGCAGGGAACACTTGATCACTGTCTTCACATAATTAAAGGGCTGTCAGACACGAAATGATAATTATAGGAACGATCGTGGATTTGGCGACTTAAGCTTACATCTGTAGTCACATTCAGGCCTGGCAGCCCTCCCATGAGGTAGAGGTGATGTCATCTTCAGGAATAGAGGAGGAAGCTGGGGATTGAGTGAGGTTCTGAGCCATTGGCCCACGGCCACACAGCTAGCAGTAGGAGGGCCGGGAATGAAAACCCAGCTCTTGATTATATTGCCCCGTGCCCTGGTCATTTGACCCCAGTGTTCCTGCCCTTTGGCTGGATTTGTTCTGGATGGTATCAGAGAACTGGCAGCAGGGCGGCAACTGAGGAGCAGACTTCGGGAGGGATGGAGGCAAGAAAAGCAACTCCTGACACCCTGCCATTGCCAGGCACTTCTGTCCAACACTGCCGTCCCCATTTTACAGAACAGGAAGTCGGTGCTCGGGGAGGATAAAGCAGTGTCTTCTCCAAGGCCACCATTTAGTAGGCAGCCTATCTGGGACTCTCACCCAATGTTACAGGACTCTGCCCTGCCCCTGTCCAGCCACTGTCTCAGAAGGGAGAACCCTCAGCCCAGAGGAGGGCCAAGCAGCATGCAGGCAGGAGTACCCATCCCTGGAGCCGTGGGAGCCAAAGCAAGGGCGCTCCTGTCCTGGGGGCCACAGAGGCAGTCTCTGTCCCAACGGACACGCAGGGAATAGGAGTCCTGCCAGACAGCTCTGCCTCTGAGTGTGAGTCTGAAGTCCATGGTGGTACCAAGGGCAAGGAGGCGGCTCCCACTCAGGTGCCATCCTGATGCAGATTTCAGGCTCCAGGTTCTATTTGGAGGTGCCCCAGATGCTAGGGGACCCCAGGGGTGCACCCACAGCAGTGTCTGTGTGTAGAGTTCTGGCCCAGGGCACAGTCTGGGGCGGGCATCACCCGGCAGCAGCATGGCCTATGCTCACATGTCCTGCATGGGCTGGGATCTGTGGCTGCAGCGCTGTGTGACCCTGTAAGCCCGGCTGCTAATAAGCTGTTTCCGCACGCACGGTCTCCTCTGAATGCAGAAAGCTGCAGGCAGGACAGAGATAAGAGGGATGGGGAGAAGACGTGACAACCAGCAGGAAAAATTGGTGCGCTGCTGCCAGGTGTGGGGCGGAGGAGGGTGGGGGCAAGAGTGGAGGAGACAGGATGGGGCCGGGGCCTCTGGGACGCTCCCCCACAGCCACCCCTGTGCAGGGAGGGAGCCGCCTGCCCATCCACAGCCAGAGCTCACCCATCCCCTTCCCCGGCTGCTCTCAGCCACTTCCCTGTGCCTCTGTAGCCGGTCAGGAGTCACCTGACCTTTGTCCTGCTCTCAGGCAGCTGCTAGACTTGGAAGGGAAGGGGCTGGGATGTCACAATGGGAGTTCCTTCCCTTGGATCCCAAGGGCCCCCAGGCTTCGCCTGAGGATAAACCCAGGGTTGGATGACGTCCTTGTCACTGATGGCCCTGAGGCCTCCCTGCATCCCCACCACGTCCACACCGTCTTCTCCTCGCAGCGTGTCTGAGCACCATGGTCCTCCGAGGGCTGTGGGCCAGGGTGCACAGATACTTCAGCCATCCCTGCGCAGAAGGAGTCTGCAGCCCAGTGAACTAACTGCCCCTTATTATGCACCTGTTGTGTACTGCTTGATGTACATCACTTCATTTAACATCAACCCTCCAGAGTACGGGTGTTATTCCCTTTTTACAGGGGAGGAAAACAAGGCTCAGCGGTAACTTACCCAAGTGGCAGAGCCAGGTCTGTCTCCCTGTTGAGCCTGGCTTCTTTCCAGGTCAAGCTGGTGGGTACCAAGAGTCTGTGCAGAAGCAGTGAAGAAAGGGAGGTCCTGGGACTTCCCGGGTGGTCCAGTGTTTAAGACTGCACTGCTAATACAGGAGGTCATAGGTTTGATCCCTGGTCAGGGAACTAAGGTCCCACGTGCCATGCAGTGGGGCCAAAAAGAAAAAGGAAAAAGAAAGGGAGGTCTTGGGGGCTGCAGCGATGGGAGGAGTTCCTGAAGGAGAGGAAGGCTTGGCCTAGGGGATGGGCCCCAGTGAGAGAGGAGAAAGGAATCTCAGGGAGCCGAGCTGGGTTTGGGATTGTCACACTTGTGTCCCAGAGGGCAAAGGTGGGTTTCCAGGAGAGCTATGCAGGGCTGGTTCCCAAGGGAGCTGCAGAGGGTTGCTTCCTACCTCCACTCCTCCTCTACTTGGTCACCTTGAATACGTTGCTCAACCACTTACCCATTTTGAGCCTCTGTGCAAATAAGCAAAGGGTGGCCCTTCTGCAGGGCTTTTGACCATTACCTGCTGGAAAACTTGTCATGACAAACATGCATGTCAGTGGTGTGACCATGATGTGAGTGGCGCCTCTCCGTGCTGGGGCTCTACAACTTGCTCAGCCTGTATATGTGGCTGCCCTTCTCCAAGACTTGGGATCCTTGTTTGCTCTGAGATGGGGATACATACCCGGGCATTGTGCAGACAGTGGGAGGTGATGGAGGGCCAGTGGCTGAACCGCCCTGGAGCAGAGCCAGGCTGGCTGGTCAGGGGCGGGGCTGGCTCAGGCCCCTCCCCTATAACCTGCCCAGACAAGGACCAGTCATGCCTCTGGAGCCTCTTTGTCAGTGGAACTTCTCCCTAGGCCACCTCCTCCCCGAGCTCCTGGCCTTCCCTCCCTTTCTTCCAGCCCCTGCCATTCAGTTTTTTCCTCTGATTGTTCTGAGTGACCTGCTGTGGACAGAGCCTCTTCACCCCCATCTACAGGCTCCCTGTGACCATAGGACCTCTGGCTTTCAGCTCCTAGTACTGTCAACCTTGGGTGGCCGCCAACCCCAGCTCATGCCTTGTTCCAATAATGGGGTTCCTAGTCCTTCGCTGTGGGTTTCCAGGGGTAGGGAGGGGGTGCCCCTCATTCTTGCCCTATCCTTCCTGCCCCGTTGTCAGGATCCAGCCCAGTGAGAACAGTGACCCTTAGTACTCAAGACCCCTGTCCACTGTGGGCCCTCCTGACACCCGCAGTCTTCCTGATCACCTGTCAGAATTGTCACTGGGTCCTGCATCACGTGTCACCAAGGACATCCCCTCCCAGCACATGTGGCCAGTTCTCTCCCTGTCACTGTCCCTGATACTATTCCGCTGATTCCCACCGCCTACTGACCTCCATGCTGGTGGCCTGGGACAGGACTCATCATCGGCTGAGCCTCCCCCCTCACCCGGGCCCTTCTCAGATCCTTGTCCTCTGGCCAGAGGCCTCATACCTACTGAGGGAGAGTGATCTCTGTGGACAGAGGGCCACTCACTACCGCTGGCTTGGCGTTCACAGGATACCAAGGGCTTCTCTTTGGAGGGGGTAGTAAGTTGGTAAACCCAGAGTGAAATCTCTCCTGGGTGGGCATACTCATGCCAGCGTCGGAGAAAGAGTCTTTTCTCGTCTGCCATCTCACTATCAAATCTATCTTAAGTTGCCACTCACCCTGGGAATGTGAAGAACACCCCGACTTTGAGGTGGTTACAGTATAGCGGGGGTGGGGGGAGTTCCTGACACACAGTGGGACAGTTCTAGAACTGCAGGGGTCGTGTCATAACCGACAGGGGTGCCACAGTTAGGGAAGCTCTGCGGAGATGGAATCCCTGCTGGGATGGGGAAGGCCTCAAGGAGGAGGAAGAGGGTTGTCCAGTGGACCTGAGAGGGCTTGCTTTCTAGACAGACACATCGAGAGGTTAAACCAGGCTTAGAACTGTAGCTCCAAGCTGGCTGTGCAGTGCCGGAAGGATCAGAGGTGCCAGCAAAGCTGCAGGGGGCCCGGGCAGTGGCTGGATGAGAGACGCTGAGCTCCTCCAAGCCCTCCAGCCTCTCAAGGTGGGGGGTGGTCTTGGGTCTCTCCTGCACTGACTTCCCCTCCGAGCTGTTGTTTGTGCTCATGATCTCAGCAGTTTCCCAGAGAGCAGGATGTTCCAAGCTTGTTGTGCCTCTGAGATAAGGGGACGGATGGAAGCAGGGGTACACCCGAGGGCCCAGCCGGAAGTGCCTGCAGACCTCTGGGGGAAGCAGCAGAGGCGGCGTCAGCAGGACCCCCTCCATCCACCCCACACGCACACTGCCCCCACCCCACCCCCGGGCCCCATGAGAGAGAGGGGCTGACCCCAGGTGGGGGTGGTAGAACATTCCTTCAAGTCTAGAGGCTGGGGCACTGCTCTTTAATCCTTCTCTAACTTGCTGTGTGACTCGAGCAAGTTGCTTCACCTCTCTGGGCCTTGGTGTAGCAGGGGCAGAGGTGAGGAATGTGACCCCTCAGACCCCGGATCACCCTCCCAGTGTGAAAGCTCAGGCAGATGTAGCCTTTGGTCCTGGAGACGGGCACACACAGGAAGGGCCTCAGGCTGCAGCACTAAGGGCCCAGCTCTGGGGTGGACCCCCGACCCTGCCCTGGTTCCCCATCATTTGTGACTCTGGGTGTGGGGATGTTGGTTAGGTCACTCCCCTCTCTGAGCCTCAAGTCCCCACCCGTGTGAAGAGGGGCAGGGAGTACTGGCTAACATGCCCCAACTCTGCCCCCAACCGCTCATCTGAACTTGGGCCTCAGTTTCCACACCTGTCAGTGGGCGAGTTCCTACTGGAACCGAGAGAACTTTCCACTGTTTGACAAAGGCAGGCCATGGGGGAGCGAGGGCAGGGGGTGAAGCAGGATAGGTGCCCTTGTGCACCCTCCTGGCTGTGGGGCTGCCACGGGGGAGGGGTGGGAACGTTCTGGGCGATGGTGGCCCGAGGGCCAGCCTTGCCCCCGCTGACCCCTGCCCTCGCTCCGCCCCTCCAGTGGGAGCGCCTCTGGTTCCTGCTCCTGACCTTCACCTTCGGCCTCACGCTTACCTGGCTGTACTTCTGGTGGGAAGTCCACAATGACTACGATGAATTCAACTGGTGAGTGGGGACCAGGGGGCGGGGCCTGGGGCCTGGGCATCTGGTGGCTGAGACTGGGGTCGGGGGTGAGGGACGGGTTTGAACCTCTCTCCCAGGCTGGTCCTCAGGGCCCGGCCACCACTGGCCACCAGCTGTCTGTGTAACCTTTGAGGGTGTAATCCTCTAGAGAGAATAAACGCTTAGGGGAGCTGAGACCAGCTGGGGAGAACAGGGAACTCCTTCCTGCTGCTGCTATCATGGAAATAGGGATGTAAGACAGGGCAGGGGCTCGGCTGGGAGCTGGGACCTCTGGACCCCTTGTGGACAAGGACTCCAAGGCCCAGAGAAACCAAGGCCTCAGCAGAGGAGGTGGTCCCCGACCCCAGGCCTCCTGCCTCCCTGAGCAGGGCCATGGGCCGGGCTGGCAGATGATGTGGTTCTGGGAAAGCTCAGGGTCCCTTGTGGGCAGCAGCCTCAGGTCCAAGGACATGTCTGGGGCTGGGTGCACAAGGGCACCTATCCTGCTTCACCCCCTGCCCTCGCTCTCCCATGGCCTGCCTTTGTCAAACAGTGGATGGCACAGAGAAGGGGAAGGCCACTGGCTCCAGTAGGAACTTGCCCACCGACAGGTGTGGAAACTGAGGCCCAAGTTCAGATGAGCGGTTGGGGGCGAAGTTGGGGCTTGGCAGCTGGTGCTCCCTGCCCCTTCTGTGCTGCCTTTTCCTCTTGGTTAGAAGTCCAGCTCAGTGTGGCCATGGACACAGGAGTGTGAGTCTTCTCTCAGGCTTGGTGTCCTCTTCTGTAAAATGGGATAGCAGAGTGCCAGCAGATAGCAGGTCTTTTTGAGAACAAAATGAGATGATGGATGTGAGAGGGCTCCAAGCTCTCCGAAACCTGAGGTCACTTCCTGGGAGGCTGAATCTCCAGCTGGAAGGTGGTCGTGATGTTAGAATTTACGATTTCTGGACTCTGGGCTTCTGATGGGCTGTGGTTCGAGGATTTTGTAGTGATCTTAAGACTCAGTTCATGGAGTCTGGCATTCGCTCCCCTCTGCATGGCACCAGGCTGTGCTTCTGTGATTAATGATCTCAATAAAGGACAGGCTGCTGCCCTGCAACAGCTCGGCGAGTCAGCCGGGGCCCCAGCCGAGTCCCAGAGGTGGCCTCTGGCCTTTATTAGATGCCATAAATAAATTATTCATCCTCGCAGGTATCCAAAGCACAGGCACTGCTGTGGGCAAGTGGGAGCATTCCCTGATGGGCCTTCCCTGAGGTCCTTGGATGGCTCTGCTGAGCTGCAGGGCTGCCGCCCCAGTGCTGGTCCACCCAGTCACGTATAGAAGGAGCAGCTAAGCCCGGAGAGGGACAGGCCTCCCCTATGGCCATACAAGCAGCTAGTGCCAAGCACACGTATTAGGACAGTCCGGGAGACTGGGGCTCAGCGAGGTTAAGTAGCCTTTCTGTAGTCACACAGCAGGATGCAGTCAGACCTGGGACAGGGACTTAAACTACCTGATTGTATCATGTGGTCCACGGGGCCACCCCACTCTGCCCAGAGACTGAGCTCCCCATCGCTGGGCAGCTCAAGCAGAGGATGGATGTTGGGGAGGCCACAGAGGAAAGGCATGCCTGTGCTCGGGGAGGGTCTGGGGACCTGCAGCTCCCTTAGCCAGTCTCCTTGGTTTCCTGGAGTTGTGCTGGGATTCAGGAGCCCCTGGCCTTGTCCTCAGAGTACAGAGAGCCTCCAGGGATAGCTCATGCGGCAAGAAGAGGCAAGCAAGACCTGGATGGTCAGGGCTGAATGGGGAAAGCCAGGGAGGGACTGGCTGGGCTGTTACTGTCAACTGGGAATTGGCAGGGGGGGCTCCCTCCAATTCTCCCAGGAATGGGAGAGGCACGTGGAGCCAGAGGCTTTGCAGGACTAGTTACCAGGGCCGGGGGCTGCCTTTTCTTGGGCCTCAGTTTCGCCTTGAGTAAATCTTGCCCTCGAATTCCGAGGGTGAGGGCCAGGGGAGAGCAGGTACCCACCCCACGGTGTCTTCCTGCAGTCCTCCCAGCCCCAAGAGGGTAGCAGGCCTGAAGCTGCCTGGTGCCGGCTCATTTTCTCTGATGACCCTGTGCACGTTGCTTGCTGCTTTCTCTAAGCCTCAGTTTCCCCACTTGTACAGGGAGGATGTGGGTGGTTCAGTCTTTCTGGAGAGCAACTTATCAGGCTCCAACAGGAACCCTAAAAACAGCTCATTCCCTTTGGTCCTGTGATTCCATCTGTAGAAGTCTCTCCTAAGGAAATAATTAGTAATGCAGAAAGGTATGTGCCAAAGAGTTTTTGTGTTAATTTATAATAGTGAATAATTGGAAACTATTAATTGTCATTAGTAGGAAGTTGGCTTCATGCGGTACATTAGTGCAACAGAAAACCTCATGACTCAGAGAAAAATCACATTTCCTCAGGCTTTTACTGACATCAGTAAATGCTTATGTTAATAAAAAGCAGAGAGTTGAGTACTTACCTTGTTCCTCACATAAACTTCATCCTCAGGAAACCCTAGGAAGGGCACTTTGTTATTCTATCCTGTAGATGAAGAAACTAAGGTGCAGGGAAGTCAGGTGTTACATGTCATCGATCCTAAGACCTCATCTTTTCAAATGTTGACGTTGAAATTGAGATGAACGTCACAATCAATAGCATCTTAGCATCAGGGAAGTCTGTCACCTCCCCAGCGTCCTGCAAGCCAGGGGATTTGAATCTGCGAGTGCCTCCCTCCAAAGCCTGAACTCTGACCCCTGTGCTATACACAGTGGGGTCTCAGCTTTGCTGTTTACAAAAATATATAAGCAGAGGGGGGCACCCACCAGAAAAAGGCAACAGAGTTTTGGTGATGATTACTTCTGGGCAGTGGAATTAAGGGAAATTGTTTTCTTGTTTATGCTTCTTGCCATGCCCAGGTGTCCCCCGAGAGCCCTCCACTGGCTGACCGATGGCCAGGGAAGCAGTGACCTCCTCACAGAAGGGCCAGAGTCTAGTACCTGAGCAGGCCGCCCGAGAGCTGAGAGCTGGCAGGCCCCAGGGAGCATCCAGGCTCCCTGGTGGAGGTCTGACCCCTGCCCCTTGTCCTCCTGGCAGGTACCTCTACAACCGCATGGGCTACTGGAGTGACTGGTCCGTGCCCATCCTCATGGCCACAGCAGCTGCCTTCACTTACATCGCTGGCCTCCAGGTACGTGGGGCTGCCTCAGAGGGAGGTGGCCCTGTTCCCAGGGGAAGGGAGGCCTGGCCAGTGCCGGGCTGATGGAGGGCCCCACCCTGGTTTGAGGAGGACGGCTGGCTTTTCTCCAGACCTCTGGGGCTTGGTTCCTTCAAGGTGGAAGGTCCTCTTGCTTTGCCCCCTTCTGGCATGTTTTCCCCTGACCCCGTGAGGACATCCCACTGTTAGGCCCCACCGTAGACTTCCTCTTCCAAGAACGTCTGCTTTGGTCCTTGCTTCCAACACAGCACTCCTTCAGATTCAACTCAGTCCCCAGGCTGGACTGGGAGCTCCTGGGTGTGTGTTACCTGCTCAGTCGTGTCCAACTCATTGTGACCCCATGGACTGTAGCCCGCCAGTCTCCTCTGTTCATGGAATTTTCTAGGCAAGAACACTGGAGTGGATTGCCATTCCTTTCTCCAGGGCATCTTCCCGACCCAGGGATCAAACCCAGGTCTCCTGCATTGCAAGCAGATTCTTTACCCTAGTGAGTGAGCAGCAAAGCAACTCTCCAGGCTCCTAGGGGACAGGCTCAAGTCTTCTTCAGAATCCTGGGTCCTGAACTCCCAAAACATGAATTAGGCAGCCCAAGTGCAGCAAGGCCCAATGAGCTCTTGAGGGAAAAACCCTAGAGGAGAAGGAACTTGGAGGAACCTGAAATAATCTGGGAGGCGGCCAGGCTTGGGCAGAGCTGAGCAGAGCTGGGCATGAAAATGGTTTGCGGGTTAGCTGACTGCTTGAGCCGGGCCTGGAGAGCCCGGGGAGCAGGGTGTCTGGGGAACTGGCAGGAACCTGGGCCACACGTGATGCCTGACTCTTGCCCTCTGGGCCCTCCCTCAGGTCCTGGCACTGTGCCACATCGCCGTGGGGCAACAGATGAACCTGCACTGGCTGCACAAGGTGAGGGTGCCTCCACAGGGACTCGGAGGTGGGGAGAGGCTGGAGGCCACAGCCGCAGAGGGAGGGCCCGGACACACCTTCGCTCCCCTGGATCATGGTTATAATTGTTCTAGGAGCTAACACTGGACTGTATTTACTCATTTACCCCCTCAGCAGCCCTGCAGCATAGGTGCTGTTATCATCCCATTTTGCAGTTGGGAAAACTGAGGTACAAAGAGGTTAACTTGCCCAAGGTTTCCAACTTAATAAGTAGAGGGTCCAGGCTCCTAGATCTACAGCCGTGTGGTTAACCAGCGTAGGTCACAGCTCCAGCTCTCTGGCTGGCTCTGACTTCAGTCTCATCCTCTCTTTCTCTTCAGTGAGCTCATCTTAAAACTCTGATTCAGTGATATGACTCCCAGTTTAAAGCCCTTCCCACAGATTCCATTGCTCCCAGGAGGATCCAAGCTCTCCTTCCAGACATTAAGGCCCTGAGCAGGTTATCCCCTTGCTGACGTCGCCCAGCTGCTGTCCTGGGACCGTCACCCTCGGCTTCTGCCACACGAGACATCGCAGGCCCTCCCAGCACGCCTGCCTCTTCTCTGCTTTATGTTTTCACTCCCACCTCCCTTTCTCTCTCTTTTGAACCCTTCCTTGGCTTTCCTCCCACCTACCCAAAGCTTCTCTGGCTCCCCCAGTCCCCTAAGGCTCCCTGGCCACAGTCCTGACATCTCATTGTCCATTTCCATCTGGCTCCCTGACCCCGACCCTCCCTAGTCTAGGAGCTCCGTGCAGAGACCAGAACTGACTTTCCATCTCTGTGTCCCCAGCGCCCCACGCAGGGCTGGACCCAAAGCAAAGAGGCATCATACATTCCAGAGCCTTGACGCTCTGGCTCACCGTTCATGGCACACATGGTGTAGAATGCACGTGGCTGATGCCTCCTGCTCTTTCTGAGACCCCAGTGGGCTCAGGAGTGGCACAGAACTGACCCAGAGAGAGGCCCTCCCTCCCAGGAGCACCAGGGCCCCTGAGAGAGGGCCGTGCCACCTCTCTTTCCCCAGAGCCTGACTCCATGGGCTGGCCATTCAGGAAGAGGCAGAAATGTCCAGGAATAATCATGAGCCCGTGAGATGGGTCCAGAGTGACTCTGAGGGGAGGGGCTCACTTCCAGCTAAAAGGATACAGAATGAGAACTGGAAGAAGGATGTGGTGAGCTCCACTTGGGCTGCATGGAGTGGGAGGTGCCTGTGGGCATCTAGGCATGCCTCCAGGGTCTGGAGCTGGGGAGTCAGACCCAGGTGACTAAAGTCCTGGAGGGATAAAAAGCAGTGAGCCACCTCTGGTCCCCTCCAACCTTCCTCTTGCTCATCACTCTTTCCTAAGATCTCCTCTGCACTTCTGAAGCCTTCTCTGTGAGGGACTTTCTTTTCCCAGCTGCAAAGCTGACACTTGAAAGGACGCCAACTGCGGGCACCCCAGGTGGGGCTGGTGCACACTGTGGCCCCCTCCTCTGGGGCATGCCTGGCTCTCGGCAGGCCAGGGCACACCTGCTTGATCCCAGCAGAGAGGCATCTGGAGGCTCAAGCCAGCCAGGGCAGCCGCACAGCACAGGGAGTCTTCTCCTGGGGGCAGGGGGCTCAGATCCCTTCATCTGCACCGGTGCCAGCTCCCAGGGTGCCCAGCCCTGCCTTCCTCTCCCCTCTGATCCCTCCCAAGAGATCTCAGCATGAGGAACGTCCTTCCAGCTGATGCTTAGTTGGATCCACTGCACCAGGAGGGAAGGAGCTCCCTGGGGCTCAGTAGTCAAGTAGGGGCTGGAAATTCTACCTCTCTGTTTGCAAGAGTCTATGGTTTTGTTCTAAGATTTTAAGGAATTCTTATTTGCGGGGCGGCGGGGTCGGGGGGTGTTGTTTTAACTAACTTTTGGCCATTAGTAAAAGAAGTACAAAATGTAAATCTCCCCATTATCTTTCCAGAGATATTTTAAGCACATGCAGATGTGTGTATGTACACACACATACACACACATTCCTTTTTCTTTAAACACATGTGGTAGCCTATTAAACCCTCATTTTGCATCTTAACATTTTTTTGGGTACTTTTTTTTTTTTGCAGTATAGTTTATGCATGGGCTTCCCTAGTGATTCAGCAGTAAAAGAACCCACCTGCTATGCAGGAGATGTGGGTTCGATCCCTGAGTCAGGAAGATCCCCTGGAGGTGGAAATGGCAACCCCCTCCAGTATTCTTGCCTGAGAAATCTCATGGACAGAGGAGCCTGGCGGGCTACAATCCATGGGGTCACAGAGAGTCAGACACGACTGAGCCCGCACAAGCAGGAATACATGATTGTGCCTATAAAGCCACCCTTGCCCATAAAGTGTTCGGGGATTTCTGGACTTTGCCATTCCCAGTGGGTGAAAATGGTGCCTCGGTGTAGTTTCTTTAGTTGATTTGCAATGCCGTTAGTTTCAGGTGTGCAGCCAAGTGATTCAGTTAGACATATGTCTACTTTTAGATAGTTTCCCACATAGGTCACTACAGAATACTGAGTATAGTTCCCTGTGCTACACAGTAGGTTCTTATCAGTTACCTATTTTATATGTAGTAGTGTGTATATATATATATATATCTCAACCCCAATCTCCCAATTTATTCCTCACACCCTTTCCCCCTTGGTAACCAGAAGTTTGTTTTCTGTATCTGTGACTCTATTTCTATTTTGAAAATAAGTTCATTTGTACCATTTTTTTTTTAGATCCCACATGTAAGTGGTATCATATGAAATTTGTCTTTGACTTACTCCACTCAGTTTGACAATCTCTAGGTCCATCTGTATTGCTTCAAATGGCATTATTTCATTCTTTTTGATGCTGCCATTGTTGTTTAGGTGCTAGGCTGTGTCAGACTCTTTGCAACTCCATGGACTATAGCCCTCTAGGCTCCTCTGTCCATGAGATTTCCCAGCCAAGAATAATGGAGTAGGTTGCCATTTCCTTCTCCAGGGGAGCTTCCCAACCCAGGGATCAAACTCACGACTCCTGCATCTCCTACATCAATGGGCAGATTCCTTACCACTGAGCCACCAGGGAAACCCATGCCCACTTTAAAAAAATTATGTTACTAACATTTGTCTGCAAAGAGTAGGACACGTCTGAGCAACTAACACAACATTTAGTAAGCACTGACTATTTTGCTGCCAGCCATGCTGCTAAGTCACTTCAGTCGTGTCCAACTCTGTGCGACCCCAGAGACGGCAGCCCACCAGGCTCCCCGGTCCCTGGGATTCTCCAGCCAAGAACACTGGAGTGGGTTGCCGTTTCCTTCTCCAGTGCATGAAGGTGAAAAGTGAAAGTGAAGTCGCTCAGTCGTGTCCGACTCTTAGCGACCCCATGCACTGCAGCCTACAGGCTCCTCCGTCCATGGGATTTTCCAGGCAAGAGTACTGGAGTCGGGTGCCATGTGCTAAGCATTTCACTTGCATGTTCTCATTTATCTTTCCAAACCCCTTTCAGGCAGGTGCTCACTCTCCCCACGTCTGCAGCTCAGGAAACACACTCTGAGAGGGTAACCACCCCCATTAGGCACAGTCACCAAGGAACATGACATGAGTGGGTCCCTGAACCCTGGGCCAACCATCTGCGGCTTGAACCACACAGAGCCCAGATTCTCATCACCTTCCCAAGAGGCCAACATGTTGGCAAGGCTGGTTTCCAACTCCTCCCGGGTCCCAGCACCCAGGCAGGGCTCAGTGAATGAACAGACATACTCCTGTATCCTCCATCCCTCCAACTGTCATCACGAACTGCAGTGCCTCTGGCATGGAAAACCAAAGACCACTTTCTCTGAGGCTTCCCCTGGGCTTTCCCCACTTTCTGGGTGGGATGTATCCTTTGCAGTCAGGCTTGAGGAACAGCAGTCTAGTTGTTAGGAATCAGCGCTGTTTCCGTGGCTTCAGGACACAGTGTGTGTGGCGAAATCCCACAGGCGCTGACCGTTGCAGTAATGCTGCGGAGCATAACGGTTGCCACTATGACAACTGCCGAGTTCAGAGAGGATAAAAATTTTCATTGCATTAGGATCCTGGGAAATCAGTTTTATCACAAGTATTTCCACTAGCAGTTCACTACTATAATACAACACACGCTCAGGGAGTGACCCTCCAGAGAGGCTTGCTGTGCCCTGGAGCTGGGGCAGGGAGCCTGCGTGTTGTGGGGGGCGGGGTGGGGGCGCGTCGAGAGCATGCTCCCCGGGGCTCCCTCCACTGCACTGTGAGGGCAGGTCCCCAGAAAGAGCCTGACCTCTAAGACAGGCAAAGTGGGGGTTGCTTCTGACTCTGCCCCCTTAAAGCTACATGACCAAGCAAACCCTTATGCTCTCTGAGCCCCATTTTCCTATGTGTAAAATGAAGACGATAACATCCTGACTGGGCTTTCACAAGGATAAACACGAGGAAAAAGCGAAGGGGCCTCCCACAGACCCAGGGCACACTTGGGCCCTCCACGCACCTTCATATCTCTTATTCCCATGTCTTCTGGGCCAGCCTGTCACAGTCCATAAGGGTTCCTACCCATTTCAGCCTTATTACTGCTTCTTATTAGAACATTTGTTTCCAGGCTGATGGGCCAGAACGACAAACCTCCAAAGGAAACCTTAATCCCAGACAAGAATGAATCTTCCCTGCCTGGCAGGGAACGAAGATGGATCAGCTGCCGTTTCTGCTCTCACGAGCCAGAAACTCAATTTAGAGCCTGTTTGGTTGTTGGAGGGCTCTGGGAATGCTGCTGCCACTGCCAGAAAAGGCACTGTAGGGAGAGAAAGAGGACGAGAGCCCTGCTGGCACAGAGAACCACTGGGAGCAGGCAGTAGGGAGTCAGGAGGACCAGAGGTGGCGGTCCTGGCTGGCACCTTGTGGAGCTGGGGGCTGTGGAAGGCTTCAGGGTGAAGACATGACCTGAGTTTTACAAGACCAGCCTGGTGGTGCAGAGATGTAGATCCAGGACCCAAGGCAGGGACCCTGGGGGCTAAATAACCAGAAGCTAGGCATCGCTTAGTGTGGGGAAGCATCTTGTGTTACAGGACACATGTCAGATCCCTTTGTGCCCGCAGCTTTCTGTCCCACAAGGGTTCCGTCAGAGCTCCGCTCCTTACTGTCTCTGGGAGGGCAGCTCCCATAACTCGTTAGAGGCTGGGACTGAGAGCATGCCTTGGTGACAGGGCGCATGGGGCCGCCCCTGCCTCCCCTCTGCTTGCTCCCGCCTGAAGGCCGGGGGGAAGGTGGACTGGCTGTCAGGCTCCCACACAGAACCCGGCTCTTCAGCCTCCTGCCTTGTGACCTGGGCAAGTCACCCTTCGCCCGAGCTCCAGGGGAGCCTTGATATCTTCACCTGTCACACAGGATGAAAGGTGGCTGGGAGGGCGGGCAAGGCCTGGAATGGAACCTGCTGGGCACCGGGAGGCCCCCGTTTGCTGAGTGTCTTCCCTCGCCACACCCTGAGCCCTGGGGCCATGTCCCCAGCCCAGCCCACCTGTCTTCTCTCCACCCTCCTGTTTCTCCTGTGTTCCCTTCTTTGCCAGGCCCGCCCACCTGCCTCCTCCTGCCTCCATCTCTCACTGTCATCTACCTGCCTCTGCCCTGCCAGGTCGGCCTCTCTCGCACGCCCCACTCTCCCCATCCATGTCTCGGCCCCTCCCTTTGTCTCTCCACCTCTGCTCTCCCTCCCCCACACACGGGGGACCCTTGGGCTGTCCAGGCTCTGGCGCCCCCTGACCGTCTGGTGGCTCTTCCCCTATAGATCGGGCTGGTGGCCATCCTGGTGGCCACCGTGGTGGCCATGTCGGCCGTGGCCCAGCTGTGGGAGGACGAGTGGGAGGTGCTCCTCATCTCCCTGCAGGTGAGTGGGGGTGGGGGCCCACTTGCTGGTTCCCCAGGACCCTCAGAACAAGACAACACCTTTAGGTCACTCCCATTCCTCCAGACTGAAGTCCAGAAGGCGGGGTAAGGGTCCACATCACAGAGCAACTCAAGAGACAGGGAGGATTCTAGCACCCAGGGTCCCTGGACTCCCAGTGTCCTCTGAAAAATAAAGACAGCTGCCTGCCCCACGGATAGGGATAGGCCGGGAGGATGCTGGTGACCAGAAGGTCTGGGCACGGCTGGGAGCCAACAGTCTCTCTTGCCCCTTCCTGTACCCAAGGGCACAGCACCGTTCCTGCACGTGGGGGCCCTGGTGGCTATCACAGCACTCTCCTGGATTGTGGCAGGACAGTTTGCCCGCGCAGAGCGATCCTGTAAGTATGACTGGGCAGGACCTGTTCCCCACCCATGTGATCCAGGCACCAAGGCCAGCTTGCCCTGCCCCAACCTGGACTGTACCTGGGCAGCCTGGGGATGCGGTGGGGCCCTTGCTCGTAGCATGGCGAGTCCTGGTTCAGAGTGGCCTGCAGGTTGCACAGAGGTGACAGCCTCAGCCTTGCATGTTTCCTCCTCTGTGTCTCTACATCTGTGTGTGAGTTAGAGGCTGGGTTCACTTTTGCAGCAAGAATGAGGAGTCCTCTTGGTGCAGGGTCCCTCTCAGAGTGTCAGGGTCCAGACCAGTGGAGGGAGGAGGGCTCTGGCATGCCCTGCCCTGCTGCCTGGGGCTCATGGTTGTGCCCGTGTCTGCAGCCTCCCAGATAGCTATTCTCGGAATCTTCTTCACTGTGGTGTTTGCCCTCTACCTGGCCCCTCTCACCATCTCCTCTCCCTGCATCATGGAGAAAAAGGACCTGGGCCCCAAACCTGCCCTCATTGGCCACCGTGGGGCCCCCATGGTGAGTGCCTCTTGTGGGCCCTAAAGACTGGGTGAGGGGTGGGCAGAGCTGCCATTCCAGAGGGAGAGGCAAAAACCTATCTCCTTGTAGGAAGGAGCTGGCAGGGAAACGGGTATAATAATAATAGCAATGATTTTTAGCCCTTCTTGGTGATGATGTGTGTGTGGTAGGGGCGGGGGCTGGTATATGGAAAGGATTGGTGTAAAGACCAGAGAGTTTGGGTGGGATCAAGTCCTGAAGAGCCTGAAGGCAGCTTGCTTAAAAGATTTCACTTTTATCCTGAGAGCCCTGGAAAGACACTGTGAGGCTGTGGAAGGCCCCAAGAGAGAGGGAGAGAGAGAGATGCTGGTTGTGGGGAGGGGAGCAGGCTCCCAGGGCTGGGATGAAACAACAAGAAAACCCTCCTGTGGGCAGGAGAGCTGGGTGCGGCCCCAAGCTCACTGTTAAAGGAAAACATTTGCACCAGGGTGAAACAGGGGAGGAAGGCATGAAAGTCAGCACCTGCTCCTTCTCTGCCACCCCTGTGATCCCATAGTAGGCCCTCCCCTTCAAAGGAGTGAGTATGCTCCAGAGCCAGGCTTCCAGGCACCTTGGCAGCTGTGGGAGTCAGGACCAATTCCATCTTCACTGTACCTGTTTCCTTATTTAGTACCCCGGGATGATGGGAGTGCCTGCACCATAGGGCCACGAAGAGCAGGAGTCTGTTAGCATGTGCGATGTGCCTAGATATGAGTCTGGCTTACAGAAAGTAAGAGTTATACTCTTCTGTTTCCTTGGGCAAGCCCTTCTGCTTCCTTAGGTTGGGTTTCCCGACCTATGGAAGCCTTGAAATGCGGTTCTCAACAGAGGCAGTACCTCTCCTCACCACCAGAGGGCGTTTGAGGGCTCTTGAGAGCTTTTTCTTGGTTGTGAGGGTCTTTGGGAGGTCCACCGTGTTACTGAATTTCAGGGTAGTTAAGGGAGCCTCACAAAGGAAGCATTTAAAGGAGATGTCGAGTCTGACAGGGCTGCAAATCACCCTGAAGGTCCTACACCCCCTGCATGCTGCTGCTGCTGGTAAGTCGCTTCAGTCCTGTCCGACTCTGTGCGACCCCATAGACGGCAGCCCACTAGGCTCCCCCGTCCCTGGGATTCTCCAGGCAAAGAACACTGGAGTGGGTTGCCATTTCCTTCTCCAATGCATGAAAGTGAAAAGTGAAAGTGAAGTCGCTCAGTTGTGTCCGACTCTAGCGACCCCATGGACTGCAGCCTACTAGGTTCCTCAGTCCATGGGATTTTCCAGGCAAAAGTACTGGAGTGGGGTGCCATTGCCTTCTCCACACCCCCTGCATTTGGGGGTATTATTGTGCCCATTTCCTAGATAAGGCTGCGACCTGTGCCCCTGAGTTGGAGCCTGGTGTCCTCCCATCACACCCTGTGCTGCTTGCTCCCAGCACCTGGAGGCAACCAGCTGGGAAGGCCATCGTTTCCCATCAGAGGGATCTGGATTTGGGGTCCAGTTTTGCCACATGCCACCCATGTGTCTTAGGGCGTTGCTGATCCCCTCCAAGTCTCCCTGCTGCTGGCTTTTGTGAAGATAAATTAGAAGCACAACCTTCCAGGAAGCAGGGCCCCAGCTTATAGCTGCTCTTCTTTCCATGGCCCCTATTAATCATCCCACCTGCTCTGGAGGCCACAGGACAAGAGGGTGTGCTGAGGCAGGAAGGAGGGGGCAAAGGGAAGGAGCAAGATGGCCCTATGCAGGGTTTTTTTTTTTTTTTAGCAGAAGTGGAACAAATAGTATAATGAATCCAATACCACCTTCACCACTTATAAATATTTTGCCATTCTTGTTTCATCCATTTCCATGATTTTTCTTTCCCCTCTCCCTTCCCTCCACTTTAATATTTGAAAGCAAATCCCAGACACTGTATCATTTTACCGATACTTACTTCAGGGTGTATCTCTAATGTATAAAGACTTTAAAAATGGAACCACGACCACAATGCCACTATTACACCTAACCAAATTCATGATCATTCCTTAATACTATCTAATACTGAATCAGTGCTCAGCTTTCCTTTATTGTCTCTAAAATGTCCTTTATTGTCTCTAAACTCAGAGACCTGAGTTTTTGTAGTTGAAAGTCAAGTGAAGGTTGCTCAGTCGTGTCCAACTCTTTGTGACCCCATGGACTGTACAGTCCATGGAATTCTCCAAGTCAGAATACTGGAGTGTGTAGCCTTTCCCTTCTCCAGGGGATCTTCCTAACCCAGGAATCAAACCAGGATTTTCTGCATTGCAGGTGGATTCTTTACCAGCTGAGCTAAGTATCTTTTGTGCTAAGTTGCTTCAGTCGTGTGACTCTATAGACTATAATCCATCAGGCTCCTCTGTCCGTGGGATTCTCCAGGCAAGAATACTGGAGTGGGTTGCCGTGTCCTTCTCCATAAGTATCTTTTAGTCTATAATAATCTTCTTTCCTTTTTCCCCATATGTTTATTTGTTGAAGAAACTGCGTCATTTGTCCTGTAGAATTTCCCCATTGTGCATCTGGCTGATTGCATCCTAGTGGTGCTCCTTAACGGGCTGGTGTAGGTGTCTTGACACAACTCTTTCTTGCGTCACTGTGAATGCATGAGTATCAGTGTCTACACCTGTATACATCGGCCTGGGGGAGGTTCACACATCTATGTGTGGTAAGCCCAAGTGCTCATCCCTGTCTTGGAGATGGTATCTGGGTGTCATTCCTGTGGGGGGGCCCTGTGTGCGTGTGTGCATACTGTAATATTTGGTCAGACTGACTCCAGAGATGAGCCTCTGAAGCACAGTGGTCCACCACGAGTCTGTGACGACCACCCCACACTCGCACATTTCTGACAATACACCCCATCTGCATTTCGGCCTGAGGCAGTGGGAACCCTCTTTCTCCAGGAAGTCAGCACCTAACCTAGAGAGACCTGAGTTTAAAAAGCCTCCAGAAAAGAGACTTGGCCCCACCCAAACACTTCCTCTGTCCCCTGGGTCTCCATAGCCACTGGTGTGCTCTTTGTGTCTACCCATAGTCTGCCTCCTGCCAGTACCCCTCCGGTGGTCATCTGTGGGAGGCCTGGCATCAGGGCATTTGGAAGTGATTGAGTAGGAACTCCACCAAGTCTACACCTCTCCTCAGGTGCCTCTGTGGGCTCCTACGCAGCCCACTTAACTGGGAAACAAGGTAGCGCCTCCCCCAAGGCTCCTCTGCCCTGTAGAAAGGGGAAGAAAGAAGCACACCTTTCAGAGACTGCTGACATCTGTTACCTCATCTATGAGCTTGATAACATTAGCCCATTTTACAGCTAAAGAAACTGAGGTCCAGAAGGGGAAGTGATGGGCCAGGTCGGTGACTGGGAAGAATTGTTCCACCTCAGCTCCAAAGCCTTTGCCACGCCAGGCTGCTTTCCAGAAGAGGGGAGTGTGTTATGTGCTGAGAAATGGGAAAAGCATGGCCACAGGGAGAAAAGATGGGAATGAGCATGTCTTGGTGAGAAAGGGATGAGCCATGGGAGCACTTTCCATCCTTCTTCACTGCCGGAAGTCGTCCCAGTCTTCCATCCTACGCTGCACTTGGTCCTAGCACAACCCTTGGTACGGTGCTGACCCCTAGTGGCAGAAAAGGGTATGACAAGATCATCAAACTAAATAACTAGGGAGGGAGACTCAGGACCCCAATTCCCCCAACTGGAAGGACCCTCAGAGAACACTGTACTTATACCCGCGGGAAAACAAGACCTATAGGAGGATAAAGAGATGCACCTAAGGCCACAAAGCTAGTTAGGGACAGAGTCAGGACTAAGACTAGGATTTTCTGATGTATATTCTATAGGGTAACAGCTGTCATTTATTAAGCATTTACTGTATAGCAGGCAACATGCTTGGGGCTTTTAATAACAGTCTAAGAGATGGTGTTTTCACGTCTGTATAGATGAGGAAACCGGTCACCCTACTGAAACTGTGCTATGGTATCTACCCTCTCCTCTCCCTTGGGGATCTCCACCCGGACTCCAAGTTTAAAGAGGAGGAAACTCGGCATTCAGCTCAGCCCAAGACTATAAAGAGGCAGAAGACTGTAAAAATATCCTCTGACCTCCACATTTATATTCATCAACACTAACCACCCCTGTTTCTCTCTTTCCTCCCCACCCCCCAAAAAATCTGTGAGACAGGCATGATTTAACAGATAAGGAAACTGAGCTTCAGAGAAGCTGTGTGGATGCCCAGGGCCCCACAGCTACTGCTTGAAGGAGGGGGATTAGAACCAGGCCTACCCAGCCTCCCAGCATGGAAGACTTTTGCTGGCTGGGGAGGGGCACACCAGTTCAAGCCTGGCTTTCCCCTCACCACCACCTTCCCCCTCAGCTGGCCCCAGAGCACACGCTGATGTCCTTCAGGAAGGCCCTAGAGCAGAAGCTGTACGGACTCCAGGCTGATGTCACCATCAGGTAGGTGTGCGGATTGGGAGGACAGCGCCTCTTCCCCTCCTCAGTGCATCCACATCCAGGTCTCTGGAGAAACCTCTGGTCCCAGAGTCTTGGGGATGGGAGAGCAGAGGCTTGGGTTACCCGCTGCAGGGCAGGCACCATGTTTGTGCAAGGAAACATGTGCTGTGCATGTGTGCACTAAGTTGCTTCAGTTGTGTCTGACTGTCTGTAACCCTATGGACTGTAGCCTGCCAGGCTCCTCTGTCTGTGGGGATTCTCCAGGCAAGCATACTGGAGTGGGTTGCCATGCCCTCCTCCAGGGGCTCTTCCCAGCCCATGTTTCTTATGTCTTCTGCGTTGACAGGCAGCTGCTTTACCACTAGCACCACCTGGGAATCCCCTTGTGCCATACTCCAGGATATAAAAGATGTAGAGAACAAAACAGACTCTCTTGGTTCAAGCAGAGTGGAGGTAGGGACCTGGAGTCCTGCCACTGATCCACTTAATGGAAATATGAGATCTGTATGGCTCAGCAAGATGGAGCACAAACACTCTCATGAGTGAAGTCAGCAGGTTCCTGAGTGATCCATTCACTGTGATGTCAGTTATATTTTTAAAGACCAGATAAAACTGATTGATACATTTTCTACATGTAGATAAATAAGTATGTATTAATATTTATATAAAGGGCAAGAAGAATCCATACCAATCTGATGACATCTCTGAGAAGGGGAGGGGGCAGGGTATTGAATTAGGGTACCACAGTATGAAGACACCACTCCCATTGTAGACACTATAGAATTGTGTGTTTATCAACTCTTCCTAGCAGATGGTAGAAAAATGTCTTGAGGAAGGGGAGCACAGGTGCCTTTTACTGTTTCACACTCAGGCACCTTATGGGGCTTATGGCCAGCAGTGGGGGAGACCAGGATGATAGTGGGATGGAATTTGTCAAAGGAGCCTGCATTTTCCCTCTTCTCACATGGCATCACGTGGACTGGGTTCTAAGCCAGGTTCCACCACTTACTGGCTGGTAGGCCTCGAGTTAAGATACTTCTGCCTCCAGTCTCAGTCTCCCCATTATCAAATGAGATAGCATCTGCCTTCCAAGGTTGCTAATAGGCCCAGCCCTCCATCCTCAGCCGTCCCCACCCCTGTCTGACCCTCAGAACCAGAAGGATTCGCCTCTCAGTCCACTGACTTCCCTGTGCAGTCGGGAAACCTGAGGCCAAAGAAGGGCAGAGCCTTCCTGAGCCCCTTGGTAGGCTGGTGTAAGTGGGTGGGTAGGAGAGAGTGGGACGAGCAGGTGAGGGACCCGGGTGGGCAGTGACTCCGTGGCCCCACCCTCCCGCAGCCTGGATGGGGTGCCCTTCCTCATGCACGACGCCACCCTGCGGCGCACCACCAACGTGGAGGAGGAGTTTCCGGAGCTCGCCCGCAGGCCCGCCTCCATGCTCAACTGGACCATCCTGCAGAGGCTCAACGCCGGCCAGTGGTTCCTGAAGGTCTGGCAGCACCTGTCCCAGTCCTAGGCATGGAAAGCATGGGCGGGAGTCCACGAGAGGACCGGGGGCCGCCCGCCGCCCAGCCGACCCTCACACGCCCAGCTTCCTTGACTCACAGCCAGGCTGGTTGGCGGCTTCCTTGGCGCATGCCACTGCAGCCCAGATATTGTGGCTATCACTGCTCGTTCTGGTTCTGCCTCCCCTACCAGAAGAAGCTGATGGTGATGGTAATAGTTAAAGCTGTTAACACTGTAAAACCCTAAACAAAGTCGGTTCTCTCATCTGAAATGCTACTAAAGGAGAAACGTACTGCGGTCTGGGAAATATTCTAAAAAAATCATTCTTTTGGTAAGCAGACTGGGATAGAGAGGTTAAGGTTGGGTTAATCGAGAGTCCCCACGGGGCCACAGCCTTCGGTTTGCCTGACTTGCACACACCAGCAGACACTGGCAGCTCAGGGGTCTCCAAGTTCCATTGCCACGAAGGCATGTGGAGGCCCCATAGGACTGGTGAGGCCACCATGTGTGTCCCTATCTCTGATAGACGGACCCGTTCTGGACAGCCAGCTCCCTGTCACCCTCCGACCACAGGGAGGCCCAAAACCAGTCCATCTGCAGACTAGTGGAGCTCTTGGAGCTGGCCAAGGGCAATGCCACGCTGCTGCTCAACCTGCGTGACCCGCCGCGGGAGCACCCCTACCGCAGTAACTTCCTCAACATCACGCTGGAGGCCCTTCTGAGCTCAGGCTTCCCCCAGCACCAGGTGAGGCCCTGAAGCGCACCCAGCCCCTCCCCTAGGGAGCCCCTCCCCTAGGGAGCCCCTCCCCTAGGGAGCCCCTCCCCTAGGGAGCCCCTCCCCTAGGGAGCCCCTCCCCTAGGGAGCCCCTCCCCTAGGGAGCCCCTCCCCTAGGGAGCCCCTCCGTCCCCTGGGAGCTCCACGGAGCCCTGTTCTGGCCTCAGGGAGACCAGGCCTGCCTGGAGTTTAGTTCCAGCTATAAACTCCTCTCCAGACCTCAAGTTTCTACATTAGTAAAATGAAGGTAGCATGCCCCACACCTCCCTGACAGGGTCACCGTGGGGACGAGAAAGAAACAAAGAGGTCCTTTAAAATATACAAAGGGCAGGAGCAGGGCCAGGTTCTTGGGAACACAGTACTCCCGTGAACTGCTGCCCACATCCTCCGGGTGTAATACTTGGGGATCAAAAGAATCTGATACCAACTATGGCAGCACAGTAGACGCTGGGGTCCATGTGCAGAGTAGTGGACGTTTGCGGGGTTATCGATCTTGTCCTGACTAGGGTCTGGAGGGAAAACTCCCTGAGGTGTCGCCAGAGCAGTTCCTAGCCTTGGCTGGGACCACATCCTCTGGAGATGGTCCAGAGGACCACCTTATTACCTGTAGGCTTTCACTGTGTGCCAGGTCCCGCCTCTTTTAACCCCTCCAGGTGCTCCCGGAGGGATAGACACCGTTCCCCATTTATAGAAGAGAAATCAGAGGCTGCCTCTCTCCTGCCTGTAGGTTCTGTGGCTGCCCAACAGGCAGAGGCCCTTAGTGAGAAAGGTGGCTCCCGGCTTCCAGCAGATGTCAGGCTCCAAGGAGGCGGCCGCCAGCCTGAGGAGAGGCCACATCCAGCGGCTGAACCTGCGCTACACTCAGGTGTCCCGCCAGGAGCTCAGGTGCCTACCCTACCCAGCCAGGCTCACCCAGAGGACTGGACACGCGGGCTCCGGGCTCAGAGAGGAGAGGTGGAGAGCATCAGGCAGACCTGGGCTTGTGTGTGAGCTTGGCCCTCTGGGACCAGAGGTTCCTTCCACCAGTTGTGAGCATGGTATGAGGGTGTGAAGGACCAAGCTTTACAGGCTTCCCGCATGGGCCCGAGGGCTGACCGGCCTCTGTCGCTGCCCCACAGGGACTATGCATCCTGGAACCTGAGTGTGAACCTCTACACGGTCAATGCTCCATGGCTCTTCTCCCTGCTGTGGTGTGCAGGGGTCCCGTCCGTCACCTCCGACAACTCCCACACCTTGTCCCAGGTGCCTTCCCCACTCTGGATCATGGTGAGTTGGAGGATTACTGGGGGTCCGAGAGCTGCCTGTGACTCCTAGGAGGGAGGAGCAGGCTCTACACCTGGGGCTGTCTCTGGTGAGGTGTCAGGGGTGGAGGGAACACTTTGGGGGACATGAGGAAGATTCTTCTGACCTAAGGTCATGAGATACTGGGAGGCGGGAGGAACCTGGGCCTGAGCCAAATGGGAAAAACACCAAGAGCCCTAGAGAAATAAACAACTACTTGAGTTTTCTTTTGGTTTTGAGGATTATTACATTTTGTTTTAAAGGAAAGAAAGTAATTGAGAAAAGAGGGCAACATGAGGGCAAGAATAGGAAACATTGAAATCTGCTCAGAGAGTATAGCCAATGAAACCAGATTTCAATTGGTCGAGCATCTGAAGACTGGCCCAAGTGCTAGTCTCAGCTCTGTCACCAGGGGTCTTGGGGAGCCCTTGGTCTCCATCCACTGCTCCCACTGCCACTTCCCTGAAGTCATGAAAGGCAGATGGAGGGTCTCATTATGGCTAAGACATTGCCAGTGTCAGTGAATCATCTAGGTTTTGGGTGGTTGTCTTTATCCACCCGCCCATTGTCCTTGAAAATCTCCAAAGGCTCAGCTCGGAATGAGATGGAGTAACTGATGGTGGCAGCAGCAGCTATGAGTACACTAATTTTCAGGCCGCAGGAGCTGACCAACAGCAGGAAGTGCATCTGGCCCGTCCTGGCCCCTCCACAGTTCACCTGAGATCACGGGGGTGTGGGGCCTGGCTGCCCTGCAGGCTTGCCTTCCTAGGCACCTCTCTGGCCCCCTGGAGGGGAAGCTCCCACACTCCACAGCCTACAATGACACGTACCCTCCCATCCACATGATGCCACATCCATCCACACTCACCTGTGCACCTGCTCATCACATCACACCCTCTCACTCACCTATTTGTCTTTTGTATTTTGACTCTCGCGTTAAGCTCCCTTAAGCACATGAATCCTCTAGGTTTAGCACACACCACCACCTCTACTCTGACTACTGCATGGCTCTCTTTTATCCTACACACCCACACACACACACCCCAAATCCCAGGGCTACAAAACATAATCTCAAGATCCCAAGCCCCTCCAGGTCCTCCTCTGCCCCTCTCTGAGAGTGACACGTGGTCCTCCTGTCCATGGGCCCTTGGTCTGGAGCCCTGGTCTGGACCAAGCATGACTGGAAGCTGGCCACGGGCCGTCTGTCCACAGCCCCCGGACGAGTACTGTCTCATGTGGGTCACCGCCGACCTGATCTCCTTCACCCTCATCATTGGCATCTTCGTACTCCAGAAGTGAGTAGGCCCCGACTGCCTTCCATGGTCTTCCCTGCCCAAGACAGGCCAGTCCCCACCCCAGCCAGAGGGTGGGGTCCCATCCTCCTGAGCCCTTGGCCGAGAGACAGACATCCTGACCAGACCACCCTGTTCAGGGGAGAAGGAGTCCTCCCAGTGGCCTCCAGCCCGTCCCCCTCAGCCAGAGCCCAGTGGCTTCTGGAATGAGCACCCAGCAGGGAGCCCAGAGCCAGGCTGGGTGGGGAGATTTGCTGTGTAAACTCTTTGGTGAGTTTCAGTTCCTCTCTGGGCTGGTCTCCCCACTCCCCCCGTATCACCCAGGGCCTGGGTTCCCACAGCTCCCGTGCCAGCTCCCCTCCACCCTTCAGGATGACAGCTGGGGTGGTGGTCGCAGTGGGAGTGGGCTGGTCCCTGGGGGGTTTTACTCTTGACTGACATTCTCTCTCTGCCCCATACTGCTCTGATCCGGCGCATGCCCTCCTCTCTCCCCTCTCCCCTCTCTCTGCTGCACTCTTGGCATCTCACAGCTATCACTTGATCAGGTAATTCCGGTGTGGTCCTCCTCCTCCTGTTCCTCTTTCTCCCTCTTCCTCACCACCCCCTTCTCCACTTCTGTCTGAAAGCCTGGCTCTCGCAGAGCCCTAGGCCCAGGTCCCCCTCCCAGGCCCGGCCCTGCCTGAAGCCTCCTCCCTTCCCTCCCTCCCCTCCTCTCCCCTGCAGCCCTCCCGCTCTCTCCCTATCTTCATGTGTGTCCCCCTGCTCTCTCTTCCTCCCGCAGACATTTCCTTGCAGGTTGCTGACCTGGCCTCTCTCAGCACCAAAGTGTCTCCCTCTGTGGAGCCCCACGCCTCCTGCCACAGCCTGACACTTTGGGCGAGGCCTTCCCAACGTCCAGACCACAGCCTACCAAGTTCTGTCTCTCCCTGCCCACCTGTTGCCCTCCTGTCTCCCAGTTTGCCTTTTCCATCACTCACTGTTTATCTTTCTCTCTTATCTCTTTGACTTTCTGTCTCTGACTCTGACCCTACCCCTCTCCCCTATATGCACCGTCTTCCCTGCTCTCCCCTGGGAGGACACCCCAGTGGTTGAGCTTCCTGTCCTAGATGTACCTCGCTGCAGAGACCCGGGCCTGACACTTCCCTCCTGGGTTTAATGTTGATTTGCAAGATGAGAAGTCCCCCTTGGTCAGGTGCCTCCTAGGTCAGGCACCTTCACTGACCAGCTTCTAGGAGGAGGAGCCCTGGGCTCCCTGACTGTGGGACTGAGCCCAGAGAAGGGCCGTTTACCTGGGATTTCCACCATCCTCTCCGTTGGCAGATGTCCACCTGTGCTGGCTGGTGCTGTGCTGGGCCTGTGGCAAGGAGTCGGGTCTTCCGCCTGGAGCCCCAGGGTGCTCCGTGGGCATGCTGGGCCACTCGCGATACCGTCAGGGCGACATGATTGTCTTCCTGGGGGTCAGGCTAGGCCTGATGGAGGAGAAGACCCTGGGGGAGATCATTTCCCCAGGGGCCTCATTTTTCCCTTCATTCACTCAATAGTTCTTATAGCACCCACCACACAGCAGGCATGGGGGTTGGTGCCAGGCACGCAGTGATAAATGAGACCCTGCTGCTGTTCTCGAGCACGTGTAGGGCTGCCAGCCCAGCCAGAGCACAGGCTGCCTTCCCCTCTGCCTCCTGCTTTCCCCGTGTATGTCTGCTCTCTTCATCCACCTGTCTACCTGTCCATCTGTCTGTCCATTTCGGCTGCGCTGATCCCATCTGGAAACAATTGATTTCTCGTGGAGTCTGGGCTCCGTCCACCCACTCCAGCAGGGCTTAGGGCCCCGGGGGAGTTGGGTTTTGTTTCCAAGCTGATCCCCGCTTCCCTGAGTGGGGGTGGGGGTCCAGTGAGTCCTCTCTTAGATTTCAGGAAAAATCTCTGTTCAGAGGCCAGGGATTTGGGGCTAATTCAGAGGAACTGTAACAACCAAAACTGTGCTCTGGGCCAGACCAAAGAAACTGAGTTCTCCTGGCTCCACCTGGTCCCTGCACACCCCATGCAGCCCCACCTCAACCCATACAATTAATTTTGCCCCCACCTTGTCCCAGCCATTAGAGGGATAACACTCCAGCCTGCCCCTTCCTGTTAGGGGATATGCACCCAACTCTTCCAGGGCTGTAAGAATGGAGCAGCAGTAGGCCCCACCCCAAGTCACTCCAGCACCCTTGCCTGATCCCCCCGTGAAGACAAGATCCCCGCTGTCTCCCGTCTCCTCCTTCCTTTCCTTCACTTCCTCTCTGGGGTTCCTCACTGGCTTCACTCAGCCTGGTCCTGATGGTGGGGCTATAGGTGACATTAGCTGGGACTCCCCAGGGCTGGTTTGTACCCCAGGGCAGGTCATCAGGCATGCCTGTTAAGCCTGCGCCCCTAAATTTGTCCTATCCAAAGAGAGCCAGGTGTATAATTGGGGGCACCTGAGACATAACTAACCAACCCCTAAGCATCCTCCTGGGCAAGGGGAGCGGATGTAGCATTCTGGAAGTAAGAGGGCTGGAGATCCGTGGCTGAGAGTCAGTAGACTCTGATCAGGCCCCAGCTCTGCCCTTCTCTGGGCTTCAGATTCCCCATCTACACAGTCAGACAAGATTCCTGCTGGTCTCTCGGGCCAGTTCCAGAGAGTCTGTGGAAGTGGGCATGATCCCTGCTCCAAGGAAGGGTGGGGAAGGACCTGATGCCCATGGGGCCGTCTCTGCAGGTGGCGCCTGGGTGGCATCCGGAGCTACAACCCCGAGCAGATCATGCTGAGTGCCGCAGTGCGCCGGACCAGCCGGGACGTCAGCATCATGAAGGAGAAGCTCATCTTCTCAGGTGTGCAACTCCGCAGACAGGTTGAGACAGGCTCTGGGCTCTGTTCTCTGCACCCCGCAGGTCCACACGGGTGTGTATACATATATGTCACATGCAGCATGTACAGATAGGCACATGGCACAGATATATGTATACCCACCTGGTTTCATGTCACTGTGACATGGAAGCACAGATACACCTACACACACACACACACCCCTCCACCTGCAGCCATCAGCTCCAGGTTCTGTGGCTCAGTGTCAGCCCCAGGGGTGGTGGGCTAGGGTGACATGCTGGGGTTGGGGGAGGAGTCTGCTTTGAAGGTCCATCCTGCCATATGCCTGGTTCATACAGGAACCCCACAAATGTTGATTTCCCCCCCTGCTTGCTGCCTGTTGACATTCCCAGACTGAAGGAGGAAGCAGCTGTACAAACAAATCCATGGAGAATTAGATATAACAGATGGGGATGCAAGGAGGAGAGGGGTTCAGCACTCCCTGGGACAGTGAGGAAGGTTTCAGGCCCACTTTGTGCGGAGTGATGTTGTTGAAATGGAAAGGAATGATAGGAGGGGCCTGGGTGATGGGTTTGAGGTGAGGGCTGGGCAAGCAGAAGGAAGGAAGGGTACTCCAGGCAGGAACAGCATGTGTTCAGAGGCAGCGAGGAAGGCCTACTTGCTGGGCACCAAGAACTCCAGGTCATTCCGCACGGCTTGAAGGGAGGGCCTCTGGCTGATTCACCCCAAGGCGGCGCTGGTGAGGCACTTGGGCCTGAGTGTGTGGTCAGGAGCTTGGGCTTTGTTCTGGAAGCAGAGGAGGGTCACAGATAGGTTTGCCTTTGTTACAGTAGGGCTGTAGCCAAGTACCACGCACTGGGCGGCTTAAAAACCGAGATGTATCATCTCACAGTTCAGAATGCTGAGTCCATGATCAAGGTGTCAACAGGGCTGGGAGGGAAAGATCTGGTCCTGGCCTCTCCCCTTGCCTCGCGGATGCATCTCTGTGTTTGAACTCTCTTCTTTGCAAGGACACCAGTCTGCTCTAATGACCTCACCTTAACTAATTACATCTGCTGTGACCTTATTTCCAAAGAGGGTCACATGCAGAGTGTAGGAATATAGGAATTTGAGGGGAACGCAATTCAACCTCTTTTTTTTGAGGAGGGGGAGGCACACCATACAGCTTATGGGATCTTAGTTCCCTGACCAGGGATTGAACCCATGCCTCCCTGCAGTGGAAGCGTGGAGACCTAACCACTGGACTGCCAGGGAAGTCCCCACAATTAAATCCCTAACAAGTGCGGAGGGTGGTGAGTTAGAACGGGAAGCTGAAGGCAAGGAAAGCAATAATTCAGATGGGAATCGTGGGCATGGAAATGGGAGAGGGAGAGGTAATTACAAGCCAGATGGCCCTGGATTCAAACCCCAGCTTATGCCCCTAGCTGTGTGAACAAGAATATGTTACCTAACCTACCTCAGCATCAGACATCTCATCTGTAAAATGGGCTAGGTTCCCCTCACAGAGTATTTGTGAGGGTTAGTGCCATGCCTCGCTCAGAGGGGTGCTTGGTAAATGCTGCTTGAATGAACCTGGACCCAGAGAGGGTGGTTGTGGTTTTAGATGGGCGGGGGTGGGGGTGGCTCCAACAACTGTGTGAACATCCATTCATTCAGTCACTCCTTTATTTATCCTTCTTTCAAGGCATGGCAGGCACTGCTCAAGGTGCTTAGGATATACAGATTCTTGCCTTTGGGGTACTTGATTCCTCCTCAGTTCAGTTCAGTCGCTCAGTCATGTCCGACTCTTTGCAACCCCATGAATCGCAGCATGCCAGGCCTCCCTGTCCATCACCAGCTCCCAGAGTTCACCCAAACTCATGTCCATTGAGTCGGTGATGCCATCCAGCCATCTCATCCTCTGTCGTCCCCTTCTCCTCCTGCCCCCAATCCCTCCCAGCATTAGAGTCTTTTCCAATGAGTCAGCTCTTCGCATGAGGTGGCCAAAGTATTGGAGTTTCAGCTTTAGCATCAGTCCTTCCAAAGAACACCCAAGACTGATCTCCTTTAGGATGGACTGGTTGGATCTCCTTGCAGTCCATGGGACTCTCAAGAGTCTTCTCCAACACCACAGTTCAAAAGCATCAATTCTTCAGTGCTCAGCCTTCTTCACAGTCCAACTTTCACATCCATACATGACCCCTGGAAAAACCATAGCCTTGACTAGATGGACCTTTGTTGGCAAAGTAATGTCTCTGCTTTTCAATATGCTATCTAGGTTGGTCATAACTTTCCTTCCAAGGAGTAAGTGTCTTTTAATTTCATGGCTGCAGTCACCATCTGCAGTGATTTTGGAGCCCAAAAAAATAGTCTGACACTGTTTCCACTGTTTCCCCATCTATTTCCCATGAAGTGATGGGACCAGATGCCATGATCTTAGTTTTTTGAATGTTGAGCTTTAAGCCAACTTTTTCACGCTCCTCTTTCACCTTCATCAAGAGGCTTTTTAGTTCCTCTTCACTTTCTGCCATAAGGGGGGTATCATCTGCATATCTGAGGTTATTGATATTTCTCCCGGCAATCTTGATTCCAGCTTGTACTTCTTCCAGCCCAGCATTTCTCATGATATACTCTGCATAGAAGTTAAATAAGCAGGGTGACAATATACAGCCTTGATGTACTCCTTTTCCTATTTGGAACCAGTCTGTTATTCCATGTCCAGTTCTAACTGTTGCTTCCTGACCTGCATATAGGTTTCTCAAGAGGCAGGTCAGGTGGTCTGGTATTCCCATCTCTTTCAGAATTTTCCACAGTTTATTGTGATCCACACAGTCAAAGGCTTTGGCATAGTCAATAAAGCAGAAATAGATGTTTTTCTGGAACTCTCTTCCTTTTTCCATGATCCAGCGGATGTTGGCAATTTGATCTCTGGTTCCTCTGCCTTTTCTAAAACCAGCTTGAACATCTGGAAGTTCATGGTTCACGTACTGCTGAAGCCTGGCTTGCAGAGTTTTGAGCATTACTTTACTAGCATGTGAGATGAATGCAATTGTGCGGTAGTTTGAGCATTCTTTGGCATTGCCTTTCTTTGGGATTGGAATGAAAACTGACCTTTTCCAGTCCTGTGGCCACTGCTGAGTTTTCCAAATTTGCTGGCATATTGAGTGCAGCACTTTCACAGCACCACCTTTCAGGGTTTGAAATAGCTCAACTGGAATTCCATCACCTCCACTAGCTTTGTTCATAGTGATGCTTTCTAAGGCCCACTTGACTTCACATTCCAGGATGTCTGGCTCTAGGTGAGTGATCACACCATCATGATTATCTGGGTCGTGAAGATCTTTTTTGTACAGTTCTTCTGTGTATTCTTGCCACCTCTTCTTAATATCTTCTGCTTTTGTTAGGTCTCTACCATTTCTGTTATTCCTCCTACCCTCACTCAAAAATCCTCCTCCTGGGAGCCTTTCCTGAGCACCAGAGCTGGGTTGGAGGGCCTACCCTAGTGTCCCGCAGCTCTCGGCAACACTGAGGAGCTCCTGGAAGGAGGAGCCGGAACAGGGCATCTGGGATCCTCAGGCTCCTCAGGCTGTACTTGACTCAGAGAAGCCAGAAGGGGTAGGTAGAATGAACGGAAGGCAGGAGGCCAGCACTTAGGCCTGTCAGATTCTGCACCCCACCCCTCACCTCTCCTGCAGTGCCAAAGGCCGTTCACTTAGCACCTTCTAGGTGCTGGCCCTGAGGAGTCAACCACAGGTCTTACCCTCTGCCCATTCCTGGTTGAGAAGTTCTCTCTAGAGACCGTCAGCCCCACCCAGGCACCTGGAGTCCCCTTGGGCAGGCTTTGCTCCCCTCAGCAGCCCTTTTCTGAGGCTCTGCTGTGCGTCCAGCACTGCACCAGGCACTGGGAACACCGATGCCCAGACCTCATCCGTGTACTTGAAGTGCTCCAGCTGAAGGGGGCCACAGGTGGACAGTGCAGGTGATGGAGCAGGGGGAGCAGCAGGGGGCAGGGGGAGGAGGCCCCCTCCCAGCCTGGGGGCAGCAACAGAAATGAGAAGAATTCAGCCAGATTTTAAGAAAAGGAGGTGATGTTGGGAGGTCGTGGCCAGGAGACAGGCCAATATGTGCAAAGCCCCAAGGAGAGTAAATACACGGGTGCCACGCTCAGGAGGGTGCAGGTAGTTCTGTGGCTTGAGGGTGGAGTTCCAGGGGAGAGGAGACTGAGGTGCATCAGAGTGTTTGCAGAGACTGAGAAGGGCCTTGAATGCCAGACTCACACACCAATACCACACCTGAAACCTGAGGTTGCATCAGCCTCCAAGTGCCTGCTCGGGAGTTGCTGCAGGCCACGCCTCCCCACTGCATCTGCCAGCTCTCTTTATTTGCCCCCTCTCCTCCCTGCACTCACATCTTCCCTCCCTGTGGCCCAACAGAGATCAGCGATGGCATGGAGGTCTCCGATGAGCTCTCTGTGTGCTCGGACAACAGTTATGACACGTATGCCAACAGCGCCACCACCCCGGTGGCCCCACGAGGGAGCGGCAGCCGTGCCAAGACCCTCACAGACCGGAGTGGGCGTTAGCTGAAGACCCGTCTGTCCAGCTGTACCTCGTGTGGAGACCAGAGAAGCCCACAGAACTGGCAGAAGCATGCTCGGGGTGCTAAGTCCACAGGCTCCTCATTGGCTCCGGTCCCTTGTCAGCCATAGCCTCTCTTGGAGGGGCTCCCCTCTAGCCTCTCAGATGCCCCTGCAGGCCTGGGGCTCCTTTTTCTGGGAAGTTTGGGGCCCAGGGCCCAGGGCCTGGTCCACTCCTTGAGGCCCTCCTTTGCATCCTTACCTGGAAGCTTTGGGGGGTCACTGGGCTGTGCCATGCCCCCTGCAGCAGCAGAGGATGTGGAGCCTGCGTGTGCCCACGTGTGTCTGTTCTCCTGTCTGTGCTGTGAGGAAACCGCCTTCCCAGTGATTCTCCTGCCTCAAGGGGCTGGGCTGGGCCTCTGCCCCAGCACCTCCGCTCTTCCATCAGTCTCAAAGCACAAAGAAGCTCGGCCCAGGAGGAATGCCTGCTCCAGTGGCGGGAACACTTGTCTTCCCCAACCAGCCTCCCGCTGATGCTGGCCATGTCCCCCAGGAGCCGCTGGAGATAGCAAGAGCAGGCTCAGGGCTGCTGGATCCACACCCAGGAGAGATCCACAGACTGACATGACCTCAGGTTCCCACGTCAGTGGCCAAGAGCAGGGGCCACCTGGGAAAAGTGTTCAGGCATGGTTGATGGTGGGTGTATGACCAAGGAGGCCTGCAGTGGAGGGAGCCTGAGGGGCCTTGGCCAGGATGATTAAAGCTGCCATCTTGACACGTCTCATCTCTGAATTATCGGTGGGAGGGTGGGGACAGAGCCTGCAGGGTTTGGGATTCAGGTCCCATGACTGAGGAAGAACCATTCTCGGAAGTGAATGGGAGAGTGGCAGAGTGGTGGGCCCCTTCCCCGCCTCACATGGCACTAGGGCTTCCTTAAGAGGCCTGGGTTCGGGGGGGGCCAGTGCCCCATCCTGTGGTGGGGGAGACAGTCTTGGAGAGGTAAAGTGACCGTCCCTGGCCACACAGCTTAGTACAGCAGAGCTAGAACCCCACCCTGGCTGTGGACCTTCCGTAACCAGCTGGGAACAGTAAGGCAGATGGGGTGGGCTCCTGGGCCCACTGTAGGCCTGGGCAGTGGGACTAGCAGTCACATGAAGGGTTTCTGAGCTCCTGGTCTATGGAGGAACAGGCCCTTAGGAGACGCCTCTCCCCAACGGCAGAGGTTTGGCTTTGACTGAAGAGGCCCACTCCCATTCCTGGCACGGGGAGGCACCTGGGCTGAAAGCCAAAATACAACTCCTGGGACCATAGACGTCCTTGTCTTTCAGTCCTCGGACCCCTGCCCTCTGCCCTCCCTGGGAAGATGTCTGTAACTCCCATATTTGTCCTAAGAGTCTGCATGGTCTGGGGTGTGTCCTAAGGGGGAACGGGGAGGCTGAACCCCAGTTCCAGCATTAAATAAACATGGTGCTTCGTGGGAACCAAGGGGCGTGTCTCTTCTCCAAATGGGGGCCTGCTGAATAGAATTCTTGGGGTCTGGAGGCTTCATTCAGAAAAAGAAATCCCTCCCAACGCTGGAAGCCAGACTGGGCCCCTACACTAACCTCTAGGACCGTCCCTCTGGAAACTGTCGGGGGACTCTCCCTCCTTTCCCCTTTTCAAACATCTTCCTGGGGCAGAGGTCAGCTCCAGCTTTCCTTGGGCATGAGGAAATGAGTGAGACCTGGACTGTCTGGGTCAGCAGTGGGGCACGCTGCCGTACCCAAACGCCCCAATAACCTCCTCTCCAGTGTCTGGCAGGCCTGCCCAGGAAAGCAGAATCAATCTTTCATGCCAGCCCCCTCCTGTCCAGTCAGTGCCCCTAGGTCCACTGGGCAGCATGTTCCAGGCTCCTGGCCACACTTGGGCAACTTGAGTTAACCTAGAGCCTTCAGGAGCAGGGAGAGGGCCTGGGAGTGCTGAGTGGAGCAGCCAGTCAGCATCCCACTCTCACCAGGGCCCTACACTGGACCCCTGCACCCCCCAACACAGAGGCAGTCTGGCTGCCTCCCCTCACCCCAAACAATGGGAAGATGGAGGCCATCCCCCTGCTAGGCAGATGGCTGGGCCCTTCTCCTCCCTCAGCTGAACCTGTGCTCAACCCTGGCTCCTGTCCCTTGACCTGGGGGGTTACTGAGAAGCCCATCTTCCCAGTGCCCTCCTCGTAACCTCCTCCTGTCTGTGGAGGACAGCCTGACTGCCCTTCACAGGGAAACAGGAGACAGGGCCCCTCCCTCCAGCCATCTCCACAGACCCACTCCTCTCTTGCTACCTTGGACCTTACTGGGTGAGGCCTGTCCAGGCTGAGCCTACCCTCCCCCTCTCCAGAGCCCTCCCTGGACCCTCTGTCCCCAGTATAATGGTGCCGGAATCTCTCACATCCTTTAACATAGAGCAACACGTACAATCCTTTCTTAGGGGGAAGCAGGATACACCATTCCCTGGAGCAGAGTCCCTGGAACAGACTCCCCCAGGCCTCAGGACATATGCTTAGCCACTGATGCCTCCCATTACAATTCCTTCCACTAACTCAGCCTGCCTGAGCCTTGCTGGGGCGGGTTCCAACAGGATCCCAGGTTCACCCACTCCACTCCACATGGCACATGGCTTTCACAAACCCCTCTTGATTTCACAGCACCCCGGTAAGACAAAGCCAGAACCACAACTAGACTACCAATCCTGCTGAAATGAAGAGCTGAGGCTAAGGGTTGGGCAGTAATCTGCCTGGAGCTGCACGCAGAATCCCGGCAGAGCCAGGGCCAGGTCCCAGGTGTCCTGCCCCATCCAGGTTCTTGTCAAGGCAACCTCCCCCGAGTCTGCTGCCCTCTTCCATAAAGGCAAACCCCCCTTGCCTGCCCCAAAGACACCAGGCCCAATGGCCTTTCATAGAGGCAGCAAATGATCAGACACCAACCCAGGGCGCCACCTCTCTCTGGCTCCAGGACTCCAGGCCGGCCCAGAGCTGCCTTGTTCTCTCCCCCATACCGCCACGCCTGCCTGACTGTACTCCAAGGGCGGGTACCTGGTTGAATGAAAGCCATCTCAGCTCATACCATACCACAGACCCAGGGACCATACGCTGTCCATACACGCAGTCCACGAGACACAGCCCCCTGTTGTATGCAGACAGACCCCTGTCACAGAGATAAACAATCACACAGAGATGCAGACAAAGACAGGGACATGCAATGCCTGTAACCAGATACACAAAGTCCCACAATGACATGTCTGCTGTAAAGCAGGAACACAGACACTGCAGAGTCACAGAGGCAGGAGGAAAACCTAGACCTCTAAGCTGTGCAGTCACATTCTTAGTCACATCTGCCCCAATGCCACACAGTCACCACATCCCCATGCACTCCCACACGCACATACAAGTACCCTGGAACACCTGCCTGCACACACACACCCTCACATCCACGTATCACTCGAGGGCACAACCAGCGCCAGATCACCCCCAGTCTGGGCACATGGATCCCAGAGTTGCACAGTCAATCCTACACCTACTCCTGGCTCCTCCCTTCTCCCCCTCCCAGTGCTGGTCCAAGAGCAGAACAAAAGCCCAGTGTCCCCTCCTCCCCTTCCCCCTTAACTCTCCCCTCCCCACCCACCCCCCTCGACCGGCGTCCATCCCCTTTGTCCTCCTGCAGCTGAGCCTGAGCGGGAGTCCAGGCAGAGTGGCAGGGACATTGCGCCCAGGCTGCCAGGCGTGCAGGCGGCAGGACAAACAGGAGTGGTCCGTGCAGGAGCAGCAGTGCAGAGTGCCCAGGAGAGGTCATGGCCAGGTAAGTGCCAGGTACAACTGGGGACTTAGGTGGCAGCGCTGCCCTGGCTGTGTGGTGTCTACAAGTCTGAGTGTGTGTGTGTAGGTGTGGGTGTGAGTGTGAAAGAGAGGGTGACATGTCAACTTCTAGGGGCTGGGTACCTCAGTCTGTGTCAGGACCCTCAGTCTGAGATGCCTAGACTCTTAGCTGGGATGAGAGAAAACTGAATCAAGCCCTGCCCAGGGAACCCTACCTTTCATGCTCCAATGGGGTGTTCTTCAGCCCCCAGATGGGAAATCCCTAGGGCGGAAACTCGGTCTGATGTGTCAGTGTGTTCTAAGTGCCCAGTGCCGTAAACAGTAGGAGAATGAATGAAGAAAACACTGCTGCACTTCCCCCAAGGGGACTCCCTTCTTCTCCCCTTGTGCCAGGATGTCTCTGCAGAGAGAAATCCCTCCTGACGCTGATGAGATCTGCCTTCTTGGATCTCAGCTCAGAGTGGCTGCCTTCTCCACCAGTGGAGAGCAGAATGAGGGCAGCGTGCTCCCACGACCCTTCCCAGCTCCTACCAGTGTCCTGGGCTGCTCCTGAGACATGCCCCCACTTTGGCAAGTGTGGCTGAGCCACAGGGCATGCAGAGTCTAGAGCCAGGCGGGTTCAGGGCTCAGCCCCTCTACTTGGGCAAAGTAGTTAACTTGCTGGGACCCTGCCCACCATGAAGCTCATTTCCTTTGATGCTAAGACAGGGGATCCGCTAGCAAGGATGGACCAGGCATAAACAGTGAAAGCCAGACTGACTACTAAGCAAGATCTGACTCCCAGCGCAAAGCAGGCTCAGAGGAGGCGCGGCGGCTGGGATCAGAAGAATGGAGGGAGGGGTAAGGAGCAGAGAGCAGACGTCTGCTCCCCTAGAGTAAGTGGCCACATAAAGGAGTGAGCCCCCTGTCCCCGGAGGTATGCAAGCAGAGGCTGCATGTTCATAGTGGCCAAATCATAACCAATTCATTACAGCCCTTCAGGCTATAGAATGCTTTCACAGACACCCCTCCTTTGATCCTCACAGCAACCTCTGAAGGGCAGGTTCCATCTATGTGACTGTTTCCTCGTGACAAACTTAAGAAAAGGAAGACTCTAAAGAAACTTCAGGTTTTTGAGGATCAAATGAAATTATGTACATAAAAGCAACTAACATATGTGATGTGCTCCCTTCCTCCTGGGTAAAAGTATGTAAGGAAACATTTGTTGAGTTGGTACTATAAACCTAGCACTTCTCATACATTCCATTTAACAGTCACCAGGTAACAAACACTGCACAAAGGAGACATTTATGACCCTGTTTCAGATGAGGAAACTAAAGGGGAGGTGTTGCACAGGTCGCACAGCGAGCGAGTCAGCGGCAGAGGCAGGATCAGCACCTGGATTAGTCCTTAGAGCCAGTGTTTCCACCACCACCCACAGGGCTTCCTAGAGAACAGAGAACTTACTAGAAAGAGGGTCAACTTCCCTCTCAGGCTGGGCTCTTACCTCATGCCTTCTTTCCCTCTGGGTCTTTGCACAGGCTGTTCTCTCAGCTGGAGACTTCCTCCCTCCCACTCCTTTTCCTTCACCTGGCTAATTCTATCTATTCTTCTGTCACCTCTCAAGGATGCCTTCTCTGACTCCCCTCCAACTGGGTGCAGTGCTCCTTCTTAGCTCCCCTAATGCTCTGTATTTCCGCATGGGATCCCACCTCAATGGAAGCTCCAGGAGGGCAAGGACAATCTTGTTCACTGCCTTTCACAGACAAGAGCTCTCAATAAACACCAGCTCAATACATTCACTCGACCTTGAGCAGACACTAACTGAGGACCTACTATGGGCCAGATCCTGTACTCTCGGAGGAGGGGCAGATACTAACTAGAATAATCAGGGTGTGGTTAACTGGGAGCACCTACAGAGATCCCTAGGTGAGCAGATGGGATGAAGAGAGGGGGTCAGTGCCTACTTTCTCCAAACTCGTTGACCAAAGGCTGCAGCTCCTGTCAGAGGGCTCTCATACAGGTATTTTGTATAGTTTCCAATAACCTCCCAGCTCTCTGCCTTTAGACCTTGGAGAGGTCAAGTCTCCCGGCTGTTGGTAGCCACGTGGCACTGCTTTATCCTTTGTAGGAGTCCCAAAGCACTGTCTATGCTTTCATAAATCCTTCCTTTATTAGAGTCTTCTTAAATTACCCCAGTTAAAAGCATGCCATCTGTCTCCTGCTGAGACTGACAGGGAAAAGCTTAGTGAGCCTGAAGCACAGAAAGAGCAATATGGCTGAAGTGGGTAAGTGGGGCAGGAGATGGTACAACTACGGGTCTAGCCCGTTGGGTAGGCAGGGACTAGCTCTTTGAGACCATTTGGAATCTCTATGGGTAGATGGAAGGGAGTGTGGCTGCATGAATGGGGGGGAACACATGTTAAGATAGTGTGCGCCTGCCTGAGTAAACTAGTGAACTAAAGAAGGAATGATGGAAGAGGGGCCTCTTGTCCTCTGGCAGGGCCCCAGCCAGGTGGATTTGCCGACGCTGTCTGTGTTTTTTGCCCGGCAGGATGCTGAAGGGCCCAGTGTTGGAGGAGTCGGAGTGGGGCTCCGAGGCGCCATGCGCGGGGTCCTGCCACGCGCAGCGTGTCCTGCAGACCCTGAACGCATATCGGCGGAGCGGCATCCTCACCGACGTAGTGCTGCGAGCCGGTGGCCGCGACTTCCCATGCCACCGCGCGGCGCTTAGCGCGGGCAGTGCCTACTTCCGCAGCTTGTTCGCGGCCGGGAGGCCAGAGCGTGGCCTGGCCGTGGTGCCCGTGGTGCCCGAGGCGCCAGGCCCCGCCGGGACAGCGGTGGCCACGGCCCTGGCCGTAGTGCTCGACTACGTGTACTGCGCGGGCGTGCGGTTGCGCGCGGAGGACGAGGCGGCCGCGGTGCTGGCGCTGGCTGAGCGGCTGGGCGTGGCGGGCCTGCGTGAGGCCTGCGCGCGCTTCCTCGAGGGTCGCCTGCGCGCCGCTAACAGCCTAGCGCTGCGCCGCGTGGCCGCGGCCTTCTCCCTCGCCTCTCTGGCTGAGCGCTGCGGCCGCGTGCTGCGCCAGGCGTTCGCCGAAGTGGCGCGCCACGCTGACTTCTTGGAGCTGACGCCTGACGAGGTGGCAGCGCTGCTGGCAGACCCGGCGTTGGGCGTGGCGCACGAGGAGGCCGTGTTCGAGGCGGCCATGCGCTGGGTGCGCCACGACGCGCCGGCCCGCCGCGGCCAGCTGCGCCGCCTGCTGGAGCACGTGCGACTGCCCCTTTTGGCGCCCGCCTACTTTCTGGAGAAGGTGGAGGCCGATGAGTTGCTGCAGGCGTGCAGCGAGTGCCGCCCGCTGCTGCTAGAGGCCCGCACCTGTTTCATCCTGGGCCGTGAGTCTGGCGCACTTCGAGCCCGGCCGCGGAGGTATGCCTCCCGCCCCTTGCCCCCTGCCCTGGCTTACTCAGGCTTTCTTCAGCCACTCGCACAATCCTCCACCATCCTTTAATCCTATCGCTTGATCATGCCTCTTGAATGAGATTCAGTCATACATTCAACAGACATTTCATAGACTTGATTCTGGGCCCTTGAAAAATTATCATGTACAAACTGTCTTGTGTAGTCTCAGGAGTGATTTGGCGACACCCGTTAACCTCAGGGAGTGCGGTCTAGTAAGGGGTTAAAATAGGCTGTGCCTGGGGAAAAAATGAAAGAGGCATACTCCCACCCCTGGAACATCAGACCAAAGACTTTGGGTGGAGTAGTCAGGATGGTCTGTTGCTCTCACGGGAATAAGGGACAGTCTGTCTTACTCATCAGTGTATCTCTAACAGTAAGCTCAGGGCCTGGAACAAGAGTACAAGATGTTCAGTATTTGTCAAAGGAATTAGGTAGGAATTGGCTAAAGGGTTTGGAAATTCTGGTGGAGTCAGAAGTCTGAGGGGTCAGTGGGAGGGGAGAATGCTTTGCTAAAAGGGTGTGTACCTTGGTTCAGTGGATTTCGTGATTAGGGGATGGGTTTAGGAGATGGTTATAGGAGGAGGGACACAGCAAAATTACTCCCCGATGGAGGTCAAGAGAATGGGCTTGAATTCTAGCTCTGTTACTTTCAGCTATATAACCTTTGGAAAGCCAAAGTCAAGTAAAGAAGATAACTTTTCTAAGTAAGGGTGAGGGCTTTGTAAGCATTCTTTTCCTGTAACTTAGAGATCAGCAAAATGGGGTCAGGAGTAATGATCAACCTCAGTAGCCATAGGGGAGGTTGAAAGTGGTAGAGTCAACATGGGGAGGGTGGGGAGCAGAAGGGCAGCAGGACCGCACAGTGCAGTCGATGAGAGGGTGAAAAGGCTGAAACTTGGGTGTAGCTTAACCAGATTTGGGTGTGTCCCCATGCCAGATTCATGGACCTAGCTGAAATGATCGTGGTCATCGGTGGTTGTGACCGAAAGGGGCTCCTGAAGCTGCCCTTCACCGATGCCTACCATCCAGACAGCCAGCGCTGGACCCGGCTGCCCAGCTTGCCCGGCTATGCTCGCTCAGAGTTCGCAACGTGTACTCTCCGCAATGACATCTATGTTTCTGGTGAGGGCGGAGGCCATAAATGGAGTCCCACAGGACTGGCTCATCATTTTGCGCCCTCCGTTTTTCCTCCAACCAGATCCTTTTGATAACCTACAGTTGTTGATACTGTAGAGGTGGGCTTCCCTCATAGCTCAGTCGGTAAAGAATCTGCCTGCAATGCAGGAGACCTGGGTTCAATCCCTGGGTCGGGAAGATCCTCTGGAGAAGGAAATGGCAACCCACTCCAGTATTCTTGCCTGGAAATGCCATGGACAGAGGAGCCTGGTGGGCTCCGGTCCATGGGGCCGCAAGAGTCGGACACGACTTAGTGACTAAACCACCACCGCCATACTGTAGAGGTACTGCAGAGCCAATCACTGGTGTGACTCCACCCTTTATTCAGCTGTGTTTACTTCAATTCAGATTAGTATTAACCACTTCTCTTTATCTAGCCTACCATGTGTTGTGCATTATGCTATGCAGCTTATATTAGTTAATTCCCATGACAACACAATTTTACAGGGAGTCAACAATTTCCCTGTTGTCATGGCACAATGGCAAAGATCGATTTGATACCAATGGACTGTGTCCTCCCTGAGATTTGGGCCCTAGAGGTTCAGAGAATAAAACACAGCCCCTGCTCTCCTGGAGTGCCCTGGGGATAGGGGATAGCAAGAGGGCCTGGGGACAACAGCTGCTTCTCTCCCCCTAGGAGGCCACATCAACAGCCGTGATGTCTGGATGTTCAGCTCACATCTGCACACCTGGATCAAGGTGGCCTCGCTGCACAGGGGCAGGTGGAGACACAAGATGGCGGTGGTGCAGGGGCAGGTAGGGACACCTCGCTGCTGCTGCCCTGGGCCCAAGGCAGAGAGCTGTGGCCTTCTGGGGGAGGGCCCTCTAGGATCCTCTCTTTTTAAGAAGGGATCTGCTGCTGCTGCTAAGTTGCTTCAGTCGTGTCCGACTCTGTGCGACCCCATAGATGGCAGCCCACCAGGCTCCCCCGTCCCTGGGATTCTCCAGGCAAGAACACAGGAGTGGGTTGCCATTTCCTTCTCCAATGCATTAAAGTGAAAAGTGAAAGTGAAGTCGCTCAGTCGTGTCCGACTCTTTGCGACCCCATGGACTGCAGCCTACCAGGCTCCTCCGCCCATGGGATTTTCCAGGCAAGAGTACTGGAGTGGGGTGCCATTGCCTTGGGCACGTAAAAGAAAAAGAACTTGCTCCAAGTTGCTTAATAATGGTAATGCTAATAAAAATAGTAATGACAGTACAGTCTGGTAGTCAGGTAGTCGAGGGTGTGAGCTCTGGGGTCAAAGAACCTAGGTTTGAATCTTGACTCTGCCACTTAAGACCAACCAAAAAAAAAAAAAAAAAACCTGCCAATTATCTTTGTAAGTTACACCCCAAATTCAGAAATGCAAATAAAATGGATCAGTTAAGTTAGGTGGTAAACCTTTAAGAAATTACTATTTTTATAGTAACTTTTATAGCTGTCCATAAGCATTAACTTGGTGCCAGTTATTTTGCAGATCTTATACACATTCAGTACCCATCCTAGAAACCAGTCTCCATTAATAGAGGAAAATCTAAGGGAGGATCGGTAATGGCCGGGGCATAGGTGGAGCCAGGAGCTGGGATGCTCCCTGGGTGGGACAGTTTCTCCACACCCAGCCTGCGGCTGTGAGGCGGAGATGCAGACAGCCTTGACTCAAGGTGACCTCCTCATCCACAGCTGTTCGTCGTGGGCGGCTTCGATGGCCTGCGGCGACTGCGCAGCGTGGAACGCTACGATCCCTTCTCTAACACCTGGGCGTCCGCGGCCCCGCTCCTCGAGGCAGTAAGCTCAGCCGCTGTGGCCCCCTGCGCCGGCCGGCTCTACGTGATCGGGGGCGCTGGGCAGGATGGCGTCAGCACCAACAAGGTGGGCCAGCAGAGGGCGGGGGAGGCCTGCTGTGTGCCAGGAGCCGAGCTACCTCTTTCATGGCCTTGTCCGTTTTCTTGATTTCATCGACAACACTGAGTCATCCTCCCCATATCTCAGGCAAGGAAATGAATTCAGAAAAAGGACCCCAAGGTCACACAGTAGGTCTGGACCTAAATGTTTGGCCTGGTGCTATATGGGTTTCAAAGATTTAAAAAATTAAGCGAGGGCAATGGTAATTAAAATGCTCTTCCTCCATTCGAAAATAGAATACACTTATTATTGCAAATTTAGAAAACAGAAATAGAAACCATAATCTCATCAGGTAAGGATAACTACTGCTATTAATATTTGGTACATTGCCTTCGGGGCTTCCTCTGAATTAACTTTTGCTTTTCTGTCTCAATTTTATGTTCCACTAGTAAAATTTTCTATCCTGCTTTTTCTTCTTCAAAGTATTATAAGTACTTCCTACATGCACAGAAACTCTTCGCAGCCATCATTTCGATGTCTGTGTGATAGTCTACTGGGTGGCTGAATCATAGTCTATCAAATTTTCCATCTATCAAAAAATGTACACATTTTGTACATTTAGGCTTTTTGTGAACAAAACATTGTGGCAGCTTCCTCCCTGCCCTGATGGCCTCATAGGAATGTGGCCCTAAAATCTAACTTTCCAAAACTAGGGCTCTCACCGTATTTCAGTCCCACTCCCAGCACACCTTCCTGGTGTGCCTCTGGGCTGGCTCAGGGAGTGCTCTTTAGCACCTTCTTGTGCAGCAGTTCGAACATTCAGAAAGTGTGGAGGGCATAAACACCTGTGGGCCTAGGCCGCCTATGGACAGCTACAGGAACGGGGGCGACAAGACACCCCAGCTAGAACCTTGTCACTACCTCACTGCACCTGAAAGGAGAGAGGGTTGACAGTTTATGCAGCCAGGAATGCTTCTCCACAGGGGACCTGCTCTGAGAACCCTCTACAGCACTAATGCAGACAGTACTTCTACCTCCTGGGATACAGACCTCTTCCTGGACCTTGAAAGATGAGAACACTTTTAACAACAGGAGTCCAGGGAGAGGGGCTAGAATGTGGAACCAGGCAGAGCACGCTTGAGGGGAGGGACCCAAGCTCAGAACTGGTGGACACAGGCAAATGTGCTGAATGAGCACCCCCAACAGAGAGGAGTGAGAGGTGTGGGCAGCGGGGCAGTTAGGGGCTGAGGCCTCACCACGCCACTCCGCCCCTCAGGTGCAGTGCTTTGATTCCAAGGAGGACCAGTGGAGCCTGCGGTCACCAGCTCCCTTCTCACAGCGGTGCCTTGACGCTGTCTCCCTGGAGAACACCATCTATGTGGTTGGCGGCCTTATGAGCAAAATCTTCACCTATGACCCTGGCACAGATGTCTGGGGGGAGGCAGCTGTCCTCCCCAGCCCTGTGGTAAGTGGATGCTCCTGGGTACAGCCCTGGCACTGGTTCCATTGAGGAGGATCTGGATCTCAGAGGTAGTGAGTCTTGTGTCTGACTCCATGTTAGGTGGTTTTACATGTTCTCTAGTTTAGTCCTTACAATGATAATCAGCCTTGGGCTTCAAAGGTAAGGAGACTGGCCTTAGAGAGCTTGAGGCCAGCAGCAAGGCCACATGAAGCAGAACTTGGAATCCCAGCCCCGAAGTGCTGTAGCTTTGGATGGGGAGCTTGGTCTCAGTGGCCCTGCAGTCTCTCCTCTCTGTAGGCCACTACCTGGTAGCTTCTTGTGGGAGGAGGAAGGAGGCGGAGAGGGGACTTGCTAAGTTCCCTTGCCTCATTGGTATTGGAGAAGGGAGGTGCTAGGCCCTGGATGCTCCACCTCTGCATTCCTTGCCCCCCTTCCCTGTTCGGTTCCCTCTCCAAAGCTCCTGAGAGTATCTAGGGATGTGGATTGGTGGTCCTTGCCAGTTCTGATCTCCAGTAATTCTAGGAGCCTAAGATTTCTGGCTTCTCTGAGATCCAAAGATGGTGGTGGTGGTAATTACTGTTATTGGAGTGCTTACTATATTCCAGGCACATGTAAAATGCTTTACGTGCTTTATCTCATTAAATTAAAGGAACGTTATGAAGAAGGTACTGTTATTCTTCTTACTTTGCAAGTGAGGAAACTGAGGCCCAGAGAGGTGAAATGACTTGTCTAAGATCATTCATTTAGTAAAGGTCAGGCCAGAGCTTGAAGTCAGGTCCATCCAATTCCTACTTCTCTACCATCCAGACTGTCTGCTCATACTCTGTGGGTCAAGGTTTTGTTGTCTGGCCTAGCCAGCTAGGGACAGAGGGAACCCCTGGCCGGACCACATAGCTAATCGTCTGTCTGTCTGTCCACCCAGGAGAGCTGTGGCGTGACTGTGTGTGATGGGAAAGTCCACATCCTCGGCGGGCGGGATGATCACGGGGAAAGCACCGACAGGGTCTTCACCTTTGACCCCAGCAGTGGGCAGGTGGAGGCCCAGCCATCCCTGCAGCGCTGCACGAGCTCCCATGGCTGCGTCACCATCGTCCAGAGCCGGGGCAGGTGACTCATACTTGAGGCAGGAGGTGGGGGGGAGGGAGAACTCAGGCTCACCACTGCTCCCCTTCTGGCACCTCCATGTAAACAGCATCTTAACTTACTGCCCCTTTTCTTGTAGAAATAAAACCTTCTTCAAAGGTCGAGTCTGTGTTCCAGCTCAAGCCTCCTTTGCCTGGAGAAGTAATGCCCAATATCTGCTCCCTGCTATGTCTCTTTACAAAGCACTTCAGCACTTCACGTTACTTCATTTACCTTCATAATAACAGTGTGGACATTTAAAGAATCATGAAATATTTCATGCACAAAAAGAAATATATTTGTACAGTTTAAAAATTATAATAAAATAAATATCTGTGTTCCCACAACCTAACTTAAGAAATAGATCATTACAAATGCCTTTGTAGGTCCCCCTGTCTATTTCCCAATCCATCCCTTCCCACGTTCCTCCCAGGAATAGTCACTATTCTTGTATTTCAGATTGTGCTGTGCTAAGTCACTTCTGTTGTGTCTGACCCTTTGTGACCCTATGGACTGTAGCCCACCAGGCTCTTCTGTCCATGGGATTCTCCAGACAAGAATACTGGAGTAGGTTGCCATGCCCTCCTCCAGGGGATCTTCCAGACCTAAGGATCAAACCTGCATCTTTTATGTCTCTTGCATAAGAGATGCGGGTTCTTTACTACTAGAGCCAGCTGGGAAGCCCATATTTCAGATTATCAACAGTTAAAAAAAAAAACAAAAAACTTTTAGTCAGCTAGTTACTAATATCTGTAAGAAAAGAAGACTCTCCCAAGGCCACATACTTAGTAGAAGGCAGAATATATAGCCCACAAATTTCATGAAGCTTCAGAATCTAAGAGGTACTTCTGGTCAGAAAGCTTCTCCCTTTCTAAACCATCCTCTCCCATTTAACCACCTAGCCCTGCTGGCTCAGATGGTAAATAATCTGCCTGCAGTGCAGGAGACCCGGGGTTCGATCCCTGGGTTGGGATAATTCCCTGGAGAGGGAAATGGCAGCCCATTCCAGTATTCTTACCTGGAGAATTCCATGGACAAAGGAGCCTGGCAGGCTACAATCCATGGGGTCACAAAGGGTCAGACATGACTGAGCAACTAACACTTTCAGTGATAGATAAAATCAAAAATCAGACAACTAAAAAGAGGCATAGGCTCATAAGTAAGCAAACATGTCTGAGGACCAGAAACAGAACTGTAAAACGTAAGGCAGAAGCTCAAGCTTTTGGATTCAGACTCTGGGATAAAGGTGTTAAAAACATTCCAAACCCAGGCTCGCTGCTATAAGCCTGGGCCAAGGCAGGGTTCCTCCACTCATGAAAGAAGCGGAAACAAAACAAAGACAGTTGCAGAACCCTGAGCAGACTCGGGGTCAAGGCTCACAGCAAACTGGAAGCCCAGGGTAGTGGGCACCAACGCCACAGGCCTCTGAGACACCAATGAGTCCAGCTCTGCATCTGGACATGCCACAGCCCCAGCATAAACAGGGGGCACAAGCTCTTGATGCCATTATAAACAGCTGGGTTGGCTAGGGCTCGGGGGCAGCAACATAAAACTGTCAGGTTGGGAGGGGTGCACCCAGTGGAGGAGAAAGGGAACAAAGGATGGATGCCACAGACTGAGGCAAGGCCCAGCAGAGCTGGCAGGCCCCATCTGGGGCTCCTCTTATTTGCACTCAGATTGCCTTTTGAAGAGCTATCATCTGCCCCTCCATCCCCTTCAGTACAGGGCAGCCCCATGCTGTTCTCCGTCTTCCAAAGCCCCAGGGCCCTGTCTGCATGATCTCTCCAGCTGGGGCTGGCCCATCACACCCAGCACAAAGGCCTGGGTCCCAGCTGAGCTCCTACCCTCCGATTATCCCAGATTAGGGACCCTGTGACCATCTGGACATGCTGATAATGGCAAAAGGGGAGGGCAGTGGGATAGAGGCCTAGCTTCAGACCCTGCCTCCTCCCACCCAATGGGAAACACCAGGACAAGGCAAAGAAGGTGCTCTATTGCCTACCCAGGTAAAAGCCAGAGTAGAAAAGGTAGGAGCAAATCCAGGGCAAGCTTTCCCCTGAGACGTGGGCATCTTCCCCAGGCTAAACACTTCTGTGTAGCCAGGCACACTGCCCAGTTTCCCCCATGATGGCCATTTGTCCCAGTGCTTGCTCATGCCAAGTGCCAATGCCCTTTCCTGCTGTCTAGGAGGGTGTCAGGCCTGGGCAGACCTAACGCCCTCCACCCCAGAGCTGACCACTCCCTCCCTGTACCCTTAACCTCAGCCCTCCTATCACCTGACAATTGGCCAGGCCTCTGTGTGACACCTCTGGTCTCTTGTGACACACTCATAGGATGCCTCTGGAGGAGAGAGGTGTGACACACTCATAGGATGCCTCTGGAGGACAGAGGTGTTTCACACGGCTGTGTCCTCCAGTGCCTGGAACAAAAGCCTTCCACTGAATACCTTAAAACCAAGGTTTCCTGGATTTCTATCTCATAATACCTGTGAGGTGCCATCATGATCCTCTCTTCTCCCTCCCAGGCTTACAAATGAGGAACTCAAGAGTTGGGATTTGCTTTCTTAGGTCATGGGATGAGTCCAGTTCAGGTCTGCCATCTCCAGTCTGCTTTCTCCAAGCAGCCCCTGCTAATCTGAGAAAACGGTGTGATATGCAGCACCCTTTAGGAGCTCCATCGTTCCCACCATGGGAGACTCCAGCCTGATAGCATATTGCCCCTGATCTTCTGGCTTGGAACCTGATGAGGGGAGACAGTGCTTATCCCTGGAGAGGCTCACAGGAACACAAGCAAAAGGTGACAGCCACAGCCGTGTCCTAATGTCCTAGGACGACTGCTTAGACCATATATACAGGGACCCCTGGCTCCTGGTCCACTGCTCTCTGGGCCCCAGATTGCCTGCCGAATGTGAACTGTTACCATTCAGTAAGCTACATAACTGGAATTCTTAGTGGGCTTCAAAGGAACCAGGAAAACTTCATACACAACAGAATAAAACTTGATATTACACAATCACTATATGGACTCACTGGATTCTTCTTCACTGCTGGTTGCACTGGTCTTTGTTGCTGCGCTCAGCTTTCTGCAGTTGCAGCGCACTGCAGTGGTTCCTCCTGTTGCGGAGCGCAGGCTGCAGTGGCGGTGGTGCTCAGGTTTAGCTGCTCTGCAGCAGGTGAAATTTCCTAGACAAGGGATCAAACCCATGTCCCCTAACGGGCAGGTGGATTCTTACCCACTATACCACCAAGGAAGTCTTGGATTCTTTTTAAAGTCTAAAATGTATCTATGCTGTGTATTTACCCACCCATTAGTATAGGAAAAAACGTAGTATCGTTTCCCATCTGCTGTATCAGGCAGCCCTGGAGGGCCTGAAGTGTATCCACTGCACTAAGGGATGTCGTGTGGAGGCACTACTGTACTTAGTTAAGCTGTTGATGAAATAAAAATTTCGTAAAATATAAAAATCTCGTTTCTGAGGGAGAAAACAAAAAAATTACCTTCTGAGATAGAAAATGTTGACTATCAGTTCAGTCACGTCTGACTCTTTTGTGACCCCATGGACTGCAGCACGCCAGGCTTCCCTGTCACCAACTTCCAGAGCTTACTCAAACTCATCCATCAAGTCAGTGATGCCATTCAACCATCTCATCCTCTGTCCTCACCTTATCCTGCCTTCAATCTTTCCCAGCATCAGGTGGCCAAAGTATTGGGACTTTACCATCAGTCCTTCCAATAAATATTCAGGACTGATTTGTTTTTTGGTCTCCTTGCAGTCCAAGGGACTCTTAAGTCTTTTCCGACACCTCAGCTTAGCTCAGTTCAAACACTACAATTTTCAGCAACCACCTCTCCTGGGCCTTTTCAGAAAACTTTCTCAGCTTGAGAAAGGACTCACTCCTGGAAATGTGCCACCCCAGAGTAAGGAGAATGTTTTGGTATTCAGGCTCTAGTTCCTAGCCACAAGGTGAAATATACATACACGAGCCCATTCCATGGAACGGTAAGCGGTGATTAACACCACAGCTATTCCAGTGGTTAGGGTATTCTAGAGGGGAGTACTTTTACCACCAAGACATGGTCTCAATTCCACTAACACTGACAAAAACAACTAAGGTATTACTGTCTAGCCAGTAGAAACATCCAAAGCTCTACTAAAAAGGGGACAACACAGATGTCAGTATGCTCTCAACATAATTTACTGCCTTTAGTCTTGTAGGATTTTCATGCCAGCCTGTCCCTCACTAGTCTCACCTGAATAAATGAAGACAATCCAATTTCTTATAAATACATATCAGTATGTTGCTGCTGCTGCTAAGTCGCTTCAGTCGTGTCTGACTCTTAGCAACCCCACTGACTACAGCCTACCAGGCTCCTCCATCATGGGATTTTCCAGGCAAGAGTACTGGAGTGGGGTGCCACTGCCTTCTCCACATATCAGTATAAAACTCTTTAAATCATCAGACTGAATGGTAGTTAATTTAAGTACCCTTTATACTTTACTAGAGGATAATGGTTAAGAGAACAAGGACACAAAGATGTAGATTTTGATCACAACTCTATAATGCTTAGGTGAACCTACTTCTGAACATCATGCTCTTCAGCATTCACTTTCCCTTAACCCCAAATTTCAGGCTGAGGCGATCAAGGTGCTGTCCTGTAAATTATCAGCCTTCACCATCACCAGATTTACTCCCCCACAAGGAGAGGGTTACTTTGGTTACTTCTGCTTGGGTCTCTCATTCTGTCCCTCTCCTCACACCGAAACCAACAGGATTTTTAAGGAAAGCACAGAAACACTGTGAACCAGGCTGTGACCGATTCCTAAGAATTGATCAAGCAATTGTCCCATGGGGTGACATGGCCCTCAGCCTGAATCCTAGATGTAGAGTCTAGTAGGCCACATGTCTTTTAAAAAGATTTTATTAAAGGTCTTTGCAGAGCAACATTCAGATTCCAGATCCAGCAGCCAAGGAGACCTGAAAGCGGACAAAATACAGTAAGAACAGAAAATTCACCTCAGTGTCGGGTTTGCATGAAAATCAACACACACAGAACATCCAGAAACAAATACCACAACAGGCACCAGGCGTAGGAGAGGCCTGTCACCGCTTTAACGGATTGTGGGAAGAACAGCTAATTACTAATAAGAGGACCTGAAAATTATGAACTAAAGAAGACCAGGGCTAAATGAGTCCCTGGCTCCAATCTGTGTCCTTTCATGTAAAGCAAGTGTAATCTACTTTTTATTCACTAGGTGGAATACTGTTCCATTATGCCCCAAGAGGCCCTTACAGACTTACCTATTATGCTGTGGGTACCGGCTGGGGCATGGCAGGCGGCTCTGGCTTCCCACCCTTCTGTTCAGAGATGGGGGTGGTGGGCAGTATTTCATCTTTGGGTTCCACAATGCTCACGTGATCAGGCAGAGGCTTCTTAGGGCCAATCTTACCAGTTGGGTCCCAGGGCAGCATGATCTTTACCTTGATGCCCAGCACACCTAGAAGATGCCATAGTTAAGACCTACCTATAGTTCCACCGCCCCCCACTACACAACAGAACAGAGCAGAAGGAAAAAAAGAACAGGTTACTCAAGCATCCTGTGTCTGGCCCCTTCTCAGACAAATGCCTCTAATCAATCAATGAACAGGACACTTTGCAAAAGGAACCCATGCACAGCACCACAGAACGTGGCACCGACAAGGACTGAGAGCAGAATGTGCCTTTTCTGACTCGTCATCGTGTCATCACTGAAGGGTACACCAGTGGCTGAGACAAGGACAAACCAACTCTCTTCAATGAAGCTAAACAATGAACCCAAAGAGTGCAAAAATGTTCCACTATATCCCCAATTCCCCAAACACTGAAAAGCATGTGTAAAACCACGTCTACCCATTCAAGCCCACTGCCCCAAGCACTCCTGGCTACTCACCCTGTCTGAGCAGCACATGGCGCACGGCGGTGTCCACATAGTAGTTAACAGGGTCCCCACTGTGGATCATGAGGCCATCCACAAACTTCATGGATTTAGCCCTCTGTCCTCGAAGTTTCCCAGACACCACGACCTCGCAGCCTTTGGCCCCACTCTCCATGATGAACCGCAGCACACCGTAGCAGGCCCTTTGGGCGCACAAGAGACAGCCAGCCATTTGTGTCATCACCAGGCACGACCACTCAACCCCACCCCACTTCAGAACGGAACTCAGCCTGCACTTGACTGCTTTCAGTGTCCCTTTAATGCAGAGTAAGTTTGACCAGAGCCTGACCCAAGAGATAGAAACCTTCTTCCACTCCCACCACACACCATCTTAGGGAACTCCTTAGGGAAACACATCAAGTTCCTTCTAATCAAGTGCTTTCCAAACTTGACTGCACATTACAGAATCGCCTCAAGGTCCAAATGAACCACTCAAACTTCAGTGCGTGCAAAATTCACCTGGAGGGCTTATGAAGACAGGTTGCTGGGCTGTATTCCCCCCACTCCCCAATTCAGTGAGTATGGGTTGGAAACGGAAAATGTTTATTTCTCATCAATTCTTACTGGCAACACTGAAGCTGGCCCAGACACCAGACTTGTCACCGTTCTACGTGGTGGAGATGGCAGTCAAACCAGGTATGCAGTCTTCTGCACACCCTTGCCTACGGCATTCCTCCCATGGGAGCCCGTCTACAGCGCAGCCTTCACATCCCTCCTCTGCTGGAAAACCTCCCAAGGTTCTGCATTAAGGATTAATGAACTCCCAACACCCAAGCAAGGCATTTCATTTACTCCAAGTAGTGAAATCGCTCAAGGAACTGCCAGCTGAAATCTTATTAGCAAGCCCAGCTCTGGGGCCAATCTAACCACCTCATGTCCTCTGTTCCTGACATTTACTATCTATACATACCTAGAGGGCATACCTGACTAGATTTTAAGCTCTCTCATCAGCAATGAGTCTTGTCTGAGTCCCCAGAGTTACCACCACACAATGTATGTGAATGACTTCAACATGAACCCAAACCACTTCCCACCCCCATCCTACGTTCTACTCCCAAAGCACACAGTGCTCTACTAACACCACCCACTTTTTTAAACACTTGTGTCTTTACTAGTCTTTCTAACTAGGCTGCAACATGGACTGACAATGTCTTATTGTTAAAGCCCTCAGAGACTAGCTGAGCCTGTCACAGTCCACTTACTAAATTAACAAAATAGCTGATATACTGATTCACAGAAGGACACAATCATACGGACTCTTACCTCCGCACAGCAAGGCCTCCTAGGAGTTTGTAACGCAGAGATTCTGCCTGGGCAATGGCACACAGTCCTCTTGTGGCTACCTTTTCAGCATAAAGCTTTAAAGAAACAAGGCACATTCTTAAACTTGTTACACTCACCACTGTTTTCAACTAAAAATCAACTCATTCATGATTCAAGCAGACACCACTCCATGTATCACTATACTTGTTCTCATTTAGTGGCTGAGTGTGCAAGCCCATTGGCTACAGCCCACCAGGCTCCTCTTCTCCAGGCCAAGAGTACTGGTGGGGGTTACCATGCCCTCCTCCAGGGATCTTCCTGACTCAGGGACTGGACCTACGTCTCCTGCACTAGCAGGCAGATTCTTTACCAGTAAGCCACCTGGGAAGCCCTTCACTGTGCTGCTGCTGCTGCTGCTGCTGCTAAGTCGCTTCAGTCGTGTCCGACTCTGTGCGACCCCATAGACGGCAGCCCACCAGGCCCCGCCGTCCCTGGGATTCTCCAGGCAAGAACACTGGAGTGGGTTGCCATTTCCTTCTCCAATGCATGAAAGTGGAAAGTTAAAGTGAAGTCGCTCCGTCGTGTCCGACTCTTAGCGACCCCATGCAGCCTACCAGGCTCCTCCGTTCATGGGATTTTCCAGGCAAGAGTACTGGAGCGGGGTGCCATTGATGCCCACATCTAACAAACACTCAGGGACATAGACTGAACTGAACCATTCCTCATTTTTCTCCCACCCCCACCTCCTTCCACAGCCAAATCATGGAGATCAATGGGCAGCCACTCTCTCCTACGTATCATTACTATATCCAAGATGGATATAAACGGCTGCCAACTGCTTATTAAAAGAACTTCAACAAAATACCAATCCATTTGTAATACTCACTGATCACAAGTAAGCTTTCAGGGTGATAATATGAGTTTTCGGAAGTACCATCCTAAAGAGGGTTCCCTGGTGGCTCAGATGGTAAAGAATCCGCCTGCAATATGGGAGACCTGGGTTCAATACCTCGGTTGGGAAGATCCCCTGGAGAAGGGCATGGCAACCAGCTCCAGTATTCTTGCCTGGAAGAATCCCCACGGACAGAGAAGCCTTGGGTCCATGGGGGTCACGAAGAGTTGGACATGACTGAGTGACAAAGCACAGCACAACATCATCCTAAACAGCCATTTCTATGCCCAGAGTAGCCTCTGGCACAAGTCAGGATCACTCACCTCTACACTGCCTTCAGGGAAGCCAAATCGCTTCTGAACCACAGCAGTCAATTCCCGGATCCGCCGGCCCTTCTCACCAAGTACATTCTGCGTCCTGGGGAAAATGAAGAGTGACAATTCACAGCTCTCATAACATTACAGATGTAATTTTAAATCTTGCACATGTGTGGTAGTAAAAATCTAATTCATCTGACACAACCAAGTTTAAATTTTGGATGACAAGAACTAAGAGATTATAATTTTTTTTTTTTTTTAATGCAGCTTAAAAACTCATTCACTAAGACTCAACTGTTGTTCTGCTGAGTTTACAGAACAAATCACCTTAGTGCAGACGAAAATTACAGGTGATGGCCAAAAAAATGAATTTTTTACCTGGTGGCCAAGATAATGATTTCTGTCCTGGTTGGTGTAACTCGGACCTCAACTCCAGAGTACCCATCTTCAGCCAGCTCCCGAGTGAGAAACTCGTTCAGTTCAGCTTTGAAGATGCCATCAGCGACAAACTAACCAAAAGTAAAATGAAAATCAGGATCTGGACATAGGCTCACTTTTCTAGCCCAGTCAATGCAACCCTAATCAAAACTCAACACCTCCAACCAACGACCCATCATCAATTATTCTGCCTTGTTCCAGAGGAAACATAGCAACCCTTCTCAGACAAATGCCTCTAGGTCATCTTTTGGAAGTTAACTTTGACCCAGGCCCTTAAAACTGTGCCACAGAACGCGGCACAGGGTAGGGGTCACCTGGACAAAGAGAACACTTCCAGTCAGACTCGTCATCTCCTCTTCATTGAAGGGTTTTAAATTATCAAACCGTTTTCCCCAGGCCCCTTCCCTCTATTTCCCCAGAACTATTCCTTGACCCCAAGACAGAACAAGAAATTGTCAGTAACCTTCCCAATGGGGTCAGAAGCCTGCACCCAGACACGCCTCGGAAGGCAAGCAAACACTGCTTCTCAAAACTATGATTCGATGAGGGAAAAGGCTCATGCCTTCAAAACACCACGTTTAGTAACTTTACTAACTACTGACTAAGAAAGGCTCACAAGCGCTCCTCCAGCGTAGGAGGAGCCCTCAGTGCTCATCTCTGCTCTCCGCCCGGAACCGGCAGAAATCCTTCTCTCCTAGCCCAGGCATACTGCTTTCAGCAGCCACGGGCCTGCGCTCAATCCACCGCCATCCGCTGCCTACGGGAAAGCGGCACAGTCCAGCCCCTGCCCAGGGTATAGCGAAGAGCTATAGGTCTCGCAATAGCACCCAGAGAAGCTCCTGACCCGCGAAACGCCACAGTTCCCTGCAACCTGGCCCCGGGATCTCACCTTCCTCTTTTTGGAAATTTGCACGGCCATCTTGCCGCCGCGAGCCGCCGAAGGGAAAGGAAGTTGCAAGCAGGCGGAAGTGCGTATAAAGGGCGCTGTGCAACGACAAAGAACTGCGCGACGTCGACGCCTGTGAGCGCTCATGGGAAGTGTAGTTTTCACTTTGGTAAAAGGAAAAGGGAAAAGCGCGGTGCAAGGGTTGATGCTTTTGAACTATGAGGTGTTGGAGAAGACTCTTCAGAGTTCCTTGGACTGCAAGGAGATCAAAGCAGTCAGTCCTAAAGGAAATCAGTCCTCAGTATTCATTGGAAGGACTGATGCTGAAGCTGAAGCTCCAATACTTTGGCCATCTGATGCAAAGAGCTGACTCATTGGAAAAGACCCTGAGAAAGACTAAAGTCAGGAGGAGAAGGGGAGGACACAGAGGATGAGATGGTTGGATGGCATCACCGATTCAATGGACATGAGTTTGAGCAAGCTCCAGGAGATGGCGATGGACAGGGAAACCTGGAGTGCTACAGCCCATGGGGTCGCAAAGAGCTGGACACAACTGAGCGACTGAACCACAACAATATCCAGAAACCTGGGGCTTCCCAGGTGGCACTAGTGGTAAAGAACCCGCCTGCAAATGGAGGAGAGAGAGTGATGAGGGGTCGATCATAGGGATGAGGGGTCGATCTCTAGGTCACGAAGATCCCTTGGAGGAGGGCATGGCAACCCACTCCAGTATTCTTGCCTGGAGAATCCCATAGACAGAGGAGCCAATATCTCAATCAGAGCTTAAAAAATTCAGAGAAGTTTAGAGTCCAGTTCTCATCAGCTTAATTAGAGCCCAGTTCTCATCAGTTTAAAACAAAGTATAAACACACACTTGTCTGCTCACTTTATTCTTTAATAAAACAAAAGAATAAAAAAATAAAAGGGCTTTTGGGCTGAAAGCCCTCAGTGAAATTCACTGAGGCACCTATCTCTTCCAATTTGTGTCCACTTCCTCTGTTGCAAACTGATAATAATAATAATAATATATATAATATGTATTAAATATTCTAAGGACTGTTTTAGGACTTTATATTATTAATTCATTACCTCTACCTCACGTTCATAAAGTCTGTTACAGCTTGTAACAGAAGCCACGACAGTGGCTTGCAATTCTTTTTCAATTAAAAAAATCTCCCCTCACAGACAAAAAAATTTCCAACATACAGAAAAGTTGGAAGAATTGTACAGTGTACACCCATATATGCATCCCTTAGGTGCTGCAATTAACATTTTTTCTGTATTTGCTTTATCACATATTTATACTTGCCTCTATCCACCCAACAATGCATCTTTTGATACATTTCAAAGTTACTTTCAGGCATCAAGACACTTCACACCTTAGACTTCCCCAACAGTTTTTTTTTTTCAGTTTTATTGAGAAATAATTGACATACATCAATGTATAAGTTTAAGGCATACAACATAATGGCTTGATTTACTTATATCATGAAATGATTATCACAAAAGATTCAGCTAACATCCATTGTCTTATATAGATACAAAAATAAATTGAAAAAAGAGGAAAAGTTTCCTTGTGATGAACACTTTTATTTTAAATCTGAAGTTTGTTTCTATTTAAAAAATTAGAAAATTTCTTTATAAAACTGTTTTACATTTTTCTTAAAAATATAGAAATATCTAGCAAACTTGTGGCCCCACATTTCCTCATGGCAGCACTCTCCTTTCCCGTTATATGGGAAAGGGTTTCCAATGTGCGACGGTTTCTGACAGCTTCGCTCACTGATTGTCTGGTCCTAGAAGCCATCTTAGCTTTTGCCCAGCACTGAAACATCTCTGATGCTGAGATGCTCTGATCCTATAACCATGGACTTAACAGAGTTCTGGGGGGAGTCTGTACAGAGGGACCAGGGAAGATGGAAAGAAATGGATAAACCAAAGAGACTTGCTGTGTATCTAATGTACCTTGGTGATGGATTGAGGTTGAGGGGAGAATTGAAAATGACATCAAGGCTAGATGCTTAGTGAGAACCCTCACTGAGGTAAGGAAATCAGGAATAGGCTTTTTCTCCATGTCATCTCCCACTGTCACTTCCTCTAGGATTGGGCCTCTTCTAGCTGTTCCTGTAACTAGCACACTCACCTCACTGGGTTGGAATGGCCTGTTTATGTGTTTTTCCTACTAGACTGTAAGCTTCCTAAGTGCAGAGACCAAGTCTGTTTTGTTCATTACATCCAGAGTCTAGGATATGGCCTGGCTCAGGCCCAGTGTCAATCAAAGTTTGATTATCAAAGAAATTAATTAATGAATTCTGGTTTTAAATCCATTCTTAGTAGTGTGGCTCATATACATTTCCTTGCATCTTCCTGGGATACCCACAAAACCAAGTTGTGGAGACTCAAAGCTAAGGATCAGACCATGGAGAATTCTTTGATGTAAACACCACCTCTGGAGTCTCTGTGGTAGCTCATCTCCTGCCCCTTCCCAATGACACAAGAGGATGCCTGCCTGGGTATTGTCCTCTGGTCCCAGGAGAAAGCCCATGAAGGAAGCCTTTATCATGATGCCTTCCTCTTTATCTATTATAAGAAGACATTGCTAAGTCACTTCAGTCATGTCCGATTCTGTGTGACCTCATAGATGGCAGCCCACCAGGCTCCCCCGTCCCTGGGATTCTCCAGGCAAGAACACTGGAGTGGGTTGCCATTTCCTTCTCCAATGCATGAAAGTGAAAAGTGAAAGTGAAGTCACTCAGTCATGTCCGACTCTTAGCGACCCCATGGACTGCAGCCTACCAGGCTCCTCCGTCCATGGGACTTTCCAGGCAAGAGTACTGGAGTGGGGTGCCATTGCCTTCTCCAAGAAGACATTATATCACTCAAAATCACACTGTAAAAATAATAGTCACAATACACTGAATTCTAATTAAAAATAGGGAATGTCCTGGTTGTCCAGTGGTTAGGACTCTGCTTTCTCCCAAGGGCCCAGGTTCAATTGCTGATCAGGGAACTAAGATCCCACAAGCTGCTTGACATGGCCAAAAAAAAAAAGATATCTGACTTTGGGACTTCCCTGGTGATCCAGTGGTTAAGATTCTGTGCTCCCACTGCAGGAGTGCAGGTTCCATCCCTGGGCAGGGAACTAAGACAAGGTGTGCCCCACAGTGAAGCCCCCCACCCATCCCCCCAAAAAATGTTGGGACTATGAGAGTGAGTTGTTAATCTCTTCCCAAATATCCAAAATGTAAACAGGGTTTACTCACTTTGGCCGGTCATGCCACAGAGGTGTACCTGGAACTGTGAAGAAAGGGCGATGTGTCTGTCCACACAAGGGCCACACAAGTCTTGTCCTGAAATTTCTAGAAATCAAAGGTGAGGCTTGCCTGGTTGAATGAATATAGCCCACAGTTTTGGAGAACAGTGTAGTTACTTAAAGACCAGCACAGTGGAATCTCATAGAAAGCATTTAACATATGTGGATCCAACTAGAGGAGCTTGGCAAAAAAAGAAGAGAGAATTTAGAGTGAAACTGGGTGTGCCTGCCTCCCTGTTCCCTGAGCATGTGAGATGGAGGACTAAAGAGCCCTTCTGCTTAAACAGGCTGTGAAGGGTCTTGCTTCCCTGAGGGCCTGCTCTTCCCTGAGGGTGAGCATCTAGCTGGGCTGAGTGTTCAGTGACTTATATTTTTTTCCTACATGACCCCTGAATAAGCCAACAACTTTTCCTAGTGTTCAACAAAAGAACCAGGGATCTGTGCCAATCCTGAGGGAACACTGGATTCACAGAGAGAGGGTACATCAGTCTCTAGAGCACCTCTTAAGGGATTACTGTTTGAGGATAATATCCACTCTATTTGGTCATCACTGTTTTGTTTATTTATTTATTTTGGGCTGCGCTGGGTCTCTGCTGCTGTGCATGGCCTTTCTCTAATTGCAACAAGCAGGGGCTACTCTTCCTTGTGGTGCTCAGGCTTCTCATTGCTGTGGCTTCTCTTGTTGCAGAGCCCAGGCTCTAGGTGCTCGGGCTTCAGTAGTTGCAGTGCATGGGCTTAGTTGCTCTAAGGCACATGGAATCCTCTGAGACCAGGGATCAAAACCATGTCCCCTGCATTGTCAGGTGGATTTCCAACCATTGGATCACCAGGTACATCCCAGTCATTAAGTACTTTAGATAATAACACCCTCAAGTGAAATATGATGATTCCATCGCATTTCCAATGATTTGAATAAAATTCATGAATGACTCACTCTGAACCTGGAACTGAGTCTCTGACTATCAATAGAAAAATATTACAGAATAAATTTTAAAATAGTTTTCATTATTTTATTTTATTTGGCCTCGCTGCGTGGCTTGTGGGATCTTAGTTCCCCAGTCAGGGATGGAAGCTGGGCCGACAGCAGTGGAAGCACTGGATCCTTACCACTGGATCACCAAGGAAGTCCCCAAGAATTTTTAAAATTTACTGTTTTGTATCATTTCTAAAAGGCTCACACTACTGATAGCCCTGAAAAAAAAAGTGAAAGTATTAGTCTCTCAGTTGTGTCCGACTCTTTGTTACCTGAATGGACTGTAGCCCGCCAGTCTCCTCTGTCCATGGAATTCTCCAGGCAAGAGCACTGGAGTGGGTTGCCATTCCCTTCTTCAGGGGATCTTCTCGACCAAGGGATAGAACCCAGTTCTACTGTATTGCAGACAGATTCTTTATCATATACCCCTATGTACAAGAAAAATAAGCTCCAATGCACAGAAGAGTGTGAGAAAGAGCACAACCTCACCATGGAGTTGGGGTGTAATCTGGGTTTTCTTTGTGAAGGCAGCTTGGTGGTACCTCCTACTCTCACTTGAGATGTCGATTCCCTTTGGCCCAGCAAATATGTTCATTTTTATCTACTCCAGAAAAACACACAAATGTAAATGAAAGTGCTGCAAGAATGCTTATTATGGTACTACTAATAACAGTGAAAACACAAATTTAAAACACAGATCAGATCAAATCAGATCAGTCGCTCAGTCGTGTCCGACTCTTTGCGACCCCATGAATCGCAGCACGCCAGGCCTCCCTGTCCATCATCAACTCCCGGAGTTCACTCAGACTCACATCCATCGAGTCAGTGATGCCATCCAGCCATCTCATCCTCTGTCGTCCCCTTCTCCTCCTGCCTCCAATCCCTCCCAGCATCAGAGTCTTTTCCAATGAGTCAACTCTTCGCATGAGGTGGCCGAAGTACTGGAGTTTCAGCTTTAGCATTATTCCTTCCTAAGAAATCCCAGGGCTGATCTCCTTCAGAATGGACTGGTTGGATCTCCTTGCAGTCCAAGGGACTCTCAAGAGTCTTCTCCAATACCACAGTTCAAAAGCATCAATTCTTTGGTGCTCAGCCTTCTTCACAGTCCAACTCTCACATCCATACATGACCACAGGAAAAACCATAGTCCTTCAATAAAACAATGGTTATGGGATATTATACAGTGCTTAAAAAGAGTGAAGTGAATCTGTGTATGTACGTGACAAGAGCACCAAGAAATATCACTATGTGACCAAACTTTTTGCAAAACAATATAGACTGTATAATATATACAATAAAATAGAATGGATATACATATAAATATATAGGAGGATCTATATTACTTTAGGAACTGCAATAGTATGGGAGAAGGTTTAGGGGCAATTTATTGCTTGACTTTTTTTATAAGAATATTTTCATGTATCATTTGTGAGATTTATTTTTTTATTTTTGGGGCACACCACAAGGTGTGAGGGATCTTTCCTGACCAGGGATCAGACCCATATCCCCTGTATTGGGAGCACAGTGTCTTAACCACTAGACCCTCAGGGAAGTCCCACTGGTAAAATTTTAAATGTATAAAAATGGGAAAAAATGGAAGGGCCACATAAAGATATGGATTTCTGATCATGTGGCCACTTGTGAGACACTGTGACTGTCCCAGCCTCCAACACCAAATCCTATAATCCTTTCTTCCGGAAGCTCAGAATAAAGAAAAATTTATTCTCCTAACCAGACTATAAATCTATATGGTCCCACATGGCAGTCACTGGCCTCACAGGGCTATTGAGCACTTGAAATGTGGCTGGTCTGAGTGGAAAAGTGCCATACGTGTAAAACATACTCCAGATTTCAAAGTATATTTTAAAAAGATCATCTTACTAATAATTTTCATATTAATTACATGGTGAAACAGTAATTTTTAGATGATGGTGGTGGTTTAGTCTCTAAGTTGTGTCTAACTCTTGTAACTTCATGGACTGTAGCCTGCCAGGCTCCTCTGTTCATGGGATTTCCCAGGCAAGAAGACTGGAGTGGGTTGCCATTCCCTTCTCCAGGGGATCTTCCTGACCCAAGGATTGAACCCAGGTCTCCATTGAGTTAAAATAAAATATGCTATTAAAATTAAGCTCATCTGTTTCTTTTGCTTTTTTTTTTTTTCACGTGGCTACTAGAAAATTTAGTTACATATGTGGCTTCCACTCGTGACTCTTATATTTCCTTTGGATAGTGTTGCCCTAATCCCTTCAACCCCAGAAATCAATGATGTCTTACTTCTCTCTTTCCATGAGATTAGGCACAGTGGCAGAGAGTAAGCACTTATTTCCCAGACTTACTGAACAAAGGATTACAGTGGAATTATGTGCCAATCTTGTTTTCCTGTTTGCTTTGGATGCAGGGAAACTCAGAACTGTTTCATGTGAATTCCTGAGATCCTACTCTGACCCAGATCAGCTCTGGACTGGAGCTAGGGTGGAGGAGGCCCTTCAGGCAGAATTCAGCTTTATTCCTGGAGCCAGAAAAGTGAGACTGTCTCGGCGCCCTCTTCCATATCCACAGGACCTTCTTCTTCTATAAAATGAGGCCCTGGGACTTCCCTGGTGGTCTAGTGGTTAAGGCTCGGCACTTCCACTGCAGGAAGTATGGGTTCAGCGCCTGATCAAGGAACTTAGACCCCACATGCCACACAGGGTGGCCGGAATATAAAAATAAAAATTAAATGCGATGGAAATAATCTCTAACCCACCCCATAGGATGGTTGTGAGATTAAATTAATTAATACAGGCAAAGTATTTAATACTTAGTAAACATAGTAGTGGAACATGATAGTGTTACTGAAAGTTGGGGTTTGGCTGCTTGACACTCAAAAGCCAACAAAGAGGCAAGTCTGGTGGAAATGAAAGTTTGCTTTACTTTGGAGGCTGGCAACCTACGGGGAGGGCAGACTCCCATCCAAACACTGACTTCCCACCACTGACAATCAGTGGGCAAGAACTTTTATAGATGAAGGAAGGGAGCTACATTCAGAAACAGCACAGTCAGCTTTAAAAGTCATCTTGAAATTGGTCTTGCAGTGCCCTGATCAGTGTCATCTTCATTGTTTTAAGGACAGTGAGTCTTTAGTTCCAGGATCTGTTTGTTCCCATTTCTTTGAGCCCAATTCTTGTAATTGTGGCAGTTTATATCAGGGCTACAGTCTGGTCATCATGTAGTTAACTTCTTCCACCTGGTGGGGGTGTCTCTGTGAGACAGCTCAAGGGCTCAGAATATTAACTGTAGCCCTTGAAGAGGAACTAAAGGTCCTTGACTATGCTTAATGACTAAACTATTACTATTTAGTCTTGTTAGACTATTTTCCTTTGTTTCATCATTTCCTCACTTCTCTGATTAAACTTATTTTTTGGCTAAAGTTTTTCCACAGACAAAAGGCAGGCTGAGGACCTGAGGGGCAAGGGTCATAGGGTCCTGCTCCATTTCAGTAAGTGCTGAAACAGCACTAGTTACTACTACTTGGATCCACCACCCATATCAGATCATGGGGACATTGAATCCGGCACAGCTCCTGCCCTCCAGAAACTCAGAGTGGGGGCTGGGTGCTGGGGATACAGATAAGTAGGTAAGTGTGATAAGCATCATAAGTATCAAGGTAGGGACAATAGGGCACTGAGGAGGGCGGAGTGTTGGGGATGATGTCACAGAGCTCCAACCCTTGAAGTGAGGTTTACAGGACACCCCACACTTAGGCAGACACGTAAGTCAGAATGAATGCGAGCCAAAGAAGGACTCCCCCAGCATTATGAAAATAGCTTCTGATTAAAAAAATAAAATACATTCATAAAAAATTGAAAAGATAGAGGAGCAAATAAATACACCACTCTTCTGGTGAAGCAGCGTAAACATTTCGGGACACATGTTTCCAGATCTCTCTCCAGGCAGTAAGATGATCTGTGATGAATGGTGTGCCCCTGCAGCGTCACACAGAGGGGATCGCTGCAATGCATGGGGGTGTCCTGCCAGGAGGCTCCCCAGGGAGTGGACAGCTTGGTCAGGGGGCAGGAGGGTGCAGAAACAATGAAGCCAGCTCATTCTGTTTCATGGCCCACTGCGACCACTTACCAGCTTTGTGATCTCAGGCAAGTCACTTAACCTTTCTGAGTCTCAGACTCTTTGCTTGGAAAGGGAAGAAATGATCATTAACCTCCTGGATTTCTATGATTGAATAAATGGTGTCTTTAAAGCATTCTGCATAGTGCCTAGAATGTGGAAAGTGTTCCCTAAGTGGGACAGATTATCACTGCTTTTAGTGCAAATAAACAACTTGGCCCTTAGGTTTATGCTAATCCTCCATGTTTTTGGTTAAGATGAGTCAACTTGCTAACACTAACATGCAGGCCCACACCTCTGCTCTTTGCAGGAGGCCATGGCACACCAATTCCTTTCACACACAACAGCACAAATATACTTGGTATGGGTAGAAGGACCAGGCTATAATGTATGGGGCAGAGAAGTCTTCCTTAAAACAAAGATATGGGAAAAACTGGGTCAGAGATCAGGCTGCGGAAGCAGAAAGGCATGGCCAAGAGAGAGAAAAAGGCCAAGGAGCTCCTAACTCATCAGGCTTCTTCCAGGGGTATGAGATCAGCCTCTGGTCTGGGGAGGTGGGGGCCCGAGGACAGCGGCAACAGGGACCTGCCCCACAGCCAGTAAGGGCTAGGAGGGAGAGGGCAGGGGGTAGGCAGGCAGGTTAAGAAGACCTTTCCTGAGGGGATGCTACCAAACTCAGCTCAAGGACGGCGAACACAGCTGGAGTACGCAGAGACAGTAAGTTTGTCTAGTTTGATTTTGCAAAGTGGCAATTCCATCATTCCTAAACCGGCTCTCCCAAAGTGCTACATACTTCGCCCTCTGGCGGCCACAACTGACAACTACAGGGCCTTGATCACCTATCCCAATAAAGGGGAAGGGAGGGGTGGGGTGAGGTGGGGCTGGAGCTGCTGCTCTCCCCCTCAGACTCTCTCCACCCTTTTGTCTGGGCAACTGGGCATTTTTGGTTAACCTTGTGCCTGGGGCTGAGAATATGGGACAGTACATAACTGGAAGGTGAGCATTCTGCGCGGCAAAAAAAAAAAAAAGGCGGCTAGAGGCTGGCTTCCCAGGATTTGACTAGTGGAGTTCATACGTTAGGGCTGAATTTACCATGACTCCACTGAGGTGACTGGAGGATAGGACCAAGATGGTAACAAGTCAGTGCTACCAACTGCCTAGCTTCCTGCCCAGAGCCAGGCCATGTGAACGGGTGACTGGTTAGCTCAGAGATAAAGGGAGTGGGCAGGAGCCAGAGCCTGGCATGAAGCCATCACTGGGATACAATGGGGGGCTGGCTGCCTTTCTATAACAACAAGTGCTTTGGGCTTTTGTAGAGGGAAGTCATTAGAACTCTTTGATCTAGTTCTCCAGACTCTGATTTCACAGGCTCAGAAGCCCCAGAAAGGGTCCAGGCTCTTAAGTTACCTCTACTTAGCCCTGTGCTTCCCCAGAGAGACAGTGGCCATGGCTGCTTCATGAATGTTGCAGGCCTCCACACAGCCAGTGCGCTGGGGAGAATTGGGAGTGGTGGAACTTGTCTCCACTGCTGGTGGGGGGAATGTAAATTAGCACAGTTGCCTTGGAAAGTTTGGTATCCTGAGGAATGTTGGTTGTGGGCCCCCAAATCCCAGCAATTCCACTGCTGAGTTATACAGCCAGAGTGCTGATCTTCATTTTTTTGTGCTCACATTCTCTCTACAGGAGTTTGAGGGATGCAGTTTTCCTTTCTCCATTCTAAGTTAAGCAGAACTTTTCATCCTAAGTATAGGTAGAACTTTTCATCCTAAGTATAAACAAATTCAGAAAGATTATAATTTCCAGTATCATCATAATGTCAACTCTTTAAAATAAAGCAGTTAGTCATTCTTTTAAATATATCCACAGGGATATAAATGCCACAGTGATTCGAACTCACAATTATCCATTTTAAAGATAGACAAGTTTTTCTTGAACAGATGCATTTACATATTGTTTCATTTTCTCCTTGATCTTATATATATTTCCATTCTGCACAACCCTGGAAAATCCAGAGTTTCCTATGGAGTGGATCCACAACCTCATCCCCTTCCATTCTTCTTGCCCTGGTTGGTTGACTTAACCCAGCTCTGACTCAGATGAGTGATTTTCCAGGAAGATCCCAAACCAGCCAGGTGTTTTTCTAGTTCAGTGACCTGTTGAAACTTATACTTCTTTTCCATTACCCCTTGTTTGCTCATCAGGAAGGGTCTGAACCAGGATCTTAGCATGTAGGGGCTCAAGTGCTTCTAACCACAACACTCTTCAAAGATTGCTGCTTATGTAAACAACAAGGAATTTCACACACTAATAATTACATGTATCGAGAGCTTATAATGTACCAGGCACCATCCTAAGTACTTTATAGGCCATTATTGCCCAATAATCCTTACTATGCAGGCTAACCTATTTACCACACTATTAATTCATTTTACCAACAAAAGAAAGTGTCTTCTAATGCCGAAACCTTATCCCGCTAAATAAAATTACTTATTAATATACAGGAATTTAAAGAATTAGGCAATATCACTTTCCAGACATTACTGATAATTTTCCACCATTAAGAAGCCACAACTGGAGAAATTAAGAGAAGTTGACAATGCCTCCATTTTAGTCACACTGAGACCTGTTGTGTGTGCTGTGCTTAGACAGTCTTTGTGACCCTATGGACTGTAGCCCGCCAGGCTCCTCTGTCCATGGGGATTCTCCAGGCAAGAATAAATATTGGAGTGGGTTGCCATGCCCTCCTCCAGGAGGTCTTCCCAACCCAGGGATCGAACCCAGGTCTCCCGCATTGTGGGCAAATTCTTTACTGTCTGAGCCACCAGGGAAGCCCTAGACCTATTGAGAAGACAGTAACTAGGGACCAGAATGGGCTTTCCTGGTGGCTCAGTCGGTATCTGCCTGCCAATGCAGGAGATGTGGGTTCCATTCCAGGATTGGGAAGAGCCCCTGGAGAAGGAAATGGCAACCCACTCCAGTATTCTTGCCTGAGAAATTCCGTGGACAGAGGAGCCTGGGGGGCTACAGTCCATGGGGTCACAAAGAATCGGACAAAACTGAGCAACTAAACAACAAGGGATCAGAATAGTTCTTCAATTACTTCTGTGGAAAGACTTTGAATTAACTAAAATCAAAACAGGATGGTAGGTGAGTGAAATAAATGTTTTGGGACCACAAAGTATTTCGGGATACCAAATCCGGCACAGTATTTCGAAGGGATGGCGCTGAAGAGCAAAACAGCTTGGAAAGGAGCCGCTAGAGGGCGGCAGGGCACAGTGAGCCCGGCCGGTCACGGGAAACCCGGCGGCTGCCCAGAAGTGGACGCAGAGACGCTTTAATCCCTCAGTCTTGTCCTACCATCTGCGGCCCCATGGACTGTAGCCCGCCAGGCTCCTCTGTCCATGGAATTTTCCAGGCAAGAATCCTGGAGCGAGTTGACATTTCCTCTTCCAGGGAAATCTTCCGGACGCAGGGATAGAACCCGTGTCTCCTGTGGTCTCCTGCATTGCAGGCGGATCTTTAACCCTAAGGATTCTTTACATAGGAGAATCCCAGATGTGGGGAAAATCCCAATGAATAAGCCCAGTGGGTAGGCCTCCGAGCACTTTAACCACCCAGCCGTCACCACCGACCCCACAGCTTCTTCTGAAGGGGAAGGGAGGCAGGGGCCTAAAGGAAAGTTATGGACCAGCACTGTCCAACAGAAACATAATATGCGAGTTTTCCAGTAGCCACTTTACACAAGAAAAAAAGGAACAAGTGACGTTAATTTTAATATTTTAAAATTTACCCCATGTATCCAAAATGTTATCATTTCAACATGTGATTAATACAAAAATTATAGATATCTTAATTAAAAAAATTTTTGCTATACAGCAGAAACCAACACAGCACTGTAAACCAATAATTAAAAAAAATTTTGTATTAAATTTTTGAAATTCGATACATATTTTCTATTTATTATAGCACTTCTCCTTTTGGACTAGCCACATTTCAAGGGTTCAATAGCCACTCATGACTACTGGTATTTAATTTCTCCCAGGTAAGTATCTCATGCAGGATGAGGGCCTTCTGAGGATTCCAGTAGTGTCCCAGGGTGAAGATCAGACCAAGGATCCCTCCTGGTCCAGTCTACAGCCTTGACCGACAGCCCCCTCCTCCTTCCCCGAAAGCACCTCCCATACAGGTTTCTGCCTGGTGCTCTTTCCTCTGTAAAGCCCTTTCACCTAGCCCAGCCCCACTCCTTAGCTTGTGTTCCCAGAAGTGTTTGGGTCATACCTCTAGTCACCTGTCACGTGACATCACGAGTTATACTGGAATCTAGTTCCTCATACCAGGGTGCCTGGTGACAAGGCCCAGGCCCAGCATAGGGAGCTGGACAAGTTTGATGTCCGGCTCTGCTGCCTAATTAGCTGGTGCTGTGCTCGCGCTTAGTCACTCAGTCATGTCCGACTCTTTGCGACCCCATGGACTGTAGCCCACGTGACGCTCCTCTGCCCATGGGGATTCTCCAGGCAAGAATACTGGAGTGGCTTGCCATGCCCTCAGTACCCTAAACAAAAATCTTAAATTCGCTTGCTTCAGAGGAGTCATGAGTGCTTTTATCAAAAAGGGTTCCTGATATATAGTCGATGTTTTCTGAATGCTGGTTTCTTATCATCAAAGACAATGACTGTGCTATATGTTTCTCTGAATTAAAACACGTTAGTTTCCTTACAACCATAAAATGGCATAACAGTAAATTGATATGGAAGGCAACTTGGTTACAACCTGAAACTCATCAAATACACTGCCCTTTGACCTAGCAACTCCACTTCTAGGGAATTACATACCAGGTTGGTGCGAAAGTAATTATGGTTTCAGGTAGTGAATTTTAAATCATTACAACTAGGTTCAAGCACATCTCTATTAATCAAAATAAGAACCATTACAATCAACACATTTTTGACAATGAGAAATGTTTGTTTACTCCTGTAGGTTAAAAACCCAAGCTTTGGGATTCAACAAACTCTTGGAAAGAATTTTCTGCTTCCTCCTGGTTGTGAAAACCTTTTCTCTGCAAAAGGTTGTCGAGATCCTCAAGTGCTAGTCAGTTGGCTAGAGGTCAGGTGAATGTGCCAGATGAGGCAAAACTTTGTAGCCCAATTCGTTCAACTTTTGAGGCATTGGTTGTGTAACATGCAGTCGGGTGTTGTCCTGGAGGAAAACTGGCCCCTTGCTATTGACCAGTGCCGGCTCAAAGCTTTGCAGCTTTCAGTGCATCTCATTGATTTGCTGAGCATACATCTCAGATGTAATGGTTTTGCTGGGATTCAGAAAGCTATAGTGGATCAGACTGGCAGCAGACCACAAAACAGTGACCATGACTTTTTTTGGTGCAAGTTTGGCTTTGGGACGCACTTTGGAGCTTCTTCTCGGTCCAACCACTGAGCTGGTCATGGCCGATTGTGGTATAAAATCCACTTTTTGTCACATGTCACAACTCGATCAAGAAATGGTTCATTGCTGCTGCAAAGAATAAGATAAGACGCCCTTCAAAATGATGATTTTTTTTTATTTGCAATCAGCTCATGAGGCACTCTAGGCTTCCCTATGGCTCAGATGGTAAAGAATCCACCTGCAATGCGGGAGACCTGGGTTTGATCCCTGGGTCAGGAAGATCCCCTAGAGAAGGGAAAGACTACCTACTCCAGTATTCTGGCCTGGAGAATTCCATGGACTGTATGTATAGTCCATGGGGTTGCAAAGAGTCGGACACTACTGAGTGACCTTCTTCTTCATGAGGCACTCGCTTATCAAGCTTTTTCACCTTTGCAATTTGCTTCAAATGCTGAACGACCATAGAATGGTTGATGTTGAGTTCTTTGGCAACTTCTTGTGTAGTTGTAAGAGAATCAGCTTTGATGAGTGCTTTCAACTGGTCATTGTCAATTTCTGATGGCCAGCCACTGCACTTCTCATCTTCAAGGCTCTCAACTCCTTTGCAAAATTTCCTGAACCACCACTGCCCTGTAGGTTCGTTAGCAGTTACTGGGCCAAATGTGTTGCTGATGTTGTGAGCTGTAACTCAAATAAGAAAATAGCTCAAATTTGCTTTTTGTATAAAATCATTTCTGTAGTCCAAAATAAATGTAAAATAAACAGCAAATAATAAATCTTCAGCAAAAAAGCAAAAAGCGAGAAATGCACATTAAAATGATGTATAACATAACCACATTTATTTAAGAATGTATTTCAATGTCAAACAGCAAATTTCAACAATGCAAAAACAGCAATTACATTTGCACCAACCTACAAATTCGGCAAATTAATTTCTCCCATATGTGAGAAATTATATATGCACAAGAAAGTCATTGTAGGAAAAGGTTGGGCGCTACCTAATTGTCAAACACTAGTGAGCTGTTTAAACAAATTGTAATATATCCATCAGAGAGGATATAATGCAGTCATGAACAAGAATGACATGGCTCTATGTACAGTTGGAGGAACCACTTTCCAAAAAAAGAGAGAGAGAGAAGTGCAGAAGAATGTGGAAAATGTTCAGAGTGCAGAATGCAAAAACTAAAAGGAAAGGTTTATGTGTGAGTGCTTATATGTGAAATGAATATCTCTGGGAGGAATTCCAGAAAATAAGCCTGCAGAGCTGGGCCTTCAGACATGGGAAGGAGGCTCGCTTCTCAGACTACTCCTTTTTGAATGCTATATGATGTGCATGTATATCAACTAAAATTTTCACTAAAAATAAAAGCTAACACCTGAAGATATTCAGTCTTGGTGTTAATATTTCTCTAAAAATGATATACAAATGGCAAACAGATCAATGAAAAGATGTTCAACATCACTAATCATCAGGGAAATGCAAATCAAAACCACAATGAGATATCACCTCACACCTATCAAAATGGCTATCACCAAAAAGACAATAAATAATGAGTGTTAGAGAGGATGTGGAAAAAGGGAACTTTTGTGCAAAGCTGGTGGGAATGTAAATTGGTACAGTCATTCTGGAAAACAGTATGGAGGTTCCTCAAATACTTAAAAATAGAACTACCATATGATTCAGCAATCCACTTTTGGGGATAAATCTGAAGGAGATGAAAACACTCTCTCAAAGAAATATCTGTAAGCCCATGTTCATTGCAGCCTTATTAACAATAGCTAAGACAAGGAAATAACCTAAGTGTCTATCGATGGATGAATAAAGAAGATATGCATATATGTATACATATATTTCAGTCATAAAAAGAAGAAAAGTCTGCCATTTGTGACAAAATAAATGAACTTTACGTGCACTATGCTAAGTGAAATAAGCCAAACAGAGAAAGACCAATACTGTGTGATGTTACTTATGTGTGTGTGTTTAGTTGCTCAGTCGTGTTGGACTCTTTGCGACCCCGTAGACTGTAGCCCACCAGGCTCCTCTGCCCATGGGGATTCTCCAGGCAAGAATACTGGAGTGAGTTGCCATGCCTTTCCCCAGGGGGATCTTACTTATATGTGAAATCTAAAAAACAAAAAGTCCAAACTCACAGAAAGGTGGTTGCCAGAAGCTAGGGGGAGGGGGGAATCGAGGAGAGGTTGGTCAGAGGGTACAAACTTCTGGTCAGAAGATAAAAAAGTGCTGGGGATGTAATGTACAGCGTGATAACTATAGTTAACAATTCTGTATCACATACTTGAAAGCTGCTAAGAGAGTAGGTCCTAGAAGTTCACATACACACACAAGGTACCTATGCGACTGATCTTACCATGGTAATCATTTTGCAATATATACAGTTGCCACATCATCACCTTCCTTACACAGTGTCATATTTCAGCTGCATCTCAGTAAAACTGGAAAAAACCCTTAAAAAAGGGAAATGCAAATTAAAACAAGGCAATGATACTTTTCATCCATCTTCAGTTCAGTTCAGTTCAGTTGCTCAGTCATGTCCGACTCTTTGCGACCCCATGAATTGCAGTACACCAGGCCTCCCTGTCCATCACCAACTCCCAGAGTTTACCCAAACTCACGTCTATCTAGTCGGTGATGCCATCCAGCCATCTCATCCTCTGTTGTCCCCTTCTCCTCTTGCCCCCAATCCCTCCCAGCATCAGGGTCTTTTCAATGAGTCAAATCTTCGCATGAGGTGGCCAAAGTATTGGCGTTTCAGCTTTAGCATCAGTCCTTCCAATGAACACCCAGGACTGATCTCCTTCAGAATGGACTGGTTGGATCTCCTTGCAGTCCAAGGGACTCTCAAGAGTCTTCTCCAACACCACACTTCAAAAGCATCAATTCTTCGGCACTCAGCTTTCTTCACAGTCCAACTCTCGCATCCATACATGACCACTGGAAAAAGCATAGCCTTGACTAGACAGACCTTTGTTGGCAAAGTAATGTCTGAGCTTTTTAATATGCTATCTAGGTTGGTCAAAACTTTCCTTCCAAGGAGTAAGCGTCTTTTAATTTTGTGGCTGCAATCACCATCTGCAGTGATTTTGGAGCCCCCAAAAATAAAGTCTGACACTGTTTCTACTGTTTCCTCTTTTATTTGCCATGGGACCAGATGTGATGGGACCAGATGCCATGATCTTCATTTTCTGAATGTCGAGCTTTAAGCCAACTTTTTCACTCTCATCTTTCACTTTCATCAAGAAGCTTTTTAGTTCCTCTTCACTTTCTGCCATAAGGGTGGTGTCATCTGCATATCTGAGGTTATTTATATTTCTCCCAGCAAACTTGATTCCAGCTTGTGCTTCTTCCAGCCCCGCATTTCTCATGATGTACTTTGCATATAAGTTAAATAAGCAGGGTGACAATATACAGCCTTGACGTACTCCTTTTCCTATTTGGAACCAGGCTTATTGGCAAGCATTTTCAAGTCTGGTCTCAAGTGCTGGCTCATACCAGTCCTGTCACACCTTGTTGGTGGCTGAGTAAAATGAAACAGCCAACTTTAAAACAACTTGGCCGTGTCTATTATTTGCCCTGTGAGGGCACCATCTTATTTTCCAGGGTCAGTTCAAAGCCAAAGGTGGAGCTGTGTCTCTACCCGAGCTCAACATCAGCCCCATGCAGCAGTTACCTCTGCAGGGTGATGGGGCCAGACTGCTGGTCAGAGGAGACTGGCCTCATTGTACTATCTCCAATTTCTTTTCAATCCAAAGAGAATGTATTCATGCCTTACTTGTATAATTACATAAAAGGTTTAAAAGTTTAAAATGTTTTGGGAATTTCCTGGTGGTCCAGTGGTTAGGACTCTGTGCTTTTACTGCTGAGGACACGGATTCAGTCCCTGGTTGGGGAATTAAGATTCTGCAAGCTGTGTGGCACAGACCAAAAAAAAAAAAACGTTAAAAATATTTTACAGACATGGTTCTCAGGAAATGAGGGGGAAAAGAGAAAAGAAACAGAGGGGAAGAAACAGCTCTGTTGCCTAAGGTAAACCTCCTGAACATGTTAGACATTTTGCCTTAACTGTGTGTTTTTTTCTCCATAGTTCACCTCTGATCTATGTTGAGAAGTTACGCAATTTTGTATTCTATTTTCCCCATAACTTTGTAACTTGGCATTGGTTAACATCTGTGGCAGATCCGTGAGTACCCCTCCACATCACTTAATGGTCTGAGGGAAGGAAGGCACGTGGGCAAGGGGTATGGATGGGGCTGGGGTGGGGAGTTTTGTGTGCTCTGGGACCCAGAGGCCAGTTTCTCAACCTCAACACTGTTGACATTTAGGTCTGGATAATTTTTGGTTGTGGGGAGCTGTCCTGTGCACGATGGAATATGGAGCAGCACCCCACAACACCCCCACGCCTCTGCAGTTGTGACAACCCACAATGTCTCCTGGACGTGGCCAAATGTCACCTGGGGGTAGGGTTGTTAGATTTAGCTAATAAAAATAGAGGACCACCAGTTAAGTTTGAATTTGCATTTCAGATAAACAACAAATATATTTTTTAATATAAGTGTGTCCTAGAGGACATAATGAACAGGGACACACTTATACTGACAAATTATTGTCTATCAGAACCCAGATTTACCTGGGCAGCATGCATTTTATCTGGCAACCTAGGTGTGGGGTGAAGGGATGGTTCTCTGTTGAGCCCCTGCCATGGGGTGTCAGACATGAAGGAGCTTGCTCCATGGAGCTTAAAATCTCATCTCGGATCTCACCGCTGGATGCAGTGCTCACAGGTACCACTAAGGCTCCTCGGGTGCTAGCTGGGCCCTTCAGCTCCTGATTCTGCTTCTCCCTCCTCCTCTGACTCAAACGGTGCCCCCCACCCCCAAAGGTCACCACAGCCTATTCACTCTGTCCCCCAAAAAGCAGAAGTCACTGAGATCCAGAAAACAACACTGAACCTCCAGTGGGCAGGTGTCAAGGGCCTCTTGGGGTTCAAAACTGCTGAGGAGGCACAGCTGGGTCTGCGGTCACTTTGAGCGCAGGTTCACAGGGCCTCCTCCACTCTGGGTTTGGATACCCTGGGGGTGGGCCCACTGGGCCTGGCAGGGGTCACTGAGAGAGGGTGCAGATTCAGAACCTGGAAGCAGTCGATAAGACTGTCCTGTTATTTGATAAAGTTCATTTATTGAGCGTTCACTTGTGCTGGGTAAGTGTCAGCCATCAGGCTGAACTGGTCTCTGCCCAGGTGGGACCAGCTGCAGATATGGATGGTGCAGGCTGCGGGTGTAGTCCGTGCTGTCAGGAGAGGGCACCCACAGGACCAGCCTGACTGGTCTGGGAGGGTGTGGGGTGATCAGCAGGTGGTGAATCCAGGTCTGGACATAGGCAGAGCCCAAGGTGCTGGAGACATTTGGGGTAGAAGTTCAAGAAGCAGAAGTCATGGGTCAGGGCTGGGGTGAGAAATGCAAGCAGAAGCCCTGGTGGGGTGGGGTGTGGCAAGAGTCGTAAGAGAGAGAGTAGGGTGAGGACAGAGCCTGGGAGCCTCCGTGTTTAGGGGCAGCAAGGGAGGCTTAGAAGAAATGGTCAGAGAGGTAGGTAGGAGTCGACATCTTCTGGAGGGCCAGAGGTAAAGAGCGTTCCCAAGAAGGAGTGGTCAGTACCAAGCAACACAGCCGAGGGGCCGGTGAGCTGGAGACAAAGATGGGGGGCATTGAAGACACTTGCCAGCACATTCATGGGCATCATAGTTTACGACGAACATTCACCAGCAGACAAGATCCACGGAGTCCGCATGAGAAAGGCGTCTTCCAGCGTGAGAGTCCCCCACAGACACAGTCCCTCAGACTCAGAGCACCTGGGGTGGTAATGCTGGTCCACCCTCTGCCCCTGGACCACTCGGCTCCAACCCAACTGGGCTCCTTGCTGCTCCGTGAATGCCAGACAGGTTCAACCTCAGGGCCTTTGCATCTGCTGTTGCCTCTGCCTAGAACACTTTCTCAATACACCCTCATCTCCTTTAAGTTGTTACTCCAATGTTATCTTCTCTGTTAAGCCTTCCCTGACAATCAATTAAAACAGCCACAGCCCTTCCAGCATTATCTAGTCCCTTCCCTACTTAATTTTTCTCCATAACACATCTGTCGTCATCTCATAAAGCCTATATTGAATGTCTAAAATATTTTGGTTTGAATGGATAATATATTCACATGGTTCAAGATTCAGAGTTGTGTCCAGTCTTTTGCTATTACAAAATATCAGTGTGATGAATAAACTTGTGCCTGCATCATTTCATTGTATAGATGAAGCTCTAGGCTAAAGTCTCAAAAGTGGGATTGCTGGATCAAGGGGTAAATGCATTTACAGCTCACATTTTTTTTTTTTTTTTTTTTTTGGCTCTCATGTCTAGAATAAGCGCCATGACAGGGCAGATACTTTTAAACTTTTGTTCACTGTTATATCCTCAGTGCTTGAAATAAGGCTTGGCACCTAGTAAGTGCTCAATTAATACGTTCTGAGCAAATGAATGAACCCATTTTTGGAAGCCATTCTAGAGTATGCCTCTTCCCCAAACTCAGGGTTGGAGATTCTTGGAGACCCCTGGATACAGCACATTGTTCCTGCCAGTCCCACATCCCCTCCAGAAAGTGAAGGTCTCTCCCTCAGCAAATACAGAGAGATACTGTACTAAGGTTGGTTGTTCTCTCCTCCGCTTCACCCAGGAAAGCTTTTAAAAGTATATCTACTAAGTAGCATGCATCATTTCACCTCTAAATTCCTTTTCCTGACTACAGTTTTCTTTTCTTTTTCTTTTTTTTTTGGCGCTGCATGGTTTGTGTGATCTTAGTTCTCCGACCAGGGATCGAACCTGGCAGTGGAAACATGGCATCCTAACCACTGGACCTCCAGGGAATTTCCAGTTTTCTTTGCTAATAATATACACAATTAGTTTCCAATAATATACCCAAACACTTGAAGAGTTATCAAGTGGCAGACAGTCGGCTAATTTTCAAAAGTGAAGTTCATTCATGGAGTGAGTATGTATTTTTAAAAATTGTTTACCTTTGGTTGCACTGGGTCTCTGTTTCTGCACTCGGGCCTCCTCTGGGTGTGGCAGGTGGGAGCTACTCTCTAGTTGCGGTGCACGGGCTGCTCACTGAGCTGGCTTCTCTTGTTGTGGAGCACGGACTCCAGGTGCACAGGTTCAGTAGCTGCAGCACCCAGGCTTAGTTGCTCCGAGGCACGTGGAATCTTCCTGGACCAGGGATCAAACCCCTGTACCCTACACTGGCAAAGTGAAGTCTCTCAGTCATGTCCAACTCTTTGCGACCCCATGGACTGTAGCCTACCAGGCTCCTCTGTCCATGGGATTTTTCCAGGCAGTAGTACTGGAGTGGGGTGCCATTTCCCTCTATAGGGGATTTTCCCGACCCAGGGATTGAATCCGGGTCTCCCGCATTGTAGACAGACGCTTTACTGTCTCAGCCACCAGGGAAGTCATCCTACATTGGCAGGCAGATTCCAATTCATGGTACCACCAGGGAAGTCCATGAGTATGTCTTCGGTACCTGGCTCTGTGCTGGCCATGAGAATAGATGATGAGAACATGGTGAAAATTGTGGCTGCTGGCAGGTCTCATCATTCCTAGGGAGAGAGCACTCAGCAAGTCTCCTTGCAGGCAGGGACTCAGCTTCTGGCATGTTCAAGATAGCCACTTCCCCTGCCTGCCTCCCCCCAACTAGCAGGTTAATATTTGAGCCTGCAGGCCTCTGTGGCAACGGTGAAGAGGTTGACTTGAAAAATTCCCTGATTTCCCTCATCTGTTAAAAGGACCGCTTTTGTTAGTTGGTTTCACATTTCTAGGTGAGTCTGTTGATATTAGTCTAAGCTAACTTTAACTGCAGGAAACTTGGCCATTCTGATTCCCTTTGGGCCTCTGGGGAAGCCCCAGGTCCCACGAGGACTTCTCCTATTGGCTTCCAGTTTCCATAGGAATGGGGAGGAAGAAGGGGTTAAAATATGAAACCAGACTGACCTGGGTTCACACTCTGGCCTAACAACTTAGTAGCCGTGAGGTCTTGGGCACCTAAGTTCAAAGCGCCTCCATCTCATGTCCCAGCCCCACCTATTCTTCCAGCCCCTTCTATGCCCAACCACCCCAATAAAGAGGAGGGAAGGGGTAAACTCCAGAACCCATGACCCAGGGTTGGGCCAGAGACAGAAGATTCCATAATGTGAATCTGTGTGCCCCAGGACAAGCCCCACCTTCATCTTCATGGTCAGGTGGGCTGTTTGTAACAAAATCTGGGATCCAAGACAACAGCTCCAAATACCTTTTGTCTTTGAACCTGAACTTTCTGGATTTTCTGAGGAGTTCACTTGTAAATTAGAGCATTGTTCGGATATCTTTAACCACATCTGGCACTCGAGTATTCACAGTATGTGTAACCAGGGCGTTCCTAATAAACTTTGGTAAACAGAAAAGTCCAGAAGATTTCTAGGCTAGATACCTGCCTCAGTGTTTATGATGGAATGGGGGAGCTCAGATTTCTATAAGGACAGGACCACCAAGCAAAGGTCCTTTATGGTCGAAAGAAACGTGAGATTCTTTTGACCCTAAAGAAACTGATGATTTGAGACAGCTTGAAGTAGCCTGAACTTGAAGACTTCCTAGTGACTATTTCATGAGATAATAGTGATTAAAACAAGAAATTTGGCCTTAAAGCAGGAATAAAACAATCCCTGCACACTTGAGGTGGTGACTGGATCATTAGAGAACCAAGTGTCACTTCAAGTTCCTGAATTATTGTCCTAAGTGGAGGGTCTCCTGGAGCCTGGGAGAGATTCAGGAGACACAGAAATTAAATGCAACAAGTAGTCTGGATGCTGATTCAAGCAAGACAACTGTAAAAAAGAAAAGTTATGAGACATTAGGGCTTCCCGGGTGGCGCTAGTGGTAAAGAACTCGCCTGTCCAATGCAGGAGCTGCAGGAGACACAGGTTCGATCCCTGGGTTGGGAAGATCCCCTGGAGGAGGACATGGCAACCTACTCCAGTATTCTTTTTTGGAAAATCCCATGGACAGAGGAACCTGGTGGGCCTCAGGGTCCCAAAGAGTCGGATATGACTCAAGTGACTTAGCATGTACTTAGTATGAGAAATTTAGGGAAGTTTGAAAACTGACTGAATATTTGAGATGAAGCAGATCTTGATCATTGTTGACACTGAGTGATGGGTACATGTTCCTTTTTGCTATTTTTTCCTTGCTTTTGCATATATTAGAATTATTCCATAATAAAGGTAAAATAAGGCCTCCAAGTAGACTATTTCGTATCTTAAGTTCAAATACTTTCCTTTCCTTATACATCATCAATTGCTTAAAATCATGCTACATTTTTGTTTCCTTCATATTTGAATCACAATTTTCTGGTACAGTTTTACGTTTTTCCTGGAGTTTCTTGGCACCTTTCCTGTTCCTTTAGGAGAAAAGAGACATGTGCGTTCTTTATCATGTGACTCAGAGCTTGTAACTTCTTAATAGTACTATCTATTGACAGGAATTCACTTCATTCTTGAAGACCTTTTGAAGACATTTTCCGAACCTTCTGTTTTCCTGTTCTAATTTTAAGCAAGTACTTCTAGGCAAACAGTTATCATTCTGGGATTTCTTTTCAGTGTGTGTCTGGATTAGTTTTGTTGTCTCTTGGATACTGAATGTGTTAGGTCAGGCTCCCCAAAAGCAGAGCCTGAGACAAGAATTCTGGTGAAACTGAGACCATTCTCTCAGTTAACCACCATCTCCAGCATAGAAGAAGGGAAGAGAGCTAAGCAAGGAAGTATTCTTGGCTGGAGATGCTGGAGTTCATTCTCCCTTGAGACAAAGAGGCCTTTGTGTAGCAACTCACAGCAAAGGCAATGGGTGTACCAGGCCAGTGGAGGGGATTTGAGAGGACCGTCCACCACTCCAGTGGTTCTCAATCTTGAGCATGGGCCAGAATCCCCCAGAAGGACTTGTTAAACACAGATCACTGGGACCTCCCCAGAATTTCTGATTCAATAGGTCAGGGGTGGGGTCCTGAGAATTTGCATATCTGACATATTGCCAGAAGCTGCTTCTGGAACTATACTTTGAGAATCAAAGCAGTAAATCATATCTTCCTTTTTCGTTTTTCTGAACTACAAACTCAAGTAACTTTTTTCAGCATGAATGCATGGGACGTGAAAGTCTATTTTGCCACTATTGTTGACTTAAATTTTTTTTTTAATTTAATTTGGTTGCACTGGGTCTTCACTGCTGTATGGGCTTTTCTCTAGTTGTAGGAAACAGGGGCTACTCTCCAGCTGGTGGTGCTCAGGCTTCTCATTGCGGTGGCTTCTCTTGTCGTGTTGGTGGCTTCTCTTGTTACGGAGCACAGGCTCTAGGGCACGTGGGCTTCAGTAGTTGCGGTTCCTGGGCTCTGGAGCACGGGCTTAGTTTCTCCTCAGCGTATGGGATTTTCCCGGACCAGGGATCAAACTTGTGTCTCCTGCTTTGGCGGGTGGATTCTTTACTACTGAGCCACCAAGGAAGCCCTCTCTGACTGTCTTTTAATTAAGCTAGTTCAAACACATTCCTTTCAGAACTTTACAGGTCATTTCATAGTTTCTAGCTTCAGAGAAGCCCAATGCCAGCTTGATCTCTACTTCCTTACATAAAACCTGCTTGTTTGTTTTTATGTTTCAGAAGGTATTAGGCTTTCTGAAAACTTATGAGCCCAAAGCTGTGTGTGTGTTTTTTCCCTTTGATTCTGTTCAGCATTCAAATATTTTTTGGCTGCATGGCATGACTTATAGAATCTTAGTTCCCTGACCAGGGACTGAAGACAGGCCCTGTCAGTGAAAGCACCTAACCAGAGTCTTAACCACTGGACTATCAGAGAATTCCCATCAACAGGCACTTTTAATCTAAAGGTGGTTTGGGTTTTTTTGTTTTTGTCACTCTGAGAATTTCCCTTCTATTATCTTTCTGATTGTTTTCTTGCTTCTGGCTTCTCTTTTCTCTGTTTTTCTCATTAGAAAAATATCAGGCTTCTTGAAATGATCTACGATTCGATTTTCCCCCCTTAGTTAAAAAAAATTCTTTTTTGTGTTTATATTCTTAGAGAACTCCATGGCTTTTGCTTCTAAGCATTTTTAAAATAAACTTTTTACTTTGGAGTAATTTTAGATTCATATAGAAGTCACAAAGATAATACAGAGTTCCCATTACCCTTCACCCAGCTTCCTCTAAAATTAGCATCTTGCAGCAACTAAGACACAGCACAGTCAAAAAAATAAATATTAAAAAAAATAAAATTAGCATCTTACATTACTATAGTACATCAAAATAAACATATTAACATTCATTCATTACTATTACCTAAACTTCAGGTTTTTTTAAAGAATATATCAAGATTAATTCATTTTCATTAACTGAAATAAAATGCAATTCCAATTGCAAATCAAGTTTCTGACACCATAAATATGTCACTTGATTAATTTACATAGAAAGAAAACTCTCAAATGATCATTAAAAACAAGAACATTCCAAGATTTCCAGGTGGTGGGAAAGCAGCATCTTTTGCCCTTGATACCTTTGATAGTCTAAGATACCATGGGCTTAACAGTTGGAAGAAACCTGAAAAAAAGATAAAATAATCCTTAGTAAAAACAAATAGAAATATAAAACCTATGGCCATGATATAATCCTCTGCTTTAAATTTTTTTCCTTCTGTTTTACTGAAATATAATTGACATGTAACATTACACAAGTTTAAGACATTCAGCATAATGATTTAACTTACATATATCATGAAGACGTTCAGCATAATGATTTAACTTACATTGCCACAGTAAGTTTAGTGAACTTCTATCATCTCATACAGAGGCAAGATTAAAGAAGTAGAAAATAATTTTTTCCTTGTGATGAAAACTCTTAGGATTTGCTCTCTTAACAACTTTCATATGAAACATACAGCAGTGTTAACTATACATATTATGTTTTACATTATATCCCTAGTAATTATTTATAACTGGAAGTTTGGACCTTTTGATTACCTTCATCTAATTCTCCCTCCTCTAACCCTCCACCTCTGGTAACCACAAACCTGATCTCTTTTATTTATTTAATAATCTGTTTATGGCTGTGCTGTGTCTTCTTTGCTATATGCGGGCTTTCTCTAGTTGCAGAGAGCAGGGGCTACTCTCCAGTCGCGGTACACAGACTTCATCTTGTGGCTTCACTTGTTGTAGAGCATGGGCTCTAGGGCGCACAGGCTTCAGGAGTCGCTGCATGTGGGCTCAATAGTTGTGGTGCCCTGGCTTAATTGCCCAGACCAGACCAGGGATCGCACCTGTGTTCCTCGAATTGGCAGGTGGATTCTTAACCACTGTACCTGAGGGAAGTCTTGGTCTCTTTTTATATGTTTGTTTTTGAAGTACAACTGACCTACAACTCTATGTTAGTTCTTGTTATGCAACATAGTGATTCAGTATTTCTATACGTTTTGAAATGTTCAACATAATAAGTCTAGCTACTGTCTGTCGTCATACAAAGATATTACATAATTCTTGACTTATTTTGCAAGTAGAAGTTTGTGGCCCTTAATCTCCCTCACCTGTTTCTCTTCTTCTACCACTCTCCTCCCTTCTGGCAACAATCCTATTTGTTCTCTGTATCTACAACTCTGTTTCTGTTTAGTTATGTTTGCTCATTTGCTTTGCTTTTTAGATTCCACATATAAGTGAAATCACACAGTATTTGCCTTTGTCTGTCTGACTTATTTCACTTAGCATAATACCCTCCAGGTCATGTCATCCTCGATGGCAAGATTTCATTCACTTTTATGGCTGAGTTTCCATTCTATGTGTGTGACATCTTCTTTATCCATTCATCTATCGATGGACACTTGGATTGCATCCATATCTTGGTTATTATAAATAAAGAGGCAATGAACACAAGGGTGTGTATATTTTTTCAAATTAGTACTTCCATTTTATGTGGATAAACACCCAGGAGTGGAATTGCTGGATCAAAAGGTAATTCTATTTTTAATTTGGGGAGGAATCGCTAGACTGTTCTGCATAGTGGCTGCACCAGTTTACATTCCCACCAACAGTGCACAGAGGAGTCTCTTTTCTCCACGTCCTCGAAAAATCTGTTATTTGTTGTCTTTCTGATAATGCCCATTCTGACAGGTGTGAGATGATATTTCATTGCAGTTTTGATTTGCATTTCCATGATTAGTGACAATCATCTCTTCATGTATTTGTTGGCCATCTGTATGTCTTCTTTGGAAAAACATCTGTTCAGATCCTCTGCTCGTTTTCAATTGGGTTGCTTGCTTTTTTGATGTTGAGTTCCAGGCGTTTGTGTATTTTGGATATTAACACCTTATCGAATATACCATTTGCAAATGTATTCTCCCATCTGGCAGTCTGTTCTTTTGTTTTGTTGATAGTTGCTTTCACTGTGCAAAAGCCTTTTAGCTCATGTAGTTCCATTTATTTATTTTTGTTCTTATTTCTCCAAATCTTTGTTAGATCTTATTAGAATCTCAACAGCTTTTCCACTATCCTTTTTCTGTTCTAGGACTCAATCCAGCATACCACTGTATTTAGTTATCCTGTCTCCTGAGTCTCCTCTGGGATACTTTCTCAGTCTTTCCTTGCTTTTTGTCTCTGTTCGTTTGTTTTGTTGCTGTGTTACTTTGAAAGTATTAAAGAGTATTTGTCAGATATTTTGTAGAATGTCCCTCAATTTGGATTTTTTTCTCATGATTAGACTGGGATGAGTTGCCCCTCTCACCACATGCAATCAGCTGGTGATGGTACCCATGATCACTTGATTAGTTTGTCAGATTTGTCCAGTGTGAACTTATTATTTTTTCCTTTTCCACGCTTTCTTCTTTGGCAGTGAGTCACTAAGTCCAGCACACATTCACAGGCAGAGAGCCAATTAAGCTCTCTCTGGAGGGGAGGGTCCACATACATTATTTGGAATTTTTCTGTAAGGAAGATTTGTCCCTTCTCTCCACGCATTTATTTATTCAATCACTTATTTAGATCAGCATGTGCTCTGTGTATTTATGTTATACTCTGGATTACACTCTAGTACTCCACTATTTTGTTGCTCAAATTATCCCAGCTCTGGCTATTGAGAGCTCTTTCAGGCTGGTTCCTATGTCCCTTTGACACACCCCATTCTATTTATTTAAGCACTTCCTTACTTTCTGGCACTAGTTTCTAGATTTCTAAATCATATTTTTAATCTTGGCAATCATATATTTCATTTCCCAGAACTCTTTCCTGTTTTCTGATTCTTTTTACTAACAGCCTTTTCTTGTTTAATAGATCCAGTATAATGTCAAATTGGAGTTTCTTTCTTTCTTTCTTTTGGCCATGACACAGAGCTTGTGGGATCTTAGTTCCCTGACTGGACTGAATCCAGGCCCTTGGCAGTGAAAGTGCTGAATCTTAACCACTGGACTGCCAGAGAATTCCCTAGAATTTATTTCTAAACATAAGGTTGTAAATGCTGTTTATTGGATTTAAATGATCAGAATTACTCTCTAGGTAAAGCACAAAAGAGTTAATTATGGTTAATTGTGGTTGTTTTAACTCTTGGGAATGTAAAAATAATAGTATAGCTATAGTCAGAATCAGAAGCTGGGGGTTGAGGAGAGGTGGAGCAGAGTACAGGGGCTAATTTCTTCATTTTACATAGTAGAAATCATAGAATATAGCTAAAGTAGATGAAAGTGGAAATAAAGATTCGCTGAGCTTAAAGCAGTAATGAACAGAATAAACTAGCACGATAATTAACACAACATGGAAGAAATTGGAAGATGAGCAGTAGTGTGAGTGAGCAAATGTCTTCATTTTTTTTTTTCATGAGGGGGTCAATGAATATTAATCCAGTTGATAAATCAAGAAATAGAAGTATATGCACATTAATTAGATTTGATGAATTCAATGATAGTAAAGCCACCACATCTCAAATCAAAAAAAGCTTGCTGGTTTCATTTTTATTTTTTAGTTTTATTTTTTGGCCACATGGCCATGGCAATGAGAGCACAGAGTCCTAACCACCACTGGACCTGCCAGGGAATTCCCACTGGTTTCCTTTAAAGAGGGGGCCTAGAGCTGGGTGGGATGGGGTGGAGTAAGACTGAGCTTTTCCTTAGTAACATTCTGTATTAAAGTATTACAAATATATGTTGCTTTTATAAAACACTGCTTCATAAACATAATTTAAATGTATGTAAATGCTGAACACTGGTTCAAAAGCTGGGTCTCTGATGGAATGTGTAGGATGGGAAGGGAAATGATAGGTCTGGATGAGGCTTGTCCTGTGCAAACTATGGCTGCAGAACACAGCCCCGCTTGGGTAGACGTGTTCCCAGAGGCAGGGTCCCTCTCCTCTGCTCCTCTAGCATGTTCGTCCGTCCAACAGCTTACCTAGCACTTGCTGAGCTTCAGGCTCTGCTTTGGAGCTGGGGACATGAAGCCATATTTGTTCTTGAAATGTAAATCGATCCTTACAGTAGACTGCTGACCCTAGAAGGGTACTCCCCACCATGGGAAGGGTATAGTCCATTTGACTTCCCTTTTCAGGATGAAGAAGGTTGAGGCAGGAATCCTGGGAGGTATGGTGACCAACTCTTCTTGTTTGCCCACCAGTATTCTGGACTACGAAGACCCCAAATGACCCCGATGCTGGGAGAGATTGAAGGCAGGAGGAGAAGGGGACGACAGAAAATGAGATGGTTGTATGGCATCACTGACTCAATGGACATGAGTTTGAGCAAGCTCCAGGAGATGGTGAAGGACAGGGAAGCCTGGTGTGCTGCAGTCCATGGGATTGTAAAGAGTTGGACACCGCTGAGTGATTGAACAACAACAAAATCTTGGACTACAAACAAGGCAAAGTGCCAAAGTGATGCTTTTAAACTGTGGTACTGGAGAAGACTCTTGAGAGTCCCTTAGAAAGCAAAGAGATCAAATCAGTCAATCTTAAAGGAAATCAATACTGAATACTCTTTGAAAGGACTGATGCTGAAGCTGAAGCTCCAATACTTTGGCCATCTAATGTGAACAGTCGACTCATTGGAAAAGACTCCGATGCTGGGAAAGATTGAAGGCAGAAGGAGAAGAGGGCAACAGAGGATGAGATGGTTGGATGGCATCACTGATTCATTGGAGATGAACTCGGGCAAACTCTGGGAGATGGTGAAGGACACAGAAGCCTGGTGTGCTGCAGTCAATGGGGTTGCATGAGTTGGACATTGCTTGGCGACTGAACAACAACACATCCTGGTTTTAATAGTGCTAAAGAACCCACCTGCCAATGCAGGAAACATAAGAGATGTGGGTTCAATCCCTGGGTCAGAAAGATCCCCTGAAGGAGGGCACAGCAACCCATTCCAGGGTTCTTGCCTGGAGAATCCCATGGACAGAGGAGCCTGGAGGGCAACAGTCCATGGGGTCGAAAAGAATCACACACGACTGAAGCAACTTAGCATACACGCAGGCACATCCTGGTTTTAAAATGGAAAGTCCTTTGTCTCAGAAAAACTCTCTGTCCTGGGTAAACCTAGGCATTTGGTCACCCTTCCTAAGGGGGTGATTTCTAGCTCTACCTGTCACTTCTTCTGAGTCTGTGTTCTACTGGAGGAGACCAAGGAGTCCAGGACTTGTGGGTGTCACCTCTAGAGCTGACAGCATGATCTGCTTCCTGAACTTTGGAGGGTCTGCAGTAGTAGGGTAGGCAGGGTGGAGCTCCAGGAGCTGGTGATTCTGATTTCTGGATGGCTAAGGTGAAGAAAGACAATTCCATTCTCCAAGGAATGGAGCTAGGAGAGGTGGTGTGGGGTAGATTAAGGTACAGTAGTTTCTTTGCCTCCAAAACTGCATGTCTGATGGAGAATAGTTTGACCTTGGTAGGAGACCAGATTGTCACTCCCACTTCATTCCCTAAAATGCACTTATTTAATAATTATTTACTGGGCATCTCCTATGTACTACATTCTGACTGTTGTTACATTACACTCATTAACTCTGCCCTATTTAGACTCTGAAGACAAATCAAGGGACCAAACAAATTCAGATACAAATATGAAGTTTACAATCCATAAGGGGATGTCTTTGACTGTGTGGATCACAATAAACTGTGGAAAATTCTGAAAGAGATGGGAATACCAGACCACCTGATCTGCCTTTTGAGATATCTATATGTAGGTCAGGAAGCAACAGTTAGAACTGGACATGGAACAACAGACTGGTTCCAAATAGGAAAAGGAGTACGTCAAGGCTGTATACTGTCACCCTGCTTATTTAACTTATATGCAGAGTACATCATGAGAAACGCTGGGCTGGAAGAAGCACAAGCTGGAATCAAGATTGCTGGCAGAAATATCAATAACCTCAGATATGCAGATGACACCACCCTTATGGCAGAAAGGGAAGAGGAACTCAAAAGCCTTTTGATGAAAGTGAAAGTAGAGAGTGAAAAAGTTGGCTTAAAGCTCAACATTCAGAAAATGAAGATCATGGCATCCGGTCCCATCACTTCATGGGAAATAGATGGGGAAACAGTGGAAACAGTGTCAGACTTTATTTTTTTGGGCTCCAAAATCACTGCAGATGGTGACTGCAGCCATGAAATTAAAAGACGCTTACTCCTTGGAAGGAAAGTTATGACCAACCTAGAGAGCATATTCAAAAGCAGAGACATTACTTTGCCCACAAAGGTTCGTCTAGTCAAGGCTATGGTTTTTCCTGTGGTCATATATGGATGTGAGAGTTGGACTGTGAAGAAGGCTGAGCTCCGAAGAATTGATGCTTTTGAAGTGTGGTGTTGGAGAAGACTCTTGAGAGTCCCTTGGACTGCAAGGAGATCCAACCAGTCCATTCTGAAGGAGATCAGCCCTGGGATTTCTTTGGAAGGAATGATGATAAAGCTGAAACTCCAGTACTTTGGCCACCTCATGCGAAGAGTTGACTCATTGGAAAAGACTCTGATGCTGGGAGGGATTGGGGGCAGGAGGAGAAGGGGACGACAGAGGATGAGATGGCTGGATGGCATCACTGACTCGATGGATGTGAGTCTGGGTGAACTCTGGGAGTTGGTGATGGACAGGGAGGCCTGGCAGCTGCGATTCATGGGGTCGCAAAGAGTCGGACACGACTAGCAGCTGAACTGAACTGACTGAAGGGGATGTCGACAATTGATTTGTGGTCTTATTTCCCTTCCCTTAATTTATTTGTCTGTCCTTGTACCAGGACTGTTACATCTTCATGATTATAGCTTAATATTAGGTTTTGAAGTCATGGGTGTGGGTCTCCAACTTTGTCTCTTTTTTTCCCAAGATGGATTTAGTTTTTTCCATATAAATTTCTCACATAAAGGCCTATTAAAAAAATAAAAGCTTATTGGGATTTTGATTTGGATTATACGGAATTATAGATTGATTTTTTGGGGGGACAGTAACACCCTAGTAATGTCTTCTAAGCCATAAATTTGGTATGTCTCTTCCTTTATTTCAGTTCAGTTCAGTTCAGTTGTTCAGTGATGTCTGACTGAGAGTAAGTCCTAGAAGTTCACACACACACACAAGGTAACTATGCGACTGATGTTACCATGGTAATCATTTTGCAATATATACAGTTGCCACATCATCACCTTCCTTACACAGTGTCATATTTCAGCTGCATCTCAGTATAACTGGGAACAAATCCTTAAAAAAGGGAAATGTAAATTAAAACAAGGCAATAATACTTTTGATCCATCTTCAGTTCAGTTCAGTTCAGTTGCTCAGTTGTGTCCTATTCTTTGCAACCTCATGAATCGCAGCACGCCCGGCCTCCCTGTCCATCACCAACTCCCGGAGTTTACCCAAACCCATGTCCATCGAGTCAGTGATGCCATCCAGCCATCTCATCCTCTGTCGTCCCCTTCTCCTCCTGCCCCCAACCCCTCCCAGCATCAAGGTCTTTTCCAATGAGTCAATTCTTCTGCTCTAGACATTTCTTTGCCAACAAAGTTCCGTCTAGTCAAGGCTATGGTTTTTCCAGTGGTCATGTATGGATGTGAGAGTTGGACTGTGAAGAAAGCTGAGCACCGAAGAATTGATGCTTTTGAACTGTGGTGTTGGAGAAGACTCTTGAGAGTCCCTTGGACTGCAAGGAGATCCAATCAGTCCATTCTGAAGGAGATCAGCCCTGGGATTTCTTTGGAAGGACTGATGCTAAATCGGAAACTCCAGTACTTTGGCCACCTCATGCGAAGAGTTGACTCACTGGAAAAGACCCTAATGCTGGGAGGGATTGGGGGCAGAAGGAGAAGGGGATGACAGAGGATGAGATGGCTGGATGGCATCACAGACTCGATGGACGTGAGTCTGAGTGAACTCCGGGAGTTGGTGATGGACAGGGAGGCCTGAAGTTCTCTGATTCATGGGGTTGCAAAGAGTTGGACACGACTGAGCGACTGAGCTGAACTGAACTGAACAGCTTTCTTCACACTTCAACTCTCACATCTATACATGACCACTGGAAAAACCATAGCCTTGACTAGATGGACTTTTGCTGGCAAAGTAATGTCCCTGCTTTTCAATATGCTATCTAGGTTGGTCATAACTTTCCTTCCAAGGAGTAAGTGTCTTTTAATTTCATGGCTGCAGTCACCATCTGCAGGGATTTTGGAGCCCAAAAAAATAAAGTCTGACACTGTTTCCACTGTTTCCCCATCTATTTCCCATGAAGTGATGGGACCAGATGCCATGATCTTCATTTTCTGAATGTTGAGCTTTAAGTCAACTTTTTCACTCTCCTCTTTCACTTTCATCAGGAGGCTTCCTCTTCACTTTCTGCCATAAGGGTGGTGTCATCTGCATATCTGAGGTTATTGATATTTCTGCCAGCAATCTTGATTCCAGCTTGTGCTTCTTCCAGCCCAGCATTTCTCATGATGTACTCTGCATAGAAGTTAAATAAGCAGGGTGACAATATACAGCCTTGACATACTCCTTTTCCTATTTGGAACCAGTCTGTTGTTCCATGTCCAGTTCTAACTGTTGCTTCCTGACCTGCATATAGGATTCTCAAGAGGCAGGGCAGGTGGTCTGGTATTCGCATCTCTTTCAGAATTTTCCACAGTTTATTGTGATCCACACAGTCAAAGGCTTTGGCATAGTCAATAAAGCAGAAATAGGTATTTTTCTGGAACTCTCTTGCTTCTTCCATGATCCAGCGGATGTTGGCAATTTGATCTCTGGTTCCTCTGCCTTTTCTAAAACCAGCTTGAACATCTGGAAGTTCACAATTCACGTATTGCTGAAGCCTGGCTTGGAGAATTTTGAGCATTACTTTACTAGTGTGTGAGATGAATGCAATTGTGCGGTAGTTTGAGCATTCTTTGGCATTGCCTTTCTTTGGGATTGGAATGAAAACTGACCTTTTCCAGTCCTGTGGCCACTGCTGAGTTTTCCAAATTTGCTGGCATATTGAGTGCAGCACTTTCACAGCATCATCTTCCAGGATTTGAAATAGCTCAACTGGAATTCCATCGCCTCCACTAACTTTGTTCATAGTGATGCTTTCTAAGGCCCACTTGACTTCACATTCCAGGATGTCTGGCTCTAGGTCAGTGATCACACCATCATGATTATCTGGGTCGTGAAGATCTTTTTTGTACAGTTCTGTGTATTCTTGCCACCTCTTCTTAATATCTTCTAATTCTGTTAGGTCTATACCATTTCTGCCCTTTATCGAGCCCATCTTTGCATAAAATGTTCCTTTGGTATCTCTAAGTTTCTTGAAGAGATCTCTATTCCTTCCCATTCTGTTGTTTTCTTCTATTTCTTTGTATGATCACTTAGAAAGGCTTTCTTATCTCTCCTTGCTATTCTTTGGAACTCTGCATTCAGATGCTTATATCGTTCCTTTTCTCCTTTGCTTTTCATTTCTTTTCTTTTCACAGCTATTTGTAAGGCCTCCCCAGACAGCCATTTTGCTTTTTTGCATTACTTTTTCTTGGGGATGGTCTTGATCCCTGTCTCCTATACAATGTCACGAACCTCCATCCATAGTTCATATAGGCACTCTTCTATCATATCTAGTCCTTTAAATCTATTTCTTACTTCCACTGTATAATCATAAGGGATTTGATTTAGGTCATAGCTGAATGGTCTAGAGGCTTTCCCTACTTTCTTCAATTTAAGTTTGAATTTGGCAATAAGGAATTCATGATCTGAGCCACAGTCAGCTCCCCGTCTTTTTTTTGCTGACTGTATAGAGCTTCTCCATCTTTGACTGCAAAGAATATAATCAATCTGATTTTGGTGTTGACCATCTGGTGATGTCCATGTGTAGAGTCTTCTCTTGTGTTGTTGGAAGAGGGTGTTTGCTATGACCAGTGCGTTCTCTTCACAAAACTCTATTAGCCTTTGCCCTGCTTCATTCCGTACTCCAAGGCCAAATTTGCCTGTTACTCCAGGTGTTTCCTGACTTCCTACTTTTGCATTCCAGTCCCCTATAGTGAAAAGGGCATCTTTTTTGGGTGTTCTAAAAGGTCTTATAGGTCTTCATAGAACCGTTCAACTTCAGCTTCTTCAGCGTTACTGGTTGGGGCATAGACTTGGATTACTGTGATATTGAATGGTTTGCCTTGGAAACGAACAGAGATCATTCTGTCATTTTTGAGATTGCATGCGAGTACTGCATTTCGGACTCTTTTGTTGACCATGATGGCTACTCCATTTCTTCTAAGGGATTCTTGCCCACAGTAGTAGATACAATGGTTCTCTGAGTTAAATTCACCCATTCCAGTCCATTTTAGTTCGCTGATTCCTAGAATGTTGACATTCACTCTTACCATCTCCTGTTTGACCACTTCCAATTTGCCTAGATTCATGGACCTAACATTCCAAGTTCCTATATAATATTGCTCTTTATAGCATCAGACCTTGCTTCTATCACCAGTCACATCCACAACTGGGTATTGTTTTTGCTTTGGCCCCATCCCTTCATTCTTTCTGGAGTTATTTCTCCACTGATCTCCAGTAGCATATTGCGCACCTACTGACCTGGGGAGTTCCTCTTTCAGAATCCTGTCATTTTGCCTTTTTATACTGTTCACGGGGTTCTCAAGGCAAGAATACTGAAGTGGTTTGCCATTCCCTTCTCCAGTGGACCACATTCTGTCAGACCTCTCCACCATGACCCGCCCGTCTTGGGTGGCCCCACGGGCATAGCTTAGTTTCATTGAGTTAGAGAAGGCTGTGGTTCTAGTGTGATTAGATTGACTAGTTTTCTGTGAGTATGGTTTCAGTGTGTCTGCCCTCTGATGCCCTCTCGCATCACCTACTGTCTTACTTGGGTTTCTCTTACCTTGGTCATGGGGTATCTCTTCACGGCTGCTCCAGCAAAGCACAGCCGCTGCTCCTTACCTTGGACGAGGGGTATCTTCTCAGGGCCGCCCCTTCTGACCTTGAACGTGGAGTAGCTCCTCTCGGCCCTCCTGCGCCCACATAGCCGCCGCTCCTTGGACATTTGGGCGTGTGGTAGCTCGTCTCGGCTGCCGCCCCTGATTATTTAGATCTCTTTTAATTTCTCTAGACAATGTTTTATGCTTTTCAGTGAAAGGTAAAGATCTAGAATGTCTTTTGTTAAATTTATGCAGAAGGATTTTATGTTTTTCCATACTCTTGTAAACAGAATTCTTAATTTCATTTCCAGTTCTTTCCGGCTAGTATATGGAAACACAACTTATTCTTATATATTGACTTCATTTATTAATTCCAGTAGTTGTTTGTACATTTCTTAGTATTTTTATGCTAACAACCATATCATCTGCAAATATAGACAGCTGCACTTATTTCTTTCCAATCTTTGTGGCTTTTATTTCTTTTTATTCCTTTTGTGATAGATAGGCTCTCTTGTATCAAATTTAATAGAAGTGAGGACTGAAAGCCTTGCCTTATTCCTAATCTTACAGGGAAAACATTCAGTAAGTATTTCAACTTTAGTGTCATGTTAATTGTAAGCTCTTCAAAGTTTTTCTTTATTAAGTTGAGGAAGTTCCTTCTACTGTATTTCACAGTAAAGCAGATATTTTTTTGCTACTCACCTTCGAAACTCCTTACTCCTGTTTGGGGAATCCTCCCCTTTTTGGGTACTGGAGTAAGTGAAATCCTGCCTTGCAGTATGGAATCACAAATGCCAACTACACAGTTTCTCAGTGTCCTTATAGCAAGGGTAGGATCACATGACTTAGGGCAAGGGCACATGACTAGGCTCAGCCAATCAGATGCATGGGGGACTTTGACTCAAAGGAGCAGAGCCAGCTAAGAATCCATTCTAGTGACAGAGGTGGCAGTGGCCATATTTTTTTTCTAAGGCAGCAAGAGGGCTAGATTTGGTTCTGGCAATAGTGGGGATACAAGTTGTGGAATCCATCATTCAGCTGTAGTAGCTACATGACTGTCTTGCCAATAAGCTCATTGTATAAGTAAGTCAATCAGAATTGGTTTCTATGATCTTAAGTAGGAACCTTGAGGACTTGCATGGTGGTCCAGTGGTTGAAAATCTGCCTGCCAGTGAAGGAGACATGCTCTGAAACAAGAGAGGCCACTGCACTGAGAAGCCCTAGCACCAGAACTAGAGAGCAGCCCCCATTGCTGCAACTAGAGATAGCCCGTGCACAGCAATGAAGACCCAGAGCAGCCAAAAATAAAATATTTTTAAGTTAAAAAAAAAAAAAAGGAACTTTGAATTGTCCTCCGTCATAATCTCACCACAAAGCAATCTTGTTGGACGATCTGCAGATCTTGTTAGACAAATTGTAACAGCCCCTGCTGTTTTACTGGGGAGCTGACCCATCTGTAAGCCTGCTTCCTCAGGATATGGCCCCCATCCTCCTTTGCAGCTCCTCCTCTCCCTTCTCTGTGTTTTGGCCAGAGATTCATCTGAATCCTTCCAGTGTCATGCCCTTTCCTTCCTCCCTCCTGGCTTTGCAGCTGTTGAGTGTTCTCTCCCTGGAATGCAGTTATCATTCCTCCCTAAATGGCTGACATTGCCTCCTAATTGATCTCCCCCTCCACATCGCCCTGGCCCATATCCAATCCACATTTCATACAGCACCCAGAGCCATCTCCTCAAAACACATGTCTGAGCATGTCACTGCTCTGTTTAAAATGTTTCAAAGCTTCTTTATTGATCTTTGGATAAAGACCAAATTCCTTAACACAACCCTCCAGGATCAGCATGGTCTTGCTCCTGCCTACATCTCAGGCTTACTGGGAGACACTTAGGAGGCAGAAGTAGAGGACTAGCTTGACATGGATTGAGGGGGGGAAATAGAAATGTCAAAGATGACATGCAGATTTCTGCTCGAGGCAGAGGTAGGGAAGCTCCTTAGGTGAAAAGTTTATTCACCTTTAAGACCTCAAAGGTGGGTACCAGTCAGCCTCACAACTTTTGTTGGGGAGGGAGCTGAAAACTCATCTACCCACCCACCCGCCCACCGACCCACTCACACCTCAGTCTGACCTTCATCTACCTGACCAGCTAAGCAGAGGTTTTAGGTGTGAGCTGCAGCTCTTTTATTTGTTATGTCCTTGGCTTAGACGCTTTTCCTCCCAGAGCATTTATTTTCTCATCTATAAACCAAGAATAGCTCTTTTCTCTCTTCTCTTCCCTTCCCTTCTCTCCCTCCTTCCATCTCTCCCTCCCTCTCTCCTTGATAAAAAAAAATTATTGTGAGTAATAAATTTCAGGGATGTGACTGGCCCAAGTTGGGACATACCTAGAGATGACCACCTCAGTTACAGAATCTATCTACCCTTTAGAAAACTCACTCTGGTTTTCAAGCAGAGGATATATTACAAATAAACTGAAAGAGGAAGGAAGGGGGCCTCCAGTCTTCTCAAGCATCAGTGCCCTTGGAGAAATGTGTGGGGAGGTGGGCTGCATGGAGGGTGGAACAAGCAGACCCGCGTCAAAGCTCAGCGCATTCCTGGACCATCCACTGTCCACAGTACATCCCTCAGCAGGAGCTGTTGACTCTACCTCCAAACATAGATGAACCCCTTTATTTCTCTTCATTTCTGCTGTGTCACCTTAGGCCAACCAGCAGTTCTCTCTGACCTGCTACAATAATGGGATGCCCCGCCTCTGCTCCTGTCTTGCTCCAAAACATCTCCATCCAACAGCCAGTGACCTTTAAGAATGTAAATCAGGCACAGTTATTCATCTCCTAAGTCCTCCACTGGCTCCGTAGACTCCTCAGCCTCAGCAACAAGCCCTGCACAATCCCCACCACTCTTCCCTGTTCACAGAAACCCAGGTACCCTGTCCTTGCTCTTGTGCTTCAGGAAAGCCCAGCTTCTTACTTGCTGCTCCTTCTGCCTGGGTGGCTCTTCTCCTGGCTCTCCCCATACGATACACATCGCCGAGTCCTCATCTACAGATCTCCTTCCAGAGGTCCTCTCCTTGAAGAACGTTTTTCTTAGGACAGTTGCCTTCATCACTCTTTGTCTTATCACTTTTATTTCCTTTATAACACCTATCACTGCCTGAAAGTAGACTTTTTATATTTATAGAGGTCTCCTCCACATCACTACTTCTACATTTTTATTAATTTTAATTCTACTAGGAATAACTATATTATCCAAAGGTCCTGACAAGTAAACTCTCCTCTCAGTAGGAACCCTCACTGAAATGACAGTTTCATTTGTCTTACTGACCATGATTTGTAGGTTCCTAGAACCATGCATGGCACATTCAATAAACAGTTACTGAATCAACAGTGAATCAAGGGCCAGATTCTGACTCTACCAATATAAGTTTCACTTTAGGGAGGGCTAGGAGCGGAGGGCTTCCCAGGTAGTGCTGGCGGTAAAGAACTCACCTGCCAATGCAGGAGACGTGGGCTCAATCCCTGGTTCGGGAAGATCCCCTGGAGGAGGCCACAGCAGCCCACTCCAGTATTCTTGCTGGAGAATTCCATGGACAGAGGAGCCTGGTGGCTACAGTCCACAGGGTCGAAAAGAGGTGGACACGACTGAAGTGACTGAAGATGCACTCACACAGTGGGGAGGAAGAATCAGAGGCCAAGGTTCAGAGGAGGCAATGAATTTGGGCAAAATACTTAGTTTTTCCAAGTGTCAGTTTGCTCATATCATTTTTTTAAAAAGGAGAAGAATGTCGATCTCATAGAATTGTGAACATGAAGTAGTCCCAGGTACCCATACGCCCCCCTCATGATGTTTATAGGTTAGTGGAGAGGGGGATGTACCTGAAACCCTGTAATGTTCAGTGTCCCTAGAACGTTAGAGCCACGTTTTCCATACTGAGCTCGGAAGAGCTATGTGGGAGCAGGAGTTACCTGAAACCATCTGATACATCTTTCTGGACTGTTTTTCTTGGAAGTAATTTAGAACATTATCTTTTAAAATGTATATATATATTTATTTATTTTTGGCTGTGCTTAGTCTTTATTGCTGGGCATGGGCTTTCTCTAGTTGCAGAGAGTAGCGGCTACTCTCTAGTTGTGGTGCACGGGCTTCCCATTGCAATGGCTTCCCTTGTTGTGGAGCATGAGCTCTAGGCGCACAGGCTTCAGTAGTTGTGGTGCAAGGGCTTAGTTACCCTGTGGCAAGTGAGATCATCACAGACCAGGCATCAAATTGGTGTCCCCTGCATTGCAAGGTGGATTCTTAAACACTGGCCCACCAGAGAAGCCCCATATAACATGTCTTATAGTTAACTAAACACAAAGACTTATTGAGTCAAATGCAGAATTCGGCTGAATTTTAAAATCCAGGTGCCTTAGGCATCATCATGAGGAGAGGCCCTGGAAATCATTTGGTAGGGCTGAACCAATGTTTTCTAGGTGGGGAAATGGATGCAGAGAATGGGCGGACCTGGCCCCTCCAAAGTGATTCAAGTCCTCTCTGGCTCACTCGATAAGCCTCCTGTCATCATGCTGGACTCTGGCATGCTTCTCTCAAGTCCCCAACCTCAACAGAAACAGCAGGTGGCTTCCTCTCCTTCCCTTGTGGGAGTGAGGGCGAAGCCCAGAGGCCAAGGCCAGGAGGGGGGTTCTGGGCCTTAATCCAACTCTCCCAATTCCTAACATTGCCCAGACCCTGGACCACGCCGTCTGCCCATCAACAGGGCCCCTGCACAACCATCTGCCCATCTGAACACAATTATAGTGATTGTACTGGGATATCCTTTCCCAATTATGTATAAGCAGCATAGGTAACTGCTTCTGAGCATAATTACAGGAGATGTTTACAGACCCACAATCACATCAGAGTAAATGATAGCTTCCTTTCCTCCCATTAATATACCAATATTAGGGCTCTAACAAGGCCAATTAGCCAAATCCCAGCAGTGAGGGGGTGGGAAAGACCTCACACGCTCCTACCACCTGCAAAGGGGGAATGGATCTCAGACAAAGCAGGGTCCCAGGCAGGATTCTGCAGGACACCAGAGAAGCCTGCAAAAGGACATGCTTACATTCACTGGATACCTACTGTGCATCAGGCACTCAGGGTAGTCTAGCCAACATCTAGGGACGGTTCTGCAAGCTGGTGTTAATATCCTACTTCACATGTTTGTAGACTGGCTCTGAGAGGGCTGGGGTCCAGGGTCACCCACAACAGAACATGAAGCTAGATAGGGACTCTTCCCTTATGCAACTCAGCCAGGTCAGACTCCCAGGCCACAGCCGGCCAGCTTTAGGCCCCCTTCCTTATCTCCTCTTTTCACCACGCTTCCTCTTCCGGGGCAGTCACCACAGCCACCTCGGGTCCCCCTCCCACCCTCATCAGTTCCCCACCGCTGACACTGCCTGCTCCAGCCCCCTCCGCCCCTTCTTCCTGTCCCTGTGGTGTGGTAGTGTGTTCTCACTCCAGAAGGGCGGGGAGGTGGGGTGCGGGTAGGGTGGGGCATAGGGCGAACGCCACCGCAGGCACCCTGTTTCCCACCGACCCCCCACCCTACCCGGGGAGCCGCCCGGAGCTCCGCCCTGGGGTTGCAGGCGCACCTTCGGCGTCCACGCCCCCGCACACGCAAAGGCTGCCCCCCACCAGCCCCCGGCGTGCGCAGGGAAGCGCGCCTGCACACACGCACACTGCACAAAGACGAGCACCCCACTCCAGCCAGGCAAACGCACCCCACTCGGCAGCGCACACAGCGGTGCACACGCACCCGCACCCTCGCGTTCACACACGCGCACGTATACCCGTCCAGCGTGCGCCCTCACGTACACACACACACACGCGGGGCAGCACCCGTGTGGACCTTGAATGCCGACCTCCGGGCCCTGACGCGCCTGAGCCCTGCCCAGCGGCTGGCTGGGCGGCGCGCACACACGCGCACACCGGCCCCGCGGGCCCTCCCCGCTCGGGTGCTGGGCTCCCCGGCTCCCCGGCTCCCCGGCTCCCCGCCCCGGCCGCGGCGGGCGCTGTGCGGCGCGGCGGGACCGGGCGGGGGCGGCGGCCCGGAGCGCGGAGGAGGCGGAGCAGGAGCCGGGAACCGGCTGGCCCGCGCCCCTCCTGTCGGCCGGGGATTTTCCAGCCTGGGCGCTGACGCCGCGGACCTCCCCGCGGCCGCCTCGGACCATGGGCGACAAAGGGACGCGGTGAGTGCGGGCGGCGGCCGGTCTGGCGCGCGTGGGGGCTAGCCGGGAGAGGGCGGGGGTCCTAGTCCGTGTCCCGGCTGTGCGTGCGCAGCCACCCCGCCACCTCTGGCTCCGCGGCTCTCGGCTCTGCTCCACCCGAGGTCTCCCGTGTGGTCGCCGGCAGGGCTGGGGGCGCGGGGACCTGGCCGCGGAGACACACGCACACGCACTCATTCGCTGACACCCAGCACCGGCTACCCGGGCTCAGGGACGCAGGGGGCAGGCTGACACACAATGGCACACGCTCATGTGGACACACAGGCACACTCATCTATGAGCGCTCTGTTTTGGCACACACTGACATTCACTGCCACATGTCAGCACATCCAGTGACACTGTCACACACTCACTGGTACACACTCATCAATACGTTCTTGCTGACACGTTCTTGTGTGTGGGGGGACACACAGGTCACACTCCAACACATACCAGTACTAACACACCTTCATGCTCATGTACACATGTTGACCTATCCTGATACATACACTTACACAAATGGTAGCAAACACTCTCACTGAGACACCCATGCTGCCTCCCTTACCAACAGGAACACTTAGGTGGGCATGTCTGTCACCAACAAAGTGTTCAAAAGACCACACTGGTGCTGACCCCCACAGACACACATCAGACTCATGCCCAGACAGACACCCCGGATCGCATGCCAACAGCCCATTGGGCCTCTGACACACTCACTCCAGTCCCCACAAGTGAAGTGGAAACGCACACACCACACCGGGTGGGAGGACCCCTGGAGCCTGGGAAAAATGCTTCCCTTCCAGGGCTTCCTTTCCCTCTGACCTCCCCAAGGGCTGCAGATCTCCTCCAGCAAGGGGGTGGGGAGAGGGGGCTCAGGTCTCCCTAGGAGCCTGCCCTGACGCAGAAAGGGAGAGGTCTGCCTCTGAAATGGGAAACTGGGACAGAAAAGGGAGGGGGGCTGGGGCCCAGGACAAGCCCCTGTCAGGCAGGCATCTTTGTCACCCTAGATCCGCCCTTTCACTCCACCAACTCCCTTCAGTTCAGATAGAAGTTTCTCCCGTATCTCCTCTTACGCTTACAGCATGAGCCCTCTTATTCATTCTTTTCTTCCTTTACCCTCTTCTGTCTTTGTACCTCACTTCTCCCCAGTCTCTTCTTTGTCTATGCCCTGCCTTACTCTCTCCTGACTTCCAATAACTATTTACAGAACACCTGGTGTGTATGAGGCATAATGTGGGGCACAAAGGTGTGCAAGACCCACTCCTTCTCCATGGAGCTCATAGACCAGAGAGAAAGGGCCCCCGTGGCCATCATGTTTCGGGACCACTGACAAAGCAGTGTAACACTCATTGCCATCTGACACTCACTCTCAACAACCTGAGAAAAGTCGTGCAGAGATTAGCTCCATCTTCCAGAAGAAGAAACTGGGGCTCAGAGATAACTTGTGCTCTGAAGGTTTAAAAACTGCCTCCTGCTGGCTCTGCCAGGAGGTTAACTTTGCTCTTCCTGTTTTCCCGAGGGGCAACCAGAGCTTAGAGAGGTTACCCTGATTTGCTTAAGGTCAAGAGGGGCCAGAGGCTGGAGTCTGCTTGATCCGTTTCTCTGGAGCTCACTGTTGGGCACTGTCAAGCCCCTCGTGGACCCTGGTTTGAGGTCCGGGTGGGATGGATGGCTCTGTGGGTGGAGGCCCAGCTGGTGGTGGAGGCTGCAGAAGATGCCGAGGCATCTGCATTCACCTTGATGGCTAGCCCCCGTTGCAGTCGGCTGACCCGGGACCCAGGTCTCTGTCCTCAGAGGAGCATGTGTGAGTCTCTTCCACCACGTCCAGGTACCCCAGTGACAGGATCTTCCTGATCACGGAGGTGGGACTTTTCTCCCTGCAGGGAGCCAGAAGCCCTTCCCCCTCCCCGTCGTCCCTCTTGTGCTGCTTCGCCATCAGGGTGACTCAGCCCCTCCTGGGCCTTGGTTAGCCTCACTGTGACTGGGGGAAGTGTCGTTGCTCTCCTGCTGGCATAGGTTGTCAGCAGGATGGGCACCTGTTGGAGACCCTATCTCTGGAGCTAGGTATTTTCCATGACTTCCCTGCTGTGTCTCTAAGTCACTGGGAGCTTGAGGACCTTAGCTTTCCCACCTGTAAATCGTAGCTATCCATACCTAACATTTTCAGGGCCCTCCCTGTGTTTTCTGAATACACCTGGCAGTGGAGGAAGTGCTGCTGGAAGCCTGGTGCCTAGACCTGGCTGTAGTCCATGGGATGGTGGCCCCATTCTCTCTCCCGGGCTCCTCTGTAGTCCCAGGAGGCCTCCCTCTCCCTTCCACACAGATTTCCTGAGTAATTTGGAAGCGAAAGACACAATCAATAATAGGCCGTGCCTTGCCTTTTCTGTAAAGCATGGGATTCTACTTTATCTCTGACTTAGACGAGGAGATGGCAAATGTCTAATACCCTAAGGATCAGGAGTCGTGCAGCCATCCTGCATCTGGATTTGCCACCCCCATATGAAAGTGACAACGGGAATGAATCAGAAACAGTCACTGGGCCTGAGGAAGGTCCAGGGTCGGGGGGAAAGAGGGTAGGAGAGAATATCTGGATAGGATAAATTACAGGTCGTGTGATGTCTCTTCTAACACGCGCTCACGGAGCGATCATACAGCCATTCTGCAAATGCTGACTGAGTGCTGGGGCTGGTGCTTCAGGGATGAATGGCTCTACTCAGCTTCCAAAAGACTGAGAGCAGAGCGAGGGATTATCCTGCAGGGTGACATGTGCTGTGGGAGGCCAAAGGAGGAGTCCCCAACACAGTTTTGGCAGGGGGCATGGTGAGGGGTGCTTTCCTGAAAAGGAGATGGCATTGGAGCAAGAAGGTGGGGCTGGGGACGTCATTCCTGACGTGGGGTGAGGAATGTGACAAGGTTTAGAGACATGAGGCAACATGTGCCGCCTACCGGTTGGGCTGGGGTGACGAGAGTGAGCACAGGCTGGTTATCAACAGCCTGGGATGTCAGGCTAAGGAGAGGTTTTCTCCTGAAGTCCCCAGTGACTCAGAGAGGAGTGTGGGGAGGGCGGGGATGGGAGCAGATTTGTGTTGCAGAAGGATGCCTTTGGCAGTGGCAAGGTGCCTTTGGCCACCTGATGTGAAGAACTGACTTACTGGAAAAGACCCTGATTCTGGGAAAGATTGAAGGCAGGAGAAGGGATGACAGGGGGCGAGATGGTTGGATGGCATCACTGACTCAATGGACATGAGTTTGAGCAAGCCCTGGGAGTTGGTGATGGACAGGGAAGCCTGGTGTGCTGTAGTCCATGGGGTCGCAAAGAGTCAGACACGACTGAGCGACTGAACTGAACTGAAAGTGGGGCAGGCCTGGATGCAGGGAGCCCAGTGGGGAGGCTGAGGAGGAGCCTGGGAGAAAGTGAGATTTGAATTAAGGCTGTGGCAAGAATGGAACTGAGAAAGATGAACAAGGAGGTAGAGTCTATTAGCCCTACTCGTCCGGTGCCAGACATGTGCCAGATTTACATGCATGATCTCATGGTCCTCCCTCTGATTCTATTAGTGCGAGGACTGTTCCCATTTTCTACACCAGGAAACAGACTAGGAGCGATTAAGTAATTTGTGCACTGCCATTCATTCAATGAGCTTTTGAACCCAGGCCTATCTGCCGTGCTGCTCTGTGCTTTCACCCAGAAGGAGGGGATTGTCTGACTCACAGGTGACCTCCCCTACCTTCCTGGCAGCCCCATTCTCAAGTCGAGCATCCCTTCTGTTTCTTCCTATTCCTACCAACTCAACTGGCAATGTAAAGGATCAGAGTTAGACAATAAGAAGGACTTCCCGAGAGACAATGGGATGGAGCGACATTTCCTTTTCTACAGATGTTTATGAACTCTTCTTTTTTGGCAAGGAAGGAGGGTGGGTGTGCTGGGGACACGTAATCACCAGCTCTCTGTGAAACTTGGCTGTGGTCTCGGTGGTTAAGCTCTGTGTGACCCATCTTGGCTGGAACATGGGGGAAGTCCTGTGGCTTTGGCCAGGGTCACTTATGGGACTGCCGGGAGTGGAAGCATTGAGCCTGACCCATCGTCTCAGATCCCTGGCTCTAGGCTGGCCTCTGGGCTTCAGACCTCTCCACAGCTGTGTTCCTTCTGAGCTTGGGCCTCCTTCCCCAGGGTTGAAGCCTCCCATTGGCATGGGTTCAGGGGTCCTGAGTTGTGGGTGTGCCATACACTGGGGATTCAGCAATGGAAGAATAACAGGCCAGGAGTCAGCACACCCTGAGTGGCCTCTGGCCTCTGCCAGGCCATCCTCCACAGTGACCATGCTGGCCATCTAATGAGACCTGCAGTGGGTGGCAGCTTGACAGGGAGCCAGGCTGGAAGTTGAGGAAGATATCGGGGGTCTTCTGCATAGATGGGTCCAGATCTCAGGGTAGGGATGGACATGGGAGGCAAGCATTATGAGAGTCTTCAGTTTAGAGATGGTATTTGATTTGACGATTGTGGATGACATGGCACAGGGAGAAGGATATAGAGTTTGAAGAGATGGTGGCTGGGGGCATTTGAGGCTTTGGAGAGCACGTGTGCATAAGGGTGGAAGGAGGAGAAGGGAAAGAACAGGGGAGGCTGTGTCCTGGGAGCCACAGGGCAGGGAAGGTCCACGTGAGGAGTGAGGCAGCAGCCATGGCGAGTGGGCTCTGGATGCTGAAGTGAGTAGGTTTCAAGGCACTTTCTACTCAGGTTTTCATATCTCACATGTCTTTGTTACCCAGTTGGTGAGCTCCTTGTGATTTGGGGCTATTTCTGTTTCCTGTTGTCTCATCCATTGTCCAGCTCTGGATCTGGTTCATAGGAGATGCCTGGCAGGGATGTGTTGGCTGGACTGAATTACTTCTTCCCTTTTTGCCTCTACTGTCAGCCCAGGGGCTCCCTAGGTCTTTCCCATTAGGGAATGCTGAAGATGGAAGCCATATTTCCCAGATGAGACCTGGTGCTGGGGCATCGCCTCCATCAGATTGAGAAGTCCTGAAGGAGAAGAGTACCACTCCTATCAGAATGGGCTTCCTGCAAGTGAAGCCTGGTTCTCCCACATTGGACAGGCTTCTGCAGGTGGGAGCCCTGACTCCGACATCAGGCAGGGGACTTCTGGGGGTGGGACATGTCTTCAGGATGAGCCCTGCTGGGATTAGAACAGGGACCCTGATGGGTCCTGAGCATCGTCCTTCCCTCCTATGTGCAGGATGGGTCCTACCCTGGGGGTGGCTTGAGTCCTAGTAGGGGGATACAGAACAGAGTGGGTGGGACAAGACAGGGCGGCTGCTTTAGAGAGGGGAACAAAGGACACTGTTGTCCCAGCCCCCTCCCCCCTCCCTCCCAAGGGGCCCTGGCAGGGCCATCTCTCTGGAGACGCACCCCCCCCTTCCTGGGCCTGGCCCCGTCTTTAGTCCCACTTAAGAGGAACTGCTTGTTCCTTCCCAAGAGACCCAGTGCCAGATGAGGCCCCCGGGAGGCCCGGCCCCAGGGATCAGACCAGACAGGTCCTGGAGTTCTGTGTGATTGAATTCACCACAGCCTGGGAGTTGCTTTTCCTCTGCCTGGGGCTGGGTCTGGCCTGGCTGAGACCATAGCCAGTGGGTCCTCATGTAACTGGAGAGAGATCTGGAGCAGGGGTGGGGGTGGGGGTGCTGGGGTCCGTGTCAGGGCAGCAGGAGGCAGGACTCCTTACTCAAGGTCTGAGTGCTTCGGTGGCCATGCTGGCTCCAGCCTCTCTCCAGGTACGCTCAGAGGCCCAGAAGGTGAATGAATGTGGCCCCACACGAGGCAGGTGCTCCCTTCATCCTGGCCCTGAGCCTCTGGCCCCCAACTGGTCATCCTCGTCGTTTTGCAGCCTCACCCCCTTCCCTCCCAGACGTTGCAATCAGTGGGTGTGGATAATTTTTGGTAGAGGACCACAGAAGGGGTGGGGAGTGGACTGCTAGGCTGTGCTGTCCCAGGAGGCTCAGAGATTCGCTCTAATGCTTTCTCAGTGCTGTGTGACCTTGGGCACGACATTCACCCTCTCTGAAACTTGGTGTCCCTATGGAAGTCAGATCTGCCAGAGGATGTGAAGCTCTTCTCCTGGAGTCAGTGTTTCCTGTGTGCTGGTAGTGGGTTTGGGGGTGACCTTCCTTCTGGAGGGAAGAAATGGGAGACTGGGCAGTTCAGGCCTCTGCTGCACAGCAGTGGGACTGAGATCACTGGGGAGCTGGGCCTAGATGGCTGTGGGTTGCATTCTTCCCTGTGGGACCAGGTCGTTGCCTCAGCAGCCTTCCACCCCTCAAAGCACCTGCAGGAACTGGCAGGCAGGTCCTGGGACATTTCATTTTCTCTGCCCAGGCCATGCCCTCCTCAGGTGCCCACAGCCTCCTCTGTGATCTGATTAGCATATATTAAGGCTGATTAGCATAGTGGTTAGGCTCTAGGAAGAACCAGATTTCCTGGTTTCAAACGCCAGCTTGCCACTTCCCAGCCTGGCAACCTCTCGTGACTATTTAACCCCTTCTCTGCAGAAACTCCCTCAGTTGTAAAATGGGGTAGCTGTGGTGTTTGCCTTATAGGTTGTCTTAAGAATTAAATGAGTTAAAATAGGTACAGCTAGGAGATAAGCTCCTGGCACAAGTGCAGTGTTACATGAGGTTGGTTCACAATCCCCTTCCTATCCTTCAAAGCCTGGATCACTCATGGATCACTCATGGCCTCCTCCTTTAGGAAGCCCTCACTGATCTCCAAGTGCCTTGTGACTTTTTTTTTAACTGTATATTCATTCTCTCTCTTTCTTTTGGCACTCATGCCTCTGTCTCTTTGTAGGTCCTGGTTATTTGCACACTCATGATGTCCTTTGTGTGAGACCAAGGGCACTTGGCCCGACTCTGTTGTCCCTTTGCACCTGTGTAGACCTGGAGCTCCATAAATATTTGTTCAGTGAAGGAAGCTAATGTAGGTGTTCCACCGAGAAAAGATACACTTGGGGAGGGCAGTGTGGTGGGTGAGGACAGAAGGACACCATTGCTGATTCTGAAATGTCTAATGATGGCCCAGAGTCACAGGCATTCGATTGTTCTCTGTAATCCAAAGGACAGAAGGCACAGGATGACGGCTTTACCTTCGCTAGGAGAATGTGTGTTCAGGCAACCTGGCGAGGGGGTCGGTGGCTCATTCCAACCTCTGTGCCTTTGTTCCTGCTGCTCCCACCATCAAGAATGTTATCCTTTCTTCTCTCTGCTTGTCCAAATTCTACTTCCTCAACATGTGCCCAGCCATCACTTCCTGGCCTGTTGGAGAGGGTGGGCTCTGTTCACCACACCCATCCTCAGACATTGATGGAACCTCTCCTGGGTCTGGGTAGTCATCACCCCTTAGGAATCTGGCTACAGTATGTCCAGTGTGGTTTGACCTGACGTGAGGAGGGGACCATGGCTTCCGATGACCCGGAGGTGGTCAAGGAGCTCTTTATGCACCTGGAGAGCCCTCCCTTGGCCTGCTGGCAGAGCACAGTTCTCTCCCACGGCTTCCCACTGGGCAAGTACTCAGAACCCATCTAATTACTGAGGACAGAGTTCTGGGCACCGGATCCAGCAGGCTGCGGTCATAATCAGCTAATTAAACCACCCGAACACTGCTTCTCGGTCCAGCAGACGGGAGAAAGAGGGGTGGTGAAAAGTCGTGGGAAGGAGAGGGATGCTCCACGCAGGGAGAGTTCAGACACCGGGCCTGCTGAGCCCAGCTGGGAAAGGAAGCAGGAAATGGGGAGAGAGGGTGGGGGGCAGGCAGGGAGAGGGGCAGCCAGATGAGAGAGGATGCTATCTGGGGGCCACACTCGAATGAGATGAATCAGAGCAGCCATCTGGTCTGGCAGGCAGGGATCCCACTTGGTCACTGTCGCTGTGACATCATGGACAAACTGCTTTTCCTCTTTGGACCTCAGTTTCTCTGTGTGTCAAGCAGCGAAAGGGTTGGCCTGGAAGGTCCCTGGAACCCTTTGATTCGGTTCAACGGCTTGCAGGGGAGGAGGCGTCAACAGCAGACTGTGTTTCTGCCCAGTAGCCTGGCCTCTTGCAGCTCTGTCTTCTGAAAGGGGCAGGTGCTGCTCGGGACTGACCCAACCTGAGACTGAGTCTCTGTAGGTTAATCACGAGGGAAGGGCGTAGATGGCATTGGGCAAGTCCTCAGCCTCTGTCGTGCCCTTGTCCCTGCTCTGTCCTCCTGACGTCCTGTGGCTCCCAAATTAGTGTCCTCAGCGAGTGACCATTTAAGGTTGTGCAGTATCCTTTCCAACAGTCTAGAAATTTCCTAAGACGCACCCTACGAGTGTAGGAATGGGGTTCCCTGAAGGTAAAGCCACAGGTTTGGAGTATGGATCTCAGAATCACAGAGACTTGGCTTTGTTGTCTAGCAGTATTGCTTCCTGACCTTTAAACTCTCTGGGTGTCAGTTTTATCATTTATGAAATAAGGATAATAATATCCTCTATTGCAAGTAGTTGCTATGGGCAGAGAGGGTAGGGATTTGATAAAAGTCATTGTGACTCTTAACACTGGCAGTGGACTCAAGCTTTTCTTTCTGCCTCCTCTCTCCTGCATCCCCTCCCCCTTCCTGTCCTGCCCAGGACTGTGTGCTCTGCTGGGTATGCGGGGGTGGGGGGCTGTGCTGGGCAGGAGGAGAAGGTCAGATGATGGCTGGAAAGGGAAGTGAGATTGCCCAGGGGAGGGGAGGGTGGAGCAGTTGGTGCTAGGGCAGACGGGCCCCCCTCCCTTTTGGCCCCTCACTTATGGTGGGTTCTCTACGGGGAAGTGGGGAGAACTTGGGGGTCAGGAAGCTGGGGGCAGGGGAGGGCGTCACGGAGGGTCCCAGGCTTCTCTCCTTTATCCCCACCCCCAGGGGCCGGGTGTAGAGCCAAGGCCCTGATTTTCTGCCAGAGAAGCCAGCAGACCTCTGTTTCACACACTCAGACAACAGCCCTTCCTGGTTCTCAACCCCTAGCGGGAGGTGCCTGCTTGAAGCCAGGGCACTTGGAAGGCAGTGCCTGCCTCGGAGGTCTGTGAGGTCTGGAGGAGAGGCAGCAAAGAAGGGGACCAAAGCCGCCTCGGCCTCCCCTTGTCCCTTCCCGTGCCCCTCCCCGCAGTGCTGGGCTGTGACAAGCCAGGGCCTCTGACTCCAAGGAAGCTGGTTACATAACTCAGCCGGACTCCCTGCTTCCTTCTTCCATTCTCCCCAGAGAGGCCTTGGGAGGTGCTGCCTTGCCGCTTTGCTTTGATTCCCGGGCCCAAGAGGTCATTGAGACCGTGCCCCTGCCGAGGGCAGTGATAGGCGCTGCCCACACCATCTTGGGAGGAGAGCTGCGCGTGCTGCCCTGCTGCAGGCACCGGCTCGGCTCTGCACACTGCCCCCCTTCCCATGCTCCTGGGGCAGAGCTGCAAAGGGGAGAAGCCTCATTAGAGGAAACAGGCTGTGTCCTGAGATAATTTGCCTGCAAAGTGGCCCGGAGGGAAGCTGACCTCTCTGCAGCTAGAGGAACAGATAATCAGCATTTTCCAGTTTGTTCAACTCAGTTCTACAAACATTTCCCCAGCACTTGCCGGGTGCCAGGCCCAGACCTCCACTCAAGGCATGTTCCCGAAGCCATCTGCCCACCCACCCTGCCCCTGGCCCCGCTGTGGCGTGTCTCTCCCAGTGGGCAGCTGACTTAAGAGTCAGCTCTGCTCCCATCTTCCTGCTAAGACCATGCCCTTTCTTGCAGACTGGGGTCTGGCTGTCCTGGGTTCTGGGGTGTCAGGGGCCTCATGACAGGAAGCATGGGGATTCCTCTGGGCTAAGCTTTTTTACGGTTGGTTTATGCCCTTGGTTTATGTCCTTCCCGGTCAGCGCCCCCCTCCCCCAACCCTGCCTTCCCTAGGAGGTTCCTGTGGACAGATACCTCTGTGAGTACCTGCCTCACCGCAGGCCCCAGGCTGGGCCTTGAGGTATGAGGAGGAAACAGACAAGTCTCCACCCTCTTATCATTGGGGAAGAGGGAAGAGATCATACCAGGATGCTGTCAGAAGTGGGGTGATGGGAATTCGTTTATACCGGGTGCGGAGCAAGCCCATTCATTTATAACCCGGGCAGAGCAAGCCCGGTGGATAAGGGTTAAAGGCAGCTCCACAGAAACGGGGAGGTCACGGCAGCAAGCTTAGGAAGGTGAGTTTGACTTGAACCAGAAGTGACGCTTGTCTTGGTGGTGCCTGCGACTGATGTTCTCAGTGGGGACTGACTTCCTTCATCAGATACTTGGGCATCCACTATGTGCCAGGCACCCGAGTCAAGACACTCTCTTCCTCTGGTGTCAATAAGGGGTGTGGTGGGACTGCTAGAGGACACAAAATCTAGGGTGAAAAGTAAAAGTTCTGCCACGTGACATCAAAGTGAGTGTTCGGGCCTGAAGAGAAGAAATGGGGCAGGTGTAAGAGGAGACACCAGGCTCAGCAAGCCCTCCATGGAAACCAGGGGCTGCCTGGGTCTCCTCTGGTGGTGGGCGGGGGTTGAGGGGGCAAAGGTTTCACTCCAGCTGAGAAGACCCTGCAGAGGTCTGATGACTGTTCCCAGAGGGGTGATGGACGTGAAAGAGCAGAGAAACCATGTCTTATGAGAAACAGCTCTACCCTTGGGGGGTCATAGAGTGGGGGTGGGGCACATGCCTGCAGCTCCAAGGGCCGCATCTGGGAACACCGAGGCCAAGTAGTGGCGGTAGAGAGAGGAAGCTCTTGGGGTTCTCACCTTCCCTCCCTATCAGTAGTTTTGTGTCTGTGTGCTGAGTTTTTCTGCCTCTGGGCGTAAAGTTTCCATCCTTTCTGTATCTATGCTAATGAAAGCACCCAGCACATTAGGAGGTTGATTTTATTATGGGTCTCTATAGCTCCAGGGCAGTGGAAGAAACCTGGAAGCATTTTTAAACTCGGTAAGGAGAACTTTCTTTTTTTGAAACAGATTTTAATATCCTAAAAATGACAGAGATGATCACATGGCATAATGGAATGGTTAATATGCACATTTTCATTTCTTATATTATTTAGAGTGTTCACTTTGGCAGCAGCGACTCCCTATGCATACCTGAAACATCTCAGCCATCTCTGACGCTCACAACTTTGCAGAGTCAACTTTGCCAAAAAAATTAATAATAAATAAAGCTTTTTAGTAGAACTTTCGAACAAAGAGCCATAACCCAGTCCTAAACTGAGCCCTGGCACAGATGAGTTTTCATCGAATTGTAGAGGTGGGGTGGTGGTGGGGAAGGTTCCGAACTCCATGGAGAAGAGAAACCCTCTCCTAACCGTCAGGGCACTCAGCCTGATGGTGATGGATAGATACATGGTTCCATCACCAAAGTGCTTTTCTTCTCCCCATTCCACAGCCACCAGCTCAGTCCAACCCCTGCATCTGGCATGGACTATCGCAGTGGTCTTCTGCTTGGTCTAAACCCCTCAAACCCTCCTCTCATTCTGAAATTCGCATCTGACCCTGTCCTTCCCCAGCTTAAAAACCAATCAGAGACTTCCATGATGGTTCAGTGGTTAAGATTTCCATGCTCCCAATACAGGGGGCGCAGGTTTGATCCCCAGTCAGGGAAGATCCTGCATGCTGCGTGGCATGCCCAAAGAAAACACTGACCTGTTTCCTCTGTTTCCTGTGAGAAGGTCGTATTCTTCCAGTGGCATTGGAGGCCTTCTCCTCTCAGGCTCCTATCCCGATTCTCCCCACCACACAGCTAACATTCTGGCTACACTGACTTTTTTGGATCTTCCCCCACAGCCTTTGTACTTTCTACACATATGTGTCTGTTCAAGCCAGTCTCTTTGTTTGGAATGCATTCCTCTCCTGCCTGGTGAAATCTCCCTTGTATTTTAAGGTTGAACCTGAGCTCAGTGCAGTTCAGTTAAATGCAATGCAGTTGAGCTGCATTGAGTACCTACTGTGTGCTTGGACATGATACCTTCCCTTGGCTCTGTGTTCACTGCCCAGGCAGAATCAGTGTGCTCCTCCATGCTCCCTTGGAGCCTTATAGGTTTCCAAGACAGAGCCTTGTATTGTAATTGGCTACTGTCATGTCAGATTCCGGTGCTAGAGGGCAGGCATGTGTCTGGTACCTAGTGGACCTCCAGTTCCTGATTGTGGGTGAGGCCAACCTGGGTAAGGTCTGGGTTTGCAGAAGTGCATTGAAACAGAGTACAAGCAGCTCACACACACACACACACACACACAGCTGTTAAATAAATGGGGGCCAGAATTGGGTATTGGGTAAGGAGTGAGTCAAGGAAAATTCTCTGGAGGAAGTGAACCCTGGGCTGCTGACCTGAAGGAGAAGCACTCTTTCTTCTTCTCACTTCCCTACTGAGCCTGACTGAAAGCAAACAGCTGAAACCATCGAAAGGGAAATGCATACATTTTCTACTAGGGGTTGGGATCTCCTAGCCTAGAGATGATTAAATAGGTGTATACCTCCTCCTCCCTTCCTTCCATATACATTTTCTGAACCTCGAGGAGATGCCAAGCACTAGGGCTACAAAAATTGATTAAATAAAACATGTCTTTGTATTTTTCTGTCTTAATGTTCATGTTGGAATGTCCTTCCCTTTATCTGTCTTGTTGGAGTCCAAGTCTTGGCATGTCACTTACAGCTCTGGGACTTGAGGACTGGTCACATCATTTTTCTAAACCCTAGTTTTCCTATGCATGCGTGCATGCAAAGTTGCCTTAGTTGTGTCTGACTCTTTGCAACCGCATGGACTGTAGCCTTCTAGGCTCCTCTGTCCATGGGATTCTCCAGACAAGAATACTGGAGTGGGATGCCATGCATCCAGGGGATCTTGCTGACCCAGGGATCAAACCTGTGTCTCCTGGGTCTCCTGCCCTGCAGGCATATTCTTTACCGCTGAGCCAGCAGGGAAGCCCTTCCTATGCACACCATGGAGGTAATAACACATCCCGGTAAGGCTGCACTTTGTAATGTGTATGAGGGGCTGCACAAGTGCCTTTGACAGTGGTCCGTCTTGGAGTGAGCACTGCTCTCAGACCGCAGGCTTCCTGAGGAGGGGGAGCGTGTCCAGTGCGTCCTCTCTGCCCAGCACAGGGCCAGGCACGCAGTACATTAGAGTGATCAACTATCCCAGTTTCCCTGGTCTGTCTCAGTCCCACATCTAGGGAAAACTCTCAGTCCTGGGTGAATGGAGACCATTAGTTGGTCACCCTATACCATGGTCTCCATAAGGGTTTGTAGAATAGATATACGGATGAATAAATCATGAGGGACAGAGTCAGGACTTGGAGAGCAAAAGCCTGCATTAAGTGGCTGGCTTGTGGCATGAGAAGTGGTCTTGTGAAGGGTCTAGAAGGCCAGCAGGTAGAAGGTGGGAGGTGGCCACCGGGCCCTATACTGCTCTGCAGGGAACACAGAGGCCCTGAGTCTGTAAGGCTGTTGCTTTCAAGTAGGTTTCAGGCTTCCAAGGCCCATGTGCTCTTTGTCAGACTCATCCAGGGAGAAGGCAGTCATTGAGGTCCACTTTCACTTGGCGGGTCTGTCACGAGCGCCTAGTTTCTCCTTTGCCTTTGAAGCTGGAGGCCTTGGCTCCTCCGCCTGCCCTGTTCGGTCCGTCTGCCCACTGCCTTCTGAAATGTCCACTCCAGATGAAGTGGAGGCCTGGGCCTGGAGGTGGGAGAGCAGGGCTGTAGCCCCATTCGTCAGCTCAGGCCCAGAGAGAGTGGGGCCTCCGTTTCCCCACCTGTTCCTTGGGAGGCAGCCCCTCCTGCCGGGGCGTTTGAGGGGTGTTGCTTGTGGAAGTCTCTGTGGCGTGTCTAACACTATGTGCATGTGCTGGGCTGTGCTTAGATGCTTCAGTTGTGTCCGACTCATTGCGACCCTATGGACTATAGTCTGCCAGGCTCCTCTGTCCATGCAATTCTCCAGGCAAGGATACTGGAGTGGGTTGCCATGCCCTCCTCCACGGAATCTTCCTGACCCAGGGATCAAACTCGTGTCCCTTGTGTCTCCTGCATTGGCAGGTGGGTTCTTAACCACCTGGGGAGCCCAGTGTGTGCATAACTAGTGTTGTTGGTTGTCCACGTCTATAAATGGGGACGATAAAACTTGCTCTGTATAACTCGCAGGACTGCCGTGTGGGCCCAGTGGGATGTAGGAGGTGGGAACACTTGTCAGCCATGTCATAGCCTTTAAATATTTGGGGAGGAGGGGGTCTCAGAACAGCTGCTCCTGCCGGCTCCGGGGTTCCAGCTGCAGGTGGAGGCAGGCCCTTCCCACCAGGCGTAGAGGGACCCTCTGGGGTGTGCCTTGGCACTGCTGTCCGTGTGACCACACAAACCCTGTGCCAGGCCCTGTGCTCGGGTGGCTCTGCTCCTTCTGAAACCATGGCAAGAGAGAGATGGCTAGACAGACATGGCAGGGTTTAGTAGCAGCAGGACGCGGGACAAGAAGAAGGAATGTTCCGGAGCCTCGTCTGTCTGTTGGGCTGGAGGCAGGGCCTTTGTGAAGGCGGGTTGTGCTCAGATCGCCTCTGGGCCCTTCCTCCAGCCCAGAGGCGGATTCACCGTGAGGCTGGTGCCGCTTCAACTTCAGGCCTTCACGTTCCAGGGCCGTTTCCAAGGCCCAGCAATGTGTCCACGGGCTCAGAGGGCTTGAGAAATGTGCACAAGGAAGAAGATATTTTTGTTTTTTATAAGAGAGCTTCCAAACTACATGAGCTTCAGTCCCTTTCAAGCCTGGATCTGCCCCTGCTCTGGCCAGGAGTCCTTTGTGCCAGGAGGTTGGCGTCACGTCGCTGCATGTCCTCAGGGAGTTCTCATCCCACTGTGGACCTGGTCATCACTTAGAGCCCTCACTGCTGAGGCAGGACCTGAAAGACATCTGGGAGAGCCAGTTCTGGGCCAGACCAAGCTCATAGGAGAAGGAGAAGGGGGCAGCAGAGGATGAGATGGTTAGATAGCATCACCGACTCAATGGACATGAATTTGAGCAAACTCTGGGAGACAGTGGAGGACAGAGGAGCCTGCTGTGCTGCAGTCCAGGCTTTGCGGAGAGTCGGACGTGACTTAGCACCTGAACAACAACAACAACAAGCTCATAGCTCTTGCTTGCTGTGTCAGTAACAGACTGGAAAGGTCTCTCTGCCCTCAACCTTACTCATCTGTGAAATGGGCATAGCTCCTACCAGAAAAGGCTGCGGAAAGGTTGTCATGGGAGCTCAGTAAATGTTGGCAGAAGCTGGATGGACATGATGCAGGGAGCCCACCCCTTCTGTTGGGATAGTGTTGCTAGCTGTCAGATTCACCTGCATTGTACGATGTGGGGCAGGGGGTGCTGGTCAGATGAGCTAAGAGGAGGGAAAGGGTTTATAAGCTATGAAGTACAGCTCTCTTTGTCAACTGAGTGGCCCTTTTGTGTGGGAGGGGCAGGGTGGTAGTCTGGACTGTCCTTTCCCACGGGTGGAGGGGTGGTGGTTGGTGGTGGTGAGGAGCCTAGCTGAGTTTGTGCCTGAGCAAAGCTGCCTGTGCGGGCTGAGCTGACCTTTCCTGCTCAGAAAGGAAGGTAAGCCGGCAGGGTGCGTTGCTTCCCCCTGCAGATTTGGGGAAAGCTGGCTGAGTGGTGGTTGCATCCTGTCCCTTCCAACTTCCAACCTCAGTGCCCCTTTCAGGGAGTAGGGGAAGGAGGAGCTCAGGCGGGAGCTATGAGGTAAGAACATGGGTTTTGGTGTCAGGTCAGGTTTCAAATCCCACCCTTACTGCGTGTTATGTCTGTGACCTTGAGACAGTTATACATAATTTTTATGGACCTCAGTTTTTCTCATCTTCAAAATAGGGTTGATAAGGGAATTTCCTCACAGTCTGCTGGTTGGGGCTTGGCACTTTCATTACCAGGGGCCAGGCTTGATCCCTGGTTGGGAGAACTAAGACCCTGCAAGAGGCAAGCCATGATGCTTCCCCCTCCCTCTGCCCAAATGGAGGTGATAATATCCTCCCCCAACACCCCAGGGTTGCTGTAAGGCCTAAAGGAGATAATGTAGGCTAAGCACAGTGCCTGGCACACAGTAGGTGCTCAGTAAATGCTGATTGTCCCTCTCTTCTGCCCCGTGAACCTCATCATCCTGTCTCGCACTCCATCCTTTACCCTTTTGAGAGTGCCCTCAGTTGGGCTGCGAACTCCCTGGGGGCATCTGTTGTGTTTAGTTCATCCACCTTTATGCTCCAGCCCTGGCACAGCACCTTCAATGCACTTTGAATTGGTTGGTGAGAAGCTGCACTGGCCCCAAGAAAAGAGGACTAAGTTTTAGCCCTAACTGAGTGCACACCCACTGTGCGCTCCTGCCGAGGCCTACTGTGTGGAATCTACTCTGCAGAGCTTGAGTGGCTGCTGATAACTTGCTGGAATCCTCTGCACTGGCCGCTTTGTTTTCTTTTCTTCCAAGCACTTAGCACTCATATAATCAAATCAGTCTTTGGTCAGCCTTTAAGATCCATCTCTCCCCACTGGAATGCAAGGGGCCACAGGAGCTGTGTCCCCAGGTCCCATGCCTGGCACAGGGGACACGCATACGTTTTTGTTGGCTGTCCTTTTCTTTCCCTTCTCTGAGCTCAGGCTTGGTATCCCTCCCAGCCCAACCCCTTTCCAGCTGGGGCAAGTCTTCCTGCTTCTTTCAGATTCAATTTCCTCATCTCTAATGTGGGCATAATGGTGGTCCCAGCTAATCAAGTGATCAGCTGGGCCTGGAGCAAGGTAAGGACTCCATCACATCAGCTCCTGTTTTTAAAATGATCTCCAAGGGTCCTCGCATTTCTGACCTTCAGTGACCTCACCGCCTCTGGCTGGGAGGAGACTGGGGAGAACATTGCATTCCTCACAGACCCTCTGCACTGGTCTCACAATGGATTTGGAGCTCTGTGCAAGCTGTTTATGTTTCCCCAGCAGAGTTTATTACCCAACTGGGCCTTCTGCAATTAATTACGAGCCGAGCAAATAACTTGTCCCTGGGAGGCTGGGCTTGGCATAAACATTTACATCCAGCCAGGGGCCGGCCCAGGGGCTAGGCTCCTTCTTCCAGACTCAGGAGCAGAGAATGGTTAGAGGATTAGGGTTGGGAGGGCTGGGATGGGGTGGGGGGTGGGGCCAAAGACAAACAACTTTCCTTCAGCAGCTTTTCCTGGGCCCCCACCTTAGCCTTTGAGGTGCTGGGCATCTGCCTTCTCTTTTAATCTTCCTCAGTACCCCACAAGTAGAGTCCCTGTTTGCAGATGAAGAAATATGGAAAAAATTGAGGCTCATGTAAATTAAGGAATTTGACCAAGGACACACAGCATGCAGGAGGGGCAGGATCTGAGGGTTCCCATAGCAGCTGTGTAGAGCAATAGACTAGAGACGAGAGGACAAACAGTGGGAAATCACTGAGGGAGTGAACATTCATCTGATCGTTTGGTCATTCATTCATCGTGTATGTGTCGGCCCCTGTCGCGTGTGAAGGGGGCGTGAGGAGGCGGTGGTGACTCTTAGTGACTGTTGGTCCCCAGTGAATGCTGGAAACTCCCTCAGGATGTCCATTAACAGACCAGCTTTGGCTGAAGGAGGTTTCTTGGAGGGCTAGGAAGGGGGCGGCCTCTGTGAGTCTCTAGTGGTCATATCCGCCTCATCTTACGCCAAGAGATGGCTCCAGTGGAAGTAGCCTCTAAGGTCGGCCTCCTTATCCCAACCTGGAATGTGGAATCCCAGAACCTTGGCCCCCTGCCTTTGGGCTGAGAAACCTCAGAAAAGGTTTATCTCCAGGAATAGCAGGGTCCCTTCTTTATGTCTGAGAGGGAAATGGCTGATTGGCAGGGGAAACCTTCCTTGCTCTCCTGATCCCCCGGCCCTGCCCCACAGAGGGACTGTGAATTCTGTGTTTTCTAAAGGCCCCTCTTCCAGCCCAGCAGTTCCTGCTCCCCTCCACAGCCCCACCATGCAGCTCTCTGGAGCCTTCTGCTGGGGGCCGTCTTCTGTCTTTGCAGAGAGGAGAGCTGAGACCAGGGAGGAAAAGGTATCTGTTTTGGATATGGTGTGCCTGGATCCTGGAACCCCTTGGCTTCAGGTCACAGTGGAGACTGGGGACCAGGCTGAGCCATCCACTGCGTGTTGCCCGATCCTGGCCAAGAGCCTCGTGTGTGGTAACTGATGCCCAGGAAACATGTGACCTGGGGGAGAAGTGACCGGCTGATGGGACATGTAGGAAGGACACTGTGGTCTGGGAGGCAGGGGGCTTCAGTCCATGGCACTGTCTCTCCCAGGAATAGATCTTCTGGGAACCGAGGTGAGATGATAGTCCTCACCCTCAGAGCTGTGGTGAGGATCAAAAGGCAGCGAGTGACTATTCACAGTGGACAAAAAGTGGAAACCAGTGGCCCTAACGTTCATCAGTGTATGCGTGGGTAAACAAACTGAGGTCTGTCTATACCATGGAGCATCATTCAGTCAAAATAAGGAATGAAGTACTGATGCATGCTGCAACATGAACCTTAGAAACATTGTGTTACGTGAAAGAAGCCAGACACAAAGGTCACATATCGTGTGATTTCATTTATATGAAATGTCCAGAATAGATTCGTCCATAGACCCAGAAAGCCGACATTGGTGGTTGCTGGGGCCTGGGAGGAGGGGCGGCTGGGAGAAGAAACCACTTGGGAGAGACGGATTTTAGTGTGGAGGGATGGAAATGTTTTGGATCTCGAGTAGAGGTGGTAGTTCTGCACAGCGTTGTGACTGCAGTAAATACTGCTAATTGTTGACTTCAAGCTGGTAAATTTTGTTTTGTGAATTTCACCTCAATAAATTATTGTTTTAATTGCTAATAATAAAAGCAGCATTGTGAGGAGGAGGCCCTGGAGATGAGATACGGGTGTTCGGGGGTGAGGCTGATGGAGAAAGGATGGGTAGAGGGAGGGGCTGTGACAGGGAAAAGGTGTCCAGTGGGCGGCACTTAGGGAGCCTGATTAGGACCAAGGGTTCCAGAATAAGAATGGTTGGGGGCTAAGATGTGTCCTTGGGCGGGTTATTCAACCCCTCTTTGTTTCAGCCTCCCCTATCTGGAAAATGGGAATCATTAAGTTTTTATTATGGCAATCTAAATTTTTTATGATCAGTCCTGAATATTCATTGGAAGGACTGATGCTGAAGCTGAAGCTCCAATACTTTGGCCACTTGATGAGAGGAACTGACTCATTGGAAAAGACCCTGATGCTGGGAAAGATTGAAGGCAGGAGGAGAAGGGGACGACAGAGGATGAGATGGTTGGATGGCATCACTGACTTGATGGACATGAGTTTGAGCAAACTTTGGGAGTTGGTGATGGACAGGGAATCCTGGTGTGCTGCAGTCTATGGGATCGCAAAGAGTTGGACACGACTGAGCCACTGAACTGAACTGAAATCTTTTATGATGGAAAGCTTAACAGTTTTCTTGAGGATTAAACTAGTTAATATTTGTGAAATGCTTAGAATAGTGCTTGGCACAAAGTAAGATCTGCATAAGTGTTAGCCACGTTTATTATGGCTCATTCACATTTTTATTTATTTGTTCATTTACTGAGCACCCCTGCTGAGCCAGGCCCCCGGGCTGCATTCTGGGGACACAGCTGTGAGCGTGACTCAGGGTCAGCTCTCAGGAGCTCCCTCACGTCCGGCCGTGCCTGCAGCTTCAGCTGTTAATGAAAATTGTTCATCACTTCCCGCTTCTCCGGAGCTGCCTGAGCAGGCAATGTCTCCCCTGGGATCAGTCAGGTCTCCTCCTGAAAACTCCCCCTGGGTTTGGGGGCTCGCGCCTTGGACTTGGAGGGAGGGCTTTCCGGGGCCTCAGTTTCTCTACCTGTCAAGGAGGAGGGCAAGCTGGCCGTGCCCTGGGTTCCTCTCAGCCTCTTGTGGCCTCCAGACCTCTGAGTCACATAGTTCACCAGCCAGTGTTTGGGATGGGTCTAAGGTGTCACATCTGCTGAGATTTAATTTATAAAAAGTAGACAGTCTTTTTTTGGGCTGGCATCTGGGGCAGTAGGGGTTGGCAGGGAGTGGGGGGACAGGTGGTCCTTCCTGAGCTCTAGCCTTCAAGGACTGGGCTCCTGCCCGCTTTTGGGTATGACCAGCCCCCGTCAGTATTCCCCACCCCCCAGTAATCACTCAGGCAGAGTCTGACCACAGCTCTCCTAGACTCAAACCATCTGATTCTTGCTGCCACCCTGTGGGCACCTCTTCTGTTGCCATCCATAGTCTATGGGACCTCCAGTCTATGGCACAGTCTTGGTACCTCCTTCCACCCTTTCCACTGACCTCTGCACGGTCATATGCCCTACCCCCTCCCTGGGACAACCAACACACACACACACACACACACACACACACACACACAATCACCTGGCCACTTGCACTCCCATTCACCCCCAGCAAAGTCTTGCTGAGCGCTTGTTCCCCTTTCTCATCCTCCAACACCTGGATCCACACCCCCCCCCCCCCGCCCCCCATCCCTCGCTCTCCAGCCACCTGCCCTCCGCCCCTCATCCCAGCTTGGTCTCCACCGTTGGTTTCCCTTCCCAGATGCTTGTCACTGAGGTTGTCTCAGGGCAGAAGGGCAGAAAAGTCCTTCCAGGAAGGAGCTTGCTGTCTCAGTTTCCTTTTAAAAACAAAGCTATGTCTTGAGTAGCGTGAGTCGGGCCTTCCAGAACTGCCCCCCTGGTGGTGGAAGGAGGTACCAAGCAGGCAGCTGAACAAGGAGAGGAGGGGAGGGGCAGAGTCAGGCCAAGCCAGGCTCTCTGGGTCTTGGAAAGCCCCGATGTATTCGTATTCCCCTTATTTCTTAAAGACACAGGCATCTCATTCTCATAGACACTGTTCCCGGACCTGGAGAGCTCGGCACACTGTGATCAGGGAGGGTTTCTTTGCCAGAACATTCATTTTATTCAGCCCTTCGCTCATTCATCGGTCTTTGCTCTGTGCCAGGCCCTGTGCTGAACCCTGGGGACAGAGTGGGGTGGGACCTGGTTCCTGCCGAGGGCCGATGAGAGAGGCTGCTTTGTACTCACCGGGATGCCTTGCCTCTGATATGTGCCATTCATTCATTCCCTCATTCAGCAAATGCTGGCTGAGTGCCTGCCACGTCCCTGGCACTGTTCTAACACTGGGACACCAGCACGACCAAAGCAGGTGACAATCCTTACCCTCACCAGCCTCACCAGGCTGTCATCCTAGAGACGGGAGTGACCAGAGTTTTGAGGGGTCATTTAAAAGAGCTGACATTTATCGTTCGGTAATTATTTTAAAAACACAAAATGCTTCACATTTGGACAAGAAGATAGCAGTCATCCATAATCTCGTGACTTAGAACTTTACAAAACAATTTTTTTTTTCGTCTTTGCGATCCTTGCTATTATGTGTGTATGTGTCCTCGTGTGCATGCACGTACCTGTGTTCAGACACAGTTGCGCTTAAGCTGTGTATGACATTTGGATTACTGCTTTTTTTCCTTCAGCATTTCCCGTGTCATTAACTTATCCTAATATCCGTGTTTGCTAATGACACATAAGAGTTCCTCGTGTGACTGCTCAGCAGTTTATTGAACCATCCCCTTATTTGGCATTTACGTTATTTCGGGGTTTTTGCTATGGTAAATAATGTCGGAATGATTAGCTTTAAAGTCATCCGACCGCTTCTGGAGGGTGGAATGCTGGAGGCCGCAGAGGTCCCAGGCTCACGCCACCACCTCCTCCCTTCCTGCCCGTAAGTGCCACCTTCTTCCCTCTGGGGGAAAGGAGTTTCCCTCTAGGTAACTCTCAACATGAGGTGTTCCGTTTATCTTTAGCTACATAACCAATCACCTGATAACTTAGTAGCTCAAGCAACAACATTCATCTCTTTATCTCCCGGTTTCCATGGGTCACGAACATGGGGAGAGTTCAGCTGGCCAGTTCCAGCTCAGGGCTCTCCTGTGGTTGCAGCTGGTGTGAGGCTGCGGCCGCTGGGTGCTTCCAGCGAGACCTGGTGATCTTATCCCTGGCGTCTGGCCTTGTCCCACTCTTTCTCTCTCATGGCTGCCTCTCTAATCTAGGCTACCTTCATTTTTCACCTGGATGAATAATATCAACTAAGCGCACCGCACTCTCCACGAGCCAGGTATTGTCCTAAGCTCTTTACTCACATGAAATTGCTTATGTCATCCTCACAACAGGGACCTTCTTGGTGCTCCAGTGGTTAAGACGCCTCTTTCCAAGGCAGGGAACTCCAGTTCAATCCCTGGTTATGGAACTAAGATCTTATGTACTGCATGGCCAAAAGGTATATTAAAAATACTTAATCCTCACAACAACCCAAGGAAGCAGATGCTGTTGTGATCTCTCTTCTATCAAATAAATGGCAGATCCGGGACCTGAACCTGGGGCAGCCTCCTTATTAATTCCGCCCCTTTGCTAGTCTCCCTGTGTGCGTTATGGCCTCTGTGCCCTCCAGTCTCCAGCCAGTGGCCGAAGCAAGCTTATTAAAGTACAGCTGCCTCGTGTCTGTTCTTCACTGAAACCCTGCTGCCGTCTGATCACTGTGACAGTGAAATCCACCTCCTGACCAGGCCACCTGGTGACTGGACCCTGCTGCCCTGCCCCTGCTGGCCTCACCTACCCGTCTCCCTCAGCGCCTTCCTCCCCCAGAGCCTTCCCACTGAAGGTTCTGTTTCATTTTGGTTCAGTGCAGCATCCCACCCTGGCCCCCTCCAGAATTACATCACTGCTTCTTTTTCAGCTCTTAACTCACCTGTCACTTGCTGGGGAAGCCTTGACTTTCTCAGGCTGATGGGTCCTCCGCTGGTGGAGCCCTGCCCCTGACAGCATGTAGCCCGAGAGTCACTTTGTACTATTGGCTCCGTTTTGCTGTCTTTCTTGCAGGGCTGTTGTGTTGCACGTGTACAGGGGATGCCGTAGGCACTATGGTCTGTGCCATGCATCCTCCCAGAGTTGGGCAACACAAGGCCCCGCTGCCTTTCCCACTGAAGGGAAACTTCATACAGGCGGGGGCTGTTGCGTGGATCTGCCCTAGTCACTGTGGCCAGTAGCGTCTGACACACAACAGGCATCTGATGAATATTTGTTGATTACGATTATTAATAATGAGAGCTGACATGTATTAGGGCTTCCCTGGTGGCTCAGTGGTAAAGAATTCACCTGTAGTGTAGGAGATGTAGGTTGGTTCAATCCCTGGGTGGGGAAGATCCCCTGGAGAAGGAAATGGCAACCCATTCCAGTATTCTTGTCTGGGAAATCCCAGGGACAGAGGAGCCTGGTGGGCTACAGTCCATGGGATTGCAAAAGAGTCAGACATGACTGAGCAACTTAACAACAACAAAATATGTATTACTGGGCAACAGGCGCTAAGAACACTTATTCCTCAGAACAATCCAATGGGATAAGCCCTATTGTTGTCCCCTCTTTTTAGAAGAGGAAATAGGCTGAGGGAGGGGGAGTCATTTGACTGATGTCCTCTAGTGAGTGAAGGTTTCAACTGAGGCGGATTAGTTCGCTGTGATAAAAAAGTGAATGAGGGACTGCCCTGGTAGCCCAGTGGTTAAGACTCCTTCTTCCAATGCAGGGGCCTCTGGTTTAATCACTCTTAGGAACCTGACACTCCACATGCTGTTCGGTGTGGCCAAAAAAAAAAAAAAAAAAAAAATGAATGAAAGAAAACCCCTGCATTCCAGCAGCTTAGAGTCAGTCAGATGAGGGGAAACCCAGACGAAGGTCATCGCAATGCTGGCGAGGATGTGTGGGGAGGCGGGGCTTTCCTCCAGCAGAGAGAGAGGAAGGAGAGAAGGGCCCCCAGACAGAAGGTGGATCTGTTCTGGGGCCACTCTCCCCTTTGGGTGCCAGGGCGCCTCCTCTTCTGTCTGCATCCTCTGTCTCCCAGGCTCTGTACCACGGGTGGAGGCCCGAGGAAGGAGGGTGCCAGCAGGGATGGGGTGGGGTGGGCATGAGGTTCTCTCCCAAGTGCTGAAGCCATACCAGAGGCCTCAGTTCTCACCTACTTGGAGGTCTATCCTTCCCAGGGAGGAAGGGGTGGGGGACAGGAGCCCCCATGGTACGGGTGAGGGAGTGGAGAGACCTGGAGACATCAGGGGATTGATTTGTCCAAGGCCCAGAGCCCGGGTCCCTGGAAACCCCTCAGCTCTTGGCGCTGAGCGTGTGTGTGTGTGTGTGTGTGTGTGTGTGTGTACGCGCGCGTCGTGGGGCTGTGTGTTAGAGATGATGCCTCCCTCTTCCTCTGTCCTGACTCCCATCCCAGCAGTGTGTCCTATTAGAGGAAAAGACCTCCCTTAGGTTCTGTGGACTGGCGCCAGGTGCTTGCCAGGTCCTGGTCGTCTGGGAGTCCAGAGCCGCCCCGCAGCCTGGGACTGTTCCCTCCTTTGAATTAATTCCCTGGGTTTCCCACCAGGCTGTGGGCTTTCTAAGGACTGGGCCTGGACTCCCCCATCAGATCAGTTTCGCAGCACAGTACTTTCTGAGTTTGTGTTCTGTCTGCGGTTGGAGCCCAGCCCAGCCCAGGGGTGGGGCCCAGGGGCTTTGGGAAAAGTTGGTACCTGAGTGGGCCTTGAAGGAGCAATAGGAGTGACCTGGTCGAGTCCCCATCCCCTTCCTCCCTGATCCTCGGCTCCTGCGGCACAGAGCTGGGTGGGCTCTGGTGATGGAGGGGGCTTCCCCTGCCCCTACCCCATGCCTGGCAGGGCTACTGAACTTCCAGAGGCTCCAGCCCCTGGGTGCCTTCCCAGCCACCCGCCCCTCTGAGGCCCCAGCTTCGTTTCTTGTCTCCTTCCCCACAGGTCTCAGTCTGCTGGGGATTCTGTTTTGGTTGGAAAGAGGAGGCGGAGGTGTTTGCATGTCTGGCTCTTTCCTCCTTTCTTATTCCTCCTCCCTTCCTCCCTCCTGCCTCTCAAGATGTTTCCTCTGCCAGCCTGGCTCCACTCCAGCCTCTCCCCTCCCTGGGCAGGCCGCAGCCATCCCTCTCCTGCCTGGGGCTTCTGCGGGCTGTGGCTTTCCAGAGTGTGCCCTTAATACCTTCCGCCCCCAGAGGAGGGGTCCACAGGGCAAGGACATCAGAGGGAGGGCACCCTTGCCTCCTCCTCCATCCACTGTTGAAAGCCCACATCTCCTGGTGGAGGCGGCAGAGGGGCCCACTCAGGGCTGCCTCCTGCTTGGAGTTCATCCCTTCCCCCTCTGGGCCTTGATTTCCTGGGGAACCCACAGCCAGCACAGACCCTTGGCACAGAGGTACATAGCATGTCTTATGTTCATTTGGTAGTAGTTTTGTGGGCTTGCCAAGGGCATTGGGGAGCTGCTCCCCACAACTTGGCAGGGGCCTGGAGTGTAAAGTTTGTACTACTTCTCATATCCTCACCTTTTCAAATCTCCGGCTGAGCTAACGTCACTCCCTGGAGAACCCTCTCTGCTCACCCACCCCCTGCCCTGTCCGCCCTCCTTGCAGAGGCTCATGGGGTAAAGCAGACCTGTACCCTGACCTGATAGAGCTTGGTCTGGCCTTTGCCTCGCCAGCACCTTGCACTGTGCCTGCAGCAGGGCAGATGCTCAGTAAATATTTATAGAATGAATGGTTGGAGAGCAGCTAGGGAAGCAGAAGGTGGCATAATGGTGCTTAGGGAGGACTTCTCAGAGGAGGCAGAGCTGACCTGGGGTTTTGAAGGATGGATAGGAGTTGGACACACAGGCAGGGCATTCCAGGAAGAAGGAACACAGCCTGTGCAAATCCTAGGCACAGGTGGTGTGTGATCTAGGGCTTGGAGTGTAAGTAAGTGACCAGAGAGGAGGCTGCAGATAAGGACCTGAATATGGGAAGAACCTCCAGTCTGGGAGTGGGCACCCTGACCTGCTGAAATGCTGTCAGAAGTTGGCCCCTTCAGCTGGGTCCCAGGTCTGTGCTTTGGGCCTGGCCTTGAAGGGCACCATGTGTGGAGGGCCCTGGGGGGTTGCCAGGGCTTGTCAGAGTTATTCGGGGATTGGGACTATATGAATCTAACCCAAGGCTACTGGCTCTGCTCCCCTGGGCCGAGTTGGTTGTGAGATTAGAACCCATCAGGGCCAGCTGATTGAAGCAGGCTTTGTGACAACACGTAAGCTAGAACTAGATTTAGTCATGGTGTCCGTAACTTCCTGGCTATGACCCTGGGCAAATTGTTGATTTCTTTATGCTGAGGTTTCCTCTACAATAAAGATAATAGATGTTACCTCTCAAGATTGTTACAACAACTAACAAAGTAACCTGTGGAAAGCTTTCCTTTTTTCCTCCTTGCTTCTCCCTGTCCTCCCTATCCTTCTCCCCTTCTTAGGAGAGCCGGGCTTTTGGACTGAGGCCTGAGAATGATTTGAAGGATACTGGACACCCTCAGCCCTGATAACTCACCTGAAACCTCTCCTTCCTGGAGGCCCTGGATTCAAAACGCCCCAGTTATGTATGCATTCCTTAGGGTAGTGGTTTTGCGCTCAGGCCACAGCGCCAGCTTTGGCAACATCACCTCTAGAAAGGCAGTGGTTAGAAATGCAGATTCCCAGGCCAACCTCTCACCTACTGAATGGGAATGCTGGTGGGGGAGCTCAGCAAGCTGGTTTTCAACAAGCTTCCCAGGTGATTCTGATGTATGTTCGAGTGTGAGAACCACTGTCTGATGCCCAAGGGCCTTTCAGTGGGAGGAGCCTGGCTTTGGGCCTGGAGTCAGAGCACATGGGTGCCCAAGGGGCCAGCTTCAGGGGCATGTAACCTGTGCCTTCACTCAGGGGCCTGAACTCAGGAGGACCTCTGATTGGTTTAATGCTCTTCTGTCTCTGTCTTGAAATCTGAACAAGGGGCCCTGCGTTTTCATTCTGCACTTCGGACCACAGATTATTAAACTGGTCCCAGCATGTTCCAGGTTAGCTGGGTGTCCTCGGGGAAGTCACTTCCTCCTTGAGCCTCACTGTCCTCATCTGTACAGGGGAGTGATAATCTCCATTGCCTAGAGTGATGGTGAGGATTAAATGTTACATGTGGGTTCAGCGGTTGGCGTGGGGCCTGGCCCAGGCTAGTATGGGGTAGCTTCCAGAGGCCATGTGGCCCGCACCTCTGGAGATGCCATGACAGCAAATATACACTGTCTTTGGCTTAATGGGGCTTCCGGTCTGGAGCAGGGATACAGACATCAAGAGATGAACACTGTGAGAGTGCTCTGGGGGTGCTAAGGGAGGGGGATCTGCCCTAGTTGGGGGTCCCTGAAGGCTTTCCGTGCGCATGTGTGCTAAGTCGCTTCAGCTGTGTCTGACTCTTTGGACCCCATGCACTGTGGCCCACCAGGCTCCTCCTTCCATGGGATTCTCTAGTCAAGAATGCTGGAGTGGGTTGCCATGCCCTCCCCCAGGGGATCTTCCTGATCCAGGAATCAAACCCATGTCTCTTATGTCTCCTGCATTGGCAGGCGGGTTCTTTACCACTAACGTCACCTGGGAAGCTGAGGAAGTGCCAGATGAGCAAAAATCTGAGCTGGATTGGATGTGAACTTGGTGTGGGGCTGGACAGTGTTGTGGTATTTTCACAGTTTTTAACCACAGGTCTCTGGGGAAGCTGAGGTGAGATGAGAGGGCTGGAGGGAGGGCATGGGCCACAGAGTCCGCAGGTGGAGCAGGAGGCCACTGTGGGGCCGCATCTCCCAGTCTGGGTCCCTTCCCTTCACAAAGGCCCTAGAACAGCAATAATTTGCAGTAGAAACAGACCCTTGCCCAGAGGCCTCCTGGAGCAGAGTAGGAATGTGGCTTTGCCGGCTGGTGCCACAGGCCAAGTTCTTCTCCCTTTGGAAACCTCTGCTTCCTCTTGAGTAGACGGGCCTCCTAATCCCCTCTGGGTGGGCTGTGGTGATGGTCTAGTGAGATGAGCACACACAAGCCCCACCACAGCACCACCGGCAGGAAGCGCTCGGTACAGAGTTGATTCCTGTTTCCCTCTGCTGGTGTGCAAGTGGGATCCCTGGTTTTGGTGTTTGTTTTGTTTTTTAATCTTTTGATGCAGCTGCATGGCATGTAGGATGCTAGTTCCTTGACCAGGAATTGAATGCATGCCCCCTGCATTGGCAATGTGGAGTCCCAACTACTGGACCACAGGGGAGCCCAGGTTTTTAATTAGGAGCCCCTGTAGCCTAAGCTAGCTGACCTGGGTGAGTCCTTTCTTAAACTGTAAGACAGATGAGGCTGACAAGCCCTCTTCTGGAGATGATCAAGGACCACCATTGGGGGCCCAGAAGCAGTGGCTTTGGAGACAGCTGAGTGCCCACCTCTCCAGTGCTCTCCCAGGTTAAATTAAACCCCCCAGCTGTGTCACAGAGAGGGAGTGAGCTCCCCTATGGGCATCCTGAGTTCAGGTCCCGCTCTCTCAGTGGTGAACACAACTTTGATTTATCGCCGTCTTCACAGCACCAGGCGCTTCCCGTGCATTCAGGGAGAGAAAGGCACTGCCATTCCCGTTTCAGAGGGGAGGACCAGAACGACTCTTTCCTTGGCCAGGGTCACCCAGCTAGTGAGTGGCAGACCCCAAAGCTTTGCCTCCTACTCCCGTAGTGACACACTGTGAAACTGGGGTCAAGTCCAGACTTTTCTGTGCCCTGAAGGACGGGACCCGCCATTCTTAGAGGCCCCTTCAGCTGCAGTGGCCTATGGTCTGTGTCTCTGGGAGGGCCTGTCCCCAGGGGGGACGTCTGCCACACACTTCCAGGCCGCTGTTTCTTTACTGTGTAGAATAATACCAGCTTACCCATGCCCTCTAAGCTCCAGCCTCCCAGGCCTGTCATCGTGACCCCTGGCCCTGCTCTCTCTCTCTTACCCACAAGGAGGAGCAGGAATGGCCAGGACCCGTGGTTTCTCCACCACAAGTGGCCTGGAGCAAAGCGGGCAGAGGTGCCGAACCCTGTGGGAAGGGGAAAAAGTTTGATGGCTCCAGAGAACTGACCGACAGTGTGGCTGCAAGATATGGGGGTGTGAGGGAGTGTGGTGGAGTAAGGGTTGGAGGGCTGAGCAGGGGCCAGATTGTGAAGGGCTTGTGGGGAGCAGTTAAGGGGTTTGAGGCGGAGAAAGGACTTGATTAAGTCTGTGTCTGGCATGACTGAGAAAAATGCCAATGATAGTTAACACAGTGTCAGGCAAGCAGCATTCAAAGCCATTCATCATGGTTTGATGCTTTTTGTTATATGGGACGTTATGAATACCCAGATTCTACTCTTAGCCACTGTGAGAACTTGGGCCAGTCACGAAACCCTAGGACCTCCTTTTTCACACCAGTAATGTAGGAAGAAGGATATGGAACCTTCTCCCAAGGATTTTATCAAGATCAAAGAGAGATAATGGGGGGATTTCATCTCATCTCTGTTAATGCTGAAGACACTCAGCTCCCCGAGCCCAGCTTTATAGCCAGGGCCCTTCCTCTGTGTCACATGCCTGCCTGCTTCCCAATTTGGGGCAGGGTAGGACTCAGCCACTGGCCCCAGAAGCCCCCAGTCACAATGCAGCCCCTTTCAGGCAGGGCTTTACCTTCCCCAGATCCCTCCTCTGTCCTTGGTCTTGACTCCACAAGCAACAGACCTCCACCTCCTCCTCAGACTCTCCCCTAGCTTTGGTGCCCTGGCCAGGGGGCTCCCACCCTTAAGAGCTCATGGAGATGCCCAGTAAGCCAGTGTGGTATGGAGGGGAGCATGCAGAACCTGAGAACATTACGTGCCTTCTCTGAGCCTCAGTTTCCTCATCTGCAAAATGGGAATGGGGTTACCTATTTTGTTAGTCTTCTTTTGCTCCTGTACTGCTACTGCTACTACTAAGTCACTTCAGTCGTGTCCGACCCCACGCGACCCCATAGACGGCAGCCCATCAGGCTCCCCCGTCCCTGGGATTCTCCAGGCAAGAACACTGGAGTGGGTTGCCATTTCCTTCTCCATTGCATGAAAGTGAAAAGTGAAAGTGAAGTCGCTCAGTCGTGTCCGACTCTTAGCGACCCCATGGACTGCAGTCTACAGGCTCCTCCGTCCATGGGATTTTCCAGGCAAGAGTACTGGAGTGGGGTGCCATTGCCTTCTCCAGTAACAAATTACCATAAATTTAGTGGCCTAATACAACATACATTTATCCTCTTATAGTTCTGGATGTCAGAGTCCTATCACAGATTGGCAGGGCTGCATTCTTTCTGGAGGTTCCAGAGGAGCATCCATTCTTTTGCCTTTTCTAGCTTCTGGAAGCTGCCTGCATTTCTTGGCTTCTGGCCCCATCCTCCATCTTAAAGCCATTAGCGCATCTTCCAGTTTCTCTCATTGCTTCCATCATCCTCACCTTGCCTTTTCTCCCTCTGACCCTCCTGCCTCCTGCTTACAAGGACCTTTGTGATTACACTGGGTCCACCCAGATAAAGCAGGGTTATCTTCCCATCTCCAGATCCTTAACTAACATCATGTCTGCAGAGTTTCTTTTACCATGTAAGGTAACAGCTTCACAGCGCCAGGGATTGAGATGTGAGCATCTCAGGGGGCCATGATTCAGCCTGTCACACATTCCTTGCAGGGTAGCTATGAGGATTAAATGAGACGAGAACTGTGAAAGGATCAAACGGTACCAGGGACATGGCAGTCAGTCCCTAGACACATTTTCTTCAGTCCTCTCTCTGGGCCTCTGAGTCCCCAGCTGAAAAAAGAGGCCCATTGTAACAGTTGGATCCCACCTTCTCTCGAGCGTGTTTTATGGTCAGGCAGACTGCACCCTTAGCCCGGGATGCATAGGAAGCAGCAGAATTGAGGATGCCCCCCGACAGCCCTCGGAAAAGCCTCCCTTCTCCCCTCCCTCTCGGAGCCAGGCCTCCTTTCAGTTCCTGGCCCACTGAGCATTTCCCATCATTCCCAGGGATGGCTGATGGGAAAGGCTGAGCTCACTGCTCCCTGGGGAGGGCGATGGGTGGAGGGAGGGGAGGGAGAGGCTGGCGGCAGCTGCTTGGAGAGAAGGGCAGAGGAGATCTACAGAGGGAGAGGTGAGGTTGTCGGTGCTCAGGGGGAGTGGGAGAGGGTGAGGCCGGCCTCCTGGCTGAGCCTTGGAGAACTGTCAGCCTTTCCTCAGCCTCCTCTGTGCTGCTCCGTGTGTGTGCCAGCTGCTCCTTCTAAGAGGCCCTGGGGTCCGAGGGAGTGTGTATGTATGCTGGCGATGGGAGGGGGGTGTCACAGGCCAGCGGGAACTGCAAGTGAGAGAGGAATACTGTCCCCTTCCTGAGAAGAGGGCCATTTCAGCCAGCATACATCCCTGCCCCTTCCCTCTGCCCAGAAATTGGTCACCTTCATCTGCCTTCACTGCACTTCTCTTTTCTTATTTGCATGTGTGGGTGTGTGTGTGTGTCGGGGGGTAATAACACCATTTGGGGATTTGAGAGACTCAAGTGAGATAGTGATTTTGAAATGTACACTCTGCTATATAAGGATGTGTGATTCCGTACATACGCACATCACTTTGACGTTCTCTCTTCTGCACCTTGACGACCTGGCAAATTCTTAATCATCCTTCAAGTCCTAGCTCAGATGTCACCTGCTCTTTGTAACTCTCTCAGCAGCCCCCTGTCCACCTGGGAAGAAGGAAGCTGCTCCCTCCCCCGAGTTACCCTCTCTCTAACCCTCTGTGGGTGCCTTATGCAAGGATGGTTGTTCACAGTGGGCCTCCTCCACTGTTTGCGGGCAGTGCGTTCGTCACAGGCCCCTCCAGTTCTCAAGGCCACAGTGGCTGTGGTAGAGCAGAGGCAGGATGGTGAAGGCGCTGGGGAGCTGATCTCCCGGAGTCTGGGCTTGGCAAAGTCCCCACGTGGCAGTCCAGTCCTTAGAATCGAGCAGATTCCCATGAGGGACTCAGTCAGATTCAGGGACTCTGCTCAAAGCAGGTGGCCATTCATCCATGTATAAGAGCCCTTCGCTTTCTGTGATGTACATACTCATGCCTGCTGCCCAGGACCTCCTATACGTAATCAGGATACCAAAGGGCCATGTTGGCCATAACATTTCTGGAAGAGTGAAACCTGAACCAAGGGAGGGGGAGAGGCTGTTTAGGCCCTAAGGAGTGTATTCCATAAGCTCACCTACCACACTCTGGGCTTCCCTCATAGGTCAGTTAGTAAAGAGTCCGCCTGCAATGCAGGAGACCCCAGTTTGATTCCTGGATCGGGAAGATCCGCTGGAGAAGGAATAGGCTACCCACTCCAGCATTCTTGGGCTTCCCTTGTGGCTCAGCTGGTAAAGAATCTGCTTGCAATGTGGGAGACCTGGGTTTGATTCCTGGGTTGGGAAGATCCCATGGAGAAGGGGCAGACTACCTATTCCAGTATTCTGGCCTGAAGAATTCCGTGGACTGTATAGTCCATGGGGTCACAAGGAGTCGGACACGACTGAGCAACTTTCACTCACCACACTCCAGGATCCCCAGCAGGCTCATATCCCAGTGCCTCAGGCCCACCAGATACACAGAGAGGGCCGGATAAATGTTGGGAGATGCGGCATGGTGGTTAAAGGTGCCTCCACCTCCTCTCTGGTCTTCCCCCATCTCTCCAGAGCCCTGGGCGGTCTTGTTCATCCTGGCACTTCTGGTGCCTCTCAGTGCCCTAGTCCTACCATATAGTGAACTTGGATTATGTTCCAGGCATAGGCAGACATCAGCCCATTCATTCCTCTCCACACCCTGGAGGTGGTCTTACCTAGGTGAAGATAGGTGAGGTGAGGAGCCGTGAAGTGCCAGGGTAGAGATCTGGACCCTGTTCCCAATTACTCTCTTCCATTTCCTTCAATATTTGCGTGGTCTTCCTGGGGTTTGAGGAAAGATGACCAGAGTTCTCCAGGTTGGGGAAGGTGGAGCTGGTACTGAGCTGTCGCTCCAGACAGATTGGTGGCTAAGACCTAGCACTGATCCTCCCAGCAGGTTTCTCGCACCCCACCTTACCCCCAAAGACATGTGAGGAGCAGGTGGAAGGGGGCTTACTGAGGGGAGAGGCTCAGAGGTGCCCCAGAATGCCCCTCCCTGCTCGCTGTCTCACCGAGGGCAGCTGCTCTTGGCTGGCCTCACTGTGCTCACCTCATCTGCAAGCCTGTGTGTTCTTGGAAGTCATGGAAATGCAGTTCTTAAAAATGCTCAGCAATACCAGGCCTTGGTCTCTGCCCAGCACTCTGGCCTCCCAGAAACTCTTCGTACCCATCACCTCCTCTGTGCTGCCCGGACCCGTACGAGGTAACGTGACCCTCACTGAGAGCCCATGATCCAGCTGAACCCTGTCCATCAGGGACCTGTCCAGGGCCTCCCAGTGAGTCTGTTTCTTGTGGGGGATAGTGATGATGGTGAGTATCATCACCACTGACAGAGCTCTAACTGTGTGCCAGGGCCTCGCTGAACACTCTAGACGGCTGAAGCACATGCTGATGAGGCAGCAGGCCTGCCTCACCCCAGCCCACAGCTCCTTTATGTGGCCCCTTGTTGGTGCACAGTCCCTGCCCTGGAGCAGCTCCCATCCTGGGGGGCAAACTCCCACTGGATCATGCCCACACAGGAGGTGTATGAGATAGTGCCCTCAGCCTGGAGGCTTGGTAAAGCCCCCCTAGAAGGAATAATGCTTTTTCCCTACTTGAGTTGTCCTCAAGATTAAACAGGAGGAATAGATCAAATACTTAGCATATGACAAATAAATACATGATAAATCTTAAAATATTGGTATTGTGGTTTTGGGGATTTGTTTTCTCAAGTTTAATAAAACTACTCAGTTAAAAGTTTCAAAAGAAGGGTAACTTCTTCATGATTTTGAGTTGACAGGTGTACATTTTACATCTGTAATACAGCTATTTCAGAGAACCTCTTACATTGGAACTATACCGCAGGATGACCAATAATGAAAGTATTTGGTTTGGAGCACAATTAGGATAAATTGTACCTTTCAACAGTATCTAATTCTTTTAAAACCCAGAAGTGTTACTATATTTTTACTTCCTCATATATCAAGTAGATGGTTTGAACTGCTTATATTTCTTATTTCTGCTCTGTGACTTTGAGAAAGTAATTTAATTTCTCTGTGTTTCATCATATATAGAGTGGGGAAAGAGAGTATCTACCTTACAGGGTGCTTGTGAGGATTAAATGAGTTAAATATAGTATTTAGAATAGTACCTGACTAGGTGGGTCAGCGGTAAAAAAAAATCTGCCTGTAATGCAGGAGACATGGGTTTGATCCCTGGATGGGGAAGACCCCCTGGGGAGGGAAATGGCAATCCACTCCAGTAGTGCCTGGGAAATCATGGGGTTGCAGAATAACAATAACAATAGGTTATATTGAAAATAATTATTACTATTTCTTTATAAGAAAATATACCCAGATACAGTTACTAAATCCAGTCAGGTTGCTTTTCAGTCAATACTCTTCAGCTAACATTCACTAAGTACTGGCTGGTCCTGGGCTTGTCTGGGTCTTGATCTTGGGGCTCAGCTGCTCCTCGCTCTCTGCCCAGGGACTTGGGCTGCCTGCTCGGTTTTCGCCTCTTGCTCCTAGCCCCCAGGGCTCCGGGTGAAGCTGAGCTCATAAAAAGTGTCGGCAAAGCACTTTGTGGATCGATGCTAACTAATAGCAGCTCCCTGGAGCTGGCACGTGTAGGGAAGATGATCACAGAGGCAACTTGCACTAGGCTCAGGGGCGGCCCTTGGGGAAGGGCAGTGATATCCTCCAGGCGGGGCCCGGCCCTGCCATCCCTCCTCCCTGTCGCCTCCTGCCACTTAGCCAGCAGTGGGTGCCAGCAGAGTTTGGAGATGGAGGGGGAGTGTTAGTGGCCACATAGGGAAAAGATTTGCCCATTTCGTGGCAGAGTCAGGAGCATAGATCCATCCAGCCCACACATCTGGTCACTTTCACCCGGATCTGGGGGCATGGCCTGTCTTGGGTACCCTCTTGTCAAGACTCTCCCAGTGGGCTCCATCACCATCTCTCAAGAAGTCAACATTCCTGACTGAAACAGACAGATGCTGGCCTTTGCCCAGACACACGGCTGTCTTAAGGATGGCAGAACGGTTTCCTTTCAGTCATGGGCAGGAATGGGAAGTTGGCATATGGGGTCTTGTGCAAGAGAATATGTGGGCGAGACTTCCCCCAGTTCTGCCCTAGGGGGATGTCCTTCTCTGTGTCTCAGGCTGAAGTGAAGTCTGTTTTGGAAACTGCTGAGGAGGCAGCAGACAGGGCGTTCTCTGCCCTCTGGGGTTCATAGTCTGATGGAGGAGGCATGGTCTTATTCAGGAGAGGCACCAGTCTGATGGAGGGCAGGGGGGTGGTGAGCGGGGAGGTGAATGTGGCTTCTGTTTCTTGGGACTTCTTATCTTACAGAAGGGACATAGCCCTCTTGCCTTCTGGCAGCCCCTTGTCTGAGGGTGGAAGCATTAACTTTGTCTGGAGGGGCCTCCTATCTGATGGAGGAGTCGTGGCCACTTTCTTCCCTGGGGAATTCTTATCTGATAGAGGAGATTCAACCTCTGTCCTCAGGAAGGCCCCTTGTCTCTCTGATGGGAGAGGCTCATCTTGTTCTCTCACTCAAGAAGCCCCATTTGACGGCTTCTGCCTTTGCTCCCTGCCTTCCTGGCCTGATTCATGGGGAGCCCTGGTCTACAGGCAATAGCCACAGAGAGAGCTGGGCAGAATACTGGGCTAGGCTGCCGTGGGGCAGGGAAGAAGGGGGTGCTTTAGAGGGGCTCCCCTGGCAAGTAAAGGTGACACGGAAGAGGCTTCCCATGCGGCAGTCTGATGGAAGGAGGTGGCTGGCTGTGATGAGTACTCACTGGGAGTAAAGGGGGAGCCTCCTCCAGGCTGGAAAGCAAAACTCGAGGGTCACTTGGGAGCCCCTGTCTGCCTGCAGGCTAAACTGCTGGGGTGGGAAGAGCCTGGGAGACCCTCACCTTCTGCCTGTCTGTGGGCAGGCTGAGTGCTCTGAGCCCAGAGACATCCGCCCTCCAAGACCTGAGAAGCCCAGAGAAGAGGAAACAGGACGCGTATCAGGAACGCCTTTTCCTTTTCTTTGTAACTAACCCACTCACTTGGGGCTTGGGAGAGCCAATCCTGGATCCTGCCGGGCCTGCTCCAGCCTGCTGCTGCCGCCTGCAGCCCCCTGCGCTGGGTCTTCCACGGCCTCCCTCCTCCCCACACAGCCCCCACCTGCCTCGGCTTCTGCTCCTGGGCTGGTCCCTTAATTCCACCGAGACTCAGGGCTCTCATCTGTAAAATGGGGTAAGACTTCCTATCTGCCTCATGAGGAAGTTTGTTTTGTCCTCTCTTTATAGGATTTACATAGTGCATTCCTTTATCTCTGGGATTCACCTTGAACACTTCCTGTGTGCTGACCTCTGGGGTGGGCGGGGACAGTGTAGGCGAGGAACAGGTGTGGGCAGACAGGAAGTCTGTTTGGGACTTGTGTGAGGAGTCTGGGGACATCGGAGTACACATGTCCCAAGGCTAGTGGCTTTGGGGTCAGAGCGGGTCTGGCTGGAGACGGAGGTTTGGCTTACCAGCATCCGGTGGCAGCTAAAGTGGCTGGGTGGGTAGAGTTACCAAGGGAACTGCTTGTCATGGGTCCTGGGAGGGGGCGGAGGTCAGGCCCTGGAGGCTACAGCAGAGAGCTGGGCACAGGGCAGGGATGGGCCACCACTCAGCCAGGGCTCCAGTGGCCAAGAGAAACGGGCCTGGGATGGGGTCACTGCGTGGTGTTCGTGGCGGGTGTCAAGACCTTTGCTTTGGCAGGCTGGGTGTGGGGGTCTGTGGGAAAGATGGGCCTTCGGATGAGGAGGCAGTAATTACTGCAGAGGTGCTAGGCATCAAAGAAGGTGGTCAGTCAGCTTGGCATCCTCTTTTCTTTTTGGCCTCACAGTGAGGTATGTGGGATCTTCAATGTTTCCTGACCAGGGATTGAACCCATGCCCTCTACAGTGGAAGTGTGGAGTCTTTACCGCTGGATCGCCATGAAAGTTCTAGCTTGGCCTTCTCTCATTCTCATGATTTCGGTTAGTCCTCTGCTGGCTAGAGGGCTGCCATGGGAGCACTTGTGTATTTGTGTGGTGTGTATGTGGTTTATGTTGCGAGAGTTGTAGATGACGTGTGTGTGGGGTGGGTGATGCCGGTGTGCACGTGGAGTGTGCTTAGTATTGGTGTGTGTGGTGTGTATAAGTGTGTGGGATATGCATGTAGTATGAGGTGTGAAGCATACATGGGGTGTGGTGCAGGTGTGCATGGTGTGTGTGCATAATGTGGTGTGTTTTACATAGGTGTGTTGTCTGTAGATGTGTGTGGGGTATGTGTGTCTTTGTGTGTGTGGTGGGTATAGTGTGCGTGGTGTGTGTGTGTGTGTGTGTGTGTGTAGAGTTTGTCCATATGGCCACATTCAGATCCTTGTTCCGCAGTGCATATGGGAGGCTGGTGCTGAGTCATCTGCTTGGGCTGAAAACTCAGAAGCATCCACCAGACTTGTGGCTTTCCCTTCTCTACTCAGGTTGCCCCCAGCGGTGCACTGGTAACAACTGGCGGTCCAGAAAAAGGGGGTGAGGTGGGGATATAGCGTTTGCCAGTTCCTGTGTTTGTAAATTCTCCCACCAAGGACATCACCCTACTAATGTGATGTCATTGAACATGGAGTTGGGAAGAGATGCACAGTGGGATTCCATCTTTATAGTAAAATTCAGTAAAATAATAGTAAGTGATAAGTTTTGAGTATGTCTTCCCTTTGATTTGTAAATATTTTTCATATTTATTTATTATTTTTGGCTGCACTGGGTCTTTGTTGCTGGGCAAGTGCTTTCTCTAGTTATGGCGAGTAGGGGCTCCTCTTTGTTGTGATGGCTTCTCTCATTGCCAAGTACAGGCTCTAGGCACCTGGGTTTCGGTAGTTGCAGCTCCTGGGCCCTAGAGCACAAGCTCAGAAGCTGTGGCACCTGGGCTTAGTTGCCCCGTGGCATGTGGGATCTTCCCAGATCAGGAATGGAATCCGTGTCCCCTGCATTGGCAGGTGGATTCTTAACCGCTGGACCACCAGGGAAGCCTCCCCCTCTCTGTTTTTAATATAGTTTATTTAATTGTCATCTTGGTTCAGGCTGTCTCACCATCAGCACGGTTAACATTTGGCCTTGAGGTTCTTTGTTGGGGGCAGGGAGGGGGCTGAGCTTCATTGCACGCACAGCATCCCTAACCTCCACCCGCTAGACACCAGTAGCACCCCTCCCCCAAGTCGTGACCATCCAGATGTCTCCAGACACAGCCATATGTCCCCTGGGGGGAGCAAATTTAACCCAGTGGACAGTTACATAAACCCCAGTAGACAGCCATTGGCAATGTTTAACAACTAGATCACAGAATTCCTACAAGTGTGACAGTTGGCTCTGAATGAGCCTGTACCAGCCAGTTTCAGCACATTATGACCACTGTGTCTGGCTAAATATAAGGCCTAGGTTTTTCTCTCCACAATTCTTTCTCTGGAAAGAGCCGCTACCCTAAGCTGTAGCTGTCAGTCTGGACAGAGGGCTCTCTGACTGCGGAGGGCTCTCAGCCCCTGACTGGTCCCCAGAGTGGTTGATGAAGCATTGGAGACCCACCACTGTGCTGAACTGTTCTGATGTTCTATGAAATGTGAGAATGGTGAGGGAAGTAATACTTCTGAATTAATATTTAGTTTTAATATAATATGCTCTTCCCCAAAAGTTTATATGTTCAAATTGGAAAAACAAACAAACAAACAAACAACTCTGTCTCCCCAAAAGCCTCAAGCAAATAAAATTTTAGATAAAGTCTTCCCACAGGGAGAATCCTGGCTGCTGCATGTCTGGGGCCGCCCTGCATGTAAGGTGCTCCTGTTAAGGTTGCACACACCCATGTCTCATTCTGGAGGCCAGGCTGTCCACCTCTGATTCGCCTCTTGGCTCAGGTACTGCTTTTACCCATCTTCAAGCTCAGCGGTCGGCTTTTGTTTATTTGTTTATTCATTCATTCAAAATATTTACTCAGCACCAATTATATACCAAGGAAGATGATGGAGAAAGGGGTTCCTGCTCTCTAGAGTTTGTCAGTATTTCAGCTCCATGCCGTCCACTGGGGAGCGGACATGTGCAGGCTCATGTGGGTGCTGAGGGGACATGGACAGAGTGGAGGAGGGGAAGAGAGACGTGTGTGTGTGTGTGTGTGTGTGTGTAGGATGGCGGTTGTGTGCCTGGAGCCGAGCTGGGCACACCATACACTGAATCATCCTACTCGCCTGCTGTGCTTCTAACAGAGGGTTTTGTTTCTTGGTCGAGGATCTCTCTCTCTCTCCCCCTGCTCCAGAGTGTAGGTGCTCTGGAGACAGGACACAGGGGCCTGTATCTCCTGGAGGTAAGAACAGTGTCAGGCTCAGAGATTGGAGAAACAAAAGGAATCAAAAAGCAAGGAGGAAAAAAAAAAAAAAGCAAGGAGGAGAGTAGCCAAGATGGGTGGCAAGAGGGAAGGAGGAAGGGGTCAGGGCAAGGCCACTTTAAGCTGAAGCAGTCAGGGAAGGCTTCTTGGATGAGGTGGTATTTGGGAGGAAGGATGGGAGGGACTGCAGTGGGGGAACCGGTGGAAAGGCTGGTGCAGAGAGAGGGAATAGCAGGGTGTGTCCCTGGAGATTTCCGGAACGTGAGGGTCTAAACTAGGAAAAGAATATCATAAACTGCTGTTTTCTATCCAAGACAGGGAGGGAGACAGCCAACTAAAAAATCTTCTCTCTCTCCAGTGGAGGTAACATACCCATCCTGGCCCACCTAAGGGACATCTGGGCAAGAACTCTCCACTGGGCTCTGGAGGGAAGGCAGAGTGATAATAACAATAGTCATCACCGTAGCGACGTCCGCTTCCCTTTATCATTCCCTACTAGGTCCCAAGGCTTTGTATATGCCTTCACCTGTGGGGTAGACATCAACCCCATTTTCCAGACAACTGAAAGCATGCTTCAGAGAGGAAGCGAAAGTCAAGGTCACGCAGGACCCAGGCGGGGTCTGCTTGCTTCAGCGTCCACACTGTTTCCTCTGCCAGCACCCTTCCCTTCCTGCCTCTCGAGAAGGCTGGACAGCATTCAAGTGTGGTCTGTGGGCTCTCTGGGATCCAGCTGTCGGCCTGCTTGGTGAAATTTTTATTAGCCTTTGATTTTTGGACCTCCGGTTTTATGGGTTACTAGAAAATGGGCCAGGCTTCTTTAAGAAACTCCCCACCTACCTCCGTGGCCACCTGGTGGCTTTTCTCCTCCCTCCCTCTGCAGCTCCTGAAAGTATTCACAAATACAGATCATGGCTAGAAAAGTGGACACATGAATGTGGGCAGGAGGCTGGAGCAATAGCTGTGTGCCTCGGAGCCTGTGAGAAGTCTGAAGTCCTGGAGCTCGACTTGGCCAGACCCCCATCCACTGCCCCTCACCCCTCAGGCCTGTACCCAGAGAACCAGCAGCTTGGGGCTCTGCTGGTCTGCGACTCTGGGCACACCAGTCTCTCTGGGCTTTAGTTTCCTGGCCCAGGTGCAAGATTCTTCTCTCCCTTGGGCTTCAGTGTCTCCATCTGGGAAATAAAGCGGGCTGCACACTCTCCAAATCTGTGAAACAGGGGTGACCTTTCCTATCTTCCTGCCTCCTGCCCCTCTCCTGGGCTGTCCTGAGAAGCAGGTGTGCTAATGGTGGGTAAACAGGAAGGCAATGTTCCGACACAGGGAGGGCTGTTCAGTCCTGGAAGAGCAGAGCAGCCTGTACACAAATAACCCCACTACCAGGGAGAGTGTGATAAGGGCCCTAGAAACCTCTTTGCTGCTACAGCCACCTGCTCCTCACACCTCCCTGCTCCCTGATGGCTGTTCTCACACCCAGGAAAGTGGGTCAGAATGTAGGGCGGGTGTACCTGAGGGCGAACGCCCCCTTGCAGGTCCCCACCCTGCCCAGCTGACCATGACTGCCATCAGGGGCAGGGATAGGGAAAGGGGTGGGGTTATGGCATCTCTGCGTCCAAGAGACAGCCCCAGCCATTCTCTTCCCCACTAAGTGTCTATGGCTGTTACTGCTTTCTGGATATGGTCTGAGTTCCTTAGTCTGGCATTTGAGACCCTGCACACCTTGCCCAGAGCCTGGGGATAGGAGATGCTCTGTGACTAGCAGGGTGGTGACTGGACCCTTCTCAGGCCCGTACTCCTCCCTGGTACTCTTCCTAGGCACTAGGGACATACTTCAGATTGCCCACTATCTCCCAAACACTGAGTGGACTCAGTTGCCCTCCCCAGGCCTCCACAAGCAGGGCCGTCACCTCTTCCATACCTGTGTGTGTTCTTGAAGATCCCCCTCATTGATATACTGCCTTCCTCGAAGCCTTTCCTGGTCCTCCAGACAGAACCACACAATCCCATCTATAGCGTAGTATTGTGAGTGGTGAAAAGTGTCGTCTCTGGAGTGAAACTGCCTGGGTTTCAGTATCTAGCTGTGCCCCTTACTAGCTCTGTGACCTTGGGTAAATGACTTAGACTCTCTGTGTCTCAGTTTCCTCATCTGAGAAATGGGAACTATAATCATACCTTCTTAAATGTTATCGGAAAAACGAGTGAGTTCATGTTTAAGACACACTTAGAGCAGTGACTGGCACCTGGTTTCTCTCCTGGAAGAGATTTCTGTTGTTGATTGAGATTAATATCTGAAGTTTTCCCCACATTCACTGTATTCGTAGCATGAATTTTCGGATGCTCACAAAGGCTTGAATTGTTGCCAGTGCTCTCTCAATTCACTGGCAGTGAATCCGCATTCGTGGATAATCTCCTTCGGATGAATTTTCTGATGTTGTGTAAGACATGTTTGGCTAAGTGATTTCCCATAGGTGGCCCATTCATAGCGTTTCTCTCCCGTATGAGTTTTCTGGTACTGGCTTTGAGACTTTAAGTTATTTAGGGTTTCTGCATCTCAGGTTTCTCCTTTGAAAAATGGGAATGTTTAGATGGAATAATATCTTAATATGCTGAAGTTCTTAGCAAAGCACCTGGCTTACAGTGAAAGCTTAATGCACGGTGGCCGTTGTGGTTGATGGGTTTGTCTCACTTGGCTATACCACAGTTTTTTGTCAGCAGTGACCATGAATTATTCATCTTAGTGCCTGCAGAGCCTGGCAGTGGTAGGAGTGTGTGAATGTTTACTGGATAAGTGAATGATAAATGGAAGAGTCATTGGTCAGAGCTGAGCAGAGGCCCATTTGGGTGTATCAGTTATCTTCCTGGCTCACCCTGATGCTGGCTGAGACCCTGCCCCTATGAAGTGTTTTCTAAACCCAGTGCCTATTGATCCTGACAGCCAAAGAGAAGCACAGATAGGAGAAATCTGTGGAGTCCACTCACCCAGGGCAAAGGATCCTTACCACCACCTTTTGAAACTTCATTCATCCTCATTCTTGACTAATTCTCTCTTAGGGCATTCATTCAAGAACATTCCACCTGTATTTATTTACTGAGCACCTCCTGTGGCCCAGGCATCATGCTGTGTCCCCAGGGATCCAGTGTCTTAAGTAAGGCCTCCACTCTCGTATAAGTTTTGTAAGGGAAGCGCAGGGCGAGTAAACAGACTTTTACAGTGTGTAGATGCTGTGATGGGGACGCACCAGGTGTGGGAGTCAGGGTACATCTAATCCCGACTTAGGGGAAGTCAGAGAAGGCTTCCTGGAGAAGGAGAACACTGAGGAGAAGGCATGGTGCGCAGTTGTAACAGCCGACACAGCGGGTCTGGGGAAGGGTCCGAGGAATCACAGAGACATGGACTCGGGATTGTAAAGTTGCAATATCAGAGATTCTAACATCCATTCAGAATGATAGGATCCATATTTTCTCTACTTCACTTACAATATTTTTTCATTAAGACTTGAGACGTATCTTGTTAGGGAAGCCTTGTATCTTTATGAAGTAATTGGTGCTCATTGTACAACATGGAAAAATAAGGGATATAAAGGAGTGAGTGGGTGGACGGATGGAATATCCTTTAACCCCTGTTAACATTTGGGCACATTTCCTTTCCTTATATCCATTTATTGGGTTTGTTTTTAAAACTGAGATATAACTTACATACCATAGTATTTGCAGTTTTAGTGGTTTTTAGTATTTTCACAAGGTTGTATAACCATCACCACTAATTCCAGAGTTTTCAGCACCCCAAAAAGAAACTCCTACCCATTGGCAATCACTTCCCATCCCGCCTCCCACCAGCCTCTGGCAACCACCAAACTGCTTTCTGTCTCTGTGTAGTTGCCCATTCTGGACATTTCAAATAAATGGGATCAAACAATGTATGGCTTTTTGTGTCTGGCTTCTTTCACTTAAAATACAATGTTGATCCTTTCAAGGTTCATCCATGTTGTAGCATGAATCACTGCTCCATCCCTTTTTATGGTTGAATAATATTCCATTGAATATATATGCCACAGATAAAAAACACATTCATCAGTTGGTGGCATATGACGGTTATGCATAATGCCACTATGAACATTTTTGTGTGTGTGGACATCATTTTCAGTTCTCCTGGGTCTCTACCTAGGAATGGAATTGCTGGGTCATGTTAGCTCAGTGTTGTTGAGAGGAACTGCCAGACTGTCTGCCACAGTGACTGCACCACTTTGCTAACCACCAGCAATGTGTGAGGGCTCCTGTTTCTCCACATCCTTGATAACACAGGTTTATTGTCCTTTTTTTTATTATAGGTCTCCTACTGGGTGTGAAATATCTCATTGTGGCTTTTTTGTTTGTTTGGCCACGCTTCATCGCTTGTGGGATCTGAGTTCCCTGACCAGGGATCGAACTGGGGTCCCTGACAGTGGAAACACAGAATCCTAACCACTGGACCACCAGGGAATACCCTTGTTATGGATTCAATTTGCATTTCCCCAGTGACTAATCATCTTTTTATGTGCTTACTGGCCACTTGTATACCTTCTTTGAAGAAATGACTATTCAAATTCATTGCTTGATTTTGATCAAGTTATTTGCCTGTTTGTTGTTGAATCATAATAGGATCTTTATATATATATATATATATATATATATATATATCTTTATATATCCTGGATACTAGACTCTTACTAGATACATGACTGGAAAATATTTGCTCCATTCTGTGGATTGTTTTTTTACTTTCTTGACAGTGAGCTTTGAAACTCCAAAATTTTTAATTTTGATAAAGTTCAATTTATCTACTTTTTTTTTAGTTGCCTGTGCTTTCGATGTCATGTCTAAGAAACCATTGCCTTATCCAAGGTCATGTAGATTTATACATATGTTTTCTTCTAAGAGTTTTATAGTTTTTCCTTTTTCTCTCTTTGTTTCTTTTGCTGGGCCTTGCATCATGTGAGACCTTAGTTCCCCAATCAGGGACGGAACTGGTGTGAGGTTGGGGGGTTTATTTTTTTGCATATGGATATCCAGTTGTCCAAGAATCATTTATTGAAAAGACTATTTTATCTCCTTTGTCTTCTCTTTGTTCCCCTGTTAAAAATCAATTGACTGTAAATATATGGGCTTAATTCTGGACTCTCAATTTTGTTCCATTGATTTCTATGTCTGTCTTTATGCCAAGATCACACAGTCTTGGTTACTGTATCTTTGTAGTAAATTTTGAATTTGGAAGTCTGAGTCTTCCAACTTTGTTTTGTCTTGTTTTTTTCCAAGATTGTCTTGGGACTTCCCTGGTGGTTCAGTAGTTAGGATTCTGCTCTTCCACTGCAGGGACACGGATTGGATCCTTGGTCAGGGAACTAAGATCCACAACACCTCAAGGTATCGCCAAAACAAAACAGACGAAAAAGAGGGCAAAGTGAGACAGAGACACTCAAGCAAATAATTACAATAAAAATTATATTTTAAAAAAGATTTGTCTTCAGTATTATATTTCCATATACATTTTAGGATCAGCCTGTCAATTAATGCAAAAAAATTGAGCTGGAATTTTTATAGGTATTGCATTGAATTCATAGATAAGTTTGAGGAGTGTTGCCATCTTAACAACCTCCAGTCTTCTCCTTCTTTCTTTTGGATATTTATTGAGTGTAAATTTGAGCTCATGCCAAACATACTGTTTTGAGTCCTGATTTCTGCTTAGTATTCTATCATAAGCATTTCCCTGTGTTATGAAAGATGCAAGCATAATTTAAGTGCTATGCAATATTCCACTGTTTGGCTATACTGTACAAAATGACAAACTCTTGAATGTTGGGTAATCTATCCAGGAAGGTACTTTGTTCTGGGTACCTTATGATGCAGGCTTCTCCCTACAGGCACACATGAATATTTGGGAGGGCTGGTATTTCACAGGAAAGCAGCAGAATCAGAAAATAGCATCTAACAGGCTGCACAGACACTGATAGAGCATGTTTGTTTTAGGCATGCTCTGCAACAGTGGGTTTTAAACATTTAAAAATTTGCACCATGATATTCATTTTACATTGTAACTCAGTTCACCTGAAATAGAAATTTTACTAAATGATACTTAAATTTTTAAAAAATTAGTCAGGAGAAGCTGGTCTGCTGTAGTTACAAATAACCCCCAAATCTTAGTGGCTCAAGAGGTTTCTCTCATGCTACCTGTCTGTCATTTAGCAGGAGAACCCTGGAATTTAGTCTCTGAAGGCTTTCCCATCCAGATCATTGCTGGTTTCAATGACAGAGGAAAGAGGACATGATAGGCAGAAGAACCGCCCCCCCCCACCCCCCACCGGCCCCCACCAACAATGTTTACACCATAATCCTTGGAAACTTTGAATATGTCATATTATGTGGCAAAAGGGGAATTACAGGTGCAGATGGAATTGAGTTTCCTAAAATCAGTGGATCTTAAAGTAGAGAGCTGCATGTATTCATGCAGTGAGTCTCTAAAAGTGGAAGAGGGAGGCAGAAGAGGAGGTCAGAGTGATACAATGTGATAAGAACCTAACCTGGTGTTGCTGGCTTTGAAGATGGAGGAAGAGGCCTTGAGACATGGAATGTGGGTGGAAAGGGCAAGAAAACACATCAATTCCTAGAGCTTCTGGAAAGGAACGCAGCCCTGCCAACACCTTGATTTTAACCTGTGCGTGCATGCTCAGTTGCTCAGTCATGGAGGAATACTGGAATGGGTTGCCATTTCCTCCTCCAGGGGATCTTCCCCACCCAGGAATCAAATCACCATCTCCTGCATTTCCTGCATTTGCAGGCAGATTTTTTTTTTTTTTAACCCCTGAGCTACCTGGGAAGCCCCATGATTTTAACCTAGTGAACTTCTGAACTTAAAACTGTAAGATACTAAGTTTATGCTGTTGTAAGCCACTAAGTTTGTGATCATTTATTGTAGCTTCCATAGAAAATGAATATAAACAGCGTGGGGTCATCATGCACCAGCCCTTAAATACTTCTGCCTGGAAGTGACATATGGCATTTCTGTTCCTATTTCGTTGGCCAGAGCAAGCTGTATGGGCATATCTAACTTCACGAGACTGGAGAAATTTGATCCACACATATGCCCAGCCTTAGAGGGGATAGAATATTGGTAAATACAATAATATCTACTACTTGCCATCTGCACCTTATACTTATATCTTCTATTCCATTCAACAACAACAACAGCAGAAGTGCTAGTGGCAATTCTATAAGTTGATTTCATTGTCAACTAATGGATTGTGACCCCTGGTTTGAAACACATTGCTCTGACCATGCCTGATGAGCCACATGACACACCCTTCACCTAGCTGATTGGCCCAGGCGTGGGACACGTGACCAAAACTGACCAATCAAATTCCTCTCCTGGGAATTTGGAATTGGGCCATTCAGCCAGTTAACAGTGGGAAGCAGAGCAGAGGCAAAGTAGAAACAGGGTCAGAGTGAGAGCCACATGGAAGCCAAAATAATGGAGGGGCAGAAAAGCCCTGAGTAAGCAGAGAGAGTTGGTCCACAGAGACAATGGAGCAGCCGCAAGGAGAGCAGCGCAGGCAGGAGAACATGCGTCTCCAGGGGGAAAGGTGGAGAGAGAGAGCCGCCGCCTGAGAGGTTGATGGCTTCCCTGTTCCTGGCTCCAGCCCCCGTGCGTCCTGCCTGCATATCCTTCCCGTGAGATTTTTGCTTCCTTCTTTACTGTCTCCTTTTCTTGAGCTCTGCTTGGTGGGTTTCTATTCCTTGTCTCCAGGGAGTCTTACTCATCTAGAACGCCGCTGGCATTTCTTGTATGAGACCCTGCTTTGGCTCTGAGGATCAGGCTTGCGGAGCACAGATGGGACTTGGGGATGAACCAAACCCAGGCATCCCACAGTCTGCAAGTTTGCCTTTGACTTCAGTCTTGCATGTTTGTGTTTGCTCTTCAAAGTGGACAGACAGAAGCCATCTGTGAGGTGCTGCACAGGTGGGGGTCCTGGTGAACTGGAAGCACCCCTACATGGGCCTTTTTTTCTGACAGTGTTGGGGGTCAGGAAGCCAGTGGAGTTGTTTCAGGGACGGTTTGGCTGTGGGACAGAGTGGAAAGGACACAGGCTTTGGAGACAAGCAGCCATCATTCACCTCTTTGAGCCTCGGTTTTCTCATCTCTGAAATGGGATTGTGGAAGGATCCACAGCAGTGTTCTGGGGAAAATACTCAGAGACATGACCATGACAAGGGTATTCAAGCCTAGAGGGCACGGGCAGCTGCTGCTTTTGTTGTCTGAGGAAACCATCAGCATCCAGCTCCCAGAGGATGTGGCCTGGGACTGAGTTAGCAGTAGGACGTCCCCCAGTGCTGGGCCGGCCGGGCTTCCTGCCCCAGGTCACCTTCACTCTCCTCCTCGCCCCTTACTCACTCTTTCATTACTTCCCCCTCCTCCTGTCAATTCCCTTCTTTTCTGTTATTCTTGATGCTGATAAAAACATCGGCTTTAGGAAAGCAGCAGGGTTGAACATAAAATTACCTATCTCCTTGTATACTGTCAGAAGGCAGACAGGCAGAACTGGGTCTGAATCCTGACTTATTAGCCCTTGCTTGCTGTGTGCTTCTGGGAAAATTCCTACATCTCTCTGAACCCTAAGTTTATTATCCATAAAATGAGAATTATATTGCTCATTTCACAGTGCTGTAATGAGAAGTATTAATTGGGCACTCAACTAATACTAGTTCCTTCTTTTAAATGTTAATTCTTACTTTCTTCTTACCCACCTTCCTTCCCTCTTTCCCTATCACTCCTCCTAGCTGCTCCCTGCCCCCCAGTCTCTTGTGACCAGGGTGCCCCTAGTCCCTCTCAGGGGTCACTGGGATGGCTTCTCCTGACTCAGTTCTTTGTGGCCTCAGGCGTTTGTGGCCTCTCCTTTCCCTCTGACCCAGGGCTCCCAAGGGATGGACTGAGGCTTCTAGAAGCAGCGGGGATTTGGTGGCATGTCACTTCCCTGGTCTCCTCTGCAGGGCCAGCCTTAATTTGGGAGCTGTTGGTTCAAATCGTGTCATCTGTATTTTTTTTTCTCACTTTAGTAATTATTATGCCTCAGCTGACTGTGGCATCTTCACACTCCAAACAATGATAAATATTTATGAGGAGGAGAAAACCCAGAACTCCTAGGGTAGGTGGGGGAGGGATATGCTAGGCTTCTATTTGCAAGCCAAGCTCAGACCCATCAGTGGTCCCTTGGGCCCCAGAAGTAAGGGGTGGGAGTGATGAGGGGGTGGGGGCGTGCTATGGAGGGAGCACAGAGCCACAACCTCACTCTCCTTCTGGGAGGACTTGCTGTTGCTGTTGCACTGTGGGCCTCACCCCGCCTTGGCCTGGAGGCCTGCTAGACCTCCTGCCCCTCTTAGTGGCTGTTCTGCGGCTCTGTGTCTGCTCTGTCTCTCTGTGACTATCTCTCCCTCTCTTGTTGGTTTGTTTTATGATCTCTCATTCCATCTTTTACTGTCACACCTCCAGGGCCAGCATCCCTTTCCTCTCCCTCCTTCCCTCCCTACCCTCCTCTAATACCTTCTGTCTCTGGGTCTCTGTCTCTACCTTTATTCTCTCCCCGCTCAACATTCCTCAGAGCCGTTCTGGGGCTGGATGATGGGGGACAGGTGAAGGACCCCCGGACCAGGCTCAGGGAGAGACCAGGAGGAGCTGCAGGGGACCACCTCTGCCTAACTCCGAGTCCTGCACTCTGCTGTGCCATCCCAGGCACATCCCCTCCCTTCCTGGCCTCATGCTTCAGTTGATTCCTTCCCTAATTCATTCATTCATATTCTCAACTAACATTTACTGGCTGCTGGCTTCCTGCCATTCATGAACACAGGTGTATTGAATACCTACCAGGTGTGCCATTCTAGGGGCTTGGGACGCAACAGAGGGCAAGAGACAAAGATCCCTGCCCTCGTGGAGCTAATAGACAGGGGTCCATGTAACCCCAGAGTCAGCTGTACAGTGGGTTAGGGAGCAGTGAGTGCTGGGGAGAAGGGCAAGTACAGTGAGAGCACTGGGACTGCTAGGCAGGCGCAGGGTGAAGCTTCATCACTTAAGGTTCGGGGCTGGGCCAGCGGGTGCAGGCGGATCTATGGGGGGAGAGCGTCCCAGGGAAAAGGGACTGACTGCTGAGGCAAGGAGTGCCTTGGTGTGTTGGAGGAAAGGCAAACAGGCTTGTGGCTGGAGGGGACGGGAGGGGAGTGGGAGAGGTGGTGCTGAGAGGTAAAGGAGGCGGGCAGACATGCAAGGCTGTGCCTCTAGGTGAGCTGGGAAGACTAGGTGTCTTGGAAGACTCCCTCCCCCTACTGGGTGAGGAATAGACCAAGGGGGCTGTCGAGGGCGCCCAGGGGAGCTATGAAGACAAGCACGGTGTCTCAGAGTGGTGGAGATGGGGAGATCCGATGGTGCTGGGCACTGTTCCGGCTCTCAGCGCTTGTATGGAGCCTGCAATTCACTCCAGGCCCCTTGTTCTGGTCCTGTTGAGAGATGCCCTGTAGGCACCTTCCCCCAGGGCGGAATATGCTAACCTGACCTTCCCACTCTTTCTCTCCCCAGGGTGTTCAAGAAGGCGAGCCCCAATGGAAAGGTGAGTCTGTGGTAGCCCCACCCCTGCTCCTCTCTGTCCCCAAACTCTCCTCCTCCTCTCTTGGGCATCTTTACTGCCGTGAAAGACTGGCACATCCTGTCTGAGGGGGAGACACAGCCCTGTCCTCTCTCGACTACAGTAACAGAGAGCCTCTCAGCAAACTGTCTGAGGGGGCCGGTATAACTCCCCTGGACTTTAGGGCGCCCCTGCCCTGGTATGGGGAGACACAGCCTATCCCAGAGAGGCTGCCTTGCCTTGTGAGTGCAGTAATTAGAGCCAGTGCCAAGGGCCTCAGGGGAGCTGAGTCCTCTGGCATGAGCAGCCCCTGGAGCCTCTACTGAGCCCTGTTTTCCGGGGCAGCTCCCAGCTCCCACCTCACTCTCTTTCTTAACACAGCCCCAGGCCAGATCCTACTTCCCTCGCAGGTCAGCAAATGGGTATGGCTGACATCATTCCATGTCAGGTCTAGGCTGAGCCTGTGGGGGCTGGAGTAGGGTGTACTGAGATAAAAATAAGGCACAGCTTGTGCCCCTCACAGCCAGATGGGGAAGACAGACATAGAAAAACTGATCAATATTAAGTGCAACTGTGTTATAGAGGAGTGCATGGGGGCTGCAGACGCAGCCTGGGCGGTCAGGGATGGTTTCCCTGAGGAGAGATGCACTCCCAGGCAAGGTAGGGAGGAAAAGAGCATTCGAGGCATGAACATAAATCACAGGGCATCTGGGTGCCAAGCGGGGAGCAGAGGGAGCAGGAGCTGAGGTGGGGGTGTGGCAGAGCTGGGTCCTGGAGTCTTGGAGTTGGGCTTAGAAGCTTGGACTCCTGGCCTGGGCTGGCAGATGACATCATTGTGTGTGCCCACATCCCCCTTCTGCGCCCACAGCAGACATCACTAATCACTGGCCACCCTTTCCTGTTGAGGTGATATTCCATCTTGGGTTCTTCTCAACCCAGGGCCCCAGGCAGCCCCTACCAATCAATCAGAGTTGACATTTGGAATTAAATTCGTTTGTCATCTTGCTTCTGGACACTGAGGAACCATTAGAGTGTTTTCAGACCAGACTTCTATGGTTAGATTTGTATTTTAGGATGACCAGTCTGGCTAAGGTGGGGAGAAAGGTCCCAGGTGTGGGAGGCTCCAGGCAGTAGATAATCAAGGAGCTGGTGCATAATCCTGTCAAGTGTGGCTGTGAAGACAGAGAAATCTGATGGAGGGTCAGTCGTCAGCATTTAGGGATTGTGGAGGAGTAGAGAACATCTGGAATGACACTCTGGATTCTAGCTCTGGGGTTCTGCCCTGAAGGTTGGCAACCAGCAGGGCACAGGCTCACAGCCTTGCGGAACAAGTCCTTGTTTGAGTGGATCCCTGCAGACTGCACAGAGGCGGGGTACTATGAAGGGCTCAGAGCTCAGTGTTCAGAGCCCCGTCACCTCTTAGTGCCACTGGCCCTGCTCGGGGTCCCCCCTCCTCTCAGAGATGCGCCCAGCCCTCCCACTCAGCAAGCACCTTTGCTGCTGCCACTCCACCGTCAGTGGTGCTTGGTGTGAAGGTCCCTGCAGGCCTCAGTGTCCTCATCTGCAAAATGGGAACAAGAACTTCTTTGCAGGGTTTGGGATAAACAGGTGCTTTAAAATTTATACAAGGCCTTGTTATTCCTAGTATTAGGACTGGAGATCAGGTCCACGCCCAGTTAGGATTTCGATGATGAGGGTTAGGGTTGGGTCCAGGGAGTTTTGGCAGCTTCCAGGGTCTCCTCCGGGGCGGGGGCCCACTGCTGCTAACGCCTTCTGTGCCTCTCTTTCCCAGCTCACCGTCTATCTGGGAAAGCGGGACTTTGTGGACCACATCGACCTCGTGGAGCCCGTGGGTGAGTCCCTGGAGGCCGGGGAGGCGGGGGAGGCAGGGCTGGCCTGACCCCTCCCAGAGAAGGGCAGGTTGAAGTGGCCCAGGAATAGCCTGCAGGTCTCCAGAGGGGCCTGGTGCCAAGAATAGGATGTGTGTGGCTTTTGGCTCTAGTCAGCAAAGGCTAACCAAGCAGCTGCTTTCCTCTTCCAGCTGCGGGGCTTGTGAGAGAACGCTGTGGGAAGGACAGAGGTAAGAAGTGGGGCAAGAATCCTGATGATAAGGACAATGAGGATGTTGATGACTGCAGCTGCCACTTAGCATGAGGCTTAACTGTGCCCAGCACTGGGGGACCTACTGTTACTACCATCCCAAGCACGGAGAGGTTAAGTGACTTCCTCCAGGTCACAGAGCTAGTAGACTGCGGAGCCTGGATTCAAACCTGGGCAGTCCGGCTCCACAGATGCTTTGTTCTGCTCCCTTCTGGTGGCAAAGGGTGGGGAGGTGGAAAGAAAGCCTGCTGCTGCTGCTGCTAAGTCGCTTCAGCCGTGTCCAACTCTGTGCAACCCCATAGACGGCATCTCACCAGGCTCCCCCGTCCCTGGGATTCTCCAGGCAAGAACACTGGAGTGGGTTGCCATTTCCTTCTCCAACACATGAAAATGAAAAGTGAAACTGAACTCGCTCAGTCGTGTCCGACTCTTAGCGACCCCATGGACTTCAGCCCACCAGGCTCCTCCGTCCATGGGATTTTCCAGGCAAGAGTACTGGAGTGCGGTGCCATTGCCTTCTCTGAAAGAAAGCCTAGGGGCTTGTGAAATGGAGGCTGTCTTCACTGACATAGGGTTCTTACCAGGAGGCTGGGCTGTGGCTGAAGGCACCTTCCAAGGACTTTTTCCACTTCAGGGCTTCTCTCAACCTCAGCACTCTTGAGGTTTTGGATTGGATCATTTGCTGGCAGGGTCATCCCACGTGTTGAAGGATGCTTGGCAGCATTCCTGGCCTCTACCCATTAGACACTGGGAGTCCCCCCATCCCGGTATGGCAATCAGAAATGTTTTTAGACATTGCCAAATATCCCTTTGCGGGGCAAAATCACCTCTGGTTAGGATTCTAAGAACTGTAGCTCTCTTTAAAGAACCTCAATCTCGTTGTCTCTTCCTACAATTTGTTTGAGGGAGGGAGGCCTGGGATTAGCCCTAATTTACAGATGTGGACAGTGATACCCAGAGAGGTTAAATGATTGAAGAGGGACATGAACAAACCCTGGTGAGACCAAAGAAGGTGACAGGTTGGGAGGTTGGGCCCTGGAAACTGCAGGAGGCTAAGTCCAGATGAAGAAAGTGGGATGTGTTGCTTGGGGGAAACATTCACAGAGAATGTGGCCTGGGAGCTGTCCTGGGGCCAAGAGGGCAGGACAGACGTGTGGTTTGAGAGCCCAGGTGGGAGCAGATGGAGCAGAGAGCCAGGTGTCAGCTCGCTGGGAGGAAGGTCTTTGTGACCTTGGGGCGGGAGGCCTGGCGGGTCCCTGGGGTGACTATGCAGGCTGTGGGCTGCAGAGTCCAGCTCTACTCTGAGCCCTTCCCTTCTTGGCCTGGAGCCAGACAGCCCTACTTTTCCTCCCAGCCTGTCGGGTGTTCTCTGAAGCTCACCAGCCTCTCTGCCATTTCCATCTCCCCCGTGAACTTGGAGGCAGGGAGCAAACATCCCCGTGTTCACCTGTGGCCTGCTCACCTGTGGCCAAGGCAGAGTTTCCTATGGGCTGTCTGAGGCCAGGGCTGTTCACACCCATTAGCCTTTAAGAATAGCAACAAGGTGACGGGGGCTGGGCATCACGGGGTCTGGGGAGAAGGGCAGGAGGGATCTGGCTCCCCTAGCACACACAGGCACCCTGAGAACCATTCAGCCAGTGTTCACAGAGCACCTACTTCATGCCAGGCCCTGTGCTAGACCCTGTAGATCCCAGCGAGTCCTGGGGCATCATATCAAGTTGATCAAATGACCCGCAGTGAGAAAAACTTCTCCCTTACATCACTGAGCAGAGAGAGCATCCTTTGTCTTCAACTGGACTCTGTACTCCCAAGGTCAGGCCTTGGGACATTCTCCATGGTCACATGTGCCAGGCACCAGGTAATACTTTAAATGTATTAATTCATTTAGTCCTCACAGGAGCCCTATGAGGTGGGTACTACAGGTTTGCAAATCCCGAATCCAGAAGCCCTGAGAGCACCAAATTGTTCATGAGTTTGACACAGAATTCATTTAGTGGCAGCCTGGCCTGAACTGATGGGAGGTGACTGATGCCTTAGTTAACCTCTTAGTGAAAATAGTTTCCCTGCAGAGGTTTTAATGGGCTCGGCAAGGGATGCTGCCCCAGAACTGGCAGAAGGCATTAGAGAAGATATGGAAGAGGGACCACATGGCCTTTCTATAATTCAAAAGTTCTGAATTCCACAGTATACCTGATATTGGGGTTTTGAACCCATCTTATTATTCTGACTAACAGATGAAGAAAGAGAAGTTAAATAACCTGCCTATAGTCGTGAGCTGGGTTTGTCAGGCCAGCCTGGGTCATTCACTGGCTGCTGGCCTTCGCGTTTCTCTCATGATGCTTTTGTTTTGTTTATAATAATTTTATTTATTTTTGGCTGTGCTGGGTCTTCGTTGCTGTTTGGCCTTTTCTCTAGCTGCAGGGAGCTTGGGCCACTCTCCAGTTGCGATGCTCGGACTTCTCATTGTGGTGGTTTTCTTGTTGCAGAGCACGGGCTCTGGGGCGCTTGGGCTTTAATATGTGCAGTGTGAGGGCTCAGTAGTTGCGGCTCCCAGGCTCTAGAGCACAGGCTCAGCAGCTGTGGCACACAGGCTTAGTAGCTCTGCAGCATTTGGGATCTCCCGGATTAGGGATCTAACCCGTGCTCCTGCATTGGCAGGCGGATTCTTCGCCACTGTGCCCCCAGGGAAGCCCTCATGATGCTTGTGAACGGACAAATGGTTGGGTTTGAATTTAACATGGTGTTTGGGGCTCAGACTTCCCTGGTGGCTCAGACGGCAAAGCATCTGCCTATAGTGCGGGAGACCTGGGTTCAGTCCCTGGTTCGAGAAGATAGCCTGGAGAAGGAAATGGCAACGCACTCCAGTATTCTTGCCTGGAGAATCCCATGGATGGAGGAGCCTGGAGGGCTACAGTTCATGGGGTCACAAAGAGTCAGACATGACTGAGCGACTTCACTTCACTTTTGGGGGCTCAGAAGTTTGAGGTCATGTCTGCTCATTCCCTGTCCTTCCTCCAGATGGAGTGGTTCTTGTGGATCCAGAGTATCTCAAGGAGAGGAGAGGTGAGCTGTGGCCCCTGCCCCCAGCCTGACCTCCAGGCTGGGGCCTTTCTGACTCCCTGGCAGAACACTGGCAATAAGAGAGGCAACAAGCCCATCCCTGCCCCTCCCCACTGGTTCTTCCCATGACAGCTCCAGTCAGCATCAGAGCAGGTACTCCAGCCCCCTGGGGCAGCCCCGCCTGTACCCACTTTGGGAGACCCTTTTCATGTCTGAGCCCTTTACATCAACCCATCGTGACTGTTGTAAGGCTGGGGGATGCAAACGGAGCAGGAATTAGGGTCTTATTGTACAGAAGAGAAGACTTATTCCTGACGCAGTCAAGGGATTGTCTAAGGTCAGCAAGAAGACGGGAGGTGGGGGTTGGGTGGAACAAGACACTGGACCTTCCAGACACCACCTAGCACTGGTCTCCCCACCCTCTAATCTTCCCAACGTGCTTCCCGGCCCCCATCGACCCTGTCGGGCCCTCTGCACACGCCCTGGACTGCAGTGCGGGTGGAGAAGGAACGAACCCATCCAGCAGTCAGCCCTCGCCTCCTCCCGGGCCAAGCACCTGACACCCTTGTCCCAAGGGCAGCACCGCCCTCCCCGCAGGAGCTCTGGGACAGACGTGTGCCTCCGAGAGACTGGCAGGGGAGCCGGTTCCCGGGCTGCAGCTGGCACTCTGTGTGGGGGGCATGTTTGCTACCCTTCCTGGCCCCTCCTCAGCACCCCCTTGCTCCCACAGTCTATGTGACGCTGACCTGCGCCTTCCGCTACGGCCGGGAGGACCTGGATGTCCTGGGCCTGACCTTTCGCAAGGACCTGTTTGTGGCCAACGTGCAGTCTTTCCCGCCGGCCCCTGAGGACAAGAAGCCCCTGACGCGGCTGCAGGAGCGCCTCATCAAGAAGCTGGGCGAGCACGCCTACCCTTTCACCTTTGAGGTCAGGGACTGCCAGCCCCCGGGGCCCCATTCCAGAAGCATCACTTCTAGCAAGCCCTCTGGGCAGGCATACGGGGGCAGCTGGGGCAGCAGCTCCAGGCCACGCAGTTTGCCCAGCATACACTGGGGCCAGGGCACTGGCACTTGGGCTGCCTGGTAAGTGTCTCTTCTCTGGCCGCTGCCAGAGGTGTCACCCTTACCCCTGCACTACCACCCGGACCCTCCCAAGTCCAGGTCATCGGTGGGAGAAGGAGGGGTCGAGGGGGGTGCTGCAGAGAAAGAAGGAGTCCTTTCTGGCCCCTGGGTCACCGCAAGGCTGTCTCCTCCTTCATACTGGCTGCCCACTAACCCTGCTTCAACCCAACTCCCAAACAAGAATGGCAAGTACTGGATTTCCCTGCTCAGCTGCCTTTCCATTCCAGGATTCTGGATTTTCAGTTTCTCAGACTCTGATTCTGTGATTCAGTGAAATCCCCTGACTGTGAGAGTCAGAGAAGGAGAGAGGATAAGGAGCCATCCTCTCTGTTATAGACGTATTATGGCTGCTGTAACGAACCATTGCAAACCTAGTAATAATTAAACCTGCCAATTAGAATACAAATGTGTTATTTTACAGTTCTGAAGGTCGGAAGTCAAGAACAGCTCTCATGGGCTAAAATCAAGTGTCAGCAGGGCTGCATTCTCTCTGGAGCTCTGGGAGAGAAACTGCTTCCTTGCCTTTTCCTGCTGCTAGAAACTGCTCACATTCTTTGGCCCCTGGCCCAGCCCTTTTCCATCTTCAAAGCCAACAATGGCCCGTCCATTCTTTCTCGAATCCCATCACTGTGATGCTGACTTTTCTGCTCCCTGCTTTCACTGTTAAAGATGCTGTGATTATGGTGGGTCGACCTGGCTAATCCAGGGTGATCTCCCCATCTCAGGATGCTTCACCGAATTACACTGTAAGACCCTTTTGCCCTTGTAGGTAACATTACCGCAGGTTTTGGAGATTAGAATGTGAACATCTTCAGGGGCCATTATTCTACCTACTGCAGTGCACATCATAGAAAGACCTTTTCAGCTCTTGTTCTGTGGGGCTATGATGCCCTGAAACCCTTGGCTTTATTGCAGGGGCCTCTAGTGTAACATGAGGCATAGCTTAGCATGTTCTGATGGCGTAAACATGGTCTGTCCTGTGAATTGCCTAGTCTGATGGAAGGGACGTGGTCAGTCCTTAGGGGCACTGGTCTGATGAATGTGTGTGGGGATGGGAGACCTGGAGAGGTCAGTGGTGAATATGACAGGTCTCTCTGTCCTCTTAACAGATCCCTCCGAACCTCCCATGCTCTGTGACTTTGCAGCCGGGACCTGAAGATACAGGGAAGGTGGGTCACCCCTCAGGGAGCATCCCTCTGGGTTCAGGACACTGTGTCCTCAGGTCCCCGGCTCTCTCTCTGTCTGGAGGGTGCTGGAATTCTCCCTGTAGAAGCCTCCTCGTGTGTAAGCTAGGCTGATCCCACCTCAGATAAGCAGTCTTTTCAGACAGGGCGGCACATATGGCATCACCCTCACACCCTACACTCAGTTATGTGCCCAGGGCCTCTCCCAAGTCACTCTCGCTGGCCTTGGTGTTGGCTGCAGAATGTTCTCTGGCAAACCGTCTGGCCTCACAAACCCTGTGTGGAGGGGAGTCATCACTGTCTCACAGGTGGGGAAACTGAGGCTCAGACGTAGGTGACCCCACGAGTGTTCCAGGCCTCGGAGCTTGGAGCCTGTTTCCTCATCTGTGAAATGGATGTGATGGGATGTACCTCACCATTTGGTCCAGAGGGTAGGGCGAGATGTTGAAGGAGTGCCCAGTGCAGGGTCTGTGTGGTTGGGGTGGGGGTGGGAGGGTGGGTGGTCCTAAATAGGACTGCTGAAAGGCTTGTTGTTATTTCTGGGCAACTGCCTTGTTGGGGACCGTGCCCCCCAGACAGCCAGGACTCTGGAGCGGAGCTGGTCACGGAGCAGCTCTGTGGGAGGGTCAGATGAGGGAGGCAGCTCCGCACAGGCTGAGTGCAGGGCTCCTAGTCAGACGAGGGGGTCAGGCCTGGGGAACTGATATTCGCATCCAGCAGCCCTGTTAAATGAGAGGGTGGGTAGGCCGTGCTCAACGGAGCCGGCCCTCTCCATTGAGGTCAGCGACCCTTCCCTGCAGGCCTGCGGTGTGGACTACGAAGTGAAAGCCTTCTGTGCGGAGAACCTGGAGGAGAAGATCCACAAGCGGTGAGGAGGGTGCAGCTTCTACCCGCCTGGGTGCGGGCTGCCTTCTGGCAGAGGGAGGGAGACAGACAGGCACGATTCAGTCGGAGGAAGACAGAAGTAACAATGCCTGGAAGTGGGAGAGGAGGGGCCTTGCATTCCAGCCTTGGAAACTCCAAGGGCACTGGGGAAGGCTGGCAGGTGGGGAGGGCTTCCTGGGGGAGGTGGCTCCATTACCCTGACTCAGGCCTCAGCACTTTTTCCTTTGCATCACTGTACCCACTTCCCTTATCGCCCTGCCTCTAATCTCTTCCTCTCCAGACTGCATGTCCTTTCATTTTGTTTTGGAAAAAAATCTGAAATTTAGATTGTTTTAAACAGTGAGCAAGATGTTTCCCGGCCAGCTTGGACCCCCATTTCCCAGTTCTCCTGGGAGGTCATCAGCAGGAGGTTGTGGGGGTGGGGTAGGGGGTGTCAATAGAGGCTTCTGAACAGGGAAGGGAAGTGGAGAAAGTGAACCCACCCAAGGCAGAGGAGGTCTGCCATGTCTCAGAGAGGGGAAGCATTTTCCTGGAGAGACACAGCCCTGGGCATAGACAGCCCAGGCCAGCAGCCAGAAATAGCTGGCCCTGATTTATGGGGTGAGCTGCCCAACCCTGCTCTCATACCTGCCCCTCCTGGGGTCGGGTTTTGCTTTGCTTCCTGGCAAGGCTGGCCAGGGTCCCCAACTCTGCGTCCTGCTGCAGGCTTCCAGAGGACGCAGCATCCTCTTAGGGAGTGGGCTGAGTTTGCCACCTGGTGGTCATATGATGCATTGCACATCTCCAACTCCAGTTGGGCAACTTACAGCATGTAGGGAGATGGGACCTTTGTCCCTTGCTTCTCCGTTCCCCGTTTCTTCTTAAGATTTGCGACCAGGAGAAAGGAAGGGCGATGTAGGTTGTGGTAAGTAGCCTACCTAGAGCAAGGAAGGGGAGGCAACATTGAGAGCCAGCACTCTCAACCTATTACCATTTTGACATTTTAAGTCCACACCAGAATTTACTAATAATGATAGAGCAACTCACACTTACCAGCTTATTAGGTACCAGACACAGTTCAAAGTGATGGACATGTACAAACTAATTTAATCCTCACAACAACCCTAAGAAGTCAGTCCTGCTATCATCGCCATTTTACAGATGAGGAGACTGAAGCATAGAGGTTAATTTACTCAAGGTCATATAATTCATATGGGGAGAATTAGGGCTTTTAAAAAAATGATTTCTTTTTTATGTAGATCATCTCTAAAGACTTTATTGAATTGTTACAATATTGCCTGTGTTTTATGTTTTGGTTTTTTGGCCGTGAGACGTGTAGGATCTTAGCTCCCCGGCTAGGCATCAAACCTACACACCTCCTGCATTGGAAGGCAAAGTCTTAACCACTGGACTGCCAGGGAAGTCCAAGAGCAAGGACTTCAACCTTGGTTATCCAGCTGTAGGAAATGGAGGTGGCTTATTTGAGAAGTGGGAATGCTGGGACTCCACCTGACTGAGTCCCCATCCCCTCACCAAACCTTGCTGGCCCTGTTTCCTCCCTGCGCCCATCATGTTCATTGAGCCCCACCTCATCTCTGAGTGTCCATCCTCTCTGAGTCTTTATTCTCTGTACTGGCCTCTCTCCCGCTAACGGAATCTGCCCCCCCGTCACTGAATTCCATCGCCTCTCCACGCCCTCATATCTTCCTGGGGCCCTTGTCCCCTGTGTATATTTTTATTTAATAGCTATTTAGTAGGTATTTGGGAGAAGGCAATGGCACCCCACTCCAGTACTGTTGCCCGGAAAATCCCGTGGATGGAGGAGCCTGGTAGGCTGCCCTCCATGGGGTCGCACAGAGTCAGACACGACTGAAGCAGCAGCAGCAGCAGCAGCAGGTATTTGTTATATCGCAGCCAGCACTGTCTTAGATACTGAGAATACAGCAGTGAACAATTTAGACAAAAACTTCTGTCCTTAAAGCAGAAGTCCCCACCCTTTTCGGAGCCAGGAACTGGTTTCTGGCCAAACAGGTTTCTGAACAGGAAGACAGTTTTTCCGTGGCCCAAGGTCGGTGAGTGGCTGGGGGGTAGTTTGGGGATGATTCAAGTGTGTTGCATTTATTTGCACTATTTTCCCATTACTATTACATAAGCTCCTCCTTTGATCATCAGGCATTAGATACCGGAGGCTGGGAACCCCTGCCTTAAAGGGCTCATACCATTAACGACATAAGGGATGCAGAAAGTGGAACATGGTCTCTTTCTCAGCATCCTGGTTGTGGTGGTTTAGTTGCTAAGTCATGTCTGAGTCTTTGTGACCCCATAGACTGCAGCCTGCCAGGCTCCTCTGTCCATGGAATTTTCCAGGCAAGAATACTGAAATCTTCCAGGCAAGAATACATGGAATCTTCCAGGCAAGATCCTTCTCCAGGGGATCTTCCTGACCCAGGAATCAAACCCAGGTCTCCTGCATTGCAGGTGGATTCTTTACCAACTGAGCCACCAGGGAAGCATCCTGCTGGCTACCAAAACACAGATCCACATACAGTACTGTCGTGGGGTGGCTTGGCCTCTGATGGGTGGGCATTCAGACCAGGAAAAGATCAGAGTGGGTGGATCTAGGAAGTTTCCTGAAAGAACAGGTGTTTGGCTGAGCCTTGCAGAAGGAAGCAAATGAGGGCAGAAGCTGGAAGAGAGTGTTATAGGTTGGGACCTAGGGTACGCAAAGCTTCAGAAATAGGACTAAAGGGACCATCAAGCATGACAGTGAGGACCTAGAGGAGGCTGGGGACTCCCAGGATGGAGGAGGTTGGAGTGGGACCAGATGGTAACAGGGCCCTATGCCAACCTTTGCAGTTTGGACTGGAGTCCAAGGAGATGGGAACCATGGCAGTCTCTTGAGCAAGAGAAGGATGTGAGGGTCACAAGGGAAGGGGATGGAGGCAAGGGACTCTGGTCATCATTTGCTCTGCCCATGTCCACTAGGAATTCTGTGCGCCTGGTCATCCGGAAGGTTCAGTATGCCCCAGAGAGGCCTGGCCCCCAGCCCACGGCCGAGACCACCAGGCAGTTCCTCATGTCGGACAAGCCCTTGCATCTGGAGGCCTCCCTGGACAAGGAGGTAGGAGGTTGGGGCTTGGCATGGGTAGGGCTGCCCTCCCAGGGCTGGAGCCTTAGATCTTAGCTCTCTCACAGCCTCTGGGGTTCCTTGGGTAGGAGCTTCTGGCTCCAGCCCAAGGACCACAGGGCTCAGGGAAGCTGAGACCCCCTTGGGAGATTTGGAGAAGCCTCTGAGAGGGACTGAAGGGGTGACGGGGTGGGCATGAGCCTAAAGGATGCAGTTGACTTCAGAAGTCAGTGTGCCTTCTGAAGAGTCCTGGGTCCTGGCCGTCTCCCTGCATTCCCATCCCCCTTTGAAGTGTGAACACCCCCTCTCCCTCTCAGGGGCACAGTGAAGGCAAGTGCTTGGGCCAAGATATAAATCGAGGCTCTTCAGTGAGGTTTCAGAGCCAGTTCCCTCACGGAGTGGGTCAGCCCCTCCCCACCTCTCTCCTGCTTCTTCCAGATCCTCCCAGGTCTAAATTCCAGGCAGCCAGAGCTGGCAGGGACTTGATATATCACTTACTCCAGCCCCTCCAATGGACAGCGGGGGAAACCTAGGCTTAGATAACCTGTCCAAGGCCTTACCGCTCTCATCTTTATTATTGCTAATATTACTGTTATCATTACTTTTGGTGACCGACCCAGGACTGGAGCCCAGGATTGTACTGTGCTTAGTCACTCAGTCATGTCCAGCTCTTTGCAACGCCGTGGACTGTAGCCCACCAGGCTCCTCCGTCCATGGGGATCCTCCAGGCAAGAATACTGGAGTGGGTTTCCATGCCCTCCTCCAGGGGATCTTCCCAACCCAGGTCTCCTGCATTGCAGATGGATTCTTTACCATCTGAGCCACCAGGGAAGCCCAGAGCCTAGGATTATTACCTTCTAATTCAATTATCTTTCAAGGTCCACAGAGGAACTTAAGTCTAACATGCCTGGTGGCTTAGCATCAGTGGGAAGTGACTGATGAGCTTGGGGCCAACGTCAGAGTGGCCAAGGCCTGGGGAACCCCAGGAGATGTGTGTGGGGCCTCATCTCCCTCCCCTTCATCTAAAGCTTTGGAATCTTCCCCCCCTCCCCGGCTACTTCTTCCACCCCCAGATCTACTACCATGGAGAACCCATCAGCGTCAACGTCCATGTCACCAACAACACCAACAAGACAGTGAAGAAGATCAAGATCTCGGGTACCCAGGCGGAGGGCCAGTCCAGGGGATGGGCAAGGGGACTCCTCCCAGGGGTTGGGGGCAGCCGAAGGCTCTCCCTTTGCTAACAGCCCTGTAAATAACTACTAGCCTGAAGGGAAGACTAAGGCCTGCTCTAAGCTGAAGGGTAAGGCTTTTGAGGCTGCTTACTGGCCAGGTAATGAGTTTACTGTTGAAGCCCTTCTTCTAAGTTCCCTTGACAGAACTGTCCTTGAGAGGGAGATTTTTGGTTATGGAAGGAAGTGGGCCTGTTCAGGCTGCCCTTTGGGTGGAGGATGGGGTCCATCTCCTGCAGAAACTCCTGGTGGCCTCTGGCTGTTACCTGGGGCTGAACATCCCAACTCAGAGAGCCTGGGAGCCCTGGACTCACCCACCGCGTTTCCCTTTTTATCTGCAGTGCGCCAGTATGCAGACATCTGTCTGTTCAACACAGCCCAGTACAAGTGCCCTGTGGCCATGGAAGAGGCTGAGTAAGTGAGCACAAGCCCAGCCTTGGATGGGTGGAATCAGCTGGGGAAAAGAGAAGCCCTGGGTCCAGTTATAGGTCCAGTAGCTCTGCTCCACCTGGCAGAGGGTCTGGCCTTAGACGTGCTGCTCAGCGTAGATGGCCCCGAATAGCTTTTTGAAAAACCACCCAGCCACTTGGTTTAGCTACAAAGAAATACATGCTCCAGTCAGGGAAAAGACCCACCAAAACTAGAATTCACTAGAGCTTGTGAATCTGCGAGGAGCGGGGCTATGGAAACCTAGATTGCCTGGAGCCTTCTGCATCGGGGTTGCTGCTGCCCGCAGTGTGCAGAGAAGGAAGTGGGGGCAGAGAGATGTGACTTGCTCAACCTCACAGGGCTGGCCAGTGGCAGAGCTGGGGCTCCAAGGCTTGCTGCACCCCAGCTCTCTTATTGTTGAAAAGGGGCTGGGGGGGTAGAGCAAAAGTAGGTAAAAACTGAACAATCCAAACACCTTACACACGATGGATAGAGATGAGATACAGCAAGTAAGGTCTTCATTGTAGAACTTAGGAGGTGAATGATCATTGCACAATTCTTTCAGTTTTCCTATATGTTTGAAATTTTTTCACAGTAATACGTTAGGGGAAAAACAGGCCACACTCTCTCCACTAAAAAAAATTATCCTACTCATACAGCACAGGGCAAACAGTACAATGAATTTTTAAAAACTTGCAGCTGCCTAGAAACCACGAATGAAGTTGTTGGGTCACCCCAGAGTCACTGTTGTTTGCATGTGGAGCAGAGACGTCCCCTTTTGGGTGGCAGTGGTCTCCCTGCCAGAGCTGGGCCTAAAGGTGGGCCCTTCACAGGGGAGGGAGGCTAGAGTAGGGCTCTGTGTCCTGGATGGGCTGGGGGTGAGGCTGGGGTTGGCTCTGGGGGCATCTCCACACTAGTCTCCCTTCTTTCCAGTGACACAGTGGCACCCAGCTCTACGTTCTGCAAGGTCTACACGCTGACCCCCTTCCTGGCCAACAATCGAGAGAAGCGGGGCCTCGCCCTGGACGGGAAGCTCAAACACGAGGACACGAACCTGGCCTCCAGCACCCTGTGAGGACCCACCCTCCCTGGTCTCAGGCTCCCCACTGTGTGTTAGTCGCTCAGTCGTGTCTGACTCTTTGTGACCCCATGGACTGCAGCCTGCCAGGCTCCTCTGTCTGTGGGATTCTCCAGGCAAGAACACTGGAATGGGTTGTCGTGCCCTCCTCCAGGGGATCTTCCCCACCCAGGGATCGAAGCTGGGTCGTCTGCATTGGAGGCAGATTCTTTATCATCCTCCCCCAGATGGATCCACACCCACCTTGGTCCCAGCAGGGCCAGCACAGGCTCAGGCTACCCTCTCCCCGACCATTGTCGAGGGCCCGTCCTCATGAGCTTGAACTGCCAGGGCAGCTGTCACCTGATCCCACCCCTCTCCAGGGGTGCCCAGAGAACACGATGGACCACTCCACCAGGCTCCCTTAGTCGGTGCCTTGCCCAGGGGAGGGTGACATGGAGAGGCTTTGTGCAGGAGGCAGCAGCTCCTGACCTGGTTGTGTCTTCAGCTGGATAGAGTGCATCCCTGAGGCAGAGCAAGGCTGGAAGGAAGGATGGCAAGAAGGAAGGAAGGGTGGAAGGGGCTTCTGGAAGGATCCTGGGAGGAGAGGATGAATGAGGATGGGGTCTGGGAGTCCAGAGAGATGAGGGTGGTGAGCTGGGCTCAACCACATGTGGAGGTGTCTTGGAAGGAAGGGATCCCAGGGATCTTACCCCAAGGTCACCACTGCCTCTCTGAGGCTACCCTGCTTTAATGGAAACCGGGGGATATGAGGACCCCTCTTGCCCTACCTGCTGAGGTCTGGCCCTTCCTGGGGCCTGACCCACCTCTGCAGCACCTCCCTTCCCCTGCCCACTGCCCCCTCCTCTCTGCCAGCAGCAAGAGAAAGGGAAGCCACCCAGCAGGAAGAGCCCACCCCTTACCTCCTTGCTGGGACTTGGGCTCTGGGAGGGAAGGAGCTGCTTCCCAGGGCAGCACAGCCAGACTTGGGGCCCAGTGCTCTGAGTTCTTGCTCCCCAAGGGCAGACCTCACCTTTCTCACACACCGGGCTCCGCCTGCACCTGGTGGCTGAGTGGTCAGGAGAGGGACCTACGGTGCTGCCCTGGCGCAGCCCACCTGCCGTGTCTCACAAGACCCATGAACCGGCTTCCCTATGTCACCTTGCAGGTTAAGGGAAGGAGCCAACCGGGAGATCCTGGGCATCATTGTTTCCTACAAAGTGAAAGTGAAGCTGGTGGTGTCTCGTGGCGGGTGAGTGCTCCAGCCCAGCCCAGCCCAGCCCAGACCCCAGAGGGTGGGCGGTTAAGTCCCTGATGGCCACACCCACTACCCCATTCTGCCTACTTGCTGGATCTTGTCTTGTTCCTCTTCCTTCTCCTCCACCCTTTTCCCTCTCCTGCTTCAGAGGCTTTCAGCCCCTCTCTTTTCCTCCCCTCTTTCTCCCCTCCCCCTTTTCTTCTTCCTTTTCTTTTACCTCCTCCTCCTCTTCCCTGTCCCTGGTCTGGGCACACGGGAGGTGGCGGGAACTTCCTAAGAGTCTGTGCCATGGGGTTTCCAAGGGGGCGCTGTGCCCCTCATCACATATCAGGGCACAGCACCCACCATACCCCCACTTATGCACAGGCTGATCTGCTGGGGAAGTGGCTCAAGGAGCTCAGAATCCCAGAGCTGGCTTGAGGGTGCTCTGACTGTCCCATTTTACAGATGGGGAAACAGAGGCCAAAACAGTTCCTCACACATTTCCCGAAATCTCCTTCTCTAATCTCAGGTCACGGGCTGGGTGCTGGGGTAACGACAGTAAACCAAACATATTCCCTGATCCAGAGCAGAGTCAGGTGGAAGCCCAGAAAGAATTCACACTTTTCCCCATATACTGAGCCAACAGGTTGTTATAAATCTAGAATTAGGATTTCTAATTTGTCAGAGGGATTTTTTTAATTCATAAATTTCTTTGAAAAGATTGGAAAGCTAATAGCATTAAACATCAAGTCTCCTTTATTTTTAGAATAATGCCTCCTGCGGTGGTGGTGTATAATACTGGCCTTGTATTACAGGACATCTCAGAATTGCAGATCTCAAATCCTGTGTCCTCTGACTCTTGCAAGACTCTGTGGGTCTTGTGCCTCAGGCTCCTTCTTGAGGCATCCTCAGGGCATCCTGAAGTACTTCCTTCTGCCATTGGATAGCCCCAGCTTCCCCAGGGCCGGCAGCACAGGGCTGAACTTGTGTGTCTCCTTTACAGATGAGGACCCTGGGGCTGCCCTCGCAGGGAGTTTGGCTGAACCGGGCCTGGTTTCAGTCCCTCTGGCAGGGCTCACACCACTTCCGTATATCCCTGATGAGCAGTTACACCTGGGGTGGGTGGAGTGTGTCCCTGGGTCTATACTACCCCTAAGTGTGGTGAATGAACGTGCTTTCTGTTTTCTTCCTCTCTGAACTCTCTCCTGACCACTTCTTCCGCCTCCTCTGACCCACCCAGCCTGTTGGGAGATCTTGCATCCAGGTAAAGCCCCTCCCTTCAACCTGATCAACCCACCTTCCCGAAGGGCCCAGAGAGCATTGTCCTGACCGTCCAGAGCCACGGGCCCTGGGTAGGAAGGACTCTTAGCACTCAGGTTTTTGATTGCCAGGCTCAGGCATGTGCGGGGACTAGGACTCTCTCCGGAGGGGCTGGGGAGGTGCTGTTTCCCCTTTCAAACCTTGCCCTGCTCTTCCATCCCACCCAAGTGACAAGGACCTTTGCAGACAGCAACATGGGCTTCAGTGATCTGGGGACTGGCCCCCAGTCAGTCTGTTTTACAGGATGTTTTGGATAAACTTAGGCTTTGTGGTTTTCAAACCCTTCTACATGAATGAGAACTAACTTCTGGCTGAGTGTTGCTAAGAAGTCCTGAGGAGCTCTGCTTCTGTAGACAAGACTCCTTGGAACCAGCTGGATCCACGTGCATTTTCCACACATTCATGTGCCCCAAACCCAATGGTTTTGCTTCCTCCTGTCCCAGGAAGCTAATATTGCTCATCCCAAGAAACCTTAGTCCATTAGGAGAAGGGAAATTAATTCAATTCAACTTGATTCAATCTAATTCAGTAAGGAGTTCTTGAACCCAGGCTTGAGCCCAGCCTTATGAGGGAGACTGAGGTCCCAGAGAGGAACCAGACACACTCCCTGCCCATGATTGCTTGTCACCTGGTGGAAGGAAGGTTAAGGTCCACATTCTTCCATCCATATTCCGGATGGCGGTCTCAGTCTTCCACCAGCTTCCATTCTGATAGCTCACTTTCCCAAGTGAACTGAAGAAGCTGTCCTCTTTGGAAGCAAAAAAAAAAAAAAAGGCAAAAAACAAAACCAAAAGTCAAACAAAAAAGCCACATTGTTTCAATAGCTTTATGAAACCTCCATGTCCCTGTTGAGGGGAAGTCATGATTCTGGCAGGCACAAGCCTCACAGTTTAACCAAGCCTTTTACCTGCATTACCTCCTGGAAGTGGTTCTAGAAGGTGAGTAGAGTTAGCGCTGTTTTCTAGGTGAGCTCAGTGAGACTTAAAGATGTAAACTGCTCGTCAGTGAATAGAGGGGCCAGGGGGGGAGCATCCCTTCCTGGTTGCATAGTTGGTTCCCCTGACCACTTCATCCCCTGCCCCATCCTTCCCTCAACCCGGGCCTGGCAGCAAAGTCAGGAAGGTGATGTGCCTGGAGGTGCTCAAGGTTGACAGGGCCTTGTAGGGTGACACTCCCCTGCAGAGTAGAGGAGCTTTCCAGCCTGCTTTTGTCCAGAGTGGAGAGAGAAGGTGGGTGGAATCACCTTCTCAATTCCAAGTTGTTATCACACAGGGTTAAGGGTGTGAATTAGGGAGTCAGAATCCTCAGCCTGTCACTTTCTTTTAATAGCTGTAGAGCCTTGGACAAGATACGTTTTCTCCTTGGTCTCAGTTTCCCAATCTGTACATTGGATTTAATAGTAGGGTTGTTGTAAAGATTAACAAGAGTGATTCTAGAGTACTGCTTGGTGTAGAGTCAGCACCCTGTCAGTGTCTGTTCTTGTTATTATTCTGTCAATCAGGGTCAAGGGCAGAGAAGCCTGGTCAGAAGCTCTAGCCAGTAGCACCTCCTCTCCCATCCTTCCACCCCCATAGGGCTTCAAGGCTCTGAGCACAGTGTAGACAGCTCTGTAGACAACTGAGACCTGGGTCCCATCCAGCTTGAATTTGATTAAACTGACCTCAGCAGTGCATCATCTAGATTGCAGGGGGCTCGGGCCACCTGGGCGCTTTCATAGGAGCCCCCTGGAGATGTTGAGAGAGAGGAGAGTGAGGGTGGGAGGAGTTTCAATCAGGAAGTTGGGAAGGGCAGTGGCAGGGGAAGCTGGGCTGTGACCATTGGAGGTCCGCAGGATCTTGGGGCCCCTCTGGAGCTACCCGGTAAGCAAGATGCATGCTCACTGCCCCGTGCCACCTTCCAGCTCATGGAAATTCAAGGAGCCTTCTCAGATAAGGAGAAGTTTCCATTATCCCAGATAGGCTGATGCTCAGAGAGTGATGGGACTGGGGCTTGGGGCCAGATTTCCTGCCTCTTGGTCCAGAGCTACCTCCTCTGATCACAAAACCTTTCCCAGTCCTCAGACTGATGGGGCATTGAGTCTGGCCTTGAGTCTGGGATTGGGCTCAAGGCTCAACCTATCTGGGTCTCTTTCAGTGATGTGGCCGTGGAACTGCCTTTCACCCTAATGCACCCCAAGCCCAAAGAGGAACCCCCACATCGGGAAGGTAAGCAGAATCTGTGGGTTCCTGGAACAGGGTTTCCCTGTCACCCCACCTTGCACTGAATCAGCCTTCAGCCCAGGGTCACCCCTCTTCCCCAGTTCACAGGATCTTTTTTAGGCCCACACTCCTATTTGCATCTGACTCCCTGGTAGACAGAAAGGTCTGGCTGTGTTCTGTGTGGGCTGGGGGTGGTGAGGGTGGTGGGAAGGGCCATGCCAGGAGCCCTTGTCTCGCATCCAGGCACAGTTGAAGGGTCTGCATGGATAGGATGATATCTGGGCACACCATCCCAGTGATATTTCCAAGTGATACCAGATTGGTCATATTTCATTAAACTTAAGACTGTTTCAGTCAAAAGAGACATTGTAGCACGTACTGCAAAGAAAGAAAAATGTCCCCATAATTAAACTATGAAATGCTAATGACTGTAAAACATAACACAAGTTCAGAGATGTGAAAATGTGGATACATAGTTATATTAGTGAGTCAGGCATGCAATAAATGAATCTAAGTTGTGTTGGAGACATGCCAAAAAGAGCAGGGTCCAGAAATTTTTCTGTTCCCCTGGTGCTGCTCCCTAGTCCTCCTTGGCTCTCCCTGGACCCTCCTCCCTTCATTTAAGCTGATTTGGGGTGTTTCCGAGACCAGGGACCAGCCTTGGCTTCCTCACTCCCGCTTTCTCCCTTCCCTCCCCTACCTTAGCTTAGTTGTTCCCGGGGTGAGGACCTGTGCCCACCTGCCCCCTCACCCACTCGCCAGTAACCCATGGGCGGTCATCTGCCCTGTGTTTAGTTCCAGAGCACGAGACGCCAGTAGATACCAATCTCATAGAACTTGACACCAAGTAAGCAGAACCCTGCCTGCAGACATGGGCGGAGCGGGCTTTGGGCGGTGGGCGGGGCTACCTGGTTATTTGCGTTTTATGCTAATTAACCCCGAGGAGCAGCGGTCTAACCCGTCTGCTGAGAGCCGCCTCTGCTCGCCTCTTCAGCAACCCGCTTGCCTGCATGTGACTTGAAGGACCCTCGGTGCCTGTTCCTCTTCCTCCTGCCTTGGTGGGGTCTGTCTTCCTCCCTCGTCCTTGCACGTCCGTCAGTCCGTCAGTCCGTCATTCCGTTCGTCCATCCACAGCACCTGCTCGGCTGTCACAGGGCTGGTTTGTGGCCCTGGGCTGGGACCCTCCTGCTTGGCTGGTGTCCAGCCAGTGGAATCAGGCTGTGGGGTGGAGAAGGTTCTGGGGATCTTGTTGTTTCTGACTCGTGAGGACCAGTATGGGTGGCCCTGTGGTCAAAGGCTGTCACTTCACAGGACAGTGGCCGGAGGGGAGGACCTGGGCAAACATGAACCACCTCCAGGGCCAAGCAGCTTTCTCGCTCCAGCTCCAAATCTATGCTTCCTTTGTCCTCCAGGAGATATGTCGGGTCTTAAGTCACCCCATGGAGGATACCCCGTGCAGTTGGCTGAATTCTGTGGGGCCGGGGCCTGGAGAGTGGGCCCACGTGGACATGTTTTATTAGTAGAAGGGAACTCACTGTTCTTAGAGGCAGCCCTTAGCCCTGGAACCCTTCTCAGGCACCCTCTTCTCCACTCACATTTTTTCTGCTCCCCACCCCTGTTGGGCTTTGCCTAGCCCCCACCCCAGCCCCCACAGACCCCGTGTATCCAAGATCCCTCAGGGTAGAATGTGAGCTGACATTTCCCTGGAGAAAGGGCCTTTGGGGTTTTCTCAGAAAACAGGAATGCTTCCTGAGGGTAGTTCTTCGGGTGGGGGTGGATGGGGTTTCCTGGGCCTGTTCTTGGGGGACTCAGAATATGCTGTGAAACCGCTGTCGGCCTGGCCTCTTTGTGGAAATAAGTTCCTCCTCTGCCCCTAACCCTGCCTCACTCCCCGCCCCCACCCACAATTTGATGTGTGCCTGAACCCCAGCTTCTCAGGAGCTGGGTCAATTTCCAGCCCTTAGCAAACTCATGCCTCCCTCTGGTATTTCTGCAACTGGCTGGTCCCACTGTTGTTGATGGGCATCCAGATGTGCTGGCCTGGCAGGCCTTTCTATCCAAGACCAGTCCCGGAGGACGGCCTCTGGGTCCTGCCGGGCTGTGCAGGCCCTCCGACCCCTCTGGATAAGCCTCCTCCCCCTGCCCTGCAAACATGCCTGTTTTCCTTGTCTTTCCCACCAGCGATGACGACATTGTGTTTGAGGACTTTGCCCGCCAGAGACTAAAAGGCATGAAGGATGACAAGGAGGAAGAGGAGGATGGTACCGGCTCTCCGCGGCTCAACGACAGATAGACTGGGGCCGCCCTCCCTCCGGGCAGCTCCAGGTCCACTCTCTCGCACTAGGATGCTTGTTCGTCTTCTTCCTGTCCTGGCTCCCCCTCCCCTTTGTTCTTCCAGTTTCTACCAGGGGGCCCCAGCGGTCTTCCAGGTCACGGTGGCGAACCCCTGGCCTCAGGATTGGCCCCCACCACCATGCCAACAGGGCCACAGGCAGCACCCTTACCCTCTCACTGCATCACTTCTCCATTCCCCCTCTTTTCCTATGACCCCCAGACAGGCCAGCACAGCTCTGGCCTTCGGATTTGACTCGGGATGAGGAGCAGAAAGGGGAAGATGGGGCACAAGGGCTTGGCGAGGTGGGGATGGGGGCTCAAGACGCGTGAGAGGATGTGGCCACTGTCCCAGGTGATGAATACAGTTCTGGCAGCTAAAACCGCTTTGAAGGCCACCCTCCTCTGGCTGGGAGGGGACAGACCCATGGATAGATTGTCCACACAGATTTGCTCGAAGTTCAGACCCACCAAACAGCTGTCTTCTTCCTCCCTCGTCCCTGCCCCCTGTTCCTCTGTGGCTGACAGTGACCTTGGTGAAGGTTTGTAGACCCCAGGAATGGAGCAAAGCAGTTGGGCTGACTTTCTTACCAGCAGTTACCTTGTCTAAGGCAAGTCGTGTGATGTAGCCCAAGTCTATTTCAGTGCCATCAGGATGTAATATCCTAGCTGCCTTGTATTTTGTGTGTGCGTCATCCACAGATATGCACAGAGTGCGACAGAGAGAAGGGAGGGGCCTTCGGAAAACACCACGGTCTTGAGGAGATGTCCTGAAGGGTGACTCTGAGATGGGGGCGGGGTGGGAAGGTGAGAGTCTGCCCAGCCCCCTTCCTTAAGAGGGATCAGCGATCTGGTGGGAGGCAAGGCTGAAGGGCCAGAACGACTGAGGCCACCAATGTCTTCCTGCCCTTGCAGGTCTCCAGGGCTGGACTTGAAGAGAGCCCCTGAGACCACTGTGTCCACAGTCAAAGGGGGTCCTTCCATAGAAGATGGCAAGGTCCACTGAGTTGTCCTTACCTAAAAGGAAGGGGGACTCCTTTGTTTTCTTGGGGAGCTGATGACCACCCCCCCTCCCAACACACACACACACACACACACACACACACACACACACAGTGGTTCCCAGTTTCATGGGTGTGCAGTACCCATGGGCTGATGTTGGTGTGATTAGGACATTGGGCATACTTCCAGGGCAACAGGGCAGGCAGACAATGAGGCAGAAAGTGTTAAAAGTTATCTATTTTTCTCTGACCTTTGATGCTTATTGCCGTGTGACTTTGGGCAAGTTCCTTTCCATGTCTGGGCCTCAAGTACTTCACCTAGAAAACCAAGGGGTTCGACCAGGTGATCACAAAGGGCCCTCCCAGCTCTGCCTCCAAGAATTTGTGAACATCAGAGTTTCTGGTCTGGTGGGTGGAGCCAGAACCACTGATTCTGGTCTGTCTGCCACCAACGAGGATTCACTGAACCCCAGGGGTGGCAGGGCAATAGAGGGCACCTAGCACCACCACCCTACACCCACTCCAGGCCTCAGAAGGGCCCTTCTAAGGTCCCTGGGCTGGGCCAGGGTGGGGGGTTGCCTGATGGCAAGCTGTGGCTGTAGTTCGCATGAGCCGCTTGGCCCTAGGGATCAAGTATTACAGAAGGTATTTGTATTTGCTGAGGCGTGGCAGGGGGAGGGGAAGAGAGCTTGTGAGAGGCCCTGCACTACTTCACCCCCTCTTTGGATGTCCTGAAGTTTGCCTCATACCCAAGCAGATGTATTGATTAGCAGGGCAAGGGGATCTCTTCCTCCTTCTGTCCGTGTCCCATACTTGTGAAAAGGGAGATGGCCAAGTTTTATTATACAAGTTGGATCTCAGCTCTTCAGTTCAGCCCCTCCTGGGATGGACTTTGCAACCATTTTCCATGGTGAAATTACCCAGTTCATATGCCTGGCACTGCACCCCAGCCCTTCCCTGCTGAATCTCACTCCAGGGACCCCCACTCCAGGTCAGAAACAAGTCAGCTTGGGATAGTCATACTCCCCCAGTCAATTCTAGGGTCCCAGCTGCATCCAGTCCCTCCCAGAGCTTGCCGGACAGCTTGTACCTCATTGGGCAGCTGGAGAGTTAATGAATTGTTGGAACCAGGTATGGCCAGCATACGCTCTTCAGGGTTGTCTTCTGGAACCTTGGGGCTGGTACAAGACCCTTTAGGATTTGTGGTGATCCCTTACCTACAAATAGACCTCTCTCCATGTGACTAATGCAGTCACACAAAAGCTTTGTTAGGCTGGTTTCTTAATCTCCTTCCACCTCAAAATCACACTGACCATTTTGGGTTTATCACAGTGCTGAACTGAAATTTTCCAGCTGCAAAAAGCATCATGGGCCTATTTAACCTTTTATTTCCTCTTTGGGCCCAGGACTACAGATGAGCAGTAGTCAAGTTCATTTGGCTTAACCGTGCTTGGTTGATAACTTCTCCACTTGGTGCTAAGCACTGGAGACACAGAGTTGGGTCAGTCCCAGCCCCTGTCCTCAGAAAGTGGTCAAGGGAGAGTTATAGGGGAAGTAATGAGGGGCCACGGCGTTCAGGGCTCCATGGTTGCTGCTAGCCCGTACAGTGCCTTGATGTGAGTTAGAAACTGCCTTTTCCAGGTGGATTCAACCCACTTAGGAATGCACAGCTTCCCAAGTGGTCACAGGCTGGAGTTCAGCCCCACACGTCCATGGGCTGAGTGCCCTCCTGCATAGCCATGCGTGGCAGCACAGTGAACACACAGGCTTCTTCCTGAGAAAGGCCCAGATTATCTTTCCAAGCCTCTGGTTGGCTCCAGACCCCACCCCGTCCTGCAGCCCCTTCTCTGCAGGGCCCCTCTCCATCTGGAGTCAGCCTGTCCCGGTGAACCCCTGCAGTGAAACTGGGGGTGGGGAGCCCCACTCGGCTCCAGGCACCAGCCCACAGTCTTGCTCTCTCTGTCCACACATTTGTGGCCTGTGCTGACCACATCTCTCCACACTGAGATTTTGCAGTGGGTGGCATGTAGATAGCAGTCTGGGCAGGAAGGAAGAGCATGGCCTGGATGAAAGTTTACAGGCAGAGAGCCAGCTGGATTTCCTCACCTTCCCAACCAAGAGTGGAGTGCAGTCCTTGTGAAGATAAGGACTGAATTATTTGGCTGGACTCCACCAGCCTTCTTGGTCTCAGAGCCCAGACCAGCAAGGTGAGCTCACTTGGGTCTTGGTTCAGCTGGGGGAATTACTGACAAGCTGGTCCCACATGGTGCAGTGAAGAGTACCCTGGCCCAGAAGTCCATGATGCCTCTCCCCACTGGCTGTCGCCACGCAGCCTAGGAGCCTTGAATGTCTCATTCAACCCCCTGGGCTTGGTTTCTGTAACTGTAAAATGGGACAATCATTTCTTTCCCACCCAACTCAAGGGACTTGTGAGGCCCAAAGGAGATGAAGATCAGCTCTGTAATTTGCAAATGGCTGCTCAGGCCATGGCCCTGCCACTGTGCAGGAGCAGCCCAGGGTCACACAAGAAGTGTGCTGCCAGTTGAGCCCTCCCACCCACCTCCTCCATCTCTTGCTCCAGTCTCACTTAGGCAGAGGTCAACCAGAATGAGAGGAGGCCAGTTTGGCTTTGATCACCCAGCTGAGAAGGAATTTAGACACTGCCCCCCCCCCCCCCCCAGGCCGTGATCCCAGCAACCAAAACAGAGAGACATGGATGGTGTCAGTGATTGGGGAGCTGGGTGCATCTTGGTGTCAGAGGCCAGGAAGGCTTGGATCTGATCCCAGTTTAGGAAGAGCCTCCAGCCCCCAGGCCTAGCGGGGCTGAATCCCCACCCCCACCCCCCGTACCCTGCTGAAGAACCCCAAGGGTGAGGTGGAATAGAAATTGCCTGCCCCTTCAAAGTGTCAGGCCCCCTCCAGGATCAACCAGAGCTGCCAGTTGTCGCTTCTTGGTGACACATGGGAGGGATTTGGGCTCAAGGAAAGCCCAGGCGTCTTAACTCAGATCTGAGTTCCAGCTGACTCATCCCTGGTGGTGTCAGCAGCCCACAGAGGCAGCTTCCCTCCTGCCAGCGACTGGGGACTGAGCATCCTCCACCCATCCTGGAGGAAGGCATTAGGCCCCAGTCTTGAACTCTCCTAGGGTCCCTTGGACATAGGCCTATAATCGTTCTGATGTTTTTAAAGTCAACATGGACCAAAACAGACTCTCCCCACCCTCACACGTAAGCCTGCCTTGTTCTCCTGGCCCAGGCAGCTCCACCACTTTTGTCCTCCTTCCAGGACTGAAATGGCCTAACTGTGGAGCAGGATCCCCACCTCTACCACTCCTCTGCAGGCTCCCTGCACAGTGGCTCCGGGGAGAGGCCCATTGAAGGGGGAACATTCTCCCCCTCCACCACCCATCACTCTCTTCCAACTCTTCACCCCAAAAGGGAAGTCAAAGCACAGGTCCCCGGGACCCATGACCCATAGACTCTGAAGCACTTGTTTTCTAACCAAGTGCTGTGGAACCCCTGTATCCCACAGAGCTTTGTCAGGGGCTGCTAAGGTGGGAAGATGGGGTGGAGGCAAAGGCTATGTCTCCAGCCCTCCCCACCCCATCATTCCTACTTCCACCGGAACAACTCTTCTTTTATCTGTCTTGCCTATCAAGGTTTCACCTTCAAACTTCTCTTGAAAAAGAACTTCAAACCACCATTCTGAGGTTTGATCCTAGACCAGCAAGCACAGGTTCTATTCTTGCTTTTCATGTTGGAATGGCCCTAGCATTCCAATAGAAAGTATCTTCGTATTGGAACTTGCATCACAGACCCAGGCCCAAACATTTGCTTATTCACATACACACACACACACGTACACACAAGTAAACACGCAAACATTTGATGGTTTTGTAGCTCACCCCCACTGAAGCTCTGGCCTGGGTTTGACTTGGGTGGGGGCCTGGTGCTGTGAGGATGGGTCTTGTCCCTGATATTGGCCCAGGCAGTGTGGGGGACCGTGAATGAAGCAAAGAGGCCCAGCCCCACCCCAGGACTTGTGTCTATGCCCCAGTGTGACACCTGACTTTCCTTAGCTGGGCCCATGAGATGACAAAGGAGCAGTGTGATAGGAAGAGAAAATAGAGTTGGGTTCCTCTTTAATATACAGCCAGATGGAGGAAAGTCCAGATTTCAAAAAAGAAATGCTGAGGGAGACTATGACCAAAGTCCCTCCTATGAAGGCAGAGTTCCTCCAGATGCCCTTTAAGCAGCAAATCTCCCTGAAGCAATTCTAATAGGATTCTGTTCCCACATTTGCAATCAACTGTGTGTGGGCTACAGGCGGGTCCCTGAAGAGAGGCTGGTCCCTCCACCTGCCATCCCCCTAATTCTCTTCTTGCTGGCCTGCCCCTCTGCCCAGGTCCCTCACCAGGGCTGACTAAGAGGTGGGCACTTTGGAGAGACCTGGACCAGCCCTTGGCACAGAATCCTGCCTGGCCCCCACCCAGGGAATCCCAGGTGAAAATGTGAGACTTAGGCCACAGCAAGCCACGTGGCGTGGGAGAAAAAGTGCCAAGTGCTATTCTGTGTTCAGTTCAAGTGTGCCCTTGAGGTCCTGACATCAGTTCCCTCTTGTGTAAGGTGGAGACAGTGTCAGGTTTTGCCCACCTCAAAGGGATTACTGCAAGGGTCATGGGAGAGGTGGGTATGAAGGGGGACTCACAAACTCAGGATGTATCATGGCCTGCTCTGCAGATCCAAGAGCGCTTGGGATACATGTAGGATGACCATCTTCCTGGTGCATCTCTGCTCAGTGTTGGGGTCTAGCCACAGTTGCTGGGGGAGGGGGCTGCCTCTTCCTTCCCAGTGGGAGCCGGTGCTCAGCCGGGGCATGGGGAGTGACAATTGACTGAGACTGGTCTCCAGGTCTGTGGTCCTTCTGTAAGTGATTCTTTCATGATACCCTTATTCCTGGGCCACCTTCCAGGTTCATCTGTTTTACCTGTGGCATTCCATATTATGTCAGATAAGTTATTACAGTTTATCAACTCTTAACAGGACAAATGAACAAAAGAACCTTAAGTAGGAGACCATTAAAGGTCTTTTGTGACAGATGCCGACTGTGCTTTTATTTCTGTATCATAAGCCCATGGCAGGACATAGACCAGAAAATGCTGTCCAGCTGTCCTGGACTGGCTGGGTCAGGTGTTAGTTCCAACTCCAACCAGGCTCCTCACAGCTTCTCCTCCCCTCACTGCCACGTAGCAGCCTTAGGGCCTGGGGGAGCTGCCAAACCTCTGACCCGTCTCAGACACCACTGGATCCCGTGACTCCTGCTTTGCTCCTAGGATAAAGCCATCCTATCTTCTCTTTGGCATTGCTGGCCTCTTCAGCTGGAGTCCTGCCCCAGTCCCAGCCTGGTTCTCATTGAGGTCTCTTCTCCTGCTCTGTTGGATCTCCCCAAGGTCACTTGGGTTTTGTATGACTTACCCACTGCCTGTTTCAAAAGAACTCATGGAGGAGTGGTGATATGGGTGAGGAAGATTCAGAGTCCTAAATGATAGGATACTGTATTCATATGAAAGGAAGGTGCTGCTGGATTACAAGATAAGTCTTCTAGGAAATTGGTCATATATGTGAAACAAACTTTTTTTTTTACACTCCTATAAAATAACGTGCAGCTTAGATCAGTGCATTGCCCTCCTGGTTGGCCAGAAGGTGGTCTATTTCCTCTGACTCTCTCTTCCAGCTAGAGAAGGGTGGTGGAAAGACACTGACATGTGAGTCAGGAGACAGGAGCTAGAGCTTTGATTCTGCCCTCCCTCATGGTCTGTGTCAGTCCAAGTCCAGATAAACAAAGCCTATGCCAGTATTTACGAAGAAACTGGTTATAAAAATGTTGCAAGAGTTGAAAAGGGCAACCCAGGTAACCACAGGAAATGACTACCACCTGTAGGGTGGAAGGACAGGGAGAGGAGGTGGTGTTACTGAGCCAAGTACCAGGGAAGCCCAGTAGGGATGTGGAGGGAGAGGGTATCTGGTGAATCCAGACCATAGAAGAAAGACCTCTGTTCCTGGGATGCTTCCAAAGCAGAGAGAGTGGGAGAAATACTCTGGTTTCTTCTCTCCTGCACTCCTATTGGCAGACTCTTAATTAGAAGCTAATATTCACAGAATTGGGGAAATGTAGCCTGCAATGGTCAATGTCTTGCAATATAGAACAGGGGGAAATCAGGGGATTAGACCTGAGACCAAATAAATGACCAGCTCTTTAATCCTCTCATCGAAAAAAAACAGAAATAATCCTATTGGCCTGGATACCACCATTTAGGAGCCCTGACACCTGAACAGGAGCCTAAACATGGGAGAGGTGTTCACTATTGTCTCTTTAGTTTTGAGCTTTTCTCCTGCTGTCTCCGTCTTCATGGCATTTTGAGACTTCATTTCTCTTAGCTTTTTAAAAATTTCAGCATAGGTGTTTCAAATTCTAATCGAGACAAAGTCCACTAAAACCTGTCTCTCCTACTGATCACTTAAAAACTCTGGACAAAAATACAAAACACAACTACCTAATGACTCTGAAAATCAAACAAAAGCAGGCAGGTGGTCCAGGGGAGCACAACTTTGGAAAAGGAATCTGCATGGTTTAAATTTCCCATTTATGGATTTGTGTGGAAATTAGAACCACCACCAACAGAAGGTGAGACACAACTTTGGGTCTGAAACTAAATTAATTGATTTCTTCTTAACAACAACAAAAACTCAACATTAACCCAGAGTCTACACCATATAACATTCACAGAATCCAGGATACAATCTGAAATTACTCAACGTACGAAGAACCAGAAAAAGAGGATGAATGATCAATGAGTACGTGCTGTGCTCAGTAACTCAGTCGTGTTTGACTCTTTGCAACTCCCTGGACTATAGCCCACCAGACTCATCTGTCCATGGAATTTTCCAGGCAAGAATACTCCAGTGGGTTGCTATTTCCTCTTCCAGGGGATCTTCCCAACCCAGGGATCGAACCCACGTCTCTTGAGTCTCCTGCATTGGCAGGCAAACTCTTTACCACTGCACTGCCTGGGAAGCCCTCAATGAGGATGCATGCTCAATATACAAAAATCAATTGTACTTCTGTATAGTAACATTAAACAGCTGGATCTTGAAATTTAAAAGACGATGCCAAATAAAAAGACAACACCACCTACAATAGCACCAAAATGGAAATACTTAGGTGTAAGTATAGCAAAATATGTGCATGATCTCTATGTACATCTCTAAAGCAGCAAATATTGAAAGAAAGAAGACCTGAACAGATTGAGGCATGTACTATGTTCATGGATTAGAAAACTCAATATTGTTAAGGTATCGCTTCTTTCCAAACTGACTATAGATTCAGTGCAATCCAAGATCTCTGCAGGATCTTTTTTACAGATGTAGACAAGGTAATCCTAAAATTTATATGGAAAAATAAAGGAACTAGACTAGCCAGGAAATTTTTAAAAGGAAGAACAATTGGAGTTGTTTACTCCCTTATCTCAAGACTTACTGTGAAGCTACAGTAATTAAGACAGGGTGGTTCTGGTGAAAAAATAGACACATCAATGAAATGAACTCCAGAAATAGGCCAGCACATATCAACTGATTTTCCAAAAAGGTGCAAAGGCTATCTAATTGTTCTTTCCCATAAATAGAGCTGGTGAGGCTGTTAAGGAACTGGAACACTGCTGGTAAGGATAGAGAATGGTACAGATGCTTTGGAGAACAATTTGGCAGTTATAATCTTATAAGTCTGCATGTGTGCTAAGTTGCTTCAGTTGTGTTGAACTCTGCAGCCTAATGGACTGTCGCCCACCAGGCTCCTCTTTCTATGGGATTCTCCAGGCAAGAATACTGGAGTAGATTGCCATTTCCTCTTCCAGGGGATCCTCCCAACCCAGGAATTGAACCTGTGACTCTTAGGTCTTCTGCATTAGCAGGCAGGTTCTTTACCACTATTAAAGATACTTAGTATAAGATTTAGAAGTTCCACTCCCAAAATAAATAAAAGTTCTGTCCCCACAAAAACCTGTATGTGAACATAAATAATGGATGTACACATAGCTTAAAACATCCCAAATGCTCAAGCTAGTGTGAATGGATAAACTATTGTATAGTCATACAATGGAATACTACTCAGCAATGAAAATGAACAAATGAGTGATGCATACAATGAGGATGAGTCTCAAAAGCATCATGCTAATGAAAGAAGCTAGACTTAAAAGGACAAATGTATATACATCTATTTATATGACATTCTGGAAAAGGCAAAACTATGGGGATGGAAAACAGACCACTAGTAGCCAGTGGCTGGAGCTGATCTGAAGGGTTGGCTACATAGGAGCAGCAGGAGGTACTTTGGGGGGTGATGGGACTGTTTCATATCTTGATTGTCAAAATCAACTGTATGCCAGAAAAGAGTGTATTTTTACTCTATGCAAATATGTATCTCAATAAAAAGCAAAAAAAAAATAAGCAAAAAACTAAACAATTTATAGCTCACAAACTACAAACAATATTTATAGGGCTTGTACGATTTGCTGGGGCTAATGCTGGACCTTGAAGACAGAAAGATAAGATAATCCTTTACTTCAAGGAGCTCACAAATTCACAAGAATATAAGGCATGACGACAAAGATTTGGACTTGATGTTGAGGGATATTGGGGATGAGGGCTGACACACACTCATGTCATGCCATGGAGCACTAAGGAGGGGTGGATAGGGTAGGAATTAAGGCAAGCTTCCTAGAGAAGGAATTCCTTCAACTGACTTTTGAAGGATGAGAAGCACTTAAGTGAGGAGAAGCTACAGGCATTCCAAATAGAAGAGGTGGCACATGGGAAGCCTCAGGGGTGAGACAAACTGAGACCTTCAGGGAATTGTAAGGACTTCGATGTGGCTAGAATGAAGGGAACCAGAAGAGCTAATGGGAGATGGGACCAAACCATAGCCACGGAGAGGAAGATTACAGATAATTAGCCCAAAGGGCTTCTTCTTGTTGTTTTTATCCAGAAGGTAGGTAGTGGGACAGGTTTTAAGCAGGACAGTGTGATGGATCAGATTCATGCATTTTTAGGATCACTGTGGCTGTATTTCAGAGGATGGACCAGAGGGGAAGGCCAGAGGCAGAGGATCGGGCAGGAAGCTGGGAAAAGGATCTGGCTTAGAGATGCAGAGGCTGCAACCAGGTAGGGAAGAACTGATTGGTGAGGTATTTAGGGGTAGAATGGCCAGAACTGGCTTCCCACTCAATATTTAATATTCAGTCTCAGAACCTTTGTACTCGGTTTCTCCTGCCTGGATTCATCTTTCCCAGGCTCTTTGCAGAGCTCCTTCCTTCCTGTTCTTCAGGGTAAGACACCTTCTCAGAGAAGCCTGCCTGACTACCCCATTCAAAGGACACCCTTGCCCATCACTCTTCCATCACTCTATTTTCCTCCTAAAAAGTATCTTGCTTATGTACTTGTTTATGGTCCAAGCACATGGGCTCTGAGTTCTTAGCCTACCTTGACCCCTATCAGCACTGTGACCTTTAGCAAATTCTCCTTCAGTTGCCATAGTTTCTTCATTTGTAAAGTAGGAATAATAATAATTACTTCATAGGGACTTCCCTGGTGGTCTAGTGGTTAAGAAGCAGTCTGCCAATGCAGGAGACATAGTTCAGTCCGTGGTCTGGAGGATTCCATACTGCAGGACGACTAAGCCCATGTGCCACAACCACTGAAGCCCGAGTGCGTAGAGCCTGTGCTCTGCAACAAGAGAGGCTACCGCGATGAGAAGCCCACACACCGGAACAAAGAGCAGCCCCCATCTCCCCACAGCTAGAGAAAGCTGGCACAGCCAAAAATAAATAATACCTACTTCATAGAACTGTCATCAGGCTAAAATGGGCTAATATATGTAAAGTGCCTAGAAAAACTCCTAGCTTCTGTCGAACATAGTGCTTGGCACATAGTAGGCACTTTATAAAATACTTGCTGAACAAGTTTTACTAAATGAAAGAAGGCACATTCCCATGTCCACCAGCAGATGGCACATGTATGGAAAACACTTTTTAAAACTGGTTCTGCTCTTACACAAATCGGCCAATAGATGTCACTGTTGCTCCCTGGGTCAAGGAACCAAGCCAGAGCCAGAGGTAGATGTTGCCCAGATAGGACGCTGGACAGGAATCCCAAACGGAGGACCAGAAAGCGATAATCGTATGAAAAAGTCAAAGTCTAGAAACTAAAGCTAAATTATGTTTTACATATATATTCTAAAGCCGCGTTTTCTGTTTTCTCACTTTATTGACTAGTAACAAGGAGCTGGCCACACAGGCACCTTCTGTAACTGCAGCCCCAGTTCAGTGAGGTGAGAGGTTGTGGGAGTTAGAGAGTGTGGACATCTGACACGCAGCAGAGGGAGGCCACAAGCCCCATGTAATGGCTTTCCCCTGTGCTTCGGATTTCTGTGGGACAGAGGCAGTGCTCACGTATCTCGGAGCACCAGGGTCGGGCACCCAAAAGGGAACTGAGCCCAGCCCCTGGGGCAGGGGCGTCTAGTCTGCTGCAGACAATGGGCCAGAAAGCAAATCAGCCCACACGGAGGTCTGGGGGTCTGGCGACAGGAGGAAGACAGGTCAGGAAAGCAGAGGGGACTCTTGAAACATCCTGCTGCTCTCTGTTGGGGGTAAGGATCCCGGGCAGAGGGTACTGTGTGAGCAAAGGTGTGCGGGGCCTGGAATAGCTGGATTCTTATACCAAAAATCTGAGTAGCCTGGTATGGCTGGAGAATGGCATTCAAGAAGTCGTCTAGCATGGCTGGAGGACAGGGTCAAGGACAGGGAGTGAATCTGGTGCTGGCAGACTAGCAGTCTAGCACTTTTTCTTTACCCCTCCAGGTCTTAGTCACTGGAGTCCAGGGCCAGCAGCCTGGTACTGTCCTAACTTGTTCTTGTCCCAGCATAATTATTAATAGAGGTTCCTTGCGCTCTCCAAGATTTCCTAGTTTGGACAGTCACCTTAGTTAGGACTTAACCCCCCTTGCCTCCACTATCCCAGTGACCCCATCTTTACTAAGCACAGGATGTGGCCTATCTCAGCAGGTGCTAGCAGAGATGAGAGGGTCAGAAAGGATGATTTTCAGGCAGGGGGACCTCGGAGCCTGGGGGTCCAGAGCAAACCCCTTTCTCCTCTCAGAGATGGGAAGAAATTTCCCTTCTTTTGAGAGGGAGCCCTCAGGAGGGTTTCTGCTGGTAGGGGGCTGGAGGGGTTTCTGAGGCCTGCAGAAAGCTGCTGACAGAAGTTAAAGAGAGCTCCCCACCCCTTTGTTGGCTTTTTATCTCCAGGTCACCACAGGCCTGGCCGCAGGAGGCAATGACCACAGAGGCACAGATACAGAGTCCAGAGTTTGGGAAGCCCTGCCAGGTACTCAGACCCAGAGCAGGGCAAGGGAAGACCCCAGGGGGCATCCGGAGCTGTGGATCTGCTCTGCTCTTGACACCTGGTGTGACCTGGTTGGGCTCCTGCACTCACTGGGCCTCAACTTCCCCATCAGTACACAGAAGGGTTAGCTGAGGTGGTCTCCAGAGGAGCGGCCACCCCTGGGCAAGTCACCACGAAGCGGTGCTGAAGGAAGAGGGTAGAGGCGGCGAGAGAGGGGTGAGGGAGCCAAGAAGGGGACTCTGAAGGCAGCCAAGTGCATTGCCACAGGAATAATACTGCCCCGGTTACCTCTCCCAGCCCGGGAAAGGCCATGCCCATAAATTAGGGCCATGAGTCTGCCAGGCAGACTTAATGAAGAAGGAGATGGACCTCAGTGAGAGCAGACAGTGCCTCTGGAGGTCACAAGTCCAGCCCCAGTCTGGACAGAAGGAACCTGGAGCCAGGGAAGGGCAGGGGGTGTCCATGGTCAGGGGTGGGGCAAACCAAGTAGGTAAAAGCCAGGTCTTAGGTGTTCATTGCTGAATCCCCAGCACCCAAGCACACAATGGGGCCTAACCTGTGTTTCTGACTGACCAGGGAACCAGACGACATGGTAAGTCATGCTGAGCTCAGACTGAACCCCAGCCCTCTGGACTCCAGCTGGGCCCTCGCTGGTTCTCATCCCAGAACTGAGGGGCCTGGGTAGGAATGGGGTCGCAGAAGTAAATGCCTTCTCAAGGAGATGGTGATTGTGGCTCTCCTCTGTTTTTGAGAGGAAATTTCAGGTTTTACAGGGTCACCGAACCCCAGGAAGTCTGACGGGTTTCTTGCCTCAGAGCCGCCTCTTGTCTGTCACATTTCTGACAGTCACACATCTTTTTTCTCCCTTTCTACCTGCTCTCTATCCTACCTGCTCTTAAAAAAAAAAAAAATTATTTGTTTGGCTGTGCTGAGTTTTAGTTGCAGAACTAGTGGGATCTAGTTCCCTGACCAGGGATGGAATCCCAGTCCCCTGCATTGGCAGCATGGAATCTTAGGCACTGGACCACCAGGGAAGTCTTTACCCTACCTGCTCTTTAAGGGCACATCCTGGATGGAGCTTACCCCCGGCACTTGGGTCTCTGTAGTCCCCTGCCTACCTCAAACTTCCAGCAGCATTCACAGCATCTGATTAGAGGGGGAGGCTGGCCATTTGGTGGGTCTTTGGTGCTGCTGAGAGGGTCTGCAGTGAGGGGGTGCATCAAGGTGTCAGGGGAGAACCAACCAGACCCCTCCATCTCACCTTTTCCTGCAAGGCCTCTTTGCAGCTCCTTCCCTTACCCCCATTCCCCTCTGGCCTCCTGTGGACACAGCTTAGCTGATTCCTCTGTCTCCTGTGCTCAGCATGAGGCTTGCCACAAAAAGGATGGGCACAAAAAGAAGGAAGGAACAAGTGAGAGAAGCATGCAGTTCTCCTGGCCCACATATCGCATCTCCCTGCTTCCCTGAGTTCTCCTCTGAGGGTGGAAGTCCCTCTAGTGCAGTGGAGAGTGAGAGGAATGCAGAACCATCTTACCCACAAACATCTTCCTATCTATCCCAGCCATAAGTGGTTTTTTTGAATTCTCAGACTAATAGATCTTCCTGCCTCCACGCCTTTGCAGAAGCTGATTCTTTTGATCTGTCTCTGTTCAGCAAACTCCTATTCATCCTTCAAAACCCTGTTCAAATGTGACTTTAAGAAATTTCCTTAGGCTGGGTACAAGGGCCTCTACTCTGAGCACGCAGTTTCCTGTGACTTCGTTTCTCTAGAATTTGATTGAATATAATTTCTCCCCTGGGTCATTAGCTTTTCTAGGACTGGCAAAGTTGTATTCAGTAGAGAGTTAGCGAATGGCTGGATCTGCAGAAGAGGCTGGGTCCCCTGGGGATTTGCTGATCATCCCATAAAGCTCAAGACCAGTGCAAGACTTCAAAAAGGGAAGCAGCTCAGAGATAACATTTAATGGGAATCAGTGAATGATACTAAGGTTAAATGTCAACTGGCATAACTTAGGTACTCAATTTGTTGATTTTTGACAACTATTGATTTGATATTTAGCTTAGCATCAGCTCTCATCTAAAACCCTCCAAGATTTTTGCTGACAGTGAGCCACGGCTAGTAGCATGTTTTATATGCCAGGACTTAACTGCAGTCTTAGGTTACAGTGCCAGAGGACATGTCTTTGGAACTGAGAGTGGGGGTGACCTGTTAGAGACATAGTTCTCTAACCTTGTTAGAAACCCATTATTATTTTGTCCTGCGGGACTGGCAGAGCATTCTTTGAAGGCCACTGACAGATGGAAATGCTTCAAAAGAATTTAACCCTTTCTCATGAGGAATGACTGAGAGGAGGGGTAGGAAGTTTGCTGGGAGAACAGAAGGAGACTCGAGACTCTTTTCACTCGGTGAAAAGCCAGCTGGGGTGAGGAGTGTTCCTGGCCTCGTGGCAAAGCTGGGACTGTCAAGGAGTCCCAGGCTGCTTTCTCTGGCCCTAAAAGTGGAAGGGAGGGATTGGGCTCTTCACAGAGAGAGGGTGCTCCTTGCTGACACAGTTTACCAGGTTTCCCACATCACCTTGCAGGTCCCTTTCAATGTTTAGAAGACACATTCTAGAACTTCAGGATTCTAAAATGCCAGAATTCTAGACATTCGCCACGCAGTTCCAGGGTTCTGAGACCCTGAATGTAAAATAATCCAGACTGGGGACCTTGAGGAGGAGACAGCCTCTTGTCCTAACCCCACTGGCCTAGAACCCACCTGTCTTCTTGTCCACATATTTCAAGGGGCTATTCTACACACACACACACACACACACACACACACACACACTGCTAGGCTGCCTCCCCTCAGCCTCTCATATACTCAAGGTGCTGGTCTTAGTCCTGTAGCCAGGAGAGCATGGCATGACACAGGACATAAGGGAGGATCAGGTAATTCAACAGAGGTGCTGTGCTTAGTCGCTCAGTCGTGTCCGACTCTTTGAGAGCCCATGGACTGTAGCCTGCCATGCTCCGCTGGCAAGAATACTGGAATGGGTTGCCATGCCCTCCTCCAAGGGATATTCCCAACCCAGGGATCGAACCCAGGTCTCCCACATTGCAGGCTGATTCTTTACTGTCTGAGCCACCAGGGAAGCCCAATTCAACAGAGGAGATGATGCCAAAGCAGCAGATCACGCATCCTCCTCTTTCCTGCCTGAATTAACTGCTTCTGATTCTCTGTAGCTGGACTTCCTCCCTCGACAGACTCATCTGATGCTAGTTAATTTGTCAGTCTAACGACATCACCCCCACGACCCCCCATTCCACAGAGTGTTGAGGAGTCAAAGGGTAAGAGAATGAAGAGGAAGCATAGGGTTCCACCCTGGCTGTGGATAACTCTACCTCAGGATGAAAAGCAAAACTGGTTTGGAGAGCCATGCCATCCCAATGGGAAGTCCCTCCATATGTCTAGCCCCAATCCTATGATGTGCGGTCAGAGCCCATTTTTCACTCCCAGTCTGAGAAAAGACATCAAAAGTCACTGCTTCATCTCAGGAAGGTCCAAAATGCTCTAAGTGTCCCCTCCCACCCGCTTCAGTGACCAAGGTCAGCAAGAATGACATGGCACCACTTCCAAGAGCAGAGTATATGAGATTATTGCAGACTTTATAGAAAACTGCCCAAAGGAGATCCAGATTTCTAGGTGGAGGGGGAGGCCTCAAGCCAATATGTTGGAGGAGGGTGACTTCCTGTGTGCAGAGGCAGCACAGGCCAGCCATTCTGCTTGACCTAGGGGTGGGAGTCAAGGAGAGGCAGCCCCCTCCCACTCACCAATTGTGCTTTGGGATCATGCAGAAGGCAGGGCGCTGAGGCTCTGACCCTGGACAGGAGGGCTTGTGCCTGAGACAGGAGGAGAGGCCCCCTTCCTCTTCCAGAAGTCATATGGGGTAGGGGGTGGGCAAGGATGGCAAGGTGGCAGCAAGGAAACTTCAGGGGAGAAGAGTCACATGGGAAAGAGGATGTGGCCAACAGCTCCCAGTCCTTCAGAGCCTCCTCTTCCACCCCCTCTGTGGGCACAAAGGTCAGCTGACCCTGGTTCTAAGGCAGCCCATCTACTTTGCACCCCCAGGATTCTCTCCTCCAGGATCTCTCACGAGGATCTGCTAGCATGGTTGGGGTGGGGGGCGGTGCTTGGCACCTGCCTGTTTTGCAGGGCTAGAGAGCTCATCCTAAGAGGAAAGGGGGGTGGGCATCTCCCAGGGATGGAGTCCTCACTGGACCTGACCCAGTGAGCGGCAGGTGTGGTTACTGAGTGCAAGCAACGGGTTTAGAGAGAACTGAGAGCCCAGAACTTGGGTAGAGGGATGAAACTCAGATCGGGTAAAGAGCTGAGAGTCTCAAATTGGGAACAAGGACTGAGTATTGGGGTATGAGAACCCAAAGTGGGAAATGCTGAGGATCGGCTCCACACTAAGGGTTTAACGAGGTGTCCCTGTCCCTGTGATGGGAGAGTTAGGAGCTGAGTGCCAAGCCTGGGCCAAGGAGGGGCTTGAGCTAGAGCTGGGGTGGTGGGTGGCATGAAATACATCTTCCGATTGGGGGAGGGTGCCCAGCCCTCAGAGCCCCCAGATGTAGGTCTGTATGCAGGATGAGCTGGTAAAAGAAAAAAGGCTCAAAGTCCACAAAAACCTTCTGAAGGGGGTGCTCTGATTCTGAGACTAGAATGGGATGTGAGGGCCCCTGAGCACTAGAAGGGAGCTGAGGGCTGCAAGCTGGAGTGTAGTTTAGGGGGGGTGTTTCCTGCTGAGAGGTCTGGGTTCAAAGCACAGGGTGGTGGAAGCAGTCTCAGGGCCTTGGGATAGAGGGACAGGGTCTCCGAGTGAGTCCTGAAAGGGGGAAGGGGCTTCGGGTGGTTCAGGAGGGCTTTCAGAGCCTGGGATGAGTGGATGGAGGGGGGCTAGGTTCTGGAATCAGAAGAGGGTGTCTCTGGGTCTTCGATGGTGACAGCGCTCAGAAGCTGGGGAGAAGGGGTATAGGTCCAGGCCTCTGGGTGGGGGAGATGCCATAATCCAAAGGTCTCAGGGCAGGGGCAGGTCTCAAAGCCTCAAGCTCGCGGGTGTCCCATACCCACGGTCTCGGGCGAGGTGGCCTCAGTAAGGTCATCAGCTGGCAGGGGTTAGTCCCCAAGTCAGAACAGGAGAAGCTCAGAGGCCCGAACCCGGGGAAGTGGCGCGAGAGCAGGCGGGGGCGGCCGGGGCGGGCGCGCGGCGCGGGTCGGCGTCCTGCTCGTAGCGGTAGTGGTAGCCCTCCATCTGGTCCCGGCACGCCTCGCGCAAGTTGCGCATCCAGCGCTGGATGCCGCGGCGGTTTAGGTAGAGCACCATAAGGAAGATGAGGCCGATGAGCGCCAGAACAAGCCCGAAGAAGACGTAGGAGGCTTCCAGCTCGGGGCCGGCGAGTTCCACTTCATCCCCGCGACTGTTGGCATCGCTGTCGGCGCAGCGCAGCTGCGCCTCTTCCAGGTCCAGGAAAGGCCGGTTGTGCAGCGCCCGCGGGGCGGCGCAGCGCAGGCGCCGCGCGTCGGGTACGCGCTCCGTGGCGTTGTGCAGCCAGGCCAGCAGGGGGCGCGCGGCGCAGCCGCAGCGCAGGGGGTTGTCCGCGAGCAGTAAGCGTGGCGCGGGGAGGCCGCCATCGCGTTCGAGCGCCCGCAGCTCGTCGGGGTCCAGGTCGGCCAGCGCGTTGAGGTGCACATCCAGCTGCTCCAGGCGAGGCCGGCGCAGAGCGGCGGGCGGCAGGCGGCTAAGCGCGTTGCCCGCCAAGCCCAGTAGGCGCAGCTCGTCCAGCGGAGCGAGCGCGGCGTCCAGCGCGGCCAGCAGTGCGGGGCCGCCCCGCGCCAGCGCGTGGTTGAGCTGCAGCGAGCGCAGCGCGGGCAGTCCGCGGAAGGCGCCGCCGCCCAGGGTGCGCAGCGGATTGTGGCTCAGGTCGAGCGCCGTCAGGCTGGGTAGCCCGTCGAAGGCGCCGTCCTCCACCACCTCGATGTTGTTGTGCGTGAGGCGCAGCGCAGTCAGGTGCGGAAGGCGCACACCGCCCTCCGCCGCCTCCCCGTCCGCGTCCCCGCCGGCGAAGGCGGCCGCGCGCAGCACCGTCAGGTTGGCGCCCACGATGGTGAGGTTGCGCGCGTCGGGCGGCACGTCCCGCGGCGGCTGCCGGAGCTCGGCGCCGGACGCGCAGCGCAACATCAGCTTGGGGCCGCCGAAGCAGTAGCAATGGAAGGGACAGGGCGCGGCGGGTCGGCTCAGCGCCGCCGCCACGAGCAGCAGCCCCGGCAGCAGCGGGCCCCTGTGCTCCGGCTGTCCCGCGCGCGGGGCCATCGCAGCTGCCCCCACATCCAGAGCCCGGGTCGCGGCGCTCACCAGTGAGTTCGGAGCGCCTTGGGGGCGGGGAGGGGGGCGGGTGGGGCAAGTCCTTGACCCGGAGCGCCCGGCGGTCGTCGTCCTTCCGTCCGCTGGCTCTAGAGTCCGAGGAACCTTCACTTTCCTGGTTGGAGCGAGAGGGGACAGGCAGGGAGCGGAGCCCCCCGCCCCCGGTGCCCTCTTCGCCCTGCGCACCGGCCTCCGACTTCCGCGGCCGTTCTGGGCTCAGAGCCGAGTGGGCAGGGTTTGCCTCCCCCCTCCCCGCCTCCCAGCCGCCTCCTCCGCCCCCAGCGGTGTCTCCGCGCCCTCCTAGCGGAGAGGCGGGGTGGGAGGATCCGGAGAACCAGGTCTTTGGGCTGCTGCTCTTGTTCTACCCCCTTTCGGCTCCCAGACTGCTGTGAAGTTTGACTCTCCGAGGTTCTGACTTAGTTCCCTCTCATCTCCCCCACCCTCCGCGTTTAAGCAGGTTCCTTCCTCTTACCTCTCAGGCACGTGTGGGGCGGGACGGGGCCGGGCTGGGGAGAGCTGGCAGGTGGGTCAGCATCTCCAAGGGAGAATTTAGGGGCAGGATTTTAGAGTTCCTCCTCCAAGTGCAGGCAGGGATGAGGGGTCAGCTGGGAAAGTTCCTCGTTTTTCAGCTGCTTCCTAATTCCTCTGATCAAGGAGAGGGCTGTGCTAGGAGAGGAAAATCCCCAGCCTCAGCCCCCTCTTCTGCCACCCCAGTTACATCTGGTCTGGCTCTGTCAGCATCCCTGAACGTTCCGGGAGACCTCCATCTTTTCCACCCCACCCCATCTACCCGAGGAAGTCAAGACAACCCCCTCTTCCTTCCATCCCTCCTCCCCCCAAGTCACTGGCTGCTCCGCCAGGATTTCTTCCCTTTGGCTTTCTCCACCAGGCTGGACTCCTCCCCCAAGCACTCTCCTAGGCCCTGGGACCCGGTGGGTGTGGTGATTCAGCTCTTTGCTGCCCACCTCCTTGCCCCAGCACCTTGGACCCCTGCTTGGTTGTCCTGGGTCTCAGGACCTTAGGGTTGTTGGATGACATCAGCTGCACCTCCTCCTCTCCAGGGTACCCCACCTGTAAATGGTGAATGGGTAGGAGGGTTTGGGGCTCCAGAGGTGGTGAGACGAGAAGCAGATTTTGCACTGTTGGAGTAGGGGGTCTCAGAAGGGACCAAAGCTGAGCTGTTTATAGGTTTGTTTTGTTCTGGATTCCCGCCCCCCCGCCCCCTCCCCCTCCAAGAACTGGGAAGCTCCAGGCCTAATTTAAAGAGACAGGCTCCTGAGAAGGGAGCTCTCCTGGCCTTGGCATGAATTATTCAGGCTGTAGAAGTTGACACTTGATCCTCAGGCCCTTCTGGTATGAGCAGAGCTGGTTGGGATAAAGGCTACCCCCAACCTAAGAAGCAGTCTCTTTCTCCTGAAATTAGGGATTGCTGGGTTGACTCCTTCCCTGAAAGTATATTTAACTAATCAACCAACAGATCAGTACCACCTAAGGAGAGGCCTGGGTCTCAGACAGGGGTCAGTGTTGAAGTCCAGGGTTATTGATGCTGGGGGTGGGAGGAAGACCTTCTCCTCTCTCCCCTTCTCCTTCTCCTTCTCCTTCCCACTCTCTCCCCTGTCCCTACTGTCACTCCCAAGGTTTGGCAGATGAGAATAGTAACTTGCACATGCATATTGGACATGTCTTTTCAGAAGTGGGGTTGTATACTCACATGTATGTGTAGAAGCAAACTTAACATGTAGCAGGCTGAGGTGTGTCCGCATGTGAGCACATACACACACTCATGCTCACTTGTGTGTGCCTACACATCCACAGGAAGGCTTGCATAAGCTTGTGCACAGTTCCAGGCAGGCTCAGATGTGCTTCTTACACGTACTTGCAGGAGCATTCATATATGTGCACATGTGAACATAGATTTGAGTGCATTCTGGTACGTGTCCATCGATTCATAAGCATGTACATACTTGAACATTCATACTTCTGGGCCCATGCAGGTGCCTGGGTGTGTTTTCAGAGGGACAAGCTAACAGACTTATGCAAGCACATGCATCCAGAGGTCAGCCAACACACTCTGAGCCCACTCCTGCCCTCCACCACACCCTTGGTCTATGGAGTTAACAGGGTGTGGTGTCTTTTCTTATATGGCACAAGAGCTCAGGCATGCCATAGACTCTGGGCCCTCAGCTGTTGCATTCACCCCAGCCCTGGCCCATGTCAGCTCCAAGCCCCAGCTCTGACATCTTCCCCAGTGGGAGACACTGGCTCTTCCTCATTGTTGTGTTTCTGGTACACACAGGAGCTCAAGAGACTATGCAGTAAATGTTTGTAAATGAATGAGTGAATGAAAAGGTCTTTGGTTTCCTGTCCTGCTGCGTACAGCCCCTTCAGCCTCCAGCCACTAAGACATCACAGGCCAGCTGTCAAGGCCAGATCTCCCTTCTCAGGCCCCATGGTGGCTGGTTTCTGATTGGCTGATGGCCCTCCAGGGGAAGCCCTGCGGGGGAGCCAGCAGCTTTGGTGGTGGGGGTGGGGGTGTGTGTGCATTTACTAGACACCTCAGTTGGGGAAAGGAGGCCCAGAGAGAACCTAGGACCATCAAAGGACAGAGAACAAGACAATGACTGTCTTTTATAAATGGGGTGGTGAGGCCAGAGGCCAGGGACTTGTCAAAAAACTTGTGGTCCTCGGGGCTTTGCCTGGAAACCTGACCCCAGCACCTGGCCCAGGGCTCTGTCCAAGGTAGTAGGTGTGTCTGAGTGGCCAGCACCACAGGAAAATCTCTTCTTGACCCCAGGGATCTGAGGCCAATAACAGATGGCAGGTAGGGTCTGGTGTGACCTTGGACCTCTCTCCACCTCTGGGCTGTGAGCTTCTATTTCTGCAGAGTAGGTGGGCTTCTGAATTTGTCATTTCTGGTCTTTTTTAGAGCTGTTGTGATAATGTGAAGGGAAAATGTTTTGAAACAAGAAAAGCCATATCATTAGGGTCTAGGCACCTAGCACCCACTTGACTCTGGATGAGGCATTGCCCTTTTCTGGGACTAATTAGTTCCCATGCTGTTTGGCTCTGTTCCATCTTCCTTCATTCCCCAACACCTCAAATTCATGGTAGATAGTAGAAGGAATGAGTCTCCACTTGCCATCTCTCTCTGTGCCTCTACCCTGCCTTCTCCCCTACCTCCCCTCTTTCTGCAGGTGTTCCTTATCTCTGTCCAGTTTCCCTTGGAACCAAGTCTGTGAGCCATCTGGGTGGTCTCTGTTCTCTGCAGGAACAGCCTTCTGCGTCTTGGGAATATCATTGTTCAGTATGTAGTAGGTGTTCAATAAACGCATTTGGTAAATGCGTCTTGAGGCTGTGTGTTTATTCCCTGAGGCATCCAGTGGATTGCTCACTGTTTAACTCTCATGGGGTGCTCTCTCCCCTTGATTCTTTTCCTCCAGTCTAGCCTACTGTCCCTCAGGGCTCAACTTGAGTTCTGTCTCCTCCAAGAAGCCTTCCTGGCTTCCTTCTCTCTCCTTTGAATTTCACTGAATGATCAGAGGGCTAGAGCTGTCCTGAGCCCCCTGACTGCCAGCAGCTGGAGCTCACAACAAGTCTAATTTCTTGTGTTGTCAGCACACAGCTTAGAGCTCAGCATGGAAAAGGCACCAGGGAACATTTACTAAGTGAAATAACGATTTAAAAATCTCTGGCTCAATCCACCCCTGTGAAGCAGGCTAGGTGAGGATCCTTCACCTCTGCTTTACACCAGAAGACAGCTGCCCAGAAAGGTTAAGTGCTTTCCTCAAGGTTGCACAGCGAACTGGAACCCGAGCCTGACAGGAGCTCGGGTTTCCTGCTCATCTTCTCTGCCACAGCCCTCCCCATCCTAGGTTCTCTCTCTAGGGAATGTGACTGGGTCAGATTCCAGGGGAGCCTGTGGGCAAAGAGCTCAGGCCCTCAGGGTTTGCTTGGGACTCAGGAGACAGATCACCACAGCCCCGCCCAGGCAGAATGATCGTGTCTGCCATGCGCCAGGTTGTGAAGCACCCATGTCAGCCTCCAGGGACCTGAATTCTTGAATTTGTTACCCCGCTAGGTCCCAGAGCCCCCTCTCAGGCTTCCAAGGAGCTGTCCCTCCGCTAAGCCCCAGTTCCTACATCCTCTTCTCCCTGCAAAGGCCCTACCCTCTGTACCCTCCACTAAGCCTTTATAGGGAAACTGGAGAGGTGTTCAACTTCCCTGAGGTCACCCAGCAGGTAGCTCTTACCCATCCATTTTGTCCAGTTCCATATTGTCCCTTAGGGGTGACTCAGTGTTACTGGACCCTGTGGGCAAGTCTGTCTTTCCAGCTCTGTTTCCCTGTTTGCAAAGGTGTATGTGTGTGTGCAGGGGATGGTCTTGGAGGGCTTTTAAGTACTTTGCCCCATGGCCTTTTAGGGATGAGGGTCCTGGAATTGCCCAAGTTGGTGCCCCCATCTTTTCAATATGTGACCTTGAAGCTGGCCCCACCCTTAATTATAAAGTGTGCTAGGATGGCCTCGGTTCCTCCTGAGTCCCATGCTGTAGTAGCCTGCAATCCAGGCTCCCTCTTTCCTGGTCGCCCTCATGCTGCCTGCCTTTCCATCTGCTCCCCGTTCCTCCGAGGCAAGTGGAGGAGCAGCCCGGCAGGCCTGACATGATGAAGCTCAGTCATTAGGTAGTGGGGGAGGCCCCAGGTTCTCTCCTGTAGCTCCGGCACTGCTGGGGAGGGGGAAACTCCACTGCAGGCTTTACTGTTCCCATTTCTCACTCCCCACCTCCCTCGCCCCACTGCCACGAGACACAGGAAAATCCATAGACCCAAGATCCATTTTCTCCATTGAGTCAGCAGAGGCTACACTCTGCTTCTGAGGGACTGGCAACCGGCTTTTAAATAACTCTCAGATATTTAATACCCTCCTCCTCCACTCTGTGGCCAGGGCCTCTGGGGAAAGCCTAGAATAAAATTGGATGAATCCTCTGAAAGTCATAAGTGCTCTTGCCTGCACCTCAACCCACCCTCCCCCACCCAGGCTTCCAGGCCATGGAGGAAAACCTGATTCCTTATCAGCTTTGCACAGTGCTTTAGAGTTTCTAAGTGATGCCCCCGACTTGGTTTGTTGTCACAAGTTTAGAACTGGAAACTGAAGTTTAGAAAAGGGGACTGACCCCATCTGACTTTAAGTCTTGGTCTGCTGCTGGCTGGCTGTGTGGCTTTGAGCAGGTCCCTGTCCCTCTCTGAGCTTCTATTTCCTCACCTGTGCTTCATGGTGGTTCAACCTGTGGGTTGCCACTGGTCCCTCTCGCCTTTTGTTTCATGAATTGGTGCCCTGGTCTAGGTCTCCTCTCATGGAGCTACTTTTTGCCTCCATACTCTCCTTGGGGAAGGTTAAAGGCCAGAGCAGACTGAGGCTCAAGGCCAGGCAAGGTCTGGCCCTAGGATTCCAGTGTAAGTCAGAGACAGGAGTGGGTGGGGGCAAGGGAAAAGAGCAGAGTTGGATTCTTTTGTCCCTTCCTCCCCACCCCGCTTCCTTTCTTCTGCAGGTGGAGGTCAGGACAGACCAAGGGCAATAATATTTAAATTTTGGCTTTTTTAAGACTAAGGTTCTCAGCAGCTGTAGATATAATTTGAGAAGGTGTGAGCAGAACCCTCTTCCTAAGTTGTGTCAGGATCAAGGTCCTGATAATGAAAGTTAGCGGGCCCAGTTCTCCTGGCTTCACCACTGTTCTGTGTCATTTGGAGGGCAAGGATTGATATCTGCATTGGTTATATGAGAACACTGGAAGATTAAGAGCTGTGCTTGGGGTCACTTCATGATGAGGTGACCCTAATGAGGGCATATAGTCTACGGTTTCTGATTCCCAGCTCATCCCAGCCTGCTCTAGCAGGAAACTGGGGGCCAAGGGATGGGAATGGAAGAGGCAAGTGGGTTCCCACTTAGTCTGGGAATGACCTTGCTTTGTTTTACTTCCCTTGCATCCTCTTGGGTCCTCATGATCCTCCTGAGCTGTACCAAGCCTTCTGTGTGTGTGTGTGTGTGTGTGTTAGTTGCTCAGTCATGTCTGACTCTTTGCAACCCCATCGACTATAGCTTGCCAGGCTCCTCTGTCCATGGAATTCTCCAGGCCAGAATACTGGAATGGGTAGCCTTTCCCTTCTCTAGGGGATCTTCCCAACCCAGGGATCAAAGCTGGGGATCTTCCCAACCCAGGGATCAAAGCTGGGTCTCCCCTGGTCTTTGCAGAGGAGATTCTTTACATTGCAGGCAGATTCTTTACTGTTTGAGCCACAGGGAAGCCCTAGCAAAGCTTCTGCTTCTAAAATTACATAATTTTAGAATCAAAACACTGAATTTTAAGAACCACAGATGCTGGCAGCCATAGAACCATGGTCTGTTTCAATCAGAACATAAGACTCTTATGCTGCTGGTAGTATGAATGGTGGTGAAGCACTTAGAGCCTGTGGTAGGTTGTTATATTAATATTCCTCAATGAACTCTGTCTTTCTGTATCCATACTTTTATGCTGTCCCTTCACTGAGTTTGGTTTGGCCATGTGAATTTCTTTGGCTATTCAGACATCAGAAAATGTGATGCAAGCAGAGGATTAAAAGGTGCTTGTCCCTGGGGCCTCCCCTGTTCTTGCTCCGCTGAAATCTCCAGGCATAGAAACCCCAGTAAGCCTCTTAGGGGAAGAGACCAGGAATGAGCCATTCTGCTGAAGCCCTCTAAACCAACCAGCTCCTAGATGATCTTCCAGCTGATGCCAGCTGCCTGCATGACCCTAGATAAGACCAAGAGAACTACCCAGCCGGCCTGAGCCCAAATTGCTGACTCACAGAACTGTGAACAGATAAAGTGGTTTCTGTTTTAAGCTTTTAAGTTTTGGGGGTAGTTTGTTACACGGCAGTAGATAACTGATTCAGAGCCTTAGCATTAGATTTGTAGAATCTGTCACCGATTCCACGTACCCCTACAATCACAGTATTGGAGATTCTTTGATACAGTACCTGAAGAATAGAAGGATCCTGAGAACTCATTTAACTCTTGCTCAGTGCTGCCCTCTAATTCATAGAGCAACTGACCCACTCACTCTCCTCCAACCTGGAGCTCCCTGCTCAAGGGTCCCTGATTCTTCAGTATCTGTCCATCATGTCACAGAGTCTTCTTCAACTCCTCAGTTGCACTCCTCAGTTGGTTTCTCAGTTCTTAATTCTTTAGAGAACCTTCCCATGCTGATCTGCTTGCTCTGGTCTTAGGAACTAAATGTGGACATGGTGGAAATTTGTCGTAATATTTATCCCAATTCCTGGTACAGTGCCTGGTATAGAGTGAGGGTGAATGAACGTACCTTGAGGAAAAACAACCATCACGACCACCACAAAGCTTTTCTCATCTTTTCCTGCCCTGTCCCCGCCTTACTGAGTTCTGTGATCTGTCCATGGTGCTGAATGCCTATCCTTGCTTCTATCTGTCTCAGAATGGCTACTTCCCAAGGGAAGAAATCTCTCCCATGTCCTGGAATTCACTCAGTCTCCCTCCCTGTTTCCCTGTCTCTCTTTAAACCACCCCTCATGTCCTGTCTTTCTCACCCTGCCCCATCCTTCATATACAGATCATTGGCCTGAACTATTTAATGCAAACTAATATGAGGTGATGTATACTGATTAGGATTAGATTTAGCTGTAGGCATCAGAATGCACAAAATAACAATCTCTTAAATGATATGGAAATAGGAGGGTTATTTTTTTCCTTTCATAAAAGGAAGTCTAGATGTAGCAGTTCAGAGTCTGAACGGTTTCTCCATGGTTATGAGAAATCAGTACTTCTTCCAGCCTCCCACTCTGCTTTCCCTCGAGTGTGGTCCTCATTCTTGTGGTACAAAATGGCTCCTAGGGCACCAGCCATCACATCCGGTAGCAGATGGAGGCAAAAGATAAATAAAGGTGCCCTTTCCTTTTATGGTTACTTTTCATAGTTTCATCCAACACATTCACTGGCATGGTCACATCTAACTAGCTTCAAGGGGCTTGGGAACTTTAGTCTTAACTGGGTCGGCGGGGAGGAGGCAATTTTCCCAGCAAAAAGCTGTGGTCCTTATTACTGAGGAAGAAGGAGAAATAGTTACTGAAAAGTAACTAGAGATCTCTAACATTAGTGATGAAATAGTGCTGCTGACGGTGACGGTGCCTATGGCATACTAGTTATGTTGGTGGTAACAGCAATGGTTATGGAGGTGGTGGTGGTGGTGAGGATAGTGGTGGAGGTGATGATAAAGCTGGCGATCAATATAAGCTCATGGCCAGGAGCACAGCCTGGACCAGGAGAATACCCAGAAGATAGACCCAGTGGCTACAAGGTGTCTGGAGCTCGGGGCCGGCTCCAAGCCACAGGAGAGTGATTTCTGGCACCCCTGCTGCTTTGCAGTTCATCAGCCATGGGCCTCTCACCTTCCTGAGTCCAGAAGAGCATGAATCAGATCCCTCCCACACCCCACTTAGGCTGGAAATAACCCTGGAATGAAAATTTAAGGCCTTAGGGAGGTGAAGCAGGAAGGGTGATATTGGGCTTCCATTTATTAGACAATAAACATTGATGGAACTTGTTTCACTCAAGGAAATCGTTGCTGTGAAATATACAGAGACACACATAGACACATAGCCTCCAACATAAGACAAACGGTTACAAAGATAGACATGCAGAGAGAATTACAGATATACAGAAACAGGCCCATTGTCATGGAGACCCATAGGCCCAGACGCAGTTAGTCTAACAAAGGTATCAGGATAGCCCCTCTCCCCAAAGAGATGCAGGCCATCCAGCCATCTTATTCCATAGGACAACTTACAAGTCACCCCTGGGTCCTGAAGGCTGAAGTCCTGAAGACACCAAGGACCCAGAAGTGACATTGAAGAGGGGGCTCAGAGATCAGTAGCCAATCAGAAAAGAAAGCAGTCTGACCTTTGATACGCCTCCCACCTGGGGAGGGATTGTACCAGTGCACCATGGCCTGCCCCAGGCCAGCCCAGGTTCTGTGGCTGAAGGTGACCAGGTGGGGTGGGACTTGGGTAGGAGGGGGTGTGTCCTCCAGTATATCTCCCCCCAGGGGCCCAAGGACACACCTGGAGGCCATTAGCAGAGGAGCCATCAGGCAGCAGGCTCCAGCTCCAGGTGAGGAGGCGTGATGTGAACATGTGGCAGCCTCCTGCCAGCTGGAGCTGGATCCTGGAGGACACCTTGGCCTGGGTGGTTCCAGCATCACTCCCCCAGCACCCACGTGGAATGTGAGGTAACTGCAGAACAGGCCTTGGTGCTCAAGACTGTGGGTGAGCCCACCTCCAGTTTACCTCCTGAACCAGATTTCCTGACTTTCACGGTGACATTCTTCTTCTCAGAAGGCATCCTGATGACTTCACTGCTCCCTCCCCCATCACCCCACCAAGTCTTTCTTTCTCTGCTTCTGCTCAGAGCTCCTATGTGACATCGCCCTGACCTGCCTACCCTTTCCATTGATCTGTGCTTCTTGGTAAGTGACAGCCCTGTCTAGCTCCAGCCGCTGCCACCCTCCCCCTCTACCCAGCTGGAGCGGCTTTACTTCACTGTAGTTTCAGTTCTTTCTTCGTGATGGAAAATGTTAGTGCTGGTACTCCCAGCTCATGGAACAGCCCCCAGAGAGCCCCGCTGTCTGCAGACAGACCATCTATTGCCACACTGGCCTAGGCTTGGTGGTTTCCTGCCACCCCAGAGCCTCTGCTACTTTCCCAGATGCATGTTGACCATTTACCCAGTGGGTCATATTCTAGGTCCCTAGATTTTCCCAACTATATCCCAAAATGGTAGAGAAAGCATTCAACCTTAGGTGTGGTAGGGGTAGATTTCCTCAACCCTAATAAGAGCCTGATTTCCCCTGGCATCTCTCTGAGTTCATCACTTTATGGAAGGCTGCAGATGGGTAGCAAGACCTTGAAGCCTTGCCAGAACATTGATTATTGGCTGCCCCTCATGTTCCTGGACTTAGGACAGGAACCAGGGCAGACAATAGGCAGCAGCCCATACAGTCAAGAAGCAGTTTCCTACTGAGGCAGTCCGCACTCAGCAGCTCTGCTGCAGACCTCTCTCCCTCCTCAGCGCAGGGCCTGACTGCGGTGGCGGCTGCAGCTCGGCTCTGCCAGTGTGTCTCCTGCCCTGCCCTGGGGAGGAAAAGAGAAGCCAGTTGGAAGTTCAGAAAAAGAAAGGCTAAAAAGGACCCCACAATTGGCCCTAATGAGCCACTGAGAGAGAAAAAAAGGAGGTCAGAGGGCTGAATCTACTTCTGAAAGAAAGCGCCTGGCAGGCAGAGCTGTGCCTGATTTGTGCTCTGCACCTCCCAGCACAGGGCTGTGCATGGGCCCATCTGACCCCGAACTCTTCGCCCCCACCCCCGGCTGGGGAAGGGCACCACATCCATCCACAGCAGTCATGGCCCTCTCCTCTGGTAGAGGCAGCTGGCTCTAGGGGAGGAGGGAGGGAGGGAGGGAGGGAGGGAAGGCCGGCTGACTGCACTGAGTTCAGCGCTTTACATACATAGTTGTGTTTAATGCTCACAGTGGCCCTGAAATGGAGGTACTTTGGCCCCAATTTTTAAATAAAGAAGTGGACACTCAGGTTAAGTAGTTGACCCAAGACCACACAGCTTAAAAGGGGCCGAGTAGGGAGTCCAGTTCAGGCTGTGGGCTCTGCAACCTATGCTTGGGTACTATAAAATGAGCCCTGGGAGGGCAGAGCCCTGGTCTACGTCACCTCTGTGCCCCCAGTGCCCAGCCTGGGGAGGGGCAGGTGCGTGGCAAGTGCTGAGAAGAGCTGCTGAATTCAACAGGCAGGACAGGCTGAACCAGGGAAGGACTTAGAGAGGAGGACAGATGGAGGGACGGTGGAAGCTCTGCCAAGACAGGCAGATCACCCCCATGCCCGGGAACACTGTGCAGGGGACCCTCGGGGTGGGGGCTTCCCTTGGGCTGAGGACGGTGCTGGACTGAACAGAGCCTGTCCCCAGCCAAGGTGGGGAGACGAGGCAGAGGTACATTTCTTCTCCCCATTTTGCCGCTCCTCCTTCCCCCAACCCACCCCAGATGGTTAAGCTGAAGTAGAGACAAAATGAGGAGCCTTTAGCTCTTGCTGGAGCTGAGCCACCCCTGCTTAGCCCGGGCAGATCACCAGCAGGCCAGCTGGGCCAAGGCCAGGCCGTGCTCCACAGTGGCAGGGGGAGCACTGGGGAGGGGGGTAGCACTGGGCTTCAGGACAGGACCCCTGTGGGTGCAGAACCCCTCCAAGCAGGCTGCTTCTTCCAGGAGGTGCCGGAATGCCCCTCGCTTAGGAGAGAGCCAGTAGGGTGGGGAAGGGGAGGGCTTCCTTTGGCCCCGTCTTATGAACACCCCGGTAGCAACTGGAGAATAGGAGAGATCTATTTTGGGTCAGGCTGACTTCAAAGCCTGGTTCAGTCTTCACAACCACCACTCTGAAACGTAGTGGTTCTCAAGTCGGCTGTTAAAGTTGAGGAAACAGGCACAGAGGAAGCAAGTAAGTTGCCTAAGGTCGCAGAGTAGGAGGAGGGCTGGGATTCCACCCCAGGCTCTTTGGCTCCAGGCCTGCTCTTAATCATCATGATCTCCTGAGAAGAGCAGTGAGAAACTTGCCTGTCTGCACCCACCAGCAATTATGGGGCCCTCAGTATTGTGAAAAACGTCAGTGGAGTGTGTCTGATTAGCCTCATCAGTGCCCAGCATGGGACACGTGTGTTTTTAAGATGGATCACCATTATCCTTGGCTGAAGAATTGCATGGGGTTTTCTAATTACAAATTATTCCTGCTGGATTTCATTATTCTCCCTCTTGTACTGGCTTTTTGTGTTCTCAGTAATCTTACAAAACTTTGAAAATCATAATCGGCCCAGCTTATTCGCTAGGTCTTAAAATATACAGCTCAGCTTTTATGAAGGCACAGTGTTGTTATATTTTTAACAAGTGAATGTTTGACTCAGTATTATAAGAAGACAGCGATTATTTGAATTTTACCATTCCACATTTATCATGAGTCAGAAGAGCAGGACAGAAATTTACCTGGCTATAGAAAACCTTCATCCAGAAAGCAAATTTCCTGTGGTTGAGGGAGGTTTTAATTTAAGTGTTTTGAGCTGTTTTCAGCCACTAGTCAACTGTTGTAAGCAAGTAGCCTGGGTTAATTTGCTCATTTCTAAGTGCAACTTTCCACTGAGGACTAAAAATTCTTCAGATTTCACAACACTAACAGAGAGAGCAGAAGCAGAATGCTTTATATGATTAAAAAATGAAGAAGAAGAAAATGCAGTGGTCATCAAGACCCAGCATAGACTTACTTTCAGGCTAATCTCCCATCTCCTCCTTTGGGTGAACCTGAGGTCAGTGGGTCTATCAGAGTCTTGAAAAAATCTTGATTTCAAAAAGGCATTTGACCATATGGTATCACTTATGTGTGGAATCTAAAGTATGACACAAATGAACCTATCTGTGAAGCAAAAACAGAATTACAGACACAGAGAACAGACTGGTGGTTCTGGGGTTGGTGGTTCCAAGAGGGAGGGGTTTGGGGGAGGGATGGGGTGCAAGGTTGGGGTTAGAAGATGTAAGCTTTTATATAGAGAGCTGATAAGCAACAAGGTCCCATTGCATAGCACAGAGAACTATATTCAGTACCCTGATAAACCATATGGAAAAGAGTATATAAAAAAAGAATATATATGTTTAACTGAATCACTGTGCTGTACTGCAGAAATTAACACAGCACTGTAAGTCAACTATAATCATGAAAAAAAAAAAAAAAACCCAAAAGGCATTTGGAACATCTCCCAAGGTATTTTTATAGCAAGATGAGGGGCAGGATCAAATAGTGACTGACACTCCAGTGGAATCCCTAGCTGCCTAGCTACCTGGTGGAGGAGAATTGATTAGCAGATCAATGGCAGCCTGGAGGGCAGACTAGAGGCCTGCTCAGGCTCCATCCCCCAGGTTGACTCGTGGGTCTGATGTATTTTTGAAGGACTTGGATGAGGCCAAATAAAATGTGTATCTAGTCTATAGGTGGGAGTGTGGCGATGTCAGATGGCCAGACTAGGTTTCAAAATGATCTGAATTGACTTGGCCTATAGATGACAACTGTAGGTTCAAGTTCATCCAGGTAAATGCCAAGTCCCTATCAGGGAGGATGTTGGGCGAGGGAGAGGGGAAGGAATTATTGAACACACGTTCATGTGTGTGCATGCTAAGTTGCTTTAATTGTGTCCAACTCTTTGTGACGCCATAAAATGTAGCCCACCAGACTCCTCTGTCCATGGGATTCTCCACTATCTACCATAACCTTTGCATACAATCACTCACTCAATTATGAAACCCCTAAGAGAGGGATGTTGCTCTCATTTTGAGGGGAAGCAACTGAGGCCCTGAGAAGCTAAGCACTTGCTCTTGGTTAAAAACAGGTGGAGCTTATGTCAAAACTAAGGCTGGTCAGACTCCACCTTCTCACTTAACAGCACTTGATGCAAAAAGACAAAAGTCCACATTTATGAGATGTTAGTCCCAAATTCTAGAGCTGAGGCTTTTCTGAGACTCTCTCTTATTTCTTTTTTAAAATTTATTTATTTTTTAGTTGAAGGATAATTGCTTTACAGAATTTTGTTGTTTTCTGTCAAACATCAACACGAATCAGCCTTCGGTGTACATATATACCCTCTCTCTTGAACCTCCATCCCATTTCCTCCCCATCCCACCCCTCTGTTTGAGTTTCCTAAGTCATACGGCAAATTCCCATTGGCTATCTATTTTACAGATGGTAATGTAAGTTTCTGTGTTACTCTCTCCATACATCTCACCCTCCCCTCCCTTCTCCCCATGTCCATAAGTCTGTTCTCTTTTTCTGTTTCTCCATTGCTAGCCTGCAAATAAATTCATCAGTACTGTCTTGCTAGATTCTGTATATATGCATTAGATTACTATATCTTGCTGTTTCTGATTTACTTCACTCTGTATAATAGGCTCTAGGTTCATCCACCTCATTAGGACTGATTCAAATGCATTCCTTTACATAACTGAGTAATATTCCTTTGTGTATGTGTACCACAACTTCTTTACCCATTCATCTGTCGATGGACATCTGGGATGCTTCCACGTTCTAGCAATTGTAAATAGTACTTCAATGAACATTGGGGCACTGTGAATTTTTCAGTTTTGGTTTCCTCAGGGGATATGCCTAGGAGTGGGATTGCTGGGTCATATGGCGGTTTTATTCCTAGCTTTTTAAGGAATCTCCATGCCATCTTCCATAGTGTCTGTATCAATTTACACTCCCACCAACAGTGCAAGAGGATTCCCTTTTCTCCACACCCTCTCCAGCATGTACTGTTTGTAGGCTTTTTGATGATGGCCACTCTGACCGGTGTGAGGTGATATCTCATTGTGGTTTTGATTTGCATTTCTCTAATAATGAGCGATGTTGAGCATGCTTTCATGTTTGTTAGCCATCTGTATGTCTTCTTTGGAGAAATCTCTATTCAGGTGAGATTCTCTTTTGAGATCACCCTGAAGCCAGATTCAGGGTGCAGAGATGTAATACCCAGCACCCAAGCAAGCTGATCAGAGAAACCAACACAACCACAGGCAGATTGGCAGTTCTGGGCATACTGAGTGCTGTGGGAGCCTGGGGAAGACAGCCCTCCTGCCTCAGGGAGTCCTGGAAAACTACAGAGAAGGCAGTACCTGGCCTGAGGCCTGAGGATGGCTGGGTGACTTGGGAGCCCAGGGTTCCAAGCCCAGGCAGAGGGTACCAACCTGGGCACTTCATTTGTGCCCCTCTGAGCTCACTGTAAGGCCCAGAAAGTGTCTGGGCTGAGGGGATGGTGAGATTTGCCCACCCTCCACTCCCAGCCCCCAGTCCAGAAATGGAGGGGAAAAGCAGGATAAGAGTGGGAGTTCTGGAAGGCACCTGGGAGCCAGAGTCGGGGCTGTGCCTCTGGCAATGCTGAGACCTTGGGTAGCAAATCTGCCAGTTACTTTGTGACCATTGGCTGTGTGCTTAAGCTATTCCTTCAAGTGAGAAGGGCCAGAGACTAGTGTTCAGCGACGGTGAACATGCAAAGAACAGACATCCATGGAGTCAATTTGGCAAAGGAAAAGATGGCAGACCACGTCTTTGTGCCCAAGGGGGAGGCAGTGTGAATGACATGTACGAAAGTCTCTGAGGTGAGGGCCCCAGGCTGCGGGTGGGGCAGAGACAAGAGATCAAGAGATGGAGGAGAGGGTTGCTGAGATACAGTTGGTGAGGTCTGCAAAGGCCAGGCCTTGTGGGCCTTGCAGGCCTTGTCCAAGATGTTAACTTTTCTCCCAAAGGCAAGGAGAAGCCACGAAGGCTTTTAAGCAGAAAGGTGACAATTTTATGTGCTGTTCGGAAAGACCACTGTTGCTGCAGGACAAGGGGGGAAAGTGTGAGAAAACAACTGAAGATATTCTTGGGGGTGTGCAGGTGGAAGATGCCAGTGCTTGGGCTGGGTGGTGGCATGGGGGTGGGAGTAGCGATGGGTTTGTCACTTGATACCTGGTGACAGACTGGATATGGGGCTGGGGGAGGGATGGCTCTGGGGTGTCCAGCTTGTGGATGATGTGATCATACACTGAGACAGGGAAGGCCAGGTGCGGGGTGGGCAGAGAGGGTGAACTTGGCCTTGATCCTGATGTGTTAGAGATGCCAAGACATCCAAGTGGAGATGCTGAACGGGCAGTTGGATATTTAAGTCTGGCATTCGGGAGCCGTGTCAAGGCTGGACCTGCAAGGCTGGGAGTTGTTGGCATTTAGGTTGTAATTTGAAGCTGCTTGGTTATTCAAGGCCCCCTGGGATCCACTGCCTGCCTTGGGAAGCAGTTCCTGACCCCCACCTTGCTGGCTCTGGGCCACCTCTGGGTTCCCACAGCTTCCCCATCACTGTGTGTGCTCAACATCTGTCTCCTTCCTTAGATGGAGAGCTCCTTGAGGGCAGGGACCATGTTCATCCCTGCATCCCTAGGGCCCAGCCCGGGTCCTGGCACAGAGGAGATGCTGGTGGCAGTTTGATAACTGAGTGTGGACAATTTCCCAGTGGATTGGGCTGCTGTAGGAGGGAAGGTGCTTCCCACCCCAGAAGGCACGTTGAGAGTACTCTACAGCCACTGGGGAGTAGAAGAGATTCCTGTATCCAGCAGGTGTTGTTTGGGGACCCTCTCAGCCCTGGATTCTAGATTGCCAGAAATTAAGTCACAAGTCATACTCCCTAAGGAGGAGGAAGTGTCATTTCCTCTTATCCCTCTGTCCAGAGGTGAGGCTGGGACTCTCTGGGGCCTCCTCCTCTGCAGAAGAGGTTTCTGGAGGTTGTGCTGACCTCAGCAGATGCTTTCCTCCCCCAGAGCCTCTCAGCTCTGGAGTGGCTACCCGAGCAGAGTGAGCAGTGAGCGTAGATGCCTTGCTGGAGTTTAGCAGAAGCTGCTGAGGCAGCTTTGGCCGAGGCTTCTCAGGCTGGCTCCCCGCCCTGCCCAGCCTCGGCGACCTCTGCCTTGGCCTGGGCCCTTCTCCCTTCCCCAGACACCTCTACTCTACCCTACTGCATCCCTTACTGCGGCAGCTTGGCCACTGCAGGAGCCAAGTGGGCCTCCACCTGGAGATTCTGGGGGCTCAGCAAGAAGAGGGTGTACAAGGAAGGAGAAGAAGAGGGAGCGGATTGGTGAAGAAACTGAGAAAGAAGGGGGAAGGGGAGGGGTCCGGGAAGGGGCAGTGAGATAAGAATGTCCCCACTGACCCTAACCCTATTATACAGAGTGAAGTAAGCCAGAAAGAAAAACACCAATATAGTATACTAACGCATATATATGGAATTTAGAAAGATGGTAACAATAACCCTGTCTACGAGACAGCAAAAGAGACACTGATGTATAGAACAGTCTTATGGACTCTGTGGGAGAGGGAGAGGGTGGGAAGATTTGGGAGAATGGCATTGAAACATGTAAAATATCATGTATGAAATGAGTTGCCAGTCCAGGTTCAATGCATGATACTGGATGCTTGGGGCTGGTGCACTGGGACGACCCAGAGGGATGGAATGGGGAGGGAGGAGGGAGGAGGGTTCAGGATGGGGAACACATGTATACCTGTGGTGGATTCATTTTGATATTTGGCAAATCTAATACAGTTATGTAAAGTTTAAAAATAAAATAAAATTAAAAAAAAATAAATAAATAAATAAAAAAAAAAAAAAAAAAAAGAATGTCCCCACTGAGATGGAGGACCTGTCAGATAATCTAGCTCCCTCTGTTTGCCCAGGGGAGCAGGAAGGGGGAAGTAGAATTGACGGGTAGTGGTGTGTGTGACTTACCGGAGGATGCCGGGGATGATACACAGGGCACAAGAAACCCCTGTGTGCTGGGGGAGGTGGGGGAGGGGAGGGAGCAGAGGGCCCAGGAGGCTATGACTGGGATTGTCCCCCCTGGAGGAGGGGGTAAGGAGGTAGTGGGCTCCTGGGGCAGAAACTTTAGGAATCAAGGTTGGCTGAGGCTGATTTCTTCCATATGAATCAACTCCTACTCTCTCCTGTCTTGTCTCCCCATGCCACTCCCCATTAGTGGAAAAACACTGCCTCTTCCATCTGGTTGGGACATTCCTCCTGCATTGCAGGTGGATTCTTTACCCACTGAGCCACCTGGGAAGCCCTGATTGGGACATTCCTAAGGCAGGGAATAGTCTAGAGTCTCCCTGAGGTTGGAAGACTGACTCTCCCACCAGACAGGGGCCAGACAGGACCAAACCTCACTTGGCATTGGGGCAGTGCAGAGAGGAGAGGGGATAGGGGACCTGCAACTCAGACCAGGAGATGCAGATGGCACCTTTGACGGACCTAAACTTCCCATGACTGAGCATCCCCACCCCATTCATAGGAGGGAAGGTGAACCCTGAAGCCTGGGAAACGAGAGATAAAACCAGCAGAGAGGAAGAGCCCAGCCCCCTGAGCTAAATCCTCAGAGTTTAGTAGAGCCTGATAACATGTACATTGTAACAAGAGGTAGGAATGCTGGGTTATTCCCATGATGGCTCAGAGTGTTCAGCCTGAGATAACTGGTGGTGATGCATGCCAGCTATGCCAGCTCTGCTGCAAACACTGCAAGGGGCTGCCAGGCTGCTCCAGAAAACCCAGAACCAACTTGGCTTCCAACCACTATAGGACATGACTATGGGAACTTGAAGGGTTTCCCTGGTGGCTCAGATGATAAAGAATCTGTCTACAATGCAGGAGACCCAGGTTTGATCCCTGGGTGGGGAAGATCCCCTGGAGAAGAAAATGGCAACCCACACCAGTATTCTTGCCTGGGAAATTCCATGGACAGAGGAGCCTGGCGGACTACAGTCCTTGGGGTCACAAAAAGTTGGACATGACTGAGTGACTAACACACACACACAGGAACTGGAAAGGATTAAGACGGGGTTGTACTGTCTCTTAGTTAATACCGTTTTTATGCTGGGTTTTAAAATAAAACTTATTTTACTGTTTGTTTCAGAGTGTGCTCACTATAAAAAAATTTGAAAAACAGAAGTTGAAAGAAAAATAAGCAGACCCATATCCCACTATCCAGAGACTTTTTGGACAAATTTCCTTCCAGTCTTTTTCTATGCATAGTTTCTCCATGATTGTGTTAATACCTGTAGAATCTTTTAAACTATTGTCATTTTATTTTGTCTTATAATTATTAGAGTAATTATACTCTTTTTTTAAAAAGAAAGTACAGAAAAACATAAAAAAGCAGGGAAAAATTATTCATAATTTTATTAGCCCATCAATCATTGTGTGAAGATATTGGAACATTTACTTCTAGTCATTTTTATTTGCCCCATGCTTTAAAAAAAAATTAGGAGTCATAAACACAAATTCTCTGTAGTTACAATTTGGGAGACAGCATAATGTATTTAAAACAACAAAACCATCCACTTGTATTGGAATCCTGGTTCCATCAGTTACCAGTTGAATGAATGTTAGTTCACTTCCCAAATCTCAATTTCCTCAGCTATAAAATGGGATCAACCAATATCTAGTTTAAAAGAGAGTTTGCTTTGCAGATTTGCTTATGTAGAACTCCTGGAATACATCCAGCATTTAGTGACTCGTCAATAAAGGTGTAGTGGGCATTTGTCACATTTTCTCCTGCCTAATGAGAGTTGGACTGTGAAGAAAGCTGAGTGCCAAAGAATTGATGCTTTTGAACTGTGGTGTTGGAGAAGACTCTTGAGAGTCCCTTGGACTGCAAGGAGATCCAACCAGTCCATTCTGAAGGAGATCAACCCTGGGATTTCTTTGGAAGGAATGATGCTAAAGCTGAAACTCCAGTACTTTGGCCACCTCATGTGAAGAGTTGACTCATTGGAAAAGACTCTGATGCTGGGAGGGACTGGGGGCAAGAGGAGAAGGGGACGACAGAGGATGAGATGGCTGGATGGCATCACTGACTCAATGGATGTGAGTCTGAGAGAACTCCGGGAATTGGTGATGGACAGGGAGGCCTGGCGTGCTGTGATTCATGGGGTCGCAAAGAGTCAGACACGAGTGAGCGACTGAGCGACTGAACTGAACTGAAGACCAATCCATTGCTTTGTATTGTATTTTGAGTGAATCTCCCACTAGGCGAGTCCTTATGGAAACTAAGACCCAATCTTCAATTTCAAAGTCAAAAGGAGCCAGATTCTCTCCCGCTGCCACCTCCTGCCAGTTTGACCAGTTGTACCTGTCTCAGAGCTTTGGTGAGACAATTAGTGAGGCTGGAAAGAAGATTCCTTAGCATTCATTTGTGCTTACATCATGTAGCAGTGCCATGTCCGGGTCGCAGTATGGTGATGTTCAAAGGGCAGGCTGGTGGAAGTGCTGGGGCCAGTTGTTCCTGTGGTATTATATAATCCTGGCTATGAGTCCAGCTGCATGCTCATTTGGTTCTCCAGCTTTCTCAACCATTCTTAGCTGCCCAGTGGAACTGCTAATCTTTTTTTTTTTTTTTTCTGTTTTGCTTAGTTTCAGTACGTTTCTTTTGTTTGCAATCACAAAGGTTACTTCCTAAATCCTTTAAAAGTAGACTAAATTCCAGGCCCTAGCTTCAACTCCCAGACAACATTTTAGATGCAGACAAGTTCTGGATGTGCTGGAATGCTGTGCTTAATGCTGGTCATTTGGACAAAGAACAGGATGACCCTAGGTCTGTGCCTCATTGTTCAACCCAGAGCCTGCTTGAAGAGAAGAGGTACTGAGAGCTGGTGAAGGAAAGACTGAAGGAAGGGAGAGAATAGGGAAGGGAAGGATTTCCACCAGCCACTTCCTACAGACCGCTTGTGTGTGGGTCACTTGAATTCCTAAGGTTCCATGGGCCACCACCCAATGAATCTTGTAATTGAGGAGCTTGAAACTGTTGCAGCTCCTGACCTTACATCCTCCTGTTTCCCATAGGATGGCATGACCCAAGATAACAACCCTTAGTGTCTCCTGAAACCCTTCGAGTCTAACTCTTATATGTTTCTTGATCCATGCCTTGTCTCCCTCCCTAGGACATCAGCTCAGCTGGTCACTCTCCCCTATCTTCTCTGAATTTGTTCATGGAGACCTTGTTTGCCACAGGACTGGTCCTCAGGAGTTAGGTGTCAGGAACAGGCCTCCAGAGGCCAGGTCACTTTTGACCAGCAAGACTGCTTGCCTGGGTATCTCAGTCCTTGGGCAAGGGGTTGCAGGCAAATCCAGCCAACAAACAGAGCTCCAGAGACATCAGCCAGGCCTGAGTCCTACCTAGAGCCAAGCTGGGACTATGAGGTTGGTAAGGGGAAATATTTGCATGCACTTCTAGAACTCCTGGAGGACAGGACCTGGTTCTCATTCATCTCTTTATCCCCAATCCCCTCTGCTCCCAGTCCCAGCACTGGGCCTGGTACACCGTCAGTGCTCAGGAAGTGAGGGTTGATCAGAGAGACTCTGGGGTCCTTGCCTCAGTCCCTTCTTGGCATGCCATCAGAAGCGAGACTGGGACCAGCTACCTCTCCTGGCTCATCTCCCCCATTCCTATGTCCTTCTCTAGGCTCCAGACGCACCAACTAGTTCCCTGAATGTGTGCCAAGCTCTTTCACTGCCATGCCTTTGTACATGCCGTTCCCTCCACCCAAGGCCCTCCCTCAACCAGGTCAGCGCAGTGAACTCCCACTAATCCATCCTTCCTTTAAGGCTCAGTGAGTGCAATTACTGCCTTCCCTGGGGAGCCTTCTGGAACTGGCCCCAGGTAGTCTTCCACATCATGACCTCTCTGGGTCCTGCCCATGCGGGCCTATGTTGTACCACTTGGCATAGAACATTGTAGGTATATGTCCCCTCCACTTGGCCATACTTCTCGGTCTGTTTCTTTCTGTACCTCCAGTGCCTAGCTAGGACCAGGCAGAGAGAGAAAAACTAGGAGGTATTTTTTGCCTCTCTACCCACCCCCACCCCTTGGAGACAGGAGATGCAGCTGGCAAATTTGCAGGGCTTTGAATGCCAGGCTAAGGAGAGAGGCTTGGTCAGATTTTCATTTCTGAAAAATCCTGGTGGCTGGGACACCTCATTTGGGGGTCATTTTTTCAATTTGCCCCTCTCCCAGACCAGAGAACAGGGAGTTAGTTCTCAGCAGGAAGATGGAATATGGGCCTCCGTCTGGGCTCATGGCTGCCCTTTCCCCTGCAGCCCCTCTTTTCCCCCTCTGCTTTTACTCGCAACCCCTGAGGTCTCTTCCCAAAAGCTTGGGGTCTGGGATCTATGCCCACTACTCAGGGGCCAAGTCTAAACCTCAATCCCCTGTTATGTAAGTGAATTATCCACTGTTCCTAACCAGCGCCAGCCAGATCTCCTCCTCCTCCTAATTGATTTAATCTTCTCATACTGGAGAGCAGGGCGGGGTTGGGGAGACAGTGTTGATCAGAAGCCAACACGTCCGTGACGTCGGCTCATTAATTACAGAGAATCTAGGTCATGGATTGGCTCTGGGTGGCTCTGATTCTCCCCCTCCCTTGTCATTTGGGCCTCTGAAAGGACATTTTCAGTTTCTCCTCATTCCTCATACCCCAGACCCAAACAGAAAGTTGAGGGTTCCATTAGATCCTATTTCTGTCTCAAATCTCCCCAAACCCTCAGTGCTAGATGGAAATTCCCCACATTTTAATGTGAACACAGGACACAGCTAAACCTAATTGTTGAGGATTGAAGAGATGAGCAGATGATTTAATTTCGGGGTGGGAAGAGACTGTAGAGTTGCCCTTATTTGCTTTCCACACGAAGCAAGTCTCCACTTTGTAGCTTCTCTGCTAGAGGATGTCCTTCTTGTGCAGCCCTAGAGATGGAAATCTTGCTCTCCCAAGAAAGCCCTTCTCATTGTATGATATCCTTTCTCCCATGAGGCTGAGACCCCAGTCTTGTGACTTCCTCTTGGAGTTAGCTTTGCCTCTGGGGCCACAGGGCATGCCCCAGGACAGCCAGCCAGCCAGATCCTGAGCCATAGGGATTATCATCCCTGACTTTTCTCCAGGCTGAATACTCCTGGTTCTTTCACCAGTTCCTCATTTGGTAGACTTGACAGATTACTCATCACTGTATCTACTATGTGGATAAGACACGGATGTCATCATCCCTCCTGATGCACAGAGCAGAACACAAGTCCCGGAAAAAGACCACTACCTTTTTTGATCATGTTATTAGACTTTCACTGATATCAGCCTGAGATCTTTTGGGGTCTTAGCACACTTTTGACTTAATTTAAGGATAGAGTCAGCTCACCCCCATGGTCATTTTTCTGATGTTAGCAATAGAAAGTCTCCATGATGATCTTTATGATATGTAAGAATGTCTCCATGTTTCCCATAATTATTCTTTCCATATACCCTGACATTTATCTTACCATATAATCATGTAATTATACAGCATTTGCCCACACAACTATCTATGTATTAATCTATCCACTCACCAACCACACTGTCCACCTACATACCCTTCGTTTAGCTGTGCATAGAATCACTCATGTACTCATTCACTTGTCCATCTTCCCACCTACCTACCAACCTGATAACCTTTTCCCCACCTATATTTTTTACTTAGCTGTCCATCCATAAATTCACCCACCATACACCCATACACCCACTTACCCATCCACACATCCATCCCTTCATCTACTCTCTTTCCCAGTCACCCATACATCAATATTCATCACCCATCCATCTATCCATCCATCCAATACTTTCTGAGATTCTATCACATCTCAGATCTTGTGTTAAGTATTCTGAGTGCTTCAAAGCCGAATAAAATGCAAGCTCTCTGTCTATTCAGGGGAGGGGATGGGAGCAGATAAGACAGATGATGCTGAGTGCAATAAACAGGAAGAAAGAAAATGTGTTGGAGTTTCAGAGAAGAGAGAAGTGGCATCTGGATAAGATTATGGATGCTTTCCCAACAGGGGAAACTTTGGTTTGAGCCTTGATGGGACAGCAGTATTTGGACATATACAGATGTATTGGAAATAATTCTAAGTAGAAGCAGCACATCAAAGTATAGAAAGCAGAATTCATGTCCCATTTCGTATGTTCCCGCCAAAGTGCCTAGTGCAGATCTGGGCACATTTTAGTAACCTAATACATACTTCCTGATTGATATTTTTTCCTTCTCTGATGGGGGCACCCCCAACACTTGATCAAGATAAGAGTTCACTCTTCTGTTTAAGAGGATTCTACAGTTGCCTTGCTGATGGCCTTGGGCAAAACACAAAACATCTCTGGATTTCTCTGAGTTTAGGGCTGAATTCCTGTCTGTCAGGTGTTCTTTTCCCCCAATCTTAGTTATTTTTATCATGCTTTCTGAAGAGAGATTAGCTTTTCCACATATCTTGAACTTTATTTCCTTTTGTTGGTACAAATGAACTCAATCCCGCCTGTCTTTGACTTCTTCAGCCCTGTTCCCAGGCAAAAAGTCTGTGATGTGGACAAAGTGGGGAGTTCTATGCAAGGGATATAGCACTGAAGTAGAAACCAGGAGCCATGAATTCAGACCCACCTCTGCCATCAGCTTGCTATATGGCCTTGGGCAAATCTCTTCCCCTGTCTGTTTTAAATAATTTTAGCACTGAACACAACATTTGAGATTGCCTAATACAACATCCTCATCTTAAAAATGAAAAAAAACAAAAAAACAAAAAAACAAAAAAAAACAGTCTCATAAAGGGCATGCCACTTGCTGTAGATCCTATCTAGATTAGTGGCAAAGTCAGAACTAAGCTTCAGATTTCCTGACTTTCAGTTTGGGATTTTTTTTACCCAACCACTACATTTCATCTCCAGTCACAGCCCCCTATACATTTCAGGGAGAACTTCCTCTCCCACCTCCATTCTCCAAGAAAAAAATGTGAGTCTTTCAGTTGTTCTGGCTATGTGTTCCTGATTCATGTCTAGGTGGGGGCTGGGCAGGCAGTATTTAAGAGCAAGTATTCCCAGCCTGACGGAGTTAATTATGTTCATCAGGAAGAGAGAAGAGAAAGGAACAAGGCGCTCTGGTTATCTACTGGGCTTTAATCAAATTGAGAACGAGGAAATCCATCACCCAGAGGCTAAGGGAGTTGGAGAGCTTGGCTTCCGCTGGCTCCGAGTCCTGTAATGGGTTGGGCGCTGTCCAAGGTGCTGACATCTTCACTTACTGCTCTGAGTTGCTGGGAGGGGCCCAATCTGGGCAGAGGGACGGCAGCTCCTAGGAGATGGCCCAGGATAGAGCAAGAAAAGGTCTGGATATGTTGGGGGAAAGGTTTGAGCGTCTAATCTTCTTTTCTTCATTTGTCTATCTGATTTAGAGAAAATATCCCTTATTAAGACTAGAGTCCTGAACTGGGGTTAAAGAAATAGAAAGAGAAGGAAGCACCCTGAACCCCTTGATTTCAGGAAGTTGCCCCCAGTGTGAGGGGAAAAACCCAGTCCTTGATCTTTGGGGATTCCCCATATTAAGGGGAGATATATCTTCTGCTTTTATAAAGTCCTAAGTCTATGGCAGAGAAATGAATTTATCTTTGGGAATTTATTAATCTGGTGGAGAAACCAGATTCTGCCTTTAACTGAAGCTCAAGTGTGATATAAGAGAGACATGCTGCTAAGTCACTTTAGCCGTGTCCGACTCTGTGCGACCCCATAGACGGCAGCCCATCAGGCTCCCCCGTCCCTGGGATTCTCCAGGCAAGAACACTGGAGTGGGTTGCCATTTCCTTCTCCAATGCATGAAAGTGAAAAGTGAAAGTGAAGTCGCTCAGTCGTGTCCGACTCTTAGCGACCCCATGGACTGCAGCCTACCATGCTCCTCCACCCATGGGATTTTCCGGGCAACAGTACTGGAGTGGGGTTCCATTGCCTTCTCCGAAGAGAGGCATAGACCATGCCTATAAGGAGCCTCCATTCTGATGGGGAAGACATTGTCTTCCTCTATAAAACTCTGCTTGGTTCAAGAGACACTCTTCATTTATGGGGGAACCTCAATTATAATCAGAGAGATGAGATACATTAAAATATGCTCTATAATCAACCAAAGATGTCAGATCTTCACATTCGTGATTAAAGTTTATGGTGCTAGATATTCAGTGTCAATCAAATAAAGCTTTCTGGTAGAGGTGAGTTTGAGCTGAAACTAAAAGCAAGGGACTTGAGCCCTTGGTATTACAATCATGCCTTTTCATTCTCTTATATTCCTTTTGGAATAAGAATAAGCCTGGGCACGGAGGAGGTTCATATTTAATGAACAATCACCAGAAGATGGAGAGTGAATATACCTGCTTTGTGGGTGTGGAGACTGCAGAGTGAGCCTGAGGTAGGAATCAGGGAGGAGGGTCAGTTGGAATAGAGTGCCCAAGGCTGGGTGGGGGATGGCAGTGGGATGATAACCTGAGCAGGGAGGTAGCCCAATGTGTGTCCAGGCCAGTGAAGCACTACATTCAGAGCAACTCCTTCATGCTTTTGGAGCTGGTAAGAGACATCTTATTGAATCTGGAATTGTTAAAGCTAGAGACGATTAAATTACAAAATCATAGACTGTGCAGTTTCTAGAGTCACACAATCATGGCAAGTTAGAATATTAAAATCATAGCATGTTAGCAGGGCAGAATTACTGTGTGTTGAAATTATAGAACTGTGGCATATTAAAGCCAAAGGGCCAACAATCCATATTAGAGCATCTTAAAATCCAAGAATCTCAGTGTCAAAAAGGAAAAGAAACAGCAATTTATTGACTCTGTTTGTATCAGTTATGGTGCTGGGAGTATTAGAATATACTAGAGTATATGATCCCATTTAATTCCTACCCCAGGTTTTAAGCCATTCAACTCCATTCCTACTCAATGCAGTACTTCTGACAAATGTTTATCAAGCACAGCCTGTGTCAATTTCATGACAGGGGCGTCATTGCCTCTCTGCATACCCCAACCCCTGGCTGAATGGAAGCTAAAAAGCTCTCCCTTATATAAGCTGCCTGCCTGTAGTGTCCCCACATCAGTCCAGTTCATGTCCTCTGAGCTACACTGGGTCTAATCTTTCACTTACACGACAGCTTTTCAGATGGCTAAAGACAGTCCTTATTTCTTTCTTCTCTAGGATAAGCTGGTTTGTTCATCATGTAGCTAGAAATGGGACAGCAAGTCAAAGAATATTGAGCTAGAAAGGCCCTTAGAGGTCATCTTGTCCAGAGACTTCCTTTTACTGCAAAGCAGTATAGCATTATGTTTAGGAGCCGGGTCTTTTGAGAAGAGAGATGAGCCTAAATTCAGAATCCAAGTTGCTCTGTAACCTTGGGCAAGTTACCTAAAATCCCTGAGCCTCAGTCTCCTTATCTAAAAAATAAAGACAATAATAATATTGACATAGCACAGTTGATGGGAGGATTGAATGAGATAATGCAAGGGAAGCTCTTAGCAGAATGCTTGGCACACAGCAAGCAGTCAATAAATATTAGCTATGATTATTGGAGGTCCATAGGGGCAGGGATTTGCTCAAGATCCCAGAGCAACTCAGAGACAGGACTGGGGTTAGACCAAGGACTCCTGCCTCCCAGCCAAGGACCCTTTCATGTACCACAGATTCACTCTACTTTCCTGGGGAAAAGGAAACTCAGAGGGGACTGGAATTCTTTGCTCTCAGTTAGAATGCAAGTAAGAGAAAGCCTGGTGGCTTATGAGAGCCACAACTACTGAAGCCCGTGTGCCCTAGAGCCCATGCTCTGCGACAAGAGAAGCCACTGCAAAATAAGCCCATGCACCACAACTAAGAAACAGCCCCCTCTCTAATTGCAACTAGGAAAAAGCCCACTTGCAGCAATGAAGGCCTAGCACAGCCAAAAATAAAGAAATAAATAAAATTTAAAAACGAACAACACCAAAAAGCCAAATGTCTATGGCACACCACCTAAAATGATTCTGAATGCTCCCATGACTAGGCTTACTACACTTTTGGAAATACTGAGACATATATTGAACAGAGTGTATATTTGAAACTTTCTCTGTTGGGGTAACTATCAAATCCATAAATAAGCATGGAGGACAGGGCAAGGTATTGTGTCTCCTTAAAGTATTCTCTGTACTGTTTTATCATCAAGCTCCTATAACTTTCTGTCCATCCTCACTTCACCGTGCCTTCTAACCCTGTGTGCACTCCTCCGGGTAACAGAGGCCATCACAATAACACACTTCAGTCCCCACACTATTGATCACATGAGTCTTAGCTGAAGAGTTCAAGACATGCATTCCCTGCTTTACTGGATGGCACATCAGCCCAGCTGGAAATTTAAATATTTTCACTATATTGCTTTGTCAAAAATTTCACTCAGGTATCATGTAACCAGCCACCCTCCCTCTCTGATGTATTTATTCCTTTCTTTCTCATATCTCTCAAAATTCCTTTCCCAGATAAGAGGATGTCTCAGGTTTTCTTGTGTCACCCACTCCAATCTATCACACCCCTGTCTCCACACAGTAGCAACTCCAGTTAGTTTAAAATTCTCTTTTAGTTCTTATACATTTTTCACAATTTAAATATATTTTCCTCCAACCTCAAAAGGGCTTCCCAGGTGGCTCTAGTGATAAAGAATCCACCTGCCAATGAAGGAGATGCAAGAGACGTGGGTTCGATCCCTAGGATGGGAAGATCTCCTGGAGTAGGAAATGGCAACTTGCTCCAGTATTCTTGCCTGGAAAATTCCATGGAAAGAGGAGCCTGGTGGGCCAAAGAGAGTTGGACACAGCTGAGCACACAGAGCACCCAACCTCAAAAACAAACAAACAAACAAAAAACGACTGGTGGGGGGCTTCCCTGGTGGTGCAGTGGATAAGAATCTGCCTGCCAATGCAGGGGACACCGATTTGATCCCTGGGCTGTGATGATCCCACATGCCACGGAGCAACTAAGCTCATATGCCACGACTACTGAGCCTGTGCTCCACAACAAGAGAAGCCACCTCAATGAGAAGTCCAAGCACCACAACAGAGTAGCCCCCACTCACCACAACTAGAGAAAGCCCACGTGCAAAGCAACAAAAGCCCAGAACTGCCCCCCCACCACCAAAAAAAAAAAACAACTGATGGCTTAAACTTTTAATTTCCTTAACAAGGAAGCCAGAGGGACGTGGAGTCAGGGTTGGTCTGGCTATTCAACCATGTCTCTGACAACCCATACTTTTTCCATTCTAACCCTTGAGAGAGAGGTTCTCCTTATGATCACAAAGTGGCTGATGTGGCACCAAGTATCATGACCTCCCAAGCAGGAAGAAAGGGCATGGAAAAGAAAAGGATCTTCTCTCATGCCTCTCTCTTATCCAAGAGGGGCGCTTTCCAAGAAGACCATCCCCTCATATCTCACTGACCAAAATAAAGTCACACGTTCATTCTTAGACTACTCACTGGCAAAGCCATTCATCTCCATGAATAGCTTGGATCATCCTGTGCCTGGGCACCTTGCTATTGGAAAGAGGAAAAGGGGATTGGCTGTTGGAAGGCAACCAACCGTGCATGCCACACTTACTCTCTGTCTCCTCTCTGAAGCCTCCCTTCTCAGCTCCACCTCTGCCAGGTGGCTTTTCTTTATTTCCACCCCTTTCTCCTGCGGATCCTCTTCCATCATGTAATTGAACATTGCCCAGTTCACTTCACAGTCTACTTTGCCAAGCTTTTCATCTTTTCATGTCCAAATCTTGTCTCCTTGGCTAGTCTGTGAGCATTGGGAGAATAATAGCAGCTGCTAATGAATAAGTGCCTATTGGGTGCCAGGCCCTGTTTTGACACTTGTGGTAGCTTGTTTCCAACAGCTCCCAAAGATCCACACTCCTCCTGGTATCCACACCGGTGTGTGTTCCTGTCCCATGCTGTGCCAAGTTTAGTCTGTGTGACCAAAAGAGTATGATAAAAGTAATGGTATGCCACTTTTGAGATTAGATTATAAAGGATACTGTGGCTTCCATCTTAGTAGATTCTCTTTCTTGGCTCATTCATTTAGTGAAAGTTAGCCCCCTGGTCATGAGCAGTCTCATGGAGCCTCTTGTGTAAAATGGAACTGAAATTTTTGACCAACTGCCAGCAAAGAATGGAGACCTGACAACAATCACAGAGGGAGCTTGGAAGTGGATCTTCCGATTCTGGTTGAGCCTTCTGATGACCTCACCCCTGGCTGACACTCAGCTGCAACCCCATGAGACATTCTGAGCCAGAATCTCTCAATTCTGAGTTCTTGATCCTCAGAAATTGGATGTTGTGTTGTGCTCAGTCACTCAGTCCTGTCTGACTCTTTGTAACCCCATGGACTATAGCCTGCTAGGCTACTCTGACCATGGAATTTTCTAGGCAAGAACACTAGAGTGGGTTGCCATTTCCTCTTTCAGAAATTGTGTGAGATAATAAACATTTGTTGTTTTAAGCTGCTAAGTTCAGGGATTATTTGTTACTCAGCAATTGTTAACTGCTACAGTGCTACATTATCACATTAAACCCTCATCACAACTCTTTGAAACATAGGATTTTTTTCTCCCAATTTTCTGATGAGAAAACCAAGGCAGAGATGAATGCAGTTGACTTCCCACACCTGGAAAGTGACGAGCTGGCATTTGTCCTCATGTCTATTGGATTCCAAAGCAGAGGGAACTTGGTTCTGTTTTCCCAGCGGGAATGTCTCCACCTTCAAGGTGAAGGTTCCAGTCATATCAGTTAGCAGCTACTACATCTGTTGTGTGTGTGTGAGTCAGGGACAAGTACGTTTATTAGAAAAAACACTGGGGTTTAAGAGGGGGATACCTGAGCAACCTTGGACAAGTTCCTGCCTCGGTTTCTCTAGCCATTGTGTGGAGATAATAGTTTTTGTTCTACATTCCTCACCAGGCAGCTTTGAGAATCAGTGTGAAGGGACTTTGTAAAATGTAATGCTGTGTAGTACTGTGATCATGGAGAGGCTCTCACAGTCTGCAGGGGAGACAGCCCCACAAGGTCACCTCTGTACACAAGGCCAGTGCTCCCTCTTTTCTTCCACCTGACTCTAGGTTCAGAAGACAGAGAATACTGAGAGCAGTTGAGGGTCCCAACCAACTGCTCCAGCATCATCCCTCACCATGATCTCTCTCTTGGACTACACTGTAGTCCTGCTGAACTAGTGGAAATTTCCCAAGCTTGACAGGAACTCTCTGTATTTTGAGCTTTTATCTGTGTAGTTTCTTCTCTCTGGACACTGTCCCCAACTTCTCCACCTGGTATGTTCCTACTCATCTTTTAAGACTCATCTTAGATGTCCAAACTCCTAGGATGCTGCTGTCGACCTGATTCAAGGCTTCCTACATCTCCTCTTCATTAGAACACCAGTCTCCTGCCTGAGCTCTTGGCATCCAGCTTCTTGTTTCCATTCAAAGCCCCCATGGTGCAGCCTGCAGTCTTTCTAAAGCACAAATCTTGTCATGTCAGTCCCTGCTTAAAATAACCAGTCAATTGACTGATCCATCAATCAGTGCTTCAAGGGCTCCTCTTTGCCCTCAGGAAGACGTCCAAAGCCTTCAGCTGGAAATCAAGGCTTGGTCCCCACAGGTATTTCCAGCTTCGGCTCTCCTCTCTCTCCCGATGGCCCTGCACATGTAGTACATCCCAACCACATCACTCTTGTACCGTATCTCAGACACACTTTGCTCTTTCTCTCTTTTTTTAAATGTGATTTTTATTTATTATGTTGTGCCGGGTCTTCACTGCTTCATGGGCTTTTCTCTAGTTGCTGGGAGCAGGGGCTACTCTTCGTTTCAGTCCGCGGGCTGCTCTTGTTGCAGAGTACAGGCTCTAGGTGCACGGGCTTCAGCAGTTGCGGCACAGGTTGTTGTGGCTCATCTCCTCTAGAGACAAGCTCAGTCGGTGTGGTGCACGGGCTTAGTTGCTCCCAGGCACGTGGGATCTTCCCAGACCGGGGTGGAACCTGTGTCACCTGCATTGGCAGTTGGATTCTTTACCCCTGAGCCGCCAGGGAAGCCCACACCTTGCTCTCTTATTCCTTCCTATCTTTGCTCTTCCCACTGTTTCTCATGCCCATTCACATATCCTCTACCTGGGGATTTCCTACCTAATCTTCAAGGCCAGCTCTGACTTAACCTTTTCTGGGAAGCCTTCCATGGTGGCTCCAGGGAGAATCCATACCGTGTCCTTCTCCCCTCTCCGAAATGACTACTCATGCTTTTGTTACTATTTGTCAGCTTATCTGCTTATACTGGGAGTTTCCCATCCTGGCCCCAAGGCAGCATCCCCAGCAGGGCCAGGACAGGGGTGTAGAGCAGCCATATAAATTGTTGGTTGATTGGGTGGTTGAATAAATGAATGAATGAATGGTCAGTGGATCCATCCTTGAACCATCACTTCTTGGCCAGCGACAGAACTGTTTCCAGCATTAGCCTGTTTTATAGCAAAAGGGGAAGCAGAAGGAAGGGACTGCTGGGACTGCTTGAAGACAGAAAGAAAATCAATAAAAATGTAAATCTAGTTGAGAAAAGCTGTCCCAGGCTGGCTGTGGGGAGAGATAAGACTGGGCTGGCTGAGCCCTGGCTGACAGGGGAAGAGAGATTAGGGGACAGGCAGAGCGGCAGCCAGGGCGGGGCAGAGGGAAGGTGTCTCCCCCCAGTGGCGCCTCCTCCTTCTGTCTTCACTGTCCTCTCGAACCCCCGTGTGCTCCCTAAGTTCTTTCAGGGACAGGAGAAGTGGGGGGAAACTTACAAACATTGGTCATCAGGGGTACTGTCTGTGAATGGGTATATTATCATTATTTTGTCTTCATAGTTTTTTAGGGTACAGGAAGTAGGAATAATCAACCTCACTTTACAGGTGAAGAAACTCAGAGGCAGAGAAGTTAAATCTTGCTCAGGGCCACACCATTAGTCAGTGGCAGAGTCCAGATTTGAACTGACTCTAAAATTCTGTTCTTTTTTCTCTATTCCACTGGAGGGCTACAGCCAGGCTTTAGATGATCCCCAACCTCTGAAATCAGATGCACAATTGTGTATAAGTCTGTGTGCATCTTTAATGGGGCGTCTATATCTTTTATCTGATTCCCTAAGGTGGTAGAGTCACCCACTCCTGTTGCTTATATGATGCTATGTCCCTGGAAGTGATGGCCTTTTAGCTGGAAGTTTGTGCAGGACTTCATGAAGCAAGACTGAGAGACTAACAATGGAGTGGGATGTGAACAAGGCCAGATGGATAGAAGGAAGAGCATATGTAGAGGTTCTAGGGGGAAAGAATTCAACACATCTAAAGAATGGCAAGAGTGCCGTAGGTTCTTGCTCCTTGTTTACTTCTGCTCCAATCATGGCTTCTGCAGGCGATCTGCCTGCCCTGCAGTTTCTCAGGATGGGTCTATGGCCCAAAAGAACTCCAGGCCAGGAATCAGGATGTCCAATCTGGTTCCAGTGCTGTTCTCAGCTGGTTTTACCACCATAGAATCTAGCAGGAGACTATACACCTTCTCCTCCAACTCCCAGGGACAGGGTGAGAAGAAAGAGAGTTAACAGGTGCAACTGCTCATGGCTTTTCATTGGCCAGAAGCCTTGTCAGGGAAGAGGCCTGCTCCCTGCATCTGGGAAGTCCGCTGGCCCTTAGCTGTTCCACCCCTGGCTCTCAGCCACACGTGTCTCTTGCGATTTACTCCTGGAGTCTCCTCATCCTGACCAGCTTGGATGATTTTAAGCACCTCAACTTCTTTGAATCTCAGCTCAACCCAGAGGTGGACTCAGCATGAAGCTAAGGCTGCTTGAGCATCAGGGCCTCTACTCAGGCCCAGGGAGAGGCTTCTGCAATACATCCCTGTTGTCAAGTTCTCGGGAAATTTGCAAAGGTTGACACTTTCACCACAATGGGTCAAGATTGCCAGTTCTTTCCACTCCAACGTCCCTTGTATCCCATCTTCCCTTTATGTAAGGTCGTTGGCATGGGCATTTCTGGAATATGGCTAAGGGGGAGTGGAGTTGGAGATCAATTTAATTTGGGCTCGTTGGAATATATTTATGTGGTTATCAATCACCTCCACGAAGAGATAAATCATTGCTAGCTACCTCTGTATAGAGAATGGCTTCTAGGAATCTTCCTATCCACAGTCCAACTCATTTGGCATTGTGACATCAAAGTGTCATATTCAGAGGTCATCTGGTGACATGAATGTGTTTTCTGCTGCCTTGCCCTGGAAGTATATGGACAATAGGGGAGAAACAGGTTTGAAATCTACAGAACCAGAAGCTAGTCTGTTGAAAATATTTCCAATCATCGGGGAAAATTTTGGAAAATTTGGAAGTGTGCACAACAGACAGTAAAAAAATCTTAGACTATTTTTCTGAATTGTGAGATACATTGTTTTGACTTCTTTTTAAATTCTAAGTAAATATTCACCTTCTTCCTAATTTTGTATTCTTCTGCTTAAAGAGAACTTCCCAAGTTGTATAAGCTCCAGTTCTCACAAAATTGAAGTCTAATCCTGGCTCCAGCATTTACTTTGTGTAATCTTGGTCAAGTTGCTTATCCTTTCTGAACCATTTCCTCTTCTGTAAAACGTGAATGACTATTTGGGCAGGTAAGGACTTGGAAAGCCTTGTGACCTTATTCCACTTCTGAAAATGTTACTAGAGGAAGTAGCCCAGCCAAAGGAAAATGAGACCAGGCTATACCGGGAGGGGAAGATGTAATATACAAGAAATAATGGTAAGCAATGAATCCAGTAAAACTTAAATCTAAATAACTGGAAATAATGTGGTTGCAAGCTGTAATGCAGTTTGTGAGAAAGATTTCTGTAATAGAAGAGACACTGTGCAAGAACAAATTTATTGATAAGCTATATTTATGATTCCAGATTATTTCTGCAAAATGTGGGAAACAAGAGGGAAGGAGGCGGAATATGAACATAGAAACAGCCTCATCTTGTTGGATGAGACTTTTAAATTTCTGGCATTGAAAAAATACAGGCTCAGATATTTGTTAAACATTTAAAGCTGTCATAGGTAGAATAAAAATGGGAATTAGAACATTTGTATCTCCCTCTTTCATATAGAATAGCCCCAAAGCCCTGCCACTGAGAGCTGCACAGAAGGCAAGAGCTTCTGGCTAAACTCCCAGCTTCTCCCCTGGCCCCCAGCACAGGGCTGCACCTGGGTTGGGGAAGCTCCTGCTGATGACTCCCTGTCTCCTGTCTCCCAAGGTTGGGTATGGGTGGTGACAGAATGGGCTGGGAGCAGGTTGGGAAATTCTCTCCCCTTCCCAGGAAGATAATCAAGCCAGATAAGACCTGGCCAGAAAACCAGACAAGGCCTGACACAGACAAGGGCCTGTTTGTTCAGACCCAACCAGCCCACAGACCCACTTATTACACAGAATCAGGCATTACTGTTCCCGGATCACAGGGCTGGGCATCACAAAGAACAGGTTCTTACGCCAACCCAGGCATCACCGAGAACCAGATGTTACCCCAATATGTGGGTGTCACAGAAGGAGACATTATCTACACAATCCCAGCTGACACACAGGATCAGGCACCGGGGAGGAAACGGTGAAATTAAGATTCTCGTCACAGAAGTCACAGTGGTGAGCCCACGTCAAACGTATGAAATCTTGGCAATACATGGATACCAGTGAGTCTATGATGAGTGGGTTTGGTCTTCGAAATTAGAAAATGCCCGAGAGTGGGGCCTGGATCCCCCTCACCACCAGGCAGAGAATAGGCCTCACCCAGATTCTGACACCTTGAGGGCAAGCGCTGGGATTTCCTGAGTCCAGAGAGGAGGCTCCAAGCTCAGCCAAGGCCCCTGAGGCCTTCACCAGGTTTCTGAAGGCCCTGCATAGCCTGGATGTCCTGAGTGTCTCGCCAATGCTCATGACTCTGCCTCCAGGGGGCGCCAAATAGACACCTCTCAATAGAGGCTGTACTGGACCCACGTTCAGGCTGAGTGGCGCTGGGGAGGAGACCTGAGTTGGATGTCCAGGCCACATAGATGGTCCCAGCTGGAAGACGCCTGAAAGCTGACAAGTTCATTTCCACCTGACCGAGATGGAGGCTGAGGCTCAGATGGAGGCTGAGGCTCCAGGTGAGCAGCAGAGAGGGGCCAGGACCCCAGTGTGTGGGGGAGCCTGGCCTACGAATGTCCACTTCTCCATCCTAGGGCCCTGGGGGGAAGATATGCGGTCCTTCCACCCAAGAAAGTCTGTTTCAGGTCAGCCTGTGTGGCTGAGGGAGAAAGGCGGAAGACCCTCATGCTCCAGGAGGGGTCAACACAACAAACCCCCAAGGAACTCTTTGGCTCAGATGAACAAACACAGGCCCAGAGAGGGTCAGTGGCTTGCTCGAAGCCACACATCAAGTTAGTGGAAGACTCACAATTGGAAAACAGGGTTCCCAATACCCCATTTCAGGCAAAGGGCCCTGAGGAGGTACTCGCCGTGGCTGCCACTCTTGGCTAGGCTGGGGCCCTGGGACAGCTCACACTCTGGATTCCTCAGGCTCCTTCTTTGCCTCTGATGCTAACAGCTGCTGCTGCAGGCCAGGGTTGGGTATGGTCGCCTTGGTCCTCTCCTCTTTGTCCTGCTGCCTTAAGATGGCCAAAATCAAGGCAAAGCAGGCCAGGGAGCCTGTCTTGAAGAAGAACTGGAGGCCGATGAACCTGGGAAAGAGTGAGGAACCCTTGAACTCAGGACCCCCCCATTCAAAGCCTGGATATGCTGGGGCTGGGAGCAGTCGGGTCAGCAATCATCACCCATTATGCAGTGGAGACACTGAGGCCTTGTCAGGGAGAGGCCTCCAGCCTCAGGGCAGTGGACCCTGTCACCATGGCTTTGGCTGGGGAGGCAGGGGAGCCCCTGAAGTTGATGCCCATGGGAGTCCTTCCTTTGAAGGTGGGAAAGGATCTGAAAAGGGAGCCCTGGGTTGGGGGAGAAGCCTGGGCATCTCCCCTGTCCTGCCCTGACTGCCTCATGGCCTGGGCTGGCCCTGCCTCGCTCTAGGTCTTTCTAAGGGCTCAAGGGGCCTGTTAGTTGCAACTCTGGATCACCTCGCCTGCCACAAGAGGATTCCTGCTTCTCTAATTCACCCCTCTTCTTTGAGTTTTCCTCCTCTAGGAAGCCCTCCTGGAACCATGCACTCCTCAGAGCTGGAAGTAAACAGCTCCCTGCTTCCAGACCTGCTAGTAAGTCCCTCTCCTTAACTGTCCATCGTACTCAGGGCCAGTAGCCTCTCTGCCTTCAGGTTCCTTTTGGGCTCCCCATTATACAGATGGGAAGACTGAGTCCCAAAAAAGGTAGGTCTCACAATGAGGGAGACAGAGCTGGGCCTGGATCCTAGGCCTCCGGTGTCCTAGATAGAGCCATCTTCCTACTCCATGCCAACTTCCTGTCTTTCTCACCACTGCTTGGCTTCCCTTAGTCTCCCCTCACTCAGCCCACCTTTGCTAGTTATCAGCTGTGTGACTTTGGGCCACTTACTTAAATCTCATTATCTTCATCCATCCAAAGGGGACACAATGTCTAGCTGGCGGGCCTGGGGATTAGCACTGGAGACAGCCTGTGTCACTTTGCAGGTGGGTGTCAGCAGACTCCCCTCCCTGATGGGACCCCAAGAATATTTTTAGCAGTTTCCCTACAGCCCCCTGGCAATTGACTCCCAGGTCTCACCGGTTTCGAAGGAGGTCATGGTCATAGTAGCGGCAGACGGCTTGACGCCCGCAGCTCTGGGCCCAGTACACACAGGTGGTGTCGATGGCACTGCCGTGGATCACGGGGCTGGGCATCCAGGCTGAAGGAGGAGGTGCTCAGGGGACAGTGGAACCTTGGCATCCCTGTACCCCTCACCCCGCCCCGTCCCTGGCACTGAACCACTGGGGCTCTGAGCCACTGCGAGCCTCTTGGCCCATTAAGTCCTCAGCCTTCAAGCCCACCCCTCACCCTCGTATTGGATGCCGTTTCCCCGATGGGCTCTTTAGCTGCTTGCACACCCACGTCTGGGGTACCTAGGTCAGATTTGGAGCCCATGGACCGGTGAAGCCTAAGGTCAGGCACTGGTTCCCACTCATCCCTGTGCCCCCCAGGCCTGGCACACAGCCGGTATCTGGACCAGTGGTCCCCAGCACGTTCTTTACCCAAAACTCTCATGAGCATGAACTGGATCCCCACAGCCAGAGTCTTGTCTTCTTTCTTCACTCCCCTAACAAGCAGGGAAAGAATCACATGAGGATTGAGAGGGCTCCAGCCTTCAAGGGCTTCTCACCATCCCCCTCTCCCCCACCACCCAACATCAGCCTGCCCCCAGTCTGAGGTCCTTGGTGGGTAGGGCACAGGCTCCACAGTCCCTTCAACCTACAGAGCCTGGTCCTACTATACCCACTGGCCATCAGGGACCTGTGCTGACCTGCCTGTGCGTCACAGCTCCCCTCTCTTCCCACCCTCTGGTCCCACCAAATTCTCCCCTTCCTTCTACACTTGGCAAAACTTGGAGCTGGGCAGTCAGACACATGGTTTAACTTCCCTGATCACTAAGATACCTCAGCCTGGGTGGCCCTGGTGACCACTGGCTCCTCTTCTTAGTAACCCCAGAGTGCTCGCTATGGCTCAGTTATTCTCTAGTGTGCCCCCCACCATGTCACCGCCATGTTGTAGGTATAGCATTATGCCCATTTTACAGATAAAGACACTGACAGATATTTAGACAGGTTGAATGACTTGGCCAAGATCCCACAGCTGATGGGTGTTAGGAGTCAGAATTTGTGCAGCAGACTGACTGCATTAACTCCTCTTAGGCTGCCTGCTGGGGCATCTGATTCTTCTACTTTTGCTCTTGCAGCCAGCCTGATTTATGGATCTACATTCCTTCTAATATTATAAGGCATCCCTCTTCTAATTTTCTAGAAAAGAAATAGGGAATAACATAATCCCAGCATAATGAAAATTTGGAAATATCCTGCTCTGAGGTCCTCTTATTCCAGCCCCCACCTCAGGAGGTGCTGACTGGCCTCAAGCGACAATTTGTCGGTCCCAGCAGGTATCCTCAGGACAATGGCTAGGAAGATCTTGGACCAAGAGGGAGTGCACAGCACAGGCTGGGTCCCCAGTGGGCACTTAATCTCCTCAACACTTGCTCCTGACTTTCTCTGAGCTTCAGTTCTCCTATCTATAAGATGGGGAGAAAACTTCATCTCAGCAGTTGCCATGAGGATGATGATACGACAGCCTGATTTGCTGCAGGGGCCCAGGACACCGGCTTCTTCAAACCCCTCCCTCTGGATTCCCTGTCCTGCCTGGACCTCTTGGAATCCCCCAGTTCAGGCACGCCCCTGCTTTCACCTTAGGATGAGCATGAAGGAGGGTGTGTGGGTGACGCTCGCCAGCGCGGCACCCAGGCTGACCAGGATCATGAAGGGAAGCACCAGGTGGCCGCAGGCCGAGTCGCAGGAGCCGGCTGGCACGGGGCCGCCCCCCGCCACGCAGCTGCAGTTGGTGTAGAAGACCTAGGGTGGGGAGGGGGGGAGAAGAGCCTTCAGAAACCTCTAAGGACAAGCAGCTGGCCAAGGGCACGAGGCTCCAGGAGGCGTGTGAGACAGCCACGGACACCAACAACAGCGAACTGGGGCAGAGCTGGCTGGATGCTGGGACTTCTGACCCACTGGCTGAGTCAGGATTGCTGAGTGCCAGACAGTATTTGGACACAGGCTGTCTGCACACAGGTGGGCTGAGGCTGTGGGGAGAGGCGGGCAGGGAGAAGAGAAAAGGGAGAAAGAACCAGAAGAGAGTCACCCCCAACACAGCACACAGACACACACATGCATGTGTATGTGCTCACACACTCTCACACACATACATTTAATCACACACTCACTACCTGTACACACACATACCGTCACACATACTGACACACCCCACACACATGCTCATGCACTTACACACACTCACACACCACATACGCTCACTCATTTTTTTCACCTGGCAATGTCAGAATGTTTGAAATTTCTGATGGTCTGTGCAAATACTAAAGCAGCAAAGAGTATTTGGGGGGAAGGAATTGGGATTTTCCAGTTCAGTGTCCCCCTTTCTGCGGAAGACCTTCCTGAGGTCTTCCCGGGCACTGGATGCTAGAGTGGATTCTCAAGGAGAGATTCAAGTACAGGATGGAGAGAGAGGCAGACATCACAGTGGGAGTCTTGGATCAGCAGGTAAGGGAGGACCAAGGAAGGCTTCACCAAAGAGAGGTGTTGGGTTTGGGTCTTGAGGAATGAATAGGAGTTCGCCAAGAGGAAAACTGGAGTAGAAGGAGTGCCAAATGTAAAATTACAGCGGCATGAAAGAAGCCAGAAATTCCTTGCATGTATGTGAGGGCAGAGGGAGGGCGCTCGGGGTGCAGGGATGCTGTGTGCTGGGGCCACACTGTGAAGAGCCTTAGACACAAAAGGGAACCGACTGCTGTCTCCAGAAGAGGGTGGGCCAGGTACCCTGTCAGCCATCCTGCTGAGTGATTTAAAACACTGGATAAAACATTGAAAGCAATGTTCTGAAAGTATCCACAGGCTGGAAAAAAGGAAAAACTCCTCAGGTTCAGAACTAAGTGAGGTGAACCCAGGGAGGCGAGCAGAGTCCTGACACAGGTTTTGGTTGGCAGGGTGTTTGCAGAACGCTGTGCGATGGAACACAGCTTTCCGGGGTTTGGGAGCTGCAGGGCCAGAGGACAAGCCCTGGCCCTCCCTCCAGCCAGGTGAAAAGCCCAATAGGGGACACCCGGAAAACTGGGACCCCACCAAAGGCTGAAGAATGAAGAAAAGCAGACCACTTTCTAAAGTGCAAGGAAGTGTCCTCAGGCTGGCGTGGGGAGCATTTGATTCCATCCTTCATTCCCACCCCCAGGTGGACTGGAAAAGCCCCAGGTCTTTCAGAATTGGTCTATACCACTTCAGGCGCCTGAAGCGGGCAAAGCTGAGCCAAGAAGACCTGGCATTGCTCCTCTGCCCTGTACATCAGTTTCCCAACCAGTGTGTCCCAGAGGCCCTCGGCCTCAGCCAAGAGACAGGTGAGCAGGGATGCCAGCGGCCCTCGGGATGACCTGGTGAGCTCCGGGCAGAGAGAACCCTCTGGGACTTTCACCTCCAGCTGCGGCAGCTGTAGACTCTTCCTAGTGTGGAAAGGGCTGGGAAGCCCTGACGTGGATGCCCAGAGCCACAAGGAGACTTTAAGCATGGGAGACATAAGACCTGATGGCACACAAGCTGCTCTGCTGATTCGAGGGTGGACCTGACCCAGGAGGGAGGTGAAGAGGCAGGAGGGAGGGAGAGTGGGATTGGAGAAAAGGGTTATCCAGAGAGATACTGCTTTGGCCAGAATGTTCATTCGGGTTTTTTCCAAACATACATCATATGGGAAAACCTGAACTAACCTTTTGGTCAACCCTGTATTTAGGAGGTGGAATTAGGGCAAGGTAAGACACACACACACACACACACACACACAGAGAAACAGAGAGAGGAGAGATTGGAGACCTAGGATTCCAGCTTGGGTGACTGGGTATTCCATCCATTGCACAACAAGGCTATGCTGGCCATATATGGGCCCCCCCTGAGCACACACCATTTGGACCTTCACCACACTGAGCAACTCACTGGGTTGGAGATAAAATAGAGGGACAGGTAAGTGGAGAAATATAACAAGGCCAGGTTACCAGACGTGAACAATCCTGTTTTGAGAGGCAGAACGTTGCTGGGAGGGATGAAAAAGCTACAAGCCTTTCTCTTGGGGTTTTCCCAGCCCTTTATTCATATTCATCTAGTTCCACGGCAGGAAGTTCTTCTTATGAATGGCTTAAATCTCTCGAGCTGCTTCTGAGTCTCACTCCCTAGGGCCCCACCCCCTAAGCCCTAGATGCTGCCAGCCATCCACGTCTCCTTTTTTCCTCTGGTCCTTTACTCATTCATAAATGGTTACTGAGTGCAGCTGTGACGGACACTGACTGACTCATCCCTGGGCTGAGGAGCTCAAGTCGGCCTGAGGAGGCAGGCTCATCAAGGGACAATTCCAGGACTGCCCTGGCAGTCCAGAGTGACTCCTGGTCCAGGAGGATTCCACATGCCACGGTGTGTCTGGTGCCACAGCTACATAAGCCCATGCACTCTAGAGCCTGTGCTCTGCAACAAGAGAGGCCACTATAATGAGAAAGCTGCACGCTGCGACTAGAGAAAGCCTGTGTGCAGCACCGAAGACCCAGCACAACCAAAAATCAATCAATCAATCAATTTTAAAAAGAGAAACAATTCCAGGCCCATGTGACAGTTTCTGAGTGTCAACCAGGACTCAGCTGCACCCTCCCCCAAATGCCATGCCTAACACCACCTCTGAGGGTGCTCTGGAGAGGGAGCTGGGCTCGGAGGCCACAGCCCTTGGTTCTAGTACCAGCTTTGGCATTAAAACTTTGGGCAATGCCTTGTCCTTTCCTGGGCCTCCATTTCCCATCTGTATAATGGGCATGACAGAAATGTGTATAACCGCATCCTTAAAATTTCTCAGGCTGAGTGCTTTTCATGGATCATGTCATGTGGCTCTTCACTTAATAAATGTATCTAGATGAAGAATTCTGCACAGTGCCTGGTGTATAGCAGGCACTCAATACTCTCACCCCCACTTCGCAGAGCAGGAAACTGAGGCACAGATTAAACCATTTGCTGAAGGTAACAGAGCCAGCTGGAAGCAGAACAGGGGTCTGAACCAGATAGCCTGGCCTCAGTGCTCATAGCCCCATATCTGCAGGAGCTCACAGTCACCTCGAGGATCCTGCCCCAGCCACCAGGGCCTGCGGATCTCTAGAAGGGTCTCAGGGAGATCAAGGTTAGGACAATGAGTGCTAGGACGCTTGAAAAGGCTTTGATTGCGACTATTCCAAGTGCAAACTATACGTAGCTCGGGAGGCACCTGGCTGGCTTCTGAAGTACCATCAGCCAGGTGCTTCCCTCCATGCCAGCCTGTGCGGCCCAGGTCCCTCCCCATAGGGATCTTGGGCTTAGAGGCTGCTGCCCAGCAGGACACAATGGCAGGGGTTCTGCATGATGTGGGTGGGACTCTGGAGAGAGGGAGGTATTGTCATAACAACCAGCCTGACACTACCCATCCCACCACACACACACACACTATATTCCAGCCTGGGCACCCGAGAAAGGTGAGTATTGTCCCTGTTTGTCCTTCGGGGGCAATGAGGAGAGAGGAGGGGAGGAGCCAGCTGGTCCCGGTGGTCTTTCTAAGGTTCCCATAGAATGCACTGCCGTTAGTTATGCTGCCCACTCCTCCCCTTTTCTCCCCAACACCCCACCCCTGGGATCTCCTTGAGAGCAGATCCTCTTGGCTCTGGGTCTGTCCTTAGCCCCCAGCACAGGACCTGGCACAAAGGTGGGGCTCCACAAAGGTTTGTTGACTGAGTGATTGGCTAACGGAATGGGCTCATTGCTCCAGCCTTTCCCTCACCTCCCTGCCTCCTGGTCTGCATTCTACTCACCTTCCTCCACACTATGGCCTCAAATGTGATCAAACACAGGTCTGACCTCCCCTGCTCAAAACCCATCCAAGTCTCCCCACTGCTCTCCAGATAAAGTGTCTACTCATGGCCCTTCCCTATTCGAGGCCCTTCCTTGTCTGGGGCTTGCTTTCCCTCCATGAACTCCTAGGCTTCTGTTCTAACTGTATGTGCATGTGTGTGTATGTGTGCCTACGTGCCGTGTGCTGGGCCCTCCCTGCCGGGAAAGCCCTTCCCTAGCTTGCCTGCTCACCCTTGAAGATCCAGCACAAATGCCACATCCCACGAAGCCTTCTGGGACCCTCCCAGGTGGGCTACATCTCCTTCCATCATTGATTGTCCTTGTGGGGACCGCTTCTGTCTTTCACGACCCCTGGAATTCCTGAGTTACTTCCTTCTGCCTGGACAGCTGGGACCAGATCTGATTCACCTCTGCACTCGGGGCCCTGGCACAAGACTGGCAATGAAGGCTTATTGAAAGAATAATATTCTGTATCTGCCAACAGAAGGAGAAGACAGCTGATAAACAGAAAGAAGAGCCAGAGAATGAGGATATTCAGAGGTGGAGGGTGTGACAGGCGCACAGAGACAGGAAGAGCAGAGCCCGTGAGAGGCAGGGGGCAGCCGGAGGCCTGACCCACCTGGCTTTTGTCTGGAACCTCCTGGACTACCCGGCTTCTGCAGCCTGCATGGCAGGGCGTGATGTACTCCACACGAGAGCTGGAGTCACAGACAGGGTTAAAGTCGTCTGAGGGACAGGAACAGGACTCCATGCAGCCTGGAAATAGCTCCAGGCCAGGCTGAGCGCTGGTGGGAGAGAAGGCCGGCATGGTTGGTCTGGTTCTCCCTCCCTCAGGCCAGGGCTACCTTGCCCCTGCAACCTCCCCTGAGAGCCATGGTCAGATTTCAGCTGTGCACAGAGGTTTTTACTATCAGAGCTGTTCCATGACATGCAGTTGTGAGCCTCTCGCCAAGGAAGCTGCAAGAGGCCTCCAACGGGAGAAGTGGGAAGCAGGGTGTGGGCCAGAGGCTCTGAGACCCCTTCCAGCCCCAAGATCCTACAAGTTGTTGAGCTGCTTCTGTGACCATCTCTGTTCCTCAGTGACCCTCTTTTTAGGGGACATAAGATAAATTCTTCCCAGAATTTAGTCTCAGATGAAAAGTACCTTTATCTCGATGAGCTGGATTGCTTCCTTTTCTGATAAAATTAGAACTATAGGTGTGGGGTCTGGTCAGGGTACCTGAGTAGCTGTGAGGTCTCCGACCTGTTCCTGCCTCTCTCTGGCCTCAGTTTCTCTGCCACCTCTGCAGATTCCCTCTCCCTATTGCCATCCTGCAGTCTCACGACCTCCCTCTCACTCTCACTCCCCTGTTCACTGCCCAGGGCATGTCTCGGTCCCATCTGACTCCCTTTGAGGGTCTGTTCCCAAGTCTCAGGAGATCCCCTGCTCTACTCTGGCCAGGGCCAGGCACACGGGGACAGGAGATCAGAAGGGAGGGGATTCCTTGCTATCATCATCTGTGAAATGGGGATAATGGTAGGACCTCTCCCAGAGATCCCACAAGGGTTCAGTGAGATGGAATATGGGAGCGTCTGAGCACATGGAAGACCCTCAGTTCTTGGCAGCTGCAGATACCATTAGTTATGATGGAATATGAGAGTGAAAGTGAAAGTAGCTCAGTCGTGTCCAACTCTTTGCGATCCCATGGACTATACAATCCATTGAATTCTCCAGGCCAGAATACTGGAGTGGATAGACTTTCCCTTCTCCAGGGGATGTTCCTAACCCAGGGCTCCCACATTGCAGGCTGATTCTTTACCAGCTGAGCCACAAGGGAAGCCCATGATGGAGTATGAGAAATTCTCAATTTGTTCAGTTGGTCCCTAAAGGCTTCTTCAATGAATTAGAACCCAAAGCTCAGTGAGTAATTGCAAGAATATAGAGGAGAATCTGGGTCAGATGAAATGTCGGGTCAAGGTGAGGGGCCTGTGAGGTAGGCTGACTTTTCCCCATTTGCTTTAAAAATAAAAACTGTGGTAAATATTCATTTACTTTTTAATCTAAAAATGATTAAAAGGGCCTGGCTCCCTCCTCTGACCAGAGGCTTCATGAGGGCCTGGTTGAAGCCCCTCTTCCATGCCCAGAAGGAGGCTCTGCAGACCTTCGAGAAGAGAAGGGATGAGGAAAGAGGGGAGAGGTCGACGAGCTGGGACCTGGGACAGGGTGGGCAAGAGCTGAGCATATCTGCACTGAGCCTCGCCCACAGCCACACAGAAGGAGCCCCAGGTGTGGAGAGTTGGCACGGGGATGGAGGGAGGAGATGCCAAGGGGAGGAGTGAACAGAGCACGTTGGGGGATGTTAGCTGGGTGTTGTGCCAGCCTGAGCCTGGTGTGGCTTCCCAGGAAAAATGCAATCATTCTGGAGAAGAGGCATCAATGGAACTTCCAACATCCTCTCCAAGATGGTTCCCAAGGGGAGAGAGTCTGTGTCCACGGGGTTTAGGGGGCAGAAGGGGAAGGGAGAGAGGTATCAGAGGCTTTCCTCCTGGAGGGTAGAGGTGCTGCCCCTCACATCTGGGGAAAAAGACTGGTACTTTAGGGTCACAGGACAACAGGATTTTAGCTCCCAGTCTCTAAGGACCAGAATCTCCAAGGTCTCCAGTCCAACTCCCTCCCAGGGCATATGTTCTCTGGGCAGTGTTCCTGAGAAGGGCCTTCTTACATGTGCCATCCACACAAGTGGTCTTGCCCTGCCTCAGCCTCCAGCCCTTCCCAGACCTGAGCTGTCCTGCCCACAAGTTCCACCCCTACCTGGTGGTGACTGACACCTTCACTGAGCCTTCGAGGGAGAAGTCCCACTGCTCACAGCGAGCCAAGCAGGGAGAGGTGGGGAGATGTGAGGTGGGGGCTACTCCACTGACCTGGCCTTTTCTGGGCCACCCCCTTCCTATGCCCCTGGTACCCTCCTCCAGCTTATGCTCACCGGCTCTCAAACATACTCACCCAGGCTCGTGGCTGATGCCTGCAATCTGATGGGAAGAGCAGCCCATGAAGAAGAGGGGTGTGCTGAGGACCAGGCAGCACAGCGCCCCCAGCAGGCAGAGGGTGCCACAGTGCATAGGGCCCAGGCGGAGGCGCTTGACCAGGATGCCCCCGACCACGATGCCCACGATGGCCAGCGGGATGGTGAGGCAGCCTATGAGCAGGTTGGCGTAGGACGCTGTGACAGAGAACTGGCGCTCCAGGAACTTGGGCAGGAAGGTGGCCATGCCTGCCACCATGGACGACACGCACACCTGGGACAGGACCACCAGCAGAAAGATGGGGTGGCGCAGCGTCCTCAGCAGCACCCTGGGGAAGACTGTCGGGGCAAGCGGCGGGGGGGGGGGGGGACGGTCAGGGCGGGCTGGCCTGCCACACGTTTCCATCCCGTCCCGCCCTGGTCAGCTTGTTCCCTGTCTTTCATCCTGTCTCGTCCCATTTAATTCTATTGCATTGAGTTTCATCCCATGACATTCCATTTCCTTCTGTTTCATCTTTGAAGTTCGGTTGCATTTCATTCCATTGAGTTAGACTGCATTTTAATCAACTACATTTCTTTCCAATTCATTTCCACTCAAGATGCAATTCCATGTAGTCTGCTTCTATAGTATCCTGTTTGATTCTCATTCAGCTCGTCCCATCTCATTTCTTCTCTTCTATTATCCATCTCATTTCCTCTGTTCTACTGTCCATCTCATTCCCCCCACTCAGTCCTTTCGAGCCTGTCCTGCAATAGCTCTTTCCAAGGTAACCCAGGCCTCTGTCTTCCCTTCTGTGTCTCCAACATGGGACAGCACCCACTGCCTTGATTTCCCCATTCCTAGTTTATGTTTTTCCACAGCACTTTACCTAACATACCACACACTTCACTCATTTAACCATTTTATTGTCACCCAGTCAGAATGTAAGCATCATCAGAGCAGGGATTTTTATCTATTATGTCAATTGCTGAATCTCCAGGGCCCAGGCTATAGTAGGCACTCAATAAATATTTATGGAATGAATGAGAAAATGAGTGAATGCACATATAGACTCAAGGTGATCAAACAGCAAAATGTTAGGGTGGAAACTAAAATCTTCAGAGAAGGTGAAAACTGAGCAGGCCTGGTGCTTGGCAGCTTCCTGGAGGCAGAGGCAGGGCCTGAAGAAAGGGAGGATTTGGAGTGGGGGAGTCCTCCAGGGGAGAAGCCAGGGCAAAAGCCGGGAGCCAAGAACAGAAGGGATGGCTCTCCCCTCTTCTGCCACCTCCTAAACCAATGCCTATGTACAGGTATCCTCGCTGCAAGTCGACACATTGAGTCAGTCCCGAGGTCTGGGCTTCAGGGCCTTCATCAGCTGGGCCACCCAAGGTGATGCCCAAGAAGGCTTTGTGTGACCTCTCTCCACTGACAACAGAAGAGAAAGACATGTTTCTGCCCTCAGAAGGCAAGATGAAGTTAGAGACACAAGGCGTGAAGGAGACAGGAGAAAAGGCCTTTCTAAGAAGAGGCATCAGGGTATCAGGGACTTCCCTGGAGGTTCAGTGGTTAAGACACCACATTTCCATTGCAGGGGGCATGTATTCAATCCCTAGTCAGGGAACTAAGATCCTGCATGCAGCATAGTGGCCAAAAAAAAAAGAAAAAAGAAAAAAAATCCTGATTCATACCAATAGGTCATTCTATAGGATTATATCTAAAATAATAAACACTATTTATTGAAAAATAAAAAAGAAAAGAGGCATCAGAGGCGCAAACTACTTGCCAGGCTGGGCTGAGGGGAGAGATGGACATGGGCTCCTCTGGGCTGAGTCTGGGGTGGGGGGGTCCCTTCTGTTCCTGCAGCAGCAGGGCCAGCGTCCCTGTCATGGGAAGTTTCTGTTTGTCCTCAGAGCATGGGGAGAGCCAAGCCAGCTGGTTCCCTAGCACCCTGGCCTGGCCAAGAACACTTCTCCTTGGGCGCCAGAGAATAAAAACAAAGAGTCTAGGCAGGGTGTAGCTGGGAGAGCTGGGGCTGTGGAATTCCCCCTCCTTCGTGTCCCAGGCCTCCTCCTGTCTGAGTCCCTGGCCACACACGCAGCACATCCAGCTGGCACTTGGAGTGGGGAAGATGTGACACCAGGCGTTCACCCCAGCCAGCTGCTCCACTTTCCTCCCTCCTTGAACTGCCCTGGCCAGGAGTAGCCTGGGCTTGGTCCAAGCCATACACGTGACCTCATGGTACAGGTAGGGCCAGGAGTGGGGCAGGGACTGGCCCAAGTTCATCTAGGAAGGTCTGAATCAGGCCAGGAGTTGCTGGGGGTTTCCTGACTCCTGGTGTCAGGGTCATTTCCCCTCTGTGCCCCAACTCCCACCCCAGCCTACATTCTTAGGCCTCTGGCTGCCTGACTTCAGAGGGAGGGCTCCATCTCATGGATTGCTTCCATCCCGTTCTCCTGGGCTAATCAATGCAGTGCAGTTCCTTCCTATTCTCTATCTCCCTTCATCATCTTCAATTGTCCCTAGGACAGATGGAAAATTCCTGGAGGGCAGGGTTATGCCTATAGCTTAGATAAGGGATACCTGAAGGGGAATTCCAGGGCTGTCTGTAGCTCAGAGACTTTAGCTAGACAGGTGCTTCCCTTGGCTCATCACAATGTCTCCTCCTCTTGGACAAGCCAGGGCCTCTCACCACTTAGAGACTGCGTCTCCCTTATCAGACAGGAGAACCTCCTCCAGCACAGAAGGCAGGTCTCCTCCATTAGCCAAGGCAAGTTCTCCCCTGAAGTCCCATTCAGGAACTAGGTATCCTCTATCAGACAGGGACTTATGTCTCCCCATCAAACAGCACCTCTCCCAGCTCAGGGACTATGTCTCCCCCATCAGATGGCCTTTCCTTAGCTCAGAGGCTGTCTTCTTCTAAGAATTTAGGATTCCAGCAGCTGAAAGACTATGTTGATTCTTCTATCTGCCTCTCCCTCTCCCAGTCCCAGGTTGTCAAGGCCAAACCTTAGGATCAGACTGGCCTCCCTGGAGCTCATCAGGAAGCCGAGAAGCCTGCCTGTGCCAGCCCTGTCTTGGTCTCTCCTAGGATCATGTAGGAGCTTGAAACCATCAGAGATAATCTGGCCCAGGACACCCACTCTAGGATCCAATTTCTGCGACTGGCCCCAGCTTTCTTCTGGGCTGAAGCCAAAGCAATGATTAATAGGCTCTTCCATGGAGCAGGGCACTGGGGCCTTCCAGCAGCTGGGGGTGACCTCAGGTTAGGGAGTCTAAGCCCCTGCCTCTAGGTTCAGCCTCATAGGTTCCAGGCCTTTCTTTCCCTAGGAATAGAGGACAACCAGGCTACTGGTACCCTACATCAAATCCTAGGACACCAGGGGATAGGTGGCTGATATCCTAATATCAAATCTGAGGACACCAGGGGCTAGATTACTAGTACCCCAACATCAAATCCTAGGAAACTTTCCCCAAGAAACTCCCCTAATTAACTTCTTAATGCAAAAGTCCTTGGGGATGGGGGGGGGGTGGTTTAAACAAACCGTGTGGTTATCACCCTCCTAAACCACAGGCCACTCAATTTACTGTCCTGAGATATGGTCAGAATAATAACAGCAGGGCAGAGATGATATTTGAAAAAATAATTGTACCTTATATAAGCATAGTTTTTTAATAGTATGTAAAGGACCTTCCATTCATTATCCCATATGAGTCTCCTAACAGTCCTTGAGAGAGGCAGAGCAAGGATTACTGACCCAGTCTTTTAGATGAGGAAACTCTGGTTAGGGGATGAAAGTAACTTCTAAAAGATCGTACACTGGGCAGTGCCAGGGGTGGGCCTCTAAACCACCCCTTCTTCTGAGTTGCCATCCTGTGCCCTACAAGATCCCGATGCACAGGAGGCTCTGTGTTTGCAGGATCAGACTCTTTAGATAGGATGACGTGGCCACAGCATGGACCCTGGTTACTGATCAATTTAGCTCAAAGTCTCAGGGGCAGAGTGACATGGATTTCACCCCTCACTGTACAGATGGAGAAACTGAGGCCCAGAGAGGAGGAGCAAGGACCCAAGATGAAAGTCTAGATTTCTGGACTTCAGCCCAGAGTTCCTTTCACCCATGCTACAGCCAAAGACTTTAATAAAAAAAAAAAATTACTGAGAGCCTCCTGTTTGCAGGCTCTGTAGTGGGAGGAGAAAAAGGGTCACCGATGAGCCATCACAAGCCAGACCCTCAGGAGCTCACAGTTTGGTTGGACAGCACAGATCTGAGCTGATACAGGAGCCCTGAGAGTTCAGAGAGCTGACAGCAGGGAGAGCCAGACTGGGGGATGGAGAGAATGGCTTGACTTAGAGGTACAAGGAAGCTTTTAATAGATAGTGATAAAAATGATGTTCTAGGCAAAAGGGATCCTATGAGCAAAGTCTTACAAGAAATGTATGGTGCTTATGAGGGGCCTGTAGATATGGAAGATGAATCAAGAAAGGCAGACAGGGGGCTGGGTTCTGTACAGTCTCACCTGCCCCTCTGGCCCCACCTCTGGCCTCAGCTCACTTACCTTTGATAAACTGGATCACAGTCAGGTCTGGGGCAATCTGAGCTAGGTTGTCTTTCTTCTCTGGGGAGTCTGCAGGGCTCTGCTCAGAAGAGGAATCCTCACCCTGGGAAGACACACGGCCGAGGGCAGTCAGTTAGATGCCCAACATTCTGCTCAGAAGTGCTGCGGGCGAGGGAAGGGAGCTCTGGGGGAGGAGAGGACGCTGGGTCTGTCCCTGCCAGCAGCGTCCCATTTGTTCTCGGCCCCGTAGATACTTAGCAAGTGGTTTTTGAAAAGTGGATGAAATTCCAATGGCTGAACTTTATCACACCATTATTAACATCATAATAATCAACATGACCATGAAAGTTCCCGCAACCACCACCGTCATTATTTTCATTATCTTAAATATCACCCCCGTTCATATTACCAATTTCACCACCAATGAACAACCAAGATTGGCCTTACTATTGTTGTTGTCTCTGGGAAGGTCACCAAGCACCTGCACAATCTCACAATCACTGCCATCATCCTGTCACTTTTCCCCTCACATCACCGGCAACAACGTCATTATCAGAATCACTAATGTCGTTATCCCTGTCTCTCCCGTCATTGTTATCCCCACCACCGTCTTCACCACAACCAGCAGCATCGCCAGCTTCTATATAAGGTTATCACCGCACTATCTTCAGTTTTATATCACTCATGGCTGTCATCATCTGGAGAGTCACCACGAGCAGGTGCCTCCAGGGCTTGTCCTGTTCCATCCTGTTTGCAGCAACAGGAAGGGATCTGGATTGAGGGAGGCAAGAGGCAACAGCCCCCTTATCCTCTTGGAAGCGTCAGACCACAGCCAGAGGGGATTGCTCAGCCCCTGGACCACATTGCGAGGAAGCTCACAGCTACCCTGGGGTGTGCTCTTCCATGTGGGAAAGGATGGCTTCTGTGCAACTCCTAAGAAAAAGGTCTTCAATCCCAGAAAAGAGATCAGGGGTGATACAATTACAGTCTTCTGACTGCACCAAGGAGGGAAGGATAAAATGATAAATAACGGTTAATGGTTATTAAGCACTTACTACCACCCCAGTGCTCTTTCAATGACAAGACTGTTAACTCATTGAAACCCCACAGCAACTTTCTTAAGAACAGTATAATCCCTGTTTTTCAGGGGAATAAAACTGGGACACAGAGAGATGAAGTAATTTGCCCGGTCACACAGCTAATAAGTGGTCTGGCTAGGACCTGAATCCAGATGGCTTGACTCCAGGGCCTGTGTGCATTTGGTCAGTTCACCCTAAAGGCAGGAGGGAACCAATGCTCTGAGCGACCCAGCACTGAGTGCTGCGTAGTCTACCTGCCCTGCTCTAATACAACAATGCTTTCATACAGGTACTATTACTGTGCACATTTTTATATGAGTAACTAAGTCTTAGAGAAGTTGCTACTGGCACAGGGTCATTCAAATATAAGTGATCTAGTGAAGTCTGATTTTACTACATTAAAAAAATTTTTTTTAATTTAATTTTTTGGTTGCACTGAGTCTTCGTTGTTGTGCCCTGGCTTTCTTGAGTTGTGGAGAACAGGGGCCGCTCTTCATTGCAGTGCTTGGGTTTTTCGTTGCAGTGGCTTCTCTTGTGGTAGAGCACAGGCTCTAGGAGCATGAACTTCAGCAGTTGCAGCTCACGGGCTGAGTAGTTGGGGCACACAGGCTTAGTTGCTCCGTGGCACGTGGAATCTTCCCGGACCTTGGATCGAACCCGTGTCCCTTCATTGGAGGGTGGATTCTTATCCACTGTACCACCAGGGAAGTCCTGATTTTACTACGTTTTTATTTGCAGTCTGAGACGAGGATTAGAAGCAACAAGTTCCATGGAAGAAGACTGAAGCCCAGTGTGACAAGCAGTTTGGACAAGGCTGTCCTGGGAGGAAGTGAGTTCCCCATAACTAGGAGCATGCTAGCACAAGCTGGCTTCCCTTGGTCTGGGGTGCTGTCCACCCTGGGGAAGGGTGGGTTGGGCTGGACAGTCTATCTGGGGTCTCAGTTCTGCCTCTTTTCTCCCCATAGAGCCTCTGTGAGGCCCCTATAAGCTTCATCCTCTGGCTGGTATATGACACCTTCTCTTCTGTTGCCCATCTTTTTTGCTAAGGAGCAAATGTGAGATTTCCCCACATTTTAGAACCTCCATAAGGGCTCCCACGCCAAGAGTGCCCTGTTCCAAGCCTCCTCCACCTTGTTTCCAGGTGTTGACTGGCTTAAGCCTAGCCTCGCCCCGGTAAGGAAATTTATTCCAAAATAAGTTCAAGTGTGTTTGTTCCCCTGTGGGCTTCTCCCTTCCTCCTCTCTACTTCTATCCCAGCAGGTACTGGGCTCTGGATTCTCTGGCCTTAGGGGAGGTTTGTGGCAGGGCAAAAAGTCATGGCTGCAAGATTCTATCCCTTCTGGCTTTTGTTTCCAAAGCCTGACTCCATCGAGAAGATTACACTGAGAGTTGTGGGGAGTGTGAGGTGAGAGGGAGGCCCCTGAGCAGTCTGTGGGTTCCCTGAGCAGCAGGAAGCCACATAGCCTCTGTGACAGTGCCCAAGGAAGCAGTTCACTTCAAAGAGGCAGGCTGCAGACTGACTGAAAGAGGCTGAGTTCCCATGTTCCCACCCACATGGAGCTCCTCAGCCCCAAACAGGTTGAGGGGGACCACATGGGCCATGGGGAATTGAGGCTGATGCCTGCTGGGGGTGCGGTGGTGGTGAGGATGGGACCTCCCTGGTGCCTGGATATCCTGTAAGACCTTAGGACATTTGCTTTACCTTGGTGGGAGAGCCCTGAGAAAGGCTGAGGTTGACTTTCCTGCTGAGCCAGCAGGATGGGCCTTCAGAGTAGAAGTTGTGATTTTCAGAGGAAACCCGGAATAATCTACCTTATAGACACTTAGAGTCTGAGTCAAACCTTGTTCGGTGTCTCTCCTCTGAGCTCTGCAAGAGCAGGGACCATGTTTACCTCCTTCCCTGTTGAAACCCTGGTGCCTAGCACGAGGCCTGGAGGGCAATGGTGGCATCTGAGGAACAGCTATGGAAAGAAGGAGTGCAAGAGATGGCTCCAACGGGCAGTGGGTACAGGCAACACCAGGCTCTTGGAAGAAATGTAAGAACATCAACAGGAGATGCTATTGTGTTGGCAGGAAGCTTGACACTATCTGAGATGCTATCTCCCAGACTATAGTCCTTCTTTTGCTCCAAATAAAACTTAACTCACAACTCTTGTGTTGTGCTTTTTTTTTTTTTCCCAGTTGACAGTAACTTGTACATCACCCAACTAGCATGGGACAGAACTAAGATTTAGCTTAAGCCTGCCTGAGTTAAAAACACACATCTGATCCACCAAGCCCATGAATCAGAGATCTGGTGCAGGGCTGGCAGAATTAGAAAGCACCATTGTGGGAGGATGTGAAGGGGCCTGAAATCTGAGTCTTATTTTTCTGGATGAGGCGCTGTGGGTCTGTTATTCATTTGTGTCTCAGAGCTGTGCTATCTAACACACCAGCCACCAGCTTCATGTGGTCACTGAGCACTGGAACTGTGACTAGTCCAAACTGAGATGGGCCAGAGTGTAAAGTACGCATTGCATTTCAAAGACTCAGTATGAAAAAAAGGAATGGAAAATATCTCACAATTAGTTTTTTATACTTATGGTAAAATGGAAATATTTTAAATATAGCAGATTAAAGAAAATATTTTGTTAAAATTAATTTCTTTTACTTTTGAATGTGGCTACTAGACCATTTGGGCTTCCCAGATGGCTCAGCAATAAAGAATCCACCTGCCAATGCAGGGTTTGATCTCTGGGTCAGGAAGATCCCCTGGAGAAGGAAAAGGCAGCCCACTCCAGTATTCTTGCCTGGGAAATCCCATGGACAAAGGAGCCTGGGCAAGTGACAGTCCATGGAGTCACAAAGAGTGGGACCTGACTTAGCAACTAAATAACAACTAGACCATTCAGACGATGTTTGTGACTCATGTTGATATTTCTTTTGGACATGCTCTCTTAAGGAGAATTAGAAACTCTCCTTACTCCATTCTCAGGCCTAGCCTAGCTGTAGGAGAGCATGTGGGAAGTTCCTGGGTCCCAGAGGGAGAGGGTACCGCCCCAGGAATGGGAGTAAGGAGGGTGGGGATAGATTGATTTCTTCCCAATCTTCCTATTGGGGGTGGGGCAGGCCCATCCTTCAGACATGCAGCATCTTGTGAGTTCCTTGCCTGGGGTTCCTTGACCCCAAGTAAACAGTAAAAGCCGCAGTGACATCTGCTGCGACATGTGCACACCCTCTGTGGTCTACACTGCACTTTCACATCCACCCTGTCATTTAATTCCCACAACAGTCTGATGGAGGGATTATTATTGCACCTACTTCACAGAAGAGGAAACTGAGGGCCTCCCCCAAAAGGGCATGTGTCACCGGGGAGTAATTGGCAGAGCAGTCTCCGTTGCCACCCCCAGCATCATCTTGCTTTCTGGGGTTTGGAGACAGGAAGGGAAGGACAGTCCTTCAGGGGCTGGGGGGTCCGGAGGGCAGCCAGGGAGAGGTGGGATCTGGGATCAGATCGACAGGAAGGGAGAGGTTATTTGAAGCAGAGGCGTAGTACTAGCAGAAGGGTGGTGGTGGGAAGAGAGGGGCGTGGGAGGTGGGGGGAACCACCCTGATGGCGGCTAAGAGCCTCTCAGGACCATGGTGAGAGTACCACCACAGAAAAGCACCCCATCAACCTCTACTGTTACAAGAAATGGCCAGACCCAAAAACCTGCCAGGTTTAACACTGAACCACCATTTCTCTTTTGAAATACTCACCAACTACTCTTTTTTCCCTTCCATAGGTTGTCAAATATATCTGGAAACCAATTAGAGACTCTCCCCCACTTCCACAGAAAAAATTTTAATAGAATGCTTGCCAATCAGAAATTGTCTCAGTATTCTTTATACTCTTTAAAACTTACTTTTCTTTCTAACACCTTTGATCAAGAAATGAATGTAACAGCAGATGGGTTCACTTGTCAAGTTTATGAATAAACAGTCACTGTTAACTTTGGGGGAAAAAAAAGAACCTCTAGGGGCAAGAGTGGGGCGGTTCAGAGGGCCAGGCTGAACACCGACCTCCAGTCCCTGTCTCTGCGGCCTTCAGAAGTTCCGCCTCCCTCCCCACATTTGTTTTTGAGGACTCCTGACTAAGAGCGGGCTCCAGAAACAGGAATCATCGAGCCTTTGCTCAGAGCGGGCTTCGGAGATGGACACATCTGGGCTGTGGTTTGCCCAGGTCAGCAGGTCTGGGATCTGGTCCGGACTTCCCCTCTTGGGCTGTGTGCTGACCGCTGCAGCCTGCGGGAGTGAGGACGCTGTGTGTGGTCCGGCACGTGGGAGAACCCGCTGCCTGCGGGGCCTGCAGAGGCCAGGAGCTGTCCTCGGAGGAAGCTGGGTTCCTCGAAGGCGCTGGGCCAGGACTGTGACCCCAGCCCCGCGGAGCCAGTGCTGACCCTAGTGGGTGATGTGGAACTCTCTGCCAGCCCTCAGCTGCCATCACACGTGGTCATGTGAAGCAGCCACAGGATGACTGCTCAACTTGTACACACACAAACACACACACATGCACACACAAACATACACATACAAACTCACGTGCACACACATACACATGCGTACACACATGCTTTAATCAGACAAGTTCCACTTTTCCATGTTTTTATACCAGTCCTTTGAGTGAGATATAAATTGAGAAAGGGGTTCTACTGCAAAAAACAGTTTTTAAAAACACTGGTACAGGCCAGTACCACCAAGTTTTAGAGGAGGAGACTGAGTAACCTCTGCTGCTGCTGCTGCTGCTAAGTCGCTTCAGTCGTGTCCAACTCTGTGCGACCCCATGGACTGCAGCCTACCAGGCTTCTCCATCCGTGGGATTCTCCAGGCAAGAACACTGGAGTGGGTTGCCATTTCCTTCTCCAATGCATGAAAGTGCAAAGTGAAAGTAAAGTCGCTCAGTTGTGTCTGACTCTTAGCGACCCCATGGACAGCAGCCTACCAGGCTCCTCCATCCATGGGATTTTCCCGGCAAGAGTACTGGAGTGGGGTGCCATTGCCTTCTCCCGAGTATCCTCTAGGGTTTTCTATTCAACTTCTTATCTCCCACAGGAGGGAGATGGTGTTTTCTAGCAGAGTTCCTGGGCATCTGAGATTCTATGGGGCGGGGGGTGGGGGAGGAGGGTGGTGTGCTCCCAGCTCTCTTACATCCTTGGGTTTCTTGCAACTGATCGTGTCTCTTTTCCTTGTGGCTACCAGAAAGCTCAGGACCAAGTTAGTGTTTCAATAATAGCATCTAAATTCGTCTCTGTTTCTCTCATTCTGATAACCTTTTGCTGTTATTTCTATCTTTCTGTGTCTTGGTCTTGATTGAGTGACTCAGCACAGGCCCTGCGACAGCTTTTCTGAGCCTGAATCCCAGCTCCACCTTTTACTAGCAATTCTACTAGGTTATTTTATCTCTCTGTAACTCAGACCCTTGGGTGCAAAACAGGGGTAAAAACTGAACCTATTTCATAGGTAAGTTACAGGGATTAAACGGGCTAATTAATACAAAGGGTGTAGAACAGAGTAGGCAATACAAGTTGGCCTATTTCCCACTCTCTTATCAGTACTGTACATGTATTTGGTGTGAGTAGCCTTTAAACCTTTTATGGAATATAATGGAAGTAGGATATAGAAGGGAGAGGGAAATGGCAACCCACTCCAGTGTTCTTGCCTGGAGAATCCCAGGGACGGCGGGCCCTGGTGGGCTTCCGTCTATGGGGTCGCACAGAGTCGGACACGACTGAAGCGACTTAGCAGCAGCAGCAGCAGCAGCAGCAGGATATAGAAAAGCATCTAAGAAGAATATCAGAAAAAAAGTCATTTTTCCTTTTAAGAGCTGGCCTGATCCATGCTAAGAACAAGTACTCCTGTTTACTGAGACTGCAGGCTAGGTATTGAACCACCCACCTCACAACCTCATCTCATTTCCTTTTACAACCCCCTCCACACGGATGTAGATGGTCTGGTTATTCCCATTTTACAGTTTTCAGATTAGTAAGTGACAGAGTTAGAATTCACATGCAGGCTGGGATGGTGCAGACAAAGCTGCTGCTGGCCTTCCTCCCTGCAACAGAGGGAGCCTTAGACTCAGACACCAAGGAAATGCTTATATGGTGCATCCTGGGCCAGATCAACTAGAGTCAGCTCTCTTCTTTAGCCTCAGTCCCCTCCTCTATCATTTGGCCGTGTTGGACTACACCAGTGTTTTTAAAACTGGTTTTTGCAATAGAACCCCCTTCTCAATTTATATCTCACCCAAAAGACTGGTATAAAAACATCAAAAAGAAGAACTTGTCTGATTAAAGCATGTGTGTATGTGTGAGTATAAGGGAGGAAGGTCCTTGGCCCTGCTGGGGAACCCCTCTCTTCAGTCTCCTTGTGGTGGCAACTTTGGGGTCCTATGGAGTGCAGTTTAAGAGCCACAGAGCAGATCACTCCAAGGGACTTTCCATACCCAATGACTGAGGAATCTCGGGTCTGTATCGGGCCGGGGAGAAGAAGCTTGTCTTCAGCCCTTTGGGGCCAAGCCCTGACCTTTCACAGACTGGTGTGGGGGGAAGTGCCGCTGGCCAAGCTCTGGACACAATCTTGACCCAATCCTTCTGTCTGTAAGACAGAGTGACGGTTGAGCCAGATGAGGTGGGGTGAGGATAGAGTCACAACAGCTGGGTCACTTGGGAAGGGGAAGGACTCCTAAACCAACTGGGAGGGATCTGGAGGCAGTGCCAGCTAAGGGAGACATTGGGCACAGGGAAGACCATGTCACCCGGCACCTAGCAGGGGCTGTAAGAGGGAGCACAGAGTCTTAGGCCAAAACTGTAGCTACTTGGAAAAGTGAATTTGGGGAGTCACACAGGATTTGAGGCATAGAATCTTAAAGTAATAGAACACAAATACTTGAGAACCTACAACTAGTATAAACTTAGAACTTTAAAACCAGATAATATAGAATCCCAGACTCTGGGAGATACCCTAAAATAATAGACATGGAGACTTCTGGGAAATATAACAGAGGCAAGTGGTGCTCAGAGGGTGTAGACCTGCAGTCCCCCGGGGATCTGATTACAGTCCCTGGCCCAGGACCAAGGGCAGCTCAGAAGAGCCAAAGGGCCTGGAGAGCAAAGAGGGCTGCTAGCTGAATGGGATCCTATGGCCACTGCCCATATGGGGCCAGACGACCTGCTAGGATGCACTTAGGAAACCTCTTTACCACATGGGCCCTGCAGAGCCATCTGCCAGGAGCCCCGAGCCTTTGACAGGACCTTAGAAACTGGCTAATTGAAGACAGGGAAGCAGAGACCTGAGAGAGGTGAGGCCTACCCTAGTTCCCTTCTAGAAAGATGTCTGCGTAGCCACCCAAGCTCTGAGGTCACAGACACATGGACAGAGCCAAAGGGAGGGAAGCTGAGCTCCTGACGCTCCTGTACGGGTATGGCCTCCCCCACCCCCCACCTCATAGTCTTCTCTGTGGAGACTGTTCATCCCCTGCCCCCTGGCAGAGAACTCTGTCGTTCAGACCTCAGCTGTGTTTCAGTCATCTTCCATCTCTTGCACCTGGCCTGCTGTCACGACCTGAGAGCTCCCTGGGGCAGGGGCTGTGGGGCTTTCTTTCACACTGTCCCCCTGTGAAAGTACTCATGTTACTATTAAACCTCCCAGAGCTAGCAGACTTTGTTCAGTCTTCTGTCTATTGCATGGACAGAGAGACTGAGGCCAGAGACCTTCTCTGGGTCATACAATCCTTTCTATTGCCTACCACCATCTCTTGGATACCAGTAAAAGCTGCATTTACTTCTAGGAAGGTATTTAGAGAACCCCTGTGAGGGGGTGCTTGAAGGGTTAGCCTCCCCCTTGACCCTTCATTTTCTCTTGCCTGTTTCTACTCTCTGCAAAAGATACACAACCATGTCAAAACACTTGGACTTTCACCTAATTGGGCCCTTCCTCCTGGTCCGTCCACCTCATCAGTGGCCTGAGCACACTGGGCCAGCACAAGCAACTGCAAGCCGAGGCAGCCTCAGCAGGCGGGGGAACAGTTCCTCCCACTTCAATATTTATTACCTGAGAGCTGCTGGAAGCAGATCATCATGTTCTCGGCCTTCGGTTCTTTTTTCAGAACCTCTCACCCCCTTCCCTCACCACTCCCCATCCCCCATGTGCTGACGAATGAATCCAGACAGTCAGACAGGTTCACAGCCTAGGAGCCAGGGTTTCAAGGCATCACAGAGACACAGCTCTTAAAATGAGAATCTCTGCATCACAGCAGCTTTGACTCAAGGAATCGTGTGTTCTCAGAATCCAAGGCACACAAGACATTCATTGCTTCAGGAATCTAAACCCAGTGTCTTACACAATAGAACAGAATGGGGAAGTGACTTGCTCAAGGTCACATGACTGAGCAAGGACACATGACTGAGCCCAGCCTAGCCTAGTCTCACCCTTGCTTCTTCCACTTATTCCACCACAGGCCCAAGTAGCACTTCTCTGTTCAGATTTAGTATCCAACTTGGAGATTACCCATAACTGGTAACCAGTCTCTTCCCTTCTTCTCTGATCATCCCTGCTTCTAAGAACTCTTCTGCAAGTTCCAGGAATTCCATCTCATTCATATTTTGGCCCGAGCTAGACAGAAGCGGGAAGGACCATCTGTGGTTCCAAGCTGTCTTCTTCCTTTCCCTGAAACTGATCTCTCTCCAACGCCTGCCTCCCCCTGCCTCTGAGCCAGCATCAGCCCTTCGCTGTCTCTGGGATGATTGACCCATAGCAGAGCAGGATACAGGTTTATGTGTTCCCCCCCCCGCGTGGATCTTTGGACGCATCCCCACACCCTGCCTTACTGCAAATGCACCAGTTCCTGCCTGGACCAACGCCATAGCTGTCACATCAATCTTCCTGCCCCCAGCTGCTCTCTGCACACCTTGCCTTGCTTTCCAATCCTTTCTGTGCTAGCACCTGGTGATAAAGCCACAGGACTCCCTCCAGGGCTACCCGCTGCTCTTGAAGCTGGCAGGCAAGGCTTTAATTGTTCTGACCCCTGCTGGCTGTCCCGACATCAATTTTCTTTAGTCCCCCAGCCCCATGTAGACACCCTTTGCTGCAGCAGGGGGTGGGCAACAAAGTGGTGCGGGTGCCGTATCAGACTGATTGGGGGTTGAATCTCAGCTTTTCCAGCAGAGGCATTTTCAGCCCTTCGTCTTAAGCCCAGACTTTCTTGTTCTAAGAAGGAGACACTCTCTCACATTATGGCAAATGTATTCAAATGCACCAACCTGCAACATTAAATTGAATTATTCTTGCTGCAAAATATTTGACAGGATTTTTATAAATTGTCCCTTTGAAATTAGAATTACTTAGCAACAACTAACTTCCTTAATTTATGATTGTTTGTGGTTTCTCAAAATCCTGGCACAGAGATCCTAAAACTCCTGTAAATAAGGGTGCCAAGAGAATCTTTTGTTCTAATATTTAGCCTTTGATCCCGGTTCCTGACCCAGAGCTCCTGGAGCTTTGTAATTTCCTGAGTGGTAAGAGCATCTGACACCGAGCCCCTAAATCCCTTGGCATTTCCTGGTGATAAGAACATCGTTTGTTTTAATGAGGTGACTCCACTGGGCTCCAGGTTAGGGCTGGTCACCAGAAAGACCAAGCCATGATTGGAAGCTTGGAACTTTCAGCCCACCACTGCAAACTAATTCTGCAGAGAGGGGAGAGAAGCTAAAAATAGACTTAATAATCAATCACGCTGACATGATGAAGCCTCTATAAAAATCCCAATAGTATAGGGTTCAGGGAGTTTCCAGGTTGGTGAACACAGCCACGTGCCGGGTAGGCGATGCACCTGGACTCCACAGAGCTCCTGTGCTCAGCACCCTCCTAGACCTCGCCCTACGCATCTCTTTATCTGGCTGTTTATCTGTATCATTTATCATATCCTTTATTATGGAGAAGGAAATGGCAATCCACTCCAGTACTATTGCCTGGAAAATCCCATGGACAGAGGAGCCTGGTAGGCTACAGTCCATGGAGTCGCAAAGAGTCGGACACGACTGAGCGACTTCACTTCATTTCACTTCACTTCACTTTTATTATATAGTGGGGAACTTCCCTGGTGGCTCAGATGGTAAAGTGTCTGCCTGCAATGCGGGAGACCTGGGTTCAATCCCTGAGTCAGGAAGATCCCCTGGAGAAGGAAATGGCAACCTACTCCAGTACTCTTGCCTGGAAAATCACATGGATGGAGGAGCCTGGTAGGCTACCGTCCATGGGGTCACAAAGGGCTGGACACAACTGAGAGACTTCACTTTTTCACTTTATTATGTAATAAAATGGTAAACAAGTGTTTCCCTGAGCTCCATTAGCCATTCCAGCAAATAATCAAATCCAAGGAGGGCGTTGTGGGAAACTCTGATTTGTAGCCAAGTCAGACAGAAGTTGAAGGTGACTTGGAGACCTCTACTTGTGATCGGCGTCTGCAGCAGGGGCAGTCTTGTGGGAGTGAGCCTTACCCTGTGGCATCTGATACTGTCTCCAGGTAGACAGAGTCAGGATGGAGTTAGGTTGTAGGACACCCAGTGGATGTTGCAGAGAATTGATCAGTGTGGGAACAGCCCCATACATCTGGTCACTGAAGTATTGTTTATGTGTTTGCGTGTGGAGAGTGGGAGGTGAGGTGTAAAGGTGAAATAGGAGTATTTGTCTTTATACACCCAGACTTGGGAAAAGATAAAATCTAACACACAAATTTTCAGAATATAATGAGTGGTGAATATAATGAAACATGTATGAGTATTAAAGAAAAATGAATGAAGCTGACTCTAATGACGTATAATTGAGCTTTTATAAGACATTTCCATTTTGTCATTTTTCTTTTGTATTTTAGGGCCAACATATTATTTCTCAGGGCCTCGTGTTTTTGTGGGTCCCTGGAAAACATAGAGAACCCTAGCCCAGAATCCTCTCTCCTGTCCAGTGGCCTCACATAGTCCTGCCTTCTCCTGTCATATGTGACCTTGAGCACATCCTTGCACCTTCTGGGCCTCAGTACGGTCCTCTGAGGAGAGACCACCTGCCCCATGAGGTGAGCAGAATGGTTCAGTGAGATCCCCTTGCAGCACTCAGCCAGTTGTTACTTATCAAAGAGACTCTGTCCTCACTAGGCTATGCCTGTTTTAAGGGTGGGGCTCACATGCTGAGCCCCAGGGTCCAGCCTGATGCCTGGTCTCCAGCGAGGCACTCAATACCTGTTTGTCCCCTCACTGTCCCTGAAAAGGCCATGGTCATTTCTATAGCCAAGTCCTTTGTCCAGGCTGTTTCCCACCTAGAATGGCCCTCCCTCTCCTTGCCATGCTTCCACACAGGCTTCAAAGTCCACTGGAATCCCCCTCCTCAGAGAAGTCTTCCTAGACCCTTCTGTAAGCTCTCCACCTCCTTCCAGTTCTCAGCACTGCTGAAGCATGTTCACAATCTTCTAAGCACATTTGGCGACAAGCAGAGGCAGTAGGGTAGTGGTTAGAACAAGGGGCGTGGGCTCAGACAGGCTTTGGGTTCTGGACCCAGGGGTACCCTGGTGGGTCTTGTGACCTTGGGTGGGTCGCTTCCGGCTCTGGCCCTCGATCCCCTCAGCTGTGGAAGGGGCAGGGGAGACACACCATGCAGGAATGCTAGGGAATGCAACAGAGCTCTATGGAGATGGCTTTGGAAGCTGTGACGTGCTGTGCCCAGGAGAATGGAGTTGAAGGTTATACAGGAGGACAAGCGTGTGGGAGTTGGAGCTTGGGTTAGGGTGGGACAGGGAGGGGCTTACCTTGCTGACAGATGGGTCTGAAACTGACAAGCCCTTTCGCCGGAAGCGAAGCTCTTGCTTCTCCTTGGGCATCTCCTTGGGGAAGAAGAAGTAGGGGATGGCGGCCAGGGCCACCGCGCCAGCCGAGATGAGGAAGCCCAGCCACCAGGCACCCACCCATCGGGGGTCCTTCGAGGTCAGGTTGATGCCACCTGGAAGAGAGGGTGTTAGGGTCAGGATGCGCTGTATGTAGCTTCTTGGCCAGCACTCTCGGACCAGCCTCTGAGGTAGAACGCGACCTGGGCCAGGGTCGGGAGATCTGGGTATCAGTTGTGGCTCTGCCAGTTGTGTCTTATGTGACCTTGGGCATGTCCCTGACCCTTCCTAGGCCTTGACTTTCTCAACTTTATGGCAGTGTGTGTCATGGTTAAGGTCATGGACTTTGGAAATGGTGTGACCTTGGGCAAGTTACTTAACCTCTTTGTGCCTTGGTTTCTTCCCCTGTAAAGCAGAGATGCTAGTAGGACCTACATCATAAGGCTGATGTGAGAATCATAGAAACTAGTCTGTGTAGACCACTTAGAACAGTGCTGGCACATAGAACGTAGACACAGTGTCTGCTCTTTGTTTACTGTTACTTTTGTGATTGTTATTAATAAACTGGTGGCTAGAATGATTCTTGGGGTTCTCAGACCTGCATGATGGTTAAAATCACAAGGGGTGCTTATCAAAAATACTCAGCCTTTTCCAAGATCAACTTAGAACTGCCACCAGATGGGGTGGAAAGGTGGCCAAGGAATCTGTACCTTTAACAGGTTCCCTAGGTGATTTTGAGCCCCATCTAGGTATAATCAGGACAAGATTAACTCAGATACGGGCCTCCCTGGTGGCTCAGGGGTAAAGGATCTGCCTGCCAATGCAGGAGGCACAGGAGACGCAGGCTCAGTCCTTGGGTCAGGAAGAGCCCCTGGAGAAGGAAATGGCAACCAACTCCAGTATTCTTGCCTGGGAAATCCCATGGCCAGGCGAGACTGGCAGGCAACAATCCATGGGATTGAAAAAGAATTGGGTACAACCTAACGACTAAACAACAACAACAGTCCCAGATGTGCCTCCCTACTGGAGTGCCCACCTCTGCCATCAGACCTCTTGACCCCAAGGCTGAGTTAGGTACCTCCTTCTTCAACTGCCACAGTGCCTGCAAACACTTTCTAACAGTATGGATGCATGATGGCATCAACCCCATGAGTGGGGCTGGCTCCCAGATGCTTTGTCCTGAGAGCCTCTGGAACCGGGCCCGGAGGACACAGTCAGCACTCAGCAAATGCATCTGTAAAAGTGGGGGTGGGGTTGGCTTTTGTGCAATTTCCTCCTCCACTTATTATTCCCCCATCCTCTGTTCCAGGCTGGTGGGAATTCACACACACCCATCTTAGATCTTCCGCTTCTCACATGCTGGTCTGGGCTTGCAATGGATGTGACCCACCCAACCAGTGAAATCCCCCAGAGAGAAAGAAGGAATAGGGAGACAGCACCTTGGTTCACAGTCCACAGGAAGGCCATGTCTGCCTGTGAAGGTGTCAGCACCACCAGGATATCAACAGAGCCAGAAACATACTCCCTTCTCCGGAACTGGGGTGTGTCTGGCAAAGTGAGTCCTGACTTTTAGGACTGTTTCATCAAGGGAGAATGGAATTGTAACTAGAGTCCAAGCTGGGATCCTGGGCCCAGATTTCTAGAAGGAAGGGGGTTGGGGCAGGGCCACCCCTAGTGACTCCTGTTCAGAGCTGCCCAGACCTATCCTGACTAGAGGCACCCTTGGGCAGAAGCTGGACAACAAGAAGCAGAATCTGCCTGTCCATCTTCTTGTGCGTGTCACCTGAGGCTTCTAGGGTTGCTGGAAAATCTCCAAGCAAGGGATGGGACATCTGAGCAGCAGGATGCAGAAGGCAGAGCTCGGGGCTTGGAGCTGCTTGGTGTGACCAGTAGGCAGCTGAGATGCCACAGTGACCTGTTCTAGAAACAATCCACTCCCACTCCCCACAGAACGCCAGAGCTCTGAGACCCCCAACACTCCCCCCTCCTGACTGTCTTCGAACCAAGCTTCAGTTCCACACCTTGGCCCACACTGACCACCACCTGGATCAGAGACTCCTTTTCCCCAAATGGTGCCCTCAGCATAGGTGTCCAGGCTTTGATGTGGTCAGAACTTGAAAGGTCCTTAGAGGTCACCCCGAATTTCCCCTCTGAGATGGCCCAAGTTACTGAGTCTTGCTCCAAAATTCTCTCCATCATGCAAGTGTCCTCTCTGGGTCCTGAAGTCTGTCCCCCATAAAGATGGGAGCACCCCAGAGACCAAGAGAATACATGGCCCTGTCTGTCCCGTAGTGTATCTGAGCAGAGGGCTGAGGGCCTGGGGTGGGGGGAAGTCAGGGTGGAACTCGGTGAAGACTCATAACAACAGTGGCAACAATTACAACTCTCCATCTGATGGCAACTTCTGGCTTATCTCCACATTCTCACTGCATTCTGATTGCAGCTTTGGGAGGTGGACAGGGCAAAGAGTATCTCAAAGATGGGGAAGCTGAGGCTCAGAGAAGTTAAGAGGCATGTCCCAGGTCAATGGGGTTGCTGGGTCCTCTGTTTCAGTGTCTCCTATGAGACCAGCAGTTGATCAACTGTGTCTGTGTGGCCCTGGGGACAACTGTGTGCTCTGAAGCTCACCTTCTGGCATTCGATCAATGTCCACATAAAGGCGCAACATGAGGCTGCCCAGTCCATAGGCCATGCCCGGCCCCATCATGGTCACTGCAAACAGGATACCTGCAACAGGAATCCTGGGTTAGTGCCCTCTGGCCCAGCTTCCTTCCACAGGTCAGGGCCTGCTCAGCCTCCACTGGGCAGGAGCAGCCCATCTCCCCCACTCAGGCCTGGGAAGCTCTCCAGGGCTCCTCTGGGCCTCTAGTGGCCACAGAGGGCAGAGGTCAGGGATTCGTACTTAGCCCGACCTGCGCCTGGCCCTCCCTCAGAGCCCGAGGTGTGGGGCACATTCTCACCGAGGTAGAGGGGCGAGTTGCTGTTGTGGGAAAAGTCATCGATGTAGGAGATGCCAAAGGGCTGAATGGGCACCCCGCCCACACCGAGCAGGGTCTGGGCTGTGAACATGATCCCCACCACAGCCAGGTGCCGAGCCTCTGTGTAGCTAGAGCAGCTGCTGTTGGATGAGGCTGAAGCTAGGGCCTTGGTGCTGGGCAGGCACAGGGAAGACTCAAAGTCTTGTGGCATGTCTGCTGAGAGATGATAAAAGTATTAGGACAATAGCTAAGACTCATATAGCACTTACCGATGGGTGGTACTCTTCTGAATCCCTCTGACCCCCACAACAAACCCAGGGGATGGGTACTCTCATTACTCCCATTTTGCAGATGAAAAAACTGATGCTCAGGCAGCAACTAACAAGGGGTGGAGCCAGGATTGGAGCCCAGGCAGTCGGGTTCTGAGTCCGTGCTCTTAACCCGCCCTATGCCACATCTCTGAGCAGAGGTATGTGGAAGCGCCATGGCAATGGTGGATCTTGAGTGAGGGTGGGGTAGGACAGCTGAAAGAGGTGGTGTGAACTGGGCAGAAAAGAACGAACAAGATTTTCCAGAAAGGGAAGGTGGTGGTCAGGGGTGGGGTCCAGAAAGAGGCCACAGCACATGTAAAACCAAGGTCTTGAGGAGTTCAGCATGCCTGGCTCACAGAGTGTAAGGGTCGAGGCCAGGGCTGAAGGCAGGGCCCAACAAGGGAGGGGTGCTGAGTCTGGGCTGTGGAGGACACTGGTGCCCTTAGGGCTTCATTCTGGGAAGGGCTCCGTGTCAGCTCGGGACACAGAGGTAGAGTGCAATAAAGGGAAATTTCTTAATTTAGTGCCAGACATTTGTTTCCTGTAGCTCACCAATATTTGGTGAGCAAACTTAAGAAGACCCTCATACTATTATTACCCCAAACGTGGGTAGAGAAGTGGCCTCCTCTCTGTGGCTGGCCAAGTCCTTTCTGGGAGCTGGGTCTCTGAGCCATGTCCACCCAGCCCAGTGAGACCCTCTCTAGGGCTGGAAAAAGCCATGTGAACCAAGCTCAAGGACTTGGACCCTCAACCAGATTGCCTGGGTTGAAGATGGTGAGACTTTGGCAGAGGACCTCAGCCTCTCTGGCCTCAGTTTCCTCATCTGTCAAACAAGCCTCCTAGAATGGAAGTTCTACATAAACATGAAACTTACAAGCAGAAGAATTCAGTGGTCAGAGCAGAGGCTCTAGGGCCAGGCTAGCAGGGGATGTCTACTAGCTGTGGGCCTTCAGGAAGTACCTCCCTCTCTGAGACTCAGTTTCCTCACTCATAAAATAGGATAATGATAACACCTGCTCAAAGGGTTGTAAGCGTTAGGAGTGGTGAGCGATGCCCGTGACAGTGCTTACTAGATATGAAAGTGATTATAGGGATCTGTCTTTTTTTCCACCTCTGAGTCCCCAGCAGAGGGCCTGGCACATAAATATTAATGTGCTGGATGCTAAGTTGCTTTAGTCGTGTCTGACTCTTTGCAACCCCGTGGACTATAGCCCACCAGGCTCCTCTGTCCATGGGGATTCTCCAGGCAAGAATATTGGAGTGGGTTGCCATTTCCTCCTCCAGAGATCTTCCCAACCCAGGGATCGTACCTGCATCTCTTAAGTCTCCTGTATTGGCAGGTGGATTCTTACCAACTAGTGCCACCTGGGAAGCCCAAGGATATCTTCTGAGGGCTGTGTGTGTGTGTTAGTCCCTTAGTCATGTCCGACTCTTTGTGACCCCATGGACTGTCGGCTGCTAGGCTTCTCTGTCCATGGGATTCTCCAGGCAAGAATACTGGAGTGGGTTGCCATTTCCTTCTCCAGAGGATCTTCCCAACCCAGGAATCAAACCTGGATCTCCTGCATTGCAGGCAGTTTCTTTACCATCTGAGCCACCTTAATGATAATTAATTAATTAATGATGAGGAATGAGTGAATGAAATAGCCTTGTATGTCAGTTCAGGGTGGGTACTTAGAGGTCACCAAGTCCAGTTCACCCATTGGACAGATGCTCCAATGGACACCTGTTGGAGACTGAGGCTCAGACAGGAGAAGAAGTTTGCCTGGGGTTCCATAAGGAGCAGAAGGGTGTTGTATGGTGGTGAGGATGGAGAATGTGTGTGACCCTGCACAGGAAAAACTCTGTTAAAGTGAAAATTCTGGATGGGGAAATATGAGTAAGCATAATTTTTTGGCATCTGAGTCAGACCTCTTGACAGTTCTCCACTCAGGCCTAGAGAAGCACTCTGCTGTCTTCTGGGACTTCCCCCACTTTCCAGCCATTGCCTGAGCAGCTTCTTCTACCTTCTTTCTACATCACAGTCAGATGCCGCCTCCTCCAGCTCACTCCAGCCTCCAGTGTCCATCCTCTACTCAGGTCTCTACCGGCTCCCCCTGGCTGTCCTGTGCTGGACTCTCTGCAGCAGAGCTGCCCATGCTCACACCAACCCATGCTCCCTCAGAGCTTCTTAGGGCTGGTTGTATCTGCTCCATCTTTCCATCCCTGGACCTGGCACAGAGTAGGAACTCTGGGGTCTGAGCTGATGGGAGGACAAGGGAGAAAGGATGCTTTCTGACAGCTCTCCTCCCCTGGGAAGCCTTCCATGATGCCAGGCTGGGCTGTGGGCTCCTTCCCTGGGCTTCTTCTGCCCAGTTCTTCCTTCCTCACACAGTTGATACACTGGGTGGGGGGAGGGGAGGTATTGTTTGTTTCTGTTTTCTCTCCCAGACTGGGAGCTCCCAGAGGGCAAGGACTGAGCCCCTCAAGAGGGTCCAGCACAAAGTAGGAAGCACGAATGTTTTCTTGGGTGGACCACCAGATGGACAGATGGGCGGAGAGGGTAGAAGGGGTAATGGAGGGGAGGATAAGTAGGTGGATGGATAGGTAGATGGGTGGATGAATCAATGGGTAGATATGTAGGTGGATGGGTGGATGGGTGGTTGGGTGGATGGGTAGGTGGGTGGATGGGTGGATGGGTCGGTGGGTGGATGGGTGGATGGGTCGGTGGGTGGATGGGTGGATGGGTGGATGGGTAGGTGGGTGGATGGGTAGGTGGGTGGATAGGTAGATGGGTGGATGGGTAGATGGGTAGGTGGGTGGATGGGTGGATGGGTAGGTGGGTAGATGGGTAGGTGGGTGGATGGGTGGATGGGTAGGTGGGTAGATGGGCAGATGGGTGGATGGGTAGATGGGTAGGTGGGTGGATGGGTGGATGGTAGGTGGGTGGATGGGTAGTTGGGTGGATGTGTGGATGGGTAGGTGGGTGGATGGGTAGGTGGGTGGATGGGTAGATGGGTAGGTGGGTGGATGGGTAGGTGGGTGGATGGGTGGATGGGTAGGTGGTGGATGGGTAGGTGGGTGGATGGGTGGATGGGTAGGTGGGTGGATGGGTAGATGGGTAAGTGGGTGGATGGGCAGATGGGTAGGCAGATGGATGGGTAGGTGGGTAGGCAGATGGATGAATTGATGAGTGGATGGGTATGTACGTGGATGAGTAGATGGATAGGATGGGAAGGTGGATGGATGGGTAGATGAGTGAATGGGTGGAGAGATGGATGGGACAGGGAAGGCTGCTTGAGTCCTTCTCCAAGGGACAGGCATCCATCTGTCAAGTTGACTCTCAACAAAATCCCTCTGGGCTAAACAAGGGCTTCACTATTCCGTCTAAAATTCTTTCATGTTTTTGTTTGTTCTTTCATTCATTCATTCTTTCATCAATGCTTTGACTTCTTGTGTAAATTAAATGCATCAGTACACATTAAGTGCTTAGAACAGTGGTACCTAGTAAGTGGTGTGTAATACTGTTATTATTATTCCACAAATGTTTCTTGAGGACCCACACAGACCAGGACCTAAATCCACCTCCACCTCAAAAAAAAAAAAAAAAAAAAAAAGCAGCACCATACAAGCAGGCCCTCACCAAGAGAAACCCAGAGGGCCTCAGCTTTCTGCCCCAGGACTAGCCCCCTGTCACCACTGCCCAGGGCTGCCAGAAGGACTCATCCAGGCTGAAGCTGAAGGAGGCAGTGGGGTGGGGTGTGGGGGACTAGTAGGTGTTCTGGGAAGCTGGGCTCATCTTGACCGCTGGAAGCCTGGGGGTGGACCCTGTGTACAGTAATGTGGCAACTCATGTCCACCCTCAGCCCAGCCCTTCCTGTTCTTACCGGGGCTGGTGTGGTCGTAGCGGTACGGCTCTGAGATGAAGTGCGGGACAGTCATGAGTATGCCCGCCAGGGTCACAAGGATGGCTCCACACCCGATCAGGCGGGGCCGATGTACCCGGCTGCCGAAATAGCTCACAAACACGATCAGGGCTGTGTTCCCCACCTGCAAAGGGATGAGAGGACCCATGAAAGTAGAGCAGAGGGCCATCCTTGTCTCAATCACCAATCTCAGTGTTCCCTTCTGCAGAATGGTTGAATAAGAATCATTCGGGTCCCTGTTAAAAACACAGATTCTGGGTCCTCCCAGGATGTGTTCTACTTAGTGCTCCAATAGAGGAGAGAAATAAGAGCAGCATGGACAGGGCTAGAAGTTCAATTTCATTCTAGAGTGTGGGTTGGGTCCCATGTTAAAACATGGGTAGTAGGACAGTCAAGGACAGGGATTTGAGCTTCTGGGGTGTCATGAATGGGAAATAAACGAAGTCTGGGTCTCTCAGGTGGCGCTGTGGAAAAGAATCTGCCTGCCAATGCAGGAGACATGGGAGACCCTGGTTCGAGTCCCTACGTCAAGAAGATCCCTTAAAATAGAAAATGGCAACCCACTCCAGTATTCTTGCCTGGAAAATTCCACGGACAGAGTTGCCTGGCGGGCTATAGTCCAAAGAGCTGGACACGACTGAGCACAGCACAGAGTAGATATGCCCGTGTGTCCTAACCCCGAATCAGAACTTCTGTCTTGTTTAGTGCTTCCCTGGTGGCTCAGATGGTAAAGAATCCACCTGCAGTACGGGAGACCTGGGTTTGATCCCTGGGTTGGGAAGATTCCCTGGAGGTGGTCATGGCAACTCACTCCAGTATTCTTGCTCGGAGAATCCCCATTGATAGAGGAGCCTTGGCAGGCTACAGTCCATGTGGTCACAAAGAGTCAGACACGACTGAGCGACTAAGCACAAAAAAAGTCTAAAGCCACAGGACTAAGGCTGGTATTTCAAGCCTTAGAATTAAAATCCTTGGATGTGGGTGCTGGAGGGTACTGGAGAGCTGGCAGGGCAGGGCAGGCTCCGCTGTCAGAAGCTGGGATGTGTGTGCTCCACTCCGCTGCTTCCTGGTTGTGGTTGTGGGTGGGGAACTTACCCGTGAACCCCGGTTCTTTGCTGATGGAGTGGGGCAGTATCAGCAGAGGGGCCTTGGGAGGACTGATCCTGGGAGGGACAGTCACTCTCCATTTTTTAGATGGGACACTGAGACCTAGAGTCAAGGAGTGACTTGTCCGAGGTCCCACATCTGCATAATGACAGTAAAGACATTCTTTCCCCATCTCTGACATCTGGGAGTGGGGTGATAAGGAGAGTCTGGGGAGTGAGTGGAGACCATGGGCCTTGGGTTGGGAGGAATGTGATATATCACCCTAGGGAGAGACAATTTCACAGAAATCTTGAGGGGTGGGGAGAGAGTGTTCTCTGGACAACAGCCTTCTCCGAGGGGGAAAACATCTGGTGGGGGAAGGGCTGGGCACAAATGGACTCTGATCTCCAAATCCACCCAGAGGAGCTTGTCCAGGCCTCGTGGCTGGGCTGTCAGCCCAGAGGCAGAGGCCTGTGGATCCCGCGGCAACTCCACGCCCTAGTATCATCCGCTCCCTTCTCTACCCTAAGGTCCCCAAAGTTTTGCCTTTGATCTCATTTAAACCTCTCTCCCTACTGTTAAGTTGGCTTCCTCTGATTCCTTCCTGGGCCAGACAATTGTCAAGTGCCTGAAAAGGTGAAGGAACCAAAAGGAGAATGGTGGGGAGGTGCGGGTAATGGGGACCCTGACTAGCTCTAAAATCCTCTGTGAACCCCAGCAGAGAGCCCCCCTCCTCAAGGGTGGGATCGGAAGGAGCTGTGATGGGGTTGCACGTGGCACTAGGGGAAGGGTTTACATTAGGGCTGTGAGAGAGGGGGAGTGGAGGTGAGAATCTCCCTCAATTCCCCACCGCCTCCCCCCACACCGTGGCTGTGCTGCCAGGGCCAGTACCTCATTGAAGGCAGCCAGCAGCCCCGAGGTCTGACTGGAGAGGCCGAAGCGCTTCTCCACCGTGGAGATGGAGCTCTTGAGGTAGCCGGAGATCATGAGCTGTGCCAGCTGCAGCAGGCTGTGGCACAGGACGAAGAACTGGCAGAGGGGCCGCAGGTGGAGACAGTCGTGGGGGAGGATGCAGAGAGACAGAGACAGAGAAAGGGAGGAACAGAGTCAGAGGAGAGAGACATACAGGAGGAGCAGGAGTAGAGAGAGGAAGGGAGGGAGAGTCCAGGGCAAGAGGAGAGAAAGTGTTATTGGGGTAGTGCATGGATTCTCACAGGCCTGAAAAATAGGAAAGCTGTCCTGGGTATTCTGGGGGTCTGGGGGAGACTTGAAATCCACAGGACTGAGAGTAGGGTCTGCATGGGGCCAAGGATGGTGGGAGCCCCTCTGTCTCCAGAGGTCTCCCAGGCTGGACTAGAACCCCTCCTGTCCCCAGGAAGCTCCCCAGATCTCACCTCGCCCCACCCCACCCAGTCCTCACCTGAACTTCCCTGGGAGACCACCTGCACACAGCGAACCCCCAAGCTACACTCTCACCTCACTCAGCCCCACGCAAACATCCTGCCTGCCTGCAGCCCTCCTGAAAACCTGATCGAATTCCCAAGAGAAAAATGTGTCTCACAGAATTAAAAATAGGGTGTTTATGCTGGAGCTTAAAAATAGAATGTTTGTTCTAAGTTTCGGTTTCCTCATCTGTGTAACAAGGATGACACCCCTGCTTCCCCAGGTTACTGTGAGAGCTAAATAAGACTGTGTGGAATGGCCCCTGGCACAGGGCCTGGCACCGTGCAGGTGCTGGCACAGATTTGGTTGTTTAGGGCCGTCCTTGGTTGAGCCATTGCTCCCAGTATTCACACAGGTTCAGGATCCCTGGGGTCCTTCTCTTTCCCCCTAGAAAAATTGGCATCAAGAAGATTGGTTCCCCCAGTGCCCACAGAAGAGCCTCTCTGGAAGGAAAGAACATGTGCCTGAAATTAAGCTACGTGCTTCTAGAGATCACGATCACCCATTCTACAGATGAGGAAACTGAGGCTCAGGGAAAGGCAGAGCCTTGCTTGGCATTTAACAGCCTGTAAGTGGCAGAGCCTGCTCTGTCGGGCTCAGATGACCCTTCTCCTGCCAGGTCCCGAGAGGTACCTTGATGCTGTGGAACACACTTGGCCGTAAATTTTGAGGATTTGGGCTGGCTTTGCTTCCAGGTGTGTCTTCTGTGCCCACCATGGCCTTGGCATCCTTGTCTGGCACCTGGAGCTCCTCACCCACTGGCCCTGTGGGACAGAAAGCCAGAGGGTGACAGTGGAGATGGAATCTCAGAGAATGACTCTTACCAGGCAACCCAAGGTGTTTCTTGGGTTGGTGAGAATCTGAGTCAGAGCACCGACAGCTTTCCTGCATCTCAGGAGCTGAAGGAGCCCTTCCTCAGAGAGTATGTGTGTGCTCTATGTGCCTAAGCTGGCCAGATCCCACTGGGACCACCTACTCACCTCTTCATTCCATTCCCAGCATAAAGCTTCCTTCTAGCGAGAAGCTGCTGATGCCGTCACACATCCTTTGAGCTGTGGCGCTAGTGTAGAAATGCATAGCCCTACCCTCCTGGGGCCTGTATCAGTGAGACGTCCAGTGTTCCTGGAGGCTAACTCTGGGTCAGGGTTTGTCTGGATTAGTCTAAGATCAGAGGTCAAGGGCCCCGTGCATGGTCAAGGCTTGGTCCAAAGTCAGGTCATACAGGGTTTTCCTAGGGGTAGTTTGGAATAAATAGCAATACTTCCACAGGGCACTACACAGCATATAATCACAGAACTCACCAGTCCAGTGCCCAAATCATGGTCCCATGACCCACAGTAACCATGGTAACCTTGTCAGTCTCCCACTCACTGCAGCCCTCTCAGAGGCACCTTTCAGGGTTTCCTGAGGTTTAATCTCAGTGAGGAGCCTGGAAGCCCAGCCTTGGGAGACTCCACCTCTCCATTTAGAGGACAACCACCTGCACCTGAGGCAGCCCAGGCTTCTAGGACTTTCCTCCCCTCCTGGGGCCTGCTTCCTGCGGAAGCCTTTCCATTGTCTCAAATGTCTCTCAACATGGCAGGAATTTCCCCTCATTCAACAAGCTCCTTATGGAGCCTGAAAGCTGCCCTGAGGACTCTCCTGACCTCGGGAAGGGGTGTGGGCCCTATCACGACATGTCTAGACCTAGAAGACCAGCTCAGCCAGAGGGATAAGGAAGCCTGCAGCCGCCACCAGCGAGGGTTTTGTGCTCCTCACACAAGGTACCTGGGAGCCTAAGAAATCTTTAAAAATTGAGATATAATTCATATACCATAAAATCTATCCTTTCAGAGTATATAACTCAATGGTTTTAGTATATTCAAAAAGTCATGACTATCTAATTAGTTACATACTATCTAATTAGTAATGTAGTATCACCACTCTCTAATTCCAGAATACTTTCAACACCCCAGTAAGAAATCCCGCACCCATGAGCAGTCATTCCCCATTCCTCTATCCCTCCAGCTCCTGGCAACCACTGATCTATTTTCTGACTCTCTGAGTTTGCTTATTCTGGATATTTCAAATGCGTTCACATAGAGGAAATCATACATGTGATATTTTGTGACTGGCTTCTTTTACTTAGCCTAATATTTCAAGGCTTATCCATGTTGTAGCTTGTATCTGTGCTCCATTCCTTTTAATGACTGAAATAATACTCCAGTGTATGTATATATATATAAATACTTACAATTACATTTAGTTTACCCATTTATCTGTTGATGAACATTTATTTGGGTTGTTTCAGGTCCGGTGAACATTCATATACCAACTTTCATGTAGATACATATGCTCAGTTCTCTTGAGTATACAGCCAGGAGTTGGATTCCTGATCAACAGGGTAACTCTGTTTCACTTTCGGAGGAACTGCCAAACTGTTTTCTAACACCATCCAACACCCACTTTTGCTAGCAGTGGGTGATGGTTTCAATTTCTCCACATTCTCACTAATATTTATTGTCTGTCTCTTTGATTACAACCATTCTCATGGGTGTGAAATGATATCTCATGTGGTTTTGATTTGCATTTCCCTAATGACTAATGCTGTTGAGCATCTTTTCATTGCTTATTGGCCATATCTTTGGAAAAGTATCTATTCAAAGAGCTTGAGTAATTTGGCTGAGGAAATGGAAGCGTGTGTGGCTGGGGAGGAGTCCCTTTAATGGGTATGAACACTCAGAGGAAACAAGGAGACACTGAAGTAAAAGTGACACCTGACAGGGAGGCGATGAGGGATTGGCCTAGGTGGGGGAAGTAGAGGTAACGCTCCGTGGACATCACTTTGAAGAAGAGAAAGTAAGGGGGTTCCAAGCAAACTCAACCAGAGGAGACTGACAGGACAATTTCCAAACTCCAGTTCCTCTCACAAGCAGAACCCAGTCACCCATAATAACATAAATACTGTGCTACGTGCTTTCCATGTACGTAAAGGCTTACATGCACATTCTGAGTTGGCCCAAAAGTTCGTTTGGGTCCATCCATTCGTGGACAAGTCCGAATTAACTTTTTGGCCAACACGGTAAGTGCTCGTGAAGGCTCTCCACAGCTCCATGCCTTTGGTGCATTCATGAGCTCTGTGCTTCTGATGGGGACACCGAGGTTCACAGGTAACTAGCTTTGCTAGCTCATCCTAGTACAGGAACTCAAGTCCAGGTGTTAACCTCATGCTGCTCTGCACCACTTGCACAGATTTAATGAGGGGTAGAAGCACAACATTCTTCTCTGTCTTGGCCCAGCCAGTCCTAGCCAGGCCACCTGAAAGGCAGCAGTGCCTGCCTCCCAAGGGGCAGGCCAACCAGATGATGGAGTGGGAGCTGAGGTTGGGAGGGCAGAAGTCACTAATGTGGATCCCCAGGTCTGAAAGAAGCCCAGCGCATGAGTAAGATTGAGGACAAAAGGTCAATGGGCCAGATCAGAACTTTCCACACTCCTGTGACTCAGTCTGTAGTATGAGCCTCTGGGCGGGTGTGGGGGGGTGGGGGGGTGGGGGGTAGGGCGTGCAGCGGGGAGCGGAAGCCCTGGCCCTGTACCACTGGGTTCTGAGACCAGCTGCCAGTCAGAGTGTTGAGTGGCCAGTTGGTCACTGAACAGGGCTGGTCAGACTGGTTGTCATTCCACTTTGAGCCCTTCCTGTGGGCTGGAGTCTTCTATAGAGGGGCTGGCAGCAAAGAGTCCAATGCCTCAATAAGGAGTAGAGCTTCCCCTGGAAGGAAAGTCCTGAGTCCAGGGCTGTAGGTCCACCTCACCTGCTGTCTAGGAGGTCCTTACCATCCTCTGAAGGCTTTTTCAAAGGCCAGCTCTGCAGGAGAGAGGGCAGCTGAGGGAGTGCACCTGGGCTGAGCCTGGGGGCCCAGTAGGAATGAGGGGAGAGGCAGGGAGCCAGGCCCCAGGAGAAAATTACAGCTTCTTCCTCTCCCAGTTGGGCAGCCAGGTTTGGGGGCCCCAGGTAGGCCAGGTGGTTCCATGGCCTAGCTCCTACAGCCCCAGAGCTGGCGGGCAAGGGGTCTGTGTGCCTGTCGGTGGGTCACGCGGCTGGCCATGCGCACAGGCACACTCATGTCTGTGCCCTGGTGAGTCGTTGGTCTACTGGTCCACTGTCCTTTAGGAGACTTGTCTGTTCAGGTTTGTCAGTTGATCACCTACTGTTCTGGAATTGCTCAGAAAGTCAGTCAATTCAGAAACTGACTCAGAAATTGTCCTCAGAAATTCAGGGCAATTTCAATTGTCCTGAAATTCTGTCAACCAGAGACCTTCAGTTCGGACACTCCAGATGTCTACAAGACAGAGTGTCCTGGCCACGGCCAAACCCCCTCCAGGGCCAGGAATTTGAGTCTGGGAGATGAGGGCTGAGATTCAGAGAGCAAGCAGCCTGACAGGAAGGGCCGCTTTTCTCTGCCTGTTCTGTTTTCTTTAAAGACTCAGGGATCTGCCTCCTCCAGCCACCTCCCAGCTATAAACAGCAAATCTCAGGCAGATATGGGACTGAGTATACATTTCAAGGGGCTTCCCAAGTGGTGCTAGTGGTAAAGAACCCGCCTGCCAGTGCAGATGTAAGAGACATGTGATCCCCGGGTTGGGAAGATCCCCTGGAGAAGGGCGTGGCAAACCCCCTCCTCCTCCTTGCCTGGAGAATCCTGTGGACAGAGGAACCTGATGGGCTACAGTCCATGGGGGTCACAAAGCGTTGGAGTTGAATGAAGCGACCTAGCATGCACACACACACACAAAGGTTGCAAAGTCCCCAGACCTGGGTCTGAACCCCAGCCCAGCCACTGGTCCTCTGTGGAGCATGGATGTGCCCTTGACTAGCTTGTCTCTTCTGTAAAGTGAGGATATAGCATCTACTCAGGGAGATAAGACATCTCCGGCGCCTGGCTCAGACCTGGCACACCATAGGCCCCCTGAGGGCCAATCTTCCCCTCTCCTGAAATCTTCAAGCACCTCTGAGGCTACAGGCACAACTGATCCCTTCCACACACCGCTGGCTCCTCCACGTGAACCTCTTCCTCTGACAGTGCCATCATCCATCTCCGGATTATCTCTCTCCCTCCCGTCCAAGCCTCAGTCAACCACAAGACCCGAGGACCTGGGTTCCTTCCCGCAGTGCACACTCATAGCCGTGCAGGCCGTTGCACAGGTTTCAATCCTCCAGCTGGGATCCTCATTCTCAATGCAGGGACGGCAACCCCTACTTCCCACTGCCAAGAGATCCCTGAGGATCTGAGAACCTGAACCTTCCCTTCACATTCAGCGAGGACCCTAAAAGCCCCAAAACACCTTACCAATGACATTAACTTGACTTTGCTACTCCACTGTCTTCATAGCAATTTTCTTCTTACTTTTCTTAGATTGAACAGCCCCAGCAAATTACTTGATTTTTCATTACAGAAACTTCCAGAAAGACGGAGCAACTGTTCAAGAAAAACTGTCAGCAGGATGAGCACCTCTGATTCTTTGAATCTCTACCTGGGAAATCCTTACCCTGATGTTTCTGCCAACAAACCCTGGACTGTTGTATCATGATTCTTGCTCAATGCTATTGATCTTTCCTCCCCATTCTGAGACACTGCCAAAACTTCAAGAGGTGTGTTGGCCCTTATCTTGGTAAAAAACAGACTTTGCCTTATCAACAGGTTGTGTCACTAACATACACGAGCCAGCACGGACATGACGCATAGTAGATGCTCAGTGAGCATTGTTTTCTTCGCTGTCAGGTACAAACACCCTGCCTGCCTCCATAATTGCTTTGGGACAGCAAAAGCATTGCTGCATCTAGAACCTGGGAACCAGGAGAAACTTCCTCCCAGAAGGGCCACGGAGATAGGGGCTGGAGATCCAGCTCTCTGGCTCACCGTCACTCCCTGATGGAAGAGGCTCACTGTCTCCCCTTGAGGCTACCCTATGTGCTGCGCTGGGCACACACACCCATCTGCCCAGCAAACCATTGAGGTAGCTGCTGTGACTCCATGACTTCAGGAAACTGAAGCACAGAGAGGGGAGGGGCCTGTCCAGGTCTGGGGGCTGGTAAACAGCAAAGCCTAGACTTGAGCTCAGACCTGTTTGACTCTTGGGCCCCTAACAGCAGCTATGAAATGGTGGCTATCAATGATGGCCTTAGAACCTATGAAAAATACTCCCCCTGTAGCCATTTCTGATTCTGGCCTGGCTTCCCTCCAGTGAATTGCCAAAGGTGGTTGTATGGGGACAGTTCTACCAGCTGATTTTTTAGCTTATCAGTCACTTAGTCAGTTCATTGGTCACTTCAAGGCTGGACAGAGAAATGTGGTGAGAAGGACATGGCCCCTAGTCTAGGGGACCTGAGTGCAGTGAAAACTTGGGACTTGTAAAAAAGGCCCAGAATTGAACTTTGAGGAGGGACGAGCTGAGGAATGCCAAGAGAGCCTGGGAGGGTTCTCACATCCTGAGGATGGAGCAGGAGGGCTCGGACCAAGGAAGGACAAGAAAAAGGCACTTTCTCTCCAGAATATTCCAGCCTGTCCCTCAGCAGAGAGAGTATGACCTAGGGTCACTCAGACCCAGTGTGGTCTTGGGCCAGCAGCTCTCTGAGCCTCTGCAAAGTAGAAATAATGAGCCTTGCCTCTTAAGCCTGTATGAGGGTCACAGAGGCAACGTCCTTTGTCAACTTCAGGATGACACACAGTGCCAGTTTTGTCTGCGTTTGCCCCAGACTCACCTGGGAGCTATCTCCAGGCCCGGTCACCAGGCCTCAGAACTTACTGTCCTCCAGGAGTCACCCATCCTCGGTATTACTCTCTCACCTCCCCCTGGTCCCTGAAGAGACACAGACCCCTCAGGAAGCCTCCCTCTGCTGTCTCCTCGCCTTCCCTCTGTGCTCCATAATCACCTGCTGCATTCCATTCCATGACCTCAGGGAAGCTAAATCCTGCATGCCTCCGACTAAAGGTTTGTATGCTGAAACTGAAGATCTTGCATGCTACAATGAAGATCAGAGATTTCCCATGTGCCGCAACTAAGATCCAGCACAGCCAAGAAAATAAATATCTTAAATTCCAAAAAGAGAGAAGGTAAGGCCTCTCCCGGAAACCTGCCACCACACACACTTTGCCTGGGCCGTCAGAGGAACTGGCAGAGAGATAATACAGGACAATGGTTACAACACGGAGGCCCTGGACAAAGATCCTCTGTGCAGCTGTGTGAGCTGTGCGCCGTGAGGTGAAGGGTGCCCTCTGGAGTTGTGCGGTGGATGGCAGTCCTGCCTGGAGGCGCATCTGACTCCTAGCTGTTTTCATTTGGCTTGAACAATGCAACAACGCTGGCTCACTGAGTGTTTTTAAGCTAATAGTTGCCAGCATTTAAACGTCAGGAAATTTCACACAAAACCCCCACTTTTTGTTTTTTCTTGAAAGATTAGCAGATCTGGCCACATTGGGCCTGCTTTCCCATATGGAAACAGCTGGTCTCAGACGCTGGCCTTTCATGTGGCAGTTTGCCCTGTGAGAGCCTCTTTGAGCTCATCTGGCTTGCTCCAGGACCCTTTACACTTGCCTATGGGCTTCCCTGTCTGTGACCCACAGCACCCCTGGGAACTGCGGAGTGCTGCGGGACAGGAAGCCAGGGCTGGGTGAGGCAACAAGACCAGAAAAGGCCATGACTTGCCCAGGGTCACCACGGTGGGGGACACAGCTGGTCTCTGCTGCTTCTAGGAGTAAGAATAAAGGTTCCACACGTGCTGACAGCTCCATAAGACAGGTGACTGTGGTTTTGGAAGCTCTCAGGGAGCTATGAGGGTGTGTGTGTGTGTGTGTGTGTGTGCGGTGACAGGGCAAACATCTAACACAGAACCACAGCACGTGCTCACTATGTGACATAAGGAGTTCCAAGACTTTAGAAACATAGTGAAGAGGCTCTAACCTACGTTGGAAAGTTCTGGAAGGCTTCCTCAGGGAAGAAACATCAGAGTAAAGGGCAGAAGTATTAAAGTGCAAAGACTGCTCAGGAAACAAATAGTCCAGGAAGACAGGAGCTCTGGGGTCAAGGTGGGGAGGTGAGGCTGGAGTGGCCAGTCTATGACTGCCCTTGAATGCCAGGCTAGAGGGCTGGGCTTCATCCTGGGCTCAGGGATGAGGTCTAACTTGGCCTCCTATGAAGACCTCTGTGCCGTTTGGGGGAGAGTGGAGAGGTCAGGCTGTGGGCCGGGACCAGGGAGAAGGCAGGAGTAAGGAGAAGTGGAGCAGATGGTCATGACGCCTGGGCCAGGTAGGGGCTGTAGGGATGCAGAGTAATGAGCTGATGAACCACAGCCGGGAGGTGGGATGGACAGGATTTGCTGGAAAAGCAGGTGGGTGGGGAGTGCAGGAAGCTGAGGAGCCCTGGGGGCAGGGGAGTGGGGAGTGGGGAGAGGCACAGCTTTTGGTCTGGGTGTACTGCCATGGAAGGTGGGATTGTAGGGTAATGGTGAGCTCAGCCATATGTGAGTCTGGGCTGGTAGGGGAGCTCCCAGAGGAAGAGGCCTAGGGGGCCACGGGCTCCAGGAAAGCCCATGAGAGGACATGGGCCAAAGCCAGTCCTCTGGCTCTCCGTCTGGAAGGCAGGTGTGGAGAGAAGGAAAGAAAAGCCACACGTGGGCAAACTTGGCTTGGAAAGTGAGAAGATCCATTGCATATATGCCCTACAGAGCGAAAGAAGGAACCCATCCTGGAACCATGTTCAGATGCCAAGGTTAAGGTGACAGAGCAGTGTCACAAAGGAGTCTGGATGTTTCTGGAAAACCTACCAACCTCCAGCACTCAAACACCCACAGCCTGAGCCTGGGGAGGCAAATATTCACAGCAGCAGACACTGGGCAATGCATCTGTCACAATGATGGCAGGTACCTCCCTCCAAAAATGTTTATAGGAGGAGGCCAGCCTCATGGTCAACCCCACCTCCAGCCCTTCCTACCTCCTAGATTTCCCTGGGCTCCCTCAGCCTGCTGGCTCCTCTGCCTAGTTCCTGCAGCCCACGCCAGCTCCCTCTCCCTCCATCACCACTCCCCCTCCTGGTTCAGTTCCCTCAGCCCTTACTCTGGGATGCCAGGCTGGTCACCCGCCTGCATCATTTATGTCCCCCTCCTATCTGCCTGATAAGCCAGTGGACTACCCCCAGGCAGAGGCTCTCCTTTCCTGGGTCCTGATGGACTATAGCAGGTCCTTGTTGAAACCCTCTGGGTCAGAAGCCTTTGAGTTCAAATATTTGTTTGCTACATTGTAGCCATGACCTTGGGCAGTTTATTTAGCCTGTCTAAGCCTCAGCTACCCTCTCTGGGCACACAGCATTTGTGGTAGGATTAAAGAAGACCATCCTGCCTGGTACACTGTGGTCCTCAACAATGGTTAACCACCCTTCCACCCCATTGGCAGCACGTGAGTCCAGACGCCTCAGCATCCAGGAGATTAAGGCCACCCTAGTGAACATTCTTCTGTAACTCCAGTAGAAGCCTGCCATTCCCCAAATTCATCCTGTTCTTTTCCACCTCTCTGCCTTTGCACATGTTATACCCTCAGCCTGGCTTCCCAAGGTGTCCTACCTTCTCAGAAAACCACTTCTCATCTTGCAAGGGCTCAGCTTAAAAACATGATTGTTGAACTGAGCTAAACTGAAGGAGGGAGAAGAGAAAGCCGGAGCGTGGGGGTCTGGGGAAGCAGGGGCTGTGCTGTGGGCCTGGGGTGGGGTCGGGGAGCGTGGGGCTCCAAGGGGCTGCAGTGCCCCATGTGACCCCATGGGGCTTCTGTACAGTGGGGGCAGGGGGAGGTTGGAATCAAAGACAGGAAGCGGGGTCAGGTCTCAGGCTTTGGCCTTGGCTTTCCTCTTTGGGAAATTCCTCCTAGCAGGACCCTTGGGTGGTCCGTTGGGAAGACAATAACACGCAGCAGGCCTCCAGCTGTTGCTTTTTTCTGGTGGTTTCCAATCTGGGTCACAGATCCTGCACTGGGACTTTCTATTCCCGATTCTGACCCCGACTACCCCATCTAGACCCAAGATGACCCTTAAAATAGAGATGAAGGCAGAGAGAAGGGAGGGTGAGCCCTGAGCCTGCAGAGAATGCAGGCCGGCCTCCTTAGCCCTAAAACACAGAGCCTGAGGCTCAGAGACATTCGGGCATTGGCCCAGTCCACACCCTGTCCACCAACCATGAGTCCTGGATCATCTCTCTCTGTGCTTATGTTTACTCCCAAGCACCTCACTGTAGCCCCATCTCATTCCTTATCATGAATCTCCAGTCCTCAACAAGAGTAGGCTTTCAAAGCAGGTTGGAAGAGGGAAGGAATGTCATGGGGGTGGGGGTGGGGATGGGAGCATGAGGAAGAAAAAAAACAGCTTCCGGGCTGCACCTTCCCCAATACCTGACCTCTGCCCAGCCTGTGCAGAGTTCTGGGGCTTCAGGAATGGATCAAGTCAGACCCCATTCCCAGGGAGCTCCCAGGCTGGAGAGGTGGGCCTTGCTCTCCATCACTCCAAACGTTAGCACTTAGGGCTCTGGACTGCAGCCCAGAATGGGTAGCAGGAGCCATCTCCTCTCTACCCGCAGGATGGGCCCAGACTTGCACCCTGGAGATAGCCAAGCCCCTGCCCCATACAAGAGGCCTCTTCCCTCCAGAGACAGAAAGCTGAGCTTCTCAGCAGTGGAAGGGACCAAGTGACCGCCTCAGCCAACCCCTACCATCAACTGCACAGATGGAGAAAGTGAATCCCAGAGAGAGACAGACGCAGACTGGGGAGTAGATACCTGGCACCCAAATGTGGGGTCTAAGCAAGCTCGCCATGTGTTTCCCAGCTGCCTGATATCTGGCCCAGAGGACACGGCCCAGCCTGGGAGGAATAACTCTCCTGCCCCCTCTGCAGTCACTAGCTCCCAGACAACAGCTTGCTTTGTCTGGAGCCAGTGGAGAAGTGCCCAAGGTGGGTGGAGACTCGCCAGCGTGGGGTGTGTGGAGGGAAGAGGAAACCCCGAAGGCAAGGGGACAGAAGGGAAAGGGCTTTGGCATCCGGCTGATCTGGTTCTGGCCCCCCACTCTGCTGCTTGCTTGCTGGGTGACCTTGGATGTGTCACTTACCCTCTGTAAGCATGTGTTTCCTCACATATTAAAAAAAAAGGGTGAGAGTGTACATTCTCATCAGGCCAGTGATGCAGAGCTGCAGTGTGAACCTGGTTCTTTCCCTTGCCCTGCCTCCTACCCTGGGTTGGCCCACATTTGAACCTAGGACTGGAGAGAACAACAGAAACACCACCAGGAAACTCCCTGCAAAAGGAGGGTCAAACAGCATATGGGAGAGAGGTTACTTCCAACTGGGAGGATCAGTCAGGGAGGCTTCCTGGAAGAGGTGGCATTTGGAAGAATTAGAAAACAAGGCAGATTTCACCAGAATGGGATGTGGGCAGGTGCCTTCCTTTGGGTAGAGGGAAAGCTGAGCAAAGGTGCAGAGAAGGGAAAGTGGCTTCTCTGAATCACAAAAATAGGAATGGCCTAGGGAGATCATTTTTCTCAAGCACCTCCCCCACAGACCAGGACGCTCTGCCTGTTGTCTAAAAGCACATGGTGAGTTGGTGGTGAGGCTCCACTGAGGGCCAGTTTTGACCCTGGTTCCTCTCTATGCTGTCTGCCCCTGGCTGGGACTGCTGGCCCCTCTCCCTCGGGCGAGCTGGGTGTGGGTCTCTTCCCAGGCTCTTTGTCCTGCCCGCAACCCTCAGACCAGAAAGAGGGCATGGAGGAAGCCTGGCCTCAGCTCAGATTAGGGCTCAGGAAGGGAGGCCAGAGGTGGCTTCTGGTGGCTCAGTGGTCAGATGCTGGGGTCAGCCTCCCTCCCGCTATATGTGTGGGAAGTGGAGGACCAGTCAGAGAACATTCCAGAACCAAGCCCTGCTGACATCAGAATAACAATTGAGGAACAGGTGCAGTACAACCAAAGTCTCTAGTTTCTTCCCATTCCCATAGGATCACCAGGATCCCACAGCTTGCCAAGGCTGACTGAGAATTTGGTTTGTTGGTGGCCCATCTCCAAACCAACTCACCTGAATCTGACCTCGTTGTCATTTCTCCTGTGAGGCCCTCAGAGGAAGCATCCAACCCCACCCTTCCTTCCACACCACAGTCCCCAAGTCGGGGCTGCAACACAGCCGCGTCTGCCTGCTCGACCCAGGAAGCCCACACGTCCCCTCCCTCTGGACGCAAGTCAGGCCTTGTCTGAGTGGGTGAGAGGCACACAGACTGCTGCAGTGAGGCCAGAGGTGATCACCACAGGGTGTCTAGCCTGAGCGTAACCCTGTCTGAAGATCCTTTGTTTCTTCCACCTCCATTTTCCTGCCCCAGAAACTGGGCGCTCCTGTTCCCAGAACCACCGCCCTCTCCAAACGGTGCTTCCATCACCCTCTGGTCTCAGCTTCTCTTCTCAAGGTTTCAAGACACCTTCCCACCTGCCTCCTCCACACCCCAACGCCCAAGGTCTCTGCAGGTCTCTCTCTGATTCCACTTCTCAGCTTTCCGACGCGGTCTGCTCTCTCCTGATCTCTGTTGTCAGTTTTCCCTCTCTCTGTCTCTGCCTCTCTTTATTTCTCTGGTCTCTTCTGGAGCCCCTGTCTTCCGCACGCTGCAGCTGACACCTGTTGATCTTTGTCTTCTCCTGCCACGTCTGGCCTCTGTCTCCGCCTTCGTCCGACTCTGAGTGTCTCTGGACTTGCTGGATCTCTGACTATATACTTCTGTCTCTATTTTTGTCTGCTTTGTCTGTCTCTATCTTTGCCTGCTTCAGAGAGGGAACAGGACATGGGGAGTAATGGGGCCTGCCCTTCCATTGCTCTTTAGGTCTCTCTGTCTCAGCAGGGAGGTTAAGCTGGCTGCCCTGTCTCCAGCTGAGTAAACAGCAACCCTTCTTACCTCTCTGGTCCTTCATTCCTTCATTCAACACACCCTCACTAGATCTGGCCATATGCCTGGCTCTATGTAGGGAACTGGGAGCCCCTACTCCCCCGACCCCAGCGCACATATGTTAGCTCTCCCCCTTCACCCTGGGAACATGGCCCCCAGACTCCCTACCCCTTTCTTACTTTGTCCAGACTTACCTATCCTGGGTGCCATGACTTCTGGAGTGGGGTGGTGAGTTTCAGCCCCTATTCCAATCACAGGACTGGATTTTAGCAGGAGAGAGGCAGTGAGAGCTTATGGGAGCTCCCGGAGACAGCAGCTGGGGAGCCGCAGTGGGGATGCGCCAGTGTGCGGATTCCAGCCACTGGGTCGACCGATGCTTCTTGAGCCACACTGGACAGCAGCCCCCTCTCCAGGTGGGTAAGGAAGTCCTGCTCAGACTTGACCTTGCCCCCCAAGGGCTTATCTCCTTTAGTCACTTGCTCCTACTCTCTGTCTCTTTCTCTGAATCCCTGTGATTTCTGTCTGGGGCAGCCCAGGACCAGGGTTGTGGAGGAGGCTGGGTTTGTTTAGATACAACCCCTCTGGTGGGAGGAGGCTACTGACGAGCCTTCCCCCAGCCAGTTCCTTCCCAGCTTCTTGGTGTGGCATTTCCCTTGGATATTTTCTCCTACTAGTGGTGGAGAGATGGGGGGTGGAGGGAATGTGGACAGCCCCTCCCAGCCCTGGGGTCATTCAGTCCTGATTTTCCAGTTTCCTCTCAGCACTCACTCTGAGCCTCCTCCCTCATCAAACTCTTTTCTCAGTTACAGAACTTTTTTTACCCTTCACAAGCCCCATATAAGGCCATTTCTCCCACCGTCCTGCTTCACTGAACATCTGTCTCCCTCAAGCTCTGTTCCCCTCTCACTGAACCCCTATCTCTTCTCTGAGCTCCACAGATCCAGAGCAAGGAGGGACCCCATCCACTGGGAATCACAGTGGCCAGCCCTTGGGAGATGGGGAATCATGGCAGCAGCTCCATTAAGTATGACCATCTCAGTGGAGGGTGGGGTTGGAGAGCAGAAGAGCATATAAGAGATTCCCCAGAGTCTTTTGGATTGAAGACTGAAGATGGAGGCCTTGGAGCCAGACAGACCTGAGTCCTATCTCAGCTTTGTCATTCCATGGTCAAGTGACTTTGGGCAAGTCCCTGCACCTCTCTGAGCATCAGCTGCCTCCTCTATAAAGAAGGACTGATAGTCCTCACTCGCAGGGCCGCTGTGCAAATTCAGTGCAGGAAAGAACCGAAGCCTGAGGCCCGGAGTTCAGGGAAGGGAGTGGCAGAGGCGGGACTCAGAACAGGGCAGGGAAAGGGAAAGTGAACCTAGGTTGCCTCTTCTGCCTTGCTCAGCACTTTTACACGTGAGGCCCCACTGGCCCCTCCTAATGACCTTTTGGGCCACTTTCCCCCCATTTTATATTCCCCCATTTTACAGATGAGGCATTGAGTCTCAGTAACCACCCAGAGGTCACCTGGCTTGGAGGTGGTGGGGTCTTGCCTTGAACCTCTGATGCTAGGAACTAGGCTTTTTCCTCCGCCCAGGCTGCATTTTCTGAGGAAGATCTCTGCTGCTGCTGCTACTGCTAAGTCGCTTCAGTCGTGTCCGACTCTGTGCGACCCCCAAATCCAAGATACAGAAGTGAACCCAACCCAGTTCCAAAAATAGAGTCTTTGCATGTTACAAGGATGTGGATTGGAGTCCAGCTTTTGGAGTGCAACGATAGAGAGATGCACATGAGCCCCACTTGGTTCCTAGTGGCATAAGGGATGCTAGAAGGAAGTGGGGAGTATCTGAAACAATCACAGCAGCCTGGCACATAGTAGGCCCTTGACAGATACTTGTGGTGTGAGTAAGTCTCTGAGAGATCAGAAATGGGAATGCAGGACCACCACCCAGGGGGAGGTCAACAACTGGCTTCAGTTGATAGGAAGTTCAGTTCAGTTCAGTTGCTCAGTCGTGTCCGACTCTTTGCGACCCCATGAATCGCAGCACACCAGGCCTCCCTGTCCATCGCCAACTCCCAGAGTTCACTCAAACTCACATCCATCGAGTCGGTGATGCCATCCAGCCATCTCATCCTCTGTCGTCCCCTTCTCCTCCTACCCCCAATCCCTCCCAGCATCAGGGTCTTTTCCAATGAGTCACCTCTTTGCATGAGGTGGCCAAAGTACTGGAGTTTCAGCTTTAGCATCATTCCTTCCAAAGAACACCCAGGGCTGATCTCCTTTAGGATGGACTGGTTGGATCTCCTTGCAGTCCAAGGGACTCTCAAGAGTCTTCTCCAACACCACAGTTAAAAAGCATCAATTCTTGAAACCAGACCCCAATTCTGTTTGAGAAAGCCAAACTGGTTTTCCCTCTCTAAATCCTTCAGACAGGCACTATGAGTCCTCACAGAGATTGGCAGAGGTGCAGCCTCCCAGACTCTAAACTGCAGGCACATGGTTGAGAGCGGTAAGGTCCCTTTTAACTTTCTGGAAGCTCACTACCCCCACTGTGGCTCCAGAGCCTGCGGAAGCTCTGCACATGGAATGATGTTGGGACCGGCTTGGCTGGCTAAGTTCATTTCACCAATTTCTGAGTCTAAGCATGCACAGCACCCCACAGGGCACAGAACATACAGTAACCTCAGGCATGAGCAACCTTCATATATCACTTCAGCCTCCCCAGGCTGACCCAGGTCCAAGAATATTCCTGAATTCAGCTGTGGAATTAGAGGATGAGTCCAATCTCCAGGACCTTCTGGGAGTTAGGCTAACAGGCCTTCAGATAACTCTTGGACTAATCCAGCAGTGAGGTTTCCATTTTTGGTGGCCCAGGCTTAAGGTTCAACCAACCTGGTTTGCACCCCACCATTGCCACTTACCATTATGGTGTTTGCTAAGCCCTGTACATTTCACAGGGCCCTAGGATGTGCATGGATGCAACACCATCTGTGGATACACACAGTTTGCAAAGCTTGATGCCTTTTTAGAGTCCCATGCTGGTGGCAAAGCCTGGCACAGTTTACAGAACTCTGCAGCTTCCAGGGCCCCATGATGTTTGCACAGTCCTGCATCTTGCGTCGAGTCAGATGCTGCTTGTGAAACTCCAAGCCATTTACAGAACCCAAGCTCTTTTGCAAACCAGGCAAGACAGGGGACTCTTCATTTTGTAGAACTATCTGAATTTGGAGACAAGGGGAGAGCCCCAGGCTTCAGCCTTAAGATCTCAGTTCTGGTCCCAGCTCTGTAATAACATTTCTGTGGAACTTGGAGCAAGTCCTTTCTCTTCCCTGAGCCTCAGTCTTCTCATCTGTTAAATGGAGATGCTGATATCAAATGGCCCAACCTCAGGACTGTTCTGAGGATCACTGAGAAAGTGTCCAGAAGATGGAGGTCAGGGCAGGGCACTGGGGGAAGGGGAAGAGTGGCAGAGTCTTCTTCCTTAAAAAGGCCCTAAACTGCCACATCAGCACAGTTGTTCCCACTTCCCTCTGGCCTGGCAGCAAGGGAGCGGATATCTATAAATGAGCCCTTGGCCAGGCAGATGAGCAATGGCCTCCGTCAGAGCCTCAGTCATCCTTACCCCCAGATGCTGTGCGGGGGTCAGAGCCCAAGCTGTGTCCACATGATCCCATGTATGGCTCATTAGATCTGCCCAAGGGAGGCAGTATCATACTGACTTCAGCCATGAGGACTCTGATACTCAGAGAGGCCATGTGACTTGCCCAGGGCTACATGTCGAGGATACTTCCAGGCTGGGGTCTGAGCCAAGGACAGCAAGGATGGCACTCAGAAGGTCAGAGCCCAGCAGGAACTTGGAGCTCATTTAATTCAATCCCTCACTTTTTCAGATTGGGAGACTGAGGCCAGGAGACCAGCAGGTTCTGCTGCGTTGTGACCATGGGGAAGTCACAGTCTCTCCCTGGGGTTTGATATCTCCCTGTGGTGGAAGAGAAACAGACCCCCCTCCTGCCAAGGGTTCAGGACTTTCCCACCTTTGCTGGCATGGCTCCTGGATCAGAACACAGCAAATTTCCCAACTGGGTGAGAAGACAGGTCTGCAGGCAGGTAAGCGTCCAGCCTGGCCACTTAGGCCTACCCACCTTGGCTCAACACAGCCACTGGCTCCTCCAGCCCACCCAGCCCTGTGCAGCCCTGGCTGTGCTTTCTGCAGCTTAAACCTGGCCTGGAATTTCTTCCTGGAGAAGCCCGTTTGCCCTAACAGCAGCCTTCCCCTGTGGCCAACTGCCGCTACCTCTCACCAGCCTCTCCCTCCAGCCTGGAGAAAATATGTAACCTGCTAGAAACTCTGCATTCACTGTGCCCAGACAGAGCATGAGTGTGGCAACAGATAGTTTCATCCTGACCCAGTAAGAAGATCTCTGAGGCTCAGTTTCCTCATCTGTAGAGATGACGGGAAACCTCCCAGCAGGGCTGCACTAAACCCAACCATCTCACTGTCTTCAACTCTATGTGCGTAGCTCTCCCAGGAGACTGTGAACTCTCCGGAGACCTAGCTGGGTGATCTCAGGTTGGTCTCTTGCCGTCTCTGATTCTCGGTGCCCTTGTCTGTGAAATACCTTCCCAGGGCTGTCCAAGGGCTCAGATGAGTTGATGGATTAGTGCTCACTAAGTCTGAGAGCTGAGCAGACACAAGCCATTATTAATATGGTGATGACTCTGTAATTCTGGAGGCGGAGGATGAGGAAGAAGTAAATCAGGTGCATGCCAGGGTGGTCCAACCTCACTGACAACCCCATGGGACTCAATTACCTCTGAGGTGGGAGGGAGTTCAAGGGCGAATGTGGGGCTCCCAGGCCTGTGGGTGGCTTGTTGTTCTGTGGGTGCACAGGGTCCAGACTGGGCACTGGCTGGCCTGTGGCTCCCATCCCTGACTCTAACTAGCATCCTGGCTTTGGTTAGGTCCTATTTCCTGCCTGGTTCTAGGTTTCCTTATTATAAAGTGGTCATCCTGGGTCTCTTCCTGCTCTGCCCCATCTTTGGGGAAGGAACATGTGAGCTAATGGATGTACCACTGCTTTTGTAAAGTGTCAAGTGTGGGACATGAGAGATTACAGTTATTAATAATTTGACTTATGGGAGAGAGGACACAGGGGTGGGGGTGCAGCGGAGACGGAGGGGAGCAAGCCTTTGCCCCTGGCTGCAAGCGCCCCAGTGCCCTGCAGACTTCGTAACACTGCCCCCTGGGGGCCAGAGAGGAGATCTGCGCCCCTGGCTCTTCCTTTAAGACTCCAGTCGCGGGGCGCGGGGCGTGGGGAGGAGGGGGCTGGAAGGGAGACTGTCAGAGGAGGCTGAAGTGGACAGGCCAGGGGAGCCCAGTGGCTGCAGTCACTGCCTGTTCCCCTCTCTCCCTCCCCTCCACACTCATCTCTCAAACCAGCCTACTTCTTGCCGTTCTGCTGTCACTGCCCTGGTGCTGGCCACTAGCAGCTCTGGCCTGGGCAGTGTCCCAGCCTCTTCCCTGTCTCCAGTCTCCATCTTGCTGTGAGCCAGGGGGAACTTTCCAGCCCTTAAATCTGACCATGCCCCTCCCTGCTTCAAACTCTGCCCTGGCCCACACCCTGGGGCCCTCAGGATCAACCTCTCTCTTAGCCTGATGTGTATACCTACTCCTCCTCTGTCTTCTGCCAGATTAGGAGTTCCACTTGTAATGAGAGGAAATTGTGGGTGGACAAGAACAAGGCTCTGGGGCAGGAGTACTGGTTTTTCCCACTTGGTAGCTATGTCACTTAATTTTGGGGGGGGGGGGGGGAGGGGTGTGGTTGTTGTTTTCAGTCGCTCAGTTGTGTCTGACTCTTTCGCAGCACACCAGGCTTCCCTGTCCTTCAACATCTCCCAGAGCTTGCTCAAACTCATGTCCGTTGAGTCGGTGATGCCATCCAACCATCTTGTCCTCTGTTGTCCCCTTCTCTTCCTGCCCTCAATCTTTCCCAGGATCAGGGTCTTTTCCAATGAGTCAGTTCTTTGCATCGGGTGGCCAAAGTATTGGAACTTCGGCTTCAGCACCAGTCTTTCCCACACCAGGCGGCAGCCCAGTCTCTCCCCCAATGTATTTATATCTTCCCTTTCCTCCTTGGCACCTTCTTTTTCCAGCCTCTTGGATCTGTCGAAGCCCGACGCCAGGGAAGGTGAGGAGCAGTAGGAGCGAGATGGAGATAGACAGAGCGTCACTGACAACTTTCCAGGGCAGAGTGGCTTAGGCAGCTGGCCTCCACTGGGTGTGGGAGCAGGGTGGGGAGGAATTTAGAGGGCCAGGCTGTCTTCTGTTTGGAGCTCAAAAATACTCCTGAGATGGGACATCCCTGATGGTCCAGTGGTTAAGACTCCACCCTTCTACTGTAGAGAGCACAGGTTCAGTCCTTGGTAAGGCAAATGAGATCTTATATGCCACACAGTGTGGCCACAAAACTAAATATAATAATTTTTTAATAAAAAGTAAAGGAATCTATAAATTTTAAAAAAAAGTTCCTGAGATACATGGACTCCTCCTGGAGACATTTCTGGACCACCCCACCCACTTTCTCAGGTGGAAGAGACCTGGACTGGGAATGTTATGGGCCTTCCCACAGTCCCGGGAGAGAGACAGGGTCGTGGAACCTGGGTGGAAGATGCTTCTGACAACTGCTGGCCCCCTTCGCCTCTTCTCACCCTGCACCTCACCAGTACAGAGCTTGCACAGAACAGACTCCCGTTCAACAGAAGAGGAAATAGAACCTCAGAGAGCTCCAAGCCAGGCTTGAACCCAAATTGGTCTGCCCCCAGCATCTGAGCACATATCCACTCTATAGCATCTCAGACTCATTCAATGGAGAACAAACTCCATCTAAGAAAGACAGAGTGAGAGAAGCCAAGGAGAGAGAGAGAGTGGACATTTGGGAAACTGAGTAGCTCTCTGCTCTGTAACACCTGTTCCTCTAGCTTCAAAACTCTCAAAAGTTGCCCACATCCCATCCTCTGGCCAATAGCACAGTTTACAATTACATGGAGATTTTTTCACAAACTTTTTCTCCTTTGTGTGGTTGGTTGGCTCAGAGGCTAGACTAAGAATTAGCAAACCTGAGATCTCAATTATGCCTTGCCCTTGTGAACTGGGCAATTCCTCTCGCCTCTGTACCTCAGTTTCCTCGCCTGTCACATGGGGCTCTGAATTGCTGTTCAATTGGTGGGAAAGCCTCCATAGACCACAGAGTTCTGTGCCCCAGTGAGGACTATTAATATTGTTGTTCTCATATCAGCAAAGCCCAGTGGTAGCTGCTAACCAGCCACTTGGGAGTCTCCAGAAAAGCAATACACAGGGCCCTGATAGAAGGAGGCCTCAGGGGACAGGACCCCAGCGGGCTAGGGATGAGGGCTTAGAGGTCTAATGAATCCAGTTTCAGCCCCAGCCTGGTTCTCCCTACTGAGGTGACGCTGGCCTGGGGAGAGGAAGGGGCAGCTGGAGTGGCCTGAGTTACAGGTGAGCTGAGCCCCCCTCATGTAGACTTGGAGGCTACAAAGAAGTGCCCAAGCCTGTCAGAGCCCAAGGAGCGACAAGGCTCTGGAAGGACATAGTTTAAGGGGGCAGACAGTCAGGGACCTTCACCCCACAATGAAAGGGGCTCCAGGAGAACGGAAATGGGCTAAACTCTTTCTGCCTCAACTTATAGCATTGCAGGCTGACTTCCCAGTTGGTGCTAGTGGTAAAGAACCTACCTGCCAATGCAGGAGACGTAAGAGACGTGGGTTCGATCCCTGAGTTGGGAAGATCCCCTGGAGGAGGGCATGGCAACCTGCTCCAGTACTCTTGCCTGGAGAATCCCATGAACAGAGGAGACTGGTGGGCTACATACAGTCCATGGGGTTGCAAAGAATAGGACATGGCTGAAGCTACTGGGCATGCAGGCTGGCTGCTGACTCACTGACTGTGTGGCTATGGCCAGGCACAGCCCCTCTCTAGGCCTCCTCCTCCCTATTAGCAACAGTAAGGGAGCAGGGCCAGAAGCTTTCACAGAATCAAGGGTCTGATTCCGCAGGATGCTGGAGGGAAAGCACTGGGGGTGGTCAGGACAACTCTGTGGAAACACTGAGAAGCGAGGTGCTGGGCCCCACGGAGATGCTGGTTTTACAGGAGAGGAGCTGGCTCAGTCTCCAGCCCCAAGAAAGCCGCACGCTTGTGAGGGAAATATAAATGATCTGGGCTGTCAGACAAGGGCGCTTCAGTGCCTCTTCCATGGTGGACTCTTGGGAGCCCTGGGCAGGGAGTCGGGCATCTGACTTTCATCTCTTTGTGTGACCTTGATTGAGCAAGTCAAGCTCCCTTCTCTGAGTTACTTTATTGGATAAATGAGAGGAGGGCCATGGGAAGTGGACTACATTGCTTGCTTTTAAGGATGCTTCTGGCTCTGATATTCTGTGACAGCCCTGCAAACCTTGCACAAACCTCACACAACTCACTTACATGGGCTCAGTCAGGGGGCAGAGAACAGCATCTCAGAATTGTATCAACTTCCCCAGAAATATGGTTTGTATTAATTTAGATGCTAAAACAAAAGAAAGTAAAAATCCCTGCTGATTAGTCCATTATGGGAAAAAGTTAAGTTGAACTCGGGTTAACTGTCTCATTCATTAATTCATTTATTTAAAAGTATTTGTTGAGGGTTTATTATGAGCTAAGTTCTACCAGGCACAAAGTGTACAACAGTTTTACTCAGTATGGGTGCTCTGACTGCCATGACTTTTTTGCATGCAGAAGCATCCAGTCCACCTCTTCTTTAAGTCATTTCTTTCTTTTTTAAAAAATTCATTTGGTGCATCAGATCTTAGTTGCAGAATGTGGGATCTTTCCTTGCATTGCAGACTCTTGAGTTGTAGCTCACAGGCTCAGTAGCTGTGACTCTCAGACTTAGTTCCCCCGCAGCATGAGGGGTCCTAGTTCCCCCACCAGGGATCAAACCTGAGTCCCCTGCATTGCAAGGCAGTTTCTCAACCACTGGACCACCAGGGAAGTCCCTTTAAGTCACTTCTTGAGGATAGCATTTTTTTTTTCCTAGCCATGCAGAGCCTCTGTTTAGTAACCAGTCCACTTGAAACTGTTTGAAAACACCCTCAGAACAAAAGAGAATTCATAACTGTCTCTGATAGCAGTCTAAGAAACAGAAAGAGGAAAAGGAAAATTTTGGCCTATTTTTTTCCCCAGGTGAAAACCAGAGCTTCTGAATCCTCCAGGTGGCCTATCTTGGTGGAAAGAGTGTAAGACCAGACCTAGAGGCCTAGATTACAGGACCAAGGCTGGTGCAGACCAGCTGTTGACCTGAGGCTGCTTGCCATTCCCACCCCGGTCTGAAGATTCATTTGTGAAAGAAAGGGTCAGGGACTCAACTGTCTGCAAGCAATTTTCATGCTTACATAATCTTTGACACAAGAAGGGTTTTGTTAGAAGAGGGAGAGAAGCTGGGATGGTTCTGGAAAATCAAGTGGATCAGCTCCAGGGGTTCCTGGGGCAGAGAGGCAGTGAACATCAACGTAATCTGGCCCTGGATCGCTCAGTCAAGGGGAAGGGTGAGTGAACACTGCCATTGGCTCAGTTCTGAGGGTTGGAAAGTCTCACTCTGGGGGCCTTGGGCTGCTACGCATCCTCAGTAGCTTTCTTCAGTGGTCTCCCAGGAGCAGAGTTACTCTCTGCAGAGGGCTTGGCTGTCTCTCCTGACATTGCTTCTGAGATGTTTTAGTTCCCTGTGGTGCACTCTGGACTGGAGCCCAGGCAGTGGGCATGAAGTGGCTAAACAGTGATACCTGCTGAGCTACAGCAGCTGAGCGTGGGGAAGACCAAGGAGTGGTCCGGGAAGTGCCTGGGAGTCTGGTTTTTTCTTTTTTTCCCATTAGGTGGAGAATCCATGTTCCACTTGGATTCACTGGGGAAAATGACTCCTTTTACCAAAGGCATATAAAATGCTCCTACCCTAGTAGAGCGACTAACATCTCAGTTTGCAGGGACTAAGGGATTTCCTCAAGAGGCAGGTCAGGTGGTCTGGTATTCCCATCTCTTTCAGAATTTTCCACAGTTTATTGTGATCCACACAGTCAAAGGCTTTGGCATAGTCAACAAAGCAGAAATAGATGTTTTTCTGGAACTCTCTTGCTTTTTCCATGATACAGCGGATGTTGGCAATTTGATCTCTGGTTCCTCTGCCTTTTCTAAAACCAGCTTGAACATCTGGAAGTTCACGGTTCACATATTGCTGAAGTCTGGCTTGGAGAATTTTGAGCATTACTTTACTAGCGTGTGAGATGAGTGCAATTGTGCAGCAGTTTGAGCATTCTTTGGCGTTGCCTTTCTTTGGGATTGGAATGAAAATTGACCTTTTCCAGTCCTGTGGCCACTGCTGAGTTTTCCAAATTTGCTGGCATATTGAGTGCAGCACTTTCACAGCATCATCTTTCAGGATTTGAAATAGCTCAACTGGAATTCCATCACCTCCACTAGCTTTGTCTGTAGTGATGCTTTCTAAGGCCCACTTGACTTCACATTGCAGGATATCTGGCTCTAGGTGAGTGATCACACCATCGTGATTATCTGGGTCATGAAGATCTTTTTTGTACAGTTCTTCTGTGTATTCTTGTCACCTCTTCTTAATATCTTCTGCTTCTGTTAGGTCCATACCATTTCTGTCCTTTATTGAGCCCATCTTTGCATGAAATGTTCCCTTGGTATCTCTAATTTTCTTGAAGAGATCCCTAGTCTTTCCCATTGTGTTGTTTTCCTCTATTTCTTTGCATTGATCGCTGAGGAAGGCTTTCTTATCTCTTGCTATTCTTTGGAACTCTGCATTAAGATGCTTTTATCTTTCCTTTTCTCCTTTGCTTTTTGCTTCTCTTCTTTTTACAGCTATTTGTAAGGCCTCCCCAAACAGCCATTTTGCTTTTTTGCATTTATGCAGGTCAGGAAGCAACAGTTAGAACTGGACATGGAACAACAGACTGGTTCCAAATAGGAAAAGGAGTACGTCAAGGCTATATATTGTCACCCTGCTTATTTAACTTCTATGCAGAGTACATCATGAGAAACGCTGGGCTGGAAGAAGCACAAGCTGGAATCAAGATTGCCGGGAGAAAAATCAATAACCTCAGAGGTGCTGATGACACCACCCTTATGGCAGAAAGTGAAGAGGAACTCAAAAGCCTCTTGATGAAAGTGAAAGAGGAGAGTGAAAAAGTTGGCTTAAAGCTCAACATTCAGAAAATGAAGATCATGGCATCTGGTCCCATCACTTCATGGCAGATAGATGGGGAAACAGTGGAAACAGTATCAGACGTTATTTCTGGGGGCTCCAAAATCCCTGCAGATGGTGATTGCAGCCATGAAAGTAAAAGACGCTTACTCCTTGGAAGGAAAGTTATGACCAACCTAGATAGCATATTCAAAAGCATTGACCACAAAGGTCTGTCTAATCAAGGCTATGGTTTTTCCAGTGGTCATGTATGGATGTGAGAGTTGGACTGTGAAGAAAGCTGAGCGCCGAAGAATTAATGCTTTTGAACTGTGGTGTTGGAGAAGACTCTTGAGAGTCCCTTGGACTGCAAGGAGATCCAACCAGTCCATTCTAAAGGAGATCAGCCCTGGGTGTTCTTTGGAAGGAATGATACTAAAGCTGAAACTCCAGTACTTTGGCCACCTCATGCAAAGAGTTGACTCATTGGAAAAGACTCTGATGCTGGGAGGGATTGGGGGCAGGAGGAGAAGGGGACGACAGAGGATGAGATGGCTGGATGGTATCACCGACTCAATGGACGTGAGTTTGAGTGAACTCCGGGAGTTGGTGATGGACAGAGAGGCCTGGCGTGCTGCGATTCATGGGGTCGCAAAGAGTTGGACGCGACTGAGTGACTGAACTGAACTGAACTGAACTGAAGGGATTTCCTGGGATGTGGCACTAGCAGTGCTGAAACCTGGCAGATCTGGGCAGAGCAGGATGGTTGGTCCCTGGACGTGACAAAGAGACAGGATCTAAGGACAGGTCCCAGGGCACTCATGTTAGATTGAGACAGACAGAGCCCCAGCAGCAGCTGCATGGAAAGAGGATCTGTTCTCAGCTGAAGCAGATGGCATTTTGTAGCAGCCCTTGAGGAAAGCAGCTGTCTCTATCAATAAGACATCATAGAAAGGGAATCCTCCATGTTCTGATTAATGTTACTCAGTTATATTACTTTTTAAAAAGAACCAATGGATCTAGGGTCAGATGGTTGCTTAAAGATTTTTAATCTAGCGCCTATTAAACTTCCTCTGCACCATTTTAGCCAAAAAGACCCCAGATTTGCATACCTCTAGTTATATGGAACAGAGAAGGCAATGGCACCCCACTCCAGTACTCTTGCCTGGAAAACCCCATGGATGGAGGAGCCTGGTAGGCTGCAGTCCTTGGGGTTGCTAAGAGTCAGATACAACTGAGCGACTTCACTTTCACTTTTCACTTTCATGCATTGGAGAAGGAAATGGCAACCCACTCCAGTGTTCTTGCCTGGAGAATCCCAGGGACAGGGGAGCCTGGTGGGCTGCTGTCTGTGGGGTCGTACAGAGTCAGACACAACTGAAGTGACTTAGCAGCAGTAGCAGCAGCAGTTATATGGAATTTGCTCATTTTCAAGCCAGTCTTTTGCCATATGGGATGATGCTGATTGTAAGAAATGTATTTCACATGTGGGACTCGCTGCATCCCTGAAGCTGCTCACACTGGCCCCAGTTCTTGGTATGTGTTCTACCTGTCCTTTGACAGCCCTTCAGGGGTTTATGTCCATTTCTCTTCCCCACCAGACAGGACCAGCTTTGCAACCAATGCTCCTTAGACAACTCACCATCCTGGGCATCTTAGTTGTGCAATGAAATTCTAGGCACAAAGAAACCGTTAGGATTGAAATCCATGGTTGGAAAGAAAAAGACATGTGTTTCAGTTGACATTTTCATGCTTGTTCTGGTTTACAGGAATGTACTGATATTTCCAGTCTGTCTGCTGATATCCAGCACTGACTCACAGTAGAAGCCATCTGCAATGGATCAAAGGGCTCCTCACCTGCTTCTACTTGGTGGGCATCCCCTCTCTGCCTGAATCCCTCTTCCTCCTTGTCTTTGTCATTTTCCTCTTAATCTACCTGCTCATCCTGGTGGGAAATGCCCTGATCCTGGTGGCCGTGGTGATAGAGCCCAGCCTTCACAAGCCCATGTACTTCTTCTTGATCAACCTCTCAGCCCTGGACATCCTCTTTACCACAACCACTGTCCCCAAGATGCTGTCCTTATTCTTGCGTGGGGATCGCTACCTCAGCTTCTCTGCCTGCTTCCTGCAGATGTACCTCTTCCACAGCTTCTCCTGCTCTGAAGCCTTCATCCTGGTGGCCATGGCCTATGACTGCTATGTGGCTATCTGCCGCCCGCTGCATTACCCTGTGCTCATGACCCCGCAGACCAATGCTGCCCTGGCAGCCAGTGCCTGGCTCACTGCGCTCCTTCTGCCCATCCCAGCAGTGGTGCAGACCTCCCACGTGACTTTTGAAAACATTGTTCACACCTATCGCTGCTTCTGTGACCACTTAGCTGTGGTCCAGGCCTCCTGCTCTGACACCACCCCCCAGACCATCATGGGCTTCTGCATCACCATGGTGGTGTCCTTCCTGCCCCTTCTCCTGGTGCTTCTCTCCTATGCCCACATCCTGGCCTCAGTGCTTCACATCGGCTCCCGAGAAGGATGCTCCAAAGCCTTCTCCACCTGCAGCTCCCACCTCCTGGTGGTTGGCACCTACTACTCATCCATTGCCATAGCCTACGTGGCCTACAGGGCTGACGTGCCCCTCGACTTCCACATCGTGGGCAACGTGGTGTTTGCTATTCTCACACCTGTCCTCAACCCTCTCATCTACATGCTGAGGAACAAGGATGTCAAGACAGCCATCACCAAAATGGCATGTCCCCAGAACCTAGGGAATTCCAGGGCCCTTGATCCTTAGTTACAACTAATTCAGCTCCCTGGGCACAAATGACAGTGCCCAGTACAGAATAAACACAATAAACATTTTTAAATGAGTTATAGCAATCCAAATTGACTTCATTTGGTTGATCAGACACCTAAAACCTGGTCTTCAAATAATAAGACTTCAAGAAGTCTTCCCACTGGTGCTACAGAATAATTGATTTTCACAATTTCCCCCAGTCATTAACATGATGAATAAAATTTGATCATTCAGTGATTCATATTAAAAATCTTTACTTGATCTGCACAGAAATAAACCAGACCTATTTGCTGCGCCCATGGTATTTATAGTTTAACTGGAGAGTCAGACCCAAAGAAATACTATAAGGCAATATGACCTAGAGAAGCAACAGGGCAGGGGACTGAGGGAGCCAAGAAGTTACCATTTGCTTCAATGTTAAAATTTTCCTGTAAGTTCTTCTATTTTTGGCATTGATATCACTTATTTGTTAGCAAATATTCATGAATCAGCAATCCAGTTGGGGGAGAGGCTTGAAAAGATTGCATAAGAAAACCACTAGCTTCTCCAGGCAGGGAGCAGTAACAGGGTCTGTGTTCTTGTCCAATGGAATGGATCCATTTTCAGCTTGGATGTCCATTAAAAAGTGATGCTTTCTGCCAAGAACTGGCGGGTGGAACTTAGAGTGGCTCCACTCATCATTACCCTCAGTGACCCAAGAGGGGAAATTTGTGTTTCCAGTCCTGATGACTCTGGCCCCTGTGGATTAAGCAGTCCTGATTCAACTGGAGACATAATCAGTTCAGTTCAGTTCAGTAACTCAGTCGTGTCCAACTCTTTGCGACCCCATGAACCTCAGCACGCCAGCCCTCCCTGTCCATCACCATCTCCTGGAGTTCACTCAAACTCACATCCATCGAGTCGGTGATGCCATCCAGCCATCTCATCCTCTGTCGTCCCCTTCTCCTCCTGCCCCCATTCCCTCCCAGCATCAGAGTCTTTTCCAATGAGTCACCTCTTTGCATGAGGTGGCCAAAGTACTGGAGTTTCAGCTTTAGCATCATTCCTTCCAAAGAACACCCAGGGCTGATCTCCTTTAGAATGGACTGGTTGGATCTCCTTGCAGTCCAAGGGACTCTCAAGAGTCTTCTCCAACACCACAGTTCAAAAGCATTAATTCTTCGGCGCTCAGCTTTCTTCACAGTCCAACTCTCACATCCATACATGACCACTGGAAAAACCATAGCCTTGATTAGACAGACCTTTGTGGTCAATGCTTTTGAATATGCTATCTAGGTTGGTCATAACTTTCCTTCCAAGGAGTAAGCGTCTTTTACTTTCATGGCTGCAATCACCATCTGCAGGGATTTTGGAGCCCCCAGAAATAACGTCTGATACTGTTTCCACTGTTTCCCCATCTATCTGCCATGAAGTGATGGGACCAGATGCCATGATCTTCATTTTCTGAATGTTGAGCTTTAAGCCAACTTTTTCACTCTCCTCTTTCACTTTCATCAAGAGGCTTTTGAGTTCCTCTTCACTTTCTGCCATAAGGGTGGTGTCATCTGCATCTCTGAGATTATTGATATTTCTCCCGGCAATCTTGATTCCAGCTTGTGCTTCTTCCAGCCCAGCGTTTCTCATGATGTACTCTGCATAGAAGTTAAATAAGCAGGGTGACAATATACAGGCTTGACGTACTCCTTTTCCTATTTGGAACCAGTCTGTTGTTCCATGTCCAGTTTTAACTGTTGCTTCCTGACCTGCATACAGGTCTCTCAAGAGGCAGGTCAGGAGGTCTGGTATTCCTATCTCTTTCAGAATTTTCCACAGTTTATTGTGATCCACACAGTCAAAGGCTTTGGCATAGTCAATAAAGCAGAAATAGATGTTTTTCTGGAACTCTCTTGCTTTTTCCATGATCCAGCAGATGTTGGCAATTTGATCTCTGGTTCCTCTGCCTTTTCTAAAACCAGCTTGAACATCTGGAAGTTCACAGTCCACGTATTGCTGAAGCTTGGCTTGGAGAATTTTGAGCATTACTTTACTAGCATGTGAAATGAGTGCAACTGTGCAGTAGTTTGAGCATTCTTTGGCGTTGCCTTTCTTTGGGATTGGAATGAAAACTGACATTTTCCAGTCCTGTGGCCACTGCTGAGTTTTCCAAATTTGCTGGCATATTGAGTGCAGCACTTTCACAGCATCATCTTTCAGGATTTGAAATAGCTCAGCTGGAATTCCATCACCTCCACTAGCTTTGTTTGTAGTGATGCTTTCTAAGGCCCACTTGACTTCACATTGCAGGATATCTGGCTCTAGGTGAGTGATCACACCATCGTGATTATCTTGGTTATGAAGCTCTTCTTTGTACAGTTCTTCTGTGTATTCCTGCCACCTCTTCTTAATATCTTCTGCTTCTGTTAGATCCATACCATTTCTGTCCTTTATTGAGCCCATCTTTGCATGAAATGTTCCCTTGGTCTCTCTAATTTTCTTGAAGAGATCCCTAGTCTTTCCCATTCTGTTGTTTTCCTCTATTTCTTTGCACTGATCGCTGAGGAAGGCTTTCTTAGCTCTTCTTGCTATTCTTTGGAACTCTGCATTCAGATGTTTATATCTTTCCTTTTCTCCTTTGCTTTTCACTTCTCTTCTTTTCACAGCTATTTGTAAGGCCTCCCCAGACAGCCATTTTGCTTTTTTGCATTTCTTTTCCATGGGGATGGTCTTGATCCCTGTCTCCTGTACAATGTCACTAACCTCCGTCCGTAGTTCATCAGGCACTCTATCTATCAGATCTAGTCCCTTAAATCTATTTCTCACTTCCAATGTATAATCATAAGGGATTTGATTTAGGTCATACCTGAATGGTCTAGTGGTTTTCCCTACTTTCTTCAATTTAAGTCTGAGTTTGGCAATAAGGAGTTTATGGTCTGAGCCACAGTCAGCTCCTGGTCTTGTTTTTGCTGACTGTATAGAGCTTCTCCATCTTTGGCTGCAAAGAATAAAATCAATCTGATTTTGGTGTTGACCATCTGGTGATGTCCACGTGTAGAGTCTTCTCTTGTGTTCTTGGAAGAGGGTATTTGCTATGACCAGTGTGTTATCTTGGCAAAATTCTATTAGCCTTTGCCCTGCTTCATTCCATACTCCAAGGCCAGATTTGCCTGTTACTCCAGGGGTTTCTTGACTTCCTACTTTTGCATTCCAGTCCCCTATAATGAAAAGGACATCTTTTTTGGGTGTTAGTTCTAAAAGTTCTTGTAGGTCTTCATAGAACCATTCAACTTCAGCTTCTTCAGCTTTACTGGTTGGGGCATAGACTTGGATTACTGTGATATTGAATGGTTTGCCTTGGAAACGAACAGAGATCATTCTGTCGTTTTTGAGATTGCATCCAAGTACGCATTTCGAACTCTTTTGTTGACCATGATGGCTACTCCGTATCTTCTAAGGGATTCCTGCCCGCAGTAGTAGATATTATGGTCATCTGAGTTAAATTCTCCCATTCCAGTCCATTTTAGTTCTCTGATTCCTAGAATGTCCACATTCACTCTTGCCATCTCCTGTTTGACCACTTCCAATTTGCCTTGATTCATGGACGTAAAATTCCAAGTTCCTATATAATATTGCTCTTTACAGCATCGGACCTTGCTTCTATAACCAGTCACATCCACAGCTGGGTATTTTTTTTTTTTGCTTTGGCTCCATTCCTTCATTCTTTCTGGAGTTATTTCTCCACTGATCTCCAGTAGCATACTGGGCACCTACTGACCTGTGGAGTTCCTCTTTCAGTATCCTATCATTGTGCCTATTCATACTGTTCATGGGGTTCTCAAGGCAAGAATACTGAAGTGGTTTGCCATTCCCTTCTCCAGTGGACCACATTCTGTCAGACCTCTCCACCATGACCCGCCCATCTTGGGTTGCCCCACGGGCATGGCTTAGTTTCATTGAGTTAGACAAGGCTGTGGTCCTAGTGTGATTAGATTGACTAGTTTTCTGTGAGTATGGTTTCAGTGTATCTGCCCTCTGATGCCCTCTTGCAACACCTACCGTCTTACTTGGGTTTCTCTTACCTTGGACGTGGGGTATCTCTTCATGGCTGCTCCAGCAAAGCGCAGCCCCTGCTCCTTACCTTGAACAAGGGGTGTCTCCTCACCGCCACCCCTCCTGACCTTGAACGTGGAGTGGCTCCTCTCGGCCCTCCTGCGCCCACACAGCCACCGCTCCTTGGATAAATCTCACTAAATTTAAAGCTACAACTTCTGCCTGGTCATTTTAAGCTCACTGTGAGAGTAGATCAGCAGTCATAAAAAGGAGTTACCTTGTTTACAAGGGCAGTTTACCGAGATCTTCAGGAGGAAGGAAAACTGCTCTTCCATAATGGGGACTGGGAGGTTGGCACTCAGGCAAGTAAGCATTTCTTATTTCTGCCAACTCTAACTCTTAGTGGGCCATAAAAACAACCATAGCATGAAGAGGCATAGCAACCAGGGGTTCAGAACTGACATGGACGAGGATCTGGATCATGCTAGAAGGGACTCCATCTAGATCCACCGAAATGATTGAATGTGAAGGAAAAGGGGAAGGGGAGCTAGAGTGGGTGAAAGAGGAGGGAGAAGGAGAGGATTGCCTGGAGCCTTGGGACTGACTGCAGCAGCAGGGGCAGCCGTTAATTCAACTAATCTTTTTCTTGGAAATTTCCCTCGAAAATGTGACCAGTCAGAATTCTGGAAACCCTATGTCCAAATGGAGTGACTTTGTGAAGTCAATGAATCTAGGACTTTCCTGGTGGTCCAGTTGCCAAGACTTTGCCTTCCAGTGCAGGGGATGTGGGTTCAATCCCTGGTGAAGTGAAGTCGCTCAGTCGTGTCCAACTCTTTGCGGCCGCATGGACTGTAGCTCGCCAGGCTCCTCTGTCCATGGCATTTTCCAGGCAAGAGTACTGGAGTGGGTTGCCATTTCCTTCTCCAATCCCTGGTGGGGGAGCCTAAAATCCCACATGCCTCACAGGCAAAAAACCAAAACATAAAAAAAATAAACAATATTATAACAAACTCAATAAAGACTTTTAAAATGGTCCACGTTAGAAAAACTTTTTAAAAAGTGAATGAATCTGAGAGGTTCAAGGGATAGACTGGAGTACACAGTGGTCTGTCCTCTAGGAGCTGAGTGCTGGCTGCTAACAACTCACACACATGTACCCTAAGATAGCTGTGCTAACCCTGACCCTCATTGCTTTCCTTTTTGGGGGAAAGGGAATAAGAGAGTAACTTTATAAGTAGAACAAACCAACTACTGGGTACTAAGCAGTCTAAGCTTTGGTGCCAGCTGTTGACATCCTATAGAAGTACAGTATCTATAAAGCCAGCTGTTAGGCATCTAGAGACCCTAAGAGCCCATGAAAAGTGCATCTTCCCCTGCAGTAGATGAACATCACTAGTCCCCTGGGAAACTGAATGTATGCAGGCAGCCTCTCCCTGGGTATTGCTAGAAAATGCAAACAAAACTCCTGGAGTAATTTTCACATAATTGTGTTTCACCCCAAATACCCTATGTCTATTATCTCATTCAGTTCAGTTCAGTCACTCAGTCATGTCTGACTCTGCGACCCCATGGACCACAGCACACCAGGCCTCCCTGTCCATCACCAACTCCTGGAGTTTACCCAAACTCATGTCCATTGACTCAGTGATGCCATCCAACCACCTCATCCTCTTTTTCTCCTGCCTTCAATCTTTCCCAGCATCAGGGTCATTTCAAATGGGTCAATTCTTCACATCAGGTGGTCAAAGTATTGGAGTTTCAGCTTCAACATCAGTCTTTCCAGTGAATATTCAGGACTGTTTTCTTTTAGGATGGACTGGTTGGATCTCCTTGCAGTCCAACGGACTCTCAAGAGTCTTCTCCAACACCACAGTTCAAAAGCATCAATTTTTCAGCACTCAGCTTTCTTTATAGTCCAACTCTCACATCCATACATGACCACAGGAAAAACCATAGCCTTAACTAGATGGACCTTTGTTGGCAAAGTAATGTCTCTGCTTTTGAATATGCTGTCTAGGTTGGTCATAACTTTTCGTCCAAGGAGTAAGCATCTTTTAATTTCATGGCTGCAGTCACCATCTGCAGTGATTTTGGAGCCCAAGAAAATAAAGTCAGCCACTGTTTCTACTGTTTCCCCATCTATTTGTCATGAAGTGATGGAACTAGATGCCATGATCTTAGTTTTCTGAATGTTGAGCTTTAAGCCAACTTTTTCACTCTCCTCTTTCACTTTCATCAAGAGGCTCTTTAGTTCTTCTTAGCTTTCTGCCATAAGGGTGGTGTCATCTGCATATCTGAGGTTATTGATATTTCTCCTGGCAATCTTGATTCCAGCTTGTGCTTCATCCAGCCCAGCGTTTCTCATGATGTACTCTGCATAGAAGTTAAATAAGCAGGGTGACAATATACAGCCTTGACGTATTCCTTTCCTATTTGGAACCAGTCTGTTGTTCCATGTCCAGTTCTAACTGTTGCTTCCTGACCTGCATACAGGTTTCTCAACAGGCAGGTCAGGTGGTCTGGTATTCCCAACTCTTTCAGAATTTTCCATAGTTTCTGATGATCCACACAGCCAAAGGCTTTGGCATAGTCAATAAAGCAGAAATAGATGTTTCTCTGGAACTCTCTTGCTTTTTCCATGATCCAACGAACGTTGGTAATTTAATCTCTGCTTCCTCTGCCTTTTTTAAAAAAATATAAATTTATTTAAATTAATTGGAGGTTAATTACTTTACAATATTGGTTTTTTGTTTTTTTTTTTTTACAATATTGTATTGGTTTTGCCATACATCAACATGAATCCACCACAGGTATACATGTGTTCCCCATCCTGAACCCCCCTCCTTCCTCCATCCCCGTACCATCCCTTTGGGTCGTCCCAGTGCACCAGCCCTAAGCAACCAGTATTATGCTTCAAACTTGGACTGGCAATTCGTTTCATATATGATACTATACATGTTTCAATGCCATTCTCCCAAATCATCCCACCCTCTCCCTCTCCCACAGAGTCCAAAAGACTGTTCTATACATCAGTGTCTCTTTCGCTGTCTCGCATACAGGGTTTTCGTTACCATCTTTCTAAATTCCATATATATGTGTTAATATACTGTATTGGTGTTTTTCTTTCTAGCTTACTTCACTCTGTATCATAGGCTCCAGTTTCATCCACCTCATTAGAATGATTCAAATGTATTCTTTTAATGGCTGAGTAATAATCCATTATGTATATGTACCACGGCTTTCTTATCCATTCATCTGCTGATGGACATCTAGGTTGCTTCCATGTCCTGGCTATTATAAACAGTGTTGTGATGAACATTTGGGTACATTTGTCTCTTTCAATTCTGGTTTCCTCGCTGTGTATGCCCAGCAGTGGGATTGCTGGGTTATAAGGCAGTTCTATTTCCGGTTTTTTTAAGGAATCTCCACACTGTTCTCCATAGTGGCTGTACTAGTTTGCATTCCCACCAACAGTGTAAGAGGGTTCCCTTTTCCCCACACCCTCTCCAGCATCTATTGCTTGTAGACTTTTGGATCGCAGCCATTCTGACTGGCGTGAAATGGTACCTCATTGTGGTTTTGATTTGCATTTCTCTGATAATGAGTGATGTTGAGCATCTTTTCATGTGTTTGTTAGCCATCTGTATGTCTTCTTTGGAGAAATGTCTATTTAGTTTTTTGGCCCACTTTTTGATTGGGTCGTTTATTTTTCTGGAATTGAGCTGTAGGAGTTGCTTGTATATTTTTGAGATTAGTTGTTTGTCAGTTGCTTCATTTGCTATTATTTTCTCCCATTCTGAAGGCTGTCTTTTTGCCTTGCTAATAGTTTCCTTTGATGTGCAGAAGCTTTTAATTTTAATTAGGTCCCATTTGTTTATTTTTGCTTTTATTTCCAATATTCTGGGAAGTGGGTCATAGAGGATCCTGCTGTGATGTATGTCGGAGAGTGTTTTGCCTATGTTCTCCTCTAGTAGTTTTATAGTTTCTGGCCTTACATTTAGATCTTTAATCCATTTTGAGTTCATTTTGGTGTATGGTGTTAGAAAGTGTTCTAGTTTCATTCTTTTACAAGTGGTTGACCAGATTTCCCAGCACCACTTGTTAAAGAGATTGTCTTTAATCCATTGTATATTCTTGCCTCCTTTGTCAAAGATAAGGTGTCCATAGGTGTGTGGATTTATCTCTGGGCTTTCTATTTTGTTCCACTGATCTATATTCCTATCTTTGTGCCAGTACCATACTGTCTTGATGACTGTGGCTTTGTAGTAGAGCCTGAAGTCAGGCAGGTTGATTCCTCCGGTTCCATTCTTCTTTCTCAAGATTGCTTTGGCTATTTGAGGTTTTTTGTATTTCCATACAAATTGTGAAATTATTTGTTCTAGCTCTCTGAAAAATACCGTTGGTAGCTTGATAGGGATTGCATTGAATCTATAGATTGCTTTGGGTAGTATACTCATTTTCACTGTATTGATTCCTCTGATCCATGAACATGGTATATTTCTCCATCTATTAGTGTCCTCTTTGATTTCTTTCACCAGTGTTTTATAGTTTTCTATATATAGGTCTTTAGTTTCTTTAGGTAGATATATTCCTAAGTATTTTATTCTTTTCGTTGCAATAGTGAATGGAATTGTTTCTTTAATTTCTCTTTCTATTTTCTCATTATTAGTGTATAGGAATGCAAGGGATTTCTGGGTGTTGATTTTATATCCTGCAACTTTACTATATTCATTGATTAGCTCTAGTAATTTTCTGGTGGAGTCTTTAGGGTTTTCTATGTAGAGGATCATGTCATCTGCAAACAGTGAGAGTTTTACTTCTTCTTTTCCAATTTGGATTCCTTTTATTTCTTTTTCTGCTCTGATTGCTGTGGCCAAAACTTCCAAAACTATGTTGAATAGTAGTGGTGAAAGTGGGCACCTTTGTCTTGTTCCTGACTTTAGAGGAAATGCTTTCAATTTTTCACCATTGAGGATAATGTTTGCTTGTGGGTTTGTCATATATAGCTTTTATTATGTTGAGGTATGTTCCTTCTATTCCTGCTTTCTGGAGAGTTTTTATCATAAATGGATGTTGAATTTTGTCAAAGGCTTTCTCTGCATCTATTGAGATAATCATATGGATTTTATTTTTCAATTTGTTAATGTGGTATATTACATTGATTGATTTGTAGATATTGAAGAATCCTTGCATCCCTGGGATAAAGCCCACTTGATCCTGGTGTATGATCTTTTTAATGTGTTGTTGGATTCTGATTGCTAGAATTTTGTTAAGGATTTTTGCATCTATGTTCATCAGTGATATTGGCCTGTAGTTTTCTTTTTTTGTGGCATCTTTGTCAGGTTTTGGTATTAGGGTGATGGTGGTCTCATAGAATGAGTTTGGGAGTTTACCTTCCTCTGAAATTTCTGTAAGAGTTTGAGTAGGATAGATGTTAGCTTTTCTCTAAATTTTTGGTAGAATTCAGCTGTGAAGCCGTCTGGACCTGGGCTTTTGTTTGCTGGAAGATTTCTGATTGCAGTTTCAATTTCTGTGCTTGTGATGGGTCTGTTAAGATTTTCTATTTCTTCCTGGTTCAGTTTTGGAAAGTTGTACTTTTCTAAGAATTTGTCCATTTCTTCCACGTTGTCCATTTTATTGGCATATAATTGCTGATAGTAGTCTGATAATCCTTTGTATTTCTGTGTTGTCTGTTGTGATCTCTCCATTTTCATTTCCAATTTTATTGATTTGATTTTTCTCCCTTTGTTTCTTGATGAGTCTGGCTAATGGTTTGTCAATTTTATTTATCCTTTCAAAGAACCAGCTTTTGGCTTTGTTGATTTTTGCTATGGTCTCTTTTGTTTCTTTTGCATTTATTTCTGCCCCAATTTTTAAGATTTCTTTCCTTCTACCAACCCTGGGGTTCTTCATTTCTTCCTTTTCTAGTTGCTTTAGGTTGTAGAGTCAGATTATTCATTTGACTTTTTTCTTGTTTCTTGAGGTATGCCTGTGTTGCTATGAACTTTCCCCTTAGCACTGCTTTTACAGTGTCCCACAGGTTTTGGGTTGTTGTGTTTTCATCTTCATTCATTTCTATGCATATGTTGATTTATTTTTTGATTTCTTCTGTGATTTGTTGGTTATTCAGCAGCGTGTTGTTCAGCCTCCATATGTTGGAATTTTTAATAGTTTTTCTCCTGTAATTGAGATCTAATCTTACTGCATTGTTGTCAGAAAAGATGCTTGGAATGATTTCAATTTTTTTAAATTTACCAAGGCTAGATTTATGGCCCAGGATGTGATCTATCCTGGAGAAGGTTCCATGTGTGCTTGAGAAAAAGGTAAAATTCATTGTTTTGGGGTGAAATGTCCTATAGATATCAATTAAGTCTAATTGGTCTATTGTACCATTTAAAGTTTGTGTTTCCTTGTTAATTTTATGTTTAGTTGATCTATCCATAGGTGTGAGTGGGGTATCAAAGTCTCCCACTATTATTGTGTTATTGTTAATTTCCCCTTTCATACTTGTTAGCATTTGTCTTACATATTGCGGTGCTCCTGTGTTGGGTGCATATATATTTATAATTATTAAATCTTCTTCTTGGATTGATCCTTTGATCATTATGTAGTGTCCTTCTTTGTCTCTTTTCACAGCCTTTGTTTTAAAGTCTATTTTATCTGATATGAGTATTGCTACTCCTGCTTTCTTTTGGTCTATATTTGGATGGAATATCTTTTTCCAGTCCTTCACTTTCAGTCTGTATGTGTCCCCTGTTTTGAGGTGGGTCTCTTGTAGACAACATATATAGGGATTTTGTTTTTGTATCCATTCAGCCAGTCTTTGTCTTTTGGTTGGGGCATTCAACCCATTTACTTTTAAGGTAATTATTGATAAGTATGATCCTGTTGCCATTTAATTTATTGTTTTGGGTTTGAGTTTATACACCCTTTTTGTGTTTCCTGTCTAGAGAACCTCCTTTAGCATTTGTTGGAGAGCTGGTTTGATGGTGCTGAATTCTCTCAGCTTTTGCTTGTCTGTAAAGCTTTTGATTTCTCCTTCATATTTGAATGAGGTCCTTGCTGGGTACAGTAATCTGGGCTGTAGGTTATTTTATTTCATCACTTTAAGCATGTCTTGCCATTCCCTCCTGGCCTGAAGAGTTTCTATTGAAATATCAGCTGTTATCCTTATGGGAATCCCCTTGTGTGTTATTTGTTGTTTTTCCCTTGCTGCTTTTAATATTTGTTCTTTGTGTTTGATCTTTGTTAATTTGATTAATATGTGTCTTGGGGTGTTTCACATTGGGTTTGTCCTGTTTGGGACTCTCTGGGTTTCTTGGACTTTGGTGATTATTTCCTTCCCCATTTTAGGGAAGTTTTCAATGATTATCTCCTCAAGTATTTCTCATGGTCTTTTTGTCTTCTTCTTCTGGGACACCTGTGATTCGAATTTTGGGGCGTTTAACACTGTCCTGAAGGTCTCTGAGATTGTCCTCATTTCTTTTAATTCATTTTTCTTTTTTCCTCTCTGATTCATTTATTTCTACCATTGTATCTTCTTTTTTTTTATTTATTTTATTTTATTTTTAAACTTTACATAATTGTATTAGTTTCTAATTCACGAATCCTATCTTCTGCCTCTGTTATTCTACTATTTGTTGCCTCCAGAGTGTTTTTGATCTCATTTATTCCATTATTCATTATATATTGACTCTTTTTTATTTCTTCTAGGTCCTTGTTAAACCTTTCTTGCATCTTCTCAATCCTTGTCTCCAGGCTATTTATCTGTGATTCCATTTTGATTTCAAAATTTTGGATCATTTTCACTATCATTATTTGGAATTCTTTATCATGTAGATTCCCTATCTCTTCCTCTTTTGTTTGGTTTGGTGAGCATTTATCCTGTTCCTTTACCTGCTGGGTATTCCTCTGTCTCTTCATCTTGTTTATATTGCTGAGTTTGGGGTGGCCTTTCTGTTTTCTGGCGGTTTGTGGAGTTCTCTTTATTGTGGAGTTTACTCACTGTGGGTGGGGTTGTACAGGTGGCTTGTCAAGGTTTCCTGGTTAGGGAAGCTTGTGTCGGTGTTTTGGTGGGTGGAGCTGGATTTCTTCTCTCTAGAGTGCAATGAAGTGTCCAGTAATGAGTTATGAGATGTCAATGGTTTTGGAGTAACTTTGGGCAACCTGTATATTGGAGCTCAGGGCTGTGTTCTTGTGTTGCTGGAGAATTTGCATAGTATGTCTTGCTCTGGAACTTGTTGGCCCTTGGGTTGTGCTTGGTTCCGTGTAGGTATGGAGGCATTTGATGAGCTCCTGTCAATTAATTTTCCCTGGAGTCAGGAGTTCTCTGGTGTTCTCAGGGTTTGGACTTAAGCCTCCTACTTCTAGTTTTCAGTCTTATTTTTACAGTAGTCTCAAGACTTCTCCTATACAGCACCATTGATAAAACATCTAGGTTAAAGATGAAAAGTTTCTTCACAGTGAGGGACACCCATAGAGGTTCACAGAGTTACATGGAGAAGAGAAGAGGGAAGAGGGAGTTAGAGGTGACCTGAATGAGATGAGATGGAATCAATAGAGGAGAGAGCACGCTAGCCAGTAATCACTTCCTTATGTGCACTCCACAACTGGACCGCTCAGAGATGTTCATGGAGTTATACAGAGAAGAGAAGAGGGAGGAAGGAGACAGAGGTGATCAGGAGGATAACAGGGGGGGAATCAAAAGGAGAGAGACAGATCCAGCCAGTAATCAGTTCCCTAAGTGTTCTCTGTCTGGAACACACAGAGATTCACAGAGTTGGGTAGAGAAGAGAGGGGGTAGGGAGGGGACAGAGGCGACCTGGTGGAGAAAAAGGAGAGTCCAAAGGGGGAGAGAACAGTCAAGCCAGTAATCTCGCTCCCAAGTAAAAATGGGTACTGAAGATTGGGTTCTTAAAGGTATAAAATTGATAACAAATACCAAAAAGCACAAATTAAAAATCTAGAGTAGAGTTTGGAATTTCTAAAATACAATATTAAAGAAAAGAAGGGAAAAAAAAGAAAGAGAAAAAAAAGTCACAAAAATTATTAAACAAAAAAAATATATATACGAAGTTTGTTTTTAAAAGATAGGGTCTTTTTTTTTGCAAAGTAATAGTAGGTTATAAAAGTGAAAATTCAAGGAGTAATAGAGGACTTAAAATTAAAAAAATGTAAAAAAAAAAAAGAATGATAGTAAAAAATAGCAAAAATATATTTAGGACTTTCTGTTTGTTAGGATCCAGAGAGAAGCCACTCTTCAGGGTGTGAACCATTGCCGAGGGCAAGGGCTAGGGCCATGGTATTAGGTCTGGCTAGGTTTTGTGACAGAGAAGGCAATGGCACCCACTCCAGTACTCCTGCCTGGAAAATCCCATGGATAGAGGAGCCTGGAAGGCTGCAGTCCATGGGGTCGCTGAGGGTCAGACACGACTGAGCTACTTCACTTTCACTTTTCACTTTCATGCATTGGAGAAGGAAATGGCAACCCACTCCAGTGTTCTTGCCTGGAGAATCCCAGGGACAGGGGAGCCTGGTGGGCTGCCGTCTATGGGATCGCACAGAGTCGGACACGACTGAAGTGACTTAGCAGTAGCAGTAGCAGGACTTTCTCTGGTGTTGTTGTGGGTATTGTGGGGTCAGTTCATTTTCGGATAGTTCCTTGGTTCAGCTTATATTTCTCAAGATCTATAGGACCCTTCCCATGTAGTCGGTACTAACGACAGGGTTTTAATCTATTGCATCTGTCACTTCCAAGGCGGTTCCCTCTGTTTTAGCTTCTTCTGTTTGCCGGTCTCTTCAGTGTCTGATTTCTTCCCTGACACAAATGGGGTGGTGGTGGACACTTTCTTTTAGGCTCACTTGTTCAGTCGTGCTGTGGGGAGGGAGGACACTGCAAACAAATAACTCTGGCATGTGCTTGCAGTGCTTCAGCCACACTGGGCCTGCCCCTGCTCACTGCGCGTGTACCCTCCCTGCCCACACTGCTTAGGCTCTAGGTTGCTCCACCAGGAACCGTTGGAGGCCGGCCCTGGGCTGCATGCACCTCCCAGGTCTAAGCCGCTCAGGTTCAGGCACCTGGGTAGTCCTCAGAGGTGCAGACTTGGTTGGGCCTGCGTTTTGTGCCCTTCCCAGGTCGGAGCAGCTCAGGTGATGAGGTGTTTGGCGAGCGTGGTTGCTGCGACTTATCGCCTTCCCTGTCCCTGCTGCATGGTTTTCTGGGTGTACAACTGGCGCACCTCCTCAGGCAGATGTTGACTGTTCAGAACCCCAAGAAGTCTTAGTTAGCAAAGAAGCCTGCTTGCAGTTTGGTAGATAATGTCTCTCTGGGGCTGCGATTGCCCCCTTCTGGCTCTGGCTGCCTGTCACCGGAGGAGGATGATATGCAGGCAGCTATCTCTGTTCAGTCCTTTGTTCAGTGCGTGGCCCTGGCAGTGTCTTAGGTTAGGGCTGGCTTTGCACGTGGTAGCTATCCCACAGTCTGGTTTGCTAGCCCAAGTTAGTTCCCTCAGATTGCCCTCAGGGCATTTGCACCTCCCTGCCCAGCCCCTGCTTGCTAGTGGTGCGTGCATGCGTCTGCGCTGCTTCTCCTCTGGGGGAGTTACCGTTGGGCTCGTAATCTGTGGATTTTAATTATTTATTTTTCCTCCCTGTTATTTTGCCCTCTGTGCTTCCAAGGCTCGCCACAGACTCGGCAGTGAGAGTGTTTCCTAATGTTTGGAAACTTCTCTCTTTTTAAGACTCCCTTCCCAGGACGGAGCTCCATCCCTCCCTCTTTTGTCTCTTTTTTTGTCTTTTATATTTTTTCCTACCTCCTTTTGAAGACATTGGGCTGCTTTTCTGGGTGTCTAATGTCCTCTGCTGGCATTCAGAAGTTGTTTTGTGGAATTTACTCAGCGTTTAAATGTTCTTTTGATGAATTTGTGGGTGAAAAAGTGGTCTCCCCATCCTATTCCTCCACCATCTTAGGACTGCCCCTTCCTCTGCCTTTTCTAAGACCAGCTTGAACATCTGGAAGTTCACAGTTCACATATTGCTGAAGCCTGGCTTGGAGAATTTTCAGTATTACTTTACTAGCGTGAGAGATGAGTGCAATTGTGTGGTAGTTTGAGCATTCTTTGGCATTGTCTTTCTTTGGGATTAGAATGAAAACTGACCTTTCCAGTCCTGTGGCCACTGCTGAGTTTTCCAAATTTGCTGGCATATTGAGTGCAGCATTTTCACAGCATCATCTTTTAGGATTTGAAATAGCTCAACAGGAATTCCATCACCTCCACCAGCTTTATTCGTAGTGATGCTTTCTAAGGTCCACTTGACTTCACATTCCAGGATGTCTGGCTCTAGGTCAGTGATCACACCATCGTGATTATCTGGGTCGTGAAGATCTTTTTTGTACAGTTCTTCTGTGTATTCTTGTCACCTCTTCTTAATATCTTCTGCTTCTGTTAGGTCCATACCATTTCTGTCCTTTATTGAGCCCATCTTTGCATGAAATGTTCCCTTGGTATCTCTAATTTTCTTGAAGAGATCTGTAGTCTTTCTCATTCTATTGTTTTCCTCTATTTCTTTGCACTGATCACTGAGGAAGGCTTTCATATCTCTCCTTGCTATTGTTTGGAACTCTGCATTCAAATGGGTTTATCTTTCCTTTTCTCTTTTGCTTTTCACTTCTCTTCTTTTCACAGCTATTTGTAAGGTCTCCTTAGACAGCCATTTTGCTTTTTTGCATTTCTTTTCCTTTGGGATGGTCTTGATTCCTGTCCTCTGTACGATGTCATGAACCTTTGTCCATAGTTTATCAGGCACTCTGTCTATCAGATCTATTTCTTACTTCCACTGTATAATCATAAGGGATTTGATTTAGGTCATACCTGAATGGTCTAGTGGTTTCCCCTGCTTTCTTCAATTTAAATTATTTCTTTAAATCCTCTCAAAAACGCTATGAGATGGGTAATATTGTTATGTTCCATTTTATAGACAGAGAAACTCAGACTCAGAGTTCAAGTAACTTGCCTAAAGTGACATGCTGTGCTTAGTCACTCAGTTGTGTCTGACTCTTTGTGACCCCGTGGATTAGCCCTTTGGGCTCTTCCATCCATGGGGATTCTCCAGGCAGGAATCCTGGGGTGGGTTGCCATGCCCTCCTCCAGGGGATCTTCCCAACCCAGAGATTGAACCCAGGTCTCCCGCATTGCAGGCAGATTTTTACTGTCTGAGCCACCAGGGAAGCCCAAGAATACTGCAGTGGGTAGCCTATCCCTTCTCTAGGATATCTTCCCAACCATAGCCAAAATATATTAGAATTGGTATTCAAACCCAGGACCCTATTTAGACCCTCTGCCCTGACCCATATGCAGAGTATGGTTCTGGGGATGAAGTCCTGGGTCTGCCATATAGCTTTAATACTAAACATTAGCATAAGCATCAGTAAGTCATTTCACTTCTCTGGACCTCAGTTTCCTCCTCTTGACCTGCCTGTCTCCCTTGGCTGTTCTGGGGACCAAATGGAATAATGTCAGTAAAAGCTGTCCCATTAGTTGTAAAGTTCTGGAACCCATGAGGGCTATTAACAATGTTGTTCTCGTTATCAGCAAATCTCAGAGGTAAATCCCATCCCAACATAAAGAAGCCAATCCTGGGTGAGTAGGAGGCTCAGTGCCCCAAAGGAGCCCTGCCTCGAGGGAGAGTACTCCCGCAGGCCTGGCCGAAAGGGAGAGTTAGGGGTTTAATTAGCCACAGCCCATCTGCTACCAGGCTCTTCTCTGCCAGCCAGGTTGGAAGACACATAGGGGACACCACGAGAGGCATCAAGGTAGACAGGACTTGGCAGGTGAGTGAGCTGGGGGTGACGTGCCAGAGCTCAGCATAGACCACAGTGTGGAGACAGGGCAAGGATGTGGGAGGGAGGGATAGAACTGGGACCAGGGATCCGGAAGACTAGCTGGACGTGCACAACAGGCAGGCACCCAGGAGCCAGGTTTGCTGGGTGTATGTGGGCTGTGGGGCCTTGGACCACATACCCTGTCCAGTCTGTGTGCTCAGAGGTGGGATTCAAATCGTCCTGGTCAAGGCCTTCCATGGGAAAGCAAGGCTGATGGCAGCAGTAACATTGGAGACAGTAGCCCACTTGGAGTTTATAGTGGTTCCAGGTTCTTGTGTAGCATTGCTTAAGCATTCTCTCTGCAGGACTCAGCAACCCCAGGGGTCACAGATGAAGGAAATGAGCTGCAGTTAGGAGCTGGGATGGGAATCCGGTCCTTTCTGACTCACAGTGCACACACTTGACCACTAAGGCCCTCAGGACACGCTGCAGATAAAGCCTCTGGCTGGTAGCAGGTGCTCACTAGCTGGGAGAGCCCTCTCCCTCGCCCTCTCCCTTTGGGTCATGGACCATGTGACATGCGGTCTGCCAGACACAGAGCGGACACTCGGAAAAGGGTTCATCAGATTAGAAACCCCTCAGAGTTCTTTTCCTCTAAACCCATCACTACACAGATGATAAAACCAAGTGTTGGAGGATGGAGGGAATGAAAAGTACCTGCCAAATTGAGAAGGCATTCTGAGACTGTAAAATGAGGCAGGCAGCTCCATATGATCAATGGATCTTTTTATTATAGGGTAACTTACAAGATGGTTTTATTATAGGGTAACTTATCAGGATCAAGCAGACAACAATCTGGAAGCATTCATAGCTGCACTATGCACCATGGAGGGGCCACTGGGACAATTTTATAGTCAATCTAGGGCATGGGGGTAAGTGCTTGGAGACAGGATATGCATTCCTAAATCAAGATTAATGAATGGATGACTGGTCTTGTGAGTGCCAGGAGTACATCACAGAAGATTTTCAGCATTGTTTGGGGACTAACAGCATAGAGGCCACATGATCCTCATTATTAAACAATATCTGTTAACTACAAAGCCCTTGATGACAGAGAAGTGGTTTACTGCATAGTACAATCCTGGTTAGGGTCAGTGGAAGGACAGGAGACACTGAAAGGGGCCAAGATGGCATCGGTTATGCTAACAGCCATACACCAGAGTCACAAGAAGTGAGTGGCAGAGCTGGTCCAGGAGCCAGGACTTCTGGTTGCTAAAGGCAGGGTTCTTCTACAGCAGGCTGGCTCCAGAATTACCTGTGCTCTTACCCCTCACCAACCATTGCCTTAAACAAGGGTCTTGTTCCAACCCTCAGTTTCTCATATGCTGAAGGGAACAACTACTCCCTGGCAGGGTTGGATGATGGGAGAAGATGATGCACATGAAGCAAAGCATAAGGTTGGATCCTTGGTGATTCTCTACCCTTCCCTGTCCCCACCTGCACTGTAACATTCTCCTAGACAATCCCAACAGGGAGGACCTGCTAGGGCAAGTTCTGTGCCCTGGGAAATAGTACCTATTAGGTCCTAGTGGCTCAGCGGTAAAGAATTCGCCTGCAATGCAGGAGATGCAGGTTCGATTCCTAGATCAGGAAGATCTCCTAGAGAAGGAAATGGCAAGCCACTCCAGTATTCTTGCCTGGGAAATCCCATGAACAGAGGAACCTGGTGGGCTACAGACCACGGAGTTGCAGAGTCGGACAGGACTGAGTGATTAAGAACAGCAACAAAAGATCCTAAGCACAGGACTGCATCACTCAGATGTAGTGTGAAATCCAAAACAAAATGAGAACCCTAACCTGCAAAATAGTGTAAGAAAGTCCAGCTAATTAGATATTTCCTAAGATCACCAGCTGAATTGTGCTTTGAAAGATTAAATGTTAAATTCTTTCCAAAAGTATTCTTGATGCCCCTGCTTGGCTGGTGGCCCAGCATATGCCTAGTCTGCCTGTTGGACAGTCCAGCACCAGTTGGTGTGAAAAACCACATGCCACCTCTCCTTTGGGGTCTCAGCATCCCTCTCTCCATCTGCAAGGGGAAAGGGAACTTGACTTTATGGCTCCCTTAGGGCCCCTCTGGCTTTGGCTCCCTGCCTTTCTGCCCCTCCAATCCCCTGCTCTGCCTCACCCAGGACCAGCAGCCACAGATGCTTCCCGGAGGGCAGAAATGTCCAGGGCAGTGCAGTCTGCAGTTCTTCAGTTGTGAAAAAAACCTGGTGACCCTTCTTGTTGGACCAGGGTTCTGGTTAACTGAGAGTGAACCCTTTAACATGGAGACAATCGGGTCAGTCTCTTGCCAGGTCCTTGGTGTGACCTCTGAGATTCTCTTTCCAGGAGCACACACACAGGACAGTTGTCCTTCCCAAGCTCATTTTAGACAAAGTAGTTGCCAGTCCCCACTTCCAAATCTAGAAGCCAGACTGTACAATCCAAATCCATCACAGAGCAAACTAGTGAATTTTTTAAAGGTGGGCAAGAAGTGTGGGGTAGGGGAAATGGGTTGGAAATGAAGATTTAAAAAACTTTTTGTTCCAGTCTGACACTCTATGATTATAGGACATGAAGGGTGTTTGTAGCTAGTCTGATTTGCATTTGTTTTAGAAAAGAAAGAAAGTAGCTGTTGTTCCTAAGAATTTCAAGGACAGTTGCTTGATGACATCAATAGAGTTCAAACAGCAGTGATGGAGTTGTAAACATAAAACTACCTGGACTGCTCATTAGAGGCTCATCCTGAAGTAGGGATGAGCCAAAATTGCCTCAGCAGTCCCTGAATTGACCTCAGCGCACATTTAATGAACAACCTACAGTGTGAGGTTTTTCTATTTGGGCAGCTACAGTTTTCAGTTCTCTGGGTCCTTTCTAGCTCTCATGACAGCTCCTTGTGTCTTCTCAGCTGATATTTGGAGGAGCCCACGCCACAGTTGGCATCAAAGAGCTAAATACAACACTGGCTGGGCAGTGGCAGCCAGGAGGAAGGATGCTGACAGACCCTGAAGGAGGAGAAGACACACCGTCAGCTTGGGCTCCATCAGGAAGAGGGCAGTCCCTCTGAAGGCATGGGTCCTTCCCATCACTGAAACATGAGAGAGAGAGCACCCAGAGAACTTGGCAGGGTGAGAAACTGGCAGAGTTTCTGAACCCGGAAAATGAAAGGGGAGCCCTTCCCTGGGTAATGAGTAGCCTAGGCAAGCAGCATGCTGCAAAAAATATTGGAAAAATCAGCTCTTTCTAGTGATGTGGTAGAGTGATGTCACTTAGTAGAACTTGAAACAAGAGCAAAAGAAGAAGCAATGACGTAGGAAATCTTATGCGATCATCTAAGACCTGATGCTCAAAAGATACTGTGGGACGTGGAGCAGAGAAGGAACAGAAGCTCTTTCAAGGCACTTATCATAGCTGTAACTAGTAATTAACCATGTGATTGGCTTTTAAAAACTATTTATTTATTAATTTGTCTCTTCTGGGTCTCAGTTGCCACATAGGGAATCTTCGTTGCAGTATGTGGGATCTAGTCCCCTGACCAGGGATTAAATTCAGGCTCTCTGCATTGGGAGTACAGAGTCTTAACCACTGGACCAGCAGGGAACGCCTATGTGGTTTGCTTTTAAACCTACCATCCTTCTACTAGAATTTAAGCCTTGTAAAGGCAGGGCCCTTATGCACCTTATTTACCTTCTCACAGCCTTGTGCACTGTAGGTACTTACTAAATACATTATGGAAGAAGGAAGGAGAAAATTGTGAGTTAAGATGGAAGAATGATAGCCCCAGTCCTCTAAACTCAGTCATAAATGATTTGGATTGCAATCGTAGAGTGAACTATACAGAATTCTCCTTCCAAACTTCTGTTTTATCTAGTTTCCAGATGCTCTGACTGCCTGTCTCCCTGGCATATAGCTCTCTCCCACCATGTATCCACAGCCTGTAATGGATCAAAAGACTCTTCACCCATCTTCTACCTGGTGGGCATCCCCTCTCTACAGGATGTCTTCTTCCTCCCTGTCTTCTTCATCTTCTTGTCCTTCTACCTGCTTATCCTGGTGGGTAATGCCCTGATCTTGGTGGCCGTGGTGATAGAGCCCAGACTCCATAAGCCCATGTGCTTCTTCCTGATCAACCTCTCAGCCCTGGACATCCTCTTCACCACAACCACTGTCCCCAAGATGCTATCCCTCCTCTTACTTGGAGACCACTACCTCAGCTTCTCTGCCTGCTTCTTGCAGATGTACCTCTTCCACAGCTTCTCCTGCTCTGAAGCCTTCATCCTGGTGGTCATGGCCTATGACCGCTATGTGGCTATCTGCTGCCCCACTGCATTACCCTGTGCTCATGACCCCGCAGACAAATGCTGCCCTGGCAGCCAGTGCCTGGCTCACCGCCCTCCTTCTGCCCATCCCAGCAGTGGTGCAGACCTCCCACATGGCTTTTGACAGCACTGTTTACATATACAGCTGCTTCTGTGACCATTTAGCTGTGGTCCAGGCCTCCTGCTCTGACACCACCCCCCAGACCCTCATGGGCTTCTGCATCGCCATGGTGGTGTCCTTCCTGCCCCTTCTCCTGGTGCTTCTCTCCTAAGCTCACATCCTGGCCTCAGTGCTTCGCATCGGCTCCCGAGAAGGATGCTCCAAAGCCTTCTCCACCTGCAGCTCCCACCTCCTGGTGGTTGGCACCTACTACTCATCCATTGCCATAGCCTACGTGGCCTACAGGGCTGACGTGCCCCTCGACTTCCACATCGTGGGCAACGTGGTGTTTGCTATTCTCACACCTGTCCTCAACCCTCTCATCTACACGCTAAGGAACAAGGATGTCAAAGCAACCATCACCAAAATATCATGTCCTCAAGACCTAGGGTATTCTGAGGACCTTTGATCCGTAGATATAGTTAATCCTGCATCCAAGATACCTGTGTGTTAAGAAGAGAGAATGCCATAAAAAATCTTTTTTGAAGGAAAGAATGACTTATAGCAGGACCAAAAATGCAGTATTGGAGCTTCCCTTTCCAAAATTAATGAAAAGCTAAGTAATGAAATCAATCCTTTTGTGGAAAGAAATAAGAATGTCAGATACAGTATGTAAAGCATCTTCTGAAAAGTATCAATTAGATTTTTTTAACATAATAGGTCTAAAGTAAGAATAAAGACAGCAATGCACACAAAGTAGTTATTAAGACATAGATAGACACGTAGATCAATGAAAAACAGCAGAGAGCCCAGAAACAGACCCTTGAATATATGGGCAATTGATATATAAATAACACTGTAGATCAGTGTATGATAGTATTAGAACTATCAGATATCCACATGTCAAAAGATGAAATTTGTCTCTTACCTCAAACACACACAAAAATCAATCTCAACCTAAATAAGAAAGGCAGAACTATACAACTGTGTAGGAGACTATAGTCCTGATCTTGGAGAAGGAAAGTATTTCTTAAGTAAGATTTTTAAAACTCTAAATGTAGAAAAAAAAACATAAATTTGACTTTAAAATGTAAAATTTCTATTCATCCAAAGGCACCACAAACAGACTGGAAAGCCAGGCTACAGAACAAAAGAAGTTATTTCTTATGTATATTACCAACAAAAAGACTCAAGATTCATAGCCAGGATATACAGAAAATCAAATCAATTTTTAAAACAGGTAGTCAAGCCATAAAAAAAAATACTGCTAGAGCAAAAAACTGCACTAAAGGGAATAAACAAATGTCCAATAAAAATAAGAAAATGTGCTCAAGCTCTTTAGTAATAGAAGTGTAAATTACAATAGCAAATAGTTGCCACTAGAAACCAATCAGACTGGCTAAAATGCCAAAGTCTGATGATACCCGGGTTGGCTAGGATGTGGATGGATGGAGCTCTCATACATGGAGAGTGGGAATGCTAACTGGTACAGCCATTTTGGAAAACACTTTATCATTCTCTTATGATGTTGAAGACACACATATTCTATGATCTAGCAACAGCAGCATTTCCCCAGTTTGTGAAATGTTCCTAAAATGTAATACTATATGCCAATAAAACATGAAGGAATTATGTATACATGCAACAACCTAGAAGAATCTCACAGTATTGAAAGAATCACAACTCAAAAGGACACATGGGATATGATTTCAGTTGTATAAAGCTTAAAGACAGGCAAAGCTAAATACATTTTTTACCAATGCACACAGATGTCATTAACTATGAAGAAAAGAGAAGGTATATTTATTGCAAACATCAAAATCATGGTTATTTCTGCAAGAGAGGGAGAGGGTTGTTCTCAGAGAGGGCTGCCGGGGGGCTTATGAGGTGTTGTCAATGTTTCATTCTCTCCTGAGTGATGGTGACATGAGTATTTTCTTTACAATTAAACTATATATTTAGGCTTTATACAGTTCTGCTCTGTATGAATATTGTATCTCATTATAACCTCTGACAAGGCATCATTCCATTGGGCAGAGTTTCTGATAGTAGTTCTCAAGGTTTGGTCCAAGTCTTCCCAGGGGTGCAATGGATGGTGGTGGTTTCCACATCCATGGTAAGCATCAAGCTGCTGAATATCATTTTTTTCATTTGTCCATTCATTTAAGAAGTCTTTACTGAGCATCCGGGAAGTATTAATCTATATAGTGGGCTTCCCAGGTGGTGCTAGTGGTAAAGAATCTGCCTGCCAATGCAGGAGACATAAGAGACACGGGTTCAATCCTTGGGCCAACAAGATCCCTTGAAGCAGGGCATGGCAACCCACTCAAGTATTCTTGCCTGAAGAATCCCATGGACAGAGGAACCTGGCGGGCTACAGTCCATAAGGTCACAAACAGTTAGACACAACTGAAGCGACTTAGCATGCATGCACACCCACATAATCTATACTGTCAAGGCTAAGAGACAGAGGTAATTCGGGACCATCACCGCCTTCAGTTCACTCGCAGTCTGGTGAGGAAGACAGACATGGGTGGGAAAAGTGTAGTGAGGAAGATGATGTTTCAGAGGGAAGCACAAGGGGCAGCAGGAACCCAGGGTAATATCTAATCCAAGATATCAATAAAAATGTCTTCCATAAATACTGTTAACCTATGCACTTGTTTCTGTTTGTCTGGGAGTCCTTATGGAGTTAACACCATGATGGATGTGAACTGATTGAATAGAAGCCCTACTGCTCCAGTTGGAGAAGGAGAGATTTCACTCTAGTGCTGACCAGGGAACATGGCTTCCATCCCTGGTCCAGGAAGATCCCACATGCCCCGGAGCAAACACGCAACTACTGAAGCCCATGAGCCTGGACCCAGTGCTCCGCAACAAGAGAAGCCACGACAAGGAGAAGCCTGGGCACCATAACCAAGAGTAGCTCCTGCTCTCTGCACCTAGAGAAAGCCAGGAGTACAAAACAACAAAGACCCAGCACAGCCAAATAAGAGAGTGTTAATAATTTAACACTCAATTAAACCCAAAGGATTTTAACACCCAATCCCTTTCAGGAATAACACAAGTCAAAAAGGGATCAGGATGTAGCTCTCTACACTGTTAGGCTCCCCCCAACCCCCACCCAAACAGGCAGGAAGGGAAAACCATTCTCAGAATAGTGAATGGAGCAGGCAATGACATCTTCATGGCATGGGTTAAAGGGAAGAACATTTTCCTTAACAAAATGTGATAAAGATGCGCACTTAAGTGGAACTTAAAGCAAGGGCATTAGCAGAGAGTGAGAATTCCAGTAAATAATAATGAGTGTCTTTATACCTGATTAAAAAAAATTATATCAGTTTTTGGCCATACCGCATGAGATGTGGAATCTTTGTTCCCTAACCTGGGATTGAACCCATGCCCCCTCACAGTGGAAGCAAGGAGTCCTAGTCTCTAGATTGCCAGGGAAGTCCCCATACCTGATTCTAAAGTCACAAATACAACAATTCTAAGTCAAAATGATGAAACAAGTCATTTTTTAGTGAATTCTAGCCTCCATTTCTGCTCCCTTCACCTGTTGCATCCCCTTAAAGAAACAATTTTTATTCATTTTTTGTTTTTTTCTTTTCCATTTTTAACATAAGCAAAACCATATATTTACAAATATATGCATAATAAATAACATGACTATATTATTTTAAAATATGGCAATTTTGGCCATGTTTCCACTCTGTCTTAGAGGAATGGTAGCATATTATAGTACTATTCAGGACCCTGATTTTAAAAATTTAATCAAACTTGTGGTTGCCAAGGGAGAGGGGAGGAGAGGGATACACTGGGAGTTTGGGGTTGGTGGATGCAAACTATTATGTTTGGAATAGATAAACAAGGTCCTAAAGTATAGCACAGGGAACTGTATTCAATATCTTGAGATATTGAAGGGAAAAGAATATTTTTTAAAAAGTATGTATAAAATTATTTGTATATTGCTGCAAGTTTTGTTATAAATGATTTTATGCATAGTATTCATTCAAAGAACACTGTTATTACAGATTAAATATTTAGAGAGTAACATACTAATGTAAATTAAAAATACCTTGATCTAATACACTGAATTATTTTGTATTTTGTATTTACTATTATCTACTGAATTTGCTTTCACTCTTTAAAGAAATATTCAGTTCAATTCAGTCGCTCAGTTGTGTCCGACTCTTTGCAATGCCATGAACCGCAGCACACGAGGCCTCCCTGTCCATCACCAACTCCCGGAGTCCACACAGATCCATGTCCATCGAGTCGGTGATGCCATCCAACCGTCTCATCCTCTGTCATCCCTTTCTCCTCCTGCCCTCAAACTTTCCCAGCATCAGGGTCTTTTCCAATGAGTCAGCTCTTCTCATCAGGTGGCCGAAGTATTGGAGTTTCAGCTTCAACATCAGTCCTTCCAGTGAACACCCAGGACTGATCTCCTTTAGGATGGACTGGTTGGATCTCCTTGCAGTCCAAGGGACTCTCAAGAGTCTTCTCCAACACCACAGTTCAAAAGCGTCAAATCTTTGGTGCTCAGCTTTCTTTATAATCCAACTCTCACATCCATACATGACTAGTGGAAAAACCATAGCCTTGACTAGACAGATCTTTGTTGGCAAAGTAATGTCTCTGCTTTTGAATATGCTATCTAGGTTGGTCATAACTTTCCTTCCAAGGAGTAAGTGTCTTTTAATTTTATGGCTGCAATCATCATCTGAAGTGATTTTTGAGCCCAGAAAAATAAAGTCAGCCACTGTTTCCACTGTTACGTCTTATAAATACTGAACATTTTTTTCTTCTTAATGAACATATTTTGTCATATACTGTCCTTTTCTTACCCCCTAAAATCACAGTCTATCTGTATTTTAAACTTTTTGAATCCTAAAAAATAAAAATTTAATCAGTAGTTTAAGATGGGAGTAAAAACAGCATATTTGTACACTGATGGAAATAATCCAGGAGAGAGTAAAAAAATTGGTGATACGAGGCAGAAGGGAACATTATTGAAAGGACTGGCTTCAGATAGGAGCATGAAAAGTTCATGGGAACAGACCAACTTCCTAGGCAGGGTGTGAGCACAGATGCTGGTAGGTGAGTGAAGATGGGATGGAACTCTGAGGGACTTCTCTCCTCACTCGCTGTAGTGACAATGGGAATAGGTATCTGTGGACTGAAAAGAGAAGGAATGAAAAAGACATGTAGAAGAGAAGACAAGGGAACAAAGCAGGGACATATAGGATGACTGCCTGCCAGTGTTAAGGTCCTATCTGAGTTAGGTTTATAGCCTACAGAACCTTCTTACATTAAACTCAGATAAGGTGTACTTACATTAGGAAAATATTTCCTGAAAATCAATTTCACTTTAATTTAAAAGTGTAGTGCTCATCCTGAGTCATAGGGTGCACAACTAATAGTCCTAATGATTCTTCCCAGTGGAGACTTTAAAAAAAAACTAAGCATTGGAGTAATCACATAAGCCAAGCTGTATTACAGGCAGAGATGATCGGATTTTTTAAAAGTAATCTGTCCTCACAAATGGCTACCTAAGCTTCTTGTCAGAAAAATCAAATCTGTCAGCTAAATGACACAAGCTGTCATGTATTAAGTATGTATATCATGAGCCTACAATGTATTATATTTCATATTTCAATGCTACTCAATGTTACTTGGAGAGGAGGGAAGAAGAAATATTAAAAAATAATTTAAAAAATGATTCTAAGATTTCAAAAACTAGTTTAAAATACGTTTAAATTTAATTAGAATGTTGAATTCTAAAGCTGACTTTACTTATCACTTATGCAAAGTGAAAATTCTTTCTTGAAAGTTAAAGTTGCTCAGTCATGTCTGACTCTTTGCGACTCTATGGACTGTAGCCTGCCAGGCTCCTTTGTCTGTGGAATTCTCCAGGCCAGAAAACTGGAGTGGGTAGCTGTTCCCTTATCCAGGGGATTTTCCCAACCCAGAAATAGAATCCAGGTCTCCTGAATTACTGGCAGATTCTTTACCATCTGAGCCACCAGGAATGCCCAAGAATACTGGAGTGGGTAGCCCATCCCTTCTCCACGGGATCTTCCGGACCCAGGAATCAAATCGGGGTGGATTCTTTACCAGCTGAGCTACCAGGGAAGCATATTTATGTAACACTCTTTTTTGGCCACACTTCATGGTATGTGGGATCTTAGTTCCCTGACCAGCGATGAGACTCACGCTCCCACACAGTGAAAGTGTGGATTCTTAACCACTGGACTGACAGGGAGGTCCCTGTAATACTATTTTTATGCATTGATTGTTTATATTCTTTATGGTAAATGAAGTTGTTATAGTATACCAAATTCTTATTTTGTTCTTTCTGTTTGTATTCCTAATAACATGGTTCACTTTAATTTCTTTTATCTTCTTATGTTTTTTCAAGTATATTGCCAGAATTGTTCACACTAACCTTGTCTAGTTTCACCTTTGACTTCATTATTTCTACACTAACTTTTTTTGGTTCTAAGCAATACATTTAAAAAATAATATGCACACTTTTTCTATGCTTTCTTTAAAATAATAAAGGCTGTCACTGAATGCTGTGCTGTGCTGTGCTTAGTCACTCCGTCGTGTCTGACTCTTTGCAACCCTGTGGACTGTAGTCCACCATGCCCCTCTGGTCCTGGGGATTCTCCAGGCAAGAATACTGGAGTGGGTTGCCATACCCTCCTCCAGGGGATCTTCCCAACTGGGGAATCGAACCTAGGTCTCCCACATTGCAGGGAGATGCTTTACTGTCTGAGACACCAGAGAAGCCCGTTACTGAATACTAGTTTCACAATATTTAGAAATTAAACAGCACACTCCTAAATAACCAATGGGTCAAAAAAGATATCACAATGGGAATCAGAAAATATTTTGAAATGAATGAAAATGAAAACATAATATATAAAACTTATGAGATGCAGCTAAAACAGTGCTTGTGCTGTGCTGTGCTTAGTCGCTCAGTAGTGCCAGACTCTTTGCAACCCCATGGACTGTAGCCCGCCTGGCTCCTCTGTCCATGGGGATTCTCCAGGCAAGAATACCGGAGTGGGTTGCCATGCCCTCCTCCAGGGGATCTTCCCAACCCAGGGATCAAACCCAGGTCTCCCATGTTGCAGGCAGATTCTTCACTGTCTGAGCCACCAGGGAATCTCAAGAATACTGAAGTGGGTAGCCTAACCCTTCTGCAGGGTATTGTCCCAACTCAGGAATAGAACTGGGTTCTCCTGCATTGCAGGTGGATTCTTTACCAGCTGAGCTACCAGGGAAGCCCAAAACAGTGCTTAGAGGAAAATTTATAGCTGTAAATACTTATATTAATATTTATATTAAAAAGGGGGAACCTCAAAATTCATAACCTAATTTATAACTTTAAGATATTAGAAAAGGAAAGCAAACTAAATTCAAAGCAAGCAGTAGGCATGAAATAATGATAAAGATTAGACTGAAAATAAATGAAAAGAGAATAGAAAAGCTTCAGAGAAGATAAACAAAACCAACACTGATTCTTTAAATGTATCAACAAACTTGACAGAACTTTATCTGGACTGACCATGAAAAAAGAAAGAAGACCTAATTACTAAAATAAAAATGAAAAGAAAGACATTAATACCATCTACAGAGACATAAATAAGAAATGTTAAAAGAGACCACCATACAACATCTGAAACGAAAAGCTGAGTTCATCACTAGCTTAAGCACAGGAAAGCTATAGTTTCTGGCATGGTTTGTTTTTGAGCAACACAGGGAGCTGATCTTAAATAGAGTTGTGGAAAATGTGGAGATTAGGGGTTGGTGGACTTTCAGGAGTAGGAGTATCTAGGGACTGGTTTGCCTTTAGCGGTGGAAGTGTGGTTACGGGAGTGAAGTAGTTGCTGGGTGACTGATTGATTGGCTGGCTTTCAGCAATATGTGTACTGATGCAGAACTGTCATTGAGTGACGAAAACAGGTTTTAAAAAGTTCTGATGACTATTTGTCACCATAGTTATAGAAGAACCAGTAATTTCCTAGAAGTTTGAGAACATTTTTATTCTCAGAGGTAAAGAAATAAATCATATTTTATTCTATAATGTGATAACAGTAAGTCTTAGAATAATGGCTTTTTACATGGAAATCTCAGCCAACTGTTTAGCTCTTCTATTTAGGTTCATTTTCTTTAGTAAAACAAAATAAAGTTAGAAACCTAAAAGGAATCTAAATCTTGGTTTGTGCTTGTTTTCTCTGACTTAACTGTTGTGATCCATGTAGGTTCCTCTGGCCCAAGTTTTCAAGTCTTTCAATTAGTTTCATCAATAACATCCCAGAAAGCCTTTAGTCATCTTCATGCTGCCAAAAGCTGGCTCTGGTTGTTTATTAAGGAGTTCTGTAGTGTCTGAGAAACAGAAAACTGAACAAAAGAGTCCACCTAACAATCTGGTTATTCTATAAAATTCTTTGCCTTTTACCTAAGAATGGTTAGATTATCTCCCCCAGAAACACTTTCAGCATTTACCTTTACCATCCAGAAGCAGTGATCCACATGTATAAATTTATCCCCAACTCAAATTTCTCTCTTGGATCAAAAAGAGCAGATCTGGAGAGGAAGAGATGACATATATAGTTCTCATTTGTTATTCAAAGAAACTTCCAAAGCCATCTTCAGCTCCATCGTGAAGTTCATTAGATCAGGAGGGGATGCGGTACCAGGTTTTGGTTTCCATGAAGATTTGTACTCAGCTGCCAAGGCTTAGTAACCTTGCATCCTGCAGTTATAAATCTATAGTGAGTAGATATTAACTATGGAAGTCTCTTCTAAGTGTTCTCAGACTTTGTGGGTTTGAAGCTGGGACCATCCCTGTCCATGAACACATGCAGATTTTAAAATCCATAAAATAAAATAAAATCTATTCATACAGTAGAAACTAATACAACAGTGCAAAACATCTGTACTCCAATAAAAATGAATTTTAAGAAATAAATAAAATAAAACAAAATCTACTTACTGCTCGCCCCAGAATTCCTACTTCTAAGAGTCTATCTCAGAGATATATTTGGGCATATGTGCCCCTCAAATGTATGTTACAGAATGGGAGAAAAGAACTGCAAATGAAACCACCAGCAAAAGATTAATCTCCAAAGTATACAAGCAGCTAATGGAGCTCAACACAAGAAAAACAAACAACCCAATCAAAAAATGGGTGGAAGACCTGAACAGACATTTCTCTAAAGAGGACATACAGATAGCCAATAAACACATGAGAAAGTGCTCAACATTGCTCATTAATAGAGAAATACAAAACTACAATGAGGTAAAACTAAGATCATGGCATCCATTTCCATCACTTCATGGCAAATAGATGGGGAAACAGTTGAAACAGTGGCTGACTTTATTTTTGGGTCTCCAAAATCACTGCAGATGGTGACTGCAGCCATGAAATTAAAAGACACATACTCCTTGGAAGGAAAGTTATGACCAACCTAGACAGCATATTTAAAAGCAGAGACATTACTTTGCCAACAAAGGTCCGTCTAGTCAAGGCTATGGTTTTTCCAGTGGTCATGTATTGATGTGAGAGTTGGACTATAAAGAAAGCTGAGCACCAAAGAATTGATGCTTTTGAACTGTGGTGTTGGAGAAGACTCTTGAGAGTCCCTTGGACTGCAAGGAGATCCAACCAGTCCATCCTAAAGGAGATCAGTCCTGGGTGTTCATTGGAAGGATTGATGTTGAAGCTGAAACTCCAAAACTTCGGCCACCTGATGCGAAGAGCTGACTCATTTGAAAAGACCCTGATGCTGGGAAAGATTGAGGGCACGAAGAGAGGGGGACAACAGAGGATGAAATGGTTGGATGGCATCACAGACATGATGGATATGAGTTTGGGTAAACTCCAGGAGTTGGTGATAGACAGGGAGGCCTGGCGTGCTGTGGTCCATGGGGTCACAAAGAGTCGGACACTACTGAGTGACTGAACTGAACTGAACCGATCACCTCACACCAGTTAGAATGATCATCAACAAAAAAATCTACAAACAATAAATCTGGAGAGGATGTGGAGAGAAGGGTACCTTCTTTCACTGCACGTGGGAATGTAAAGTGATACAGCTACTACAGAGAACAGTATGGAGATTATTTTAAAAATTATGAATCAATCTATCAGATGAACCAGCAATTCCACTATTGGGCATATACCCTGAGAAAATCATAATTCAAAAAGACACATGTACCCCAATGTTCATTGCAGTATTATTTACAATAGTCAAGACATGGAAGCAACCTAGACGTTCATCAACAGATGAATGGATAAAGAATATGTGGTATGTTTTTACAATGAAATATTACTCAGCCATAAAAAGGAACAAATCTGAGCCAGTTGTAGTGAGGTGGATGAACTTAGACCCTGTTATACAGAGTGAAGTAAGCCAGAAAGAGAAATACAAATATCCTATGCATATATATGAAATCTAGAAAAATTGTACTGATGAACCTATTTTCAGGGCAGGAATAGAGATGCAGTCATAGAGAACAGATTTGTGAACAAGGGGAAGGAGAGGGTGGGCCAAAGTGAGAGAGTAACAGTGAAACATATACATTACCATATGTGAAATAGTTCGTGGAAAGTTGCTCTATAACACAGACAGCTCAGTCTGGTGCTCTGTGACAACCCAGAGGAGTGGGATGGGGTGGGGGTTGGGAGGAAGGTTCAAGAGGGAGAGGACACATGTATACTTATGGCTGATTACCATTGTCGTATGACAGAAACCAATACACCATTGTAAAGCAATTAGCCTCCAATTAAAAGTAAATTTTTTTAAAAAGTATGTTAATTATAACATTGTTCATAATATCAATAATTGGATATAGCTCAAATATCCACTAGCAGGATAATTATTAGATAAAGTATATAATACCCATACCATCAAATACCAAATATCAGATAAAAAAATGAAGTAGATCAGACATAGAAAGATTCCAAGACTTATTAAGTTAGAATAAAAGTGACACAATAAGTACAAAATGATTCCATTTATGCTAAAAGCAAAACACAGCTATGCACACACAAATGTTTAGAAAAGGTCTGAAAGGAACACGCCAGATCGGTCATAGTGATGACTTGTGAGGAGGGAAGGGGAACTGTGCGGAAGGGCTGATGTGAAGAAAATTTCCATTTTTTTATTCAAAAAAGCTCTGAATTGATGAAAATACTTAACAATGGGATCTATTTGTTACTTGCAAAATTTTTAAAAAACTGTTTTTTTTTTTTTTAACATTTTATACACATGAGTGAAAGAATAATGGAAAGAGAGCTGTGGAGCCAAAGGAGAGAATCAGGAAGCCTGAGGCAGGAATGGGCTGTGGCATGCCTGGGGGTGGAGCACAGACCCCCACCTCACATACAGCAGCACTGATTATATTCTAATCATGGGACAGCGTTGCCTAGTTAAGTTCATTAAAATAATAGTTCTGGAGACTTCCCTAGTGGTCCAGTGGTTAAGAATCTACTTTGCAGTGCAGGGCACTCAAGTTCAATCTCTGGCCCGGAAAATAAAATCCCACATGCCATGGTGCAATTAAGCCTACAAGCCACAACAGAAGGTCCTGCATGAGGCAACTAAGGCCCAACACAGCCAAATAAATAAAGCTTGACTATTAGCAAAATATTCACCTTCCGTTCATCAAGCAAAGTGTTTAAAGTCAATGTTGCAGTCTATTTGTTTAATCAGAAAAAAAAATAATAGCTCTCACTTAACTGAATGTTTATCATGTGATAGACACTGGGCTAAGCATGAAATCTTCCCAGTAGCCACTTACACTCTTACAAGATAAGGGAAGGAAGGCTCAGTGAGGTTATGGTGACATCATTGGAAAGAACTCAGGTCTCAGCCACGAGATGATGCACTGCTGAACCAGATTTGGGGTCCAAATCCCAGCTCTGCCACCAGCAACCCATGTGACCTAGGTCAAGTCACTCTACTTCTCCAGATATCAGTTTCCTCAAATGCCATATAGTAGGAATCATCCTACTGGCTATTGTGAGACCAGCTAGGAAAACAGGAATCAAACTGCTTTGTTAGTGATAAAGTTCTGGGACCCATGAGGATGGTTAATGACACTGTTTTCATTTTCTGCAAAGCCAAGGGCCAAGTCCCCCACTCCACCCTAGGAAGTGTTCCCAGTGGGCGGATGTGGGGTCCCATAGGGGAGCCAACTTGAAGGAGAGCACTCCCACAGGGCCTGGCTTTGGGCTTTAATGGGCTGTGGCTCGGCTCCAACCTGGCCCTTTCCCCAGGGCCAAGTGTGATGATTCCACGGAAGACACCAAGGTGGATCAGGCACAGCAGGTGAGCTGGGCTGGGGAGGGAGTGTTCAGAAGGGAGAAAAGTCTGGGGTGGATGGGCAGGCAAGCTCAGGGAGGCCAGGAGCCCAGGCATACACACGTGCTGTGCTAGCATCCAGATCCCCGTGTGCACACACAGTCTGGCTATGTGACCCCAGGTCAGCCACCTTGGCAGGACAGACAGGGATGTGCAGTCACAATCAAGAGGCCAATGATCTTGTAAGAGAGTCTCACAAGGAAGCAAGGCTGAGGATGGTAAAAGAAATGGGAATATTCAACAAGGTGTCCATCAACACTGTGAGTCACAGAGGAGAGAACTGCAGTTTGAGAGGGAAAGTGAAAGAGGCAGAGTGAGAATGGAAGCCCAGGTCTTTCTAATTCCAGGTAATAAACCCAAACTCTATAATTCACATCTATTCTCCTTTTCTGTGGGCATAGCACAGGGTAGGGGAAATATGAGAGAAGGGCATGGATTTGGGAGTTGTAGAGCTGTACAATGACACAATGACTATAAAGAATGAAGCATGCACCAGGACCTTAATAAATGGGAGAACGTTACTCTCTCTTCTAGAGTCTTAGGCCAGGAGGCATTCAGCTCAGACCCTTTGTGGGGCCAAATCCAGAGGGGACACTAAAAAGTGTGTATTGAGTTGAAGGAGATTATCTCTCCCAAGGTGTTCATTTTGCAGATGGGAAGACTGAGGCCTTGAGGCCCAAAGTCACAGCAAGCAAGGGGCCAGGACTCTGGGCTGCCAGGCAGGGCTCAGTCTTTTGCCAGCAGATTGGCTCTAGAACATCCTCTGCTCTCACCCCTCACCAGCCTTGAACAAATATCTGTTCTTCTTCAACCCTCAGTTTCTCCTTTGTTGAAGGGGCATAACCACTCCCTGGCAAGATTTCATGATAGGAGGAGAAATGCATGGTGTGAGGTTGGACATTCAGTGACTGGTTTTTCTGTTGTCTGTCCCCTCCAGCACTGTAACTGGCTCATAGATAATCTTGACCAAAGAAATGGTCTTCTAACAATGTTTAGTGTTCTTAAGTCCTGAAAACACCCCCTGAAATATGTATTCAAAATAAAATTATTTAATCTAAACCACAAAATAAATGTAAAGGAGTCCAAAAATTTTCCAATTTTTGCTGTGTTTTTACATCAAATGATGCTTTTTTAAAATATCGAACACTAACATTTTTTCATGTTATTATCTAGCTAGCACCCTAAACACATGTTTTGTTGGTTTGTTGCATAGGCCCACTCTGCCAAGCAGAAGTTTAGGGAAGGAAAGTGTGTCAGTGCCTTTAGGATGAGCAAATAAACATCAACTTATTGATCTGTCTTGTGGCCCCAAGTAGATGAGGCAGCCTGGGCTCATTGCTTAGTTATCCTGGACTCAAAGTGATAATCCAGCCCTGTTGATGGTCTAATTCTGGTTCTGTCATTCACTTACTGTGTGACCATGGGCAAATGACAGCCTGCTTCTGAGCCCCTCCCCCCCCACCTTTTGTGTTCCCTGCTATATAAGAAAAGGGTTAGACTAAGACTATTTATTGCTAATGATCCTTTTGTTTTAATTTTATGAGTGAGTCGCAAAACAAAGCCAGTTGGGAAACTGCATTCTGGCCCCTGCCTCTGGAGCCCCAAGTTCCTAAGAAGGGTGCTGGTGCTTCATTAAATAGAAAATCAGGCCTAGTTACAACCCTGGGCTTCCAGTCTGATGGAGCCACAAACACATAAACAGAGAAGAGACAATCCAGCGTGATCATAGCAATGACTGAAAAAAGCACATGAACAGTGAAAACCAGTAAAGAGACCTCCAAGCCAGATGAGATCAACAAAGACCTCTTGGAGGAGGGAACACTGAAGCTTAGTATGGAAAAAGAATGAAGCAAGAGCAAGGAGTTGCCATTTGATGATAGTCAGGAGAAATAAGGCTATAAGAAGATAAGCTTTAAATGGAGGCTAAGGGATCATCTCTCATGAAAAATCCTTAATGAATACTGGATGGGAGCTTGGACACTGGGTTTAAGATCCATCTCTACTATGAATTGTCAGTTGACCTTAAGAAAACAGTTTCCAGACTTCAGACTCAGTATCTGTCTCCCCCACTTAATAGAAATGAGCCAGAGGAGGGAGAAGGAGTTGGACTTGATGGCTCTGAATTTTTGCCCCTAAAACCCCAAATCAGTTTAACTCAGTGACATTCAATCCAAAATTGACTTCTCTGAGCTCTTACAACATGCAAGAAAATAAAGGTGATTTGTATCAACTTGGGTGTGAGAGAAACCTGGTGATTGGCTTTGGGAGACTGGGTCTGGTCAGCTGAGGGTTCACTCTTTTAAGGCAAGGTGCAGGAGTTTTGCTTTTCTGCTTGGATAATGGGGGCCAACCTCTAGAACATTTTTTTTTCTTTCAAGGAAGACTTCACAATGGAGTGGCTTATTTCAGGTGTCTTTTACAAAGACATTTTACCAGCCTTCACCCACTCACAGGGAATCATGCCGCCCTCCACACTTAAGAAACTTAAGAACAATTTGGAATTTAGGGTTATTGTTGACAGTATCATTTTAGAAAAGGAGATGGAAAGAGAAAATTGTTGCCCAATCTCTCTCCACATGAAAACTTAAGTTCTAGATTCTCCAGAAGACATAACATAGAATAAATAGACTTAGTCTGGCAGTCAGAGGTCTGGGTTCTGGCCCTAGCTCTGCTGTGTAATCTTGGGCAAGCTCTTGCCCCTTCTGTCTACAAAGAAAAAAAAAAAACCTGGCTGGACATGTCTAGATTTGGCATTTTTATAATTCAATGGCATGAAAGATATTTTATTAGAAGCAACATCAGGGATGGAGTAATCTCAGAGTCATATTCCCAGAGAAGAAAAGAGCTGGTGATTGTAGGTTCACTTTGGAGGACCCCTCCTACCTGGAAATCCAACTCACTGAATCCTTCTTACACCCGTGTTTCTCCAAATTACTGAAAAATATGATTTGTGTAATTCACTCAGGTTTGCCTAATCACTGCAGTGAAAGTGTTGGGCTAGCGTGATCTATTATATTCTACACAGAAATGGAAGTACTGACATCTAGCTTAGAAGGAGTCAGGAAGAACTACTATTCAAGGCTTACAAGAGAAGAATAAGCTTGATAACTATGTGAGCAATAGCATGTTGCAAAGAACTTTGGAGAAAGCAGTCCTTCCAAAGCAACATGGTGGAACTTTGAGTGCAAAAGAAGAGGCATGAGTTCAAGGACTTGATTTAAGAGACCTGACATCCCAAACTAGATACATAAAATCTAAGATGAAGACTTGCAGAAATTTTTCCAGAGACTTTTTCACAATCATAATTCAACAATCAACTGTTTACATCTGATTATCCTAGTAAAATGTAAAGTCTAAGAAAATAGGGACTTTGCCTGCCTTCTCCATTTTCATCACTGTGTCAGCTGAACATAGCAAGTCTTTCATTTGGTAGGTTATTAGTTAATTAATAATTAGCTTGACAAAAGAAAGGAGGTAGAAGTTTTGGGTTCATATGGTAGGAGTTAATACCGCAACCTACTAATCAGTCTTCAAGAGCTGGTTGTAATATTACCTTTATATTTTGACTAGAGTGTAAATATTGTAGATTTCTCATTCCAGAATCCTTTGATTCTATTGTTTCCAGATATTCCAGTGTCCAGATGTTCCAGCTACCCATCTCCCAGAAATCCAGCTCTGGCTCACTATGGAGGCCACAACCTGTAACGGTTCAGTGGGTGGCTCACCAGTCTTCTACCTGGTGGGCATCCCCTCTCTGCCGGAGTCCCTCTTCCTCCCTGTGTTTTTAATTTTTCTCCTTTTCTACCTTCTCATCCTCACGGGTAATGCCCTGATCCTGGTGGCTGTGGTGGCAGAGCCCAGCCTCCACAAGCCCATGTACTTCTTCCTGATCAACCTCTCAGCCCTGGACATCCTCTTCACCACAACCACTGTCCCCAAGATGCTGTCCCTATTCCTGTTTGGGGACCATTTTCTCAGCTTTACTTCCTGCTTATTGCAGATGTACCTCTTCCAAAGCTTTACATGCTCTGAAGCCTTCATCCTGGTGGTCATGGCCTATGACCGCTATGTGGCTATCTGCCGCCCGCTGCACTACACTGCGCTCATGACCCCGCAGACCAATGCTGCCCTGGCAGCCAGTGCCTGGCTCATCGCCCTCCTTCTGCCCGTCCCAGCAGTGGTGCAGACCTCCCACATGGCATATGACAACATTGCTAGAATCTACCACTGCTTCTGTGATCATCTGGCTCTAGTTCAAGCCTCCTGCTCTGACACCACCCCCCAGACCCTCATGGGCTTCTGCATCGCCATGGTGGTGTCCTTCCTGCCCCTTCTCCTGGTGCTTCTCTCCTATGCCCACATCCTGGCCTCAGTGCTTCGCATCGGCTCCCGAGAAGGACGCTCCAAAGCCTTCTCCACCTGCAGCTCCCACCTCCTGGTGGTTGGCACCTACTACTCATCCATTGCCATAGCCTATGTGGCCTACAGGGCTGACCTGCCCCTCGACTTCCACATTATGGGCAATGTAGCATACGCTATTCTGACACCAATCCTCAATCCCCTCATTTACACTCTAAGAAACAAGGATGTCAAGGCAGCCATTACCAAAATCACACATCTTAGGACTCAGGCTGGAATACGAGCCCTTGACCTTTAGATGCAGCTAGTTCTGCTCTCTGGGGAAGGAAACGGCACCCACTCCAGTGCTTTTGCCTGGAGAATCCCACGGACGGAGGACCCTGGTAGGCTACAGTCCATGGGGTCGCAAAGAGTCGGACACAACTGAGCGACTCTTTCAATTCTGCTCTCAGGATACCAAATAATAGTGCCTAGCACAGACTGTTGTTGTTGTTGTTTAATTGCTAAGTCGTGTCCGACTCTGCAACACTATGGACTGTAGCCTGCCAGGCTCCTCTGTCCATGGGGTTTCCCAGACAAGAATAGTGGAGTGGGTTGCCGTTTCCTTCTCCGAGGGATCTTCCCAACACAGGGATCAAATCTGCGTCTCCTGCATTGGCAGGCGAATTCTTTACTTCTGAGCCACCAGGGAAGACCCCAGCACAGATTAGGAACTCTATAAATATTTTTGAGTAAATAAATCAGTAAATATAGAATGGTAAAAGAAAATTCTGTTGAGCAGTCAGCTTCAACAGTGGTTGCCATATTTTGGTCCAGGGCTTTCCACCTAGTGCAATGGAATAATGTTCATCTTTATATGATATCTTGCACTGTATAAGAATTTCACTTCTTCCTAAGAAGCTTTTTCTTTTAAAAAAAAAAAAACCTGCATGACAAAAAAATCTTTAAAAGCAAAGGCAAAAAACAAAAGACTTACATCACAGGGAAAGGGCAAATATCCAAAATAGATTAAGAGTTCTGGAGAAGGAACTGGCAATCCACTCCAGTATTCTTGCCTGGAGAATCCCATGGACAGAGGAGCCTGGTGAGCTACAGTCCATGGCGGGGTCACAAAGAGTTGGACATGACTGAGTGATAACATATTTACATACTTCCTGAATTTTTAGAAGAAAAATCTAACATACAAATATAAAAATGGGCAAAATATATGAAAAGATAAGTTACCAGAAAAATGCAGTGGTCTTTAAACAATGACAGAATGTGGTCCACTGGAGAAAGGAATGGCAAACCACTTCAGTATTCTTGCCTTGAGAACCCCATGAACAGTATGAATAGGCAAAATGATAGGATACTGAAAGAGAAACTCCCCAGGTCAGTAAGTGCCCAATATGCTACTGGAGATCAGTGGAGAAATAACTCCAGAAAGAATGAAGGGATGAAAAAAAAAAAAAAAAAAAAAGAATGAAGGGATGGAGCCAAAGCAAAAACAATATCCAGCTGTGGATGTGACTGGTGATAGAAGCAAGGTCCGATGCTGTAAAGAGCAATATTGCATAGGAACCTGGAATGTCAGGTCCATGAATCAAGGCAAATTGGAAGTGATCAAACAAGAGATGGCAAGAGTGAATGTTGACATTCTAGGAATCAGCAAACTAAAAGGGACTGGATGGGTGAATTTAACTCAGATGACCATTATATCTACTACTGTGGGCAGGAATCCCTCAGAAGAAATGGAGTAGCCATCATGGTCAACAAAAGAGTCCGAAATGCAGTACTTGGATGCAATCTCAAAAATGACAGAATGATCTCTGTTTGTTTCCAAGGCAAACCATTCAATATCACAGTAATCCAAGTCTATGCCCTGACCAGTAACGCTGAAGAAGCTGAAGTTGAACAGTTCTATGAAGACCTACAAGACCTTTTAGAACTAACACCCAAAAAAGATGTCCTTTTCATTATAGGGGACTGGAATGCAAAAGTAGGAAGTCAAGAAACACCTGGAGTAACAGGCAAATCTGGCCTGGGAATACGGAATGAAGCAGGGCAAAGACTAATAGAGTTTTGCCAAGAAAATGCACTGGTCATAACAAACACCCTCTTCCAACAACACAAGAGAAGACTATGCATAGACATCACCAGATGGTCAACACCGAAATCAGATTGATTATATTCTTTGCAGCCAAAGATGGAGAAACTCTATACAGTCAGCAAAAACAAGACCAGGAGCTGACTGTGGCTCAGACCATGAACTCCTTATTGCCAAATTCAGAGTTAAATTGAAGGAAGTAGGGAAAATCACTAGACCATTCAGGTATGACCTAAATCAAATCCCTTATGATTATACAGTGGAAGTGAGAAATAGATTTAAGGGCCTAGATCTGATAGATAGAGTGCCTAATGAATTATGGAATGAGGTTAGTGACACTGTACAGGAGACAGGGATCAAGACCATCCCCATGGAAAAGAAATGCAAAAAAGCAAAATGGCTGTCTGGGGAGGCCTTACAAATAGCTGTGAAAAGAAGAGAAGTGAAAAGCAAAGGAGAAAAGGAAAGATATAAACATCTGAATGCAGAGTTCCAAAGAATAGCAAGAAGAGATAAGAAAGCTTTCCTCAGCGATCAGTGCAAAGAAATAGAGGAAAACAACAGAATGGGAAAGACTAGAGATCTCTTCAAGAAAATCAGAGATACCAAAGGAACATTTCATGCAAAGATGGGCTCGATAAAAGACAGAAATGGTATGGACCTAACAGAAGCAGAAGATATTAAGAAGAGGTGACAAGAATACACAAAAGAACTGTACAAAAAAGATCTTCATGACCCAGATAATCACGATGGTGTGATCACTGACCTAGAGCCAGACATCCTGGAATGTGAAGTCAAGTGGGCCTTAGAAAGCATCACTACGAACAAAGCTAGTGGAGGTGATGGAATTCCAGTTGAGCTATCCCAAATCCTGAAAGATGATGCTGTGAAAGTGCTGCACTCAATATGCCAGTAAATTTGGAAAACTCAGCAGTGGCCACAGGACTGGAAAAGGTCAGTTTTCATTCTAATCCCAAAGAAAAGCAATGCCAAAGAATGCTCAAACCACAGCACAATTGCACTCATCTCACACGCTAGTAAAGTAATACTCAAAAGTCTCCAAGCCAGGCTTCAGCAATATGTGAACCGTGAACTTCCTGATGTTCAAGCTGGTTTTAGAAAAGGCAGAGGAACCAGAGATCAAATTGCCAACATCCGCTGGATCATTGAAAAAGCAAGAGAGTTCCAGAAAAACATCTATTTCTGCTTTATCGACTATGCCAAAGCCTTTGACTGTGTGGATCACAATAAACTGTGGAAAATTCTGAAAGAGATGGGAATACCAGACCACCTGATCTGCCTCTTAAGAAATTTGTATGCAGGTCAGGAAGCAACAGTTAGAACTGGACATGGAACAACAGACTGGTTCCAAATAGGAAAAGGAGTACGTCAAGGCTGTATATTGTCGCCCTGTTTATTTAACTTATATGCAGAGTACATCATGAGAAACACTGGACTGGAAAAAACACAAGCTGGAATCAAGATTGCCGGGAGAAATATCAATAACCTCAGAGATGCAGATGTCACCACCCTTATGGCAGAAAGTGAAGAGGAACTCAAAAGCCTCTTGATGAAAGTGAAAGAGGAGAGTGAAAAAGTTGGCTTAAAGCTCAACATTCAGAAAACGAAGATCATGGCATCTGGTCCCATCACTTCATTGGAAATAGATGGGGAAACAGTGAAAACAGTGTCAGACTTTATTTTTGGGGGCTCCAAAATCACTGCAGATGGTGACTGCAGCCATGAAATTAAAAGACGCTTACTCCTTGGAAGGAAAGTTGTGGCCAATCTAGATAGACTATTCAAAAGCAGAGACATTACTTTGCCAACAAAGGTTTGTCTAGTCAAGGCTATGGTTTTTCCTGTGGTCATGTATGGATGTGAGAGTTGGACTGTGAAGAAGGCTGAGCGCCAAAGAATTGATGCTTTTGAACTGTGGTGTTGGAGAAGACTCTTGAGAGTCCCTTGGACTGCAAGGAGATCCAACCAGTCCATTCTGAAGGAGATCAGCCCTGGGTGTTCTCTGGAAGGAATGATGCTAAAGCTGAAACTCCAGTACTTTGGCCACCTCATGTGAAGAGTTGACTCATTGGAAAAGACTCTGATGCTGGGAGGGACTGGGGGCAAGAGGAGAAGGGGACGACAGAGGATGAGATGGCTGGATGGCATCACTGACTCGATGGACGTGAGTCTGAGTGAACTGCGGGAGTTGGTGATGGACAGGGAGGCCTGGTGTGCTGCGATTCATGGGGTCGCAGAGTCGGACACGACTGAGCGACTGATCTGATCTGATCTTAAACAGTGAAAAAGTATTTAGTCTACTGTGTTAAAATACTGTGTAAAAAGAATACAAATTAAAACTACAGTGTGAATTCCCCTAGTGGTCCACTGGTTAGGATCTGCCTGCCAGTGCACGGGACATGGGTTTGAACACTGGTCTGGGAAGATTTCACATACTGCAGGGCAACTAAACCCATGCGCTGCAACTATGGAGTCCATGTGCTGCAACCACTGAAGCCCTGAGTTCTAGAGTCCATGCTCCGCAACAAGAAAGCCACTGCAATAAGAAACTTCTGCACTGCAACTAGAGAGTATCTCCTCACTGCTCACCACAACTAGAGAAAGCCTGGCACGGCCAAAAATAAATATAAATAGTAAATAAAAAAATTTTAAAGTACCCTGAAATGCCATTTTCCACATAATCAGATTAGCAAAACAATATTTTGGCAATATGCATGTAGAAAATCAGAACTCTTGTAAATTACTTGTGAGAATGCAAATTGATAGAGCATTATTGTGATACCCACCAAAAGTAAATATGCATTTACCCTTTGAACCAGAAATCTCATTTCTAGGAATCAATCTCAAAGATACATTGGCAATAATTAATTAGGCTACTCATTCATCATTAGGGAACAGGTTGAAAAAAATTTTTTTAAGTATAATGCATCTATAAAAAGGAAGTGATAAAGCTGTATACTGATCTAGGATATGCTAATGGACTTCCCTGGTGGCTCAAATGGTAAAGAATCTGCCTGGAATGCAGGAGACCCTGGGTTGGGAAGATCCCCTGGAGAAGGGCATGATAACCCACTGCAGTATTCTTACCTAGCGAATCCCATGGACAGAGGAGCCTGGAGGGCTATGGTCCATAGGGTCACACAGAGTTGGACACAACTGGAGTGACTTTGCACACATGCACACAGAAGGATGAAACCTCTGAATTAATAAAGACGGTTACCTACAAGGAGAGAGAGGGAACAGAGTGGAGGGGACAGGAACAGAAACAAGACAAATGTACAATCTGACTTTAGATGTATATATAATTTTTATATAATTAAAAGAAATAAAAAAGAAAAAACAAGATTCCCTCCTTTTTAAAATAAACAGAAACACTTGACCTTAGATGTCTATCAAATTAATGGAATGATCATTAGGAAAATTACTGTCTAAGAGTCATCGAAACAGTGCTTTGACTATACATCTTAAGAGGGATATAATTTAAAAATAAGAAAAATCATAACAGTTTAAATTACATTGAGAAGTCTTTTAAAAAATATGTTACAGTTTTACTTAAGAGATTAGATTGAAATTAAATCATTCTATAATCATTTAAAATATTTCATTTTGAAATTATTTTATACTTACAAAAAGTTACAAAGATAATATAGAGCTTCTAGTTAACCTTTCATCCAGCTTCCTCTAATTTTAACATCTTATGTAACCATTCTGCATTTATCAAAACTAAGAAACTAACATGAATCTATATAACACATTATCACTCAAAGTCCATAGAGCCCACTCTTAGTATTATATATTATTTTATTTTTTGTATAGACATCCAGTTGTTCCAGCACCATTTTTTTTAATTTAATTTAATTTTATTTTTAAACTTTACATAATTGTATTAGTTTTGCCAAATATCAAAATGAATCCACCACAGGTATACATGTGTTCCCCATCCTGAACCCTCCTTCCTCCTCCCTCCCCATTCCATCCCTCTGGGTCATCCCAGTGCACCAGCACCAAGCATCCAGTATCACCAGCACCATTTTTTAAAGCCTATTCTTCATCATTAAATTGTCTTTGAACTTTTGTCAAATACCGAACTATAGTTGTGTCTATTTCTGGGCTCTCTCTTCTGTTCCATTGGTACATTTATCTGTCCTTTTACCAATACCACATCATCTTGATTACTATAACTTTATACTTAGTGTTGAAATTGGGTAGTGTGAATCCCCCATCTTTGTTTTTCTCTTTTAGAATTGTTTTGACTACTTTAGTTTCTTTGCTTTTTGATATAAATTGTGGAACTATCTTGCTGGGTTTTGACTGGGATTGTGCTGAATCTGAATCTATGTATTAAATTTGGGATACTTGACATTTTACCAATATTGAGTTTTCCAATTTAACAACTTGGATAGCTCTTCATTATCTAGATTTTCTTTGATTTTATTCATCAGTGTTTTGTAGTTTTTAGCCTATGGATTGTGCACATATTTTGTGGAAGAAAGAAAGTGAAGCTTGCTCAACTGTGTCCCACTGTTTGCGATCCCATGGACTATACAGTTCATGGAATTCTCTAGGCCAGAATACTGAAGGGTAGCCTTTCCCTTCACCAGGGGATCTTCCCTATCCAGGGATCGAACCCAGGTCTCCCACATTGCGGGCGGATTCTTTACCAGCTGAGCTACCAAGGAAGTCCAAGAATACTGGAGTGGGTAGCCTATCCCTTCTCCAGCAGATCTTCCCAATCCAGGAATCAAACCAGGATCTCTTGCATTGCAGGCAGATTCTTTACCAACTGAGCTACAAGGGAAGCCCCACATGTCTTGTTGGGTTTATATTTAAGTGCACTTTTTGGTTAGTCTGCTAATATGGTGGGCTTTTCATTGATTGGTTTTGAATGTTGAACAGATTCTTTATTCCTGGAATGAACTCTACTTGGTTATGATATATTGTCCTCTATAAATATTGCTGCTGCTGCTAAGTTGCTTCAGTCGTGTCCGACTCTATGCAACCCCATAGATGGCAGCCCACCAGGCTCCTCCGTCCCTGGGATTCTCCAGGCAAGAACACTGGAGTGGGTTTCCATTTCCTTCTCCAATGCATGAGAGTGAAAAATGAAAGTGATTTTTTAAAAATATTTTGTTTGGGATTTCTGCATGAGGGATACTGATCTGCAGTTTTCTATTAATGTCTTTGCCTAGTTTGATATTAGGTTAATATTGGCTGGCCTTATAAAATGAGTTGGAAAGTTTTCTCTCCTCTTCTATAATCTGGAAAACATTATGTAGAATTCGTATTATTTTTTTCCTTAAATATTTAGTAGTATTTTCCTATGAAATGACCTGTGTCTGGAATTTCCTTTTAGGAAATTTTTTTTCTACAAAATCAATTTCTTTACTAGATATAGAAGTGTGGGGTTTTTGTATTTATTTATTTTTAGCTGAATCTTTGTTGCTTTGCATGGGCTTTCTCTAATTGTGGAGCATGGGTTTCTCGCTGTGGTGGCTTCTCTTGTTGCAGAGCACAGGCCCTAGGCACTCAGGCTTAATTGTTCAAGGCATGTGGAATCTTCCCAGACCAGGGATAGAATCAAGTTCCCCGCCTTCGCAGGCGGATTCTTATCCACTGCACCACCAGGGAAGTCCTAGATATAGAAGTTTTAAAATTATCTATTTATTCTTGAATGGGTTTTGGTAGTTTGTACCTCTCGAGGAATTTGTCCATTTTATCCACATTATAGAATTTATAGGCATACAGTTGTTTGTAGTAGTCTTTCATTATCCTTTTAAAGTCTGTGATGTCTCTTCTTTCATTCTGAATGTTGCTAATTTGTGTCTTCAGTTCTTCTTCTTGGTCAATCTGGCTATAGATGTATCAATTTTATCAACTTTTCAAAGAATCAAATTTTAAACCTAAATGTCCATCATAAAATAGCTAGGGAAGCTCAGGGAACTCAGTGCTCTATGATGACCTAGAGGAGTGGGATGGAGGTGTGGGAGGGAGGCTCAAGAGGGAGGTGATATATGTATAAATATAGCTGATTCACTTTGTGGTAGAGCAGAAACTAATACAATATTGCAAAGCAATTATACTCCAATAAAAAAAAAAAAGAATCAGCCTTTAGTTTTATTGATTTTGCTCAGCTGTTTTTCTGTTTTCAGTTGTATTGATTCTTGCTATAATATTTATAATTTTCTTTCTTTTAAGTACTTTGGGTTTAAGTTTATATTCTTTTTCTAGTTTCTTAAAGTGAAAGATTAGATTGTTGATATGAGCCTTTTATTCTTTTCCAATATAAGTATTAAACTCTATAAATTTCCCTCTAGCTACTGCTTTCATAATTCCCTACAATTTTGAAATATTGTACTTCTCTTTTTTTTCTTTTCAACTCAGAATGTGTTTTTAATTTCCCTTGAGACTTCTTAAATTCTGGAGCACTTCCTCAGGCCCATCCACTTGAATAGGGCTTGATTCCAACCTCTGCCTCACCAGCATCATGTGGCTGCTAAAATCTTTCTGCGGCTCTGTAACCTCCCAGCTGCTGTCTTCTTCTGGTTTCTCAAAGTCTTTCCTTATACATGCACACCTGAGGAGTTGGTCCCTGACTTGAAGGGAATTTGTACAGATTTTGAAGTTCCTTCCCTGCAGTACTATCCTCCCCAGTATTTTGCCTTTTAATTTCCAGCCCTTTTGGTAATCCAAATTCCAACTTGCCTTGCCTCAGTTTATTAGGACTTTATTTTTCTAACTGAGCTCTATTCTCCAGTCCTGCAAATTGGGAAATGCCCTCAGGTAAAAATCTGGGATCATGTGGAAATTACTTCATGAGCTTTCCTATTCTCAGGGATCACAGTCCTTCAAGGTCTCTGAAGCCTTCAAACAATTGTTTTACATATTTTATCCAGCTTTTATGGTTGTTTTTGGCATGAGGTTTAGTTCCAAAGAAGGCACTCTGTCATAGGCAATACTTAGAAGTCCTCTTTGATTTTTGAGTTTTTGCACTATTGGTAGGAGAAACACAGTGCAGACCCTAGGACTTTAGAGTCAACTATGTGGGGTTTTTTTTCTGCTGATAACTATTCTCCTTTTGAGAAACAGTTCCTCGCCCTAGTGCAGCTGAAAGCCCGACGAGAAACACTAAAGGACTATGGGTCCCAAGCTGACCCTTACAAACTGGGTATTAATTTGAACAAACAAAATATAAAATTGTATATGTACAAAAACATCCACTGTCAAGTGGGAAGTCAGGTAATAAATATTATATTAGCTCAAGCAGATCTTGAAGGCACAGTTGTATGAGTGGGTGGCTCAGACTTCCAAGATGCACCATCTTGCAATATTGAGACCTTCCCATCAGCTCTGACATAGGGCCTCATGGGAAATTCCCTATGATCAACTCTCCCAAGAAGAAAGAAATCAGGCTTGATTCACAAACAGTTCTTCACAATGTGCTCAGACTACTCAAACATGGACTGCTGCTACATTACAGCCCATTCAGGAAGGCCCTGAAGGATCAACAGGAAGATAAATCCTGTCAGTGGGCAGAACCTTTGCCATGGCCTCTTATCTTTCACCTGGTAGGTTCATCTCACCTGGGAGGTAAAATGGAAAGAGGTTTGGATCTATACAAGTTTATGAGCAATGGCTACATCTTTGCTGGGATATGAAGTAACTTAGAGCAAAGTAACAGGTTTGGTGAAGAGAAGATCTGGAGAGATTTAAGGCAATAGACTTCTGAGAAAGGCCCCAAACTGTGAAGATATTTTTGGCCCATTTGACAATTTACCAAAGGGAACTCATGGTGAAAAAACTCTCTAAAACCAGCAAAAATAGGTAAAATCAGATACATAAGATGACCCATTCATATCAGTCAGACTCATAATGAGAATGAAGGTTACACCATTGGCATAAAGTGTGAGGCCCCTGGGAGCTGTTAATAACGTTCTCATCATTACCAGCAAAGCCTAGGGACAAATCCTACCTCGCTCTTCATGTATGCTCCAGGTGATGCCAGGGAGTTTATTCCTGAGGGAAGATGGGTCTTCAAGGGAGCACCATCTTGAAGAAAATAACCCCAGGAGGCCTACCTGAAAGCAGGGAACCGAGGGTTTAATAGGTCATGGCTCAGCCTCTAACAAGTCTTCACATGGAGACACCACAGGATACACCAGTATGGACCGGCTTAATAGGTAAGCAGAACCAAGGATGGAGCATCCAGAGACAGGCAGAGAAAACTTGGTCAAGGAGACAGGGGTGGAGAAGCCAGGATGTATGAACTTGGGCCAGGGATCAGGGAGACTGGTTGGGTGCGAACAAGAGGCAGGAGCCCAGAATCCAGGTTGGCTGTGCACACATGGGTTGTGAGAACTTGGGCCACACGTTCCGACAGGTCCAGGCAAAGGAGGACTCTTACATGTGGGATTCAAACCACATCCTCATCAAATCATTTCCTCCCACAGGAAATCAAGGCTGATGGAGCAGTAACCATTGGAAACACGAGGGCACTCTGAGTGCTTACCTGTTCCAGGCTCTCGTGTAGCGTTGTCTAAATGTTCTCTTCGCATTCTCTCCACAAGGACACAACAATCCCAGAAGGTCACAAATGAGGGAAACGAGTTCAGACAGAGAAAAGTGACTTGCCCAAGGTCACACAACTGCAGGTACGAGCTGGGATGGGACTCCAGTCCTTTCTGACTCATAAGTGCATACTCTTGACCACTAAGGCCCACAGGACAGAATGAAGGTAGAGCCCCTGGCTGGTAGCAGGTGCACAGGAGAGGTGGGAGAGCCCTCACCCTCTTGCTTTGGGGTGTGGACCATGTGACATGACTCTGACAGACACAGAGTGGACACTCAGGAAAGGGTTCTGAATTCCAATTGGATTGGAAACCCCTTAGAGATATTCTCCTCTAAACCTCTCACTACGCAGATGAGAAAACCAAGTCTCAGGGACCCAGAGTCACAGCAAGCAAGTAACAGAGCTGGTCCAGGAGCCAGGACTCTTGGTTGCAAGGTGGAGTTCTTTAACAGCAGTCTGCCTCCTAACTACCTCTGCTCTCACCCCTCGCCAGTTGTGACCTTGAACTAGGGCCTGTCCTTCTCCAATCCTGTTGCTGAGGGGTGTAACCACTCCCTGAAAGGGCTGGATGAAGGAGGAGATGATGTCCATCAAGTGCAGCATCAGGTTGGACACTCAGTGATTGGGCTTTCTGTCCTTCCCTGTCCCCACCTGCACTGTAACTCTCTCGTAGACAGTCCCACCAGGGAGGACCTTCTGGGGCAAATTCTGTGCCCTGGGAAAGAGTACCCATTAGTCCCTAAAGCACAGGATGGCATCACTAAGATGTAGTGTGTAATCTAAAGCAAAATAAGAGCCCTAACCTGTAAAATAAATGTAAGAAAGTTCAACCAAATTTGGATATTCCCTATGATGGGCTAGTTGAATGGTGCTTTGAAAGATAAAATGCAAAGTTCTTTCATAAAGTACTTTTGGTGTCCCTGTTTGGCTGGTGTCCCAATATGCCTATTGGATGGTCCAGTACCACCTGGCAATAAAAAGCCATGTCCCACCCCTCCACTGAGGTCTCAGCATCCCTCCTTCATCGTCTAAGCAGTGGGACAGAGGCAGGATAAGAGGGGTAGCAAAGCTGATGGCCTTTTAGGGCCCCACTGGCCTCCCCCCTCAGCCTTTCTGCCCCTCAGATCCCCTGCTCTGCCTCACCCGGGACTGCAGACACAACTGCCTGTCTGAGAGCAAAAATGTCCATGGCAGTGCAAAGCAGTTTCACTTTTTTTGCTAGGTCCTGGGGTCTGATTTTTGGAACATTATTTTAAAGGAAGATTTGTATTGCCAGATACTAGTTCTTAATGCTTATCCTATAGCGACTCAAGATAAAAACTTGAGTTATAAATTTGTCTGATATAATCAATGAAAAAATGGAAAGGGAAACAGAAAACCTTGGTCTTAATATGTTCTCCCCTGTAAAGCTGAACTTCTGGATTCCCCAAGAGACATGGGGAGTAGAAGAGAGAGTCCTGTCCCAGGAATCAAAGACCTGAGTTCTGGGGATGATTCTGCATCCAGTGCCATTGGGATCTGGGAAAGTTCCCACCCTTTTTGTGCTCAGCCTCTTGCCTTCAGGAGTAAAACTGGTTAGATCTGAAAATTAAAAGTTTTTTCCAGCTTTTACATTGATGGTTTTATGTATAAGATGTGTTTCGAGAAGAGAGAGAAATTAGAGGTGACTCTAGGAAAAGTGTGGGGCCCTGCTCACAGAAACATCAGGAGTAACATGGACTTGCTTGCAATGGGAACAGGGAATGCTTAGCCCAAGGGGCGAGTATTAAGTAGATGGCAAATCAGTATTTCTCTTAATTGAATCCCCCCAGATCTATGAAAACACTTCCTCCTGATTCCTTCTTGGTCGGGGCAGGGGGGCAGTTCTTTGGCCTTGGAGCAGCCATTGCAAGCAAACCTCTAGTTCCTCTCCACCTAAAATGCTTCTCAAGCAATGACCAGGGACAGAGAAGCCTGGTGGACAGTGGGTGTGCCAAACAGGAGTTTGACCTGAGCTGCATGCCAGCAGAGAGGCAAGTTCAAGAGTAACACAGATATACTCCCTGGATTCTCTGTTGCTGCCCAGTTGCAGGAGAATCCATGCTCAGTTCCGACTCCAATCAGGAATGGCTCTTTTCGCCAAAGGCATTTTCAGTATCACTCCCGTCACTGCAATGTGACAAAGAGCCCCACACCCAGAGACAGAAAAGGGAGTACTCAACTTAGAGACAGGCAGAACCACTGCACCAAGCAAACAAGGGAGAAGGAGCCATTCCTGGTCAATAATTATGAGAAGATAGCACGTTGCTGTAAACGTTAGAGAAATCAGGCCTCTCTAGCAATGTGGTGACAAAGATGTCACTTTTTGAAAAACTTAAAGCAATGCCAAATGAGAAAGGAGCTCAAGGACATGGTTTAAGAGACCCGATATCCCTGAAAGGATCATATGGTACATGGACAAGGGGACCAACAGAGTTCTTCCACAACACTTAGCACAACTGAAATTAAATAATTACGCGATTCTTTGCTTAATGTCTTTCTCTACCACTGAAAGTTCAGCTCCATTAAGTAAGAGACCCTCTTTGTTTTGTTCAACTTGTTATATACTCAGCATGTAACACTTGGTTTGGTATATTGTAAAGATAATTTTGCCACATTATTTTTTTTAAAGGAAAAAGGGAATTCTGAGAGAGGATGAAGACAGAACCCATCATTTCTCTTCTAGTGTTGGTTGTAAATAAATGTGGTTACATTATACAGTGATTGCTTTGTAATTCATATTCCAGAATCACTGATTGTTCTGGTTTCTAGGTGCTCCCACCGCCCACTTCCTGGGCATCCAGCTTAAACCATCATGGAGACTATAGCCTGTAATGAATCAGAGGAGTCATGGACCATCTTCTACCTTATGGGCATCCCTTCTCTGCCAAAATCCCTCTTCCTTCCTATCTTCTTCATCTTTCTCCTCCTCTACCTACTCATCCTGGTGGGAAATGCCCTGATCCTGGTGGCCGTGGTGATAGAGCCCAGCCTTCACAAGCCCATGTACTTCTTCCTGATTAACCTCTCAGCCCTGGACATCCTCTTCACCACAACCACTGTCCCCAAGATGCTGTCCTTATTCTTGCGTGGGGATCGCTACCTCAGCTTCTCTGCCTGCTTCCTGCAGATGTACCTCTTCCACAGCTTCTCCTGCTCTGAAGCCTTCATCCTGGTGGTCATGGCCTATGACCGCTATGTGGCTATCTGCCACCCGCTGCATTACCCTGTGCTCATGACCCCGCAGACCAATGCTGCCCTGGCAGCCAGTGCCTGGCTCACCGCCCTCCTTCTGCCCATCCCAGCAGTGGTGCAGACCTCCCACATGGCTTTTGAAAACATCGCTCACATCTATCACTGCTTCTGTGACCACTTAGCTGTGGTCCAGGCCTCCTGCTCTGACACCACCCCCCAGACCCTCATGGGCTTCTGCATCGCCATGGTGGTGTCCTTCCTGCCCCTTCTCCTGGTGCTTCTCTCCTATGCCCACATCCTGGCCTCAGTGCTTCGCATCGGCTCCCGAGAAGGACGCTCCAAAGCCTTTTCTACCTGCAGCTCGCACCTCCTGGTGGTTGGCACCTACTACTCATCCATTGCCATAGCCTACATGGCCTACAGGGCTGACGTGCCCCTCGACTTCCACATCGTGGGCAACGTGGTGTATGCTATTCTCACACCTGTCCTCAACCCTCTCATCTACACACTGAGGAACAAGGATGTCAAAGCAACCATCACCAAAATGGCATGTCCCTGGAATCCAAATAACTCTGCAAAACCCTGATTGATAGTGAACTTTATTTTCTCACAAACACCAATAACAATAGAGGTAAAATTGGACAATTCAGATAGCCAAATAGTTAGAATAATAATTCTTAAAATACAGTCCTAAGTATTCTTCCATTGTAACAAAATAATGATTTTCTTTCCTTAATGCACAGACAAAATGGATTGGGCTTTTCAATTTTTAAGCTGTGACTCCCAAATTTCACAAGATTTGTGTTCACATTTCCACTAATTCAAACAATTTTGATTCTCAGAGACTTAAATATTTGACTAGAAAGAAATTCAGTTTTTTTCCCTTGTAGAGCTTCTAATATTTCTAAATACCCCCAGGATGGCTGACACATAGATATGAATCAGCCTTGCCCTTTTGGCTGGAGTAGTAACTTAGAAATCCTCTTCAAGGAAAACGTCTGAAACTCCTACCATCTCAATTCTTTTGCCTGAAAATACATTGCCACTACCAATGTGTCAATACCAGCCGTGCAGGAAATTTACCACTAGTGTCTAGGCCTTCGTAGTGTCCTGAAACTAGAGCATACCTTTCCTTGAGCTTATGGTTAGGCAAGAAGTATTCCTTAGCAAACCTGTACAGGCAAAACATTGCAATTCTTTTAATTTTAAGCCATGCAATAGCTTTTTCATCCATAACAATGAGAGCTAAGTCGTTTTCTCTTACTAGTAACATGCGGTGTCCAGGACCTGCACTCTTGCTCACAATACAGCCATAGGTATTCTTCCTGGCCCTAGAAGCCAGCCCTATCTCTTTATTCCTTTTCCCTATGCCAAATTTCCTCTTGAAGAATATTTTCCACCTATCACCTCACCTGCTAACTGGCACAGTCTCTCTGTATCTCCCATTAAAAAAAAGTATTTTCAACTTTTGTGCATCAAATGACACTATCAGGAGAATAAAAAGACAATCCACAATGGGGAAAAATATTCATAAATTAAGGAATTAATACCCAAAATATATTAAGAACTCCTACCACTCAAAACAACAACAGCAACACTTAATTTAGAAAATGGGCAAAAGATTTGAATAGACATTTCTCTGAAGAAGACATACAAATGTCAAATAAGCCCATGAAAAGATGCTTGACATTACCATCCATCTGGCAAGTCAAAACCATAATGATATAGCACTTACTATGGATGGATATTATCCAAAAATGGAAAATAGCAAGTGTTAGAGAGAATGTGGAGCAATTGGAAAGCTTGAAAAAAAAAAATGATGCAGCCACTGTGGAAAACAATATGATAGTTCCTCAAGAAATTAAATATAGAATTAATGAATGATCCATCAGCTCCACTTCTGGGTATATACCCAAAAGAATTGGAAGCAGAGTCCTAAGAGACATTTGTTCACCTGTGTTCATAGCAACATTATTCACAGTAGCCAAAAGATGGAAACAACCCAAATGTCCATCAGCAGGTGAACAGATAAACATATATACCCAGTGGAATATAATTGAGCCTTAAAATGAATGAAATTCTGATACATGCAACAACATGGACAAACCTTAACGACATTGTAAGTGAAATAAGCTAAGTACAAAGGGATAAATATTGTGTGATTCCATTTACATGAGGCACTTGTCATAGTCAAATCATAGAAACAGAAAGTGAAACAGTGGTTACTGGGAGCTAGGGGTGAGTGGGGAAGGGAGAGTTACTGTTTTCTGCATATGGAGTTCTGTCTGGGATGACGAAAGAGTTCTGGAAATGTAGAGCGGTGATGGTTGCACAAGGTTGTGAATGGACTCAATACTACTTCACGTACATTTAAAGATGGTCCAAATGGTAAGTTTTATGTTACATATGTGTACCACAATAAAAGATATTTTAACAAATAGTTTCAAATCAGACCGCGGGTCACAAGTCCTTGAGTAGCCTAGGGGCTGGCTGCCATTTTATCAGATGTCCACCTCTAGACCCACTGATCAGCTGTGGTCAGAGGAAGATATATGGAGTTCATCACATGGTTTGACATGAACACAAGAATTCATGGAGCAGTTTGCCTTAAAAAGTGGGGTGGGAAGTCATTTGAAACCTGGTAGATTTAGGGGAGTCATTGCCCTATCAGTGTCAGGCGGGTGTTGGGAGGTTGTTGTGAAGATTTGGGGGAGACTGGGAAATTTCATCTCTCAAATATCTCTAGCCTGCCTTTACTCCTCTCCATCCCACTTCATTCACTCTGGTACAGGTGTTACCACTTTCTCTCTCCTGAAGGAGCACAATCATCTCTCCAATCATCTCTCTGCCTCTATGCCTACCCTCCACTTCATACGTGACCAGAATGGGCTTTCTGGCTGACAAATCTGGTCACCTTACCACCCTCAATAGAACTTAAAGGCTCTCTCTGCTCTAAAGGAAAAAGTGAAGTCACTCAGTCATGTCAGACTCTTTGTGACCCCATGGACTGTAGCCTACCAGGCTCCTCTGTCCATGGGCTTTTCCAGGCAATAGTACTGGAGTGAATTGCCATTTCCTTCTCCAGGGGATCTTCTGGCTCTCCCACATTGTAGACAGATGCTTTACCATCTGAGCCACTCTCTGCTCTGGCTCCCCTTAAGTGACTTCTTTGACCTCACATCTCACCATTGCCTCTCTCATGGCAATTCTGAATTTCTTTCAGTTTGCCAAACATGCCAATTCATTCTCATTCTCACCAATCAGTCACCCTTCTCTCTTCCTCTTTGTCTATTTCAACTGAAATCTTAGGCTTCTCCTGAAACATCACATTCTCAGAGGAGCCTGCCCTGGCACCTTGCCCTGAAAAATGAGGTGGATACCCTTTGTGTGTGCCCCCTTCGCACTTTATTACTCCCCCATCATAGTGTCATGTTAGTTGCTCAGTTGTGTCTGACTCTTTGCAATCCCGTGGACTGTAGCTCACCAGACTCGACTGTCCATGGAATTCTCCAGGCAAGAATACTGGAGTGGGTTGCCATTTCCTTCTCCAGGGGATCTTCCCAACAGAGGGATCAAACCCAGGTCTTCTGCATTGCAGGCAGATTCTTTACCACCTGAGCCACCAGGGAAGCCACATCATGGCACTTTTTAATTTTTGAACCTTAGGAGAAAAGAGCTCTGAGCTCATGATACCTACTAGTCTTTGTAGGCTCCTTGCTTGTTTTATCTTCCCCTTTACCTCCAAGCCCCCAATTCGCACTCCACTCCCCCTTCTCACATTATGTATGTCCATAAATATAAGCATATCTTTGAAAAGTATGTAGTGTTGTTATGTGCATGTATATACCTGTTGAATTCACATAAAAAGAATTATGTTACACATCTCCATTTATTTCTTACATTTTCATTTAGTGTCTCTGTTGCTATTTATAGATCTAGTTTAATTGGTTCTTATTGATTTCCATGATATGATTTCATCACATTTTACTTTTCTAGTGGAGGCCACCTAAATTACCTCTAACTCTTTGCTATCAGTGTGTCTTGATAAATGCCCTTGTGTATGTCCTTGTATGAATCCATGGAAGATTCTCCCTGAAAGATAGAACAGAGTCAAACACATTAGTCGTGGTGTGCACAAACTTTAGCTAAACATAGTCCCTCTTCATTATTTGTAGATTCTGTGTTTGTAAATTCATTTATCTACTGAAACTAAAACCAGGACTTATGGCACTTTCAGGGTCACTCAGGGACACACCCAGAGCAGCAAAATATCTGAGTCATCATGTGCACGTCCCCAGTTGAGGTCTAACAAGAAAATACTCGACCCTCTTGTTTCAACTCATATCATGATCAAGTGTCCTTCCCATGGTCTATTTTTTGCCATGCTTTTAGCATTTTTGTGCTCTTTTGGTAATTTCCCTTTTTAAATTGGTACCCAAGCATGGTGTTCAAGTGGTGTCTAAGACTCCTAAACATGAAAAGTCTGTGATGTGCCTTATGGAGAAAATACATGTGTTATTAAGCTTCATTCAGGCATGGGTTAGAGTGCTATTGGCCATGAGTTCAAGGTTAATAAATCAATAGTGTATATACTAAATGAGGATTTTTAAATTAATTTTTATTGGAGTATAATTGATTTACAATATTGTGTTAGCTTCCACTGTACAGCAAAATGAATCAGTTATATATATACATGTTGTTGCTGTTGTTCAATTGGTAAGTTGTGTTAACTCTTTGCAATCCCATGGACTGCAGCATGCCAGGCTTCCCTGTCCTTCACTATCTCCTGAAGTTTGCTCCAACTCATGTCTACTGAGTTGGTGTTGCTGTCTAATCATCTCATCCTCTGCCACCCCCTTCTCTTTTTGCCTTCCATCTTTCCCAGCATCAGGGTCTTTGTATCAGATGGCTAAAGTTATTGGAGCTTCAGCTTCAGCATAAGTCCTTCCAGTGAATATTCAGGGTTGATTTCCTTTAGGATTGACTGGTTTGATCTTGTTGCAGTCCAGTGGACTCTCAAGAGTCTTCTCTAGCACCACAATTCGAGTGCATCAATTCTTCAGCATTCAGCCCTCTTTATGGTCCAACTCTCACATCTGTACGTGACTACTGGAAAAACCATAACTTTGACTATACAGATCTTTGTGGGCAAAGAGATGTCTCTGCTTTTTAATATGCTGTCTAGCTTTGTCATAGCTTTCCTTCCAAGGAGCAAGCATCTTTTAATTCTGTGGCTGCAGTCACACCACCCGCAGTGATTTTGGAGCCAAAGAAAATAAAATCTGTCACTGATTCCACTTTTTCCCCCTTTTGTTTGCCAGGAAGTGATAGGACCAGATGACCATATATACATATACATATATCCACTCTTTTTCAGGTTATTTTCCCATATAGGTCATTATAGAGAGTATTGAGTAGAGTTCCCTGTGCTATACAGTAGAACCTTACTGCTGCTGCTGCTAATTTGCTTCAGTCATGTCCGACTCTGTGTGACCCCATAGACGGCAGCCCAGCAGGCTCCCCCGTCTCTGGGATTCTCCAGGCAAGAACACTGGAGTGGGTTGCCATTTCCTTCTCCAATGCATGAAAGTGAAAAGTGAAAGTGAAGTTGCTCAGTCATGTCCGACTCTTAGCGACCCCATGGACTGCAGCCCACCAGGCTCCTCCATCCATGGGATTTTCCAGGCAAGAGTACTGGAGTGGGGTGCCATTGCCTTCTCCAGAAACTTACTAGTTACTATTATATATATAATAGTGTGTATATGTCAATCAGAAATACTCATAAAACAAGGTTATATATTTGATCACATCAGTTGACGAAAATGTTGTGACCAGAGGCTCACAGGAAACTAATCTTGTACTCCTCCTAGAAGAATGACTAAGTGTATTCACAGAAACTCAATAGAACACAGCTACCACAAATAATGAGAATTGACTGTACTGAACGTACTTCAATATTGTTTCCTTGAATGGCTGTGCCTTTTATACTCCCAGCGGTAATGGACTATAGACTATAGCTCCCATGCCCCCCACATCCTCACCAACATCCTCTTCCAACTCTCTAATTTTTTCCTTCTTTATCAGGCTAAAGTGGTACCTCATTCTGTTTCATTTGCATCTCTCTGATTACTAATGAAGCATCTCCTTGGTAGCAACTAGCATTTTCCCATATTACTTATGGAAAAACTGCTTATTTTCTTTGGATTTCCTGTATTATTTCATTGCTTTCAAGACTTCTGTATGTTTGCTCCTTGTCAACTTTAAATATTACAAGTATGCTTTTCAAGTTTGTAATGTGCCCTGCCTGCATTGAGCAGAAATTCTTCATTTTGATATACTTAAATCCATCACATTTTTTACCTTTTAATATGTGGGGTTTTAGCCTTTCCTTACCACAATATCACAGCCATTCCTCAATATTTTCTTTTATTAGTTTCCTAGTCTTTTTTTTTATATACTTTTACCTTGAATTCATGTGGAATTCTTAAGTTGTAAGGTAGGAATTCTGCTTTATTTTTCTTCATATTTGAAATCATATTTTCCATCAGTCTCTTTCTCTCTCTCTCTCTCTTTTTTGGCCATGCCTTGGGGTGGGATCTTAGTTCCCCAACCACAGATGAAACTTTTGCCCCCTGCAGTGGAACCACAAAGTCTTAATCACTGGACTGCCAGGGAAGTCCCACCAATTGCTCTTGAAAATCTTGTCTCTCCTCATTGTTTTATAGCCCTATGTTTATCAAGTTCCCATACACCTTGTGTACTTCTGAGTTATTTATTTTGTTCTATTGTCTACTTGCCTCCTGGAATGTCAGTACCATGTTATGATACTATTATAGCTTTGTAGTATGTCTTTTTACATATCAGATTCAGGAAGCCCCTTCTCACCTTTCATATTTTTTTAAGTTGACTTACCTGTTTGAAGTTGACTTACCTGTAAATTTTGGAAGGTTGTAAACTCCCTCAAAAATACAGTGAAAATTTTCTGAGACTTCATTAAGCTACCACTCCCACTTATTTAATACAGCTCCCCATTTATTAAAATCTTTTTTGTCTTTATTTTAAACTTTTCAACCATCATGGTTATCATTTTTGATAGTACAAACTTCATCATTTGTGTTACTATTGTAAAAAGCATTAAAAAATTTTTTTTCTAGTTATCGCAGCCTGGATGGGAGGGGAGTTTGGGATAGAATGGATACAGTATATGGCTGAGTCCCTTTGCTGTCTGCTTGAAACTATCACAATGTTGTTAATTGGCTATACTCTAAAATAAAAAGTTAAAAAAATTTTTTCTAGTTGTTATGCCAGAAAAATACCTATTTGTAGCTAATACAGAGTTCCCCAGTCACAACTCTTATCACACTGAATTATAATTCCCTTCCTATTGCCTGTATTTATTCTCCATTAGATGCCAAGCTATGTGAGGACAGGCACTGCCTCTGCCTTTTCCATCTCTATATGCCCGGCATCTTTCGTAGAGCCTGGCACATAGCAGTTGCTTAATAAAGAACTCAGTCCTCGGCACATGGGGTCATTCGATGTTCATTTCCTCCCACTTTCTGAACAAAACCATATCAGACCATGCGTTTTATAGATGGATATACTCACACCCAGAGAGAAGATGTGTTTCCCATGGACTCAGCGTAAATTAAAGAAAAAGCTGGAGTCAAAGCCCAGGTCTTCTGGCTGAGATCCATTTCATTTCAAGCTGTCTCTGCTGATTAAATGCCCCTTGTCTTAATCTCATGGGAAGAACAGATGGCAGATTCTCTGCTGCTGCTGCTGCTAAGTCGCTTCAGTCATGTCCAACTCTGTGCGACCCCATAGACGGCAGCCCATCAGGCTCCCCCGTCCCTGGGGTTCTCCAGGCAAGAACACTGGAGTGGGTCACCATTTCCTTCTCCAATGCATGAAAGTGAAAAGGGAAAATGAAGTTGCTCAGTCGAGTCTGACTCTTTACGACCCCATGGACTGCAGCCTACCAGGCTCCTCCATCCACGGGATTTTCCAGGCAAGAGTACTGGAGTGGGGTGTCATTGCCTTCTCCTGTAATTCTCTAGTCAAGGTGTAAAACCAGAGGCAAAGGTCAGTTTTCTTTGAGAGGGTCAAAGGACCTGACACAGAATCCCGAGCTGCTCCTTCCATTGTTCTCATCTCTGTACCAGTAGGTTCCAAACTTTTGTGTGGGTTGAAATCACAGTGAGGACTTGTTCACAGCAAGGAGGTTGTTTGGCCTCCTGCTCAGATTTTTAAAATTCAGTTTGTTCTAAGTGGGGCTCAAGAACATGCATTTCCAACACAGTAGGCACACAGAAGGCACTCAGTAAGCATGAGGTTTTAAAATACCGTCTTGCAAAACCAACAAGTTGATAACAGTGCCCATTACAACATTCAGCACTGCCCTATAACTTTCTCCTTAAATGCAGTGTGAGAAAAAAATGCTTCGTTAAAAGTCAACTATTTTCTTTTCTTTTACCAGGCAATGAAATCCTACCTACCCAGATTCTTTTTTGCCTTGCCAGACAGGAACTCAGAGCCTCTTTCTCATCTTCTGTCCCTCTCTTGTTCAAGTGCCTGAAAATATCTATTGCTTTTCTCCCTCCCTCTAGATTACTTTTTGTATTTTGTTCTATTTTACATTGTCTTCAATTTATAAAGCTGTCTCAAACTCTTCTTTTACAAAGAATATAAATAACATATATGTATTATATACAAATGCATAGGTATCATTAAGAAGACATCTGCTTAAAACAAAATAATGACCACCAGAAAAGTTAAGGACTAGGTACTTTTTTTATTCTCAGTAGATTTTCTTGGATAATCTCTAGTTTCAGGGGATTTTCCAACCCCTGAACTGCTTAATTAATGTTAAAAGTGGAGAAATGCAATCAGAAACCTGAATAAAATGAAGAAAGTATTAGGGTAATAAAGGGTAATACTATCAGGCCCTAGATGGGCTTCCCAGGTGGTGCTAGTGGTAAAGAACTCACCTGCCAATGCAGGAGACATAAGAGATGTAGGTTCAAACCTTGGGTTGGGAAGATCCCCTAGAAGAGGGCATGGCAACCCACTCCAGTCTTCTTGCCTGGAGAATCCCATGGACAGAGGAGCCTGGTGGGCTGCAGTCCATGGGATCGCAAAGAGTTGGACACAACTAAAGAGACCTAGTACACATGCACGCATCAGGCCCTAGGCAGCAGCTGCTGTCATGGCATGTTGCATGAGCCTGGTGCGATTCATTGGTATTTCCATATCTTACAGGAGGCCCCCTCCAGGGCTGGGATCTCCATTCCAGTTGCCAGTGGACTAGTATTCAGAGAAGACTTCATTGCCTCCAGAATGCTCACAGGACTCCTGGGAAAAGGTCTGGCAAGGCGCCTGTTGCCCTCTTCTGCTGGCTCACCTGCCCAGTTATTGGATCCTATTCACGTGAGTAGTCACCACTGGAAGCTTGTGCACACTGGCCCCAAGAAGAAGAGACGCAGTCCCAAGAAGATGGATGGTAAGAGCTCAGGGTGCTGCAGATACATGTTCAAGAATCTGCAAGCGAGTGTGAGGTCACTGGGCAGGGTGCAGGGCAGGTTTAGGATCAGACACCCAGGACAGAAACTGAACTGGGGACTCTGAATCTAATGCTCACTGCCTGTCCCAGTGCCTCCTCATAAAGGCCTCAGACACCAAAGAAGGTTCTTCCCTGACTTTAATTCCTGACAGTTCAGAGGTCTTAGGGTCAAGTGACCTGTAGTCTGAGCTCAAGCTTCTCTGATTCTGAAGACTCATGATTACACAGCCAATATTCTAACAGTAAGATTCAAATATCCTAATATTCTATTATCTTAAACCATTCTTAGAGTATAAGATGCTAACATTCTCAGATTCAGGGTCTATGGTTTTAGATTGTAAAATTTTAAAACTGAGAAACAAAGATTCCAAGGAAAACAGGATTAAAAACAGAAAATTCCATGATTTTAGAGATTGTAGATTCTTAGAGTCTGAAATGCTAAGATCTTTAGAATCTAATTCCCATTGACTTCAAATTCTTAAAAATTTTAAATTGAAAAGTGTAGAAATCTAGAATCTTAAGTTATGACTTTACACCTAATTACTGGTGGTACCTCAACAAATAAGTCAACTTTCCAGCCCACCTGCCAGGAGAAACTTTGCACCTTCTGACATACTTTGCACCTTTTGCTCAGGGGCAAACCTAAACCAATGTCAAAGCTGCCGATCTGCTCAGTCACTTACTGGTAAGGCCAGATCGTGTATAGACTAAACGTCTTCTCTGCCTTCAGTTTCATCACTATGTTGCTGGAATGGACACCAATTACTTATTGTGTGCCCAGCATCTCTTCTTTTTAGAAACTGAAACTCCCAACTCCATGCAATTCTGACGGTGTCGTCAACCACACAGCATAACCTTCCCCTCCTCATGGGCACATGACCCAGTTTGGCTAGAAAATTCCCATATCCCGAACACAGCAATCCTTCCGCACATGAGCAGAAGCAACAACATATATTAATACAATGAGAAAAAGAGCGCTGAGTGTGCTCATAAACCCCAGGTTATGAGCAGTAAGGACAGTGTATATACTGTGAGTCAAGTTTTGCTCCTGCGTGAATGAACCTAGAGTCTATTATACATAGTGAAGTAAGTCAGAAAGAGAAAAACCAATATCGTATATTAACTCGTATTTGGAATCTAGAAAACTGTTACAGATGAACCTATTTGCTAGGCAGAAATAGATATGCAGATGTAGGGAACAGATGTGTGGACATAGGGTGGAATGAATCTGGAGACTGAGGTTGTTTTTTGTGTACTTCCATATGTAAAACAGATCCAGATCCAGATTCTGCCATATCTAAACAGTGGAAACCTACTTTATAGCGCAGGGAGCCCAGCTTGGTGCTCTGTGGTGACCTAAATGGGATCGGGGTAGGGACAGAGGGAGGTCTAAGAGAGAGGGGATTGTACATGAAACTGATTCACTTCATTGTACAGCAGAAATTAACACAACATGGTAAAGCAACTCTACCACAATTATTAAAAAAAAATTTGCTCCTGGCCAACTTTTCCACGAGGTGGAGAGAGTCAGGGTTGGCTTATTCATAGATGCAGTAGCTACAGTGTTCAAGACCCAACATATTTGTTGGAAGCCATGAAAATGTTTTAACTTCTTTTAAAATTAGAAGGAGAAAAGGAATACAATACGGCCTGTATTATATTCATCTTTATAATAATATAATTGCTAAATAAAATCTATTATGTTTTGATGTAAAGGAAGGAACTCAAAAAGCAAAAAATACTGAGGATCCATTAAAGTTGTATGTGACTTTGGAAATAATCTGTCTGAGAATGAAACCAGCATGGGAAAAATATCTCTGAGAGATGGAGCAAGGAGAGCAAAGTTATCACGTGAACCTCTGGATCAGCCATGTCAGAAACACAACCATCCTCTTGGATCCCCAGTTAGGTGAACAATGGATTCTGCATTTTACTAAAGCTGATGAGTTGGATGTTTGTTATTTTGTTGGCTTCCCAGAAGCTTCCTATGTTTGTGGAATTCCCCATCTTCTCCCACTAAATATGCCTTTACTTGCTTCCCAGCTTCCCTTGCAAGTAGAGGCCAGGCATGTGAACTAAATTCTCTGGCCCAACAGAGATTTTTGTGAGCTACCTATCAGATCAGATCAGTTGCTCAGTCGTGTCCGACTCTTTGCCACCCCATGAATCGCAGCACGCCAGGCCTCCCTGTCCATCACCAACTCCCAGAGTTCACTCAGACTCACATCCATTGAGTCAGTGATGCCATCCAGCCATCTCATCCTCTGTCGTCCCCTTCTCCTCTTGCCCCCAATCCCTCCCAGCATCAGAGTCTTTTCCAATGAGTCAACTCTTCGCATGAGGTGGCCAAAGTACTGGAGTTTCAGCTTTAGCATCATTCCTTCCAGAGAAATCCCAGGGCTGATCTCCTTCAGAATGGACTGGTTGGATCTGCTTGCAGTCCAAGGGACTCTCAAGAGTCTTCTCCAACACCACAGTTCAAAAGCATCAATTCTTTGGCGCTCAGCCTTCTTCACAGTCCAACTCTCACATCCATACATGACCACAGGAAAAACCATAGCCTTGACTAGATGGACCTTTGTTGGCAAAGTAATGTCTCTGCTTTTGAATATGCTATCTAGGTTGGTCATAACTTTCCTTCCAAGAAGGAGTAAGCGTCTTTTAATTTCATGGCTGCAGTCACCATCTGCAGTGATTTTGGAGCCCAGAAAAATAAAGTCTGACACTGTTTCCACTGTTTCCCCATCTATTTCCCATAAAGTGATGGGACCGGATACCATGATCTTCGTTTTCTGAATGTTGAGCTTTAAGCCAACTTTTTCACTCTCCACTTTCACTTTCATCAAGAGGCTTTTGAGTTCCTCTTCACTTTCTGCCATAAGGGTGGTGTCATCTGCATCTCTGAGGTTATTGATATTTCTCCTGGAAATCTTGATTCCAGCTTGTGCTTCTTCCAGTCCAGTGTTTCTCATGATGTGCTCTGCATATAAGTTAAATAAACAGGGTGATAATATACAGCCTTGACGTACTCCTTTTCCTATTTGGAACCAGTCTGTTGTTCCATGTCCAGTTCTAACTGTTGCTTCCTGACCTGCATACAGATTTCTCAAGAGGCAGTTCAGGTGCTCTGGTATTCCCATCTCTTTCAGAATTTTCCACAGTTTATTGTGATCCACACAGTCAAAGGCTTTGGCATAGTCAATAAAGCAGAAATAGATGTTTTTCTGGAACTCTCTTGCTTTTTCCATGATCCAGCGGACCCAGGCCAGGGGCGGCGGGCGGGAGGAGCAACCCCACGCCCGAGGCCAGGGGCGGTGGCCAGGAGGACCAACCCCACATCCAAGGAGCCGTGGCTGTGCGGGCGCAGGAGGGCCTAGAGGAACTATCCCACGTTGAAGGTCAGGAAGGGCGGTGGTGAGGAGATACCCCTCGTTTAAGGTAAGGAGCAATGGCTGCGCTTTGCTGGAGCAGCCGTGAGGAGATGCTCCAGGCCCAAGGTAAGAACTACCTATATCCATTAGTAAAATTATTTGCTGATTAAGCCAGCTACAGTTGGTTTCTGCTGTTTGCAAGGCTCTACAGGTACAGCTAGTTCAAGCTGGGCTTCTGTCCCTTGCAACAAAAGTGTTCGAACACACAGCAGAGCCCTCTCCTGCCCTTGCCTCTTCCTCAGGGGACTAAGTCCATCACTGGTGGTATTTTCCCAGCAGTCAAAGCTTATTCATTTCTGGAGAAAGAATGGGTCAGACTGAGTTCTAGCCAGGGAGGGACCACAGGGACCAGGAAAGCTATAGAGTGCAGTTTGAAAAGTCGGTGTGATTTCAGGACTCTCCCTTTTCTCCCGACTCAAGCCTCTTGGTTACCCAGGACCTTCCCTTTGACACCATTTTTAGGAGGTGGGGTATAAGAAAAAGCACTCTGTTACTTTCTCCCACCCACAAGCACCACAAACATTCTCCCACAGAGAAGAGTAAGAGAGGTGCCTCTCCCTCTTTCCAATGCCTAAATGGAGAGAAAATAATTAATAGGGAAGGAAAAAAAATTTTTTTATCATATGGCAAGGCATGTGGTTAGGGTTAGGGTTAGGGTTAGCTGGTTTTAGAAAAGGCAGAGGAACCAGAGATCAAATTGCCAACATCCACTGGATCATGGAAAAAGCAAGAGAGTTCCAGAAAAACATCTATTTCTGCTTTATTGACTATGCCAAAGCCTTTGACTGTGTGGATCACAATAAACTGTGGAAAATTCTGAAAGAGATGGGAATACCAGAGCACCTGATCTGCCTCTTGAGAAATCTGTATGCAGGTCAGGAAGCAACAGTTAGAACTGGACATGGAACAACAGACTGGTTCCAAATAGGAAAAGGAGTACGTAAAGGCTGTATATTATCACCCTGTTTATTTAACTTATATGCAGAGTACATCATGAGAAACACTGGACTGGAAGAAGCACAAGCTGGAATCAAGATTTCCAGGAGAAATATCAATAACCTCAGAGATGCAGATGACACCACCCTTATGGCAGAAAGTGAAGAGGAACTCAAAAGCCTCTTGATGAAAGTGAAAGTGGAGAGTGAAAAAGTTGGCTTAAAGCTCAACATTCAGAAAACGAAGATCATGGTATCCGGTCCCATCACTTCATGGGAAATAGATGGGGAAACAGTGGAAACAGTGTCAGACTTTATTTTTCTGGGCTCCAAAATCATTGCAGATGGTGACTGCAGCCATGAAATTAAAAGACGCTTACTCCTTCTTGGAAGGAAAGTTATGACCAACCTAGATAGCATATTCAAAAGCAGAGACATTACTTTGCCAACAAAGGTCCATCTAGTCAAGGCTATGGTTTTTCCTGTGGTCATGTATGGATGTGAGAGTTGGACTGTGAAGAAGGCTGAGCACCCAAGAATTGATGCTTTTGAACTGTGGTGTTGGAGAAGACTCTTGAGAGTCCCTTGGACTGCAAGGAGATCCAACCAGTCTATTCTGAAGGAGATCAGCCCTGGGATTTCTTTGGACAGAAGGATGCTGAAGCTGAAACTCCAGTACTTTGGCCACCTCATGCGAAGAGTTGACTCATTGGAAAAGACTCTGATGCTGGGAGGGATTGGGGGCAAGAGGAGAAGGGGACGACAGAGGATGAGATGGCTGGATGGCATCACTGACTCAATGGATGTGAGTCTGAGTGAACTCTGGGAGTTGGTGATGGACAGGGAGGCCTGGCGTGCTGCGAATCATGGGGTCTCGAAGAGTCGGACACGACTGAGCGACTGAACTGAACTGAAGGCATGTGGGATGTTACTTCCCCAAACAGGGATTGAACCTGCGACCCCTGAAGTAGAAGCACAGTGTCTTAACTACTGGACCTCCAGGGAAGTCCCAGGAAGATAAAATTTTAATCTATTTGGTGTTCTTGAAGTAGAGAACCCAATGACTCGGACGGAAAGAGCATACCAAGGAAAACGACAGGAAAGTTCAATGAAATAAAGAACTAATTCTGAAGCACTAAATTGTCCAATATATTTCAAGGAAACTTGGTGAAGGAAGATTGATACCTACATGTATCTTGATTAAGTTATCAAACTCTAAGAATAAAGGAAATATATTTTGAGCACTTAGGGAGAAAACATAATTCTTGTATTTCTCCTCAGCATCATGCAATGTCCCAAAGAGTGGAAGGATGTTTCTGAAGTTATTCAAGCCCAAAGGCAACCCGCAAATATTTTGAGACATGAAGGAATTCAGGACGTATGGTGTCTATGAGCTCTTCATTAAAAACCTACTTCATAAAGAAATCCAGACAACCAAGAGATGAGTCAAGTAAAGAATTCTAAAATAGAGAAGCATGATAAAATGATAACAGTGAGTACTAAATAATCCACTTAAACTAAGCAGAACTAAGACTCAAGAATTCTGGGGATTATAACTGCAAAATAGAAATTAATGTTATAAACCTTGACAAACTAAAATTAATTTTTACCATTTCTGAGGATCCAAAGGAAGTACAAACAAATGTTCAAAGTTAATATCTTCTAAAATTGAAATGAGAATATAAAAATGACTCCAATCGCTTAATGTTTTTTATAACCTTTTTGTTTTTTAATCATTGTGATGTTTTTAGAAACTAATATCTCTTGATATAATATACATTTATCTGACCTTCATTGGTTTCTTCAGTTTCATTTCAGTTCCTTTTTCTTCTATCAAATTAAACTAAAATTTAACTATTTATTTATATGTGTGTATATATATATCGGAGAAGGCAATGGCACCCCACTCCAGTACTCTTGCCTGGAAAATCCCGTGGATGGAGGAGCCTGGTAGGCTGCAGTCCATGGGGTCGCTAAGAGTCGGATACGACTGAGCAACTTCACTTTCACTTTTCACTTTCATGCATTGGAGAAGAAAATGGCAACCCACTCCAGTGTTCTTGCCTGGAGAATCCTAGGGACAGGGGAGCTTGGTGGGCTGCCATCTATGGGGTTGCACAGAGTCGGACACGACTGAAGTGACTTAGCAGTAGCATATATATATATATTCAGATTATTTTCCACTATAGGTTATTATAAGATATTGAATATGGGAAGGAATAAATTAGGAGTATAGGATTAACAGATACAAACTATTATACATAAAAATAGATAAACAATAAGAATTTACTATATAGCACAGGGAATTATTTTTATTTTTAGTGGGACTTGTATAATAATAAAAAATAAAAGAAGCTTCATTTTGAAAATTAATAAAGAGGTTCTGTCCCAGTTATTGAACTAGTACAACTGCTGGCTTCCTCCCACAATCTCAACCTCAAGGAACCAAAGAGGAAAAACACCAGGATGCTGAGAAAACTGTGATGTGATGGGGCCTTTTTAGAACTGATATATTGGAGTGCAGAAGTTTTAGTTTGGGGCAGGAGGCAGCCTTGAGAGGTTGGAGGAGGAGAAAACAAAAGGGGAACTATTGGAGTTCTGCTTTGACTGCTTCCCGTTGTTGTCTTGGGACAGAAAGTGCTTGCTCCCCATACCAGAAACAACTCAGAAGTCTGTTCCAAGTAGCCTCAGCAAAATCAGGGCAGTATAGAAGCACTTGTGAGGAACTGAGAAATAGAGGTGTGACTAACTGACTCAGGCATTTGCCTGGTCATTGTTCCTCTCCTCAAACACAAAACTAAGTAATTATAGTCTAATTACAATCTGACTTTAATACTGCTTCTACCTGTGGGGAAAGGGGGTTACTTGACCTCCTGAGGACTGTCTTGTTGGGGAGGGAGGGATTGATCATGGTTTTCTGGAGGCTCAGCTGCTCTGTACATCCTAAGCTAGTTGGGACTGACAGAATTTGGGTCTTGCCTTCCTGATAGTGCTAAACCAACACCAACAGGGGAAAATGAATTAGTAGACTAAAATAACAAGGCATATGAAGTGCACAACCTTTTAAAGGAAAAACAATATCCTGGGTAACATATTTCAACAATATCAGAAATATTGAAGAAGAGAGACCAGGAATTATAGTTAGCTTATTAAATATATGTATAACGACACAGTAAGAGGTTAGCAATGTATAACACAATCAAAGAAATAGAAAAGATCCATACAGAAATAGTAAAGATGGAAAGTATAACAGTGGAAATAAAGAATACTATCTATGAAACTGGGTTTTCCTGGTGGCTCAGTGGTAAAGAATCTGCGTTCCCAAGAGGAGACATAGGTTCAATTCCTGGGTTGGGAAGATCCCCTGGGGAAGGAAATGCCAACCCACTCCAATATTCTTGCCTGGGAAATCCCATGGGCAAAAGAGCCTGGCAGGCTACAGTCCATAGCGTGGCAAAAGTCAGACATGACTTAGGGACTAAAACAACAACAATCTATGAAGTTAACAAAAGAATAGATATAACTGAGAAACCATTAGGAAATTGGAGGACTACTTTGAAAAAATTGCCCAGAATTAGGAAGGAAAGAATAAAGAGGAAAAAATATTTAATATTTAATATTAGATATTTTTCCAAACCCACTTGGAGATATGGAGAATTTCAATAGGAAACTATGATTAAAAACCAGATAATAATTTAAAATTGAAAAATACTGAAAAATATAACTGAAATTAAAATTCAATGGATGAATTTTACAGCAAATTAGACTGCTGAATCAAAAAAAATGACCTGGAACATGTTGGAATAAAATATGCAGAATTAGGCATGAGGCAACAAAAGCATGATAAATACAGAAGAGAGTATAAGGGATTTATGGAATGAAGAAAGAAAGTCTAGCAGGGACCCTCAGAGGCAATGGAGGGAGATAATGGGGAAGAAGCAATATATGAAGATCTAATGACAAAGAATTTTTTTAAACTGACTGAACCTACAAACCCTGACTGAGATAAACAAGTTTATCATAGTAAAGTTGTTAGAAACTAAAGTGAAAACTAAAGTGTCAGTTGCTCAGTTGTGTCTGACTCTTTGTAACCCCATGGACTGTAGCCCACCAAGCTCCTCTGTCTAGGAATTCTCCAGGAAAGAATACTGAAGTAGGTAACCATTCCTTTCTCCAGGGGAGCTTCCTGACCCATGGATCAATTCTGGGTCTTCTGCATTGCAGGCAAATTCTTTACCATCTGAGCCACCACCAAAGACCAATACAAATTCTTAAGGCAGCCAGAGAAAAAAGACAAATTCCCTTCAAGGAACAACCTTTCTACACTGAGAATAGATTTTTCAACAGAAGCAATGGAAATAGAAGACAATGTAATAATATTTTCAAAGTGATGATAGAAAATAATTGTCAACCAAAAATTCTATACCCTAAAGTGAAAGTATTCTTTAAAAATGAAAGATGTTTCCTGACAAACAAAAGCTAAAAGAATTCATCATCATCAAGTTCATAAAAAAGGATGTTTCATGAAAAAGGAAACCAAAGATGGGAAGAAACAGACAGAGTGAGATTACACACCCACCCACTCTCACACACACACAATGTTACTTTAGCAACAACTGACTAACTTCATGGTCCTTATAATGACCATCTCAAATGCTAGAGATATTAAGCTAGTGCTAATTCAATATCCCATCCCAACTCACTACATGTGTTAAGACCTCTGCATGGGAAGTTCAATACACTATTGAGAGAAATTTAAAAGACCTAAATAAATAGAGGGATATGCTTAATGTTGTAAAAATGTCAAAATTTCCCAAACTGATGTATACGTACAATGAAATTTTAAGAAAAATCCAAGCAGAGTTTTGTGCATGTATGTGCGGAAATTAACAAACTGATTCTAAAATTTAAATATAAATGTAGAGAACCAAGAATACAAAGGATAATCTTGAGCAGAAGGTGGAGAGAAGGATGAGGAGGAAGGAGAAAGAAGGACGTGAAGAGAAATAGAAGAATTCAAAGAAAGTGGAGGAGGATGTGGGGAGTGGGAGGAGAAGGGAAGTGGGCAAGGAGAAGTAGGGGTGAAAGATGAGAGAGATTTGAGTTGAGGAGAGTGAAGATTTGAAGTAGCAAATAGTGGAGTAGAGAATGGGAGAGTGAGCTGACACTAAGATTTCTGGGTGATGCTGAAGATCAGTTAAGATGGGTGAGGATTTGGGATTAAAGAGACTCAAGTTCCCAACATCACAGAGTTTTCTGAAGAATTTTCTGGACATGTTGTTTCATCTGATTTTCACAACATGCCTGTGTGAGAGAGATGATTCTCTCCATTGTGTAAGTGAACCAAGCAGGGGATGGCCAGCATGCGTCTCACTGTGAGTGGGTGGTGGATCCCTCACCATAGAGCCTGTGGCCATGCTGGGTAACCAGGGCAGAGGGCCAGGATCATCTCACCAGGGAGTCCTCTGCAGAAGACTGGACAGCTGAGCCAGTGCATGGAGCTCGCTTGTATGATCTTGAACAAGTCCCTGGCCCCCTCTTGGCCTCAATATCCCTATCTGGACAGAGGGAGGGTGGGGTTCTATGGTATGAGTCTATTGCTCTGGAACCTTATCTTCTGTCTATCCCCTCTCCACGCTGGGAGGGTGGCACAGAGCTCGGCCTGTATTTGGGGCTACAGAGGCCTCCTCAGAGAGGCCTCCTCAGAGAGGGAGCTCAACACAGGGAGCTCAGGAAGCAGTCAGCGATGAGAACAAGGCACTTGGAGAGCAAAGCCCTCCCCTCAGCCTTTCTTCTCACATTCCTGAGGTAAACAACCTACCCCTGGGGCAGAACCCAGTGTGTGTTGGGGCGGGGCGGAACTGGGGAGGGAAACATGCCTAGGCTTAACTGGAGACCAGGGTTCCAGTTAAGCTTTGTCCCAACTTTGCAATGTGTCCTCACCAAGTCCTGACCCTTCTCTGAGCCTCAGTACTCTCTCTGGAAGATGAGAGACTTGGACCAAGATGCCTTTAAAGACATCTGAATCTGACCCCCTGGGATGTTAAAAGTTGCTTATAGATTTAGGGGTCTCAATATTCTTAAAAAGGGTTGCCTTCAATGGACTTTCTGAACTAACTACTCCCCACTACCTTTTATTTCAATCAAATTGATAACTTTTGTTTGTTCAATTAGCATTTATGAAGAAAACACTATAAGCTAGGCATAGGAAACAGAGAGATGAACTAGACAGAATTCTGATCCTCATGCAGCCTGTATTCAAGTGAGAACACAGACAACAAGAAACAAATACTTGTAGTTTATATAGAGTTATTAATGAAATAAACAATCCCCAAAATACATAAATAAATAAAACATCAGATACAGGAGTGGCAGACCCAGCTACTAAGGATGACTTTAAGTAAATCACTTTCCCATTATGGGCCTCATTTCTTTCTCTAGAAGAATAACAACCCTGGGCTGGGGAGGGGAAGAGCACAGGGGGATTTTCTTGCAGCACTGACTGCTCTGAGAGGGAGAGAACCTGAGTCACAGGAGGGCGCCACACCCATGATCCCGGTGAGAAGAGCAGACTCACCCTTGGGTCACAGGGGGAAGGGGAGAATGGGTGGGGGAAGGGAGGAGGGACAGGAGAGAGAACCCTCAGTCGATATCACCGAGCACTTGCTCTGGGCTCTGCACTGTGTCAGGGGAGTTAGGTCTTGTTTCTAAGTCTCACAACAAAGCAGCCATGCGGGCATCTCTGTCCCCATTTTATAAAAGAGAAAAGTTTTGAGAGAGATATGACTTTATACAGTAGCAGAAAGAGGATTCAAGTTCAGTTTTCTCTGACTCCAAGTCTGATACTGATTCAGGTATTAGAAAGCTTTTAATGGGATACAAAGAAATATAATCTTGAGCTGTATAATAGTGAGCCTTTGTATTCTTTGGAAATGGAAGGGAAGAGATATGTGAGGGCTGAGAGGTTAGGAGAATCTTCCTGGAGCCGGTGGGTTGTCAGCTAGGCCTTTTGATTGTAAGTAGTTTGAGGCAAAGAAGAAGAGAGAAACAGAGAACATGGGGCACTGGACTGAGACCTACTCACTGGCTCAAGGGAGGGGCACCTAAGTTAGGTGGCTGGGGAGAGATGAGGCTGGAAATGGGGACTAGCCCAATAGAGAGTCCGGGTGCCTCACTGTGGATTATGGTCTTGGTTTCTGGGCATTCAGGAGCTGTAGGATGTGTGGGAGGGACATAGCACAGGAGTATAGAATTGAAGTCACGGGACCTAAGTGGTCATGGTTACGGCACTTACTAGTCATGTGACTCTGGACAGTTTACTTCATTTCTCTGAAGCTCCAACACCTTGTCTATCACATACCTGACCTAAGAGTTGTGTTGTTCATTGTATCCTCAAGCACTTGGTCCAGGATCCATCAAGTAGTGAGTGTTCAATAGTTGTTCACTAAATTAATTAAGATTAAAAACTGCCTATCCCAAAGACCTAAATGTAAGAGCTAAAAGTATAAAACTCTTAGAACAAAACATAAAGGAAAACTCCATGACACTGGATTTGGCAATGATTGTTTGAATATGGCAACAGAAGAAAAAATTGGGCTATATCAAAATGAAAATCTTTTCTTCATCAGAGGGTACTATCCAAAGAAGTAAAAAGACAACCCCCCAAATAAGAGAAAAATATTTGCAAAGCTCAACTGTAACAACAACAATAAAAACTTCAAACAATCCAATTTAAAAATGGATTTTTTTAATTAAAAAAATTTAAAATCCAATTTAAATTAAAAAAATTTTTAAGTTAAAAATTTTTTTTAATTTAAAAATTTTTGAAAATTTAAAAAAGACTTGACAGACATTTCTCCAAAGAAGATATACAATTGGCCTAAAGTCCATGAAACAATGCTCAATGTCACTAATTATTGTGTGTGTGTGTGTGTGCACATGTGTGCACACACTCAGGGAAATACAAATTAAAGAAATACCAGTTCACCCATCAGAAAGCTATTATCAAACAAACAAACAAAAACAAGTGTTGGCAAGGGTGTGGGAAAACTGGAACCACTGTGCATTGCTGGAAGATCATGAACGAACCTAGGCTAGCCTAGGGCCTGGCCCCTAACGAGCGCTCACTATAGGACAATGTTATGGAGGTGGGGGCAATACTATACTTCTTATAGTACAACATTGAAGTTCTGTTCTTAGATGATGAAAACAGTTCTGTGATTATCTTCACACTTGCACTTTTCTTGTAAGTGAACAGGGTACCCCTGAGGTCTACTCTGCCCTCAGATCTCAGGACACAGGATGGATGGGCCTGCCTCAAGCATACATACACTCCTACCTCCCTTCTCCCCACCTCCCAAGCTTCCAGATGCCCTAATTGGCCTCCAGAGGGGAACCGAATCTCATAGAAGGGCACTTATTAATTCCTAGAAATCCGGGTCCCCACATCCTCATCTCACTCCACCCCAACTCCCCTGTTACTTGTTCCAGACAGGAAAGGAACTCTGCAGACTCCCCGAGGAAGGAGAGGCCTTGGGAGGGCGTCATGTGTGTGCTCTGTGCTGACTGGTGTAATGAGGCCCCAGGAGACCCCGCTGCACCAAGGCAGACCTGGAACTTGGAAAATGACTGCTGAGTTCCTTCCCTGCACCTGTTCTGGCTGACACCCATCCCCATCTTTGCCCATATTATAGGCACTTGTGTTCTCACCTGGCTTCCCCGTGGGCAGTTAATTTTGGTGTCTCTGCTCAAATTGCTCTAGCTGTCCCATGGTTCCGGAGGCATGGTCTGTGCCACTGCCCTGGCAGGGTGTCACTGCCGAAGTCTTGCCCTCACAGAGGCATTTCCATCACACACTTCTGCTCATCCTTCAAGCCCTGGGGCAAACAGTCCTCTGTAAATCTTAGCCAAATGTCAAACAGGCCACCTCACCCTCCCTGAGGCACCCATGGTTTGTGGCTCCTGGCAGAGCTCTTAGGACTGCGGGCCTGGAAGCAGAGCTGGTCACTTGCATCTCACTCCTCCTGGCCAGACCCCAGGTCCACAGACAAGTAGAAGCCGAGGCAAGGAGGCCTCTGTCTCAGTTCTGCTCTGCCAACTCCTTTACTCCAAAGTGATGCTCTGCATTGTGTTCATAGAAGTTTTTTTTTTAACAGATTCTATAGTGAAACAGAAAATAATACATAAAAATTTCCTGACTGCAGGACTCCTCCAAGCCTCCACTGTGTTCATGACCTTTGTGAATCTCTAAGATTACAATTCACATGTACCCAGTCCAATTGGGGGAAAGATCATTTTAGAGCTTTATCTTATACCATATGCCCAAATAAACCCTAAGGGAGTTAAAGAAGGAAATGTGAAAACTATAAAAACTAAAGGGAAATTAGTTCCAGACCGTGGATTCCCCAAACCTGGGACTGAGACTAATTAATTCACAGTGTTCTGTCATTAAATAATGAATAGAATGAACACAGGGTTTATGATATCACTGACAGACAAGCTATGCACGTACCTTGATTCTGCATCTTGAGTAGGCTGCTTCAGCTGTTAGATTGACACGCTTCCATTTTGACCATGTTCCTCCTATGAAATTACATCCAGGAAACTAGTAACCTGACACTTGGAAAAGCTCCCTAATAGTGCCATCTAATTTGACATCACTTTGAGCCTGCATAAAATAGCCTTTTGTCCAAAGCAGTGACTTACCTGTGGTCCTCTTTCTGGACTTTGTGCTCCTGCAGGGCAGGCTATGTCCATCCCACTTCACTGAGTACAAGCCCTACTCAGCAGACGCTCCTGTCTGTCTCTGCAAAACTTCTGTGCAAGTCCCCGGCTCATCACCTCATGTCACAGCGTGGAATGTGGTATGCTGGGCAGGCTCCTGGATGGGGACCTGGGACCTTGAATTCCTAACATTCTGGGGCAACTGGGCAAATCCTACCCCACCCTGTACCTCAGTCAGGTAAAGTTCAGAGAACTGCAAACCCTGACAGAACCAAACCAGCCATGAGGGTATAAGCTCAACCAGTAGAAGCATCTGCCCCTCCCTGAGTCCATCCTGCTAGGCTCTCTTACCCTGCGAGGTGGGGTGAGCATGAACAGAAATCTTCCAGGTGGGGAATCTGAAACCTGAAGACGTCAAAGCCCTGGCCCAGGTCAGGAGCAGCAGGAGGGTGGGGACACTGGTCAGAACCCAGGTGCCTGGCAGCCAGCCCCAGCCCCTCTCCCACAGCGACACAAATTACAGAGGTGAAACTAGACTCTGCAGTCTCCTCGGGCCTCAGACACCAAGCCAGGCCCAGGTATGTGGAGCATCCGGGGCCAGAGCAGCTTCTTCATATTTGGCAGCATTTCAGCAGTTTTTTTTTTTGTTTGTTTTGGTTTTTTTTGCCTTCCTACAACAGGAAGTCTTCCAGTGCTGATACTTAAAGGCTGCCTATAGTCCAACTCAACCCCCTCAGTCTTTTACAAGGAGAAAGCACATAGCTCAGAGGCAAAGAGAACCACCTAAAGCCACACAGCAAGGTAGTAGCCCAGATCTTCCCAAATCCCAGAATAGCTCTCGCATACCCTGGTAATAAAACCCAGAAGCCTGAAACCCTGGGCCTGGAGAAGGAAGAATCTGACCCAAGATCATCAGAAGTGGATGGCAGAAGCAAGACCTCGGGCCTGGGTCAGACCCCTGGGGCCAGGGCAGCAGCCAACTAGCTGCTTCCCCTGCTGTGTGCCGCCTCCATGGCTGCAGACCTGTGAGGAAGTCTGTGCCCTGACTCCATCCCCAGCCGTCACAGTGCTCCCATCTGTCTTGCCGGGGCCGGAGTGGGGACGTCTCCAGGCTGCCTTCAATTATGAGCCAATAAATATGAGATGTGCTTGGCGAGGAGGGGCTGCTAGGGCTGCCAGTCCCACCCCTGCCGCTCTCCCGCCAGCCTCTGCACCGAGGAAGATTGGATTTTGTGTCACTCATTTTTTATCTCCAGTCATGTCGGATGGGGAGATAGAGGGCGTGGGCAGTGGATAATTTTATCCTTCCCCCACAGTCGGGTGCAGCACTGAGATGGGTGTGTGGTGGCCTTGGATAGCCTGCTGTCCTCCCAGGGGGAGATCCCCCATCCCAAGCTGTCAGCCCTGGGCTATTCTCTCTGCTGAGGCAAAATGACGTGCCTAGAAGAAAGAGCCCTGGGTAGGAAGACAAGGGGCCTAGGTTTAAGCCTTGGCCTTGCTGCTGAACCATTCTGGGACCTTGGGCAAGTCTCTACTGATATTCTGTTTGTTCCTTCTCTACACAAAGCCCTTTGCTGGCAGACAGGGGCCACAAAGAAACATCAGAGCTGCTCCCTACCCTCAAGGAGCTTGTAGTTGAACTCCAAATAAACAGACATCCATGGAGGGGTGGCAGACACTGGCAATGGTGTGAAGGGTGAGGATCTGCCAGAAAGGAGTGAGGGGAGGGGGAGAAAGAAGATGTTCAGGCAGAGGCAGAGGTACCTGCTTGAATGAAACCCAGTAGAACACAGTGATGCTTAGAGACCCATGAGAGTGGGTGAAGCAAAAGGTAGGTGGGACAGGAAAGAGAAGAGTTTTAAGTAGGCAAGATCAGATTTGCATTTTAGAAAAATCTCCCCAACAACTGTGAAAAGCAGATTTCAGGGGGTGGTAATGGAGAATGAAGGCAGAGAGTTCAGTGAGGAGACTGATGCAATGGTCCAGGAGAGAGAAGATGATGTCCTAGATTAGAGCACTAACAGAGAAGCCAGAAATAATAATTATCATCGTTATGATGAATACTGCCATTAAGTGTTACCATGGGACAAGCACAGCACTAGGTATTTACATCATTGTTTCTAATCCTCACAACTCTCCAAAGTAGGCTATTATTCCCATTTTGTAGATAAGGAAATTAAACCTTGGGTAAATTAAGAGAGAGTTGCCTGAAGTCACATAGCCAATAAGTAACAAAGACAGGATTTTGACCCAGGTCTGCCCAACCCTAAAGGCCATGCTCTTGCCACTGTGTTCTACTTCCTAAAAAGGAAGGCACAGCTTCCAGAGAGGCTAACAGGGCATAGAATCCATTTGACTTTTTGATTGTTTAGATGTGGGAAACTAAGGACAGAGATTTGAGAAAGATGTGCAGGTTTCTGGCCAAGGAAGCTAGGTGAATAGAGGGAGCATGGGAGGAGCTGGTTTGGGCACAGCGGATGGGGTTTCAGTTCAGTTCAGTTCAGTCGCTCAGTCGTGTCCAACTCTTTGTGACCCCATGGACCGCAGCACACCAGGCCTCCCTGTCTATCACCGACCCCTGGAGTTTACCCAAACTCATGTCCATTGAGTCAGTGATGCCATTCAACCATCTCATCCTCTGTCATCCCCTTCTCCTCCTGCCTTCAATCTTTCCCAGCATCAGGGTCTTTTCCAGCGAGTCAGTTCTTCACATCAGGTGGCCAAAGTACTAGAGTTTCAGCTTCAGCATCAGTCCTTCCAATGAATATTCAGGACTGATTTCCTTTAGGACTGACTGGTTTGATCTCCTTTCAGTGCAAGGGACTCTCAAGAGTCTTCTCCAACACCACAGTTCAAAAGCATCAATTCTTCTGCGTTCAGCTTTCTTTATAGTCCAACTCTCACATCCATACATGACTACTGGAAAAACCATAGCCTTGACTAGATGGACATTTGTTGGTCAAGTAATGTCTCTGCTTTTTAATATACTGTCTAGGTTGGTCATAACTTTTCTTCCAAGGAGTAAGCATCTTTTAATTTCATGGCTACAGTCACCATCTGCAGTGATTTTGGAGCCCAAAAAGATTAAGTCAGCCACTGTTTCCCTGTCTTTTTGCCATGAAGTGATGGGACCGGATGCCATGATGTTAGTTTTCTGAATGTTGAGCTTTAAGCTAACTTTTTCACTTTCTTCTTTCACTTTCATCAAGAGGCTCTTCAGTTCTGCTTCTTTTTCTGCCATAAGAGATGGGGTTTGGTGGTTGGAGTAGAGGTCAGTTGGATATCTGGATGTGGAGTCAAGTTCTATCCAGGGAACAGAGATTTGGGAATTGTCGACAAATAGATGGTCAGTTGTTTGAGTAGGCTAGGTCATTATAGGGAACTGTATAGCAAATGGAAGATTGAGACAGGAACTTTGGAGAATTCCAACCCCTAGAGGATGAGCAGCAGGAGGACATATAGGGAATCAAAGTGGTGCAAAATGAGGTCAGCCCAGGAGCAACAGAATTACTTCAGGAAGGCAAAGAGTAAGTGACTCCTGATGTTGCCAACTAGTTAGCAAGGTGAAAGCTAAAACTGGGTTTAGGGAGCCACAGAGAGCAGACATTTTGAACCTTGCAAAATAGTCTTCATGGGCACAGTGTTACCAAATGATAGGAGGGGCCTGTGCACACCCTACCCTTGGCCCCGAGAACATTTGGTGACCCCTGGTACACTAGTGCATCCTAACCAACCTCTCCCAGAAATCCTGAGTCAGACGAGGAAAGGAGCATTGTTAGGAAGGGAGGTAGAGGAGATATGTGAACAGAAGAAAAAAGAAGATTGAAGGAGTGAGAGAGAAAGGTTGAGAAATGCATGAAAACTGTTAGAGAAGTATGATAAATGAGAACCCTCCAAGAAGAAAAGGAGACTCTTGATCCCACTTTCTAATAAAATTGTAGTTATCAAGGAAGAAGCCATAGCCCACCATAGCTGAATGTTAAAAGAGTAAAGAAGAGAACTATGTGTAGCAAGGAAACTAGAATAGTACAAGTGTTGCTGCCGTTAAAGACATTTGGGTTGTTGCTTTACACTTGAGTGACATGTTGACTGGGCATAATATTATAGTGCATGTGGTCAGAAAAGCAAAACTCCAGCTGGATAGAAAAGATTTTGACTCAAGGGTCATCATCAACTGGGTTGTACCAAAGTACTCAGCATGTGCCTTTGCTCTTCTAATTTTGATGAAAAATTTGTTGGAGAACTATTACAACTGTAACATGTTTTGCCATTTATGTAGCGGATTTTATGTAGCTGATTTCATGTTTGACTGATCGGGTTTTTCAGGCTGTTGATGGGGATAGTTTTTTTTTTCCTCTGGAAAGGTAGGGGTAAAATCTCCATATGCTTAGGGCAGTTTGATGGAGTGGGAGAGGTGGAAGCTAGTGTAAAGAGGGATGAGGAAGTACAGACAGACAGCAAGTGGAGAAACTCTTTCAAGAAAATGGGTTGTGCCGCTGTAATGAAGAAAGAAATAGGAGTAGCTACAGAGTGACATGGAATGGAGGATATTTTTGAGACAGGAAAGTCACAAACACATTGAATGCTAAGGAGTCAGGGGAGGAGTGATTTATGGAATCAGTTCTTAGAGGAAGTGGACAGAAAATGGGCTCCAGGATCTTGAACCAGAGGATGGACAGCTCTGTGGTTATACAGCACAGTGGTTAAGCTCAGGGTCTACAGGTAGATGGTCTGGTTTTGAAGCATGCATCATCAGGATGGCTTGACATTTTTCAAGTTATTTAACCGAAGGCAGAAGTGTCAGTTCCTTGTTTCCAAAATGGGGATACTAACAATTCCTGTCTGATAAAGTTACTATGAAGATCAAATGAGTTGCAACATGCCAAGTGCTTAGAACAATGCCTGGCACATATTAAGAGCCTCATAAAAGATAGCTGTTAGTGGTCAACACAAACTAGCTATTAGCTAACTCATCTTGTAAGATAGAAGTGGGGAGAGATGGGTGTGGCCTGTGGAAACTCCACTTGGAAGGAAGGAAAGATGATAGAGCTCACAGCAGCAGCTCTGCTCTTGGGCTAAGGATTTGGAGTTAGACAGACTGGGTGTACCTCATCATACCAGCCAAACCTTGGTGTTTTCACCTGGATAGGGCTCCATCTCAAGAGGGATTGTGATGAATTCATAAGCACAGGGCCAGGCACTTGGAGGTGTTCAGAGAATGGTAACAACTTACATTGATCACCTTCCACCTTCCCAGGGCGTAGACCCGGACAGGAGGTCTGCTGAGAGGGAGAACAGAGTTGGGGTTGGAGCTTTGTGTGTGAGGTTTGCTGGGGTGCAGGATGATGAGTGCTGGGTGCTGCAGAGGGTCTGGATTGAACAATCACCCCATCCCAGGTCCAGCCTGACCAGGAGAGGAAGAGAGGCCAAGAAGAGCTGCAGGGGCCAGGGGGTCTGAGGCTAGAGGTCTCCAGGAAAGTGAAAGCAAAAGGAAGGGGCCAGGAGAAAGGTCTGTGGTGTGACAGGAGGATTTCTGATTGTCATTCAGTCAAACTTCTGAGCACTTTTAGTACACCAGGTGCAAGGTGCAATACTTTACACACCTGAGTGCATCAGACCCCCAGTCCTCATCCATTGGAAGCCTGTCGGCCCAGGCACCCATCCCTCCCGCAGATCTAGGAGGGCCACATGACCTCAGATCACGTGCAGACCATGAACAGTTCTGCAGTCATTGGCAAGGTTGGGCAGGACAGATGAGCAGGGACAGTCAGATCCCCTCTGTCATGCACATGAATTGCGAAGGGTAGGGAGAATCCAGTGCCAAGTGAAGATAGCAATGGAGCCCAGCGGGAGGGAACATGGAGTTTACTTGTAGCCTTGAGAGGTCACGTGGAAACAAAGGTCATGGGAAAGCAGGGCCTCTGAGGAAGGAGAAGCTGTGGGCAGAGAGGAGAGGGGTGGGCTTAGCCTTAGGAGTAGTGGAGGTAGCAGATAGCAGCAGAGACTCATGGGAAGGGAGGTGGGGAAAGGCACGGTCCCCTAGTAGCTCTGTCCCTCCCAAGGTCTGGGTCTGATTCCAGGCCCCAGGGCTTCCTTCTTCTCCAACTCCTCTTTTTCTGAATAAGTTCAAGCATTTTTCTGTTCTTTGCAGCTAAAGAAATCCAAATAAAGTATCAATATATCCCCATTTTCCACATGGGAAGACTAAAGTTGAGGTGGGAAATGACTTTTGAAAGTCCATTATTGGCTGGCTAGGTGGCAGAGCTGGAATTAGGATCCAGGCAACTTCCTTCTCCAGAGCCCACTCCTCCTCCTTTCTTAGCCCCCGGGAAGCCGGGACCCATTCTCTTCATCCCTGGCTCTTATCCTCAGACCCTGTTGCTCCTTAAAGTCCAGAGTCCTGCTGAGCAGAGTCCGATGCCAGCAAGAGGCCTTCCTGGCTGAGAGGGACGGTTGCACTCAGGACTGATTGGCTCCCCAGTCTGCCTTCCCCTCAGGGCCTCTTCTTAGGCTCCCTCAACCCCTTGTCCCTTTTGAGGCCCCCCCATCCCACTGGGGACCTTGGTATTCATGCAGAGAGCACCTGCAGTGACTGGGCATCAAACTTTAGGGCTCTAGGGAGAGGATGAAGGGGCTTGCAGGATACAGGTGGGGGATAAGGGCCAGATCTGAGCAGTGGGGTGAGAATAAGTTCCCCCAGAGTGGGTGCCAAGTCTATATAAGGCCCAGGAATCTCCTTAGAACTTCACAATTTCCTAGCAAAGTCAACATCATTGTCCCCCTTTTACAGCTAGAGAAACTGAGGCTCAGAGATACAAAGTCCTTCTCAAGTCTACATAACCAGTAAGAGACCAAGGTGGGATTTGCTCTCTGGCCTCCTGAGTCCAGGTCCAGGCACCTCCTGCATAGCTGCCTGTTTTCCCCAGAATCAGCTTCACCCAGAAAAGAGCTCTCCCTCTGCTCTGCTCTGGAACGGCTGTGGCCCTGGGTCTCGGTTGAGTGGGGAGGGGGCCACTGGATTTCTGAGGTCCCCCCCGCCTGCTCTTTCAGTGGGCTACAGGCTCCACAGCCAGGCATCATCCAGGCCACTCCCCCTCCTCCCTAATAATTAATCTCCAGCCAACAGTCCCAGCTGCAGTGCTTTCATCATCCAATTACCGGAGTTGCTGGCACAATAAATCTTGGTCACACAAATGCAGGCAAATCTGCAGCTATTTTCATGGCCATTACTGTGCATAGGACATTGGGACTCAGGTCATTTGCCTTTCTGACGCAGAGAGCTGCTCCCCACCCCCCATCTTTCCTGTCAGCTTTCATTTCTCATTGGTGGCTGCCCCTCCTCCTCCCCATCCCCTTCTAACCATCATCCCCCTAAGCACGCAGCCTTTCTTCCCCTCGCCTATCCACAGTCAGTGGGGCCAAGATTAGAAGACTGAGGGCATCCATCCTAGCTGGCAGTGATGAAAGGAACACAGAGCCAAATTCCAGGAAGGACTCAAAGGACTCCCTCCCAGTTCTTCTTGGCCACAGACAGGCATGGAAGGAGACCACAGCAATTCCCAGGCTCCACACAAAGAACACACAGGTTACAACAGGGGAGGAGGGATCCATGGACTGTTCAGATGACCTCAGATCACATAAGGGTGACACCATCCATAGAAGAGGTCATGCGTGGGGCCTCTGACAGAGTCAAAGGAAAACTCAACCATCATCTATGAATGATGTTTATATGTTGTCTTAGCAACAGAGGGGGCAGAGGGGAAAGAACGCTGTTCCAAGAAAACCATGCCCATCATCTCTCAACTGATGACAGTTGTGTAGGCCCACCAGTCTCAAACAGGAGTGAAGCAGATCTTTTGCTCATGTACACCCAAAACTCCCTCCTCTGGAAAGCCACCGCCCTTCTCAGGGCATCTGTTTTTCCTTGGGGAAACAGAGTTAATGAGTGATGCCCCAGGACAGTTTTGAGACTGGCCGAGACTGCTGCTAGGTCACCACCACCAGGCAGTGCTGTTTAAGATTCCAGGTTGTCTGTGCTCAGTGGGGAGTTAGGGGAGATTGCCACCTGCTGGTCAGTGTTGGCAATGCCATGGAGCAACAGTCAAAATTCTGGTCTGGGAGTCCCAGGAGTAGATCCAGGCTTGACTTTAACTGTATGACCTTGGGCAAGTCACTGCTACCCTTTGATTCTCACTTGTTCTCATCTAAAATGTGGCATAATGATGCCAGACTTGCAAGGCTATGGTGAGCATCAAACTAAACTGCGCTAATGTACCTCTTGGGCAGGCCACTCAGTAAAGGTTTGATATACCTGGATCTTGTCCTAACCAGACTCAGAGCAAGGGTAAGCCCCAGAATAGGAATTGAGTGCCCCATATTCAGATGCAAGGCAAGTGTATCCCAGGCCCAGGTCAACCCTTCTCAGGCATGGCAAGGAGAGCCAGCTCTCGGCCCCAACATCCACCAGAGGAGCCAGGCATGGATTCCCCAGCCCAGAGCTCTCAGGCAGCCATGCTCAGGCCATTCTCAGACACCCAAACCCAGGATTTCCCAGGCCCACCTGTACTAATTAGAAACAGTTGCACCCTCTGGGCAGTGGCAGCCTGACAGGTCCATGGACTGGATTGCAGGCCCCATTTGCTTCTCAGAGAGGCACTTTTGTATGATACACCAAAAGCAGCAAGGCTGCCCAGAGACAGGATTTACCTGGGCTCCTGACCCTAAAACCCATCTGCCCCTAGCTGACAGGACCAGCCTCAGCTCCCCAGCAGGTATTGTAAGTATGTCTGCAGCTGCAGACACTTTGTCAGGCCCCATCTGGCTCAGAGAGGTCTGATGAGGCTTCTGCCCTCCATCTCCAACTCCTGAAGCACTGCGCGACTCACTGGCCTGGGGAGCAAATATGGAACCCTACCCCAAGCCCTATCGTATCCTCCTGAGAGTTTGTCTTGCCGCCCACACTGTTCACTGAACCCAGGATAGGTAAGGCACGACCAGGGAAGCTGGAAAAAGACTCGAGGAGCTGTGGGGACTATAGACATCTTTATTCTCTCTGGGCAGCAGCAGCAGCTGCAGGAAGTCTTCAAAAACTACTGATATACTAAGACAGACAAGAGTGGTCCATGGCAAGTGGGTGTGCAGGCCCAGTGCTACCAAGGTCAGCAATATCGTTGTTTACAGAACATAAGGTATGAGGCCGTGAGAGAGTGGGGCAAGAGAGCCTGACTGACGCCGTGTTGTCAGTTAATTTCTCCACAATCCACCTGCCTCAGGGTCTTCTGTCCCACTGTTTACAAAGACTCGGCCCTCTGCGGCTTTTTTCTGGCACACATCGCCGCCGCTTGCATCCACATTCCACAACAGTGGAGGCTACAACAAACCACTGGAGCGCAGGCTACACATCCAGTACAGAGCAAAACCCAGTGCCAGGTACTGGACAGGCTGGCCCACCACTCCTGCAGCTAGTCTCCAGTAAGGCATGCATGTCATGGACTTCTCACATCCTATGGTTCCACACAGAGCAGAACAGGAACTCATGATAGACCACAGGGAGTGTACAAATGCACCTTTCAACACTGAAGCAGCTCCCTGTGGTCCTGGCCAGGTGACATGCACACGAGGGGACTATGTGCTTGTCACCCAGGGTACAACCTGAAAGTCCTGTTGCAGCCCCTGCCCCCATGGGGCTAGGAGAATTACCCACCGCATGTGGGGTGCCTTTATCTTCCATAGCCAAGTCCAGTCCACTGTCTGTCCTTGTGCAATCTCCGTTGGGACTGACAACAGGATATTACCGTGGGTTCCGTAGCCAGGCTTTAGGAGAATATCTGTTGTTGCCACCTCCAGTTGTATCGGTGCAGCAGCACGATGCAGAAGAGCCTCCACAGGGGCGACTCCACCCTTGCATGATTTTTAATTGAGAACCCGTAAACGCCCCCCCATAGGCGTCAGGTCCACTCCTTCTAGGAGTTGGGATCAATAGAGAGCTGTAAGCCTTGTTTTAACAAACCATTATATCATTCAGTCATACCCACTGCCTCTGGGTGATCATCAGTCAGTCAGTTCAGTTCAGTCACTCAGTCGTGTCTGACTCTTTGCAACCCCATGGACTGCAGCACGCCAGGTTTCCCTGTCCATCACCAACTCCTGGAGCTTGCTCAAACTCATGTCCATCAAGATGGTGATGCTATCCAACCATTTCATCCTCTGTCATCCCTTTCTCTTCCTGCTTTCAATCTTTCCCAGCATCAGTTCTTTTCCAGTGAGTCAGTTCTTCATATCAGGTGGCCAAAGTACTGCAGCTTTAGCTTCAGCATCAGTCCTTCCAATGAATATTCAGGACTGATTTCCCTTAGGATTGACTGGTTTGATCTTCTTTCAGTGCAAGGAACTTTCAGGAGTCTTCTCCAACACAACAGCTCAAAAACATCAATTTTTCAGTCCTTAGCTTTCTTTATAGTCCAACTCTCACATCCATATAGGACTATTGGGAAAACCATAGCTTTGACTAGATGGACCTTTGCCTGTGGGTGATATGGGACATGAAATACCCATTGAATTCCCAGTCTCTGTACCCAGTCCCGGACTTCCTTTCTGGTGAAATGGGTACCCTGGCCACTCTCTATAATCAGAGGATGGCCATACATGGCTGTCAGGTAGTCAAGCGCCTTAAGTGTACAGTGTTGGTACCTGTACAGCAGCCTTGCATGGCCAGACAAACAGAAAACCTGTAGCTGTATCTACAGCTGTTAAAGTGGAGCTGGCATTCTCTGATAATGGCAGAGGCCCTACAAAGTCCACTTGCCATTGAGTCAAAGGAACTTTCCCCCTCACCACCTGTCCAATGGTGGCTGCCAGCCTGTGGGGGTGAAGAGCTTCCCGGGCACATATGGGACAATCATGGCAGGCACCTGCTATTTCTCTCCAAGAAATAGGAAGATCCTACCCTTTGACAATTGCTCACATGGTTTTTGTCCCTGCATGATGTAGGCATCAGTGTAGCCAAGCCGTCACCTCATTAGGTTACACTTTTTAAAATCTGAGGATACAACCTTTACAGTACACTGTCTACATCATAGGACACAGCCTTCATAGTATACTGTCTATATAATAGGACACAGCTTTTTACATCTGCAAAAGAATCAGAGATTAGTAGCACATCATCAATATAATGAAACAGTTTCACTGATGCAGGGCAGTTCCATGCTTCTAAATCTCTTGCAACCAGCCCATGAGATTGTTTGGCTATGCAGATATCCTTGGGGAAGGACCTGGAACGTCCACAGACACCCTTCCCAAGTAAATGCAAACTGGTCTTGACACTCAGCAGCTATAGCTATTGGAGAAAAAAGCATGAGCTAAGTCCACCACATAGTGATAAGTGCCCAGTGCTGTAGTTAACTGGTCCATCAAGTCGTGGATCGATGGCACAGTGGTATGCATAGGCGGTACCACTTTATTCAGTTCCCTGTAGTCCACAGTCATCCACCAAGAGCCATCAGGCTTCCCTACAAGCCACACAGGGAGTTGAATGGGCTCTGTGCAGGATGTATAATGTCCACTTTTGCCAGCTCAGCAATGGTGGTACCTATTTCTTTGTGGCCACCTGATAGACAATATTGTCTCACAGCCACTGCCCTTCAGGGTTTCAGCAACACCTATGGGGGATGCTTTGCATATCCCCTCATGACTGCCTTCACAACATGCACTTGGAGATGGAATTCTCCCACAGATATCCGCAACACAAGACCTTTCAAGACATCTACCCCCAAAATATATTCTGGAAATGGGGACATGTACACAGTGTACACTTGCACAGAAAGTCACCCAATTTCCAATGGCAAGGACACAGCCTTTACTTCAATGTTTTGGCCACCATAGCCCTCAATATATGCACTGTGGCCATTTAACTTTTCTGGTTTGCCATGTACCAGGCTGCATTCAGCACCAATGTCAACCATTACTCTTTGTACACTGGTCAGTGACCAGTGAATTGCAAGTTCCACATGGAGTCTTTGGTCCCCACTTGGGTTCTCTGGGTGGGTACCTTGGCTTGAGCCCTATTCAGAACAGAGCATCAGCAGAGACATCTCCAGTTGGCATAAAGTCCTCTATCTGAACTGCCCGTACCTCATGCTATGGGCGCTTTTCACATTTAGTAAACTGCTGCTCTAGTCTCGATTGCTTCCATAGCTCTAGGAGTACACCATTAGGTTGCTTATCAATTTTATTTCTGTCAAGTCCTGCTGCTAGTGAATCAGCCCACATTTGCATCTGTGTCACCCAGGTGGGGCCTTTGCCAGCTCGCTGCCCTTCGGGGTTTTCACAGTCCTAACCCCTTTAGCCTGCCACTGCCCCTTTGTGTTTCTCAAGCTAGCCAGATGAGTCACCCCACATGGGGTGTAAGTATAGCAGGCAGGGACCCAAAAGAGGTGGGCAAAGCATTGGTTAAACCAGCGTCTCACATACAGCCGGCAAAATGCTCATCATCTGGGCTCTGGGCATTTAGGCTAAACATCGCCTGTCTCATGCCCCATTCTCTCACCGCTTGGGTTAACTAGGCGTAAGTATGCTATTTACTCACGATACCCAGGAACTCTCCCGCTTTCATCCACACTGTGTAGATGGCAGCATTGATCCGTTTCGTCAGACTGTGTGTTAGATGAGGTACACCCTGCATGAGTTGCCTGACATTCTGTAATCTCATAGTCTGAGACATCATAGTCCCCAAGGTCATGCAGCTCCTGTTCTAGCATCAGTACCTGTTGCTCTAGTTCCTCTGTATATCTCTGCAGTTTGCACACTCGTGCAGCATCACAGAGTGCCAAACACAGCCAATAAAATCCACTCCATAGTGTCAGCGGTACTGCGCACCGCTTTATCCAGCAAGCAAAAGTTTGCCGCTTGTAATGCCTTTACAATACTCTGTGCACTCGCGCAGCATCACAGAAAGCATTCTCCATGTTCACCTTCAAGGCAGTCAACAAAATCCACCCCATGGTGTCAGTGGCCATGCATGCTGCTTTATCCTGCAAGCGAGAGCTCGCCGCTTGTAAGGCTTTTTCAATACTCTTGTGCACTCACACAGCATCAGGAAGAGCATTCTCCATGTTCGCCTTCAAAGCAGTCAATAAAATCCACCTCACAATGTTAGCAGCAGTACACATATGCTGGTTTACCTGGCAAGGGAGAGCTCACCGCCTAAATGTCTTTTCAATATTATCTGGTGACCCATTCACCGCCTCCCAGTCTTCCATCAGGGCCCATGCTGAGAGGACCATGGCCACCAGGTACCACATGCTCTGTGGTGGCCACTGGCTTCCTCCTTCCATTGGAGCCTCAGGCTCCCCTACTTGCTGGGTGAAGATATATTTATTCTCTCCAGGCAGCAGCAGCAGCTGCAGGGAGTCTTCAAAAACTACTGATATACTAAGACAGACAAGAGTGGTCCATGGCCAAGTGGGTGTGCAGGCCCAGTGCTACCAAGGTCAGCAATATCATTGTTTACAGAATATAAGGTATGAGGGCGTGAGAGAGTGGGGCAAGAGAGCCTGACTGACGCCGTGTTGTCAGTTAATTTCTCCACAGAGTTGTAAGAAAGTATTACTCTTCTGCATAAGAGAATCTTCACATAAAGGATGGAAAGCGACTGAAGCCCAAGATTCAGCTTCCCTTTTAAGTCTTCTCACTGATTCCTGCTGCCACCACTCTGCTGGCCTTTGGAAGACTGGCTTTCCACTTTCAAGGCTTCAGGTCAAATGTCTTAAACCAACAATTCTTCAGTGTCAACAACCCAGTGAAAGTGAGGATGCACTGTTAGATCAGGCTTTAGGGAAATAACAGCACAGAACATGGCATGAACCTGGCTTGCTGGAATGGCAAAGAAGGTGTTCCTCAGCTATAGCCCAAGAGCCATTTAATGGCACCTCCCTGAATCCAGGGTTCACTTTAATTTGAGCTACCAGGGATCATCCTCTGGATCACCTGGATGCCATGAAATCTCAACCAAAGGCATGAGGTCAGGAAAGGCATGAGTGTCTTATCCTGCCTAAGCTCCCTCTTTGAGTTCCCAATTTTGGAGAATCTCTATTTCTCTAAGTAATTGAAACTGGAATGGTCATTAATTCACTCATTCAATGAGTATTTATTGAGTACCTACTATGCTGGGGATAGAATCATATAAGGAACAAATAAGCATGGTACCTTCCACTCAAAGTTCATATCTGTCCATAGGGCTCGGACTTTACATGAAGTCAATGGCCTAGAACCACTATTCAGCTTCAGTAATAGGAATGTGAGCTTTTAAGCCAGGCACATAGAGTAGCAGATGGGTGCTGCTGCTTCCTGACCATTTTCTGTCTTGACCCCAAAGAAATCTGGATCTGAGGCCCCTGAGGAAAGGGAGTTAAAGAGTGGTAACAGGAAACACTAAGGAGGACCTTTGCCTTATGGCCAAAAACAGTGGGACCAGCAAGGGCAGAACATGACAGTTCAGACCAATACAGACTTGGATTGCTGTCTGACTGATGGGTATTACATGAACAGTAGCACTCAGTTCAGTTCAGTCCAGTGAAGTCACTCAGTTGTGTCCCACTCTTTGCGACCCCATGGACTGCAGCACACCAGGCTTCCCTATCACCAACACCCAGAGCTTGTTCAAACTCATGTCCATTGAGTCGGTGATGCCATCCAACCATCTCATCCTCTGTCCTCCCCTTCTCCTCCTGCCTTCAATCTTTCCTAGCATCAGGATCTTTTCCAATGAATCAGATCTTTGCATTAAGTGACCAAAGTATTGGGGTTTCAGCTTCAGCATCAGTCCTTCCAATGAATATTCAGGACTGATTTCCTTTAGGATTGACTGGTTGGATCTCCTTGCAGTCCAAGGGAATCTCAAGAGTCTTCTCCAACACCACAGTTCAAAAACATCAATTCTTCGACACTCAACTTTCTTTATAGTCCAAATCTCACATCCATACATGACTACTGGAAAAACCATAGCTTTGACTAGATGGACCTTTGTTGGCAAAGTAATGTCTCTGCTTTTTAATATGCTGTCTAGGTTGGACATAGCTTTTCTTCTAAGGAGCAAGCGTCTTTTATCTCATGGCTACAGTCACCATCTGCAGTGATTTTGGAGCCCCAAAAATTAGTCTGTCACTGTTTCCATTGTTTCCCCATCTATTTACCATGAAGTGATAGGACTGGATGCCATGATCTTAGTTTTCTGGATGTTGAGTTTTAAGCCAACTTTTTCACTCTTCTTTCACTTTCATCAAGAGGCTCTTCAGTTCTTTGCTTTCTGCCATAAGGGTGGTGTCATCTGCGTATCTGAGGTTATTGATACATCTCCTGGCACTCTTGATTCCAGTTTGTGCTTCACCCAGACTGGCATTTCGCATGATATACTGTGCATATAAGTTAAATAAGCAGGGTGACAATATACAGCCTTGATGTACTCCTTTCCCAATTTGGAACCAGTCTGTTATTCCATGTCCAGTTCTAACTGTTGCTTCTTGACATGCATACAGATTTCTCAGGAGGCAGGTCAGGTGGCCTGGTATTCCCATCTCTTGAACTTTCCACAGTTTGTTGTGGCCCACGCAGTCAAAGGCTTTGGTGTAATCAATAAAGCAGATGTTTTTCTGGAACTCTCTTGCTTTTTCTATGATCCAACAGATGTTGGCAATCTGATCTCTGGTTCCTCCGCCTTTTCTAAATCCAGCTTGAACATATGGAAGTTTATGGTTCACGTACTGTTGAAGCCTGGCTTGGAGAATTTTGAGCATTGCTTTGCTAGCGTGTGAGATGAGTGCAATCGTGCAGTGACACTGACAGTCTCAGTTCCCCATACCCATGGAGCTGGTGAGAGTGTGAGTGTGAGAGAGATAAGTAATAGATGAAGAGCTAAGTACTATAACGCAGTGCTACTCGGGTTAAGAAATTATACTTAAGCTAACTGCCCAGGTTATTCAATGTTTACAAGGCTCCGTTTCCCTGCCTGTGGGTAGGAGACAATGTCTTGCCTCCCTGGTTGTTGTGAGGATGAGACCATGTATGGAGGTCCAACCACACTGTGCAATGAGCTCACACCTGGCACTGTACAGCCCCAGGGACTGGCCCACAGCAGGGAAAGGCAGAGGCAGTATTGCTATCTCCAACTTGTGGCTCAATCAGAGACTTGCCCATAGGCCCCTGACCTCACCTGGCACTAAGTCAGCTTCACCTGCTATCAAGTTCTATGTTTAGTCATCAAGGGAACATATGCTCTCATTTCTGATTCTATTCCTAGTTGATGACAACAAAATCTATGTTTAGGATGACTCTGGGTCTTGGAAGGCAGCTGCTCTGAAAGTTGAGTGTACTGGAAAGTAATTTCCAGCTAGACCCAGGCTCCCAAGGAGAGAAACAAATACACTTCTCCTGGTTGAAACAGAGGACCTTTGGTTTGAGAGGCCACTCTAGACATCTTGTTACTACAGGGATCATCACCACCAGGCTCTCACTAGCTGCTTAATGCTCACCATGTTCCAGGGACTTAAGAGGCACCATCTCTGCCTCACATTAACCTACAAGGTTAGCATCACCCACTGTTCTGCCTCTTATTTGCCATATGACAGCAATATAGGCTTAGAATCAGGTCTGACTTCATCACTTACAGGTGTGAGACATTGGACTGTATCATGTAATTGTTGAATTAAATGAAAATGTATGTGTAACTAAAAACACATAGTAGGTACTTTGTGTTACTCCCCTCACATCTTTCCTCTACGGTGCTATGCCTAATCCTATGGTGGGCACAGAGACCAGCAATGACTCAGACCAAGTCCCTTCCTACTTGAGGTTGAGATTTCCCTCTTCTCTATAGAGACTGGGACATTCTTAAGTAAGGGAGCAAAAGTCTAGGGCAAAGTCAGAAGGTTGGGCAAAATCACGAGGCCTGTGGTTCACTAAGGATGTGATGGTGATGAGGCAAGTTGGCCATCCAGCCTTAGAGTCCCTCCTCAGTGGGCCCTGACTTCCTCCCCTCCCTTCCACCCATCACCCTCATTTTCAGCATTCTACTGTCCAGTGTTGCCTATGAAGAACAATGGAAAAAGGATTTTTTCTTATTTACAGGAAATGGCACCATTTCCCAAACCCTTCTGAGGATTCACTACCTCATCAGATCCGCACAACTCTCAAGTGAGTGGCAGGGCTGGGAGCATGTTCCTGCTGTAGCTGAATACAAGTGTCCCAAAGAGGGCCTGTGGCTGACACCAAAACACCCATCAAGTCAGTGTCAACTCAAAGACCCTGAACTCCAGACTTCTCCTAGTCCAGTCTTTTCTCCATTTATTCCAAAGTCTGAGTAAGGTACCCTTTCAGTAATACTGTTGATCAAACTTTGGCAGACTATATTGAAAGTTAATTTCTTATGGCTTATAGTTCTGCTCCAGGGAGTGACTAACAGATTGTGGTACCAATTAATCAAATTTTCTGTGAGTATGGGTAGGCAGTGTTTAGGTTGCAAGCTGTATACATCTAACCCTAACTAGCTTAAAAAATAAAATAAAAATCAAACAACTTTTGGGGGTTATAGGTTCCTGTAACAGGAAGGACCCTAGTGGATATCATCAGGACTATTGCTGCCTGGCTCCGATTCTTTTAGTCTTCTGCCACACTGTCCACTGGCCAAGAAGGGGAAGGTGGCTGTCTATTTCCAAGCCTCCAACCTCCCAGTTCAGTGCTTCCAGTAGAAAGAGCTTATCCGAAATGGTATTTGTTTTCCTTTGGATCTGCTATTTATTACTAAATCCCTAGGCAGGTAGAGAGAAAAAAATCTTATAGTTACTAAACTCTAGAGAGGTTTGAAAGTTAGAATTCCCAAAAGGCATAATAACAATATGGAACAAAATTAAAACCATGGCATCAGCTCTTTTGTGCTGTTTTGGTATAAGGATACATTTTATACTGTTTGGATTTATGCTTTATCTACTATTTGAAATATCCAAAAAGGATCAGCTATACTAAATTTGTAACTGGCATTTATGTTTAAGCCAGTTTAATCAAATTTGCCATTGTTTAAATATTCAAGAGGTTTGCAATGTTTTACTGAATAAGAGTTTAATAAATTGAGCACTAAAGTTTATACAGTAGTGCACGTTCCTCTCAAGCCCAGTGGTCCTTCAGACATTAAGCAATCTTACAGAACACACAAAAATTAAACAGATCACCAGATTTTTCAAATGACTATATAAACAATTTTTGTAATTCAACTTCAAGAAGTAAATTAGAAGTTCTCTGAACTTCATTTATTCTTTCATCTTTATATGACTATATGATGAAAGGTCCATTTAAAAGTTTTCCAACCACCAATTTAAGAAAGCAGATTGACATATAGAAATATCTGGTGAAATTCAGCCAGTGCAATGACCATTTCAATGACCATTTCAATGGAACAGTCAAGTAAAAATCATAAGTTAAAGCTGTCACCCCACTTCACTAAATATTTGTGGCCTCTCCAGCAGTAATTTGAGAATAACCTCAAGGTTACTTTCAAAATAGAAAAAGATGTGTAATTACAGCAATGGGGCTGGTGTCAGACAGGGCTGATTTGGTACACCCCAGTTCCTACACTTAATAGCTGGCATGTAATACACAACCAAACAGTTATATTAATCTCTGCCCTGCTTTCCTCAGTAGGTAACTATGTTCAAAGGACAATGTGTGAAAGTGCAAAGGATTATTATTAGTAAGGATTTCTGAAAGTAAAAGTTCTTACAGAATGCAAGAAAGTGCCTCAAAACCCAGTTTTTGAGAGAAGTTGGCTACAAACTAGATAGATGTATTAGGATGATAATCACCTTAATACAACAAAAGTCAAAAACAGTAGCCCTCAGAATTAAGCTCTTTATTCGTCTTCCTTGTTTCAAAGAGTCACGGCAGTTCTTAAACAGTACAGAGAGCATTCCTGGCGTGTGGTAACACAGAGCAAGGCACACTGGAAAACACCGAGCCCCAGAGTCTCCCTGGAGGAGTGACAGTTATAGAAAATCCAATCAGGGACAAAGGGGAAATGCCAGTGAAATACGAACCCCTAGTCAAGGCTTGGCTTTAGACTTGGGCTGGGATGCTGTGACATCCAGGTAGGAACATGCTCAAGCCAGAGAGCAGCTCATTCCAAGGAAGGGCTGTGACTGGCCTGGGTGCAGCCCCTACAGAGATTCATTTAGGGTACGTGTTCAGCAGGCTGAGCACATCAGCCACAGAGGGACACAACATGCTCCTCCTGTGGGGAAACGTGCCCTGGCCTCTCAATTAGCTCCAGAAGGCCAAGAGTCTTTGACTCCTTTGTTCATTCAGCACAACTTTACTGCTGCCTATTCTGTGCCAGGCCCTGTGCTGGGTGCAGAGGATAAAGCGAGGAATCAGACACAGTCCTTACCATCAGGGAATTCAGAATATGCTAGCAATATATCACAAAAATAAGTCATGATTCAAGGTAAAAAGGATGCAGATAGAAGCAAACTTGGTCCTCAAGGCATTCACAGCCTGGCAGAGGCCTATGGGCAGCCTGTGCTAAGGACCAAAGAGAGGCCCATGCAGTGTGCTCTGGCAGCGCAGGAAGGATGACATGATAGCTGCTGGATGATACAGTGGGGAAAACTCACAGCTTCTTAGAGAAGACTGAACAGCCTCAGTTGGCCAACGTGGAAGGAATGGATCCTACTGCCTTGGGCCGGGGGCTGTGCAGCTGTGGGCCGACTGCCATGCGTCCCTTGGGCTACCCAACAGGGAGGGGGTAAGGTTGTTTATCTGTGGATGTGGCTGCATGATATCCTGTGGATATATGAGGGGAGACTGGTGACCAGGAGAAACAGGTCCAAATAACAAGGGCCCAAGGTAAAGGTTAGGGCTTCCCTTGTAGCTGAGACAGTCAACAATCTGCTTGCAAGGCAGGAGACCTGGGTTAGATCCCTGGGTTGGAAAGATCCCCTGGAGAAGGGAATGGCAACCCACTCCAGTATTCCTGCCTGGAGAATTCCACAGACAGAGGAGACTTGTAGGTTATAGTCTCTGGGGTCACAAAGAGTCAAACGTGACTGAGCGACTAACACACACACACAGAAGGTAAAGGTTACGAGCCTAGACTGAATAAAGCAGGAGGCAGGGAGCGTGAGCAGGACCGGCAGGCTGAGCAAGTGGGAGGCTAGTCTGGGTGTACACCAGCAGACAGAGGGGCCTACTGCACCTTCCTGCAGTTCCGGTGGTGGGTCATCTGTGCTCAATGGGTCAATCCCGAGGGGCCAAGGATGGGGGAGAGCCTCTCAGGCCAAAGATCACAGCCTAGCCAGTCCTCTCTTCATGGCACCTAGTCTGCTTTTCTCTTTTCTTTACAGCTGCCTTCACCTGCTCTATCTTTCCCATTCTCCCAACCCAACTGTGGCTCAAATCGGTTCAGTTAGGAGACAGGTATCATGGTATAGGTCCCAGGGCCCTCAAGACCTTGGGTAACTGACACTACAGCTGTTCTGGATGGTCACCTGGCACAGAGACAAGCTTCAAGTTGCAGGGTTGGGTTGGAACTTGTCTGCAGCTCCACCTGTGCAGGCCTCTTTCCCTCCCACACATTTTGTGGAACAGCTCTGGCCTGTTGCCGTTTCTTCTTCACAGCAGCCACCACCTATACCATCTCTCCAGCCTGGGCTTCCTGTGTGTACCCCTTTCTCCCCCTTCCTAAAGGTGTCAGGACTCCTCCCTGCTGTGCTTTTCCTTCACAACTGCCATCACCCCTCTGTTCTGTTCTCTAATCCTCATTGTGGATTACCCCTGTGCCCAACCCTCTTTTCCTGATATTACTGAAATATGCTCAGACCCCCTTCACCTATTGAAGAATTTCATTGCTAGTCACTAAAGAGATGCAAACCTGAAGCCAAGGGGAAGGAGAAAGGGGAAGGCACTTTAAAGATGGATGAGACTTCCCAAGAGGACTGGGCATCTGGGGTCCACCCTGGCATGTGGCTGAGCTCCCTTCCTTGACTCCCTTCTTGGGTGGTCCCAAAGAACCTTGTATTCTCATTTTCTCCATCCTTTAACTCTGGTTTTAGAATCTAGCCATCTTCTCTACTCCTGTCAATTTGGGGTATGGTGCTCAGGAAAGCTTTGCTGAACAAGGAGTTTCTACAGTCAGGAGGGGCTGCCCTTTCAATCCTCCCCTCCCCAGTTCCTCCCTGTACCACCGACGCTGCCCACTCTGAAATCGAAACCCCTGCCACTTGCCAAAGCGACCGAGGTCTTCTCTGACAGCAGCTTCATATAGAGAAGAAGAGAGGAGTGTTCATTATTTCAACCAACAACTGAAGGTCCTACATGCCAGGCTAAATGTAAACACCCTTTAGTAGGCAATGAGGAGCCACAAGCAATTTTCAAGCAGGGACTGGCAATTATAAAGTACCTCACATTATGCACAGGTACTCAATTATGGAAACATTTAGATAAATGTATAAATGAGTGAGTGAATGATCATAACTGTGTATTAACTTCAGCAAATGTATGAGAGGTTAAGGGGATTTTTAAAAGCCCCTCTAAGCCCTGGGCTTAACCCATATGCTAAAGTAGATGAAGTTAATCTCTACTTTCATCCTATAGGACTCTTTGTCATCTGACTGGTACAACTGCATCCCCCAACTTTCTAGGCTGTGTTCCATGAGAACGACTTAACTCTCCAGGGTCATTACTCAGCACCAAATATATTTACCTGCTGCCTGTTTAAGGCATTATCCTCCAAAAATAGGGACAAAAAAGGTATCTCTCACGATAAGAGTATCTGTCACAGTAAAAGGCTTATGGAGGAAATGATCTAAAATAAGAGCAACCATCTGCTATCATCTGAGAACCAGCAACGTCAAAGTTTGTCCCAAATCTATTAGATAAAGAAGCATCTCTACACTTCACTAATAGTAGAGATGGTCCAAATTTCAGTAGGTCCGAACAAATACGCTTGATTCAGAGGTTTTTGCGTCCAGAGACCTTCTGAATGGTGACGACTGTCTCCATTAAAGAAGGCTGAGTGAAGACAACATTCTGAGAAAAACAAACAGCAGCTTGGACAAGTTCTGGGGCAGATGACTCCAGGCACAATTAAGATACAATTAAAATGATATCAGCAGCAGCTACTATCACTCCCACTTAGAGCCCAACATCTATAAACTATCCCCCAGCTACATTTATTTTCTTCAATTTTATCCCTCTTCTAGCCCCCTAAACTGTGAACTCCTTGAGAGCAGCAATAGCGGAAAGTTTTGTCCGATGCTTTGAAGTCCTAACCCATGTTCATTTCTCATCAATAACTATCCTAATAAATTTTTTATTATGAGAACTTCAAGTTCATCTCTCATAGGAGTCATGCCATCAGAAACATTAAGTACCATTATTGAAGATCACTGACATTGAGCATCTCATTTTCTCCTTCAGAGGTAATGCTTTCTGGACATGGAAGGAAAGGTTGAGCAGAGCTGCAAAGCTGGAGAAAGTAAGTGACCTATAATTCTGCTGCTTGGCCTGATTCCTCTAGAACAGTGAGTCTGTAGAGCTTCGCGCATGATCAGAAGGATATAAGTGCTTTTGTTATTAAAAACAAAACAGGCTACCTACATCTTCCTTTGTGCTATGACACCTGCTTGTAACCTCATACTTGGATGAGTGGCAAGTCATTTGAAAAGCTGAGCCTGCCTTTGAGATAAGAGTCCTACATACAGCCAGGACTTGCTGATCAGGGATCATGCAGGCACACTGCCTTTCCTAGGGATGGGAAATAGAGAAATCAGAGACCCGATCCTCTCCTTTTACAGATGGAGACCTGAGGCCCAGAGAATACAGGTGACATGTCCAAGGTCCCAAAGCAAGCCAGTGGAAGAGCCAAGATGACATCATAGTCTCTCAGCTCACCGTTCAGTGCTCTTTCGAATGCAGTAGCTATGGCAAGATGTTCATTTTGTTCTCTGGAGAATGAGAAGTGAAAACAGGTAGGGAGCAGAATATTAGGTGTTTTGTTTCTCTGCAGACTTAGTAACCTCTGGTATCCTGGCCTCCACTGTCCTGGCTGTGATTGCCTTCTACGGTAGCCTTCTATGCAAAGTTGGGTCCTAAGCGAATTACTTTTTACTTGGCTCAGAGTTCATACCAGGAGTGGAGCAGTCCCCTTGCACGTGGCTCAGGATCTCTTGGTCTGTAAACAGGCGGAAGGCAATCTGCTCACACTCCTGCTTGGTCCCGCATTCAAACAAACACCCAAACAAGCCCTCATTCTCCAGAGCAGCCAAATCAGAGTACCCACAGGGCCCGCAGTGCAAGATCCAGGGGCGGGACCAGCAGGCAGCCTCCAAGGGGCTCTGGTTGAGGTAGATGCCTAGGTCGACCCTCCGTTTCTTGTTGGTTGGGTGTGAGTACAAGAGCCATGATTCTGACAGGGTTCCAGCTTCCGGCTCTGGACTCACTGAGCTGCACAGCAGAGGACTCTGCTGAATGGCAGGTGCATCTTTGCCAGCAAGATCCTGGCATCCACCTGGGATCTCCAGGGGACAGAAACTCACCACACTGCCTTGGCAGCCATGAGGGGGCTCACAGAGCTGATGGCTCAGGACTGGTTTCTGAAAGCATTCACCATGGTCAGTGCTGAGGGCCTCTGCCCGGCGCCTGTTTGGTGTCCGGGCACTGCAATACAGCACAGGGTGGCCGGCCTTCCCGATCACCTCTGCCACTTCACATTCCACTGTCACCATGGGCTTGATAAGCCTGCCATGGTGCCATGTGGCTCCTAGATCATCGCTATAGATCATCAGGGAATGAGGCCTAGCTCTATATGGCAGCCGAAAGCAAAAGAACCAGAACGGGATGTAGTAGGCGTATGCAGGGATGATGAGCCTCCCCGACTGCAGCTGGATGCCATGACCTGGCCCCACAGCAAAAGTGGCCCAGCGTGTCACCTCTGGGCCAATAACCTCCTCAGTGAGGTCCCTCACATCACTCCATGAATAGCCAGCATCCTGGCTGCATATGAAGCAGAGGCGTGCAGCGTTCCTGCCTGACATAATCTGTTGACGCTCGGTGACATGGCCTTGCACACAGATGAAGAACAGGTACACGTAGCCACTCTTCCGCTCCCACACAGGACAGGGGTTCATGGTCCGGTGTCCAGGTAATGTGGCTTTCATCAGGGACTTCAGGGGTTCCCACTAGATGAGGGGAAGGGAGAAAGCAGGAGTGAAAGACTCATAGGAAGACATGAGGCTCATTAAAAGCATTAGTACTTCTCAGTTCAGTTCAAAAGCATTAGTACTTCTCAGTTTAGTTCGGTTCAGTCACTCAGTCGTATCCAACTCTTTGCAATCCCACGGACTGTAGCATGCCAGGCTTCCCTGTCCGTTACCAACTCACAGACCTTGCTCAAACTCGTCTATCGAGTCAGTGATGCCATCCAACCATCTCATCCTCTGTTGCCCCCTCCTCCTATCTTCCATCTTTTCCAGCATCAGGGTCTTTTCCAGTGAGTCAGATCTTCATATCAGGTGGCCAAAGTATTGAGTTTCAGCTTCAGCATCAGTCGTTCCAATGAATATTCAGGACTGATTTCCTTTAGAATTGACTAGTTTGATCTCCTTGCAGTCCAAGAGACTCTCAAGAGTCTTCTCCAACACCATAGTTCAAAAGCATCAATTCTTCACTGCTCAGCCTTCCTTATGGTCCAGCTCTCACATCCATACAGTAACTACTAGAAAAACCATACATCAGCAAAGTAATGTCTCTGCTTTTTAATAAGCTGTCTTGGTTTGTCATAGCTTTTCTTCTATGCTCCTCTGTGCAAGGAGCAAACACCTCTTAATTTCAATGCTTCAGTCACCATCTGTAGTGATTCCAAGAAAATAAAGTCTGTCACTGTTTCCATTGTTTCCCATCTATTTGCCATGAAGTGATGGGAGGACCAGATGCCATGATCTTAGTTTTTTGAATGCTGAGCTTGAAGCCAGCTTTTTCACTCTCCTCTCTCATTTTCATCAAGAGGCTCTTTAGTTCCTCTTCACTTTCTGCCATAAGGGTGGTATCATCTGCGTATCTGAAATTGATATTTCTCCCAGCAATCCTGATTCCAGCTTGTGCTTCATCCAGCCTGGCACTTCGCATGATGTACTCTGCATATAAGTTAAATAAGTAGGGTGACAATATACAGCCGTGACGTACTCCTTTCTCAATCCGAAACCAGTCTGTCCTTCCATGTCCGGTTCTAACTGTTGCTTCTTGACCCACAGGAGGCAGGTAAGGTGGTCTGGTATTCCCATCTCTTGAAGAATTTTCCACAGCTTGTTGTGATGTACACAAAGGCTTTGGCGTAATCAATAAAGCAGAAGTAGATGTTTTTCTGGCATTCTCTTGATTTTTTGATGATCCAACGGATGTTGGCAATTTGATCTCTGGTTCCTCTGCCTTTTCTAGATCCAGCTTGAACACCTGGAAGTTCATGGTTCACATACTGTTGATGCCTGGCTTGGAGAATTTTGAGCAGTACTTTGCTAGTGTGTGAGATGAGTGCAATTTGTGGTAGTTTGAACATTCCTTAGCATTGCCTTTCTTTGGGATTGGAATGAAAACTGACCTTTTCCAGTCCTGTGGCCACTGCTGAGTTTTCCAAATTTGCTGGCATATTGAGTGCAGCACTTTCACAGCATCATCTTTTAGGATTTGAAATACCTTAGCTGGAATTCCATCACCTCCACCAGCTTTGTAGTGATTCTTCGTAAGGCCCACTTGACTTCGCATTCCAAGTTGTCTAGCTCTAGGTGAGTTATCACACCATCAGGGTTATCTGGGTCATGAAGATCTTTTTTGTATAGTTCTTCTGTGTATTCTTGTCACCTTTTCTTAACATCTTCTGCTTCTGTTAGGTCCATACCATTTCTGTCCTTTATTGTGCCCATCTTTCCATGAAATGCTCCCTTGGTATCTCTAATTTTCTTGAAGAGATCTGTAGTCTTTCCTATTCTATTGTTTTCCTCTATTTCTTTGCACTGATCGCTGAGGAAAGCTTTCTTATCTTTCCTTGCTATTCTTTGGACCTCTGCATTCAGATGGGTATATCTTTCCTCTTCTCCTTTGCCTTTCACTTCTCCTTTCTCAGCTATTTGTAAGGCCTCCTCAGACAACCATTTGCCTTTTTGCATTTCTTTTTCTTGGGGATGGTCGTGATCACTGCCTCCTGTACAATGTCTCGAACTCCATCCATAGTTCTTCAGGCACTTTATCAGATCTAATCCCTTGAATCTATTTGTCACTTCCACTGTATAATCATAAGGGATTTGATTTAGGTCATACCTGAATGATCTAGTGACTTACCCTACTTTCCTTAAGTCTAAATTTGGCAATAAGGAGTTCATGATCTATGCCACAGTCAGTCCTGTTCTTGTTTTTGCTGACTGTATAGAGCTTCTCCATCTTTGGCTGCAAAGAATATAATCAATCTGATTTCAGTATTGACCATCTGGTGATGTCCATGTGTAGAGTCATCTCTTATGTTGTTGGCAGAGGGTGTTTATGACCAGTGTGTTCTCTTGGCAAAACTCTGTTAGTCTTTGCCCTGCTTCATCTTGTACTCCAAGGTCAAACTTGCCTGTTACTCCAGATATCTCTTGATTGTATCTTTACTTTTGCATTCCAGTCCCCTATGATGGAAAGGGTATCTTTTTTGGGTGTTAGTTCTAGAAGGTCTTGTAGGTCTTCATAGAACCATTCAACTTCAGCTTCTTTGGCATTAGTGGTGAGGGCACAGACTTGGATTACTGTGATACTGAATGGTTTGCCTTGGAAACAAACAGAGATCATTCTGTCATTTTTGAGACTGCACCCAAGTAATGCATTTCGGACTCTTTTGTGACTCTGAGGGCTACTCCATTTCCTCGAAGGGATTCTTGCCCACACTGGTAGATATAATGGTCATCTGAGTTAAATTTGCCCATTCCAGTCCATTTTAGTTCACTGATTCCTAAAATGTCAACATTCATTCTTGCTATCTCCTGTTTGACCATCTTCCAATTTACCTTGATTCATGGACCTAACATTCCAGGTTCCTATGCAATACTGTTCTTTACAGCATCAGACTTTATTTCCGTCACCAGTCACGTCCACAACTGGGCATTGCTTTTGCTTTGGCTCAGCTTCTTCATTCTTTCTGGAGTTATTTCTCTACTCTTCTCCAATAGCATATTGGGCAGCTACTGACCTGGGGAGTTCGTCTTTCAGTGTCATATCTTTTTGCCTTTTCATATTGTTCATAGGGTTCTCAAGGCAAGAATACTGAAGTGGTTTGCCATTTCCTTCTCCAGTGGACCACATTTTGTCAGAACTCTCCACCACGACCCATCCATCTTGGGTGGCCCTACATGGCATGGCTCATAGTTTCATTGAGTTAGACAAGGCTGTGATCCATGTGATCAGTTTGATTAGTTTTCTGTGACTGTGGTTTTCATTCTGTCTGCCCTTTGATGGATAAGGATTGTCTGTTTAGTCAAAGCTATGGTTTTTCCAATAGTCATATACAGATGTCAGAGTTGGAACATAAAGAAGGCTGAGCACTGAGAAATTGATGCTTTTGAACTGTGGTGCTAGAGAAAACACTTGAGAGTCCCTTGGGTAGCAAGGAGATCAAACCAGTCAATCCTAAAGGAAATCAATCCTAAATATCCATTGGAAGGACTGATGCTGAAGCTCCAATACTTTGCCCACCTGATGCAAACAGCCAACTCACTGGAAAAGACCCTGATGCTGAGAAAGACTGAAGGCTGGAGGAGAAGGGGGTGACAGAGGATGAGATGAATGGATGGCATCATCAACTCAATGGACATGAGTTTGAGCAAACTCTAGGAGATAGTGAAGGACAGGGAAGCCTGGCATGCAGCAGTCCATGGGGTCACAAAGAGTTGTACACAACTGAGTGACTGAACAACAACAACCACATAACTCAGCAATTCAACTTCTAGGTCTGTACAAAAAATAATAGAAAAAACAGTCTTGAAGAGACATTTATATGCACCTCCTTGTTCCATAGCAGCATTATTCACAATAACCAAAAGGTGGGAGCAACCCAAGTGTCCACCAGCCGATGAGTGGATAAAATAAAAGGGATGAATGGCTAAACAAACTGGATAAATGAAATAATAAATTAACATACAATAGATTATTATTCAGCCTTTAAAAAGAAATTCTGACATATTCTACAACATGGATGAACCTTGAGGATATTATCCTGTGAAATAAGCCAATCACAGAAAGACAAAATATTGCTTGATTCCACTTACATGAAACGTCTAAAGTAAACAAACTCACAAAGTACAGTATTAATCTCTAGGGGGTTGGAGAGGGGGAAATTAGTTGTTGTTCAGTGAGTATACAGTTACAGTTATGCACTAATGAATAAATTCTAGAGACCAATAATGTAATACAGTTAAAAATATCGCAATGTATTCTTAAAATGGTTATGACAGAGAGATTTCCCTGGTGGTCCAGTGGCCAAGACTCCTAGCTCCCAAAGCAGGGGTCCTGGGTTTGATCCCTGGTCAGGGAACTAGATCCCATGTACCACAACTAGTAGTTCGCATGTTGCAACTAAAGATGCCACCTGCCACAACTAAGACCCTGTACGGCCAAATAAAAAATGATTATGATGGAAAGTATTACATTAGGTGCATATTACCATAATTTAAAATGTTTTTAAAAGAACAAAAAAATCCGAAAAGTTTTTGAAGGGTTTAGCTGACCATCTATTTAACATTTAAGCAGCTATCAAAAAATAAATGCTACTTTTTTTTACTGTAGGCTGCATAAAAAGGATACCAGATGGGACAGCCACTTCACTGCTGAGCTGGTCAATCTATCCTTGGGGTCATAAGTTCAGTTATGAGTACCATACTTTGCAAAAAGACACTGATCTTCCACACAAGTCCCAAGGACTGTAATCACAGTTTTCAAAGGACCAGAAATCAAGACTGTGGCCTAAGGAGCTGCTAAAAGATAGAAGACCTGGAGGGTGTGGATACTGCTTTCAGATACATCAAAGAGCACTTCTCCACAAAAGGGACTTTATAATGTACAGATGGACTTCCCCATAAGGCATAACAACAACAGGCAATTACAGACAAGTACAGAGGATCTCATTTCAAAAAATAAGTTAACAGTTGCCACATGATTAAGTTTCTCATTTGAGGAGTTGTGTAAGTAGATCCTTAATAGAAGATGACTAATGTTGAGTTCCTACTATGGAACTGCTGTTATTAACTATATTTCACAGACAATGAAACAGAAGATTCAAGTATTCACGATCACAGTCAATAAATGATAGGTCTTGCCTGACTCCAAAGCCATGCTCTTAACCATTAAGCTATTAGTAGCAACCAATGGAATACACAAGATTTCTATATTGGGAAAGAAGCTGGGCTGATAATTCTTCCCATTTTAAGATTCTACAATTAAGTAAATGAGAGAATGAATGTGAATAAAATAAAGTGGAGAGAAAATGAGTTAAAGTGGACACATTTGTGACTGGCTGTAACTACTGGATAGTGAGGTTATGTAACAGGTATGGTCTGATAAAAAAAACTTAACTGCCCAACTGTCTGTGGCAAAAAGTAGAGCAACATAAACCACAGGTACTGCCTGTCCTGGAGGAAACAAAAGAGCTAGAACTCCAAGTTGGGCTGAAAGACACCAGTGATATAAGCAGAGGTTCAACCCTGGGAGGCCATAAGAAAGACACATGATAAGGTGTAAGAGCAGGGGATGGAAAGTCCCTAAAGTAAAAAACTTCCCCAAGGGGAAATGTGAGTAAGGCATTAAAAGCAGCCAGGGCTTGCTTGTAAGGTCCACCTTCAGCAGAACAGCATTTGCACTATAACAGCAAAGCAAAGCATCCCTAAGGACATGAAGTTTTAAAGGTGAGATTTCTGAGAGCAGAAAAAGCAGGACAGGTTAAGCAGATTAAAATAACTCATAAAAAATGTATGTATGTATGATTATGTGTGTATTTTTCAAATTCACTGTCTCACTTGATCCTCACTTCAGCCATCTCTGAGAGATAAAAGTCAACAATAACAAAATTGGGTTCTAAACTAACCCTGTAGTTCACAGCCTCAAGGGCAGTAACTATTCTCTCACCCATTAAAAACACAGTAAAAATGCGCTATCTATGGACAAGGGCACTAACCCCAGTTCTCCATTTATTAAGTATGTGCCTAAGGCAAGTCACTTTACTTCTTATAAAATGGGGATAAAAATATGTACCTCACATAAAGCACGGAGAAGGCAATGGCACCCCACTCCAGTACTCTTGCCTGGAAAATCCCATGGATGGAGGAGCCTGGCGGGCTACAGTCCATGGGGTCGCTAAGAGTCAGACACGACTGAGCGACTTCACTTTCACTTTTCACTTTCATGCATTGGAGAAGGAAATTGCAACCCACTCCAGTGTTCTTGCCTGGAGAATCCCAGGGACGGGGGAGCCTGGTGGGCTGCCGTCTATGGGGTCGCACAGAGTGAGACACGACTGAAGCAACTTAGCAGCAGCAGCAGTAGCAGCACATAAAGCATGGAGGAAGACAAGCAAAGGGAAGAGGGGGGAGAATACAGATGTTGTTTTCCTCCCCTGTGTCTTTCGCTAGCTGTGGTCCTGAACAAGCTACCTACCTGTTGGAGCACCAGGATGCCTCATCAGCAAAACTGGACTAACAATGCTTACTGTTTTCAGTGACTTATGAGAATAAAAGAGAATGTGAATGAAAAGCACACCACATGTTGGTTGAACTGAATACACAAATCATGGAGGCCTCTATTCAGAGACTGGGTTTGAAGCTTGCTTTTACTGCTTTTTTATAGCTGTTTGACCCTGAGCAAATAGCAATCACTCTGAGCCTCAGTATCCTCATCTGTAAAATGTGACTGACAACAGTTCCTATGTCACAGAGTGGCTGTGAATTTCCATGTGCCTCTGGCAAACAGTACATATTCAATAAGGGCAAGCATTGCTTTTACTGCCTTTTCTCCCCCTCCTCAGCTCAGACACAAGGCTTTTCCTGCACTGATGAAAAGGGCACAGACTGTGACATGCTCTGAGCAATGCAGAAAATGAGACCCAGGCTCAGATCTGGGATAAGGAGTCACCTGTACTGATTGCCCAGTCCTTAATCCTCGCCTCAGCACCAGGTGGAGAGCATCCTCATCCTTGCTCGAGGAGCGCTTCTCTGCAAAGGCCAGGAAAGTGTGGGCAGGGGGCACGTAGATCAGGGCTGGGATCCGGTAGGTGACCCCTCTCTTGTCCTCCTGCTGGAACAGAGGGCTGCTGAAGGAGCATGATGTCACTTCTTCCATGACCTCTGCAAGGATAGGAGGGAGCTCAGTGTGTGTCCACATCCAAAGGCTCGCTGGGACACAAGTTCTGCCCTATCATTTCACTTATGGAGGTCACTAGGAGGCAAAGATGTACCCAAACATTTATTTTTTATATACAAAAGTAACATCATGATCTCAATAGCACAAAGCAAGCAATATGCATTCTCATATAACAAGTCTATATTCCAGGCTCTGTGGGAATCCTGTGTAGCCTGTGTCAAGTGTCTCTCCAGAGAGATTCTGTATGTGCTTCTGCCAAGCATTCAGAGGTATTACCAGCCCGGATGGTTCCTAATAGTCAATTTCCTGGCTTGAAGTTTTTAGGCAATTCAGGCAATATAAATATAAACCCAAATCCATACGAGAGAATGCCTCTGGTTCAGAATTCTCCAGGCAAACTTTTCCCTTCTCTTGGAGCCTAGAATAAGAAGCAATCTTCTTTGTCATCTCTGTCAGTAGTAAGATTTCTTTTTCCTACTCCACTCAATCAGAGGATATAGATTTTCAAGGTATCTGGCTTCATGCAAGGATCTCAGTTCCAACCAGAGTCTAACACAGGTGGGCCTATGGTTTCCTTCACTGTAATAGCAGGTATATTAAAGCCCAAGCTTTGAGGTAAGCGAGACCAGCAAACATCTAGGGCAGCTGAGGTCACATAAAGGGGCTAACTTCTCCAGTTTTCAGTTTACTCTTGGTTTTTTAGGCCCCTGGGGATTTCTCTTACTTTCTTGGAAATTCAACTATAAAAGGCTTTGTTATACTTATCCATCATTTACTTTACAGGTTAGCTGGCTTGCTATAATGCTTAAAATGGAAATCTCTAGGTACATTTCTCAGGTATTCAACTTCTCAGAGGCCCACAAGGGGAAGCCAGACAGATAGAATCAAGCTTAGAATTATTTTTCCTCTCAACATTTGTTGTCCAAGCCTTGTCTTCCAAATCATTTGTAAAAATAATCAGGCTGTAAGAATGAGACCCACAAGGCCTTCTTCATTTATTTAATAAATATTTCTGAGTGCCCATTGGAATTCAGGCCATCAGGTAGGTGCTGAGGAGACAGAAAGGGATCAGAGGTCCCTGCCCACATCCAGGTGAGGGGAACAGACATATATACATTGACAATTACAATATCATGTAGTAATTTCTACTTTAAGAGGTCAACACAAGAGTGTGCAGGAAAACAGAAAAAAAGCAACTGTCCAGATCAAGGCAGCAGTGGAGTTTTGAAAAGCTAATAAATAAGTCAAGTGATGCCCTGTTTCATATCCTTATGCTCCGGGCCTGAGGCATTCAGATACCTTACTTCCTCACCTTCTTCAGCTCTACTCAGACATCGTCCAATCAGTGAGGCCGTCCCTGACAACTCCCTTGTCCCTCTCTATCCCCCTTCCCTGCTCTGTTCTCCATGCCACCTACCATCACCCATATGTTATACTTAATTAATATGCCCTACAGAATAGAAGTTCCATAAAGGGCATGTACATGTCTGTTTTATTCACTGCTACACCTCTAAACCTAAAACCCTGCCTGGTAATTCACAGGCTTGACAAATGTTCGTTGAATGTTTGAATGAATGGGTGAGTTGGATCTTAAAGGCTGAACAGTGGGTTAGCCAACTGAAGAGTAAAAAGGAGAAGAGGGGAGGGAATGGATATGAAAAGCCTAAATATCACAGAAGCACACTGTGAGCTGTGGGGACTCAGAGTAATCCAGTATGACTACAGTGGAGCGCAAAAGCTGTGAACGAAGATGCCACTGAAGGGGTCGGGCGAGGGCAAATCCTGGGAGGCTTCGATACCGTATTAAGCTGTTTATCCCATGGGTAGGGAGCCACTCAACAGGTTTTGGCAGATGAATGCCAAAATCAAGTACATATTTCAGACCACTCTTTCAGGTAGCCTTCTGGACAATGAACTGAAGGGGAAAGTTGCACTGCTTTGGGCTACAGGTTCCTAGTGTCAGTCAAGACAAGTTTGTCATTCACAGCATATGAGTGATTTATTTAGCATGTGAATTCACTCAGCATGTGAATAATTCATTTCACTGGTTTCTAACCTCAAGTGAGAAGAATCACAGCTCACTATCCAAAAGGATGGGGAGGTGGCCTCCTAAGTCCAGAAGAAAAACTTCCCCTCACTCCAATTCTGGGTTCTCAACTGTCTTCCTCACACCATACTTGAGCACACCTCTCTTAATTCAGGCTCTCCTGCCAGAGGGTCAGGCTGTGTAAAGGTTTAGAAAATAAGGTTTGGGCCAAGCCAGGACTACATGAACTTGGGCATGTAATTTAACTGCTGGACCCTCGTTTATAAAATTCAGCAGAATGGCTGAAAGAATTGAGGTAAAAAGTGTAAATGGCTGTTACAGGGCCCATGACACAGTAATGAGCTCAATATATGACAGCTGTTATTTCTGGACTGTCAATCACTACATATTCTAGTGTTACTCCTAGAGGATAAAGACAACCACCACAATTACAACTACCCTTCTTTAAAGTATTTAAACCCCTCTGCCCCTCTGGGAGAGGTCATATTTTAAATTCTTGTAAGGATATGAGTTAATATCAACACTATTAATCATCAGCCAACATAAAATTATTGGTCAACATCAAAACAGAATGTGTCTGGGTGACAAGAATAAAGCACAGAACAAGCATAGGAATGGGCAGGGAGGACCAGGAAAAAAGAAAGGGACAGGGAGTGGACAGAACTCGTAAGGAGAAGCACAAGTTCTTACTGTGTGACCTTGCACTAGTCACTTAACCCAGACCTTGGATTCCTTGCTTATAAAATGTGGATGAAATAATACTTACCTAAGATGACTGAATGAAGAACCACTCAAAATTGCTTCATAAGCTTTAAGGCACTATGTAAGTAAAAGTATAAATTCAGAAGTCTTCACAATTTCATTTATGGTTTGCTATCACTGTAACGATTAGAGTCCCTATCACTGCTTACTAACTATGCTGATCATGTTGATGGCAATGGTAGCACACGTGGTGGCTGTGGTGGCATCAATACCCAAACTATTTCACACAAACCACGTGCCAGGAGCTAGGGACAGAGAAAAATCAGATACAGTTCTTTTGCTTTTGAACTGTGCTTTGAACTATGTGTTGGAGAAGACTTCTGAGAGTCCCTTGGACTGCAAGGAGATCCAACCAGTCAATCCTAAAGGAAATCAGTCCTGAATATTCATTGGAAGGACTGATGCTGAAGCTGAAATTCCAATACTTTGGCCACCTGATGCGAAGAACTGACTCATTGGAAAAGACCCTGATGCTGGAAAAGATTGAAGGCGGGAGGAGAAGGGGACGACAGAGGATGAGATGGTTGGATGGCGTCACCAACTTGATGGACATGAGTTTGACCAAACTCCGGGGGCTGGTGATGGACAGGAAAGCCTTGCCTGCTGCCAGTCCATGGGGTCGCAAAGAATGGGACACGACTGAACGACTGAACTGACTGGAGTTGTTCATTTCAGCAGAGACCTCATTGCTCCACATAATCACCTTTCAATCAAGATTTCCCTGCTCTCTTATTGGGAAGTATAGTGTAACATGGACTTTAAGACTGACTTGGCTTTGACACTTACTAGCAAATCCAACGGAGAAGGCAATGGCACCCCACTCCAGTACTTTTGCCTAGAAAATCCCATGGACGGAGGAGCCTGGTAGGCTGCAGTCTATGGGGTCGCTAGAGTCGGACACGACTGAGCGACCTCACTTTCACTTTTCACGTTCATGCATTGGAGACGGAAATGGCAACCCACTCCAGTGTTCTTGCCTGGAGAATCCCAGGGACGGGAAGCCTGGCGGGCTGCCGTGTATGGGGTCACACAGAGTCGGACACGACTGAAGCGACTTAGCAGCAGCAGCAGCATATCCAATTTGCCACTGAGCCTCAGTTTCCTCACTTGCAAGGGAGATAATGCCACCTATTTCTCAAGCCTGAAGAACAATGTAATTCCACAGACTCCAATTAATCTAGTGCAGCAAGCAGCCTCCAGTGAACCCCAAGGGAGACCTCCCTATTTTATTCACGCCTAACAACTAATATTTAAGGAGCACTCATCATATGTTAGGTCTTTGAAGATCCTATGGTCCAAACTCCTCTAATGGTACTCAATGGGATTCTCAGACCCAGAGAGGGAAATAAACTCCTCTAAGGCCACTAAATGAGTCAGTAACAAAACCTGGACCAAGGCCCAGGACTCATATTAGTTTTAGTTCTGGGCTCTATGAAGCCTGTAGACCCTCTCCATTAAGAACAGTTTTCCCAGTCTCAGTTCCCTTCCATCTCAAAACAAGTTAGGCTTCAGTCGAAGGAAAACAAAAACAAAGCTAGCCAAGAATACCTTCTGGCTGTGTCTGAGAGATTAGCCCACTGGGGTGTCTCTGACCCAATAGACTGGATTTCCTAAACCCAAAGAGTGCTGCCGAACCTGTCAGCACAGTCATTTCGCCTCACGTTGTGGGAAGCCCTCCAGTCTTCCAGCCACACTCACCTGCGCGGAACCCCGGCTTCTCCATCTCTCTCGGGCTGATTTAAGCGCTGGGTCAAGCACGTCTCGGACACTGAAGCCCTGGAGAATGATCAAACCCGGGGAGACGGGGACAGGCGAGAAACTGCGCACGCTGACACAAACCACGAAAAGTGAAGAAACACGGCGACAGAGACTTCGAGAGGCTGGCGGCGGGGCTGACAGACTAGGGAAGCCGAGAACAGCTGGTAGGAAAGGAAGTCCAAGAAGCTCGGAAAACGCCAACTGCCGGCGGTTGCGACCGGCAGTTGGCTGCGGCCAGGAGTCAGCCCCGCCCAGTCCCTTAGCGGTCCAATCTGGTTCATTCCTCCTCTATCAGGCCCCCAGTTCCGGCCCAGCGGTGGCTTGGAACTTGCCCCTCCCTCTCTTAGCACCCGACACCACCCGCTCCAACTCAGGCCCAAGTTGTCTCCAACTGCCACACGGCTCCCTGGCTGCGACCCTCAACCTTCCACCCCGCCCACCTCCGTCTTCAGTCCGTTTTCCCCACGCCCTCCCCTATTGGTTGCCGGTCTGTTGATAGGCATCACCGCCTAAAACTTCCCTAGACAACTTGAGAGTCGAGCGAGAAAGTTCCGGATCTCAAAGGGGATGCCACTAAAAGGTCCAGCGGTCCAAAGCATTGGGCAACCGACCCTTAGGAAAATAAAAATTGTATTTATATGTGTTATATATATATGTGTGTGTGTGCGGGTGCATATATTTTGAGTAACTCATAGATTACAACCGCTGAACAAGTTAAAAGCCCACGTGTCCTTGTAGGTGTGCACAATTGAATAAATAGGGAAGAAAAGACAGCTCTTCCTATAGTAAGAGTCTAATTAATGAATGTACACCATGCACAAACTGTTTGAACGCAGTATGGTTTATGCTAAATACCAGCTTTCCTTCTGAGAGTCTGGAATTTTGAAACATGCCAGGCAGAGTGCGCCCAGGTAACCTGCCCCCAATAAAAACTGTGGGTGCCGAGTTTCTAATGGGTAGGTTCTCTAGACAGAGACTAGGCTCGCATGCTGCTTTTGTGATGCTGGGTAAAGTGTGCTTAGTGTGATCCTTCATGAGAGGGAGTGGGCATAAGAAAGCCTATGCAAGAACTTTTTCAGACTCAGCCTGCAGTCTTACGATCCTCTGTGTGTCCTTATTACATTGCTGAAATCAGTGTTAGCCCTGAGTACACCTCTATGCCTGATCCTCTGAGTACTTCTGATGCTGAGCAGGGCCCTATATGGCTTCTAGGCATGGAGGTCTTTTTGTCCCCCATTTCTTATAAATAATACTCCAGCCTCCATGGCCTGAGTTCCAAACAGCAGAACTGTTATTAATTAAAGGTGAAACAGCCAGGAAACCACCTGTAGCAAGAACAAAGGGACCAAGGAGACTCATCAAGATTAGGAGATTGGACCACCTAAGACCCTGATAAAGAAAGTCGAGCACAGAAGAATTGGTGCTTTTGAACTGTGGTGTTGGAGAAGACTCTTGAGAGTCCCTTGGACTGCAAGGAGATCCAACCAGTCCATCCTAAAGGAAATCAGTCCTGGGTATTCATTGGAAGGACTGATGTTGTAGCTGAAACTCCCAATACTTTGGCCACCTGATGCGAACAGCTGCCTCATTGGAAGACCCTGATGCTGCGAAAGATTGAGGGCAGGAGAAGGGGACAACAGAGGATGAGATGGTTGGATGGCATCACTGACTCAATGGAAATGGGTTTGGGTGGACTCCAGGAGTTGGTGATGAACAGGGAGGCCTGGCGTGCAACGGTTCATGGGGTCGCAGAGAGTCAGACATGACTGAGCTGAAATGAACTGAAGACCCTGAAAGTGAAAGTGCAGTCCCTGGTTTGGTTTTTTGCCCTCCCCACCCACTGCACATCACTGTGGATTTCTGCCAGTTTCTCAGCACTTTTGACTATTCTGCACCCAGGGCTCCCTGTCCCCATGGGGTGAAGTAGGACGGTGACTTAGATGTTTATATTCAACAGAGCTATAAAAAGGTAATCCTTCTCCTCCTCAAAGATCCCCCAGCATACAGAAAGTCTTTCCTTAAAGCAGGAGAGGGAGTGAGAGGGAATGGATCATGAATTTATTTTTGCTTCAGTGGTTATCTGCCTGGACTCAACAAACTCCTAATATTGAATATTTTGGGTCCACTTAAAAAGCTTTATATCCTTATTTCTGACACCACTTATTTCAGCTTTGGGGAAACCATTACTCATCAGTCAGCCATACTGCCTTCAACTGGGGCCACAGACTTGCTTGCCTCATTGTCAAAACATCTTTTCATTCTCCTGCTCTGAGAATTGAGCTACAACCAGTCAGACAGTGTGTTTCAATCTCACCTCTTGTTGCTTAGCCTCAAAACATTCATTAACATGTAGGACAACTAGAGGCCCTTACTCCCCTCCGCACATGGCAGCAGTTGCTACCAGGCCCCCAGTTATCCTCTCATATCACCTGGCCCATGACTCTACTGGAAAGACTTTGCCAGGATATCATCCTTTGTCAGGATACCAAACTATCAAGAGTAGCCCATGAAGGGTTTCAAATTTTATCCTACTTGCAAACAAGTTAACCTACTTTTTTCATGAAGACTGGCAGATGACATGCGACTTCTGGATCAGGGACAAAGAACTTTATTACTTATAATGCAGCAAACAGCAATGGACAGGTTTGTGCTAGTTCCCCATTCCCCTTCCCCAACAAAAGGGGACACAGGTAGGCCTAGATGGGTGCCCACATGTGCAGTAGATTGTGTCGTAAGAAAAGAACCCTGAGCTTGGGGGGAGTCAACACTTTTAGTGAACAGTAAGCAAACCGGCTCCAGGAAAGAGATATTACCTCCTCTCCCTAGGCTGCTCACATCCAAGAGAACACTGAGATTTGGCCCAGAAGTGGCCAGGGTCTTTGCACTTACACGAAGAACTTGCAGGGATGGGCTCACGGCTTGTGGCCAATTGCCTCTCCCAACACTCATTCCCCAGCATTATACACAAAATCCAGGGCACTAAGAGCCTGGATAATGAATACTATTCAATATTAATCAACTGTTTCCCAGAGCCGTTTGTCAGTCACAGGGAAATCTCCCCCAAAGAGCCAAAGCTCCCTTACAGCAGCCAAGATCCACTGCAAAAAATTTGGAGAGTTTTACTGTTGTCTCCGAATGGATCTAAGGGTGGCATGATAAGCAGCAGGAGGGAGCTGGCTGCAAGACAATCTAACACCTGCCATCCCTCCTCACCCAAGCAAACCAAGGTTTCTAACAATTCACCTGGTTTTTGTTCACAGAAGTAGGGAATTTCCCTTTCACTCTTTTGTAGATGTATGTCTCTGTAACTGCTGTCTGAAAAGAAGAGAAATCTGCTGCTCACCGGGGAAGAATGTTAGTGTTCGTGGTTACAATGGGGTAAATCTGAAGCTGATTGCCAGATTAGTCAGAAATCCTCCTGCTCAGAGAAAAGTGAGCACCAACGCACACCTTCTGAGCAACTGTCTTATACCTACTCCCCAGTACTAGGAGCCTACAACCACCTCCCCAATCTTCATTAGCAGGCAATAGTATATTCAAAACATTCTGAGAAGGGGGTCACAGAGAACACCAGACTGTCATAAAAGTTCTATGGCATATAAAAAAAGGCTAATTCTTGAAGTATCTGTGGATAGCAGAGGAGTCACCTGAGCAAATGTGCTTTCAGGCTGGATTGTTAAGTAATAACATTAGAGGCTGTCTGTGGGGACAGGGCACATTTTATAAAAAAAAATATTGTGATATTATTAACAGAGCTTCCCTGGTAGCTCAGCTGGCAAAGCCACCTGCAATGCAGGAGACCCAGGTTCAATTCCTGGGTCAGGAAGATCTGCTGGAAATGGGATAGGCTACCCACTCCAGTATTCCTGGGCTTCCCTGGTGGCTTAGCTGGTAAAGAATTCGCCTGCAATGTGGGAGACCCGGGTTTGTTCCCTGGGTTGGGAAGATTCCCTGGAGAAGGGAACTGCTACCCACTCTAGTATTCTGGCCTGGAAAATTCCATGGACTGTATAGTCTATGGGGTCGCGAAGAGTCGGACAAGACCAAGGGACTTTCACTTTTCATTATTAGTAGAAGCTTCCCCAGATATTATAACTTTCATCAGGGAGATAAGATTTGGGTCAAGGGTAGCCAGGGGTGGTGATAAGATAAGAGAGTTGGTGTTAGAAAGCTCTAAATTGAGTAGGAACTTGGACCCAGAGAAAAATACAACTGTGGGTAGTCCAAGGAACTTTCACATTTTCTTTCATTCCCTAAGGCTGTTCTGAAGCAAAAAGACTGTTTCTAAAAATATATGAAACACCAATTGCCAAATATATGTTAGCAGCTCAAATTTACAAATAATGAAAAACACAGCTCTCTCCCCACTCTTCTTAGCAGTCTTATCCTAGAACACCACAACTGGATAGATGAGGGGAAGGGGTGCATCCAGGATGCATGGCTAGGCTGCTAACCCATTTCTTTATTTATTAAACCAATACTGTCTCAACTGGTTACGGAGTCAGGGGAACACCTTAACACATCTACACAGCCTAAGAAATCTCAAAGTAGGGTTTAAGGGCAGATTTAAGGGATAACAGCATTCATATTCTTCGAAATAAAAAAAATGTTTTATATATAGGCATCTCTAGGCAATAAGGAACCTTCATAATCTCAAATGGTACACTGTCTGAAAGTTCCTTTGAAGGGTTCTTTTAGTCCTAGAGAAGAAATGAGATTTTCCCAAGGTCATAAATTAAAATACAGGGGAAAACCCAGGTCTCTTGCCTATCACTCAAGGATATCTCTTTTTCTCCCCTTCTCCCAAATTGACTTCTCCCTTGGGATAGTGAAAAACAAGAAGAAAACAAACATACCAATAAGGACATATCACAGTTAAATTAAAACCATTTCTACCATGGAATATTATGCAACTATTAAAAATGCATTTGACCCATGTATACTGACAGGAAAAGTACCTAAGAAATATCAAGTTTAAAAAAACACAATGTAATTCAATTTTTGTAAAAAAAAAAGAAAAGAAAATACATGTCCATATATGTAAAGAAAATGGTACAGCTGGTATGAAAGAATTCCAAGGAATCATCATGGACAGCGTTATTCCCTAACAGTAACTCCTTCATTATAAAAATATGATTATCTGATTACACTTTTGAAAGCTTCAAGTGGCTGACAGAACAGAATTACCATTTGGGAGGTGGGGAGAAGAAACTAGGAGAGAATTAAAAGGCCTACCCAAGGTTCATGGAAATACAGAATCCAAGGCTTCAACTTCCTATCTAGTGATACCCACAATCTTCTACTGAAGTGAAGTCGCTCAGTCGTGTCGCTCTTTGTGACCCCATGGACTATAGCCTACTGGGCTCCTCTGTCCATGGGATTTTCCAGGCAAGAGTACCGGAGTAGGTGGCCATTTCCTTCTCCAGAGGATCTTCCTGACCCAGGAATCGAACCAGGGTCTCCCACATTGTAGGCAGACGCTTTACCTTCTGAGCCACAATCTTCTACTGTGTGAGCTAAATAGGGCAACATTCCCAAGTCAAAGAGGAAGATGTGATAACTGGGGTTTCTTATAAACTGATTATAGTATTAGGTACTAGGCTCAGCTGGAACTGTACTTACAAGGTGAGAAGGACAATATTCCTATAGGTCACAGGATCTGGGCAACTCCCAGTTCTTCTCTGACCCTAGTGGGAAAATACTAGAAACGATGCTGCTCACAACTCTGGAGCCAGACACAACAGGTTTAAATCCCAGCTCTATTGTTAGCTGTGTGGACACAAATTAACCACTTTTTGTGTCTCAGTTTCCTCTCCTATAAAATGCGGATAATAAAAACACCTACTTTCTAAGGGCAGCTGGGAGCAAGACACACGTACGGAACGTGGACTACTACCCGGCTCAGAGTAAGTGCTGAGTGGCATCACTGTAACCACTGGACAGCGAGCAGTTCCTCACCTCCAGGTTCTCAGGGGCCTCTGACTGAACAGAAACAGAGGAAACCTATGTAGTACCACTGTCAACAGGTACTGCTCTGTTCCTTCCATCAAGACCATGACTCCATTTTTCAGATCTTCTTTCCTTTTATTGAAAAAAATTTTAGAAAATGGCAGTTAATAAAGGGCACAAACAAATCAACAGGGATATACTAGTGGAAAACATAGACAACATAAAACTAAAAATGCCACTGGCTTCTTTAATTGGTTAAAAGCACAAAACGTAACAGGCAGAAAGTCTCTCTTAAACAAATTAAAAAGCTCTGTTTTTTCCCCCAATTCTCCCCAAGTCAGATATATACACACCCACAAAAATGGTGTGTGAAGGGAAACTGTCATACACAAGAAGTTGTATCCTGAATTAGGGGAAACAGCTGTTGAAACAGGAATTAACATAAAAAGGTCAGCAACAGGTTAACAATTTTAAAAATTGAGTCTTCAAATGCTGCATGGCACAAAGCTATACTATATCAAGTACTGCTAGGTATGAAGGAGGAAGTCTGTACGGCTTTTAGCAAAAATGCTTTTCCAGAAAAGCAAATCAAAACGATGCAATCAGCAGACCAAAGAGGCTATAGCTAGATATCAGAGCTACAACTTCTCATATCTGAGCTAGAAGTTTCTATTTATCCAGAATGGGCTAAAATTTCAAGACAAAACAGGGACATTTTTAACATTTCTTACTTTATCCATATTAAGTTCTCTGTTTCTTTCTCCCTCACCCCTTAATTCGGCAAGATTCAGCCAAAAGATGGCTGCTTTTAGAAGCAGCTATTTTATTTTTCTTTCTGTGGCAAGACTGTCGTGGAGTCTAGATATCTCAGGCTCATATGCGTCCATGACCAGAGTCCCGCTGTGGTCAAAAAACTTAGCAATGGACTTGGTGAACTCAGCTTCCCGTTGCTGCTTCGTTCTTCCACTGATGAAGGTCAGTTTCAGAGTGTATTTATCATCGAACCTAAGAAAAGATGACAAACCAAAAACCAAACACAGACATTCAGCCAGTAACAACAGAGCACCAAGAGTTTTTGAAGAATAGCACTGAGCAGGCTACTGGTGATGTAGGGAACATACAGCATTATCTTTTCCAAAAAAAAAAAAAAAAAAAAAAATTAGGGGACGTTCAGGATAAAAAATCTGATTTGTAGATGCTGCTATGTCCCCCTTGATTTAAGTACTATGTGCCTTCTTTACCTTGTCATAGACTGCTAAATCACATGGACTATCTTCTCTCACTTCTGCCCTTTACTTTGCTGTTATGGTACAAGGGTATTGCCAGCAGACACTGCTCTCCAGTCTTACCTGATTAGGTCCCATTTCTTAATACTATACTTGGGCATAAACCTTTCTGGGAAAACCTTCCCAAATGGAGTTAGATGTCTTGCCTTTGTCATACATACACCATCCATCAGTCAACCCAAATACTGAGTGCCCATCATCTACTAGGTCTAATGATAGGCTCCTGTGCTGTCAATGAAATTATCTATTGAAATGATAATCACCTATGTGTGTTCTTTACTAGTTTCAGGGATTTTTGAGGGGAAAGATTTTGTCTTGTTTTCTATTCTTAGCTTGGCATTTGCTAGGTAATCAAATCATGATGAATAAAGAAGAACCCTTACTTTCACAGATGTTCCCCAATTCCAGGCTGCTGGGTCCCTGCTTCCTGTAATCAACCTAGCTTCAGGTTCTGCCCTGATCCCAGGCCAGCAGTATCTTTTACTCCATGAATTCCAGAGATCCCTTTTAGCTACACCTTAAGGTATCTGGAAGGCCTTTACTATCTCAATTCATTCAAGAGGGTTTATGACATTAACCCCTGGCAGGCCAATGTTCCTCCCCCGCCATCCCTACCTGTTTCTGTCTCCATTTAATTAGGGCATATTCAGTGGATTGTCAGGTTGATATCACCTTTAGAGGAAGCAGACGCTTGAGCCTCAGATTTTTTCCTGCATATTTAAAAGAGGGAAAGTCCCACCCACTTTACAGGATCACTGTTATAACAGTGCCTATCATTAACCAGTGCTCAAAAAAAAAATCATAGCTCGATAAATTGTTGTCTAGCCAGTTACTTTCAACCTGGATAGATAGGAGAAAAGGTCCTTGAATACTTTCAACACCTCAAAAAATTTTTTCAAGCTCTGCTCAACTGCTTCTATCTGATATCACAGTAATTTTTAGACTTTTGAGCCCAGTTCCATGGCTCTGATGGCAGGACACAATCTAATTTATTTTAAAAAATAGTTACTCATTAATTCAACAAATATTTATTCAGGACCAACCAGTATTCAGGACTAGGCAGTATTGGTTACTAAGGATATAAATCAATGAATACAACAGACAAATCCCTGTCTTTTGAGACTTTTAGTGTGTGTGAGGGAACAAACAATAAAATAAAAATTATAATGTTCTTTTAAATATGGAAAGTTGTCACTAGGCAGATGTTTGAGCATAGCCTAAAAGAAGGTGAAAGAACAAGCTATCTGGACAAAGTGTATTCCAGGCAGAATACAGTAAATGCAAAGGCCCTGAGGCAAGCACATGCCCAGAATGTCTGAACAACAGAAAGGAGGCCAACGCAAACAAAACAGAGGGAGAAGATGAGAGCCACAGGCTATGGTGTGTCCGCAAATGTGTGGAGGGTGCAACTATGTAAGTACGGACTTCTAAGCTATGCCTAGGATTTTAGCTTTTCTCTGTGTGAGAGGATTTTGAGCTGAGGATTGAGTTGATCTGCCTTATGTTTTAAAAAGATCATTCTGCCCACTGTATTGGAAATACACTATGGGCAGGGAGAACAGCTGCAGAGGTCCATTAGGACATGATTACAGTCACCTAATTGAGAGATGATGGCCAAGGTGGAGATATTAAGTGGTCAGAATGAATATAATTAGAAAGTAGAGCTGACAGAATTCGCTGACAACCTATTCAAAGGACCGAGAGACAGAGGAGACAAAATGATTCCAGAGTCCTGACCTGAGTAACTAGAAGGATGGAGTTGCCCTTTACTGAGATGAGGAAAATGAGGAAAAGCAGGTTTAGATGAGGGATAGCAGAGTTAGGTTTTGGATATGTTCATTCTGAGATGCTTATTAGGACCCAATGTCAAATAGAAAGCTGGGACATAACTGGAGTTTGGAGAAGAGGTCTAGGATGAAAACACAGATTTAGAAATCTTCATTATTACAAATGGTATTTAAAGTCCTGGAAGTCTGGCTAGGATTACACCTAGTGAGTGAATACAGACAGAAAAGAGATACTAGGAATAGGCACTAGTGGCATTTCAAATTTAGAGAAAGGGAATAAGAAATCACAGAGGACATTGAGGAACAGACACAAAAAGATAAGAATTATAAGATTATGGTATCCTAGAAGTCTAGTTTTTAAAAAAAGTATAACAAGGAGAGAATTATTCACTGTGTCAAATGTGACAGGTCAAATAGGATGAGGAAAGAGAACTGAAGAAAAGCAAATCCAAGAGATAATGGGAGAAGACAACAAAAGGAATAGAGAAATGAGAAGACCGTGTGAGGAGGATAAGGGAAAAGAAAAACAACTTTTTCAGTTGGGACAAATTACAACTTATTTGTATGCCAGGAAAAAATGACCCAGCAGACAGGGAAACACCAAGTAATCAAGAAGGGACAGAATCAAGTGGATGAATGGAGAGGAGGCTTCAGATAGGAACTGAGGAAGAAGGCAGAGTGTGATGAGTGCTGCAAGTGGATAAAGATGGGAGACTCCCGGCTGCTGCTCTCTCCCCAGAAACAAAGGAAGCTGAGAGTGAAGGTGGGGAGGAGAGCAAGAGGTTTGAGAACAGAGAAGGCAGGAAAGACCCTCAAGGACAGTGAGAGAGTAACTGGAATATAGAAATGCCATGGAAGCTAAAAGCTAGGTAAGGAGCAAGTGAGACAATGGAGAGAAGAGGGCCAGGGAAAAGATGGTGGGCTCCAAGGATTATGGATGCCACTGGGGCTGAAGAACTGTTGGGGCAAGAGAACAAGAAGGAGACAAACTAGAAAAATATAAAGCAGTGGTCAGAGAGTGAGATATTTAAAAAATGAAATCAGTTATCAATAATACCAAGATCTAGCATATGTCTCAAAGGAAGTAAGTATTTAAGACACTGCAGAAAACAAGATACTCAGAGGAGAGAAAGTAAAACTAAGAGACCAGCATCCTGGAACAGTCATCTACTGAGATACTGAAATCATTGATTAAGCCTTCTGAAAGGAGCTGTTAAAGAGAGTGCCAAAGAACCATGAGCCATCTCCAAGGAAAGAGAAGTGAGTCTGTATTTAACTACAAGGAGAATGAACAAGGTGGCATATTTCCTCTCCAAAGGCACCAACAATGTGGCAGTTGGTAAAAGTCAGCAGTGAATGTGAAAAAAAAAAAAAATCAGAACACTCATATACTGCTAGCGGGACTGTAAAATGGTGCAGCTGTTTTGGAAAAGAGTCTGGCAGTTCCTCAAGCAAAGAGTTACCATACAACACAGCAATTCTTCTCGTAGGTATATGAGAAATTAAAATGTTTGTCCACACAAAAACTTATACATAAATGTCTATAGCAGCATTATTCTTAACAGCCATAAGGTGGAAACAACTCAAATGGCCCTCAACTAGTAAGTGGATTAAGAAAAATGTAGTATATCCGTGCAATGGAATATTATTTGGCACAAAAAGGAATAAAATATTGATAACATGTTTGAACCTTGAAAATATTATGCCAAGTGAAAGAAGCCAGTTACAAAAGATCACATATTGTGTGATTCCATCTGTATGAAATATCCAAAAGAGGGACATATATAGAGACAGAGAGCAGATTAGTGGTTACTTAAGGTTTAGGAGAATGAGGGGATAGGGAAAGGACTGTTATATATAGGGTACAGAGTTTCTTTTGGCAAGAATAAAAATGTTTTAAAGTTGACTGTGGTGATGATTGCAAACATTCTTAAAAACGTAAGAAACCACTGAACTACTTTATGGTGTGGAAACTGTATTTCAATAAGGCTGTTAAAAAAATATTTAAGTCAGAATGTATATAATGAAATTAGGATGTTGCTTGGGTCTAGAATTCTGCAATTCTGCTTTAGTGCTCTGATACAGAGTATAGATTTATGACAGCTGAGACCAAAATGGCAGCTATGAGTCCTGCCAGAAGATAAGAACTCTGGTGCAACATTAGAATGAAGCCCAGCTCCTCCTCACAGGCATCTCCACAGGCTGGTAATGAGAGGCTGTATGGCATTGATGCTAACTTACCTTCATATATGTGAGTAACTGGAGAGCCTACTATGTACTAGGAACACTACCATGTGTTTTCAGGATGGTGACTGAGAGCATGAGTTCAAGCATGGGCTAAATTCACTTCTGGGCTCTATAACCATGGAAAAATTAATTAAACCCTTTGAGCCTGTGTTCTTATCTTTAAAATGGGTTATTCTAAGGTTTAAATGAGACAACGCGGTTGGCACAATACTCAGTACGTAGTAAATGCTCAATAGATACTTGCTTTCATAATGCTTGGTGTAAAGCTGAACAATAAGGGGGCAGTGTTAAGGTTGCTGACCCTCTGTGCAGTCGAAAATCCACATATAACTTATAGTTACTCCTCTATATAGATGGTTCCTCTGTATCCACAGTTCCAAATATGTGGATTCAACCAATAATAGATCATGCAGTACTTCAGTATTTACTACTGAAAGGAAAAAACTCCATATATAAGTGGACCCATGCAGTTCAAATTCCTGTTGTTCAAAAGTCAACTATGTATACCAGCTGGCAACCTCACAACAACTCTACAAGTCATTTTTACCCTACTAAGGCTCAACTAGTTTACCCAATATACCAAAAGTCACACAGCTAGAGGTGAGCTGGAATTTGAACCCAGTTCTGGATACTTAGAAGACCTGAGGTGTCAGCTGCACAAAGTTACACCTATCACTAGTCAGAAACAGAGTGAATTGTGCTTCTCTGAGTTGCTCAGTGCATTGCTTCAGAGATTTCTGATTGCACAGACTGCAGTCAGGATCACAGAAGACATAGAAGCTAAGGTGGTTCTTCAAAGACAGCTGACTTCATACCTCTGGCCTTTATAGTTTTATATATAGTTTACAGTTCTGCCCTCTAATTGGCTCCATTTATTGGCCACAAGGAAACAGAATTGTTCTTCATTCTCCCATCAAAGTTACTTTCTCTCACAATTTATCCTCAGAGCACTTCTGTGATAATACAATCTCAGAAGTGCAACAGGAAAAATCTTCTAGTCCATTCATAATCCTTTCTTCACTTTATATGACTAGCACTCTGATCTGCAAAGAGTAGACATATAATAGTCTGTTGATAATGACTAAACACCCAGAAAAAACCCAACCTCAGGATTTAGGAATCTGTGAGGATAGTCATACCTTTTGAGACTGGACGAGAGTTGCCAGATATCATCAGGATCCATGCCTGTAGGATCTTTCCTGTGAGCCACGAGAAAAATGCTCTTCTCCTTATACGAAGTATAAATGGTCAGGATCCCCATCATCACAAAATAGGTGCAGATAAAGTTAAGGGGAAAATACACAACATACACACAAAAGAGAAATAACACAAACTGACAAGCAAGGGCTACAAAAACTTCCATAATAGTTCTAAAGAACACAGTTTTGTCTTGCTGTAAAAACACTGAAATTTTAATTTAGAAAGGAAAAAGGTAGAGGGCATAAACCAGCTCTCTCTCTCCTGTTCGAGGACAACATATATAAGAAGATCCTCTATTACCCGGTTTGTCAAGACTTGTGTTCATTTCTCCATACAATAAAAAACAAATAACCACAGTGGACTTGACCACATAACCAATTTCAAGGGTGATTAAAAGAAAGAGAAACTAACTTTAAAGCAGTTTACTAAAGAGTCTCATGCTCTACTAAGTAAGCTAGCTGGGCGATCACAATAGTTTAGCTTACTGTAAGAACAATTACTTCGTACATACATGTAGGCTTATTATTAAACTCAAGTTTTTGACAGTACTAGCTACCATATTTGGGTTCCTGTGTGCCAGAAACTGGCATAAGAACTCTGTGTACATATGTCATTTAAACAGTGCAAAGTGAATGAGCTTTGGAGTAAAGGAGTCCTAAATTTGAATTCTAGTTCTTAACCAATGTAACCTCGACAAATTACTCCTTACTCCAAGGCTTAACACTGTTACCTCTAAAATGGCAATTAAACAGACTTTTTAGAATTGTCATTAGATTTAGTGATGCTATATATACATTTTGGAATCACTGCAGATGGTGACTGCAGCCATGAAATTAAAAGATGCTTACTCCTTGGAAGGAAAGTTATGACCAACCTAGATAGCATATTCAAAAGCAGAGACATTACTTTGCCAGCAAAGGTCCGTCTAGTCAAGGCTATGGTTTTTCCAGTGGTCATGTATGGATGTGAGAATTGGACTGTGAAGAAAGCTGAGCACAGAAGAATTGATGCTTTTGAACTGTGGTGTTGGAGAAGACTCTTGAGAGTCCCTTGGACTGCAAGGAGATTCAACCAGTCCATTCTGAACGAGATCAGCCCTAGGATTTCTTTGGAAGAAACGAAGCTGATGCTGAAACTCCAGTACTTTGGCCACCTCATGTGAAGAGCTGACTCACTGGAAAAGACTCTGGTGCTGGGCGAGATTGGGGGCAAGAGGAGAAGGGGACGACAGAGGATGAGATGCCTGGATGGCATCACTGACTCGATGGACATGAGTCTGGGTGAACTCCGGGAGTTGGTGATGGACAGGGAGGCCTGGCGTGCTGCGATTCATGGGGTCGCAAAGAGTCGGACATGACTGAGCGACTGATCTGATCTGATATATACATTTTAGAGTATAGCACACAGAAGACATTAATAATGGTACTCATTACTATTATGTATAAAAATGGTATGATTATAAAAATGGCAAGATCCTGTTTTGTTTTAAACAAATATAACCAAACAAAAGAAATTCCATCAAGGCAGTTTCTTGGGAGGCCATATAATTATAATAAGGTTGCTGTCATTGTTCAAACCTCTTTGGAACTCCTTTGGGAACTGTCTCTAGAACCCATGGCATATTCTTTTGAACTGCCTTAATTGTGAAAAAGTTCCTAATAGGTTGGTTTGTGTGATGCTGAAAAGAGTCAAGGTGCAAATTCTGGGACTATGATTTGAGATCAGTTTGTACACAGAGGATGAGATGGCTGGATGGCATCACCAACTCAACTGACATTAGTCTGAACCAACTCCAGGAGATAATGAAGGTCAGGGAAGCCTGGCTGTGTGTTTTGCTACTAGGTGCTCACACTTAGATTATAACCTCTACATTAGTAACTGACAGAATTAAAAATAAAATAACATATTGAATCTAAAATATCAATTATAACAAATTTACAGATGCTCACATTTCATAATGTTAAATCCTAACATCAGCAGGCCCCAAAGTGAAAGTCTGTTTTTTTTTTGTAGGAAGCAGAGAAGAATATCAGTAGAGACTTAAAAAAAAACTGTCAGTAGAAAACAAACCTGAGCTTAAAGGATATGATATAACACACAAGGCCAGAACAGGTTTGGACTCTGGGAAGGGATGCATATAATCCCAAATCAAAGCCACGATGGCGAAGAAACAGGAGATGGTACAGATGATGAGGCGACCATCAATTAGACCAAAATTCTCCACATACTTGTACTTTTCCAGAAGTACCTAGTGAGAAGAACAAGGAACCAAGCTGGTAGGACTACTTCCCTCCTTGTACCTGCTTTTCTTCTTAATTTCCATGATGAAAGTTATGATAATCATTTAAATGACCAAGTAGTTCTCTGCAATCAGGATTTTGCCACTCAGAGCAAAAAAGAAAAAAGACTAAATGTGTTTACAAAAATCACAGAGAAAAAGCTCATCAACTTCTGACACATTTTTTTAAATCCTTATCTTCTTCTTTAGACTGAAGCTAAAATTTTCTTTTCCCTTTTAAAATAGAGACATAATCAATCATGCATGCCCGTCCTATATTCCCTCAACCCTCTTGCCTCTAGGCAATTAATCTCAAAAACAACAGATTACTAGTTTTCTGGAATCCAAAAATTAAAGAACTTGAAGAGAAATTTGAGGTAAGTAATAATTATATTTTAACACATGCTCCCCTATATATACAGCAAGGTTCAGAAAATGCTTTCTGTCTCAATTCCTAATACTGAAAACTAAAGTCATTCCAACGCACAGAAAGAAAAAATCCTGCAAGAGATGTGCCATCAGTTGTACACGAACTAAAAGACACTCCCCCTCACCTCTGCCCCCAAGAAAGTACCTTTTTGGCAGAATCATCCAAAGAATTTTTCACAGCTGATCCATCCCATTTGTCAATTTTTACAGGCTTATCGTCAATCTTCCACTGTAAAACAAATTGACAAGTTGTGCATTAAAAGACATGGCATCTTACTAAAAGTAAAGTGAACTACTTCCTTAAGAGCATCCTCAAGTATACATAACATTTATTCTCTCTCCTGATGTTGGACAGCTAAACAACAAAACACTTGAAAATGAATTTGAAGGAAACTAGGTCACTAGAATCAGCTGGTAATCATATGATGTTGCCAGTCTCCACGCTGAAAAGTCAAATCTACAAGGGTAGAACACTGACACGGGTTGTAGAGACTGTAGTGGGAACTCAAATATCCCATCCCCATTTTACCCAAATATGGGAATAGAAAGGAATTGCATTTGTTCATCCTACCACTCTGCAACTACAAAACTCAGACAATATCCATCCAGACACTAACAAAAGAATGGTCTTCTTTAATACATTTTTGTCTCCCGACATTTTACATTTTACCTGCACGTCTTAAGTAAGAAAACAGCAGATTCAGTGTTGTCTTTTGGAAAGAACATTTTGAATTAAAAATTGAGTCCTATCACCAGTGAGGTATGTGACTTTGGACAAAGCCTGCTTCAATTTCCCTCATCTGTATAGGTTTATGCTGCTGCTGCTGCTGCTGCTAAGTCATTTCAGTCGTGTCTGACTCTGTGCGACCCCATAGACGGCAGCCCACCAGGCTCCTCTGTCCCTGGGATTCTCCAGGCAAGAGCACTGGAGTGGGTTGCCATTTCCTTCTCCAATGCATGAAAGTGAAAAGTGAAAGTGAAGTCGCTCAGTCGTGTCTGACTCTCAGCAACCCCATGGACTGCAGCCTATCAGGCTCCTCCGTCCATGGGATTTTCCAGGCAAGAGTACTGGACTGGGGTGCCATTGCCTTCTCCGGTATAGGTTTATAAAGGTTCCCAAATACTGTGCTAATTAAAGGCAAATGATTCTCTCACACACACTGCTGGTAGAAGTTCAAAAAGGTGTAACACCTACAGAAGATAACTTAGCATCTTGGATTCAACTTCTCACTTGTGGGAATTTTTCCTTATATGCATAGACATTAAATAATATACAAGGTTATTCACTGCAGCACATTTGCAACTGTAAAAATATAACTAAAGTGCTCACTTACACCAGACTGGTTAAACAAACTATGGTACACCCAGATATCCCGAAAAGGCTAAGGGACATGGGTGGGAATGAGACTTTTCAATGTGTACCTCTTTCACTGTTAATCATGTGAAGAGATTCTGTAAATTTTTTTTTTCTCAAATGCAAGTGATTATGTGAATGTAGGTTAAGTGAAACAGGGTACAGAAATAATCTGATAAACCTGCCTTTTTTATAGATTATATGCCCAACTCAATTTTTTCAGATCAAGTGAACAAATATATGTAATAAAAATTACAAACCAGCAGACAATCCAAAATTCATTTGGCTTTAGTATAGATTTTACTGAAGGACAGAGAAGAAATCTTAATATTAACTCTCTGATTGAGCACAAGTTCAGAGATACTGCGGACGAGAAATAAAGAGATGGAATAAATATCTGTAAAACATGAGATTTTAAAGGAACACAGAAATATAATTCATCAAACTTAATTTTGTAATTCTACATGCTATTAAACAGAAAAGAAAAACTACTGTGAAGTCTGTTGGGAGAAAATGCATGAGCTAAAACAGTCATACTTCAAGTGATTAAAACTCAAATCAAGGCTTCTCCCCTTTGTGTCTCATAAAAACAAGAATTTTCTTTGAGAAATTACTACCGGCAGCATGCTGTAATAAGATTCTAACAGCCTGCCAGCCTACAAATCAAACATGACACCTAATTTTAAAAACACAAATCGAACCAAGAAGAAATTAACAGGCTATCTAGCTAAACAGCTTGCTTATACTTACTTTAGTAAATCCCATTTTGGTAACAGCAAGCAAAAGAAGGAAACCTGTACAGCCAGAATCCATGACAGAATTTGAATTATTTATGAATGAAAGTCATTAAATCTTTTTCGGCTCATTCCAAAAAAATGATATTCTCATAGAAACTCAGCCACACGTCACTACTTGCAATGCATTACAGAGAAGAAACTTGCCACTACAATTCAGAGGATAATTTCTTGGCAATTTGGGGGGATAAAATGCATTAGAAGCCATCACAATCTGTTCTAATATAGCCTCAGTTCTAATTCCACTGGTACCTAGAAGGATCTTCAATAAGTGGAACAAGAACATTTCCAGTCAATTACATTACCAAGAAAATTTATAACTGATTTTTGAAGATACGGGAGCATCATTCATTTGGTGTACATGAAAAATCTTAGACTATGTCAGAGCAAATAGCATCTCTGCTGTAGCACAGAGACACATCTGGAAAAGAGGCAGGGGGGTGGGCATTTTCCATCATTCTCAAAAACTGTCCATCAACTAAAATGTATGATATTCGTCATGTACTCTTCACAGCTATTCAAGGTATTTTAGAAACCATTTTCTTTCCCTCACTTCTCTTCCTCAACCCTAAGAGTGAATTATCTTCCTTTGTAGTTAATAAATAAGACAAAGCAAAGGTTGGTTTCTTTTATGTTGAACCTCCCAGGATGAATCACAAGAAAATTCTGTGTAGAAAAGAAACATAGATCTTAGGTTGCCATCCTTAGAAAAACCTGTGTAAAAGGATGGCTCTTGGCTGGCATGTGGGAGGCTGACTGGTAAATGGATTCCTTCACTGATATTAAAACTTTACCCAAGTGATAAAGAGTAGCTCACTATGCCTAAACTGCTTGTATAAACAACGTGGTTTATGCTAAATACCTGTTTTTCTTCTAGGAGTCTGGAATTTTGGCACGGACCAGGGAGAGGGTGCCTATTTAATCAGCCCCTTAATAAAAAACTTGGGCACTGAGTCTCTAGTGAGATCCCCTGGCAAACAACACTTCACAGACATCACATCACATTGTTGCTAAAGGAATTAAGCACAACCCGTGGGAATTTAGTGGGAGAGGACTCTCGACTCCTGCACTTGATTTCCTCTGGACTTCATCCTACTCACCTTTGCCCTTTGCTGATTTTGCTTTGTATTCATTTGCTGTAATAAATCTTACCCAGGAGTATGGCCCTGTGGGTACTTCTACTGAGTAACAGAGCAGGGCGATCCCGGGGAGCTCTGATACACAGGCAGTATTGCCAACTGAGAAATAGGAGATGTGGTAACCTGGCACACAATTCCTCTTCCCCTCATTCCCTATGTATTAGAGATACGTGTATATTGGGCACAATCAACAATCAGTGTTGACTAAGCTAATATTTGTACCAAGGTCATATACGCACAGGGTTTAAAGAGTTCTGTAAGTTATTAAAATTAAAAAAAAAAAAAAGAATTAGCAGTCCTGCTTTCCCTCCCTTGAGACACTCGTGACATTGTCCATTTCCCATTCCCCACAGACACACACTAATTTCAATTCCTTAGGCTGATTTTTGGGGTATCTACCTCCATATCTTAGGGAAAAGTTTATATTATTATTTTCAGTGTTCAGCATTAAGTCTTCTGACTTTTTCACCCACCATGAAAGATGAGATTTAACCAATTCATCCCCTACCACTTTCACATTTACTTTTCCTGCTCCTCCTTCACCATCTCTTGAATATAGTTGTAGTAGACCAATATTGATTTGTTATTACATAATACCTTAATTTTTTGCTAGATCATTATTTGGCGTTTACAGTATGATCATAAATGCTGTTCACAGATTGTCATGTAATAGATTAGGGTTCTTTCCTGCATAGCTTTTTGCTTTCCTTGGAGCTACTACTGTTTTCATGGCTGTTTTTAATCAGATAGTGTATTTCTCACCAATATATTCTCAAATTCTTCCCCAGTTTTTAAATCTCCTCTCAATATTTGCAATCATATTGAGCATTTTGTGAATTTCATCTTCCTAGAATCTGGAAGCCTTCTGACCTGCTTCAGTCTAGGTGGATTTCTTTCTAGGCCCACTGTGTAACTGTCATCCTGGAGTCTCCCTTTACTACCTCTCTGAAGGTTCCCTTAACCTCCTCTTGGGCTGATCCCCCTTTTCTTAGATACCATGTGTTACTCTTTGCTTGGTTTACTATTCCAGCCTCCGTCCATTATCCCCATCCCTCTCCAGCTATCCAAATTGATATACTGAAATCCTAAACCAGAATGTGATGGTTTTAGGAGGTGGTACCTTTGAGAAGTATTAGGTCATAAGGGGCTTCACGAAAGGGATTAATGCCTCGAGAAAAAGACATGAGAGTTTGCTTCTATTGTTTTCCACTATGTGAGGATACAAGAAGGTTGTCTGCAAGTAGTTAAGAAAGCTGTCAGCAGATGCAACCATGCTGGCACTGGATCTCAGACTTCCCAGGCTCAAACTGTGAGAAATAAATTTATGGTATTTGTATTAGAGCAGCCCAAACTGACTAGCATCCTCTTTTTACAGATAACATTATCGGTCTAAGAAATTTGCCCAAGGTGAAAGCCAGAAAGTAGTAAAGCTGGGACCTAATCAAGCTGTCATGATTTCAAAACTGTACTCTTTCACTACTTTACACTGTTTCCCACAAAATACAAGGAAAGGAATTATTAGCCATGAAAAACAAAAGGAAACAGATCTCTGAAGTGACAGTCACATAAAGTATCTCGATTTTTATCTAATAAATTATAGTTAATAAAGTAAAAAAAAGCTTAAAAAGATTTTAATCTTAATATGCCAACAAAACCTATAGGATATAAAATATTTGGAATTTTTCATTTTCCTCCATTTGAAACCAACTGCTATTTGGCTGAAAATATGGTTCAAAAAGTCCTATCTTAAAGAAATCACTTCCCTGCCACTATCAACACAAAACACTTTATCAAGCCAGCATATCTGATACCAAACCTTGATGATGAACCATTCACAAAATTTAGGCATTTGATGGCTTTTAGAGAACATTACAAAAATTCAACTTCAGTTATGATTCTCGACTGCAAATTTGAATTAAAAAATTTTAGTACAGTGAAAACAGAAGTAAAGTTATGCAGTGATAAAGATCTCAGTGGATGTCTTCATAAAGTTCCTTAGCCTGACAACTGGGCAGTAAGACTCAAAGGATTCCTCAATTCACACTGAAGAGATGAGGATACCAGAGATAAATTGTGTCAACAGAAGAGCCCTGCTCTGATTTTAAAGGAACTCGAAGAAATAGTATTAACTTATTAATATTGGCTTGAAGAAATATTAATAAACCTTTTTCCTCCCTTCTTTGGCCTCTCTCAAATTACATGGTGGCTGCAGGCTGCAAAGACAGAAGTAGTAGATGTGGCGCATGACAGAGGCAGCATATCCAAGATGACCTTATTCACTAGGTTAAGGGACTTGATTCTGAAACAAGCAATGGAGAATATTTTAAGCAGGTGAACAACACAACCAATTTGTGTTTTTTTAAAAAGTCATTTTTAGAGGCCATTAGCAAAAGGTCTGGAGGGTAGTAACACTGGAGATAAACTCATCAGACAGGGCCCGATTTAGATGCAGGACTTGAATTAGAGCAGCAGCAGGGGGATGAAAAGGGAATATTTATGAGGTACAACTGTCAGGACTTACTATCAGATTAGGTACAAAAAATGTGAAAGAGAAAAGACAGAGGTGACCACTCAACTAGAATTTGGGCTTAGATAACTAAGCAGTCATGTTGTTTTCCAAGAGAAGGAACTGAGCAGGAAAGATGAGAAACACCCATTTGCATATGCTGAGTTTGAGATGTTTAAGCTCCACAGTTAATAGTGATTTCATAATTTTCTAAACCATAATAAGATTATGAAAACTTATGGCAGACTCAGAAGCTGAGATACTATTTGAGTTGAAAACAACACACCCCTACCTCTCACATGTACACATTTGCGAAATGATCACAAAGCAGCAAGTTCAAAATAAGAAAAAAAAAGTTCAATTTGGGCAGCAAATGATGTTTGTCTTGAGGAAGCTTCAGTTCAGTTCAGTCGCTCAGTCGTGTCCGACTCTTTGCAACCCCATGAATTGCATCATGCCAGGCCTCCCTGTCCATCAGCAACTCCCGGAGTTCACTCAAACTCACGTCCATCGAGTTGGTGATGTCATCCAGCTATCTCATCCTCTGTTGTCCCCTTCTCCTCCTGCCCTCAATCCCTCCCAGCATCAGGGTCTTTTCCAATGAGTCAAATCTTTGCATGAGGTGGCCAAAGTACTGGAGTTTCAGCTTCAGCATCAGTTCTTCCAATGAACACCCAGGACTGATCTCCTTTGGGATGGACTGGTTGGATCCCTCTCAAGAGTCTTCTCCAACACCACAGTTCAAAAGCATCAATTCTTCAGCGCCCAGCTTTCTTCACAGTCCAACTCTCACATCCATACATGACTACTGGAAAAACCATAGCCTTGACTAGATGGACCTTTGTTGGCAAAGTAATGTCTCTGCTTTTCAGTATGCTGTCTAGGTTGGTCGTAACTTTCCTTCCAAGGAGTAAGTGTCTTTTAATTTCATGGCTGCAATCACCATCTGCAGTGATTTTGGAGCCCCAAAAAATAAAGTCTGACACTGTTTCCACATCTATTTCCCATGAAGTGATGGGACCAGATGCCATGATCTTCGTTTCCTGAATGAGCTTTAAGCCAACTTTTTCCCTCTCCTCTTTCATTTTCAAGAGGCTTTTTAGTTCCTCTTTACTTTCTGCCATAAGAGTGGTACCATCTGCATATCTGAGGTTATTGATATTTCTCCCGGCAATCTTGATTCCAGCTTGTGCTTCTTCCAGCCCAGCATTTCTCACAATGTATTCTACATATAAGTTAAATAAGCAGGGTGACAATATACAGCCTTGACGTACTCCTTTTCCTATTTGGAACCAGTTTGTTGTTCCATGTCGTTCTAACTGTTGCTTCCTGACCTGCATATAGGTTTCTCAAGAGGCAGGTCAGGTGGTCTGGTATTCCCATCTCTTGAAGAATTTTCCACACTTTATTGTGATCCACACAGTCAAAGGCTTTAGCATAGTCAATAAAGAAGATGTTTTTCTGGAACTCTCCTGTTTTTTCAATGATCCAGCAGATGTTGGCAATTTGATCTCTGGTTCCTCTGCCTTTTCTAAAACCAGCTTGAACATCTGGAAGTTCACGGTTCACGTATTACTGAAGCCTCTTGCTGCTGCTGCTGCTGCTAAGTCACTTCAGTCCTGTCCGACTCTTTGCGACCCCATGGACGGCAGCCCATCATGCTCCCCCGTCCCTGGGATTCTCCAGGCAAGAACACTGGAGTGGGTTGCCATTTCCTTCTCCAATGCATGAAAGTGAAAAGTGAAAGGGAAGTTGCTCAGTCATGTCCGACTCTTAGCGACCCCATAAACTTCAGCCCACCAGGCTCCCTTGTCCATGGGATTTGCCAGGCAAGAGTACTGTAGTGGGGTGCCATTGCCTTCTCCAGCTGAAGCCTCTTACTATCATCTAATTTAGAGTACAATTCAGAAATACCAAGATATCTCAAAAAGAGATATTATAGCTCCTGGTAACATAATCTTCAATTTCCATCTTTTTTTTTTTTCCTTTTTAATAAAAATGGCCAAGAAATACTGCAAAGAAAATTACTTCTTAATAGTGGCTTATTACTATCTATCGTTATCACTGGAGTTAAGTTGCAGGTTAGAAATTACCACGTTAATTATGAGCATGAACATTAGTGGCAACACCAGAGTAAGTGGAAGTAAGTAAGTGGAGCTAAGTAAGCGGAGGTAATTAGACTGGCTCCAGCTATGGCAAGTAGGCACTGAGACATATAAATCTGGGGCTCAGAGCAGAGGTCTATATTGAAAACATAAATGTGGAAGTCATTAACTTACAGACAGTATTTAAGCCAGGACAATGTGTATCTCCTTGGGATGTGTACACAGACAGGCCCAGGGGCTTGCCAGTACTTACAGGTCAGGAAGAAAAAACTAACAACCATAAAGACAGATAAATGGAGGAGGAAAACCAGGGCAAGTGGTGTTCTAAAAGCCACACAAAGAAAATATTTCAAGAAAGAAGTGATCAATGAGTCATATACTCAAGATCAGGTAATAACAAAAACCACTATTGAGATCTGACAAGATGGAAGTCAGAGCAGAGAAACGGTGCAGGCCTAAAACAGGGAGCTGGGCTGTGAGAGGTTAGTAACATCTATGATACCACTGTGTTATTCAGTGATAAGTAGTTAAAAAAAAAAAAAACTTGATGCTTTAAAGATTACTCCATGAATGCTGTAAAATGAATGAGTTTTAAAAACAGATCTAATTCATGTATCAGAAAACTCATCATATAAAAATGTGCAATGGTTTTCATTCTATTCACATTATACAACCATCAACATCTAATTCCAAAACACTGTCATCATCCCCAAAAGAAACCCCATAACCATAAACAAGTTATTCCAATTACCATGACCCCACTCCCAGCCTTGGCAACCACTACTTTCTGCTTGCATGAATCTGCCTATTCCAGACATTTATCATTTATGGAATCATATAATATGTGGCCTTTTGTGATTAGCTTTTCTCACTTAGTGTATTTTCAAGGTTCATCTATATTGTGTCCTGTGTCAGTGTCTCATTCCTTTTTATGGCCAGGTAATACTTCACCACATGGAAATACCACACTTTTATGGCTTGCTTCCACCTCCTAGCTATTGTGAATAATGCTGCTATGATCGAAGTTTTTGTGTAGACACATTTTCAATTCTCTTGAGTTCATAACTAGGAGTGGAACATGCTGAGTTATAACTTTTTCATCATTTTACATTTCCATCAGAAATGCAGGAGGCTCCCAATATTTCCATATCCTCACCAAAAATGGTTATTTTTATTATACCCATCCTAGTGGCTTCTCATTGCAGTTTTGATTTGCATTTAGTAATTAATGGTGTTGAGATCTTTTCATGTGCTTACTGACCATTTGTATTAATGTATATTGTTTGAAGAAACATCAATTCACATCCTTTATTCTTTTCAAAATTGGTTTGTCTTTTTTATTATCAAGTTATAAGACACTTTATATAGTCTAGATCCTAGACCCTTATCAGATATACGACTTGCAAACATCTTCTCTCATGCTGTGGACTGTCCTTCCACTTTCTTGATAATGTCCTTTGATATGAAAAACTTTTTTGATGAATCAAAAATAATGAGTTTTGACATGTTTTTAAAGTTTGGTTTGCAAAATGCAATTAAAAGTCTGCATCTTATTTCTTTAAACACAGGCATCACAGTAGTGCCATAAAACTGTTCGCTCTGTCAGAGCTTGGTTAGGGTACAGGCATACTACCCTGTGCAAGTTTGGCAAGCAAAGATCCCACTGAAGAGAGCAGAAGAGTATATATGACCTAAGGATGCATGGCTGGTGGGTGACAAAGCCATGGTTTCAGCCTAGGTCCTCCAACTTCACATCAGATGCTCTTTCCACTACTACATTAGCTAGAACATGGTCTGCTCCAGTATGAAAGGCAATGTGCTAAGTAAGGTAAGAGTACTGGATTAAGAGCTGGGCAGCCAGATTCTGGAACTGTAACTGATTGTGTGGTCTTGGATAAATTGCTTCATCTTCCCCTCTCCAACTGTATCAATGTCTGTATCTATGTCTCTAAAATGAGGAGGCTGGAACAGATGAACTTCAAGGTCTCTTCAATACAAACACTTTAGAGAAATCACTACTGATTAAACAGAATAGTTGAAAACCAAACAAGAAAAAAAAAAATCTTAAAATGTCTGAATCAGTAGGGATTTAAAAAGTCATCTAAGACAGACGTTCTCAACCTGGATGTAACTGTTAAAATGTAAAAGAAAAAAATAAATAAACAGCTATGTGTGAAACCATGCAGCTGTCCAGGCCCCACCCCTAGAGAACCTGATTCAGTTCTGGGATGAGGTCCAGAAGTTTGTATTTTTAACTAAAGCCCCAAGAGGGTCTGATGCAAATAGTCTTCATAACACGTTACAAAAAATATTATCTAAGAAGGGAAGGCCAGAGAAACTAGCTAGTTAGTGGCAGCTATCTGTTTCGTTCAATGTTTACTATGTACCAGAAACCACTTTTTAAGGTAAAAACTATTATTATCCCCACTTTACAGATGAGAAAACTGAGATACAAAGAGATTTATTATTTTGCCCAAGAACACATTTCTGATAAGTGGCAGAGCAAGAATTCAAAGCCAGCCAGCCAGCCTGGCACCAGAACCTATATTCTCAACTACAAAGATATAAAAATTCTGCTCTATCAGGTTGACAGTTCAGCCAGGAGACAGAAATCCACATACAAAGTTAAAAGGGCTGGGTACAGCTTCTAAAAAGCATATTTTAATACCACACATCAATTTTAATAGCCAAAAAATCCAGCCAGGAGACAGCAATCTGGCTATGAGATTAAAATTTGGATACAGTTCTGAAAAGCATGCTTTAATAGTGTAGTAGTGTCAGTCACTCAGTCAAGTCCAACTCTTTGTGACCCTGTGGACTGTAGCCCACCAGGCTCCTCTGTGCATGGGATTTTCCAGCCAATACTGGAGTGTGTTGCCATTTCCTCCTCCAGGGGATCTTCCCGACCCAGGGATCAAACCCAGGTCTCCCACAGTGCAGCCAGATTCTTTACTGTCTGAGCTACCATGGAAGCCCTGGTGCTTTAATACCACATGTCAATTTTAACAGCCAAAGCAGATTAAGTAAACAAAAATTTTTTTATAGCCTGCTACATAGAACAAAATAAGTTATCATAATGATCTAAGTTATTCTGTGATGGAAGCTGGAAGGTTATATTTGCATATCTATTTTTAAGATCAGGAAGCTAGAATTGCTTTGTTCTCCAAGTCAGTTTCAAAGGAGCAGAAACTCACATCTGTTTAGGGAAAACTAGAAGCACATTTGCATCTCTTTATTACATTTCTTTGGCAAATAAAACCACAGCTGCAAGAAATAAAATAACCCCCCCCCCCAAATTGAATTAAAGAAATGTAAAGTAACAGCCCCTCATTTTCTCCATGTTCTCTTCCTGGTTTTCAGACAGTTAGAAGCACCATCCTCTAAGGCAGTTTCTGAAGACTGGGGTGGCAGATATGATGTTTTCTCTTTGCTAAATTCAATGCTTCAAGTACTTACTCTATGTTGATCACCACAAAGAACCTCTCATGGGAAACTGACATACTAATTGGGGGCAGGATACAAATCAATATGTCATATTAACTGACAGCTAAATTCCCATGTGCAATAAATGTTAAAGACTTCAGAGGAAGAACAACTCAATGTAAGGCTGAAATCAAGTTTTCCAAGTAAAAACACCTGAACAGCTCCTGATTTATTTTCTCTCTCCTCGGCCCCTCACTTCTTGCTTAATTCTGCCAACGTTCTCTTTTGTGAAGCCTTTCATCTATCTCTGCTAGCAAGTTAGGGTTCTCCTCACCTTGTCATTCTGTTTTTATAGCCCTTCACAAAGACCATATACCAATTTATTATATGACAATATTCACAGTAAGCCACAATTATGTATGGGCATCCACATTGTTTACATAAGAAAATTTAAGTTCAGTAATACCACATAACTTATCCAACACCATATAGTTTTCAACATGCTGCACTAGAATTCAAACATGTCTTTCTTTTTGTATTAAACCCCATACAGCAGTATGGTATGAGGCCTATAGGAAGACTTTTAAATTCTACCACTCCCAACTATCTGAATGATTCTTCTAAAACCACTTAATTAGACTCAAAAACCTTCAGCAGGCTCCCTACTCCTACTTCAGGCAATCCATGCCCTTCTCTATCTGATTCCAGTCGGTCAACAGAGTACCTGAGAAACAACAGGCGCCAACCACACACCTTTGTTCAAGGACATTTTTACCTGGTATGCCATCTGTCTCTCAAAGAAAGGTCCCAGCTCCACCAGGGCTCCCACCCCTTTTCAAATGGATCTCAGGGATCATTCTCTCTCTCACTTTAACTTCGTAAGAAGTGCACAAGTGAATGCCAAATTCTTTTATGTTCAGTATTTTGGACTTATACTCTGCTATACGGAGTATTTTCTGACAGCAGGATTTTTGATTTTTTTCCTCTGCCATTATATGTCTGAATTAGATACTCAAGTTACAGAGGTCATTCATGCGTATCATCTCCTTTGATTCTCCCCCAAACTCTAATATTTCAGGTGAAGAAAGGAAAACAGTGACATTAAATGACTTGCTAATCTTCATATGTTACTTTTCAGTAATCACTGCCTTAGCAGACTGTCCATGCTTAATATCTGCTTGAAGTGGAGGAAAAAGCAAGAGCACTCAATGGAACAGAATGAACACAGACCATGAGGTGCTCACCCAACAGGAAAACAATTCCCAGTGACCATCAATCCCCAATACTTTCATATAGCTTTTCATATTTCCCATCCCAACTGCTGGACAGGAACAGGACAAAACATGTTCCTATCTCTTAAAGGTTAAGCGTGTATGTATGTATGTGTGCTCAGTTACGTCTGACTCTTCGTGACCCCATGGATTGTAGCCTGCCAATGGGATTTAGCAGGAAACCCCATCTATCTATGGGATTTCCCAGGCAAAGAATACTGGAATAGTATTTCCTACTCCACAGGACCTTCCCGACCCAGGAACCTGAGCCTCTTGTGTCTCCTGCACTGGCAAGAGGATTCTTTACCACTGTGCCACCTGAGAAGCCCTAAAAGGGTGCTGTACTTAGTCGCTAACTCGTGTCCAACTTTTGCGACCCCATGGACTGTAGCCCGCCAGGCTCCTCTGTCCATGCGATTCTCCAGGCAAGAATACTGGAGGGGGTTGCCGTGCCCTCCTCCAGGGGATCTTCCCGACCCAGGGATCAAACCCAGGTCTCCCGCATTGCACGCAGATTCTTTACCTTCTGAGCCACCAGGGAAGCCCATGTAATTCAAAACCAATGACACCCAAAAAGAGAAACAAAAAGATCTGGATAGGAACCCCTCAATATGATCACCTACTCATTTCTTAAGCACTCAGCAGGTGTTAAACACACAGAAGTCTGAAAGCTGTTTTCAATTAAAAGTTAACAATCCTGACTATGTTAAAAACCCCAAGTTTATCATTTCTCATCAAACTGACCCAGGACCCTACAATGAGAGAACTGGAAGAAACCTTAGGATACATTCATTTTACAGATAAGGAAATAAGACACAGGGAGAACAAGCACATTTCAAGGTCACACAACTAGAGGCAGAAGCAGTACTAGGACTCAGATCTCCACGCAATTGTTTCTTTCAAAATGCTACGTAAAGTGCAAGAAAGCCCAACTCAGGAGAATTTTCCTTTTTAAGTCCCTGTTCCAAAAAAGAAAAAAAAAGTCCCTGTTCCTAGGTCCGCACTTTAAAAAGGAAAAAAAAAAAAAAAAAACAACTGGATGGAGAGAGGGGAAAAGAGGTCACCGTGAACAGGTAGCAAGCTTATGCATCCTATTCATCCAGGACACATTCACCTGGCCTGGTAGCAGGCGAGAAGGAGGGGGAAGAGGTTGCGGGGGACGGGGGGCGGGTAGAAGGAGAAGAAGAAAAAAAAAGATAAATCTTAAAGACTTCCAGTAAGGCCGTAGGAGAAGTCGGTACTCGAAGTTCAGTATTCGGGTATCGGGATAAAACGCCTAGAAACTTCAGGAAGGAAAAACCCAAGAGCACTCTGGAATCGGTAGCAGCATGCAAGTGTGGCGGTCGTGGTGGGGAGTTTGGAGACTACTAACTTCGAAGAGTTGCTTCCATTTAGTCCAGATTCAATCTTCCCTGTCCGTGAAATAAACAGATTAAACAGTGGCCCCCCAGCACCACCGAGGAAAAGCGATGGCCGCTCTGAAATGTGGGAATAATCAAACTATCTTAAGAAGCTGTAGTGCCCAGCATTTAGGAGGAACACTTTCCAGAAGGAAAAAGTCCTCAAGAGGAGAGAGCCCAGGTTTGAGATATGTAGGGAGCTGGCTACAAGCGCAAGTTAAGGTTCCCACGGTGGGCCAACGAGAACTCCCTCTGAGAAGCCGCAGAAGAAAAGGGGGGCGAGATGGGAAGGACTCGCTGCCTCCCTGGCGCTCCCCAGGCCTCGACTGTCCCCAAAAATCGGCTTCTCACCTTGTCCAGTAAACCGCTACGGCTACTGCCTGTCCCGCAGCCGGAGCCACCGCCAGCCCCACTACTGCCTCCGCCACCACCTGCTCTCCCACCCTGAGAAGCCGCCGCCGCCATCTTGCTTGTCTCTGCGTTTCCCTCCCCTCCTAAACTTGTCCGAAGCCGATTGGCTGAAACTGACGGCGTGACGTACTGCGCGGAGTCCATCGGGATCCGTAGTTGGGGAGGGCTGACGCGAGGTTGCTAGCGGAAGTGGCCGCGAGGCTTGCCGGGACTTGTAGTAATTAGAAGCTCCAGCCATCGGTTGCCGCCTTCTCGGCCGGCCGCCGCGTCGCGGTTACTAAGGGGTGGAGAAGGTAGTGGCAGGCGCCACGGTGGAGCGGCTCCGAGATTCCCGGGAGGCTCGGAGGCGCGCATCCCGCCCGACCGGGGCGTCGCCCTCGCGGACATCTCGGAGGCGGAAGCGACGCCGGAGGCAGGTGCGGCTGGAAACTTAGTTTGCGTGAGGGGTTAGAGTCTCCGCCGCTCCACATGTAGTGTTTCCCAAGGATGGGATAGTAGCTCGTCCTTATCCTTTTTTAGCCTTGTTACTGCACTTACTGGTTTTCTGGTGACTGTCATCTTATTTTCGTGATACAGAGAACTCACAGTCACTGAGTGCCTGTTGCCTACCAGGCGCTGTCTTCAGTCTTAAGTGCCTATGTATCCATCCTCATTTAGTCCCCTGACGGAACAGTTAGATGAGGAAACTAAGGAAATTAACCAAGGCCAGATAGCATGTATCAGAACCTAGTTTAGCAGCCAGGTGTTTGTGTCATCAAACCCGTGCCATGCTCCCTTTGTTACCACCTGGGGTCCTTGGACTCTAATCAATAGAAATTGATAAGAGGCCAGGCAAGGAATTCGGGCAAGATTTTATTGGGACTCCACTTGCAGCAGGCTTCCCTGATAGCTCAGTTGGTAAAGAATCCGCCTGCGTTGCAGGAGACCCCTGTTCGATTCCTGGGTCGGGAATATCCCCTGGAGAAGGGAAAGGCTACCCACTCCAGTATTCTGGCCTGGAGAATTCCACGGACTGTGTAGTCCATGGGGGTCGCAAACAGTCGGACACGACTGAGCGACTTTCACTTTCCTCTTGCAGCAGCAGAGAGCAAAGCAAGAAACAGGGGTGGGGGTGGCGAGTGAGCTGGTCCCTTAAATGGGGTGCGGGTAGGGAGCCAAATGGGTGAGGTGGGGGAGTGGCTTACTGTGGTCTGCCCACACCCTTTGTGGTGCTGTGTGCAGGGATCATGCACAGTATCCTACTCTTGCTCCTGGCACCTCAGAAGAGACAGTTGGATTTTGGCCTTTTTGTGTGTTATTGTTCATAATTTGCCCCACCTGTGCATGCATGCAGTTATTTTTAGTCCCTTCTACTTTATTTGTATTAATATTTTTTTTGCTGTACAAAGAGGTGTTTGTCCAGGTACTAGCACTCTAGTAAAGGGTCCCAGGTCCCAGCCTATATCACCTTTGCCTCTCTGCATTTACAGTTTTAGGATGTAATAATATTGTATATTTTTATTAAATTTTTTACACAATATTTATTGAGCACCAACCTTACTTGCAGCTGTACTAAGAGATACTAGGGGATCAGAAAAGACCTGTTCCGAGTTACCATATAACAGGACCCAGTACACTATGAGCTACTACATTGCATCATTTTTTATTTTTCTTTAATCCCTAGAAATTCCTCGTGGTGGTTTAGTTGCTAAGTCGTGATTGACTCTTGCGACCCCATGGACTGTAGCCTGCCAGGCTCCTCTGTCCATGGAATTCTCCAGGCAAGAATACTGGAATAGGTTGCCATTTCCTTCTCCAGGGGATCTTCCTAATCTAAGGATTGAACCCAGGACTCCTGCTTTTTAGGCAGATTCTTACCAACTGAGCTCAAGGGAAGCCCTTGAAATTCCTCATGTAAATGTCCAAATCATTGAACAAATTAAGTACTTACTATGGAAACATTCCCACTCCAGTACTTTTGCCTGGAAAATCCCATGGATGGAGGAGCCTGATAGGCTGCAGTCCATGGGGTTGCTAGAGTCCAACACGACTTCACTTTCACTTTCACTTTTCACTTTCATGCATTGGAGAAGGAAATGGCAACCCACTCCAGGGTTCTTGCCTGGAGAATCCCAGGGACAGGGAAGCCTGGTGGGCTGCCGTCTATGGGGTTGCACAGAGACAGACACGACTGAAGCAACTTAGCAGCAGTAGCAGCAGCATGGAAACATTACATGCAGTTTCTTCATCTCTGTGAAGCAATCCAGTCAGATGCCTCTGTAGCTTCATGTTTATCTTTTAATAACTTGTGTTTCAAGACCCAGCTCTAATGTCACCTGCTCTGTGAAACCTTTCCTGATCCTCCTCCTTTCTTTGCAGACAGAATACAGAACTCCATAGCATTGTGCTCATGGTTCTGTTTGATTCAGTAAGCACTCAGTTGAGCCTCTTCAGTGGTCCAGATCTTGTATGAGGTGTGGGTGATAAAGATGTGGTTAGGACCCAGGCCTGGCTGTGCGAGGCTCCCAGTCTGAGGTTGGGGTGCGAGGAGTGGGAAACATAGGTAAGCAGGCCATTGTAATACAGTGTGGCACAGTGCCTCCATTAAGAGGTGGGGTAAGATGGTAGCACAGATAAAGGTCAACCAAAGGAGGAGGATATACAGGGAAGCTTTTTGTATGAGTCAGGCAAAGAAGGGGGGCAAAAGTGTGATAGCCCAGAGGGATGGAAAAAAAGCAAATGTATGCAGATGAAAGTGAAAGAGGAGAGTGAAAAAGTTGGCTTAAAGCTCAACATTCAGAAAACGAAGATCATGGCATCTGGTCCCGTCACTTCATGGGAAATAGATGGGGAAACAGTGTCAGACTTTATTTTTTTGGGCTCCAAAATCACTGCAGATGGTGACTGCAGCCATGAAATTAAAAGATGCTTACTCCTTGGAAGGAAAGTTATGACCAACCTAGATAGCATACTGAAAAGCAGAGACATTACTTTGCCAACAAAGGTCCGTCTAGTCCAGGCTATGCTCTTTCCAGTGGTCATGTATGGATGTGAGAGTTGGACTGTGAGGAAAACTGAGCACCGAAGAATTGATGCTTTTGAACTGTGGTGTTGGAGAAGACTCTTGAGAGGCCCTTGGACTGCAAGGAGATCCAACCAGTCCATTCTGAAGGAGATCAGCCCTGAGTGTTCTTTGGAAGGAATGATGCTAAAGCTGAAGCTCCAGTACTTTGGCCACCTCATGTGAAGAGTTGACTCATTGGAAAAGACTCTGATGCTGGGAGGGATTGGGGGCAGGAGGAGAAGGGGATGACAGAGGATGAGATGCCTGGATGGCATCACCGACTCTATGGACGTGAGTCTGAGTGAACTCCGGGAGATGGTGATGGACAGGGAGGCCTGGCGTGCTGCGATTCATGGGGTCGCAAAGAGTCAGACATGACTGAGTGACTGAACTGAACTGAACTGAATGTAGATGAGAAGCATTAGTCTGTGTTGTGTGTGTGCATTTTGGAGCTGAGAGACACTACCATCAGATTGAGATTAGCAGCTTCACATTTGAGATAGAGACCAGAGGTGGCTGAAACTAGGTAGGCAGCCTCTAAGTCTGGAACTTGGTCTGTGTTTTTTCCATCACACAGGTAAATGCCGTACTTTTCTTAGGGATTACTTCCTAGACAGTGTAACCTGGGGGTTATGTGCCCTTCCTAACATGTTAGTCATAAATCTACACCTTCTCACCTTGTATTCCTCATAGGAAACTGTAGTTTCCAGGATACTTAGTGAATATCTTTTCCCAGATTGTGTCTTTAAGTTTTGTCTTTGCTGCTTTTGTCATGCATAAGTTTATTTTGTGTAAATGGTGGTATAAATGATCCTTTCCTTTCTGATTTTTGATTTTCACTTCCTATTTAAGCTGTCTACCCCCAGGGAAAACAAACCAATCTGATCACATGGACCACAGCCTTGTGTAACTCATTTAAACTATGAGCCATGCCATGTAGGGCCACCAAGACGGATGGGTCATGGTGGAGACTTCTGACAAAATGTGATCCACTGGAAAAGGGAATGGCAAATCACTTCAGTATTATTGCTTTGAGAACTGAGAGGGTAACAGGCAGGAAGGCCAGGGGTCTCCAAATGGAGGAAATAGCCTGCAAGTGTCAGACATTTTTATCTCTCTTAAGCGGCAGGAGGAAACAAACTAGCAATATTTTTTTCCTTCTCTATACAAATTTAAAGAGAGGTTTCTCTTAAAATACTGTGTTGCCATAATGACCCCTGGTTTCTCCTGAAGTTAGCTATTCTTGAGCCTAGAGATAACCAATGCCTTTTTCTTATGGAAATGTTTGTCTTAAGCTATGCTAATGTACTACGCCTTTACCCCAAACTCTGTCTCCAAGTCGGTTCCGCCTCTGGGCCCAAAACCTACTTGACAAACCAGTATGTTATACTCAGATATTGTTCCCCTAATCTATGTAAATGAAACTATTTGTATGGTGGTCTGCCCTTCTTTAAGATTCAAGTTAATTATTTTATGGCCCAAGGTAAACCATTTGGTGCCATTCTAAATTTTAAGACATTCCTTTCTTTCATTAACAGACTGCTAGTGACTATATAACATCCAGCTGAAGACTAACAAGGGGGGTACTCTTTCTGCCCCCTTCTGATGCCTATGTCAGAAGCTTTCTCTATCTCCTTTATACTTTAATAAAACGTTATTACACAAAAGCTCTGAGCGATCAAGCCTCGTCTCTGGCTCCGGATTGAATTCTTCTCCTCCGGGGGCCAAGAATCCCGGTGTATTTGCGTGATTCAACAACAACCTTTCAGAACCCCATGAACAGTATGAAAAGGCAAAAAGATATGACACTGAAAGATGAACTCCACAGGTAGGTAGGTGCCCAATATGTTACTGGAGATCAGTGGAGAAATAACTCCACAAAGGATAGAGATGGAGCCAAAGCAAAAATAACACCCAGTTGTGGATGTGACTGGCAATGGAATTAAAGTCTGATGCTGTAAAGAACAATATTGCCTAGGAACCTGGAATGTTAGGTCCATGAATAAAGGCAAATTGGAAGTGGTCAAACAGGAGATGGCAAGAGTGAGCATTGACATTTTAGGAATCAGCGAACTAAAATGGACTGGAATGGGTGAATTTAACTCAGATGACCATTATATCTACTACTGTGGGCAGGAATCCTTTACAAGAAATGTAGTAGCCATCATAGTCAACAAAAGAGTCCGACATGCAGTACTTGGATGCCATCTCAAAAATGACAGAATGATCTCTCTTCGTTTCCAAGGCAAACCATTCAGTATCACAGTGTTCCAAGCCTATGCCCTGACGAGTAATGCTGAAGAAGCTGAAATTAAATGGTTCTTATGAAGACCTACAAGACCTAGAACTAATACCCCCAAAAGATGTCCTTTTCACTATAGGGGACTGGAATGCAAAAGTAGGAAGTCAAGAAATACCTGGAGTAACAGGCAGATTTGGCCTTGGAGTACAGAATGAAGCAGGGCAAAGGCTAACAGAGTTTTGCCAAGAGAACGCACTCATCATAGCAAACACCCTCTTCCAACAACACAAAAGATGACTCTACACATGGACATCACCAGATGGTCAACACCGAAATTAGATTGATTATATTCTTTGCAACCAAAGATGGAGATGCTCTATACAGTCAGCAAAAACAAGACTGGAAGCTTCTGTGGCTCAGATCATGAACTCCTTATTGCCAAATTCAGACTTAAATTGAAGAAAGGAGGGAAAACCACTAGACCATTCCGGTATGACCTAAATCAAGGTCAAATCAAATCCCTTATGATTATACAGTGGAAATGACAAATAGATTCAAGGGATTAGATCTGATAGAGTGCCTGAAGAATTATGGACAGAAGTTCGTGACATTGTACAGAAGGCAATGATCAAGACCATCTCCAAGAAAAAGAAATGCAAAAAGGCAAAATGGTTGTCTGAGGAGGCCTTACAAATAGCTGAGAAAGGAGAAGTGAAAGGCGAAGGAGAAAAGGAAAGATATACCCATCTGAATGCAGAGTTCCAAAGAATAGCAAGAAGAGATAAGAAAGCCTTCCTCAGTGATCAATGCAAAGAAATAGAGGAATATAATAGAATGTGAAAGACTACAGATCTCTTCAAGAAAATTAGAGATACCAAGGAATATTTCATGGAAAGACGGGCACAATAAGGGACAGAAATGGTATGGACCTAACAGAAGCAGAAGATATTAAGAAGAGGTGGCAAGAATACACAGAAGAACTGTACAAAAAAGATGTTTCATGAGCCAGATAACCACGATGGTGTCCTCACTCACCTAGAACCAGAAATCCTGGAATGCAAAGTCAAGTGGGTCTTAGGAAGCATCACTACGAACAAAGTTAGTGGAGGTGATGGAATTCCAGCTGAGGTATTTCAAATCCTAAAAGATGATGCTGTGAAAGTGCTGTACTCAATATGCCAGCAAACTTGGAAAACTGAGCAGTACCACAGGACTAGAAGAGCTCAGGTTTCATTCCAATCCCAAAGAAAGGCAATGCCAAAGAATGCTCAAACTACCACACAATTGCACTCATCTCACACACTAGTAAAGTAATGCTAAAAATTCTCCAAGCCAGGCTTCAATGGTACGTGAACCATGAACTTCCATATGTTCAAACTGGATCTAGAAAAGGCAGAGAAATCAGAGATCAAATTGCAAAAATCCATTGGATCATCAAAAAAGCAAGAGTTCCAGTAAAACATCTACTTCTGCTTTATTGACTATGCCAAAGTCTTTGACTGTGTGGATCACAACAAATTGTGGAAAATTCTTCAAGAGATGGGAATACCAGACCACCTTACCTGCCTCCTGAGAAATGTGTATGCAAGTCAGGAAGCAACAGTTAGAACTGGACATGGAACAACAGACTGGTTCCAAATAGGAAAAGGAGTATGTCAAAGCTGTTTATTGTCACTGCTTATTTAACTTATATGCAGAGTACATCATGAGAAATGCCAGACTGGATGAAGTACAAGCTGGAATCAAGATTGCTGGGAGAAATATCAATAATAACCTCAGATATGCAGATGACACCACCTGTATTTATGGCAGAAAGTGAAGAAGAACTAAAGAGCCTCTTGAAAGTGAAAGAGGAGTTGGCTTAAAACTCAACATTCAGAAAATGAAGATCATGGCATCTGGTCCCATCACTTCATGGCAAATAGATGGAGAAACAATGGAAACAGTGAGAGATTTTATTTTGGGGGGCTCCAAAATCACTGCAAATGGTGACTGCAGCCATGAAATTAAAAGATGCTTGCTCCTTGGAAGAAACGTTATGACCAACCTAGACAGCATGTTAAAAAACAGAGAGATCACTTTGCCAACAAAGGTCTGTCTAGTCAAAGCTATGGTTTTTCCAGTAGTCATGTATGGATGTGAGAGTTGGACTATAAAGAAAGCTGAGCACTGAAGAATTGATGCTTTTAAACTGTGGTATTGGAGAAGACTCTTGAGAGTCCTTTGGACTGCAAGGAGATCCAACCAGTCCATTCTGAAGGAGATCAGCCCTGGGGTTTCTTTGGAAGGACTGATGTTGAAGCTGAAATTCGAATACTTTGGCCACCTGATGTGAAGAACTGACTCATTTGGAAAGACCCTGATGCTGGGAAAGATTGAAGGTGGGAGGGGTAGGGGACGACAGGATGAGATGTTTGCTTGGCATCACCAACTCAATGGACATGAGTTGGAGTAAGCTCCGGGGGTTGGTAATGGACAGGGAAGCGTCGCGTGTTGCCGTCCATGGGATTGCAAAGAGTTGGACGTGACTGAGCAACCGAACTGAACTGAGCCCCACCTCATTGTCATAAAATTATTTTCTTCTTACACTTTCCTGTCTATGTCTCTGTTTTCTTTTCTATTTCTGGAATCTTTAGTCCTGTGGCATTTTTCTAGGCCTCAGGTGAGACACATTTTGAAACAAAGTGTCACAGAAGGATATAATTAATGAGAAAGTTAAAGAGATCTAAATGACAGACTAAGAAGAAGTGCAATATCTATTTTATAGGTGAAGAAACAGGGGAAGAAACAGAATAAAAAAGAAGTCAAGAGGTCTCTTCCAAGATCAAAGATCAAGTAAGTACTATGCAGAACCAAAGTCAACATATTCTGTAAGTTATTGAAATTTTCTCCAACAGTCATCTCTGACCTTTCCCAGGTAACCATACTCATTCATTCATTCATTTACCCCTCTAGCAGATTGTGGTTAGTCCCAAGAGGGATTTCCTGAAAGACAGATTGACTCCATGACTGTGTTTCCCCATCCAGTCATCCATTCATCCCTTCATCTTCCTGACACATTTTTAATGAGTCTAGGCTCCATGCTAGGCTCTGGGATCATATAGGTAAATAGGTATTATAGGCCCCATAGCAGGTGGAAAGTTGGTAAGGGAATAAAAATTATAACAAAGTGAAAAGTATTATACTAGGAGAAGTAGGGAGATTCGCGGAAATACATGGAAAGTATCTCCAACCTTTTGCAGGGTGGCAGGGCTCAGGAAATTCACAGTGCCCTGTGTTGAACCAGAGGAGATAACAAGATCACTCATTCATTCCATGCTGCTGCTGCTGCTAAGTCACTTCAGTCGTGTCCGACTCTGTGTGACCCCAGAGACGGCAGCCCACCAGGCTCCCTGTCCCTGGGATTCTCCAGGCAAGAACACTGGAGTGGGTTGCCATTTGCTTCCATTTGCATGGAAGTGAAAAGTGAAGGTGAAGTCGCTCAGTCGTGTCCGACTCCTAGCGACCCTATGGACTGCAGCCTACCACGCTCCTCCGTCCATGGGATTTTCCAGGCAGGAGTACTAGAGTGGGTTGCCATTGCCTTCTCCCATTCATTCCATAGGTGGAGTCTATTATGTGCCAGGTGTTAGATGCTGGGAGTGAAGAGATGTGCATCATAGATGCTGTCCTTCCTCAGAGTCTAATTAGGGAGATTAGAAATATGTTTTAAAAAAAACTCTGGGCCTTGGGAGGACCACTGTATCCTTCATTTGACTCACACTTGTTTACTGAGCGTTTCCTGTGAGCTTTCCAAAAGTAGAAGAGAGACAGTGAATTGGACCTGTTTTGAGACTTTCAGGTTCAGAGACCATTGAAAGAGTCCCTTTATGATTGTTAGTAATCTCACGAGGTATAAGGGGTTCCAACCACAAAAGATGTACAGAAGAAACACGCCAGAGTTTAGCTAAAGCAGCAGTCATTTACCTTTGGAAGTTTCAATGAAGGTTTTATGGAAGGGATGGCATCTGGATTGAGTCTAGAAAGAAGCTTTTTTTTTTTTTTCTATTACCTCATTTAATTCTTAGAACAGTTCTCTGAGGCACAGGTTTAATCCTCATTTATATTTGAGAAATCTGAGGCACAAAGAGGTAAAGTGATTTGCCCAGGGTCACTCCGCTCAGTGGCAGAAACTAGCCTCAAACTTAAGACCCTGTCTGTAAAATTGTTGCCTCTTCCTGTTTCACCCATCTCCTTGTCATATGTTTCTCTTCTGGGAAACATTTTCTGAGGACACCTGATCCCAGCTCTCTACTCTGCTCTTCCCATGGACTGAATCTTCCCAGACCCTCCATCTTAGGGTCCTACCTTCTTGCCAGGGTCTCCTTTCCCCTGGCCAGGGGCTTAAAGGTTCCTAAACCTCTGCTACCCCAATTTGTCTAAAGCTATCCCAAAGCAGGTTTAGGAATTACTGCTGCTACTGCTGCTAAGTCACTTCAGTCATGTCCAACTCTGTGCGACCCCATAGATGGCAGGCCCCCAGGCTCCGCCATCCCTGGGATTCTCCAGGCAAGAATACAGGAGTGGGTTGCCAATTCCTTCTCCAATGCATTAAAGTGAAAAGTGAAAGTGAAGTTGCTCAGTCATGTCCGACTCTTAGCAACCCCACGGACTGCACCCTACCAGGCTCCTGCGTCCATGGGATTCTCCAGGCAAGAGTACTGGAGTGGGTTGCCATTGCCTTCTCCTAGGAATTACTGGATCCCTTTAATGAAAAATCTCAATCTCTAAGAGCTCAGGGTTTAAAGAATTTAGATCTTCGATTAGAAATTTCTTTTCCTAAAAGAAGTGGCATTGGAGCCTAATCTTAAATCATGAGATCAGTGAGATGAACAAGATGGAAGAACTGTTTTGGGCCAAAGGAACACTAAGAACAAAGGCATGGACCTGTAGAGCCTCAGAGAAAGGGTGTGTGTTGGGGGTGGTCCTGGTGGGCTCATAGGCTGTGCTGGGGTGAGAGCAGCCCTGCCCCTCCTCACTCCTTACTTCCTTGTTTTCCGTGCTTGGCTCTCAGGGTCATGGCCTCTGCAGGACTCTACAAGCTGGATGATGGGAAGCCTCACCTGAGCAACTGCTTTCCAGCTAAAAACCTGCTTCGGACACCAGAGGAAGGTCAGGTGACTTCTCAAATCAGAACCTTTGCCTCACACCCAGCACCTGCTTCAGAATGTCTCTAACACCCATGTCTTCCTCTTCAACCCATTCACTAATGTTCCCTGCCCCATCCTATCCCTTCCCTTCTAATCCATCTTCCCCCCAGCAGCCTCAGGGAGTCTAATTTTTTTTTATCCTATTTATGTATGTATTTGGGCTTACCAGGTAGCTCAAACGGTAAAGAATCTGCCTGCAATGTGGGAGACCTGGCTTTGATCCCTGGGTTGGGAAGATCCCCTGGAGAAGGGCACGGCAACCCACTCCAGTATTCTTGCCTGGAGAATTCCATGGACAGAGGAGCCTGGCAGGCTACAGTCCATGGGCTTGCAAAGAGTCTGACATGACTGAGCAACTAACACTTTCACTTTTATGTATCTGTTTAAAATGTCTTATTTTTATATAATTTTTTAAGATTACTTTTTATTTACAGTTATTACAAGATATTGGCTGTATTCCCCATGTACAGTACATCCTTGAGCCTAACTTACGCCCAGGAGTTTGTACCTCCCAACCCTACATGGCCCCTCCATCCCTGTTCTGCGCTTGGAACCACTAGTTTGTTCTCTATGTCTGTGAGTCTGCTTCTTCAATTTTTTTATTCACTAGTTTGTTGTATTCTTTAGATTCTACCTATAAGCAATATCTTATATGGGCAGTTTTTCTCTTTATCTGTCTGACTTATTTCACTTAGTATAATGCCCTCAAGGTCCATCCATGTTGTTGCAAATGGCAAAATTTCTTTTTAATGGTTAAGTAGTACCCCATTGTATATACATCCGACAGATTTTATCTGTTCATCTGTTGATGGACGCTTAGGTCGTTTCCATGTCTTGGCTGCTGCAAATAATGCTGCTTTGAACACTGGGGTATGTTTTTGAATTAGTAACTTTGGTTTTTTAAAATTATTTGTTTATTTTTGGCTGTGCGGGGTCTTTGTTGCTGCTCGGACTTTTCTCTAGTTGCAGGGCGTAGCGGCTGCTCTTTGTTGTAGTGTGTGAGCTTCTCATTGCAGCAGCTTCTCTTGTTATGGAGTATGAGTTCTAGGGCATGTGGGCTTCAGGAGCTGCAGCGCATGGGCTCAGAAGCCGTGGTTCCCAGGCTCTAGAACACAGACTCAATAGTTACCGTGCACGGCCTTAGGTTCTCCATGGCATGTGGGATCCTCCCAGACCAGGGATCGAACTGGTGTCTCCTGCACTAGGAGGTAGGTTCTTTACCAGTGAGCTACTAAGGACGCCCAGTGACTTTGTCCTTTTTGGATATATACCCAGGAGAGGAATTTCTGGATCATATGGTCGTGCTATTTTTAATTTTTTGAGGAACCTCCATAATGTATTCCACTGTGGCTGCACCAATTTCTATGCCCACTAACAGTGTACAAAGGTTCTCAGGGAACCTTCTAATGTACACCACAGTGTTCTCATCTGTTCAGTGAATTCTCACTGCTGTTCCTTTACTTTTCTGCTCTACTCCATGCCTTGATTTATTCCCTGTTTCATAGTGTTCTATTTTGACATAGCTTTTTAAATAAAATTGTTAATTTGTTTAATTGAAGGATAATTGCTTTACAGAATTTTGTTGTTTTCTGTCAAACCTCAACGTGAATCAGCCATAGGTATACATATCCCCTCCCTTTTGAACCTCCCTCTCATTTCCCTCCCCATCCCACCCCTCTAGGTTGGTACAGAGTCCTTGTTTGAGTTTCCTGAGACATACAGCAAATTCTCTTTCGCTATCTATTTTACATATGGTCATGTAAGTTTCCGTGTTACTCTTTCCATACATCTCACCCTCTCCTCCCCTCTCCCCATGTCCATGAGTCTATTCTCTTTTCACATAGTTTTTTACCATTTGCCTGGAATGTTCCAGCCCTCATTCCATTTGTCCAGACTCCTCCCATCCTTCAGCTTGTCTCCCACACCTTCCAGTAAGCTGTGTCCAGCTACTCCAGCCCTCAGTGCCCGTCCTCTCTTGTGAGCCATCTTCCTTTCTGTGTTTCTTGTTTGATGTATAGTCATATTCTGCCTAGCTCCTAAATAAAGTGGCTTAAACTTGACTCTGCTAAATAGTTTTTAAAGCATCCCTCCTAATGCTGAGCAGAGTCCTGCACATGGAACACTGCTGAGAAGTATGGTTTCACTGGATTGGATTTATTGCTTTGAAAGTGTAGAGCAAGGGAAAAGTACCCCTAGATTACCCTGGATGAGTGGCTTGCTGGTCACTCTGTACCTGGAATAGTGGAAGAACCTTCTCCTTCAGTTTGTCCTCCCCACTTCTCTTGAGTGATTTTACTTTTCACATAGGACCTTCTGTGGCCACCTAGTTGTTTAAAATCCTCCTGTGGAGCTGTCAGTAAGAACTCATTATTTCATGCCCACACTCCCTCGCACACACATAGATGGACAGAGAAATAAATATAGCTGTATATATCTTCATGTGTTAGTATACATATGTATATTTCCTGGCCCACAGAGGGCAATAATACCTCAGTTGCAAAAGGATGCTTGGCACCTCAATGTTGGTTTCTAAATACCATTCTCCAATAAAAGAAGCCAGGGCTTCTCAGGCAAAAAGTTGTGTCTAGGACTGAGTCAGGAAAAAATACTCTTTGAGCCAGAAAATAAAGCAGTGTTCAGAAAAGTGATGGGGGCAATTTGAAAGGACATAGGTGCCAACCTGAGGGAATGCCCAGTGGGCAAAGCTGGAACAGTATGAGCAAGCAAAATAAATAAAGGTAAAATTGGGTTGTAATCTGTAGAATAAGTTTTAATATATAGTCATGATCTCATATGATATAATTAAACTCTGATTACATAAATAAGTGGGGGAGAAGAGCAGCTCTTCCTTACAATAGAATTCTAGTTAATAAATGTAGAAGGAATGAAGGAAATAGAAAATCACTATCAAAACATCACAATAATAATTTTTACAAGCAAGAAGCTCTACAGTGTTCTTTAGAGAAATAGAACCAGTAGAATATGTGTGTGTATGTCTCTCTGTATGTATATCCTGCATGTTTTGTTTTCATATACATACATGTGTGTATATATGTGGACAAACACACATAGATAAATTACGTATTTCAAGGAATTGGTTTATGAAATGTGGAGGCTGGCAAGTCTGAAATCTGTAGGACAGGCAGGCTGAAAACTCAGGTTTTCATGCTCATGCTGCAGTCTTAAGGCAAAATTTCTTCTTCCCTTGGGAAGCCTGTTGTTTTGCTTTTAAGGTCTCTTAGGTGAATGGGTGAGGCCCACACATTATCCATGGATTGTTTCAGGTACCTAAAGTCAACTGATTGTCAGAAACACCTAGATTAGTATTTGATTAACTAACTGCTTACCACAACCCAGCCAAGTTGACACATGAAATTAACCATCATAGATGCTAGAATTCATGTGTTAAAGTATGATGAAAAACAGGTTATTTGTATAGTCTTGAGCTGTCTTTATTAATTTCAAAGGGACTTCTTAGTAGAGTGACTAAGCTGACACCACCTTGGCTAAGTGATCAAAATTAACATCCCCAGTAATAAGATATAATTGGCATCATGTGTGCTCTGATATGTGCTGAGGAGGGCACAGCACCACTTCTTGCCAAACTGCAAGGCCTTTAGTCTAAATTATGGGGGAAAAATAAAACAAACTCAAATTGAGAGACATCTTATAAAGCAATTGACTATTGATTAGTACTCTTCAAAAGTGTCAGGATCACACAAGAAAAATAAAGACTGCAGAACTGTCACGGATTAGGGGAGACGAAGGTGATGTGACAGCTAAATGAAATGTGAGATCTTGGATAGGACCCTGGAACAGAAAGAGAACATTAGTGAGAAAACTGATGGAAGTCAAATAAAGGTTGTAGATTAATTACTAATATTATGCCATTGTTAATTTCTTGGCTTCAGCCATTGTATTACGATTATATACGATGATAACATTAGGGAAACTGGGTGAAGGCTGTACAGGAACTCTGTGTTATTTTTACAGCTTTTCTGGAAGTCTAAAATTATCTCAAAATGAAAATTTACAGGTGGGTGGAAACCTTCCTATGGACAGATACTCTTCCTGCTAAAAGCCTACCACGTTAAAACCTAAACTCCTTATTCTGGTCCTCCAGACCGTTCAGATCTGACTCTGCTGACCTCCTCAGCCTCATCTCTTTTCCTTCATGTCCATCTCCTGACACACTCCAGGCTTTCCTTCCTGGCTGTGCTGGCAGTTTGGGCACCAGCTCAGGCTGGAGTGTTCAAGAGTTTGGACTGCTGGGATAGGACAAGGGTCCATGTGCTAGATGAGGGCAGCCCTGGGAAATGAGTGCCCGGGCTGTTGGGCCCCAGATGGGAATAGGAACTGGCTCACATCAGGCATAGGGCAGAAGCAGCATCCAAGAGCCAGGATTAGCAACAGTACTCAGGTGAGCCAAGGCAAGCACCTGAGGCGGGGGAGTGGGCTATGTGGCAGGGAAACGGTGGTTAGAGGCACCAAACTGGTCCCCACAGCTCTGTGCTGTTCTTTGCAGTCCCAATCTTTCATGCCTCTGAGTACTTTCTGTGCCCTTTTCTCTGCCCAGGCTACTTGGTTTTTCCCTCTTCACCTGGTCAGCTTTCAACATACAAGACCCAGCTCATCCCCTAGGCTGGTAGCTCCCCACTCTGGGCTTCACAGCACTCTTCATATTTATTGAGCACCTTTGAATCCTCAGTCACATTCTTCTCCAGAGCCCCAACTCCTGCCACAAAGTCAGTGCTCAGAAAAGGTCTGAATGGATGATTGTGGGTGGGGGCTGTGGCTCAGGGTTCATTCAGCCACACTCAGTGCGATAAGCTCTGTGTAGGCCTTGGGAACATGGAGATGAATAAATCAGAGCCTGTATTCTCATGGAGCTTCCGTTCTAGAGGGCAAGACAGGCAATAAACAAGTGAACAATGATAGATATTGAACAATGAAGAGTGAACAATGACCAGTATCTGTCCATAGGAAGGTTTCTCCCCACCTGTAAATTTCCGTTTTGGGATAATTTTAGACTTCCAGAAAAGCTGTAAAAATAAAACAGAGTTCCTGTACAGCTTTCACCCAGTTTCCCTAATGTTAAATGAATAAATTACTGATGAAGGAGAGAACAAATTCTAGGATGTTGTCACGATTTTTATTGGATAGGCTTAGTTCAGTTCAGTTCAGTTCAGTTGCTCAGTCGTGTCCGACTCTTAGCAACCCGCTGAATCGCAGCACGCCAGGCCTCCCTGTCCATCACCATCTCCCGGAGTTCACTCAGACTCACATCCATCGAGTCTGTGATGCCATCCAGCCATCTTATCCACTGTCGTCCCCTTCTCCTCCTGCCCCCAACCCCTCCCAGCATCAGAGTCTTTTCCAGTGAGTCAGCTCTTCGCATGAGGTGGCCAAAGTACTGGAGTTTCAGCTTTAGCATCATTCCTTCCAAAGAAATCCCAGGGCTGATCTCCTTCAGAATGGACTCATTGGATCTCCTTAGTAGTGAACCTCATATTCTCTTTACTTGTGTACAATTTCTAGTTCTTTCTACAGTGGACATGTATTATTGAGTCTTTTAAAAATGGCAGCTGTCCTTTGATTTTTTTTTATTTTTTTTTATTTTTTAATATAAATTTATTTATTTTAATTGGAGGTTAATTACTTTACAATATTGTACTGGTTTTGCCATACATCAACATGAATCCGCCACAGGTATACACGTGTTCCCCATCCTGAACCCTTTGATTTTTTTTAATCCTGAGCTCCTAACACGACCTTTGCCTTGTAACGATAGAATTCAGGGTAAGGTCCAGGAAGATGGAACCCATTGAGTTGGTGTCATACAATGGACTTTACCCAAGAGATAACAAATGGTGCAGTAACTAGCTGGCCCAGGAAAAAAGGATCCGCTTAACTGAGGATAGTCAGGGAAGCCTTCACAGAATAGGAAATACTTTATCTGCAATCATGAAGGAACTGTTAAAGAGTTCAAAGGCAAAAATGTGGAGGAAAGAACTGGGCAAGTCATTCTACACTTTTGAGTCTTTGCCTTTTTGTCTATAAAACAGGGGCAGTAGCATGTTTCATTGGGTTTGGAGGCCAATTAAATAAGATAGGTATATAGATGTTCCCCTGCCCCCTGCAACCCCAGTTGTAGCATAGTATCTGGTGCATATTAGGTAATGAGGAGCTAATTTTCATTTTTGCTTTAAAGATAAGCATTCTGGAAGGGCACTAGTTTTGGCTTTGAAAGAGTTTACTCCTGTTCTCATCTTTTCACTGTTCTCATCTTTTCAGCAGGCCGAGGACACTGGCTAGTGGCTCGGAAGGGTAGCCTCAAGAAGAAGCCCAAGAATGTGGCTGAGACAACAGCTGAAGGTCAGGAAGGCCAGAAGGTTTCTTTTGAGGTTGGAGGGAAGAAAGGGTCTCGACAGGAAAACCAAGCGGACACTCCTGGACACATGCTGGACCTGGCTTTTCTGGTGAGAGTGAATGCATTCTGGAAGGGCTGGCAGCACCAGCTGACGACTGTCTTGGTGGGGGGGTGGGGGGGGGTGGCAAGGACTTGCCCTGCTTCCCTCTGGTGCAGTTACCTCCCATCCATGCCAAACTATTCGAATGGGCTTGGCAAATGGAGTACAGCCAAGATGCTGAAGGGACCCAGAGCTTTCTTTATATGTAAAGCTTTCTTTACATCCACTTTGTGAGATAGGTGTTATCATCCCCGTTATATTGTTGCCCTTGTGCAAATGAGAAAACTGAGGCCCCAAGAAATAATGTGCCTTGGCCAAAGTTCCTCAACTAGTAATTAGGACTCTAGTTTACCCTGGATTAGAACTACTCAGAATTAAAACTCTGGTCCATTGATTGTAAAGCCTGTGCCTTTACATTTTATCAGGTAAAAAGTCTTCATTGAGCCAGAGAGACAAAGCAGTAGGTCAAGGTAAACAGTAAATTTAAAAATCCTATTCCAGCACCCTGCTGGCTCAGTTGGTAAAGAAACTGCCTGCAATACAGTAGACCTGGGTTTGATCCCTGGGTCAGGAAGATCCCCTGGAGAAAGAAATGGCAACTCACTCCAGTATTCTTGCCTGGGAAATCCCATGGACAGAGGAGCCTGGCGGGCTACAGTCCGCAGGGTCACAAGAATTGGATGCAACTAAACCACCACCACTAGTCCAGCACATTGTAGGGTGTAAAGGCTTCTACTCTGCTCTGGGGAGACTCTAGGAACAGGGGAACTCGGGAGCCTCACACACCACTACCTTTGTCCCTGGGGTTTAGTATCTGGCTGAAAGCCAAGGATGCCAACTAGATATACCTAGTGTTTGGCTCAGGCTTTACAAAGAGGACTGGGATGGTAATTTTTATTTATTCTGTGCAATGCCTCAGTGGCTTTACACAGAAAGACCTATTTTGTAAACCAGTATTAATGTGCAGTCCAATGCTCATAGCTTCCCAAGAAGAACTCCCTGGCAGCTTACTTAGTTCCCAGACCCTGCTTATGGTTCCTACACAGATCAAATGTTGAAAGAGAACTTTAAGGAGGTATCTCACATAAAGGGTAGCATAGGCTTTTTGCAGAATACTGTGGAGTTTCTTTGATTATTAGGTCCACTTCTCATTAGGGATGTGGAAGATTGAAGCAGCAGTACTGAGAAGGGGCAGAACCACTTCCCATAGTGCTCTTCTTTTCCCCTTTATTTTCAGCATTGCAACATATTCACATTCAGATCACTTGTTACAATCCTGAGATGACTGCTGAAACTCTGGTCATCACATTTAAAGCATAACATCCAGAGGTAGAAAAGGGAACATCACTGTCTTATATTGATTTTTAAATATAAGCAGCTTCCCAGAACTGGCCTCCTATCCCCAGCAGCCTGCGTCTCATTGGCCAAACATATATCACAAGTCCCAGCAGTCACTGGTTAGGGGACCATAACCACCATGCTTGGATTAGACAAAGTCAAGACTTAGCCTGTAGAGCTGGGGTTGAAGGATACATCTAGTTAGAGAAATGTGAATGAACTGGGTTCTTTCACAGTGAGGAGTAGAGAAGTGGCTCTAGAGAAATGAGCTAACGTCTGGTATAGTGATTTCTTTCCACCCTTTTCTTTCTTCTAATCCTCTGTGTGTGTCAGATACAGCAATTTTTGTAAAATTGCCATCAGCCCTCTGCCAAAAAACCTCTTGACAGCTTTCCATTGACTGTGGGCTAAAATCCACAATCCTTTGCAGAGCCACCATGAATCCACATGATCTAATGAGCGCGTCCAGAATCTTACCTACCTGTTTTTCATCCTCTCAGAAACACCTTGCTTTCATTTGCCTGAATAGCATTCACAAACCCTGCCACCCACTTTCATGGGACCAGCTCGTACTTAGCACTTAAGGTATTGGCTGAAATATTCCTCAAATAGATACTTCCTCACTTCTACACTAAGATAAGGATCTCCCATTACTGTCTCCTATGGCTTCTTGAATTTCTCCTTTAAAATACTTACCGTATTTGTAAATACTTGCTTGCTCATTGGCTTCCATGCAGTTTTAAGCTTTATGAAGGCATGAAATACTTCTGCTTTTCTTTGTTGTCTTTTAAGTTCCCAGTTCCATGCCTAACCATGAAAGGCACAAGTAAATGATTAACTGAAAGAAGGAATGAGGTTTGGTTAAATAGAAATAGCAACTTCAAAGTTGAGATTTTTCATCTACCTTTTAATTGTGAAGGACAATATATGGTAGTCCTAAGAGCGCAGTGTTTAGTGATTACAGATTTGGGTTCAAATCTTAGATCCATCACTTACTGGCTATGGGGCCTTAGGGAAGTCATTTTCTCTCTCTTAGCATTATTTTTCTCATTTATGAAGAGATATATTCCCTTATGTCCAAGAGTTTAGTTAGGATTAGGAGAAAGTCCTTTCTCCTAAGTGGCATATAGGCTCTTTAGTTCCACAGCCAGGGATCAAACCTGCACCCTTTGCATTGGAAATACAGAGTCATAATCACTGGACCACGAGGGAAGTCCCAGGAGAAAGTTTCTTGATATATTTAGCATGACACATGGCCCAAAGTAGTGCTTAGTATATAAATATTTGGCAAATAAATGAATAGATGAGCAAACACAAAAGTTATGACAAGTATTTTGGTAATGCCCCAGAAATAAATATTTTACTGTAAGAACCAGTTAGAGGAAGTGGAGCTCTGAAAAGACAGAGAAAGAACAGAGAGGAATGCAGTCTCCTAAGAGCGCCATAAAGTCCACGTTTCCATCCACATCTTACATATGAGAAACAGAGATGGGAGAGCCGAGGTGGCAGCTTGATTCTGAGCAGCTCCAAAGCCTGTTCTTCCACTGTACCAGGCTGCCCTCCTCACCAGGGAGTCATTTGTTGTCTTGGCCAATTATATGAGCTTTGCTGGGGCCCTGAATGCTGATTCTTTGCATTGTGTTGCAGCTGAAGCACCACTGTGTGAAGGATCCATCAGACCTCTGCAGCATTAACGTGAGCGGCCTGAAGTTCTCCAAGGTACGACTGGCCACCGGAGATGTGACTGTGGTGAGCTACACCTGAGGTGGCTCCTGTCTGACCGACCATCATAACTTTCAGAGTCTCTGGGAACTGGGAATCTGGGCATAGGAAGGAGGAGAGTCACACAGGGACTCACTGGGTGGAAACAACATTCACGGACACTGTCTTTTGCTATAGATTTGGTATTGCCATTATCCCATGTGAGGTGAGTTAAAGGAATAAATAACCTTATGGAAGTGGTTTGAATGTGCATAGAATTTTATTGGGGTATGATTCATTGTGTGCAGAGAGTTCCCATCAGAAGAGCCTACAGGAGAAATTTCTCTCAGGTTTCAGTGCCAGGAATGGTATTGGTTCTCCCAAGATGCTGGTAACTGTTTTTTTTTTTTTTTTTGACCATGGCATTCTGGATCTTTCCTGAGCAGCTATCGAACCCGTGCCCCGTGCATTGGGAGGGTGGAGTTTTAATCATTCAACCTCCAGGGAAGTCTTGGTTTGTTCTTAACTCACAGACTCTGTGGCTTATATAATGAGTCATGTTTCTTTCCTTGCACTGGCTAATGGGTAGTTTGGAGCTAGATTTGTGGCCTGCCATACCCAGTATATGTATTATAGCACATATTTTTGATTTGTAGGCCTTCCATGGCATATAAAGAGAGATTGCGTGTAGAATGCCACACAGAAATTAAAAGGTATCAATGTAAGTAAATCTCAAAAGATCTGTGTATCTCAACACAAGTGAATCTCAAACATGTGGTGTTGAGTGAAGAAGGCAGGTTGCAGAATGGTATCTACAGTATGATGGCACTTAATATAAAATTTTAAAACATGTAAATAATAACTATATATGGCTTGTGGATACACATTCATGTAATGCAAGTATTAAAGAGATGTGGGATAATCACCAATTCAGGATAGCTGCTTTTTATGAGAGGGAGGGTAGGGATATGTTGCGGGGATATCAACTCTCTGTAGTGTTTTATTTCTTTAAAGAAATTTGAAGCAGAGACAGCATAATATTCAGATTTATTAAAGCTGGATAGTGGTTACACGGGCCTTCAGAGTAACACTTACCATATTTTGCTGACTATTTGAATTATTTCATAATAGGAAAATAAAAGAAGCAGAAAAGCCCTTCCTGCCTTCAGCAAGTAAATGCTCTTGTGCTTAACCCTTGAAGTCTTTGCTCCTTCTGACAGCAGCCCTGGAGCTTCAGCAAGGCCTCCAGGCAGGGAACTAATCTTTTGTTCTTTGAAATGCCCTTTCATAGGCTAAGGAAAAGGATTTCAAGCATTTTAATTCAGTGATTTACATCAATGCCTCAGAAAACCTGCTTCCTCTAGGTAAGTTTTCTTCCTGAAAACCACCTCCTGCTTCCTGGCTGCCAGTCTTTCATGTTAGAAGTTGCCTGTCTGTTCACCTGTAACGCCATACATCTATTTTTGGAGTGCAATGAGCTGAGTGTGGGAGAACACACAGACCTGGATTCCAGCCCAGAGCCAGCACTACCTATGCAGAACACCGCTTCTCTCTCTGTAAATGGAGATGATCCCCTTCCTTTCTTCCTAAGGCAGGATACTTTGTAGACTCAGACAGGATCAGTACAGTCAGCCCTCCATGTCTATATTTTCCACATCCATGGATTCAACCAAACAGGGATATAAAAAATTTAGAAAAAAATTCCAGGAAGTTACAAAAAGTAAAATTTGAGTTTGCCATGCACTGGCAAATATTTACGTAGCATTTATATTATATTTACAACCACTTACAGAACATGTTTTCTTGGAGGCTCAATTGGTAAAGAATCTGCCTGCAATGCAGGAGACCTGGGTTCGATCCGTGGATTGAGAAGATGCCCTGGAGGAGGGCATGGCAACCCACTCCAGTATTCTTGCCTGGAGAACCCCCATGGACAGAGGAGCCTGGCGGGCTGTGGTCCATATGGAATCACAGAGTCGGACATGACTGAGCAACGCAGCACAGCACAGAGCATTTATATTATGTTCGGTATCAGTAATCTAGCGATGATTTAATGTGTACAGGAGGCTGTGTGCAGGTTATATGCAAATACTACATCATTTTATACAAGGCTCTTGAACTTCCACAGATTTCAGTGTCCTTGGTGGTGATGCAAGATGGAGGTGGAGGTTGGGGATTGGGGTAGGGGATGTGTATGTAGGGGTGGGTGGTCCTGGAACCAATCTCCTACCCATACCAAGGGACTGTATGTAAAAAGTTTTAAGTCCCTGAGAACTCCTATAAGAGTGTAAAGCCTTTTTGTTTATTCAGCAGATCCACAGCGACCCCTGCTGGGTATCAGGACAGTATGACTGTTTGGCTTTTAGAAATCAGTGTGTCCAGTTTTCTGTTCTTCTGAGCTCAATTATAGCAGGATACGGTTAAGTGCAACAATAGAGGGAATCAGAAAATCAACTGGGCCTTGAGTGTCAGAAGGCAATACTTGTGAGAAAAGGAGTATGTAAGCTGAGATCTAAAACACAAATAGGAGTGAATCAGAAATTAGAAGGTGAGAAGGCATTTCAGGCCAACAGAACAACAGATGGAGGGCAGCAGTGCCTGACCAGGGACACTGAAGAAGCTTTGTGTGTGCAAGAGATATAGGCAGAGGAGAATGGAGACTAGGAAGGTGGGCAAGGGGCCCCATATTATCAGGGGCACTGAGTGACATGGGCTTAAATCTGCAGGCAAAAGAGAACCTTGGATGGCTTTGAAATAGAGGCTCAGTAGTGGCTGTGAAGAGCATGGATTGTAATATGGGAGCCAGGAAACCTGGGAGATGGTTGCATTTTTCCAGGAGAGGGGAGGTGAGGCCTCAACTGGGGCTGTGGCCACAAGGGTAGAGGGGATTGAGAGAAAGAGTGAGAGAGGAGGTAGAAACAAACCAGACGTGGTAACTAAGGGACGTGGTAACTAAGGGGCATGTAAAGAAAGAGAAGAACCAAGGGGATTTACTGAGACAGACAGCAGTATAAGAAAGGCAGGTTTAGGGAGAAATAGGATGAATTCAGTTTTGAGTGAAGGGAGTTTGAAGGGTGTTTTTAAAGAAGTGTGTGACAAAGTCCCTGTCCTTGAGGAAACCGTGTGGTCTCTCAGGAGCCTGAGTTTGAAAACAAAGGCCAGCAGGCATATGGAAAGATGCTCAGCCTCACAAGAACTATTTTATGCCTATCAAATATGGACAGAAGTGAGAAGGACTGATGACTTGCCAGCATTGGTAGGGAAATGGGTACTCTCGTATTCAAGTGAAATAAATTGGTGCAACATCTTTGGAAGGTAGTTTGGCAATGTCTCTTAACATAGTCTAATAGTTCCACTCCCCAAAATTTATTCTACAGAAACACACTTGAACAAGGATGTTCATTGGAAATACCCTGAAAGCACATGTTTCTATTTGACTCTCTAGAACATTCCAACTCACAAAACCAACATAGGCCACACTTGACACCAGGTTCACTTAGAAGGCTCTGGGTAATTCCCCATGTATTCCCCATGAAGCGCAGCACAGCCTCAGCACTTCATGTTCAGTGGAATCCTCCTGGCAGTTCCTGAGCAGTTCATGTAGCTGTTGAGGTAGCCATCCGTGAGTCACTCTTCGGCCACTCTCAATGGGTTGATGCCAGCACTCTGGCTTAGAGGCCTTATTCACCACAGGAGCAAATAACTGTTGTTACGCTCCATGGACAAGGCCCCCAGAGTTCCTGAAAAGGAGATGTCCAATCATAGGAGTGCCCACACACAGTGAAGCCCAAAGTTATGGCGCCCCCTTCAGATAGATATAGTTCATTTTTAGTTTCTCCTAGTCCAGATATGACTTACCAACTTGGGGTCATTTTTACCACAGCAGTTTTGCTTAATAACACAGTGACTGTACCATTTTTTTCAGGTTGCCAATGGAAGAGGGCTAGAAAGTTAACTCAAGGTCCAGTTCTCAAGCAGAAGGGGAAGTGTTTTTAACCTTTTATTCAGATAATCTAGCCACTGTCCCTAGGGGTATGGTTAAATACGGTATGTCTATACTGTAGAACATAATTCAAACATTATGCAGATCTGTATATTTTGACTTAGAACATCTTTAAATCATATTGTTAAGGGGGAAAAAAAGCAAGTCACAGTACAATGTGTATAGTATGAGTCCCTTTTTGTAGAAAGAAGTGTGTGTGTATGTGTTTCAGTATACACATAAAAAGTCTATAGTATTATACGTGAAACTTTGAATAGTTATCTCTAGGTATTGAGATTAAAAGGAACTTTTATTTTTCTATTTTTTAAAAAAATTTGGTGGAAATTTTTACTTTTATAATCAGGAATAATAAGGATCATTTTTTAAAATGGGCTTTGGAGTTAGATTCAGTTCTTGATCTTTCAATTTAGCAATTCTATTTCTAGCAAATCACTTAACCTGGTTGAGCCTTGGGTTCTTCAGCAGTGGAATGGAAGTAGTAATCACTCTTTTTCAGAGTTATTAGAGATTAAGAGTCCTGTAAGTAAAGCACTTTACGCAATGCTGGGCCTAACCCAGTGGGAACCCAGTAAATGACCACTATTTTATCTTTCTCTTATGTCTTTTACAAGTTACAGTTCCCTCTTTCTCTTCCCTCCTTAGAGGCGTTTCACACGTTTCCAGTCTTAAAGGAACTGGAGCTCGCATTTAACGGCATCAAAACAGTCTACGTGAAATACGGAGACTTTAAGTCCTTGGAAGTAAGTTGGAGGTAGGGAGTTTTTGGTGCCCACTTGTTTCCCTGTAAGGAATGGGTGTAAGGAGTCTACTGATCATAATTTTTGGGAAGGAGCTCTCTGGGCCTTTATAGCTACCTTGCTTCAGGTGGTCCTCTGGGGAGGGTGGTGGAGTTGGTGGTGATGATAAGGGAGTGGGTTGGTGGAGGTGATGGCAGTTGGATGAGAATACATTATACCTATGGCCATGATGCATGGTCTTGGAAAACAAATGCCAAAGTAGTCTGTGCAGGAGAGTGAGTTTATTTTTTTTAATATAAATTTATTTATTTTAATTGGAGGCTAATTACTTTACAATATTTTATTGGTTTTGCCATACAGGAGAGTGAATTTAAATAGAGTATTTTAGGACAGAGAATTTGAGGGGAGATCTGGATCCAGTGAGGGTTGAGGCATGGGGGTTAAGTGCTAGGCACAGCAGACTGACCCAGCTGAATGAGAGGTGTTGTGAACTTATTCCTGAGACCCCCCCTGGTATGAATCAACCAGATTGGTTCCAATGAGCTTGGGTAAGGTTATGGGCCATAGACTCAGGGATGAGTGTGAAATAAAACAGGGCCTCTCTAAGTTCTATAGCAGACTCTTGACATCTGTATATCCACAGCTGTTTTGTATTTGAAAATATTTTTAAAAATTGCACTCTTCTTGGAAATCTTTCTCCTAGATTTCCCATAGTCATGCATCTTCTATACATGTTCTCATACTTCAAGTTAATCACCTATCAGCATCTATGAAAACTTTAGGGTTATTTTGTTTCACAAAAAAGCAAAGCTTTTGTCACCACCTGAGAATCTGCGTGCACAGAGAGTAGAGAACAGCAGAGCTGGATTGAGGCGTGGGGCAGGCATCTGGCCAGGCTCACTCACTAAGTAACAGGCTCTTCCTTACATGTTGGCCTTCTAGAAAAGCTTCAGAGTCACACCTCACCAAAATGTCTGCATGTCATGATCCTTGGGGTTTACCTCAAAGAACTGGTAACTTAAATTATTTAATGTACAAACATCAAGAGACAGCCATTCTTCATAAAAACCTCATTTAACCCGGTCTGACCAGAGAGAAACCTTCCACAAGAGTGCACTTTTAAGAGTTACATGCCAAAGTTTTAAGGTGTTTTAACCGCTTGGGATGGTGATCTTCCTGAAGTGGATTATACGTCCTTGTATTTTTAAAGCATGCTATACTGAATGTAATGGTACCTTTTCTCCACGGTTTCCAGTCATATTGAGGCTCACAGTGCTTTACTATGATTTCTGACAGGAGTGGTTCTCATACTTATCCAGGAAGTGAAGTTCTTGAAAGTCCAATAAAACAAGGAGAGAGAGAGAGAAAATTTACAACAACTCATGCAGCTTTGTGCTAGGTTAAAAAACATGTTATACCAGAGCTTATTATAGACAGAGAGAAACAGGTTCCAGAAGCTCTAGAGATATAGGGAGCCACTTCTTTACCTACAGGCCTGGGAGCTTCTTACAGGTTTCCATTAATTTATTATTTTGCTTTTTAAAAAGTAGTTATTGAGCTCCTGTATGTTGTACATTGTTCAGAGACTCCTACCTTCCTTACCCCAACCATTTCAACCTCCTACTTCAAGTGCCTGTGGGCCCACAAGGAGGGGACGTGACTACAGGCACTGACCCTACAGCTGACTTACTGGTTGATAATTAATTGACTTTTTGGAGGCCCTGCCTCATAGTGTGATTGCAACTGATGAATATTATTTATCCAGCAGACCAATCCTATCCAAGGGAATTTGTTTACATAAGAGAACAAAGTCAAGATTCAGAATGTAAATGAGAAGAGGAAATCTCCTGGTCAGTCATTTACTCCCCCTCTCTCTATGGTTTGCGAGGGCTCTCTAAGAAAAAGGATAAACTTGTCAGATATCCTGAATTTGCAGCCAATAGCAGTGAATAATGTGTAATGAAACTTGATGTGACTCAGCAGATGCAACATCCAAGTTAGGAATCTTCTCTCCTTGTTTGCCAGAAAGGCTGTCACCCAGAGTAGAACTCTTCAGGAATCAGTTTAGAAAAACAGCTTTGTCATGATTTGATTCTCTGTTCACAAGTCTGAAAAAGAGTCAGCTGGAGAACTGCCTTAAAAGTCAGGACACCTTGTTTGTAGTCTTGGTCCACCCCTCCTTTCCCCTAACCTCCTTGGCCAAATAACTTACCCTCTCGGTGGAACTTATGTCTCCCTCTCTGTAAATTCTGGGCCAGCTGTGAACTTCTTTGCCGTGCAGGTTCTAAGACTGTTCATTTCTTTGAACTGTCCTTACTTCTGTAGAAAGCAGATTTGGACCCAACATTAAATAGCCAAAACAGCCAGAGCAAGGGTCAGCAAACTTTTTCTGTAAGAGGCCAGACAGTGACTGTTTTAGGCTCTGCAGCTCCTAGGCTTGTAACTAGTCATAACTGTCATAACTAGTCCACTCTGCTGTTGTAGAAGGAAAGCAGCTGTAGATAATATGTAAGCAAATGGGCAGGGCTATGTTCTCATAAAACTTTCGGATGCTGAAATTTGAATTTTATTTAATTCTCATACAATGTTATATCATTGTGTTTTTTTCCCCCATCCATTTAAAAACATACAAAGCATTCTTAGCTCACAGGCCATATGAAACAGACAGCAGGCTGGATATGGCTTACAGGTCTTCGTTTGCCAATTTCTGAGCTAGAACACTGATAGAACAGCTCAGTATGGTTGGAATGCAGTGAGACACAGAAGAATATGGTGATAGATGAGCCCAGGAGGAAACAGAAGAGACTGTAGAGAGCCTTGGAAGAAGAGGATTCAGTTCAGTTGCTCAGTTGTGTCTGACTCTTTGCAACCCCATGGACTGCAGCATCCCAGGCCTACCTGTCCATCATCAACTCCTGGAGCTTGCTCAAACTCATGTCCATCGAGTTGGTGATGCCCTGCCACCATCTCATCCTCTGTTGTCCCCTTCTCCTCCTACCTTCAATCTTTCCCAGCATCAGGGTCTTTTCCAGTGAGTCAGTTCTTTGCATCAGGTTAATACAGTCAATACTTCACAAAGTATTGGAATTTCAGCTTCAACATCAGTCCTTCCAATGAATATTCAGGACTGATTTCCCTTAGGATTGACTGGTTTGATCTCCTTGCAGTTCAAGGGATTCTCAAGAGTCTTCTCCAACACCACAGTTCAAAAGCATCAGTTCTTTGGCACTCAACTTTCTTTTTAGTCCAAGTCTCATATCGATACATGACTACTGGAAGAACCATAGCTTTGACTAGACAGACCTTTGTTGGCAAAGTAATGTCTCTGCTTTTTAATACGCTGTCTAGGTTGGTCATAACTTTTCTTCCAAGGAGCAAGCGTCTTTTAATTTCATGGCTACGGTCACCATCTGCAGTGATTTTGGAGCCCCAAAAAACAAAGTCTGTCACTGTTTCCATTGTGTTCCCATCTATTTGCTATTAGTGATGGGGCTGGATGCCATGACCTTAGTTTTTTGAATGTTGAGCTTTAAGCCAACTTTTTTCACTTTCCTCTTTCACTTTCATCAAGGGGCTCTTGAATTCTTCTTCGCTTTCTGCCATAAGGGTGGTGTCATCTGTGTATCTGAGGTTATCGATATTTCTCCCGGCAATCTTGATTCCAGCTTGTGCTTCATCCAGCCTGGCAACTTGCATGATGTACTCTGCATATAAGTTAAATAAGCAGAGTGACAATATACAGCTTTGATGTACTCCTTTCCTGATTTGGAACCAGTCCATTGTTCCATGTCCAGTTCTAACTGTTGCTTCTTGACCTGCATACAGATTTTTCAGGAGGCAGGTCAGGTGGTCTGGTATTCCCATCTCTTTCAGAATTTTCCACAGTTTATTGTGATCCACACAGTCAAAGGCTTTGAGGTAGTCAATAAAGCAGAAGTAGATGTTTTTCTTTAACTCTCTTGCTTTTTTGATGATTCAACAATTTGGTGAATACCAGCTAGTCTCTGAGGACAGCTTAAGTGTTACCTGCTGTGTGAAGCCCATCTGAAGCCCCTGGTAGAGGTCAAACATCTATGCTAGTAACATTGCTACTTAACAGACACACATTATGTATCTAGCTGCCTGACTAGGCTGTGAGCTCACGCAGGGCATGGATTGGTTCACAGTAAGCCTTCAGTATATAGGCCTTGAATGAAGGGATGGTGATGACCATGACAGGCATCATTAAGCATTTACTGTGTTCCAGGCTCTATGCTAAAGGCTTTACCTACACAATTTCTCATAAAAATCCATTATTATTTCTACTTTATAGGTAAGGAAGCTCAGCTTAAGTAATTTGTCCAATATCACAGTTAGTCAGGACTTAAAGCCAGATCTCCGGGGGGTGTCAGTTAATTGCTGCAGTGGAATCAAACCAAACCCAGCCCTCCTCCAACAGTGACCTAGAGTCAGTTGTGTTTATATGTGATTGACTGTGTTTCACTGAAGCGGTAGACTAGAAGCCTTGCCCCTGCACCAGCTGTGTAAGATGCTGAAACTGGCCCCATTCAGTAGGGGTCAGTGGGTGTATGTTGGTGGATGTGTTACCAAGTACTGCTCGCCACACAACAGGCCAGTAAATCAAGAGACAACTTGTTGGGGCACCGAATAGTGAATTTATTCAGAAAGCCAGCAAACCGAGAAGATGGTGAACTAATGTCCCAAAGAGCCATTTGCCTGACTTAGAATTCAGGCTTCTTTTCTACTAAAAGAGGAAGGAATAAAGTCAAACATTTCCTGGTTTAGTCAGCCTCCTGAGGGGAAGTGTTAATTTCTTCCTTCCTGCAGTCATTCAGAGGTGGGCCTGTTCAGGAGTTTTCCTGTGAGCTAAACAGAGAATTTCAGCTTACGGCTCATTACCTGGGAGGCAGGATTCCCAGAGATGGGCCATTATGTATAATTTAATTTTATAGGCAACATCCCTTTAGTGATTACCAGGTAATAAAATAAAAAAGGTTCATTCCTATTACAGAGAGGGAGGGAAGGGAGCAAAGAGCTTAAGTAGGTATCTGGAGAGGCTCTTCTGGAAAGAAAACAAAGACTGGAGTGATACCATTTATCATAATTGCCTTTGTGTTTGCAGAGAGAAACTCAGTTTCCTGGCTGGCCCCCTAACCCAAGTCAACTGTATCATGAATGTCGGTGGCTAGTTAGAATGTGCTTTATGATGAGGTGACAGTTTGGGTCATTGTCCTCATAAGCCAGTTCATTTCAGCTGCTTATTTTATGTGCACCTACTGTGCCAGGGCCTGTGCTAGATTACAGTGGCAAGGCGCTTCACCTCAGAGAGTTTATAGCTTAGCCTACCGCTGTGCACCAGGACCTGCTTGCTTGGCACATCCATGCACCAAAATCTCTAGTCCTCAGCCTTATATCCCGTTATCACAGTTACCTGGCTGACTATGAGAAATACCCTGGAAGCAGTCTAGATAAAGCACTCAAAGTCAGAGGAGGGAGAGAGTCCATCTGGCTGGGAATGAAAAAAGCTTTCAGAAGGAGGAAGCTTTTGAGCTGGCCTTTTAGGGCTTGGATTTTGATACATAGAGGGCATTTCTGAGTGAAAAGCTCAAGCAAAGATCTCTGGATGGGATGGGGCAAGGAATAGGGAGGAGTCACTTTGGCTAGCACCACAAGATAAGCAAAAGCTTGCAATATGGGAGCAAAGGCTGGAACTGGTTGGGAAGTAACTCTTGTAGACCTTGAATGTTAATTCAGAGAGTCAGGAGGGTTTTAGTCTGGTTGATGGGCCCCCTGGAAAGTTAAAAAAAAAAAGTAGCCACCTCCCACCTCATGTATGGGCATGATTGTCACGAGGAGTGCTTCTGTTTCTCTGTCTTCTAACTTTGCACCATAGTTCCTGGACCTTTCCTTCAACAGCCTGACGGCGGAGGCCATCTGTGACCTGGGGATTCTGCCACACCTCCGTGTCCTGCTCCTCACAGGCAACGGCCTCACCTCTCTGCCACCCAGTTTGGCTGTTGCAGAGCAGTAAGTCCCTGAGTACAAGTATCCAAACAAATAGTCCAAAGCAGTTCTAAAGGGCTGTAAGGAAAGACTGTGAGTGTTCAAAGCCGGGAGAATGCCACCTACTAAAGCTCCCAGTAAAGATACCGGTAGAAGCAAAGCCCCAAGAGTTGGGGAGGCCTCAGCTAGGGAGTCCACACCCCTCCCCAGTAGGGAGTGACACGGGTGTCTGCATGTCACTGTCCTTTCCTCTGATTGCTCATTCGTAAGTTGTGGCTATTGCTCTTGCCAGACTATTCCTCTTCATGAACCCTCTAAATAAGCTTTGCATATTTCCATTCTGCACATTTGCTGAGGCTGTGCCTTCTGGCCAGAATGTACTGGCCCTTTCTTTCTTAATAATAGTAATACATGTGTAATGCTTACTATGTGTCAGATACTATTCTGACACTCTTAATATATACTAACTCGTTTAATCCTCACAACCCTATGAGGTAAGTGTCCTATTATCATCACCCTCATTTTATAGATGAGGAAATTGAGGCACAGGTAAATTAAATAACTCAACCAGAGTTACAAAGCCAAGTCGCAGAGGCAGAATTTGAACCAAATCCATCGGACTCCAGAGAGCAGGTTTATGACCATTACTTTCTCTTCTATGTTGCTTCTGTACATATTCCAAGGGCTACCTCAGACTGTCCGCTTTCCCTATCAGAAGCCTTTCTGTCTTAACCATTTTAAGTGTACCGTTCAGCAACATTAAGCACATTCACACTGCTGGGCAACTGTCACAATCATCCCACTCCAGAACTCTGTTCGTCTTGCAGAAATTCCATCAACTTTGACTAATGGACATGACGCTTTTAAGAGGAATACCAGATAATTCTTTGGATTCCAAAGATATTCCTTTTTGCCCTCAAGGTAGAGCAGCAATCATACTTCTGATAATTGGTATCAATCACCTAGCCAATATAATAAACCCCTCTTTCCCTGCCTGTTGGTTCAGTGGAATAAAGAACCCAAGAGGCCAGTAGTAAACTTAACTTCCAGTTAAGTCGAACTATTTTTGTGTCCCCTGTAAAAGTATTCCTCCCAAGGAAACTCAGAGCTCTAACTTAAGAACTCAGAGCTGCAGGAATTAGAAACAAATTGTAAGAGGAGCTGCTTTCATTTTCATTCATTCATTCCTAGGCCCTTATGATCCGATGTGAGAAAAACAGAATTAGTTTTAGTTGCTAGTTTATGTGACACTCCATCCTGTAAGGCAGCATCCAACCTCACAGTGGGTAGTCTCCTAGCTAGTGGAATAAATAAGTTGTCAGAAGACTGTTTTACAATTCTATTAGGTCAGCTACTTCTGTGTGATGGAGTACATGGCAAAACATTAAACTCCATGTCCTTGAGTCCATTATTGTACTTCTTTGCAATGAAATGTGTTCCATGGTTAAAAGCAATGTTATGTGTTCTATTTAAATAATGAATAAGACATTCTGCAAATCCACAGATTGTGATGCTTGGCAGAACACTGTGGTTAGGCAGGGAAAATCCATGTCTCAAATACATACATATTTCAGTAAGAAAAAAAAATCACTGCTCCTTTTATGAAAGTAAATGTCCACACTAGTCATCCTTCTACTGGATGGTTGGCTAATCCTCCTAGAAATGGTGCCTGTTAGCAACTCAGCATCAGCCTCTGTTATTGGCAGGTTGGGTGTTCAACAGGACTGGTAGCCAAATGAACTTTGTGGAGGGGAAGTATATAGCCTTCTTCCCTGCTGCCAAGGCCATTTTGCAAGTAGCAGGGTATCTAACTGATATTCATGGAATGGGTCATCTTGTTCACGTGATCATTGAGAGTCTTATCTGAAGTGGATAGTCTTTGCGAGAATTCACACGAGATACAAATAATTCTCATCCTATTCATTCTGAGAGGTCCATTCACATAATTCTCTCTCAGTCCTCCCTATCAGCAGTTTTACATTATGGTTTCCAAGCTTTGACTCATCAGCTAAACCACTGCCCATGAATCAGCATAGACCTGCACTTTTGGCTATCTCACCAACCAAGGAAAATGAACAGTCAGATCTATTGTTCTGGGTTTTATCTCTTGGGAGGATTTCTCCTCCCTTGTCTTTTCAGAGCCACCTTTGTATGGAGTTATAACCCTGCAACAGTCTGGTTTTGGTTACTATCAGCATATCATGCAAAATCATTTGTAAATCCAGTTGCATATTGTTCTCCTACACCCAGTGGTCATAGGACATTAGTTATGGGTTGACGGAGAAGAAACAGTTCAGCAGGAGTAGGCATCATAGAAATCTAAGCAATGTTAATTCATTCAACTTTCCAGATTTGCTTGAGCTGATCTCCAATGTTATTTTCATGTGCTGAGGGAGTTCAGAACATTCAGGTCATGATGGACAGCTCAGGAAATGTGGTCACCTTAGTGTCCCATGGTCAGGTGTTCAGTCTCTACCAATATGCAGGAGTAAGCTAGAAGCTGTCTTTCAAAAGGAAAATAGTTACATGAAGAACAGAGCATAACTTTGCTCAAAATATGATTCTGTAATTGATGCCTTAAAAAGGCTCTATTCATAGAGTGAGTGACCATTCACTCTATTTATCATGCAAACCAGGAACATCGTTGAGAGGGAAAAGCATCACTATTAATTATTTGGCGATAACAGGTGAAAATTCAAACTGTCCTTGAAAACCAGGATATATGGTAACCCTGTCTATACAGCCTTAGACAGAACACAGTTGGACCTGCTGAGTCATAACACCCGATACCCTTGGTAAATGACATAATGCCCAGAGAGCAACTTGCATGGCAATTGGACCTGTTGCAGAGCCTTGCCTTGCTCTTCCCACACAAAACTAGCAGCCTCAGTAAATGGATCAGAACAGCACAAATGTTTTATGTGTGGCTGCCCAAATTAAAAAAAAAGCCAACAAAGCTTTGTAACTTTTTCTTAGTAGAAGGCAGTGAAAGATGTCTTTCACATTGGAGGTATATTCCAACATGCTCCAGATACCTGGACATCAAGAACATTCATCACGGTGTCAGTTTCTTGAATTTTTGTAAGATCTACCTCCATCCTGTGGCACAATCCATACTGATGCATCTAAAGTATTTGAATTTCCTGCCCATTAGCTCTAATCAACATAGTGTTCTGTGGAATACCAAAATAATCAGGATTTCCATGGATTAGGTTATGATAGAGCTAAAGAGTTAATGTAGCCCCCAGGGAAGAGAACAAAGGTATACTGCTGTCCCTGTCAGGTGAAAGCAGACTGCCTCTGGTAGTTCTTGTTCATTAATAAAGAGAAAGTAACATCTGGAAGATCCGTAGCTGTATCACAAGTGCTAGGGGCTATGTTGATGTGCTACAGTAAGAAGAGTTCACATAGGGAACAGTGGCTGAAATTGGAATCACCATGTGATTGAGTAATTTACAGTCATTCTTTGAGACCTGTCTTCTGCACAAGTCAAATAAACAGGGATGTTATAGGACTCATCATCCTTCTACCTTTCCAGTCTTTAGTGTTTGCAGTAATCTCTGCAGTTACCTCAGAGATGTGGAATTATCTTTGATTTACTGTTTTGGAAGCAAAATTCCTAGAGCTTCAGTTTGGCCCTTCCTATCATAATGGCCCTCATGTTATTGGTCAGTAAAAAAAGTGTGGTTATTTTGTCAGTGGCTTAGTGCATCTTTTCTAATGATGTAAGAACTGGGGAGATAACCACAAAGTAAGTTTGTGAGTTTACCAGGTCCCTTCACAGGCTAAATTTCCATTCTTCCTTTGAATCGTCACACTCACCCACTTTCTGGTATGGACCACTGTGCCTTTCGTACCCCAGACTTAGCACCAATTTGCAGATATTTTCTAGTTATGTTTGAAAGCATTCATTAGCATTCTCTATATTGTTGGAAATGTTCTATATCCACATTGTCCAATATGGTAGCCACTAGTCATATTGAGCACTTGAAATGTGGTTAGTGTGACTGAGGAGCTGAATATTTCATTTTATTAAAGTTTGATTCCCATGGACGGAGGAGCCTGGTAGGCTACAATCCATGGGGTCGCTAAGAGTTGGACACGACTGAGCAACTTCACTTTCACTTTTCACTTTCATGCATTGGAGGAGGAAATGGCAACCCACTCCAGTGTTCTTGCCTGGAGAATCCCAGGGACAGCGGGGCCTGGTGGGCTGCCGTCTATGGGGTCGCACAGAGTCAGACACGACTGAAGCGACTTAGCAGCAGCAGCAGCAGCAGCAGTTTTAATTTAAATGTAGATAGTCAGGAACTGAATGAGAAACCATGACTCCCGCTGTGGGCAACTCAAATCACTTTTTTTCCTCACCACATCTAGAGTTCTTTTGGCTATATAGGTCACCAATAACTCCAAATCAGCTTAATTTATTTACAGAAATTGAAGTTGTTTGAAGCTAGTCTTCAGTCCCTGCAAGGATCACAGTTTTCTAGTTCACACTTCCTCTTTGGATTTAGTCCTGCACTGCCCTAACTTAAAACAGGGGCAGTTGATTGGGGCTCCCTTTCTGCGACATACTCTGGACTCCAGTTTTTGGCCTCCTGGACTAGCAAGGTTGTCAGAATCTCTGCTTAGCTTCTCAGCCACTTCTGGAGTCAGCAGAGAGCCCTAGGCGAAAAGTGGCCCCAAATGTTACATGAATCCCTTCAAGTTTTCTCCTTCTTCCAAATCTTGGTGCCCTAACTTTTCACAGCTTATTAGTTCCCAGATGCCCTAAAGAAGATTGTCTTTTATATATATATAGTCTGGATTTTATAGTTTATACTTGGGAGAGAGTTGGCTCATGGTATTTAGTCTGCAGGACCATAAGCCTTTCCATTTATTTTGGCCAGGTGCCTAGGTGCCTGGTATGGAACCATTTTAAACTAAATAAACTAGCTGGCTATTTTATGAACCACTCCAGTGATACAAATATCAGCTGGAGTTTTTCAGGAAGACCAGCTTGCCCTCCACCTTCCCCTTCTCTGTTCACTCCAAGAGTTTTCCCGTGGTTTGGGGATGAGAAGAATGGGCTTAGTTCTGGTTCTGAGGGTACCTTTTTTTAGGATCCCAGATTCAAGTGAGGACCTCCAATTATATGCCCCACCTTCTCTTTCAATAACATCAGCAAATATCCTTATGGCAAAAGTAGCTTTTTATGCCTGGTTTCTATCTCTGGAGTTTTATTTTTATTTTTTTTAAGATTTTTTTTTAATGTGGACCATTTAAAAAATCTTTATTGAACTTGTTACAGTATTACTTCTGTTGTTTGTTTTGGTTTTCTGGCTGCAAGGCCTATGAGATCTTAGCTCCCTAACCAGAGATGAAACCCGCACCCCCTGCATTGCAAGGTGAAGTCTTAACACTGGACCTCCAGGGAAATTCCTGTCTCTGGAGTTTTAGATTTTGGCACAGTACTTGACTGTCTTTGCATCTCTTACATCTTTTTATTTGTTTTTCTAAAAAAAATTTTATTGGAATATAGTTGATTTATGTTGTGTTCATTTCAGGTGTACAGAAAAGTTAATCACTTATACATATACATATATCTACTCTTTCTTAGATTCTTTTCCCATATAGGTCATTACAGAGTATTGAGTAGAGAGTCCCCTGTGCTATACTGTAGGTCCTTATTAGTTAATCTGTTTTATATATAATAGTGTGTATGTCAGTCCCAATCTCCCAATTTATCCCTCCCTCCTCCTTTCCTCCCTGGTAACCATAAGTTTGTTTTCTCCATCTGTGACTCTTATTTCTGTTTCATAAATAAGTTCATTTGTACCATTTTGTAGATTCCACATATAAGCAATATCACATAATGTTTATCTTTCTCTGACTTACTTCACTCATTATGACAATCTTTAGGTCCATCTATGTTGCTGCAAATGGCACTATTTCATTCTTTTTTATGGCTGAGTAATACTCTATTGTGGAGAAGGCAATGGCAACCCACTCCAGTACTCTTGCCTGGAAAATCCCATGGACGGAGGAGCCTGGTAGGCTACAGTCTACGGAGTCGTGAAGAGTCAGACATGACTGAGTGACTTCACTTTCACTTTTCACTTTCATGCATTGGAGAAGGAAACGGCAACCCACTCCAGTGTTCTTGCCTGGAGAATCCCAGGGACAGGGGAGCCTGGTGGGCTGCTGTCTATGGGGTCGCACAGAGTCAGACATGACTGATGCGACTTAGCACCAGCAGCAGCAGCAGCAGTACTCTATTGTGTGTTTATATGTACCCCATCTTCTTTTTCCATTCCTCTTTGATGGGCATTTAGGTTGCTTCCATGTCCTGGCTATTGTAAATAGTGCTGCAGTGAACAGGGGTGTGTGTATCTTTTCAAAGTATGGTCCTCGCTAGATATATGTCCAGGAGTGGGATTGCTGGATCATGCCGTAGGTCTAAATGATAGGTCTTTTAAAAAATATATATATATACTTTATTCATCGTTCTAGTTGTTTCCAGTGGAAAGTCTTATTACATGAAGTAAGACAAGTCTTCAGCACCCTGTACTTCCTATTTCTTTACATATAAGAAAGAGAGAATAAATATACTCCTGTTTACATCAGAGTATCAACTGAAATATTTATGCTTTGAAAGCAATGCAGCTTCAGACAAGTATAATTGTCATTTTCTTCCCACACGTATGTCCACACTCAGTATGCTTTGTCGATTCCCCTTTTCTGCTAATCTCTTAAATCTTGGTCCCCCATCGTCCACTCTCAACCCACTGTTTTTCTTGATCTTTAGTCTTTCTTAGTGTTCTCATCCCTTCCCAAGTCTTACGTTATTTCTCTACTTCACTTTTGTCATCTGAACTATACACCCATGTATCCTACTTATCGTATCAAACTCATCAGACACATGCCCATGCCAGCATCTCCTCCTTCTCTGGCCTCATTGATGGGCACTGCTCTTCATCTGCTGTGCAGTTGTCCAGGCTAGAAACATGGTCATCAGCCTGAATTCTTTTCTTCCTCACCTCTCACAACCAACTAGGCCCAGAGATGCTTGAATCTAGAAACGACACAACAAGCAAAGCAGCAGTGACAGCAGAACCAGAGCCCAGGGCTCCTGATCCCCACTCCCATGCTTTTTCCAATATGGTACTCGAATTCCCATTCCTGAATGGGAACCCAACCACCGGGGCAGACTCTTACCTTCTAAACAATTCCATTAAAGCTACCAGATTTTAAATGGTATCACTTCCCTTTGCCAAGAGAAGCTATAATAAAAATAGCACTACAGCTGGAAATCTCGGTTTCTTCATTACTGATGGACTCCTGCCACTTCAAAGAACTCTTCTCCCAAAACTGCTGTGGGAAGGGCTCAGCGGGAGAGTCTGATGCTTTCCTATGAAGCTTTGCATCTTGTCTTCCTCACCTACATATTGATGGCCCCCCTATTTCAAGGCATGTGTTTTAGAGACAAAATGAAACTCCTCTATGTTATAATTGGAGCTGAACTTTGAAAAGGCAAAGTAGTGTGACTTTTCACAAGAGACAGGTCAGAGCTAGCTTTTTTATTATGGAGCTTAAGAGGAATTTTTTGAAGTCTTACTTCTTAGCTGTTTCATATTTCACTGGAGTAAAATAAAGATTGGCCAATTAACTATAGATCAACAGAGCTTCTGTGCACCATCCTATAATTGCTTTCAGGTAGATTAAAAATTCACTGTGTGAATCAGGAAGAGGAAGAGAGTGATCTGTGACCCTGAAGAATACCAGGAGCTAAAGGCTTCCTTCATGCTTTGTTGAGTGTCTCTGGTCTTTGGATTTCAAGCCTCTTGCCCCTCACCTTGCCAGGGCTCTTTTGGAAACAGTATCTGACCCCTTCCTCCTTTTAGTCAGAATTATCATGATTATAATCTACAGAAATCCATCACTATTAGAGTAACAAAAAAGGAAGAATTTATTGTAAAAACAACGAAGCATCTAACACTCAGGCCTGGGGCCATGCTGAGTATCAGTCCTGAGCATTGTGGAGCACCCCGGAAGTTCTATCTGTCAGCTCTCAGGCCTGCTCCTCTCAGTGACTCACCCCGTTTGTCCACAGGTGCGTGCCTGTGTTTCTCTGAGCCCCATGTTGAGGCACATGACCAGCCAGAGCTCCTAAAAATACTACAGCTGCAGCCACAAAACAATGATTTGTCTTCCTGTTCCTCTCCTTAGCTCACAGTTCTTAAGAAAATAGCAAATTCTCTCTCCTTTTTTTCCTTTGGCCATGCCTCATGGCTTGTGGGATTTTAGTTCCCCAACTAGGGATTGAACCCAGGCCCTCAGCAGTGAAAGCCAGCAGTCCTAACCACTGGACCAGCAGGGAGCTCTCTCCTTTTCTGTCTTCATGGTCTAGCTTAAGCATTGCCTTCCCTGGGCTCCCCCAACCTGAGTTGGGTGACTCCCATCAAGTTTTGTGCCTGCCTCTGCTCTAGTATTGGTCTCACTGTGTGCTGAGCATCTGTCTCTTCCACGAGACTATAAGAGCTTTGAGAGGGGAATGTGCTCTTTTTCTCCTTGTATTCCCTGTGCCTGGCTCCACAAATATGTGTAAAAAAATTCTTGAGTGTGAATGAATGAATGAGTGCACAACTGGCTGTATGCTGTCTTTAAATTCACCTTTGAAATATTCCTGCCTTTAGGTGAACTGTTAACAGTCCTTTTGGGCTTTTGAACTCACTGTCTACCTTTGTCAGCCTCTCTCTCACCCAGCCAGCAGCTAGCTACCTTCCACTTCCCCACCCTTTAATTCACATAGGGCTTGAAGATGTGATGTGCGAGGTGGGCGCTGTAGTGGAAAGGGCCTGGGGTTTGGAATCGAATTGGAGCTCTACCACTTTCTGACTATGAGATTCTGGGCAAGTGACTCTTAAGTTCGAATTTCTTCATCTGAAAAAGAGATAGATCACACCTGTCCTTCCCAGTGCTCCTCTGAGATGACAGATATAAAACAACACAGTGTCAGGAATGCAGTAGGGTCAGGAGAAAGGCTACTTTCCAGTCCTCTTATTGTAGGCCTGTGATTCACGTATGTGTATGTGTGCGTGTGACCAGGTATCCCTATGTGTTTGTTTTTGTGTATAGAGAGGATGGGGTTGGAGGGAGGCATGAAAACACAGCGTGAGTCATCTCTCTCTCATGTGCTTGGAAATAATTACCTAAGCCTCATCCACATGGTGACACAAATGAGGTCACGTTGATGGTGGTACCCAAATACCACCACTTCCCACCCCACGTGTGTGATTCAGGACCTCAGCCTGTTAAATCCCACTCTCAAGTGTTTCTGAAAATCCTCAGAATTTGAATTTAAGAAAAGGCTTCTCAGTTCCATACTGATGTGTGCACTCTACAAAGGCATTTAGAGGAGAGCCTCAGTGCGGCCAGGAGTGGTGCCCTTCATCTGTCTTATCTTACCTGACTTGGCCTCTGCCAGGGTCACTATTTCCAAGTGCTTCTGTGGTTACCAGTTCTTGGGATGACACAACATACTTGGGAGTCTTCCCTGACCCCAGATTGTGCAGTGTTCTTCCTGTAGAATGTTTCCCCTAATTTTGCCACCCTGGTATCTTCCATGAACATTACTAATGCCTCTCCATCCTGCCCCAACTTGGTCTCGCTGAGTCCATCAGTGGATATGTGCAACCTTTCTCCAAACGAAAGATTGGATATGTGAGTGGGGTTTGGGGAAGGGGTCAGTTGGAGATGGGATTACACTTCCTGGTACCTCTGTCTGCAGAAACCATTCTTGGGCACTAGAGAAATTTCCAAGGTGGTTAGGCTTCTTTTTTTTTGGTGGGAGGGGGCTACGCCACACAGTTTCAGACTTGGTTTCAAATCTTGAAACCAAGTTTCAAATCTTGGTTTCAGACCAGGGATTGAACCCATGTCTCCTTGCTTCAGAAGGCTGGAGTCTTAACCACTAGACCATGAGAGAAATCCCCTGATTAGGTCTCTTGATTGATTCCCTATCCTCTGTTTCTTCCTGGGAATGATGGAGCTTGTCCCGTGTGCTTGATCATGACTGCAGGTCTTTGTGCACACAGGGAGGCATCTGTCACATCGCTGACCACCAAGAGGTACATCCTGAGGTTCCCAGCGCTGGAGACACTAATGCTGGATGACAACAAACTCTCCAACCCCAACTGTTTTGTCAGCCTGGCCGGGCTCAAGAGGTAAAGCTAAAAGCCTCTCTCTGCAGGGCCCTCTGTAACCCCTATCCTTGCTCACACCTTGAGTACTGCTCTGGAAGCCAAAAGGCCTGGCTTTAAATCCCAGTTCCTCCACTTATCTCAGCTGTGTGGCCATGGGTAAGTCATCTCCCCTCTGAGCTTTAGCTTGAGCCAAAAAAGCAGGGCATTGGTAAAGATATTTCTGATCGCATGATTGGTTTAGAAGCAGCAAAGAGGAGATTAGGATGAGATGTTATCAGAAGAGGGATCCTAACCCTAAGAGAGGAGATGGAATAAAAGAAAAAAGAGTGAGAATCAGATAAGTTAAACTCTGAGCTCCATCTATAGATGGCCCTCTATACATCCAGAGATTCAACCAACATAGAACTCATAATTGTGGAGGCCTGACTATATTTGGTTAAAGCAATGAAATGCTGGCCTTTAAATGATTAAGTTTTAGATCTCTGGAAATTTTACTTGGGGTTCAAATGCCATTTACTGAACACTATTTTGTGTTCAGTACACAAAGTAGTACACAAAGTTCACTACATTATTTACATATTTTGTCAATCCTTACAAGAACCTCAAAAGGTTAATAAATGCTACCCCCATTTTAGAGGTAGGGATATTGAGACCCAGAGAGGGTAAGTCATTGGCTCAAGGTCACAGAGGAGGAATAAGTGTCCAAGACTGATTCCATGTTCGTTCCCTAAAGTTGCTTGGTAAATGCCCCTGAGGTATCATTACTGCTGTGATTCTGTATTCACTTTCCTTAATTGAAGACTGAAGAAGTTAAGCCTGGACCAAAACAGGATTTTCCGGATCCCGTACCTACAGCAGGTTCAGCTCCGAGATGGGTCTGGAGATTGGGTTGGAGGCAGGGGGAGTTCCCGGAAACAGCCCCAGTCCATGCTGCAGTCCAAGTCATGGATATATGAGGCCTCAGATGACCAGCCGGATTATACTATACTGCCCATGAAAAAGGATGTTGACCGGACAGGTTAGTGATACCCCTTCTTAAAGAGACTCTTGACCCATGGTGTGAATAAGCTTCTAAGAATTGATTCTCAAAGTCTATGGCTCCCTGGGGAGCTCCTGCTTCTCAACTGCTGGGTCTGGGGAGATTGTGGTCTCACATGAAATATTTCAGTAACTTCCTACTTGTTCTGTCAGTCAAGATGTTTTTACAACCCAGCTATAAGTGTATTTTTTTTAATTTTTTATCTCAAATAGTAAGAGGCTAGAAGTAAGGCTTTCCAGTGATGGTTAATTCTGGGGTGCATTGGCATTCTCAAGGGACTCAGGCTCCTTCCATCCTCTCTTCTCCATCCTGGGCCTGCTTGCTTGTCCTTCCTTGCTTGTCTATTTGCATGTCTTCTTTGGAAGGATATCTATTCATATCCTCTTTGATAATTTTTTTGCTATTGAGTTTTGAGTTTTTAAAAAATTACTTTTTGGATAGGAATCCCTTGTCCAGATACAGTAATTAAAAATATTTTCTCCCCCTCATTAGGTTGTACTTTCATTTTGTTTATGGTTCCCTTTGCTGTGCAGAAGCTTTTTAGTTTGAGGTATACAGCTGAGTGATTCAGTTATACATTTATATGTATATGTTTATATTTTTTCGATTCTTTTCTACTGTCATTTATTACAAGATTTTGAAAATAGTTCCCTGTACTATACAGTAAATCCTTGTTGTTTATCTATTTTATATATAGTGGTATGCATCTGTTGATTCCATACTCCTAATTATGCTTCCTCTTTCTTCCCCTTTGGTAACCATAAGTTTGTTTTCTGTGTGAGTTTTTCTGTTTCATAAATAAGTTCATTTGTACTATTTTTTAAGTTCTACATATAAATGATATCATATGCTATCTGTCTTTCTCTGTATGACTTCACTTAGTGTGATAATCTCTTGCATGTTGCTGCAAATGGTATTATTTCACTCTTTTATGGCTGAGTAATATTCCATTGTGTGTGTATCACATCTGCTTTATCCATTCATCTACTGATTGACACTTAGGTTGCTTCCGTGTAGTGGCTGTCATATATAGTGCTGCTGTGAACATGGTGGAGTTACATGTTTTCTTTGAAATTAGTGTTTTCATCTTTTCTGGGTATATGCCCAGAATGGGGTTGCTGAATCATATGGTAACTCTATTTTTAGTTTTTTAAACAACCTCCATACTGTTTTCCATAGCAGCTTCATCAATTTACATGCCACTAGCAGTGTACAAGGGTTCCCTTTTCTCCACACCTGCTCCTACGTTTATTATTTGTAGACTTTTCGTTGATGGTCCTTCTGATCTGTGTGAGGTGATACTTCATTGTAGTTTCGATTTGCATTTGTCCAGTGATTAGCAATGTTGAGCATCTTTTCATGTGCCTGTTGGCCATTTGTATGTCTTCTTTGGAGAAATAAAGGAATGTTCTAGTTCTGTAAAAAATGTCACGGGTAAATTGATTGCATTAAACTGTAGATTACTTTGGATAGTGTAGCCATTTTAATAATATTAATTCTTCTGATCAATCTATGGTATATCTTACTATTTCTTTAAATCATCTTCATTTCCTTTATCAATGTTTTACAGTTCTCAATATAAGTCCTTCACCTCCTTGGTCAGGTTTATTCCTAAGTATTTTATTCTTTTTGATGTCAATTTTAAAAGGAATTTTTTTTACTTTCTCTATTTCTTTGTTAGTGTAAAGAACTACAAGTGGTTTCTGTATGTTAATTGTTTTTTAAATTTTATTTATTTATTTATGGCTGTGCTAGGTCTTCATTGCTGCATGAGCTTTTCTCTAGTTTTGGCAAGCAGGGGCCATTCTCTAGTTGTGGTGCACAGGCTCTCATTGCAGTGACTTCTCTTGTTGCAGAACATGGGCTCTAGGGTGCTCAGGCTTCAGTAGTTGCGGCACCTGGGCTCAATAGTTGAGGCTCCCAGACTCTAGAGCACAGGCTCAATAGCTGTGGTGAATGGGCTTAGTTGCTCTGTGGCATATGGGAGCTTCCCAGATCAAGATCAAACCTGTGTCTCCTGCATTGGCAGGTGGAATTTTTACCACTGAGCCACCAGGGAAGTCTGCTATATGTTAATCTTGTGTCCTACTACCCTGCTGAACTCATTTATCAACTCTAGTAGTTTTGTGTGGAGTCTTTAGGGTTTTATATATATATAGTATAATGTTATCTGCATATATGACAATTTTACCTCTTCCCTTTCAGTTTAGATACCTTGTATTTCTTTTTCTTGTCTGATTGCTGTGGCTAGGACTTCCAATACCCTGTTGAATAGAAGTGGTAAGAGTGGGAGTCCTTGTCTTGTTCTAGATTTTAGCTGAAAAGATTTCAGCTTTTCAAAGTTGAGTATTATGTTGGCTGTAGTTTGTCATAAATAGCTTTAATTATGTTGAGATATGTTCTCTCTGTACCCACTTTGGCAAGAGTTATTTTTTTTATCATGAATGAATGTTGAATTTTATCAAATGCTTTTTCTGCATCTATTGAGGTGATCTTGTGGTTATTGTCATTTCTTCATGTATCACATTGATTTGAGTCAACACATCTATTCTGTATGTCTGCATTCTATTCCTGCCCTGCAAATAGATTCATCAGTAATATTTTTCTATATTATATATATATGTGTCTGTGTTAATATGTGATATTTGTTTTTCTCTTTCTGACTTACTTTATTCTGTGTAACAGGCTCTGTGTTCATCCACCTCTCACTAGAACTGACTCAAACTTGTTCCTTTTTATGGCTGAGTAATATTCTATTGTATATATGTACTACAACTGTTTTATCCATTCATCTGTTGATGGACCTGTAGGTTGCTTCTATGTCCTGGCTATTGTAAATAGTGCAGTGTGTGTGTTTGTTTTAGTCTCTAAGTCTTATCTGACTGCGACCCCATGGACTGTAGCTTGTCAGGCTTCTTTGTCCATAGAATTTCCCAGGCAAAGCATACAGGAGTGGGTTGACACTTCCTTCTTCTGGGGATCTTCCAACCCAGGGATCAAACCTGCATCTCCTTTGGTTCAATTCTTTAATCACTTGCAGATGGATTCTTTACCACTGAGCCAACTGGAAAACCTGAACATTGGGATATATGTGTCTTTTTCAATTATGGTTTTCTCAGGGTACATGCCCAGTAGTGGGATTGCTGGGTCTTCATGGCTACATATGGGCTCTTCTCTAGTTGTGGTATGTGGGCTTCTTATTGTGGTAGCTTCTCATGCTGCAGAGTACGGGCTCAATAGTTGTGGCACTCAGGCTTAGTTGCTCCAGGCATGTGGGATCCTCCCAGACCAGGGATTGAACTCGTGTCCCCTGTGTTGCAAGGTGCATTCTTAACCACTGGACCACCAGAGAAGCCCAGCACTTTAATCATTAGTCTTTATAAAGTTTCCCTTCCCCTATTTTTTCTCCTTCATTCTTAATCCCTCCTACCATTTCCCATTTTCATGTAAGTATCTGTTTTTGTGCTGAATATATTTTCCTGGATATATGGATATATCTTCGTAAAATATATTAGTTTGTGTGTAATGTGTTTTTAGTTTACATAATGGTAATATGCTGTTGAGCCCATTCTGTTACTTAATTTTTTTTTTCCACTCAGCCCTCTTTTTAAGGTTTTTCTTATTGCTATATGCCCATCCAGTTCTTCCTTTTATCTAATGCATAATATTCCACACTGTGCTCTAACCACACTTTATTCATCTATTCCTTTGCTAATGGACACCTACACCACCTAACCTTGTGTATGTTTCTCGCATATACCCCTGGCCAGAATTTTTCTGGAATATTTACCTAGGAGTGAGTTTGTTGGATCACAGAATATATGTATACATAGTTTAAATAAGTGCCACCTGATCGTTCTTCAAAATGCTGGCTCTGGTATATACACTCATACTTAAAGAACATCAGAGCTCCTGTTTCCTTACAACCTTGCCTGCACTTGATATTTCCAAGCTTTTTAATTGTTCTAAGTTTTGTTATTTTGGTGGGTATAAAGTGATATTTCATTATTTTAATTTCTATTTTATAAATATTGGTGATGTTAAGTATTTCTTCATTTACTTAGTTTTCAACTTTTATGAATTGCTATTTCGTATCCCTTGATAGTTTTAATATTTTCAATTTATTCTTTCATTTTGTAATCACTTGACTGTTTATTTCATCTGCGATGGTAGAGATGACATTTTGAAGAGAAATTCTTAAGTTTGATTTACCCAAGTATATTAGTTTGCTAAGACTGCCAGAATACCACACACTGTTTGGCTTAAACCACAGATATTTATTTTCTCATGGTTCTGGAGGCTAGAAGTCCAAGATCAAGGTGTTGGCAGATTTAGTTTCTTTTTCAGCCTCTCTTTGCTTATAGAAGGCTGCCTTCTTGCTGTATCCTCATTTAGTCATCTCTCTGTCTGAATTGTCTATGTCCTAATCTTCTCTTCGTACAAGGAGAACGTTCATATTGAATTAGGGTCTATCCTAATGAGCTTATTAACCTCAGTTACTTTTTTAAAGATGCTGTTTCCAAATACAGTCTCATTCTGAGGTACTAGGGAGTTAGGAGTTCAGCATATGAATTAGGGAGGTGATGGGGGACGACACAATTCAGTCCATCACACCAAACGGGTACAATTTTATCATATGGCTTATGCCTTTGGGTTCTTGTTTAAGTATCTCCCTTTCTCATGGTCACAAAGATAGTTTCCTATGCTGTATTGCTTTTCATTTTGCTGTTTGAGTTGATTCTTTCAAAGAGGGTTTGCATATAATAGATTTTTCTCAGCCCATAAAATATCCCAAATTACCTTTGTTTTATCATTATACTTGACTGCTAGCTCACTGAATAGAGAACTGTAGGCTTCAAATAATTTTTCCTGAGAACTTTGAAGATATTACTTGATTGCCTTCTAAATCCATTGTTGCCATGAGAAGTCTGATACCAATCTGATTCCCATCCCTTTATAGGAAACCTATTTTTACTTCCTGGAATAAGATTTCCCTTTTTTCCTTTGGAAATTTGAGTAAGGTGCTTCTGGGTATGTGGTTCTTTTTTGTTATTTTGTTAGGTACTTGGTTCTTTCCAAGATAGTTTCCTTAATCTTGGAAAATTTTTATTATCCTTCATTCCATTCTTTTATGAATTAGCTCCTCAGATGGACCTTTTCTTCTGTACAAGACATTTATTGAAACTTTTATTTGATTATCATACTTTAAAATCACAAAATTAGTAACAGTTTCTCTTCCATAATGACCTAATTTTGTCTTAAAATGAAATAGTCTTTTGAATTCCTTCAGTTCAGTTCAGTCGCTCAGTCGTGTCCGACTCTTTGCGACCCCATGAATCGCAGCACGCCAGGCCTCCCTGGCCATCACCAACTCCCAGAGTTCACCCAGACTCAGGTCCATCGAGTCAGTGATGCCATCCAGCCATCTCATCCTCTGTCGTCCCCTTCTCCTCTTGCCCCCAATCCCTCCCAGCATCAGAGTCTTTTCCAATGAGTCAACTCTTCACACAAGATAGCCCAAGTACTGGAGTTTCAGCCTCAGCATCATTCCTTCCAAAGAACACCCAGGGCTGATCTCCTTCAGAACGGACTGGTTGGATCTCCTTGCAGTCCAAAGGACTCTCAAGAGTCAAAAGCATCAATTCTTCAGCACTCAGCTATCTTCACAGTCCAACTCTCACATCCATACATGACCACTGGAAAAACCATAGCCTTGAGTAGACGGACCTTTGTTGGCAAAGTAGTGTCTCTGCTTTTGAATATGCTATCTAGGTTGGTCATAACTTTTCTTCCAAGGAGTAAGTGTCTTTTAATTTCATGGCTGCAGTCACCATCTGCAGTGATTTTGGAGCCCAGAAAAATAAAGTCTGACACTGTTTCCACTGTTTCCCCATCTATTTCCCATGAAGTGATGGGACCAGATGCCATGAATTCCTTAGAAGGCATTAATTATTCTATTTAAAGTTTTTATTCTTTTGGTTAAATGACCTCTCTTTTTTTCAGATGCTGGTTCTTCTTTTATATTTCATAACTTTCTTTCATGGTGCTAATTTTTCTCAAATATTAGGAAGTGCCTGACTGTACATCTCTTGAATGGTTCCCAGTCTGAACCTTAGAACCCAGGTTCTGGTTTCTGGAGTTCTTTCTTATAACTGTGGGAAGGGCCAAGGCCTGAGTTCAGATAGAGTGTACCTCAGTTCATCTTCCTAGATGTGGGGGCTCTCTGTCTCTCCCCAGAAGATCACTGCTTAGCACCCACACTTATGACCATGGCTCATCCTTTAGCTAACTCCTACTTTTTTCCTTGCACAAACCTTGCACAGATTCCTTTCAGACCCTTGTCATCAGAGTTGTTCTTGCCACATGGTGTTCCACCCATATTATTGCTTATTTCATTTTAATGTAACCTTCTCAATATAATATCATTAACATGTGGAAGGGGTCCCATTAGTCAGGGCAAAGGTGAGTGGTCCCTGCATAGGATCCAGACCCAGCAGATGCTTTGCTTTATTAGGTTGAACTCAGCTCTTTATTGGCTCCTCTTTGATGATTTCGAGAATGAAATCACTCTGCAGCCTCCTCCTCACTTGTCTCTCCTGAATTCACTGTCTTAACGCATTCTATTTCTACTAATATAACAAATAGTATTTTCAAATCCTCCAACAGAATATCTTTTATATACATTTTTCTCTTCTAAAATAGTTGGTTTGCCTTCTGACCAATACTGACTGCCCTGTAGTTCTGAGGCTTACAAGAGCTTGCATAGTACAAAGTCAGGAAGAAGATCAGTGTGGCTGATATATAGTGAGCGAGGGCCAGGGTAGCATGAGATAAGACTGGAGAAGTAGGCAGAGGCGAGATCAGGCAGGACCTCCAAAGCCTGGCCAAGGAGTTTGAATTTTGTTCCAAGCACAAAGGGCGTATCACCCAATGTATGTCACAGCTAGTTCCTCTTCCTAGTTAGCACTGAAGCTTAGGACCAAGGAGCACCCCCTCCGGGAGATAGTCTGCTGCACACAGTGGATGGCAGATGCAGACCCTGGCGTCCTGGGGGTCTGTTAGTACCCTCACCAATCTCCATTCTTTTCTCTTATATTTCAGAGGTCGTGTTCTCATCTTATCCTGGATTTTCAACCTCAGAGGTAGGAAATGCCTACTTTATATTTGTGTCCTTGCATTAGAACGTTAGTTTTAGTAAACAAAAATAAATTGATGGAGCCATGAGAGGCATTTGCGTATATAACACTGAGGAAGCCCATTCACTGAACGCGGATTTCCTGAGTCCCGACCACGTGCCAGGCGCTATGCTGGCCTATGAAGATGTAGCAGGGGACTCAGTCAACAGGTCCCAGGCCTCACACAACCCACAGACCAGTTTCCTTGTTCCTCAGTAGGGCTGATTCCTGCCTCAAGTGATCGAGCTGGCATTGAACTGAGGCCGCCTCTAGGATGAAGCCCAGTGGTTCCTTAACAAGAGCCCCCACCCCAAAGCTAGGGTGATCCTGGCCAAACACACTGCCATCTGGGATCTGATCCTGGTGTCACAGGCTTAGACACTTGATTTTTGTCAGCACAGAAAACTGTCTTTTTTTCTCAGGGTAGATGCTCACTAAACAAGTTCAAGAAGACTGACACACTAATATTTATCTATTTATTCACTTACTCATTTATAGTAAGAAGTACCATTATGCAGTTAGGCAACCTGCATCCTTGGGTCACAACTCAGTATATCCCCTCCCCACAGATACAACTGGGTGAGAAATTATATCAATTGCTATATTATTGCCACTTAACAAGCCAACACAGTTGTTGACTTCAAACAATGGCAATTTATTATTTCTCACAATTATTTGGGTTGGTTAGGTGGTTCTACTGGTGTTTAGCTAGGGCACATTCCTGCAGCCAGCAGGTTATCTGGGAGCTGGACTCATAGACAGCTGGCAGGACTTGTCATCTTTATGTTATCTTTCCATCCTGGACTTCTTTGCAGCAAGGTGGCATTAGACTTCCAAGAGCAAGGTTCTGAAATTCAGGCAATGGCATTTTCTGTTGGTCAAAGCAAGTCATAGGCCAGTATAATACTGCAGTGCAGCTCTGATGCGAGCCACCTGGCATTAGCCTGAGCCCACAAGAGCAGAGTCCCCAGCAAGACTGCCCTCACTTTAGGCACTACTTGCAAGTGGGGGGTTCCCAGGCTGTTTTAATGGCAGTAAATTCTACAGCCGCCACGATCCCCTCAGGTTCAGTACTTTGCTAGAATGACTCAGAACTTAGGAGACCATTATACTTCTGATTACAAATTGACTATACCTCTTTGCCCTCTCACTGTGGAATGAATGTGTGACACGCTCCCAGCACAGCTGATGGGTTCACCAGCCAGGTAGCTCACCAGAGCCTCAGTGGCCAGGACTTGCATTGGAGTTGCATTGCATAGCCATGATTGATCGAACCGTTAGCTACATGATTGAACTTGATCTCTAGCCCCTCTCGCCTCCCCAGAGGTCAGGCTGGCTCAAACCCCAGTCCTCTGATCACATGGTTGTCTTTATAATATGGCCAGCCCCCATCCTAAGTCATCTCATTAGTGTGAACTCAGGTATGATCCAAGGGGTTATGAATAACAAAGACATTCCTATCACTCTAGAGATTCCAAGGGTTTTAGAAGCTCAGTGCCAAAAACCCAGGACAAAGACCAGACAAATTCTTTATTGTGCAGCAGCCAGTCTGGTTTCAAAGGATTAGAGATACAGACTCCAGGTCTGAATGGGAGGAGCAGCCAGGTCACTCTGCATAAAGTTGTGCCTAACGGATAGAAGGGTTTGTGGCCATAGAAGCCAGAGATTATTGGCAGGTTGCTTAGTGCTCAGGTCCCAATTGTGTGCCATCTGAGAATGTAGAGTGATTTGAATGGATGGAACTTTTAGTGGCCCCTCTATCAACATCAAATACATCCCCCTCTAAGACAGGGCCCTCTGTGACCCCAGCAGAGCCAGTCATGCCCTCAGGTCAGGACCTTCCTGGCCCTGGATAGGGCTAGATAACTCCCAAGCCTGTCTGGTTTTTTCTTCTCTGTGCTTCAGTCTGACTTACCTTCTTTGGCTCACATGGCCTCCCTCCAGATCGGGAATGGCACAATTGAGGAGATGCCTTAACAGACTGCCACCACCTTCCCCTCCAGCCTCTGGGAGATTGCATTCCGATTTCCCTGAGAGGAGAGTTCCCAAGCACCATCACTGGTTTTTGTTTTACTCTCACCCATGACTCATCCATTTGTGGCTGTACAAGGTGGAGCCCAGGAAGAAACAAAATACTTGGCCCAGAGTAGGTGCTCCACAAACGGTCATTGAATGAGCAGGTGAAAATAAGTGACTTGCTCAAGATTACACAGCAGTTAATGGCACCTAGATGAATCAAGTTCATCTGAAGCCAGTCATCTGAGCCTGTGACTTCCTTTGGCTCCATCTAACTCAAGGAATCAGTGAGTAAACTGAGTTTGGCATAGTTAATCCAGCAACTTCCATTTTCAACTTGATCGTCATCTAGGACTTAGCTGCTGTTTCATCCTGGAATGAAGAACCCTCCACTGTAGGATTGGATGAGTGCATCAGAGCAGTAGTTCAAGGCTCAGCTCACTCCTGCTCTGTCTCCTCACCAGGAAGAGTCCCCTTAATGATGCGAGCATGCACCGACCCTTTTGCTTTCTGGAGAAATCTTAACCCAACTGTATAGAAGGGCAAGTTCAGGATAAAACACTATAGGGCAGAAAGTGGGAGGTGAGCAGGGAGCTTCTGCTGTCTGCCCTGCTGCTGTGCCATCCTTTGGCTTCAGAGAACTTGAGACTGGAACTTCGGGTATAAGAGAACGAACTAACTATGTCACATCAGAGAACTTGGAGCCAGAACTCTAGGCCCTTGGTGACATCCCCCCCTTATGACCCCAGAAGCCTCCTTTGGGCCAGCCCCTCTGGAATGGTCATTCTTTCCACCACCCTTCCTAGGAAGGGTCTGTTGGTCCACTTCTTTATCACCACGGTGCTTTGACTTTGACTCTTTTTCTTCTAAGACGACTAAGGTATGTGCACTTCCGCCCATATTCGAGATTCTTCCTGTGAAGTCACTGAAGGCAAGGAACCAGACGCTGGCCCCACCCTTCCCAGAGCTGAGATACCTTAGCCTGGCCTACAACAAGGTGACTCTTGGCTTCTCTACCTCTTTCCCCAGGAGCAGATGGGAGGGTGGGGTGTGAATTGCTCTGGCCTGAAAGCCAACCCTCCCCTTCCCTGCATCAGCAGAATGCAGGTTCAGGAATTCTCAGGGTGGGGGTTCTCAGGGTTGGGGAAACAGAAGGCAAGCAGGCAGAGAAAGGAGTCATTCGATTCAGTCACAGGTATTGATTTACCACTCACCATGTTCCAGGCTCTGTGCTGGGCACTGGGGATACAATTGCATGAAGAGATTTGACCTCTGCCCTTACAGAGCTTGTCACCTACAGGGAAGACTGAGATCGAACAAATAATCACAGTATAAACACGCCCAGTGTTGCAAAGACATTCACAGTGCTATGAAGTATGTGAAGGTTAGGTCTCACCTCATATTTGGGACCAAGGAAGGTACTCTTGAGAGTGGTGTTTAAGCTGAGATGGAAATCAGGGAGCTTAGTGAGATGAAGATTGAGGGTTGAGTGACTTGAGACATGTTTAAACCAAAGAGAACCGCAGATGTAAAGTCCATGGAATAGATTTAATATGTGTTTCATTAACAAGTTTTATGTTAACATGTTTTTCCATGTCTTATAAAACTTCCTATAAGCCCCACTAATTGAGCCCTACTCAGGTGTGAAATGCCAGCAACTTTTAAGAAACCTGGCTTACATTGCTCCTGAGGCAAGCAGTTAGTACAGCCAAACTCCCCAGGTGGTTTTCCTCTAAGAGTTATAATTTTAGTCATAACATTTAGGTCTTTAATCCATTTTGAGCTAATCTTTATATATGGTGTGAGGTAGGGGTCCAGCTTCATTCTTTTGTATGTAGATATGCAGTTTTCTCAACACCTTTTATTGAAAAGACTGTTCTTCTGCCACTGAATGGTCTGCTCACCCTTGTCAAAAATCAGTGGACCGTAGATGTATCAATATTATGGATTATCCTATTGTTCTTGAAACTGGTAATTTTCGTCTTTTCTATTTATTGATCCAAAATAGAAATTACCCTCTTATTGGCTTAGAAAAATAACTAGCTACTGCTTTCTTTGGATCTCTCTATTGTCTGTTTACTATTTCATTGATTTTTGCTCATAATTTTATTTCTCTCCTACTCACAATGAGTTTAATTGACTCTTCTTTTTCCTAGATTCCTAAGTAGTATAATTTTAGATCGTTGATGTAGACCTTTCTTCTTTTTAATATAAGCAACTATAAATATCTTCTTTAAGCACTGTTGGAGCTGCATTCAATAAATTTTGTGTTTTGATTTTCATTCAATTAAAACATTTTTAATTTTTTGTGATTTCTTCTTTGACCTATGGTTTGTTTAGAAGTGAGTGGTTTAACTTCCAAATATATGGGGGCTCTTCTAGATAACTTATACTTACTGAGTTCTAATTTAATTCTGTTGTAGTCAGATAACATAATCTGTAAGATTTCATCCTTCTGAAATATATTTAAACTTATTTTATGGTCCACCCTGTATTCTAGGTTGGTGAATGTTCTGTGTGCACTTAGGAAAAAAAAAATGTATATTCTGAATTTTGAGGGGATAGTGTTCTATAAAAAGTTATTGTGGTTGCTACAATAGTGAAGTTGAGTAGTTGCAATGGAGGTTGAATGGCCTGCAGAGCCTAAAACATTTATTATCTGGCCTTTGACAGAAAAAGTTTGCTGACCTCTGGTCTAGATGATCAGATGTCAGAGTCCTTCAAGGCCTACTCTGAATCTCTTTCTCCTCTTCCTCTGTATTTTCTCCTGAGACTGGCTTTACATATCCATTGCCTATGACCAGTGCCTCATAGGCTTTTAACTCCTTATTGTACCCCAGACCTACGTGAATTTCTACTTGGAAGTCTAAAAGGCATCTCCAAAGTAGACATATCCAAAGTGAATTAATGATCTTATCAGTTCAAATTTGAATGTTCTTCCACTGTTCTGTATCTTAGTCAATAGCTGAGTTACTTGAGCTGTTGACTCCATTCAGCTACTTGAGCCAAACCCTGGTTGTCATCTTTGATACTTCTCTCTCCTGTACATCCCTCCTCCCCACACACAAATAATCCATTTCCCACTCTTGTCAAATTTAGGTCTTCATATTTTTTTATGGAAGTATAGTTGACTTACAATATTGTGTTAATTTTAGATGTACAGCATAGTGATTCAGTATTTTTGCAGATCATATTCCATTATAGGTTATTACAAGATAATGAGTATAATTCCCTGTGCTATGTAGTATATCCTTGTTGCTTATCTATTTTGTATATAATAGTTTATATCTCTTAGTCCCATAACCCTAATTTTGTTTGTTTTCTGTATCTGTGAGACTTTCTGTTTTGCATATACATTCACTTTTGTTATTATTATTTTTTAGATTCCAATATAAATGATATTATATAGTATTTGTCTTCCTCTGACTTACTTCACTAAACGTATTTCCTAGGTCCATCCATGTAGTTGCAAATGGCATTATTTCATTTTCTTTATGGCCAATACCACCAATTTACATTCCCTCCAACAGTGTACAAGGTTTCCCTTTCTCCACATCTTCTCCAACATTTGTTATTAGTAGACTTTTTGATGATAGCCATTCTGACAATGTGAGGTGATATTTCATTGTGGTTTTGATTTGCATTGCTCTAATATTTAGTGATGTTGAGCATATTTCATGTGACCTTTGGCCTTTTGTATATCTTTGGGAAAATGTCTATTAAAATCTTCTGCCCAAGTACTATTTACAACAGCTAGAACATGGAAGCAACCTAGATGTCCTTCAACAGCTGAGTGGATAAAGAAACTGTGGTACATATGTTCAATGGAATACTACTCAGCCATAAAAAGGAACATGTGTGAGTCAGTTCTAATGAGGTGGATGAACCTAGAGCCTGTTATACAGAGTGAAGTAAGTCAGAAAGAGAAATATAAATATCATATACGGATGCATATATATGAAGTCTAGAAAGATGGTACTGATGAATTTATTTTCAGGGCAGCAATGGAGAAACAGACACAGAGAACAGACCTATGGACATGGCCGGGGGAGAGGAGGGAGAGGGTGAGATGTATGGAGAGAGTAAAATGGAAATTTACAATCAGATCAGATCAGTCCCTCAGTCGTGTCCAACTCTTTGCGACCCCATGAATCGCAGCACGCCAGGCCTCCCTGTCCATCACCAACTCCCGGAGTTCACTCAGACTCACATCCATCGAGTCAACGATGCCATCCAGCCATCTCATCCTCTGTTGTCCCCTTCTCCTCCTGCCCCCAATCCCTCCCAGCATCAGAGTCTTTTCCAATGAGTCAACTCTTCGCATGAGGTGGCCAAAGTACTGGAGTTTCAGCTTCAGCATCATTCCTTCCAAAGAAATCCCAGGGCTGATCTCCTTCAGAATGGACTGGTTGGATCTCCTTGCAGTCCAAGGGACTCTCAAGAGTCTTCTCTAACACCACAGTTCAAAAGCATCAATTCTTCGGCGCTCAGCCTTCTTCATAGTCCAACTCTCACATCCATACATGACCACAGGAAAAACCATAGCCTTGACTAGACGGACCTTTGTTGGCAAAGTAATGTCTCTGCTTTTGAATATGCACTCTAGCTTGGTCATAACTTTCCTTCCAAGGAGTAAGCATCTTTTAATTTCATGACTGCAGTCACCATCTGCAGTGATTTTGGAGCCCCAAAAAATAAAGTCAGCCACTGTTTCCCCATCTATTTCCCATGAAGTGATGGGACCAGATGCCATGATCTTCGTTTTCTGAATGTTGAGCTTTAAGCCAACTTTTTCACTCTCCATTTTCACTTTCATCAAGAGACTCTTTAGTTCCTCTTCACTTTCTGCCATAAAGGTGGTATCATCTGTATATCTGAGGTTATTGATATTTCTCCCGGCAATCTTGATTCCAGCTTGTGCTTTTTCCAGCCCAGTATATGTTACAGGTATGCAATATAGTGATTTATAGTTTTTAAAGGTTGTACTTAATTTGAATTACTATAAAATAATGCCTATATTCCCTGTGTTGTACAGTATATCCTTATAACTTATTTCATACTTAAGGGTTTATACATCTTTCTTCTCTACACCTATATTTCTCCCTTCCCTCTCCCTACTGGTCGCTGCTAGTTTGTTCTCTGTATCTATAAGTGTGCTTCTTTCTTATTCACTCATTTCCTGTATTTTTTAGATTGCACATATAAGATATATCATACAGTATTTTCTTTCTGCATCGCACTTATTTCACTTAGAATAATACTCTCCAAATCCATCTGTGTTGCTGCAAATGGCAAGATTTTCTTTTTATGGCTGAGTATTAGTGAATTCTATATATCTATGTATCATGTCTTCTTTATCCATTCATCTGTTGATAGCCACTTAGGTTGCTTCCCTATCTTGGCTGTGGTAAATAATACTGCTGTGAACATTGGGAAGAATGTACCTTTTCAAATTACTGTGTTTTTTTTCCCAGATATTTATCCAGGAGTAGAATTGCGGGGTTAATGGTAGTAAATGGTTCCTTCTAGTGTATTTTTCATTTCAGTTACTGCATTCTTCATCTTTGGTTGTTCTTTATATTTTCTAATTCTTTGCTTAAAAACTTCCAGCTTTTCCTCTGTGGATGCATTCTTTGTCTGAGTTCTTTGGTCATCCTTATGATCATTACCCTGAACTCTTTCTCAGGTAGATTGCCTATATCCACTTAGTTTTTCTTCTGAGTTTTACCTTGTTCTTTCATCTGGAACATGTTCCTATTTCACCTCATTTTGCCTAAATTGCTGTTTCTGTTTTAATGGATTTGGCAGGCTGGTTCTGTATCTTTTCTGGTAGGTTCTGGTCCTTGTCATCAATGGTCATTCTGTAAATAGTTGTGATTTTGATGTGCCTGTGAGAAGAGGTGAGCTCAGGGTCTTTCTACTCCACCATCTTGGCCAATCCCTGGTCTGGAACGGATGTTTTTTATGTGGGAGTACCATATGTTGGCTGGGTGTCCCCAGTGTCTTTGAGGTGAGGGCTGGGTCTGAGGTGGACACCAGCCCGGTCTTTCCTCAGGGGTGCTGTCCTCTATGATAGAGGGTGGGGCTGGTGTGGGGTCAGCTGGCACTCCAGCAGAGAGTGAGGCTCCCAGCAGACAGAGGCTACTCTGTCAAGGGGCAGGGTCTGCTGCCTAGCTGCGGGGGTGGAAACCTTGAGGGTCTGACTCGGGCTGAGTCTGTTCCCTTTAAGTGTGTGTGGTTTTCCTTCTCCCACACTGGGGCCTTTGCCCTGAAGGAGGGGAGCACACAAGTAAGAGGGGCTCCTGTGCTTTACAGAGGTCCAGCGCTGTGCCTGTGCAGGCATCTGAGTTCTACTCAGCTGCAGTCCAAGTTGCATCTTCCCCCTGTTATGGTCGGCCCAGATCTAGTGCACAATTGTAGCACAGAGTGGGCAGGGCTGGAGCCTTCACTAGGCTGGGACTGGGAATCTCGGCGTTGTGCTTGTGGGAACTGAAGCGCTGCTCAAGCTGTAGGAAGTTGGGCTGCTTCTGTGTAAGTGCCAGCAGTGGCCACCATTGCCCACCAGGCCCCCCGCACCACCTCTGCATCCCTAAATGGACTCTTTTCCTAGAACCTGACTGCCCTAGGTCCACTGCTGGCCTGGGGTGTTCACTCAGCTCAGATTGAGAGTGTGGCATGGCCGCAGCTGCGAGGGTAGACCACCCCCTGCCCTGTCTGGGGGTGAGCCAGCACCCACACCCTCCTCACCAGTGCAGTCTAGGCTTCAGCCTTTCTCCAGCCTGTCCCAGCATTTCTCCAAACAGCCACGGGGTTTGCCCTTTCTGTGTAGGACCCCAGGACCGGACACCCTGTCTGTGTCCTGACCCACTCACTCCCTGGGATAGTATCCACCACGCTGTCTCCCTCTTCCTCTTAGTCCCCTCCCAGGGACACAGGTCCTGACCAAGTGCCTTTCTTCTCATCCTGCCTGATTATGTGGGAGTCTCTCTTGTAGCCTTGGTGGTTTAGGAGCTCTTCTGCCAGATGCCATAACGTTTTCCATGAAAATTGTTCCATGTGTAGATATAGTTTTGATGTGTTTGGAGTGGGGGTGAGCTCCATGTCCTCTTTACTCTGTCATCTGGATCCCCCTCCTGAAGCAATAGCCTAGGTCTTCATATTTCTAAAAATTCATCTAATAGGTTCTCTATGGACCAACATCTTTAATAAACTTTGGTCCGGCCCATACTTGCATCTCCAGTCTCATTTTGCACCAACCACCCTTTCTCTCTGCTTTTAGTCACACTAGTCTATGGGGTCACACAGAGTCGGACACTGAAGTGTCACACTGAAGTGACTTAGCAGCAGCAGCCTTCTTTAAATCCTTCCAACAGGGTTTCTCCTCTTTGCTGTGGTATCTTTCACACATTCTACTTTGAATGGAATGTTTCCTCTCTGCATTAGAGGAAGTAATACTACCTGCTGTGACAAACTAAAAATGTCAGTGAACGCAAAAGTGTATTTCTTGCTTTTACAAAACCCATTGTGGATATTCCTGGCTGGTAGGTGGCCTTTCATGTGATTATTCAGAGACCTAGATCTCTTCTGGCCATAGCTCTGTCATCCCATAGGACCTTAAGAGAACTTACTGAATCCTATGCAACTGGTCAGGTGGCTCAGTGGTAAAGAATCCACCTGCTGATGCAGGAGACGTAGGTTCAATCCCTGGGTCAGGAAGATCCCCTGGAGCAGGAAATGGCACCCCACTCCAGTACTCTCACCTGGAAAATCCCATGGACAGAGGAGCCTGGGGGGCTACAGTCCATGGGGTCGCAAAGAGTCAGACACGGCTTAGCGACTGAGCATGCATGCACACAACTGGTGGAAAGATAGATGAGTGAGGAGAGGATCCTGCAGGAGGTTTTGAATTTCCAGGCTGCACCTGGAAATGGCGTAGCCCATTTATCACTTCCACGCAGGTGGCATTGGCTAGAACTGAGTCATAGGCCCACGTCTAGCTGCTTAGGAGGCAAGAAGAAACAGTCTAGCTGTATGCCCAGAAACTAGAGGGAATGTTTCGATTAATACAGAGATTTCTTTGACACGTACTGCATCCCCCACTGCATTCACTCATCGCCTCCTGCCATCCTTCGGATCTCAGGGATGCCCTCTCTTAGCTCTGTGAATAGGTCAGACTAGGTGAAATTGCAGAGATAAGACAGTCCCAGCAGTAAGTCCTGTCCCCAGCAGCCTCACTCCCCCAGCCCCACTCCCACCCCAGACCTTGCAGGCATGCAGCCCTGCATTGTAGGGCCTGGAAGCAGTTGGGCAGAGCTGCGGGGTGGTGTCGATCTGATGCTCTCCTGCATTCCTTACAGATTGCAAAGGAAGATGCCATCCTGCCAGTAGCTCTCTTCCCATCTCTCTGTGAGCTCATCTTTCACAACAACCCTCTGGTGACCCATACACGAGGTATGGTACCCGCAAACCTGCCCCCTGAACCCAGTCCCCAAGAAGCAATGTGGAGAACCTCATCCCTACCTCAGTGCCAAGCCCTGCTCTGCTGTGTCATGGGTGGACAAGCTTCATGGTGCACTGCGGCTGTAGAAACAGCAGACGCTGCTGAGCACATGCTCACACTCACTCATCCCCACAGCAGCCCTGAGAAGCAGGCATTATTGTCCTTATGCACAGAAGACGGAACTGATGATCAGAGAGAATCACAGGCTACCCAAAGTCACACAGCAAAAAAAAAAAAAAAAAAAAAAGGCAGCACTGGGAATGCAACACAGAATTATCTAGATCCTGTGTGAGCTCCATAATGACACTCTGCTCTGTGGGATAAGTCTGCTGCGACCTCACTCCCCACTTCCCAGCTGGGGAGGAGCGTGAAGCCGAACTGCAGAGCCCTCCCCCTCCCAGAACACACAGAACGCAGCCGCTGCCGCGTCACTAGAGCAGCCCACTGTCCAAGATGCAGCAGCTGGAGGCGTTTAGAATCCTGGGTCTCTGGAGTGACAGTAGGGTATTCTTATCTCTGCTCTACACTGTCTTCATTGCCTCGGGCAAATTCCTTAACCTCTCTGTGCCTCAGTTTCTTCATCTGTCAAATAGGCATGATATAGGTTTCTACCTCCTAGGGCTGGTGTGAGAATTAAGTAAGGTTATACATGTACATGAACGGTGTCTGGCACATAGAAGCCCCCAGTAAATGCTAGCTAACAAAATAATCTTATTTTCCCATCATGGCTCCAGGGGTCCCACCACTGCTAAAAAGCTTCCTCCAGGAGCGGCTGGGAATCCACTTAATTCGAAGGAAGATAGTAAAGGCTAAGCATCATATTTTGATGCCTCGGAAGGACTCTCGGAAGGTAAGGCTTCAGAGGCAGGACCCCCATGCCCAGAGGGAGTGGAGCCTATTTTAATGCTGCAGATCAGCCTGGCAGCAGAGCCACTCCCACCCACAATGCCTGGGAGCCTTCTGTTAGGTTTGTAGCAGCAGTGTTGTCTTCTCCTTCCCTCACTGTATGACATACAGATTTACCCAGGAGAGGTAAGACAGGCAGAGACCCAAAAATCAGAGTAGGGAGGAGTACGGGAGGACGTTGAGTCTGATCCCCTTATTTTCCAGAGGAACTGAGGTCCAAAAAAGACACTGTGGAGAAGCGGGGGGAAATCAGTCAGAAGATCCACATGTCAGTCTGGTGCCATCATTTCTCATAGCTGCCTAAACTTGGGCAAAATTTCCACTCTCTGAGCATCAGCTTCTCAGCTCTAAAACCTCTGAGTTGCTGAGAGGACTAGATGAAATTGATACATTATTAACTTCCCAAACCCCCTACCAGTGCAAGTTACGTCACCCCTGGTATCACGAATGGCTGTGCCAGCCCTAGAATACGCATCTCCTGCCTGACTCTTGGGAAGCATTTCCTGGTGTGGAGAGCAGTCCGCCCCCTCGGTGCCTCCCCTCAGCTAGTGGTCCAGACTTAACTTCTGGGATGCCATAAAGTAAGATCCCTCTTTCATCCAAAGGATTTCAGAAATTTCTGTGAAATGCTTCTCCCTCCTGAACTTTGTCTTCCTACAGCCAAAAGCTGGACTGGGCATTGCTGACCCCAGAAGTTAAAGATATTCCCTAGGCCCCTCCCTCTAGAGTCTGCCTGTTTACAGCCAAGCTCTTGTCTTGAGCCCTCAGGGGACCAGAGCAGCATTTAAAACCAGCAATAGAAATCCAGAGGGTTTCCATAATCTTTGCCCCCGTCTGCTGCCTCCTCTAAGGGTCCTACTGCCTCCCTTCCCGTCAGGCAGCTGGGGAGGGGCGGAATCAGGGTGAGCCAGATGCTCAGTACGTAATCCTGTCTCCTGTGTACAGAGCACCCATGCTGAGAACTTGCACACGCACTCCCCCATAATCCTCACCACAGACAAGGAAGCAGGCTCAGAGAGGTGAAATAACTTACTTGTTAAAAGGGAGTGTTGGGGTCCAGGGGCACCACCATCGTTCCAACTAATGGAGGATAAACACACATACCAGTGGCCAAATGAGAAACGAATCAGTGCTCTGTAAATGCTGTCTGACCTCCAGCACGGGCTACGCGGAGAGTATGGTGTGGGCTGCAGGCAGGCTGGAGATGCCTGTATGTCCCCAAGGTGCTCCCAGAGATGGGTTGGATGTACAGCCTTTTACTCAGTTACGTAGACCAAGGCTGCTGGCACTCCTTCCTACGAGACTTGGACAGGACAGGGAGAAAATGGAGAACCTGCCAGAGCAGGCCTGGACCCACCCAACGTGGAACCAGAAAGCGGTGTGAGGCTTCTGTGTGAGAACACAGATGGAAGATAACATGGCCTGCTCAGCAGTCCAGCATACAGGACCCAGTGACTCTCAACCTCTGGCCAGTCAGATTACCCAGTCTTTGCTCAGGAGAGTGGTGGTGGGATAGAGGGAGAGCATCCCCAGCACTCCTCCAGCACAAACCTGTGAGAGGGAGGAATCAATGTGGCCCCTTCCCCACCAGCTGGCAAATAATGGCACTTGTTTTGGCCACTGTGAGGCATGGGTTCTGAAAAAACACTGGGTCCCTCAGGCTTCAAATCTAAACACTGAGATTTTATGTATTTCAAAAAGGAAATACTTAAAAAGAACCTTATTGTATAAAATAGTCATCCTTCCCACTCCCTAGCTCACCAGGCACATTTGAGCACACCATTGAGATCTCACTTGGGAAAACTCTGCAAGATAGGCAGGCAGGGACTGTTTCCCCCTTTGTGAGCTCAGAAGGTAGAGTGTGCTTGAGACCTTTCCACCGCACTGCATGGCCTGTCACACTACAGATGTAAGTAGACTAGAGACTTCTGACAGAGAATAAGCAATCCACCGGGTAACTAGGGAGGGGAAGCAGGACTAAGCCCGGCTGAGGGAAGCTGGGCGCATGGCTCTCTCCTGGCAGATGAGCAGAGGCATGGAGGGGAGGTGACAGGCTTTTGCTAACTCAGAAAGCTGAGCAGTGCAGTGGGAAAGTATTATCTCCTTGAGTCTAAACCCCGAGAGAGATTTGCCTTATAGGCCTTTGTACAAGGCGCAGGGACTGGCACCCTGATAGGGGCTGGTGCTGCCACCTTCCAGAAAATGTGGGGCCCTCTCCCCCAGGCCCTCCTAGGGGTCCCTGAGGAAAGTCATGGGCACTGCAGGACACCTCGACCAGAGGAATGAGGCTACTGAAGGGCAGAGTGATAGCGTCAGGGATCCAGAATGAGGCCCGGAGCCTCTGCCACTGAATAACTCTGTGACCTTGGACAAGTCATTTTACCTCTCTGAGCCCCCGTTTTCTTGTTTATAAAATGAGGACATTTATTCACTGGGTAGTTTGAGATGTAAATAAAACGTAACATGTCATGTACGAGGCACATCGTAGATGCCCACTAAGTGTGATTTTTGTCCCTCCCCTCCCCATGAGACCTACCCCAGTGCTTTGACTGCTATACTGGTTGGCCTTAGGCTGCTTATGTCCAGGAGGAGAGATTCTGACTAGGAAGCAGACCAATTCAGCCCTTCTCCCGTGACAGGTGAAAACTCAAGTTCCCAAGGTGCCAAAGCAGCCTATGATTCTCCCTCACCCATCCATGATGATCAAATCTCCCTCAAAGGAGATGCTGGAGTCAGAGGCAGAGCTGACTAAGGAGCCGTCTCCCACCAAAACCATTTCTGTGGAGCGAGAGATGCCCATCGAGGGCCTGGGGGGCCCTCCCATGCCCCACCGGACCTTCGTGCCACTGCCTCCCATTTGTTCCGACTCCACTGTGCATAGTGAGGAGTCATCCCACCGGAGCGATGCTGCTGGCCGCCTCAGCCCAGACCACCTGTCAGATGAGGACACCAAGAGCACAGAGTCCATCTTCTTGACCCAGGTGCCTGCACCCCACCTGCTCCCGCCCACTGTTCCCAGCTCCCATGGGTTCCTGTCCAGCCCTTAGATGGCTGAACTGCTATAAGGCAGCTAGAACTAAGCACAGGGAAGATCTGGAAACCAGACAGCAGCACCCTTGGCAGGGCCTGCAAGCCCGTTCTGGGAGTTCGCAGCCCCCCACTGATCCAAGGTTACTGGTAGGGACACCCATAGGGACAAATCACAGTCCTCCTTTCTCATCACTTGCAGACCATTCCCCAACCCCAGCCTGGGAATGGCTCTCCTGGTTCTTCAAGACTTAGCTCAGGCTAAGGTAACAATCCCTCCAGGACACTTCCTGGCCTCCTGGGCTGTTTTAGAGCTTTCTGTGGGCTCACCCAGCACCCTTGTGCTCCCCTCTGTTACAGCATTTATCTCAGTGTATGGTCAGTGTCTGTTTTCATGTCTGCCTCCTCTCACCCCAGGCTTGCTTCTTGCCCTAAACAGGATCCAGCATGGAGGCCCACACAGAGCTCAGAGGTGTTAACGGAGTGCATTTTCTTTTCCTTCTTGGGCACAGGTCAGTGGGTTATCTTCCTCCATCTTCCGGAGGGATGATTCAGAGATAAAGGAGAAAGAACAAAGACTGCCATCCACAGCACCCAGAGAGGCAAAGAGGACAAAGAAGAAGCCCCCATCTGCCTCTTTCCCCAGGAAGTACCATGGCTATGAGGAGCTGCTGACAGCCAAGCCTGACCCCACCTTCGTTGAGCCAAAAGGTATGTGAGGAGAATGTCTCTAGGGCAGGGAGCCCTCTCCATGACCCAGAGCAAGTCAGGGCAAAGCCAAGGCTGGTGCCAACACTCTTTTCCAGGCCAGGGTGCTGTTTTCCATCTGCCCCTGGGAGTGTCCTGGTTTAGAGCCCTACTTGTCAGGAGCCCTGGCCTGGACCTTCATTGGTTTTGAGGGAATCACAGCTGTTCAGAGATTCCAGCCATTCTGGACCTAACTGCTTTGGTTGGAAGTCTCTCCAGGAAGCGTTTAATGAATAATCACCCAGACTAGTCAGATTCCCCAGGTCCTCCCCCAGCCCAGGTAATCCCTAAACTGAACATCCAGAATCCTCCCTGTTTGGTTTGAGACAAGGGAGGCAGCATCTTCTCCCACCCCTTATTTTGGACTGATGTGCTTTGCACTGGTGCCCAGCTGTGCTCTTGTGGGTGTCAGTCTCTGCAGTGTAACCCTCCGAGGTTAATGGGTTGCCTTTCCCCACTCTCGTGCTGTTTTTCCATTAGGACCTGTTCAGTGATACAAGTATTCACTGAATGATGGCACCTCTGGCACCACAACAGATCAGACCAGGATATGGGAACAGTGTCTTCTTGGCTAGAAAGGGTCTTCTTGGCGCCCCCCATCCTTTCACCCAGGGCTGCTATGACATGGGGAATGTCATAGAAGTCAGGGGAGGCATCCAGGAGGAGGGGGATGTGCCTTGACTCGACCTTGTCCTTTTGACCTAGGAATCCAGAAGAATGCACAGGCCTTGCAGCACATGTTGACACACCCGCTCGTGTACCGCTCCAGCAAGCCCAGGCTGGATACTCTGCAGAAGCACTATGTTCCCAAGGAGAAGCGGGTAAGCCTCCACCTCACTGTGCATGTGAACTGCCTCTGGGGACCCTAAGGAACAGAAATGGCTGTCACTTGGGACCTCCAAGAGCCATGCTTTTCCCTAGTGCCCCTAGTTCTCCCTTGCCTGTCGTTGTGACTGAATGAGGAGGTGAGGCCATGAAAGTCTGAGCCTCTGCTAACACTCTGCTCTCTCACCTCCTGTCAGACCCAGAGGATCCCTGTTCCAGCCCGACGGAAGACTCGAGCCCAGCTGCTGGATGACATCCTCATTCGCATGCGGGACACCCAGAACATTACAGAGGCACCACTAGGTATGGCTCAGGTCCCCCGTCCTCATCAGCCAGGCTCTGAGGTCTAGATGTTTGCTCCCCTGCTGGGATAAGGCAGAGGGCTTGTGTCGGAGCAGGAAGAGCCCTTTAGAGCATCTGCCCGACATTCCTGTGTGCAGATGGAGGAAGTGAGCTGAGTGCAGCAGAGAGCTGCCTGAAGTCACACAGCATGTTTCCAACGGCTTGAGACAGACTCAGAAGGCGATCCCTCTGGCCTTCTAGTGCCCGAGCTGGAAAGACCATTTTCAGGCCCTTACCATCCTCTTCCCACTCCATCCCACTTTATGGGGGAACTCTGGACCCAGTCCCTACTGCTCTGGGATAGGTGGGACCCCAGGTGATCCGAGTGTCCCTCCTGGCTTTTCTCCCTACAGGAGCCGTCCTGCGCCAGCGGACAGAACAGCGGCTGGTGAACCAGAAGCAGTTCCTGGAGGCCAAAAAGCTGCTGAAGGAGTTCCGTGCGCGCTACCGGCAGCTGGTGCGCTGCTCGCTGCAGTCAGTGTTTGGGACCACAGCGCCACCCCAGGCCCGCCCAGCACTGAGTGGGAGCCAGCCTAAGTTGGGCCGCTTCCTCGAATTCATGGATGAATTCTACTAGGAGCCCACAGCCAGTGACTTGAAAGGCTAGGGCTGTGCATGGGGCCATGGGTGCCAACTAGCCTGTGCCCTGCACCCTTCGCAAGGGTGCCACACCCTTGACCGCTCCTTGGGACAGGTTTGGGTCTCCAAGCTCTGCTCAGCCTTGCTTGCTGGCCACAGAGAGTGGGAGCTGGTCAGGACCTCCCCTTCCTGGGCCAGGCAGGAATCAGCACTTTGTCCAACAGCAATAAAGAGTGAGTGCATAGAGCAAGGTAGCCCTCAGTCCCTTTTGGAGCCTGGGCCAGGTCGTTCCATTGTGGGGGAAAAAAACCCAGCTGATACACAGCCTTAAGAGTCCCATGGGAAACCTGCCTGAGTCACACAGGTGATAACACGGTAATCCCACAGAGCTGGGGTAAGCACTAAGACACAAAATGGTCGATGCAACAGAGAAGCAGCACAGAATCTAAGGCTCAGAGAGGTTAACTTGCCCACAGCCGTGTGTGCGTGTGCCAGCCAAGTGTGTGTGTGTGTGGGAGGCGGGGGACAGGTCCAATAGTGTGTGTGTTGGGAGCAGGGCTCAGGTGCAAAGCTGAGGCCTCTAGAACCTTGGAATCCTTGAGGCTCTCTCTGTTGGGTAGCCTTTTCCACTGTGATGGCAAATGGAAGGGAGAAGAGGATTGGGGATTTCCTTGTTTAGATGGACATCACCACAAAGTTGGGACAAGTTGAGGGAAGGGCTTACATGGAGTTTCCCAAGGTCTTCTAATCCAGGATGTAAACCAAAGTCCCATGTGCAAGTACAGTGGGACGTGACTCTAAAACTGGATTGTGGACTGTGCAGGGTCAGCCTGGACGCAGGGTAAGCAAGCTAGTTCTGGTCAAGGCAGCCTAAAGGGTTGCTCCATTCTTGTGCATGCAGTCCTCCGCACCTGCTGCAGAGGAGAAGGCCACTGGGGCTGAATTCTGGAGAGTGCACTTCGGGACGGACACTGGGTGTGACCTAGTCACCTGGCCAATGATTGCTCCTTAGACTGCTCTCCTAGAGGTGCCTACAAGTCAGACTTGGGGCAGGCCTATAGTTCCCAGGGTCCAGGAAGCAGTGGCATAGAAATGAAGGATCCACGGCAGGGCACAAAGTCTCACAACCTAAGGTGTAATTAAGGCGATTACAGAAGTAGTCTGGTCGCCACAGGTCTGTGGTGCAGTGTCTGCTGTATCTTGAGTGTGAGACTGTTAGGACACAAGTGTTCGCATGTCATCACACTCAACCACAGCCACAAACAGGGCCAGATACATATTTACACCAAGCTGTATCATACCAGACATACACATTCAAGTTCAGACAGTCTCATGCACGATCACACACATTCCCATAGACATACCAAGTTCCAAAGTCAGTTCCATCTCACTCACACAGGCACCGGGACCGATTCAGGTAACGCCTACACTGCTACCCTCCACGGCACTCCTGTGCTGAGGCCTGTTGCTGAATTGCCACGTTGGATCACCTAGGCCCAAAACCACCCTTCTGCTAACGTTAGGAAAGAGAATCCACCCCAATACTCACGCTGTAAACCTCACTAGGTTCGAATTCAGGAGATCTGGGATGCTCCCTTCAGCCAGAAACACCTATCAAACCGTAAGCTCACAGGCCTGAAAGGCTCCTGAGAACATGCTCGCCCAGCTTCAAGGCAGGAAGTCTCTTGCCATCTCCCCAGCAGATCACTCAGTTTGTGCTTGCACATCTAGTGACAGGGAGCTCATTCCCTCCGAAGGCTGTCCCTTCCTTTGTTGGGAAAACTACTGGATGGCTCAAGTCATCGGGCTAAGAATCTGCCCAAGTCCCTCAGTAATCCTGACTCTGCTTTTTGGCCCAGAGCATATCTGCTCTCTCTGCCGTCAGCCCAGTCCTTTACTTGTATGAGACTATCCTGAAGAGGCTATACTTACCTACATCAGATGCTCTTGCTGCTGCTGCTAAGTCACCTCAGTCGTGTCCAACTCTGTGCGACCCCATAGATGGCAGCCCACCAGGCTCCCCCGTCCCTAGGATTCTCTAGGCAAGAACACTGGAGTGGGTTGCCATTTCCTTCTCCAGTGCATGAAAGTGAAAAGTCAAAATGAAGTCACTCAGTCATGTCCGACTCTTAGCGACCCCATGGACTGCAGCCGTCAGATGCTCTTACCTTTGTTATTCCACATGGATACCATCTGAATAAACTGATTTTCCTATCATTTTGAATGCTGAAGCAAGACATTCCAATATGGGGCATCTTCTAGAGCAAAAATGGCACCAGAACTCATATACAGTCTACACTTGGGTCAGATTTGCCTGAGATTGCTCTCCAGAGATAAGACTTTGACTAGAAACAGTTCATGAGTTTGCTTTACTGTATTCTCAACTTGGGCCTCTCCTCAGCCTGGCAAACCTACATTGAGGAATGCACTTCAGTACTGTTCAAATAACACATCATCCCATTTGGTCCTGTGCGGGCAGAAGCATTCCTGATAGGCATGCCCTGTTCTGAGTCCTCTTTGTCAAAACGCTGTTTTTGAAGAGTTAGAGAGGAGGCATCTGGCAGTGGCACTGCCAAGGATCCAGGCCCCTTCTGTACTCTACTGAAGACAGCAGGTTGAATAAAACCAAAATCCAAACTATTTTCTTTCTGGGTGGAAGGGGATAAGGCCTTAAGGATAACTGTATGACGAATTAAGAGTAAATAAATAGTACATCAGTCATACACAGACAAGAAAATCCATTAGCTGGCTCTTGAGACAATCACATTTCCCTTACATAATTATCCATTCTCACTGGAACTTTTAAGGTTCTGTTGGAGGTTAAGGGTTGAACCACTGAGCAAAAGCCCCTGCCCCTGGTGGCACAGCATGGGGAGAGGGCAGAGCCAATAAGGGAGAATCTGCCACCATCTGGAGCCAGGGCCCAAAAGCTGCTCTTGAGCTCTCACGGCTCAATCTTTGAGGAGTACACTCCCTATTTTTACCCTTTATTAAATGAGAGGAAAGGAAGAACAAGCCTGGCCTTCCCTTGGCTTTGTCCAACTAGTTCTTAAGACCCCAAAAAGGTAGAAAGGGAGGCACCCCAGTTTGAGGTTGCCTCCAACTACTGAGACAAGGCATTGAGGAAGCATTTACTCACAAAGCAAAGTGTGTAAATATTTTTCTTAGGAAAAAATACTGATAATACATAGAACAATGTGCACATTCAGTCTTGGCACGTTTCCTTCATCCAATATAACCAGTTTCTAAACTGAAGGCTTCTGTATATGTATCTTAGCTGTGGATGACATGGGTCAAGATGCATTTCTGGATCATCTTTGGAGGAAAGCCTATTCAAGCAGCCTCTTTTCCTAGTATTCCACCCCTCAAAAAATAAAAAGCAGACCTGCTTCATCATTGACACAAGAATAAGTCATTCTCATTGAGTCACAACATAAGTAGCTATATTTACTTCTAAAAGCCAAGCCAAATGACCAATCTGTGGGTTGATGAGAAATGGCTGGCCGAGAAAAATTAAGTCTCTATGGAGTTTTTGATTTTCAAAGAAAATGAAGGGCTGACTGGGTTCTAATCCCTGGTAGTTAAAAATGACAGGCTGTTCAATCAAAATATATCACTTCCCAAGATTTCACATTCACATTACTCTCACTATGGGGGTGGGGGTGGGGGTGGGCAGTTCCCTACCTGGGTGTGTATTCAAGGGATCTGGGTACATTTTAATTCTATCTGAAAAAAAGCAGGAAGAAAAAGCTGTTAAAATAATCATTTGGATATCTCCTTCATGAGCAAATTGTGTGTGTGTGCAGCTTAGAGGACTATTCATTCAGACCCTGGATAACTGTAGTACAAAATATAACACAGGGCACTGAACCCCAAGTTCCTTGTTTCTTAAAGAGAAGGAGGGCATCAGGTGGGATAGTGTGACTTGGGTAATTCCCATGCCCATTCCAGCTATCTAACATTTTGTGATTATGATCCAGCCTTCATTTTTCTTCCCCTCCTCACCAGCTGGCCTTCCATCTCAATGGAAAGCCATGCAAGAAAAAGGAAAAGAATCCCAAGTTGCTGCCAGCTTTGGTGAGAGGTCTGGTTCGTGGAGAGGTTGGTAGGTTGCTAAGTTGAGATCTGAACCTCCTCTGACCATGTCAGTGATCCACAGTCTTCCTCATTTCTCGGGGCTTTATGCTAAAAGCAGCTCCTGGAGAACTATAATTGTCCTATAATCGTGGGAGGAGAAAGATCATTCTCCTCTGGTAAAAGTACTTCAGAAACAGAAAGCAATATTGCAGTCAAGTTCACAGAACTGATGGGGGTATCTAAAATGTCCAAGGGTGCTAGATGGTACCTTGAATGGGCCATCCAAGATCATCACTATGGCCCTTTATGAAACCATTAACGAACTCTCCAGCCACACATACATTCAAATACATTCCAGGAGACACTGAGTTCAAGAGCACGGACTGTCCTTTCCTTCTTTATATCCATGACCCAGCACAGGGCTGGCACAAGTTCGAAACTCAGGAAATATCTGTCAAATGGAACAAAAAGGATGAGCAGCACAGCCTTCGGTCATCAGCGTCACCAGTCAAGCCAGTGGCAGCTTTCTTTCCATCTTAGTCAGTTTGTAATCACATAGCAATTAATTAAGCAGCTTTAATTTCTTAAGGGCATTTTTAAGAGAAAATGAACAACAACAAAAAAAACACAGAAGGCATTCATCACTAGTGCTTCCTCCAGGCAAAAATTTAAAGATTCCATTTAAAAAAATAAATGAAGCCATTTACAAAAGGTTTTCCTGGGAAGTTTCAGCCAAAAAGAATCAACCTTCTAAAAAGAGGCAATTATATGAAAGGGGCCAGGGGCTGGATACATAATCCCCAAACTTGACATCAACCCAACAGGCCCAGATAACTTCTTCCAGCAGATACAATCAATGGATCATGAACATGTTCCCAAAGTATCTTTCCCACTTGTTAAAAAAAAGGGCTTCGAGCCCCGTTCTCAGGAACCATGTTTCTTGGATTTCCCATTAGAATGACCTCCATCCTCCAACCTCTCATAACTTCCCCTTTAATAAGAAAAAACACAATGCATATACACAAGGACAGAGTAAACAGAACATGGGAAATTTCTATGGTGAAGCAGATTCCAATGATTTGTGAGAAATGTTTGTTTTGGGAGATAGCATATCTTTCATTCTAGCTCACAAACCCTCCCCATCATTCTGTTTTCCTTCCGTGTCTTTTTCTCTAAAGAATTCATGTCAACAACTCCATTTGTGACCAACTTCACAATTAAGCAACAGGGGAGGGGAATTCTTTCAGAAAGAAGTGTTCAGGTTTTAGTAGTTAAGTATGGGAAGCATGTTAAAATAGAGATAATATCTTAGTGGTTTTACCCTCCTCCAAAGCCAGGAAGAGGAAAGATTAAGCCTCCTCCTTCCTTAGCCTACTTTGCGTGTGTTTGAAGGACTGCTGCTCAGCTCAAGTCTGGAAACAACTGTCAGTACCATTCAAGGCTCCACAGTAGGGGGTCACTAAACTGGATTCAGTTTTTGGAATATTCACGTAACAAATTTTCATTCTGTAACCTGACACTAAAACTTGTTGTCACTACTAAGCAATTTCTTAAAATGAAAGTATTAGTTTGGGGAAATATTTAAAATATATATCTTTTCTATTAAAAATATTCATCTTTTTTCCAAAAACCAAAATTAGCTCCAACTGAAAAGGTGTTCAAATTATTGGAGATACAGAAAAAGGTGACAAGTGGAAAAATAAGTGTCTTTGCTACTACCAATGAGACTAGCCTTCCAATAACATTTACTAAGATCGAAAAGGAACTTCATGAAATGGCAGTAACTGACATCTTCTTTGAGGGCATTTAGTAAGTCACCCTCCCTGCCCTCTGCAGACCACTGCCAGCTTTTCTATCCTGGGCACCAATATGCCCTCCAGCAGCTTTTGGAGGGCCTGTGTTGCTGGGAGGACCTAAAACTGAAGTGGTATGAAAATGAAGTAAAGAGATCAGTGTATATTTTCTAAACACACATCTGCACGTGTGCACGCACAGACACACAGAACACATACATTCAGGTGAGTGACACTCCCCACCAAAGTAGTCACTGAGGAGGCCCCACATCTCTCAGTGATTACCCAGGTACTTCAGACATCTCTGGAAGTCCTCTGGGAATTGTGTATGAGTTGCCCAAGAAAACGGCTCTGACTGCTTTACAGCTGCACCTCGTTTCTGACTCCAACCCTCTTGATAACCTACTTTCTGTTCCAAAGGTTTCCAATAGCTTCTAACTAGTTTCAAATTAAAATTATCTTTCCTATAACCCAAAGATTAAAGAGAAGAAGGGAGGCAAATCTTCTGAGAAGAATCAAAAGTAGGTGATACAGTAAATCCTTTGTGATCTGGATAAGTGAGTCATTGTTCTGGACCTTAGCTTCTGCCTTAGTTAAGAGGAAGAAGCTGGAATAGACAACCATTAACGTCCTTTCCAGTTTGACTATTAGATGTCTAGATGTCTCCAGACTTTGACGACAGTTCCAGAAATGTTTTCACCAAAGACAACATCATTGGAAAAACTGTGCAGCCTCCAGATGAGGCAACCTGAGGGGGGACAATGTACACTGGGATATGTACGATCTGAAAGGCTTGTTAAAATGCCAGTCACATGACTTTATAGTAACAGCTCATACATGCACAGGGAATGCCAGCCCACCAGAGATTCCCTAAAATTCTATCCTAATCCCTACTCTCAATGAGCCCAGATGGGCAGAAGCACCAAGCACCACCAGAGATGCAAAAGACACACGGTGTCACCTGCTAAGGAAAATAAACCCCAAAGGTCCATGGGACTGAATTGACCAGCTGCATCCAGCTAGACACCATGTTTCCACAGTAGGGAGTCTCAGTACTGTTCTTGCCAGACTTCTGGGCAAATTTTTTGGATTTTAGGACAACACTGCAGATAACTCTTGTCCAAAAGGAGAGTAATAATGAGGTCCAATCACAGTTTATCTAACTAACAGAGTGGAACCCCAGGAAAACAGAAGGCTGTAAACTGGAGGAATGTGGATAACTGTACAGTATATGTTTGCACTTCCAGTCAATCTCAATTATCTGCATGTGGATTTTGCACAATCAATATTCAAAGCCCAGCCAGCTTTCTCTAGGCTCCCCTGGTATGTCCTTGGATTGCTGTCCATTATGGCAACCTCTTAAGTGTGGAAAAAATCCATGGGATTTGTTGTTGGGAGACCCAGCAATCAGTCTGGGCTATGTATGCCCTTAGTAGTTGAGAGAACCTGAACATCTGCAATGCAGTTTCATCATCAGAAACTGGGGCTAATACCACTTACATGTGAGGTCTCCTGAAAAGACCAAATTAAACAATGACTATGAATGTGGTCTGTCAACTATATAGTATTAATCAAATGTTATTTTTTAAAACAAGGAATGTAAATTAACTTTTGTAGAAGCATAAAAACTGATTTCATTAGGTATATTTACTTGAAGCAAAGGTAAGAAGGGGGAACACAGTCTTTTTGGATCTGCCAAAGAACTACACTGTTGCACTTCTTTGGAAAAAAAACAAAAGATGGAACTAATTTTTATCTGCAAGGCTGCTTTAAAACACCACCTGCTGAAAGAAGTCAGGAGGTCTATCAATGTAAGAAGGCATCCCCTTTCTCCTCTACCATCTAACCCTGGCCACTCTGCTCCTGAATCTCATGCCAAGCAGGTGCTGCCAGATTTGGCCCGGATACCCTAAGGGGTGGGCCACCCTAGGGAGTGAGGAGTGCTTCTGGCCTGGGTCACAGGGAGGCAGAGACAGAGTTCCCTTGGATATAGTCTACAAAGGCCCTAAAACCTCTCAGAATCATACTTGACAGTGTTTTGCCATTAAAAGAAACCCAAAGTGAGAACACTCATTTCTTCAGGGTACATGATCAAGCTCAAAGACCTCTGAGAAAAACAGGTAACACTGTTCATCAGGTGCTACTTGGCCCCCGCCATACTACTGGACCGCAGGAGATACTGATCCACGCTTCCTTTTCGCCGACTCACAGTCCGCCTTTCGTTGTCAAACATGCGCTGCAACTGCAGAGCCAGCTGCCGGTCCTCTTCCTCTTGCTGCAATTTCTGCTCCATCTCTCGCAGCACTGGGTCTGTGGGGGCCAGACCCACCTCACCACTGCTTTGTCGAAGTTTCTTAAGGGAGCCATTTTGTTCCAAGTGCTTGGTCTTACAGCGTCTTTTCCTGCCCCGACGCAAGGAAGGAAGTGGCTCATCACCTAGGTTGTCTGCCAGAACACCATTAGGCAGATCAAAATGATTCACTGTCTTCAGCTGTTTCTTTGTTTTGAGGACCCCACCCAAAACACTGTTTTTAGGTAGCACTGAGTTAACTGCCGAGATTTTCATAGTTGCTGTTATACGGGTTTTATCTAACTTGGCATCTGGGGATGACCCTGACCTTTCCGACTGCTCTCTCTCCAAAGAAGTCCCACTGGCCCCCACTGGGAGTTCTGAAGAGCAGCAGGTTTCCAATGGGATCTCAGTGTTCTTTTTACGGTCACTGCCCTGTTCTGCTTTTGTCTGGCTAACAGAGGAAAAATAATCAAGGTCAGGGGCGGTAGGTCCCGTACATTCAGAGAGAACTTGCCCACTGGACAGTCTTGTATTTAAAGGCAGAAGAGGCTTCTCCTTGTTGGACTGCGTAACTTCAGAGACCAGTAAGTCGTCCCCTGTTTCTGGAGCCAGGGAGGTGAGGGTGGCTTTTGAAAGGGTCTTTTTGATCTGCCGCTCCTGAAAGATCTGCTCCCACTTTTTGAGGATCCGTGGACTAGCCTCATAAGAAGTCTGCTTCTGCAGGCTTCTGTTTAGGTTGCGGGGTGTCGATTTGATGATGAGGGGACTCAACACGCGGCCATCAGGGAGCCTCTTGGGCGGAGTACACGGTGAGCAGACAATGGGCTTGAAATGGTTTAGCTCTTCTGAGATGCTGTCGTTACTCTCAGGGCTGATAGAGCGCTCTGGCTTATGTAAGGAAGCCAAGGCTGACAGGGAGCTGAAGGGCAGGCGCTTCTCAACGGTTAGGTCGGGAGCCGAGAGGCAGCGGTGGTTCCGGGTGGACAGCAGAACGCCGATGATGGGGTTGGAGGTGGGGGTCATGGCTGTGGCCTGAAAGAGATTAGAAGACTATGTATACATACATATATAACCTTTTTCTTCATCATTCCTTCTTGATGGTAGAGAGGTAGAGGAGAGAAGGGTAAGAAAAGAGATAATGGGTGATACAAGTCTAAGTAATGTAAAAAAATCCCTCATTTAGAGTGCACCCACCATTTAGAGAAATTCCTACACATGAAACAAATAATGAGATTGAAAACCTTTATGAAAAAAACCTCATCTAGAATTTTTAAGAAGGTTTTTCTAGGAGCCCTCATTCTACTTATCTTCGTACTAATTCAAACTCTCTTCCCTTTACATCTGTTTTGTAAAATTCTCCAACATAATGAGTTTGCCTAGGATCCACTGTGCCTCTTCTCATCTGAAATCGTTCTTTTGTGGCCATGTGCAGGAGGTTAAGGGACGGGACGAGAGAGCCCAAGAAGAAGCCTGTGTCTGAGGCCTACCTTGGCTTTGCTGGCCGGGGCTGCTCTGAGTCTGCTCTTTGCTCTGTCCTGACCAGTGTCACTGCAGCTCTGACTCCTTTCCATCTTGGAATTTAGGTTCCTAAAAGAGAATAAAGACAAACTGTCAACCGTAGCCTATCATTGCTAAGGAAAAAAAGATGACAATCTCATCTGTGCTTTCAAAGCTATGCAGCTATAACAGAAAATGTATTAATTAACAAAATAATTTTAAGAACAAATCCTGTCCAAAGAGAGTTAGTTCTCCAGACAGAACATTTGGTTTAAGTCTTTGTTTCCAAACTTAGATCCTGCCTAAATAACACAAGACCAATGGCTATTTCCCTCATGCTTAGAGAAATATAGGGACACCTCACCTTCCTTACTAGAATGGATACAGGGACTTCCCTGGTGGTCCAGTAGCTAAGAATCTGCCTTCCAATGCAGGGGATGCAGGTTCAATCCCCCTTCAGGGAACTAAGATCTCACATGCCTCAGGGCAACTAAGCATGTGCTGCGACAAGGAGTCCATGCCCCACAAGAGAAGCCCCTGTGTGCTGTGACTAGACAAAGACCACGCACTGCAAGGAAGAGCCAGTGAAGCCAAAAAATAACTTTTAAAATAATAATAATTTTAAAAATAGGATAGATACAATATTAAATCAACTTTAGAAACTTTTTTTTTTCCTTTGCTTAGGCCCAGACCTCTTCTCAAGCAATCTAAATCATCCATGAAACAAATATTTAAGTACTTATAAAACACCTAGCAAATCACTAGATTCCCATGTAGGGAGTAAAAATTAAATATACTCTCTCCCTTAATCTACTACATTTAAGCTTCCAAAGGCCTACATCCTGGTGATAAAGAGATTTCAAGATCAGAAGATTTGTCTTGTGCATTATATTATGATTTTACAATGCAAACCAAAAACCAAAGTAGCTGTATTATAACACTGATCTTACTGGGTAACAGCTCTACTCAACAAGCACTTAACATACACTTACTATATGCCAGTCACCTATGAGCATTATCTGGGCACTGGAAATACAGAAAAGAATGAGGTACAGTCTAGGTCTTCAAGGAATCAGGGTCCAGTGGAGCAGACAAATAATTCAATATAACACAGTTAAATGGTACAATGAAAACTTATGCCTAAAAATTTTGCCTAATAATGGCATAAGAGAGTTATTAATTAATTACCTGGGTTGGAAAAGCCTTCAGTGGCATACGTATTTTGAAGGATAAATAAGAATTTACCAGAAGATAAGGTGGACACCTAGCCATGCAGATCATCACAAACAGAAATTATTTCCTTGAGTGATTTTACTTAACTCTGGAATGCAATAGTCAAATCTACTCTTTTGAGCAAAAGATTTAAAATTTTATGATAGTAGATTAGTTAAGAGAAAACTTATAAAGGAGGTAATGAGGTACATGTCCTCTCCCAATGTGGGACCAGTCTGTTCCATGTTTAGTTCTAATGGTTGCTTCTTAGCTGCATACAGATTTCTCAGGAGGCAGGTCAGGTGGTCTGATTCCATGTCTTGAAGAATTTTCCATGGTTTGTTATGATCCACACAGTCAAAGGCTTTGGCATAGTCAATAAAGCAAAAGTAGATGTTTTTCTGGAACTCTCTTGCTTTTTCGATGATCCAATGGATGTTAGCAATTTGATCTCTGATTCCTTTGCCTTTTCTAAATCCAGCTTGAACATCCAAGGTTCTTGGTTCATGTACTGTTAAAGCCTGGCTTGGAGAATTTTGAGTATCACTTTGCTAGCATTTGAGGTGAGAGCAGTTGTGCAGTAGTTTGAGCATTCTTTGGCATTGCCTTTCTTTGGGATTGGAATGAAAACTGACCTTTTCCAGTCCTGTGGCCACTGCAGAGTTTTCCAAATTTTCTGGTGTATTGAATGCAGCACTTTTCACAGCATCATCTTTCAGGATTTGAAATAGCTCAACTGGAATTCCATCACCTCCACTAGCTTTGTTCGTAGTGATGCTTCCTAAGGCCCACTTGACTTTGCATTCCAGGATGTCTGGCTCTAGGTGGGTGATCACACCATCGGGGCTGTCTGGGTCATGATCTTTTTTGTATAGTTCTTCTCTGTATTCTTGCCACCTCTTCTTAATATCTTCTGCTTCTGTTAGGACCATACCATTTCTGTCCTTTATCATGCCCATCTTTGCATGAAATGTTCCCTTGGTAGCTCTAATTTTCTTGAAGAGATCTCTAGTCTTTCCCATTCTATTGTTTTCCTCTATTTCTTTGCATTGATCATTTAGGAAGCCTTTCTTATCTCTCCTTACTATGCTTTGGAACTCTGCATTCAGATGTATGTATCTTTCCTTTTCTCCTTTGACTTTTGCTTCTTTTCTCAGCTATTTGCAAGGCCTCCTCAGGCAACCATTTTGCTTTTTTGCATTTCTTTTTCTTGGGGATGGTCTTGATCACTGCCTCCTGTACAATGTCACAAACCTCCGTCCATAGTTCTTCAGGCACTCTGTCTATCAGATCTAATTCCTTGAATCTATTTGTCACTCCCACTTTATAACTGTAAGGGATTTGATTTAGGTTATACCTGAATGGTCTAGTAGTTTTCCCTACTTTCTTCAATTTAAGCCTGAATTTTGCAATAAGGAGTTCATGATCTGAGCCACTGTCAGCTCCCAGGCTTGTTTTTGCTGATTGTATAGAGCTTCTCCATCTTCGGCAGCAAAGAATAGAATCAATCAGATTTTGGTACTGACCATCTGGTGATGTCCATGTGTAGAGTCTTCTCTTGTGGTGTTGGAAGAGGGTGTTTGCTATGACCACTGTGTTCTCTTTGCAAAACTCTGTTAAGCCTTTGCCCTGCTTCATTTTGTACTCCAAGGCCAAACTTGCCTGTTACTCCAGGTATCTCTTGACTTCCTACTTTTGCATTCCAGTCCCCTATGATGAAAAGGACATCTTCAGGGAGGCCTGGCGTGCTGCAGTCCATGGGGTTGCAAAGAGTCGAACACAACTGAGCGATTGAACTGAACTGAACTAGAAGGTCTTGTAGGTCTTCATAGAACCGTTCAACTTCAGCTTCTTTGGCATTAGTGGTCGGGGCATAGACTTGGATTACTGTGATATTGAATGGTTTGCCTTGGAAATAAATAGAGATCATTCTGTCGTTTTTGAGATTGCACCCAAGTACTGCATTTCAGACTCTTCTGTTGACTATGAGGACTACTCCATTTCTTCTAAGGGATTCTTGCCCACAGTAGTAGATATAATGGTTACCTGAATTAAATTCACCCATTCTGGTCCATTTAGCGCACTGATTCCTAAAATGCCAATGTTTACTCTTGCCATCTCCTGTTTGACCACTTCCAATTTACCTTGTTTCATGGACCTAACATTTCGGGTTCCTATCCAATATTGTTCTTTACAGCATTGGACTTTACTTCATCACCAGTCACATCCACAACTGGCTGTTGTTTTTGCTTTGGCTCAGCATCTTCATTCTTTCTGGAGCTATTTATTGGGCACCTACTGACCTGTGGAGTTCATCTTTCAGTGTCATATCTTTTTGCCTTTTCATACTGGGGTTCTCAAGGCAAGAACACTGAGGTGGTTTGCCACTCCCTTCTCCTGGTTAAATTTTCTCATAACTATTCTGGTTTTGTTTTTTTGTGTGTGTGCTACTGCAAATACAATTGCTCTCCTAATTATATTTTCACCGTGTTCACTGCTAATATAAAAAATGCAACTGATTTTTGTGTGATCTTGCATCCTGCAACTTTCCTAAATTTATTTATTAGCTCTAATAGTTTTTTCATGAATTCCTTAGGATTTTTTATGAATAATACCATATCATCTGTGAACAAAGATGTGAAAGGAAGAATACTTGCTCCTTTGCAATCAGGATGCTTGTCTTTTCTTTCACAGTTTTACTGAGCTATGTTTGACATATATTGTATAAGTTTAAGGTGTACAAAGTGTTGGCATTTGATACACACATATTGTGAAAGGATTCCATGGCGAGGTTAGTTAACACCTCCATTATCTTACGTAATTACCATTTATTTTGAGGGGTGAAGAGCATTTAAGACCTGCTCTCTTAGCAGCTTTCAAACACATAAATACGGTATTGTTAAGTATAATCACCATGCTGTACATTAGATGCCTAGAACCTATTCACCGTAGAATTGGAAATTTATACCCTGTGACCAACATTTCCCCTTTTCCTCCACCTTCTGCCAACCACCATTATACTCTGTTTTTATGAGTTTGACTTTTAAAGATTCCATATGTAACTGACATACAAAATTGTCTTTCTCTCTGACTTAACTTTGCTTAGTGTGCAATGCCCTCAAGGTCCATCCACACTGTTGAAAATGGCAGAATTTTCTTATTTTCATGTCTGAGTAATATTATATATACATCTCACATTTTCTTTATCCATTCATCCATGGACAGACACTTAAAGATTGTTTCCATGTCTTGGCTGTTATGAATAATGATACAATGAATGTGGGAGTGCAGATAGCTCTTGGAGATTCTGATTTCATTTCTTTGTGTATATACCCAGAAGTGGAATTGCTGGATGATATGGTAGTTGGAATGTTTGCTTTTGAATTATATACGTTCCTTAGATATTTTGGATATTAATCCCTTATCAAATATATGATTTGCAAATGCTTTCTCCCATTCTGTAGGTCGCCTTTTCATTTTGTTGACTGTTTCTTTTGCTGTGCAGCAGCTTTTTAGTTTGATGCAGTCCCACTGACATCTGCTTTTGTTGCTTAGTGTCATCTCCAAAAAATGATAGCCAGACAATGTCAAGGAGCTTTCTATGCTTTCTTTTAGGAGTTTTACACATTCAGGTCTTATTGGTTAAAGTTAATTTTTATGAATGGTATAAAATAGGGGCCCAATTTCATTTTTTTGCCTGCAATTTTCCAGTTTTCCCCAGCACCATTTATTGAAGAGACCATCCTTTCTCCACTGAGTTTTTTTAGGCTCTCTTGTCTCCTATTAGTTGACTGTATTTGCACAGGCTTATTACTGAACTCATTGGTTAGCTCTAATAAGTTTTTTGGTGGAATCTTTAGGATTTTCTTTTCTTTAGGATGATATAAGATGATATCATCATAAACAAGAACAATTTTACTTCTTCCTTTCCAATTTGGATGCCTTTTATTTGTTTTTCTTCCTTGACTGCTACAGTTGGGACTTCCAGTACTATACTGAATAGGAGTGGTGAGAGTGGGCACCCTTGTTTTGCTCCTGATCATAGAGGAAAATCTTTCAACCTTTCATTCATGAGTATGTTAGCTGTGGGCTTGTCATATACGGCCTGTATTAGTATGTTCCTTCTATACCCAATTTGTCGTGAGTTTTTATCATGAAAGGATATTTGTATTTTGTTGAACACTTTTTCTGCATTAAGATCTTACAATTTTCATCTTTCATTCCATCAGTGTGGCATACACATTTATTGATTTACCTGTGTTGAACTACCCTTGTGACCCAAGGGTAAAACCAGTTGATCATGGTGTGTGATTCTTCCAATGTGTTGCTGACTTCAGTCTGCTAATAGTTTGTTTGGAATATTTAATCAGGGATATTGACCTCCAGTTTTCTTTTCTTATAGTATCTTTATTTGGCTTTGGTATCAGGGTAATACTGGGTTCATAAAATGAGTTAGGGAGTGTTCCCTCCCCTATGGTTTTTTGGAAAAGTTAGAGAAGGGTCAGCATATTAATTCTTCTTTAAATGTTTGGTAGAATTCACCAGGGAAATCATCTGGTCCTGAGTTTTTCTTTGTTGGGAAGTATTTTACTACTGATTCAATTTCATTACTCATTATTTGTCTATTCAGATTTTCAATTTCTTCATAATTCAATCTTAGTAGGTTGCATGTTTTTAAGAATTCATCCATTTCTTCTAGGTAATCTAATTTGTTGGCATATAATTGTTCACAGGATGGGAATACCAGAACACCTGATCTGCCTCTTGAGAAATTTGTATGCAGGTCAGGAAGCAACAGTTAGAACTGGACATGGAACAACAGACTGGTTCCAAATAGGAAAAGGAGTTCATCAAGGCTGTATATTGTCACCCTGTTTATTTAACTTAGATGCAGAGTACATCATGAGAAACGCTGGACTGGAAGAAACACAAGCTGGAATCAAGATTGCCAGGAGAAATATTGATAACCTCAGATATGCAGATGACACCACCCTTATGGCAGAAAGGGAAGAGGAACTCAAAAGCCTCTTGATGAAAGTGAAAGAGGAGAGTGAAAAAGTTGGCTTAAAGCTCAACATTCAGAAAACGAAGATCATGGCATCCGGTCCCACCACTTCATGGGAAATAGATGGGGAAACAGTGGAAACAGTGTCAGACTTTATTTTTCTGGGCTCCAAAATCACTACAGATGGTGACTGCAGCCATGAAATTAAAAGACGCTTACTCCTTGGAAGGAAAGTTATGACCAACCTAGATAGCATATTCAAAAGCAGAGACATTACTTTGCCAACAAAGGTTCATCTAGTCAAGGCTATGGTTTTTCCTGTGGTCATGTATGGATGTGAGAGTTGGACTGTGAAGAAGGCTGAGCGCCCAAGAATTGATGCTTTTGAACTGTGGTGTTGGAGAAGACTCTTAAGAGTCCCTTGGACTGCAAGGAGATCCAACCAGTCCATTCTGAAGGAGATCAGCCCTGGGATTTCTTTGGAAGGAATGATGCTAAAGCTGAAGCTCCAGTACTTTGGCCACCTCATGTGAAGAGTTGACTCATTGGAAAAGACTCTGATGCTGGGAGGGATTGGGGGCAAGAGGAGAAGGGGACGACAGAGGATGAGATGGCTGGATGGCATCACTGACTCGATGGACATGAGTCTGAGTGAACTCCGGGAGTTGGTGATGGACAGGGAGGCCTGGTGTTCTGCGATTCATGGGGTCGCAAAGAGTTGGACACGACTGAGCGACTGATCTGATCTGATCTGTACTTCTATGGTATTGAGTGTGATGTCTCGTCTCACATTTCTGATTTTTTTTTTTTTTTAGTCTTTTTTCCCTTAGTTAGCCTAACTAAAAGTTTAGTAATTTTTTTCTCTTCAAAATATCAGCTCTCAATTTCACTGGTCTTTTCAATTGTTTTCCTGGTCTCCATTTATTTCTGCTCTGGTCTTTGTTATTTCCTTCCTTCTGCAATCTTAGGCTTAATTTGCTCTTCTTTTTCTAGTTCCGAGAGGTATAAAGTTAGATTGCTTATTTGAGCTCTTTCTTTTTCTTAATAGGTCTTCCCTGGTGACTCCATTGGTAAAGAGTCAGCCTGCAAGGTGGGAGACTGGGGTTTAGTGTCTGGGTTGGGAAGATCCCCTAGAGAAGGAAATGGCAGTCCACCCCAGTATTCTTGCCTGGAGAATTCCATGGACAGAAGAGCCTGGTGGGTTCCAGTCCACAGACTCACAAAGAGTTGGACACAACTGAGTGACTAATGCTTTCAATTTCACTTTTTTCTTAATACAGGTGTTTATCACTATAGACTCCCCTCTTGGAACTGCTTTTGGTGCACCCCATGCATTTTGGTATGCTGTCTTTCCACTTTTGCTTCTTTCAAGGTATTTTTTATTTCTCTTTTAATTTCTTCTTTGGCTAACAGGTTGTTCAGGAGCATGAAGTTTATTTCCCTTTATTTGTGAATTTTCCAGTTTTCCTCCTCTTATTCATTTTGAGTTTCATACCATTCTGGTCAGAAAAGATACTATGTATGATTTCAACTGTCTTAAATGTGCTGACCTGCTTTGTGACTTGTATGATCTATCCTACAGAATGTTCCATATGCAGTAGAGAAGAATGTGTATTCTGTTGTTGGGTGGAATGTTCTATATATGTCTGTTTGGCTCATTTGGTCTAAAATATAGTTCAGTTCCAACATTTCTTTATTGATTTTCTGTCTGGGTGATCTATCCATTGTTGAAAGTAGAGTGCTGGAGTCCTCTACTAATATTTATATTGTTGTCTTATTTCTCCTTTTGGATCTGTTAGTATTTGCTTAAAATATTTAGGTGCTCCAATTTTGGGTGCATATATTATATATTTATGATTACTTTATCTTCTTGATGAATTGACACCTTTTTCATTATGTACTGCCTTTTTGTCTGCTGTTACCATTTTGGGCTTAAAGTCCATTCTCTTTTCCCACTTCGGTTTTCATTTGTATAGAGTATCTTTTCCCATCCTTTCCACTTACAGCCTACCTGTATCAGCAGAGCTGAAATAAGCCTCTTGTAGGCAGTATATAGTTGAGTCTTGTTTCTTTATTCAACTTGCCACTATATGTCTTGTGATTGGAGAATATAATTCATTTACAGTTAGAGTAATTATTGAAAGGTAAAGATTTACTAATGCCATCTTAGTCAGTTCCTAGTAGTTCTGTACTTCTCTTTCTCCTTTAGCCTTCTCTTGTGGCCTACCTTTGTGAACTGATAATTTTCTATAAAAGTATGCTTTGACATCTTTGTATTTTTTGTGAATTTACTGTAGGTTTTTGCTTTGTGGTTATCATGAGGCCTACATAAAACATAGATATGAGAGTCTATTTTATGCTTGATAACAACTTATCTTCAATGACATACAAAACTTTATGCTTTTACTCTCTTCCATTTTATTTCTGATGTCACAAAACACTTCATGTCTTTTTATATTGTGTATTCATCAACAAATTAGTTTAGCCATAGTTATTTTTCAACACTCTTGTCCTTTTAACATTTATACCAGAGTTAAATGGTTAACTGAGAACTTCCCAGGTGGCTCAGTGCTAAGTGATTAATGAGGACAGCCTGCCTGCTAACACAGGAGATGCAGGTTTGATCTCTGGGTCAGGAAGATCCCCTGGAGAAGGAGATGGCAACCCACTCCAGTATTCTTGCCTGAAGAATCCCATGGACAGAGGAGCCTGGCGAGCTCAGTCCACAGGGCCGCAAAGAGTCAGACACAACTAGTGACTAAATAATAACAATAAGTGTTAACACATCACCATGTTACATTATTATTCTTAACCCTAACGCCTCCCAGCTAGTGACTGTTCTAATGTGTAGATCAGAACATCTCTACAATGATAGTTTTGTCAAAGGGGCAGTGAGGGGTGTTTCGTTGGTAACTAACGAGCCAACCTGATACCAGTTTTCTTTATAATTAGTAACCTCCCTCTCTCTCTGGTTGTGAAGATCAAGGCCGTGTCGTGCCCACTGTCTGCTGCACACAGTGTGATGTCACTCGAGTACCTTGCTTCAGACATGGAAGATCCCTCTTTAATCCCACTAAACTACTGATGTCTATATTGCTGCCTCTGGGCTCTTTCTTTAGTCTCGAGGTAGGGCAAATACAGGCTTGCAGACCTACCGGGTACAGCTCAACAGACACTGGGAGCATGCACAGGGAGCTGGCCACAGGGTGACAGCATCTGTGAATGAGGCATGTGGAACGATGGGAATGCCCATTGGCCAAAGGGGAGGATGCACAGGAGAGGTATCCCCAGTGGCTTGGGGGTGATGTCTGTAATGTAATTAGTAAGAGCTTCATCTCTTTGAAACCCTCTGGAGTCCTATCTACTGCTTTCCTAACCTCTTCCTTCTGCTCAGTCATAGAGCTCATGATTCAGTACCCTGGTTGAGGCAGGAGAGAAATGGGCTTCATCTACAGTTGGAGCCTTTTAATTAGAGAGTTTATTTACATTTAATGTAATTGCCAATAAGGAAGGACTTCTGCCACTTTTCTATTTGTTTTCTACATGTCTTACACCATTTTTATTCCATAATGCCTCCAATAATGCCTTCTTTTGTGTTAGATATCTCCTACTATAACCATTTTGATTTTCTTATTTCTTTAACCATATGTGTTATTTTCTTAGTGGTTGCCCCAGGGATTACAATTAACATCTTATTTGAAAACAATATTTCAAATTAATGCCAACTCAATTTCAGTAGTATATATAAGCTTTTTTCCTATATAACCCTACTCCCCCAATGTTGTTGTTATCACAGGAAGGTCACAAAAATCACGAGTGTGAAAATATTGTGGAAACTATCAACATAATATATAGATATTATTATTGCAGTATTTGGTCAGGTTAAGAGGCTTCAATGCTGGCTGAGAACAGTCAGCAATAAACTCAATAATGTTCCTAAGATTTAAGAGCTCAAACAATCCCTTTGCTAAAAAAAACAGGAGAAGTAATTACACCTCCCACCTTTCCCACATCCGTTTCTATATTCCCAAGCCCTAACAAGTACCTGAAACACAGTGGATGTATTTAATAAATTTCTTATAAGTGAATAAAAATATGTACAGAAATACCTATGACCTCCTTAAGAAAGGAGAGAAAACCTCAATATTTATTAGGAATCTATTACCTCTCAGGTATTGTGTGTTTTAAATATATTATATCTCATTTAAACCATACAGAAACCCTGTAAGTCAGCATCCCCAAATTTATAGACAAAGAACTGACAGGTCGCACATGAATCTCCAAAATTCTAAGGCATGTGCTCTTTCTACCTCAGCATACTGATCTTACAGTCTGCTCTATTCCGCCACAGAACAGATCCAGCACACCTAGGGAAGTTCTCTTTTCCAAACACATAATAAACAAGAGAAAGCAGCATTGTCTGAAAGGTTACTAGCTTAAAATTTCCACTGCCAAGGGACCAGATGGTTTCTGGGATGTCTCGTTAAGCTAAAAATACCCACAACCACAATGAGTCTGACTTACAAACAAAGAAAAGGAGGAGCAGCCAGTGTCAACATGCAGCTGGAAACCTAGAAGATTTAATGCTTATGAAACACTGCTGAAAGGGCTTTGAAATGGTAATACACGATATAAAACATGAGATAGCTCATGTTATTAATTGCTTACTCATCACTCTCTCTCACATACCCACACCACATTAGTGTCTCCCACCCCCCCCCCCCATTATTTTCTTAATCAAACTCTCAGGCCTGGCAGAGTCCCACCAAGAAGCTGAAGGCAAGAGAGGATCCTCCTCCCAGTCCCTAACTTGGATATGTGAGGCCCCTCACCCCAACACATACATACTTGAGTAAAGCAGAAGCAGCTTCCTAGGGCCCAACTGTAGCTGCCATGTACCCAGAAATGGGTAAGATTTTGTTACAACCCTTCCCTTGAATATTTATTATTGGGTTATCTGCCTTGTGTACACTAGCATTCTTTAAGTGTACAATTTAATGGTTTAAGTGTATTCACAGAGTTATTTAACCATTACCACAATTTTAGAACATTTCTATCACCTCATAAAGAAACTTCATACCCTTTAGCTACCACTCCTAAACCCCCGTTTCTCCTCCAGCACTAAGCAACCACTGATCCACTTTCTGTCTATATGTATTTGCCTACTAGGGACATACACTAGTATTTTTTTGCTGATGGATGAAACCATTGTTTCCACAGCTATTTCAAAAGTAATGCAAAAGGATTTGAATTCCCTCAAACAACAGGATAACTGGGCAGCTTCTTACCCAGCTCTATACAACTTTGTGGTTTTTTAGAACAAGACAATGTATAAATTATTTAAACAAACAGAAAGAAGGAAGCTCTCTGTTACAAAGGTAGATCATTTCAAGACAAAGATCTAAGTGCAGAGTCTTTTGCCATAGGATTCTGACAGTGGTTTGCTAGAAAGAGCACAGGTTTGTGGAGTCAAGAGAGACCTGAGTTCCAATTTCATCTCTGTCACTTTATTGAGGTGAGAAGTTCTAGGGTGAATTGCTTAATCTCTTTGAACTGCATTTACCTTAGCTGAAAAATAAGAATGTTAGAAATCTTACAGGATTAATGGAGAAGCTTAAGGAAATGAGGTATGTAAAGTACTAAATACAGTAGGAAGACCTGGGAGAAAGCTAGTTCCCGGATGCTACTTGTCACCATCCTGCCATATCCCTCTGAAAACTACCAGTATATTCCTATTGTAGTATGACAGAGAGATTCAGTTCAGTTCAGTCTTTGCTACCCCTTGAACTGCAGCACGCCAGGCTTCCCTGTCCATCACCAACTCCCGGCGCTTACTCAAACTCATGTCTATTGAGTTGGTGATGCCATCCAACCATCTCATCCTCTGTTGTCCTCTTCTCCCGCCTTCAATCTTTCCCACCATCAGGGTCTTTTCAAATGAGTCAGTTCTTTGCATCAGGTGGCCAAAGTATTGGAGTTTCAGCTTCAGCATCAGTCCTTCCAATGAATATTCAGGACTGATTTCCTTTAGGATGGACTGGTTGGATCTCCTTGAAGTCCAAGGAAATCTCAAGAGTCTTCTCCAACACCACAGTTCAAAAGCATCAATTCTTCGGCTTTCAATTTTCTTTACAGTCCAACTCTTACATCCATATATGACTACTGGAAAAATGATAGCTTTGACTAGACGGACCTTTGTTGGCAAAGTAATGTCTCTGCTTTTTAATATGCTGTCTAGGTTGATCATAACTCTTCTTCTAAGGAGTAAGTGTCTTTTATTCATGGCTGCAGTCACCATCTGCAGTGATTTTGAAGCCCAGAAAAATAAAGTCTGTCCCTATTGCCACCGTTTCCCCATCTATTTGCCATGAAGTGATGGACCTGGATGCCATGATCTTCGTTTTCTGAATGTTGAGCTTTAAGCCAACTTTTTCACTCTCCTCTTTCACTTTCATCAAGAGGCTCTTTGGTTCTTCTTTGCTTTCTAAGTGTGGTATCATCTGCATATCTGAGGTTATTGATATTTCTTCTGGACAGAGAGATGACGGACACCTCTAAAACCTACTACTTAAGGTCCACATCACTTCTCCTTAGGCTATCTTTCTTTTCCAACTGTAGCTGCCATGCCTACATGAAATCCATAATTTTAGCAAGGTTTGTCCTCTTAACCAGTTCATCTACTTGATTTCTGTTCTTTTATCCCTCCCCCAACACACACACACGCACACGCACATGCACACACATGATCTGCCCTAGACCATCATTAAGCCTTGTGGTTTCTTTTAAATCACTACCTCAGTTTTCTCTCATAGTCTCCTTTCCCTGACAGTTATTGTTTGGACTATTCCCCACATATAACGTGCTAAATCCTATCCTGAGATTTTTTACAGAACCTACCAACTGCCCTTACCCCTTCCATTTCATGCCCTGGCCACATTTCTTCCACCCTTTAAAACCCTACTTTAAGCCACTTCTAGATACTTCAATCTTAGAGGTGAAAAGAATCTTAAATCATTCAGTGAAATCCCCTGCCCAGCAAGCAAAAAGTAGGGCATAACAACCTGTATTTTACATAAATTATATAGAATGAGGTCAACTGATTTTACTCAAGCTCACACTACTGTTTCCCTAAAACCTCCCAAGACTGGCTTCTCCATCCTCACACCTCTCTGGCTTGTCTCTTTTCATCAGTTCTAAAGTTAGTCCTCCAGTATCACATCATTTATGTGTCTGGTATCTGTCAGCTCAAAGAGTTCATATTTTCATGTGTTTGTTTTAAAAATGAGGAACAAGTCAGCATAGTTTAATTCATCCTAACACTAGCTGGGCATGCAGTTATTATGACTGAGTCAGGAGTCAGTCTCTGCCTCTATCTCTTCTTACACACACACCTTACAGGAAGCACAGACACTACAAGGCTCTTTTGCTGAGCCCCACTCTGAACCACAAACTCAGGCTTAAAGTATCGGAACATTAGCAAACAAAATAATGTAGTTAATTTCTACTTAATTAAGGTTTAATTATGACGGTGCAATACAGACTTTTCTCTTACAGAATCTATAAAAGGATCCCCTTTTATAGATCCCCCATAAGCTACTGCCAATGCATTAAAGGGAGAAGCTAACTTTATAGTATAAAAGCTTTATCAGTGTGGTCACTAGATCCCCCCCACCCAAATCCTATATTAATCTTATAGAATCTACTCTAAACAACAGCCACCAGCCAATCTGTTTCCTCCACAACTCCCAGGGTCCTCTTTCCTAGAGACCCTGCAAGTTTGACAATTCTGACAAAAAGCCTCCTTTAACCTACCCACGGGCACAAAGACCTATATCATTAAACATTTCACAAGTATTTACTGAGCCTCTCCTGTGTGCCAGGTACTGTACTAAGTATTGTGAATATAATGGCAAACAAGATTTTTGTCACTGCTTGCAAAGGATTTAAAGTCTAGTGGGAAAGTGACTTTTAGAAGGGATTTTATAAAAATCAGGATCTATAAGAAGGTCATGGGGGACAAAAGAGTACAGTGGAAAGAGCCAAGAAATCTAAGTTCTAACTCATTGTCCTTCTATTCCAGCAGTCTAAGATTTGACAAGCCATGTTTTCTTGTTGGCCTTTAGGCTTTTCACTCTGAAACAAAGGAATTAGATAAGACAATATTTATGATCCTTTTCAGCTCTGGGTTCTAAAATAAAATACAAAATAGTGGCAGCAATACTCACTGAAGACTTAACATATGCCAGAAATCTCACTAGGCACCGTTTGCTTAACCTACAGTTTTGTACAGCAGTACTGGCAATACTGCCTCACTTTCCTTTTTTCATTTTTTAAACTGGAAGGAGGATAGACGGTTTGACTATATTTTTTTAATGGTTATACCCTATTTCCCAAGTAGAAGTTTAAGTGATTTACAGTAAAAATACGTAAAAACTGAGCCTTAATAAAGACCACATTAAGTAATAAATATGAGAAGAGTATACCAAATGTTATTTTTAAAAATTATATGCCATGTTGTAAGGCCATGATGACCAAACTAAAAACTCTGCCATAATCCTAAACTTCTTGACAGCCAAAGCCCAGAGGAAAATGGAACTGGACATGTAGCTCTTAGAAAAGACACTGGCTGAACAGAGAAAGTTTTTCCAGATTGAACTTTTAGGTAAAGAGGGTATGAGGAATGAAGGGAAATAAATTTAAATGAACAACAAACCAGTTTTTCAGATATCTAAAGTAAGACCTTAACTTTAAAATTTAGACCTTATGGTTGAAGTTATTAAATCTTTTCAATTCACATATATTTGATGATTAACTTAGAGATGACCTTGAGTTAACTATTACTCTATCTGACTGTTTGAAAGAAGCTTCATTTTCAAAGAGCTATAGGACTTTATTAATAGTGTAGCAAAACATTCTTTGTTTTGAACGTTTCAAATGCAAATAGTCTGAGCTGCTCTCACAAGATTCAGCCAGAATCTTTTGATGGACTTCTTCCAAAATAACCATCCTACCAGGCCTACTTGCTCTTACCTCCATGCTTCTGGGCTTAAGAAAGAAAAGTTTATAGAGTAGATAAGTAAAATAAATGCAGATTAATTTGATTTAAATACAGATGTTTAAAAAAACTTATACAAATGAATTCTCGTCAGGAAAAAACTTGCAGAGAAAACCTATTCTTTAACTGTTGCTTACCAGATAGAAAAAAATGTATTTGAAATATTCCCAAACTATTACCAATGCTAATTCCTTTTTACTTGTGCCAAAACATATAACATAAAAGTTACCATTTTATCCATTTTAAGTTCAGAGGCACACTGTGACGCAACCGTCACCATGCTAATTCTCTTTTAATATATCCATAAACCTCATCTCAGTGTCAGCACTAACAATGCCACACTATTTTCCTAAATATCATTTAAAATTGAAACAATATTTTCTTAACTAAGAAATAAAACATGTTGACTAAATAAGAGATGCAGTTCACAGTATTACCATAATAGATTTTCCAACCTAAAGTTTCCATGACATCAACAAATTATTTCCTAAAAAGATAACTGTACCAACCCAAATCCAATGAATTTTCTTTTCAATTGTCCTAGTAATTGAACTCAGCCCACAACCTTGTATATTTGGAGGAAAATGCTGAAATTCATAAATGTATAATATGACTGTAAACATCTCATAACAATAAAATGTTAAGTGAATATTTTCCTATAAATTAAGCCCATTGTGACTCAGTGTTACGAACTACGAGAAAAGATGAGCCAAGGACCAGGAAAAGAAGATGTACTACAGGTATTCCAGAGCCACACATAATCAAAGCACTCCCCTTGGTATATAGACTTTACATTTTGCCCTTCAGAGAAGAATTTTCAAAGTTCCTTGCTAGGCATTTCTAAGTAACAACATATTAACCTTCTAACCACTTTAAAAGAATGAATTACAAGGGCAGAGATCAGAATTGGTAATAAGTAGTTCACCTATACAATGTCTACTCCAATTAATTGGGGCAATTTGGCCTTGACACTGTATTTGGGTTTTAATAAAATTTCCTTTTTTTCCAAGTGATTTCAAATGAAAAGATATTAATTGACTAATTGCAGACTGCCAAGAGCAACATTATTTTGTTTCAGGGGATATTTATTGTAACTTGATTGGAATTAATGATATGATCTTTTTTTTCTCTTTTTCAGTAGATCCCTCTAAAACTCATTAAGATGTATCTGCTATAAATGGGGAAAAGTTCTATTTATACATTCTGCAGCTGACAATTCTTAGTCAAGCAATCTTGAATTTTTTAACTTTACAGAGCATTTATATTTCAAGCACATATGCACAAAGCAAGAGTTTCATCATCACCATAAATGGTTAAGTACACTGGCTTACACATTATATACTGGGTCCTTATTACATCAGTCAAACTTCAGTGGCAGTAATACAGTGGCTGTTCAACAAATTTCAAATGAATGAATAAATAGTTTAGCAAACAGCCTTCCTGGAAGGAGTTACCATCACCCAGAGAAAGGAAGGCTTTTAAGGGAAGGAGAAGTTTAGTGAATTTTACTCACAGAAATATTCAACATTCTATAATAATCTATATGGGAAAAGAATCTGAAAAAGAATGAATATATGTATAACTGAATCACTTTGCTGTATACTTGAAATGAACACAACATTAAGTCAACTATACTCCAATAAAATTTTTAAAAAAAGAACAGAAAAATCAGAACATATACAAAAAAGATTCAGATATAAAAACATCAGGGATCACAACAGTGTGAACTTTATGACATTCTTAAACTTGATAGATTTTTTTGGTTTTATTTATTAGTGATTAGCAATAAAGAGCATTCAGATAAAAAGGATCCAGGTGTATGTCCACAAGTAAACAAGAGAAGGCCACTTCATAACGCTGTGTTAAGGAAGAGAAGAACCCTAGAAGTAAGAATGAGCAACGCCAGCTTTAAACAAAAACAGACAACAAAGGGGGGTAAAGATTGTGTCTTTTCATATTAAAACAGAGTATGACATGTAGTAGCTGTCCCCAAAAGGTCCGTTGAATAAATGATTCGAATAAATGATTCCTTCCAGCCTTCCTCCCTTCTTTCATTTTTCCTTCCCTTCCTTTCCCTCCTATCTATCTATCCATCCTTCCTTCCTTCCTTCCACTGAGGCCTTCATTATTCTTCCATCACCCAACATCCACCCAATTCCTCCTTCCTTTCCTCCCCAGGGCCTGCAAAGTCCAAAGTATCAAGAGATTTCTTGACAAGGATCTTAAAAACTTTTCAGTTTGCCCTCTTGAAACCTATCAAGATATATTTTACTTCCAGGCACTGAAAAAAAATCAACTTTGGCCTCAAGTTCCTACTAAGAGAAAAAAGTTCACAAAGAAAATCCATGGCTACTGTCTTCAGTATCAGTGGATACTGAATAAGGCTTTATTGTTTCCTCCCAGAATAGAAAGTTCAACTCTTCTGTTCAGCAGAGCAATTAGTACAATCCTATCCTGAGGATACCAGAAAAGGATGTTTACTTTTCTTTAAAAAATTCAGTTCAGTCCCTTATTTCTTTCTAATCCATATTTGAAAACCAGTTTCCCCCTTCCCCGACTCCCACCGCCCCCAAAGTAACTACAATAAATCCTTTTGCTCCCCCGCCCCACCCCCAACCCCGTCCCTTTTGCCTCATACCCCAAAATGAAAGAACCCTGACTGAGTTCATTATCAGTCTCTTACCCTGCCAGGAAAGCTAAGGAGTAGGAGCTGCTCTTGGAAACAAATGCCGAGCGGTGTGTCTGTATCATCTTGCCTCGGGAAGGTTCTTCATTCTCTGAATCTGAGAGGCGTGCAGGACACTGGCAGGAGACAAGGGAGACAACACCGTCTATTTGGGGTTCCCATGGACTCTCCCACAGCTGTTGTTCAAGTCTCTCTATTATATGCCCCTTCTCTCTCAGTCCAATCGATGTTGCCAACTGCCTCCTGGGATCCCAATCTGGATAGCCCAAATACAGCGCAAACTTAATATATCCAAAATCAAACTCACTATTTCTCTTCTCTAAGTCCCACTATGAACCCAGTTAGAAGCCTCAATGTCATCCATGATTCCTTCCCTTTTTTCAAAGTCATAATAACATTGCATAGAGCTCTTGAATACCCCAACACACCCAAATATTTTATTTCATTTACTCTTTAACCAGTTCCACTAAGAAAGGCCTATTATCTTTTACAGATGGCAAACTGAGGCTCAGAGTAGTTAATTTGCCTAGGATTTTAGAGTTAACAGGTAGCTAATGCTGGTACTTTGATCCAGAGCATCTGTTTTCAAACTGCCTCCATGTTATTCCTACTTTGCTCCTTTGTACTCCTCACATGTCTCTCAGATCTAATACTCTACTCTGTCTCTCATACTCTACTTGTGTATACTCATCATCACTGCCTTTCCTTAGATTCTCATCATCTCCTGCCTTGACTACTGCAATAATCTACTTACAGGTCTTGCTCTTTCCAGCCTTTCTTCCCCCTAATCCTCTCCATCCTATTAAGCACACAGATCCCATCACTCCCCTGCTTAACTGTTGGTGACTTTAGGATCAAGTCTAAATACCTCAGCAGGATCCAATAACCTTCAAAACCTAGATCCAACCTTCTATAAAGTTTTTCTCCCAGCAGTTCCAACACAGGTAACTCCTTGAGCTCTACAGCAATCAAACTATTCTCAACTCTCCACATGTACCATCACAGTCTTTCAAAACTTCTATTCTTTTGGACATGCTATTAGTCCCTTTCCCTAAGATTCTCCTTCCACATTTTTTGCCTATAAAATATTCACTGACCTTTCAGAGGCATCTTAAATACTATTTCTCTTGAAAGGTTTTTCCATCAACTTTTTCCATCTTGCTGACACTATTTCATTTATCTTCACTTTATTTTCGAGTTTCTTCTTGAGTTTTTAAATTTATGTTTCTTTTACATGTGCCTTTTACATACAACATATGAGAATTTGCTCATGATTTAATATGAGTTTCTTCTTTATAGTGTGTACGTGTGGGCTAAATCACTTCAGTCATGTCTGACTCTGGCAACCCTACAGACTGTACCCTGCCATGCTCCTCTGTCCCTGGGATTCTCCAGGCAAGAACACTGGAGTGGGTTGCCATTTCCTTCTCCAGATCTCTCCAACCCAGTGACTGAACCCGTGTCTCCTGCGCCTCCTGCATTGGCAGGCAGGGGGAGCAACTATCACACTGAACTGTAGCTTCTTATTTAGGAGTCTGACTTCTGTTTTAGACAACTGACTCGGACAGCAAATGATTACCTTTTCTCTAAAACTTCTGATACTGTTATACAGTAGGTAAACAAAAAAAATGTCTAATCATCTAATGATTAACCAGTTTTCTAATGATTAAGTTAATACCAAAGTTAGAGTTATGGACAGAGGCATGCAAGGCATCTTACGGCTCAGAGTACATTGTATTCCTTAAATGTTTTGCTATTCTCTAGGCTGATAGGCACATTCATACAATAGGCTAGGTTTCCAATAGCCTGCAAGAAAGAGTTGAAGGATTATAATTTACAGAGAAGCTCTTCAGTTTTGTAGGGTATCTATCACTCCTTAAAACCCTGTTGTACAAACTATTCACTGGAGAGATGTTAATAGCACTAACTCATTACCAAATATTGTGGGAAGCAAGAAAAACCTTTGACATCAATAGACTCAACAGGGGGGTAAATAATGGCAATTCTTCTTTATTTAGGCTTTTCTACACAATCAATTCAGTACCGAATAAAAGAATATTCAAATTCCATCAGCTACCACTGTCACCAGAGGTTAGTTGCTTTACCTTTCTGAGTCTCAGTTTCTCATCTATAAAATTAAGAATTATCTCTCTACTATTAATACACCTATTGTGATAAACCATAAAAACACACGGTGCATTAGCTCACAAGTAGTAAATGGTCAACAAAAGATAGATTGTTTACATCAACTTAAGTATTATAAGAAAACACTTTAGTGTTATAATACAAATATGCCAGGTTTAATTGTTGAAAATAAATTTACATTATTATAAATAATTACATAAAGAGAAAGTACTCCAAACCCCAACTCCTCTCTATTTCTACCCCCACAAAAACCTAAAACAATAAGATAGGAAAATATTCCCCTCTCATCTTTAACACTGCATAAAAATAAACCTATAGCACAGATCCCCTGGAACAGAATATGGCAAACCACTCCAGTATTCTTGCCTGGACAATGTCATGAACAGAGGAGCCTGGTGGGCTAGAGTCCATGGGGTCTCAAAGAGTTGGACGTGACTGAGAGACGAAGCATGCACACAGGCAATGAGACACATGGGTATCATCACAGTGGTGGTTTCAGACAGCAAAATATCAACAGGAGATTAATTACATAAATCCTACAGTAAAGAATAACTAGCAGGCCACTAAATAATGATGTGGGATTCTTTATTTACATGGCAAGACATCCATGATTTATAATTTATTAAAATAGATTATAAAACAGTATGTATACTAGGCTGCATTTTCTGAAAAGAAAAACAAAATATGTTACACACACACACACACACACACACACACATTTAGAAATCTGGAAGGATATTCACCAAAATGTTTATAGCAGTTATCTCTAGGTTGTGGGATGACAAGCAATTTTCCACTTTCAGCTTTATAATCTTTGGTATGGCTATAATTGTTACATCAAATTGTTTCCCAACAATTTGAACTATTATTGGTATTAACTGTCATAACAGATCATAATAAACACTGTGCCTATTTTATTTCCATTCTAAACAAATAACAGATAACTGCTTCCAGAATCAGCCCTTGCCTTCCTCTATTTGAATTCAACTTGATAAACATGTATCAAACTCTTGTGATGTGCAAGGTACTATGAGAGATTTTTTAAAATGGTTAAGACACATTTCCTATAATCAACAAACTTACAAATCAAGTAGAGAAACACAAACACACAAATAACCATAACATAAGGAAGAATTAAATAAGTCATATAAAAGTTACAAACTGAGGACAGGAAAGTTGAGGGGGAAGAGAATGGATAATAGCAGTGGAAAAACAAGAAATTCCTACCAGTTCCAGGAAGGCAACAGCTTTTGAACTGGACATATAGAGAGATTAATAGCTTTTCATCAGGTAAGGTTAATGGTGTATCAATGAGATGAAATGCAAGAGCAAGGATCCTCAGAAGAGAAAGCATGGGTTATATGTTTGGAAGAAAGCAAACAGCTCACTTCCCTAGAGTTCTGGGATATAAGCAAGGATAGAAAGATAAGCTAGACTAATACTAAAGACTTAAATGTGAAGAGTTCTCATTTAGTTCCACAGGAAATGGGGAGCCACCGAGCTTTTTGATTCAGGAGGGTAAAATGATCAGTCCAGCTCTAATCATATTACTCTCTATTAAAAACAATCCTTTAGCTGACTTTCCACTGAGACCACTTGAACTTCTCTTCAGTCCCAATGAATGTATCACTGGCTAAACTAAATGAAATTACTTGTCCTACACCAAAATTTCTTAAGAAATATTTGATTGTAAAAGTCTCAAAAATATGAAATATAAATGCAGACAGAAAAAAGGTAAAATCACAAAATCTAAAACTTGAAGTGTTCATAGATCCAATTTTATTCAATGTATAGGCAATTTTGCAAAACTGGCCACGACCAATCAGAATTGGTATTAATACTTCCTGATTCCTTTTAAGATTAAATTTTAGGTTGATGTAATTAATTTCTACTTCAAAGATTGAAGTGGCAAAAGAAAAAATAATTAGAGCAAATTTCCATCTTTGTTATGAGTGGATATTCGAGATCATTTTCTCAGGGAAACCTGGGTCTGGCAAGGTCAACAACAACAGGTTCTTTCTATCAAAGGGCCATACTAAAGAGTAAACTCTCTGCCAAAATTGGTTTATTCTGAAAAGAAAGCTCTTTCTGGGCAGTTTTCGATGAGAACAATAATGGATAGTCCTGTTGGGGTGAAGAGGCAGAGTGTGCAGTTTTCAGAGACCACAGACAACTATGAGTTCGGGGTTATTAGTCAGAAGAACTACTATATGCACACCACCACCACATGTTTTATTCTTGCCTTCCTAGATGAACTATATTCTCTCCAAAAGCAGTCTTTTTCCTTTTGTAGTTCCCGATGAAAAGAGTTTTCAGAGTACATAAGCATTTCATATTTTTTAAACTCAATCTTTTCAGAAGGTTGGAAAGCAAATAGTTGTTTTTAACAATCAAATAATAACAATTATTGTAACTGGGATCAAAAAGCCCCATATACACACTGACAGTCAGCAAATACTATCAATTCAAGAAAGCTTATGTAATCTCAGTTTCTAAAGTTCAGGAAAAACACCTTTGCAAAAAGTAAACCAAAAGCACTGAGAAATTATGTAACATGGCCAAAATTGTATAATCTGTTATAATGCTGGGACCTGTTTAACAGGCAGACTTCTGGTATAGAGCTTTTTTCCCCTCTATTCTGTTATGCTGTCTTTATATATAATAAAACTTTATTAATCCACCTAATTAAAAATATAACCTGAAATATGAACAAGACAGAATCATAAAACATTTTAACAGGTATGACTCTAAAGGTATGCTAAGTACATACAGCAAGTAATAGAAGATGTCTGATCCAATATAAATTGCTAAAGGAAAAGAAAACCAATTGTAATCATACATTTGAGCCATAATCAGTGGATCCTCCAAAGGGCTTTCTTGTATTAGTTAAATATACCATTTACAACTTTTTCCAGTAATTTGCTTGGTAAATAAGTAATGAAAAGAATTCAGGCAAGATTTGGCCCAATTAGAAGTTTAATTAAGTTAAGTTTAAACAAAGTATCTCATCTAATATTGAGGACTGACCCTGTAAGCCTGGTGGGCTACAGTTCATGGGGTCGCAAAGAGTCGGACATAACTGAGCACACACAGAAACACACACACACACACACACACACCTTGTAACTAGAGAACTATGCTGTTTGGGTTATTATAAAGAGTAAAGGGAAATAAAATACAACCTTTAAGGAAAGTTCATCCTCCTAGTTGAGGATATAACACATACAGAACTCCATCAAATAACAACACCTAAGTCAAAATGACAATATATGTATAAAGCTTACCCAAAGTAGCATATACAACACTAGGTTCTTCTTCTCACTCACCATTTTTCCCCACTGCTACCCCTTAATCTTTTCACGCAAGTCTGATTGTCCTGTTCACAAATCATTTTCTCCAGCTCTCCATCTGGATGCTAAGTTCTTCAATACTCCTAAGTTGCACAGTCAGTGACTGTTACTGATCACCAAGACAGGTTTTTCAGATCCACGTCACCTGGGCTAATGGCTGATTTTGAGACAGGTGTCCATCAAAAAAGTGATCTACTTACATGCTCTAGATTTGTCTTCAGTACTATTGGCTCATCTCTTTTTTTCTGTTCATCCATTTTCCTTTTTCCTATTTCTGTGTCCTCTGGTAACAACTTGTGGATTTGATCTTCAGAGGTTTTCTCCTCTTGTAACTTTTCTTCTCGCAGCTAAAAATACAAATCACATTGAGACAGTAGTTTTAGGCAACAAAAGACTTAAAAATATCATTTATTCAGTAGTCTATTAGAACAAACAGGAAAGTTCTGAGACTATTTTCTTATTGGATATAAAGCCCTCTTATTTTTTAAGTAAGTCAACTTCTACTTGACTCTTGCCAAACATCCACTTCATGGCTTAAGATTTAACTTCTCTGCATTCTTGAGCAATATGAAATCACAAAAGCTAAGATAATACACATAATCAAGAACTAAGGTTTATTCACTTAGCCAAAAAACGCTGAATCTAAAAACTTTCTTTATTTCCATAATCCAGATATAACTGCAGTAGGCCAGGAGAATAGCAAAGATGTATGCCACAGAGGGTCAGGGAAGTTGGACTAAGCAAGAGAGGGCTTTGGGCCTATTGGCAACAGAAAAAATGGCTTATAACAGTCCCAATGTCTTACAATTTATGCTGTTTTCTTGTTACCTACAGGATAGGTCAAGTACATGGTCTACAAAGAAAGTTAAGGCAGACTAATATGCTCCTCATTTGAGGGAGGTAGCATGGCATTATGAAAATAAGATAGCTTTTGAAATTAAGTAGTATCTTGCTATATACTTACAGTATATCAAGAGTTCCTTTTCTAACCCCCCTTTATTCTCTTTTCATTCCCTGGGACTTTAATAAAATTTAAATGGCATAATGTATATGAAAGCAATTTTAGGCTACTAATATTTTTAATCACACTTATAAAAAATAAAACTAGAGAACAAATTTTTTCATTGGCTGTCAACTCAGAGTTATAAAACAACAATAACAATAAACAACAATATTCAGTTTTTTAAATTAATATTTTTTTTATTTTTTTAAGTTATGAAAGTATAGCTCATTTACAGAAGACTTGGAAAACCTGGAACAAAGTTACATATAGTCCCACTATACATTACAATTATTTTTTAAGTAGGCAAATTAAAAATTTTAGTTGGAGTTTCAATATCAAACTGAAAAGTTAATAGAATGAATAGACAGAAAAGTAGAAGAACACAGTAGACTCGAGGGCTTCCCAGGTGGCGCTAGTGGTAAAGAACCTGCCTACCAATGCAGGCTCTCTTGGTGAGGAAGATCTCCTGGAGGAGGACATGGCAACCCACTCCAGTATTCTTACCTAGAAAATCCCATGGACAGGAGCCTGGCAGGCTACAGTCCATAGGGTTGCACAGAGTCAGACATGACTGAAGTGACTTAGCACACACACACTCACACACATGAACCAACTGGTACCATGAACCAATTCCAGATAAATTAAGATTTATACAATTTTCACACAACAGACAGATACAAATTCTATTCAAGTTCCTACAGACTATAAACTAGAAGACACTGGAACATTTCCAGGGACATAAAACAAGGTGCAAAAATTTCACGGTCTAAAGGTATTAAAATCATACAGAGCCTGTTCTCTTATCATTGTGGAATTATGTTAGAAATCAATATCAAGAGATATTTGAAAATAACCCACATATTTTTAAGTGCAATGTGACATCTACCAAGAGAGTTCATTGACTTAGTCATTTAAAGCCTCAATAAAGTTAGACTGAAAAAAACACAGACGGTGATTGCAGAGAAGAAAGCATTTAAATGAGAAATTAATATCCAAGACACTTTAAAAACCTCATGCATCTGGAAATTAAATGTCCACTTTAAAATGATGGGTGTATCTAAGAAGCCATAACAAGGAAAATAAGAAAATTTTTGTAACACAATAAAAACGAAAAGAGAATTTATCAGAATTTGTTGCATGCAGCTGAAACTGCTCAGTGTAACTTAAATACAATGTGGAATCTTGGAAAAGGTATGAAAACAAATAATGGACACTGGCATAAAATTTTATGAAATTTGAACAAAATCTGTAGTTAATAAAACCGTATCACATGTTAATTTATTGTTTTTGATAAAGATTTAGCCTTATGTTTCCAACTTCCATAGGTATGATTCCATTAAGCCTGAACTAGTCTTAACATGCTGAGTCTAACTAAAGAGGTTATGAATATGCAAAGAACACCAAATACAATGTTATATAAGGAGGAGATTCAAATGAAATAATGTATTCCCAATTTCTCAAGTCAAACAAGAACACAAGAGGATGAAAGCTGATCCATAGCTAGAGAGAAAGCAAACCTGAAGTCTATGCTAACTGCCTACATGAAAGATCAAAGCCTTTTAACAATCTCAGATAAGAAATTCTTATTCAACAACATGACCACAGGCTTCACTAAGGGGCATTTCACTTGAGAATAGAAAGGCAGAGTGGCAAAAAGAAAACAAGTTTCAGCATCACCTTATCATTTACTGAACTGTGTGTGTCAGATGTGGCACTAAAAAAACAACTAAGGTTTACGACTTAGGTTCAGTTCAGTTCAGTCGCTCAGTCATGTACAACTCTTTGTGACCCCATGGACCACAGGGTTCCCTGTCCATCACCAACTCCCAGAGCTTGCTCAAACTCATGTCCATTGAGTCGGTGATGCCATCCAACCATCTCATCCTCTGTCGTCCCCTTTTCCTCCTGCCTCAATCTTTCCCAGCATCAGGGTCTTTTCCAATGAGTCGATTCTTCGCATCTGGACACCAGAGTATTGCAGCTTTAGCTTCAGCATCAGTCCTTCCTATGAATATTCAGGATTCATTTTCTTTAAGATGGACTGCTTGGATATCCTTGCTTTTCAAGAGACTCTCAAGAGTCTTCTCCAATCAGTTCAGTTCAGTCATTCGGTCGTGTCCGACTCTTTACGACCCCATGAGCTGCAGCACTCCAGGCCTCCCTGTCCCAACACCAACTCCCAGAGCCTACCCAAACTCATGTCCATTAAATCGGTGATGCCATCCAACCATCTCATCCTCTGTCATCCCCTTCTCCTCCTGCCCTCAATCTTTCCCAGCATCAGGGTCTTTTCAAATGAGTCAGCTCTTCACATCAGGTGGCCAAAGTATTGGAGTTTCAGCTTTAACATCAGACCTTCCAATGAACACCCAGGACTGATCTTTAGGATGGACTGGCTGGATCTCTTTGCAGTCCAAGGGACTCTCAAGAGTCTTCTCCAACACCACAGTTCAGAAGCATCAATTCTTCAGCGCTCAGCTTTCTTTATAGTCCAACTCTCACATCCATACATGACTACTGGAAAAACCATAGCTTTGACTAGATGGACCTTTGTTGGCAAAGTAATGTCTCTGCTTTTGAATATGCTGTCTAGGTTGGTGATAACTCTTCTTCCAAGGAGTAAGCGTCTTTTAATTTCATGGCTGCAGTCACCATCTGCAGTGATTTTGGAGCTCAGAAAAATAAAGTCAGCCACTGTTTCCACTGTTTCCCCATCTATTTGCCATGAAGTGATAGGACCAGATGCCATGATCTTAGTTTTCTGAATGTTGAGCTTTAAGCCAACTTTTTCACTCTTCTCTTTCACTTTCATCAAGAAGCTCTTTAGTTCTTCGCTTTCTGCCATAAATAAGGGTGGTGTCATCTGCATATCTGAGGTTACTGATATTTCTCCCGGCAATCTTGATTCCAGCTTGTGCTTCTTCCAGCCCAGCATTTCTCATGATGTACTCTGCATATAAGTTAAATAAGCAGGGTGACAATATACAGCCTTGACATACTCCTTTTCCTATTTGGAATCAGTCTGTTTTTCCATGTCCAGTTCTAACTGTTGCTTCTTGACCTGCATACAGATTTCTCAAGAGGCAGGTCAGGTGGTCTGGTATTCCCATCTCTCAGAATTTTCCACAGTTTGTGATGATCTACACAGTCAAAGGCTTTGGCATAGTCAATAAAGCAGAAATAGATGTTTTTCTGGAACTCTCTTCCAATACCACGGTTCAAAAGCATCAATTCTTTAGCACTCAGCTTTCTTTATGGTCCAACTCTCACATCCATACATAACTACTGGAAAAACCATAGTTTGGCTAGATGGACTTTTGTTGGCAAAGCAATGTCTCTGCTTTTTAATATGCTGTCTAGGTTGGTCATAGCTTTTCTTCCAAGGAGGAAGCGTCTTTTAATTTCATGGCTGCAGTCACCATCTGATGTGATTTTGGAGACCAAAAATATAAAGTCTCTCACTATTTCCATTGTTTCCCCATCTTTTTGCCATGAAGTGATCGGACCGGATGCCATGATCTTAGTTTTGAATACTGAGTTTTAAGCCAACTTTTTCACTCTCCTCTTTCACTTTCATCAAGAGGCTCTTTAGTTCTTCTTCACTTTCTGCCATAAGGGTGGTGTCATCTGCGTACCTGAGGTTATTGATATTTCTCCCGGCAATCTTGATTCCAACTTGAGCTTCATTCAGTCCAGCATTTCGCATGAAGTACTCAGCATTTAAGTTAAATAAGCAGAGTGACAATATACAGCCTTGTCGTACTCCTTTCCCGATTTGGAACCAGTTGGCTGTTCATGTCCAGTTCTAACGGTTGCTTCTTGACCTGAATACAGATTTCTCAGGAGGCAGGTCAGATGGTCTGGTATGCCCATCTCTTGAAGAATTTTCCAGTTTGTTGTGATCTACACAGTCAAAAGCTTTATAGTAGTCAGTAAAGCAGAAGTAGATGTTTTTCTGGAACTCTCTTGCTTTTACAATAATCCAACAGATGTTGGCAATTTGATCTCTGGTTCCGCTGCCTTTTCTAAAACCAGCTGAACATGTGGAAGTTCACAGTTCATGTACTGTTGAAGCCTGGCTTCGAGAATTCTGAGCATTACTTTACTAGCGTGTGAGATGAGTACAATTGTGCGGTAGTTTTAGCATTCTTTGGCATTGCCTTTCTTTGGGATTGGTGAAAACTGACCTTTTCCAGTCCTGTGGCCACTGCTGAGTTTTCCAAATTTGCTGGCATACTGAGTGCAACACTTTCACAGCATCATCTTTTAGAATTTGAAATAGCTCAACTGGAATTCCATCACCTCCACTCGCTTTGTGTGTAGTGATGCTTCCTATGGCCCACTTGACTTCACACTTCATGATGTCTGGCTCTAGGTGAGTGATCACACCATCGTGGTTATCTGAGTCATGAAGATCTTTTTTGTACAGTTGTTCTGTGTATTCTTGCTACCTCTTCTTAATATCTTCTGCTTCTGTTAGGTCCATACCATCTCTGTCCTTTATTGTGCTCATCTTTGCATGAAATGTTCCTGTAGTATCTCAAATTTTCTTGAAGAGATCTCTAGTCTTTCCCATTCTTTATTTTTCTTTTTTTCTTTTTTAAAATTTCCCATTCTTTATTATTGTCCTTTATTTCTTTGCATTGATCACTAAGGAAGGCTTTCTTATCTTTCCTTGCTATTGTTTGGAACTCTGCATTCAAATGGGTTTATCTTTTCTTTTTTCCTTTGCCTTTCGCTTCTCTCTCAGCTATTTGTAAGGCTTCCTCAAACAACCATTTTGCCTTTTTGCATTTCTTTTTCTTGGGTATAGTCTTGATCACTGCCTCCTGTACAATGTCACGAACCTCGGTCCACAGTTCTTCAGGCACTCTATCAGATCTAATCCCTTGAATCTATTTCTCACTTCCACTGTATAAGCATAAGGGATTTGATTTAGGTCATACCTGAATGGTCTAGTAGTTTTCCCTACTTTCTTCAATTTAAGTCTGAATTTGGCAATAAGGGATTCATGATCTGAGCCGCAGTAAGCTCCCAGTCTTGTTTTTGCTGATTGTATAGAGCTTCTCCATCTTCAGCTGCAAAAAACAGAATCAATCTGATTTCAGTATTGACCATCTCGTGAGAGTCCATGTGTAGAGTCTTCTCTTGTGTTGTTGGAAAAGGGTGTTTGTTATGACTAGTGCTTTCTCTTGGCTAAACTCTGTTAGCCTTTGCCCCGTTTCATTTAGTACTCCAAGGCCAAACTTGCCTGTTACTCCAGGTATCTCTTGACTTCCTACTTTTGCATTCCAGTCCCCTATAGTGAAAAGGACATCTTTTTTGGGTGTTAGTTCTAGAAGGTCTTGTAAGTCTTCACAGAACCATTCAACTTCAGCTTCTTCAGCGTTACTGGTTGGGGCATAGGTTTGGATTACTGTGATACTGAATGGTTTGCCTTGGAAAAGAGCAGAGATCATTCTGTCATTTTTGAGACTGCACCCAAGAACTGCATTTTGGACTCTTTTTTTTGACTATGAGGGCTACTCCATTTCTTCTAAGGGATTCTTGCCCACAGTGGTAGATATAATGATTATCTGAGTTAAATTCGCCCATTCCAGAGTTAGGTAATGTGTTCAAATTCAGAGCCATAACCTTTGAAAGTGAAGTCGCTCAGTTGTGTCCGACTCTTTGTGACCCCATGGGCTGTAGCCTACCAGGCTCCTCTGTCCATGGGATTTTCCAGGCAACAGTCCTGGAGTGGACTGCCATTTCCTTCTCCAGGGGATCTTCCCAACCCAGGGATCGAACCCGGGCCTCCCTCATTGTAGACAGATAGATGCTTTACCGTCTGAGCCACCAGGGAAGGCAATCTACGTTTACCTTGGTGGTTCTCAGCCAAGGATGATTTTACAGCTGGCAATGTCTGGAGCCACTTCTAGCTGTCACAGCTGAGGGGATAGATGTATGTTGCTACTGGCATCTAGTGGGTAGAGGCCAGGAACTGCTACTAAACATCCTAAATGCATAAGATAGCCCCCAATAATATATACATACACAGATGTTGCCATTTTAAAAAAACTTTAAAATTTCCTGTTTTATGTTTTTTAGCGTTACTTTGTTCAGTGCTTAATTGTGTTTACATACTATGTTCTCTGGCTTTTTAAGTGTTTCAGAATGCATGCTTTGCTTCCTAATAATGTTTATTGCTGCTCTCAAAGTTTTTGACAGTGAACTTGTGCTATTGGCAAAACAACTTTTTCATTGCAATGTTGAGTCTCTGTGAACACAGCATCAAATTGAAGTTAAAAATTTACAAAATTGAAAACCCCATATATCTGTTTAAAAAATTGAAAACCCCATATATCTGTTTAAATCTTCATATGAATCATGTTGGTATTTTCTCTATACTGGATTCTGTAGATGCTAGTTTTTGGTCCCTTTTGATGGTTATTTATAAGGACTTGAGAACTTGGTCTCTAGGAAAGAGTTTTTATACTCAGGGAAAATGGCTCAGATAGTGTCACACAATAGCATATAAACCTGAATAAGAATTGATAGCTGCTGTTTATTGAACTCTTCCATGTTTCAGATATGAAGTTTATAGAGCTTACCTTATTTAATCCTCAAGGGCTTTGTTTGTACCTATCATTACCATTTTATAGACACAAAAATTAACACTCAGTGGTTATTTCCTCAAGTCTGTGTTTGAACACTGAAGAGCTAGATTTTAAAGCAAACCACTGGCTTCAAATACTAGCGTTTCCCAACCTCAGTACTATTGACATTTTGGGCCAGGTAGTTCTTTGTTAAGGTGAGCAGGTCAGAGTCTGAGTAGAAGGCTCCTGGGGAGCAGGAGTTAAGGATGGAATGGTACAACAAGAGACAGCAAGCCAATAAAAGTGGTTGGGCTAATAGTTGTCCTACAGAGGACAATGTGAGAAACTGTATGAAATCCAGCTCAAGACTCAATCTGAAGTGAGAAACGGGGAAGCAAATATTATATACATATATATGTATGTGTGTGTGCGCGCGTGCGTGCATACATAGACTCCCACCTCCTGCTGACCAAGGTTTGCTCCACTGGATGTTAAATACCCCTCACACTGGCTTGTACAACTCCAGTAAGTTCCCATGGAAAGCACCATACAGCAACCACAGAGGAGCCCTAGAGCTAAAAGCAAGAAGCAAGCAGTGTGAGCCAAAACAAGAAATCTCAGACTGTACCAAGTGAAGTTGCCCACCTCTGTAAAGTGGGATGCTTTTTACTGCCTCCATTTTTTAAAATGTTTATTTATTTACTCGCCATGCTGGGCACTCACGGGATCTTAGCTCCCTGACCAAGGATGGAACCTGTGCCCCCTGCAGTGGAAGGGGTGAGTCCTAATCACTGGACCACGAGGGAATTCCCTGCCTCCATTTTTAGATACTATCAGTGACAACTATTGACTTCCGTATAGTAATCTCATTCTCAGCACACTACCAAGAATACCGTGTAATTTTTTTCCTCAAAGTATCTTTACTTTGTCATTATTAATTTTTCAAATAAACTTCTTTTAGGCTGTGCTGTGCATGTGGGATCTTAGTTCCCCGACCAGGGATCAAACCCACACAGCCTACAGTGGAAGCACGGGGTCTTGACCACTGGACCATCAGGGAAGTCCCCAAAATAAACTTTTAAAAACCAAGTCACTATACACACAGTGTACAAATGATAAATGTAAAACATGAAAAATTCTACAAAATAAGCACATCCATGTGACCACCACCCAAATCAAGAACCCCTTGTGCCTACTCCTCACCCCAAAGTATCCATGATCCCAGTTTACAACACCAAAAACATACTTTCACCTATTTTTGAGTTTTATATAAATGGAATTTTATGTACGTATTGAATCTCTCTTCCTTCAGTCAACATTTCATTTGTGATCCAAGAGGGAGGGATATATGTACACACATGGCTGATTCACTTTTTTGTATAGCAGAAACTAACACAACATTATAAAGCAACTGACCCCAATTTAAAACTAAACATTCCATTTGTGAGATTCATCCATGTAGGTGTATTTAGTAGTTTGTTCTTTCTCATTGTTTTATACTACTCCATTGTTTGACTACAAAATAACTCAATAATTTTATTATTATAGATATTTGTGTAACTATTAATTTTTTTATTCACAAATAAACTACTATGACCATTCTTGAAAATGTATCCTGATACATATAGTGTTCTGTGGGATATATTCTAGAAGAGAAGCTGTTTAGTCATAAAGTAGGGGTACACTGCCATAGCTTCCCCAAATTAATTGTACAAATTATACTCCCACCCCAATCTGCAGTGGAGCAGGAATGACAGCTGCTCACAACCTTGTTAACACTCAGAACTGTCTATTTTAGCCATTCCAGTGCATGCATATTGATACTGCATCATGACTGCAATTTGTATTTCTCTGATGACTAAAGATCTAGAGCAGTTTTTCACGTGCTTATTGACTATTTGGGAATTCTCTTTTATGACATGCCTACTCACATTGTTGCCCTTTCTCCTTTCAAATATTTGGAATTTCCCCTAATAATTTATAGGAGTTATACTTTTTGGATATGAGGCAATTTTCAAGAAAAAATACATACATACAAGAAACACACACACACTTCCCCCCCCCTCATACTAGCTTGCCTTTTTTATTCTCTTGGTAGTGCCTTTTGAAGACAAGAAGCTCCAAGTTTTAATGCAGTTTAACATTAGTGATTTTTTAAAAAGAAATCGTCTCATAGTATCTCTTTTTTTTTGCTCTGTTCCCGGCACTTGAGGATAGAACCAGCAGACTGGAAGTTGCTGGTACTGAAGACATGACGCCAGGAGGCCAGAGCCCATTCCTTCTACCTCCATACATTACATGGATCGGGAATCCCTGCCAAGAAAAGGAGGGTCCACAGGCACACCCTCCTCCCCAAGATCCCCAGCACAAACCCCATGTCTACAAAGTCACACTCACTCAGTCACCTCCCTCATAGTATCTTGAAGGAATTATTATTTGACATTTCACATACAGATCTACAATCCACCTTGAGCTGTTGTTTTATTCTTTTTTTAATCAACTATGTTAAGGAATAACCTACATATGATAAAATGATCACATATGGAATGCATAGCTCAACGAACTTCAATAAATGTATATATCCATGCAACCATATCCCTAATCAAGATACAGAGCATTTTTACCACCAAGTCACCTCAAACCCACTAGTGGGAATTCCCTGTACAGTGCTTAGACTCTATACTTTTACTGCCAAGGGCCAGAGTTTGATCCCTGGTCAGGGAACTAAGTTTCCACAAATCATGCAGCATGGCCAAAACCAAAAACAATAAAAAACCCACTAGTAATCAATCTCCCACCCTACGCAGCTCAAACCAACACTTAATTTTATAACTGTGATTACAGATTAGTTTTGCCTACTATAAAATCATACAGCATATATTTCTTTATGTCAAGATTCATTCACAGCACATTTTTGATATTCATCCATGCTACTAAGTTCATTATAATACTCTATTCCCTATATTCCTTTTATGTATAAGTTATATTCCACTGCATGAATATACCACAGTATGTTTATCCATTCAAGTATTATACATGTGGGTTGTATTTAGTTTGGAGCATTATGAATAAAGCTGCTATGAACATTCATGTCTTTTTCTGAACAGATGTTTTTATTTTGCTTGTCTAAACAGCTACAAGTAGAATTGCTCCATCAAGTAGTTGCTGCTGCTGCTGCTGCTGCTAAGTCACATCAGTCATGTCCGACTCTGTGTGACGCCATAGATGGCAGCCCACCAGGCTCCTCCGTCCCTGGGATTCTCCAGGCAAGAACACTGGAGTGGGTTGCCATTTCCTTCTCCAATGCATGAAAGTGAAAAGTGAAAGTGAAGTTGCTCAGTCGTGTCCGACTCTTAGCGACCCCATGGACTGCAGCCTACCAGGCTCCTCCGTCCATGGGATTTTCCAGACAAGAGTCCTGGAGTGGGAAACGTCAAGTAGATAAGTGTATGTTTAAATTTATAAACTGCCAAAATGTTTCCTATGGAGATATACCATTGTATACAATCAGTCCTCCATATCCATGGATTCCACATCAATAAATTTAACCAACCACAGATCAAAAATCAATCTGCCAGAATTCCCTGGTAGTGCAGTGGATAAGAATCCTCCTGCCAACGCAGGGGACATGGGTTCAGTCCCTGGTCCAGGAAGATTCCATGTGCCACAGAGCAACTAAGTCCGTGCACCACAACTTCTGAGCTTGCACTCTTAAGCCTGTGAGCCTCAATTAATGAGTGCCTGGGCCTCAACTACCGAGCCCACGTGCTGCAGCTACTGAAGCCTGTACATCCAGAGCCTGTGCTGTGCAACAAGAGAAGCCACTGCAGTGAGGAGCCCACGCACTGCAATGAGGAGCAGCCCCAGCTCTCTGCAACTAGAGAAAGCCTGCATGCAGCAATGAAAAGCTGGTGCAACCAAAAATAAAATAAATAAGCGTTTTAAAAATATCAATCTGCCTTTGGTGGAACCTGTGTACACTGAACCTGTAGATGCCAAAGGCCAACTGTACTCTGTTTTTCATAAGGGACTTGAACATCCATGGATTTTGGTATCCACATGGTTTCTGGAACCATTACCCCGTAGATATGGAGGGAGGATTATAATCCCACTAACAATTCATGAGAAACCCAGCTTATTCTCACACTCATTTGGACACATGGAATTCTTAGCCTTTTAATTTTAGCTATTCCATAGAAAGTAGGGGATATCCCATACGTGATTTTAGTGAGTTATCTCCCTGCTGTTTAACTATGTTGAGCACCTTTTCACATTTTCGGTAGCATGTCTTCTTTTGTGAAGTGACTGTTTTCAATCAAGTGGCGGATGCATGCTGCTGTATGGCAAAACCAATACAATATTGTAAAGTAAAAAAAAAAAATAAATTAAAAAAAAAAGTATGGGGAAAAAAAAGTTTAAATGAAAAAAAAAATTCTAAATAAAAGTCAGCTGTTAGATATTTTGAGAATATCTTCTCCCAGTATTTGCTTTGTTTATTTTCTAAACGTATAGAAGATTTTAACTTTAATAAAATTCAATATATCATTTTTTTCTTCTGTGATTAGGATTTTTGGGGTTCTTGTCTAATAAATCTTTGCCTACCCTAAGGGCAATATTTTTTTCTTCTAGGTCTTCTTCTGCATAATTTTAGCTTTTATGTTTAGTCTATGATCCATGGTATACAGATCAAGACTGACTTATTCACAGGATAAGTCTGTTCCAACATCACTGTTGAAAAGACTGTTATTTTGCCACTGAATTATTTCTGTGCCCTTAGGAATATCAATTGACTTGATATTCCTATTATGAGGGGGTCTATTCTAGGACTATATTCTATCCATTTATCTATGTCTTTTCCCTATGCCAATACCATACTCTCTTGATGACTATCATTTTAAAATCAGGTAGTAAAAGTCCTCCAATAAAAAGTCATTATTTATAGTCATGATCCTCCACGTAGAAAATTCACTAGAATCTACAAAAAAAGCTACTAAAACTACTAAATGAGTTTAGCACAGTTGTAGGATAAAGTATCAAAATGTAAAAACCAATAGTATTTTTATATACTTGCAAGAATTATAATACCACTTACAGTAATATCCAAAAATGTGAAATCTTTAAGATACATCTGATAAAAGATCTGGAAAGTGAAAACCACAAACCACTGCTGACAGAAACTAACGAAGAACTAAATAAATAGAAAGATATCATGTTTATGGGTCTGAAGACTCAATTACTGAGATATCAATTCTCCCCGAATTGATCTATAGACTCTGGGCAATCCGAATCAGAATGCCAACAAGTGTTTTTGTAGAAATTGGCAAGCCAATACTAAAATTCAGATGGATATACAGTGAACCAAGAAGCCAAAATAACTTCTTATTATGCTGCTGCTACTGCTGCTAAGTCCCCTCAGTCGTGTCCGACTCTGTGCAACCCCATAGACGGAAGCCCACCAGGCTCCGTCCCTGGGATTCTCCAGGCAAGAACACTGGAGTGGGTTGCCATTTCCTTCTCCAATGCATGAAAGTGAAAAGTGAAAGTGAAGTCGCTCAGTCGTGTCTGACTCTTCTTACTATAAAGCTACAATAATCAAAACAGCATGGTACTGGTGTAATAATAAACAAACAGATTAATGATACAGATACAATATAGAGTTTAGAAACAAAGCCACAATATGCAGTTAACTAATCTTTGACAAAGGTGCAAAAAGCAATCCAATGGAGAAAGGATAGTCTCTTCAGCAAATGTGCCAGAATAACTGGGACATCCATATGCACAACATATATAAAAATTAACTCAAAATGGATCACAGACCTAAATATAAAGCCTAAAACTATAAAACTTCTAGAAGAAAACACAGGAGAAAATCTTTGTTAACTTTGGAAAAAGAAATCTTGGATATAACACCAAAAGCAAATCTACAAAAGGAAAAAAAAAATGTACACAGTGTATTTTTTGAAAGTTAAAAACTTCTCCCATTCAAAGGGCTCTAAGAAAATGAAAAGATTGATACAGGGAGAAAAATATTTACAAATCAAATACCTGATAAGACTTGTATTCAAAAATATTTCAAAATTCAACAGTAAGAAAATACAAATAAACACATGAAAAGATGCTCAACATTATTGGTCATTAGTTTAGTTCAGTTCAGTTGCTCAGTCGTGTCCGATTTTTTGTGACCCCATGAACCACAGCACGCCAGGCCTCCCTGTCCATCACCAACTCCTGGAGTTCAACCAAACGCATGTCCATCGAGTTGGTGATGCCATCCAGCCATCTCATCCTCTGTCGTCCCCTTCTCCTCTTGCCCCCAATCTTTCCCAGCATCAGAGTCTTTTCAAATGAGGCAGCTCTTCGATCAGGTGGCCAAAGTATTGGAGTTTCAGCTTCAACCTCAGTCCTTCCAATGAACACCCAGGACTGATCTCCTTTAGGATGGACTGGTTGGATCTCCTTGCAGTCCAAGGGACTCTCAAGAGTCTTCTCCAACACCACAGTTCAAAAGCATCAATTCTTCGGCCCTCAGCTTTCTTCACAGTCCAACTCTCACGTCCATACATGACCACAGGAAAAACCATAGCTTTGACTAGATGGACCTTTGTTGACAAAGTAATGTCTCTGCTTTTTAATATGCTGTCTAGGTTGGTCATAACTTTCCTTCCAAGGAGTAAGCGTCTTTTCATTTCATGGCTGCAATAACCATCTGCTGTGATTTTGGAGCCCCCCAAAAATAAAGTCTGACACTGTTTCCACTGTTTCCCCATCTATTTGCCATGAAGTGATGGGACCGGATGCCATGATCTTCATTTTCTGAATGTTGAGCATTAAGCCAACTTTTTCACTCTCCTCTTTCACTTTTATCAAGAGGCTCTTTAGTTCTTCACTTTCTGCCATAAGGGTGGTGTCATCTGCATATCTGAGGTTACTGCTATTTCTCCCGGCAATCTTGATTCCAGCTTGTGCTTCTTCCAGCCCAGCGTTTCTCATGATGTACTCTGCATATAAGTTAAATAAGCAGGGTGACAATATACAGCCTTGACGTACTCCTTTTCCTATTTGGAACCAGTCTGTTGTTCCATGTCCAGTTCTAACTGTTGCTTCCTGACCTGCATACAAGTTTCTCAACAGGCAGGTCAGGTGGTCTGGTATTCCCATCTTTTTCAAGAATTTTCCACAGCTTATCGTGATCCACACAGTCAAAGGATTTGGCAAAGTCAGTAGAGCAGAAATAAATGTTTTTCTGGAACTCTCTTGCTTTTTCAATGATCCAGCGGATGTTGGCAATTTGATCTCTGGTTCCTCTGCCTTTTCTAAAACCAGCTTGAACATCTAGAAGTTCACAGTTCACGTATTGCTGAAACCTGGCTTGGAGAATTTTAAGCATTACTTTACTAGTGAGATGAGTGCAATTGTGCGGTAGTTTGAGCATTCTTTGGCACTGCCTTTCTTAGGGAAATACAAATTAAAACCACAATGAGATACCATTACATAACAACTAGAATTGTGAAAATTAAAAAGACTAACCCTACCAAATGTTGGCAAAGACTGAGAGAAACCAGAACATTCATACACTACTGGTAAGAATTAAAATGGGAAAACCACTTTGGAAAAGTTTGGCAGTTTCTTTGAAAAGGAAGCACACATACCATATGATCCAGCAATTTCAAGTTAAGAATTTACTTAAGAGAAAAAAAAATTATTTTGTACAAAGACTTGCAAGTGAATGGTCACAGTAGCTTTATTTGTAATAGCTAAGAACTGGAAACAACCCAAATGTCTATTAAGAGGCAAACAGATAAACTGTGACATGTACAATGAAATACTACTCTGCAGTATGAAAGAATAAATTATCAATACATGTAACTAGCTGAATGAATCTTGGAATTACTATGCTAAGTGAAAAAGTGAAACAGAAAAGCATTAAGCAATTTAGACCAAAAAGAAAAAGCATTACTTGGACTTCATCATAACTAAAAACTTTTGTGCAAACTAACAAAAAAATGAAAAAACAACCTACACAGTGAGAGAAAATATTTACAAATCATGTATCTGATAAGGATTTAATACCCAGAATACATTTAAAATAAAACTTACAACTCAACAACAAAAACCCAACTTGAAATTGAGCAGAAAGACCTGAACAGACATTTCTCTGAAGAAGAAACACAAAGTTATCAATAAGGACATGAAAAAAGGCTCAACATCATATTCATTAGGGAAATGCAAATCAAAACCTAATGAGATACCCACTAGAATGGTTATTTTTTTAAAAATCAGAAAATAATAAGTGCTGACAAGAATGTGAGTAATTGGGGCCCTCACACATTGTTGGTAGGAATGTAAAATTGTACTGCTGCTGTAGAACACAGTTTAATGATTCCCTTGACCTGGCAATTCCACTCATAATTATATACCCAAAATAAAAGAGCGAGGCAAACGGACACTTGTATTCCAATGTTTATGCAGCATTATTCACAACAGCCAAAAAGTGAGAGCTCAAGAGTCCATCAGGAGATGAAAGGATTAACAAAAATGAAATGCTGTTGTTGTTCAGTTGCCCAGTCATGTCCGACACTCTGGAACCCCATGGACTGCAGAACACCAGGCCTCCCTGTCCCTCACCATCTCCCAAAGTTTGCCCAAGTTCATGTCCATTGCATCGGTGATACCATCCAGCCATCTCATCCTCTGATGCCCTCTTCTCCTTCTGCCCTCAATCCTTCCCAGCATCAGGGACTTTTCCAATGAGTCATCTGTACACATCAGATGAACAAAACACTGGAGCTTCAGCTTCAAAATCAGTCCTTCCAACGAGTATTCAGGGTTGATTTCCCTTAAGATTGACTGGTTTGATCTCCATGCTGTCCAAGAGTTTCAGGAGTCTTCTCTAGCACCACAGTTCGAAGGTACCAATTCTTTGGCGCTCTACCTTCTTTACAATCCAGCTCTCAGAACTATACAGGACCACTGGGAAGACCATAGCCTTGACAAAACGGAATATCGAGCCATAAAAAGGAATGAACTACTGAAACATGCTACAATGTGAATAAACCTTGAAAACATGCTGCGTGAAATAAGCCAGGTCACAAACGGACAAATATGATATGACTCTAACTTACGTATCTAGAATAGGCAAATTTGTAAAAAAAAGAAAGTAGGTTAGAGGTTAACGGGGGTTGGGGGGTATGATGGAATGGGGCGATATCGATAAATGGGTACAGAGTTTCTGTTTGGAGTGATAAAAATATTTTGGAGAAAGAGAACAGCGATGATTGCACAACAGGAGATCAGCCCTGGGATTTCTTTGGAAGGAATGATGCTAAAGCTGAAACTCCAGTACTTTGGCCACCTCATGTGAAGAGTTGATTCATTGGAAAAGACCCTGATGCTGGGAGGGATTGGGGGCAGGAGGAGAAGGGGACGACAGAGGATGAGATGGCTGGATGGCATCACTGACTTGATGGACGTGAATCTCAGTGAACTCCGGGAGTTGGTGATGGACAAGGAGGCCTGGCGTGCTGCAATTCATGGGGTCGCAAAGAGTCAGACACGACTGAGCGACTGATCTGATCTGATCTGATCTGATGAATGTATGCTTAAGGCCAATGAATTGTACACTTAAATTGGTTAAAATGACAAATTTTATGTCATATATATCTCACAGCACTTAAAAGGTTTTTTGTGTGTCATATAACTTACTATATAAGTATCATTAAGTTCCAGCTAGCGTTCTATCTTTTTAGATACTAAATAAATAACCTGTATGACAGGTTCACTCAAGGCAATCATCTAGCAGGAGGTTCAACTAATCTTCTGGTTAGAATCAAATAATTGAATTGTCTGACAGCTAAACACAAAAGCAAACAGAATTCCTAGCCATAGGGCAAGCCTCCACTGAAGGAACAGGCTGTGGAGCTCACTAGATTCTTCAATCCTGTTGATTCAAGAAGGAGATCCCTACAGAATATTTGTAGCTAATCATGTCATGAATAATACCCATTTACCATGAAAAATTATTTATCTTCATAACTGCAAAATATGAGTGATGGGTATACAGGTGTTCATTTTATTGACCTTTTTATATTTGTTTAAACATTACAAAAATTAAAAATTTAGAAAACATTTATAATATTCATTATGCTAATCAACAAACCTCAGGCACTGGATGATTGCAGAAATAACTGAAGGGTTTCTAGGAGCCTCTGTAGAGAAAGTTCTGATTACAGTCTTTCAAATGCTAAGTAACTGTTCAAGAGTATGTATTCCCTATTATTAATAGTACTTCAAATGTTAACTAGCCATACTTAAAGAGTTTAGAATAAAACACATATGAACTTCTTTCAATTTGGAACCATGTCCTATTCATCCTTGATGTCTCCTCTCCCACTTTAGTACTAGACATGGGGCCTATATGCAGTAAGTTTAATTCCATGAACATTTACAGCGCACGAGAATCTGTGTTCATAACTGCTTTTAGAGCTAAGGATATAGCCCTGACCAAAAATGACAAAGTTTTTGTATGAGGCTTATACTCTGTAAGAATGTGATTGAAATGAAAGATGTAATTGGACTAATGAATTTTTAAGAGGTCTTCCAACAAATATTCCCTGCAATACAAACTATACCTATTTTGGTGACCGCAGCAGTCCCCACGTTTTGGGGGAGCTTCTCTCAATTCCACAGTAAAAGATAACCAATGCAGTGGTGTCATGAACACAGGGCTGGTGGGAAGAGTGCTGTTCAATGGCACTTTAAAAAAAATCTGGATGTAACTGCTCTCATTAAAGTTACATGCTTATCAAAATTCCCCCAACCAAAGGTAATGTTCCATACATCTGTCTCAGGCTAGAGAAGAATTTATTACTAATGTAATACAGTCACACATAGAGTGTGCCCTTCCGGTGATGGCAAGGATGACAGTGAGGGTTCTGCTCTAAATGGACTAATAAGGATGGGATTTTTCTAAAATATATCAGACCTTTCAAAGATTAAAATACACAGATCTTTACCACCCCAGCCTCTCTAGCTGTGCAGGAAACAACCAAGTTATGACAGCATTTATCACATAATGTAATGCATGCATTAGGCCTCACAAGTGTTGAAACAGGAAACACTAATGCTTGTTACATATGATGTCTTCAGTTAACCTGAAGCCTTGTTTTATTTTGTGAAGCAAACCATTCATCACTTTCATCTTCGCCATTGCATCATCCAATAATTTGCTTCTCTCTGGATCCATCTTTTAGAGTTTTCAAAATGCTTCATCTCCCACAAAGCAAATTTCATGTCCATCAGGGTCAGGCAGAATGATCACTTGCACTGTTGCTTTCCCTAGAGTGTCCAGACTCACAAGGGGAGTCAGAATCCCCCAGTTCTCCCATTTTATCAAGTCTTCTGACAACCCTTTCTAGGGGCAAGAAAAGGCAATTTGTCCAAAAGCTGCTGCAAGATCACTGCCTCCAAGATGTCCTATAGCTCCAGCTTACACTGGTTATCAGCAGAGCCCAGCAAAGTCCTCTGCTTCTTTTCATCTTTTTCATAAACTTTCATTCCTACTAAATTATACCAGTAGCCAAAGGACTTCTCAAGATCAGACTCTGGGAGAGTTACTTTTAATATAGGATCTGTCTGCGGTGGACTGCGGTTCTGCAAACAGAATTTATATCCTCCAGGGGCTTTGGTTTCAAAAACACCTCCTGCAACCTCATTGAGTGGCCACTCCAGCTTCCTGGCATTGCTGATGGCCTGGCTAGAAGAGTGGAATAGTTGGCTTAAAACTCAACATTCAGAAAACTAAGATCATGGCATCCGGTCCCATCACTTCATGGCAAATAGATGGGGAAACAATGGAAACAGTGACAGACTATTTTCTTAGGCTCCAAAATCACTGCAGATGGTGACTGCAGCCATGAAATTAAAAGACGCTTACTCCTTGGAAGGAAAGTTATGACCAACCTAGACAGCATATTAAAAAGCAGAGACATTACTTTGTCAACAAAGGTCCATCTAGTCAAAGCTATGGTTTTTCCAGTAGTCATGTATGGATGTGAGAGTTGGACTATAAAGAAAGCTGAGCACCGAAGAACTGATGCTTTTGAACTGTGGTGCTGGAGAAGACTCTTGAGAGTCCCTTGGATTGCAAGGAGATCCAACCACTCCATCCTAAAGGAAATCAGTTGTGAATAGTCATTGGAAGGACTGATGCTGAGGCTGAAACTCCATTACTTTGGCTACCTGATGTGAAGAACTGACTCATCAGGAAAGACCCTGACGGTGGGAAAGATTGAAGGCAGGAGGAGAAGGGGACGACAGAGGATGAGATGGTTGGATGGCATCACTGACTCAATGGATATGAGTTTGAGTAAACTCCAGGAGCTGGTGATGGACAGGGAGGCCTGGGATGCTGCAGTCCATGGGGTCGCAAAGAGTCATACACGGCTGAGTGACTGAACTGAACTGGCTAGAAGTGAGTGTGATAATCATGAAGTCATTGCCAAGTTTTTAGTCTCCGATGCCCCAACTGTAAGTCAGTTCTGCAACAAAATGATCAGCCTCAGGTCCAAATCCATCCATCATTTTACTTCATTTCCCATCATTAAGGCCTTCATTCCCAGGACATCATGACAGAAATGCCATTAGGAAATGGTTTTCCACTTTGAACATGAAGTGCAGAACCCTGCATGTCACCATGGCCTCCTACAGTACCCAGCTCACACATACGTGCCACACCACCCACAGATGATGCCAGCGCAGTAGTCCCAGTGGCACTTTAAAATTGAGAGGCCTGTGCATCCGTAATTGTCTCATTTTCTTATCTAAATTGGTAAAATGGTCTACCACCGAATGATAGTAGACTACAGAAATAATTTGTGAGAGTTGTAGGAGCTTCTGGCCTCTTGGTGCTTCCTTAATCTTTCCCCTGTGCTCATTCACTTCAGTAGGATCATACTCTTTGCAATCCGATGGACCGTAGCCTGCCAGGCTCCTCTGTCCATGGGATTCTCCACGCAAGAATACTGGAGTGGGTTGCCATGCCCTCCTTCAGGGGAAGCTCCCAACACAGGGTTAACAATATTCTTTCGCCAATCAATGCAACAAGATGGAGGGCTGAGCACATTCTAATATTCTCCTTCTGCTTAAAACAACACGAAATGTCAGGAAACTTCTCTTTAATGGAACATATCTATAAAAGTACAGAAAAAAATAGCATGCCATTAGCAAACAAGATCACAAATATGCAGAAGATGGAACTAGTTTTCACACTTAAAGGTGTGAAATTGCTAAATAAGCAATTCACACATACAAAAAAAGAAATGGGCAGTAAGCACAAGATGCTCCTCCTCTCTAGTAGTCCAGGAAATGTAAATGAAAACAATGAGATATTTTATTCAGGAGATAGCAAAATATTAAAAATAATGAAAAGGGACTCTCTTTTACTGTTGATGAGAAAGTTAGGTTGAAAAAGTCTTTTTAATATCCACCAAAATACAAAGTGTATATACCACTTGACCCGCACTTTCACTTCTAGGAATCTAACTTAACATTTGCTCAGATATATTCATACATGTTTAGTGCAACATCTCTTCAAAATCGGGGAAAATGGGAAACAATTTAAATGATCAGTGGTTAAATGAATTATGTACACCTCATCCACATCATGAAATATCATTCGGTATGAAAAAAGTACCTACATGAAAGCACCTGCTTCCCATCCACACATACAAAAAAAATACTGTCAGAAAAGAAAAGAAAATAAAAAGAAACTGGCTACAGAATAGATCATATTTTTCCTTAAAACTCCTAGGTCCTTTGAAGTCTTTACCATTAGACCGTAATACTCACAACCCTTTTCTGTGGTAGTCACCTACTCTGCCTGTCAACTCCCCTTATTCACAGAAAACCTCAGCACCAAAGTGTCTGCCCAGCTACTCCTGTGATCATTCCTGAAGATTTCAATAGCAGTATTTTCTCTCAGGTTCTTCACATCCTTCTAGATAAATCTTTTCTTCCATCCTATTTCAGTTACGTCCTCCCACAATCATACCCCAAACTGTCATTTTCAATAACTAAAACTACCTCTCAGCATCACATTTAAGCCTCTCACACTTAGACCACCACTTCTAGGTTTCCAACTTTACTAATATGCTAGTCACCCTACTTTCATAATTCTTTATCCCCATCAAAACTTCCAGTCCACCAACTCAACCACTCTCCCTGTCCACCACGCCCCTCATGTTCTCAATTCCTTCCTCAAACAAGCTTCTTAAAGCAACCACAGTCCAAAATTACAACTTCCTTGTATACACCTTCAGGTCCACTGCATCATTCCCTCTGTCATACTTCTTAGCGTAGTTTCTAATCCTGGTTAAACCCAACCCATTGCTTACTCCGTGTTCTAATTGGTCTTATTTCCATTTTTGCCCCATGAGGCAGAGAGAGCTACTGCCTACCCAGTATTCATTTTTTCATTTCTTACTAAAAGAATCCTAATTTTACTGAGGAAACTAATGTACCCAACTAAAACACTGTGTTTCCCAGCTTTCCTGACAGCCACAGGAAGTCTGTGACACTAAATTACAAAATATAGGAGAAGTCACTGGGTGGGGATTTGGAGAAAGCTCTTTAAAAGACCAAATTCAGCTGACATATGCCCTTCTGCCTTACCTTCTGTCTAGATGGAATTCTAGAGAAGAATTAACCATCTCACACCACAAGGAGACAGGCATGCTAAAAGACGTCTAAACAGAAAAATAAAAGGACCCTGAACCTCTGATGTCCTAGGGCTGCCGAATCAGTCCAGGACAGTTTACCTCCAGCTTTTATGTTACTTGAAAAAATAAAACTCCTAATTTATTTGAGTCATTATGTTGGGGTCTCTACTGCTCTGCTTAGTTTCTCAGTCATGTCTTACTCTTTGTGACCCCATGGATTGCAGCCTGCCTGGCTTCTCCATCCATGGGATTCTCCAGACAAGAATACTGGAGTGGGTTGCCATTTCCTCCTCCAGGGAATCTTCCCAACCCAGGGATCGAACCCAGGTCTCCTGCACTGCAGGTGAATTCTTTACCATCTGAGCCACCAGGAAAGCCCAAGAATACTGTTGTCTCTACTACTGATAGTAAATACAATTCCTAATTCCTAGGCCTATTACAGTTTATTCCCCACAAGGCAAATAGAGACCTTTTAAAAGTATGAAAATGAAAGTCACTCAGTCATGTCTGACTCTTTGCGACCCCATGGACTGGTCCACGGGATTCTCCAGGCCAGAATACTGGAATGGGTAGCCTTTCCCTTCTCCAGGGTATCTTCCCAACTGAGGGATAGAACCCAGCTCTCCACCATTGCAGGCGGCTTCTTTACCAGCTGAGCCACAAGGGAAGCCCAAGAATACTGGAGTGGGTAGCCTATCCCTTCTCCACTGAACCTTTCTGACCCAGGAATCAAATTGGGGTCTCCTGCATTGCAGGCAGATATAAGTCCGATCATATTACTGGCTTCCCAACACACTTAAAATAAACTTAGGGTCCTTACCAGGCAACTAGGCCTTCTCTGCGGAGAAGGCAATGGCACCCCACTCCAGTACTCTTGCCTGGAAAATCCCATGGACGGAGGAGCCTGGTAGGCTGCAGTCCATGGGGTCGCTAGGAGTCAGACACGACTGAGCGACTTCACTTTCACTTTTCACTTTCATGCATTGGAGAAGGAAATGGCAACCCACTCCAGTGTTCTTGCCTGGAGAATCCCAGGGATGGGGGAGCCTGGTGGGCTGCCATCTCTGGGGTCGCACAGAGTCGGACATGACTGAAGCGACTTAGCAGCAGCAGGCCTTCTCTGATATGGCAATCCTCTCTCTCACAACTCACATCATACCAAATCCCATTACCGCACTTCCATCTACAACTTGTACACTCAGTTCCAGCCAAGGTGTTCCTTTAACAAGGAAAACCTGTTTCCATCTCAGGGCCTGTGTGTTTGCTGTTTCCTTTGCCGGGAATGCTCTCTCCTCACAACTTTACTTGGCTTGCTCCCTCACCTCTTCCAGGTAGCAACTCAAATGTTGCCTTCTCTGACATTTTCCCTGATCCCTGTATTAAAAACAGTCGTTTTGTGTCTCAAGTTTTCCTTCCACTCCCCTGTAACTCTTCCTACCTTGCTTTATTAATATATAATAAATACTTTTTTGCTTATTTACTGTTCATCTTTCCCACTAGAATGGAATCTCCCTGACAGCAAGAACCTTGGGTGTCTCTTTCAGCATCATATCCCTAGTACCTGGCACACAGTGAGGACATAATAAATATTTGTTGAATAAATGAATATACATCATGATTTCATTTATACTGAAAAAGCATATGTGAGCGTGTGTGTGTAAGTACATTAAAAATCTAGGATATACACTAAACTGTTGATGCTAGTTATCTCTGGGGAAGAGAGTGGAAAATAAAAAAAAGAAGAACTTTCACAGTTTGCTCTGCATATTTTTGCATAAAAAAGACAAAATTAGCTATAACACATGACAGGAAGAAAATTTTAAACATATTTAGAAATATAAACCTATTTATAGAATCATAAAATTTAGACACTCATAGTAACCTCAGTAAGCATAACACTACACCATGGGTAGAAGGATCTATGATTAGCAAGCAAACATCTTTTAAAAGACCTAGAATCAGGGGAATAAAACTTTCTGATAACTTTTTTAGAGCCTTTATAAAGGTTTTTACTGTCATTTAAACAAAATAATAAAGTATACTAAGCAAAGTGTATTGTACATCAAATTAGTAATGAGTTGTGTAGAATTAATTTCCATCACTTGCTCAGTAAAAACTTTTAAATATCTCCCTTTCCTAGGGATTCATCTAGATAATTATATATTTGCTTTGTTTCAGAAAATATGCATTCTAAAAGACATCTTTTTTATCAAGTTCTCCATCCAAATGTCCAGTATCTTAATTTTTTTACTTTATGGAGGCATATTTTTACATGTTATATAATTCATCCATTTCAAAAAATTCAATGATTTTTAGTAAATTTACCAAGTTGTGGAACACACCATAAATCAGTTTTAGAAACCTTTATCACTGCAATAAAATCATTCATGCCCATTTACTGTTAACCCCATTCCCACCTCTACTCAATCAACCATTAATCTACTGTCTCTATACTTTTGTCTATTCTAGACATTTTCTATAAATAGAAACATACAATATGTGGCTTCTTTCATCTGATTTCTTTCACTTAGCATCTTTTCGAGGTTCATCTATCCGGTAGCACGTGTCAGTATTCCATTCCTTTTTGTTGCTGAATAATATTCCACTGTACGGATATGCCACAATAGTGGCATATCCACTATAATTTGGTTCTATGACTTGGATTTCCATTTTCCAGATAATATAATGGTTGAAGGATAACTTGGGTACTTGGGGAAGGGAGGCAGGGAGACTCTATGGTTAAATTTATTCAACACAATGACATAGGTGAGTGTTTTTCAATTCCAATCCAGTTTATACAGAATGAGATTGTCATGGCTTCACTCAACATTATGCTATCAGTCACTTTTAAAACTATAGTTTTAAAACTATTTTTTCTGTCCCTCCCTCCTAACAGGAACAAAAGGATAGTTCCTCAAGGTTTCTGTCTCTCTACTAAGGTTTATAAAAAATCTCTATACTTACTATGCCTTCTGCTTTACTTCTTTTTTCTACCTCTGAGTCCTTATTTTCTCATTATATTCAAGCTGATAGCTTTAAAATTTCCATATTCTCCAAATTTCTAAAACGTTACATTAAAACTAAATATCTGCATATTCCGGAATTTTATTGAAGAGAAATCTGTAGCCCCTCAGGGGCTCATGTAGCCCCTGAGAACAATTTCTTTCTATGTAGAAAAAAGCTTTGTAACTGATTTAAAATGAAAAACAAAAAACTCACAACTCTAATATAAAAGGAGCAAGTGGACCCATGTCAACATTTGACACTCGTTTAAAAGAAAAGATCAAATATAGAGTAATTAAGCAGTCTTTTTTCTCTTCTCTTTCTCTTTAATATGACCTTTCATTCAGTCTAAAATGCCATAGTAATGCTATTGTCTTGTCTCTGCTTTATGATGATGTCTGATTCAGATTAAGTGGATTATTTATCTTTATAAAATATTAAACATTTACATGTAGAGTGATTATCTAATCATTATGATCTTAGGTAAGGGATGGTGGTTCAGGGAGAGGGCTGGGGAAGGATAATACAAATCTTATACTTCTTATAACCAGACTTTTTGAAGTCTTAATTTTCCAAATGATTCCCAGACAATTAGCTTGAAAACATCAAAAATAAGATGATGTGGACACAGCTAAAAGCTTTCCCGATGGTAAATGTTCTCTAACTAGAAAATTATCCCACTACTCCTTTATCAGTCTAAGTTACAGTTCTTAGAGAACACATGTAATTAGAATAACCTTATAAGATAATGAAAAATAATACAAGCTATTATTATTAAAGGTTAAATGTTAGCTTTTAACTAACATTTAAATGCCAGGAACACCTCTCCTGGTGGCCAGTTACTGTGGCAGGTGTATGATAGGCTCTGTGAGCTACATTTTCATCTGTTTGCTATAATGCAGACAGGTTCTACTTTATCAATTTTAAAATTCCCTATTAAATCTAAACTTCCACTAAGTACTCTTTAATGTCATTATTCCAATTTACTTTAAGAAAATGAATGGCATAATAATATGTATACTATACCTTTCTCAGGCTTTCATATTCCTCACGAAATTCCCCAGGCTTGCTTAATTTGATTGGCGCTCTGAATATAAACTCTGGAGAAATGAGAAAAGAAAACACTTTTTAGCAGAACTTTCTAGGAAGGAACCAAGATCTTGTCCTACATCATAAAGCACATAAAAATTGTGGTCATCTTCCCACAATTTGAAAATTCATTCATTCATTCAACCAATACTTATTAAAGGGTATAAACCAGGCACAGTCCTGAGCACTGGGGAGAAGCACTGAAAAAATAAAGTCCTTGCTATCCTGGAGCTTACAAAACTGTGGAGGGAAACAGACAGTAAACACACTAGTGTGTGTGTATAATACCGCTGATGGTACTAAGGGCTATGAAGGAAAATAAACACAAGATGGAAGGAAAAAAAGAGTACACAGAGTGGTCTGAAGGGTCTCACTGATAAAATAACATGGTAAAAGACCTCAAGGAAAACCATATTTAAAGCTCTTAGTTCGGGACTTCCCTGTCAGTCCGGTGAGTAAGACTCCGTGCTTCCACTGAAGGAGGCGCAGGTTTGACTCCTGACCCGGAAACTAAGATCCCGCACACTGTGCCACTGACAAGGCCAAAAATTATTTACTTAGTTTTTTTTTAAAAAGTTCTCAGTTAAATATTACCAAGTGACATTTTAAATAAGCTAAGGTTTTACTCATACTGTTTCTTTCTACTTCTTTTTCAACCCTGCCAACAGATTACAACCTATAAATATTTTCAGTATATACCCTGATTTTTTTTTATCCTCAAAGCCTTCAGTGGTTTTGATCAGCCTATAGAATAAAGTCAAAACTCTTCAATGTCACTGAAGGTCTTCCAGAGACTGGTCACAACTTCATCTTTCTAAAGCACTGTCTCTCTCAACTCTTGACTACCTAATTACAGTATACATGCCACATATTTCTAAACCTTTTATGTTGCTTTCTCAGCTGAAATTCTGTGTTCTTCTCTTCTCTATATATAGTTTTAAATCCGAGATTCCAGGCCCACAAGAGGCACACAATGCACATTGGTTATATAAAAAATAAAAATCCCACTTAGGAACAAATAAAAGATAAGTCCTAAATGCTATAAAAAGGAAGGAGAAAACACACACTTCAGCCTTCTTACATGTACATGACACTTCTATACACCCCCATGTATATATTTAGTGACTTAAACATGGTATTTAAGACTTACTAATAACTCTACATCCATTCAGGTTGATAATATCTGTTGTAGAAAAGTGGGCTCCTCAAAAAGGTGACTTTCGTCCTTTTTCAGTTGTCTCAACTACTTTAGAAAGACTCATTTACACCAGAGAAATGTGGAAGATTCTTAGACAGAAACACTGGACCTAATGCAGATGCAGAAAACAGGAACTTAAAGCTGTACCAAACAGGAGAGAATTATTAGACCTAGGGCTTGGGAGGAAAACATTCCATCACCTTCATCCACTTAAAAAATAAACTCCTGATGACTATTTTAATCATATCTCTTAAGAACACTTCTAATTATAGGCAAATAGTGTTTAAAAGCAGATGCTCTAAAAGAGCAGTGGAAAGGGAAGAGAAAAGCAAAACCCTTAAGAAAAAAAAGGAAAATATTTTTAATCCATTTATGAAGAACTTATTCCTGAACAATATTTCATATACATTTTCTCAGTGAATCTTCACAGAAACTTTGTAAAGCAGGTATTATAACCATCTTACAATAAGGAAAATGAGGGGTTAATGACTTCCCCACGACCACAGAACTAGTACATGGCAAAATTAAGAGAAAAAGAATTAAGGTATAAAGATGAAAACTATATAATGATGAAAAAGTGAATTCATCAAGAAAATACAATAACTATGAACTTGTATGAACCTACCACAAAACAAAACAATAAGACTATAAGAGAAACTAATAAATCCAAAATTATAGTAAAACATTTTAACATATTCCAATTAAAAACAGATCAGGTAATAAAGGTAATAAAAATACAGAAAAATAAAATACAAAAAATAAAAAAACAAAGGTAATAAAAATACAGAAAAATTGAACAATAAAATTAACAAACTTGATTATGTATTTATGAATTCAATGAACAGAATATATATTCCTTAAAGCAACAAGGAACAATTAAAAACACACTAGGTCTCGAAGTTACAAAAACTGTCAAAGATTTCATATTATATAGACTTTGCTCTTGGATCTTAACTGCCATTTTCCAAGCCAAGTTCTGTAGCTACCTGGCTGATAACTTTAGCTTACCCAATATTCTTTCTCAATAAATTCCTTTTCTGCCAGAGTAGATTTCTACTGATAACAACCAGTGGGAGCAGAGTTTGGGAGAGAATGGATTCATGTATATGTAGGACTGTCCACTGGAAACTACCACAACATTGTTAATTAGCTCCAATATACAGTGGTTTAGTCACTATGTCATGTCCAACTCTTGCGACCCCATGAACTGTAAGCCCACCAGGCTCCTCCATTCATGGGATGTTTTCCAGGCAAGAATGCTGGAGTGAGTTGCCATTTCCTTCTCCAAGGGATTTTCCTGACTCAGGAATTAAACTCTAGTCTCCTGCACTGCGGGCAGATTCTTTACCGACTGAGCTACCAGGGAAGCCAATATAAAATATAAAGTTAAAAAAAAAAAACAACTAACAACTACTGGCTGACTCTATTTTTCACATGGTACTATGAGATGATTCAGAAGCAAAACTCAAAACTGGTTAAGGAAAAAAAAGACAGAGAAGACAAATTACTCCTTAGAATAAAAATGAGGACCAAATTAGAGGTATGAAGTGAGTTTAAATCTCCAGTAACTATTAAAACAACGTTACAATGAGTGATCTTGCATATGAATTGTTTTGCATATCTACAAGTATATCCATAGATTAAGTTGCTGGAATCAGAACTGCTAAGTTAAAGAATATGTGTTTTAATTCTGGCAGACAATACCAAATCCCCCTTCATAAAACCTGTACACACTTATAGTCCCACCAGTGATGCATGAGACTGCAATTTCCTCACACCTTTGCCAGCACAATGAGTGCTGAAATTGTTTAGCTTTCCCAATCTAATTGGTGAAATTCTTCACCTTATGTGCTTAATGAATGAAACTGAGTACTTTTCATATATTTGAGTAATTTACATTTCCTTTTATATGAAAAGTATATACATTTCCTTTACTCTTGTTGGAGTTAACTTCTTCTTCCAGATTTGTTAAAGCTCTATGTAAGAAAAAGTACCCTTGTGTCACATGAAGAGCAATACTTTTCTTAGTTTATCATCTGTCTTGACTTTGCTTACAGTGGTGATTTTTGTGTAGTTGTAGTAATCAAACTTCTCCTTTATGACTTCTGCATTTTGCATCATATTTGGAAAGACCTTCCTCAGGCCAAAATATAGTAACAAATTCTATCAGTTTCTTCTGGTACAAAGTGTAAGACTTTTCTCATATCTACTTTTAAAAATTCTAAATCTATATTTTTATTTGGAAGCAACATAAGGAGCATAATCTTATTCAGGCTTTTAATAAGTCTACTATCTAACACAAGGGACCAAAAATACTTTCGTGACAGGCTAATAAAAATGATTATAATTTTTAGTTACTGTTAGAGAATTTGTTTTCTTTAAAATAATTCTTGATGGCATTTAGAAGAAAATGTCCAAAGAGCCTAACATCTTTATTATATAGTGTAAATAATACAAAATTAAAAGCCTGATCCCAAACTCAGAAGCTTCCAGAGTCTCAAATAAGTCAGTCTTAACTTCCTCTTCTAAAAATCAGAAAAATACCTACTATGACAGCCAAGTATGAGGATCAAATGAATATAATGAAAGTGAAAACACTGTGTAAACTATTTTCAGACAGTTGAGTGGCATGCAGTAGAATCTAATAACTATAAAACTGCCTCTGGTATTGACGAGATTAAGAAATGGTAGTTCGGTCTGGTTTATTTGCAAGTACAACTTAAGAGAGACGAAGATAATTACCCAACTGCTTTGATACATTTATTATATGAAAAGTTAAATTCACTTCGGGATACTTACTAAGAAATCTCAAAGTTCATATATAAGGCCAAGTAAGAACTCGGCATACTGACTGAAATATTACTATGCCTTGATGCATTTGAGGGTAAAAGGTAATGACAAGGGCAGGATTAATTTCTACTCACCAAGACTAGAACTGATATAGATTAGCTTACTGTTGGATTAAGATTAATGTATCTTGATGCTTTAAAGATTAAAAAATGATAAAGTCACTTTTTGCAACTTCTCCCAACAGGACTGTGCTGCATTAACTGGCATCATGCCCAAAAGTTCAAAAAATTACAGTCAACAAAGTAATTCTTGATTACAAAAACAGTTAAGCATAAAAGGTCATGAACTGGTCCGATGTAACATTAACTTAAATATTTAAGCCTTTTCCTATTTTAATAATGCCCTCTAGAAATGTCAACAAGATAAAAATAATTTTTTTCTTCCCTACTGGCTTGCAAAAAGAACATATTAGGTTCTGACACCTGCTCTGTCAATTAAGTGAGGGTATCTAGATATATCAAAGATTCTCTTTGCCTTGGTCTCATCTTTCAAATGGAAATCAAAATACTGGCCAAATCTACTTCACAGGAATGCAGACCACATTTAGTAGTAGCAGTAATCAATGAAGAATCCCTGTAATAAAAGCAGCTAACATTTAGTAAGAGCATCACATGCTAAATGCTACACACATATACACACACCCATGCAGAAAAGACAACAATAGCAGGCCTAACTGCCTATCTTAGGCTTGAGTACAGGGTTAGTCCTTAACTGGTGGCTAGGAAGATTTTGGAAGAGTTCTCAGGCACCCTGATTAGGCACAGGTTCACTGTTACCTAAACAGTCTGTATAAACTATGCAGTTATGCTGAATACCTTTTTTCGTGATGGGATTCTAGAATTCTGAAACATGTTAGACAGACAGTCCCTATATGATCAGCCCCTAATAGAAAATTTAGGGCAATAAGCCTCTAAGAAGCTTCCCTGGTTCGCACCGTTTAACACATGTAGTCACAACTTGTTGCTGGGGGAACTAAGCATGTCCTGTGAGACTCAACTGAGAGAGAACTCTGGAAGCTTATGCCTGGTTTCCCCTGGACTCTGTCCAACGTTCCTTTACCCTTTGCTGATTTTAATCTGTATCCTTTCACTGCAATGAATCATAGCCACGACTAGGACTATATGCTGAGTCCTGGGGGCACTGCTAGTGAATCATTAAACCTGTGGGGGGTGAGGGGGGCGGTGTCTTGGAGCCCTCCTGAGACACATATACACAAGGCTTTAATCCATACACAATGGATTAAAATCTCTTCAGATCTCAGTTTATACTGGAGAAATGAGATTAACTTCTACAGCAAACGATTCAGCACAGGCTTATCTAGCTTAATTGTTCTTCACTTTCTTACACTTGATAGGTATCATGGTTTTTACAAATTGAAGGTTTATGACAACCTTGTAATTGTCAGATGATGATCAGTATTTTTAAATTAAGGTATGTACATTGTTTTTTTAAACCATGATGCTACTGCCCACTTAACAGATTACAGTGTAGTGTAAAATGAACTTTTGTGTGCACTGGAAAACCAAAAACTTTGGTTTTATTGCTTTATTGCAGTATTCACTTTATTATGGTGGTCTGGAACCAAATTCTCAGTATCTCCAAGGTATGCCTGTAATAATATTCTTATCTCATTTTCATTTACTACTCAATAGGTTTCCCTAAATTCTGAAACACTCTATTATATAATGGGTAAAAATGCTATTAGGATTTAAGCTTACATAAGTGTAGCTATAATATCAAAATAATTTCTTAGAAGCCTTAGGAAATATGGTTTCAATCCACCTAGACTATTATGAGAAATGAAGCAGGAAAAAAGGTCAGAGAAATGAAAATCTCCGCTTTTAAATCAAAGTCATTTACAATGCCTCTTAAAGCTTACGGGAGAACATGTATACACTTAACATTTTAATTATACTAAGATATTTATCAGTCATGATTAAGCTTTCATGTTCCCTGAATTTTAGTACAAAAAGAACATTAATTTAACAACAGGAAAAAAAATAGTTCCTGTCTGCTGATGTGGGACTTAACTTTTCTTAATTTTCTTTTTACTTCCCTCTACCTTTCTAGGGTCATAACAACTCCCTCCACTCCAAAAGCTGAAACTGTGGTTGCAATGCCTGCAATACTGTCAAAAAAGGAGAGCAACAGGAGAAAATCTACATGACTTGGTAAGGTGATGCCTTTTTAGATAAAATATCAAAGACATGATTCATAAAATAAGTAATTCATAAGACGGACTTCATTAAAATTAAAAATTTCTGCTCTGCAAAAGACAGTGTCAAAAGAGTGAGAAGAAAAGCCACAGACTTGAAGAAAACATTTGCAACAGATGTATGTGATATGAGACTGTTATCCAAAATAAACAAAGAACATCAAAACTTAATCGGAAAACAACCTGATTTTTTTTAATGGGCAAAGACCTTAACAGACACCTCATCAAAGAAGATTTAATGTAAAGAAGACGTAGCAAACAAGCAAATTGGCAAAAAACAAAAAACAAAAAAAAAACACCCAACATCATATGTCATTGCTGCTGCTGCTGCTAAGTCGCTTCAGTTGTGTCCGACTCTGTGCAACCCCATAGACGGCAGCCCACCAGGCTCCGCCGTCCCTGGGATTCTCCAGGCAAGAACACTGGAATGGGTTGCCATTTCCTCCTCCAACGCATGAAAGTGAAAAGTGAAAGTGAAATCGCTCAGTCGTGTCCAACTCTTAGCGACCCCATGGACTGCAGCCTACCAGGCTCCTCCGTCCATGGGATTTTCCAGGCAAGAGTACTGGAATAGGTTGCCATTGCCTTCTCCATCATATGTCATTAGGGAATTACAAATTAAAACAAGATGCTGCTACACAATGCTATGCCTCAGCAGCTAAAGAATCCACCTGCAATGCAGGAGACACAGGAGATGCAGGTTCAGTCCCTGGGTCAGGACAATTCCCTGGGTCAGGAAGATCTCCTGGAGGAGGGCATGGCAACCCACTCCAGTATTCTTGCCTGCAGAATCCCTTGGACTGAGGAGCACGATGGACACAGTCCAAAGGGTCACAAAGAGTCTAAGCGCACACACACACACTACATCCCTAATTAAAAGCGCTAAAATCCAAATCTCTGACAATACCAAATGTAGGTGAGGATGTGCAGCAACAAGAATTCTCATTATTGCTGGTAGGAATGCAAAATGATAGAGCCACTTTGGAAGGCAATCTGGCAATTTCTTACAAAACTAAACATACTTTTACCGTGTGTGTGTGTTTGTGTGTGTGGGTAGGTTACTTCAGTCGTGTCCAACTCTTTGTGACCCTATGGACTTATAGCCCATCTGGCTCCTCAGCCCATGGAATTCTCCAAGCAAGAATACTGGACTGGGTTGCAATACAATCCAGCAATTGCACTCCTTGATATTTACCTAAATGAGTTAAAAACTTACATCCACACAAAAACCTGTGGATAACTGTTGATAGTACTTTTGGTCATAATTACCAAAACTTGGAAGCAACCAAAATATCCTTCAGTAGGTAAATGGATAAATAAACTGAGGTACATACTGTGAAATTATTAATAATCAAAGAAAACTCAGCTAAAATTAGAGTAGGAACAGGCCTGTAGGGCGAGTGCTCATGCCCCTCTGTATCTGTCAGTTACTCCAAATAGGAAGGGCTATACACCTCTATCTGTGACAGAAAGGTGTTGCTTACTTTACTATCTAGCAAGAAGAAAACTTCTTTCCACCCAAATCAACACTACCAATCAGACACGCAGCAGCTCAACTGATGAGAAGCCTCCATATTTTGTACTCCCAGCTTCCTCCATGGACTCTGGCTATTACAGCCCTTCCCAACATCCCTCTTTTCCCTGTAAAAGCAAATTCCCCTTCCTTGTTCTCTGGATTTGCCTCCAGTCTGCCACAATTTGCATATCTTGAATTTCAATTTTTCTGGCTATTCCCAAATAAACTCACTTTCGCTGGTAAAATAACTGTCTATTATATTTGAAAGCTGATAATCCAGACAATGGAATATTATTCAATGCTAAAAAAAAAAAAAAATGAACTTTAGACACTCATGAAAGAAATTAGAGATGACCCTAACAGATGGAAGGATATACCAGGTTTTTGGATTGGAAGACTCAATATTCTCAAAATGAATATACTACCAAAGGCAATTTACAGATTCAGTGCAATCCCTATCAAATTACCAATGGCATTTTTTCACAGAATTAGAACAAAAAATTCTAAAATTTATATGGAAACACAAAAGACCCCAAATAATCCAAGCAATCCTGAGAAATAAAAACGAAGCTGGAGGAATCTGACTCCCTGACCTCAGACTATACTACAAAGCTACAGTAATCAAAACGGTCTGGTACAGGTGCAAAAACAGAAATACAGATCAACAGAACAGGACAGAAAGCCCAGATACAAACTCACACACCCAACTAATCTATGACAAAGAAGGTAAGACTATACAATGGAGAAAAGAGTCCCTTCAGTAAGTAGTGCTGGGAAAACTGGAAAGCTCTGTGTTTAAAAAAAAATATGAAATTAGAACACTAACACCATATAAAAAATAAACTCAAAATGTACTAAAGACCTAAATATAAGGCTGGACACTATAAAACTCAGAGGAAAATACAGACAGAACGCTCTTTGACATAAATCACAGCAGTATCTTTTTTGATCCACTTCCTTGAGTAAGTTAAACTAAGGAATTTGAGTGATTTATGAGGTGTTACTGTAAGTCCATCCTTGGTAACAAAGCTACCATTCTGGGGAGCGATAGTGATAATGGGGGTAGCTACGTATGTGTGCAGGCAGGGATCATATGGAATATCTCTGTACGTTCCTCTCACTTTTGCTGTAAAACTAAAACTGCTCTAAGAAATAAATTTGAGGGCAGGGGAAGCACAGCAACAAGATGTCAAAAGAACCAGAAAAGGCAACATCACCATCCTTAATCCAGAGGAATTAGTCCCAAAGCCCACCAATCCCTCCACCAGAACCTACCGGGATTTTCCAAGTGTTTCAGTAGCACAGAAACAACCATTCACCCTTCCTTCATCTCACAGAAAAGAAATACTAGAAACTATTTCAGGTGTCACTGAATGTTGAGTATCTTAGTATTTATAAATGAATCCAGTGGTGGAAATACTTTCTTAATGCCTGTCCTCTGACAACTACAGTTGACCCTGGAACAACACACGCTTGAACTGCACAGGTCCACTTATACGCAGATTTTTTTTTTTTTTTCCAATAAATACCTACTACAGAATCATATGATGTGAGGTTGAATCCAAGGCTGGCTGAATCTACTTATCCATCATAAAGCTACATATAGATTTTCAACTGTGCAAAGGGGTTGGTGCCTCTAATCCTCGCATAGTTCAAGGGTCAACTGCACCATGCATAAAAGGAAGAGAAACTCGTAAGGCTATAATACCCTAAGAATGACAAGCACCCATGGTCAATGACCAAAGCTGAGTACTGACTGCATTCAGTCTACTGTGAACTGTAGGAGCAGCTGTACTTCCTTGATGGTCCTTCCTGAAAAGGATCTTCTCTAGGGTGGTGTGACTGGTTATTAATAAAGGCAAACAAACAAAACAAATTAGAAGACTGGTATCTTGCTAACTGTACCAAACCCTCAGGAATAAAGTGTCATTGTCAAAGCATCCACACTCAATACAAAATCAGAAGAAGAACCTCTCTGAACTATACTCAGAAGACACTACCCCAATAACTCTCAAATCCAAAGATACCTATGCTTGAGTTTTCATCCCTGTAGGTTCAATTTCTTATCAATGCAGCAAAATGAAAAAGAATAAAAAGAACTCTAAAGAGTCCCAAAATCTAGATCCTAATCTGGACACTCCCACTTACTAGTTATTTGTCCTTGGGCAAATAAAAAAATCTCTTTGCTAATTTCCATCTCTATCTCCACCACCAGCATCATTCTGATGACTGGCAATTATGTAGTATTTTCACTATGCCAGGTCCATTTCTAAGCACTCTATGTATTTTTAACTCATCTAATCTTCATAATGACCCAATGGGGAGAGGGCTATTATCCCCATTCTACAGACAGAGAAACTGAGGCACAGAGCATATAATTTGCCCAAAGCCTCACTGCTGTAAGTGAAAGAGCTATGATTTAAACTCAGGCAATCTAGCTCCAGAATCAGTGATTTTATTCATTATTTTTCATTACCTCTTTAATATTAAAAAAAAAAGAAAATGGGGAAAAAAAAGCTGAACAATCCTATATAACAATGGGCAAAAGGACATGTACAGGCGGTAGATGTTTTTTTTACAGAAAAAAATAAATTCAGATGACATATTAAAACATGCTCAATTTCATTCATCTTAAGATATTAAAAACTTTTAATTATTACTTATTTATTTTATTATGCATTTTTGGCTGCACTGGGTCTTGGTTGCTGCATGTGGGGCTACTCTCCAGTTGCTATGTGTGGACTTCTCATTCTGGTAGCTTCTCCTTTTGCAGAGCACTGGCTCTGAGGGACTTGAGCTTCAGTAGTTGCAGTGCACCAGCTCAGTAGCTGCAGCACGTGGGCTCTAGAGTGTGTGGGCTTCAGTAGTTGCAGCGCATAGGTTTAGCTGCCCCAGGGCACATGGAATCTTCCTAGACAAGGAATCAAACCCAAGACCCCTGCATTGGCAGGTGGATTCTTAACCACTGGACCACCAGGGAAGTCCTATTAAAAACTTTTGAAACAAAATACTTTTATGTATTAGATTCACAAATATAAAAAAATTTGATAAAGACCAGAGTTAGCATGGGTATTCATTATCTTAATGATAATACATATGTACAAAGATACAGAACAAGAATATTCCCTGCAGATCAATCACAATACTACAGAGTGGAGACAACCTAATGTCCTTCAATTTCAGACTAAGATATTCAGATAATTAACTGAATAAGTTATCAGTGCCTGGCATACAATGGATCCTTTTCTGTACTGTCTGGTTTTATTCCTGGTCTGGTCTCTTGGTTTACATGGTAATTTTTTTAGAATCCCATCTACTGTGCAATGAAAAACTATAAAGGCTGTGGATGATATTATACTCCTATAAAAGATTCACCATGTTCTGTGACTGGCAGTCAGACTCAGAGTAGATCACTTCACAATCCAATCAGGACACGAGCTGATTCAAGGTTGGCTGCAGGCTTTGTAAAGCTTGAAAACATCTATCCTAGTTGGTAGCCCTCCCAGTCTAGGGTATTTACCAAGCCTGCCTTCCTTGGAGGGTCCTGAACTCTTTTCTCCTCAACAGTGAAGAAATGCTGAGACCGCTTTGCTTTTCATTAGCCTTCTGTGGAGCTTTTTAGCCTTTTACCCTGCACCAAGACTTTGCCCCAACAGAAAAAAAGCAGGTGGAGAGGCTGTGGAGGTGGGGAGATGCACCCCCTTCTCTCTGGGATCTTGGCCTCTCAAGTTCTGGTTAACTTGGCAGCCCTGAACTATAATTTTTGTATCCCTAGCCCCATGAAGAAAGCTCTGCTGGATTTTTTGCTTCTTAATAGCAATACTCTCCCTTTGCCAAGAATCCACAAAAGTCTGAAGTCCTGGCTGCCCTGGCAACTTACCAATGCCTTCATATAGATCTTTTTTTTTTTTTTTTAAGTCAGGCTTTTCTAGTTATTCTCAGCAGGAGTTTTGGTCTGTGACAGTCTGCTCCATCATAGCCAGAAGCAAAATCCACATTCTTCATAAGCAGTGGAGAAGACAAGGTTTTCATCATGAAACCACAAACCATTACTAAAGAGGGAATAAACAATGAGGGAGAAGACAAAAGGAGAGAATATTCTTTCGAGAAAGTCAAGAAAGGAATCCAAAAAAGGTAGGAATACATGTGGGCAAGTACTAGAGAAACTTAAAATCTTACAAGGCAACAAAAAAACATATGTGAGTGAAACTACTACAGAATGTCCAAGAGTTATAAAACTGAACAGCTAAGTGCTGCATGAGGCAGAGGTGCACAAGAGCAAAAAAAGGCAATGCATCAAAATCCATCTTCTACAACAAAGTCTATGCAAGTGCAGAGGTGCACAGGAAACAAGAGGCCATTATCCATATTAATCTCAAGGTTACCTGCTTATACTACCCACCAAACTTCTGAATTACCCTCAATAAGGAGAAGCATTCCATTTAGAAGTAGGAAGGTGGAAACAAGGGGAGTGAACCACAAACATGTTCTAAAACAAAACTAAAGTGCTTTCCATTTTATCTGTATTTTCAGTTTACCCCATATAGCTCTCCATAAGTACAGATGACAGCCAAGTGGCAACTGTCTTAAACTAATGCAACTGCTTATTTACCTACTTGCCCAAGACAGTAACAATTTACAGTAGGCAATATGAAGAGTGTTTACCTGGAAAGAAGAGGAAGTACAGACAGAAAGAATTAAAAGCTAATAAAATGTTCATGCCAGATTTTAAGGCTGCTTACCTAAGTACCATAATTAACACTACAGATCACTACTCTAATAACTTAAAGCCATGTTTGAAAACTATCCTTGGCAAAGAATTAATAAAATCAAAGGTCACTACTCACATACCAAGAAGTTAAAAGATGTTTATAATTTTTGACCTAATAATTTCATTTTGTCAACAAAGGTCCATCTAGTCAAGGCAATGGCACCCCACTCCAGTACTCTTGCCTGGAAAATCCCATGGACGGAGCAGCCTAGTAGGCTCCAGTCCATGGGGTTGCTAAGAGTCGGGAACGACTAAGCAACTTCACTTTGACTTTTCACTTTCATGCATTGGAGAAGGAAATGGCAACCTGCTCCAGTGTTCTTGCCTGGAGAATCCCAGGGACAGTGGAGCCTGATGGGCTGCTGTCTATGGGGTCGCACAAAGTCGGACATGACTGAAGCGACTTAGCAGCAGCAGCAGCAAAGGCTATGGTTTTTCCAGTAGTCATGTATGGATTTGAGAGTTGGACTATAAGGAAAGCTGAGTGCAGAAGAATTGATGCTTTTGAACTGTGGTGTTGGAGAAGACTCTTGAGAGTCCCTTGGACTGCAAGGAGATCCAACCAGTCCATCCTAAAGGAGACCAGTCCTGGGTGTTCATTGGAAGGACTGATGCTGAAGCTGAAACTCCAGTACTTTGGCCACCTGATGCGAAGAGCTGCCTCATTGGCAAAGACCTTGATGCTGGGAAAAGATTGAGGGCAGGAGGAGAAGGGGACGACAGAGGATGAGATGGCTGGATGGCATCACAGACTCAATGGACTTGGGTTTGGGTAGACTCCGGGAGTTGGTGATGGACAGGGAGGCCTGGCATGCTGTGGTTCATGGGGTTGCAAAGAGTCGGACATGACTGAGCAACTGAACTGAACCAAATAATTTCTAGGAATCTAAGAAAATAATCTAAAGTGTAGAAAAACTTTACATAAGAAGATTTTCATTGTAACATTGTTCACAATTGCAAAACAAAGACTGATTATAACCTAAATATCGAATACTGAGGGACTGACTAGGCTAATTATGCAAGTCACTAGACTAAGTTTTGCCTTATAGTTTCAAACAAGAACATTAAATATGGAAACAGCAATAACAAATGGAAAAGAAACAGTAATTAATTATAGAAGTCACAAAGAGAAGAAAATGTTAGTGATAACATATCAAGTTATCACACGTAAGTGTGTAAGAATAATGGAAACCATAATCAGAGATCAGGGAAGTTAAAAACGGAAGTGAGCAGTGAGGAAGAGGGAGGTGCCATAGGAAGAGAAAAAACACCAAAAAAAGGCACAAGACTCTTTCCCCAAAGCACTTATTAATAGAGCTTATTAGCTAAGACAAAGTCATAAAAAGTTGTAAGAGATTTAAATAATTATAGAGACAATGACAGGTGCAGAGTCACAAAATGGAACAACTGCCAAACGCATCTTACAAGAAAACGCTGCAATAGACATCAGTAGGAGCAAGAAAACAAACCCTGGGAAGGAGAGGCAAGGCTTTGGGAAGGCGGAATGCAGCTGAGTCTAACTGGTAAAACTTAGGTAAGTTAGAAGACGGAGGAAGAGCAATTCAAGGCCAAGAGCAGGCATGACCAAGAGTGTGATAACACTACTGAACTGCACACTTAAAAGGTAAAGATGGCAAGTTTCAAGTTACGTGTTTATTAACACATTTTTATTTTTTTTAAGCGTGAAAGCTGGATAGTAAATAAATATGTTCTACTCGAGCAGAAAGTTTATGTAGGAGAGTGGTATAGGCCAGAAAGGGTAGGTTGAGGCCAAATTAGGTTAAGAAATCTAAACTCATCCTGTCAACAACAAGGACCATACTACCATATTTACTATTATGAATATAGTAAAACTATTAATAAACAATAAAACCTCAGTTATCCAGCATGCTTCGGGAACACAATGTTCCTTAAGTTTATGGGGTAACAATGCCAAATTTGGGCAGTTACAATACACAGTTACAGCACTTTACCATCCACACATGTCTGCCTGGTAATTTCCATAAGTAGAAAGATCCCAGGCTGTGGAGACCAACCAGACTCCACACTTATCAATGTGCACTCAGCACAATACAACTTGTCTAGCCCTCAGTTTTCCCAGTCCTCAAGTAAATTGTTATAAATGATTAAATGACATGATTTAAAGTAATGCTTTGTACAATGTTGGATATATAACTGATAATTATTAAATGTTAGATACTTCCTTAAAAGGAAAAATTCCACTTAATCTTTTCAGGGATAGCAATTTCTCAGAATTGTAGGAAAGCAGACCAAAACAGCTGCTCAATTCTACCATTGCAGCATGAAAGCAGTCATAGGCAATATAAACAAGTATGGCTGTATTACAATAAAAACTTACAAAATAAGCAGGAGGCTGGATCCGGCCTGCTGAATGTAATTTCCTAACCCTGGTGCTACAGATACAATGTTGTGTCCCCCACAAAATTCAAACATTGAAACCAAATCCCCAACATGATGGTGTTCGTTGATAAGGTCTTGGAAAAGTGAATAGGTCGTGAAGGCCAAAAGCTCTCATGAAAGGTTAGGGTGCTTGTAAAAGAGACCCTAGTGAGCTCCTCTGCCCCTTCTACCAAGTGAGGACACAGCAAGAAGACAGGAGGCAGGCCCTCATGAGACACTGAGTTTACCAGTCTTGATTTTTGACTTGCCATACTCTAGGACTAAGAAATAAATTTTTGTTGTTTATAAGCCACCTAGTCCATGGTATTCTGTGGTCACAACCCACACAGATTAACGAATCTGGATTACAGAAAGACAAAGAGAGTAGAATTTGCAAAAGCAGGTATTAAGTAACAGTAGAGTCAAAGTGTGAAGAATAGAGTCAAAGTGTAAAATTCCTTGTTGAATCCAGCAATGGCCCAAACAATAACGCAGAGCAAGGCAGCCCACACCGGATCAGCACAGTCAAAGCATGAGGCACACAATAAAAGAGATCACAGAAGCAAATGTAGGTATAGGAATGCTGCAGAGACGAAGGTCCTGCAGACCAAGGCAGGTCAAGACCATGTGGCTGTCTCCATCACTATATCGACAACCACCCTGATAAAAATGCCTTTGGGCTTAATTTCTGCTCTTAGAGTGTAGAATGTGGAACCATATCAACCTGCATTCAAATCTACTACCCACTGGATTTGTATCTACCAGTATTTATCCTTGTGAAGCCTGTTTCTTCATCCATAAAATGGGAGTAATACCTACCTAACAGTAATACCTACCTTATCATCTAATCTTCCAGTACTTTCTTGTTATGTTAAATGGTAGCCTAACTGACCTGTCTCTAAGACTTTTTCTATCTATCTCCAATACTGCTTTCCTAGTTCTTTACAGAGATCTGACCCTATCATCCTCCTACTTAATAACTTTCATTGGCTTCCCTCTGCCTCCAAGATTTATAAACAAGACCAAGACTGTCACTCCAGCCACATTTCCACAACACCTCAATACTTTCCCCTTCCCAGTCTTCACACAATCACTGTTCCCAGATATGCCAGACCCAGTCTCTCTCTGACTGTACATATGCCACTTTCTCTTCCCACAGTGTTTTTCCTCTTTTTCACTATAATTAGGTCAAAGCCCTGTTTATTGATCTCTCTTCTGCAGGCCCTCACAACATTCTGCACTTAACTCGGTATTGGCGGGATTTATTATCTGTGTTATAATTACTGTGTTATAATTACTGATTCCTCAAACTAGGAGATTTTCTTGAACCCATGGGGATGATCTCTAGGTATAGTACATATAAAACAGCGACTTAAAATTTTTGTTGTTGAATGAACCAGTGATAAAGTGCTTTAATACCAGGACCACTTTGTATGAAGTTCTTTTAAAGAATTTGTCTGAAAGAAGATCAATTTGTAAAGTTTTTCTTTATAATGAAGGCAAAGGTAAACTTTTGAGCCTGCGTCTCGTATGTCTCCTGCTTTGGCAGGTGGATTCTTTACCACTAGTGCGACCTGGGAAGCCCGGGTAAACTTCAGTAAAGTCAAATTCAACTTCAAATTAACAGAGTCCAGTCTTCTGAGGTTTTACCATAATAGTTTTACAGAAACAAACACTAGACGAAACACAAGAGAAATGGCAAAACATCAGTAAAGGGAAAATAGTTCCACTGCTATTTAGAAAAATAAAAACCAAAACTGGATAAAAGTTGTCTTCAGGCTGAAAAATTTAATTGTACACACCTCTGATGAGGAAGGCTGGCTTAATAGCAGTTCGTGAAAAAAAAAAAAAAAAAAAAAGAAGTTCTATTGCCTACAATTTCAGGATAAGCAAGGCCAATGCAACTTTTGGCAGTATTAATAAGAATTTAGCATCCTGGAGCTTTCCTGGTGGCTCAGCGGTAAAGATTCTGTCTGCCAACGCAGGAGACACGGGTTTGATCCTTGGTCTGTGAAGATCCCACATGTTGCAGAGCAACTAAGCCCGCACGCCACAACTACTGAACCTGTGCTCTAGAGCTCAGGCACCGCGACTACTGAGCCCATGTGCCACAACTACTGAAGCCCTCAAGCCTAGAGCCCGTGTTCCACGAGAGAAGCCACGGCAATGAGAAGCCCGGGCACCACAACTAGAGAGCAGCCTCCACCTGCCCCAACTAGAGAAAAGCTCATGCAGCAACGAAGACCAAAAACAGCCAAAAATATAATAAGTAAAATTATTTTTAAAATAAAAAATAGAACCAGTTGTTATATGCTTTTTTTAAAAAAAGAATTTAGCGTCCAGATGGAGAAACAGTAAACCCCACTACATTTTTTCTTTTGCACTGGTCACGCATTATTTAAAGCATGAGGGTCAATTCTGAGTGGCATATTTAAAGATGAGCAGAAGGGTAAAGGAATCATGACATATAATCAAAAATATTTTTAAAGGATTTTTTAAGGACTTTTTAATGTATTAAACATTTACTGAGTATCTAACACAGTCTAGGTACCATGTTAAGTGCCGAATACACAAAGACATAGTCCCTGACCTCAAAGAGTTCAGTGTAATCCCAGAGACAGACACACAAACAAGGAACTGAAATCCAGTGACATGACCAATACACATACTTGCAAGGTACAAAGGAAGGTAATCAACTCCTCTATGAGAAAGAATTCAGAGTACGTGTTTCACCTGAGTATAACCTGACAGAAGGATAAGAGGGAAGAATACTCAAGGCAGACAAAAGGTCAAAAAGGTTTCAAAAACCATTCTATATTACAAGAACTCTAAGTAGTGAAAGTGAAGTCGCTCAGTCGTGTCGGACTCTTTGCGACCCCATGGACTGTACCCCACCAGGCTCCTCTGTCCATGGGATTCTCCAGGCAAGAATACTGGAGTGGGTTGCCATTTTCTTCTCCAGGGGATCTTCCCAACCCAGGGATCAAACCCGGGTCTCCCACATTGCAGGCAGACACTTTAACCTCTGAGCCACCAGGGAAGACAAGTAATGTAGTATGACCAGAAATTTGGGAAAGGAAGATAGAAGACCAGAGAGATGAATTTGAGAAATTTAACCTAAAAATTTAGATGGAAACAATCCTGGTCTTTAAATATCTGAATACAGAAACTAAAGAAGAATCTCTTGATTCACTGGAAACTTAACTTTCAAACACTGGAGAGTAATGAGTACAGAGTCACTAGTTTGGGAGAAATATCCCTATACATGTATAAGGTCTATCTTCCCCTGGTATTCTAGATCTCATCCCTAATTACTAATGATAGCGAACATCATTCCAGATGTTTTATTGGTCTTTCAGTTTCCCTTTTTTGTGAAATGTCTATTCAAACTCCCTCACCATTTTTCTAATGAGGTGTCTGTCATAATGATTTTTAGTTCTTCATATATTTTGGACATAATCTTTGGTTAGTTATTACATTGGAAATATCTTCTTCCATGCTGTGGTTCATCTCCCTACTTTATCTTTTATCATACAAAGTTTTTATTTTAATATGACCAAATTATTAATCTTTTCCTATATTCTGCATTTCTTATCTGTATAAAGAATTTTTCTTATCCCATTATAGATACTCTTAGTATTTTCTAAGTTTTATAGCTTGACCTTTTGCTATCCATTTGCTATTAACTTTTTGTGTATGGTGTGAAGTAAAGATTTTTTCTTATTCTCTATAAGCTAACCATCCCCAACTGGAAATACCTTTGCCCCACTGATTTGTAATGCCACCTGTCATATATCAAATTCAAATATATGAGGGCATATTACTGGACTCTTCGATTACTTTTTTGGGCCTGTTAACTATTTAACCCTAGTTTTTAGTGTTCCTGGCCACTAATCATTTGTATTGACAAATTCCACTAAAAAAATTAAAATTAAAAAAAAATCCCACCTATTCCAAGTGTTCTAGCTTTTACAATTAATAAATGAACAATAAATACTATCAAATGCTCTACTAAGCATCTACTGAGATGATCATATGGTTTTACTCTTAATTTATCAACATGGTAAACTACATTAGAGTCTTAATACTAAGCTGAACTCTCATTCCCAGAATACTACTACTTGATTGTGATTGTGATTGATACAAAAAAATTAGACTACTAGACTAGTGCAGATTTCACTTGGACTGGCCTCTATTATTCCTTTCTATATTGTCTTTGTGTGATTTTGATATCACACTGTAAAAGCCCCCGAAATGAGTCTAGAAACATTTTTTATTCTTTGGAATGGTCTGTACAAGGATTATCCATCTGTCTATATCTGAATAACCTGTAAAACCATCTGTGCCTTGTTTTCCTTTAATAGAATCTTTTCCTGATTTTTACTATAAAAATCTCAAATATTAGAGAGACCAGTACAATGAGCCCCAACATATTCATCACCCAGCTTCAACAGCCAATCCACTGTCAATCTTATTTCATCTATTTCCCTAATCTTGCTTGTCCTCTCTCCCCTTGAATGAATTATTTTGAAGAAATCCCAGACACCATATCATCTAACTTCTAAACTTAGCATCTCTTAAAAATAATGACTCTTTAAAATATGTAACCAGAAAACTGTCACATTAAAAATCGGGTAACTTTTAATACCAACATCCAGTCAGTATTCGAAATCCAACAAATATTTTTATAGTTTTTCAAATAAGAATCCAAATTAGTCCACACACTTAAATTGGTGACATCTTTTAATCTGCAGGTTTTCCTTTTTTTATTTTTGGCTGCACTGGGTTTTCGTTGGTGCACTTGGGGTTTCTCTAGTTGCGATGAGCAGGAGCTACTCTGTTGCTGCAGTGTGTGGGTTTTTCATTGTGGTGGCTTCTGTTGCAAAACATGGGTTTTAAAAAATCCTGATATTCACAGTCATATTTCCTGCTTCATTTCTAATATTATTTATGCTTTCTTGCTTTTTTCCTTGATCAATCTTGCCTGAGATTTGTCTATAATTCAGAACCTATATTAATATTTTCAGTGAATTAGATTTGGGGTTTATTAATCCTCTTCAGCAGTACATGAACCGTGAACTTCCAGGTGTTCAAGTTGGTTTTAGAAAAGGCAGAGGAACCAGAGATCAAATTGCCAACATCTGCTGGATCATTGAAAAAGCAAGAGAGTTCCAGAAAAACATCTATTTCTGCTTTATTGACTATGCCAAAGCCTTTGTGTGGATCACAATAAACTGTGGAAAATTCTTCAAGAGATGGGCATACCAGACCATCTGACCTGCCTCTTGAGAAATCTATATGCAGGTCAGGAAGCAACAGTTAGAACTGGACGTGGAACAACAGACTGGTTCCAAATAAGAAAAGGAGTACGTCAAGGCTGTATATTGTCACCCTGCTTATTTAACTTCTATGCAGAGTACATCATGAGAAACGCTGGGCTGGAAGAAGCACAAGCTGGAATCAAGACTGCCGGAAGAAATATCAATAACCTCAGATATGTAGATGACACCACCCTTATGGCAGAAAGTGAAGAGGAACTCAAAAGCCTCTTGATAAAAGTGAAAGAGGAGAGTGAAAAAGTTGGCTTAAAGCTCAACACTCAGAAAACGAAGATCATGGCATCTGGTCCCATCACTTCATGGGAGATATATGGGGAAACAGTGGAAACAGTGTCCAACTTTATTTTTGGGGGCTCCAAAATCACTGCAGATAGTGACTGCAGCCATGAAATTAAAAGATGCTTACTCCTTGGAAGGAAAGTTATGACCAACCTAGATAGCGTATTCAAAAGCAGACACATTACTTTGCAAACAAAGGTCCGTCTAGTCAAGGCTATGGTTTTTCCAGTGGTCATGTATGGATGTGAGAGTTGGACTGTGAAGAAAGCTGAGCACTGGAGAATTGATGCTTTTGAACTGCGGTGTTGGAGAAGACTCTTGAGAGTCCCTTGGACTGCAAGGAGATCCAGCCAGTCCATCCTAAAGGAGATCAGCCCCGGGGTTTCTTTGGAAGGAATGATGCTAAAGCTGAAACTCCAGTACTTTGGTCACCTCATGTGAAGAGCTGACTCATTGGAAAAGACTCTGATGCTGGGAAGGATTGGGGGCAGGAGGAGAAGGGGATGACAGAGGATGAGGTGGCTGGATGGCATCAGCGACTCAATGGACATGAGTTTGAGTCAACTCCGGGAATTGGTGATGGACAGGAAGGCCTGGGATGCTGCAGTCCATAGGGTTGCAAAGAGTCAGACACGACTGAGCGACTGAACTGAATCCTCTTCACTGTTTTCTACTCTATTAATTTCTATTCTTATCTTTATTCTTTCCTATCTTCTACTTTCTTTGGGTTTAATCTGTTACTTTTCTAGCTTCTTCAGTTGGCCACTTAACTAATTATCAGCTTTTCTTCTATTCAAAAACCTTTCAGATTCTAGGACATCAATTTTTTCATATTAATATTGCTGAAATTGGGATATTTCTTACGATTAGCCTTACAATCACTGTCAGCAAACAGTGATGGTGCCACTGTCACTGCTTATATATGTACTAACATCAAGAGTAAGCTTACAAAAGTAGTAGTTACTTGGTAGTTATCTCTGGTTGCATGACTAGACTTGTAATTTCTCAATGTTAGTCAACAAACCTTTACAGACCATGTGAGAAAGAACTATGAGTCTCACCTGAAAACCTTCTCTTGATACCTTCTGGCCAGTTCAAGAAAACATCAGAATCAAGACTGGATGGGTGTCAGCAGTTTGAAGAAAATGCTGGGGATCGCTTAAGAAATGTTCTTCACCAATGCTTTCAATAAGCAATACTATATAGGAAAACACAAACCTCTATGACTCCACCTGAGAGTGATTTAGAAAAATCAGACTGTGAATGTGAAGTCACAGGAATATTCTAATTCATTACTTCACTTCCTTTTATAAATATGTGTATGAGTGATATGCTAAATCTATTTCTAAGTAAACCTAAGAGTTCTTTCAGCAAGTATAAAGTTTCAAAGTCTAAGTGATAGAAAAGCACTGTATTTGGAAAGCAACAGTCTATCTCATGATGATGACATCTTAAGATTTAATGAAATATGATATAGGCACTTAAATTTTATCCCAGACCAGGGACAGAACCCATGTTACCCTGCATTCTCAGGCAGATTCTTATCCACTGTACCATCAGGGAGGTCCAATCCATACATTTTCAGTTTATTTTTGCTTTTAATTTTTAAACAAGTTAGGAGGTCAGGGGAATCAGTCATATCAATATTTGTCATTAGTTTCTAATTTTATTGTATTGGGGTCAGAAAACATGGATTATGTATGAAGCTATGGTATTTGATGAAATTTTTTGTGCCTAGTTACATAAATATTTTAATTTGATTAAAGAGAATGTAGTCTCTAATTTGGGAAGTGTACGGTTCTATATATGTATAGTAGATCAAGTTATACATTGTATTTCTTTTAGTGGTTATGCTTAAATTTTTAATATGCATTTGACTGAAAGCCTAAAGTTAATCAATATCTCTATCCTTCTCCTGAACTATATATAACTCTTTAATGCTGACCACGTTCCCTCCCAGCTTATACTTTATCATCTGGTATTTTAGTTCCACTTTAGTTTTAGCTCCCACAAATCAACCATAATTATTTTTGTTTTATACAGTCTATGCTTACCTAACCAATTTCTTTGTTCATCATGATGTCTTATATCCTGTTCTCTCCTCTAAGTTACATTTCTTTCTTCAGAAGCACGTACTTTCACATAATAGTTGTTTCAGAAACAGTACGGTAAAGTCTCCATATTTTTGTTCATCTGAAAATACTTTTATTTTGATTTCACTCTTGAATGATAACTCAGCTGAGTATGAAATTCAGATCTCTCTCAGTACTTGGAAGATATTAGTCAGTCTTCTGGTTTCTCTTATAAAGCGACATCTGCTCTCAGTCTGATTCTTGGTCCTCTGTCTTTCCTTTTTGGTTGCTTTTTAAAGAGTCTCTGGTGTTCTGCAGTTTCATTGCAATGTATTTAGTTGTGGGGTTTGCTTGTTTAATCCTTGCGAAGCTCTCATGAATGAGATGGCTGGATGGTATCACCGACTCAATGGACATGGGTTTGGGTGAACTCCAGGAGTTGGTGATGGACAGGGAGGCCTGGCATGCTGTGGTTCATGAGGTCACAAAGAGTCGAACACGACTAAGCGACTGAACTGAACTGAGGTTCTCATGAACCTTAAACTTAAAAATTCTCTTTTATTAATTCCAAAAAAATTTCATCTAATTTCATGTCTCCCTCATTTTATTTTTCTCCTTCTGAAATTGCTATTAGATGTTAGGTCTTCTTGTTCAGTTTTCCATTTCCCTACCTCTTTCATATTTTCCTTCATCTTACTATTCTGCATTCTCAGGATTTCCTCATACCCAACTCCCAGCTTGGAGAAGGCAATGGCACCCCACTCCAGTACTCTTGCCTCGAAAATCCCATGGGGTAGCGAAGAGTCGCACACAACTGAACGACTTCACTTTCACTTTTCACTTTCATGCACTGGAGAAGGAAATGGCAACCCACTCCAGTGTTCTTGCCTGGAGAATCCCAGGGATGGGGGAGCCTGGTGGGCTGCCGTCTATGAGGTCGCACAGAGTCGGACACAACTGAAGTGACTTAGCAGCAGCAGCAGCAGCAACACCCAGCTTACTATTTTCTCTTCATCTGTGTAAACAATTGTTTATTTGTTGTTGTTCAGTCACTAAGTCATGTCTGATTCTTTGCAACCCGTGGACTCCAGCACACCAGGTTTTCCTGTCCTTCACTATCTCCCAGAGTTTGCTCAGATTCATGTCCATTGAGTTGGTGATGCTATCTATACATCTTATCCCTCTGCCATACTCTTCTCCTTTTGTCTTCAATCTCTCCAAGCATCAGGGTCTTTCTGAATGAGTCAGCTTTTTGCATCAGGTGGCCAAAGTATTGGAGCTTCAGCATCAATCCTTTCAATGAATATTCAGGGTTGATTTATTTTTTTAACCTGATTGTATTTTTTTATTATGTTTAATTCTTTTCAAAGATATGTTTCATGTCTTATTCATTTATTGGGCTGTCAATTTTTAATGTCTTTTGTCACTTAAAATAGGCTAATTTAAATTACCTTTCAAACTGCTATTCTACTATTCCAGTTCTTAGAGCTATAATCCTGCTTGTTTTATCTACTTATTCTCATTTGTGATAGAAAATGGGTTTCTTGTGTGTCACTTTTAATTATAAATTTATCTTCTGCTGGGTTTATTTCTTCTGTGAGAATTCCTTGTGGCCCAGGATATGGGAGTACCCCTTCAAGTCTTTCCTTTCTCCAGATGATCCAGGGCTATCACTAGCTTGAAGCTAGCTTTTATATTAATTTCTCAGCATGGAGATACCTGAACCGTATAATATAAACTCAGGTCCCAAATATGAACAAGGCATAGGTCTTGTACTTCAATTCCTCAGAGAAGCTTTTTTCCATTTTCTCTTTGAATAGAGTCCAGGCAAACCAAGACAAGATTTCTAATTAACAATATTTGTGTCAGTGGGAAGATTTTTCTTTATCTCACCTTTCACCTAGGATGCAGCACATCAAGAATTCCAGCTTGATGAAAAAGTCTTGGTTTTGGTTCCTTTTTCCACACAGTTAAAACTCAATTACTAGGAATGGCAAAACCAATAGAATATTGTAAAGTAAAAAAAAAAAAAAAAAAAGCCAGAAATAACCCTTCACTCCATTGCTTCATCTTTGTCCAGGGCAACACAGCATGAGCTCAAGGGCTTAATGAAGTTCTGGGTTTTAGTTCCTTTTTTTTTTTTTTTTTGAACGTAGATATCTTTCTGTCTTTTCTGCAAACTCAAAATGCATTTAATTTAAAAGAACTGTTGCTTATCACCCAGCTTTTCTGGATACCTGTAGCAACAGTCTTTAGCTAATCTCAGTGACTCATCTTGCTAAAAGAAATTCGGGATCTCCAATCCATTTGCTACATTATTCCCTATAGGAGTGATCTCTCTAAAATGCAAAGATGTGCTCCTCTTTCAAACTCTTCCTAGCATGGCATTCAGACTCCACTATTATCCAGTAACTGCTTATTTCTGCAATTCTGCCTCCCTCCACTCTCCCACACATACTCTATGCTCAAAAACTATCCATATTTGCAATCCCTACAACTCTCCTTTTGTTTCATACTATGCTTTTTTTATTAGGGCTTCCCTAGTGGCTCAGAGAGAAGGCAATGGCAACCCACTCCAGTACTCTTGCCTGGAAAATCCCATGGGCGGAGGAGCCTGGTAGGCTGCAGTCCATGGGGTCCCTAAAAGTCGGACACAACTGAGCAACTTCTTTCACTTTTCACTTTCAGGCATTGGAGAACGAAATGGCAACCCACTCCAGTGTTCTTGCCTGGAGAATCCCAGGGACGGGGGAGCCTGGTGGGCTGCCATCTGTGGGGTCGCACAGAGTCGGACACGACTGACGCGACTCAGCAGCAGCAGCAGTGGCTCAGATGGTAAAGCTCTGCCTGCAGTGTGGGAGACTGGGTTCGATCCCTGGGTTGAGGAGATCCCCTGGAGACGGAAAAGGCAAGCCATTCCAGTACTCTTACCTGGAAAATCCCATGGAAGGAGGAGCCTGGTAGGCTACAGTCCACGTGGTCACAGTCGGGGGACTTCAATGCTTTTAAATGTACTGATTTCCCTCACTTTTATCCTGCCTTCATCCACCTACTGAATACTCATGGTCAAGTGTCTGCCTTTCACTGAAGCCACTGCTGACCCATCCAAGCTAGGTTCTTTTTTGTGAAAAGAGCTAACATTTGTTGAGCTCTTTATATGTTAATAACTCACTGAAATAACTCAGTTAGTCTTAACAACAACCTTACGATTTTGTTACCATTACTATCTCCATTTTCAAAATGCGGAAACCAAGGTACAGAGAAGTTAAGCAAGTGCCCAAAGACAAACAGCTATAAATGGCAGACCTGGAATCGGAACAGTGTCTCCAGATCCTGCTCCATTAACTTGCCCTATTAACATATACTATACTGCCTTCTACAGTTATATCTTGCATTACAGTTACTGCATTTATTACCCCACATTCCAGTTGCATGCTTATATATCAATCTTAACTACACTGACCTTAAGAGGCAGAATTATGTTTTATATCTATTTGCAGCCTCAGTGCCTAGTACACAGAAGGCCCTCACCTGAAATCATTACAAAATTAGTGAATAACTGAAGGAAACATCTCCAGAGTCACTTCTTTAGTCTAGCCCTTATTCATCTGTCTGAACTACTAAAATAGTCCCCTAACTCCCTTCCTCCAATTTCTATTCACATTTCCTCCACACTCCAACCAACACTGTCTTTCTAAAGCATGTTATGACAATGTCATGCCATTACTTAAATATTTTCAAGGGCTCCACACTGTCTATAGGATAAAGTCCCAAATTCCTTCAGCATGACATACCATGACCTTCATGAACCAACTTCTGTAGTTTCTTCTCTCCTCCTTCCCCACTGCAGCCCCACATTCCATCTATATTTAACTTCTTGTCATCTCTGAATATGCCAAGTGCCTTCATGCCTTTGCACATGCAGGTTCTTCTGCCAGGAATGGACATCCTCTCCTCCTTCACCTGGTGAATTCCTACACTTTTTCCAATACACAGCACAAATGCCTTCCTCAAGTTTCCTCAAAAGATTGTCAGTTACCCCACTGCTCTACTCTCCCTGGCATTATGCATTTATTATTATCAAATAATAATACCACTTGGTATTGGGTGTGCTGCCCCAACCAGACTCTAGTCTTAAAGGACATGAACCATGTCTTATTCATCTTTTTTACTGTATTATCTTACACAAGTGTGTGCCCTAAATGCTCACTAAATTAGAGAAATGAAATTTGGCAATTTTTTCCTACATCCTACACTAAAGCAAACTCAAATACAAATGAATTCAAAGCAGTCAGGTCTTCTAAGATTAAATAGAAGTTAGAAAGTGGAAATACGAATGAAAAACAAATACCACCTAAATTCCTGCTCCTCAATCTTGAAGCCTATAGCATGGAGCTATTCTGTCAATGGTGATTAAGGCTTAGTTTACAAGGCAATCTCATCCTGAGTTTTAAAAAACACAAAGAATATATTTCCATATTAGTAAGACACATAAGGACACTCAAATTCTGGAATATGTGTTAGTATGGATAAAAAGTTGAGTCATTTTATATATTTTAAGACAAATCCCTTCAGACAAGGGAAATTCCTGTCCTTTTACACTACAGTCACATGATTTCATTATTCACTAGTCCTAAATGCAATTTAGGTTGCACACATAGCAAACACTGTCTGCCAACTGAGTAATAAACCAGAACTACTTGCTTTTCACAGAAAGAAGAAATTTTTTAAATGTATAAATGTTAACCCTAAGTGAACAGGGAGGTTGGATGGGATAAAGGGAAGGAATAAATGGGGCACTATTCAATTTTTATTTATTCAATTTATGAAATGCATTTTAACACTACAAAGAGAAAAAAAAATTAAACTCTCAATCTGAAAGATTCATCAGCTTTTGTCTGCATTTTCTCTTCAATTACTACCCATGGCAAAAAGAAAAACAGCTGTCCTAAAAGATCTTGGTTTCAAGTACAAAGGCAGCATAATTTAGAATGATCATCCTTGATCTCAAATCAAAAGACTAAATAAATTCTTAAAATTATTATCAACAAGGTGTAAATGTTCTTATAGTTGCAAATCTACCTATGTACCATGTGGTAAATTTTCTTTTTTAAAAAATATCAATGGCTCAGGGACCCCTGCTGGTGGTCTAGAGGTTAAGAATCTACCTTGCAATGCAGGGGACACAGGTTTGATCCCTGGTTGGGCAACTAAGATCCCACATGCCACAGAGCAGCTTAGCCCGAGTACCAGCACTACTGAGTCCAAGTGATCCAGAGCCCACATGCCACAACTAAGATCCAATGCCCAGCCAAATACATAAACAAACATTAAAAACAAAATCAATGGAGCAGGACTGTTTCTATATTTAGAATATAAGTTCTAAGAGGAAAGGATTTCTGAATATTTCCTTCACTGATGTCACCCAAGGCTCTAAGAACACTGTCTGGCACAGAGCAGACACTCATTACATATTTGCTGACTACTGCTCAAGATGGTCCAAATACTTTATATGTCAAGACAAACAATGAGCTGCAGATCCTCAAAGAACACAAAGTTCAAGTCTAGGTTCATCTTGAAATGATCATTGACTTAGCCCTCAACACACAGGGCTGCACAAATCAACTGATATGGTATCCAAAAGCAAATTGACAATGTATATAAGAATAAAGTAAAATATTTTATACAGAAGTTCTTAAGGTTCTGAACTGTAAAGACTGCCAAAAAGCTGACAAACAAATATATCACCAGCACAACCAAAATTTTCAATACACACAAACTCTTGCACTTTTTTTCAGAAAAAAATTCAATTTGATTCAATTCCAAAAGAGCCACAGGGCTTCAAGAAATTAAAAAAAAAAAAAAAAAACAAACACCTAAGAATTTCACTTAAATGCCAGTGACTTTACTACAAAATTTCATTTCCAGTTTTACAAAGCAGGATTGCCCTTCCTTTTATCAACAGACCTAATTATGCCAAAAGAATACTGCTAAGCAATATACTTCAGAATATACTGAAGTATAACAAGATTGCTAATTCTGTTGTTTCCCACTCAAAAAAGTGTAATGTAAATATTTATGAAGCTGGTGTTTTTTACTTTTTTAATTAAAAGCTATCATGAGACATCCCTAGTAGTACAGTGGATAAGAATCCGCCTGACAATGCAGGGGACACAGGTTCTACCCCTGGCCCAGGAATATTCCACATGCCACAGGGCAACTAAATTCCTGTGTTACAACTACTGAGCCTGAGCGCCACAATTACTGAAGTCTGAGTGTCTAGACCCTGTGCTCTGCAACAAGAGAAGCCACCACAATGAGAATCCCCCGAACCAAACCAAGAGTGGTCCCTGCTTGATGCAGTAAGAGAAAGCCCACTCACAACAACAAAGATCCAAGGCAACTAAAAATAAATAAATAAAATAAAAGCCATCATGAATATTTAACTGTGAGTTAGGTTATGTTTTAGCCCTTATGTAAAGTTTAGCCTTTCAGCCCTTGTTATCTGCTGCTGCTGCTGCTGCTGCTGCTAAGTCGCTTCAGTTGTGTGCGACTCTGTGCGACCCCACAGACGGCAGCCCACCAGGCTCCCCCATCCCTGGGATTCTCCAGGCAAGAATACTGGAGTGGGTTGCCATTTCCTTCTCCAATGCATGAAAGTGAAAAGTGAAAGTGAAGTCGCTCAGTCGTATTGGACTCTTCACGACCCCATGGACTGCAGCCTACCAGGCTCCTCCATCCACGGGATTTTCCAGGCAAGAGTACTGGAGTGGGGTGCCATTGCCTTTTCTACTAACCTACAATGACCTGGTCAGTCTGTTCTGGGCTTCAGTTCTCTCTTCTGTAGAATGAGGGACCTGGGTTAAAACAACAATTCTTAATCTTTTTCTCTGCAACCCTTTGAGAATCTGATGAAAGCTACAGGTGAACTCTTCATAAAACTGTACACAAACATTGTATAACAATTTTATAAACAACAATTTATAATGGCAAAACACTGGAAACAGTCTAAATATCCCCCAGTGGATGATTAAGTAAATTATGTTACATCCACTCAATGAAAGTCTTTGTAACTATAAGTAGAAAGAAAAAAACCTTCTATGTACTGATATGAAAAGATATCCATCATGTATTGTTATATGAAAAAAAAAGCAAGTTACAGAACAGTAGTTATAATACATAACCTTTTGTGTAAAAAGATGAAAAAATAAACATATTTGAATTTCCATGTATAAGCATAAAGAAACTGGAAGAATAAACATGAATCGGAAAATGAAGAAAGGGATAAGAGGAACCTTTTCATTGTATACTTTCTTTTATTTTTGTTTGAATTATGTGAATTGTCTATTAAAGTCTTAAATTTTAATATATTGCATGTAAACAAGAGATCTAGACAACCTGCTAAAGCTAGAGTATTATTCCCAAACTCTGTTCAGCAATATTCTTCTATAATGTTTTGACTTAACAAGTATATAATTATATACACTCAATTATCCAACAATAAGAACATTTAAGGAAAAATATTTTTCATGATGGTCCTCATACAAACATACAAAGTAATTGGTGGACACTCAGTGGCTCAAAAGAGCCTAATTTGGGATCTCATTTTCTATCATTTTTCTTAATCACTGATACACAAATTTCTTCAAGGAAAAAGTTCGCACCAATTATCAAGTCATATGTTCGGTTATGGTTCAAATCTCAGACCTGTTATTTCATAAGGAAGCCCAGGTTTTGGAAACAAATTTCTTTTTTACTTGACCATATAAATCTATAATACGAGTAGGAAGACCAGAGAAATATTCTCTTATTTTTTTTTACCATAATCTCAGAATTTGAGGCAAATTAAACAGCATTCGAGATCATCACACGCATTCACAAATTGGACGATGTTTGGGAAGTCCTTCATCTTATCTGAGCAGCAATCAGATGGAACTGGGTTTTCATCCTTGGGCAAGTTACTCAACCTCTCTTGGCCTCAGTTCCAGGTGTAAAATGGCAATAAAAGTACCTCATAAGGATGTTATTAAGCTTAAAAGGAATAGGAAGGTACATAGAAAGTAAGACATAGAAAATGAAAGGTATCCTAGGACAGTGGCAGGTGTCGGACTGCTTGAATCAAAACAGACTGCATTCTGGAACCTGTAGTTTTTAGGGACTGCACTTTCATATGCAAGCAATGCCTCTTTTTCCCTACTGAAAATAACACATGGCAGAATTCCCGACCCAAAAGATGCAAATATCTGGCTTTTCCTAATTATGTTTCTTGAAAAATCTCTTCCTAGGTAAGCTTTTATCAAAGAACTCTAGCTGTTGTGTTGACTGGATATGTCTGAGTCCTAAGTTATAACATAATTTTGTTTTGTGTTTTCTATAGGGCACTTTCTATGTCAAGCTCAGCACCAGACTCGCAGGCTGCTGGGGGGTGGGGAGGGGAGGCAAAGCCGTCGAAGGCAACAACAGTCCTTCAACAGACCTGTAACTGGCAGGAAAATAGTAGGAAACTTACACTGCCATGGAGACAGAAGCAGCCGCCGCCAACCAATCTCGACTTTCAAAACTTTTAAACCCCATGCGTCTCTTTTTTTGCAGAGCACTACTGGAGCTTATTATTAGTATTATTATAAATATAAATAGCAATTACTTATTACTTCTCTACATGCCAAGCTCTTGCTAAGCATATGTTTTTCAAGATTCTGTGAAAATTGCACATATGAGCTCATACTCTCAACCCACTCTACCCTCAAGTCTGAAAAGCTCTCTTCACATCCTCAAAATCAATCTGCCCCCTAAACTTCGTATACTCCACATCTCTCACAGACCCACTCAGGCCCAGGAGTCACATCCTCACAAGCCCACGCTCTTCACCCAACATTAAACGAAGCACTTCTCGGAACCTCCACAGCCCCTGCGAAGTTTGGTACCCTCCTCCACTCACCAATTCCAATCTGGCCCTAACTTGTTCCAAGAAATGCTATGACTCCCTCCAAACTTCTGACTCCAAACCCATCGTGCCTGTACTTCATTCCGAAGTTCAAAATTCAGAAACACAAACTGACTCTGGGCAGAGCCCGGTTCCAACCCCACGAGAACTCTTTACACCCGCTCGAGCAGGGCCTGGGACCCTCCACCCTCTAAGCAGGCCAGGCCGGGGCGCGGCGGCCTCGCTCCGGACCCCAACGGGAGGAGGGAAAGCTCCACCTGGCTCCGCGGGCGCGGCGCGCGACTCCTGCTCCGGCCTGGGCCCCGCGGCGGCCGCGCCCCCGTCCCGACGCGGGCGGCAGCGCTCCGGTGGGCCGCGGCGGGCGCGCTCGCCCAGCACCTCCGCGTTGGCCTGCCAGTCGTCGCGGGCCCGACGGCGGGCCCAGCCAGCTCCGCGGGCGCGGCAGCGCGGGCAACACGGGCCCGCCGCGTCGGCAGCGCGTTGGGCGCAGCCTCGGCACAGCGAGTGGCCGCACGGCAGGGCCGCCGCCTCCCCTGGGGTCTCTAGGCACCCGGCGCAGTCCGACTCCTCCGGCCGCGGCGGTGACGGCGGCTGCAGCAACGGTGGCGGCAACACCAGCAGCGCGGGGCCAGCGGCCGGGCCCGGGGTCCCCGTTTTGGCTGCCGCCATCTCGTCACAGCGGCCCCGCCGACCCCGCCGACTCAGAGCTGCCGCCGCCGCCGCGGAAGAAGCCCGAGTACTCGGACCTGCCGCCGCCATCTTGTTTCCCGTTTGTAGGGAGAGTCCGTTGCGAGGGAGAAGAGTAGAGGGCGGGGCAGTGGGCGGTGGGCAGCGCTGTATACATATTCATGAGGGGCGGGGCCCCGGACGTGTTCTCCCCGGGTCGGGTTGGCGGGAGGTGAAACCTCATTAATATTCATTAGTTATCCTTTATCTGTCTTGTCCTCGGCCTTGCTTTTTCAGTCTTTGCCACTTCCTCTTAGATGAGCCAAATCACGTTGAGAACTGAGAGGATTTATTTGGAAACTGAGCGATATTAAACTATGAAGTTATTACACTTAGTTATCCTGCAGTATCCTGATAACTGAGGCTAAGGAGAGTGAGGAGTATGTAAATTGTCCAGAACCCTGCCTCAGTGCTTGATTTATTGTGAGGTTAGCTGTTGTGACTTAAGAGTAGTCCTACTAGCAGCTTCTTGTCAGTTCACATCTCAGTATATACTCTCTTCAGATTCCTTCCTGAAACTTCCCTCCCTTGGCTGGGAAAAAACAGTTTTCTTGATTTTTTTTTTTTTTTTTTTTTTCCTGCCCTCAGCTCTTTTTGAGACTCTTTCTTGAGTCCTCCCGCTTGTTTTAGGGGCTTAAATGGGGTTATTCCTCGAGGTTCAGACCTCAGTCCTCTTCTCACTCCTTTCCGTGTATTGGCCCCCGAGCCCCTACCCTATGTCACATTTTCTTCCCGCTGAAACTCCTGAATTGAAACTTGAGGTCCAGACCTCCTCAGTCCAGCCCTGCTTAGTCAACTGTCTGATGGAAACAGTTTTGGATGTCTGCATCCCTCATGTACCAAACTAAAGTCACTGTCTTCCACCCTCCTTTCAACAGCTTTTCTGATTTGCCTCATTCTAGTTCAGTTCAGCTCAGTCGCTCAGTCGTGTCCGACTCTTTGCAACCCCATGAATCCCAGCACGCCAGGCTTCCCTGTCCATCACTCCTCCTGGAGTCCACCCAAACCCATGTCCATCGAGTCGGTGATGCCATCCAACCATCTCATCCTCTGTTGTCCCCTTCTCCTCCTGCCCTCAATCTTCCCCAGCATCAGGGTCTTTTCCAATGAGGCAGCTCTTCGCATCAGGTGGCCAAAGGATTGGACTTACAGCTTTAACACCAGTCCTTCCAATGAACACCCAGGACTGATCTCCTTTAAGATGGACTGGTTGGATCTCCTTGCAGTCCAAGGGACTCTCAAGAGTCTTCTCCAACACCACAGTTCAAAAGTGTCAATTCTTCGGCGCTCAGCTTTCTTTATGGTCCAACTCCCACATCCATACATGACTACTGGAAACACCATAGCTTTGACTAGATGGACCTTTGTTGGCAAAGTAATGTCTCTGCTTTTTAATATGCTTTCTAGGTTGGTCATAACTCTTCTTCCAAGGAGTAAGCATCTTTTAATTTCATGGCTGCAATCACCATCTGCAGTGATTTTGGAGCCCCAAAAAATAAAGTCTGCCACTGTTTCCACAGCTATTTGCCATGAAGTGACAGGACTGGATATCTCTAGTAAAGGTGCTATACTTCCAGTCCCTCAAGCTCCAAACCTGGTAATCTTTACTTCTCCCTCACTCCCCACATCTGTCAGTTTCTTAGTCCTGTCAATTCTTCTACCAAAATGAACGTTTTCCTACATATCCTCTCTTCTTCATCCCCCCACTGCCCAATTCAGTCTCATCATTCTCTCACCTAGGTTATTGCAATAGCTTCTATTAATTGTCTCCCTACCCACAGACACTCTTCCTCCAATCCATCCTCCATAGCTCTAGACTTACTTCCTGAAGAACAGCTCTGACCACGCCATTCCTTCTTGGCTTAGTCACTGAATGAGGTGCTCAGACTTTGATGCCAGGGCCCTTTCTGGATGCAGAAGGTGTGGGAGAAACAATGGCTTCCCTCTGACAGAGAGATGGTCCTGCTACAGCAATTCTCCCACCCTTTGCTTTTTTTTTTTTTTTTTTTTTTCACTTTAAGTAGATTTGGAGCAGGAAGGCATTAAGCAAATGGCATTTCCTGTTGGGAATCTTTATAGGAAAGCACAAGTTTCGTAAGGAGAGCAAAATAAAAAAAAAAGTACATAATGTAATGGAAGGGATCAGAGGCCCTGGGTTTTCATGAGATTGCCTGGAAACAGTGTCTGAGCTGATAGTAAACCAGTCCAAGGCAGAGTGATTGGTGGAAGTCAGACAGCAGAGAAAAGAAAGACGTGGATTCCTAAAATGAGAACCAGATGGCTACAGGACAGTGAAGAATTGAAGAAGGGTCAATGAGTAATTGAAACAAGGGCTTGTGTGCACGGAGGCCCAGACAGTCAGAATCCTGCCAAACACAGAAGTATGGACTTAGCCAGGCTGTCCTTCATCCAGAGGTCCTCTTTGTTACACTTCCCACTCTAGGTTCTTGAGGACGCTTTGGCCAGATTGCAACAAAGGGTGGGTGAGGGGCTGTGGTCCAGAGATCAAGCCAATTGCCGTTAGAGATGCAGCCCTTGGTGTGGGTTGTTCACTCTTGACGGTTCGGGGCTCTTAATCTGAAGTCTGTTTACTATTAAAGAAGCTGAACCAAAGAAGTATAGCATGCCTTCTTAGATATGAATAAAGACAGGAAATTTCTTTTTGCAGTGGGAAAAAGCAAGAGTTCAGAGTAGTACTAGATCAAAAGCCAGGAGATCTAGAATTTGTCATGACCACTTTCTCCCTTTCATTGGGCTTCCCTGGTAGCTCAAATGGTAAAGAATCTGCCCGTAATGCAGGAGACCTGGGGGTAATCCCTGGGTTGGGAAGATCCCCTGGAAAAGGAAATGGCAACCCACTCCAGTATTCTTGCCTGGAGAGTTCCATGGAGAGAGAAGCCTGGTGAGCTATGGTCCATGGAGTCACAAAGAGTCAAAACATTACTTATTTATTTTTGGCTGTACTGGGGTCTTTGCTGCTTCAAGGGCTTTCTCTTGTCGGGGAGAGCAGAGGCTGCTTTCTAGTTGTGGGGCATGGGCTTCTCACTGCAGTGGCTTCTCTTGTGGAGCACAGGCTCTAGGATGTGTGAGTTTCCGTAGTTGTGGCACACGGGCTTACCTGTTGTAGTGCATGGGCTTAGCTGCTCCGTGGCATGTGGGATCTTTCCGGATCAGGGATTGAACGTGTGTCTCCTGCATTGGCGGGAGGATTCTTTACCACTGAGCCACCAGGGAAGCCCCTAACTTGTATAATTTCTAACAGATAAACTCTCTCTGGACCTTAGTCACCTCATCTTTAAAACAAGAATGCTCAAGTTTATCAGTTCTCAACCTGGGGGGCATTTCAGAAAGACACACACACACACGTGCCAAAGTCCCTTCTCAGATCTACTGAACCCAAAATACTGAATGGGATGCTGGCATGTAAATTTTTTATAATGCCACAGGAATTCTAATGAATACTCCTAGATCAGGCCACTACAATCGAGTGGTCTATTCAAAGACCAATTCAAATGTCCCTTCTAGCTCTAACAGTCTAGAAGTTTGTGTTTGGGGGAACGCCCCATTTTATGCAGTTTCGCTGAGACTGGGGAAGCTGAACCACAGAGGTAGTCTTCTCCCTGCCCCAGGGCAGCCAGAACATGACATATGACCTAGGCTCAGCCATGTGGCCACTCCTCTCTGAACTTTGACTCTTCAGGGGATGACACAAAAACATATTGACACGTTTAGAATTATTCACAGGAATGGATGGGCTTCCCAGGTGGTACAGTGGTAAAGACCACGCCTGCCAATGCAGGAGACGAAAGAGACACAGGTTTGATCCCTGGGCCAGGAAGATCCCCAGGAGTAACAGTAATGGACAAAGGAGCTGGTGGGCTACAATCCATGGGGTCACAGAGTCAGACACAACTGAGCACACACACAACAGGAGTGGACACAGTAGGTGTCCAACCACAGTGGGTCCCTCAGGGGTTGCGATAGAGGGGGGAGTGTCCCTACCATGGTGACGGTGGTCATGCCAGAGTGCTCCTGAGGCATGAACTTGGCTGTAGTGCCTGCTGCCTGGCCTTCCTAGGTTACAACCTATTTTTCCACATGCAGGTTACCAGCCTTCCTGTCAACTCTATACCCTTTGAGTAAATTCCTTTTTTCCCCATTAAATTGTTCACAACATCTGTTGTTGGTAACAAAGTACTCCAACTTAGAAACAGGTTTGTTGTTTCTAAAGCGACACCTGATCATAGTTGTCAGGGCTGCTTCCTCCGTTATGAAACCATCTGAAAAGCTGAGCCCAACAGCCTGGAGCAGAAGAAGCCGGGGTGCAGGTGATGCTTTTCCCCTAAGCTCCCACCTGTGACACAGTCACGTTAGTGCACTCATCGAGGATGCCAGCTGGAACAGGTTGTGGCGCAGCCACACCTACCAGGGCTTCCTCTCCAGCTACCTTTGCTCTGCCACTCGTGCCACACTTTGTGAGGATTGCATCACTGCCAAAGCTCCCTGCCAGCCTTCTCATAGTGGTCCATACCACTGCTCTGGCTTTAGCCCTCCTCATCCTCATCACAGCAAACCTTCCCTCTTCCGACCAGCTGGAGGCTCCAGCTACTTCCTGCTAGACTGAGGGCTACTGGTTTGGTTCCAGGTGGAGACAGGCTGTTCTTCCCTGCAGCCCCCAAACCCCTTCTTGCCAGCGTAGGCACTGAGTCCCTCCTGCAGGCCTCACACACCCAGGAAGGTTCAGGCCCTCAGATCCTTCCAGCCCCACCCCTCCCTCACCTTCCTCATCTCTCCTGGTGGCCTTCTCTTCTCTTCCTCCCTCAAACCAGATTTCCCCTTGTGATTTGCCCCCTTCCCTTTTGCTTTAAAGATTTTTTGCTGCATGCCTAACTATCACTCATCTTCAGGGCCTTCCCTTTTGTTTCAGGGGAAGAAGCAGTTTTTGCAAAACTAATCCTTCTACCTGTCTTCTTTCCAGCCTCCTCCAGATTCTTGCCAAATACTCTACAAACACAGAAAAGACTTGGTCCCTGCCCCACTCAAGGTCACAGCCTAAACAGACAAAATTATACATAAATAATTATCACAGGGGGGTAAAAAAGACTATTATAACAGAACTACAAACTCTAAAGCTGAGACACATACAAGGTGCTTTGGAAGCAGAAAGCAAAGTTGGGGTGGGGAGGGAGGGAAGGTTTCACAGAGGAGGAGACCTGTGAACTCTGATTGGAGGATGAGGAAGAGTTCACTAGGTAGACACAGGGAAGGCATTCCAGGCAGAGGGAAAACAGGAGCAGAGGTGCAAATGTATGAAAGTTCACAATCTGTGTGGGACTGACAATCTGATGTGGCTAGAACAGTGGGTGGACATGAGGCTAGGACACTGGAGAAGCAAAGGAACTAGAATTTATTAAGTAACTACCTACCACATACTAAGCACATGCCCAGCAGTAATCCATCTATCTCATTTAAACCTAAAGTAATCAGATAATCACGATGGTGTGATCACTCACCTAGAGCCAGACATCCTGGAATGTGAAGTCAAGTGGGCCTTAGAAAGTATCACCATGAACAAAGCTGGTGGAGGTGATTGAATTCCAGTTGAGCTATTTCAAATCTTGAAAGACGATGCTGTGAAAGTGCTGCACTCAATATGCCAGCAAATTTGGAAAACTCAGCAGTGGCCACAGGACTGGAAAAGGTCAGTTTTCATTCCAATCCCAAAGAAAGGCAATGCCAAAGAATGCTCAAACTACTACACAATTGCACTCATCTCACACGCTAGTAAAGTAATGCTCAAAATTCTCCAAGCCAGGCTTCAGCAATACGTGAACCATGAACTTCCAGATATTCAAGCTGGTTTTAGAAAAGGCAGAGGAACCAGAGATCAAATTGCCAACATCCACTGGATCATGGAAAAAGCAAAAGAATTCCAGGAAAACATCTATTTCTGCTTTATTGACTATGCCAAAGCCTTTGGCTGTGTGGATCACAATAAACTGTGGAAAATTCTGAAAGAGATGGGCATACCAGACCATCTGACCTGCCTCTTGAGAAACCTGTATGCAGGTCAGGAAGCAACAGTTAGAACTGGACATGGAACAACAGACTGGTTCCAGATAAGAAAAGGAGTACGTCAAGGCTGTATATTGTCACCCTGCTTATTTAACTTAGATGCAGAGTACATCATAAGAAACACTGGGCTGGAGGAAGCACAAGCTGGAATTAAGATTACCAGGAGAAATATCAATAACCTCAGATATGCAGATGACACCACCCTTATGGCAGAAAGTGAAGAGGAACTAAAGAGCCTGTTGATGAAAGTGAAAGTGGAGAGTGAAAAAGTTGGCTTAAAGCTCAACATTCAGAAAACGAAGATTATGGCATCTGGTCCCATCACTTCATGGCAAAAAGATGGGGAAACAGTGGAAACAGTGTCAGACTTTATTTTGGGGGGCTCCAAAATCACTGCAGATGGTGACTGCAGCTATGAAATTAAAAGATGCTTACTCCTTGGAAGGAAAGCTATGACCAACCTAGATAGCATATTCAAAAGCAGAGACATTACTTTGCCAACAAAGGTCCATCTAGTCAAGGCTATGGTTTTACCAGTAGTCATGTATGGATGTGAGAGTTGGACTGTGAAGAAAGCTGAGTGCCGAAGAATTGATGCTTTTGAACTGTGGTGTTGGAGAAGACTCTTGAGAGTCCCTTGGACTGCAAGGAGAACCAACCAGTCCATTCTAAAGGAGATCAGTCCTGGGTGTTCTTTGGAAGGACTGATGCTAAAGCTGAAACTCCAGTACTTTGGCCACCTCATGCGAAGAGTTGACTCATTGGAAAAGACTCTGATGCTGGCAGGGATTGGGGGCAGGAGGAGAAGGGGACGACAGAGGATGAGATGGCTGGATGGCATCACCGACTCGATGGATGTGAATTTGAGTGAACTCTGGGAGTTGGTGATGGACAGGGAGGCCTAGCGTGCTGCAGTTCATGGGGTCGCAAAGAGCTGGACATGACTGAGCGACTGAACTGAACTGAATACAGGTACGGAGAATTCAGCAGTGGACAAGACAGGAAGGTGTGGATGCTGACCCAGCTTTGGTAGGACCAGCTTTAGTTACAGTATCTGGCACATTCCAGATGTTATGGAATGAATGCATGTTCCCTCCTTTAGTTATGTCCATAGTGTTTAGCAAGGTTTAAAGTTCAGAGCATGCCAAAAAAGAAAAAAATTCTGTTTAACACATAAGCACATTGGTGGAGAAAAAGAACTCTTTAATTTCTTTAAATGTCTCCCTCTAGATGCCTAAAACTCCACCTTGAGTCTGCAACTTGTTTCAATTTCTCTCTCTGCTGTGCATTTCCATCCCCTTGGTCTTGCCTTCTCCTTTCCCTACCCTCAAGCTCTGGTCCAAGATACCAAGCAAAGAAATCCCTCTTTTATTTGGTTGTTCTTTTAAGGGAATAAAGATGGCTCTAAAGGCAATGGCACCCCACTCCAGTACTCTTGCCTTGAAAATCCCATGGACGGAGAAGCCTGGTGCGCTGCAGTCCATGGGGTCCCTAAGAGTTGGACATGACTGAGTGACTTCACTTTCACTTTTCACTTTCATGCATTGGAGAAGGAAATGGTGACCCACTCCAGTATTCTTGCCTGGAGGATCCCAGGGACGAGGGAGCCTGGTGGGCTGCTGTCTATATGGTTGCACAGAGTCGAACACGACTAAAGCGACTTAGCAGAAGCAGCAAGAAGCAATCTCAGATATGCAGATGACGCCACTCTTATGGCAGAAAGTGAAGAAGAACTAAAGAGTCTCTTGATGAAAGTGAAAGAGGAGAGTGAAAAGTTGGCTTAAAACTCAACATTCAAAATACTAAGATCATGGCATCCGGTCCCATCACTTCATGGCAAATAGATGGGGAAACAGTGGCAGACTTTATTTTTTGGGGCTCCAAAATCACTGCAGATGGTAACTGCAGCCATGAAATTAAAAGACACTTACTCCTTGGAAGGAAAGTTATGACCAACCTAGACAGCATATTGAAAAGCAGAGACATTACTTTGCCAACAAAGGTCCGTCTAGTCAAAGCTATGGTGTTTCCAGTGGTCATGTATGGATGTGAGAGTTGGACTATAAAGAAAGCTGAGCGTTGAAAAATTGATGCTTTTGAACTGTGGTGTCGGAGAAGATTCTCGAGGGTCCCTTGGACTGCAAGGAGATCCAACCAGTCCATCCTAAAGGAGATCAGTCCTGGGTGTTCATTGGAAGGACAGATGTTGAAGCTGAAACTCCAATACTTTGGCCACCTGATGTGAAGAGCTGACTCATTTGAAAAGACCCTGATGCTGGGAAAGATTGAAGGTGGGAGAAGGGGACAACAGAGGATGAGATGGTTGGATGGCATCACCGACTCAATGGACATGAATTTGGGTAAATTCTGGGAGTTGGTGATGGACAGGGAAGCCTGGCATGCTGCAGTCCATGGGGTTGCAAAGAGTCGGACTAAGTGACTGAACTGAACTGAAACTAAAGAAGCCCTTTAGGTCCAATAGATAGCAATTAAGGAAATAAAATGGGAAAACACCCCGCCTTAACTCTACTTCAGAGTGAGACACGTAAAAGGCAAAACTTTTAGGGCCACTGGGAGTCCACACAGGTCAAATTTCTGGGAACCTATCTGGCAGGGCAAACAAAAAGTATCCAGCACACTTTCCATCTCATCCTGCTTTCTTCTATTTTCCAACTCACAGTCTGAATGGTCTCTCTGAAGCATGAATCTGGGGAATGGGGAGGGGAGGGGATTAGATGAAGAGGATCAAAAAGTACAAATTTCCAGTTACATATGATACCAAGTACTGGGGATATAATATACTACTTGATCAATATAATTAACACTGTTGTATGTTATATATGAAAGTTGTTAATGAGAGTAAATCCTGAGTTTTCACCACATGGAAAAGGAATTTTTCTTTTTTTTAAAAAAAAAATTTATATGAGATGAGGAATATTCCCTGACTTTATTGTGGTAATCATTTCATGATTTCTTGTTTGTTTAGTCACTCAGTCTTGTCTGACTCTTTTGCGACACCATGGACTGTAGCCTGCCAAACTCCTCTGTCCATGGGATTTCCCAGGCAAGAAGACTGGAGTGGGTTGTCATTTCCTTTTCCAGGGGATCTTCCCAACCCAGGGATCAAACATATATCTCCTACATTGGCAGGCCGATTCTCTACCATCGAGCCACCAGGGAAGCCTCTTTCATGATGGATTTAAGTCAAATCAGTATGCCATACACCTGAAGTACATCATGAGAAACGCTGGGCTGGAAGAAACACAAGCTGGAATCAAGATTGCCGGGAGAAATATCAATAACCTCAGATATGCAGATGACACCACCCTTATGGCAGAAAGTGAAGAGGAACTCAGAAGCCTCTTGAGGAAAGTGAAAGTGGAGAGTGAAAAAGTTGGCTTAAAGTTCAACATTCAGAAAACGAAGATCATGGCATCCGGTCCCATCACTTCATGGCAAATAGATGGGGAAACAGTGGAAACAGTGTCAGACTTTATTTTTCTGGGCTCCAAAATCACTGCAGATGGTGACTGCAGCCATGAAATTAAAAGACGCTTACTCCTTGGAAGGAAAGTTATGACCAACCTAGATAGCATATTGAAAAGCAGAGACATTACTTTGCCAACAAAGGTTCGTCTAGTCAAGGCTATGGTTTTTCCTGTGGTCATGTATGGATGTGAGAGTTGGACTGTGAAGAAGGCTGAGCGCCGAAGAATTGATGCTTTTGAACTGTGGTGTTGGAGAAGACTCTTGAGAGTCCCTTGGACTGCAAGGAGAACCAACCAGTCCATTCTGAAGGAGATCAGCCCTGGGTGTTCTTTGGAAGGAATGATGCTGAAGCTGAAACTCCAGTACTTTGGCCACCTGATGCGAAGAGTTGACTCATTGGAAAAGACTCTGATGCTGGGAGGGATTGGGGGCAGGAGGAGAAGGGGACGACAGAGGATGAGATGGCTGGATGGCATCACTGACTCGATGGACGTGAGTCTCAGTGAACTCCAGGAGTTGGTGATGGACAGGGAGGCCTGGCATGCTGTGATTCATGGGGTCGCAAAGAGTCGGACACGACTGAGCGACTGATCTGATCTGATCTGATGTTAATTATATCTCAATAAAACTGGAAGAAAAAATACAGCATGAATCTAAAATAAAATAATAAAAGACAAACTTTTCTCTGCTAGTATTGATCACCTTTTACAATATAAATAGCATGTCTTATTCTAGTCTGTTTTTCTCATCTCATCAAAAAATCCTTCTGCAATTATTGTTGCTGAGAGGAAGGGACAGTTAGGGAATTTGGGATGAACATGTACACACTTTCATTCCCTGGTGGCTCAGACGGTAAAGAATCTGCCTGCAATGAGGGAGACACAGTTCAATCCCTGGGTGCAGAAGATACCCTGGAGAAGAGAATGGCTACCCACTCCAGTATTCTTGCCTGGAGAATTGCATGGAGAGAGGAGCCTGGTAGGCTACAGTCCAAGGGGTTGCAAATAGTCAGACATGACTGAGCAGCTAATACACACACGTACACACTGCTGTATTTAAATGGATAACCAACAAGGACCTACTCTATAGTACATGGAACTCTGCTCAATGTTATGTGGCAGCCTGGATGGGAGTGGGGTTTGGGGGAGAATGGATACATGTATATGTATGGCTGAGTCCCTTCACTGTTGACCTGAAACTATCACAGCATTATTAATCAGCTATACCCCAATACAAAATAAAAAGTAAAAAAAAAAAAAAAAAAAAACCCTTCTGCTACTTTTACTTTTTTTGGACCAAGTACCCCAGAAGGAAGGACTCATGGGCCTTCTCCAGGAAGAGTGGGAAGGAGTGAAACCCTCATTTTGTCATAAAAAATGGATGGACAGTCAGTTCAGTTCAGTGGCTCAGTCGTGTCCAACTCTTTGTGACCCCATGGACTGCAACACACCAGGCCTCCCTGTCCATCACCAACTCCTGGAGTTTACCCAAATTCATGTCCATTGAGTTGGTGATGCCATCCAACCATCTCATCCTCTGTCGTCCCCTTCTTCTCCTGCCTTCAATCTTTCCCAGCATCAGGGTCTTTTCAAATGAGTCAGCTCTTCACATCAGGTGGCCAAAGTATTGGAGTTTCAACTTCAACATCTGTCCTTCCAATGAACGCTCAGGACTGATCTCCTTTAGGATGGACTGATTGGATCTCCTTGCAGTCCAAAAGACTCTTGAGAGTCTTCTCCAACACCACAGTTCAAAAGCATCACTTCCTCAGCACTCAGCTTTCTTTATAGTCCAACTCTCACATCCATACACGACTACTGGAAAAACCATAGCCTTGACTAGATGGACCTTTGTTGGCAAAGTCATGTCTCTGCTTTTCAATATGCTCTCTAGGTTGGTCACAACTTTCCTTCCAAAGAGTAAGCGTCTTTTAATTTCATGGCTGCGATCACTATCTGCAGTGATTTTGGAGCCCCCCCAAAATAAAGTCTGCCACTGTTTCCACTGTTTCCCCATCTATTTGCCATGAAGTGATGGGACCGGATGCCATGACCTTCGTTTTCTGAATGTTGAGCTTTAAGCCAACTTTTTCACTCTCCTCTTTCACTTTCATCAAGAGGCTCTTTAGTTCTTCTTCACTTTCTGCCATAAAGGTGTTGTCATCAGCATATCTGAGGTTATTGATATTTCTCCTGGCAATCTTGATTCCAGCTTGTGCTTCATCCAGCCCAGCGTTTCTCATGATGTACTCTGCATCTAAGTTAAATAAGCAGGGTGACAGTATACAGCCTTGACGTACTCCTTTTCCTATTTGGAACCAGTCTTTTGTTCCATGTCCAGTTCTAACTGTTGCTTCCTGACCTGCATACAGTTTTCTCAAGAGGCAGGTCAGGTGGTCTAGTCTGGTCTAGATGGACAGTAACACTGTCCATCTAGTGACCAAACTGAAACATTTGCCCCAGCTTTGTTCTGGGTGTTCAATTGCTCTCCTATAAAATATGTATTGGGTTTCCCTGGCGGTTCAGTGGTAAAAAATCCACCTGCCAATGTAGGAGATGCAGGTTTAATCCCTGGGTTGGGAAGATCCACTGGAGAAGGAAATGGCAACCCACTCAAGTATTCTTGCCTGGGAAATCCCATGGACAGAGATCCTGGTGGGCTACAGTCCATGGGGTCGCAAAACAGTCAGACACGACGGAGCAACTGAACAACACCAACAAAATATGTATCAGAAAGCCTGAGAGGGAGGGTGAGAGTTGGAGGCCACTGGATTCAGGACTGGAACTTCAAATTAACCTATCTTTAGATTCGAATTTGGCCAAGAGGGACAATGGATTCTGTACCACTATCACTGTCTAGTTCTTCTGAACCCAAACTAGCTGGCGACAAGAGGCGGTGCACTGAGGATCAGTGTCTTTTTATGTGAAAACAGGAAAAAAAAAACTTGCCTTAGGAAGAGAGTACTGTGATGGGGGCAGAAGAAAAAGTCAGGGGGAATACAGAAGAGCCTCGTAAAGACTGACCTCCGCTGGTTTGGACAGAAACAGATACGACATGGGTTTAGTTCCTTTGTCTTAAAGGAGGATAGGATTCTATACCAATCCACCAGTGACTGACTGATTTGTTCTCTAGAATGGTCATTGTTCCACAGTTCTTTGTTTTCTAGACTCTGTGTTCTGCTACCTCCATCCCTGAGAAAAGCCTACAGCCAAGTCTCCTGGGACTGTGATGTTGCTGAGTGACCACCAGGGGGCAAAGCAAGACTACAAAGCTCTCCCCACCATTCCTTCCACTCAGTTTCCATGGAGTCAAAGTCAGCCGTAATCCGCTTTAAAAATCATCCAAGGCTTTTTTGATCAAACATCTTTGTTTACAGGCAAGAAAGCCAAGGTCTAAAACAGAGAAATCATTTGTCAAGGCCACGTAGTGAATTAATGGTGACGTTGGAACCAGAAACCAAGTGTACTGGCTATTCCAATGTTATACAGGTTCTACCTCATCAAGCTTTCTTCTGTCTCATATTTTATTCTAGAATACACTGGTTTTTCATAATGTATTTTCCATAAAAACGACTTGTCTCTCTAGTTAGATTGTAAGTCCTTGGGGCCAGGGACCATGGTTTGCCCAGCACTGTATATCTTCTCCTTCAGAACCTAGCATACGGCTCTGTAGACAGCCTATGCCCAATACCAGGTGCAGGATTTCAACAGACATTGTGAAACTGCTGTCTGGTGGGCCCAGCCATGGTTCCTGAGAACACAGAGATGGAAACAAATGACTATAATTCAGGAGGTGAGGTTTTTTTGGTTGTTTTTTTTTTTAGGCCACACTGTGAGGCATGTGGGATCTTAGTTCCCTCACCAGGGATTGAATTTATGCTCCCTGTATTGGGAGCACACAGTCTTAACCACTGGACCACCAGGGAAGTCCCAGGAGGTGAGTTTTTAACAGTGGTGTAGACAGAATGCTGTGGAAGAACAAGAAGAGGAAGTGACTACCCGGATGGGATACAAAATTGATACAAAATTCTAAAGGAAGAATTAGAACTCATCAAAGACAGGAAATGGGAATTCTGAATAAAAGAAACGGTAGAATAAGCCAACATATAGAGACATGATAAGCTACCCACTCAAGTATTCCTGGGCTTCCCTTGTGGCTCAGCTGGTAAAGAATCTTCCCGCAATGTGGGAGACCTGGGTTCGATCCCTGGGTTGGGAAGATCCCCTGGAGAAGGGAAAGGCTACCCACTTCAGTATTCTGGCCTGGAGAATTCCATGCGCTCTATAGTCCATGGGGTCGCAAAGAGTCGGACACGACTGAGCGACTTTCACTTTCACTTTCATGGAGGGATGAGGGCGTGGTGTGTCAGGTGAAAACGAGTGGTTCTGAGTAGCTGCAGGGCAGTAAAGAAGCTTGAGGTCAGTTGCAAAGCTGGTGTCTACTCGTTCACTTTTCATCGTAGAGACAGTAAGTACCCTGCAAGTGCCGGGCAGCACTGTCGTACATAACGATGGTTGTGAGATGATAATAAAAGTGAGGTCAGTAATAATAATGATGAAAATACAAGTGTGGTTTAATTCCAAGGATTCGGTGTCTTGAATTTAGGGTTCATTCCTCACGGGAATCAGACAATCCAGATAAATATTCTATCCTTCTTTTATTAAAAAAAATAGTCAGTAAGCCCTTTGTATGTGCTCAGCACCGTTCTATGAACTAGGAATATAACAGTGACCAAGGATTGAGGTCCAGGCTATTATAGAGCTGTCATTGCTCATGGGCGAGGCAGATAATAAACAAATGAAGACATGCCTTTCAGATAATGATGTGACACAAAGGAAGTAAAAGAAGGCAACATGACAGGAAATAACTGAAGGGGGATATCATTAGATAGGTGGCACAAAGGACACCGTACTGAGGAAGTGACATTTGAGCTGAATGAACTGTCAGCTGCAGGGAAAGATGAGGGAAGAACATCCCAAGCAGGAGAAATCTCCAGGGCAAAGACCCTGTGGGGTGTACAGGCAGCCTGGTGTACCCAGGGACAGGAAAAACTACTAGAGCCTAGCAGCCACCGGGAGGATGGTCTATAGTCAGAGGGCAGGCAGAGGCCATGTCATGGAAAGGTGTTCAGAATGTGGCAAAGGGTTTAGATTTTACTCTAAATGCAGTGGAGACTTTTGAAGCAAGACAGTGATGTTGAATGATTTACACTTTTAAAAGCTAGCTCTGGTGGCTCCTCACTCTCCCTTTGGGTGGATACAGTGCCTGCCACTGGCTGGCTGTGGAATCCAGTCATGTAGCACTGTTTACTGGTGCTCTAGCTTCATCTTCACAGACCTATGGAAGGAAGTCTCTGAGGACAAACTGCTTTTTGAAAGTCCCCCTGAGCTTGGGGGAGGCAGGAACAGAAGGTCCATTCTCCTTGGTGCTTGGTGAGTGATGATGCTGGCAGTGAAGGAGGCCTCTGGTCAGTTGCTAAGCTTAGGACCTGGATGAAGGATGCTCCCACTCCACGCCTTCCATTAAAGACACTTTGTCCCCACTCAGCGTCCCTCCTGAGGGCTCTGTGAAATTAAGAGCTGTGTGTTCCTTTGTCTTGCTTTCTTCACACCTCCCTCAGAATCACTGTGTGCAGGCTGTCCCAGGAAGAGACATGAGGGGGAAAAAGGACTTAGGAGTATTCACATAGCCACATAAGTACCCATACAAATAAATATGGATGGGGCCAGGGACCATGTTTTGCCCAGCGCAGTATATCTTTTTTCATTCTAAAAGCAATTTATTTAGGCTAACTATATGTACAGAGGATGAGATGGCTGGATGGCATCACCGACTCGATGGACGTGATTCTGAGTGAACTCCGGGAGATGGTGATGGACAGGGAGGCCTGGCGTGCTGCGATTCATGGGGTCGCAAAGAGTCGAACACGACTGAGCGACTGAACTGAACTGAACTGATACGCACAATATCTGGAGATCCAAATGAATATGTCCTAAAATAACTGTAGTGTTTTGTTTTTTTTTTTGCATCAAAGCTATTTATTTATTATTTTTATGGTTGTATTGCCTGGCATGCAGGATCTTAGTTCCCCACCAGGGACTAAATCTGCACCCCCTGCAGTGGAAGTGTGGAGTCTTAACCACTGGACTGCCAGGGAAGTCCCAACAGTAGGTCTTAAATGATTTTTACATGGATGAATAACTGACCTGACTGAAGGGTGGAAATGGAATGGTGATTGTTCACTTTACAATAACATCAACTTTAACAGCTCTTTTAAATAAGACTCTCCTCTTTAATGTATCTAAATTGGATACAACTTTCAAGAGTCAATTCATTCATCCTTTCCAGGACATCAAGTAAAGACAGTGTACTGGAACTGGCTTATAAGGGCTCTGGAGAAAGTGAAAGTTGCTCAGTTGTGTCCAACTCTTTGCAACCCCATGGAATATAGGGTGGGCTTCCCTTGTGGCTCAACTGGTAAAAAATCTACTTGCAATGAGGGAGACCTGGGTTCGATCCCTGGGTTGGGAAGATCCCCTGGAGAAGGGAAGGGCTACCCTCTCCAATATTCTGGCCTGGAGAATTCCATGGACTGTATAGTCCATGGGGTCACAAAGAACTGGACACTACTGAGCGACTTTCAGATACACAGGACTATAGAGTCGATGGAACTCTCCAGGCCAGAATATTGGAGTGCGTAGCCGTTCCCTTCTCCAGGGGATCTTCCCAAGCCAGAAATCGAACCCAGGTCTTCCTCATTGCAAGCGGATTCTTTACCAGTTGAGCCACAGGGGAAGCCCAAGAGTACTGGAATGGGTAGCCTATCCCTTCTCCAGAGGATCCTCCTGACCCAGGAATCAAACCGGGGTCTCCTGCATTGCAGGTGGATTCTTTACCAACTGAGCTATCAGGGAAGCTGGAGAGCCCAGTGGTAAATTTTCAGCAATTTTCCAAGCAGATTGTTAAAACTGATCATTACTAAACATTAATAAATTTACAATTAAATGTTATACTTGAAACATTCAAATTCTTGCCTCCTAATTAGTTTAATGCATTTTACTATCAGTGTTCTTGAAGTTATTTACATGTACCTGTAAGATGGAAATACTGCATAATGGTGGCATACTGTATGTCACGACCCCATATTCAGTGATGTCCATCTGTGGCCTGAAATTGACCCTGATGGGAATATTTACACCATGAAAATTGGCAAATGCTCTAAACCAGGGCTTTTTTCCCCCGGAGAACTATCAGCATACCTCAGGTGTAGTATGTATTATGTAGTCATCTTATATTAATTCTCATATGGTGAATCTGCTTTTAGAATCTTACTTACAGAACTAAATGGACTGAGAAAATTTGCCTTGACACTGAAGTCTATGATCCTTATTGCTATATTAATTTTACATAAGCAAGCAGCCTGCAGTCCAGGAAGCCTGTTGGCCACAAATAACAAGTCACAAGAGGACTATTTGAAAGAATTAGAATCTTGTTCAACAAACCTTTCTTTAGCAGTTACTATGTACAAAGATGTATGCTGAAGGCTAGGGAAAATATTAGATAAATAACAGTGTATGTTCTCCTTTTAGAGGAGATGACAAAAAACCTTTGGTGATACAATGTGGTAAGTGCTATAATGGAGATACAGAAGCGGGGGGAAAGAAGGTCATCAGAGAGACTTCAGTGAGAACCTGGACTATCAGCATCAGCGTCTCTCTTGTTCTCCACTGTGTTCCTAGCACCTTGCACAGCGCCTGGCTGGCACAGGGTTGGTTATCAATAACTATTGGATGAATGAAGGAGTTTACCTCGATCCTGGAAAAATAAGACAAACAGCTAAGAGTGGATAGAGGCAGGGTGTTTGAAAAACACAGGGACTTCCCTGGTGGTCCAGCGACTGAGACTCTGCATTCCCAATGCTGGGGGCCTAGGTTCAATCCCTGTTCAGGGAACTAGATCCCGCAGGCTGCAGCTGAGGCTCAGAGGCTGCACCTGCAGATCCCCTGTGCCGCAACTAAGACCCGGCACAGCCAAAAAAACAAATAATCTAAAAAAAGAAAAAGCATAACGTACAGAGACCTGGGTAGGGGAGGTAAGGGAAAGAGCTCAGCATATTTCAAGAGAGAGAAAGTTTAAATTTAACGTGGCATGAGGGGTCCAGGGGCTAGAACTGATAAGGATGAGAGTACAGAAGAGGAGTTCTCTGCCTCAAATCTCTGTAGAGTTCTAAAAAGACCAAAGGAGTTGGCTTGTTCTGTGCAGCCCCGAGGTCAGCGTTAGGAGCAATGTGGGGAATCTCAGAGAAATCAGATTTAGTTAGAGAACTTTCTAACAGATCTGTCCAACAGTGCGATGGGCAGACTAGGAAGGCTGTGAGCAAGTTCTCTAAGAGGGTAGCACACAGGTGGCAAACTTAGTGCAACAGATTGCTATGGGTAGATAGATTTTTTTTCCTGACTAGATTTTGGAAGAATTTACCAAATCTCCTTTTTAAGAGTATTAGATAATATATGGGCTTCCTAGGTGGCACAGTGGTAAAGAATCTGCCTGCCAAAGCAGACCACACAGGAGACATGAGTTTAGTCTTTGGGTGGGGAAGATCCTCTGGAGAAGGAAATAGCAACCCACTCCAGAGTGGGTTTCCAGGCAATTTTCTTGCCTGGAAAATTCCATGGACAGAGAAGCTTGGCTGACTATAGTTCATGGGGTGGCAAAGAGTCAGACACGACTGAGCAACTGAGCACAGATAATATATGGAAAATCATCATGAACAGCATTTCTACAGAAGACACAGAAACTTTCCTCAAGGGTTTGTTTCTTTTTTTTTTCTTTTTGCTGTTTTTATTTATTTATTTTTTGGCTGTACTGAGAAGCATGTGGGATCTTGGTTCCCCAAGCAAGGATCGAACCTGTATCTCCTGCACTGGAAGTGCAGAGTCTTAACTGCTGGACCACCGGAATTTCCAAAGGCTTGTTTCTTATGTCAGTCACTGAGAGCAATAGGGGTGCTGAAGGGTCTCCCATGAGAAAGTAAATATCTTCTCAAGTCATTGAGGTCTTCACTCCATCATGAAGTCGTTATCTATCCAGTATCTTTGTGTATCAGGGACTTTGCTAAATTCTGGAAATATAGATACAAAAGAAAAAAAACAAACCCTGCCCTCAGAGTGCAGGGTGGAAAGGCAAATATTTACACTTCAATAGTTAAAATACCATTTGCTACCAAAAATTTGCTTTGCTTGGGGGACTCAGGGAAGCCCTGAAAGAGAAATGACTCGGAGCTGACTTTTGAAAAGTAAAACAGAATTCACTACATGAAGGAAGAGAAAGATAGTCCAGACAGAAAGGTAACATAGGCTAAGCCATGGAAATTAGACAATGCGTGGGCAGGCGGGGAGGTGAGTGGCTGGTGAAAGTACAGGGTAGGTGGCAGTAAGAGTCAAAATGCACGCGGCCTTGAATCCAGAGCTGCCTCACTGGAAAAGACCCTGATGCTGGGAGAGATTGAGGGCAGGAGAAGGGGACGACAGAGGATGAGATGGCTGGATGGCATCACCGACTCGATGGACATGGGTTTGGGTGGACTCCGGGAGTTGGTGATGGATAGGGAGGCCTGGTGTGCTGCGGTTCATGGGGTCGCAAGGAGTCAGACACAACTGAGTGACTGAACTGAACTGAACTGAATCTGTCAACAATTGGAAGTCGATAATGTTTTATCCTATTATTTATTTAATAAATTTTTTATTTTGAAAGAATTTTAGACTGACAGAAAAGTTGCAAAGGTAGTACAGAGTTTTTATCTAAGAACCATGGATCTTTCATCCAGTCTGGCCCAGTGTTATCACCTTACATAGCCACGGCACCTTTGTCAAGACTAAGAAACCAATGTTCGTACATGACTATAAATTAATAGACTTTATTTACCAGTTTTTCCACTCATGTCCTTTTACTATCCCAGAATCCAAGCCAGGATATCACATTGCACTTAATGTTTTAATGTTTTTCTTTTTACTTCCAATAATGGGTCTTAAGTGGGAAGATGATGTGATCAGGTTTGTCAGTAGGAATAATCTACGTAATTTTTATGGCAAATGTGAAGAAAATAGATTGGAGGTGCCCACACTAGGGGTGGAAGACTTGCTAAAAGGCTACTAGAGAAGTCCAGTAAGAGATGATGATGGCCTGAACTCTGAGGACATTAAGGATGGACAGGTGTGTTGACACCTTTTTGATCTTATGGTAGAGACCTTTCCTGAAGTAGAATGGATAGGATATAGGGGAGGGCAATATCAATCCATCTCCTTTATCTGAGATGAATCTATGTATATATCAGACTTTAAACAAAGATGGAGAAAGGAAAAGATCTCTGTCCCAGATCCTTGGGATGAGATTATTTCTTCAATTAAACACTAACCTTAACTCTGAGTGCCCTGAAAGCCTAAGCAAAAAGGGAAGCATGAGGACATTTCCTTTTCCAGGGGATCTTCCCCACCCAAGGATCTCATCATCTGTTAAAACGAAGCATACTTAAGGGAGAGGAAGTGGCCAGGTTGGAGAAGAAGAAATTAAGCCTGGAGGGCACCAGCAGCAGATCCTGTTTGTCTCTGATTCAGAGGGCTCTGGGGAGGCTCTGTTTCTTTTCTTTCTTTTTTTTTTTTTTTAAGATTTCATTGATGCGGACCATGTTTAAAGTCTTTATTGAATTTGTTGTAATATTGCTTCTGTTTTAGGTTTTGATTTTTTGGCTACAAGGCATGTGGGATCTTAGCTTCCAAACCAGTTATTGAACCTGCACCCTTCCCACCCCCACCCTTACACACACTGGAAGGCAAAGTCCTAACCACTGGACTGCCACGGAGGTCCCCCAGAAGCTCTCTTTCTGGGGACACTGGTTCCTCCAGCACTCTCTGTTCTTGGGGAGCATCAACTGGCAACACAGGAGGTGGGGACCCCAGTTATCTTTACAGACACAGTCGTAAGTGTTTCAACCTGGAAATGTGATTCCCTATCAGAGAGGGATGTGATTCAATATCCCTTCTGTCTTATCTCTTACTCTTCCCAGTCTGCTCCCCTCCAACATTTACTGAATTTCCAGCAGCTCTGCAAAAAGTTCCTCTGGGGAGGAAGTTGAGGTCCAAAATTGGGATAAATGAACTTACCCAAGACATCCAAGCAAGCCAGGGAGAGAGCCAGGACAGGGGCCCTGTCCTTTTGAGTTCAGAGTTTGCATGTTTCTTGTCTGGACAGAGCTGGTGGTTCTCTTCTTAGGTCCTGTTAATTCATACACTCATTTACCACGAGGTATGGGACACCAAGGATGGGCTGAGGTGAGGGGCTCCAGGCCCTTGCCCCCACCCCCACCCCATCAATTTCAGGTAAGAAAGACAATGCTTCGACCTAAAGCCCTTACTCAAGAGGATTGAGTATGACCAACCCTCTCAGAAAGGTGCAGGCCCTACCTGCAGAGGCAAAGGAAAGACTGTGTCCTGCTTCTGGAGTGCCAGGGTGGGGTGGGAGGGAGCAGAAGATTCGCAGAGGAAGGGCCAGGGATCCCGCATGGCCCCTCTAGATTCGGGGATAGCTGGCCAGAGCATTCCAGGCGCCTGGAATTCGGACCCCTTCTCTTCGAGATCTGAGTGCTTTGACGTGCTCATCCCACGTGCGAAACAATTGTGGTATTAAAAACATTAAAAGATACTTAAGATACTAAGGTCCCCATTTTAGCATGGGGATCTGGGAAACAGACTCAGGTGGAGTGGCCAAGTGCACAGACAATTAAGAATAGCAAGTGTCCCGATTTCATCCAGAGGCGGGGTTCTGTGCAAGCACCATGGAACTCCCTCACCTGGGCGCCTCTCGGATCCACAGCCCGCTTCGCCTTTCCGACCCCGACATCTCTCCCTTCCCCACCCGAAAGTTTCTAACAGGGTTCAGTCCTCCTGGGCTCGGGGCGCCGCGGGGAGTTAGGGGTTAAAACCCGTGGCCCGGGTGGCTCCTTCCCCCTCCCCAGCCCCCTCGCCTCCTCTCGGCGCGGCGCCTGGAGCGTCTGTCCCAGAGACCGGCACGAGAGAGGAGGGGGAAAGTGGGCCTGTTTCTCGGGTGGCCAATCCACCGAGCCCGCGGTGCCCCAGAGGAGGCGCCAGGGCTAGGCCAGCGCCAGGCCGGGGCTGCCTGCTTCCCGCGGCAAAGTACAAATGCGCCCGAGCGCGGCGCCTGGCGCCCTTGGCGTGCACAGCCGGCCCGCGCGCAGCCTCCCCCCGTGGCCGCCGCGCCGTCGCCGCCGCGGGTACCGCCGCGCCGCCGGGCTCCAGGACCCGGCAGCCCGACCCCGAGCTCTGCGAGCAGGGGGCGCCGACCGCTTCTAGCCCGCACGCCCGGAGCAGCCCGCCGGTCCCGCGCGCCTGGCCCAACGCTGCGCGGCTGGGCGGACTCCGGTCCTCCCTCTCCTGTCCTTCTTCTCCTCCCCTCCCTCTCACCTTCTCCTTTACTTTAATTGCTTTCCCCTCTTGCACACCTTCCTGTATCCCTCCAACCCTTCCCCTCCGTTGGCTTTCCACCTTCCTCCTATTCCCACCTTGGACCTCCCTTTTTGTCCTCACCACCTTCCTCTCAGCCCTTCTCTGAATCTCTAACCCTAACCCTCCCCGGGTCTGTGGATTGCTTTGTGCCCCTGGGCGTCAGTGTCCCCCGCATCTCACTTTCCCCCAAGTCCCCTCCCGGCTCAGCGCCTGAGGGCCTGGCCCTGGGGAAGAAGGATGGTTCCCGAGGTAAGGGTCCTCTCCTCCTTGCTGGGACTCGCGCTGCTCTGGTTCCCCTTGGACTCCCACGCACGAGCCCGTAAGTAGCGGAGTGGGTGTGCTGGGTGGCAGAAGAGGGGACCCCTGGGATGTGCTGGAAAGTGCCAGGACTTGGAACCCCAGACTGTTCTGACAGCCATCCAGCGAGCACCTGTGCCGGGAGGGTGGAGGCTTCTCTGCGGACCAGTTAGGGCTGACCAGACTGGGGGGGAACTCGGCAAGACTCAGAGCTAAGGGGGCTGCGGCCACGGACCCGAGGGTGAGGGACCTGAGAGCAGTGGGCTAGAGGGCAGGGCACGGTGCTTCTTCTGGAGGAGCGGGGGATGCTTATTCCTAGCAGAGAGTCTGGCATGTTTGGCGGCAAGGGTGTGATGATGAAGAGGCTATTGCATTTAAAGAGAGCCGGTGGAAAGAAAGAAGAGTTAACTGGGATAACTTTCCCATTGCTTTTCTCTTTTGAGACTTACAACACTCCGGTCAGGTGGGTATTATCATTTGCATTTTACAGATGAGAAAACTTAAACTGAGAGAGGAAACTTGCTCACGTTGACAGAGGTAGTGAGCCATCCGAAGCCAGAGTCTTCAATTCCCAATCTGATGCTTTTCCCCCTGGTCCCGCAGCACCTTGAAGGAACTCTGATTTTGAGCTGTGACATTGGGAGGCAGCAGGGCACAGGGAGATAGACCAGGGTCTTCATGATCCCAGATCTGCTGACTACCAGCTGGTAGGAGGCAGATATGTCTCTGAGCCTCAGTTTCCTAATCTATAAAATGGGAGTGAAAATCCCAGGACTGTTCTGAGGATTAAATTGAAGAAAACATGGAAAGCAACCAGCACTAGCAACTAGCTGGTCCATGGTAGGTTCTCGAAAAACACGTTCCCTAAATCATGTTTTTCTACTTGTACACAGTGTAACCTCAGTGAGTTGATATCAACTCTCCGAACCTCAATTTCCTCACTCTTTCCACAATAGGCTGGTGGCGGACCTCCTACCCATCTTTTGGCCGTCTCTTGGAAGGCTGGGAGGGTGAAGAACAAAACCAAAGATTCTCTTAAATAGAAGGAAGCATCTTAGTTCAAATGCAGACATACCCAGTAAAGAAACCAAGGCCCAGCACGGGCAGTGTTCCGCCCCAGGTTACACTGGGCACAGCCTGGCATGAAACCCCATTTTCCCAGCCTAGAGCACGTTCCTCTCCACAGCTCAGCTCCTCCATCTCTGCCTTCTTTTGCACATGACTTTCTGGAGCCAGCATTGCTGGGTGTTGTTTCATTCCTGTCTCTGATCATCAGGGCAGGCTGCATGTCTGTCCATCTCTGGGCGGCCACCAGCATGAGATTCACAGAAGTCCTTAGTAACAAGTCCTGAAAAGAGCCCCGTGTTAGTTCAAGTCCTGGCTCTGCCCCTTAGTAGCTGTGTGGCTTTTCGTAAGTGACAACCTCTTGGAGTCTCACTTTCTGCATCTAAGACGCACACCCACCTGAAGGCGTCTCAGGAGGATTAGAGGAGATGACTGGTAAGTGTCCAGCACAATGCCTACTGCTCTGTCAGTGTCTCCTCCTCCTCCTTGAGGCCTGGAGGTTTCCTCCCAACACCTTCTCATTGCTTATTAAAAGAAAGAATTAGCACAGGATGCCCTTAATGCCTGCCTCCCTTGCACTTGGCACATAGCTCTTAACCCCCCAGATTTCATTGTCCTGGATGCATCTTAGAAAGATGGCCTAGAATCATCTTTATGTAGATTGCTCACATCTCCCCATGGCTCTCCTCCTTGCCTCCCAGAGCCTGTCAGCCCTCTACAGCCCAGCTTAGGTCACACCTCTTCCAGCAAACTCTCCCTGCCACCTGATTCACGCTGATCTTCCCTCCTCTGTGCTTCCACTCTTCGGGCCATATTTCTCATTAGGTGCTGCCAGTATTCCATCTCCCCTAGACTGGAGCCTAGTTACCGACATGCAAGAAGAACCTTGGAGCAGAATTATTGAGTTAAGGTGACGTGGAGGTAGTCAAAGGGGTGTAAGATGCTGCGATTTCAAAGCTGAAAGAACTTTTGAAAGTCACCTGTTTCTACACCTCAATGTACCAATCCATACAGTTAAACCAAAGCCCAGAAAGGGCGAGTGACTTGCCCAAGGTCACACAGCAAATTTATTAAAGAAATGAACAGAGACCTGGATCCTAGTCCCTGATTTATCACTTACTGGTTGTGTGAATTAGGACAAATTATTTCCTTCTTTGAGCCTCTCAAAGAAGGCTAATAACTTCTGTGTAATGCTAATAACCTATGAATCTAGAAACAGTCCTGTAGTCATTTGCTAAGGTCTAGTTTGAAGGTCTCCTGTGAAGGCCCTTGTCTTAGTTTAGTAAGTTTAGTTAGTAAGATCTGGGGCCTGTTGTAAGTAAGAAATCTCCTGGTGACATCTTAGGTGCTTTCAGAAGTGGTACCCACAGATAGAAATTCTCAAACCCTGTGGTGTCTGATTCCTGAGATGGCCCCGTCCTGCAGAATGTATAGGCCTGTGAACATGTATGGCAGCTTGCTCCTTAGTTTAAAGTGCAAGGGTATTCAAGCAAAGGTTATTCTATCCTTGGCTCTATTTCCAGCCACAGATTGAGCCTTGATCCCAGCCCAGACTGAGTCTCAACTCCAGCCACAGACTGAGCTCTAATCCTCAGACACTACTGTGGATCAAACCCCATTTCCATTCCCACCTAGAGCCTTTAGCCAGGATGAGCCCCTGATCTGGTCACTGGCCAGTGCAGTCCCAGGCTGAGCCACCTGTGTGTATGATGTCAGTCACTTTGGGCACCCATCCCCACTTCTGTCTGTGGAACGAGAACCTGCCCAGTTCCTTGACTCCCTCTCCAGTGCTCTTTCTCCTCTGTCAGCTCCTCTTCTTTGTGCTCTTCCCCTGGTGGCGCAGAGGTTAAAGCGTCTGCCTGCAATGTGGGAGACCTGGGTTCGATCCCTGGGTCAAGAAGATCCCCTGGAGAAGGAAATGGCAACCCACTCCAGTATTCTTGCCTGGAGAATCCCATGGACGGAGGAGCTTGGTGGGCTATAGTCCAGCTACAGTCCACGGGTCGCAAAGAGTCGGACACGACTGAGCGACTTCACTTCACTCACTTTACTAACTGTATCCCCTCTCCTAACTCCCCCCCACCTCCGCTTTAAGGTGTACAGCTGCTTCTGTTTTTTCATCTCTCCCTCCATCCAATCCTGACTTCAGGAGAGAGTTGGTTATCAGGTAAAACCACCAGCTCTTCTACCTCCAAGGTTTATGTATACCATGGAAATCAAAGTTTTTGGTCCCAGGTGACAAAACCTCAGACCCAAGAGGCAGGGTGGGGGCAGGAAAGGAGCTTCTGTGCTATGACATGGTACAGATGGAATCAGAAGGTCAGGGCTCCGGTCCTGGCTCTGCCTCCAGTTCCAACTGTGACCCACAGCAGGTTGCCTTTGTCTGCCCTGACTTTTCCCAGCTGTAGAGCAATTCGGTGGGAGTCAAATAGATAATCTTTGAGGACCTTTCCAGCTTTAACATCTCATGATTCTAAGACCCAAAGATGCTATTGCCTTGGTTCAGGGTCCGCTCTGGCCTTTGGAAAAGGGAATTGGGGGACTGTGGGTCTACAGCCTGGTACCCTTGCCCTCCAGGGAGGAGTGGATAGACAGATATCCACTGAGAATCAGACACCAACAGAAAGGGCCTAGAGGGCCTGGGACAGTGGGTACAGAGGGCTGACGTCTGGCTGCAGTCAGACCCCTCTCTGCCTGTCTAGAGGTTCTGCACCTCTCTCTCCCACCAGTAGAGGTCTCTGTCTCACTCACTCGCTTGCAGGCTGTTGAGCAGAGCTGGGCAGCAGCTGTGCAGTTGCTCCAGCTGTTGCACCTGTTCCAGGGCTGGCCTCTCAAGTTCCCCCAGCCGCCGGCCATGGCACCAGGCTCTGGGAGAGAGACTTTGAATCCCTTGGACTCCCAAAGAAGAGGACTGGCATGCGAGCCGTGCTGCTGGAAGGTGCAGTGCAGAGATCATTGCAGGCATCCCTCTGCCTCTGGGCAGGATCTCATCCCAGAGAAGCCTGTTTCATACTCTGTTACCCATACTTATAGTCAGGATTCTTCCTTTACCTCAGATAAATCCTTCTGTTTGCAATTTAAAGCCATTTCTTCTGATCCTGTCCCTTAGGGGATGGGCATTCCTGTGAGAAGCCCCCACCTACCTGGATCTGAAGACACATTGGAGTTCATGCTGGCAAAAATCAATTATCTTAGACCAGGCTCAGGCTCTTTTTGGGACTGTGTCCACATATGTAAAATAGGGGATTGGACATAATCTCTCAATCCCTAACTTTCTAAGATTTTGTGTGTTAGTCATTCAGTTGTGTCCAACTCTGCGACCCCATGGTCTTACTTAGCCTGCCAGGCTCCTCGGTCCATGGAACTCTCCAGCAAGAATACTGGAGTGGGTTGCCATTTCCTTCTCCTTCTAAGATTTTCTGAACCTATAAATGTATTAATACATGTCCATGGAAGAAGAGAATGTGAATAGTTTATTCTCTACCCACTGACCCTTGCCAGGCAACTGAGCTGTCTTCCTGGTTTGCTGACTCTCTCCTTTAAGGTCCTTCTATGCTCCTGAACATTTGTCATGTGCCAGATAAGAATTCAAGTTCACAGAAGCCAGGGTCCTTTCCCTAGACTGCACAGCTCATCCACTGAGGAGCCGAGGTTTTTACTTCTGATTCCCTTAGGAGGCCTCCCTCATTGAGTGCCAGTACCCAGCACAGAGCTTATGTCTCTGAGAGGAGCAAGTTTGTTGGTGTGAAAGGGAACTATAAATAAATAAAGTACAGCAGAGTGGGCATGAGGGAAGAGATGTGAACGTTCTCACATCCCCATGCAGGCTGGCTCACTCAGGTTTCCTGAGTTCTTGCAGGCTGGGGTCAGGCCAGCCACAGTTCCAGCCCCAGGTCTACCTGGTGCCCTTCTCTTGGTCTCATCCTGCCTGTTTTGCAGCCCAGAATATTCTTGTTGTCTTTTCTGCCTCCTCTTGGAAGAATTCCCAGCAACACTACCCACTCCTAGCTACCCCTTAAGAGATCTTAAGAGACCATGAGAGTCTCAAGGCAGACTGTGGGATGATCTTGGATGGGACAGCTTGGGAATTTGGACTTACATGTGAAGATCATGAAATCACTCAGCCTCATACCTTCCTGGACTCCTGGCTGTTTTGTACATAATATTTGGTGAACAGTTTAGGAGTTCAGATGATGGGAGCTGGAAAGTGGAGGCCCAGGGCCAATTTCTGTTAGGCGGCAAGGTCAAAGTGACCAAAGAGATTTGGCTCTTCTGTCACATGATGAAGTTCTCTTTTTATTGAAGCAGGAGGTTTCCAAGATGAAGGACCAGCAATTGCCTCCTCCTCCAGAACCTCCCTTAACTCCATTCTTTCATCCCACATTCATTTACCAAATGCTGATTCTGTGTAGGCTCTGCATAGAACACTAGGGATACAGAAATGAATGCCATTGGCCCTTGCTCTCAAGAAGCTCACAGTTTACTAAGGAAGAGAAGTCCATTCAAAAAGTACTTCTAACCTAGTTTGATGCAAATTGTAGCAGAGGGCTGAACTCAGTCTGTAGGACCGCCAGAAAGGACTGGCAAGTGGCCTGGGAGTTTGGGATGGCTTCACAGGATGGCATCTAAACAGGCTTTGGAGGATGAGGAGTCGGTCCAACATTGGAGATGGAGAATCACATTCCAGGTGAAGAAAGAGTATGGGTAAGGGTACAGAAGCATGAAGGAGCGAGGGTAGGGGCTGGGTAGGGATGGGAAGAGTGAGAAATTTAGCAGGAGGATGTGAGGCTTAAAAAAGGGCCACCACAGAGAGTTCTGCTGGAAAAGCAGGTGGGAGCCTGCTCATCATAGGCTGGAGTGACATGATAACACTATGACAGATACCAGAGTCTGTCTGATAAATGTAGCTACCTTGAATTCAGATTAGGTCAATGAAGTTCAATCATCAGGCTAGGTAAAGAGATTCAGCTTTGCCCTGGCCAAGTGGGTGTTTCCTGCAGGGAGAGGAACTAGCACCCAGCACACCCCAGTCACCTTCAGGGGACTACATGGACCACAGTCATTCCCACCCCTGTGCCTTTGCGTGCAACTTCTTCTCTGCCCTACTCCACCTTGTTAACTCCTTCAAGATCCAGTTCAGGCATCTGCTCAGGGAAGACTTCCCTGAAGATCCCATGCTTCCACTGTCAGAGCATTTGCCTGACTGTATTGTTATATCTATCTGTCTTCTTCATTAGGCTGTAAGCTCCTTGAGGGTGGGCACTATGTCTTATTTAGGCATGTACCAGGTCCATGGGCATGTATAACTTGATATACAAAATGCTCAGTACATTAATAAAGGAACCAATGTTACTATTACTAATGATAATAAAACATCAAAATTAATGATAACACTGCTTATGTGCTAAGAACCCCACATTCACTTGGTTATTCAGGCCTGAAACCCCAGTCCCACCCTTGACTGCCCCTTCACCCTCTCCACCCTTATCAGTCTGTCTGAAAGCCTACCCACTGTACCTAGTAGGTAGTCCTCAAATTTGTATTTCTGTCCCCCAGCACTGCTTCTGCCTTGCTCCAGGTCAGCGTGATCTCAGAAGAGATGACTGTAACAACCTCCTGTGGTCTCTCTGCCTCCAATTTGAGATCTAGAATGTTTGACCTTAGTGGCAGGTACCATGATATTCTGGGTACTTGGGGGCTGCCCATAGGACTCTGGGAGTAAAAAGAATACTATGAGAAACAGAAATTGTTAGGGTAATTTGGGGTCAGAAACAAGGTCTGCTTTTTCTCTCTTTGTTTTTAGCCTACCATTTGGCTGAGCATCTAATATGTGGTAGGCATTAGTCATATTATATATGTTATTTGACTTAATTTTGTAATAACCCCCAAAAGGTCAAGATTATTACTCGACCATTTGACAAATATGGAAACTGGGGCCTGAAGTGTTTAAATAGCTTGTCTAAATGCAGGTTGCAAATAAAAGCCAAATTCAGTTGGAACCTCAGCCTTTCTGACTCTGAAATCAGAGTTTCGGGACTATATACACACTGGGTGAGGGGTATGAGACCTGTCCCTGTTCTTCTCTGTCTCTCTAAAGACAGAGAACAGCTCTCTAGAACAGCTCTCTCTAGAACAGCTCCAATCATCCGCCTCAAGCAAAAACTTCCTCCAGTAACGTCTTCCTGGATTAGACATCACTGCTGGGGGCCATTAACTCCTTAAGTCCCCTGAGAGAAGGAGCAATTGGTCCCCAAGTTGGAGAAAGAGATGATGGGTAGTCTGAGATGTGGTGGCGGGGTGCCAGGACCGGAGTGGGAAGACCACAGAGGACCACAGAAAGGAGATGAGAAGGGAGGGGATGTGAGAAACAGACTTTGCTCCTTCTCTGTGTCTCTCAGGATCGGCTGCACTGGCTGCCTGGGCCTCATCCTGCCCTGTTTGGAGCCCCTGCAAGCCTAGGTGTACAGAACCATCAACATATACTGAATCATGGAAGCTTGAAATGATCAAATCTTAGAATCACAACATCATGCAGTTCTAGAAGCTTTGTTATCTCATATGTAGGCTCTCAGAAACTTGGAATTCTCAAATCTTAAGTCTTAGAAACTTAGAACCTTAGAGTCTTAGAATGTTGACATCATGGATTCATAAACTATCTGTACAGAAAACCTGTGAAGATCAGAGTTCATGCCCATCCTTATTTTGAAGATGGGCAAGTGAGGCCCAGAGAAGGGAAGCAAGAGTCTTCCTCAACATCACACAGTGAATTCGTGGCATAAGGAGCTAGAGCCCCTTACCAGCCAAGTGCAAGGATGGGCGAGTGCCAGAGCTGCACCACGGGGACAGCCTGCAGTCTTGCCAGGTCCTCCTCCTGCCTGGTTTTGGTGTGGCCTTGGGCACTCACCTCCCTAGAAAAAGAGGGAGCTCCAGGCAATGCCACTCTTCCTTGTGCTTCTCACCTTGGAGGGCGTGGTGGGGTGGGGATTGTGGCTCCTGGGGTTGAGGGACAGTTTGCCAGGCCCCCCATATTCTTAGCTGCTGCCAGGTCCATCAGTGGGGGGAAAGGGCCCCCTGACCTGGGCATAGGCTAATACATTCTCTCTGTCTTCATGCTCTGAGCAGGCGAGGGGATGGAGTGGGGGTGCCAGCTGGCACGGGCCAGTCTGCAGGGCCGTCCCAGGGAAGATGGAACAGGATTTCTTCAACAGCAAGGCTAAATCCTAAGGCCGCAGCAGTGTTGCAATTGCGCCCTTTCCTGGTAGGGGGAGGGGACTGAGGAAGAAAGACATTATTCAATCCTTGGAGAGTTGGGCTGGCTCTGACAAGCACCCCAGCTGGGCCTGTGTCCTGCCCTCTCTGCCAGCGGAGGCTGAGAGATAAACACAGCTCATTTGATACGGGCCAGCCGGGGCCTTGCTGGGAATGGGATCTGCTGTCTGATTCCCCCCTCTGCTTTGTGGGGCTGGGGAACAGATGGGGCAAACCAAGCCATGGTCCCTAGTGGCCACCGAAGCACAGACCCTGAGGGCATCATGGCCATGGCCTCAAATCCTTGTTCTGGGAAACCCAAGAGACACAACAGAAGCAGTACAGGGAGCTGAGGAGGCTGGTCTCAGCTTCTCACAAAGGCAGCTTTCTAAAGGTTAAGAATGGCCCTTAGCTCCTGTCCTCCATTCCAGCCCACCCTCAATGTGGAGGGGGAATTCCTGTCTCAAGGGCGAGCTGCTCCTGCTACTGAACTGCTTTCGATGCTCTGCAATCCTGCAGAGTTTAGGTGTCTAAGAGAATGATTCAGAAAGTGTGAGACTCTAGAAAGTGTGCAGGACGGAGGCATGGAGAGGAACCTCTGGATTCTAGATTAATAGAGGACCAAGAAAAAAAAAAACTCCAGTACTTGGGCCACCTCATGCAAAGAGTTGACTCATTGGAAAAGACTCTGATGCTGGGAGGGATTGGGGGCAGGAGGAGAAGGGGACGACAGAGGATGAGATGGCTGGACGGCATCACCGACTCGATGGACATGAGTTTGAGTGAACTCCGGGAGTTGGTGATGGACAGGGAGGCCTGGCGTGCTGCAATTCATGGGGTCGCAAAGAGTCGGACACGACTGAGTGACTGAACTGAACTGAACTGAAGAAAAAAAATTTGGGAAAGGGGGATGGTGGCCAGTGGGGACAAGAAACCTCTAGGCCCTGAGTTTGAGCAAAAAACCATAGCAGGTGAGGTGAACTGAAAGGAAGTCTGCTTGGGAGTATGGGGTCCTGGGTTCAAATCGATAGCTGGGTGGCCTCAGGCAAGTCAACTTGGTCTTTGCAGTGCCTCAGTTTTCTCATCTAGTTTTCTTACAATTAACAATTGTAAGTAACAATCCCAATGACCCTGCAAAACGGCCTTATCCTCTTGAATCTGGAACAGATGATAATGTCCATGCAGCAGGGTCATTGTTACCATAATTGTCATAATCATAGCATTCAACTATGTGTCAGGAACTGGGCTAAGTGAGCGTTTTCCAAGCATTATCCAATTTAATTGTCAAAACATTGATGCTAATAAGATAAGTAATTTATATAAATAGAATATCATCGATAAACATTGGTTCCTTTCTCCAAGTTTCAATCTCATTTAGTATGTCTTTATGGACACTTAGCTTGTGCTGGGCCTTCCAGATTCCCCCCTAAAGGAGCTTAGATTATTTTTTACGTAATGGAGAGTTTTTTGTAGAATGATAGCTTCCCATCTCTGTTGTAAAAATCATGAGGTACCTGTATGCAGGAGGGTTGGCAAGGGATAGGGCCAGAGGCAGAGCAGCAGGGTGAGGAGGCTTCAACCCCCAACATGGAGCCCTGACCAGGGGCTGGGTGCAGAGCTGGTGAGGGGTGAGGACACAAGATTCAGGACAGAGCCCCAAAGACTGGGCAACTGACTGGCTATGGAAGGACAGAGGGGTGGAGGTCTCAAGAAATCAGGATTGCAGGAGAGATACCTAACCCACATAAGGAAATAAACTATTTCAATCATTCTTAAAAGCATTCATCTACATATTGACAACATATCAGTTGTTTGTATCAGTTGTAAATCATTTGTAAATATCATTTGTAAATCATTACAAAAAGAATCAATTGATGTGCAGTCACAGTGCCATTGACCATTTTTAAGGATATTGTAAAAGTCAGTTTTGTAACAACCTTTCACTGGGCAGCACTTTGTTTTCCTGATTCAAACACTTAACGATCAGAGCTCACTGAGGTATAGGGACACAGCATAGTATGAAAGCAGGAAAACTGCTTTCAGTAGCTTTATTCGAAAGATATATCACGTGGCCCAGAGAGTGTGTGTGTGTGTGTGTGCATAGGCAGGTGAGCAGCAGGGAGCAAGAGAAGATGGTGTAGAGATGTGGTAAATAAACAAGCCAAATGGGACAAAGGAAAGGGAAGCAAGAGTGACTGTGAGAGTGGGAGCACTGCGCTGAGAGTCACGAGGCTCCGGGGTCATCCTTGCTTGATGACTGACTTACTGTGTGTCCTAAGAGGTATAGTTTGGCCTCTCTGGGCCTCAGATGATTCATCTAATTATAATAACTAACATTTCTACCACAATTTAAATCTGTAAAAAGCATGTTCACTGCTTGACCCTCTAACCACTCTGTGAGAGAAGTGTCAAAGTTCGGAGAGGGCCAGTGACATGCCCAGAGTCACACAGCCAGGCAAGCTGATATTGAAACTCAGTCATTCTGGCCCCCTGACTAGAAGAGCATGTCCTATGGATTCTCTTTTGCTTGAGTGTCCGAATGACATCCTTCCTAGAGCCAGAACGAAGGAGGGATGAAGCAGGGACTCTAGGCTGGAGCCTCCTGGAACTCACAAAGCACCGGTTGGTTTGCCAGGCCCAGACATGTTCTGCCTTTTCCATGGGAAGAGATACTCCCCCGGCGAGAGCTGGCACCCCTACCTGGAGCCTCAGGGTCTGATGTACTGCCTCCGCTGCACTTGCTCTGAGGTAGGTTCCTCTGGCCTCCTGTGACAGGTATGTCTGGGAGATGGAGGGACAGAGGACAGCCTGACTTTGGAGTGGGGGGACTCTGGAACCAGGCCCCCATAGAATTGGGGTCTATCGGCAGCATCTGAGGGACTTGGGGCCACACCACTTCACTACTGAGTACTCAGGCATGGGCATAGAGGCCTACTGTGGGCCTCCCAAGACAAATTGCACAGTGGATCAGTGGCTGGGCTGGGATGAGGACACGGATCTCCCCTCTCTCACCCAGCCTTCTTTCCTGCTGCCACCAGCCTCCCGTGCCTACGCAGCAGAAGGCAGAGCTTCTACCATGTTGGCCCCTGGTCAAGCCTGATGCCAGTGGGAGCACAACCCCCCATCCCTGCCTCCCCTTGGTTTCTTAGCACATCTGAGGCCAATCAGCCTTTTCAAAAAGAACTTTGTGAAATATAGCCAAAAAACAAGAAGGAAACCATAACAGAAAATTCCAGACATATCATGCGGTCCAGTTGACAAAGTCCAAGTTTTGTGATCAGTGGAGCTAATTCATTTCTCCCTCCCTGGAGTTCACACATACAGTTTCCTCACCCCAAGGGGCTGCAGCTGACATCCCCAAAACACACTCTGAATTCCTTCCTTCTTTCCATTATCATCACTTCCCCTAATCTAAGCCACTTTCCTCTCTCACCTGGGCTGCTGTGTGAGCATTCTAGAGTCTCCCTGTACCCCTTTTCTCTTTTTTAAATATTTTTTGGTGTTGACCATTTTTAAGGTCTTTATCGAATTTGTTACAATATCACTTCTATTTTAGGTTTTATGGTTTTTTGGCTGTGAGGCATGTGCTATCTCAGCTCCCCCTGCCCCCCGCCCCCAGTTAGGGATCAGACTCTCACCCTGGCATTTAAGGCAAAATCTTAACTATTGGACTGCCAGGGAAATCCTCATCCTGTACCCTTTCTAATCTGTCCACTGCATGGCAGCTCAAAGGATCTTTTCTGAACATAAAATTAATCATGTCATTCAGAAGCTCTTAAAACCCTTCAATAGTTTGTCATTGCACCTAAAGTAAAATTCAAATTGCCTACTGTGGGATCTACACCATCGGAACCATCTGATTTCTGCCTTGTTCTCCAACCTCATCTCCTACCTGCGCCAATGCTGCAAACTCATTCCAACTTGCTCCTCCACTCGGAATGTTCTTCCCCCAGATCTTCCTAGGAATGGTTCCTTCTCATCTCGCAGTGCACGACATAAAGTTACCTCCTTATGAGGCTTTCTCTACAGCCGTTTCTAAAATAGTCTAACCTTGTTAACGCAATCACGTTACCCTGTTTTATTCCTGTTATAAATTTAACATCTGACATGATCTGGTTCCTACTTGTTTATTTTTTATAGTCCGTCTCCCTCTCCACTAGGATGGAAGCTCCGTGAGAGCAGAACTCTTGTCTCTTGCTCACTGTCCCCAGTGCAGAAGGGACATGGCACCCAGTTGCCATCAAGTAAATATCGAGTGAATGAATGAGGCCCTGTTCCCTCCACCTGAGGCATTTCTGGCATCACGAAAAGTGCTCAGACCTACACAGAGCTCACCTGCTGTGTGTCTTAGGCAACCTCTCAGACGCTCTTTCCTCATTTTGAAATTGTGAATAATAATAATACCTACGAGAAGGCAATGGCAACCCCTCCAGTACTCTTGCCTGGAAAATCCCATGGACGGAGGAGCCTGGTAGGCTGCGGTCCATGGGGTTGCTAAGAGTCTAATACAACTGAGAGACTTCACTTTCACTTTTCACTTTCATGCATTGGAGAAGGAAATGGCAACCCACTCCAGTGTTCTTGCCTGGAGAATCCCAGGGACGGGGGAGCCTGGTGGGCTGCCGTCTATGGGGCCGCACAGAATCAGACACGACTGAAGAGACTTAGCAGCAGCAGCAGGGTTGTTGAGAGAATGCAGTGAGATAATACTTTTCTATATAACATAATGCCCCTAGTAGCCATTCAATAAATGCCCCTAATTATTCAAGGCCCATTTATTTTAGAGAGCCTATGATAGAGATGCTAAAATGTTTGAATTTATGAGTTACACTGCAGTGGTTAGATTTTTATGATTTTACAACTGTACTCCTTATACTCACAAAATTTGTCTTGTAAAACCTGTTTTGGGGGGCAAGCTTGATAAAATCATTACCCCTCACCGATACACCTTAAAGTTACATATTTGAAATCATCAGAACCACTTGAATGCTTCCTCCATGAAAGCTGTATCTTCAGTAGCTGAAATAGTACCTATACAAAATAGCTGCTTAATAAGCAGTTTTTATATAAATAAATAGAACCTCATTCTCTTCGATTAAAACAGAATAACGACTTTAAAAATAAATAAATAAATAAATGGCCCTAGTAGCCATTCAATAAATGGTAGCTATGATTTTCCTGAGAGGTGCCCTTTGACTGCAAGGCCTCATGCCTTGCCCCCTCCCCCACCTTTTGCGCCCTAGCCTGTTTCTACCTTACTTCCTGCTGCATCTTACTCATAATCTCCATTCCTTGATACCTTCAAGGCTGGAATCAAGAGACGGATTCTAACTCTTCAGGTACCAAAGTTCCTTGCATTCTATCCTAGTTTCTCATCTGAAGGGCTCCATTCATGCTCTGGGTCCAGGACCCCTGGGTCCCAGACCTAAAGAAGACAACTTTTAGAGCTCAGACAGATTCTGTGGACTCTAGGATGCCATTTAGTACTGATTAATCCTTGTGATCACCTCTGGCCATCTTAGGAAGCAGTGACCCCAGAAGGATTAGGGCCTGGTCCAGGGTTCTCCATGGAGCAGGAAGCTGCTTTGGTAGAAGTGTTTTGGGGGCTCTCAGGTGGGCCAAGGGTCTGGAATCTCACTCGGCAACTTCAAAGTTTAAACAAAGCTGACTCCAGTTGACCAAGAAAGAGACCATCTCTCCCTCCCCTGCTGATTCTCATTCATTCACTCATCCAGACTTCAGCAGGCACTCGCTTGGAGCAAGGCCCCATGCTGACAATTCAGAGATGAACAGAATGAGGCTTGGTCGTTGTTCTGCTGAACAGAAGAGACAGATGTACTGTTACAACCCAGGGCAACACCTCTTAGAGCAGAAGGGGGAGGAAGGTTTGGGCACCTGAGACAGGCTGACAAACTGCCCGGGAAAGCCTCCCGGGGTGGCCTCTCCCCCCAGCTCCTCCATGTCCGCCCACTGTCCTGTGCATGTTTCTCTGCCCCTTCTCTCTCCTTTGCTGTATTTGAAAAAGCCTAAGAACTTCAGGCCCTTCCTCTGGTTCCAGTCCCAAGGCCGTGTGTGGGATCACCCACACCTCCCAGAGACTTAGGGAGCAGATCACAGAGCCCTGAGTCTTCTCCACTTCCCTGTCACCTGCCTTCATGAGTCACAGTCCTCCATTAGCCACGAGGCTCAGATCCAGAGGTAAAAGAACAAAGCCTTGGAGTTAAGACAGCACAGTCAAGATCAATGTTGAGGGACTAATCCGGCAGTCCAGTGGTTAAGACTTTGCCTTGCAATGTAGGGGGTGTGGGTTCACTCCCTGGGGAAGCTAAGATCCCACAAAGCTCAGGGTAAAAACCCAAAATATAAAACAGGAACAATGTTCTAACAAATTAAATAAAGACTTTTTAAATGGTCCACATGAAAAAAAAAAAAATCTTTAAAAAAATCAGTGTCAAAATAACCCAAATCTTTTACTTGGATTTCTCTCCTTACTCCCTCACCACTAAGGGACACAAGATCTGTGCAGATCCAGGCACGTGGTGTGCTCCTCCGTGGTGGGAAGGCACACGGATGAGTGAGCCACACAAGTGAGCAGGCGGGAGGGAGACTGGACACGTGGAATTTATCACTTTTATCCCACTGCAGGCTGAAAAGGAGTGCAGCGCCCCATAGTTGGGAGGGGGTTTGAGAAGAGGACAGTGGGAGGCAATGGCTCTTTGGAAGCAGGACTGACCCCTGTGTCCCCTTCAGAATGCCCACGTGAGCTGTTATCGCCTCCACTGTCCGCCCGTCCACTGCCCCCAGCCCGTGACTGAGCCGCAGCAGTGCTGTCCCCGCTGTGTGGGTGAGTGGCCTTGCGTCTGCCCCTGTGCCAGCCTCCCACCTGCCCACTGGCCCTTGACCCACTCCTGACACAGCCAGAGGAGGTCCCTGGAATGAGAAGGGCAGACTCCAGCCACCAGAGCTGTTGAGACACCAAGGTGCTCACGGAACGCATCCTCCATGGATCCCCGAGGAGGGCTGGGGTGGCCACAGACTTCTCAGCCTTGAGTAGCTGTGCTTGGCAGGAGGAGGGAGGGAATGTGGAAAAGAGCTGAAGGAAAACAGGCGTGCTTGGCCTGTTGATGGCACAGGTGGGCTTCGTTCTCTCAGGGGCTGGCCAAAGCCTGAGAGAGTGGATGCACCCCGTGTGAGTGAAGGTGAGTGAACTGGGGCTGGGAGGCCCTGCAGGGTGACCCTGGGATTACCGCCCGGGGCTGGGAATGGCCACAGGAGTTGAATATGTTCTCTGAGATTCCTCCTGTGCTGCGGTTCAGAGGTTCTAATATGTGCCTCAATGCTAAATGTCCATGATTTTAAGAATCTACTAATAGCCACTGAGACTGGGATTCCAGGAAGCAGAGGTAAGAGAGGAGAGAGAAGAGGTGATCTGAGAAGAAACCGACATAACCAAGTGGCAAATGAGGGGCAGTCAGCGGGGTGGGCAACTCGGAAGGCAGGAGAGGTCAAGAGGAGGACCCGTGTTTAGTAACATCGAGAAGGTGATGAGGGGAGGGAGTCCCAGGTTGTAGCCTCAGCTCCAGACTCTGGAAGCAGCTCTCTTGGGGGACTGGAGACCTGTGTGGAGTATGGGCGTAGAGCGGCTTCTTTTCCAAGTGGGATCCCAGTAGGGATCTGACTGTGACTCCAACTTGGGTCATGGTTTCCTGGCTCTGGGTTCACTAGGGGAGTGGGGTCTCTAGGCTTCATCCTTCCCAGTGAGGGAGCATCACACCTCCTCCCGGCTGAGGCTGACCCCAGGAGTCCTGACTGCTCCCCGCTGTGCCTCAGCCCAGCCCCCTTCTTCCTGCCATGCTCCTCACTCCCTCCCTCTTTCCCAGCCTTGCCCCTTTGCCTGCCTGGTCTGCATATTCCTCAAGACTCATCTCAGCCATCGGCCCCTTCAGGAAGCCTTCCCTGAGCGCCCTTCCCGGCTGAGTTAGCGGTGCCTCTTTTATGCTGCCACAACTTCTGTGCTCCCATCTGCCCTAGCCCAGACCATACCAGTGTCACTGCTTGGGGCCTGTCTCTCTACCCAGTGAGACCATCAGTTTCCTGATGTGAGGGGCTGGGCCTTATTTGCACTCCATTCCCAGCATGTAGCATGGCGCCTGGTGCAGAGAAGGTGCTTAGGAAAGGTGCCTTGAAAAAAGGAGCAGGTTCCACTTGAACTGGAGGGCTACCCCTCCACCCAGTAGGGTGAGGACAGGCTAACTGGCAGGTGATGGGGAGGGTGTCTGGTGGCCAGGGAGTGGAAGGCACTTACTCCAAGATCAGGCACAGTCCAGATCACACCAGTGAACTCCACAAGGATGAAACTCCATACGGAACCTTGTCTTGTTCACTTCTGTATCCCCAGAACCTAGAGCAGTGCCTGGCACTAGCAAGTGCTCCATGGATGCTTACTGAATGTTGAGTGAACTAGCACAGGTCTAAACTGAGTGGCACTCAGTGGAGCTGAGGCTTCTGGCCTTGCCTTATTGCTGCAATCAGAGCCACCTCTTGACACTCAGGGGCTTAAAGGCCATGGGAGGGAGTGACATGGTCAGAGAGGAATGTCAGGGTTCCTCTTGGTTCATCAATATGAGATCTGGCTGGGAGGGCTGAGGCCAGAGCTTGGTTTAAATGACAACAAGGGATAAGATACAAACATTTCAGAGAAGTGGCCCAGTTAGTTCTGATAAAGCTCTAGACCATTTTCTTCTTCCTCCTTCCCCTCCCCACCTACAGAACCTCATACCCCTTCTGGGCTCCGGGCCCCACCAAGGTCCTGCCAGCATAATGGGACCACGTACCAACACGGAGAGATCTTCAGTGCTCACGAGCTGCTCCCCTCCCATCTGCCTAACCAGTGTGTCCTCTGCAGCTGTACCGTAAGAACTTCGACTCCCCTCTCATGTAGGCCAGTGGTCTGGGCCCCGGGGGATTGTCCCTCCTGGTCAAAGGGCATGAGAATGAATGGGCTCCAGGGAAGGGATCATCTGTGGGTGGGAACCTCCTGCTCAGGGCTTCCACGCTGTTCTGAGCTGCCTGGTCACCTCGCACTGACCCTGGCCATTTCTGTGTCCTCTGTAGACTGCACTCCTTGAGGGCAGGAGATATACTCAACTCATTTCTGTAGCCTGCAGGGCCCCCAGCTCAGGGCCTGGCACATAGCATGAACGAATGAATGATCAGTGATCAATCCTGGGGTGCAGAGACAGGGCCAGACTATTTGTAGTAAATGTAATTTAATCTGAAGCTAATTAAACTCCCCCTGCTTTGGTCAGAGCTGGGCCTAGGGTCAGCTCAGGCAGAGCTGAACCAGCAGTGTTATCAGGAGACAGAGACTGAAGTCAAGCAGGACTTGAGCTGGGAAGTCTTCCCTTCCACCTCGGGGGTTCCAGGCGTGGCCCTGCTGCACATTTGTAGGTGGCCTTCAGTATGTCATCCTTGCCCTTGGGCTTAGTGCATCTGTGCACTGGGGTGGGAGAAGCCCCTGCTATCTCGATTTCCCTACCACCTGCCCAGCAAACTTCTCTGAGCCTCAGTTCTTCTGAGTGTGTAAGGGGGTCTAGGCTTCCCTGGTGGTGCTAGAGGTAAAGAAACTGCCTGCCAATACAGGAGACATAAGAGACATGAGGCCGGGAAGGTAGTCTGGAGGAGCACATGGCAACCAACTCCAGCATTCTTGCCTGGAGAATCCCACAGACAGAGGAGCCTTCTGGGCTACAGTCTGTAGAGTTGCACAGAGTTGGACATGACTAAGCACACATGCATGCACACCCGGGAGTCTAACAAGGTGATCTCCAAGGTCCTCTCTGATTAAATAGTCATCTGATTCAGCAGTGACGAGAGGGTAAGAGGGCCATTCTAGGTGTCAGACACCCAAGTTTCAGCTCTGGCTCTGCCACGGTTCCATGCGTGACCGTTAGAGACAGTCATCTCTCTCGGATCTGTCTCCCATCTTTTCAGTGAGAGGATCCCATCACTCTGAGTCTGAATTTCAAGGTATCTGAGCTGCAGAGCAAACAACTTATAATAAAAGGGACCTCTTAGAAATCGACCTAGACAGTGGTCATTTTTGCAAGGCCTGGGCCTCTTGAAGTAAACCAGGGCACTGTACCTACTAGGAAATGCCTTATGTTTATATACAGTGTCCCAATGGCCCTGTGAGAAGGCTATCACTAATCATATTTTATCGATAAGAAAACTGAGGCTCAGAGCAATTAAACGATTGGCCTAAGGTCACATGACTTCCCAGGTGGCACAGCAGTAAAGAATCTGCCTGCTAATGCAGGAGACACAAGAGACGTGGGTTTGATCCCTCAGTTGGGAAGATTACCTGGAGTAGGAAATGCAACCCACTCCAGCATTCTTGCCTGGAGAATCCAATGGACAGAGGAGCCTGGTGGTCTATAGTCCATGGTGTCACGAAAAATCAGACATCACACACACACACACACACACACACACACACACACAGCTAGTTAAGTGGCATACTCAGAATTCAGATGCAGGGCCACATAGTTCCAAACCCACACTCTTTTACCTGTACTGTGCTGCACGTGGATGAAGAGGGGGCTGTGGGAAGAGAGAACTCATGGTGGGGGAAGGTGGAGCATTCTTGTGATCCCTTGTCCCCTCCCCCTGGATACTTGGGTCTCCCCTTCTTTCTTCTCATCCCTGTTTATATGGGACTTGTTTGAAGGATCAGAATCCTCACTTCTGAGACTCACTGGAAAAGGAATAGGGGAAGGATTCGAAGTAATCTCACTCCCTCCCAGGGACACATTGTGCCTTGCAGTTTAAAAAGGGTTTTCATAACCGTTCCCTCATTTGATTTCACAACCCAGATGGAAGTGCCCCCATTCACAGATGAAGAAGCTGAGGCCCAGAGAAGTGACTCACAAAGGTCATCTGGCCTCCTGACTCCCAGAAGGCCCTTTCTGCTGCAGTCTTGCCTTTCCAGGCTGGGTCCTGAAGTTGGGGACCTAGAGTTTGCATAAGAGCAAGATGAGCTCAAGGAGACATGCACTCATCCTGCTCATCTATGCTGGGCTCCCTGTTCTAGGCCAGGGGAGAAGGACATTGACAGCAGGAGGAAGAGCCTGAAACATTCTGCCTGGCTGCGTCTCTGACTTCAGGGGGTTCAGGCCCCTCCATAGTCCCTTCCCATCTGTAGGTTGGGAAAATCTCACCTCACTAGGTTGCTGTGAGAGCCTAGGAAGGGCCTGGGTATGAAAAGGCTCAGAAGCTGAAGGATAACTTTTACCTTGGGGCCTGGAGTGAGTGGGAAAGGTGCAGGGCCCTCCTCTGAGCTGCCTGGGCCTTGCCCTGGACACTGTGCTGCTCCCCTCTGCCCACCTCAGAGGAGACCTCAAGCCATGGACCACCAGAGCGGGGGATATCCCAGCCCCAAGGCTGGTCCTCAGCAGAGGTCATCTCCCATCTCCTGTGTGCTCTGTCTGTCAGGAGGGCCAGATCTACTGCGGCCTCATGACCTGCCCAGAACCAGGCTGCCCCGCACCCCTCCCGCTGCCCGCCTCCTGCTGCCAGGCCTGCAAAGGTGAGTCTGTCCCTATATCTGGCAGTGTGCACCCACCCACCGCAGGGACCTAGCCATGGACTGTTCAGGGGACCCTCAGGGGTCACCCAGCCCCTTCCTTCCTCAGGGTGGTGGCTTAGCTGCACCCCTCAGACAGCTGAGCCTGTGCCAGACACTGATGTGCAGTATTTGTATTATAATCCCAGGGAGCAGGAAGGAAGGGACAGAAAGTGAAGCAGGGAGGGAGGGAAAAACAGCACAGGAATGTGTTGGGGAGCTGGCCTTGACTTGACATCAAGCATGACCTATTGCTCCAAGTAGCCTTCTGCTCCTCAGAAAGGTCTGGAGGTGACAGAGGGAGAGGAGGAATTGGTCCACCAGCCACCAACTCCCACTGGTCAAAGATTCACCCCAAGGCAGGGTCATTCCCTCCCACTCCCCACTGTGTTGGGCTATCCTGGGAATGGGAGAGGGAGTGGTGGTGGAGGGGGAGATAAGACATGGGGGCGGAGACATGGAGGAGGCGTGGCCTGAGGGCACCTGCTGCCAGATTGAGTCTGAAGGAAGCTGGCTGCAGTCCATGTGAAGAGGGTGCTGCTGCAGTGCCTGCAATGAGGGGGTAAAATGCCTGCTGTCAGATGAGGCCAAGAGGATCCGAAGAGGCACAGGAGAGGGGTGTGTAGAGCAAAGACCATGTCTCTTCCTGTCTTCCTCATCGCAGAGCTGGGCACAGGCCTGGGTTCACTGGGGCTCCAAGTCCCTGTGTCAAGCAGAATCCAGGTAGCATCTCTGTATAGAACAGAGACAGGCAACACAGTGGTGAGTGCAGGGCAAGCAGCTTGGGCAAAATGAAGTGCATGGATGGCCAGATTGTTCCCTGTGGACTGAGATAATCCAGGAAAGCTTCCTGGAGGAGGCAGACCTTGAGGAGGGCAGTACTCCACCATGGAATGCTTCCCCAGATGTTGGCATTGTGGAAGAGCACTAGACCAGAAACCAGTTTAGTCCTGGTTCTTCCAGTGAATTCCTGCAGATTCCTTCCCTTCTGTGGGCCTCAGCTGTGCTGTGTGTGCACTGAGCAAGTGCGCTTGGTGATTTCTAGCAAGCAGTCTGATTCCCGTGTTCTGGGTCTTTGAATCCAGACTGCTCAGTGGCAGCCAGACTGTATGTGAGGCAGTGGTAGGGGGGCTCTAGGAAGTTGTAGGACTTCGCAGGGTTTTGAGTGCTGGGGCCCAGACGGGTAGGGGTGGAGGGGTCCTAGACTGTTCCAGTGGGAGGGACAGAGAGGCTAAGGGCAGCAAGGGAGTGTATAGTGTAAGCCAAGCCTGGTGACTTCAGGTGTGGCTGGGCTGAGAGGCTGCTGGGGGACCACAGCTAAGCAGGCTGTGGGGGTGGGATTCGCAGCCCCTACACCATCTGAGACGACCACTGAATGACACGCTCTGGCCTAGCCAAGGGGTTCAGTCTTAAGTGACCAAGAGGCCAATGTGGAGATACAGTCTGCACTTCAGTTGTAGGGATTTCATCAACACAAAGGTGAGGAGACGTGTAATGAGAAGTAGGAATAAATACCCATGGGGCCAAGGGAACTACTGGTATGGGGCTGCAGGAGTAGTGCCAGGCTTTGGAGGGGTAGAGCCTAGAGGTGGGGAGGCCCGCAGGGCTCCAGCCAGGAAGGCTGAGGAGGTGGAGGCTCACTGGACTTCCCTTTGGGTTTCTAGATGGGTCCAGTGAGAAGTCAGCTGAAGAGGACACCACACAGTCACACCGAGGAGTGGTGAGCACACAGCTTTATGGAGCAGGTGGGGAGGGGGGTGAGGGGGCTGGTCCTCTGGGCCTGAATCTCCTTGACTGTGGAGCAGGCAATCCCAGCTATTGCCTTCATGTCTCATTTGTCCCCTGGGTCGGTTCCATTAGCCACCACCAGGTTCCAGGCTCCTCTTTAGACTTCCATTCTGGCTCCCACAGTGGCTGGTGAGGAAGGAGGGGTCTGGGGGAAAAAAAACACAGGGCAGAAGCAGGCCTCAAGCGTCCTGATTTCCCTCCTGGAAAATTCTGACACTGTCCTGTCCGGAGCCTGTGTCTGTCCTTATTCAGGCCACCTCTGGGCAGCATGTCTTCAGAGGGAGTGGCCTCTGACTTAGGCTGGCCTTCCATCCCGCTCCTAAGGTTCCAGTTCTCTGTCTGGGGTTACCTCACGTTTCCGGCTCCATCTTGACCCCTCTCCATCTTGGTCTAGCATTCAGATGAGCTAAACTGCCTGACTCTGGTCAGAAAGAAAAGATCTGGGAGAATGGGCTCACACCCTGACTCACCTTCCTGTCCATGCCTACCCTGTGAGCAGCTCCACCTGCGCTTTCCGCCTGGGTCACCTGGACCCTGGGACAGTCGAAGTGGGACTTCCCTCCCCAGAGGTCTGAACTAACGAGCCCTCCCTTCTCCTCTGCCAGCTCACCCCCTTTCCAGGCTAGGTCTTCTCTAGAGGGTCCTTGACCATGCCACCCACCTCCCTCCCGGCCCCTGCCATGCGTGCACGTGTGCTGTCGCTTCAGCTGTGTCCAAGTCTTTGCGACCCCGTGGACTGTAGCCTGCCACGCTCCTCTGTCCTTGGGATTCTCCAGGCAAGAATACTGGAGTTGCTGTGCCCTCCTCCAGGGGATCCTCCTGACCCAGGGATTGAACCTGCATGTCTTATGTCTCCTGCATTGGCAGGCAGGTTCTTTACCACTAGTGCCACCTGGGAAGCCTCTGTCCTTGTCATAGGAGGCAGCTAAGTGAAACCCACCAGACTTAGTTCCAGTAAGTAGTTCCAGCTATTCACTGATCTGCTGGATGATGTGGGTAAGTCATATAGGGGTGTTGGGCTCTTCAATTCCTTCTTGCCTCTATTTTACTTGACAAATATTTCCTGGGTACCTCCTGTGTTCCTGGGCCCATGCTGGGGGCTGGGACATAGTTTTCACTCTGGGAACTCCTGTGGGCTCAGTACAGACATTGAAGGACTGTCTCAGAGACTGTACAGTCAGGAAGGAGCTGCAGAAGAAGGAATGTGACTCAGTGTCAGTGAGGGGGTGATAAATTCCACCCCTGCCCCCAGCCCATTTGCTTCTTTCTCAATCCCCAATTTTTGGACCAGGAAGCTCCTGCTGTGTTTCACAGCCGTCACACATACCGTTTGCTTTCATCGCCAACCTTATCAAGACCTGATCTGGAGGTGTGGGGTCTTGGGGTGTTGGATTCAGAAAAGGGGCTCCTAAGATCCATCATCTCTCAGTCCTCTCACCTGGGGGATTCTGCAGTCAGGTGGGATCTTTGGAGGTCCATCCCCTGTCCCGTCACCTAAATCTTCTCAGACAAAGAATTTCCTGACGCTCATCCTCACTCCATTTCTTGAATATTAAGTTCTTGGGGTCCCTGATCACTTGCACCTTCCAGATCAAGACCTCAGCCCCCTCTGCTCACTCTTCAGCCCCAAGGTTCTGGCGCTGCCAGCTGAAGAAGGGCTCGGTGGAGGCTGGACTTCCAAACCACTGACCTCCAAGAGTCTTCAAAGATTCATTGCCTGGGAGTGTCTTTGACCCTATCAGACCTTCCTTCTGCCCAGAGCCTATGCCGTCACAAGAGCCACCTCAGGCCTCTCACTGCAGCCTGTTTTTCTGCTTCTGCACTGGCAGAGGCCCATCAGTGATCTTCATCTTTCCTGCCCTTTGCAGAGACATTCCCAGGATCCGTGTTCAGGGGACAGCGGGAGAAAGAGAGACCTGAGCACCCCGTCCCCCACCGGGCCCAGCGCCTCTCTGGGCTTCATCCCTCGCCACTTCCGACCAAAGGAGGCAGGCAGCACCACGGTCAAGATTGTTCTGAAGGAGAAACATAAGAAAGGTGGGAACCGGAGCCTCTGCAGACCCTGAGGTGGGAAACGGGGCCCCTGTCTGCTCCCACTTCCCATCCCTGCACTTCCACCCCTTGGTTCCCCAGTCTCAACTTGGCCGTGGGCTGGTAGACTCATAGAACATTAGATCTAAACTTCCATCTGACAAATGAGGACGCTGAGGTTCAGAGTATTGAGTTAAAGACAGAACCGGTTCTGGAACTAGGACTACAAGCCATATAACAATATTCTTTTGAGCATGATTTTGCTGGGAATTGAGAGGCAGAGAAGAGAGAGATGAAAATGGTCCCTTTCCTCAAGGGACTCATAGACTAGTAGGGGAGACAAGCATGTAAATCAATTATTACAAGATAAGAAGGTATTGAGGGAAAGGTTTTGATGAAGGAAGGGGGAAGCAGAGCTGGGCTGCAGGAGGATGGTTGGGATGGATCACGGAAGCAGGTCAAGGAGACAACTGTGGAGCAGATGGGGAGAGAGACCTCACTGCATGGCACCCTGATTGGTGGAGTGGGAGGAGCCACAGTGGCATCCGTCCAGCCCCCCTCTGACAGATGGGACACTGAGGCTGTGAAAACACACGGGACCTGCCCACGCTCGCATGGCCAGGTATTGATAGCACAGGTCTCCTACCATCAGGCCAGCCCTATCCACACCCCACCATGGGTGCCCATGACAGGCAGGGAGGACTCTTCATCTTCAACAAGAACTTACCGGTCCCACCTCTGCCCTGAGTGCTGAGATGGGGAATGTCAGGGACAGGGGACTGGTTTATTCCCTGGCCTCTACAAGCAGTGTGGCTGGGCCAGATTGGTGAAGCAGGGGCACCTCAGGGACCTACCCTCACCCATTACTGGACTCTGTCCCAAGCCCAAGGTACTGACCCTCCTCCCTTCCTGCCTTCCTTGGCCCAGCCTGTGTGCATGGTGGGAAGACATACTCCCATGGGGAGGTGTGGCACCCAGCCTTCCGCTCCTTCGGACCCCTGCCCTGCATCCTGTGCACCTGTCAGGATGGCCGCCAGGACTGCCAGCGGGTGATCTGCCCCACTGCGTACCCCTGCCATCACCCTGAGAAAGTAGCCGGGAAGTGCTGCAAGATTTGTCCAGGTACAAAGACAGCCTGGGGGCAGGGAGGGCACTGGCTAGAGCAAGGCCTGGGTCTCTCTCCCCAGGGCACAGACAGGTAGAACGTCTCCTGTGGGCATGGATAGATGGGGCATGGACTCAGAGTCAGGGGGTTCAGGGGCTTTTAGATGCACAGAATGCTGGAAACATGGCAGTGAGAAATGCCCAACTCACATAATACGAGACTTACAGAACCATCTAGTGCTACAGATCCAGGCTCTCAGGCACATACAGAATCAAGTAATGTCCTGGATTCAGTGAAGTCATAAAATCTTAGGCTATTTTTTAGGACTTTTTAAAAAAATTAATTTATTCTTTTATTGAAGGATAATTGCTTTACAGAATTTTGTTGTTTTCTGTCAAACCTCAACATGAATCACCCATAGGTATACATATATCCCCTCCCTTTTGAACCTCCTTTTAAGAGGAATGAGTACTTATCATGTGCCACATAGATATTTTGCCTGAGTTCATGCAATCCTCACGACAATGGACAGGGTGGTCATCTTAATTTCCGTTTTACAAAATGAGAAGATAAATACCTTGTCCCAAGTCCCAAAACTGTAAGTGACAGAGTTGGGATATGAACCCTGTCTGTCTTATTCCAAAGACAATGCTCTCCTTTTTTTTTTTTTTCGGCCATGCCATGAGGCTTGCTGGATCTTAGTTTCCCGACCTGGGATTGAACTCAGGCCACAGCAGTGAAAGAGCCCAGGGCTAACCACTTGGACTGCCAGGGAATCCCCACAAAGACAATATTCTTGATCACTGTTGTCTTCCTTCCGTCCTCATCAACATATGGGAAAACTGAGACCCAGAGAAGGGAAGGGACTTTCCTAAGTCACACAACAAAGGAGCAATGAAGCTGGAATAGAAGTCCTTCTAAAACCTCTCCCGTATCACACTCACCATCGTCATTACTGCCAACATCACCTCAACCTCTCCCAAGCCTTCCCTTCTGTGTGTGTTCATTGTGAGCCTGTGTTTGGTGGTATGAGTCACTCAAAAGACTTGATTCCTTCCCTTGACCTTATGGGTCTATTTTAGAGAGAAAACACAGCCGAGCAGTTTTAAGGCCACACAGGGCAGTGTGGGATTAAGGGCATGAGTGAAAGGCATAAGCAGGAAGGTTTTAAAAGCTAAGGGTGGGAGGAAAGGGCAGAGGGTGGGGGGAACAAAGCTTCTAGAAGTCAGGCTTCCAGAGTTGCCGGCTGAGTTCTTTCAACAGTGACCGTAGGATTAATGGCTGTGCAGGAAAAAACGTCAGAGCATCTCATTGAGAAGAGCAGCCTGTGACTGTCAGCAGGAGTTGTTGTAAGGGGCGGGCCGGTTCCCTCAAGCCTGGAAGGAAGGCAGGTGGGGTCGAAGGCGCTGTCCTGGTCACATCTCTGACAGGGCTGGCTACAAAGCTGAAAGGAGAAGAACGGGGAAGAAACAGGAAGGAAACGCTGAGAACCGACTGTGCACCCAGTATTGTACTATGATTTCAGAGTTTACTTAATTCTTCCATCTCAGTTATTTCACAAATGAGATAGCTGAGTGGCTATGATTATCCTAAGTCTCCACCTGCCCCAGAATTTGCTGTCAGGAGATGTGAGTTTGCATGGGTTTGCTCCCTGACATACTTATCTACCTAACTTACTCTTCTAGCCAAAGACAGGTTACTTCACCTTTCTGAGCCTTAGACATAGAGTTGATGGAAGTGCTTTATGAATTGCAAATCAAAACCAAGACATAAGGGATAACAATCACTTATAGATTAATAAACAGTAGGGGCAAGGTGAGAGAGAAGCATGATGGCATGATGGATGAGGGTTCAACTCGAATTCTCTTTATTTATTTGGCCATGCATGCAGCCTGCAAAATCTTAGTTCTCCAACCAGGGATCAAACCCAGGCCCACAGCAGTGGAAGTGTGGAGTCTTAACCACTGGACAGCGAGGGAACTCCTTTTTTTTTTCTTTATTTATTTTAAAATACATTTCTCTTTCTCTTTTTTTTTGCTGCACTGCACAGTTTGTAGGATCTTAGTTCCCCAACCAAGAGTTGAACCCAGGCCCTCAACAGTGAAAACACAGAGTCCTAACCACTGAATCACCCAGGAATTCTCTTGAACTCTCTATGAGAATGGCTTTGGCTTGTTGCTGGGCTCCTTCACAAACACACGTAGTCTTGGGCTTACCCTCAGATCCTACTCCATTTCCCCTTAAAGATATTGAGACAGCTTATAGCTTTTAGCTGGACACCTCAAAGGTCTTCATAATTAGTAAGAGTCTAGAAGGTGGGGAGATGTGTAGGGATTTAGTCCTTCATTCCCTGAAAGACAGTCAGGGAGTATTGATACATGGAAAGTTCTGGGAATGTCCTTGAAATTCCAACATGTCAAGGCTTTATGACTGGATCCAATTTGCAGGATCCAGAAGCAAACATTACCACCATCCCCCCCCCACCCCCCACTACAGTCGCCATCATCACGGTTATCACCACCTGCTCCGTGTGACACTCCATCATCATCACTGCCATCAGCGCCTCAACCTCTCCCAAACCTTTCCTTCTATTCATTGTGAGCCTGTGTTTGGCGATGTGAGTGACTCAAAAGACTTGAAGAACAGGATTCCTGCCTTTCCCCCTCTGGGTTTATTTTAGAGAGAAAACATACCCAAATGAAACAACTACAAGGCAATGCAAGGCAGCATGGAACTAAGGGCATGAGTGAGAGGCATAAGCAAGAAGGGTTAACAGCTATAGGTGGGAGGATATAGGGTGAACTAAGCAGTTCCAGGTGGGCTGCCTGGAGGAGGTGGAAGGTGAGCTGGGCCCTGAAGGGTGAGAAGCTTTCTGACAGGCTAATCAATGGGAGGAGACTAGGGGAGAGGCCCCCTCTCTGTTCCCCAGAAATCTCCTTGTCTTCCCAGGGGCACCAGAACTTTCCCAAGGACCCTAATGACCCTGAGGGAGATGTCAGCCCCAGTGGTCCCTCTTCCTGGGCTACCAGGAGTGGGGAGACAGAGCGTTCACAGCTCCTTGTCTCTTCCAGAGGACAAGGCAGACTCGGGCCACAGTGAGATCAGTGCCACCAAGTGTCCGAAGGCGCCAGGTCGAGTTCTCGTTCACACGTCAGTATCCCCAAGCCCGGACAACCTGCGTCGCTTTGCCCTCGAGCGTGAGGCCTCTGAGCAGGTGGAGATCTACCTCTGGAAGCTGGTGAAAGGTGAGCACTGGTCCATTCCCACTGTGGCCTGTCCCCCTTCCTGTGCTCCAGCCGCCCCCTCCCAGGGGTCTTAGGGAATTGATTAAGTGCCTCTGGCCCAAGAAGACCTGCCTCAGGTCATCTTCCAGCTCTGAGTCCCAGATTCCAAGATAGAGGGAGACAGTGACTCTGACAGTGTGATACTCGCGCCCACTCTGAGATGCCAGAGCCTTGAAGTGCTCCCTCTCCTGGGGGAAAGGGGTTGTTACACTTTGTGAGGAGCCAGGACAGAGTAATGCCTACCCCAATGAACCAGAGCTGTCCATTGGTAGAATTTCAGCAGACTGGGAGGAGAGATCTTTTCAGGCAGGAGGGCCCTCACAGCTCCCTCAAATCCTCAAGGCCAGTCTCATCTAGCCTTTCCTTTATGGTGGATCCTATCCCTCTACGGTAAGTCAACATATTTCTCATTCTGTGAGAAACTTACCCTGTTCAGCAGGCTGCTTCTATCACCAACTGAAGGTTAAGAGAAGGGAATTGCCGAGAGTTCAGCTTTGGGGCTCTTCTTGTTAAATGTAAATCCCCTGGGTAGAGTAAAACAAATTAAACCTTTAACTGGGAATTAGTTCTAAGGTCACTTCTCTCTACTGATGTGGTTGGCTGGCAGTGGGGAGGTGGAGGGGATGGGGGGCGGAAGAGGGAATGATAATAAGAACGATGACAATGATAATAACAACCAATGTGTGAAGCACTTTGAAATTTACAAAGTGCTTTCACATTCATCATTTCATTTGATCCTCAACGATCCTGAGAGTTAGGTATTATTATCCCCATTTTACAGATGAGGAAACTGAGGCTCAGAGAGGTGAAGTACCTGGCCCAAGGCCACACAGCCAGTAAGTGGAGGAGCTAGAGCCCAGGTCTTGTGACGTCAGATGCGGCTCTTTCCCTGCTCTACTCTACCCCCTGTCGTGGGAGGAATGGACCAAGAAAGTGGAGCTGTTCAGCCTGGAGAAGAGAAGACTCAGGGGAACAGGACCGCTGGCTTCATGGCTCTGAAGGACTGCCCCAGGCAGAGGGAGCATTTGTGCTCTGAGTGACCACAAGGGTCAAAACAACAAGCAGGGGCTTTGGAATCAGACAGACCTAGGTTTGAATCCCGGCTCTGCCATTTCTTAGCTGTGTGGCCTCGGGCAATCACTTGACCTCTCTGGGCCTCAAATTTCTCTCCTGTGAATGGGAGAGAAGGGGCTTGAGAGGCTGAAGTGAAATGACATAGGTACCACCCCCGACCCATAGTAGGTGCTAAAAATGTCTGCATCCTTCTCACCCCACCTCACTGGCTGGGTTAGAATGGCAGAGAAGCACGTTTCTGTTAATGAGAGGAAGTGCCTTCTCAACCTGAAGTCTTCCTGCAGTGGAAGGGAGGGAGCAAGTTCCTTTCACAGAAATGTGTAAGCAAGAACAGGGGCGGGACTTGACCAGAGGCTGAGGGGGAGGTTCAGTAATCCTTATGGTTGCTCTGAGCACTGGGAGTCCATCAGTCCCTGGACAGGTGGGGTTGCAAGTTTATGCTGGGCCTCCTCCCACCCGCTCTGGCACCACAGAAAGTAACAGGCCAAGCCTCTGTCCTCAGGCCCTCCTGGATTGCAGGAGCTCCCTGGGAGTCGAGCTGGTCAGGGAAACCTTCATGGAGGGTGGGCCTGGGCTGGACAGGATGTAAAAAAGGCAAGACGGGCACACTGCGGCAACAGCCTCAAACTCTGGCTCCAGAGCCCATGCTTGTATGTCCGGCGCTCTGTGACTGGTGAGTAGCAGGGACTATGTATAATGTCAGCAGTTCACAGACGTAAGAAACCGGAAGGGTATGTATTGTATTAATTCCCCATTTTGCAGATAAGAAAACTGAGTCTGAGAGGTAAAATGACTTGCTCAAAATCACACAGTTTAAACAGTAAAAATTCAAACCCAGGTCTTAACTATCCCCAGTGCCACCTCCACAAAGGTGACCTTACGCTTTTAGGGAAGGACCCGAGGAAGGCACAGGATGGCAGAGATGGGAGAGTCATAGCTCAAGGCCAAATCTCATTACCAGGGGTGCAGCGAAAAGGAAGAAGTGGGGAGGACGCCTCAATTTCACAATGCCAGGCCCTGCCACCCTCTCACTAGCAAACCTACCCACCCTATCACCTTCTAAGCCCCTGGGTGGCTGAAATACCCCATCAACACCCCCCATTCCCTCCCTGTCCCAGGCAGAGAAAGTCAAAACAAACTCTCCCAAGGGCCGATTGTCAGTGGGAGACTGTTGCTGTTTCCTCACCCAGACAAGTGGAAACAGCAGCCCTGGGTGTCAGGAGAGGAAGAGGAGAATTGACCTGGAGACAAAGTGAGCTGAAAACTGGGCTGAGACCACACCAGAGTGGGGCCAGCTCCAGGCCCATAGTCTGAGCAGAGAACTGGCTTAGCGTTAAGGACTTTTCAATTCTAGCATTTCAAGAGGAGAAGGGACCTCAGGGTTCTCAATTCCTCCCCTGCTAGGGAAGGAAGTCCCTCTGTTAACCTCCCTGATGGTCTCGAGCCCCTGACTGCACTCAGCCCCACCTCACCTCCAGACAGGTGGTTCACTTGCCATTCTGGGAATGGCTGTGCTCGAGAAGGTTCTTCAGTAAGCCGAGCCTGTCCTGTCTCTTGGAACTCACCCACCACTACACCTCTGCCTGGGACACAGAACCCAGCCACTCTCAGGCCTGGCACACCCTTCACAGGTCAAAAGATAACCCTTCACCCTTCACAACCATGACCCTCAGACAAGCTCTTGCTTCTAGGCCCAAGCGCCCAGACCTTTCAATCACGCTTTGTAAGTGACAGCATGGAGACCTCCCTCTTCCCATTCACTTCTCCAATTTGTGTTTGGGGGTTTGTGCAGTGGTAGGCTGGGGCACCAGGACGCATCCTCGTCTCATACCTGTGATGCAGCCTGGGCCTCTGGAGCAAGTCTCTCCCATATTCTGTCCCTGGCACCGGGGTGGGGGACCTGAGCACAGCGCTGGGTATTCCCGGCTTCCTGGAGCTCAGTCCCAGGACCAGAGCAGTCTGTGCCCCTAGGTGGGATCCCACCCGCATTCCCATAAGCAAGGCCAGTTCTTGGTTTTCTTGAGGGTGGTACTGGCCTAGCAGAGGCCTTGCTGTCACATCTGTTCTTTCTGGCCACAGCCCCTGGTGGCAACAGCTGGCGCGACCTCATAGCCCAAGTGCTTAGGGCTTTAGCACCATGTGTGGTGCCTGTGGCCAGCTCCCCGGGGGGATACAAACATCAGGAGATCCAGCTAATACCTCATTCCCCCTCAGGGCCTGGCCTAGACAGGGTACTCATATATTTGCTTATCCATCCATCCAGGGATTCATTCATTCATTCCTTCAGCATGCCTAATATGGGCCAGGTTCAGGGAACCCAAGAAGAGAGTCCTCTCCATTCCCAGTCTGGTGGAGGAGGCAAGAACAGACACAATGATAGCATACTAGAAATAGGAACAATCACAAACAGAAGCCAAGAGGTGTGGGCAACCCAAGGAGGAAATTATAACTATTTAAGGGAGGAGGGAGAATCAGGAAGACTTCCCAGGTAAGGCTGGGAGGATGAGAGGTTCACCTGTGGCAACAGAAAACGGAGTTTGGCAGAAGGGATGGCAAATGGGAAGGCTTGACCCCTTCAGGGACCTCAAGGAGTTGGTTAGGGCTGGAGCACAGGCAAGGGATGGGGTGAACTGAGCCTTGAGTGGAAAGGGTGCCTACAACCCTGACACCTGTAGTGCTTTGGTGTCTGAAGCAGATCACCTGTTGATTTTTATCATATGTTCTATGTCCAGAAAAAAAAAGACTGATTAGGCCCTACAGGCCTGGCAGCTTCCCATCCTCCCTCCCTCCCTCCTTCCCTCCTTGCCCCTCTGCATTGTTGACAGGTGAGGGGTATGAGCACAGGATGATGATGGTGAGAGGAGCAGGGTCATGGAAGGAGCGGGTGAAAGGGTAACAGGCATGTTTTCCAATGCCTGCAGCCGGGATCACAGATGAGAGGTGGGGTTAAAGGTCAGAAGTCTAGGGTAGTGACCCAGGTAAGACACGATGGGGCCCAGAAGGGAAGGGTGACACTGGGGGATAGGGTGAACAGATTCAAAATATTTAGGAAACTGAGTCCTCAGGATTGGGTGTCTGGTCAGAATAGGGGAAGGAAGGGAGGTGACTAGGTCTGTCCTGGGTCTAAGTCACCCCATTTCACTGACCACACACCCTCCCTTTCCTGCTCATGCCCTTGTCTTTGCCCTCAGGAATCTTCCACTTAATTCAGATCAAGAAAGTCAGGAAGCAAGACTTCCAGAAAGAGGCGCAGAACTTCCGGCTGCTCACCGGCACCCACGAAGGTGGGACCCTGGGCCGAAGACAGGGGCCTGGGAAGAGAGTCGGGCTAGAAGCTGGGGAGTTCCAGGCTGCTGGTGCTGGGAGGGGGGTGCTGTCAGCCACAGACGTCAGTTCCCGGCACAGGAATCCAGTGGGTGTCTGGGCCAGAGATTTCCCAACTCAGGCACTCGAGAGCTCGGGAGCAGGAAGGTGAAGCAGAGCCAGCTGGATCTGCTCTTGGGGCGAGGGAGACAGGGCTGTCAGAGGGGACTCTGAGCCCCTAAATCCTGGTCCTGCGTAGTCCCTCTACTGGAACCTCTCCCACTGAAACCTCCTAACCACGTTCCTACAGAGGCCCCCAGCTTACTCCCCACCACCCTGAGGAAGATGGACCCAGGGGGGTGGAGAGGAAGTCACAGAGGGGAGGTCACCAACAGGTGTCAGGCTGAAGGTGGGCTCCTGTGCCAGAACCCTTTGGGATTATGGGGGTAGGATGGGGTCCCCATCTCCTTCCCCTCTGTGGGCTTCAAACCCAGTCTACTCGGTCCTCCTTGTCCCAAGTTTTCCCCACCCCAGTCACCCTGCCTCAGTTGTGCACATGTATGCACACGCACACACTACAAATACACCCTTACACATACATACTCTGCACACCCACACACAACTCTTCCTCTTTTCTCCATGCAGGTCACTGGAACATCTTCCTAGCCCAGACCCCGGAGCTGAAGGTCACAGCCAGTCCAGACAAAATGACCAAGACCTTATAACAAAGATCTGAACAGTTGCAGATATGAGCTTTATCATTTTTGTTGTTATATATTAATAAATAAGAAGTTGCATTACCCCTCAACCCTGCCTGTTGAGTCTGTTTCCAGTCTCTGCGTGTTCTCATAGTGATTACAGGCAGGCCTGGTTATCCCCATTTTACAGGGCTGGGAACTGAGGTGCAGAAGGGGCAGAGGCTGGCCCCAGTCCTCACAGTGAGTGGTTTTGAGGGCCAGGGCTAGTAACCACCCCACCCCCCACCCTGCCTTCTGACCCAGGCCCTTGTCTGCCATCGTGGCCTCTCCCCTGCTCTGGGCTGCTGCTGTCCGCAGCCCCCCAGCTACAGCGCCTCCTGCTTTTGTGGGCAGCCCCCTTCCCATAAGTCTTTGGCACTGAGCCTAGTGAGGGGGACTGACTCCAGTCAGCCAGCCAAGGGGTATGCACGAAATCTCAGAGTACTTTCCCAGCAGATAGTGCAGGGGTCCTGACAGTCGTCAGCTACACTCTACAATGAGGACACAGAGTTGAGGGAGGAGCAGTAATTTGCCTGAAGCCACAGAGCAGGGTGGTAGCAGATTCGGAATTGTATGCCAGGTCTCTTGCTCCAAGCCCGCACTCCTTCCCATTCCACCGTGACCAATGTTATAAACCCGAATATTCTCACCTCAGAGGCTTTCCAAGACTTGGCAGTCAGATTGCCAGCCTTGGCACCACGGTCTGGGAAGAAGGCCTAACAGTTACAATTAAAGACAACATCAGTCATTTATCCTGCCCATGGGTACAGTTCCTTTCCCTTTCAAAGATGTTTTAATGCCCATGATTCTACTTAAGGTGAACAATATAGGAATTACCCCCATTTTAGAGAGGAGAAGACAGAGGCTCAGAATCACCCAGTGTCTTCCCCAAAGCCTCACAGTGATGAGTGGTGAAGCCAGGACCAGAGCTCAGACCTACTGACTTGCAGACCTGTGCTCTCATCCGCAGTCACATGTCACCCCCCGCCCCCATCCCCAAACCTGATGCGAAGCCATGGAGAGATGGTGTCAAGCGGCCTGTGAGCTGGATTTTGCCACCTGCAGCCACGTGGCTCTGCTCTGAGCCCCTGTCTTGTCCCTGGGCATCTGAGGTTGAGGAAGTCAGCTAAGCTGTCTCCCAACACCGCCCTCACTGACAGGGGTGAGTATCATCCTCCTCAAAGTCCCCCTACGTGCTCCCCAGGGCCTTTTCTGAGACAGTGGGGTTTGAGGAACATGCCTGAAATCTCCCCCTCATCCTTGGAGTAAAAAGACATCCAGCTCCTCCCAGCTTCTGCCTGTCCCTCCTGGAGAAGACTCCTCATTCCAGCCTGGCTTGCTCACCACATGGGGTTAATTTGAAGTCCAGGGTGGCTTCTGAATCTCCTGAGTTGAAAGTCTAGGAATCAGTTAACACCGTTAACTGGTCATCCTTCAGCCTAGCTCAGATGTCTTCTACTCAGTGGAGATTTCCCTATCTCCTGGAACCTACCTCCGCCCCTCCCAGCACAGGGACCCCTTCCTTCGCTGGAGAATGGGGTTGGAGGCAGGGATCTGTGAGCAGAGGCATTTCCTGGACCTCAGGACAGTAATGACTTCCTTGTATACTTGTCCTGATGTTGCAGGCCAACCACCTCCCTGGTTTCTCTGATGGACTTATTCAAAGATTGTGCTATACACCCCAAATCTTTCCCACCGTGGGAGGCATGTTCAGCACATCAGAACCTCCTGACTTTGGTCCAGAGCTTTCTGAGTGTGTCAACACACTCAGAATCTCTAAGCAGCTCTCCCAGGGTTTGACATCACTCTGAGTTGTATTTTCCTTCCCTTTATTCATTCTTAAAACACTTTCTGAGCTACTCTGGTCTAGGCCTTGTGCTAGATGACCAACACGATATAAGGAACCAACATGGTTCCCTGCCTGTCCTGAGTGAGCCAAAATCTTGAGCAGGAGATGAGTCTTTACAACACCATGAGTGCAAGGGCTGTGACCACAGGGCCATGGGGAACATAGCCCCCTGCCCAGATGGAGAACACTTCGCGGGGTCTGAAGGATAAGCAAGAGTTAGAAGAAAAGGTGGAGGGGAGGGAGGGGAAGGTAGGTGGACAGTGGCACAGGAAGAGACCGCTGCGGGGAGATGAAAAACAGCTTCTTACAGGGAGGACCACAAACAGTTCACTGTTGCTGGATAATAAAATGTGAGGGAAAGAGCAGAGGGAGGTGAGGCTGAATACCTAGCCGAGAAGCTTTGGCATCACCCCGAAGGCAGCAAAGAGCCCTGGAAGCGTTTCAGTGCTTCGGTCAGGTTTGTGGTTTAGAAAGCTGGCCCTGCCTGCTGGTGAAGGGCGGGGTGGAGGAGTGAGACAGGGACCAGGTAGGAGGCTGTTGTGGGATCCAGGGAAGGGAGGACAGCGCCTGGGCAGGAGAGAGGTGCTGGGGCTGGAATGGACGCAGGCTGAGGAAGAGCGGGGAGTCTGGTGGAGCTGGTGCCTCACGGGGTGGCTGAGGGGAGAACCCAGGAGTTTCAGCTGAGTTGAGTCTCAGGCGAGAACCCCAGTCCTTTGGGTATATTATGGTCTAGAAAGGAGGCTGGGCCAGAGACAGAGATTTGGGAGCTGTTGGCCTGCAGGTGGTAACTAACACCTGGAGATGGGAGATGCTGGCCTGGGAGAGACTGCAGAGTGAAAAGAGAAGGGGACTAGGACAGAGCCCTGGGGCATCAGCAAAGGAACCGCATGGAGGCAAGAGAGAAGTCAGGAGAGTGCGTGGCTGAGTCCAATAGATGAGATCTGGAAAGGGCTCTCCACGGGCAGAGGGGGCTTCTGGGGACCATGGCAATGGGCCATGTCAGGGGAGCTGGGAGGCAGGAGCAGGTTGTGGGGGGCTGAGCCAGAGTCTGGGAGATGAGGAAACAGATTGAGTGGTGAAAGAGGGGAGAGAGGCAGGGCAGTGGCTGGCAATAGACATAAGATAGAAGAAGCGGGTTTTCAGACAGGATTTAAGCATGTCTTGGTGATGAGGAGACCTAAAGGGAAAGGAAAAAGTAGAAGAAACAGGAGTGAGGATGGAGGAAGGGAAGGTTTAAGAACAAGTTAAGATCCATTCATACCAGGGGCTTCCTTGGTAGCTCAGCTGGTAAAGAATCCGCCTGCAACGCAGGAGACCCCGGTTCGATTCCTGGGTCAAGCAGATCCCCTGCATAAGGGTTAGGCTACTCACTCCAGTATTCTTGGGCTTCCCTAGTGGCTCAGCTGGTAATGAATCCACCTGCAATGTGAGAGACCTGGGTTCGATTTCTGGGTTGTGAAGATCCCCTGGAGAAGGGAACAGCTACCCACTCCAGTATCGTGGCTTGGAGAATTCCATGGACTGTATGGCCCATGGGGTCACAAACAGTCGGACACTACTGAGTGTCTTTCACTTTCACTTTCCATTCCATAGTGACTTTCCATTCTTCCTCAGTCCCCAACTCACTGCCTAACCCTGGCTGGGCTCCCCATGAGTGTGATGTGGGAGGAGGATGGAGTGGTCTCCAGGTGCTCCCCAAGACTGCTGTAGGGAGTCCTGCAGGATCCGCCATCCTGCTTGGTGGCCAAGCTGGGCATAGCCTGGGCTCTGGGTGAAGCACATACATCCCTTCCCACATGCACGGTCAAATCCAATGTCTCATCTGATACCCAGGACGACCCAGTGAGGTGGAGACTGTCAACTACATAGTGAAGAAGAAGAAACTTCTGGCAGAGGAAGTGACCTAATCAAGATCACACATCAGTAAATGGCAGGGGTTGTGGGGGTGGAGGTGGCTCCCAGGGGGAGGTCTGGGATTCTGCCCCTGAAGGATCCCAGATCACTGGAAGGGCCAGGTCTTGGGCTAGGACAGGCACAGCCTCTGCTCCACTCAACTTTCTTATGTAGATTTCTGGCCTCCAAACTTGATCATCCTGTTATAAGGCCAAGCCTGGCCTCCAGGTTTCCTGGAGAGGCTCCCTCCTCCACCTCTCCTCCTCCTCTAGCAACTGTGAAGCCACCTCCCCTTGTCCCCTCACGAACCCTGGGCTCTGGGAAATGGCAGTATTTCTGAGAAACAGGACGTGGCCTGTGGTTTGGGGCTGGCCTGGGGGTGAGGGAAGGCCTGGGGCCCCACCAGGCACAATGGCATCTCTCTCCAGGGCAGGCCTGGCCATCCTCCTTCCCCTCACTCTGGTCCCTGGAATAGACCCACCGCCAGCCTTCTTCTCCTGCAGAGTCAGTTTGTGGAAGATGAACAGGAAGTGCCTTAGGAGGTTGGCTGAGGTTGGGAAGGGGTGGGGTGGCATGGGTTTCTACACACAGGAGTTATCTTCAAAGTCAAAGTGTTAGTTGCTCAGTCATGTCCGACTGTTTGTGATCCTATGGACTAGAGTCCGCCAGGCTCTTCTGTCCATGGGATTTCCCAGACAAGAATACTAGAATGGGTTGCCATTCCTTCCTCTAGGGGATCTTCCTGACCCAGGGATTGAACCCAGGTCTCCCACATTGCAAGCAGATTCTTTATCACCTGAGCCATGACCTTCTCTAATGGGAACTGGGATGAGGATCTCTGGCCCCCAGCTCAAGGCTGTTTGAATGACCACATGACATCTAATGTCTGTCTCTCTCCACATTTATCCATCCCCAGCACAAAACAGAGCCCACATAACTTGTCTAAAGTCAAAGAGCAATGAAGAGCTGGGGCTGTGACTGGAACCCACAGGATCTGACTCCAAAGTCTGCCCCTTCCCTCTGGCCCACGATATCTGGGGTTAGGATGAGATCTGTCTTCTCACAAGCCCCCTTCCATCAGCCTCTCCTCTTCACCCCATTGATAGCAAGTCTTGCCTATCAAAACAGCATGATCTTTAAAAACACAGATCACATGTCTCCCCTCCATTAAGCACCTGCTTTAATGTCTTCCCTTTGTCCTCAGAATAGTATCAAAATTCCCTCTCCTGGCCCTTGGGGATCTGGCTCCTGCTGCTCCAATTCTCTCACCTCTTCTCCCAGCTGCATCCCAGGGTCCAGTTTGCTGCTTCATCTGATCAAGCTGGAATGAACATGGGGTCTAGGAAGACTTGGGTCACAGGTTTTGACACCATCAGGGTGTTCTCTCTCTCTCTGTTTCACCCTGCATATCAGCACTTCCTTTCCAACCAACTCTTTCAAGAAGCAGACATACTGTGAACTGTTCAGCATTCTGATAGCTCCTTGTCAGATAATATACAAAGGCTCTTCCCTTCCAGTTCCAATAGAAAGATCCTAGGGAAGGACTCAGATGGTCCATCTTGGGTGATCAGGAAGGAGGTATTAGAATCCTGTGACTGGATTGGGTGAGTGGCCTCCCCAAATACGCACACACAAGTTCAAAAGGAATCCGTGTTTCCAGGTTATCATTTCTTAAACTACTGTCCTCTCTTCTATAACTTAAACATGCTGTTCCCACTTTCTGGAATGCTTTTCCCTATTCTCTGCCTATAGTGGCCCAGCTTAGATTTTAAGCCCTCCTCTGAATGGCTCTCCTGGTCCCCTCTGCTGCCTCTAGCATTGTACGTTCTTCTGTAATTCAACCTTTTGTATTGCAAAGATCTGTTTCTGAGCCTTTATCCCACTGGTCAGTAAGCTTCTTGAGCCAGAGACCACATTGCAGTCATCTTTGCATTCCCAGCCCCTAATACAGCCCCCACAATACATGCTTTTTGAAGAAGAAAGTGAGGGAAATAATGATGGTGAAGATAATGGTGATGTGATGTGGTTGACTACTGACCTAAAATAGATGTTCAGTAAATGTTGAGCCTTCAAATGATCACCACGACAATTTTTACCATCATCACGACCATTTCCACCACTGCTGCTGCCTCCATCACAAAGACCACCCCTCTCATTCGCAGGGTCCAACCAAGAATACAAATGGAGCCTACTTACCATACCCTAAATATGTAAAAGCTAAAGCTATAAATCGAACTAAACAAACTATTAAATAAATATCTTCTATCTTCCTACTTTGACAAACGTAATTTCTTAATGACCCGGAAGGCCAAATTTTAAAATTTCTGATTTCTCTGAATTCTGTGCCAGAACATAGAAGCTCAGGAAGGGCAATCCCCAGGTTCCAACTCTTGGCCCACCTCTCTTCTCATTCCAGCTCTGCCTGAACTATGAGGGGGGCCTCATACACACACGGACTTGGTGGAAATACCCTAGCCTGCATGTCTTTGGTGGTTTTAAAACATGTCTAACATGTCTACAGGTGCTTTTATACTGCTCTCATTGGGAGGTGTGGCCCATGTGCCCTCCCCTTACATTTGAGTAGGCTGTGACTCATTTGTAACCAATAGATTATGCTGGGTGACTTCCAAGGCTAGGCCAGGGAAAGCAACACAGCTACTTCTCTGTTTACTAAGATATTTGCTCTAAATAAGAAGTCCAACTACTCTGAGGCCACCATATTGTGAGGAAGCCCAGAGCACATGGGGAGGCCATACATAGATGCTTCAGTCAACAACCCCAACTGACCTCCTAGCCAATTACCAGTATCAACCATCAGATATACAGATAAAGACCCCTCCAGATGACTCTAGCCCCCAGTTACTGAGTCGTCCCAGCTGAGGACCAGACATTATGGAGCAGAGATGCACCATTCCTACTGTGTCCCATACAAGTTCTTGACCCACAGAATTCACACGCATTGATATTTGGCAAAACTAATACAATTATGTAAAGTTTAAAAATAAAATACGGAGAAGGCGATGGCACCCCACTCCAGTACTCTTGCCTGGAAAATCCCATGGATGGAGGAGCCTGGTGGGCTGCAGTCCATGGGGTTGCTGAGTCGGACATGACTGAGTGACTTCACTTTCGCTTTTTGCTTTGATGCGTTGGAGAGGGAAATGGCAACCCACTCCAGTGTTCTTGCCTGGAGAATCCCAGGGACAGGGGATCCAAAAAAAAATAAAATAAAATTAAATTAAATTAAATTAAAAAAAAAAAATAAATAAAAGATACAGTCCTTACAGAGGTTATTCAGTTAAAAAATAAATAAATAAATAAATAAAAAGCAATTGTTTTACAAATAGTTCTGAAGTTTGTATTGAAATACAAAAAACCTAATAGACAAAACAATCTTGAGAAAGAAGAACAAAGCTAGAGGTATGGTGCTTCCTGATTTCAGACTATACTACAAAGCTACAGTAACCAAAAACAAAAACAGACACGTGAATCAGTGGAACAGAAGAGAGAGAATGAACCCACACTTATATAGGTAATTAGCATACAATAAAGGAGGCAAGAATGTACAAAGGGGAATAGACATCCTCTTCAATAAATGGTATTGGGAAAGCTGGAGAGCTACATGAAAAATAATCAAACTGGACTATTTTTCCATACCATATTCAAAAATAAAGTAAAAATAGATTAAATAGTTAAATGTAAAATGTGAAATCATAAAACTCCTAGAAAACATAGGCAGTACACACTCTGACATCAGTCTTAGCAATATTTTGGGGGATGTGTCTCCTCAGGCAAGGAAAACAAAAGCAAAAATAAACAAATGGTACTACATCAAACTAAAAAGCTTTTGCACAGCAAAGGAATTTATCAACAAAATGAAATGGCAGATTAAGTGAATGAAAGAAGATATTTGCAAATGATACATCTGATAAGGGGTTAATATGCAAAATATACAAAGAATTCATATAACTGAACATAAAAAAAAATTAAAAAATGAGCAGAGGATCTGAATAGTCATTTTTTTCCAAAGAAGATAGACATATGGCCAGCAGACAAATGAAAAGATGCTTAGCGTCACTAATTATCAGGGAAAAGCAAATAAAAACCACCATAAGATATCACCGCACAACCATCAGCATGGGTATTATCAAAAAGACAACAAACAACAAGTGTTGGAAAGGATGTGGAGAAAACTGAACCTTGGTGCACTATTGGTGGGATGATAAATTGGCGCAGTCACTATGCAAAACAGCATGAGATTCCTCAGAAAATTAAAATTAGAACGACCATATGAACCACAATTCCACTTCCAGGTATTTACCCAAAGAAACAAAAATACTAATTTGAAAAGATATGTACATCAGTGCTCATTGAAACATTATTTATAATAGCCAAGATATGGAGGCAACCTAAATGTTCATCAACATACAAAAGGGTAAAGATAAGATATATACTCATACATACAGAACAGAATATTTCTCAGCCATGAAAAAGAATGAAATCTTGCCATTTTTGATAACATGAATGGACTTAGAGGGCATTATGCTAAGTGGAATAAGTCACACAGAGAAAGAGAAATACCACATGATCTCATTTATATGTGGATTCTAAAAACAAAACAAAATAAAAACAGACTCATAGATACAGGGAACCAGTGGGTGGTTGCCAGAAGGGCGGGACGTGGGTGGTAGGTAAAATAGGTTTAGGGGATTAAGATTACAAACCTCTAGTTATATAATAAATAACTCACAGGAATGTAATATACAGTACAGCATAAAGAATACAATCAACAACATCAGAATAACTTTATATAGAACAGATGGTTACTAGACTTGTAGTAGTAATCGTTTCATAATGTATACAAATGTCAAATCATTGTGAGCAACCTGAAACTAACATAATATTGTACATCAATTACATTTCAATAAAAAAATGTAAAATCCCCTCCAAAAATATTTGTTTTAAGCTAAGCTTTGGCATAATCTGTTATGTAGCAATAGTAACTAGAAAAATGCCCCAGTTTCATCCAAACCCTCCTCCCTCTGCCCATTCCCCCCAGGCAAACACCCCAGGCTTAGAGAACAGATCTGGGGAAGAGGACTGCACAATCCTGGAAGCAGACTTGGGCCGTCTGGGCAGAGAATTCCAGAATCCTGGGTTCCCTGGTCTAAGAGTGGGATAAGTACACATCCTTTTGAACCTATGGACTCCTTACACTACATGGGTAGGGGTGCAGCTGAAAGGGGGTCAGAGTGGGGCCCTCTAGAGGGTGTGGTCCAGGATGGTGGTCCCCCCTGCCTGGATCTAAGGGGGGTCCTACCCTTCACTATCACCACCATCACCACCCATTACTACCAGCACTGGTGACGTAACTGTCCACCTTGTCTCAGTGTACTCTCAAAAAGATCCCAGTCTGATGAGGAAGAAAGCCATAAACATGACAGCGGAGGGGGACAAGCACTCTGATAGAAAAAAGCACCGAGGGGCTGTGAGAGACCATGGTGATGGGGGAGGGGTTTCAGAAAAAGCTTCCTGGAAGAGGGGATACCCAACTAGTGACTTTAAGGGAGTAGCCAGAGAAAGTGGGGAAATCACATTCCAGCCCTAGGAAACAGCATGTTCAGAGGCCTGGAGACAAATAAGTGTGGTACATCTGAAGAACTGCAAGCAGATCAGCCCAGCAAAACAGTCGGGCTGGGCAGTGGAGGCGGGCGGTACAGGCAGCCAGGAGCAGGAACAACAGGCTCTAGAGGAAAGCCTGGAGAGGTAGGCAGATGCCAGCCCTTCCAGGGCCTTCGGAACAGGGATGGGGCTCAGGGAGGATGCCCTCCCATGGCTGTCAATGCTGATGCCTATTCTGATTGCCCAGAGCCTATGCCAAATCAGTAGTAATTCTGAATATCACCCTCATTTTTTTTTAAAGCCTGAAAGTGTTTTCAGCAAAGAGGTGACTCAATCAGATTTGTGTTTTACAATGATTCCTCAGGCTTCTGTGGGAGACAAAGCCTTGGAGGGAGCCAAGAATGGAAGCCATCCATGAGTAATTTATCATAGCTATCATGAGAGAGATGATGGCAGTGGGGACTAGGGTGTGGCAACAGAGATGGAGAGAAGTAGATGTACTTGATTCAGAGGGTAGAATCAAGGAAGGCAAAGGTAAGTGAGACATGGCCTCTATATTCAGAGAGCTCACAGTGCAAGAAAGAAGAAATATGTGGACATGCATAGCAATTAAAACCAGCTCATTTCATCCTCATCATGAATCTCAGAGACAGATACCAATATTTCTCTTTTGCAAATATTCTGTGGCAGATGCTATTGGTTGCCCCCTTGGCAGCCATTCCCCAACCTCCTCTTTGCTAACAGAAGCCCATTTGGTTAGGTGTTCAGCAACTGGAGTGAACCATTGCTGACCAAATGCAGCTTTGGCAACCCAACACTCCTCTGCCAGTGACTGGTCTAGGGCTGGGCCTCAACCCCATTTCTGGTTGGATGTCAGTGGGGGAGGGGCACAGGGCTTTTCCTCCACATTGTAGAGAGTCACAGGAGAAGAGAGTCTTCTTGCTGCTGCCCTCCCTCTCCTGCTTCCTGCTTCAGATGCTATCAGTTAAGGACATAAGAGGTGGAGCTGAAGCAGCCATCTTGTGACCATGAGGCAGAGGATTATGAATGTCAGTAATGCTGAGGAAGGCTGTAGGTAACTGAACTGATGAACTACATTGAGCCAATCTGGGGACCACTTACATTTTTTTTAATGAAGAAAACAACATATATCCTCATAGCTTAGGCCACTGTAGCAATACTGCCGATGACCCTCTCATCCCTTCCATATTTTATACTTGTACGCCTCCAATGTGCTTTCACTCCCAACAGTCAGTATCGATTTTTTCTTATCAGAAGACTACCCTCAGGTTGCTGGAGCCCACATTGCCTGTGAGTGTGGAAAGCCAGAAAAGCCTGGGAATTTACACACTCCCTCCCACTCAAAGGTGCCCCTTAACCAGTGACAGATGAGTATGGAGGTATTGGTCCTCCAGCTTCCTTGCATCGATCTGTATAGCTCTGAGGAGAGATCTGTACTATCCCCATAAATCCTCTGCAAGATGGCACCGAAGTTCCCTTTTGTGGGACTTGGCCTGATATCATACTTGCCCTCTCAGTCCCACTTCTCTACTTCCTTACTACTGGTTTGTCTTGGAAATACTTCCTAACACAACATTTTCATACAACTCCTCATCTCAAACTCTGCTGCTGGAAAGCCATCATTGGTCAATTTTCTGTACTTGCAACCTAAAGCATCCTAACAGATATAACCCAGCAAGGTGAAGGTCTCATAGCAAGTTTGCTCAAAGGTAGGTTTCCTGCTTGCAAATTCTATTTTTTAAATTCACTAATTAACAAGCGGAAGATTAAAAACTTAATTTTGTAAAGTGCTATATTCTAAGCATAATAACAATGGTAACTAGCTACAACCATTTACTGAGCATCTCTCATGAGCCTGGCACCAGGCTAAGGCTTTACGTTGCGTGTGTGTGTATCAGGTAACTTCAGTCGTGTCCAACTCTTTGTGACCCTATGGACTGTAGCCCTCCAGGATCCTCTGTCCATGGGATTCTTCAGGCAAGAATACTGGAGGGTTTCCATGCCCTCCACCAGGTGAATCTTCCTGACCCAGGGATTGAACCCATGTCTCTTGCATCTCCTGCATTGGCAGGTGGGTTCTTTATCACTAGTGCCACTTGGGAAGCCCCAGGCTTTACTTTCAGTTTCAGTTCTGTTCAGTTCAGTCGCTCAGTCGTGTCCAACTCTTTGAGACCCCATGAATCACAGCACGCCAGGCCTCCCTGTCCATCACCAACTCCTGGAGTTCACTGAGACTCACGTCCATCGACTCAGTGATGCCATCCAGCCATCTCATCCTCTGTCGTCCCCTTCTCCTCTTGCCCCCAATCCCTCCCAGCATCAGAGTCTTTTCCAATGAGTCAACTCTTCACATGAGGTGGCCAAAGTACTGGAGTTTCAGCTTTAGCATCATTTCTTCCAAAGAAATCCCAGGGCTGATCTCCTTCAGAATGGACTGGTTGGATCTCCTTGCAGTCCAAAGGACTCAAGAGTCTTCTCCCACACCGCAGTTCAAAAGCATCAATTCTTCGGCGCTCAGCTTTCTTCATAGTCCAACTCTCAAATCCATACATGACCGCTGGAAAAACCATAGCCTTGACTAGACGAACCTTTGTTGGCAAAGTAATGTCTCTGCTTTTCAATATGCTATCTAGGTTGGTCATAACTTTCCTTCCAAGGAGTAAGCGTCTTTTAATTTCATGGCTGCAGTCACCATCTGCAGTGATTTTGGAGCCCAGAAAAATAAAGTCTGACACTGTTTCCACTGTTTCCCCATCTATTTCCCATGAAGTGATGGGACCAGATGCCATGATCTTCGTTTTCTGAATGTTGAGCTTTAAGCCAACTTTTTCACTCTCCTCTTTCACTTTCATCAAGAGGCTTTTTAGTTCCTCTTCACTTTCTGCCATAAGGGTGGTGTCATCTGCATCTCTGAGGTTATTGAGATTTCTCCCGGCAATCTTGATTCCAGCTTGTGTTTCTTCCAGTCCAGTGTTTCTCATGATGTACTCTGCATATAAGTTAAATAAGCAGGGTGACAATACACAGCCTTGACGTACTCCTTTTCCTATTTGGAACCAGTCTGTTGTTCCGTGTCCATTTCTAACTATTGCTTCCTGACCTGCATACAGGTTTCTCAACAGGCAGGTCAGGTGGTCTGGTATTCCCATCTCTTTCAGAATTTTCCACAGTTTATTGTGATCCACACAGTCAAAGGCTTTGGCATAGTCAATAAAGCAGAAATAGATGTTTTTCTGGAACTCTCTTGCTTTGTTGATGATCCAGCGGATGTTGGCAATTTGATCTGGTTCTTCTGCCTTTTCTAAATCCAGCTTGAACATCTGGAAGTTCAGGGTTCACATATTGCTGAAGCCTGGCTTGGAGAATCTTGAGCATTACTTTACTAGCGTGTGAGATGAGTGCAATTGTGCAGTAGTTTGAGCATTCTTTGGCATTGCCTTTCTTTGGGATTAGAATGAAAACTGACCTTTTCCAGTCCTGTGGCCACTGCTGAGTTTTCCAAATTTGCTGGCATATTGAGTGCAGCACTTTACTTTAGTGACCTCTTAATCTTTACCAGAACCCTACAGAGTAGGTACAATTATATCAGTTTTTTAGACTGAGTAACAAACTACCACAAATTTAGCAGCCTAAAACACATTTATTATGGGTGGGGCACTGGGTAAAATAGGTGAAATAGGTGAGATGGATTAAGAAATACAAACTTCCAGATATAAATAAATTGCCAGACATAATCTACAGCATTAAGAATATAGTCAATGATACTAATAATTTTGTATGGTGGCAAATGGTTACTGGACTTGTCAAGGTGATCATTTTGTAATGTATTTGATTGTCAGGGCACTATATCGTACACCTGAAATGAACATAATACTGTACATTAACTATTCTTTTAAAAAAATACAGTATCACACAGTTTACATAGGTCGTAAGTCTGAACACAGCTTTGCTGGGTTTTCTGCTTTAGTGTCTCACCAGTTCATAATCCCCATGTCAGTAGGGGCTGAGGTCTCATCAAAAACTTGACTGGGGGAAAGATCCACTACAAAGCACTCTTGGGTTATTGGCAAAACTCAGCTCTTTGTGGAAAAGGACCGAGGTCCCTGTTTTCTTGCTCACTGTCAGCTAGAGGTCACTCCTGGTTTCTAGAGACCACCACATGCCCTTTACATGGGCCCTCTCACAACACAGGGCTTCCCTTGTGGCTCAGCCGGTAAAGAATCCGCCTGCAACGTGGGAGACCTGGGTTCAGTCCCTGGGTTAGAAGATCCCCTGGAGAAGGGAAAGGCTACCCACTCCAGTATTCTGGCTTGGAGAATTCCATGGATGTATAGTCTCACAACATAACAACTTACTTTTCAAAAGTCAGCAACAGAGAGTCTCTGACTCCAAGGAGGGTCTGGTTCATTTTAGGAACTTTTACTTTATTAAATTAGGCCCAGGTAAGATAATCTTCCTTTTGAGTAACTCAAAATCAACTGATTTGAGATCTTAATCACATCTGCAAAATCCCTTCACCTCTGACATACTCCACTGGCCAGAGCAAATCACAGGTTCCACTCACACTCAAAGACGGGCATTGTACAGGATATGAAATCACAAGGGCCATCCCATAGTCTATTCGCTACATGAATATTATCCAAACCGCATTGCTGTGGAAACTGAGGAAAAGAGGGATTTTAGTAATTTTACCCAAAGTCATAGGCTTCCCAGGTGGCTCAGGGGTAAAGAATCCACCTGCCAGTGCAGGAGACTTAGGTTTGATCCCTGGATCAGGAAGATCCCCTGGAGGGGGAAATGGCAACCCAATCCAGTATTCTTGCCTGAAAAATCCCATGGACAGAGTAGGCTGGTGGGCTATGATCCATAGAGTCACAAAGAGTTGGATACAACTGAGTGACTGAGCATGTACCCAAAGTCATACTGCCAATGAGTGGAGGTAGAATTTCAAACCCATGCCCTCTAGCTCAAAGTCTGAAGTCTTAACCATGACACTGCAGTGACTGCCCCCAATCACTTTCCCTTTCCTTAAGTCCCCGAATCCCCTCAGTAATCACAAGGAGGAAATAGAGGCTCAGAGAGGTTAAGGAACTTGCCCAAGGCCACACAATCATGGCAACAAATCAGGTTTATCAAACTTCCAAACTCAAGACCTTAACCAGTGTAGATGGTAATTAGTGCTTTAACAGAGGACTAAATAGTGCTGGAGTAGTTCATAGAAGACTGATGCAGGGGCAGGGTGGGGCAGGAATGGAGGTAGCCCTTCAACAGGATAATAAAGCAATGACAGAATTCGTCCATTTGAAAATGCGGGAGATGAGAGAGGGAGAAAGTGTTATGTCCAACTGGGACAAAGGCAAGGAAGCAAGAAAACATGGGTGTCTGGGACAGGGTAGGGATGCTGTTTTGGACCAAGATGGGGGACTGTGAGAAAGGAGGCTGGAGATAAGGCCAGGACCCAATTTAGAACGTTAGGTTGAGGAGTCAGAGTTTTAATTTGAAGGCAACTGGGATTCACAGAAGGGTGTTGAGCAGCATCAGTCATGCACACACAAAAATGCCTTTAGAGGGGTTGGTTAATGGCCGTGTGTGGGAGAGGGGGCTGTTTAGAGTTTCTTGCCGCTAATACCCTTTCCCACAAAAGGGCACCTTTAGTCCTCCCAGAGCCCCAAAAGGGCGGGTGGATGAGCCAGGCTGTGCCCATTTTATGGGCAAGGACACTGAGGTCTAGTGAAGGACATGCTGCTCTATGAGGGGACTGAGGGGCTCAAAGTCCCTCTTCAGTCATGGTGCTGGGGAAGTAGGGACTAAGAATTACATTTTTTCCTGCAGACTATGGAAAAGTCATAGAGAAGGCAATGGCCACCCATTCCAGTATGCTTGCCTGGAAAATCCCATGAACGGAGGAGCCTGGTAGGCTGCAGTCCATGGGGTCGCTAAGAGTAGGACATGACTGAGCGACTTCACTTTCACTTATCACTTTCATGCATTGGAGAAGGAAGTGGCAACCCACTCCAGTGTTCTTGCCTGGAGAATCCCAGGGACGAGGGAGCCTGGTGGGCTGCCATCTATGGGGTTGCGCAGAGTCGGACACGACTGAAGTGACTTAGCAGCAGCAGCAGCATGGAAAAGTCATAGTCTTCATTCACCCTCTGCATACCCCATATTCGCCCACAAGAACCAACACGGGGACAGTTCCAAGTGTGGGTTCTGGGACCCCATGCCATAGGTTGAGATTCAGCAGGTGTGGAGTAAGGCAAGGCTTTGGCATTTTAAACAAGCACCCAGGCAGAGCTGAAGGTCCTGGCTACTCTTTATGAGGGCTCAAGAGTATAAGGGTCAAACTTCAGGTAGTAGAATGCTGCTCATGGTGGGACCTTCTCCCTCAAGGTCCCCTCCAACCCCCAATCTGATGGCTGCCCCAGCCCCTCATATAGGCCCTCATCACAAGCCACTGCCTCCAGTCCCAACCCTTAAACTCCCCCCGCTATAGGGCAGTTCCCAAGTGAAATTTCCAAAGAGCCAATCTGCCGTTTCTCACCCGTGTACACACACACACACACACACACACACACACACACACACACACACACCCCACACCAACCCCCGACCCCTGTTCCCTGGCCTGTCCCCTAAGAAGTGTTTTCAGGGCCTTGCCCCAGGGCTAGCCCTCCTATTTTCTGATGGAAACCCTCCCAGCACCCACGTTAAGGGCGGGCTGACCGGGTGAACGCTATTATTAACTGACACACCGAGGTTCAGAGCGCCAAGAACATGCCCAGGGTCCCTCCATTGTAAAAAGGCGAGATTCGAACTCAAGGCGGCTGCTGGGGAAGGCTCCAGTTCCCGCAGCAACCAGCAGGGGTACGCGGAGCCCGGGGGATCCGCGAGGCTGAAAGGCGGGGGTCGGGGCGGGGACGCTGGAAGAACGGGGGCTTTGATTCCCATCTCCCGGCGCAGACCCAGACACTAATTAAAATCGCCTGGGCCGCGGGGGCGGCGGGGCGGGCACAAAGCCGGCTTTGACCTGGCGGCGGCGGAGCTGGCGGGCGCGGGGCCGCGCGGCACAGGGGCCGCTTGTGGGACGTGTTTGTTTTCGCTCGTAAAGCGCAGCAGCCGAGTGGTGCCCTGGCGGCGAGGGGGGCCGGGGCCGAGAGAGGGCCCCTGAGGCCACGACCGCCCGCCCCTGCCCGGCCTGCCCCCCGATCGGCGGCTCTTGCCACCCCTCACCCCACTCGGGGGGCCCCCTAGAGCCCCATCTCTTCCCTCTCGGAGTGTCCCCATGCGGTCCATGGTAAGGATGGTAACCTAGTAGTATCACTAAGAGTTCAGATTTGTTGAGCGCTTACTGTAGTACAGGCCCGGGGCTAAAAGTTCTCCCACTTGATTTCATGCCTCCTACCCTCATAGCTCAGTTGGTAAAGAATCCGCCTGCAATGCAGGAGACCCCGGTTCGATTCCTGGGTCGGGAAGATCCCCTGGAGAAGGGATAGTCTACCCACTCCAGTATTCTTGGGCTTCCCTGTGGCTCAGCTGGTAAAGAATCTGCCGGTAATGCAGGACACCTGGGTTCTAATTCCTGGCTTGGGAAGATCCCCTGGAGAAGGGAAAGGCTACCCACTCCAGTATCCTGGCCTGGAGAATTTCATGGGCTGTATAGTCCATGGGCACCCCACTCCAGTACTCTTGCCTGGAAAATCCCACGGACGGAGGAGCCTGGTAGGCTGCGGTCCATGGGGTCGCTAAGAGTCGGACACGACTGAGCGACTTCACTTTCACTTTTCACTTTCATGCGTTGGAGAAGGAAATGGCAACCCACTCCAGTGCTCTTGCCTGGAGAATCTCAGGGAAGGGGGAGCCTGGTGGGCTGCCGTCTATGGGGTCGCACAGAGTCGGACACGACTGAAGCGACTTAGCAGCAGCAGCAGCAGCATAGTCCATGACAGAGTCGGACGCGACTGAGCGACTTTCACTTTCACTTTTCAACTCTATTAATAGCCCCATTTTACAGATGGAGCCCTGGGAGGTTGAGTGCCTTGCCCAAGGTCACAGAGTTCTAAATGAAGAGCCAGGCCTGGAATCCAAAACCAGTGACTGCAGAAGCTACAAGAGGCTGCCTCTCAGCAGAGGGGGGACCAAGGCTCGGGCCAGTGGGGAGTGTCACAGGATGTTGGGTTTCAGCAGGAATTATTTTCCTGGTCAGAACCTGCTCCCTGCCTGTCAAGCAGCAGGTCAGAGTGAGCTCCCCAGTGCTGGGGTATTCAAGCAAAGACCCAGCAGGAGCCAGGGCAGCTGTCTGAGGTCCCTTCCAGACCGATCACCAGGGTCCCCTGGGAATGTACCCGTGGCACTGCCCTCCAGGGGAGGCTTTCATCCTGGGCTGTCCTGGGTGGTGGGGTGGAATGGAGTAGTGTGTGTGCCTGCAGGGGTGCAGGTCTGTGTGGGTGGGTAGGGACTAAGAAAAGATGGGAGCCTCCTCCTGGGGAGCCCCTGTGTTTGGAAGGTCCCCCTGGCCACTCAGGTCACAGAATCACTGAACTGTAGGCCCACTCTCTGGGCCTTTACACCAGGGCCTCCTGTGATGAGAACTTGCTCCTACCATGTGGAAGTCCCTTCCAACCACTTTTTCACCTGACTTCTACTCATCCTTCAGTTGTCAGCTCTAAGCAGGTGGCACCCTCTCAGCACCTTGGGAAGATACACTGACTGAGCAGTATTTCAATTCAAGGCATTTCCGGTGCCTTGGGATCAGAGTTCAGCCTCAGTCAGAACAGACTCAGTGAAGACCTGGCAGGGGACTTGCGGTGAGGGTGGGTGTCATTAGAGGGATACAGAGCCTACTGGGAGCCTGGGTTCATCACGTGCATGCAGTGGGTGTGCGGGGGGAGGGGGGGGCGGTTGGGGGGATGACAGGCCAGGCAACTGACAGTTTCCATCCAGTGGCATGAGCACTGACAGAAGGGTCCTGTGTCTGGGACCTTCCCCTCTGAGACTGGGCCTCTGTCGACCCTGGCTATAAGCCTCTTCACCTCCCTTCCCCCACATCAATCCCCCCACGTTTGCCCTGTGTCTGCAGATGCCAGGCTGGGGAGAGCTCTGACCTGGATGAAGCCCCCCACTGATCCCAGGCACCTGTGAGGAGAACACTGATGAGGAGGAGGGGAGGAACAAGGAGGGAGGGAGTTCTTCTCAAAAAGGCTCTGCCTCCCTAAGCCCTGGGAGCCAGAGTTTGGACAGAGACACTATTAACACAAAATTTGCAAACATGGCTTCTAAAAATAGCCCCAGCTGGCAAGGCCCACCTGGCACATGCTGCACCTTTGCGGCTGCTGGCCTGCTCCCCTCAGAGCGCCGCCTTGGTCTGTCAGCAAGCGTGTCACTCTGCCCTCCCCCCACCCAGCGTGAGGGCAGCCACAGCCCTGGGTCCAACCCGAGGGAGAAGCTGAGGCTTGTTCCAGTCTGATGGGGGCTACGGGGATGTGCAGGCCTAGGGGAAGGACGGTTTTGCCTATAAGGTGGTTGGAGGAGACAGTGCAGCCTACAGGGAGCTCCCCAAATCAGGGTAGAGGTCAGGGACGGGGGTGGGGGGGTTAGGACACATAAGTACAAAGAGACCAAAGTGGTATTTTAACGCCTACAAGAGAAAACAGCCCGATTAGAGTAAAACATACCAAGAAGATGAAGGAAGAAAACAGGAGTGGAGGAGGGCGGGACCTGGAGAATGGTTCATGGATCCAGATGCGGGTGAGCATGCGGTCAACTCCCAGCAAATCCTTAGGCCCTCAGAACTGAGAAGCAGCCTGAGGGCTCTTCTTATCCAACGCCTTCATTGAACAGATGAGGAAACTGAGGCCCAGAATGGTAGTCTGACTTGCTCCAGGTTCCTTAACAAGCCAGTGGCAGGACTGGGTCTGCCGGCCCAATGTTCTTTCCACAAGGCTCCTTGGTCTCCTCTGTTGGCTGATGGAGTGACCCTTGTTAATAATGAGTCTCAAAATGCTCCTTTCCCATTATTGGCCTATTCGGGAAAGATTTACTGAGCACCTGGTGCATGCCAGACTCTGGGTTCACAAAGGTGAACTGGACAGGCAGGCCCCTGCTTTCTGGTAAGTCCTGTTACACTCTAATGGCCAGGTGTGCACAGAGCTCTGCTGTGTTCAAGGTGCTTTCATGTGAACTCACAAAACAAAATCCATATTGTGTTTCCCAGGTGACAGTTGAAGAAACCGAGGCTTCAGTTAATGTCTTGTCCAAGGTCAAGCAGTAAAGTTGGGATTGGAGCCTCTGCACATTACCCTAGGAGGCCTTGGATTCCTTCTCAATCAGCGAAGACAGCCTGTAGGAGGCGTCACTTACCTCTGGAAGCCTTCTGTCCTGGATGTCCGTGTGGATGAGAGCTGAGAGGGCAATGGGACGTCCCATGACTAGAAACACCGGATTGCCCTCAATGCCTGATCTTTGGCTGGATTCAGTGGCAGCCTCTGGATACGTTACACAGGTCGATCCCGGGCCTCAGAGAGTCATGGCAGAGCCTGGCTGTTCCCCACTAGGTAGCTTCTCCCTGACCCCCCTGTGAATCAGACCAGATGCGAAGGCCCTTTCCTGGAATAAAAGCCAGAGCTGCAATCTTCCTGGCCCTCACACAGGCCACATGCAGGATCTAGAGCAGGAAGGGCCAGTGGTCAGCAGCGCAGACATCTGACTTCCCTCCAGGGGGCCTGACTATGCCAGGTCCCTCACCAGAGCCCTGGGCATTGCCCACTGTGGTCTCTAGAACCCCAGGCTTACCCGGAGTAGGGAGCCTGCATGTCATTTCTTCCTCTTTTGACCTTGCCACAGTGAATTCTACTCTGCAGTGGGCTCGTTCCAGGTGGGCTTCTCTGGGGCCTGCACAGTCACTCTAGCCATTCCCCTACACCCACAGGGGCACCTAACCACACCTGCACCTGCCCACTTGTTGCCTAGAACTTTCCAGAACACCTCGATGCCACAATTGCCTTGAGTCCTCATCTATCGCACATTTGGTTGGCTGACAAGGCTCTGACTGTGAACCTAGGGAGTCACTGACTATTTCACTCTGTTCACACTCCGAGACTCATCCACAGTGAAGAGATAATTCTTGCCCTGGGGAGCCTGCTACTCGCATAGCCCCTGCTGATGAAAATGGCTCCTGTGGACACATAAATTGCCAGGTTTGAGTTACATGCCCCTTCTACCCACCACACCTCAGGCAAAAAAAACCCCATCTGTAGACTGGAGCTCAGAGAACTAGTGTTCACCCTGGCCTGGAAATCCTGCCCCCTAGGGGCACTCCAGGATAAGTAGTTGTTGTTCAGTCGCCCATTCGTGTCCGACTCTGCAACCCCATGGACTGCAGCACACCAGGCCTCCCCGTCCCTCACCATCTCCTGGAGTTTGCTCAAATTCAAGTTCATTGCATCAGTGATGCCATCAGCCATCGCGTCTTCTGAAGCCCTCTTCTCCTTCTGCCCTCAATCTTTCCCAGCATCAGGGACTTTTCCAATGAATCATCTGTTCACATCAGATGACTAAAATACTGGAGCTTCACCATCAGTCCTTCCAGTGAATATTCAGGGTTGATCTCCCTTGAGATTGACTGGTTTGATCTTTTTGCTCTCTAAGGGACTTTCAGGAGTCTTCTCCAGCACCATAGTTCAAAGGCATCAATTCTTTGGCATTCTGCCTTCTTTAAGGTCCAGCTCTCAGAACCGTACGTGATCACTGGGAAGACCATGGCCTTGACTATATGGACTGTGTCAGCAGAGTAATGTCTCTGCTTTTCAACACACTGTCTAGGTTTGTCATCACTTTCCTGCCAAGAAGCAAACATCTTCTGATTTCATGGCTGCAGTCACCGTCCACAGTGATTTTGGAGCCCAAGAAGAGGAAATCTGTCATTACTTCCACCTTTTCCCCTTCTATTTGCCATGCAGTAATGGGGCCGGATGCCATAATGTTAGTTTTTTTTTTAATATTTAGCCTTAAGCTGGCTCTTTCACTCTCGTCCTTCACCCTCATCAAGAGGCTCTTTAGCTCCTCTTTCCTTTCTGCCATTAGAGTGGTATCATCCACATATCTGAGGTTATTGATGTTTCTCCTGCCTGTCTTGATTCCAGCTTATAACTCATCCAGCCCAGCATTTCTCATGATGTGCTCAGCATATGCGTTAAGCAAACAGGGTGACAGCAGACAGTCCTGTCGTACACCTTTCTCAATCTTGAACCAATCAGTTGTTCTGTACAGGGTTCTAACTGTTGCTTCTTGACCCGCATACAGGTTTCTTAGGAGGCAGGTAAGATGGTCTGGTATTCCCATCTCTCTAAGAGCTTTCCAGTTTGTCATGATCGACACAGACAAAGGCTTTACCGTAGTCAATGAAACAGAGATAGATGTTTTTCTGAAATTCCCTTGCTTTCTCTATAATCCACCAAATGTTGGCAATTTGATCTCTAGTTCCTCTTCCTTTTCTAAACCCACCTTGGACATCTGCACATTCTTGGTTTGCATAATACTGAAGCCTAGTATGCAAGATTTTAAGCATGACCTTATTAGCACAGGAAATAAGTGCGATTGTCTGATAGTGAGCATCCTCCTCTAGGGATCTGAATCGTTCTGCTGAAATTTCATCGCATCCACTGGCTTTAATAACAGCACTGTTTCTTAAGGCCTGCTTGGCTTTGCACTCCAGAATGTCTGACTCTGGGTAACTAGCCACACCATCATAGTAATCCAGTTCATTAAGATCTTTTTTATACAGTTCTTCTATGTATTCTTTCCATCTCTTCTTGATCTCTTCAGCATCTACTAGCTCTCTACCATTTTTATCCTTTATTGTGCCTATCTTTGGGCAGAAATCTCCCTTGATGTTTTCAATTTTCCTGAACAGGTCTCTAGGCTTTCCTCTTTTGTTGTTTTCTTCCATTATTAAACACTGTTCATTGAAGAAGGCCTTCTTGTCTCTTCTAGCTACTCTTTGGAACTCTGCGTTTAATCGGATATTTCTTTCCCTCTCTCCCTTGCTTTTTTCTTCTCTTCATTCTTCTGCTATTTGTAAAGCCTCCTCAGATAACCACTTTGCTTTCTTGCTTTTCTTTTTCTTTGGGATGGTTTTCTTTGCTGCTTCCTGTATAATATTACAGACCTCTGTCCATAGTTCTTAAAAGGCACACTGTTATCTAGATCTAGTCCCTTGAATCTATTCATTACTTCCACTGTGAATTCATAAGGGATTTGATTTAAGTCATACCTGACTGACCTAGTGTTTTTCCTGGTTTTCTTTAGTTTAAGCCTGAGTTTTGCTATGAGAAGCTGATGATCTGAGCCACAGTCAGCCACAGGTCTTGTTTTTGCTGACTGTATACAGCTTCTCCATCTTTAGCTACAAAGAATGTAATCAGTTTGATTTTGGTATTGACCATTTGGTGATATCCATGTGTAAAGTCATCTCTTGTGTTGTTGAAAATGGGTATTTGCTATGATTAGTGCATTCTTTTGGCAGAATTCAATTAATCATTTCCCTGCTTCATTTTGTTCTCCAAGGCTGAACTTGCCTGTTACTCCAGGTGTATCTTGACTTCCTACTTTTGCATTTTGCATTCTAATCCCCGATGCCATCTGGTCCCATCACTTCATGGCAAATATATGGGGACACAATGGAAACAGAGACTTTATTTTGGGGGGCTCCAAAATCATCCCAGATGTTAACTGCAGGCATGAAACTAAAAGATGCTTACTCCTTGGAAGAAAAGATATGGCCAACCTAGACAGCATATTAAAAATCAGAGACATTACTTTGCTGACAAAGGTCCATCTTGTCAAAGCTATGGTTTTTCTAGTAGTCATGTATGTATGTGAGAGTTGGACTATAAAGAAAGCTGAGAGCCAAAGAACTGTGGTGTTGGAGAAGACTCTTGAGAGTCCCTTGGACTGCAAAGAGAGCCAACCAGTCAATCCTAAAGGAAATCAGTCCTGAATATTCATTGGAAGGACTGATGCTGAAGCTGAAACTCCAATATTTTGGCCACCTAACACAAAGAACTGACTCCTTGGAAAAGACCCTGATGCTGGGAAAGATTGAAGGCAGGAGGAGAAGGGGACAACAGAGGATGAGATGGTTGGATGGCATCACTGACTTGATGGACATGAATTTGAGCAAGCTCCAAGAGCTGGTGATGGACAGGGAAGCCTGGCACGCTGCAGTCCATAGGGTCACAAAGAGTCGAACACGACTGATTGACTGAACTGAACTGAATCCCTGATGATGAATAAAACATTTTTTTTAAGTATTAGTTCTAGGAGGTATTCTAGGTCTTCATAGAACTGATCAGCTTCTTTGGCATTGGTGGCAGAGGCATAGATTTGGATTACTGTGATGGATAAGTAGAGGCAAAGTCAATCTGAAGGCAGTAAGGGTGTTCACACTGGCTCAGTGGTAAAGAACCTACCTGCCAATGCAGGAGACTCAGGAGACATGGGTTTGATCCCTGGGTGGAGGAGATCCCCTGGAGTTGGAAATGGCAACCCACTCCAGTATTCTTGCCTGGATGATTCCATGGAGGAGCCTGGTCGGCTACAGTCTATGGGGTCACAAAGAGTCTGACCTGACTGAGCACATGGATAAGGATGTTCACAGCCTAACCTGTCCAACATTTTCTTCTAGTAAAGCAACTACCCTGAACTCTTTTGAGAAAGCACTGCTGGGCAGGTGTTTTTGTCCAGGGAAGGCCACTGATCTGTCGAGAGGTCAGGACAGCATCAGCTCTCAGGGTCCCTGGACCCCTAGTTGGTGTCTGCAAAGGGTCGGCTGGTGAAATGATTAGCTCACCAGTGGTGACTAGCTCGGCCTGTCTGCATGTGCCCTGCAGGGGTCTGGACTGAGCAGGTCAGAGCAGTGGGATGTGAGAGTGGAGTGGGTGGAGGGCTGCCTTGGTGCCTGAGCTCTTCCCAGTTCCAGACCATGTGTCTCCCCAATGCAGAAATTGATTCCTAAGATGGCCTGAGAGAACTGGTGTGCCTTGCAACCAAAACGCTTGTCTAGCTAACAGATTCTTTGTTTTAAGGGGTTTAAATGGGAAGTGCAGAACACAGGCAGGAAAGAGAAGCAGAGACTGCAAGAGGCTGGGTCATGGGACCAGGAGTGGCTAAGGTGGGAGCTGAGGCTGCACTTCTCAAGGGGGCTGGAGGGGCTGCTAAGCCAACAAATCCACAGTTTAGACCCTGGTATCAAAAAGGCCATTCCTCCTGAGAAGTCCCATGTTCCCTCGCCACTCCAACATGTACCCACAATAATCAGTGGATCTCCATTCCTTGCAACCTGGAGCAACCCACACTTAGCACTGGACTCCTGCAAAAACCCTCAGGCTGGAAGGGAGAAGAATGGCCCAGCCATGGCATTAACTGCCAGGTGACCCAGTTCAGTCACTCAGCCTCTCTCAAGCTCAGTTTTCCCATCTGGAAATTGGGGCGACCAATCCCCATTTCTCCATTTCCTATTACAAAACATGATGTTAGCAGGGGGTGGGGCTGTGTGAATAAAATGAGATCACAAATTGGAAACCACATGGAGACTCAGCATCCAATTACACGTGATTCATCGTTTATGACCTCAGCCGCGTGAAAACACCAAATGGCAAATCCTTGCCTTCTTCCCTCTCTCAGGTTAGCAGATTCTTCTGTCATTTGATCAATGATTCAGGGATAAAAAAAAAAACCTTGGGTGCCTGGCACCATTTGGGTCTGAGAGGCAGAAGAGAAAAAGACCCTAACACAGCCCTCCAAGGGTTCATTGTCTGGGAAGATGGGACTCACACAGAACATAATTGCCATCATTTTGGAGAGCACCCACTGTGCCAGTGTCATGCAGAGGGTGTGCTCTGTACATGATATTTCATGGAATAAATCAACCCCATCAGGAGACTACCCCATCAGGTATTATTCTCAGGCTGCAAATGAGAAACTGAGATTCAACAAGGCCGCTGGGAGGCTTGTCCTGCTTTGTACTGTTAGTGGCAGAGAAGCTGCGCTGTGCCCAGGAGGAGCTGCCTCTGAGTATGTGGTCTTTACAGCATCCCTGGCTGCCTGTGGATTATATTGAGAGGGGTCTGGATGAAGTAGGAGGGGCTGCCCACTATGACTCCCTAATGTCTGCCCTACCCTGGCCTTGTGCTGAGAACCAGCGTCCAGAGCAGAATCGAACTTTTACCCCCAAAGAGCATGTGGTGGGGCCAGAACTGCCTCTCCACCCCACATCTCCAGGTGTTCACTCCAGGACATCTGCTCCCGTCCTGGCATATCTGATCCGTCAATAGTAAGAATCACAGCATGCACACTGCTAGCTCCTCAGAAAGACTGTGAGTTCTGTGACAGGTTAGAGAGAAGGAATCCCCCTCACTTTTGACCCTCCATGGGGTCAAGCGCTGGGTGGGACATGCTTGTTAAGGTCTAAGGAATTGAGTACAGCTCAGGGTCTTGGCAGAGCACCCAGTGTGAGCCCAGGACATCTGCTGGAGACACACAGGTGCCCCTTCCTGTAGGTAAATGTGTGTGCCAGGCTCTGTGCTGGGTGCTCACTCTACACCGTCTTATTTAACCTGCACATTATGTTATTGTGATCCAATTTTACAGACGAAGGAATGGAAGCTCAGGGATGTTCAATGACTTGCCCAAGGTCACACAGCTAGTAAATGATGGAGCTCAGTCTCCATCCTGTCTCTTGACTCACTACACCTCACAGCATCCTTTTGGGTAAAGATTAAATTCATCTGGCATTTGAGAACTTTTGCAGAATGACCTCTAAACCATGCAGCAGTCTGGTCTCTCTCATCACTGTACTGAGGCAGGCCCACTCATTCCCACCAACACACATCTGTGTTTCAGAAAACTAGAGAAAGGGGACATACGAACACTGGAGGAGAGGTTGTGTCTCCTTGGGACTTGTGAGTTTCTTTCTCCCCAACAGTATGCCAGGTTGGGCATACAGTCAGTAGGAATCGGGTGACTGAACGCTGCAGACTGTGCATGTTATCCTGGGCAAGCACAGTCCCTCTGCGCTCCGGCCCTCTTCTGTCTGGAAGGAGCGGGCTTCAGATGATCTGAGACCTCACCAGCTTTGAACCTGTTTCCCTGAATGGATGCAGCTCCCAGGTCTCGGCTGATCCCCGTTCACCTCTGCTGCAGGTGCTCCCTCGCTCCAGACCCAGGACAGTGGCAGTGACCGACACCCCATCCCCAACACACAACACACCAGTTCCCTAGAAGCAGGTTTCTGGGAGTGGTCTAGCCCTAGTGGTGGTGCTTCATGAGAGAGGTCTCAGGAGCACTGAAACAAGAGGTAGGGACCCCTGCTTCTTGTCCTCTGTTATCCACTCTGCAAAGTGATGCCGGGCAGATCGGTCCTCCCTTCTCAGCCAATTTCCTTGGTAAACTGGGGGAAAGAGAGGCTATTGGATGGTCTCTTAAGTGTGCTTTCCGTCCTGATCACCAAGGAGTTCGCTGAAGTGAAGGCATTTCACACATCGGTGGGGAAGACGGGAGGGACTTGACAACTCTTGGGCAGCAGGACTTCTGCCAGGAAGCAGAGCTGTTCTGTCCACCTGGGCAGCTGTGCGGCCCGGCTGAGCAACTCAGTGGAGAAGGGGCAGTGATCTAGGAGAGGAGAGGTGCCCGAGACAGGTGGGACAACCAGGGGAGGGACTGACAGGAGAAGGCAGCGAGGCTGCGAGGGGAGAAAGCAGAGAGGTGGAGCCGAGAGGGAGGGTGGGGAGCACAGAAAACAGACAGGAGGGGAGGGAATGGGCGTGGGGCTGCACTGGACCAGTCCTCAATGGCACTCCTGGGGCAGGAACCACCAAGAGTGACACTGCTGAATCAGATGTGCAGACACTGAGCCGGTCCAAAGCCAGTTTCTGTTTTCCATAAGAAAAAAAGCCTCAGAATTGCTAACTGAGGGAGTGTTGGGGACACTGCTGCCTCTCCTAAACTCTTCTGGAACAAAATTGTAAAATCACAGTGATATCAACTAACTGAAAACAATATGCATAGAGAGAAGCCTGGAAGGACCTCTTGTCAGGGTAGGAAGAAATACAACCGGAAACAGATACACCAGACTTCGATTATATACATAACAGTTTATTTCTCAAGCTGGAGGGTGGGTACATGGTTGTCAATAACATTACTCTTACACTTTTTCATATGTTAAAATATTTCATATTTTAAATCTCCTTATAAGGAAATTGGGCTTCCCTGGTGGTTCAGACAGTAAAAAATCTGCCTGCAATGTAGGAGACCTGGGTTTGATCCCTGAATCGGGAAGATCCCCTGGAGAAGGGAATGGCTACCTGCTCCAGTATTCTTGCCTGGAGAATTCCACGGACAGAGGAGACTAACAGGCTGCAGTCGATGGGGTCACAAAAGAGTTGGACACGACTGAGCGACTAACACTTTTCATAAGGAAATTTGCTAAACTCTTAACAGTGGTTCTTTGGGACTATGGAATTATTATGATGGCTTTTTTTTTAATAGTAAATATCTCCATTTATTTAGGTCTTTAATTTCTTTTAACAATTCACTCTAATTTTTAGTGAAGTTTTTCCTTATTTTGTTACATTTATTTCTAAGTATTTCATGTTGTTTTGGTACTATTATAAATTTTTTTTAAACTTTTGATTTTTATTGGAGTATAGTTAATTAACAATGTTGTGATAGTTCCAGATGAACAGAAAGGAACCCAGCCATACATACACATGTATCCATTCTCCCCCAAACTCCCCTCCCATCCAGGCTGCTGCATGACATTGAGCAGAGTTCTTTGTGCTGCACAGTAGGTCCTTGTTGGTTATGGAATTATCATGATTGTCATATCTTCTTTTTGCTTTTAGTATTTTCCAAATGTTCTACATTGAGCAGATATGGAAAAAATAACTAAACCTTTTAAAATAAATAGATAACACTCCTCCTGCCATGACCATAATTTTAATCTTTAGTGGAAATTAAACACAACTGCTTGAGCCACCTCATCCTCACGTTCCTTCCCTCAAAAATTCCCAGGCTCAGTAAATCACTAGCCTCTTCTTTCGCCCTCCATTGCTACCCTAAAGCTGATACTTCTCCAAAGTAAAGCTTCCAGGGCTCTTAGTTCTCAAGCCCAATAACCCTCTAAGTTGAGAGGAAAGACATTAGGTTTATAATAAGAAAGACACAGGTTTGAAACTTAGCTTTAGTAGCTACTGGTTGGTCATTTAACTACTCTAAATCTTAGTTCCCTATTTGTAAAATGATCCAAGGTTTTCATGAAGATCAAAGGAGATGATACATGTAAAATACCAGCACTAATTAGCAGTGCCTGGAACATAGGAAGTATTTAATTAATTATCATCATCATCTTCATTACCATCATCATTGTTGACTGCCTACCACTTCCTCCAGGAAGCCTTCTTGACTTGATGAAAGAAAGACTTCAGTCTGACTTGGGCACCAAGCTGGCCTTCTTCTGCAAAATGTCTGGATTCCAATCTCAACTCCATCACTAACTGTGTGACAGAGAGGGTAAGTTTCTTCTCTTTCCTGTGTCTTTGTTTCCTCATCTACAAAATGGTAGGCTTGGACTTCCTTCTGTAATAGTTTGTGACTGGGGTAACCATACAGTTTATCCTTCAAGCCAGAATACTTCCAAGAGTGAAAGGGGTGTTGTTATCAGTAATCACCCTGGGATGACAGGTTTAAGCCAGGATAGCTCTGGGCACACTGGGAATCTGATCACTCCACCCTGGACATTACCTTCCTGCCCTCCAGTGTGGTAGGCAGAATAATCCCACCCACCCCACCCACCCCACCCCCACAAAAATATCTGCTTCCTAATCCCTAGAACCTGAGGGTTTGTTAGATCACATGGCAAAGAGAATTAAGTTTGCAGATCAGCTGCTTGAGATGGGAGATAATCCTGAATTATTTAGGTGAGCCCAAGGTAATCATGTGACCCTAATACACTGACTTCCCTGGTGGCTTAGACAGTAAAGTCTGCTTACAGTGTGGGAGACCCGGGTTCTATCCCTGGGTCAGGAAGATCCTCTAGAGAAGGAAATGGCAACCCACTCCAGTACTCTTGCCTGGAAAATCCCATGGACAGAGGAGCCTGGTAGGCTGCAGTTGATGGGGTCATAAAGAGTCGTACATGACTGAGCGACTATACTTTCTACTTTCTCAATTCACTGACATGGGAGGCAGAAGAGGAAGAGTTAGAGTGATGCAGTTTAAGAGAGACTTGACCAGCCATTGCTGACTTGAAGGTAGAAGAGGGCCTTAAGTCAAGATATAGAAGCTTCTAGAAGCTGGAAAAAATAGGAAAATGGGTTCTCCCCTAAAACTTTCAGACAAGAATTCAGAACTGCCAATGTCTTGGTTTTAGCCCAGTGAGACACATTATGAACTTCTGATCTCCAGGACTAGAAGATAAAAAATATGTACTGTTTTAAGCCTCTTAAGTTTGTGATGATTCATTACAGCAGCGATAGAAAACTAACACACCCAGTATGGCTCAGTGGGTCCATTTGGCTGGCTGCTCCAGCAATGCTGTCCTTGGAGTGTGAGAGAACTAAACTCCAGGAGAGTTGGGTTCTAGTCCCTGCTCTGATCCTAACTCACCCTGGGACCTTGAATAGCTCAGGAATTCCTCTTGGGACTCTTGTTTTCTCTCTGTAGTATGGAGGTTAACACTCCTGCCTCATCGCTCTTTGTGGCGGGTTGGGGGAGGTAGGGTTGTCAAACGTTCAGTGGCTAAAGCTATGCTCAGCTCTGTGCTGGGGAGGAAGGCTCCTAGGTGAACCAGATCTGATCCCAACCCCAATCCCTGCTCTTGAGAAGCTCCTATTCTAGATGGGGGAACAGACAGACTTGTAAGCCAGTGATTAAAATACAGTGTGATGAACACAAGGATAGATGGTTATGAGCATGCAGAGAGGACATAGATAGACCTACCTGCTGGGAGGATGCTCAGGGAAGGCTTCCTGGAAAAGGTGACATGGGAGCTGGGCCTTAAAGAATGAGTAGGAGTTAGCCAAGTAAAGGAGACAAGGAGGATTGGGAAGGAGAAAAGAACAATCCAGGGACTTCCCTCGTGGTCCAGTGGCTAAGACTCCTCGATCCCAATGCACGGGTCCCAGGTTCGATCTCTGGTCAAGGAACTAGATCCCACATGCTGCAACTAAGAGTTTGCATGCTGCGACTTAAAAAAAATCCTGTGTGCCACAACTAACAGCTGGCACAGCCAAATGAACAAGTAAATATTTTTTAAAAAGAGAGAGAACAATCCAGACAGAGGAAGCAGCAGAAGCAAGACCCCAGAGATGTGAATCAGCACAGCGGGGTGGGGGAGGCGGGGGACAGAGGTACAAACAGCCTGGTGGTGTTGACTTGGAAAGCCTGAGTGTAAACGGGATGCCACTGGGATTAAGTGGGATGACGGGCGAAGGCATGACGTGAGCATAAGGCTGCATTATGGGTCTGTGTGTTCCCCAGACCAGTCCTGGGTCAGGAGATGGTCTGTAACATACAATTCCCTTGACCTGGCTTGGAGTGATCCCTTCTGCTCGTCTCATCCTCACATTTCCCCCAGACGGGTGCCAAAGGCCTGGCAGCTTCCCCAGTCTGCTGGGGGGGGAGGGGTGGGATGGTGCCGTGCAAAATTACAGCCACTGCAGAGAGGCCGGTGTGACCTTAGGAGCTGGGTTTCATCACTCTGAAATCATGTTCCTGGCCTTAGCCAGAGCCAGACAGGAGGGGAGGGGAGGGTGGGAAAGCAGAGTGGGTGGCAGCAGGTTTGGGCAAGGTGCCGGGGCTGGAGGAGAAAGCAGCTGGGAACAGCGGGGGGTGAGACTCCAACTTGGGGGCCATCCATCGTGCTGTGTGAGCTCAGGCCACATCCTTGCCCATTCTGGGTCTCTCTGGGTAGTATAGGTCCTGGGTACCATTCCCAAGGCCCATGCCCCCTGGAGCGTCCTTGCAAAGGGCAAGAGGCTTGGACTCTCCTGGTCATTTCTGTAGAAGTGGCTCTTTGTGGGTGAGCAGGAGCCCAAGCTGGACCCATTAGGCTGCAGGGCAGGGCTGTCCTGAAGCATCCACACGTGCAGGAGAGCCATGCCTCTGTGAACCTGCGTGAAGTTAACTGGCTCCTGTCAGGGTCAGACCTGGGGCGATATCTCTAAGTTTTAGGTTACCTAATGCACACTGCCCAGTCGTCCTTCCTGCTTGCATTCTGCGTCTTTGGTCGGTTCTTTTAAGTGCTGGTTCCTGGGTGAGCTTGGGTGTATTAGTTTGCCATGGCCGTCATTACTAAGTACCACATTATTAAGTACCACTCAAACAACAGAAATTCATTTCTGGAGGCTAGAATTCCAAGATCAAAGTGAGAGCAGGGTTGGTTCCTTCTCCTTGGCATCTCTCCTCGGCTTGTAGATGGCCATCTTCTCCCTGTGTCCACACTTAGTCTTTTTGCTGTGTCTGCCTTTGTTCTATTTTCCTCCTCCTATTAGGACACCCATCATACTAGATTAAGTCCCATTCCCCCCCCCCATAACCTCTTTTAAGTTAATTACTTCTTTAAAGCCCTGTCTCCAAATATAGTCACATTCTGAGGTGCTAGACTGCAACATATGAATTTAGGGGGGGACACATTTTAGCCCATAACACTGGGCTTTTCCAGTATTTTCTGACCACCAGTGGAGCCTCTTTTTTTAAAATTGGAGAATTATTGCTTTACAATATTGTGTTGGTCTCTGCCATATTATCAGGTCTTCCCAGGTGGCGCTAGTGGTAAAGAACCTGTCTGCCAATTCAGGAGATATAAGAGATGCTGGTTTGATCCCTGGGTTTGAAAGAGCCCCTGGAGGAGGGTACATTAACTGCAGTATTCTTGCCTGGAGAATCCCATTTACAGAGGAACCTGGTGGGCTACAGCCTGGCGACCATGGGGTCGCCAAGACTCAGACAAGACCAAGCGACTGAGCCCGTACTCCCATATGTCAACATGAATCAGCCATAGGTGAACCTCCTATGGAGGCTGAACCTCCCTCCCACCTCCCACCCCCAGTGCAGCCTTTGTAAACACAGATATCTGGGTCCCTATCCAGAAAGTCTGAGTGTAAGCCCCTTGTGGGCAGGGACTTAGCTCGTGGCTGCATTCCTACTGCCTAGAACTGTGTCCAGTATGTGGAAAGTGCTCAGTAAATATTTGGGGAATGAAGGGATGATTAGTAAGTTTGGGATGAGGCCCACATGTTTGCCAGTAGAAAGTTCCATGGTTGATTTTGATTCATCTCAGGGTGAAATCCCCTGAAATGTGATTGGGTTTCATCCTTCCTGTTGCCGGGTAGGAAGCCTAAGGCTCAGTAAGGAACAGAAATACCAGGCCTGGCATCCCAGGAAGAATGTGGGCTCACTGTACCTGCCCAGTACCTCTCCAGAAAGCCTTGGCATCTGAGGAAAGGAAAACGGTTGGACTTGATAACCCTAGGCTTACCAGCCCCAGTCACCTTGAGTCTGGCCTTTACCCCATAATCCAGAAGGGTGTTTCTAGAATGCATGTTTGATCATTTCCCTTCCCTACTCAAAACTTTTCTTTGTCTTCCTAGTCATTAACAGGATCAAGTTCAAACATTTACCTGCTGTGATGCTGTGGTTTATCATAATAAATATATATATTTGATCTTTATCCCTATTTCTGGCACTAAAATCCATGGAATTTTCTAAGTTAAGAGAGCTGCAAGTGTGACTTTTGTTATTTATAACAAGCACCTTTCCAGCACTCCTGAGTTGTTGCCAGAGGAGCCTACCCTAGATTTCAGGGTTTGAAACTCAATCTCACTACCTCCTTATATCTGACCTCTAGGGAGGGGAGGGCAGGTGGGGTTTGAATCAATCAATGATGACCCATGAGTCAATCAACTGTGCCGCCATAATAAAGCCTATATACAAAGCTCTAAACTATGGGGTTTAGTGATTCCTGGGTTAGTGAACATGTGCACATGCTGGGAGGTGGGGATGGGACACCCCAGTTCCATGGGGACAGGAGCTCTTGCACTTGGGGCCTTTCCAGACCCTGATCTTTGTACCTCTTTATCCGGCTGTTCATTTTTATCCTTTATAATACCCTGTCTAATAAACTGGTGCTGTGCTGTGCTGAGTTGCTTTCAGTCATGTTGACCCTTTGTGACTTCATGGACTGTAGCCCACCAGGCTCCTCTGTCCAAGGGATTCTCAGGTAAGAATATACTTGAGTGGGTGATAAACTGGTAAACATTAATGAATGTTCCTCTGGGTTCTGTGAGCCACTCCAGAAAATTAAGTGAACCTGAGGAGGAGGTTATATGGACCACCCACTCTCAGCTAATCCTCCAGCAGCACAGGTGGGGGTGTTCTTGTGGATTGGAGCCCTTCGCCTGTGGATCTGACAGTAGAGGATGTCAAAACTGCGTTCATTGTTTGGTGATGTTGGAAAACACACTGTGAACCTGCCAACAGCTGTCTTCTTCTCCCGTGGCCTCAGCCTCAGCCCTGCTCAGCCTATGGATCAAGGCATGTGAACCCCGCACCGTCCCCTGAGCCTGTCCCCCTCCTCACCTCAGTGTGCCCTGGGAATTGTCTCCTCAAGCTCCCATTGAACTTGAGGCCTTCCCTGATGGGCTGGGCTGGGGGCGGAGGGGGCACCCCTGGGCCTCTCCGCCATCCTTCCATTCCTCATATGCAGCTCATGCTGGCAGCAGGGCATTCTCGTGCCTCCCCAACCGGACAGGCTGTGCTGTGAGTTGTGTCTGTGTCTTAGCGCATGCAGAGGGCATGGTGCTGGGTCTAAGTCCTCAGCCAGGCTTCGAGGAAGGAGGATGAACTTTGAAGGGAAGAACAGATGCTCTGGGAGGTAGCATCAGGAAGGGCAGAAGAAATTCCAGCACAGGGCCTCAATGGGAAAGTCATTCTGCAGATGGTGACATTCTTTCTGTGCCCATTCCTCCCCAGTATTGGCAGAAGTGGACCTGGTGATGGGGTTCCTGACCTCCACCCTTTCCCCTGCATCGCCTTCCCAGGGAGGCCTGTGCACCGGACAGGGAGGGAAGCAGAGGCCTAGCCTCAGGCTGGTAGGGCTGGCCAGGCAGCTCAGGGAGGTGAATGAGCAGTGGTCTTGAGGGGAAGAGACTGGAAAATAACAGTAATGGGGAGAGGTAGATGGCCGGGGGTGCTGAAGTCCTGATTTCTGCTCTCTGCACTATAGTTCAACTTCAGAGAAGCTCCCCTGATCTGACCTTCTTGTTCTTGTCTCTCCAGGCCTCAGGTTCTTCAGATGAAAAAGGGGGCAAGTGGGCTGGACTAGATGGTGGCTGAGGTTCTCTCTCACCCTGACCTTGAAGCTTTGCTGAGAGTGTGGCTGCCTCAGAGGTGCTGTTTGAGGGGACTGTCTCCAGGCTGGCACATAAATTGCTGGGGCTCACATCTAGCCAGGCATTGGGGAGACGTGTCTCTGGGCCTGGAAAGAACTGGAAGCAGCTTCCTCAAGCCTCCTGCACTGGACTTTGTCTCGCAGTGCTGGCAGGCCCAGGGCGGCCCTGGGCTCTAATGAGGCTGGCCACCTGGAGAGTCATAGGAGCCCAGCTTGGCCTATTTTGTGGTGAAGCCATGGTCATCTCTCTACCTAACCCTGAAGTGGTGCTCCCGAATGTGGCCTCGGGGATGGGCAGCACCCTTCATGGGCCACCTGGGACCCTAAGGAGGACATCTGGCTGGGCAGGGCCTGCAGGAAGCTCCAACCCACAGGGTCCCAGGGACCAGGTCTCTGGCCATGTGGACAATCTCCATTGGCCCCACACTCCCTGGGGCCCGCCTGGCCAGGACAGGGCCTGCTGTCCTGGGCCCGTGCCTGCAGCCATTCGCTAGGCCATGAGTTCAGATTCAATTGGTGAAGACAGGCCTCCAGGGATGAGCCAGTTGGCCCCTGTCTCTTATTTGCTTCTCAAAGTTGGAAAAACTACGCTGTGCCCCTGGCAGTACTTGCTGCTGCTGGTTTTTCTTTCTTCCTTTTTTTTTTTTTTAAGAAACAGAAAGTAACCCCTGTGCTTATTGCAACCAAATCCATTTTATTGGCCTTCTGCATCTCCCACTGCAATAATAATAATCCCTTACATTTGGTGAGTCTTTTACAGTTTACAAAGCACTTTCTTATGCTTTCTCCCTTTTCAGTCCAGGCCACAGTTTGGGGAGGGAGAGAGAACTGGCATTATTGTCCCTGATTACAGGTGAGGAAACTGAGCCTCAAGCAGTAAGATCAGCTGCCCAAGGTCATGTAGCAAGATAGGTACTCAGACCCTAGTCCTGGGTTCTGTCCCCTGCACCACACACCCCTCTTGTCACTTGAATACCCAGGGTCTCAGACAACTTCTTCCAAAGAAAAAAAAGGTCAGGAGGCTCAGGTGCACCCCTGCCCTGGCTCTTTTTATTTCTGAACTTTTTGCCTTGGTAAACTTAACCATCGTCTAACCAAGACTATCACCTCTAAGTCAATGACTCCAATCTGTGCTTCCCTCTGAGGCCCGAGATCTCCAGAGCCTACCAGGTCTCTCCAGGTGTTGTTCATGCTTCCACCTGCTCCTCATTCACCCAGCTTAGAAAACTCAGCATTAGCTTAGTTTTTTTCTCTTTCAACTTCTAAATCCAGTTGGCCAGGTCCTGGGCATTTTACTTAATTCCTTTATTCATTCAGCAGATACTGATTATATGCTGTACCTTTTGACTCTACTCTGCATCCCATTGTTACATAATACACAGTCCTGTGTTCTGTCTTCTTTTGCTTAGTATAAGATTTATAAGGTCCATTCATGTTATGGCATGTATTAATACCTCACTCCTTTTTTTGGCTGAATAATACTTTGTTGTATGGATATGCCACATTTTACTTATCTGTTCATCAATTGAGGGACATTGAGCTTGTTTCTACTTTTTGGCTATTAGGAATAATACTGCTATGAACATTTGTGTACAAATTTCTGTTTTGACATAAGCTTTATTTCTTCTGGATATATATCACTACCTAGGAGTAGAATTTCTGGGTCATATGGTAACAACTATACGTTTAACTTCTTGCTGGTGCTGCTGCTGCTAAGTCGCTTCAGTCGTGTCTGACTCTGTGCGATCCTATAGACGGCAGCCCACCAAGCTGCCCTGACCCTGGGATTCTCCAGGCAAGAACACTTCTTGAGGAGCTACCAAGTGGTTTTCGAAAGGGGCTGCACCATTTTACATTTCCACTGGCAAGGCATGAGGGTTCCATGTTATCCATATCCTCAACAACACTTGTTACTGTATTTTTTATTAAAGCTATTCCAGTGGGTGTAAAGTGTTTTCTTATTGTAATTGTCATTTGCATTTCTCTAATGACTAATGATGCTAAGCATTTTTTTTTCATGTGTTTATTGGCTGTTTGTGTATCTTTGGAGAAATTCTATTCCGATTCTTTGCCCATTTTTCAGGTAGGTTATTTGTTTATTGTTGAATTGTAACAGTTCATTATATATTCTGAATGCAGTTCCCTTATTAGATAAATCATTTACAAATATTTTCTCCCATTCTGTGGGTGATCTTTTTTTATTTTTGAAAGCATCCTTTGAAGTCCAGTTTAACTATCTTTTCTTCTATCATTTATGATTTTGGTGTTTTAAAAAGGCTTTATTTAACCCAAGTTTATAAAATTTTAAGAGTTTTATAGTTTTAGCTCTCATATCTAAGTCTATAATCCACCTTGAGTTAAATATTTTTATTAAAAACTTTTAAATTGTGGTAAAATATCCATAACATAAAATTTACTATCTTAACTATTTTAAAGTACACGGTTCAGTAGTGTTAACTACATTCATACTGCTGTGCAATCAGTCTTCAGAACTTTTCATCTTGTGAAGCAAACTCTTATTAAAGGATTCCCCATTCACCCCTACCTCCAGCCGCTATTCAGTTTGCTTTTACATATAAAGCAAGAAAGGAACCCAAGTTTATTTCTTAGCATGTGAATATCCAGTTATTGAAAAGATTATTCTTTTCTCATGAAGTATCTTGGCACCCATGTCAAACATCAAATGACCATAAATATAAGCATTTAATTCCGAATTATAAATTCTGTTCTATTGATCTATATGTCTGTCCTTATGCCAGTATCAGGCTGTCTTGATTGCTATATCTTTGTAGTAAGTTTTGAAATCAAGAAATTTGAGACTCCAACTCTCATCTTCCATTTTGAGATAGTTTTGACAATTTATGGCCCCTTATATATGCATATAAATTTCAGGATTGGCTTGTCAATTTTTGCACACACACACACAAAAGTGATCTTTTGCTAAAAGATTTTGATAGAGACTGCATTCAGTCTGCAGATCAATGTAGAGGGCATTCCCATCTTAACAATATTAAATTTTTTGATTTATGACAGTGGGGTATCTTTCCACTTACTTGGGTCTTCTTTAATTTCTGTTGACAGTGTGTTGTGGTTTTCAGAATACAAATGTTATATTTCTTTGTTAAATGTATTTCTGTGCTTTTTGATACCATTCTAAATGGAACTGTTTTCTAATTTAATTTTTAGATTGTTCATCTCTAGTTTGTAGAAATACAAAAATTGACTTTTGTGTATTGATTTTGTATTCTGAAATCTTACTGAACTAGTTTATTAGGTTTAGTTTTTTAGTGTATTCCTTAGGATTTTCAACTAGAAGTTTATGTCTTCCGAACATAGAGATAGTTTTACTTCTTTCTTTCCAATATGGGTCCCTTTTATTGCTTTTTCTTGCTTAATTGCTCTGGCTAGAACTTCCAGTACAACATTAAATAGAAGTGGTAAGAGACATCCTTGTCTTGTTCTTGATCATACAGTGAAAGCTTTCAGATTTTCACCATTAAATATGATGTTAGCCATGGGTTTCCATCAGTGCCTTTTATCAGGTTGAGGACGTTCTCTTCTGTTCTTTTTTTTTTTTTTTAGTGTTTTTTATTTTTAAATCATGAAACCATGTTAGATTTTGTCAAATACTTTATCTGACTATTGAGATAATTGAGAAAAAAATGTAGTTTTTAACCTTTATTCTTTGATAAGATGTTATAGTAACTGATTTTCAGATGTTTAATCAATCTTACATTCCTAGGATAAATATCACTTGGTCATGGCATGTAATTTTTTTTATATGTTGCTGATTCAGTTTGGTAGTATTTTGTTGAGGGTTTCTGCATCTTTACTCATAAGAGGTACTAGTCTGTAGTTTGCTTGTGATGTCTTTGGTTTCTGGTAGTAGGGTAACAGTGATCTCATAGAATGAATTGAGAAGTGTCTTCTCTTTGAATTTTTGGAAAAGTTTGGGAAAACTGGTGTGAAGTCTTCTTTAAATGTTTGGTAGAGTTCATTCCTTTCTATTGCTGAGTTGTATTCTGTTATATGAATATAGCATAATTTGTTTATCCATTCACCTGTTGATAGATATTTGGGTTGTTTCCAGTTTTGGAATAAAGCTGCTATGAACATTAGTGTAAAAATCTTTATATGGACATATGTTTTCATTTTCTTGGGTAAATATTTACAAGTGGAATCGCTGAGTCATTTGGTAGGTACATGTTAGCTTTATGAGAAAGTTCCAGACTAATTTTCAAAGTGATTGCATCACTACACTTTACACTCCCACCAGCAATGTATTTTGCTTACTCCACATCCTCACCACAGTAGGTATTGCCAGCCTTTTAAATTTTAGCCATTCTAGTGGGCCTGTTGTGATATCTCAATGATGTTTTCATTTGTTTCATTGATAAATAATGATATTAAGCACTTGTTCATGTGTTTATTGGCCATTTGTTTATCTCCCTTTGTTTAGAGTCTGTTTATCTTTTGCCCAATTTTTAAAAATTGGATTTTAACTTGGTGTTCTTAATGTTGAGTTGTAGGAGTTGTTTATATATTCCGAATAAAATTCCTTTGTCAATATAGATATGGCTATAGATAAATGTACAGTGACCATTTATTCTGTCTATGGCTTTCCTAATCATTTTCTTAATGGTGTCTTTTGATAAGCAGCAGCTTTAAATTAAACCTTTAAATTTTGATGAATACTATTTTTGACTTTTCTTTTATGGTTATTTCTTTCTGGGACCTGTCTAGGAAATCTGTGCCTAGCCAAAGATCATTAAAATAATCTATGCTTTCTTCTAGAAAACATTTTCATAGCCAACTGTTTCAGCACTGTTTGTTGAACAGACTTTTCTTTCCACATTGAATTGCTTTTGCTCTTTGGATGAAAATCAGTTGTGCGTGCTACGTCTCTTCAGTCATGTCCGACTCTTTGTGATCCTATGGATTGTAGCCTGCCAGGCTCCTCTGTCCATGGGATTCTCCAGGCAAGAATACAAGAGTGGGGTTGCCATGCCCTCCCCTCCAGAGGGCCTTCCCAACACAGGGATTGAACCTGCATCTCCTGCATTGCAGGCAGATTCTTTACTGCTGAGCCACTGGGGAGGCCTGAAAATCAATTAACTATTGAATAAGAAAATCATTATTTCTGGACTAAGTATTCTGCCCCATTGATCTGTTTTTTTCATCTTTATACCAGTACCACACTGTCTTGATTACTGTGGCATTACTGTAAGATTAGAGATCAGGTAATGTAAATTCTTCAACTATGTCCTAAATCCTTTTTCTCCTTTGCTTTTCACTTCTCTTCTTTTCACAGCTATTTGTAAGGCCTCCCCAGACAGCCATTTTGCTTTTTTGCATTTCTTTTCTATGGGAATGGTCTTGATCCCTGTCTCCTGTACAATGTCACGAACCTCATTCCATAGTTCATCAGGCACTCTATCTATCAGATCTAAGCCCTTAAATCTATTTCTTACTTCCACTGTATAATCATAAGGGATTTGATTTAGGTCATACCTGAATGGTCTAGTGCTTTTCCCTACTTTCTTCAATTTAAGTCTGAATTTGGCAATAAGGAGTTCATGGTCTGAGCCACAGTCAGCTCCTGGTCTTGTTTTTGCTGACCGTATAGAGCTTCTCCATCTTTGGCTGCAAAGAATATAATCAATCTGATTTCGGTGTTGACCATCTGGTGATGTCCATGTATAGAGTCTTCTCTTGTGTTGTTGGAAGAGAGTGTTTGTTATGACCAGTGCATTTTCTTGGCAAAACTCTATTAGTCTTTGCCCTGCTTCATTCCGTATTCCAAGGCCAAATTTGCCTGTTACTCCAGGTGTTTCTTGACTTCATACTTTTGCATTCCAGTCCCCTATAATGAAAAGGACATCTTTTTTGGGTGTTAGTTCTAAAAGGTCTTGTAGGTCTTCATAGAACCATTCAACTTCAGCTTCTTCAGCGTTACTGGTTGGGGCATAGACTTGGATTACTGTGATATTGAATGGTTTGCCTTGGAAACGAACAGAGATCATTCTGTCGTTTTTGAGATTGCTTCCAAGTACTGCATTTCGGACTCTCTTGTTGACCATGATGGCCACTCCATTTCTTCTGAGGGATTCCTGCCCACAGTAGTAGATATAATGGTCATCTGAGTTAAATTCACCCATTCCAGTCCATTTCAGTTCGCTGATTCCTAGAATGTCAACATTCACTCTTGCCATCTCTTGTTTGACACTTCCAATTTGCCTTGATTCATGGACCTTACATTCCAGGTTCCTATGCAATATTGCTCTTTATAGCATCGGACCTTGCTTCTATCACCAGTCACATCCATAGCTGGGTATTGTTTTAAATGGCTGTCTGGGGAGGCCTTACAAATAGCTGTGAAAAGAAGAGAAGTGAAAAGCAAAGGAGAAAAGGAAAGATATAAACATCTGAATGCAGAGTTCCAAAGAATAGCAAGAAGAGATAAGAAAGCCTTCTTCAGTGATCAATGCAAAGAAATAGAGGAAAAAAACAGAATGGGAAAGACTAGGGATCTCTTCAAGAAAATCAGAGATACCAAAGGAACATTTCATGCAAAGATGAGCTCCATAAAGGACAGAAATGGTATGGACCTAACAGAAGCAGAAGATATTAAGAAGAGATGGCAAGAATACACAGAAGAACTGTACAAAAAAGATCTTCATGACCAAGATAATCACGATGGTGTGATCACTGACCTAGAGCCAGACATCCTGGAATGTGAAGTCAAGTGGGCCTTAGAAAGCATCACTATGAACAAAGCTAGTGGAGGTGATGGAATTCCAGTTGAGCTATTCCAAATCCTGAAAGATGATGCTGTGAAAGTGCTGCACTCAATATGCCAGCAAATTTGGAAAACTCAGCAGTGGCCACAGGACTGGAAAAGGTCAGTTTTCATTCCAATCCCAAAGAAAGGCAATGTCAAAGAATGCTCAAACTACCACACAATTGCACTCATCTCACACGCTAGTAAAGTAATGCTCAAAATTCTCCAAGCCAGGCTTCAGCAGTATGTGAACCCTGAACTTCCTGATGTTCAAGCTGGTTTTAGAAAAGGCAGAGGAACCAGAGATCAAATTGCCAACATCCGCTGGATCATCGAAAAAGCAAGAGAGTTCCAGAAAAACATCTATTTCTGCTTTATTGACTATGCCAAAGCCTTTGACTGTGTGGATCACAATAAACTGTGGAAAATTCTGAAAGAGATGGGAATACCAGACCATCTGATCTGCCTCTTGAGAAATTTGTATGCAGGTCAGGAAGCAACAGTTAGAACTGGACATGGAACAACAGACTGGTTCCAAATAGGAAAAGGAGTACGTCAAGCCTGTATATTGTCACCCTGTTTATTTAACTTATATGCAGAGTACATCATGAGAAACGCTGGACTGGAAGAAACACAAGCTGGAATCAAGATTGCCGGGAGAAATATCAATAACCTCAGAGATGCAGATGACACCACCCTTATGGCAGAAAGTGAAGAGGAACTCAAAAGCCTCTTGATGAAAGTGAAAGAGGAGAGTGAAAAAGTTGGCTTAAAGCTCAACATTCAGAAAACGAAGATCATGGCATCCGGTCCCACGACTTCATGGGAAATAGATTGGAAAACAGTGGAAATAGTGTCAGACTTTATTTTTCTGGGCTCCAAAATCACTGCAGATGGTGACTGCAGCCATGAAATCAAAAGACGCTTACTCCTTGGAAGGAAAGTTATGACCAACCTAGATAGCGTATTCAAAAGCAGAGACATTACTTTGCCAACAAAGGTTCGTCTAGTCAAGGCTATGGTTTTTCCTGTGGTTGTATGGATGTGAGAGTTGGACTGTGAAGAAGGCTGAGCGCCAGAAGAATTGATGCTTTTGAACTGTGGTGTTGGAGAAGACTCTTGAGAGTCCCTTGGACTGCAAGGAGATCCAACCAGTCCATTCTGAAGGAGATCAGCCCTGGGATTTCTTAGGAAGGAATGATGCTAAAGCTGAAACTCCAGTACTTTGGCCACCTCATGCGAAGAGTTGACTCATTGGAAAAGACTCTGATGCTGGGAAGGATTGGGGGCAGGAGGAGAAGGGGATGACAGAGGATGAGACGGCTGGATGGCATCACTGACTCGACGGACATGAGTCTCAGTGAACTCCGGGAGCTGGTGATGGACAGGGAGGCCTGGCGTGCTGCGATTCATGGGGTCGCAGAGTCAGACATGACTGAGCAACTGATCTGATCTGATCTGGCAACCATCTTTTTGTTCTCTGTATCTGTGAGTCTGTTTCTATTTTGTTCTATAAAACATTATACATACACACCACATCTTTATCCATATATTCATATATCTATTAATGGACACTTAGATTCTTTCCAAATCTTGGCTTTTATAAACAATGCTGCAATGAACAGTGCTGTGCCTATATCTTTTAGAATTAATGCTTTTATTTTCTTTGGGAAAATATCCAGAAGTGAAATTGCTGGATTGTATTGAAGTTGTATTTTTAGTTTTTTGAGAAACTACCATATTGTTTACCATAGTGGCTACACCAATTTGCAATAGCACCAACAGTGCACAAACATCCCTATTTTCCCACATCCTCACTGTTATTTATTATTTGTTTTCTTTTTAAGGACAGCCATTCTGACAGTGTGAGGTGGTATCTCACTTGTGTCTCATTTCCCTGAAGACTGGTGATGCTGAGCATCTTTTCATGTGTCTGTGGGCCATCTATCTGTCTTACGGAAAATGTTTAGTCAGGTCCTCTGCTCGTTTTTTAAACTGGTTGTTTGTTTTTTTGATGCTGAGTTGTATGAGTTCTTCATGTATTCTGGATATGAATCCCTTGTCAGATATATCATTTGCAAATATCTTCTTCCATTCAGTAGGCTGCCTTTTCATTTTGTTGGTAGTTTCCCTTGCTGTGCAAAAACTATTTAGTTTGATTATTCTCCTCTGTAATGGTAAATTCTTTACCTCTGTTCTATTTCAGGATGGCTATATTCTAGATCTTCTATATTTCCCTATAAATTTTAGGACCAACTTGTCAATTTCTTAAAAGAGGATTGCTAGAAATTTTATATTGCTTTGAACCTCTTTATGAATCTGGGGGGAACTGACAAATTAACATGCTGGGTTCTTCCAATCCATGAACATGATATTTCTCCATTAATTTTGAATTTAATTTCTTTTCAGTGTTTATGATTTTTGATGTAGAGGTCTTGCACACATTTTGTTCTATTTATTCCTAAGTATTTTGTTTCAATGCTATTATGGATAGTATTTAAATTTTAAAAAATTTTCAGTTGCTTATTACTAATGTATGTTAATACAATTGATTCTTGTATGTTGACTTGGTATCTCATCACTTTACGAAATGCACTTAGCTCCATAGTTTTTTTTTGTTTGTTTTTCTTGTTTGTTTAGATTTTCTTAGGTTTTTCTATGTTCATGATCATGTTCTTTGAGAATAAAGACAATTTTACTTCTTCATTTTGAAGCCATACTTTCCTTCTTTATGTCTCTTATTTAGTTATCTTATTCTATTGGCCAGAACCTCCAATGATATAATATTGAATGAATTAATAATGGCCAATATCACTGCCTTGTTTCCAGACTTAATTGGAAAGTGTTCAGTATTTCACCATTAAGTATATAATTAGCCACAGGTTTTACATTCATTCTGCTTTACAGATTTAGAATGCTTTGTTCTTTTTCTAGTTTTTGGAAAATTGTGGGGGGTTTTCCCTTTTTATCCAGAATAGGTGTTGAATTTTGTAAAAAGATGCATGGCTTATTTTCCATGCACAGTTGAAAAGAACAGATATTCTGCAGTTACTGAGTGCAGTGTTCTGTAAATGTCAATCAGGTAAAATTGATTGATAAGATTTTCAAATCTGCGTATTGTTGTATTGACTGCTTTTCTCCCATGAATATGGATCACACTTTCCCATTTCTTTGCAGATCTCATTTCTTGTGTTTGTTAGATAATATATTCTAGCAATTCTGAAATCTGCTCTTTCTTCTTTTAGGGGTTGTGTTGTTTCTGGTGGTTTAGTAATTTGCCTGGAATAAATCTGTGGAACCTATAGTGTGCAGCCATTGGTATCTACCTTATTTTTGTTTTGTTTCTTGAATTCTTGACTTTATTTTTAAGCCTTGATTCCTAGGGATTGCTTCTGTGTCAGCATTGCTAAGTAGTCAACCAGTCACTGGTTAGAGGTTGTATTCAAACACTCTAAGCCCAAAAGATTTTTGTATTCTTCACTGGTTCTATGATGAATCTAATGTGTGGGTTAGAAAGTACATTCAAAATCGTAGCAGTTTACAAATCTGCCCCAGCTCTTACTTTCTGCTGAGTGCACTCACGTCCCCTCTACCTGCTTACACGGCCTTAAGTTCTACCAGGAATATGTGGATGGCCAGGGCACTCTTTGGTCTCTCCTGTGTACAGTGTACACTTTTGTACACAGATCTCTCCTGTGTACACTCTTTGGTCTTTCATGTGTTTTGGTGGAGCTGTTTGGGACTTTATCAAGGCCCACTATATTGGCTCATTCTTGGTATATCCCTATTAAATTTCTGGTCCTTTGCTTGCCCCAACCAACACTGCAAACTCAGGCCACCTGAGTTGTTGGCTTTCCCTGTTTGTGTGTGTGTGATCAGCCACTAGTGTCTTTCTTATTTTTTGTTTTGTTTCTTCCTCTGCATGACCTGACCTTTTAAACCTCTTCAACCTTGAATCTTGCCACTCTGAGCTTTCTTGACTTTGCTTCAGCCATATTGGACTATTTTCTTAATCTATCCAGGCCTTTACACTGCCTTCTTCTCTGTATGAAACTTTATTATTATTTTTTAATTTATTTTTTTATTGAAGGATAATTGCTTTATAGAATTTTGTTGTTTTCTGTCAAACCTCAACATGGATCAGCCACAGGTATACATATATCCCCTCCCTTTTGAACCTCCCTCCCATCTCCCTCCCCATCCCACCCTTCTAGGTTGACACAGAGCCCCTGTTTGAGTTTCCTGAGACATACAGCAAATTCCTGTTGGCTATCTATTTTGCATATGGTAATGTAAGTTTCCATGTTACTCTTTCCACAGATCTGACCCTCTCCTCCCCTCTCCCCATGTCCATAGTCTATTCTCTATGTCTGTTCTCCATTGCTGCCCTGTAGATAAATTCTTCAGAACCACTTTTCTAGATTCCATATATGTGTGTTAGAATACGATATTTATCTTTCTCTTTCTGACTCACTTCCTTCTGTATAATAGGTTCTAGGTTCATCCACCTCATCAGAACTGACTCAAATGCATTCCTTTTTAATGGCTGAGTAATATTCCACTGTGTATATGTACCACGACTTTTTTATCCATTCATCTGTTGATGGGCATCTAGGTTGCTTCCATGTTCTAGCTATTGTAAATAGTGCTGCAATGAACAATGGGATACATGTGTCTTTTTCAACTTTGGTTTCCTCAGGGTATATGCCTAGGAGTGGGATTGCTGGTTCATATGGTGGTTTTATTGCTAGTTTTTTAAGTAATCTCCATACTATAAAACTCTTAGAGGAAAACATAGGCAGAACACTCAATGACATAAATCAAAGCAAGATCCTCTATGACCCACCTCCTCGAGTAACGGAAATAAAAACAAAAATAAACAAATGGGACATGATTAAACTTAAAAGCTGCTGCACAGCAAAGGAAACTATAAGCAAGGTGAAAAGACAACCCTTGGAATGGGAGAAAATAATAGCAAATGAAACAACTGACAAAGGATTAATTTCCAAAATATACAAGCAGCTCATACAACTCAATACCAGAAAAACAACCCAATCAAAAAGTGGGAAAAAGACATTTCTCCAAAGACTTTCAGATGGCTAACAAACACATGAAAGATTCTCAACATCACTCATTATTAGAGAAAAGCAAATCAAAACCACAATGAGTTTACACCGGTCAGAATGGCCATCATCAAAAAGTCTACAAACAATAAATGCTGGAGAGGGTGTGGAGAAAAGGGACACACTCGCACTGCTGGTGGGAATGTAGGTCGATACAGCCACTGTGGAACTTTATTTACAGCATCAACTTGGCTCACCGATTTAGAAATTGGCATCACTTTATTCACTCCTCCTTTTGTTTATTCACTCATCAAGCGTTTATGGAGGCCCATCATGTAGCCCCCCTGGAGGAGGGCATGGCAACCCACTCCAGTATTCTTACCTGGAGAATCCCAGGGACAAGAGGAGCCCGGCAGGCTACAGTCCCTAGGGTTGCAAAGAGTCGGACATGACTGAGCAACTAAGCAGAGTGCAGCATCATGTAGCAGGTGCTATGATCTAGCAGTGAAAAGGGTATACATAGTCCTTGTCCTCACCGAAATTTACCCTGCATCCTTACCATATCCACCAAGTCTCGACTTGAGGCCTCTTCTAGTCGAGAAGTTTCATGGTGTCCTGTACTTCTCTCTCATAGCCCTTCCCTTAAATATTGTAATTATTATACTTCTTACCAACAGTCAACCCTCACTAGATTGTAAACTCTGTGGAGGCATGAACCATGCCATCCTGATCTTTATTTCCCCTCCCTAGCACCACATTTGGAGAAGGCAATGGCACCCCACTCCAGTACTCTTGCCTGGAAAATCCCATGGACGGAGGAGCCTGGTAGGCTGTAGTCCATGGGGTCGCTAAGAGTCGGACACGACTGAGCGACTTCACTTTCACTTTTCACTTTCATGCATTGGAGAAGGAAATGGCAACCCACTCCAGTGTTCTTGCCTGGAGAATCCCAGGGACGGGGGAGCCTGTTGGGCTGCCGTCTATAGGGTCGCACAGAGTCAGACACAACTGAAGCGACTTAGCAGCAGCAGCAGCACCACCACCACATTAAACATTTGTTCAATCAACAGTAAATTGCTGAAAAGTCAGTTTGGTTCTGAAACATACCCAGAGCATAGTCTGTGCAGGGCCCTGTGGGAGACAAAAATACAGGCCTCTCCCACCAGCCAAGTGTGGGTAGTGAGCACCAAGATCTCTGACTCTTGGACCCGTAACCCTACTTGGGGAACTAACAAGCCCATTATGATACTCTCAGAAGTCTGCTGGCAGTGGTCACTCATGCTGATCTCCCTACCGACTCAGCTTCCACTAGTTTTCTTCCTTCCCAGTACTTTCTTTCTCTAGGACTGTGCTGGGTCTTCATTGCCACCTGTGGGCTTTCTCTAGTTGTGGTACAAGGTCTTTTCACTGCAGTGACTTCTCTTGCTGCAGAGCATGGGCTGTGGGTATGGAGGCTTCAGTAGTTGACCATGTGGGCCCGGTAGTTGCAGCTTATGGGCTCTAGAATGTGGATTCAGTAGTTATGGAGTACAGGCTTAGTTGCTCCATGGCATACGGGATCTTCCCTGACCAGGGATCAAACTCATGCCCCCTGCATTGGCAGGAGGATCCTTAACCACTGGACCACCAGGGAAGTCCCTTCTTAGTACTTTTTTAGCCCCCAGTCCACAGGGTTCTATCAGCTTCACAGACCCTCTGCTTATATCTCCAGGAACCACACCACATTCTAAGCAGCAGCAGCCACACACCTGAGTGCCTCACTGTCAGTGAATTGGTCATGCACCAATGTGAGGTACCTTTCAGCTTCCTCCTAGGCCTTGGGGAGTTTTGTGCTTCCTATAGCTGTCCCTGTTTCCTGTCCCTATAGCTATAGAAAGAGGAGTGGACTGAAAGGTCAAAGATGAAGTTCTGCCACTGACATGCCCAGTGGTCTTGGTAAGTCACCTGGCCTCCCTAGGCCTGGTTCCTTATCTACAAAATGGGGTGCTATCTGCCCACCTACCCTAGGATGTAAGGAAGGGGTACAGATGTCCCTTTTGACTGTACTAGGGCTCTCTTCGTAATGGCAGGTCTTGTCTTCCATGGTTTGCTTTGCCTTTAGAATGACACATTCCTTTCCACAGTCACAGGCTTCTCAACAGTCTGGCTCAGCCTACCTCTCTGGCCTCAGCTTGGGTACAATCTTTCTGTCGATCACTGCACCTCAGCCACATTCCCCCACCAGGGTCTTCACATGTGCCTGAAATCCTTTACCCGCTTTGCCTGGCCAACTCCTACTTATCTGTAAAGTCTGAGCTTAAATGTCACTCTTGCTGGGATAGTGCCCTGATGACCCCCAACATAGTTAGGCCCATTACATCTTGTCACAGTGGCCTCTGCAGATCCTTTGTGGGGCTTATCACAGCAGTCCTTAAATACCTGTGTGTGCCATAATTTATTTGGTCGCCTCCCCCTTTCAAAACTCTATGAGGGCAGGTTCTGACTCATTCATGACTGTATTTTCAGGGATTGGCAGAGTGCCCATCCCAGAGACACAAGGTAACTTTATATATATATAGATTTGGCTACACCCAGTCTTAGTAGCAGTACATGGGATCTTCTGTCTTCATTGTGGCGTGTTTGGCTTCTTTAGTTATGGCATGTAGGATCTTTAGTTGCAGCATATGCAAACTCTTAGTTTTGGCATGTGGGATCTAGTTCCCTGACCAGGGATGGAACCCAGGCCCCATGCTTTGGGAGTGTGCAGTCTTAGCCACTGGACCACCAGGGAAGTGCCAAAGTAACTTTTTTAAATGAATGAACTCTTATCATCTTAGAGCATCAGGAATAGCAATCTAATGGTTTCATTTTACAGCTGACAGAATGAAGGCCCAAGGAAGATAAAATGACTTTTCCCAGATCGCATGGCCAGTGAGTACAAGAGGTAGTTCTAGAATTCATTCATTCAAGAAATCTTCTCTAAGAGCCTACTATGTTCCAGGCACTGTCCTAGGTGCTGGAGATAGAACTATGGCCAAAGTAGGCCCTGACCTCCTAGGACTGACTACATTGTGGTGGAGGAGATAAGCAGATAAACAAATAGCACTTATCATCATTTCAGGTGTTATATATCTGTGAGGAAAGAGGTGCTCTGAAAACAAAATCCCATATGCAGCAAGGACTCAAACCCATGTTTTCTGCTTCCAAGTGCAGGCTCTTTCCACTACACCACGCTGCCTGCCCTAAGTAAACAAACAAAACCATAATTTATGAGGCTCCTTCAGCTGCCTGTGTGTGTGCTTGGTGGGGTGAAACCCTCATGAAGTCCATGAAAAAGGGCCAACATCATCAGAAGCAGCAGCTGACTGGCTTGCCTGCTGAAGCAGGTGTCCCGGCGTTAGCCAGCCTGGCCTCTACTGCCTTGAAACTTCACATCTGGCGCCCAAAGAGAGAGGGAGTGTGTTTAAATAAGACAGTTATTGACCAAGTGGATTGAGGAGGTTGGAGTTGGCTCGTCTCTGGGAATGATGCAAACCACAAGGGGACAGTACTCAGGAGGCGGACAGAAAAAACAGATGGGCTCAAACTGCAGGCGTGACTATGAGCACCCCAGCCCCCATCACTGGGGGAGGCAGGAGGAGGCCTCTTCACTGCCGGAGATCTGTTTACTTTTCACTTATAAAAGAGCCCTCTGATGCCTGTTTTTGGAGACATAGAATGTGTACTCAGACCCCTGGCTTTCCTCTAAACCGTTTCAAGTAGAAGTGTGGTTGAAACAAGAGTTCGGAACGTATGCAGAAGGACATGTCAGCCCACTGAGAGGGACAGGTGCTGGTGTCCCTGTGGCTCAAGGATCGGCCAGGTGATCGGAATCACAAGGCTGACCACTCGAACACTCTCTCCTAATTCGGCAGAGCATCAGATGCGATAGGCCGATGTGCTGTCTATAATGAAGGTTAGTTGAAAAACAAACAAATGAAGGATGACAACTCACTTTTCTCACACAGGTAAGATTAAAGTCCAAAGCACTGCTTTGAAAATAATGATAATTATTTACTGACCAAACACTATGAATTGGACACTTCCTGGTCTCTCTTCCTCATACTGATCTGCTCGTAGATACTATCTTCATCTTACAGATGAGCAAATCAAGGCTCAGGGAAGTCCAATGACTTCTGAAAATTCCCACTGGTAATGAATGGGCATTCAGCTCCAGTCTTTCTCAACTCTAAAATCCAAGTACTATTAATACAAAACCAAGAAGTGACATCCACTTGCTTGAAAGCAAAAAGTGACACTTTCTAGCTGCTCGGCTGCTTCTAATGTGTCATTGGCTAAGAAGTTATGCAACTCAAGCCGTGAGTTACACACAATTGTAAGTAAGGGTGGGGGCTTCATGCAAAGGCTTCAGGATAGCCGGTCCCTTATTTTAGGGTAAACCTAGGAGTTTGCAGCCAAAACTCCTCACTGCTAGAGTAGAAGCCTATCATTGTCCAGTCCCGAGCATAATGGCTGTTCAGTGAGTGCCTGATGTGAACCCTCGTTACAATATGCAAGATGGTCAGGAGAGGATGGTGATAGGACCCTCAGTCTGCCCCAAACCCCAGCTCTGCCAAGGCTAGCCAGGTAGCCTCTCTTAATTTCTTAATTCACAAAATTGGGCTGCTATCTACACTTCACAAAATCATGAGTAAATGATAAAGTATATGAAAGCACCTGGTGTGTAATAGGTGTACAATAAATACAACCTTAGTCATATTTACTCATTATTCATAGGAGATGAGTTTAGTTGACCAGTCTGGGACTGTGGGTCATTTTGGCCCAGAAAATTCCAGGGAGATACAGTCAGTTCCAGGTCTAAATCAGAGTGTGTGTTCGTGCGTCAGAGAATGGCCTACATGGTTCCTTAGTGGAACCGTGGAACCAATCCCATCTCCATGGTTTAACGAGGACCATGGCTCAGGCAAAAGCCAGAGGATTTCCAAGCATGAGATGACCCAGCAAAAGGCTACTCAGGCCACATTTGAAGTCACCCCAATCCTCTCCTGTCCTGAGTTTCCAAGGGATCACAGAAATTTGCCTAAAACTGAAATCCAATTTCATATTGTGTTCATCTGCTTGTTCTATCTCAAGATACAGGTGCAGCTTGGCTTTGATTTGTGACCTATTTCAGATTGGTGATCCTCCCTTCAGGCTACAAAAGGTGATTTTTCTACTGTATGAATCTCAGATGTTACAATTTATCAATGGCTTTCTATTGCCTATAGTCTAGACTATTTAGCAAGCCTCTGTGATGTGGCCCCTGCCTACTTGTCTCAAAACCCACTATTCCGTCCCTCGCTAAACCACTTGTGTCTGTGTTCTCAGTTCCATCTGACCCTTTGAGACTCCATTAACACTCGGTGCTCTCCCATGGGTCTATGCCTCTTATGTAATATGTCCTGTTCCTTTCACCTGGGGTGCCCTTCACTTTCCCAGTTGACAAACTTTTATTCTTAGTTTACTAAGAACTTCATCCCGTGAACCCTTAATCCCTAAGGCAGTCACAGACAACCCTTCTCTGGGCCCACACCGACTGTGGGCACATACTTCCTTCATGTAGCGGAGGGAGGACATGACACAGTGGAAAGAAAATAGGTTTCAAGTCAGAAAGCCTAGAGTTTAAACTCTGGCCGTCCTCCCAGGCCAGCTGGAGAGATGTAGCCTTCCAGCCTAATGTATAGTCCACTCGTGTGGTTCTCCTTATGCAAAGACAGATGCAGGGACTTGTAGCCAAAAGATTTAGTGACCTGAACCACCAGTAAGGTCATCTCTATCTGACAATTCTGAAGTTGTAATTCATTTTACTCCTTTTGTTCCAGCCTCCACATTGGCCCACACATCCATCTGACAGGGAGTCAGCTTCCTATACAGGTTTGCTAATCGCAGTCACTCAAGTATTCTAGTTCCTCCAATTTTTCATTATAAATTTATTATTGAAAACAAATGCATCTCACCTCTGCCACTTACTGGCCCAATCATTTAAACTCCGAGCCTCTGTATCATTTGTTGATGAAAAGTGTTGTGAGGATTAAAGAAAATAAATCTAGCACAAATTCTGGCCCACAGTAAGCACTGCTGCTGCTGCTGCTGCTAAGTCGCTTCAGTCGTGTCCGACTCTGTGCGACCCCATAGATGGCAGCCCACCAGGCTCCCCCATCCCTGGGATTCTCCAGGCAAGAATACTGGAGTGGGCTGCCATTTCCTTCTCCAATGCATGAAAGTGAAAAGTGAAAGTGAAGTCGCTCAGTCGTGTCCGACTCTTAGCGACCCTATGGACTGCAGCCTATCGGGCTCCTCCGTCCTTGGGATTTTCGAGGCAAGAGTACTGGAGTGGGGTGCCATTGCCTTCTCCAACAGTAAGCACTAGTGTTTTATCATTACAGCCCATTTTAACTATCTGTCTATGTCTCTCCCTCCACTAATTCCTCAAGGTCAAGAAATTCATCTTTGTATCCCCAGCATCTAGCACACAGTAAACTTCTGACAGAAGTCTGTGAGATGCACAAGACATACATGTTTGGCCTTTACAATGACTTTCAGTTCCAGGAAGCAGAGAACTTGGATGTGCTTTTCCTTTGTCTTTCATAGCAGCCACCATGACTGCTGGGCAAATCAGTAAGCATTCATTCAAGGCACATTCATGAGAAGACCAACACATTCTTCTTAGCAGTTGCTCTACAGTGGAAAAGTTACATGATGTGAAGTCTGAAGACCTTGGTTCTAGCCTTAGTCCACCCCCTTACTGGGAGGGGGGTTAAGCATACTTGATAAATGACCTGGGCTTGTTTTCTACAAAACAAGGGAGAGAAAAACCTTGAGGTTTATCACAAGGGTGAAATAAGATCAAGTGAAGCAACACGAAAAGGTGGAATATAACTAAGAGGGAGAAGGGAAACTCTTCTATCAGGCTTCATGGTTTCAGGAAAATGGTTCTGCTTCCTGTACCTCCTATACCAGGAGAGGCTAAAAAAAAAAAACAAAACCCACAATACCAGATTATGCTGTTTATGCAATCATCACATATCTTTTAGGAAAACCTGGTTTGGGGAAGACTCCCTTGGTCTAATCCAGAGCCATCAGAGGCTAACAAGCGTCCTGAAGCCACTTTACTACCTGTGAACTCAATATGGCTTCAATAGGGCAAAAAAATGCCAAATTTTTTTATTTTCTTACAGAGGTTAAGTCAAAGGCAAGGCCAAGAATTGGACAATCTTTTCCAAGGAAAAACAGCATTCTTGATTTAGACTAAAAGCAACTAAATGAATTACTTAGCAAACTATGCTGTATTCAGAAGAATTTCCTGATGATCTAAAAATTAATCATAAAATTTTATTCTAGTCTCTCTTTAAATTCTTCCTAACATTTATTAGTTTACTTATCTAACTATGTAATTTAGTAAGTATGGTATACTGAACATAATTGAATCTTTGTTTATAGATTCAAGACCACTTGGCAGGAATGCTGTAGAGAGGACTCAGGCAAAAGAGGGGTGGTTGAGTTGGATAAACAGTAAGATCGCCTTCAAATCTGACAGCCTGGGATCTGAACAACCTAGCTGTATTTTCACTTGTAAAAATGAACATGAATCATAATCAGGCAGTATGGAAGTGTGAGCTAATATAGAGCCCAAAGCAGTATAGCATAGGGTTAAGGCTGCAGGCACTGAAGCCAAATTGTCACGATTGATAGCCTGCTTGCCACTTGCTGACTCTGTGATCTTGAACAAGTTGCATTATTTCTGTTTCAGTTTCCTCATGTGTAAAATGGGAAGAAAAAAAAAAAACTTGTCTCTTAGGGTTACTGTAAGGATTAAGAATTAATATATCCGGGAGGAAGAGGCAAGATAGGAATAGGGGATTAAGAGGTACAGATTACTAACATAAAATAAGCCACAAGGATTTACAACACAGGAAATATAGCAAATATTTTATAACTATAAAACTTTTAAAAATTGTGAATAACTATATTGTATACGTAATATTGTACATCAACTACACCTCAATTTTAAAAAAAGCGAATACATTCAACATTCTTGGAACAGTACCTGCCACACAGTAGGTGTCCTGTTTTCTGTTAGCTAAAGTGGAAGTGAAAGTTGCTCAGTCGTGTCCGACTCTTTGCGACCCCATGGATTATACAGTCCATGGAATTCTCCAGAATACCAGAGTGGGAGCCATTCCCTTCTCCAGGGGATCTTCCCAACCCAGGGATCAAATCCAGGTCTTCAATGCAGTCAGATTCTTTACCAGCTGAGCCACTAGGGAAGCCCTTGTGTTAGCTAAATATATGTCAAAATGGGGCTTCCCAGGTGGTGCCAGTGGTAAAGAACCCGCCTGCCAATGCAGGAGACATAAGCGATGCTGGTTTGATTCCTGGGTCAGGAAGGTCCCCTAGAGAAGGAAATGGCAACCCAATCCAGTATTCTTGCCTGGAGAATCCCATGGACAGAGGAGCCTGGTGGGCTACAGTCCATAGCGCTGGAAAGAATCAGACACAACTGAAGCGACTTAGCACAGTATGCATGTCAAAATACTAGGGACTAACTGCCAATGCATCATTTTATTGGAGCCTGAAAACAACCCTTTAGGGTAGATGGCATAGCTCATTCTAAAGATGAAGAAACAAGTTCTTGGAAAATGAGTACCTCACTTGATGTCAGTGCCTGGCACAGGGTTTGAATCCAGAGCCCACTGCCTCCCAACTTGTGTTGCTTCCATCACAGCTTCCTGCTTCCCCAGTATGTCAAAACTGTGTGTGCAAAACTGAGTTGAATTTACACTGATCCAATATATGTAGATCCTGCCTTTTGGAATAACCCTGGGTACATGCTTGCTATCTTGTCAATATTCTCATTTTTAAGGTAGGGCAGAAATAACCCCAGTAAGGATTCACTTTATCATGGTTTACTTACACCATGATTATGTAAATAGTCATGTTCAAACAGCTAGAGAAAAATCCACTAAAATGGTGAGCCTCCCTCAGCCTGTTTCTTGTCTTAAATCCTGTTATTCTTTACACAGGACTATAGATTTTGCCCATTATGATTATCCCGGTTCTGTTCTGAATTAAGTCCCTCTTGCCCCTCACCTAGGCACCATCTCAGCTGCTATACAATGCTCTTTAGTGTGCGTGTGCTCCACTCCAAAATGCTAACCTCTGAGCTCTTGCAATCCCTCAAGTACCTTATCTAGGACTAAATATAACTACTATTCAACAACTCCTTGACCCTTTGGATTTGAATGACCAAAGTAGATGCTGAACAATGTGATTTTTTCCCATTCTTCAAGAGCAGTTCAGTAGAAGACATAAGAACCTTGAGAAAGCAAGCCTAAAGGACTGAAAAAAAGACTAGCCATGAAGAACTTTGAGTGTTAAAAAAAAAGGGGGGGGAGGGGGAAGCCAAAGTGAAGCCTCAAAAAACAAGAAGCCTGGCAAAAAGCAAATGAGAAAAAAGAAGGGCAGAGGTGGTGGAGGAGCCAGACGATAGTTAGGGGTTGAAATGAAGGGGAATTCTAGAGTTAAGGTGGGTTTGGATCAGAAGCCTTCCCAAGTTTCTCAGGCTCAAGAGCCTGGGTGGCAATCTGTGGGTGGCCCACACTTAAGAACACACGAAAAAAAACTGGACACAGATACAAGTGGTGAGAAGTGTCAAGCAGCAGGGAGTGGCAAGAGTCAATCCTAAATGCAGTCATTTGGGTACAATGTGCCCTTCAGAGAGGGCATGGTGACAACATGGGCTGATTTACAGAGCCGCCAGGGTAATAATTCAGAAAGCAATACTGCCTTTTCCCAACAAAACGAGGCAGCCCCAGAATGTTTCATGGTGGTAAAAAGCTGCATGACAGCATACTGAGGTCCCAGAACCAATGAAAGGAGACAAGTTTACCAAAACGAGTCTTGACACAGAGTACGTTTCTGGCAAATATGTTATTATGCACTCACTCTACTCAGGTCCTGGAGCAACTATTTCGTTTCCTTATATGGCCCTTCTCTTCAGCTCTCTCCTGTATAATAACTAATGTCTTCTTAGAGAAACAAAGAAAAGGAATAGAACTGTTCCACTCGTCCTCTGCTTTTTTCAGGGAAATGAGCAGAGCCACATATCACTGGGATGTCAGAGGAGAACTACCAGTTTTTTAAAATCACTTTTTAAAAACTTGAAATCACTTCTGCTAGAGAAAGCTGTGTTGATGCAGGAAGACAAGGGAAAATACTGCAACTGCCTATCCTGACTGCCAGAATTAAGCAGTCTTACTTTAACCTGGACATTTTAAATTCCATTAGAACTTTAAATATCACTAGAACTAAGATACAACGTGCGAGCATGGGTAGAAAAACTCCCTATATGGCACACAAATCAAAGAAAATGCCAGCTGTCATGCTTAAATAAAAATCAACTTCTAATGTTACTCTTCTTAAAATTCTTCAGTTGGCCCCCACAGTTTTCAAATAAAATCCAAATTCCTTAGCAAGACCCCAACTTCACTTCTCGGTTTATTTTCCTATTTCCAAATTCTAACAGTTCCTTTCCCCCTAAAAGTCATGTTCCTCTGCCTGGAAAAAATCCTTTCATCTTTGCCTGGTAGAATCCTACTCATCCTTCAGAAAAACTGCTTAGTTTTCTCTCCTTTGGGAAGACTTCCCCAACACCCACCCTCCCGTGGGCTCTCAGAAGACCCTGTGCTCATTTACGATTGCACTCACCACGTGATGCTACAATTTCATTTTACTTCCTTATTTCTTCTACCAGTTCCTGAGGACAACTAGTAGAAGAAACTAGGATTGCTATAGAATTTCTAGGATTCTATATGCTAGTGGTCATGACAGAAGCCTGATGTGATGCACAATGTTTTCATGAATAGTAAAGATAGTCATTTGTGAATCTTATTCTCTCAGTAGGAAAATATACTCTCTAAAACCTTGCATAAAACAGTATAACAATCTTCCTTCCCTTTGACTACATTTACAGCCAGAATGATGATTTTGAAAGAGTATAACATCTGGGTCATATCCTCGATAACATTTCAGGAAGCTGGTGGCTAATTGCATCATTTATGACATCAAGAAGGAAGCCATCATTTGCAAAGCACCCACGTGTTCTGAATTTATTCCGTATATAAATTACTTCACCCTTGACAATCCACGGTAACTTGTCTGAGCTCTAGTTTGATAAAGAACCTGAGGTTTAGAAATCTGCCCGTGGTCACACAGCCAGCAAGTGGTAAAGCCAGACTAACACAATGTGCAGGATCAGGACAAGAATTTCTTCTCAAGGAACTAAAAAATGAGGTTGGCTGAAACTAAGATTTCCCACAGGGCTGAAAAGTGATGAAGACAGCAAATAACTTGTCCATCTCAGACTATGGGTATGCTATTTTAACAATATAAACTGAAAACCAGCCTTCTTCCTGTTCAGAGTTTGAATAATTGCATACACTCTTGCTATCCTGTCAAGTAACAGACTCATCAGACATTCAGTTTGAAGCACTGTTTTAAAACAACTTCTCAAAAAAAATAAAAAAAAAAAATTCTCAAATTTATTTAACTCATGTGAATAACGTGGTAGTTTTTTTTTTTTTTCACAAAAAGAAAAAAACAGCCAGTACTTACTACTTACCAAGCCTCACAGACGGCTCAGAGTGTAGGCAGCGTACTGGGTACAGTGATCACAGGATTTGCATTATCCTTGCAAAGACAGAACTCCACCAGCACCCGAGTTTTCCAATTCAAAATGTGATTTTATTAGAGATCCCAATGCAATTTTTTAAAAAACGACTGGATTGTTGCTTTTTTAATTTTCCATTTCTAGTTAGAAAAATGACTAGAGGCAATGACAAAAATAACCATTTAAAAGGGATTCCTCTCCAGATATTTTTTTGTAAAGGTTTAAGTTCAGCCCTTCCAGCCTTCTCTCTGTCCTTTTACGTTTTAAAAAGAAAGGGGTTTGGAATATGTCAACCTTTACTCAGCTTGCTCACAAAGCCTCTGTCTTCTCAAGTTGTAGACATATCGCCGGGACTCATCTCCCAAACCTCTGGTTTTAATCAAGTCCATGGGGTGCCTGGCTGGAGGGGCCTGGGTGACAGTTGCTTAAAGAAGCTCCTATTAATTAAAGGTCAGTCACAAACCTAACCTTAAACAGTAGATGGCTGACTGCATCACTTACGACATACACCAGGCGAAGGTGGATGGAGCAAGAGGCAAGTCAGACATCCCTCCTCTGTTTATCATGAGTCAGGCCAGCAGCTGAGCCTGTGTTCCTTTCCTCTCCTCGGAGCTCACTGTGCAAGGTCGACCACACCACCTCCATCCCCCAAGCTCACTGTCCAGCCATACAGGAAGTTGCTTCCAAGTTTTCACTAAATAAATGATTTTCCACGAATAAAAAATGAAAATGTTTAGATGTACCAATGACTTGGCTCTCTCCATCTCTTCTTGGGGAACCTCTACTTTTAAGCACGTGGGGAGTTAAAATTACAGGGGAGCGACACTGACAGCCAAGGTGTTTTACCTCTTCCTCATTACCTTTCTGGAAAACTGCTGTCTCTAACATTCAGGTTCCTTGAAAAGGAGAAATTTTACTTAACTGTTGTACACTGTGTGTAAGAAGGGACTTCTCTTTTTAGCCTTCATTTCACTGTGTGGGTTTCCCTCTCTAGGTCTTGAGAGTGGGAAAGGGAGAGCGGAGAGGAGACAAAAATCACAAAGAGCCATATACAGAACACCCTCTGCCAGCAACATGACAAGTCCTCTAATATCATCAGTGCTGACTCTAAGTAATTTCTGGGGGGTTGAATACATCACTACTTTCTATTTGTGCTCTGCCTCAGGCTTTTCCCTAACCACTAGTTGCAAGTAAAGGTCTAGAGAGTAAGAGCTTTTGTGAAAGGGCTAGAACACAAGTAACATGCTGGTCTGTGGCCAGGTGTGTCAGTGTACTTTATAATGGAGGAAAAGAGGATTACAGGCAGATTTTTGTTTCAGCCTTAGTCCAAGATTTAAAAGACTTACAGAAAATACTTCACACAGAAGGGTGGTAGTGGGGAAGGGAGGGTGGGGGGATGATAGACACACCCAGTAAAATTCAGGGATAAAAAAATACCTGCACAAGTCCACGGAGCACAAAAGAACGAGGAGGATCACTTCCTGAGCCACACATGGATGGGTAAGGGCAAAGGACGGGTAGGATACAGTGGATTAGCCACTAATGGCTTCAGTGATAATTCAGAAACCTGTTCCAATATATTTTTGGAGTGAAACCTTCTGGACAGGTCAAAATTGTGCTTAAAAAAATGTCATTAGAAGGTAACAGCTTTTCAAATATTCTTTTGCCTCTTGCGTCCAGGTGATTTCTTTTTTGCTGAAAACCAGAAGCCGTATAAACCTTACAGGGCAGAAGAACAGTCTTTGACACAGGTGAGGCGAGGCGCTGGATGAACTTACACAGTAAGTGACAGTCTGTATGTCCCGGGCTTGTCCCTTGACCACACCACATCTCTGACCTAACAGAGATGGCAGTTCACTTTCTCTGGAAGAAGCCAGTAATGGCCACTTGTCTATTGGCTTTGCCCGTAGCAGCAGTTCCCTTCTTTGGGCCCTTTCGGTCCTCTTTGGGTTCCTTTTTCACAGCCATGGCAGGAGGCCTATGGACAGAGGAAGTCTTCATCTTAAGCTCTTCTTCACTATCTGTGCAGGATTCACTCTCGTAGACTTTCTCAGTCACTGGTAGAACAAGGGGAAAAACAGGATATGAGTGGGTTGAGTCATTTAGAACACTGCTCTTATGAGAGAATGAGCTGTCTGGTTCACTCCAATCCCCTCAGTCCCACTGACCGAGGGAGGGGTGCTCACCGATCACTGAAGCTTAATACTGCTGGGAGATCAGATCCCACCTCAGGCTGGAGGCAGTATCTTGAGCTCACAGCCCTGAGCTGCGGCTCAAAATCAACATTACCCCTATCCTGTCACTGCTGTGTCCCATCTTTGAGTGGGCCCAAATCATCTGATTGCCCAAATCCTGTATTTGGGCCTTGGTCTGTGCTAGCTAACTGCCTGAACCCTGTATGAGAACCGTCTGCTTCCGATCTCAAACACTTGCTTCTACCTCCACTCTCTCTCTGACTTCTTCAGTCTCACATCCTGACCCACAGTGCTGCCATCGCCACCTCTGGTTTTCCTGCTCTTAGTCTCGATTCCACCTGCTAGTCCCCATCCTGCCTAGCTAGGCTCACTGCCATGGTACCTCCTGGCTAGCCCTGCCCTGATGTCACCGTGGCTCCGCATGTCCTAAGTACAGAGAACTGGAGATTAGTTAGTTCCTCTCTTGTTCAGTTCTTGGTTCTCAGTGACCCAAGATTTAGTAGTGGTCTGCATCATGAAGATACTATCTCAGGCAAACTCAATCAGATGGCAAACCTGATAGTTTTAAGGAAAGATGATGATAAAATGAGAAAGTTACCAGTGCTTTTACTCCTTGTCGGCCAAGGGCATATTTTGCCTTTTCTCCTACCAAAATATTCACTGAATTCCTCCCACAGGAAACTTTAAAAACATTTACGTGAGTGAGGAGTCACTATAAGAAAGCCCCACAGGGCACAGGCACAGACAATGGCTTCCAACAATGATGTTCCAGAACCGATGAGGTTCTTCAGAACTACTGCAGTGTACACGGCAACCACAAGAAACAGTACAATGCCACCCTCCTGTGACTTTAGAGAGATGCAGCAGCTGCACAACCAGCACCATCGAAGCCCTTTCTCAGCAAATGATGAACAACGGAGAATACCTTTTCTTAGCAGAACAGAGTAACCTAATATGCATAATAAATATTCAAGTGAGCAAAGTGAAAGGTATTTTTTTTTCCCATTAAGGAACAGTGATAGTTTCAAGCTCTCAATTATTGATTATTTCTTTCAAATAAAATACGTCAAACTGTTCTAGACGCATAGACTTTGGAATCAAATACACCTGTGTTCTAATACCTAGTCTGTCACTTACCTAACCTCAAAGTTTAATGTGTATCAGAATTACTTGAAGCCTTGTTTAAGCATGGATGGCTGGGCTTTATTTCCAGAGTTTTAGATTCAGTAGGTCTGGGGTGGACCTGAGAATTTGCTTTTCTAACATGTTCCCAGGTGATGCTGACATGTCGCTGGCCTGGGAGCCACACCTTGAGAATCACTGCTCGTTGCTTCCCTGTAGAAGGTCATTTGCTGCCTCAGAGAAAGTACAAATACATGCAGTAATCTCTGGCAAGCTCTGTTTAATGCTATATTTCCCCTCACAATTGGCCATGCTGGAGATCAACCGGCTCTAGCAGTGGAGTATTCCTTCACCTTATCCATCTATTCTTAGTAAGGCTGCATAATTAACAGTCGTCCTCCCACCCCCACCCCGCACGAGTTCCTAGGATTTATCATTACTTTCAAGAGCCTAGAATTCACTTTGGGTGACTCCTGCCAACTTGGAGGCTAAATAAACACTAAAAAGTTTAATATATATTGAGCATTCTTGGAGGCCTTAAGGCTTCCCAGACCAGAGGCATTAGCATCTCCAATGAGCTTATTAGAAATGCAGAATCTCAAGTCCTACCCCCAGGGCCTACTGAATCAGAATTTGAAATGCGGCAAGATCTTCAAGTAATGTATATACTCAGCAAAATGTAAGAAATGTTGCGCTCAGATTATTTAGAGAACTTCCGTGGTAGGCCTATAGTGCAACAATTATGATCGCAGAACATCATCCCATTCTAATGCCAAAGTACTACATAACTGGATTTTGGAACAAAATTATGAGCTGTTATCTACTCAATATCTCAAATCAGGCAAGTCTGAAGAGCCATCTACACATACAGAAAAGACAGGACTTACTACAAAACTTGCTCCTCCATAAGCTATATTCTGTATTAAACTGCTGGCATGTCTATAATATTAAACTTCAGCATCAATTAGCTCATTATTTCATGACTAACCACTGGCTGTTTCATTGCCAATTCTGTGCAATCCACCGCTTAAAGGAGTTAAAAATCAGTCAGGGCAGCATCAACAGAATTTCTTAAGCAGAACACTTGGTATAGCCCTTAAGAGCTAAAAGGAGCATTTCTATATTCAAAGCTGTAGCTACTTCAAACTACAGAACAAAGGAGATTTCAACTTAAAAATACAGGACCTTTCTTTTAGCTGAACAACATGCCACTTTTCTGGGCTGCCATAAAAAAAAAAGGCCCAGTTTGTGGGGGTAACAGAATTCTTTTCCACTCAACTGTTTTGCTCTTATAAATCTACCCTGTCCAGAAGTCTACCCCACACATATCTCAGGGGCCCAACTCCCCAGTCCCTGCAGTGAACTTACAGAAAGGGAAAGATCAGCTTTTTAAATCTACAGAATAACTGCGATCCAGCACAGGACAGGACAAGCCCCCTGAGTTGGTACGTTTGGAACAGTCTGAGCACAGAGAGAAAAGCAGAACTTTTTTGTTGGTTACAGGAGCCAAGATTCATTAAGTTGAGTTTGGAATAAAAACTTTTCAAAAAAAATGTGCTATGTGAGCACAGTTTTCATTGTTGCATCCAAGGCTCTTAATAGTCCTGTCTGGAGACAGGAGTACAAAAAAGTTCACATCCCATACCTGGCCAAAACTTGAGAACTGTGTTTTGAACAAAGCAATATGTAATTAGCCACAAATTCCCAATGAACTCTTATAAAGGTATTTTTGATGCTTTTCTTTTGGGGTAGCAGGAGGAAAAAACTAGCACTGATGCTTCTGTCCTCTTATATTTAAAATGAAAACGAATAAAAAAATTCAATAGTAAATACATAAATTACCACTAACAGTCAAACCAAGAGACTTGAAATTCATGACTGAAGACTGAAAGCAAGAACAAATAAAACAAGACCAAAGTCCAGAATTCATAGGCTCACAAGAAAGTTGGCACTGCAAAGACAAAAATTTCCTGTGTAAGGAATTTTACTCCCCAAGCACATGCTCCAGTGAAAATGGCAGAGGCCTTTTCAGATGAGTGAGGCAGGGAACCGGAGAGGCTCAAGATCGATGAGACGTCTTCACTAGTTTTACCAACCACACTGCTTGGAAAAGTTGATTGTTCATAGTCAATTAAACCTTTTTAAGACAAAAATGTGAATCAGAAAAGGAAAATCAAGAAAGGGAAAAAATACTTCTCTACAAGAGCTGAGGTGTGGCAGGTGCCACAGGAAAACAGAAATGACACTTAAAGGCCATCTCCCTAACAAGAGGTTGAAGAGCCTAAACCCACAACTCATCACAAACACAAAAGATAGTACCAGGGTTTGAACATTTCATCAGGACTCAAGTGATGACTCAAAGCCCGAACTCCATTTTCCCTCTAGATCTCTGTAAAAGGAACATGCTTTTATCTAACATGACTTACAAAACAGGAAACACACAGGAAGTGACATGGAAGTCATAACCCTCTGAACAACAAATGGGGCAAAATACGAAGACGACTCCTGACACTCTCTTCAGAGTCCAGTCATCTGCAGGAGCCTCTTTTCCACAGTTCAAATGTATAAAATAAACATTCAAAACAACCCCACTTGTTTCTCAGTGTCTTTGATAATACTTAAAGTTGGTATTGCGGTTTTCATCTTGAAAGTGTTTTTTTAAATCTATTACTTCACGTGAATCTTCACAACAATCTCACATGTGGGCAAAATGGCTATTTTCCCCTCCACACCACAGATCAAGAAACTCCCCAACCAGAGATGCTGCAACTCTTATCTGCGATCTCAAGTGTATGAACCAAACAGGAAGCAGGTACTCTGTAGCTGTAGTGTCCCCGACTCAGCCCCTCAGTGTGGGCCACAGCCAAGCAGCCAGCATCACATGGGGATGAGGCGCCCTGCTCTGTGAGGGATTAAGGTGCTCTCTACGGTCATAACTCTATCCCTGGAGCCAACATTTTTTCTTACCCATGCAGCCCTCCTCATCTGTAAAGGTTTTAGATTTCAGCACACGTTTTCGTTTTCTTTTGTTTTCTCCATCGGAGCCCTAAAAGGTCACAGGAAGATCAGAGGATACAACATTAAACTAACCAATCAAGCTGTAGAGAAGAACAACAATTTATTTTAATCTTTTGACAATCACCCTCCAATATTTTATGAGGATAAAAAGTTACACAAGGTATCTACAAATTTCCCTTTAGGGGACCAGCCCAACCCGAGACAAGTTATGCTCACTGATACCTCATTGTGAGAAGAGACGCAGCATGTTGAGCAAAGAATTGTGTTCATTCAGTCAACAAACTTTTGTTGGAGAGAGTAGGCACCATGGTTAAAAAGACCAATAGGACAATGGCCTTAGTCGGAGGAGAGAGACAAGGAAAACAGACCACTGTGGTAAGGGCTTTAACGGAAGGCCACAGCAGATACTGGAAGCGCCCAGGGAAGGCCCCTAGACTGCAGGTCTCCAAGGCATCCACCCTTGCTGTGGATACCTGCTAGTTCAGCCTCCCGACACTGCAACATTACAACTGTCTAATTTAGTATCAAAAAGGTTTTACTTATACCAACTTCTTTTTCTCTCCACTGGTCTTTCACTCCATTTTCTTTTAAGCTAATGAGGAATTTAGTGCAAAATTTAAATGACAGTCAATGAATTAAGGAAAACTAATAATCATAAAGAAAAAAAAAACAAACCCATCTTCTCAATCCTTCATTATTTACACTCAAAGATGCAGACAAGACCCAGCTGAAGATTACTGAAAACTGTATTTCCCCATTTGCAGCCCTTTTCTAGAAGAGCAACAAACACACACAAGTTGTTTGTTCTACTCTTTCACAAACTCTGCTACACTTAACTGTGCACAATGCCAACAGAAGTTGGACAGCACAGCTGCTCTGAGACTGGAAGTCATGAAAAACTAAAGAGCCCCCAGGATTGACCTCGGCTACATTCCTGAGATGATGCCCTATGGCTCAACTTGCCCTTCCTGTGAGAAGAGAGGGAATGTCCATTCTGTACCACCTACAGGAGAGCAGGATGAGATAGGAGCCAGCTACTGCCACATGTGAAGTGTAGAGCAGAGAACTAACGCAGCAGAGTGGCTTCATTCTTGGGCCATAAAGGACACATCCCAGTAAAGTTTTACCTTGACAGGAGGAGGCTCCGGCTCAGTCTTCAGCACTGGTTCAGGAGAAGGAGAAGGAGAAGGAGGAGGTGGGGATGGTGACTCAGCTTCATAAGCTCCAGGCGAGTCTGGTATGACTGAAATAAGGGAACAAGCTTAGATAAGAGAACCACGGCAGTGTCTGGTACAATGCCCGCTCACTAGTTCTCTACACTTCCATGTCCAGCAAAGGGTATTCTGCAAGCAGTAATTCACGACAATCAAGGACTCTGTAGTTATATATCTATCTATTAATATATAGATAACTAGACAGATATCTTTAAAATATACATTTTATCAATTTTCATACAAAGAGAATCAAAGAATCAAAAATTTTTAGAGCTGACATCGTAAAGCAATTATAGTCCAATTAAAAAAATTATTAGAGCTGGAATGTACCTTAGAGATCATCTTAGCTAGCTTCTAATTTTATAGATAAGTCAGGGTATGCAGTTGTTTTAAAAATATCCACTGATTATCTACCATGTGTCATCTATTTCAGTGACATTACTTCACTTTCTCCTTATAACAAACCTAAGAGACAAATACTATCATTCAAACATTAGAGTTGGGTAAACAGAGGTTCTGAGAGGTTGATTAGCTTGCCAGGAGCACAGAGCTTGCAACTGAGGCAGGAGGTTTTAAACCCCAGTTAGTCTGATTCCACAGCCTGACTATTTCAACTATCCCATGCTGCCTACCACACAGGGACAGACATTTTCTTAAGATGAAGTAAGTGGAGAGAATCCTCAGATTATACCAAGTGTGAGCACCTTTCAACGGAAGAGCTACAACTCCATTACAACTACATTTGAAACACACCAACACATCCATCATTCCTTACGCTTATGTCACTAAAAGCATACTGAAGGAGAACACTTGGGTTAATAATAAAGACTAAGGCAGACCAATATGGATCCTAGCATATGAATGTGGGCAAGTTTTTAAAAAATCTCTATGAACTTCTGTTGTATGCAATAAATAACAGTAACAATGATTTTGTGACTGTGATTTAAGGACTATTTGCAATCACCTCAGATGTCTGTTAGACTTAAATTTTCCAGCTGACATTGAGCAGCATAAACCATGGGGTTGTGGAATCATCTTTGAAACGATGATCACAACTATAGCTCTAATAACCAAGACTTGTTCATTAATATGATCAGCAAGAAAAGAATATTTTAAGGAGAGAAATATCATTATGGAAGTGGTACCACCTGAAAAGAGAGCACCACCAGAGGGATCCCATCAGTTTTGAACAGTTCTAGAAACAGTGGTCTTAGTTTAAGGCCCATGAGAAGGGAAGTGAAAATCCTCAGCTGACCCATTGCTTAATCACTGCAAAGAAACTGCTGGTCAAGGGACTGGAGAGCTGCTTAGCCTCACCTGCTCCCTGAATCTCCTGGCTGTATTCAAATTCTTAGCACAAGTCTTGGATCTGAAATTCTCCCAACTCATTAGGTCAGTGTTAAAAATTATGACAGTGGAGAGTTCAAGGCCAAATGACCTAAAGAGGTGAAGCAGAACAACAGCCAGAAAGAAACAATAAATTACACACTTCAAGTATGAAATGGGCCCCCAAACTTTATAAACTCTAGGAAATAGAAACATAAAAGCAAAGTGGTCCAGCTATTAACCAGCACTGGGAGGCTAGAACATGTCGGGAGCTTGAGAAAGAAAAAGTCCAGTCAAACCACCAGAACCAAGCACCCATTTTCCTGAAGGTATAGCTATTAAGAAAGCTGTGAAGCAATGAGTTACAGTGGTAGGAGAGAAGTTTATGCAGTGAGGACGCCAAAGAAAAGGAATTTTGAGTACTCAGTCATAAATTTATGAGTTCTTATTCTGTTTCCAGTTCTGCAACCACTTGACTTAACCAAGGAAAACACATAATCCCAGTGGCACCCTCTAAGACCCCTCTCACTACACGTGTGGAGCTGTTTAGAGTCCCCTCTTCAGACTCTAAGCTCCATACAGGCAGAGGCACCACCATTTCCCTAGCGCTGAATATACAGTAACATTTTTAATAAAATAATCATTTTCTGAACTACAATTGGGATGAGGAGCTTCTAAGTCAAGGAAGATTAGGCATATGCCTCCCTCTCCCTTCCACACACCCTCAATGAGAAACGTAACAATAATAAAGGAAAGAAATGTAACCCCCTCATAATAGGGAAGAGACCGTCACAGAAGCCAAGAGCTCTTAAGGAATAAGAAACTTCAACAGACCCTTGGAAGATGGAAGACGGATGAGAAAAAGTTGATAAGAGAAGCATCAGTCAATTAGGTGAGTCTGATAGGAGAGGTTACTATTAATATATAAAACATATATGTATTACTTAGTTTAAATTTTTTTTAAATTACAATATTTTAAGAAAGGATAGGGAAAACAACTAGAATTTTCTGGGCTTACAAACATTTATCATTCATTTTTATAATAACCCCACAAAAATCACTATTACTATTTGTTTTATACAACCAAGGTTCAAAGAGACTTTAAAAAAAAAAAAACTTGCCCACTTTCATATGTTAGAATCCATGTCTGTCTGCCTTAGTCTTTATTGCCAAGACAACTGTACTCCTTCAACATATTTTAGTGACATAAGCTATGGAATGATGGGTGCATTGGTGTGTTTTAAATATATTTGTAACTGATTTTGCAGCTCTTCAGATGAAAGGTACTCAAGTAGTGAAACATCACTTACCCCAGGAAAGCACCCTTCACTGGGGCAGAATAAGAACTGTGGTCAAGATAATTGCAGGGATCTAGCAATGTAACCACTGTTTACCAGTTTTCTGGAAGAGATGGGTAATTAGAATTCCTGGAAACCATTCATAGCTTCCTAGGAAATTTTTTAAACTACTTATCTTAACCTTCAAAAAAGGGGTGGAGGTGGGTCATTTGCTTACCATTCTCTATAAACAATTTGCAAGGACTGAAAATGGTAGCAAAGCTTGAAACATACCAGTTAAAACTACTTTTTCCTAGCAATATAGATATTACTCTTCATGTTATTTCTTTCTGGGTCTGGCCTTTCTTTACTTTAGACAGAGAGTATACAGAACTGCTAACGGTGCTTATGATTCTGCCAGGGAGAAAAAAAAAAAGGAATACTTTCTCGGGTATATAGTTAAGAATATGAAGTTGAAGGGAGTTTTCTGAGAGAAGGTACTTTCAAGTATATTATTACCATTAAACGCTTACTGACCTTCAACAGGAAAAGTGGGGTGAATATTAAGAAAACTGATTGTATGTTAAGCATTGTCCTGGCACTTTTGAAACAGCATTTTATTTGATATTCATAAAAGGCCTATCTTATGTGATAACATCCTATCTTAGAGAAGAGAAAACAAGGAACTGAAGAAGTTAAGTAACCTGCCTAAAGTCACAGTCAGTAGTGGAGGTGAGATTTTAAACCCAGGTCTGTCTGACTCCAAAGTCTCTGCCATTTGCTCCACTTTTGTTGCCAACTTCTAGCTGAAGATGGCATATTGAACTGACAGCACATATTCAGCATAGCAGAAATAAAGCAATAGTAGGTTAGAGACTGTATGAAGGTTTAAAGTAAAATCCCATTGGCTCTGAGACAAAGAAGAAATTGAGGAATAAAATGGCAATAGTTTATAAATTTAGTCAGATGCCAAAATTTATCTTTCCCAGATAAAAAAAATCTGAGCACCTCTGCTCTGTATCATGTTACAATGGGTTGCCCACCTCTTTCACATTTCTTCTCCCTTCCAGACTAAATAACCCCACTCTTATTTCTAGTCACTTAAGAGTATCATTTTTGTGAGCTAAGGATCAGAACTACAGAGAGTATTTCTGAAGTATGTAAAGAGTGTTCAATCAATCACAGAATTACAGCTGACTCCTTCACTAATACTAGAGTATCTAGTTTATTTTTTAATGTATATTAAGGCTGATGATTTCAAAGACTTATCCAGAATCTTCCTCAAGTTCTCTTCCTGGTTGGAATTAGGGATGACTGCTCCAGTTAGCACACATTCCTAAGTTACGTCCTAACTTATTTTCCTGTGTGTCTGCAGAGTTGCCTCTATTTCCTCAACTCTTAACCAATCAGAATGTTCCTTGATGGTTGTTTCATCTACATACTTGGAGATCTTCCTTTCTGTGGTTTTGGTTAAAGCATTTTGATGAATGACATGGAATGAGGATTCAGCATCCCATTGGGATGCTCACAATACCAAATCCCTATCTGTTTCACATTCAATGAAAACCCTAAGTCAAGGGAGGAGTCAAAGGTGCAGCTCTGCCATGGGCACAGTCAACCTGCTTGCACAGTTTCTCAGGTCTGTTCATTTCCTTTGTGTGACTGTCATCTATAATTTGTTTTTCAACTCACTCGAGTTAATACCCCCCAGTTTGGGTTGCCTCTGTTACCACTTTTAGTGCTTCTTACAGTAGTTTCTGGTTAGACTGGAGTTTAACAAGTTTAGCTTTGCCCTTCAACAGCATAGCAAGTTTCTTTTTTTGCATTCATTTCTCTTTAATCTCTTAAAGAATCTCTCAGCTTGTTTGCTTTCGTCTACCTTTATATGATGCTGAATCCCTCTTGATGAGAGTTCCGGCCATTTCCTAAAATGCTTTATATGCCATGAATTCATGGAGAATCAATCATAGCAGCTCAAGCTTTTCACCACCAGTTCTCAGAGCAGGCTTTTCAGAGTTGAAGTCATATGGCATATCAGTCCAACACAGGAATTCTTCTCTTTGGTCTTTTTAAAAAAAAAAAATTTACTTGGCTGTACTGAGTCTTAGTTGCAGCACTAAGGGATCTTCATTGCCACATGCATGAAGAATCTTAGTTTCATGTAGGATCTAGTTCCCTGACAGGGACTGAACCTGGGCCCCATGCACTCGGAATGCAGTCTTAACCAGTGGACCCATCAGAGAAGTCCCTCCTTTTTCTATATATGTTCATTTACACAATTTGGGAAGAATACTTGAATTGGCTCTTAGACTACTTGATCTTAAAAGGCACATTAATTTTCCAGGCGAGATTCTTGCCCTTACTCTGTTCACTTATTTTACAGCAGTGTCTACAACTTAAAACTAGGAGGGTCCACAGTGTCATTCCTTTTCAACAACAACAATGCAAATTCATCTTAGTGTGGTTTTACTTATGTGGTACAAAACAGCACCATTACCCCTGATGCCTACAATCTCACTTTTTATAAGACACACATGAAGGTACCCAAAGGAAGAGCTCCATTTTATTTTTTAAAAAAGAAAATATCCTTGATAATAAATATAATAATAATCCTTATTCTCCTTCTCTTTGTGTTTGCTACTTTCACAAATTATCAGAAGATTATGGTTCTTGTTAAAAGGTTAAAAGTTGGTTTTGAACAGAAACAGGTACACTGTGTCTCTCACTGCTAGGATTACTATTGTCACTGCAACCCATAATAAGCAACTTTTTAGCTTCTTGAGCTAAAGTCATCACAGTAAGAACTGACCCTTCTGTGGACCGAGTATTTGTGTTCCCTCAAAATTTATATGTTGAAGCCCAAATCCTCAATAGTAGCAGGAAAGGGACCTTTGGGAGATAAAACGAGGACAGGACCGTAATGAATGAGATCAGAGACACAAAGAAGATGATTTCTTTCTCTACCATGGATAACACAGCAAGGAGGTATTCTTCTACAAATGAGGAAGAGAGCCTCTCCCAGGAACTGAATCAGCTTGTACCTTGATTTTGAACTTCTCAGCCTTCAGAACTATAAGGAATAAAGTCCTGTGGTTTACGCCTCCCAGTCTATGGTATTCTTATAATAGCAGCCCAATTTGACTGAGACAATCCCACTAGCCAAAAATTAAAATTTTAAATTAAAATTTAAAATAAAAAAATTAGCAATGCCCACCTTCATCTTCACTGCTATCAGACTCAGGAAGTTTGATTCTTCTCCTCTTTTTCTTCATGTTTTCAGTTTCTTTTGTCTCATCATCAGATAACTCCACTTGCTTCCTCCTGTTGCCATTTGGGAATAATTTAAGCATGTTACACAAAATAAAAATATAAGTATTCATATGTTACTATCGGCCTTGCTTCATAATTCATGAACTTAATTCCAGAGGGTAAAAAATAAAAGTCATAAAAGACCCAAAGGATACTCCACTAACTGACCACACACAACTAAGTCACTTCAGAATAAAAACTCCCTCTAGCTCTCTAAAGATCACTGTAAGCTACTTACCAGATTATTGAAAAAAATCTTTAAATTCCTTACTTCCCCTACTTTTGATTCAGTCATTCAACAAGCATTATGAATGCATTCATAATTCATTAATTCAACAAGCATTATGAATGCAACAGTTGAATGACTGTTGATTTAGTCATTCAACAAGCATTAAATAAGCAGCTACTACTTACATAAAGACTTTTTGCTAAACACCCAGATGCAAAGATCAAAAAAGTACCATTGTTCTCAAGAAGTTCTGGCAGGAAAAACAGATACAAATACCACTGACTATAAAATACAATATGATAAATTTTTCTGAACAAATAAATGTTAAGTGACATGAGTCTTATTTTAAAACTTCAAAATCTAAACAGTTTATCAGATAGAAAAGGGAGACATAATTTTAAAAAGAAAGAACAACATGAACAAAGGCATAGGCAGAAAACATTAAGGTGACTCTAACTCTAAAATCACTGTGGATAGTGACGGCAGCCATGATATTAAAAGACACTTGCTCCTTGGAAGAAAAGCTATGACAAACCTACAAAGCGTATTAAAAAGCAGAGACATCCTTTTGCTGACAAAGGTCCATACAGTCAAAGCTATGGTTTTTTCCAGTAGTCACATATGGATGTGAGAGTTGGACCATAAAGAAGGTTGAGTGCCAAAGAATTGATGCTTTTGAACTGTGGTGCTGGAGGACTCTTGAGAGTCTCTTGACAGCAAGGAGACCAGACCAGTCAATCCTAAAGGAAGTCAACTCTGAATATTCATTGGAAGGACTGATGCTGAAGCTGAAGCTCCAATACTTTGGCCACCTGATGCAAAGAGCCAACTCACTGGAAAAGACTGCTACTGGCAAAGACTGAGGGCAGGAGAAGGGGACGACAGAGGATGAGATGGTTGGATGGCATCACAGACTCAATGGACATGAGTCTGAGCAAACTCCAGGAGACAGTGAAGGACAGGGAAGCCTGGTGTGCTGCAGTCCATGAGGTTGCAGAGTCAGACACGACTTAGCAACTGAACAGCAACAATGACATAATAAAAAAACCTAAATCCATCTTGACATTATTTAGCTCTTCTATCTGGATACTCCATCACACTATTCATTCAATCAACAACAATTTATCAAGGGCCTACTGTGTGTTACAGACACAAATAAGGACAAGACATAGTTTTTACCTTCAACCATACTTCTTATATAACAAATATCAATACATTTTTTTACCTTAAGCTAGACAAAGAATAAACCCAAAGCAGAAGGAAATAATAAAGAGCAGAAATCAATGAAACAGAAAATTTTAAACGGTTAAAGTTATTTTTCAAGAAAACTAATAAACTCAGTAAGACTTTTATAAGATTGATAAAAAGTATATAGTACCAGTACCAGGAATGAAAGAAGAAATCTGTAGCAATACCTACAGATTCTGTAGATATTCAAAGAATAAGGTTATATATATTAAGAACAATTTTAACTTAGATGAAATAAATTCTTTTAAAAACACATTCAAAACTGACCACAAAAGAATAAAGATATACTTGAATAGTTCTATTTAAAGAAATCAAATTCATAATAAAAATTTTCCCACAAAGAAAACTCCAAGCCTGGATCCACTGGTGAATTTTATCAAATTTTTAAGGAAAAAAAAAAAAAACAAACATATCTTACATAAACTCTTTTGGAAAACAGAGAAAGAAGACACTCCTCTTAACTAATCACATGAAATGAGCATAACTTTGATACTGAAATCTGGTAAAGACATTACCAGCAAAGATAATATAACTGATTATACCCCCATAGACGTAGATGCAAAAAATTCTTTTTTTTTTTTTTTTTAATACATGTGTTCCCCATCCTGAACCCTCCTCCCTCCTCCCTCCCCATTCCATCCCTCTGGGTCGTTAACAAATCAAATCTAGCAATATATAAAAAGGATAATACATCATGACCAAGTGGGGTTTATCTCAAGAATGCAAGGTTGGTTTAAAATTTGAGAACCAGTCAGTGTAATTCACCACATTAACAGAAACACCATACATTTACCTCAATAAATGTAGGAAAAGTATCTGTCAAAATTCAACCTCATTTATAAACACCATACATTCACCTCAATAAATGTAGAAGTATCTGTCAAAATTCAACACTCATTTTTTTTTTTATTTTATTTTATTTTTAAACTTTACATAATTGTATTAGTTTTGCCAAATATCAAAATGAATCCGCCACAGGTATACATGTGTTCCCCATTCTGAACCCTCCTCCCTCCTCCCTCCCCATACCATCCCTCTGGGTCGTCCCAGTGCACCAGCCCCAAGCATCCAGTATCGTGCATCGAACCTGGACTGGCAACTCGTTTCATACATGATATTTTACATGTTTCAATGCCATTCTCCCAAATCTTCCCACCCCCTCCCTCTCCCAGAGTCCATAAGACTGTTCTATACATCAGTGTCTCTTTTGCTGTCTCGTACACAGGGTTATTGTTACCATCTTTCTAAATTCCATATATATGCGTTAGTATACTGTATCGGTGTTTTTCTTTCTGGCTTACTTCACCCTGTATAATAGGCTCCAGTTTCATCCACCTCATTAGAACTGATTCAAATGTATTCTTTTTAATGGCTGAGTAGTACTCCATTGTGTATATGTACCACAGCTTTCTTATCCATTCATCTGCTGATGGACATCTAGGTTGCTTCCATGTCCTGGCTACTATAAACAGTGCTGCGATGAACATTGGGGTACACGTGTCTCTTTCCCTTCTGGTTTCTTCAGTGTGTATGCCCAGCAGTGGGATTGCTGGATCATAAGGCAGTTCTATTTCCAATTTTTTAAGGAATCTCCACACTGTTCTCCATAGTGGCTGTACTAGTCTGCATTCCCACCAACAGTGTAAGAGGGTTCCCTTTTCTCCACACCCTCTCCAGCATTTATTACTTGTAGACTTTTGGATTGCAGCCATTCTGACTGGTGTGAAATGGTACCTCATAGTGGTTTTGATTTGCATTTCTCTGATAATGAGTGATGTTGAGCATCTTTTCATGTGTTTGTTAGCCATCTGTATGTCTTCTTTGGAGAAATGTCTATTTAGTTCTTTGGCCCATTTTTTGATTGGGTCATTTATTTTTCTGGAGTTGAGCTGTAGGAGTTGCTTGTATATTCTCGAGATTAGTTGTTTGTCAGTTGCTTCATTTGCTATTATCTTCTCCCATTCTGAAGGCTGTCTTTTCACCTTGCTAATAGTTTCCTTTGATGTGCAGAAGCTTTTAAGGTTAATTAGGTCCCATTTGTTTATTTTTGCTTTTATTTCCAATATTCTGGGAGGTGGGTCATAGAGGATCCTGCTGTGATGTATGTCAGAGAGTGTTTTGCCTATGTTCTCCTCTAGGAGTTTTATAGTTTCTGGTCTTACGTTTAGATCTTTAATCCATTTTGAGTTTATTTTTGTGTATGGTGTTAGAAAGTGTTCTAGTTTCACTCTTTTACAAGTGGTTGACCAGATTTCCCAGCACCACTTGTTAAAGAGATTGTCTTTAATCCATTGTATATTCTTGCCTCCTTTGTCAAAGATAAGGTGTCCATATGTGCGTGGGTTTATCTCTGGGCTTTCTATTTTGTTCCATTGATCTATATTTCTGTCTTTGTGCCAGTACCATACTGTCTTGATAACTGTGGCTTTGTAGTAGAGCCTGAAGTCAGGCAGGTTGATTCCTCCAGTTCCATTCTTCTTTCTCAAGATCGCTTTGGCTATTCGAGGTTTTTTGTATTTCCATACAAATTGTGAAATTATTTGTTCTAGCTCTGTGAAGAATACTGTTGGTAGCTTGATAGGGATTGCATTGAATCTATAAATTGCTTTGGGTAGTATACTCATTTTCACTATATTGATTCTTCCAATTCATGAACATGGTATATTTCTCCATCTGTTACTGTCCTCTTTGATTTCTTTCACCATCAACACTCATTTTATAAAACATCAAACTAAGAACAGAAAAGAACTTCCTGAATCTGGTAAAGTTCATGTATTAAAATGCCAACTCTTTGCGACCCCATGGACTGTATAGTCCATGAAATTCTCCAGGCCAGAATACTGGAGTAGGTAGCCGTTCCCTTCTCCAGGGGATTTCCCAACCCAGGGATCGAACCCAGGTCTCCCGCATTGCAGGCGGATTCTTTACCAGCTGAACCACAAGGGAAGACCATGTGTTAAAAACATACAGTTAACATCCCACTTGGTGGTGAAATACTGAATGTGGTCCTGGCAATAACCATCAATGAGTGTTGTATTCACGGGAGGAGACATTTTAACCCATCCATATCACACGTTCTGAGGAGGTGAGGCCCACTGGACAGAGCTCTGACCCTCTGCAACTTCAGCATTTTGTTTATGTTTTCTAATAGAGTGGCCACAACCTTGCCACAAAAGTCAAGTATTTCTGGGCCTATCAGTGCTGACAGTGTCCTTTAGAATTTCTTTCAACAGACCAGTTTCTACCAACTATGAGGTAGTGTCTCAAATTCCTGGATTCATTTTTAACAGCTTGTGTGCTTTTTATTTTCTTTTCTAATTACATTTTACCACTTGAAAAATAAACTCATTGATACAAAAAGAAAACAAAGAACTTTTTCTCTTAAATTTCACTGGAAACAGTCACCCCTCATCTGGCAATCTAAGGTGAAAAACAGCCACAGAGACACATGCTCAGGCACACTTACGCCATGCCCACAAGTATAAACTGAAGTAAAGGAGAGAAGACAATCAATTTAGATCAATGGGGCCCCAAAAAACTGGCTTTGGGCTCTACATCACCCAAACTGGTTGATTCAAGTTCTGCTTCACTAGATAAGCTATGGAGCGTCTCTCTCAATTTTGGTTATACAGCTGTATCCCTAAGGAATTAAGTAGGATTTAGTACTCAACTGAAAACTGCCTGCCTGTCAATAAGCCCAAACAGACCTTTTCACCCCCAGCAGAGACACTCTTCCCTCACAAGCAACAAAATTTTCCTACCTTTTTTCTTTCTGTTGCATCTTAACAGGCTCTGCTTTTTTGCTAGATTTCTTCAGGTCCACAGGGGCTGCCAGCTTTGGTTCAGTGACAGACAGAGGAGGTTGCTCCACTTTTTTTTCTTCTTTCACTTCTTGTTCTGAATCCAAATTGACTTTAAGTTTATCTATAAATAAAGTATAGCAGATGATATATAACCCCGTCGTGCAATATTAATTTATCATTCCTTTGACAGTTTACTAAGTGCCAGGTAATATATTAGGCACATGGGCTAAAGGGATGAAAAACAGTCCCCGTCCTAACAGAGCTCATGGTCTAGTCAAGAGAACATTTCTCCTTTCCAACTACCACTCTAGTTGAAACTGTTTTCATTTCTGCCTCCTGCTAATCCCTCATTATATCATAGCCCCCAGGCCAAATGATAGTAAAAGTAGGACTTAGAAAAAAATGAATACAAATTTATGAAGTACCAACATTCTCATTTGTTAGATGAGGAAATTAAGAGTCAGAGGGAATTAAAGATGTTTCCCAAGAGTATGCAGCTTATGAATTATGACAGCAGAAAAGCATCTCCTTTTTATACTCAAAAAAATATGAAAAACCTTTTTAAGCAAAGAAAGATAACAGATGACGACGTCCTAATTTGTCACCAATGCTGCAATTTTTAAAAATATATAAAACATTAAGGTGTTTGTTACTGAGACAGAATTAATATATCATAAAATTTACCCTTATAAACTGTACAATTCAGTGCTTCTTAATTCCAACACCACTATCCAATTTTAGAACATTTCATCACCTCTAAAAGAAATCTTGTACTCCACAAACCATCCCTTAACAACCACTAATAGACTTTCTGTCTCTATAGGTTTGCCTATTCTGAACCTTTTGTATAAATGGAATCATATAACATGCGGCCTTTTGTGTTCAGCATCTTTTATTTTGCCATTTTCAAGGTTCATCTATTTTGTAGCATGTATCAGTACTTCATTGCTTTTTATAGCTGAAAAGTATTCCATCTGTCACATATTGTCTACCCATTCATAAGATGATAGACCTTAGCATATGTTTTCACAGAAGGAGGAAGCCCTCCCTATGCATTGTGTGTACATGTGCTCAGTCATGTCTGACTCTGTGCAACCCCATGGACTGTAGCCCGCCATGCTCCTCTGTCCATGGGATTTTTCAGGCAAGAATAATGGAATGGGTTTCCATTTCCTCCTCAAAGGAATCTTCCTGACCCAGAGATCAAACCCGCATCTCTTGTATCTCCTGCACTGGCCTTATGCATTGGGCCTGAAATAATACAATCATGCTTTCCCAGTAACCTGAAAGTAGCAAATTTTCATTATTTTTTTCAGAATATAAAAATGTTTTCTGATAGCTTTTATGGGAAATAAAAAAACTATTACCCCAATCTATCCCCTAACTACCATTTTGACCATCACAGAAAAGCAGATTTCTGACTAATTTTGCTTGCATAGGCATGTAACAAAATTGCTTCCCACAAAATCTTTGTAAAGCATTATGCTCCAAGAAGTGTGCCATAATTACCCTTCAACTCCTGCATTCTTCCTGGTATTCTGGCCACATACCCTCAGGGGATGTGTATTTGATATGAGAAGTACGGAAATATGTGATTATTGGTTCTTTTTATTTGAAAGAAATCTCACCCAAATATATATTTTTAAATAAAGGAGATTTGCTTTCTCAAAATGGCCATTACTACCTGGGCCCTCCTAATTCAAACCGAGGTCTAGTTCATTACTGTAAGTAATCTGCAAAAATAAGAAAGGCAAAAAATTTGTTTTTGTAGCCCCTTAGCAAACAAAATGGTTATACCAGGCAAACCGACAAAGCACCCAAGATATTAACACTACACTGTTTAACCAAGCAACTTCCCTTTTACTTTAATCACTCATTTTCAAGAACCCTATTATTTAATTCTCTTTCCAAGGCAGGAAGTAAAATCAGAAATAAGTAAACTATCCTTCAGGAGATCTCAACCAAACCCAGCTCACCAGTAAAATCCACTGTTCCAGTCGGTTATGTTCATCAATACACAGGTTTGTAGACGGCAAATTTATGTCAGGATGTAGGAAAACCACAGAGTAGTGTGTTAGATGGGTAAAAACTGTACAAGGTGGCCTTCACCTCCAATAAAAGGTTATTATATTAACATTCACATATTAGTCAAAGGAACCTAAGAACATGCTTACTCATAGCAGCTTTTCCAAAAAAATTGCTTATGACATTCCCCTTCCCTGGTGCCTTGGGGCCTACCGAAGATGCCTGAAAGCAAAGCAAAGGAAAACACGCATGATTTTTTTTTCTGTGTTTAGGCTGTTCTTCAAGAAACAGTCAAAAATGTCAATAGTAGAACACACTGCCGTGATCATAGAGCCTCTATATTACCATGCCAAAGTGCGTACATACTAGGTATAAGAACAAAGCCAGACCACATAGCGTTTGGTATTCATCTCCAAAGCTTAGTTTCTCATAGTTTTTATAAAATTATTATCCATGAATGTGTCTAAACATTTTTTTATTATATTTAAAAACTACTTACTTTGACAGAATTAAAACAGATCAGAGACAGTATGGTACAAAACGGGGAAAAACCTTCAGAACATTACATTTGTAATCACCGTAAGTGGAACTGAATTCTGGTTCCACCACTTAACAACAGTATGACATCCGAATTACTTAACAAGATGACCTCTCCCTCACAGAACGGAAAATGAGGATTTAAACAAAGATCAAACTATCGGCCCAAGAATTAAACGACCTACACCAAAGTAGAAAAAACTAGAACTAAATATCAGAACCTTATATAATTAAACTACAACCACTGGGATTATTAAATGCTTTCTAGTTACCCATTCTGAGCTGATAGAAGACTTACATTCGTTACTTCTTTAGCCTCTGTTTTGGTTTCCTTATTGGCATCTTGGGCTTTAGAAGCAGCTTTAGAAGCAAACATGCCCATGATTCCTTTGGGCTGCTGGGAACTCTGTTTGGGGACAGGTGGGCCATGACCATTGGTGGTCAACTCATCACTGGCTTGCGTCTCAGGTGATACTGGAAGATCTGACTGCTCAAGCTTTTCAGAAGAGGAGGATTCCGCAGGGGCTCTAGGGACTGCAGCTGCACACTGGATGGCACTAAACCTGAGGACAGAAATGTTACATTAAATTAACTGTCAATATCAAACCTTACTTTCAAACTCTTGCTTCTTCTACACAATACTCTCTAACCCTAATACTATAAAATTAGGAAATTTTAAAATTAAGATGGATTTTAGAAATAAGTTTGTGCAACAAGTACTGGAGAGAGGTGAGTGAAGTCCTAGACTATACATCTTGTTGGTAATAAAACTAAGACTGAAAACAGGTGTCTTCTACCAAACTGTATGGGTATTTTTGCTTTTTTGAAAAAAGCATCCTAATTCAAAATAGTAAGAATATACCAAACAATACGAAAATGTTAGTAATTTCACCAACTTTGGTAAACCAAATGGTTATCTCTTATTTTTAAAGACCTCTACCTTATAGGGCTAGATATACCATAAATATTGACTGAATCAAAATTAAAGCTTTAAATATTAACAAATTTCCTGGCAACTCTCCTGACCAGAATGGATCATGCTTTAGAACACGGAATAAGCTGGGAACAGAGCCACTAGCTCCTGTAACCTGTGGTCCTTTATAGTCATTTGTTAATAATTTATAATAATCTCAACTAACAGCACCAGAGAAGTCTGCCCATAGCCAAGTGAAAAATTTGGCACACTTTGCATGCCATATTAAAGGGAACATTCATCTCTTCCTCTGTAATCATTGTAGATGTGCCTGTTTCACAAAAATCCAAAATACAGTGTTCTATTTTGTAAATGGGTAACTGATCCATCCTTCTCAAATGGTTGTACTTAAAGCAAAGTTTTCCAACATTTCCTGACAAAGAACAACATTTTATTTCCCTCAGTCTTTTGCTTATTGAGGATAGGTGAGAGCTCCTTGAGGGTGAGTGTATTATTCATCCTTTGTATTTCCGGTACCTAGTACAAGACCTGGCGCATACAAACACAGATTCAAAGAGAGATTATTTAAGACACTGAAAGTGAGTCTTCTGGCTTCTCTCCCTTCTTTAGTGTATCATATCAACTTGGGATGGGAGAAGATGGAGGTTAAGAAACTACATGATGATAGCAATTACCTTAGAGATCAACCAGGCACAACTTTGAGATTAACTGGCCTAAGGAAAAAAAACCTGGATAAAATCATTTAATTTTTGAAGTAACTTTAGGCTGAACAGCCCCAAGCTAGAGTTCACAGCTCCAAAAAACTTCCACTGATTTATTACAGTCTACACAGAAAAACGTCGCATTAACACAAATATTTTGTGCATCAAGAGTTAAGAACAGACGGAAGTCATTTCCTTTCAACCACCATTCTTCCTCTCTGGCCCTGCAACGCCGCCATGCACAAGGAAAGAGCAACGTTTTAGTTCACTGTCAGCATCTAAAGTTGGCCCCAAGACAACTCTTTCTCCATTTGGTCTACATATCCACACCTTAGGGTCAGGACCAGGAACTGGCAATGAGGAAGACACCAAGTTAGACTGGGAACATGTCTGAAGAGAGAAGAATCTGCTCAATCTAAAATTTCAACTTTCTTCCTGTCATAGCACTTCTTAAAACACATGAAACAATGAGTCAGATCTCAGTTGACCCATAATTCTCAGGACCAAACACAAACTTCTTAATTGGAAATAAATTCTTCACATTTCTTTTTTATTTGTTTATTTGCTTCACATTTCTACTGAGGATATTTTAAGTATTTAAGTAAAGTTTCATCAAAGTGTCTCCTATTATCACATTTCTACTTGCCATGTTTATTTTAGTGGTCTCTATGCAAATTTAATTTTGGACTTTTGTGTCACTTTTATTCTAGTTTCCTTACTTGCTAGATACAATAGAACTGATTTTTAGAGCTTGATATGCCAAAACTAGATTTTACTACAGATTATTTTTGAAATCTAATAAATTACATAAACATATCAGGGTGTTTATGTTTTCTTACAATCCTCTAAAAAACACCAGACATAAATTACTCTTTAGCAGTATAATTATATTTATCTAATAAATATTTGTATGCCTATTACATTCAAGGTTTTAAGCAGAAGAAATAAAAAAGAGTCAATGTCTACCATTAATTCACTCAACAATTATTTATTTAATAGTTACCAGGCACCGTTTTAGGGATAGGGTGGTTAACAAAATAAACGATCCCTATTCTCATGGAACTTACAGAAATTATTTTTGGCAATTCTATATCCACCTGGATATAGACCCAACTGTATCAGTTAATCCACCTCTTCCAGTATCGTCAACCATTTCTTCTTTTTATGGCTCTTTACTAATAATACAAGTTCAAGGTATTCTCAACTTTAAAAATGAATACATTTCCCCCACCCCCAAGTCTCAATTCCTCTGTAGCAGGTCACCTCTCTTTTTCCTCTGTTTCACCATCAAACTTCCTAGAAAGTTGTCCCTATTTGCTATCTCACTGCCTTATATCCCCATCTACCCAGGTGACCAGAATCTGGCTGCTCCACTGAAACTGCTCTCACTAAGGCCATCACTTTTCAGTTCCTATTACAGTCCACTTCTCAACAGGGTTTGATACTGTCAACTAGTCCCTCCTTCTTGAAACTCTCTTCTTAAGTTTTTAGAACTCCATACACTCGTGATTTTCCCCTTATCTCTGGCTACTTCTGCTTAGGTCCCTCTTTTTCTGTCCACCCCTTAAAAAATAGCTATTACTTAAATAGTGCTTACTGTGTGCTAAGCACTGTTCTAAGTGCTTTACATGTATGTATTCACTTAATCCTCTACAACCCTGTTAGTCACTCAGTCGTGTCCAACTCTGTGACCCCAGGACTGTAGCCCACCAGGCTCCTCTGTCCATGAATTTCCCAGGCAAGAATACTGGAGAGGGTTGCCATTTCTTTCTCCAGGGATCTTCCCAACCCAGGGATCAAACCCGGGTCTCCTGCATTGCAGGTAGATTATTTCCTGTCTGAGCCAGCAGGGAAGCCCCTACAACCCTGAGGTTGATACTATTATTAGTTTCATTTCAGGAAAATGAAGCAGAAAGGTTAAATAATTTGCCCAACATTACACAGATAGTAACTGTGGCTAGAGTTTAACTTTCTGCTCTTCTTTCATCCTATACATTCTCTCTGCATGACTGTATCTACTGCTGTAGCCCAATTAATTACCTATTTTCTCTGATTCCAAAATGTCTATCTTTACCTCTTATTTCTCTCCTTAGCTCTAGACCCCTGTATCTATTGCACTGGACATCTCCACTTGGACTCCCCATCCGGTACTTAAACTCAACATATCCAAACCCAATTCATCATTTTTCCCTTCTCCCAAAGCTTGCTCCTCCTCATATATTCCCATTCTTAGTGATGGTATCATCACCCATCCAGCAATTCAAACCAGAAACATGGCCATCATCCTTAATGTCATGAAGCACCCCACAATCGCCACCATAACACACTCTCTTGGTCCCAAACCACTACCAAACCATCCAGGTTTTGACGGTATGACTCTTTAACCTATGTACCTCTCCACTCCCAATACCAACTCTATACTTCAGAGACTATCATCTCTACCCTGAATCACTGCAACATTTCTCCTTCATAATGGCCTTGTGTGCAGATTATTTCCTTCAGATCCACTTTCACCATCACAGCCAGAGTGATCTTTCTGTAATACAATTCTGATCATGTCAATCATCTGCTTCAAAATCTTCAGTGGCTCCCCTGTGCAATAAAACCTAAACTTATCCTAGCAGTCAAAGCATAGAGTCTGACTCCTTATATCATTATTTCCTGCCCCTCACTCTAGTTTTCAGGTATAGAAAACTACTGTGGTTCTGCATAAGCATCGTGTTTCCTCTCAGCCCTGTCCTTCCTCTCCCACTTCCCTCTGCCTGGCTACTTCTTCTAGGCCTTTAAGCCTCAACTTAGATGCCATACCCTTCTACAAGCCATCTCTGTCTTGACTCCTCACTCCACCCCAACAAAAAAGGCAGGGATGAGTGGCCCCTCAACATTCTCCTACACTTATTCCTACTGTAGCAATGTCACACTACACCGTGACTGCCTCCCATAAGACCATCAGTTCCATAAGCAGGTATCAGGCTACAATCACTCTACAGCATGTGGCATGTCACACGTACTCATCAGATCTTTGCTGAATTAATTCAAATTATCTTGCTTAGTGCATATCAAAGTAGTAGGTGTTCAATATATGTCTGAGAATCTGCTCCGAACCCTCCACACCACCTCACAAAGTAGGCATTATTATATCCAACTTAAAAATGATGAAACGAAAGCCCAAAAGAGTTTAAGTAACTTGTCCAAAGCCACTGGGCCATTAGCAATGAAGTCAAAACTCCAGCCCATGACCATTAATTTCCAAAACCACGTACATTATAGTCCACCTCCTCCCCATGCTGTGAAGGATACAAAAGATAAATAAGATCTGATACTGGCTGTGGAAGATCAACTGATTTTGGATGGAAGGTAGAGGGATGTCAAATTAGGAATAGTTTTTTGAAGGACAACATGTCAACTGGTTCTTGAAGAGGGGATAGGAATTAGACAAGCAGAGACTGGGGTAAAGGAGTAATGAGGGGGCACAACAAACAACATTTCTGGTGGCAGTGACAGGATAAATACATGAGAAGCAGATTTATGGGGAGTCTACTGGGGTTTTCAATATGGGTTGTGGCTATTTTTCACCTTATGATGTACTAATAAAACCAGGCATGTGTCTTACTGCAAGATAAATGAGGTTTTACTAGACTTGGCGTTCACTCTTAAGAGGCAGCCACTGTGTAAACATCTTACAAAATCAATTCGTAAAGAAGCCACAAGGAACATTAAGGAGCTCACTTGCTGCAGTTCTGCAAGTTGCTTTTAAGGATGTCATAGTCGGTATTGAACAGAGGCCCACTGTCCTTCAGCATGGCTTTCTGGATGCTGTACACATGTACGCTGGCAGTCACCGCTAGCTTGGACTTCACTGCTACAAGTCAACAGGAAAAGCAGTCTGTTAATACACAAACTTCATAGCATGTGGGGACTTTAACAAGAAACCCTTCTGCATTAATACCATTTGTAATCGGTGGTGGTCCAAAAAAGCTCTAAAAGGCCAAACAGTCATGTATACAGTATAGTATCAACTCTCCTGTCTGTGACAAGGACATTATGATAGGTAGGTGATGATGAGTCAGTTCTAAGTACAGCACTGTGAGGGTATCACTCAACCAGTGGACACTCAGTAAATATTAATGAATAACTGACGATACTGTGATGGGTTTTTTGTTTTTTGTTTTTCAGTCAGGGTAGAATCTTATACTCTAGCATATATACATAGCAACTGAGGAATAAGTAATTTCTACCTGAGAAGTCTTCTATTTTAGTTTATAGAAAGAAACTCTAAAACAATACTACTACTAATCAGATTATGTCTTCAGAGGAAAATCACAAGAAAAAATTTTAGGTTCCATGATGGAAGGGACCATGCCTCACTTGTTCCAAGTCCCTAGTGCCTAGCATAGAGCTTGACATAGAGTAGATACTTACTATGTATCTACTGAATGAATAAATCTACCACTGTGAGAATTCAGAAAGAAAATCTTAGACATTTTCACTGTCTTGAATAATTCAGTTAATTTATAAGAAAACACTCCAGTGGTAGGCATCTTTGTATACAAAGTATGACAGTGGTTTTGTCTTGAGACATCAAGATCACGTGGCTATTACAAAATTCCTTTGACTTGGGTATTAAAAAAATAGAACAGTAGCATTAACAGTCTTGAAATGGGTAGACAAATTTAACTTAGAAGTTATACTATGCCTTTCTGACTTTATAATATCATTCTTTAATTTTCTTCCTAAAAAAATTGCTATGGAATACAACACAATATTTAGAGATGATTGTCTTTTTATAGTTAATGAGGTGTTCCATACGGTATTCATAAGTGTTTTACATGTCTATCACGAGTTTTGAAATTCTGTGATAAAAGTGCTTTATAAATGTTAGCAGCTATTGGCCTTAAAAATGGGAAGTTAGTGGAGTATCATATTTTAACATGTTTCAGAAACTACTAATAAAAGAATATATGGCTCTCCAGTAAAACAGCTAAATATATATGCGATGTTAATGACACTGATGCCCTAAGAGGAAAAACTTGCTAAATCGCTAAAATACTTACCTTCCAATTTCTCTTCTCTCACTACTGCAACCTTGTGGCACTGTAAGGAAATAACACTTCATTAGTATTTAAAGTATTAATAGTGCAACTTGCAGTTTTAAAGTTTCCTTACCAATAATTCAATTGCACTGGGATGTAAAACTAGAAACATTAGGTTCCTCTGAAAATATATGTTCCAGACCCATTTTTAACTTGCTTTCTTTAAAACTTCTCAATCAGGTTAAGGAAAGTGAGAGAGTATATATAAATCAATAACAAAAACAAAAAAACCCAAATTAAAAAAACACAGCATCTCAAACTTGCACTTTGCCTACTGCAAGGAAAAGAGGAATTTTCAGTAAGTAACATAATGAGAATTATTGTATAATCATATGGAACCAGTTAAAAATTGGATCTGTCTTATACCATGCAAAAAAATTAATTCTAAATGGATCAGGGATCTAAAAGTAAAGAATTAAACCATATATGCACAAGAAAATAAGGGTGAATTCTTCTACAAACTAATATAACCTGAGAATAAAGAAAAGTTTCTTGACTGCAGTTCAAAACCAGAAGTAACTGAAATTATCCATAAACACTAACAAATCATTTTTGGATAACAAAAAAACAAAAATTGTAATTAAAAAGACAAATGGTCAAGTGGGAAAAATATCTACAACTTACATCACATAGGGCTACCATATAGCTTCTAAAACAGAGAAAACAAAGACTAACAATCCTTTAGAAAATAGGCAAGAAGTATGAAGACACAGTTCACAAAAGAGAAATGCAGATGATCCTGAAACAGGACATGTGCTGTATTGAAACAGGTGCTCTTATACATTGCTGGTAGGAATGGAAAATGGAGAGGTATTTGGCAAAAGTTCATATATAGCCTACCTCTAGGAACATAACCCTAAAACACTCTGGCAAAAACATACAGAACATGTACACATTGAGCTATTCACTGTGGCACTATATGTACTAATCAGACTGTAAATAACTCAAATAACTATCAATAAGGGACTGCCGAATAAACTAAGGTATATCCATCAATGTAGGATCATGTGGCTGTAATAAGGAATGAGAAATATTTCTATAACTGCCAGAGCAATGCTCAGGATCACTTACAAACCTTAAACTGCCTTTAGTCATCATATTGTTAGTAAAATTACTGGTTTTGCTTTTCTAAATCTCATGTATCTGGCTAAAGCAAATACATATTCCTTTTAATGTAGGAACAACCAAAGTTTACAACATAAGAAAAAAAGAGTAATATAAAATTGAGTAAGTTTTTTAAAAATGTAATTGTAAATTTGAACTGAGAATATCAGTATGTCTTCATAATGCAATTTCTCTTAAAAAAAAAACAAGCATTCTTAAAAATGTCATGTTCTGCAAAATTGTACAATAAAAATTACAGAGCTTATGAGAAAAAGAGCATTAGGAACTAATCACTCAAACCTACGTAAAAGGAGCCCTAATAACAATAATTGGTACCCTCAGGAGAAAACATGGCAGCTGAGACAGTTTAGTATCTTTAAACGCTGCCTTAGGGGATATTAGAAATGCAGAACAACAACACAGTGGAAATGCCAGTGCTAAAACAATGTAAATGAGAACAGAGCTCTGATTCAGTGGGTTCCTGTTAAGGGCAAAACAGGCGTAAGTTCAGCATCCATAAACCCAGAGCCTGGCTGGGGGCAGGCCCCTTGAGCTGTTTATCAGAAAAAAAAAAAAAAAAAAAAAAAGGGAAAATATGGCTAGTTGATGACAGAAAGTTCCTCTTTATAGAAACATTTCAGTCAGTAAATCCAGAAGGAATGACAGAATTAAAACATCACCATTTTGTAACTCCTGGAGAAATAATGATCAAGGTAATGATATAAATCAATCTCAGCTAAAATCATCACATGAAAAGTTAATGGGGAATCTAATAAAAAATGGATCAGGCCAACAACCTCTAACATCACAAAAAGAATCAACCAAACATTTCCTTTGAAACATTCAAATAATCCTTTGGAAGACTCTGCAGGATGAGATTAGAAGGAGATTTCTACTTTCTATGTATTATTAAGCAATTTTTACAATAATAATAATCACTGGAAAAATAAAATTACTTACCTGTATAAAAGGCCATAGATAACCTACACATCTTTGAATCAGGTCTGCTTAATCTTGTTTCTGATATACAATGACATCTGATTTCATCTACACTTGCAAATATCTAATTAACATCTGGCTTGCCAAATAGTTTACCAACAAGGAAAGAATATGCTCAGTTCAGTCCAGTAGCTCAGTCGTGTCCGACTCCTTGCGACCCCATGAATTACAGCACACCAGGCCTCCCTGTCCATCAACAACTCCCGGAGTTCACTCAGACTCATGTCCATTGAGTCGGTGATGCCATCCAGCCATCTCATCCTCTGTCGTCCCGTTCTCCTCCTGCCCCAATCCCTCCCAGCATCAGAGTCCTTTCCAATGAGTCGACTCTTCACATGAAATGGCCAAAGTACTAAAGTTTCAGCTTTAGCATCATTCCTTCCAAAGAAATCCCAGGGCTGATCTCCTTCAGAATGGACTGGTTGGATCTCCTTGCAGTCCAAGGGACTCTCAAGAGTCTTCAACACTACAGTTCAAAAGCATCAATTCTTTGGCGCTCAGCTTTCTTCACAGTCCAACTCTCACATCCATACATGACCACAGGAAAAACCATAGCCTTGATTAGACGGACTTTTGTTGGCAAAGTAATGTCTCTGCTTTTCAATATGCTATCTAGGTTGGTCATAACTTTTCTTCCAAGGAGTAAGCGTCTTTTAAATTCATGGCTGCAGTCACCATCTGCAGTGATTTTGGAGCCCCCCAAAATAAAGTCTGACACTGTTTCCCCATCTATTTTCCATGAAGTGATGGGACCAGATGCCATGATCTTAGTTTTCTGAATGCTGAGCTTTAAGCCAACTTTTTCACTCTCCTCGGTAAAGCGTCTGCCTGCAGCGCAGGAGACCTGGGTTAGATCCCTGGGTTGGGAAGATCCCCTGGAGAAGGAAATGGCAACCCACTCCAGTACTCTTGCCTGGAAAATTCCATGGACTGAGGAGCCTGGTAGGGGTCCATGAGGTCGCAAAGAGTTGGACACAACTGAGTGACTTCACTTTCTTTCACTTTCAAGAGGCTCTTTAGTTCTTTTTCACTTTCTGCCATAAGGGTGGTGTCATCTGCGTATCTGAGGTTATTGATATTTCTCCCAGAAATCTAGATTCCAGCTTGTGCTTCATCCACCCCAGCGTTTCTCATGATGTACTCTGCGTATAAGTTAAATAAGCAGGGTGACAATATATAGCCTTGATGTACTCCTTTTCCGATCTGGAACCAGTCTGTTGTTCCATGTCCAGTTCTAACTGTTACTTCTTGACCTGCATACAGGTTTCTCAAGAGGCAGGTCAGGTGGTCTGGTATGCCCATCTCTTTCAGAATTTTCCACAGTTTATTGTGATCCACACAGTCAAAGGCTTTGGCATAGTCAATAAAGCAGAAATAGATGTTTTCCTGGAACTCTCTTGCTTTTTCGATGATCCAGTGGATGTTGGCAATTTGATCTCTGGTTCCTCTGCCTTTTCTAAAACCAGCTTGAACGTCTGGAAGTTCATGGTTCACATACTGCTGAAGCCTGGCTTGGAGAATTTTGAGCATTACCTTACTAGCGTGTGAGATGAGTGCAATTGTGCGGTAGTTTGAGCATTCTTTGGCATTGCCTTTCTTAGTGATTGGAATGAAAACTGACCTTTTCCAGTCCTGTGGCCACTGCTGAATTTTATAAATTTGCTGGCATATTGAGTGCAGCACTTTCACAGCATCATCTTTTAGGATTTGAAATAGCTCAACTGGGATTCCATCACCTCCACTAGCTTTGTTTGTAGTGATGCTTCCTAAGGCCCACTTGACGTCACATTCCAGGATGTCTGGTTCTAGGTCAGTGATCACACCATCGTGATTATCTGGGTCGTGGAGATCTTTTTTGTACAGTTCTTCTGTGTATTCTTGCTACCTCTTCTTAATATCTTCTGCTTCTGTTAGGTCCATACCATTTCTGTCCTTTATCGAGCCCATTTTGCATGAAATGTTCCCTTGGTATCTCTAATTTTCTTGAAGAGATCTCTAGTCTTTCCCATTCTATTGTTTTCCTCTTTTCTTTGCACTGATCGTAGTTCTGTTTCTCCTTGTAAATTACTAAATTGCCATTCCAGTCTGGAATCTCACATTCTTAAGACTCTATTGATATAGGATAAATACAGTAAGTATTTGGATAAATCTGGCTTCTGAACTTATGAGTCACAGGGAAAGTCAAAAGAGAAGAGGAAAACATGCATCTGTGTGTGATTCTCTGAGGATCTTGATCCTTGGGCTAAATTCTCTAGGGTTGGTGGTATGGGCGCAAAAGAACTTTCAGGTGAGGTTTAGGAAGTGAGAACCAAAGAGGTGTTCCTCAGTTTGGGGAGGAAGCAAGAAAGAAGTCATTAAGTTCCCAAGAATCAGTCCGGTACAGGAGAAGGAAAGGAGTTATTTCAGCAGAGCTTCTGCGGTGAAAGCTCAAATTAAAATCAAATTCACTTAAAAATTGTATTTGCTGAACACCTGTGTGGCTTGACATCTGAACAGGCTGGAAATTAACCAGCACTGTCCCCAGTATAGCTTCAAAAGGAAGAAAGAGGAAGAGAAACAGTCTGGAATGTCTTGTTGTCTACGGAAATTGTGCAATGATGATAATAGTCTCTGTATTGATATTACCCAAACTTCTTGAGAGTTTTAGGTTTAGTCTAAAAATTCAAAATAATCACTGTCTTCAAGTAGCTTTTTAAAATTTCCATAATACTGGATCTTGTTGTTTTTGCCCTGTGTTATGTTACATAATACTATTAATAGCTCAAACACATTTAAACTCATTATAAGATTCTGAGAACTTACAGAATGTCCATTCTGAATGAGACTGCCAGACACTAAATAGGTGACATGCAGTTGGGCTCCTGAATTTTCCTTTCGCTTCCTTTCAACGTAATCATAGAGCATCCTGTTACAAACAAAATGCACAAGTAAGTCATTAGTGAAAGTTTATCTCACTGACTCTTAATTCATGACTTAAAAGTTAATAAATAGTAAATCTGACAGTCCATCAAACATTATACAGAATATTTTTGCTCTGTTCATGGACAAAGAATTAAAAAAGGACGAATGGAACATAGTGGGTGGGGTCAACTTGTATAAAGCCAGCACAGTGACCAAACAACTGAAATAAAAGAAATCTAATAATTGGTCAAGTGAGACTGAGCCTGCGTTAAAAGAAGTAAAGACATAAAATGGCTAGAATAATCAATCAAGAATAAGTTCAGTCACTACCTAGCCATGTGACCCTAGATAAAATAGTTTTTCTAGACCTCTTTATATCCTGAGGTATAATTACAGAGGGCTGTATGAGATTGGCAATTCTTTTACCCTGGGATCCATAATCCTTCACCCCTAAATATTGTAAGCAAAATGTGTGTTTTGCAAGGGGAAGGAGGCGGGCAGAGGGTAGAGATAGTTGAAGGTTTTCAATAGATTTGCAGAAGGATTACTCCAAAACATTAAGAACCATCTTGTAGATGATCACAAGGGCCCTGCTCTGAAATTCCAATTTTAGGATCATTCAGAAGCAATGTTGTTTCAAAACCACAAAGTAACAGTTTACTCACACTGCCCCAGTATTCATTAACCTAAGACTGCCAAATAGTCACTATAGAAATAATGTTGCTTTTAGTAACATTCCCTAAATTCCTTTTTATCCTTACCTTATTCGTTTTTATCAGATCCTTAATCTGATCTGATTAGCATCAGAAGTTGACTCCCCTCAATAACTTACAGTTTAACTTCAAGGAAAGAGACATCATTTGTGTTGTTTATTTCAAGAAACATTTACCAAGTCTCTATAATATGTCATACATCTGCCAAGGATGGCTAGAAACAAAAGTTCCAAGAGAAACTCAACCTACACTGTGGACTGCGCTCTTGATCCAATGCCTCACTCATCTCCTGCCACTCTTGAATTGGCTCTGCTCTACTTCCTGCACAGACTTGACTTCCTCCTCCTCTTCTGTACTGCTGGGGTTGTCTTCAGCTACCTTTTCAGTCTATATTAGAGTGACCAATCATCTGGGTTTGCCTGGATCTGAGGTATTTCCTGACATGGACTTTTAGTGCTAAAACCAACAGTCATGGGCACACCAAGGATGACTGGTCACCTTATGACATACTCTCCTTGACCCATTTCATTCATCCCCCTGGCTTCATTCATTCCCAACAACAACATCATCTGCTCAAACCATCCAAGCCAGAAATCTGGGAGTCATTATCCCTCACTTCTCCCAGTCTGGTGAGGTGCCAAATCTTGTCAGTTTTACTTCCCAAGTAATTCTTGACTCCATGCCCTGCAAATCTCTTGACTGGACTATTTCAATTCCAAGTGTCAATGCCTTCATCACACCCCCTTCCCCTTCACTATCCACAAAGCTGCCAAGGTGAAGTTTTAGAAATGCAAGTCAAGTCATCTGTCAACAAAACTTAACTGGGTGGCTACTTCATACTCTATGCCTTGGGGACAGAATAGTGAACAAAGCAGTCAAAGTTCTTACCCATTTAGAGTTTGTACTGCAGAAAAGAGAGACAAATAATAAGCAAACAATAAGTCAGATGGTAGTAAATCTACAGGGAGAAAAAAGACTAGAAGAATAGAGTGTCTAAGAAGTTTTGCTATTTATATAAGATTAGGGAAGGCCTCATGAACAGAGCCCTGTGGGAAGTTACAGAGCCATCAATGTGGATATCTCAGCAAAGAATATTCTAGGCAGAAAAAACAAATTCGAAGGTTCTGAGGCAAGAACGTAAGCAAGGTGCAAGGAACAGAAAAGGTGAGTGTGCTGAATAAGGAAGAAGGAAAGAAGAGAGCCAAGCACGAGACATGTAGGGCTTTGTGGCCCACTAGGAAGGAAGTCATTAGAAGGTTTAGAGCACAAATAACATGATCTCACTTTTTAGGAGGATTTCTGACTGCTGTGTGGAGAATATACTATTAAGAAGCAAGGAAGGAAGCAGAAGACCAGTTACAAGGCTACTGCATAATTCAGGCTAGAGATGACAGTGGCTCAGACTAGGATGGTAATAATTAGTGGATGAATTCTGGGTACATCTTAAAGGAAGAAACAACAGGATTTGCTGATGGGCTGATTGTGAGGTATGAGAGAAACAGAAATCAAGGATGACTGGACTAAGCAACTCAAAGAATGAAGTTGTCATTCACTGAGATGGAGAAAAGCAGAAGGAGGTGATGGTGGAGGTGGGTGGAAAATAATTAGGAATTAAGTTTTCAGTTCAATTCAGTTCAGTTCAGTCGCTCAGTCATGTCTGACTCTTTGCGACCACGTGAACCGCAGCACGCCAGGCCTCCCTGTCCATCACCAACTCCCGGAGTCTACCCAAACCCATGTCCATTGAGTTGGTGATGCCATCCAACCATCTCATCCTCTGTCGTCCCCTTCTCCTCCTGCCCTCAATCTTCCCCAGCATCAGGGTCTTTTCAAATGAGTCAGCTCTTCGCATCAGGTGGCCAAAGTATGGGAGTTTCAGCTTCAACATCAGTCTTTCCAATGTTTTGGGGCATGTTAAATCTGAGATGCCCATTAGCCATTAAGTGCTGTTGAAAAGGTAGCTGGTTATTCTTAAGTATTACTCTTTGTTCAAAAGTTTTCAATAGCGCCCTATCCCCTAAGGAGCCACAGGTCCATCAGTGACGTGTAAGACTTTTCTTCTTCTGGCCTCTGTATTTCTCACGGTTCTCCCATACTCACACTATTTTCAGCCTTATGAAACATTTTGAAGTTCTCTTAGCTCTTTTGTATGCCCTTCCTTCTGCCTTCTGCTCAGATCTCATCTACCTAATTCCTCATCAAGACAGCAGCTCAGTTATTATCTCCTATGTGAAGCCTTCCCTAACACCACTAAGCAAGCAGGGCAGCCTTGCTTTCTAAGTTCTAACAGGAACTAGCCCACATCTGTTATTATAGCACTTACCACACTGTATTCTAATTGTTTAATATCTGCCATCCCCACTAGACTATAAACACCCTGAGGGGAAAAAAAAAAATCAGCATTTTTGTTGATTTCTATCTCCTGTTCTCTTTAGTATTTCCTTCCATGCAGCAATTATGTTAGGAAAGATGAGGAACACAGAGTCATGAACATTTTGGTTTATTTATGCTAGTTAGGACCATACTAGCAGAAGAAATGGTAGGCAGGGACTATATACCAAGATGCTCTCAGCTTGCTGGTGAAATGCACTGTCTTTTATCAACAACTCATAGTCTTGCTCGCATCATTACAGTCATTGTCCTCTGTGCGTCTGTCTCACTGGATCAACCAATTGTTTTATTACATTTATTACATAATATAATATCTGTTATATTAACAAGATGGTCAACACTGCACAACCTCTTTAAAATTTTCTGCTTGTCTTTTGAATCTCTAAAACATGTTCATCTAATTTGATTATGTCAAAATCTCAGCAACAAAACATGCAAAATATACTTAAAATATTCTTAAATATGAATGACAATAAACATGATTTCCTATAAGATGTACTTACTACCCACATGATTAACTATACACCTTTCATCTCTCCTGATCAGTTCCACCCATAATTTTCCCTAAGATATATAAGGTGTATAGTCTATATTATCTTCCCTAATCTAATTCCTTCACAGCATTTTTATAGCCTGAAATTATCTTAAGTCAATGATGGGAAAGACCTTGTCTGTCAAGTTTGCTGCTTTATAACAGAGCCTAGAATAATGCTAAAAATGTAGTAAAACCTGAAACAATATTTCTTTATTGAATCCATGCAAACAGTAACAACCATGCCCAGTCACTGCCCTCAGTGCCAACAATGATAATTTAAATGCTCTCACTATAGATAAGAGAGAAAAGGATGCCAGGACACTCTAAGTCTCTCATGTTTTCTCATGTGTTAAAAGAGATTGATAACACCCATTATATTGGATTGCTATAAAGATTACATGAGATAAACGTTTGTGAAAATATCTACCATAGTGCCCAGAACTCACTCAACAAATATTCACTGGCACCTATTATGAGGTGGGAAAGATGGAAGGCAAAAGGAAAAGGGTATGGCAGATGATGAGATGGTTAGATAGCATCACTGACCCAGCGGACACGATCTGAGCAAATAAATGCCAGGAGACGGTGGAGGACAGAGGAGCCTGGTGTGCTGCAGTCCATGGGGATGCAAAGAGTTGGACATGACTTAGTGACTGAACAACAATATTATGAGCATGGTGTGAAGATACAATAATTGTGGCAGACTGTATTTTCCAAAGATGGCTGCCACAACATCTCCCATCCTGCATGCTCTTCTTCATCCTCCAATAGACAGGTGGAGTCATCCTCTTCCCTTGCATCTGGGAAGGCTAGAGATTCACTGTAACCAAAAGAATGAAGCAGACACAACACTGCTTGACTTCTGAGGCCAGTAAGAAAAGGCAATCAGCTTCTGCCTTGCACTGGAACCTGCGTATTTACAGCCGTGAATTGCTGGGTAAGGCCTCGCTACCTGAAAATATGCTCTTAAGAAGCCCAGGCCATATAAACAGGTCACACACAATGACTGGTCAATAGCCCCCGCTGAAGTCCCAGCTGACAGCCAGCAACAACTGCCAGACATGAGAATAAAGATGCCTACACACGATCAGGCTTCAGTCACTGATGCCTCTCAGCTGAGGCAGCAGACATTATGGAACAGAGACAACCATTCTCATTGCACCGTGCCCAAGTTCCAAATCAGAAGAATCTATGAACATAATAAAATAGTTGTTTTAAGTTGCTAAATCTGGGGGTAATTTGTTACAAAGCAACAGTAACCGGAACAGTGATGAACCTGATAAACATGTTCCCTGCCTTCATGGAGTTTATATTCTAGTGGGAGGAGGGCATACAATAAGCGAGAAAATGTCAGCTGGAAATAAGAATTGTGAAATGCTGGAACACTGGATATCCACATGAATTGGGCCCTTTCCTTATACCATATGCAAAATGATGCCTGAAAAAATAGTTATTATTTATAGGCATACCCCAGAGATATTGTAGGTTCACTTCCAGACCACTGCAATAAAGTGAATATCAAAATAAAGCAAAGCAAATAAATTTTTGGTTTCCCAGTGAATATAATAGCTATGTTTACATTATACTGTAGTCTATTAAGGGTGTAACACCATTATGTCTACAAAACAATGTACACACCTTAATTAAAAAATAATTTATTGTGGACTTCCCTGGTCATCCAGTGGTTAAGAATCTGCCTTGCAATGCAAGAGACACATGTTTGATCCCTGGTAGGGTAAGTAAGATTCTACATGCTGCAGAGCAACTAAGCCTGCGCGTCACGACTGGAGAGTCCGAGCGCCACAATGAAAGAGCCCATATGCCACAAATTAAGACCCGATAAGGCCAAGTAATTTTTTTTTAAATTTGTTGCTAAAAATGCTAGCCATCCTCTGAGCCTTTAGCAAGTCACAATCTTCTCGCTGATGGAGGGTTTGAAACATGATGAGAATTACCAAAATGTGACACAGAGACAAGAAACAGGCAAACGCTACTGGAAAAATGGCACTCATAGACTTGCTCAACTCAGGGTTACCACAAACCTTCAATTTGTAAAGAAAGAAAGAAGAAAATGTAGTATCTGCAAAATGTAATAAAGAAGAGTACAATAATATAAGCTATGCCTATACACATTTTAGGGCTTCATTCATAAGTTACCTTGAACCAACATCTAATTTGAAAACTACAGTGTACTCTTACTGTGAGGAAGTATAATAAGAACAAAATATGTAGAAATGTTAAAGTGATAATTAATGATTTAAGAGGTAAGACTACAGAACTCTCACAAGAAAACACAGAATTAAATCTTCATGATTTACTTGGGTTATACTATGCCTTAGATACAACATAAAAAGCACAAGCAACAGAAGAAAAAAAAATTAGACACTATCAATAATAAGAACTTCTTTGCTTCACAGGACACCATCAAGAAAGTGCAAAGACAACCCACAGAATGGGTGAAATCATTATCTGATCAGGACAATGTTTCTAGAATTACGTAGAGGGACTTCCCTGTTGGTTCAGTGCCTAAGACTCAGCACTCCCAATGCAGGAGGCCAGGGTTCAATCTCATATGCAGCAACTAAGAGGTTGCATACCACAACTAGAAGATCACATGCTGCAACTAAAAACACCCCACATGACACAACCAAAAAGGATCCCTCACGCTACAGCTAAGACCCAGCACAGTCAAATAAATAAACAAATCCGGACTTGAATACATAAAGAACTCTCACAATTCAATAATAGTAAAGACAAAAAAAAAAACCCATGGAAAAAAATGGGCAAAGGATCTGAACATGTATTTCTCCAAAGAAGACACACATATGGTCAATGAGCACAGGAAAACACATGCCATTAGCTAAAACATTAGCCATTACAGAAATGCAAATCAAAAACATAATGATAAAACTTCATACTCACTAGGATGGCTAAAATTAAAAGACAGATGGTAGAAAAAGTTGACAAGAATGTTGAGAAAGTAGAACCTCATACTTTGTTGGTGGGATTGTAAAACAGTGTAGTCACTCTGAAAAACAGCTCCTCAAAATGTTACATATGACCCAGAAATTCCAATCTTAGGTGTATACTAAGAGAACTGAAAACATATGTCTACACAAAAACTTGTACACAAATGTTCACTGTAGCATTATTCATTAAAACCCCAAATGTGGAAACAACCCAAATGTCCATCCATTGATGAATAGACAAATAAAATGTTGTATATCTATATGTTATGGGTTGATCTGTGTCCCCCAAAAAAGATATGTTGACGTCCTAACCACCAGTACCTCAGAGTATGACCAGATTTGGAAACAGGGCCTTTGCAGATGTAATTAGTTAAGACAGGTCATACTGGAGTAGGGTGGGCTCCTCATCTACGACTGTATCCTTATAAGATGGCTATGTGAAGAGACAGACACACAGGAAGAATGCCAAGCAACTATGAAGGCAGACATTGGGGTTACACAGCTACAAACCAAGGAATGCAAACCACCAGAAGTAAACCACCAGAAGCTAGGAAGAAGCAGGGAAGGATTTTTCTGTACAAGTTTCAGAAGGAACATGGCCTGGCCAACACCTTAATTTTGGACTTTAAGCCTCCAGAACTGAGACAATAAATTTCTGTTGTTTCAAGCCACCCGTTTGTAGTACTCTGTTATGGCAGCCCTAGAGAACTTACACCATATAATGGAATATTATTCAACCACAAAAATGAATGAAATACTGACACATGCTTTAACATAGACAAACCTTGGAGATATGCTAACTGGAGGGAATTAGATGCACAGGATTGCTTATTATATGATCCCATTTATATGAAATGTCCAGTATAGGCAAATCTATAGAGAGAAAGTATATTAGCGGTTGCCTGATGCTGGGGGGTTGGGAGGCAGGAATGATGAAGGACTGCTAATGGATACAGAGTTTCTTTTCTGGGGTGATGAATATCTTCTCAAATTAACTATAATGCTGACTGCACAACTCTGTAAATATATTAAAAACCAATGAGCTGTACAGTCTAAATAGGTGAACCATACGATATTTGAAATACATCTAAAGAAAGCTTTTAAAAAATAACTATGAAAAAAAATTAAGAGAGACAGAGAGAGCAGAGCATTAGGAAAGAGCTGTTACACGAAGTAATGTGTGAAATTTGAGCTGAACCGCGTACAGTGAGGACAGCTGTGAGAAGAGCATTCCAGGCAGAGAGAATGGTACAAATTTCCTTGGGTGAGAATGGGCTTGGCATATCTAAGGAACAGAAAGGTATATATGGCTAGAATATAAGTGAGGTAGAAAGTACTATGGGATAAAGTTGGTAGACAGGCAAGGGCTAGACGTGTGTATTAATTCCATAAAACTTATAGGAAATAAGGGTAGCTACAGTAAAATTCCACCTCATGCGAAGAGTTGACTCATTGGAAAAGACGCTGATGCTGGGAGGGAGTGGGGGCAGGAGGAGAAGGGGACAACAGAGGATGAGGTGGCTGGATGGCATCACTGACTCAATGGACATGAGTTTGGGTGAACTCTGGGAGTTGGTGATGGACAGGGAGGCCTGGCGTGCCACAGTTCATGGGGTCACAAAGAGTCGGACACGACTGAGCGACTGAACTGAACTGACAGTAAAATTCCAGGCAACTTTATTTCATCTCCAGTCCTCAATATGCACCTTTAATCTCAATAGGCTTATATATTAGTAGTAATAATTACCTCATTCCATATTTAAACATTCATAACCATAACAAACAATTACTTTTATGGGTATCTAGTCCTAAAGTTACCTAATATGCTAGGTTTGGGTCTGGACTAGTCTTAGCAAGAGCAATCTCAAATAGTCAAAATCAGTATAAACCTAGACCTGAGCCAAGAGTTTTAAGGCTTGAAGGCATAAACATCTCAGTCAAAACTAGGGGACTTCCTTGGTGGTCTAGTGATTAAGAATCCATCTGCCAATGCAGGGGACACAGGTTTGATCTCTGGTTTGGGAAGACTCCACATGCTATGGAGCAATTCAGCCTGTATGTCACAGCTACTGAAGCCCTCATGCTCTAGAGCCCTGGCTCCACAACGAGAAGCCACAGCGGTGAGAAGCCTGTGCACTGCAACCAGAGAGTAGCTCCCACTTGAGAAAGCCCACGCGCCAGCAATGAGGACCCAACGCAGCCAAAAATAACTAAGTAAAACTCCTAGAAGCTCTGTAAATACTTAACTGTTGTGCTGAGGAGCTGAGGAGGGACGTGGACCTCAAATACCTGCTGGGACTGGAGTGGGGGAGTGGGGCACGGGTCTAGAAATCAAGTTTCTACCTATACCTTAGGTAAGGTAGACCCTCCTCTCCGCTGAAAACTCTCAGCTAGTTTTACCTCAGTTTCACAGGCAGGAGAGCTGGCCCAGGAGCCCCCTGAAGCGGGTGTTCTGCCGTGGCCTAAGTGCAAGCACCTGAGAGCGGTGGACACATGTATGCACACGAGACAGGGACACGAGGCTGGGGCTTGCCATTACACATAAAGACTGAATTCCTAGTTGTAACTTTTACTATCAATGTGAGATTTTTCTCCTTGCTTCTGTCATTAAGAATAAAAAAAACTGTGATCTATCATAAAATAAACTCCTAAATCTGTCAAACAACAAGCCAAATCAACCCATTTTAGAGATCAAAGATTTTTCTAAGACTCACAGAATGTTCCTATGATTCAAGGAATAGGGAAAAATCAGACCACCATCAGAAATAAAGCAAATGAAAGGAGTATTTAACTCAATATATGGGCTCTCAGTCTATTCACCAATTCCTACCCACTGGACATTTGCAGGTGAAGAAACTTTGAAGTTAATCCAAAAGCCTGCCTTTTCCATTTTGGTTCCAAGCTAGACTACAAGTTTCAGCAAGGAAGGTGATAGGGCAAAATTTAAGAAGAGTGATACTCTCTGTGTCATCCTAAACCCTCCCTTTTTAGTTTCTCTTAAGTGTTCTCCCCTGTCTTACACTGTTACATAGCCTGTGTCAAACACCTGTTGACCTCATTATGGAAGTATTTCAATAACACCCAGAGACAGGCCTAAGAAGCACATGTGAAAATGCAAAGATGTTTTACATAACAGCCATAGAAATCTGAGATCTAAACAGAACTGGCTAGCCCATTTAATAAATTTTTTGAAATAACAAAGTGATTTAACCAGAAGGCAAGGCTACAAATAAATACAATAAACATATCACCACACATTTGTATGCAAGTCCACCCATCTCTTAACTAATAAACAAAAACAGTAAAAGGCAATAGAAAACTATGCTTTCCCATTTCCCTGGGTGGGGGAAGTGGGGGTGGGGAGCGGAGTTCTAATCAAGAGACTCTCTGTAAAGCTAACAACAAACAAAACAAACAAAACAAAACAAAAAGTTCCAATCTGATTACAGTTAGTAATAAATTGTACTTACTGTTTGGCCTGATTAACATGAACTCCTAGTGTATAGCTCAGCCATTTGTATGTCACCTGCAAGAAGGAATTTTTAAAAAAATTTTATTAGATGACTGCCGAGTGTAGGTCAGCCCAAAGGGCTCCTAAGGATTCTAAGGCGATTATGTCTTATAAATTACATTAAATGCCACCCTAGTTTTGCCAAGAACCATCCATCTGGGCAGGTAGGACTCAGACATTTATTTTACAAAGAAGTCTGTATCACAGATTAATGCAAGAATCTAAAAAGGTTGAATATACACAGAAAAAGCTCTCAATTTCCTCACACTCCCTGTTTCACCCTGGTCCTTCTTTTCACATTTCTGTCTTTTTATGGGGCCACCACCAAAAACTATCCTCAAACTCACTCAGAAACTTGTTACTTTAGAGTGTACAACTCAAACTTCTGAAGAAAGTTGCAGCCACATAAATATTAAAGGGCACAGGTGGTGCAGGGGTCAGGGAATGAATGAGTGAAGTGGATGAACACTCTATCAGAGGTTAGACTGGGAATTACTGGCATCAAGCTTTGCTCTTCCTTCCATCCTTCCTTGAACTGTCATTTGCCACTTCCTTGTAACCTGTCACCCTCCCCTCAAAGTCTTCCAATTCTAAACGCTGAGTTTCCAGTAATTAGAAGACTTAGCACAGGTTGGGCAAAGGCAGTGTGATGTAGAGGAAAGCACGAGCAGAACAGACATAGACTGGAAAATTGATTATCCCTTGTGAGTCTGTGTTAGTCTCTCAGTCGTGTCCTATTCTTTGTGGCCCCATGGACTGCAGCCCAGCAGGCTCCTCTGTCCATGGAATTCTCCAGGCAAAAATACTGGAGTGGGTTGCCATTCCCTTCTCCCAGATCTTCCCAACCCAAGGATCAAACCTAGGTCTTCTGCAGGAGGGTTATCCCTTACTAACCACAAGTTATTTGGCCCCTCTGCTTCAACTACCTTTTCTAAGGCTACTTTCGCCGACCTCTATGGGTCACTGTAAAAAGTAAACGCAATAATGTACATCCAAAGCTCACAGTAGGCACTCAATCATCACGATGTGCGAAACGCTCTCACATCCATCGTCTCACTTGATCTTTACTTCAACCCTGTGAGGCAGGTCAAGCCTGAACCAATAACAAACTTCGAGGAAAACGAAACCAACTGACGGTCAGATTAAACAACTTGTTACTTAACCCGGTCAAAACACAATTTCCTCAACTGTAAACTTGAGACTTCAAACGCCAACCACCTTGCCAGAAATGTGTAGAGACGCCTTAGAAACATCAATTAAAGCTCCTCCCTCCCCGCCCGACCTCCGCGGCCCTTGGTCTGCGCAGAGCCGAGCACGCCCACCCGAGGAACCTGGATCTGCCGGTGGGGCAGGAGTCCTCGCCCTGCGTGGGGCACCAGGAGTGGGGATTGTCTCCACTGGACCAGCCCCATGCGGGAACAAGCAGAAGGATCAAGGTCCCCGCCGCCCTCTCTGGGCCCAAAACCCCAGTCGCACGCCCGCATTCCCCAGTCCTAGCGCCTCACGATCTTGTTCTGGTCCGTGACGAACTCGTCTATATTTTCCAGATAAAACTGGTCCGCCATGGTGCCGCGGCGTTGTGCTCCGCCGCAGCTGAGCTCCCCTAGCCGCCACAACCGCAGCTCCCGCCGGCGGGAAACGTCTTTTTTCCCCTCCCAGGTCCCGGGTCGTTTCCCACGGCAACGAAGGCGACGCGCTACGGCGGCCGCTCGAGGGTCAAACTAGTCTCGGAGACGGAGTAGGCTGAAGTAGGTGGAGCTAACAGGAGCTGACGGAAGTGAGGAACGAGGAGCGCAGGCGTGGTCTAGAACTGCTGACTGTAGAACCCTAGTGTCGAATCCAGGCTCTGCCAGTTCGTGGCTGATGCACCGCAAGGGACCTCACCTCTCTAGGAGTCGCGGTCTTTCCACCCGTAAACTGATAAAATAATCCTTGCCCTGTCACACATTTAGTCAATGAATATTAATTAGGTACCTAGCCTATTTCCAGCCACTTCCTAGGCACTAAGACACAGCAGTGAACAATAAAGACAAATAAATATTTTAGTAAAGTCCTGCCAGCTGGGATAAAGTACTGCATGTTATAATCTCTCAGAATTGAGAAATTAGGGAAAGTTTTCCAGAATGAATGAGAGAGGGGTGTTTGCTGGGAAGAGAATAGTTTTCATTATAGTTGAAATGTTGGGAGAAAAGGACACGAGGAGAGATGAGACGAAGGAAGAAGCCAAACTATGCAGTGCCCACAAGGTTTGCGTGAAGGTGCGCGTGAACTCTATTCTCAAGAATTGGGGGATTTCAAATAAAATTTCTCCTAACATCAGCTTAAAAAAAATCCTTCCGTATAAGCTGTGTATTTCAGTACGGCAGCACAGTGAATAATGGAGCTGGCACTAGAGTTGGACCCTGGATTTGAATCCTGGTTTTGATATTTGTTGTGTAAACTTAGGTAAATTGCTTAACCACTGTAAGCCTGTTCCCCATCTGTAAGATGGATATAGTAATAGTTGTTGCTGTTAAGTCGCTTCAGTCGTGTCCGACTCTGTGCGACCCCATAGACGGCAGCCCACCAGGCTCCTCCTTCCCTGGGATTCTCCAGGCAAGAACGCTGGAGTGGGTTGCCATTTCCTTCTCCAATGCATGGAAGTGAAAAGTGAAAGTGAAGTCGCTCAGTCGTGTCTGACTCTTAGCGACCCCATGGACTGCAGCCTTCCAGGCTCCTCCGTCCATGGGATTTTCCAGGCAAAAGTACTGGAGTGGGGTGGTGCCATTGCCTTCTCTGATAGTAATAGCAACCCACTTCAAATGTTTGTTGCAACATGCATTCATTCAGGATATAGTTAGCAAAAGCCTAGTAGGGGCCTGACATTGTTCTGCAGATACAGCTGTGATCAATAACACAGGGAGCCTGTCCAAATGTGGCTTACATTTTCTTGGAGATTTTTGAGTGAGGGATGATAGCAGCCTAAAATAGTATCATTTATACAATAATTGAGAACCCACTAACTTGGTTTCCTTTTGTTTTTGAGTCAGGAAAACCCACTAATGAGTTAGATGAGTGGAGAATGAGAAAGATGGTAATAAAGACGGTAATAAAAATTGCCTAGACTTGGAACCTAAATCTATATGTTAATAGCGATGTCTTTGACTGTGGGATATGAAGACTTGAGAGAAAGTGCATATGAGAAAATTAAAGAATTTTATTTGGCCAGAGCTATAAACCAGATAATATATACATAACCCTTGTGCCACGCCTGCACACAATGAAATCAACAGTTAGTATTTGTACTTGGGATTGGCGGGCTTCCCTGGTGGCTCAGATGGTAAAGAATCCACCTTCAATGTGGGAGACCTGGGTTTGATCCCTGGGTCAGGAAGATCCCCTGGAGAATGGAATGGCTACCCACTCTAGTACTCTTGCCTGGAGAATTCTGTGGACAGAGGAGCCTGCTGGGCAGTCCATGGGGTCACAAAGAGTCAGACACAACTGAGCGACTAACACACACACTTAGACTAGTGACATTGGCTTTGCTGGTGGCTCAGACTGTAAAGAATCTGCCTACAGTGAGAGAGACCCAGGTTCAATCCCTGCGTTGGGAAGATCCCCTGGAGAAGGAAATGACAACTCACTCCAGTATTCTTATCTGGGAAATTCCATGGACAGAGGAGCCTGGAGGGCTATAGTCTATGGGGTCGCAAAGAACTGGACACAACTGAGTGACTAACACACTCTCTGGTGACTTTGGGCAGAGGAGTGAAAGAGGCACAAAAGCCAGATTTCAGTGATTCAAGAAGTGAGGAAGAAAGAGAAAAGGAACTGAAGATAGAGCGTAGATACAACTCTGGCTAATTAACTCCGTGAAACAGAGAGGAGAGTGGGGTGAGGCTCATGACTTTCACAACAAGCCTGCCTAAGTAACAGGGGTGGGAGGTGGTGGTGGGTGTTTGTCTGGGAAGGAAGTAGGATAGGCCTTCTGGAGTCTTTTCTATGTAGAAGATCCTCAGTCAGGATTGCCTCAGAAACCGCAGGCCTGAATCTGCAGGAGGAGAGCATGTGACACATCCTCAATTCCCATTGATGGAAATTTTTTCCAAAGGCCTTTTCCCCCTGGATTCCCAGCATCCAGCATGGCCATTGCTGGCAGACCATAGGCCCTTTACAAATATTTGTTGACTGATAACTAAATGGCAGAATGAGTAGATGAATGGAATTGAATTAAACATTGTTCTGCTCTATAATCCCTTTTGTTGATTTTCAGAACATTGTTTGTGGAAGGTTTTGTCTTTCCATCCACCTCTGAAATGGTTACATAGTCTGTTATCAGGGGGAGCATTATTGATAAGTTAACTGGGGAGATTCAGCTGCCTTCAAAGTCCCAGTGATCAGAAATAGGGGACAAGGGGTGCCCTTTTATGGACAAAAGTCAGGACCAAGCCCAGATCCTAAACAGCCTTGAGACTTGCAAAGAACACTGCTGCTGGAGACCCCAAAGGGAGGCGCCATGCATTCCTACATGTACAATCTTTATAGACAGGATTTTATCTAGTAAACACTCCATATACTTTGAGTTGACTAATTTGAAGCATCTTACCTTTCAGTATTTCTTCCGAGACTCCATAGAGTAAGAGACAAAATCAGATGGTAGACTCTCCCCAAACTGATTCTCCTCATCTCCCTGTTCCCTATCCCATGAGGAAATGCCTCCGTCATCCTTCTGATCTCCCTGGACCTGTTCCATTTCAGACCTTCCTTATTATCAGTCTTCTGTTTTTAAGTTGTTTTTCATCATATAAAGGAAATGCATGCTCATCCACATCTTCTCTAGCCTGGTCTCTGTTCCAATCTTCCCCCAACCCCAATCTGGGTCCCTCTTTAACACCAGTTTCAGGATGACATTTCTAAAACACAGAACTGATGATGTTGTTCCCAGCTTAAAAAACCACAATCCAATTTTAGAACACTTCCATTGCCCACCAGAAGTGCTCTTGTGCCCTCATTCCCTGCTTACACAAACAGTCCCTATTCTCACCCCCAATATCAGGCAACAAAGGGTCTGCTTTCTATCTCTATAATTTTGTCTCTTCTAGAAATTTCTTATAAATGGAACCATAAATATGTAGTTTTCTGGGTAGGGTTTCTATTACGGACTGAGGTGTGTCCCCCCCCATAAATTCATATGTTGAAGTCCTAGCCTTCAGTAGCTCACATTATAACTGTCAACAGGGTCTTTAAAGAGATAATTAAGTTAAAATGAAGTCATTAGGGTGGGTCCTAATCCCTGGTGTCCATATTAGAAGAGGAAACTAAGACAGGCAAACCACTGCAGATAGAAGACCACATGAAGACCCAAGAAGAAGATGACCATCTATAAGCCAAGAAGAGAGCCCTCAGAGGTCAACCCTGAGAACACCGTGATCTTGGACTTCTAGCCTCCAGAACTGTGAACAAATAAATTTCTATTGTTTAAGCCTCCCAGTCTGGAACTTTTTTATGGCAGCCCTAGCAAACTAATATAGCTGCTTTCATGTCGCACAATGTGTTTGAGCTAAATATTAGTAGTTCTTTACTTTTTGTGCTCGGTAGTATCCAGTGGACGTACCATATTTTGTTTATGTATTCACCAGTTGATGGACATTTGAATTACTTCCAGTTGTGGTGCTAAAACTCCTGCTAAAAAATTTGCATACAGGTCTTCACATGAACATATATTTTCATTTCTCTTGGGTAGATCTAAGAGCTTTCAAGATCAAGTTTAAGTTTATTACTTCTTCAACCTCACCTCTCATCCTTCATTGCTTCTTACCTTTACTTTAGCACCAGAGATTGCTCACAAGTCCTTGCATATACTATTCTATTTCTCACTTATAAGTTTTTACATCCATGATACCCTCGCTGGGCTTTTGTTTCCTCATGGTAAAACGGAGATAATAATCAGACATACTGAGTTTGAGATATTAGTGGAATAAAATCTAATTAACAGTACCTCTCATCTAGACAGTGCTTTACACAAGTTTTCAAAGCTTATTTACATCCTTTATCTCCTTTGATCAACTCTGTCCAATAGTCCGGGATTATAGGTTAGCAGCTATGACTGTGAAAGATAGTGAAAGTCGCTCAGTTGTGTCCAACTCTGCGAGCCCATGGACTATACAGTCCATGGAATTCTCCAGGCCAGAATACTGGAATGGGTAGCCTTTCCCTTCTCCAGGAGATCTTCCCAACCCAGGGATCAAACCCAGGTCTCCCTCATTGCAGGCAGATTCTTTACCAGCTGAGCCACAAGGAAAGCCCAAGAATACTGGAATGGGTAGCCTATCCCTTCTCCAGCAGATCTTCCTGACCCAGAAATCGAACTGGGGTCTCCTGCATTGCAGACAGATTCTTTACCAACTGAGCTATCAGGGAAGCCACATAAGACTGTAAAAAGGGCCAGAAATTACTCCCTTCCCTCTATCTATACCTTTCGAAAGCATCCTCCCACCCTGACTCTGGTTTGGTTTTGTGACTCACTTTGACTAGAAACATGCTTGAGTACAGGGGCTTCCCTTCTCTTATTGCACGAGGAGTCCAGAGATCACCATGTGGATGAGCCTAGGTTAGGCTGCTAGAGGACAAGAGGCCACGGTGGAGGAGAATGAAGGTACCCCAAATATGTGAGTGAGGGACTACCCAATTCGCCAGTGGACTATAGATCCAAGGAGGAGCCCAGTGTAGATCCGTTGAGCTAACCAACACCAGGTGACCTATAGCATATGAGCTAAATAAAGTGATCATAGATTTAAGACACAATGTTTCAGGTTGAGTCATTTTATATCAATGCTAATTGATACAGATATTCAGTACAAGAAAGCTTTGAAGCTAAGCAGTCTGGGTTTGAATTCTAGTTCTGCCATCTACTAGCAGCGTGGCCATAGGCAAGCTACTCCATCTTTCCAAGCTTCAGTGTCCTCATCTGAATAAAGAGGGTAATGGTAGTGCCCATCCCCTGGGGTTGTAAAGATTCAATAAGATGATGGATGTCAGGCATTCCCTCATGTGCTACTGGGCTCAGCATAACTCCCTGAGAGGGACCTATTGTTCAGATGAGTAACTAAAGATTAGAAAACTAAACTCCCAGATGTTTAGTGACTTTCTCCAAGATCACACGGCCAAAAAATGACTGAACCGGGGGCTGACGCTAGGACTTCGTGACCTCCACCAAGTCTAGGATTCATGATAGACAGTGGAGGAGACTGGTGGTTGGGAGGATCATTCATTTTCCACCTGATGACAGATTTCATACTGGCCTCAGTGTGAAAGCCAAAATAGGCCAAAGTTAATGAATGACCAAACTGAAGTTTTATGAAGATTAATTTGGTAACACAAAGTACAAGTCACTGGCAGGCATTGATGGTCCCATATCTTCATTCTCGGAATTCCGTGTCTATCCAGGTCCGTTTTTTGTTTGCACTGTTTCTCAAATCCACTCTTTTCTTTCCATTTCTTACCTTAACCTGTGCCCCTTTCTGAAGCTTAACTTCCTATGGTGTGTCCTGTTCCAATTCTTTCTCTTCTGCCTGAAACTTCTACCCTGTGGGTTCTGTACTAGTACGTCACTGATGCTCACGACAGGACAGATTCTGCATGTGGGTTTTACCCAGCAGCTGGCTAGATGGCTTCCAGATATGAAATGAAAGACCTCAAGATATCTCATTCAGAAAACAAAGGGCCTACAAGGATCCGACCAGTTCTGCAGGCAGTATCCACAGCCTAACAAAGACTGGCAGGTACGTACCATCACTGAGCAGCAGATGGCAGTGTCAGCTCTTCCTTTGTCATCTCCCATCAGGAGCCGCTGGTGCTCCTTTTCACAGGAAGAATAACAGGAAGATAGGACCTTAACAATCAATCAGAAAACACTCTGTGGTCAAACTTTAACTGATTTAATTGCCTGAATTGAAAGAAAAAGGGATTTCATATAAAAATAGGGTTTCAGGCTTTATTTATTAACTCAAACATCCAGCTGCCATCTTTTGTCCAGCCTGTACTCTCCTGTTCAGTTTAGTTTAGTCCCTCAGTCTTGTCCGACTCTTTGTGACTCCATGGACTGCAGCACACCAGGCTTCCCTGTGCATCATCAGCTCCTGGAGCCTGCTCAAACTCTTGTCCATCGAGTCAGTGATGCTATCCAACCATCTCATCCTCTGTCGTCCCCTTCCCTCCTGCCTTTTATCTTTCCCAGCATCAGGGTCTTTTCCAGTGAGTCAGTTCTTCACATCAGGTGGTCAAAGTATTGGAGCTTCAGTCCTTCCAGTGAATATTCAGGACTGATTTCCTTTAAGAGTGATTGGTTTGATCTCCTTGCAGTCCAAGGGACTCTCGAGTCTTTTCCAACACCACAGTTCAAAACCATCAATTCTTTGGTGCTCAGCCTTCTTTATGGTCCAACTCTTACATCCATACATGACTACTGGAAAAACCATAGCTTTGACTAGATGGACCTTTGTTGTCAAAGTAATTCCTCTGCTTTTTAATATGCTGTCTAGGTTGGTCATAGCTTTTCTTCCAAGGAGCAATCACCTTTTAATTTCATGGCTACAGTCACCATCTGCAGTGATTTTGGAGCCCCCCAAAAGAAAGTCTGTCACCGTTTCCACTGTTTCCCCATCTATTTGCCATGAAGTCATGGGACTGGATGCCATGATCTTTGTTTTTTGAATGTTAAGTTTTAAGCCTTCTTTTTCACTCTCCTCTTTCACTTTCATCAAGAGGCCCTTTAGTTCTTCTTTGTTTTCTGCCATAAGGGTCGTATCATCTGCATATCTGAGGTTATTGATATTTCTCATGACATTGTACAGGAGACAGTGATTAAGACCATCCCTGAGAAAAATAAACACAAAAAGGCAAAATGGTTGTCTGAAGAGGCCTTACAAATAGCTGAGAAAAGAAGAGAAGTGAAAGACAAAGGAGAAAAAGAAAGATATAACCATCTGAATGCAGAGTTCCAAAGAATAGCAAGGAGAAATACAAAAGCCTTCCTCAGTGATGAGTGCAAAGAAATAGAGGAAAACAATAGAATGGGAAAGACTAAAGTTTTCTTCAAGAAAATTAGAGATACCAAGGGAATATTTCATGCAAGTTCAGTTCAGTCGCTCAGTCCTGTCCGACTCTTTGCGACCCCATGAACCACAGCACGCCAGGCCTCCCTGTCCATCACCAACTCCCAGAGTCCACCCAAACCCATGTCTATTGAGTCGGTGATGCCATCTAACCATCTCATCCTCTGTCGTCCCCTTCTCCTTCTGCCCTCAATCTTTCCCAGCATCAGGGTCTTTTCAAATGAGTCAGCTCTTCACATCTGGTGCCCAAAGTATTGGAGTTTCAGCTTCAACATCAGTCCTTCCAATGAATATTCAAGACTGATTTCCTTTAGGATGGACTGGTTGGATCTCCTTGCAGTCCAAGGGACTCTCAAGAGTCTTCTCCAACACCACAGTTCAAAAGCATCAATTCTTCGGCTTAGCTTTCTTTACAGTCCAACTCTGACATCCATACATGACTACTGGAAAAACCACAGCAAAGATGGGCACAATAAAGGACAGAAACGGTATGGAGAACACAGAAGAACTGTACAAAAAAGATCTTCATGACCCAGATAAACACGATAGTGTGATCAGTCACCTAAAGCCAGACATCCTGCAATGTGAAGTCAAGTGGGCCTTGGGAAGCATCACTATGAACAAAGCTAGTGGAGGTGATGGAATTCCAGTTGAGCTATTTTAAATCCTAAAAGATGATGTTGTGAAAGTGCTGCACTAAATATGCCCGCAAATTTTGAAAACTCAGCAGTGGCCACAGGACTGGAAAAGGTTAGTTTTTATTCCAATCCCAAAAAAAGGCACTGCTAAAGAATGTTCAAACTACCACACAATTGCACTCATTTCATATGCTAGCAAAGTAATGCTCAAAGTTCTCCAAGCGAGGCTTCAATAGTATGTGAACCGAGAATTTCTGGATGTTCAAGCTGGATTTAGAAAAAGCAGAGGAAACAGAGATCAAATTGCCAACATCTGTTGGATCATAGAAAAAGCAAATATCTATAGCAGCATTATTCATAATGGCAAAAATATGGGAAAGACCTTAAAAAAAAAAAAAAGAGTAAACTTGAAGATCTAATTGGCTTTATTCGATTGTTCTCCTGCCAATGCAGGAGAGGGGTTTGATACCTCAGTTGGTATCAAATTGGGAAGATCTCTGGAGGAGGGCATGGCAACCCACTTCAATATTCTTGCCTGGAGAATCCCATGGACAGAGAAGCCTGGTGAGCCACAATTCATGGGGTCAGAGTCAGACACAACTGAGCGATTGAGCATGCATGCAATGATTCATGAATCCAGCAGCAAATAGCGTATTTACTAGATAGGATGTACTCAAAGGAGTTGTACAAAATGGAAGGTCTTTTTAGGTAGAAAAAAATAAATGAGACAGGACAAGGAAGTTATTTGCAAAAGAAAAGAAAGAATTGTTTCAGGCTAGGTCACCTTCCCTAGGTGAGCTGCACAGGGGGAGTCTTATCACACTTCTTACCTCACTAGTGTTGATGGGAAATTCCAGACTGACAGGTTTACAGTTCCACTCCTGGGAGTGCCTGAAACTACATTCAGGTTAGGTATTAACACTTGGTGAGATTTAGCAGAAGTGACTCCATTTTGGGCTTATTTATTTTTAACAGACCCAAATGTCCATTAACAAATAAATGGATAACAAAAGGTGGTATGCAATAGAATAATATTCAGCTGTAAAATGGAATCAAGTACTGATACATGCTACAGCATAGATGAACCTTGAAAACATTATCCTAAATGAAGTAAGCCAGTTACAAATGACCACATACCATATGATTTGTATGAAAGTCCGGAGTAGGGAAATCTGGAGACAGAAAGTTGATTAGGAATTGCTGTGCCCTGGGAAGGGACAAGGGGGAGGGGAATGATAGTTAAATGGTATAGGGCTTTTCTTTTTGAGAAGATAGAAATATTCTAAAGTTGCCTGTGCCAATGATTGCACATACCTATGCATATACTAGGGCTTCCCACTTGGCTCAGTGGTAAAGAATCTGCCTGCAGTACAGGAGTTGCAGGAGACAATGTTGGCTCCCTGGGTCGGGAAGATGCCCTGGAAAAGGGAATGGCAGTCCACCCCAGTATTCTTACCTGGAAAATTCCATGGACAGAGAAGCCTGGTGGCTACAGTCCCTGTGATCACATAGAGTCTGACACAACTAAAGTGACCAAGCACACACACGTGCATATATTAAAATGCGAACTGTATAATGTAAATGAGTGAATTATATTTCAATAAAGCAGGTAAATTGGAAAAGACTCTGATGTTGGCAAAGATTGAAGGCAGAAGGAGAGGAGGGCAACAGAGGATGAAATTGCTGGGTGGCATCACCGATGCAATGGACATGAACGTGGGCAAACTCTGGGAGATGATGAGGGACAGGGAGGTCTCCCAAGACAGGGAGGTCTATGGGGTGGTGAAGAGTCAGACACAACTCGGCAAGTGAACAACAGCAAAGCTGTTAAAACACTGGCAGAAACAAAGGGAGCCAAGGCAGGTACAGCCTCAGCCCAGATCGTGCTACAGATGCAATTCAATAAGAACACCTCTGCCACCCATACCTTTGCTCTGAATATTGGACCCAGAGGCCATTATTGACTGTTGATCTTGCTGTCCCGATCTTGCTGCCCCGAAACCTAGATGTTACAACTACTGCCCCACCACTACCGAAATGAATTCTCCATTGTCCCTGCTTACTTGGAATAAAAACGTCTTATTCTAAGTTCTGGGAGAATGTACCTGATTGATTGAGTCTGGACCATATGTGCATACCCTAGCTGTAAGAAGGGACTGGGAAAGCAAATATCTGGCCTTCATCACTTCTATAATAGGAGATAAGGTCTGCCCCATCCAAGATTCATATGGTAGACAATTCTCCAAATACAAGAAAGGGGTTTCAATGTTGGGCAAATGGGCAAACCAACCAAACAACAAATGAAAATGAACATCCTGGCCTCCGTACATATGTATGCTTGCTAAGTCACTTAAGTTGTGTCAGACTCTTTGCAACCCTATGGACTGTAGCCATCCAGGTACCTCTGTCCATGGGATTCTCCAGGCAAGAATACTGGAGTGGGTTGCCATGCCCTTCTCCAGGGGCTCTTCCCAACCCAGGGATTGAACCTGTGTCTCTTACATCTCCTGCATCGGCAAGAGGGTTCTTTGCCACTAATGCCACCTGGGAGATAGATGTGAAAGTGAAAGTCACTCAGTTGTGTCCAACTCTTTGTGACACCATGGACTATGCAGACCATGGAATTCTCCAGGCCAGAATACTGGAGTGGGTAGCTGTTCCCTTGAAGCCACCCCAGTTAAAATGCAAATATTCCAGGGGACTTCCCTGGCAGTTCAGCAGCTGAGAGTCCTCGCTTCCACTGTAGGGCACTTGGGTTCGATCTTTGGCAGGGGAACTAAGATTCCACATGCTGCAGGGCGCAGCCAAATAAACAATTCTAATATTCCAGAATGCTCATTCAGTCGTGTATGCCTGCAATCACTGTGAGAATTTATTAAGAACCTAAAAACTCTTTGTTAGCTCCATGCTAAGCCTCATGGAATCAGAAACAAAACACTGACCTGGACCTCAAGGTGATCACTGTGAGCAGGAGAAAAGATGGAGTGTTATGGGTCACAGGCTAAAAGTACAAGGAGTGAGACAGGGGTGCACAGGAGAGACTGGTCAGCTCTCCTTGGGGAGAAGGTTAGAGAGCCTTCACAGAGATGACCTCAAGGAAAATCTTAAGAGGTGGGTTGATGCCTTGCTAGGTGGAAGGGAGGATATAGGGGCCTTGTGCACTTAAGCACGGGGGGAACCAGGAACAATGCTGGGCTGGAAGTCTGGGGTGACTCAGGGCACAGCAAGAGCAAGTGGAGAAGTCACTGGGACCAGATCAGACCAAACAGTTTGGTGTTCCCTCTTTTCAACAGAGATCTGCTGAAGGATATTTTATTTTCAAAACTTTGTTTTGATGCTGTATAGAAGGTGAACAGGAGGAGAGAATGGGCAAAGAGGTCAGATGCCACTGCCATGATCTCAACGTTAGATGGCAGAAGATGATCTAGCCCAGGGTGGTAGCAGTGGCCACGAGAGGGACAGAAATGGATGTGAGATATGTGTTAGTCACTCAGTTGTGGCGACTCTTTGTGACCCCATGGACTGTAGCCTTCAAGATTCCACTCTGTCCATGGGATTCTCCAGGCAAAAATACAGGAGTGGGTAGCCATTCCCTTCTCCAAGGGATCTTTCCAACCCAGGGATTGAACACAGGTTTCCTACATTGCAGAGAGATTCTTTGCCATCTGAGCCACCAGAGAAGCCCTAGATATGAGATAATGGGTAAGGAAAACTTTAGTTTACCTTATCTTTGCAGAATTGCCTAACGGGGACTTCCCCAGTAGTCCAGAAGCTAAGACTTTGTGCTCCCAATGCAGGGGGCCTGAGTGGTCAGAGAACTAGATCCCACATGCCAAAACTAAAAGATCCTGAGTGCTGTGCTGAGTCTCATTCTCAAAAGAAAAATGAGCTGCTTAATAGAGAGAAGGACCCTGATGACCTTCAGGATAAACCCTTGCACCCATCTGTCCCATCTACACACTCACTCACTCCTGCCCCAACACTTTTTGAATCAGTGTTGGAGATACAGAAATGATTTGCAATTTAGAGGAGCCCTATCTGGAGAGGAGACAGGAATCAAAAGAGACAGTTGTGAAGAGTGGGATGGTTCCTAGGAAACTGCTGGATGGAAGACACTATGGGAGCATTGTGACTGGGGATTTCAAGGAGGACTTTATAGAGAAGAGTTGAGACCTCTTTTAAAAGATCAAGAGGAGTTGGCCAAAAAGAAAATGCTGGGAAGGAGGCAATGGAGGCAGAGAGAAGAGCTTGTTTTGCAACCATGAAAAGGTGCCTTGCAGTCCTCCAACTAGAGCAAAGGCAGATGGTACCCAGATGGTACTCTTTAGAGTCCAGCATCCAGGTTTGCACTGAGACATCACCTCCCATGAGTTGTTCTCAATGGAGGACAGGGCACAGCAGGGAGACTAAGGTAGGTGTATTCTTAAGAAGCAAGGGATTCCTCTGACTTCTGACAGCCATCTTTGGCTTCAGGATAACACAAGCTTTCTTAGACCAAATGGCCATCTAGGACACTTGAGGGTTCACCCAACCCTCATCTCCCTTTGCTCACTCAGGGTCAGACTTGAATGGAGGATTCATGATTCAGCCATACTCTCCCTTCCCATTTTTGTAAAATCTTGTAGGCTTAGTGCTTGCTTGGCTTTGCTTCTTGGAGAACCCAGACTAACACATTTGTGTAAAAGTATACATTCTTGAAAGACTTTGGACTTCATTCTGGACTAATTCACAAGACTAGGGACACTTTTAGTAAAGTATAATGAGACAAAATAAAATTTGAAGCTTGGAGGTGTATGGTCTAGGGGTGCAGAGAGAATGAAGAAGGTATGAGCGAGCAGTTGTACAGTTGACCCTTGAACAATGCAACAGTTAGGGGTGCCAACTCTGCACAGTCAGAAATCCAAGTATAACTTTATGGTTGGCCCTCCATATTCATAATTCCTTCTTATCCATGGTTCCTTCCCATCCAGTTTCACATCCACAGATTCAACCAAATACAGATGGTGCTGTACCTGTAGTATTTACTATTGAAAAACATCTGTGTATAATTGGGCACACGAAGTTTAAACCTATGTCAACTATGAAGACCGTTTCATGTTTGGAGAGTTTCTCATCTTATGACACAGACAGAACTGGCTTCTTAACTCATTTTCCCAGCATTCCCTACAACTAAGACACAGCACATGACGAATATCCTGCCAATTAGATATATCTGCCTTAGGCTTTGAATTGGAAGCTAGTGAGGTAAAGAAGCAGGAGTGTGCAGAATCAGTGTTAGCCATGGCTGGCAGCATGGCAGAGTGGCAGAGTCCAGGATCTTGGATTGGTCATCTTGATGGTACTTGAGTGGTCCCAGTCCTCAGAGCAGGGACTGTCAATGTGTTCACTGGACCAGTTCTATATGGTAAATTTGGGAGTTGATCCTGGGAGAAAGTTCCAAGCCTGGTTCTTCACCTTTCATAACAAAATTGGGTTGTTCAGCCGCTCAGGCATGTCTGATTCTTTGCAACCCCATGGACTGCAGTATGTCAGGTGTCCCTGTCCTTCACTATCTCCTGTTGTCTGTTCAAACTCATGTCCTTTGAGTTGGTAATGCCATCTAACCATTTCATCCTCTGTCGCCTCCTTCGCTTCCTGCCCTCAATCTTTCCCATAAGCAGGGTCTTTTCCAATGAGTCAGCTCTTTGCATCAGGTGGCCAAAGTATTGGAGCTTCAGCTTCAGCATCAATCAGTTCTTCCAATGAATATTCATGATTGATTTCCCTTAGGATTGACTGGTTTGATCTCCTTGAGAGACTCTCAAGAGTTTTCTCCAACACCACAATACAAAAGCATCAATTCTTTGGCACTCAGCCTTTTCTATTGTCCAGCTCTTATATCTGTACATGACTGCAGGAAAAACCATAGCTTTGACTATATGGACCTTTGTCAGCAAAGTAATGTCTCTGCTTTTTAATATGCTGTCAATGTTGGTCATAACTTTTCTTCCAAGGAGCAAGCAGCTTTTAATTTCATGGCTACAGTCACCATCTGCAGTGATTTTGGAGTCCAAGAAGATAAAATCTATAAGTTTCCATTTTTTCCCATGAAGTAATTTTTCCCATCTATTAGCCATGAAGTGACAGGAATGGATGCCATGAGCTTTGTTTTTTGAATGTTGAATTTTAAGCCAGCTTTTTCACTCTCCTTTTTCACCTTCATCAAGAGTCTCTTTAGTTCCTCTTCACTTTTTGCCATAAGGATGGTGTCATCTGCATATCTGAGGTTATTGATATTTCTCCCAGCCATCTTGTCTCCAGCTTGTGCTTTATCCAGCCTGGCATTTCACATAATGTACTCTGCATAGAAGTTAAATAAGCAGGGTGACAATATACAGCCTTGATGTACTCCTTTTCCAATTTTAGACCAGTCCATTGTTTCATGTCTGGTTCTAACTGTTGCTTCTTGACCTACACAACAAAATCTATGGCCTTAAACAGTGGAAATCTACTCCTCATGGTTCTGAAAGTTGAGAAGTCTAAAATCAGGTTGCCAGCTGATTCAGTTCCTGGTAAGAGTCCTCTTTCTGGTTTGCAGAGTGTCACTTTCTTGAAGAATCCTCACATGGCAGACAGACAGAGAGAGAGAGAGTCTGGTCTCTCCTGATAGAGGCACCAACTCTTTATAATGACCTCTACCTGATGCTGTCATCTAAACTCAATTACTTCCCAAAGGCCCCCCTCCGAATAATATCACTACTGGGTTTATGATTTTAACATATGAATGGCAGGGGTGGGAGGACAATCAGTCTACAGCAACCTATTCACTTGAGTGACCTTGAACAAGTCATTCATCTTTCTGAGCTCCGGCTATCTTATCTGTAAAATGGGGATATTGAGTTTTACCTCCTTCATTGTTGTTATCATCTGGTCCCTCAATCATGTCTGACTCTTTGCAACCCCATGGACTGTAGCCCACCAGGCTCCTCTGTCCATGGGATTATCCTGGCAGGAATACTAGAGTGGGTTGCCACTTCCTCCTCCAGAGGATCTTCCTAATCCAGGGATCAAACCCACATCTCTTGCATCTCCTGCATTGCAGGTGGATTCTTTACCACTAAGCCCCCTGCAAAGCCCCCTTACCACCTTCATAGAACTACTATGAAGATTAAATGAAATAATAGGTACAAAAATACATTGTAAACAAAAAAGTGAGCTCTACAAATGTTTGTAATTTACTCCAATAGGGCCAAGCACACAGTGTGTTAGACAGAGGTACTTTTTGAATGTTTCAAGTAAGAAGAAAGGATAATAATTATTTTTAGAGCAATTACTGTGTGCCAGCCACCATAATAAATGCTTTACTAAAATTATCTTTCTAATAGCCTAAGGTGATCAACTTCCCAGTTTGCCTGGGACTCCCCTGAAACTCACACATCCTGGGAATCCCCTGAGATCTGAACATAGGTTTGAGTATCATTTCCATTTTGTAGATAAGAAAAATAAGGCTTAGCAAGATTATGCAACATGCCCAGAATCACATTTAATAAGTGACAGAGTCAAAATTTGTACCCATGGAACTTCCCTGGTGGTCCAGTGGTTAAGAATCTGAGCTTCCAATGCAAGGGGTTACAAGTTCAATCTCAGTTTGGGGCACTAAGATCCCGCATGCTGAGGGGCACTGTCAAAAAGAAAAAAAAAGGAAAGAAAGTAAAGAAAGAAAAAAAAATGTAATCAGAGCTATCAAAGAGTAAAAATGAAAAGAGAAGTCTTTAGAATGAAAGATAGAGGGTATCAAAACATGCTGTTTTAACCATATGACTCTAGTCCAGTTTGGTCTTAGTGGCTGGTGCTGGGAAACTCTTTAGAGAAGGTCATAAGCTGGGCCCAGCCCCAAGTCATCTGCTCCTCCAGGGCAGTTCCTGGCAGATCACAGTACTTTGTTTTTTACTTCTTAGAAAGTCTCCTGTTGTATAGGGTAATTAAACCCTCATGCTTCATCCTGTTTATATTTTGCATTTGTCTTTTGTTTTACTTATGAATGAAAGAGCTAGTCAACCTTCCTAATCCAAATTGCTTATCCTCTTAAAGCAGGTGTTTTGGGTCTTACTATAAATATCTATAGGCTTCCCAAGTGGCTCAATGGTAAACAATCTGCTTTCCAATACAGGAGACGCAGGAGATACATGTTTGAGCCCTGGGGTGGAAAGGTCCTCTGGAGGAGGGCATGGCAACTCACTCCAGCATTCTTGCCTGAAAAATTCCATGGACAGAGGAGCCTGGCAAGCTACAGTTCATGGAGTCACAAAGAGTCAGACATGACTGAAAAACTGAGCATGCGCACATAAATAGGTATACAGAGGTGGAGGGATTCTGTGCCCAGCCAGTGTCAGAAGCAGGCCATTTCTTAGATGATAATGGGTAAGTTTTGCTCAGGGTACAGAGAAAGGGTGGTCAGGAGAGAAAGAAAGTCTGGTTAACCTCAAGATCAAGATTCCTTCCTGTTCAGATACATCTGAAGTAGCCTCATCTTGTTGTTGTATAGATGCCCAGTTGTGTCCAACTCTTTGCCACTCCATGGACGACAACATGCCAGGCCTCCCTGTCCTTCATCATCTCTCGAACTTTGCCCATGTTCATCTCCCTTGCATCAGTGATGCCATCCAGCCATCTCCTCCTCTGATAATAGGTAGCCTATTAGGCAGCCTAATCAGGTTACCATAGTCTCTTCTCCTTCTGCCCTCAATCTTTCCCAGGATCAGGGACTTTTCAAATGAGTCGACTGTTCACATTAGTTGACCAAAATACTGAAGCTGAAGCTTCAGCATCAGTCCTTCCAATGAGTATTCAGGGTTGATTTCCCTTTAGATTGACAGGTTTGAACTCCTTGCAGTCCAAGAGACTCTCTGGAGTCTTCTCCAGCACCACAGTTTGAAGCATGGATTCTTTGGCGCTCTGCCTTCTTTAAAGTACAGCTCTCACACCTGTTTGAGACCACTGGGAAGACCATAGCCTTGATTATATGGACCTTTGTTGGCAGAGTAATTTCTCTGCTTTTCAATACACTATGTTTGTCATAGCTTTCCTGCCTCTGGAGGAGGGAATGCAAACCACCCCAGTATACTTGCTGTGAGAACCTCATGAACTGTATAAAAAGACCCCATCTTATCTCCTGTCAATTCTCTCATGCTGTGCTGTTAAACTGAGAGTCCAGAAGCTGGCATGTGACCCCAACTTTGCCTCTAGTGAAGTGTTTGCCCTAGATAAGTCTCTTCCTTCTCAGAGTTTCAGTTTTCTCATCAGTTAAACAAAGAGGAATCAGGTTACCAGATTAGGTACTTTCCTATAGAGTTCCTATGGTGTTGACACCTATGATACTATAATAGTACATATAACTGAACTGCTTCCTCAGGATAAGGATATTAAATTACTTATTTACAAAAAAAAAAAAGAACAAAAAAAGCAACCGTTAGAACCGGACATGGAACAACAGACTAGTTCCAAATTGGGAAAGGAGTACGTCAAAGCTGTATATTGTCACCCTGCTTATTTAACTTCTATGAAGAGTACACCATGCGAAATGCCAGGTTGAATGAAGCACAAGCTGGAATCAAGATTGCCAGGAGAAACATCAATAACCTCAGATACACAGATGATACTACCCTTACGGCAGAAACCAAAGAACTAAAGAGCCTCTTGATAAAAGTGAAAGAGGAAAGTGAAAAAGCTAGCTTAAAATGCAACATTCAGAAAATGAAGGTTATGGCATCCGGTCCCATCACTTCATAGATGGGGAAACAATGGAAACAGTGACAGACTTTATTTTCTTGGACTCAAAAATCACTACAGATGGTGAGTGCAGCCATGAAATTAAAAGATGCTTGCTCCTTGGAAGAAAAGCTATGACCAACCTAGACAGCATATTAAAAAGAGACGTTACTTTATCAACAAAGGTATGTCGAGTCAAAGCTATGGTTTTTCCAGTAGTCATATATTGATGTGAAAGTTAGACTATAAAGAAAGCTGAGCACCGAAGAATTGATGCTTTTGAAGTGTGGTATTGGAGAAGACTCTTGAGAGTCCCTTGGACTGCAAGGAGATTCAACCAGTCCATCCTAAAGGAAATCAATTCTGAATATTCATTGGAAGGACTGATGCTGAAGCTGAAACTCCAATACTTTGGCCACCTAATGTGAAGAGCTGACTCCTTGGAAAAGACCCTGATGATGGGAAAGATTGAAGGCAGGAGGAGAAGGGGACGACAGAGGATGAGATGGTTGGATGGTATCACCGACTCAACGGATATGAGTTTGAGCAAGCTCCAAGAGTTGGTGATGGACAGGGAAGCCTGGCATGCTGCAGTCCATGGGGTCCCAAAGAGTTGGACACAACTGAGCGACTGAACTGAACTGAATAGAATATCCTCAAACTGACAAAAGAAGAAAATGTTTCATTTACAAAATATAAGGGATTGCAGAACAAAAATAGGTAGATATGAAATAAAAGCAACTTGATATGATAAGATTATAAATGCTATAATTGAAAAAAATATGTATATCAAGGGAAGAATTCAGAAAATATAAACTTCAGACTGGATCCAGTTAAAAAGTTAGTTATTGAACCACTGGGGGAGTGTACCCTTGTATCTTGTTTTTTTCCCAGTGAATTGCTTCTGAAGGCATGTCTGGCTAGGCTGTGTATGGGGGTAGATGTGAATGTGTGCAAGTGTGTTTGCATGAGTATGAGTGAGAGTGTGGGTGTGTATACAGGTCATTCTCAAAAAAGATAACCTCAGGGCTTACATGAATTTCCAGATCTGGTGAAAGCCCTTCAACCATCCCTGCCTGACTCTCCTGAATTGGTTTTTCCAGACTCAGCTGCCCCATAAAGTGGGACGTAAAAGCATTTCTCTTTGTGAGACAACTCTGTGGACAGGAATGAGCACTGATGCTGGAGTTACACTTGGGCTTGGATCCTAACTCCACCCTGTACTTGCTATTTGACCTTAAGCAAGTTTCTTGCCGAATCCTGAATTTCATCAATGGTGACAAAGAGCTAACAGTCCCTAACTCAGCATAGTTAGAGACTGGAATGGAAGGAGTTATGTCAAGTACCTGACTTAGAAACTAATGCATTGGATACCTACATCAGGATCAGGTATGCAACTTGTGAATCCCAGGGTGAAAAAGAAAATGTGGGCCTCTTGTTCAGAAATTATCAAGAATTTCAAGATGGCAAGAACAGAGCATTAAACCAAGCACAAGGCCCTTCTAAGCACAAGGCCCTGGGCAACTACACAGGTTACATCCTCTTGATATTAATTTTTTTTTCAGGCAGGTTAGCTAAGCTGTCAGAAGAAGAAGGATGGATGGAAGAGGGATGTCATAAGTAATGGCCCTCAAGTAACTCAGGAAGCATTAATTGAGGCTTGGAAATCTCTCCTTTCCCACCCCCTCCCTGAAGCTGCCCTGGCCATGGGAAGGCACAGATGAAGGTCAGAGCAGGTGAGTCACTTGTTTCCTTAACCACTGGGAACATTTTTTCCCACTTTATGAATTCGGCCTCCCTCCCTTCCAGATGCAGAGGCTTAGCTCAGGATAAGACAACATGCATCCTTTCCCAGAGAGTCAGTCTTCACTTCTTTTACGTCACCTAAGTCCTTCTGGATCCCCTGGAAAGGAACTGAGGGCCTGGGGCCCAATGACAAGGGAAGGAGTGGCTGAGGGAGGTCACTGTCCATTGGGCAGAAGGGATCTTCCAGACCAAAGTACCGCTGAACACTTGGAAGCTGGGAAGTCAGCCAGCGTTTCATCTTTTGTTTTTTCCTCCTGGGGCTTCCTGTCCCAAAGGTGGATGGAGAGGGGTCATGGGGGACTTCCTGACCTCTACAAATAAATCTTTCCATTGTCGTTGGCCAGGCAGTACTTCCAGGCCAGACAGACCAGGTAGATGGGCAATAACAGAGGGAGACAGCAATGCTGCCTGCAGAGGAAGCTCACCCCTAGTTCCATCAAAGTTCTCAGCAAGAGGAGGCTACACATTGCTGGGTGGAAAAAGCGATCATGGAAGAGGCCAGGACTGACTGCCTACAGTGGGGGTTGGGGTGTATAGAAACTGAGTTGAGGGGAGCATCAGAGAATGTGAGGGCTGAAAGAGACTCCAGAGTCATCTAGCATGTTCTCTGTTGACTCCCAGTACCCAGACAGTTTCTGGCACACAATAGGGGTTCAATTGGCATTTAATGAATGAATGAGAGAATCTAGTCCAATACCTTTCTTTAACTGAGCCAGAGAAGCAAGGCCCAGAATGGAAAAGAAAGATTCTCAAGGACACACAATGAGTTAGTATCAGAACCCAGACTAGAACTCAGAGTTCCTGAATCCCAAACCAATGTTCTTTCTATTGGGCATAGGGGTGTATGTGTGTGTGGTCAGTCATTAGGTCATGTCCAACTCTTTGCAACCCCATGGACTGTAGCCCTCCAGGCTCCTCTGTCCATGGGATTTCCCAGATAAGAATACTGGAGTGGGTTGCCATTTCCTTCTCCAGGGGATCTTCCTAACCTAGGGATCAAACCTGTGTCTCCTGCTTGACAGGTGGATTCTTTACCACTGAGCCACCTGGGAAGCCCAGGCATAGGGGAGAGTAGCGACTTTCTCCTCCTTCTCTATGCTGAGGAAGAAAGGGGATTTCAATAAACCTGCTCAGAGAGCTTGACATGTGAACTCTAAAGTTGAGTCATCATAAGACACAGAGTTTGACACACATTTGAGGAATATAAAAAGGAGAGACTGATGAACTTGGAGGACAAAGAGAGAGGGTTACTGCCAAGAGCTGACTGTTCTCTCACTGGCCATGGGGCAAAGACACGTGTATCCTGGGGACTGGTATGGATCTAGAAGAAGAGAGCTGACCTGGATCTTCTTAAAAGTGATGTGCCCTCAAAGCATGGAGGGCACTGTGACTCCAACAAAGAGAATGATGGACTGCTAGAAGCTCAGGAGCTAACCTGGAGGAGAGGCCTTGATTCGTCAAGAGAAGTGCAGGTGGAGCTCCGGGGGAACGTCCAAAGGACCTGCTAAAGCCTTGTGAACAGAACTGGCTTTAGACATCTGATCTGCTCCAGAGAGCAGTGTCATATCAAAGTTGGTGCTCTGTGTTCCTCATCTTCTCTGTTCCTTGGAGGCAGAGATGATATTCCTTGAAACTAATGAAGCTTGTATTTCAGAACCTCTCACTTGCACGGGCCCCTTTGGCCCATAAATCTTATATTTAATTTTTATTCTTTTTCCTCAAGAGTGTATTAGTTCTCTAAAGATGCGTAACACATTACCACAAACTTAGCAACACAAATTTATTATCTCGCTATTATATGCTGGAAGTCTGGTATAGCATATGTGACTCAATTCTCTACTCAGGGTCCCAGGCTGAACAAGGTACTAGTCAGGTCTGAGGCTCAGGGGCCTCCTTGAAACTCACTGGTTTTTGGAAGAATTGAGTTCATTATGGTTGTAGGACTGAGATCTTTATTTCTCTGCTGGCTATCAGTTGGGGACCTCTGTCAGCTCCTATAGTCTACTCCCAATGCTTTGCCATGTGGCCACTTATTATGAAATGAAAGTTTTGTGTTCCCTCCTCCCCATATTCATACATTGAAGCCCTAAATCCAAATGTGAATGTATTTGGAAACAGGACCTTTGGAAGTTAAAATTAAAATTAACTGAGTTACCCAACAGGATCAGTGTCCTCATAAGAGACCTCAGAGCAGGCTGTGTGTGCTGTGTGAGCACCTAGAGAGAAAGGGGCCATCTACAAGCCACGAGGAGTGCTCTTACCAGAAAGTGACCATGTTGGCACCCTAATCTCAGACCTCCAGCCTTCAGATCTATGATAAAATAAATCTGTTGTTTAAGCCAGTCATTCTGTGGTATTTTGTTACAGCAGCCTGAGCTAATACATTACACGCCTCTCCACCACCCCCCAAATCACAATACTGGTTTGCTTTCTTCCAGACCAGACAGACCGCATCTCTCTCTCTGACTTTATCTTCTTTTTAACACTTAATAAGAATTGGAGAAATTTCATTACCTGAGGACCAAAAAATACCTACACATCAAACAGCAAGGAAAGATCTATTTGGTAACTTAATTTCAGAGAAACTGGTGGGAAAAATAAGTATTCTACTTGAGACAGTATGAGTCCAGCTTGTTCAACAAATTAGTTGCACTTATAAAAGAGGAGGCATAAAGACAGTAAAACAAATACACAGCACAACAACACGAGCACATACGGTTCTGAAAGTGGCCCAAGTAGAGAAGTTCCTAGACTGGACGATGAGGGATTAGATTGTAGTCCTGATTCTTTCACTGACCACTTAGGTTGCAGTGTGGAATGTAGTTGTAGTATGGAATAGTCACACAACAAACAACCCACAGAGAAGAATGGACAAATGATAATAATACAAACAGACAATCCATAGAAGAGGAGATGCAAATGGAAAATAAACAAATGAAAAGATGGTCAAATCCACTCTTTGTCAGGGATATGTACATTTAAAAAAATAAAGTTTTTCAACAGTATGTCTAACAAAAAATCAAATAAAATATTGAAAATATCCAGCCTTTGTTAAAGAGTAAGGAAATGGACATATTTCACATTACTGGTAAAGGTATAATATTGTACTATAATCTGGTTGGAAAATCTTCTAGAGGAATCTATTTAAATTTAAAATGTACATACCCTTTGGTCCAGAAACCTGTTATAAGACTGAATACCATTGGAGTACAAGTATCAGTTCAGTTCAGTTCAGTTCAGTCGCTCAGTCGTGTCCGACTCTTTGTGACCCCATGAATCGCAGCACGCCAGGCCTCCCCGTCCATCACCAACTCCCGGAGTTCACTCAGACTCATGTCCATCGACTCATACATTGCTTATAGTGGCAAATAAAACAAAACTAGAAATAACCTGAATGTCCAACAGGAAAAAAATAATTGAATACATTTTTATGTACTATATTACATTATGGAATATAATCTAGCTATTAAAAACATGAATTAAATCTATCTGTATTAACCAGGAGGAATGAGCATGATATATTAAGTGAAAAAGCAAATTGCACAGTAATGTGTACTGTATGTCCCTATTTTTCTTAAGGGAAAAAAGAATCTCCTTTTTTATACTTCGTTATTTGTATCAGCAAAGAGAAAGATGTGCAAAGTTACACAATACAGTGTTAATGTTGGGGTGGAAGATGGTATTAAGGGAGTGGTAAAGGTATTAAATGGTAAAGGTATTAGGGCTTCCCTGGTGGCTCAGACGGTAAAGCGTCTGCCTGCAGTGCCCGAGACCTGGGTTTGATCCCTGGGTTGGGAAGATCCCCTGGAGAAGGCAATGGCACCCCACTCCAGTACTCTTGCCTGGAAAATTCCATGGACCAAGGAGCCTGGTAGGCTATAGTCCATGGGGTCGCAAAGAGTTGGACACGACTGAGCGACTTCACTTTCACTTTAAAGGTATTAAAAGGAAGAAAGGGGGAAATTATTAATGTGCTTTATATGTTAATTTTTCCATTGTTTGACTTACCATCAAGTATATGTATTACTCTAGATTTTTTTTTTAGTATGTTTAAAAATTAAAAGAAAAAAAGAGTAAAAGCATAGGTTTGGCAGTTCAAAAAACCCAAATTTGACCTCTTCTTCACTAGCTGGGTAACCATGAATGACTGAAACCTCTCTGAGCCTCTGTCTTCTCATCTGTTAAGGTGGGTATGATACCTAGCTCCTAGAGTTGTTGTGAGGATTAAAAGAGATCATGTTTTTAAATGCTGAGCACATAGCAGGTATTTTAATAAATAGTAGTTATTATTAGCCCCACTCAAGATAGGGGTGGGGATTGGATTCACTTCTGGATTGGATTGACTTATAGTCATGTATGGATGTGAGAGTTGGACTATAAAGAAAGCTGAGCACCGAAGAATTGATGCTTTTGAACTGGGTGTTGGAGAAGACTCTTGAGAGTCCCTTGGACTACAAGGAGACCCAACCAGTCCATCCTAAAGGAGATCAGTCCTGAGTGTTCATTGGAAGGACTGACGTTGAAGCTGAAACTCCAATACTTTGGCCACCTGATGCAAAGAGCTGATTCATTTGAAAAGACTCTGATGCTGGGGAAGATTGAAGGCAGGAGAAGAAAGATTGACGACAGAGGATGAGATGGTTGGATGGCATCACCGACTCAATGGACATGAGTTTGAGTAAACTCTGGGAGTTGGTGATGGACAGGGAGGCCTGGAGTGCTGCAGTCCATGGGGTCCCAAAGAGTCGGACACAACGGAGCGACTGAACTGATCTGTATAGGAGCTCTGAGCAGGTTAATGATTTGGCAGCTTTCAGCAGTTTCACCCTTCAGGAAAACAAAATTCACACTAATCATATTAGTAGAATTTCAATATAGAGACTGTAAGGTATAGTCTGGGCAGAGGCAGAAAAGAGAGAAAGACGACCTCAACGGAGGTAGGTTACCTTTATTCAGGCAAGGAGGGGTGACAGTCGGCCTAACGACCAGGCTGAGCACAAGAGGGATCAGGGAGGCTTCATATCTAAAGGGAGGTTTGTGGAAGCGATAAGGGAAACTTTAGTCAGGCAGGATGTTTTGGGTAATCTTTAGTTGAGATGGCATTTGTAGTTGAACAAGGGCTGGGAGGTTTGGGGCAGGGGATGATAAGTCCCAGGTAGATGTAACTGGCCTGGAGCATCAGGGCGAGACTCAAAGTTCGGTTTTGTTTTCCCGAAGTTAGATGATTCAGCAAGGGCCTTTGAGACCTTTGTTTTCTTTTCTGGGCCCAAGAACTCCTTCAGAGACTTCGTTAAATTGGGAGTTGGAAGACTGAAAGTAGAGAAAAAGGCGAGAAAAGAGAAGATGACTGGGACTTCCCTGGTGGTCCAGCGGTTAAGAATCTGCCTTCTAATGCAGGGGACACAGGTTCAATCCCTGGTAGGCGAACTAAAATTCCCCACATACTGTGGAACTACCAAGACCACTCACCACAACTACTGAGCCCGTGCTCTGCAACAAGGGAAGTCACCATGATGAGAAGCCCACCCACCTCAACAAGAGAAAGCCTGTGTGCAGCAGCAAAGACTCAGCACAGCCAAAATAAAGAAGTAAATAAATAAAATAATGACTGCATTAGCAGTTACCTCCCCAGGCATGGGCAAATACATAGAAGAGTCATCAATCTAGAAGTTTAGATGTGTTCTGAGAGGGCACCTTCCCCAACAACCCTCAAATCTGGAAACCGGCACCAACTGCTGCTGTCAAGGTCAATGACCTTTGCCAGGGAGACACTGACAGGAACAAGAAATAGAACAAAAGGAACAAGTCCCTTCTCCCTCCTGCAGTGTTCCAGTCTTTCTCCAGTGCCCCTTGCAGGGACAGCTTCATAGAGGACCAGGCCGGCAAAGGAGAAATGAGGTTTGCAGACTCGCTACCCATCTCAGGGTTTGGAAGGGTAGATTGGCAGCTAAGAGATTGCCACAGCTTCTTCAAACCAGCTTTCTTTAACTATTGTTCTACAATTAGATAAGAGGAAGGGCAGAAAGGAGGACCGGAGGTGGTAGGCTAATCCTCACCTTTATTTTCCAGGGCAATCCAGCTGTGAGTCAAATTTGTTTACTCCAGTCCACAAAACAAAAGCCCTTTGTCAGTCCAATCCAGACTCCTCAGGAAGCTGTTAAGTGAACATTCATGGTTATTCATCCTTATCTTAAATTAATCAAAAGTGTCTTTACAAGGACTGGAATTCACTGTCCTAGAAGGGCTCTCATATACAGACACACATTTTCCTACCTTGTTCAACTTCCTGCAGTGTTTTGGAATCCAGAGATGTTTGTACATGGCTGTATGCTCAGTCGCTCCAGGCGTGTCTGACTCTTTGGATTGTAACCTGCCAGGCTCCTCTGTTCATGAGATTCTCCAGGCAAGAATACTGGACTGGCTTGCCATGGCCTCCTCCAGGGGATCTTCTGGACCCAGGGATTGAACCTGCATCTCCTGTGTCTTCAGCATCACAGGTGGATTCCTCACTGCTGAGACACCAGGGAAGCCCACCCAGAGATGTTTGGGCTCCCCTTATAAGCCAGAGTCTTATAAACTGGAGCAGCTGCCTACACCTTCCTCTAGGTCAGATCACCAGCAGGTCACTTTATCTCTTTGGGTCTTCAATTTCCTCTTTTAAAATAAGAATTTTAGGCTCCATATTCCTAAAATTCCTCACAATTCCAGCATTGTACAATTTTGCCTGTTCTACGATCAAAATGAAACAAGGCTCTTCTTTTTTGAAGATTAATAAACTAAAAATGGGTTTTCAAGAATGTTAGATGATGCAGGCTAAGCTTAGGGTTTATTACTGCCATTACATTTACATTAAAACTGCACCTTGACATGAAAGAGTTTGATACTTTCGCTGAATCCAGGTATCAAATGTCAATTAGATTTATTAAGGGCTGACGTGAGCCAAGTTCTACAATGGAGATTCAGAAGAAAGATAAAACAGCACTTTAACTCCTGACGAAGCCATAAGTGAAGAATAATTAACTAATAATGAAACAGAGGGAAGGGTGCTGGGTACAACCTCTGAAAGAATAACATAAACTGAGGACACAGCATGAACTGGTTAGAACCAAATGGATCCAAGATGGCAGACAAGTCGACCTCCACCTCACGGTAACACATCACCAAGCTGTGACACAGCCACAGGTGCCAGGACAGTTCCAAGGCCGACCACCAGATACCAAACAGTGGGCGGTGGCCCATTTCCTGGAAATCTCTGCCCCATCCCCCAAATAGCTGGAACAATCCTCCCACTCTTTAGCCTGTGAAATTACCCAGCCCATAAAAGCTAACCACACCACATTTCAGTGCCCTGTCACCTTCTCAGATGGCCCACGCTCTGTCTATGGAGTGTGCTTCTCTCTAAATAAACTGACTTCTTCATCTCTCATTGCATTCTTTCTGTGATGAGACATCAAAAACCTGAGCTTCATTAAATTCTGAAACAAGGAGTGTGATCTCAGTTGGAAGACTGCGGGTTTTGGCTGGGTTCAAGTCCCAGCTCATGGGTTCAAGCCCCAATCTGAGGTGCATGGTTTGGATAAGATAACAAAGCAAAAGGTCAATATTCGGGTAATGTACCAAATTTTGTTCTGGAATGAAATTGGTTTGGTGCATTGAACTGCTTTGTTGGTTGGTGACACAAGAGTAGGGAGGTTTCTCAAAGCAAATGAGCTGAGTTTTTTTGAATTTTATTGTTGCTGTCCAGACGCTAAGTCATGTCCAACTCTTAGTGACCCCATGGACTGCAGCATGCTAGGCCCCTCTGTCCTCCACGATCTCTGAGATTTTGCTCAAATTCATGTCTATTGAGTCTGTGATGTTATCTAACCATCTCATCCTCTACCACCCTCTTCTCCTTTTGCCTTCAAACTTTCCCAGCATCAGGGTTTTTTCCAATGAATCAGCCCTTCACATCAGGTGGTCAAGGTATTGGAGCTTCAACTTCAGCAACAGTCTTTTCAATAAATATTCAGGGTTGATTTCCTTTATGATTGGCTGGTTTGATCTCCTTATAGTCCAAGGGAATCTCAAGAGTCTTCTCCAGCACCACAATTTGAAAACATCAATTCTTTGGTGTTCAACCTTCTTTCTGGTCCAACTCTCACATCCATACATGACTACTGGAAAAACCATAGCTTTGATTATATGGACCTTTGTCGGCAAAGTGATGTCTCTGCTTTTTAATATACTGTTTAGGTTTGTTGTAGCTTTTCTTCCAAGAAGCAAGCATCTTTTAATTTCATGGCTGCAGTCATCACTCACAGTGATTTTGGAGCCCAAGAAAATAAAATCTGTCACTGCTTCGACTTTTCCCCCTCCTATTTGCCATGAAGTGATGTGATTGAATTTTGTGATCTTTCATATCTATCATATTTATTTAAAAAGAGGGAGAAAAACCCTCTGGCTACTAACAGGGCAAGCAAACTTGATAATTGGCTCAAATAGATGTTAATCATGGTAGAGGCAATGAAGAAAAATTTTTAAATTAAAACTGATCTACAAAATAAAATTTTGGATGGAGTTTTATTAGGTACTTCCATAATCTATCAAATAGTGCTTGGAGTTGGGTGATCAGACTGAAAGAGTGGATTAATCCCCCAATTCCAATTCTGTACTTGTAGTGCTATGTCCGAAATGCTAGGAATGTATTTTGGAAGTCACGAGCACACCATAAAACAGTAATTCTACTTTTCTTTACTTATGCCACTGGCCCAGCCTAAAGGCCCTTTTCATGGCTTGTCTGAATATTTCTCATCTTCTGTCATCCTCCAGGATCTACACAGTCTAGCTCAGCTCCTATCTGAAACCTTACCAGGGTGTGAAACATTGGCTTACAGTCATCTGTCCTCTTTACTGAATGGACAGGGCTGAGTTGAACAATATCTGACTATATCCCATCTTCTATCATCCACAATTACAATCTCTCACAAGAACATCTGCTTCTGAAGATATCAGGTCCTAATCTTTGAAACCTGTGTTACCTTATGTGGAAACATGGCCTTTGCACAAATATGTAAAGACCTTGTTACAGGAAGATTATCTTGGATTATTAGGGTGGGCCCTAAATGCAATCACACAACACCTTCTTAGAAGGAGAAAGAAGGAGATATGATGACCCGCAGTTGAGGAGGAGGCAATATGATTGTGGAGGCAGAGACTGGAGTGATGTGGCTGTAGGCAAGCTCTGATAGCCACCAGAAGCTAGAAGAGGCGAGGAATGGAGGGAGGCATGACTCTGCATTGACATCTTGATTTTGGCCCAGTTAAAATGATTTTGGGCTTTTAGACTCTAGAACTATGAGGGAATAAATTCTGCTATTTATTTTTTATAATTATATATGTAAATTATATATATAATTTTATATAAATAAAATAATTATTTTATTATAATAAGCCACTAAGTTTGTGGTAGTTTTTCACAGCAGCAATAGGAAATTAATATAACCCCACTGAGATTTAACCATACAAACTAGTAGAGTACTGAACTCTCTGCTGAACCATGGCATTTAGAGCTGGTCCTGCTCACATGAAGACATCAGAATTATGGGATAGAAGAGAACTAATGCTTCTGTAATTCTTGCTGTTGCTGGTTGGGTTCTTCAGAAGCAGATGCTCAGATGGAGTCTGGTGTGCTGGATATTTTTTAGAGTGAACACCTGTGAAGAGAAGGGAGGTTACTTTTTTGTAAATATTTATTTGGCTGCACTGGGTCTTAGTTGCAGCCATGTGGAATCTTTAGTTGTGGCATGCAGGCTCTTACTTGTGGCATGTGGGATCTTAGTTCCCTGATCAGGGATCGAACCTAGGCCCCCTGCCTTGGGAGTGCGGAATCTTAGCCACTGGACCACGAGGGAAGTTCCAAGAGGAGAGGATTAACATAGACCAGGAGCAAAACTGTAAATGTATTTTGTGCCTTGTCCATGTGAATATGAACTGTTTCTGATATTCTTCTCTGGTTGAAATAGAAAAAAAATCCATTTTGCAAGTCAGCAACTGCGTATCATGTACCTGAGGCCCTGTTAGTCTGTCCCGACAAAGAAATCACAACTTGCTCGTTCATAATTGCAACTATTGCTTGGTTGAGTTTGCTATGGTGTGCTATCATCCTCTAGGATCTATCTAGCATACAATTTAGTAGCTATAAATGAAGGTACTGCTTGGTTAAATTTATGAAGCTACTGTTATCCTCCAGGATTACATTATTTCTGATGAATTAAATGGAATATGATGTGGACCATCTCCCCTGCATCACTTAGATCTTTAAAACTGTCACTAATTTCCAGCCTCCTGCCCAGGGTATGATATTGTTTCTGATTTACGACTGGATAGGAGATAGTTTCAGAGACTTCTATTTGGTCCTTCCTTCTATGACAGCTCTTATCACACAGGCCAAAGACTCAATGTAGGGTTGTATCAGCTACCAAATATGTCAGCTTCAATCACACACTTGAATAATGGGAAAAATTATTGAGTATGGCGGCAAATCTAGTAGACCCACCGAGAAAAGAACCAGCTATTATTGGGTCTCCATTCTCAAGAGAGGAGCCATAATAATGCTTTGGATCTCTGGGTATAAATGTCAACTTGGACCCTATAATCAACTCTTTCCAAAATATTTTGGTATTCTCATTTTCACAGTAGGGGTAGGACTGCGAGGGAAGTCATTACTGTGTGTACTTGCCAGAATGTTACAGGGTTTTTTCCTTCCAGGGACATAGCCTCTTCTTCATTCAATGTGTTTTGGTCCAAGTGGCTCAGGATGATCAAATTTTAACTGGGGCCAGAACTTTCAATGACTCTTTCAAAGATCTTAAATTGTACCCACCTGGTTTCTAGTCACCTCTATAAGGTAGTGGTTAAGTACTGCCACCTGGTTTCTATTATTTTTGTGTTTTAACATGATCATTTCTATTCACTGTGCCTACTTCTGTAACAGTTTCTCCTACCACTAGTCCTAGTGTTCGGAGGAGAGCCACCACTGAATTTTTCAGTCATGGTGGTGCCCCTCTTAGCAGCACATTCATTGTAGCCTTGGTAAATGCTGTAAAGTTCCTCTGGAGCATAGTTATCTGTGAATCTTCTGGCCTTCCAGAGGGCAACCGCTTCCTGGAAACTTTTCATTCTTTCTTCCACCAACTGCATTGGCACTTGTGACTTTAAAAAAAATTTTTTTTAATTTTGATCCCTGGTCAGGGACTAAGATCCCATGTGGGATCAAACCTGTGCCACCTGCAGTAGAAGCATGGAGTCTTAACCACTGGACCACCAGGAAAGTCCCTACTGGTGACATTTTAACTTTTACTTAGTGAGAGCTATCAATTTTCCTAAGTTTCTAGGAACCATCCTCAGAGGAAGTTTGCTTATCTATTAAGTCAAACTCTCCTCTGTCTGGTCTTAGGTTTTGGTTCCCTAGATCAAGCCTCCTCAGAATCTAGACTCATGTACATCCGGCTCATGCTAATAAATGATGGCTAGACCCTGTAGTTCCTTTGCAGTTCCTTTGGTGAATAATCCTTTTCTTCCTTTAATAGGCTCAGCACATCTCCAGCTGGATTTGCTATGACTTTACGCCCAGTGTAGGCCTAGTGTGAAAGTGTTAGTCGCTCAGTCATGTCCAACTCTTAGGAATCCCATGGACAGAAGCCCACCAGGCTTCTTTGTCCATGGAATTCTCCAGGCAAGAATACTGGAGTGGGTTGCCAAGCCCTCCTCCAGGGGGTCTTCCAGATCTACGAATCAAAACCTGGATCTTTTGCGTTGCAGCCAGATTCTTGACAATCTGAGCCCCCGGGGACTAAGGCCTAGTAGCCAGGGGTATAGGTGGGGACAGTACCTGAGAAGGCACACTTTTTTGTTAAGGATCTGAGTTCTCTGCTTTACTTTCAAGCAACAAGGGTGTGCTACCTGTTAAAAGGAGAAGAGGAGTCCTGCTGCATGCTCAGAGGATTTAGAGGAGTCTAGAAGATCAAAATACACCCAGATGTCCTGTCCTAAGTGTCAGAGTCCCATTAACCTTGATATAACCTGCCTTGGTTAGTCATTTACCTTCTCTGGGACTTGCCTACTCTATTAAGACCCTGTACAGGTCTTCAGCCTTCTCTACCCTCCTTCTGCAGGAAATGAGAAACTCCTTGTTAGCTTTCACACTTGGCTTTCATTGCTTGTTAATCACCTGCAGCTTTTTTTTTTTCCTAATTTTTTTCTAGAATATGCATGGATTTTTTCCCAATAATCACTCAATCCCATTATCCTTGTGGTTACTATTTCTCCTGTTTCTCTCAAATGCTTATGACATCGTACTGAGGACTTCCCCAGTGGTCCAGTGGTTAAGACTTCACCTTCCAATGCAGGGCATTCAGGGTCCATCTCTGGTCAGGGAATCAAGATCCCACATGCTGCGTGATGAGTCCCAAAAGAAAAAAATGAAGACATCTCACCAGTTAGTCTAGTGCATTCCTCTCCATGGGCATATCACCCTAATTTGTCACCAATAAGAACCGAACCACCACCTTTCCACCCATTGCCAGTGATGCGATCCTCATTGCCAACGAGGTGGTTAGTGATCTAGTTTTAAAATCTCATCTTACCACCTGCTTTTTTGGACTACCAGTTTCCACTGGTTAGTCCTCCAGGTGCTGATGCTGATATCTGTAGAAGGAAGGCTTGCAGAAATTTTATTCAGGATCCGTATCTGTGAAAAGGAGGGACAGGAAGAAAAACTGGGCAGAGCGAAAAGCTTAGATGCCATGCAGGTCTGACAAAGCTTCAGCCAACCATGGGATCTCTGGAACATTTCTAACCCATAAGAACTGTCCCGAGGTGGGCCAAAGTGGCCAAAATTTTATATCCCTGTTTCACTCCTTCACTGAGAATCAGGTGCCCCTGCAAGACAAGACCTTGGGTAAGGTAAGTCTCTAGAAAGCTGAGGCAAAACCTGAGTAAACGGACAGAAGTTGTCTTAGAGCAGCACTCTGAGCATTTGGGGCAACAAATCGTCCTTGAAGTGAGATCTGGGGCAGCATATCTATAACATTAAATTAGGTTACAGGGCAATTTATTCCCCAGGGCATTAATGAAGGGAGTAGATCAATCAGCCAGCAATTAATGGAGCCAATCATCTTGGTGTGATGTCAATGAGGAAGACAGCCTAACAGAGAAATCAAGGAAAAAATACAAAGAGAGCCATGATAAAACCACTGTTAACCCAGAGTGACATAGCACATATTGAAGGCTGTGTCATCTGAGAAGTGACATCAGAGGCTTCACACTATGGAGGAAACAGACTTCACTAAATTAGTGCAGCTAAACCCTTAAATGAATGAATAAGCAAACATCAACAAAAGCCTCAGAGAGGAGAGAAGGGAATTAGGATCCAAAGTGGCTGCAATATATTACCTAAAATGTCCAGTTTTCGACAAAAATTATGAGACATACAAAGGAAACAAGCAGGTGTGGCCCATACGCTGTTTTGTTTTAAAAGGAGGCAACAGAGACTGCCTATGAGGAGATATTGATGTCAGACTGAACAAAGATTTCAAAGCAGCCATTATGTTTCATACATTCAATGGTCAGCATTCAAAGTTCAAAGAACTTAAAGAAACATGTTTAAAGCAAAGGCAGATAAACTGACAATGTCTCATCAAATTGAAAATGTTAACAAAGAGATAAGTGAATAAGTGTAAGTGAAGTTGCTCAGTCCTGTCCGACTCTTTGCAACCCCATGGACTGTAGCCTACCAGGCTCCTCTGTCCATGGGATTTTCCAGGCAATAGTACTGGAGTGGATTGCCATTTCCTTCTCCAGCAGATCTTCCCCACCCAGGGATCGAACCCGGGTCTTCCGCATTGTAGACAGATGCTTTACCATCTGAGCCACCAGAGAAGTCCTAACAAAGAGATAGAAATTATTAAAAAGTAACCAAATGGAAATTCTGGAGTTGAGAATTACAAATAAGTAAAATTAAAAATTCAATAGAGTGGCTCAACAGTAGATTTAAATTGGCAGAAGAAATAGTAAACTTAAAGATAAAATGATAGAGATTATGCAAATTAAAGAACAGAGAGAAAGAAGAATAAGGAAAAATGAACAGAGCTTGTGAGATGCTATTAAGTACACCAACATGTGTGTAAAAGAAGTACCAGATAAGAGGAAAGAGAGAAAGAAGCAGAAAAAATACTTGAAGATACCTGGCTGAAAACATCCCAAATTTGATGAAAACCACTGATACACACATCCACACCTACCAAGCAGGAGATGTGAGTTCAGTCCCTGGGTTGGGAAGATCCCCTGGAAAAGGAAGTGGCAACCCACTTCAGTGTCTTGTCTGGGAAATCCCATGGACAGTGAAGCCTGGTGGGCTACAGTCCAAGGGGATCGCAAAAGAGTTGGACACAACTTAGCAACTAAACAAAAACAACAACACATCCAATAGTTTAATGAAGTTCAAGTAGGATAAAAACAAAGAGATGCACACTCAGATGTATTATAGAAAAAAATGCTGAAAGACAAAGAAAAATTTGAAAGCAGAAAACACAAGCAACTTGTACAAGAAAGCCCCAGTAAAATTAACAATTGATTCCTTGTAAGAAATAGTGGAAGCCAGAAGGCAGTGGGAGGATATATTAAAAGTGCTGAAAGTGAAAAATTGCATCCAGCAAAGCTTTCAAAAATGGTGAAAAAAACACTCCCAGATCAATAAAAGCTGAGGGAATTTTTTTTTGTTAATTTTTTGCCAGCAGACCCACTTTGCAGGAAATGCTAAAGGGATTCTTCAGCCTGAAAGCAACTCACCCAAGATGGTAATTCAAATCCACATGAAAAAACAAAGAGGCTGGTAAGGGTAATTATGTTATTTTTATAATTGTAAAAGATGAACAAATACCTTATTTCTTCTCTTTCATTCTATTAATTGATTTTAAAAGCAACTGTATAAAGCAATATGTACCCTTTTTGAAAATGACATTAAAAGCTAAAACAACAACATTAAGAAAAAGAAAACACAACACACAGAGTAGAGGCCCACAATGCTTCCTTTCACTCTTGTGAGTCTCCAAGTACTATTCTTAATTACATTTGTTTTTATTTTTCTTCATATATCTTTAAATGGGTCCTGACTCTGTAAGGGCAGGAAGTGTCATTTAGCATAGTTCAGTGAGTACTGCAATAAATGAAGGTAGTCTGAATCTACCACAGCAGGGAAAGAACATTTTGAATAGGAGAGTGGTTACATGTGGACTCGGGAAAGTTAGCCAACCTCTATTGTAATCACCTGTGGAATCTAGACAGGAGGTAGATACCCTGGAGCCAGCTCGGATTCCATCAATGTTATTGGATTATTATTTTTTTAAATCCCACGAGCTAAGAAATCTTTCTATCCTGAGAGCAATCTGTCTGCTTTAGTTCCTGATAAAATTCTCTGTGAAGTCCAGACAAGAACAATGGCACTGGCCCTAGGCCTCTGGGGGTATTTAACAGCCGGGGCCATGATTTTTGGGTGGTGTCAGCAACTACCCACTTATCTGCAGCACAAGCACAGGACCTTGTAGGCAGGCTCATGATGTGAATGAGTGAATAAAACATCAAAGGGAGAGAATTCAAGGCCAGAAGCAGAATCTTCAGGAGAAACTTTTTTTTTTTTTTAGGAGAAACTTTTATAATAGAAATACTTCAGCCTACACCAGAGGACATCAGAAGATTTAATAATCATCATCTTCAGGTTTTTAATAGCCTGGGATCAGCAGTGCTGGAAAATGTGTAACTAGTCTAAGAAAAAAAGAAAGCCATTGCTGATTTCAATGGTATAAGTCCTCCTACAATGGCCAATTTCAATCTACTAACATGCACACCATAGCTTTGAGAGCAAGTTCACTTTTCCAGCATCATAAAGTATTTCAACACTGGAACACACCCGTGCAGTCATTTTATTTTTCTTTTCTTATACTTCCCCAAACTCTCTCACGACTTTGCCCTTTGCATTCCATGATCTCTTTAGCATCTAGCCTTTTCCCAGTGCTCAACTTTCCATGTCTTTTAAGGCTCATTTCAGGAATCACCTCCTTTGAAAGAAGACATGTTTTCAGACTTCCCTTATGGTCCACTGGCTAAAACTCCATGCTCCTAATGCAAGGATCCTGGGTTCGATCTCTGGTCAGGGAAGTAACTAGATCCCACATGCTGCCACTAAAAGTTTCCAGGTGCTGCACCTAAGACCCAGCTCAGCCAAATAAACAAATGTTAAAAAGAGAAAAAAGATGCATTTTGATGACCTTGACGACCTCAGCTGGATTAGGTGCCTCTCTTTGCATCCCTACAGTCCCCTGCTCTTCCCCGAGTCACTGCACTCATCACATCTCTATTGCTTTGTCTGCTTGCCTCTGTTTCCTGACCCTCCTCCATACCCACCATGTAGTCCTTATGGGAGCTGCCTATTACACTATACCTTCCCTTTAGTGAGTCCAGGGGGCAGGTGTACAACCGAAGTTAGATGAATCTGAGTCTGGCCATAGGAGTTTTTGAACTGGAACTGCAGAATTAAGACTGTAAATTATGAGATGGGGATTTAAGCCATCATGGCAGAGGCTAATCTGAGAAAAGAAGTCCAAATGCAAAATAAACGGAAATGGATGGACAGATATGTGATAAATTAATTATAGCAAATGTTAACTACTGTAAAATTTAAGTGGTAGTATATATATGTACAAATTTTTCAACTTTTCTGTATATTGAATTTTTAATAACAAATTATTGAAGGAGGGGGTAAGAAATAGACAAGGGTCACAGAGTGAGAGAATTCTGGGGAGATTCCACACTCTGGGTTCAGCTGTCTGAAGGCTGTGCCTGATTTCTCGCTCTGCTGATCATGATTACCTAGAAAAAATTTTCCCCTTTTTGCTATGCTAGGTCAAATTGGAATTCTGTCTCTTGCAATCAAGAAGGTCCTGACTAAAAGAATGTATAATGTAGTAGAATGCAACTTTTTTCAAGCCTACCTTCTCTGTTAAGCTTTAAACTCTGAGAGGGGCCTTCCCTGGTGGTCGAGTGGTTAAGAAGCTGCCTGACAATACAGGAGACACAAGTTCGAGCTGTGGTTCGGGAAAATTACACACGCTGTGGGGCACTAAGTCCTCATGCTGCAACTACCGAGCCTATGTGCTGCAACTAGTGAAGCCCTGTTTCCTAGAGCCCCTGCTCTGCAACAAGAGGAGCCGCTCACCGCAGGGAGAAGCCCACGCACCTCAGTGAAGAGGAGCCTCCGCTTGCGGCAACTAGAGAAAGCCCAAGAACAGCAACGAAGACCCAGCCCAGGCAAGAATAAATTAATAAATAAATAAATTAAAAAAAATAAAATCTAAACTCTGAGTGGTCAGGGATCCTGCATTATCTATATATATATTTTGTCATTCCATGTTCTCCCAAAACAGGCAATTTAACAGAGTGGTAAAAAGCATGGGTTTAGCAGTCAGACAGGCCTAGATATATATAGTCTAGATCTGCCGTCTTACTGTGGGATTGTATACAGCTACTTAACTTAAATCTTTCTCATACTCAGTTTCCTCATCTGTAAAATGGAGATTATTTGCTGAATAGAATGTGGGAATAAAATAGGTAATGTATGGAGAGCATTCAGCCAAATGTCTAGCCTGCAAAAAGTGCTTGATAAATGTTAGCAATACTTACTGTTATCAGGCGATTCATATGACCTCACATTCTCTTATTCTCTGTCCTCAGTTTTTTAAATTATTAAATTTTCTCCATTCTGAATTGCCACTGGTTATAAACCACATTATAGATTTAATAGCAACTCATCATAAAAATAAGGAAATAATAACATAAAATATATGGTAAGGCAGTATAGTTTGATGGTTTAAAATGTGAGTACTAGAGACAGATTACCTCTATTTTAATGATCTTTGATAAATCACAACTTTCCTAGGATCAGTTTCTTCATTCAAAACTGTAACTGTTCAATAAATGTTAATATTCTTATTAATATACTCATTGATTATAACATAGTGGTTTTTCAAATTTTCAAGAGAGAAGAATGGCTAGAGTTCAAAAGGCACTATACCGAGGGCAAGAACTCCAGATATCGGTTGATTTTCTTACTTGCGTCTTTCAGCTGAGTAATGACCAGCACACTGAATCGTTACTACCAGGGAAACGACCAAGACCAGGGAAGGAACCACCTGAACAGACTAGAGGTGACAATGGCCAGTACAGTCCAAGAATAGTGTCTCTTCCCACCAGCCAGACTAGGAAAACTTATATTTAATGCAACATTGGGTGGAGCAATCAGGAAGGTCTTGGCTCAGTAGTGCCATAAAGAGGCAGGAAAATGTGACTTTCTATGAGAAGAATATCAACCCATTGAAATGGACCCAGAACTGACACAGATGTTTGAATTAACAGAGCAGAACATTAAAATGGTTGTTCTAACTGTATTCCATATGTTCAGAAAGTAAAGGCATGGAAGACATAAAAAGACCCAAATATAACCTTTAGAGGTAAAAACCTCAGATGTCACTGATGATAAATACACTGGATGGAATTAACAATAGATTAAATATAGCAGAAGAAAACATTAGTGAATTTAAAGGCATAGAAATATAAACTATACAAATGAAATAGAGATAAAAGTGAGTTAAGAATAGTAAAAAGAACATGAGTTAGCTGTGGGACAACTTTGGTCTAATACACATGTAATTGGAGTCCCCAAAGAACAGAACAAAGAGGAAGACAGAAAAAATATTTGAAAATACAACTGCTGCATTTTCTTCAGATTTGAAACACAATGCTCAGTGAATGTCAAGCTGAAGAGACATGAAGAAAACGAGGCACATCGCAGCTTAATTGTTCAAAATCAGTGATAAACAGAAAATACTGAAAGCAGCTAGAGGAAAAGGCAAGTTACATACAAAAGAGCAAAGATAAGGATTACAACAGTTTTCTTATTGGAAACAATTCAAGTGAGACTATAGTGCAGCAAGATCTTTAAAGTACTGAAAAAAAAAAGTGAATGCAGCATTCCATATCCAGTGAAAACACCATTAAAAAAAATCAAAATAAAGAAGTTTTCAGACATAGAAAAACTGGAAGAATTCATCACCAAGTGACAAATACTGAAAAAAATGCTAAAGGAATTTTTTTAGCAGGAAGGAAATACCAGACGAAAACATGAATCTTACACAAAGGAATGAAAAGCACAAGAAGGGGTATCTGTGTGGAAAAATATATGAGTTATCATTATTTGTATCTCTTTAAAAGAAAATAGGGACCTCCCTGGTGGTCTAGTGGCTAAGACTCTGGACTCCCAATGCAGGGGGTCCAGGTTCCATCCCTGGTCAGGGAACTAGACCCACATGCCTCAACCAAAGATCCTCCATGCCACAGCTAAAACCCGGTGCAACCAAATAAATAAATAGAATAAAAATATTAAAAATATTTTTTAAAAATAAAATATTTAAAATAAAAATAAAAATATTTAATTTTATTTAAAAAAATAAAAAAATATTAATAAAAACATTAAAAATAAAAATAAAAAATAAATATTAAAGAAACTTAACCATTTAACAAAAAGAACAAAGTAATGTAGAGTTTATAACATATGTAAAAGTAAAATGCATGAGAGCAATTGCACAAAGGGCAGGAGAAGGGAAATGAAAATACACTATTTTACAATTCCTATATTGCACTAGAAAATCCTTGGTGTGTCTTCTGTGCAGGAGAAAACCTAGTTCTTCCTTACAGTGTTTCTCTTCTGTGTGTTTTCTTGACTATTCACACAGACCACTTCACCTCTGACACTTCTGGTCACTAAATGTGCGGAGGCTTTCCACCACACCAACAAGCAATTCTCGAACACCAAGAGAGTCCCAAAAGACTTCTCCTCACCCCTCACACACACTTCAGATGCCAATCAAAAGTTCAGATCATCACCTGGGCTTCTGACCAGCTGGCTATAAATCAGAGGGTTCCTTGAGAAGGTTCAGTTAATTTGCTAGAGCTGCTCACAGAACTCAGGGAAACACTGACTTACATTGAACATTTTGTTGAAGTATATGGTAAAGGAAACAGGTGAACACCAAGATGGAGACAATGCACAGGACGAGGCATATGGGAAGGGGGTGGAGGTCTATGCCGTCTCTGGGTGAACCATTCTCCCAGAACATACCTGGAAGTTCTCTGGACCCCATACTTTTGAGATTTTGTGGAGGCTTCATCACAAAGGCATGACTGATCATCAACTCCATTTTCAGCCCTTCCCTCTTTTCAAGAGGATGGGGCTAAAAATTCCAAGCTTCCAATTATGGCTTGGCCTTTCTGGTGACCAGCCCTCATCCAGGAGTCTAACCAGAGTCACTCAATGGAACAAAAGACACTCCCATCACCCAGGAAATTACAGGAGTTTCACGAACTCTGTGTCAGGAAAGGTGTTCAAAGACCAAAATTAGAACAAGAAATGACCCTAGTGTTATCACTTAGGAAGTTACAAAGATTTTAGGAGTTCTGTGCCAGGAACTAGGGGCAGAGACCAACATATAGCTTCTCTTATCTCACAGACTATATGTGAAATGGTAAAATATTGACTGTAAAAAAATCTAAAGATTTATAGTCTAAACCCTAAAGCAATCATTAAGATACGAAACAGTTAAAGCCTATTATCTAACAAAGGAGATAAAATGGAATTATTTTTTTTAATGTAATTAGACCAACGGAAGGCAGAAGAAGTGCAAAAGGAAAAAAATACAGATAGATACTCTACTTGCTGTGCTGTGCTGTGCTTAGTCGCTCAGTCGTGTCCGACTCTATGCAACCCTATGGACTGTAGCCTGCCAGGCTCCTCCATCCATGGGATTCTCCAGGCAAGAATACTGGAGTGGGTTGCCATGAACTCCTCCAGGCGATCTTTCCAACCCAAGGGTCAAACCCAGGTTTCCCGCATTGCAGGCCAATTCTTTATTGTCTGAGCCACCAGGGAAACCCAAGAATACCGGAATGGGTAGCCTATCCCTTCTTCAGGGGATCTTCCTGACCCAGAAATTTAACCAGGGTCTCCTGAATTGCTTCCCTGGTGGCTCAGACGGTAAAGCATCTGCCTGCAATGTGGGAGACCCGGGTTCGATTCCTGGGTCAGGAAGATCCCCTGGAGAAGGAAATGGCAATCCATTCCAGCACTCTTGCCTGGAAAATCCCATGGATGGAGGAGCCTGATAGGCTACAGTCCATGGGGTCGCAAAGAGTCAGACACAACTGAGCGACTTCACTTCTCCTGAATTGCAGGTGGATTCTTTACTAGCTGAGCTACCAGGGAAGCCCAGATACTCTACTTATAGATAAGTAAGTAGAATACTTAAAGCAAAAGTACCAAAGAGGATCATTTCACAATGATAAAGGCATTAGTTCATCTAGAGCAGTAGTCCCCAACATTTTTGGTAGCAGGGACTGGTTTTGTGGAAGACAACTTTTCCATGGTCAGAGGAGGGGGAGGGGAGGGGATGGTTTCAGGATGATTCAAGCACATTACACTTATTGTACACTTTATTTCTATTATTATTACATCAACTCCATCACAGATCATCAGGCATTACATACATTGGGGACCCCTGATCTAGAGGACATAACAATCCTAAACTTCATTAAGGCAACCTAATAAAAAAGTTTTAAAATATGAAGCAAAAGTTCAATTCAGTCACTCAGTCATGTCCGACTCTTTGCGACCCCATGAATTGCAGCATGCCAGGCCTCCCTGTCCACCACCAACTCCCGGAGTTCACCCAAACCCATGTCCATCGAGTCGGTGATGCCATCCAGCCATCTCATCCTCTGTCGTCCCCTTTTCCTCCCGCCCCCAATCCCTCCCAGCATCAGAGTCTTTTCCAATGAGTCAACTCTTCGCATGAGGTGGCCAAAGTACTGGAGTTTCAGCTTTAGCATCATTCCTTCCAAAGAACACCCAGGACTGATCTCCTTTAGAATGGACAGGTTGGATCTCCTTGCAGTCCATGGGACTCTCAAGAGTCTTCTCCAAGACTACAGTTCAAAAGCATCAATTCTTCAGCACTCAGCTTTCTTCACAGTCCACCTCTCACATCCATACATGACTACTGGAAAAACCATAGCCTTGACTAGATAGACTTTTGTTGGCAAAGTAAAGTCTCTGCTTTTGAATATGCTATCTAGGTTGGTCATAACTTTCCTTCCAAGGAGTAAGCATCTTTTAATTTCATGGCTGCAATCACCATCTGCAGTGATTTTGGAGTCCAAAAAAATAAAGTCTGACACTGTTTCCACTGTTCCCCCATCTATTTCCCATGAAGTGATGGGACTGGATGCCATGATCTTAGTTTTCTGAATATTGAGCTTTAAGCCAACTTTTTCACTCTCCTCTTTCACTTTCATCAAGAGGCTTTTTAGTTCCTCTTCACTTTCTGCCATAAGGGTGGTGTCATCTGCATATCTGAGGTTATTGGTATTTCTTCCGGCAATCTTGATTCCAGCTTGTGCTTCTTCCAGCCCAGCGTTTCTCATGATGTACTCTGCATATAAGTTAAATAAGCAGGGTGACAATATACAGCCTTGATGAACTCCTTTTCCTATTTGGAACCAGTCTGTTGTTCCATGTCCAGTTCTAACTGTTGCTTCCTGACCTGCATATAGGTTTCTCAAGAGGCAGATCAGGTGGTCTGGTATTCCCATCTCTTTCAGAATTTTCCACAGTTTATTGTGGTCCACATAGTCAAAGGCTTTGGCATAGTCAATAAAGCATAAACAGATGTTTTTCTGGAACTCTCTTGCTTTTTCCATGATCCAGTGGATGTAGGCAATTTGATCTCTGGTTCCTCTGTCTTTTCTAAAACCAGCTTGAACATCTGGAAGTTCACGGTTCACGTATTGCTGAAGCCTGGCTTGGAGAATTTTGAGCATTACTTTACTAGCATATGATTACTTTACTAGCGTGTGAGATGAGTGCAATTGTGTGGTAGTTTGAGCATTCTTTGGCATTGCCTTTCTTTGGGATTGGAATGAAAACTGATCTTTTCCAGTCCTGTAGCCACTGCTGAGTTTTCCAACTTTGCTGGCATATTGAGTGCAGCACTTTCACAGCATCATCTTTCAGGATTTGGAATAGCTCAACTGGAATTCCATCACCTCCACTAGCTTTGTTCGTAGTGATGCTTTCTAAGGCCCACTTGACTTCACATTCCAGGATATCTGGCTCTAGGTGAGTGATCACCAATAGGCAGAAGATGATCAAGAATATAGATTTAAACAATTATATTAAATACTTAATTGATACGTATAGTATACTCCATCCCAAATAGCAGAATATCCATTCAGTTCAAGTTCATATGGAACATTTCCTAAGACTGATTGCATTTGGGACTGTAAAACAAGTCTCAATAAACTTAAAACTATACTGAGATCATACAAAGCATGCTGTCTGAATGCAATACAATTAAGCTGAAAGTCAATAATAGAAAGATCTCTGGAAAATCTCCTAAGTATTTGAAAACCAAATAACATGCTTCTAAATAACACATGGATCAAAAGAGATGTCAAAAGAGAAATTAGAAATTATTTTGAACTGAAAGAAAATGAAAATACAAAATATTTGTGGGGTAGCAGTAAAGCACTAAAGCAGTACTTAGGGAGAACTGTACAGTATTGAATACATATATTTAATATATATAATGTATGTAATATAGATTTTATGTATGTGTGTATATATATACACACATATACAGAAAAAGAAGAGAGGTCTCAAAAGAATTATGTCCTTTTCCACCTAAAACCAAGAAAAGGAAAGGCAAATTAAACCCAAAGAAAGTAAAAAAAAATTAAGAGCAGAAATCAATGATGTCAAAAAGAGAAAAATAGAGGTGAACAAAATCAAAAGTTCTTTGAGATCAATAAAATCAATAAACCTCTAGACACACTTATGAGGAAAAAAGAAAAATGACAAAATTATCAGTATCAAGAATAAGACCTGTGACATCCTTACAGATTCTACAGTTTTTGAAAGGACAATAAAAGAATACTATGAATAACTTTGTATCAATATATTTGACGGAGAAGGCAATGGCACCCCACTCCAGTACTCTTGCCTGGAAAATCCCATGGACGGAGGAGCCTGGTAGGCTGCAGTCCATGGGGTCACTAAGAGTCGGACACGACTGAGCGACTTCCATTTCACTTTTCACTTCATGCATTGGAGAAGGAAATGGCAACCCACTCCAGTGTTCTTGCCTGGAGAATCCCAGGGATGGCGGAGCCTGGTGGGCTGCCATCTGTGGGGTCGCACAGAGTTGGACATGACTGATGCGACTTAGCAGCAGCAGCAGCAATATATTTGACAACTTGAATGAAATGGACAATTTCCTTGAAGGCACAAACTGCCAAGGTTCAGTCAAGAATAAATAGACATTGAAAATGCAAACTAATCTATAGTTTCAGAGAGCAGACTAAGAGTTGCCCGGGAAAGGATAAAGGAGTCAGAGGAAGGGATTGCCAAGCGGCATGAGGAAATTCGGGAAGGCGATGGAAATGTTCATTATTGTGATGATGATCTCAAAACACATATGTCATATGTCAAACTTATCAAATTATAAACTTAAAGTATGTGTAGTCTGTCTGAATGCATGCTAAGTTTCTTCAGTTGTGTTCGACTCTATGCGACCCTATGGACCATAGCCCACAAGGCTCCTCTGTCCATGGGATTCTCCAGGCAAGAAGACTGGAATGGGTTGCTGTGCCCTCCTCCAGAGGATCTTCCCTACCCAGAGATGGAATCTGCCTCTCTTACATTTCCTGCATTGGCAGGCAAGTTCTTTACCACTAATACCACCTGGGAAGCCCACGTGTAGTTTATTGTATGTCAATTATATCTCGATAAAATGTTAAAGAATAAAAAGTGAAATGAATCAATTCTTCATGCCATATACTACAGAAATTCTTCATGCCATATACTGTGGAAGATCCCTTTTCCACATCTTCATGGGTTTGGGAAGGTGTCTTACCTTCTTCTCCATCAGTCCAGGTTGCTCTGGACTGTTTTAGCAGCTCTACTGTGTCCTGCTTCTGACCATTGCCTTTGGTCCTTGCTGTTCTATACCTGATGCCCTTTGCCCCATGCTGGACACCAACACTCCCCTTCCTGTCCTTTTTTCTCCCAAAGTGGTATTAACACATGGCTATTACTAAAGAATTACAGGTGATGGGGAGCAATTACATCACAGACAAGAAAGAAATTGAATGTCAAATATCACTTCCCCAAACGTTTACTTGGAGTAGGAAATGGCAACCTACTGAAGTATTCTTGCCTGGAAAATTTCATGGACAGAGGACCCTGGTGGGTTACAGTCCATGGGGTGGCAAAGAGTTGTACATGACTGAGTGACTGAGAACAAAGGTTTATTAGCCATCTGTATCAGAAGATTCTTTTCTACTGGCTACATCTCTCTGTAGGCTCTTTTTCTCTCTTTAAACTTCATATATTTCCCCTCTCTCTATTCTTCTTTGGTGTTTTAGCAGGGAGGCAAGTGTGATCTTAACTCCCTGAGCAGGGAGAAAGACTCACCTTTTATATCCCCAAAGGCTGTTATGGTATTTTTCTAGACATATACAATCTTTTCTCTACCGATGAATATGGCATTCCCTAGAAGGCAAATAAGACTATGCTAAGTTTTGTTTTCAGTATCCATTTTTTCTCCTTCTTTCAATGATTCACGAAGATATACTACAATAAATGTTATCGTAGCAAATGCCTTACACCAAAAAACTTAACCTGGCCACAGGTCTTATGCTGATACTGCAACTAAACAACTTCAGAAATCATAGAATGTTGAAGCTAGGTAGGACTTCCCCAAGCACTCATTTCCCACACCCATACCCCTACCATCATTACACAATATGTGAGAGTTTAAATGATTTGCCCAGATTCACAGGTCAGGGACTGGAGCCCAAGTCTCCTGGCTCCATTCAATTCCATTCAGTATAACAAACACCAAGTGAGCCCCTGGGAACCTAGCCAAGGGAAAGGAGTGGTGAGGGTTTCCTGGGAAGGGGCTCTGGGTCTAGGTGACTTCACTAGGTCAGGGCTCAGAGCCAGAGAATGTTTGATTGTTCCCAGACTCTGGATAATCTGTCCCCATCTCCCACCCTCAACGGGTGTGTCCTGGGTAAACTGACCTTGTATAATACAAAACTAGATTGAATTCCTACAATTCATGAGGCCAAGCTAAAGGTATGAGCATACAGGAGGAGAATTTAACTCCAGTAAGAATTTTTCAACCAGCAGGCAGGATTAACATAGGTGGAGTTGGCAGGGTTTGCATATTTGGGGCAATGGTCATAAACTAAGGCAATCTGCATGTCTGAGAGTTAAATTTGAACCCCAGTTCTGCTGTTTGAGCAAATTCCCTTCACCTCCATGAGCCTGTTTCTTGACCTGTAAGATTGAGATAAACTATGTCTATGCAAGGACTTCCCTGGTGGTCCAGTGGCTAAGACTCCATGTTCCCAATGCAGAGTGCCTGGGTTCAATCTCTGGTCAGGGAACTAGATCCTACATGTTGTAACTAAATTTCCCACATGTTGCAATGAAAATTGAAGATCTCAGAAGCCACAGCTAAGACCCAGGGCAGCCGAATAAATATATATTAAAAAAAAAAATCTCCATGTAGACTGGTTGGCAAGATTAGATGAGATAAAGTAGGAAATGTGTTTAGCATTAATGGTAGCTATTAGAATAACTGTTACTGTATTCCAAGCACCTGCCCAATTAATCCTCACAACAGCCCTGAGGGATAAAGTTTTATTAGCCTGACCTGAAGCTTGGAGCTCAGCTTTCTTCACAGTACAACTCTCACATCCATACATGACCACTGTGGTGTTGGAGAAGACTCTTGAGAGTCCCTTGGACTGCAAGGAGATCCAACCAGTCCATTCTGAAGGAGATCAGCCCTGGGATTTCTTCGAAAGGAATGATGCTAAACCTGAAACTCCAGTACTTTGGCCACCTCATGCAAAGAGTTGACTCATTGGAAAAGACTGATGGCTGGGAGGGATTGGGGGCAGGAGGAGAAGGGGACGACAGAGGATGAGATGGCTGGATGGCATCACTGACTCGATGGACGTGAGTCTCAGTGAACTCCGGGAGTTGGTGAGGGACAGGGAGGCCTGGCATGCTGCGATTCATGGGGTCGCAAAGAGTCGGACACGACTGAGTGACTGAACTGAACTGAACTGATCTGAAGCTTGGAGAAGTTAAAGACTTTACCCAAATTACTCAGTAGTCACCACCAAGGTATCAACCTCAGAAGCATGGCTGCAGCAGAAGGTATACATATCAAGGGCAGCAGAAAATGGTAAAGGAAATGTCAAATGTGCCTAACCCTGGAAGACACAGTTGCCTCCTAGAGGCCCTGCACACCTTTTCTTGGAACTACACGATAATAGGTTGTTGGTTCATCTTCTTGGAGGTCATTCTGACTTAGGTGGATGAGAACGTACACTAAGGAGCTACCAGAATGTTTCTCAAATTCAAGTAATGAATAGGTGGGCCTCTGTTTAAAATTCTCACAGACACACCCCAAAGTTGACTTAAATTATTTTAATTTAATTTAAATTATAATGGTATTAACCATTATAAATACATATTTATAAGCACAACAGAGTATATATGCCTATGCTTATGGCTCTTCTACAACTCTAAACAAAGACATGTAGAAAATAAAACTATAAAACCTACAAAATTCAAATATACACTTCAATTTAATGTGACTGAAGATGTTGTTTGGCTGAAATTAAACTATTTGAAACCTGACTGTGGCAGAGTTCTTTGGAGCCTGGCACCCATTGCACTGTGTTACTATGTCATCTACCACCATGCTTCCCTGGTCAAACTCCTGGAAACTCTTCATCTTGACAGCACACCAAGAGCCCATGTGACTTTCACTTTGCACAGAAACATCATTTACAGTAAGTCCACCTCCCTATTTTCCTGGTCAGGCTACAATTCACGTAGCATGATTGGGTACTCGAGCGATCACAAACATAAAGTGAATGCCAAAATGGCAAGGCAGGTGGGGGTCTTTCAGCCAATTCAGAACACATTGGTTTTAATTTGTCTGGATCATTGCCAAAATGAAATATAACATTTAGAAGATCTCAGAGAACATCTCAGGCTACTAAAAATACATCTATTGGGCTCAAGGGGGTCTACAGACTCAGATTTGAGACTCTCTGATCTAATCATTTCCAAAACTCTGGGATGTCTTTTCATGAAGAACTACAAGGCAGAACACTCGTCTCCTGGGATTGGAATGATGGGTCATACACTTGTGCATTTGCTATTCTGCTGTTTCCCCCTTTATCTGCCTGGTGACCTTCTGCTTGTCCCTTAAGTGGATTCTTCATCTGGAAGCGCTACCTGGCCTCTGCAAGCTATGTGAGACTTGCCCATTCTTCATCTCTACCACACTGCCTACACTCAGTCCCCAGGCTCATAGCCCCGCTGGTATGATTGTTTATTTACCCTTTTGCCTTGCCACCACATCATCCTTTCTATCCCTTAGACTGCAAGCTCAGAGCAGTCTGATCCATTTGTGGTCCATACTTCCCTGCACAGGAAACTAGATCCTACATGCTACAACTAAAAAACCCAGCACAATCAAATAAATTAAAAAAAAATTTTAAGTATATCCTAGGCTCATAGAATATTAAAGGTAGAAGTGCACTACAGCTGAAGTACAGAAAGGAGAAATGACTCGCCCAGGTAGCCAGCTAGGATGTGAAAGCATCGGGCCAGAAACCATGGGCTCTGATTCCTATTTCAGTGTTTCTGGGGACATTATTTATTTACCATTTTTTTATTTACTTATTTTTGGTTTGGGCTGCCCTGGGGAAAAACTGATCCTTTGTGACCTCACCTCCCTGTGACAGTGTTTTGGGAACAAACTGGATTCTCACGGTTCTCCCAATGGTGGCAAGGTGCCCATGTCAGGCAAGGTATTTTTCATAATGAAAAAGAAACAAAGATAGCGTCAGACCTCATTTGTAATTTCCCCATAGCAGCCAGAATCTAGAAATCTCTTTGTTCCTTTCTCAGCGTATTATGCTGCCCTTGTCCTTGGTAGAGTGGAGCAAGAAGGTGGATTTGGAGACTTAAAAAAAAAAAAAAAAAAAAAAACTGTACTCTTTTGTTCATGTATGTATTTACTTAGAAAAGCATTTATTCTTGCCACAGAGGCCAGTATGGACATCCTGAGGTTCCCACCCAGCTGTCCTCCTTAATTTAGCCATCTCACTTCTCTCCCATGGCCACAAACACTAGTGTCATCCCTGACCTCCGGACATCCTCTTCCTTCCAGGCAGGGAGGCAGCCCACCTCCTCATGCCTGGCCTTCCCGGTGAGCCATCCTGGCTTTGACCCCACAACCACCAGATCCTCGTTCAACATTTAATCACTTCCTCCCTCGACACCGGTTTTGCACTCCTTCATCCTGCCTCTTGGCCAAGGCCCGGAACCCAGGTGCAGAGAGATCCAGAAGCAGGGAAGAAAGAAACTCAGACACACAGGTCATCTACTAGGTACGAGGGACCTGCTTTGTGTGTGTGTCTGACCTCTTTTACTCAGGATATCATTTATTTGTTTATTTTTATTATATATATATAATATAATATGTACCATTTTAACCATTTTTAAAAGTATACAGTTCAGTGGCATTATTGTATTTACACAGTGGCACAACCATCACCTCGATCCATTTCCAAAACATTTCCATCATCCCAAACTAAACCTCTGTACCCACTAATAATAATTACCAGGCCCCCTACTCCCAGCCTCTGGTAACCACTGAATGCTTTTATATAAACTATTTCATTCAGTCCTCACATCCACTTTATGAGGTAGGTATTGATATCTCCATTCTTAACAACTGAGAAACCTGAGGCTCAGAGAGGTTAGGTAACTTACCCCAAGGTCACTCAGTTCATCAGAGTCCAGGCTGAGCGTCAATTTCATCTGACGAGGCTCTTCCATTCTTTTCATTTGTGGGCTCCTTCTCAGTCTGTGGGACTTCCCTGGTGGCTCAGACGGTAAAGCATCTGCCTACTATGCGGGAGACCTGGGTTCGATCCCTGGGTTGAGAAGATCCCCTGGAGAAGGAAATGGCAACTCCAGTACTCTTGCCTGGAAAATCCCATGGGCGGAAGAGCCTGGTAGGCTGCAGTCCATGGGGTTGCCAAGAGTCAGACACGACTGAACGACTTCACTCTCAGTCTGTGAGAGAGTGAGGTGTGATGTGGAAACAGTGGTCTTTGCCTTTAAAGATCCTGTTCTTTAAAAAAGAGCAAGTTCTGTTTGTCTAAATGTGTGGTTCAACATGTGCAGAGGTTTCACAGTGAGAGTACGGCTGTGGTGCCGACAACTGGGACTCTGTGTTACCATCCATTCCTTCAATATTTACTGGAAGATTTCATCACATCTTCTGGGCCCAGAGAGCCACCAGACCCCATCCTGACCTGGAGGAGCTGACTTCCTAGTACAGAAGGCAGGGATCTAAACAGAAGTATAAAAGGCAGTGTGCTCTTCTCTACATGGAGGGCCATGGAGGGTAGACAAGGAGCAGAAGGCTTCCGGAGGAGGAGACATGTCAGCTGAGCCCTGAGGGATGAGGAGGAGGGTGGCCAGTGGAGAAGACGAGCTAGAGTATTCCAGGCAGGGGTCCAGGAATAGAATGTCCTAGAACACAGAGGGATCAGGAAGCAGTACGGTGACAGGGGTCCTGGCTGGGAGGTGGACCTGGAAAGATAGGTGAGAGCTGGATGATAAACACAAGGGAGTTTGGACTCAAGTCTGTTGCCAACAATTTCCATCTCCAGCCCAGAACTCTGTTCTCAACTTCTATCCATTTACATAATATTGTGCTGATATTTCCACTTGGACATTTTTTTTTAATTTATATTTGGCTGCGTCAGATCTTAGCTGTAGCACTCAGGCTTCCCCCTAGTTGTGGCCCACGGTCTCTCTCGTTGTGGCACAAGGGCTTAGTTCCCTGCGGCATGTGGGATCCCAGTTCTTCGACCAGGAATCAAATCCAAGTCCTCTACGTTGGAAGGCATATCATTAACCACTAGGCCACCAGTGAACTCCTTTACACTGGATATCTTATAGTCATCTCTAACTTTATAGTCCCAAAATGAACTCTGATGTACATGCTTCCTTGCCCAATCCCAAGAGCAGTGATACTGAAATATTTAGGGCACAAGCCCCCACAGGTCCCCAAGGTTTGGGATCAGTATCTTGAAGGCCATCCTGTGCCAGGTATTAACTCTTTAGATGCTGGAGAGTGGAAGGGTCTGAGGGTCCCAGAGGAAAGTCCAGCCAGCTAGGACAGCAAAGGGGCTCAGAGCAGCAGTGCTTTTCGTGATGGGCGTGGCCAGTACCAGTTGTACGCAACCCTACCCCCACCAAACCTAACCCTCCTGTGCTTTCCTCATCTCAGTAACAGCACCACCATCTGCCCAGGTACTCTCACTGGAAACCAAGGCAATATCCCTGGAGTCCAGGCCAAAAACACAGTGGGACTCATATACTGTAAGTCTAAATATTTCAAAGTTATACATCACACTAAATCAGTTACTTATTCAGATACAGAGTCTTCTTAACTATATCAAGGCATTTTTTTTTTTTACATAAAATAAAATGCACACATTTTAAAGGTATGGTTTGAGGAGCTTTGACAAATATATTATGCAACCACCCCAATCACTCATGAATAGAGAATATACCCATTACCCCAGAAAGTTGCCATATGCCCATTTACAGTCAATTTTCTCTCCATTCCACTCCAGGCAATCACCCATCTAATTTCTATCATCATTGTAAGCTTATTCCAGAACATCAATAGAAATGTCAGGATTCTTTTGCTCAAAACTTATGGATTTTTGAGCAATGATTGAATGTTGATAAAAAAGTCAAAGATGACTGAATTTAATGGTGTCCTTTTGGTAGACAGTAATATTCAATAAAAAGAAATATACAGCTCATGGATGATAACATAATTCATAAAAATTTTTCTTCCATTCACTTCAAAGAATCAGTAATTATGCATTGTCATCAACATTTTCAAATAATTTTGTTTAATTGAAAATAAGGCCTAAAATTAGATAAACTTTGTTGAGTCACATGTTTAAACATTTTTTTTTCACCTTATTAATATCCATTTAGAGAAACTTTTCCATAGCAACTGAAATTGTCGACAAAATTCTTGGAACAATATTTTAGATTAAAAAATACACATTGTGAGTTTTATATACTATGGTCAAATATTATGGGAATCCATAATAAGTTACATCAGTTCAGTTCATTTCAGTCACTCCATCGTGTCTGACTCTTTGTGACCCCTTGGACTGCAGCATGTCAGGCCTCGCTGTCCATCACCAACTCCTGGACTTTACTCAAACTCGTATCCATTGAGTCTGTGATGCCATCCAACCATCTCATCCTCTGTCGTCCCCTTCTCCTCCCACCTTCAATCTTCCCCAGCATCAGAGTCTTTTCAAATGAATCAGCTCTTTGCATCAGGTGGCCAGAGTATTGGAGTTTCAGATTCAGCATCAGTCCTTCCAATGAATATTCAAGACTGATTTCCTTTAGGATGGACTGGTTGGGTCTCCTTGCAGTCCAAGGGACTCTCAAGAGTATTCTCCAATACCACAGTTCAAAACCATCAATTCTTCGGCACTCAGCCTTCTTTACAGTCCAACTCTCACATCCGTACATGACTAGTTGAAAAACCATAGCTTTGACTAGATGGATCTTTGTCGGCAAAGCAATGTCTCTGCTTTTTAATATGCTGTCTAGCTTGGCCATAACTTTTCTTTCAAGGAGTAAGCATCTCTTAATTTCATGGCTACAGTCACCATCTGCAGTGGTTTTGGAGCCCAAGAAAATAAAGTCTGTCACTGTTTCCATTGTTTCCCCATCTATTTGCCATGAAGTGATGGGACTGGATGCCATGATCTTAGTTTTCTGAATGTTGAGCTTTAAGCCAACCTTTTCACTCTACTCTTTCACTTTGATCAAGAAGCTCTTTAGTTCTTATTCACTTTCTGCCATAAGGGTTGTGTCATCTGCATATTTGAGACTATTGATATTTCTCCCAACAATCTTGATTCCAGCTTGTGCTTCATCTAGCCCAGCATTTCACATGATGTACTCTGCATATAAGTTAAATAAGCAGGGTGACAATTTACAGCCTTGATGTACTCCTTTCCCAATTTGGAACCAGTCTGTTGTTCCATGTTCCTTTCTAACTGTTGCTTCCTGACCTGCTTACAGATTTCTAGGAAGGCAGGTCAGGTGGTCTGGTATTCCCATCTCTTTCATAATTTTCCACAGTGTATTGTAATCCACATAGTCAAGGACTTGGCATAGTCAATAAAACAGGAACAGATGTTTTTCTGGAACTCTTTCGATGATCCATCAGATGTTGGCAATTTGATCTCTGGTTCCTCTGCCTTTTCTAAATACAGCTTGAACATCTGGAAGTTCACGATTCACATACTGTTGAAGTCTGGCTTGGAGAATTTTGAGCATTATTTATTAGTGTGTCAGATGCGTGCAATTGTCCAGTGGTATGAGCATTATTTGGCACTGCCTTTCTTTGGGAATGGAATGAAAACTGACCTTTTCCAGTCCTGTGGCCACTGCTGAGTTTTCCAAATTTGCTGGCATATTGAGTGCAGCACTTTCACAGCATCATCTTTTAGGATTTGAAATAGCTCAACTGGAATTCCACCACCTCCACTAGCTTTGTTCGTAGTGATGCTTCCTAAGGCCCACTTGACCTTGTATGACAGGATGTCTGGCTCCAGGTGAGTGATCATGCCATCGTGGTTATCTGGGTTGTGAAGATCTTTTTTGTATAATTCTTCTGTGTATTCTTGCCACCTCTTCTTACTCTCTTCAGCTTCTGTTAGATCCATATAATTACTGTCCTTTATTGTGCTCATCTTTGCATGAGATGTTCCCTTGGTATCTCTAATTTTCTTGAAGAGATCTCTAGTCTTTCCCATTCTATTGTTTTCCTCTATTTCTTTGCACTCATCACTGACGAAGGCTTTCTTATCTCTCCTTGCTATTCTTTGAAACTCTGCATTCAGATGGGTATATCTTTCCTTTTCTCCTTTGCTTCTCTTCTTTTCTCAGCTATTTGTAAGGCCTCCCCAGACAGCCATTTTGCTTTTTTGCATTTCTTTTTCTTGGGGGTGCTCTTGATCCCTGTCTTCTGTACAATGTCATGAACCTCCATTGGATAGTTCTTCAGGCACTCTGTCTATAAGGTCTAATCCCTTGAATCTATTTCTCACTTCCACTGCATTATCGTAAGGGATTTGATTTAGGTCATACCTGAATGGTCTAGTGCTTTTCCCTACTTTCTTCAATTTAAGTCTGAATTTGGCAATAAGGAGTTCATGATCTGAGCCACAGTCAGCTCCTGGTCTTGTTTTTGCCGACTGTATAGAGCTTCTCCATCTTTGGCTGCAAAGAATATAATCAATCTGATATCGCTATTGACCATCTGGTGATGCCCACGTGTAGAGTCTTCTCTTGTGTTGTTGGAAGAGGGTGTTTGCTATGACCAGTGCATTCTCTTGGCAAAATTCTATTAGCCTTTGCCCTGTTTCATTCTGTACTCCAAGGCCAAATTTGCCTGTTACTCCAGGTATTTCTTGACTTCCTACTTTTTCATTCCAGTCCCCTATAATGAAAAGGGCCATGCTCAGTAAATCTTTAATCCAATTTGCTGATGGGCGGGGTTGTGTCCCCTTCCTATTGTTTGTCCTGAGGCCAAATTATGGTAGGGGTAATGAAGATAATCCTGACCTCCTTCAAAAGGACTTGTGCTTCTGCCCCTGATCCTGTAGCACGCCAGTGTTGACCCAAGCCTCCACTGGAGATTCCTAGACACTAAAGGACAGAAACGGTATGGACTTAACAGAAGCAGAAGATATTAAGAAAAGGTGGCAAGAATGCACAGAAGAACTATACAAAAAAGATCTTAATGACCCAGATAACCATGATGGTGTGATCACTTACTAGAGCCAGATATCCTGGAGTGTGAAGTCAAGTGGGCCTTAGGAAGTATCACTACGAATAAAGCTAGTGGAGGTGATGGAATTCCAGTTGAGCTATTTCAAATCCTAAAAGATGATGCTGTTAAATTGCTGCACTCAATATGCCAGCAAAGTTGGAAAACTCAGGAGTAGCCACAGGACTGGAAAATGTCAGTTTTCTTTTTTTTGTTGTTGATGTTGTTGTTGTTGTTTTATTTTATTTTATTTTATTTTTAAACTTTACATAATTGTATTAGTTTTGCCAAATATCAAAATGAATCCGCCACAGGTATACATGTGTTCCCCACCCTGAACCCTCCTCCCTCCTCCCTAAAATGTCAGTTTTCATTCCATTCCAGAAGAAAGGCAATGCCAAAGAATGTTCAAACTACTGCACATTTGCACTCATCTCACACACTAGCAAAGTAATGCTCAAAATTCTCCAAGCCAGGCTTCAACAGTATGTGAACTGTGAACTTCCAGATATTCAAGCTGGATTTAGCAAAGACAGAGGAACAAGAGATCAAATTGCCAGCATCTGTTGGATCATTGAAAAAGCAAGAGAGTTCCAGAAAAACATCTACTTCTGCTTTATTGACTACACCAAAGCTTTTGACTCTGTGGATCATGACAAATGTGGAAACTTCTTCAAGAGAAGGGAATATCAGACCACCTGACCTGCCTCTTTAGAAATCTGTATGCAGGTCAAGAAGCACCAGTTAGAACTGGACATGGACAATGGACTGGTTCCAAATTGGGAAAGGAGTACGTCAAGGCTGTATATTGTCACCCTGCTTATTTAACTTCTATGCAGAGGACATCATGCAAAATACTGGGCTGGATGAAGCCCAAACTGGAGTCAAGATTGCTTGGAGAAATGTCAGTAGCCTCAGATATGCAGATGACACAACCTTTATGGCAGAAAGTGAAGAAAAACTAAAGAGCCTCTTGATAAAGTGAAAGAGGAGGATGAAAAAGTTGGCTTAAAACTCAACATTCAGAAAACTAAGATCATGGCATCCGGTCCCATAACTTCATGGCAAATAGATGGGGAAACAATGGAAATCATATCACTGCAGATGGTGACTGCAGCCATGAAATTAAAAGATGCTTGCTCCTTGGAAGGGAGAAGGCAATGGCACCCCACTCCAGTACTCTTGCCTGGAAAATCCCATGGACGGAGGAGCCTGCTAGGCTGCAGTCCATGGGGTCACTAAGAGTCGGACACGACTGAGCGACTTCACTTTAACTCTTCACTTTCATGCATTGGAGAAGGAAATGGCAACCCACTCCAGTGTTCTTGCCTGGAGAATCCCAGGGATGGGGGAGCCTGCTGGGCTGCCGTCTCTGGGGTCACACAGAGTCGGACACGACTGAAGCGACTTAGCAGCAGCAGCAGCTCCTTGGAAGAAAAGCTATGACCCATCTAGACAGTATATTAAAAAGCAGAGCCATTACTTTGCCAACAAATGTCCATCTACTCAAAGCTATGGTTTTTCCAGTAGTCATGTATAGATGTGAGAGTTAAACCATAAAGAAGGCTGTGTGCCAAAGAATTGATGCTTTTGAACTGTGGTGTTGGAGAAGACTCTTGAGAGCCTCTTGGACTGCAAGGAGATTAAACCAGTCAATCCTAAAGGAAATCAGTCCTGGCTATTCATTGGAAGGACTGATGCTGAAGCTGAAACTCCAATATTTGGCCACTTGATTGGAAGAATAACTCATTGGAAAGGACCCTGATGCTGGGAAAGATTGAAGGCAGGAGAAGGGGACGACAGAGGATGAGATGGTTGAATGGCATCACTGACTGATGGACATGAGTTTGAGCAAACTATGGGAGTTTGTGATGGACAGGGAAGCTTTACATGCTGCAGTCCATGGGGTCTCAATAAGTTGGACACAAATGAGTGATTGAACTGAACTGAGACCCAGTGTTTCCCTTTATGGTCAAGACTGCTAGTAAAGGTCACTGTTAAAGGACATACAGTTAGTTATTCATTCAATTAATGAGTCATTCATTCATTCTACAAATATTGACAGCCTAAGAACTTACTTGGCACCAGGTACTAGGCTAGGTGGGATCCAGGCATCAAACTATACATTACCTACCACAAAGGAGCTCATATTCTCAAATCAACAGTGATAAACACAGGACATGAACTCAGATCCCCAACTTCCCAGCCTAGATCCTTCCAATTCATACCAGGACCTTTCTCAGGCTAAAGCACTGAGTTCATCTTTTATAGGAACCAGGTCATTTGAGTTACTTTCCCCATCACATATTTGTTTATTGACTACAGCTACTCTGGGACAGGGCCTTAAGTAATCCAACTTCTGATAGCCTGGAGCTATCTAAATGTTTTGTTTGCTTTTAAACAACAGCACTTCCATTGATGACTCACAATGACTTTTGTAATCTGTTCTGAAACCTACCATTGTATATGTCTGTCCATGCTATCTGGTCTCTTTCTTAATTTCTTGGCCCAGAGCCTGATTTTGGTTGTTATTCCCTGTCCCAGCTCCAATTCTCACTTCCTCCTTTCCAACCTCTGTGGACTAGTCCTATACACAAAAATTAATTTTAGATTAGCTCCATATAGTCAAAGTTCTGGTTTTTCCAGTAGTCATGAACAGTTGTGAGAGTTGGACCATAAAGAAGACTGAGCAACAAAGAACTGATGCTTTTGAATTGTGGTGCTGGACTATTGAGAGTCCCTTGGATTGCCAGGAGAGCAAACCAGTCAATCCTAAAGAAAATCAACCCTGAATATTCATTGGAAAGGCCAATGTTAAAGCTGAAGGTTCAGCATTTTGGCCACCTGATGCAAAGAGCCGATTCACTGGAAAAGACCCTGATGCTGGGAAAGAGTGAAGGCAGCAGGAGGAGGTGGCAGAGGATAAGATGGTTAGATACCATCACTGACTCAATGGACATGAATCTGAGCAAACTCCAGGAGATAGTGGAGGACAGAGGAGCCAGGCATGCTGCAGTTCATGGAGTCTCAAAGAGTTGGACATGACTTAGTGACTGAACAACAACAAATCAGCTACATAAGGATTAGTTGATAGTTAATGCTTAAGCGCCTGTACTCCCTTAGCTTCACAAATTGCATATAGAATCTGGCCACACACTCTCTGAGGGGCTACTTTCTTGTCTAGGAGTGGGGCTGGAGCCAAGAGAGATCATACCACCGTGGTTCCCTCTCTTGGTTAGTGGCCCCATCATCCTTGGACATCTTGTCCATTTTTACTGCTGAGCAGTATTTCATTGTATGAATATATCACACTGTATCAGTTCTGTTACTGGTAGATACCTGGGCTGTTCCCAATTTGGGAATATTATAAATAAAGTTGCCATGGGCTTTGCTGTACAAATCTTTTTGTGGTATAAATGTTTTCATTTATCATGGGTAAATTCTTAGGAATATAACTGGGTCATAGGATGGGTGTATATTTATTTCACGAAAAATGCCAGCCCTTTATCACAAGTGTTTATGCCATTTTACACTATCACAAGCAACATGTGAGAGTTCTGGTTACAACCTTGCCAACACTTACTGTCTTTAGTCTTCTTAATTTTAGCCATTCCGGTGACGGTATAAGAATATTTCATTGTGGTTTTAATTTACATTTCCCTGATGACTAATGATGTTGAGCACAGAAAGACAAGAAAAAGGAAACAGACAAATAATAAACAGAGAGAACAAACACAAATAAAATAAAGGGTCAGACTTAAGCCTTAATATGTCAGTAATTGTGTGCTGTATGCTCAGTCGTGTTCAACTTTTTGTGATCCTATAGACTGTAGCCCACCAGGCTCCTCTGTCCATGGGATTTTCCAGGCAAGAGTACTGGAGTGGGGTGCCACTGCCTTCTCCGTCCGATAACCCAATTATATGCTGTCTATAACAAACTCACTTTACTATTTTTTAAAATATTTATTTTCCTGCACTGAGTCTTAGTTGCAGCACACAATATCTTTCATCTTTGTTGTAGCCTGTAGGGTCTTTAGTTGCGGCATACAAACCCTTAGTTGTGGTATGTGAGATCTAATTCCTTGACCAGGGATTGAACCCAGTCCCCCTGCCATGAGAGCACAGAGTCTTAGCCACTGGCCCACTACGGGAGTCCTTAAACTCACTTTATTTTTTATTTTTTATTTTTTTTTAATTTTATTTTATTTTTAAACTTAACATAACTGTATTAGATTTGCCAAATATCAATAAACTCACTTTAAATATAACAATAAAGGCAGGTTAAAAGTAAAAGGATGGAAAGATAAATCATGCAAAGTTAATCAAAGGAAAGTGGGAGTGGCTAGAGTAATATCTTATAAAGTAAACTTCAGAGCAAAAAAAATATTATCAGAAACAATTACATTATAAAGTGATAAAAAGGGTCAGTTCATCAAGAATATATAGAAATCATAAATGGATATGCAATAAACAATGGAGCTGAAAACCATGAAGCAAAAACTGATTAAACTTAAGGAAGAAATAGGTAAGCCCACAATTAGGTAAGTTGGAGACTACAGTACCTTTCTCTGAACACTTGATAGAATAACTAGACAGAAAATCAGCAAAGATATAGAAGAACACACCAGCACCACTGACTAACAGGTTCTAATTAACATTTATAAACCACTGCACCCAACAACAGCAGAATACACATTCTTTTAAAGTGCCCACAGAACATATACCAAGACAGACCGCATACCAGGCCTTAAAAAATTTTTTTTAAGAACTGGGATCATACAGAGTGTGTTCTCCATCCACAATGGAATTAAATTAGAAATCAGAAAGATAACAGGAATACAACATAGTTCAAAGTAATCCATGGGTTGAAGAAGTCTCAAGAGAAATTTTAAAAAATATGTTGAACTGAATGAAAGTGGACACAGATCATATGTTCACTATGAACATATGAACATAGATCTATGAACATAGGTCAACTTTGGAGGCTACAGCTAAAGTTACACTGAGAGGGAAAAGTTTAGCACTAAGTTTAGCACTAAATTCATACAGTAAAAAAGAGGAAAACAATCTCAAATCAATTATTTAAGCCCCCACTGAGAACACACAGGAAAAGAACCAAATAAAGCAAGCAGAAGGAAGGAAATAATAAAGATAAGAGCAGAAATAAATGAAATTGAAAACATAAAAACAATTTAAACAATAAAACAAAGAGCTGATTCTTTGGAAAAAGTAATAAAATTAACAACCTCCTAGCAAGACTGACAAATGAGAGATAAGATAAAAATTACCAACATCAGGAATGACAAAAAGGACCTCACTATAGATCATGTAAACATAAAAAGAATGACTGAGTGAATATCACAAACAACTCTACACACACAAATTTGACAATTTAGATAGAAGGGAACTAATTCCTTGAAAAACACAAACTACTGCAACTCACCCAATATGAAATAGATAATTTGAATAGCTCTATAACTATGGAGATAATTGAAGTTGTAGTTTTAAAACTCCCCCACAGAAATTTCCAGATGATTTCACAGAGAATTCTACCACACATTTAAAGAAGAATGAAGACAATCTACACAATACCTTCCAGAAAACAGAAAAGGACAAACTATCCAATTCATTTTAGAAGCTAGCAATACCCGAAAAACCAAAGAAGGACAAAAAAAAAAAAACAACACTATAGACCAATACATCTCATAAACTTCAATGCAAAAATTGTCCACAAAATACTAGCAAACCAAATACAACAATGTATAAAAAGAATTATACAGCACAACCAAATGGTATTTGTTTCAGTTGTGCAAGGTTAGTCAACATTCAACAATCAATCCCAAAAAATCAATCAATGCAATCTACCACATTAACGGGCTAAAAAGAAGAAAAATCACATGATTATATAAATCATTGCAAAAAAAAAAAAAAAAGCTTTGAGAAGAGTCAACACCCTTCATATTAAAAACTCTCAGAAAACAGGAATAAAGAAAAACTCCCTCAACTTGATAAAGATCGTCTACAAAAAACCCTACAACTGACGGCACACTTAGCAGTGAAAGACTGAATGTTTCCCCCAAGATCAGAAAAAAGGGAAAGATGTCTGCTCCTGCCGCTCTTGTTCAACACAGCATTGGAAGTTTTATTCAGTGCAAAAAAGGCAAAACAAGGGAATTTAATTCTGATGCATATTCATCAGAAAGGAAGAAAATAGAACTGTCCCTATTTGCAGATGATAAGATTGTCTAAGGAATCTACAAAAAAAAAAAAAAAACAAAAAACCAAACTCTTAGCACTAATAAGTGCATTCAGCAAGGTATCTTGCAGGATGCAACATAAATGTACAAAAATCAGTGGCATTTCTATATATTTTCAATGAACATATAGACACAGAAATTAAAAATACAATACTATTTATATTCACTCAGGAAAGAGAGAAAACTTAGAAATAAATCTAAGAAAGTACATGTAGATTTATATGCTGGAAACTACAAAATGCTGATAAAGAAATTCAAAGAATATCTAAATGGTAAGATGTACCATGTTTATGGACTGGAAAACCCAGTATAGCAAATATGTCAAGTTTTCCCAAATTGATATATAGGTTTAATGCAATTTTTCTCAAAATTCCATCAATATTTTTTCAGATATAGACTATTCTTAAATTTATATGAAAAAGCAAATAATGAATACATTTTGAAATAACTAAAACAACTTTGGAAGGAGGAAGAATAAAGTAAGAGGAATCAGACTACCTGATTTCAAGACATTGTATAGTTACATCAGCCAAGAATACGTGTGGAGGGAATGACACACAGATTAACGGAAAAGAACCCAGAAATCGGTCCACCCAAGGATGCTCAACTGATTTTTGACAAAAGTGTAAAAGCAATTAAATACAGGAAACATAGCTTTTTGAACAAATGGTGCTGGAGCAATGGGACATTTGTAGGTAAACACACACGTACACATACAACAAAAACAACTAAGCCAAAACCAAACAAAAAAAAACCATGACCAGAGTTTCGAAACTTAGGGGGAAACAGGAAAAAGTCTTAGGGCCACGCAAAGACTTCTTGGACCTAAAGCATGATCCATAAAAGGAAAAGTGGATAAACTTGACTTTATCACATGCAAAAGACCCTGTTAAGAGGATGAAAACACAGGCCATAGAGGGATAGAAAGTATTTATAAACCAGATGTCAGTACTTAGAACACATAAAGAATTCTTAAAACTCAACAGTAAAAAACCACAATCAATTAGAAAATGGGCAAAATACATGAACAGATATTTCATTGAAGAGGATATACAGATGGAAAACAAACACATGAAAAGATGTTCAACACCACTAGCCATTAGAGAAATACAAATTAAAAATCAGTGACATACCACTATACACCTATCAGAATGTCTAAAATAAAAAGTAGTGGTAAGGCCAAACACTGGCAAGGATGCAGAAAAATTACATCATTCATATATATATTGCCAGTGGAAATGTAAAACGGTACAGCTACTCTGGAGAGCAGTCTGGCAGTTTATTGAAAAACTAAACAGCCAGCTACTATATGACCCAGCAATTATACTCATGGGCATTTATTCTAGAGAAATGAAAACTTACATTCACATTAAAAATTTGTATACAACTATTGGTAGCAGCTTTATTCATCTGACAACTGGAAATAACCTAGCTCTTCTTCAGTGGGTGAATGGTTAGATACAGTATATCCATATCATGAAATACTGCTTATCAATAAAAAGAAATGAATTATTGATACATACAACAATCTGGATGAGTCTCTAAAAATCATGTTGAGTGGAAATAAAAGCCAGTTCCCACAGTTTACGAACTGTATGATTCCATTTATACAACACAGATTATTGTTTGCTGGGAGTCAAGTAGTAGTATGGCTATAAAAGAGAAATATGAGAGATCCTTACGGTGGTGAAAATGTTCTGTATCTTGACTGTATCGCTACCAATATCCCAGTTGTGACACTGGCAACAGATTACCTTTGAGGGAACCTGGGTAAAGGTACACAGGACCTCTCTGTATTATTCCTTACAATTGCATGTGAGTCTACCATTTTCCGAAAATGAAACATTTAATTAAAATATTACCTGTGTGGTTTTTCTCTCATCTAAATCCTGATTGATGCAACACACTTCATCCAATTGGGGAATTTCTCTTTTCTTCCTAGTTTTATGAGAATTTTAGTTAGAATAGGTGTTGATTTGCCAACTGCTTTTTTTTTTGCATTTATTGAAAGCAATCATATGGTTTTTCTTCTTTTTTGGTGAATTACATTGTTTGATTTTAGAACATTAAGCCAATGTTTCATTCATGAGATAAATACTACTTCATGATGATATATTAATTCTTTTACACACCACTGAAAAAATTTGCTAATATTTGCTTAGGAATTTTGTCTACATTTATGAAATGTCTTTCAGACACCTATGAAAGTGATCAGTGTTATTAGCTTTAAAAATTATAAGAGACTTGAGCAAAAGTAATAAAATATTAAAATTTGATAAGCCTGGATGGTGGGTAAATAGTAATTTGTTATTTATTCTCTATACTTTTCTGCTTTCTTTTCATTCTTTCAATTAAACAATCCTTGGTTGCAGTTTAGAAAACAGATTCAGAGGACAGATTGAGGACATAAAAACTGGGTTCTGTATGTTATTAGGATCACAGAGGTAGGATAGCTTTGTGTAACCTCTTCACATAGCCTAACATATAGCTGTGCTGTGCTGTGTTAAGTGGCTTCAGTCGTTTCCAACTTCCAACTCTTTGCAACCCTACAGACCCTAGCCCACCAGGCTTCTCTGTCCATCAGATTCTCCAGGCAAGAGTACCGGAGTGAGTTGCCATTCTCTTCTCCAGGGGATCTTCCTGACCCAGGGATCAAACCTGCATCTCTAAAGTCTCCTGCTTTGGCAAGCAGGCTCTTTACCACTAACGCCACCTGGGTACTCAGTAAAAATTTATTGAGGGGCTTCCCAGGTGGCCTGAGTGGTAAAAACCTGACTGCCAATGTAGGAGACATAAGAGACTCAGGTTCGATCCCTGGATCAGGAAGATCCCCTAGACAAGGGCATGGGAACCCATTCCAGTATTCTTGCCTGGAGAATCCCATGGACAGAGGAGCGTGGTGAGCTACAGACCATAGGGTCACAAAGAGTTGGACATGACTGAAGCAACTTAACACACATACACACACACACACACACACGTTTATTGAATGAATTTAGATTTGTTTAAATCACACTTCAATACAACATAATGGATACTGTGAGCCAGATCCACCCTCAGAATCTAGTCAGTCATCCCCCCAGTTTCTGGGGGTAGTTGCTCATAAATCCAAATTCCTCCCAGGGAATTGCCCTCTTTGAAAGGAAAGAGTCTTGCCAAAAGTCACAGTACCCCTCCAGATACAGCCTCAATCACTTATCAATGCAAGGATATAAATTTCTCACTCCCTTCCTTAATTTGGAATAATTCTGAAAGGTCATCCCAAGCTCAGAGCATTCTTCGGGATTGGCAGAGGCTTCTGATGAGATAATTTCACAACTCAACCTCTCTTACTGACCAATCCTGCTTCCATCACTCCATTACAAGCTTGGTCTTGACAGTAACTTCTCCCCAGCCCACCCCAGTTAACCTCTTGAATGTTAATCTCACTTTTCCACAGGGAACTCCACTCAGGATACACATTATCCTATTTTACTTTTCTTTTCATAGCAGTTATCAATATGTGCAATAACTTTATTTATTTAATACTTTAATATTTGCTTATTGCTTGCTGTAAGAATGTAAGAGTTACAGGGCAGATTTTTTGTTTTCCATACAGGGTGCACTACTATATCAAGCACCTAGGGCAGGGCCTGCAGAACACCATTAGGCCCTAAACACTGGTTGTTGGACTGAATTAAATGAGACACACCTTGCATTGCATTCAATATCACAGTAATCCAAGTCTATGCCCCAACCAGTAATACTGAAGAAGCTGAATGGTTCTATGAAGACCTACAAGACCTTCTAAAACTAACACCCAAAAAAGATGTCCTTTTCATTATAGGGGACTATATGCAAAAGTAGGAGTCAAGAAATACCTGGAGTAACAGGCAAATTTGGCCTTGGAGTACAGAATGAAACAGGGCAAAGGCTAATAGAATTTTACCAAGAGAATGCACTGGTCATAGCAAACACCCTCTTCCAACAACACAAGAGATAACTCTACACATGGACATCACCAGATTGTCAATACCGAAATCAGATTGATTATATTCTTTGCAGCCAAAGATGGAGAAGCTCTATACAGTCAGCAAAAACAAGACCAGGAGCTGACTGTGGCTCAGATCATGAACTCCTTATTGCCAAATTCAGACTTAAATTGAAAAAAGTAGGGAAAAGCACTAGAACATCCAGGTATGACCAAAATCAAGTCCCTTACGATAATACAGTGGAAGTGAGAAATAGATTCAAGGGATTAGACCTGATAGACAGAGTGTCTGAAGAACACTGGAGGTTTTCCACGAACAATGGACAGAGGTTTGTGACATTGTACAGGAGGCAGTGATTAAGACCATCCCCAAGAAAAAGAAATGCAAAAAGGCAAAATGGTTGTCTGAGGAGGTCTTACAAACAGCTGAGAAAAGAAGAGAAGAGAAAGGCAAAGGAGAAAAGGAAAGATATACCCATTTGAAAGCAGACTTAAAAAGAAAAGCAAGGAGATAAAAAAGCCTTCTTCAGCAATCAATGCAAAGAAATAGAGGAATACAATAGAATGGGAAAGACTAGAGATGTCTTAAAGAAAATTAGAGATACTAAGGGAACATTTCATGCAAAGATGGGCACAATAAAGGACAGAAATTGTATGGACCTAACAGAAGCAGAAGATATTAAGAAGAGGTGGCAAGAATACACAGAAGAACTGTACAAAAAAGATCTTCACGACTCAGATAATCACAATGGTGTGATCATTCACCTAGAGCCAGACATCCTGGAATGTGAAGTCAAGTGGGCCTTAGGAAGCATCACTACGAACAAAGCTAGTGGAGGTGATGGAATTCCAGCTGAGATATTTCAAATCCTAAAAGATGACACTATTAAAGGGCTGCACTCAACATGCCAGCAAATTCAGAAAATTCAGCAGTGGCCACAGGACTGGAAAAGGTCAGTTTTCATTCCAATCCCAAAGAAAGCCAATGCCAAAGAATGTTCAAACTACCGCACAATTGCATTCATCTCACACACTAGCAAAGTAATGCTCAAAATTCTCCAAGCCAGGCTTCAACAGTACGTGAACCATGAACTTTCAGATGTTCAAGCTGGATTTAGAAAAGGCAGAGGAACCAGATTTCAAATTGCCAACATCTGCTGGATCATCGAAAAAGCAAGAGAGTTCCAGAAAAACATCTACATCTGCTTCATTCACTATGCTAAAGCCTTTGACTGTGTGTATGACAACAAAGGTGGAAAATTCTTAAAGAGATAGGAATACCAGACCACCTTACCTGCCTCCTGAGAAATCTGTATGCAGGTCAAGAAGCAACAGGTAGAACCGGACATGGAACAACAGATTAGTTCCAAATTGGGAAAGTAGTAGTCAAGGCTGTATATAGTCACCCTGCTTATTTAACTTCTATGCAGAGGACATAATGGGAAATGCCGGGCTGGATGAAGCACAAGGTGGAATCAAGATTGCTGGGAGAAATATCAATATATGCATCTCAGATATGCAGATGACACCACTCTTACGGCAGAAAGTGAAGAGGAACTAAAAAGCCTCTTGATGAAAGTGAAAAAGGAGAGTGAAAAGGTTGGCTTAAAACTCAACATTCAGAAAACTAAGATCAAGGTATCCAGTCCCATCACTTCATGGCAAATAGATGGGGAAACAATGGAAACAGTGACAGACTTTGTTTTTCGGGGCTCCAAAATCACTGCAGATGGTGACTGCAGCCATGAAATTAAAAGAAGCTTGCTCCTTGGAAGAAAAGCTATGAGCAACCTAGACAGCATATTAAAAAGCAGAGACATTACTTTGCCAACAAAGGTCCATATAGTCTAAGCTATGGTTTTTCCAGTAGTCATGTATGGATGTGAGAGTTGGACTATAAAGAAAGCTGAGTGCTGAAAAATTGATGCTTTTGAACTGTGGTGTTGGAGAAGACTCTTGAGAGTCCCTTGGACTGCAAGGAGAGCCAACCAGTCCATCCTAAAGGAAATCGTCCTAAATATTCATTGGAAGGACTGATGTTGAAGCTGAAACTCCAATACTTTGGCCACCTGATGCGAAGAATTGAGTCATTGGAAAAGACCCTGATGCTGGGAAAGATTGAAGGCAGGAGGAGAAGGGGACAACAGAGGATGAGATGGTTGGATGGCATCACGGACTCGATGGACATGAGTTTGAGCCGTTTTCTGGAGTTGGTGATGGACAGAGAAGCCTGGCTTGCTGCTGCCCATGGGGTCGCAAAGGGTCGGACACGACTGAGCGACTGAATTGAACTGACCTTACAATTAGGTATCAAAACACTCTCTCAACAGCCAGTAACAGGCATCTAGGGGCGGAGGCTCCGAGTCCCCGCCCCTCCCGGCCCGCCCCTAGGCCCAGAAAGGAGGCGGAGCCCCGCAGAGGCTGCGGCGGGCGAAATGCTGCAACCGGCGGTACGCCTGGTGTGGCTGAGTCAGGTTCCCTACGCCGAGCTGCTGGCGTTGCAGCAGCGCTGGCTGCTGCGGCTGCAGGCCGAGCCAGGGCCCGAGGCGGGTGCGCTCCTGCTTTGCGAGCCCGCGGGGCCCGTGTATACTACCGGGTTGCGCGGCGGCCTGACGTCCGAGGAGACGGCACGACTGCGGGCCTTGGGTGCCGAGGTGCGCCCCCTTGGCCGGGGCGGCCTAGCCACCTTCCACGGCCCGGGCCAGCTGCTGTGCCACCCGGTACTCGACTTACGACCCCTCGGCCTGCGCCTGCGCGCCCACGTGGCCGCGCTGGAGGCGTGCGCCGTGCGCCTGTGCGAGCTCCTGGGCCTACCCGGCGCCCGCGCGCGGCCCCCACCCTACACCGGAGTTTGGCTGGGCGAGCGCAAGATCTGCGCGATCGGTGAGCGCTTCGGGGCGGGGCCTGGAGGGGCCGGACCAATGGTGGTGAGGGCCGAGCGGGCGGGTGTCACTGGCGCGGGCTTTGAATCATCTGCCCACTGCCTTTAAGAGTTTCTAAGGCTCTCCTCACTGATATCTTCAGAACCAGGTCATTTCGGAGGTCACGTGGTTCAACACACTCATTTTTAGAAATGGAGAGACAATGAGAAGTGAGTTGCCAGGTTACTTCACAGTATCTGGACTATAAGGGTGAAAATTTTTTTCATACTTTTTTTTTTAACAGCGGAAACTTTGTAAGGACATTTCTGTAATGTTCATAGTAAGTGCAGCCACTGTGGAGCCACAGGCGTCTCCTCTCATTTTGTCCCGCTCCCCTGATCTGTGTACAACCTCTTGGGTGCTCTAGAAACAGAATTGGAAAATCAGTGGTCTAGTCCAGTTTCTTCATCTCACTGAGGGCCATCATGAAGCCTGGGGAGGGAGGCTGTCTATTCTAAGAGCCGTTGGTTTGCCTTGCAGGTGTCCGCTGTGGAAGGCACGTTACGTCCCACGGCCTGGCGCTGAACTGTTCTACGGACCTCACGTGGTTTGAGCACATTGTGCCCTGTGGGCTGGTTGGGACAGGCGTCACTTCCCTGAGTGAGGAGCTCCAGAGGCATGTCACTGTGGATGAAGTAATACCACGTTTCCTTGATGCCTTTAAAGAGACCTACAAGTGCACGTTGACCTCAGAGGACAGCCCCAGCTGAAGGGCGTTTATATTATCTCACCCTGGAGGTCTTGCCTTGGAAAGCACCGCACCAGACTTGGAATCACTGAAACCCAGATTCTAGAACTGGTCCTGTCATTCACACATCATGAGACTGTGGGCAGATCATGAGCTCTGAGCCCTTGGTTCCATATGTATACGGTTTATTTATATCTTCCCAACCTACCTCAGATATAGATATGAAAACATTGTGAAAAGCATAAATATAAGGCATTAGTACTTCTGTCGACACCCATTTCTCAGCTAAGAAAAATTCAGGTATCATAGGGTGTCATTTCTCAAATATTTCCTCGGTACTGTATTAAATTGGGAAGTCTGGGCTCCAGTTCCTTTGATTGTTGTAAGAATCATTTTTCAGGATCATCCAGGTGAAGGTGATGTGGATTTTTTTTTCATTCTTAGGAGACCTGGGAGCTTTCTGCAATAACAGGGAAAAGGAAAGGCTTCTTTAAATAGTAATATGGGATTCTGTCTTCCTGGGTTGGATTCCTCAAGCCTGATGGCTTTTTTAGTTAGGTAACCTGAGTTAGGCCAAAGGCTAGGGGAAAGAGAATAATAATTTCTAACCCTGTACAGATGCCAAAAATAGAAGGTTTTTTTTAAAAAATATGAGATCTCTATAAAGGTTGTATGTTAATTATCTATAACAAGTCATCCCAAAACTTAATGACTTAAAAGAATAAACATTTATTATCTCATATACAGTGGTTTGGAAATTTGGGAGAAGCTTAGCTGAGTGGTTCTGGGTTAAGGTCTCTTCTGAGATGCAATCAAGATGTCAGCTGTCGGGGGACTTCTCTGGTTCTCCAGTGGTTAAGACTCCGTGCTGCCAATGCAGGGGCCACAGGTTCAACCCCTGGCTGGGGACCTAAGATCCCACATGCTGCATGGCACAGCCAAAAGATTAAAACAAACAAAAAAAAAGATGTTAGCCGGGGCAGCGCTCATCTAAAGGCTTGACTAAGGCTGTGGAATCAGCTTCCAAGATGACTGACTCACATGCTTGGTTGGTACTGGTTATTAACAGGAGGCCTTAATTCCTCTTCACTCTATGTTGTTCAGTCGCTCAGTAGTATCTGACTCTTTGCGACCCCCCCATGGACTGCAGCACACCAGGCTTCCCTGTCCATCACCAACTCCCAGAGCTTGCTCAAACTCACGTCTATTGAGTCAATGATGTCATCCAACCATCTTGTCCTCTATTGTCCCCTTCTCCTGCCTTCAGTCTTTCCCAGCATCAGGATCTTTTCCAAGGAGTCAGCTCTTTGCATCAGATGGCCAAAGTATTGGAGCTTTAGTTTCAATCAGTCCTTCCAATAAATATTTAGGATTGATTTCTTTTAGGATTGATTGGTTTCATCTCTTTGCAGTCCAAGGGACTCTCAAGATTCTCTTCCAATACCATAGTTCAAAAACATCAATTCTTTGGCACTCAGCTTTCTTCATGGTCCAGCTCTCACATCCATACATGCTATTGGGAAAACCGTAGCTGTGACCAGACGGACCTTTGTTGGCAATGTCTCTGCTTTTTAATAAGCTGTCTAGGTTGGTCATAGCTTTTCTTCCAGGGAGCAAGCATCTTTTAATTTCATGGCTGCAGTCCATCTGCAGTGATTTTGGAGCCCCCCAAAATAAAGTCTGTCACTGTTTCCTTTGTTTCCCCATCTGTTTGCCATGAAGTAATGAAACCGGATGCCATTATCTTCATTTTTTGAATGTTGAGCTTTAAGACTCTTTAGTTCCTCTTCACTTTCTGCCATAAGGGGGGGGTGTCATATGTGTATCTGAGGTTTTTTATATTTCTCCTGGCTATCTCGATTCCATTTTGTGCTTCATCCAGCCTGACATTTCGCATAATGTCCTCTGCATAGAAGTTAAATAAGCAAAGTGACTATGTACAGCTTTGATGTACTCCTTTCCGAATTTGGAACCAGTTTGTTGTTCCATGTGTGGTTCTAACTGTTGCTTCTTGACCTACATACAGGTTTCTTAGGAGGCAGGTAAGGTGGTCTGGTATTCCCGTCTCTTTAAGAATTTTCCACAGTTTATGGTGATCCACACAGTCAAAGGCTTTAGCATAGTCAATGAAGCAGATGTAGATGTTTTTCTGGAATTCTCTTGCTTTTTCTGTGATCCAACGGATGTTGGCAATTTGAAATCTGGTTCCTCTGCCTTTTCTAAATCCAGCTTGAACATCTGAAAGTTCACAGTTCACATTCTGTTGAAGCCTGGCTTGGAGAATTTTGAGCATTACTTTACTAGTGTGTGAGATGAATGCAATTGTGCGGTAGTTTGAACATTCTTTGGCATTGGCTTTCTTTGGGATTGGAATGAAAACTGACCTTTTCCAGTCCTATGGCCACTGCTGAGTTTTCCAAATTTGCTGGCATATTGAGTGAAGCACTTTAACAGCATCATCTTTTAGGATTTGAAACAGCTCAGCTGGAATTCCATCACCTCCACTATCTTTGTTCATAGTGATGCTTCCTAAGGCCCACTTGACTTTGTACTCCAAGATGTCTGGCTGTAGGTGAGTTAACCATCGTCGTTAACTGGGTCATTAAGATCTCTTTTGTATAGTTTTTCTGTGTATTTTTGCCACCTCTTCTTAATATCTTCTGCTTCTGTTAGGTCCATAGCATTTCTGTCCTTTATTGTGCCCATCTTTGCATGAAATGTTCCCTTGGTATCTAATTTTATTGAAGAGATCTCTAGTCTTTCCCATTCTATTGTTTTCCTATATTTCTTTGCATTGGTCACTGAGGAAGGCTTTCTTATCTCTCCTTGATAATCTTTGAAACTCTGCATTTAGATGGGTATATCTTTCCTTTTCTCCTTTGCCTTTCCCTTCTTTTCTCTATTTCTAAGCCCTCCTCAGACAACCACTTTGCCGTTTGCATTTTTTTTTCACGGGGATGGTTTCACTTTATAGGGCTGCTTGAATATTCTCATTGCCTGGCAACTGGCTTTCCCCAGAGCGATGCCAGAAAGAGACAAGGTAGAAGCCACAGTGTCTTTTATGACCCAGCATTGGAAGTCACACAGTCATTTCTGCAGTCTCCTAATATGTGAGCCCTATTTATTCAGTATGGCAGAGACTACACAAGGGTGATAAGAGGTGTAGATCTTTAAGGGCCATCTTGGAGACTGGCTACCACAGGCAGTTAGGGTAGAAGGAGCCTTGAATAAGAAGTCAGGCAACCTCAGTTCCAGTCCTGGCTGTGTAAAACAGTAACCAGCATTCAAGATGGCAGCCGCTTCCTGCGGACTGCAGGGAACAGAACTCCCTGCTGTTGATTGACGTGTACTGGAGATAAGCCACCAAGTGTTCATTTGTGCCACAACTAGTGAAGCCCTCACGCTTTAGAGCCCATACTCCACAACAAGAGAAGCCACCACCATGAGAATCCTGCTCGCTGCAACTAGAGAAAGCCCTCACACAGTAGTGAAGACCCAGAGCGATCATAAATAAATGAATAAATAGTTAAGATGGTAAATTTTAAAAATCCAAGAGTGGAGCTGCAGCTGGCTCCTGAACAAAACCAGAACTTGTAGTCCTTAGGAACCCACATGATCTCTTCTGTTCTCCGCTGTGCTTCCTGGTGTGTTTGCTTCATTCTGTCTTACTCCAGTTCAGCTTTCTCTGTTTCCTAGACCATGTGGTAGAAGATGGCTTCTGCTGCTGTTACCCATGTATGTTGGAGTAAAGTTAAGGAAAATCCCCAGGTTTCTGGATGCTAGAGGTATTGCTGGAACAGAGAACACTGGATGATGACAAAGTTTGGAGAGGATGATAATGAGTTTAGTTTTTGATGAATCAAGGTTGAGATACTTGTGGAAGATGCATGTGGAGAGGCCCAGTTGGGTCTGTGGATCCACAGGACAGCTGTCATGAGTGACAGTTTATGTCTGGAAGCCCAAAGAGGGCAGGGGAGGGCAGAGGGCTGATAAGTGTGAGGTGCAGGCCAAGGAGACCGAGAAGCAGTCTAGGCAGAGACGTAGCACGGGACCCAGAATGAGGCAATACGCCGATCTCATTGACTCTTCTGGCTGCATAGCAAAATAGGGAGGTTTATTTTACGGATGAAAAAACTGGCTTGGGAGGCTGAGTGACTTCTATGAGGTCATGCACTTAGGGGCAGAGTCAGTCCCTGGCTCCTAAGCTGGGTCTTTCCGCTCTTGCACAGCTGTCTCTGAAGGGTGAGCAGGGAGAGCCAAGGAGGTCGCTGGGCCTGTGGAACGGGGTCAGCCCACTGCTGCGGGTTCCCGACTCTCCTTCCTTCCTGGTCAGAGCCCACCTCCGGTTTCCCACCGGGGCCCTTCCTCAAGGAAGGAAGCGAGGCATACGAAGGAGGGTAGTTAACACCCTGGCTTTCCCACCTCCAAAAAGTCTCTTCTTGTTTATGCAGAGTCTTTTCCTCATAAATAAACAAACTTTCCAGAGTCTGGTAAATGAGTGCTAAGTGCGAGGACGTGACCAACTGCAGTGACTTTTCCAGCATCTTGTTCATCAGCGAGGCTGGCAGGAAGCCAAACGGGACCTGCTCTGGCAGGTGACCAGTGCACCTGGCTGCATGAAAAGAGCCTCTTTCTAAAACCTTTATGGAAATCAGATATTTGCAATCAAAATGTGATTTTTTTCACTAAATTGTAATTAACATATTATCACACCATATTATACTAACTATACAGTTTTAAAAAACAAGAAAAATTTCACTCCCACCTAAAAAGCATCCTTTCCATTTGTGTGTGTTTCCAGTACTTGATCATGAGCCGACATCTTTTATTATTCTAGCCCATTATTCTGTCTTATAATTCTATTATTATAAAGTATTACATGGAAAAAATTTTGTATACTCTTTTAAATCAAAAATAATATTATAAACATTTTCCCACATTGCCAGATAATCTTTATATTTTTTAATGTCTTAATCTTATTTTTATTTCTTTTAAAACAAATCTTCTAAAAAATACATCGGTAATACATGCACATGGAATAAAGTTTAAAAGGAACAAGCAGGCTTTCCTGGTGGTTCAGTGGTTAAGGCTCCAAACTCTCAATGCAGGGGGCACGGATTTGATCCCTAGTCAGGGAACTGAGATTCCCACATACTGCATGGGCAGCCAGATAAATAAAAGATACAAAACGCTATTACTAAATTGTAAGTCTTACTCCTATCCCTTTTCTCTGTAAACCCAGGCCCTTTCCTAGGGGCTTAAATGAAGGTAAATGTCTCATTTATACTCTTCACATGTATTTTATACATATCTAGGCATACATGCATTTTCATGTGGTAGTATACTATACACACATCCCTGTACTTTGGAGATTGCATCAGGTCAGTATATAAAGAACATCCTCATTTCAAAAATGACTATGGAGTATTCTGTTCAGTGGATTTATCACGACTTATTTATCTAATCCCCCATTAGCGATGTTTAGATTATCACTAATTCTTTCTTTTACAACTAAAGCTACAGTGAGAATTTAGGACTTCCTTGGTGGTCCAGTGGCTGAGACTCCGAGCTCCCAATGCAGGGGACCTGGGTTTGATCCCTAGTTAGGGCTCCCACGTGCCACAGAAAAGATCTCGCATGCCACAGTGAAGATCAGAGACGCCATGTGCCACAACTAAGACCTGGTGCAGCCAGATAAAAATAAGTGTGTGTGTGTGTGTGTTTGTATATCTGCATTTTGTAACGCATGTGGTGAGCACAGAGTTTGCATTTCTAGAAGTGATTTTCTGAGTTGAAGGATATGTGCATTTTTATTAGATGTTGTCATATTGCCTTCCATAAAACTTGCTAATTTATATTCCCATCAGCAATGTACAATGCCTGTTGTATTTGAATTTTAACTGTTTTAGCATCTTAGAGTTTTTCATCATTAAAGTTTTTTATCATAAAATCTTTCTAATGTACAGCAGTGAATCCCATGTACCCATCATTTGGGTAAAACAATCAACTCATGACCAGTCTTAGCTTATCTAAACCTGGGCCCATTTCCTGCCTCCTCCCTGGATTATTGTGAAGCAAATCACAGATACCATATAAAATATAAAATATTTCAGTATGTATTCTCAAAAGATAAGGACTCAAAAAATAACCACAATATATTAACACATGTAAAAAATACATCTTCAGTATCAACAAATATTCAGTTAATACTCAGATCTCTCTCTCTTCACCCCTCCCTCTTCCTAATAGGTGATTTGTTCAAACCAGAATTGAAACAAAGTCTACACACTGAATTTGGTTCATAAGGCTCATAAATGTCTCTTAAGTCTCTTTTCACCTATAGTTTCCTCCTCCCTCTTTTGAAAATCTTTTCCTCCTGTATTTCCCGAAGATTCAAAAGTAGATCCTGATATTTGGTCTGATTCAGATATGATTTTTTTTCTTTTTTTAGCAAGCCTGCTTCATAGGTGATGGTGTGTTTTTACATCAAGTGGCACACAGGATCTGTTTTGGGTTGTTTTTTTTTTTTTTTTTTCTCTCTTTCTTGTGATAGCTAGACCCTAGATCTATTATTTTAGTGAAAGTGAAAGTCACTCAGTTATGTCTGACATTTTGAGACCCCATGGACTATACAGTCCATGGAATTCTCCAGGCCAGAATACTGAAGTGGGTAGCCTTTCCCTGCTCCAGATCTTCCCAACCCCTGATTCTATCATTCCATCTTCATTTACCAGTAGGAATATGTCTATAGGACTGGCAGTTCCAAAAGAACTGAATATGACCTGTAGCATTAGTGTTATCAATATTAGCATTTTATTAGCTTATTGTTTTGTCCATTTTCATTAAAATGTGTACTTAAACACTGTATAAAAGAGTAGCTTTTACAGCTGCCTTGACGTTTAAACTGAGTTTAAATTTGAATCATATTTAGATTATTAGCACTGAGTACTTCCTTTAAAAAAGGGGGTTCATACATCATTCAGGTTCAAGAGACACTAGCATAAGGCTACATTTACAGTGTTACATTTTTTCAATTTACCTAAACTGTGAGCTTTTTTAAGCCAGAGACTCTTTGTTTTGTTTTGTCTTTGTATCCTAGCATGCGAAAGGAAACAGTGGTTCAGTGACTTGTAATTATGAGGAATTCCCTGTAGACTCCCTTCAGTCCTTCTGTTGACAGACGTCAGTGTCCATTCTATAAAGTGGTCATCCCAGCCCCACTCACACAGCCCCAGATGTAGAGCTTTCTTTATAGTTCCGATTGTTAGAAAGTTTCCTCATCCCAAACTGAAACCTGCCCTGAAGCGTTGTAATTCTGCCCTCCTGCAAGTCCTCTTCTGAGAGCCCTTCCCTGGCCGCACCCTGCACCCCCATCCTTGGTTCCAACTCTGAGCCTGTCCAGACTGTGAGCTCCCCAGGCAGGCACTATGGCTGTATCACCCATGGCCCCCTCAGGACCAGCCCAAGGCCTCACATGCAGATGCCCAGTAATGCCTGTTGAGTCAGCACATGAGTTCTATCCTAAGAGCAGTCTTATCTTCTCATTACACTTTCCTGATTTTTCTGCTCTTCATAAAATGTGGCCTCCAGACTCTACCCCACTGCCCTCATCTCAACAGGCTCCACTTGGCTAACATGCCCTTAACCTGTGTTGCTTGAAGATAACACGCCTGGTGTGGTCTGGTCAGTGCGTGGTGTGTTACTGGGGACACGGAGATATATCAGACTTGGTTCCTGTCTTCAAGCAGTGTCACTGGGGACTGGGGACTTGGAGACACATCAGACTTGGCTCCTGTCTGCAAGGAGCTCACAGCTTTGTGGAGGAGACACACCAGTAAAGAATGTTCACAGCAACCAGTTATAAGGACCATGAGAGAAGTTTGCATGTGTACTGTGGAACACAGAAGAGAGTAATCTTAACAGGGAACAGGGGAAGAAAAGGCTCTAGTGACTCCTAGGTTTTAAGTAAGAGAACAATCTAGCTCTAACTCAATGAAAAACAGTATCTTAGATCTGGTAACTAAAGAGTCTGGGGATAGACATTAGCATAGATTCATCCCTGGAGTAGGAAATAGCAACCCACTCCAGTATCTTGCCTGGGAAATCCCATGGACGGAGGAGGGAGCCGGTCAGGCTTTCTTCACCCCTTTCTTCACTTTCTTCACCTTCTCTTTCACCCATTGCCTGAGGAGACTGAAAAGGAACGGGAGGATCCCACCCATCTGACTGTTGCCACCGCCTCTGCTTGCTCCTCCCACTTGCCCCCCAAATGCTCACACACTTCTTCACCTATCAAGGGCTTCACCTCCTTGCTCTTGAGTTTCCATCTGGGTTGGTGCATAAAGAGGCACCATAGGGTGGAAAGAGACAGACTGGAGGGAAAGGAGGGGGGTTCCTACATGACGTCACAGTCCCAACCTGGCTACCCTCCTTGGGTTCCAGTAAACCCACCCTACCCTGGCCCTCCAAACCTAGCAATGCTTTCCCTCCTCACTGTTGCTACCAGACCTCCTTCCATTCCCTGTCAAGTTCCTAAATCCGCCTTCATGCTGTCTTCAGAGTATCTAGTTGCAGAGTGCCATCTGACTCCTGCCAGAATGCTGACTTAAACACAGCCCTGATTTGCAGTCAGAGGCTGGACTGGGAGCATGCTATGCCCTGTGAGATGTTCGGTGCCAGCAAGGAGTTCCTGTTATTCAGCTCAATTTCACCCCTCTAGCTCAACCCACATGGGCACAGGGCTATGCTAAGCATAACTTTACAGTCATTACTTAATCATCAAAGCAAATAACAAACCCACAAGGTTGTATTGCTTGCTGACTGTGTTCTGAGAAGAAGAAATTGGCTCAGATGAAGATTCGCCCAAGTTCATACAGTTAGCTGGAGGCAGGTCCATGATTTGAACTTAAAGTCTGGATTCCAAAGACTGTACAATAAACAGCACTCCTACTGTAGGGGAAAGAATCACTTTCTACTGGCTTTATTCACAGAATATAGTGTATACATGGAACAGCAGGCAGACCATCTTGTTACCACAAAATGGGATCCTGCCTGAACATGGAGCATCAGTGAGAAGAGCAGAGCCCAAAGATGCAAAAAGACGGATTCCTGAAAATATCATCTGAGCTTCTGGATCCAGCTATGCCTGAAGCTACATATGTCAGGATATTAAAATTTTGTGCCACGTGCTCAGTCATGTCTGACTCTTTGCAGTCCCATGGATTGCAGCCTGCCAGTCTCCTCTGTATGGGAATTTTCAGGCAAGAATGCTGGAGTGGGTTGCCATTTCCTCCACCAGTGGATCTTCCTGACCGAGGGATTAAATCAATGTCCCCTGCATCTCCTGCATTGGTAGGCAAATTCTTACCACTTACGAGCTGATAAATTCCCTTTCCTACTTAAGTCAATTTGCATTGGGTTTTCTGTCTGTTATAGCTAAGATTCCTAATTGATACACCTACCTCCTCTATAAACTTTAGTCCTGACTGAACCCACATTCTTCTGCATTCACATAGCCCTTATTGTTTAAACCATTCAAAAGTCCATATTTATTCAACCATGAGCACACGTGCCCTTTTAATTTTTGAAAACATTTTTGCCCTTGTTGCATGACTTGCAGATTCTTAGTTCCTTGACCAGGGATTGAACCTATGCCCTTGGCAATGAGACCAAGGATTCCTAACCACTGGACTGCCAGGAAATTCCCAATAGTTACTCTTTATGAAACACTTGCTATGTGCCAGGTACCAGGTGAAGTGCTTTAAATAGAATATCTTACCGTAATCCACACAACTATAAGATGCAGTTGTTTTTATACCCATTCTATAGATAGTTCCCTAAGACTCAGAGGGGTTAAACTCTTACAGCTGATATTAATAATTGGCAGGGCTAGGATTCAAACCCAGCTCCACCAGACCCCAGAAGCTGTGTTCTTCACCACTGTTCTACCTTGCCGGCCAGGACCCAGCTTGTGTGAGGGTGAAGTGGAGAGAAGAGGCCACTGAGATGTTCAGTCTCCTGACACCGCACCTTGCTCCACCTCCTCCAGAGCTCTTTTTACTGCTTTTTGCTGCCTGCAGAGGCAGGAGAATGGTTAAGCTCAGAAGGAGAAGACAGGGACTTCCCTGGTGGTCTAGGGGCTAAGACTCCACGGTCCCAAAGCAGGGGGCCCAGGTTTGATCCCTGGTCAGGGAACTAGATCCAACAGACTACAACTAAAGATCCCGCTTGCTGAATCCAAGACCTGGTGCAGCTAAATATATATATATTTATTGAAAAAAAGAAAAGAATGAGAAGACAAGTGTTCTGCAGGTTAAACTGACAGGCCAAAATGAGACAAGATCGCGGAAGCACAGACACAGGCTCCTGATGAGTAATGGAATAAAAGAACTTGATGTGACGGTTAAACTTCCTCTGTGATTCATGCTGTATTTTCCTTGGTAACCCAGGCTTCTGAGACTGTTGACGACTGATATCGTCCATGCTCATCCTCCCTCCCAACGCTGTCCCCCACCTCCTAGATAGACGCTGACTTATATCCTGGGTATTCCATGGTGAAAAAGACATACCTGATCTGTGTTCTTATAGTGCTTACATTCCAGCAGGAAAGGCAGACCCCAAATCAGTACACGAAAGTGAAAAAAGTGAAGTCGCTCAGTTGTGTTCGACTGTTTGCGACCCCGTGGACTGTAGTCCCCCAGGCTCCTCTGTCCATGGGATTCTCAGGCAAGAATACTAGAGTGGGTTGCCATTTCCTTCTCCAGGGGATCTTCCCAACCCAGGGATTGAACCTAGGTCTCCAGCACTGCAGGCAGATTATTTACTATCTAAGCCACCAGGGAAGTCAAATCAGTACATAGATAAAGAGAAAACTGGGTTGAGTCCTATGAAGAAAACAAACAGGGGACTGGATGGATGATGGTTCTGTTGACCAAGAGATAGACGACTCAAGGAAGCCAGGGAAGAAGTCACAAGTTCCAGTCCCAAAATGTTATCCAAACAGAGACTTTACGTAGGTAGTTACATATAAGAGTCTAGCGTTCAGAGGAGAGAGTTCTGGCCAAGATGTTGAAAGAGCATCAGCTTCTCTCAGGTTCTATTCCTTCCTGGAAGCTTTCCCTGATAACATAATTCTGAGTGATCTTTCTCTTCATTACTTTTATTCATTCATTTATTCAAAAAGTTCTCAGTAAGGTCTACTCTGTGCAGACTCCATGTTAGCTTAGTGCCCTTAAGGAGCTTGTATTCTAGGTGTGGAATCAACAAATAAAGTAGGCAATTAAAAGTACTGTGTTCAAGGGAAGTGCAGGGGGCTGTAGGAGAATGGCCGTCTGCATCAGCCAGGTCCGGCAGGAAGCAGATGGCCTTCTCACGCCAGTAATTTGAGGAGGTCCTATTCAAATAGGTGGGTAGGGAGTAGGGAAACCACAAAGTGTTGTGAAGTACCCTGGATCTTGAAACATTTGGACATCACTACCACCCAAGGCCTGAAGGGGAGCAGGAAGGAGGTGGTAACAGAAATTCAGAGAAGAAAAGAGTACTGAGATAGGACTGACTGACGGGAGCTGTGACCGTCACTTGAGGGATGCAGCAAGAACAACAGTAGCCATATATATCCCATCACTTCGTGGCAAATAGATAGGGAAAAAGTGGAAACAGTGATAGACTTTATTTTCTGGGGCTCCAAAGTTACTGCAGACAGTGACCGTAGTCATAAAATTAAAAGACGCTTGCTCCTTGAAAGAAAAGCTATGACAAACCTAGACAGCATGTTAAATTAAAGGAGACATCACTTTGCCAACAGAGGTCTGTATAGTCAAAGCTGTAGTTTTTCCAGTAGTCATGTATGGATGTGAGAGCTGGATGATAAAGAAGGCTGAGCACCAATGAATTGATGCTTTCAAATTGTGGTGTTGGAGAAGACTCTTGAGAGTCTCCTGAACTGTCAGGAGATCAAACCAGTCAATCCTAAAGGAAATCAACCCTGAATATTCATTGGAAGGACCGATGCTAAAGTTGAAGGTCCAGTATTTTGGCCACCTGATACAAAGAGCTGACTCACTGAAAAAGACCCTGATTCTGGGAAAGATTGAGGACAGAAGGAGAGGAGGATGACAGAGGAGGAGATGGTTGGATGACATCACCAAGTCTATAGACATGAGTTTTAGCAGATTCCAGGAGACGGTGAAGGACAGGGGAGCCTGGTGTGCTGCAATCCATGGGATCGCAAAGCACTGGACATGACTTAGTGACTGAACAACAACATATATATAAATATATATGTGTCTGGGTGTATGTATATATACATATGTGTATGTATGTATATATATATATAAATTTTTTGTTTAAAATTTTTTTATTTTTGACTACATTCAGGATCTGTTACCCAACCAAGGATCAAACCTGTGCCCCCTGCAGTGAAAGAATGGAATCTTAACCACTGGACCATCAGGAAAATCCCTATTTTTTAAAGTTAAGTGTTGATAGATTAGATGATGTTAGGTGTTATTGGAAAGCAAGGCAGGGAAGGGCTTTGGGGAGGTCAGAAAAAGGGAGGGATTAGAATTTGTAAATAGATGGTCAGGGAAGGCCTCACTAAGAAGGTGGCATTTAAACAAAGACTTGAAGGAGGTGTATCTCGAGATGAGTCTTCAGTTGGCCCACTCCACTCCCTCACCCTCCCTGTTTCAAGGTCCAGGCCTTGTCCCCAACCTCTCTGGATTAGAGAGTTCCCTGAAGGTCCTTCTCAGGCTTGTCCAGGAGTTCTGTTTCATTCTTCCTTTTCTCATCTAATAATAATGGAAGCTGCCACTTATTAAGCATGGGCATCATACTCTTGTCATGTTACACATCAGGTCATCTAAGCCTCATAGTAAGACTGAAAGTCACAGAGGGGAGATAAGGCAGTCTAGCCTGCTTTCCATTGACTCTTTGGCCAGCTGCCTTCCCTGACAGGGTTCCTGCCTCATCCTCACTCCAAAGGAAGTGGAAGATAGACCTAAAGTTTTTGAAGAACTGAAAAAAGGAACAAAGCATTGGGCACAAGGACCAAAGGGTCCTTAGAAGGCAGTGTTTGTTAAAATGTGAGAACATCCTAACGATCAGAGCCTCAGATCCCTTGGAGGCAATGAACTCCTAGTCACTAGAGGTATGCAAGAGAAGCTGATCAATCTGTTGCCAAAAATTAAGTCTAGCCCAACCCCCAGCCACCAGTTTCTCACGCCCCAAGGCTGGGGGCATGTGCGTGACTCTCCTCTGCCCTGTGAAGGGTGTGTGCCTCCTGCAGCTAAGAGCCTTGGAGCCACTGCCCTCGTTTTCTCTTGTTGTCTTGAATGTAGTCCAAGGGAGGTACCCTGCAACCAGCATGCTGAGTGCCAGGAAAGACCAGGAAATAGAATTGGAGGCACCATGTGCTATATATGAAGGAGATGAAAAGTTTCCAGGAATTAAGTCCAGTTTCATTTCAGTATAGGATAGTAGAAAATGGTGATCCCAAAGCCTTTTTCATAGAAGTTTCCGGGACAAAACAAATCCTCAAACACCTCCAATCATGTCTATGAATGCATCTTTTAACATCATATCATCAGGTATAAAGCAGAACTTGTATCAGCCAAGTTACAGGAAGCAGTGAAAGTTAATCTCAGGACCGCCATGTTGCTAGAATACACCAAGGATAATAAAGAGCAGTTTATGGAGAATCACCATCCCCAGTAATTCTACCACATCCAAAAGCAATATCATCTTGGTTGAAAATCCTAACACAGCCCATCAAGTGAGAAAAAAAAGATAAAGAAAACAACTTTCAAAAGCCCAGAGGGAACTAAATCCAATCTCTTGGGATAAACTATAATGGAAAAGGATATAAAAAAGAATGTACATATGTGCATAACTGAGCCACTTTGCTATACAGCTGAAATTAGCACAACATTGTAAATCAAGTATATCTCAATTAAAAAAAAAAAATAGTGAATAGAAAACAGAAGACCAGAAACATAAGTTAACAGATAAATTTCTGTTAACCATAAAGGAGAACTTCCTCAAAGATGGAATTGGATTGATATAGGAAGAAAAGTTATGACCAACCTAGACAGCATATTAAAAAGCAGAGGCATTACTTTGTCAACAAATGTCCATCTAGTAAAAGCTATGGTTTTCCCAGTAGTCATGTATGGATGTGAGAGTTGGACTATAAAGAAAGCTGAGCCCTGAAAAATTGATGTTTTTGAACTGTGGTGCTGGAGAAGACTCTTGAGAGTCCCTTGGACAGCAAGGAGATCCAACCAGTCTATCCTAAGGGAAATCAGTCCTGAATATTCATTGGAAGGACTGATGTTGAAGCTGAAATTCCAATACTTTGGCCACCTGAGGGGAAGAACTGACTCTTTGGAAAAGACCCTGATGCTGGGAAAGATTGAAGGTGGGAGGAGAAGGGGACGATAGTGGATGAGATGGTTGGATGGCATCACTGACTCAATGGACATGAGTTTGAGTAAATTCTGGGAGCTTGTGATGGACTGGGAGGCCAAGCGTGCTGCAGTTCATGGGGTCGCAAAGAGTTGAACACGACTGAGCGACTGAACTGAACTGAACTGAGTCAAACAAAACTGGCTCTACAGATGATGATTGGCACTTGGAACTTGAGACATGGGAAGAGTATCCTTTAAAAAATAAACTGCGTTCAAAATCTTTTATTATTCTTTTCTAGGACTGAAGTGGCTTTTTATTAAACAGATTTTGTTGGTCTATTTCTTACATTAAAAATATTTTAAGCTGAAAGTCATGAGGATATCTGGTTGTATTAAATTATTTTCACAAACTTGCCTTAATAAAAGGTAAAAATGTTACTGATTCATATACTTTATGAAGCCATTTGAGCTTTTTAAATGACAAATATAGGGGATAATAATCAGTGTTAACTTATGCGATCTTAGTCTAGTGGATATAATTTTTTATAGAGAAATATAAAGCTGTTTTCAAACTCTCATCTCAGTGGAACAGAATAATGAGTGAACAATTAGCCCACAGCGTGATGCATATTCATAGGTTCCTCATCTTAATAAAGTCTTCATCACTTCCTTCTCTTAATTACTGAAGCATAAATTGCTTCAGAGAAACTTAAATACTAGTATTTGCACTTTATACATAATATTCTTTGTAGTTCCTTTTTCTTTTCAAGGGCGAACTGCTTCTTTATAATAAATGAGTATCTGTTTATATTGATACTTTTCTCTTGGTTTGGGTCACAGTGTTCAATTTTGAGAGCTTTCAATGGAATGTTGAACAGGAGAATATAAAAACAAATCTGCCAAATGCATCATAAAGTATTTGAATAGAAGTGCTGGCTCCTATTTAAAATATTTCTCTTTGCTGCAGATAGATGGGAGTAAAAGATGCCTTAATATCTAATTTTTGTATTATTAGAGACCATGGTTTTAAGAAATTCCTATTTATCTGTTGTATATTTTTAGTTGTTTGGTAACTGAGGTCTTCTAAATTTTTTAACACAAAACCACATTTCCAGTCTTGCTTCTTTTTAAGTATCCAAATGTATTTCTCAGGGATGTCTCTGGTGGTCCAGTGGTTAAGAATCCACCTGCCAATGCAGGGGAAGTGGGTCTGATCCCTGGTCTGGGAAGATTCCTACATACCTCAGAGCAACAAAGCCCATTCACATATCTACAGGGCCCACACAAGACAACTACTGAAGCCCACGTGCCTAGAGCCCATGCTCTGCAACAAGAGTTCAGTACAGTTCAGTTCAGTTCAGTTGCTCAGTCGTGTCCGACTCTTTGCTACCTCATGAACCACAGCACGCCAGGCCTCCCTGTCCATCACCAACTCCCGGAGTCCACCCAAACCCATGTCCATTGAGTCGGTAATGCCATCCAACCATCTCATCCTCTGTCGTCCCCTTCTCCTCCTGCCCTCAATCTTTCCCAGCATCAGGGTCTTTTCAAATGAGTCAAGTCTTCGCATCAGGTGGCTAAAATATTGGAGTTTCAGCTTCAACATCAGTCCTTCCAATGTAGCCACCACAATGAGAAGCCCTCACGCCACAACTAGAGAAAGCCTGTGCACATCAACAAGACCCAGTTCAGCCAAAATAAATACATTAAAAGTTTTAAAGAAGCAAAAGAAAAAAACAAATGTATTTCTTAGTACCTTTGTAATAGTGGATACAGAAGTCTCTCAAATGCTGAACTGTAGTATATACTTACTTAAAAAAAAATCATTCATAGGAGAAACTATTGGTGTAGTTTTACCAGGAAGTTTTTAATATGTATGTGTGATTCACAGGGATTCTGTATGTGCTCCCCAGCTAAAAAAACATGTAGGACTCTACTGTGGTGCCATCTGGGAGAGTTGCTGGTTGGTTCATCAAGTCACAGCTGTGCAGCTCGGGTCTGAGTTTTTAAAGAATAGTTAACTTATTAAAAAGTTCCCTTAGCAAAAGAGCAGTTGAGCTGTGTCCATGAGTTTTACTGGGCTAATGTTGGCGTCAGTTAAATCGTTTGAATTATGAAGTATAATTACAATAAAGAAGTTCAGCCTCATGTTTGAAAACTGAGTCACATTTCTTGAATTAGTATGATAGAAACATTAAAATTCAGGACCATTGGGATATTTTGATTTGTTTGCTGTTTTTTGTTTTTTGTTTTTTTTTTTTTTTAAAGAAATTGAAACTAATACATTTGCTAGTGGAAGAAAATGGTTTGTTTGGCTTTGATGATTCTGAAATTGTTCAGGCTTATCATGGGTCATAGATTACAAAGAATAATGCTAGTGAAATGCAAATCTACTATTTTTACTCATTTTTTTTTACACAAAATGTACACATTTCAGCAGGGTGGTGTTGGTGGCAGTGGCGCCTCTTTACTACCTTATGTAAAACAGTTGAACATTCTTATCAATAGTGCCATCATCTATTTAACACTCCCAGTCCATTTTCTAAGTTTGTTTACTTAAAATTGTATGAAATGACATAATTAACAAGCAATAAAAATCTCTATTACATACATACATATACACACAACACAACTTAACACATACACACGGATACAAAGAAATGTAGGGAATTCTTCAGTTCAGTTCAGTCACTCAGTCATGTCTGACTCTTTACAACCCCACCGACTGCAGCACGCCAGGCTTCCCTGTCCATCACCAACTCCCAGAGCTTGCTCAAACTCATGTCCATTGATTCAGTGATGCCATCCAACCATCTCATCCTCTGTCATCCCCTCCTCCTCCTCCTGCCTTCAATCTTTCCCAGTGTCAGGGTCTTTTCCAATCAGGGGGCCAAAGTATTAGAGTTTCAGCTTCAGCATCAGTCCTCCCAATGAATATTTTTCGGGAATTCTTGGGTAAGAGATTTGACTAGATAACTCTGAGAGTCCTTTCAACTTAGGTTCTATTACTAAATGATTCTAGAACTCTAACATGGTATGATTCTAAGGCTGTGATTCCAAAATTTTATTAGGACAAGAAACAGTCCCTATTTTCAAAGAACTCACAACCTAGCAGATGAGGTAGACAAATAGTTACTTTTGATAACTGTAATAAATAGTCCTATAGATTAGATGCAAGGCCTTGGCAGGATGTGGGAAGGAAGGCTTACTGAGGCAGGGCTTGTTTCCTCAAGGCTGGTCTCAAGAACCACTTGCATCACAATCTTTCAGGAAGCTTTCTTTAAAAAAAAAAAAAAAAACTAATTTCTGGGCTCTATTCCAGATCTCCTGAATCAGAAACTCTCAAGTGGAACCCAAAAGTCTACTTCACTTAAAATAAGGGCTGAGGTGATTCTTAAGTAGACTGAAATCTGAGACTGCCTGCTAAGGGATTTCTCTGAGAGATGATATATACAGACTGAGAAAAAGAAGTAGCTGGGTCAAAATATGAAACTACAGAAGTCACACAGAAGTATGGTGTTTTGATGAAGATTTTGTACAATTTTGTACAACATTCCCTCCATGGGATAGGCCTTTTTTGAATGATAGCACTTCTTAGATAGAATCTGAGGTTCTGTGATTGAGGGTATATGCCTCAGATGTCCTAGGACAGAGTTTTCTTTGCACAGAAGTTAGAGCTGACCTCAGTTTGTTATAACTATCCCAAGGCCATAGGCTGGCAAAGAGGTCTCTGATACAGACTCCCCACAGAGTCCCTGAGAGTCTACTCCCTGCCACCATCCACTCCATTGCCGTGGCCTCCTGGCCCTCATTTCCCAATTGTCCCTGGCTGCTTCTTTTCTTTGGAACCTGCAGTGTCTGCAGTAAGGAAGCAACAGCTTGAGTGAGGGCCTGATGGCCGGAAAGCACACCGGTCTGTGGGATAGGGAGCAGTGAGATGTGTCTGGACACCAGTTGTCTGCGTATGTGAGGGACTGCTGAGACTTGGAGGAGACACTGGTTAAGGGGAGAGAATGGCCTAGTGGATTTTGAGTCTGAGCTCCGCCAGCGACTTCCTTGGTGAGCCTGGGGCAGTCCCCTTTCCCAAACTGGGCCCCTTAAACTGTATCCTGTCTGGAAAACAGGGTTTGTGTTAGAATCAGATGATTCTCCAGTGACCATCTGGGTTTAGTATTTTGGATTCTAAGATCTCTGATCCTAACTATCGCCCTGTGAAGAATGCATGCAAGAATTGTACCCATTTTACTGCGAGGAAGCCGCGGCTCAGTGAGGAGCAGTGACTTGTCCACCACCACACAATCACGGAGTCGGATTCCACCAGCACCCGGCTCTCCGCCTCCTCAGACCCGGCAAGCTGACGCGAAGCAAGAAAACAGTCGATCTCTGGTCCAGGAAGCAGGCGCTGCAGGGGACGGAAGGGTCGGAACCCATAGAGCTGTGGGGCCAAGCAGCTGGGCGGAGGTGCCCAAAGCCAGCTCGGGGAGGAGAAGTGGGTGGGTTAGGGGCCGGGCGGGGCCGGCGGTGGGGACGCCCGGGGGAAGGGAAAGGGCAGCAGAGCGCTGGTCCGAGCGCGAAGCAGAGGGGGCGCAGGCAGTGCTGGGCGCGGACTGCGAGCAGAGGGGCTGGCGGAGAGCCTTGGGGCGCAGTGAGGGGCACCCGCGAGCCCAGGGCGAAGAGTCCAACAAACAGACTGCGCTCCTGTGGCCTTACATATGGGCAGGTAAGACGCACTCGCAGGGTCGGGAAGGCCGATCCGGAGCCGTGGATAGAAATGAGCGATCCGACTTCCTCCCTGGAGGCCGGCGACCCGACCTTGGGGGCGGCTCGGGTACAGACCCCTCCTCTCCAGGAACCCAGCCACAGGGATCCCGGGGCGCACATGGCGAGGCTGGGCCCCTGGCACGCCTTGCCCGGAAATCTGGGATTTTGGATCGGCATTCACTGGCCCCGGGAGGGCGGCACCAAAGCTCCTACATCCACAGATGTGCGAGGGAACACCTGCGGCTCTGCCGCTAGCGCACTCGCGCGTCTTCTCGCCGGGCGGGAGCCGCTTGCTCTGCGAGTGGACTTGCCAGTTTGCCACTTCGTTGTGTCTCTCATCCTAGGCGCCCAAGTCCCGGGAAAAGCCTTGGGGCCCCCTTAGCCATATTCTAGCTCTAGTAACATAGGTCTAGGCTGGGGTCAGGAGACTTGCGTTCTAGTTTACAGGTGTGTAAAGCTGTGCCAATCGCCCACCTACCTGCTGCTCTACGCTCTGTGCCTTCTCCTCTTGGGTCACCACCTGTAAGATTGGCCTCCCAGTCTTGCTGCCCATGTACTCCGAATGGCCTGTGGGGAAGGGGGACTGGAGCTGGGAGTCTCTGCTATAGAAAGTACAGGAGTTCAGACCCTTTTGTGAGGGCTCATGGAGCAGTATCTCCTCCTATCCCCTCTCCCCACTTATCAACAGTTTGCCTATGGGGAAACTGAGGTCCAGAGAGGAGATGGCTTGCCCAGGGTCACAGACAGAAGTAGAACTCAAGTCTCCTCACTCCTGGCTCAGGGCTGACTCCACTTCAACAAGTTGTTGTTGTTCAGTCACTAAGTCGTGTCCAACTCTTTTGCAACCTCATAGACTGGAGCCTGCCAGGCTCCTCTGTCTGTGGGATTTTCCAGGCAAGAATACTGGAGTGAAGAATACCCCATATCCTTCTCCAGGGGAATCTTCCCTAACCAGGTATTGAACCTGTGTCTCCTGCAGTGCCAGGCAGACTCTTTACTACTGAGTCACCAGGGAAGCCCCTTCAGCCACAAGAGTGCATTGTAGATGTATTAACTGCTCCTTATCTTCTGGTATCCAACCAGTTGTTGGCTTTAAGTCGGGGAGAGCCATACTGGAAGCAAGGAAACTGCTTTCAGATTTTCTTGATTCCTTGAGATGATAGCAAACAACCTTCTTCATTCCTTTCTCACTCCCCACTTTGCAAAGCATATTTCTACCTATAAACTGAATAGGTGAATGCTCCAAATTCCTACTAAGAGGGTAGTGAGACAAGAAAGCCCATCTTACTGATGGGGAGAATGAGGTCCAGAGTGAAGAAATGACTTAACCAAGACACATGGCTAGACACACCTACAAAACAGGACAGGTCTCTTGATTCCAATTCCATTATGTTCTCTATCACCAGCAGGACTACAGGATAGTATCCCTAAATAAAGAGAGACTACAGGGCTGATCAGAAAGGATGAGAAACAAGAAAGATACTCTTTATTTCTGAAAGAGGTAAGTGTATCTGAGAATCAAGAATAACGAAGAACCTCCTGGCTTCCTCTGAGGGTAAGAGAAGGAAGGGAGGGGAGAGGAGACAGAGTTGGCTGTTCTTGGTAAAACAGGGGGGCAGGGTTGGGGGAGGTAGATAGGGAAACAGAAAAGGAAACAATGTGACCAGCTGCCCAGTAATTCTCTCTAATGTTTATATGATATGTTGCAATTTGTTTGTTTTCTAAATATTTATTTATTTGACTGTACCAGGTCTTAGTCACAGCAAGTGGGAACTCTTAGTTTTGACATGTGGGATCTAGTTCCCCTATCAGGTATCCATCTGGGGCTATCTGCATTGAAAGTGTTTTGAAAAAACACTTGCATTGGACAAAGTGCATTGGAAGTCTTAGCCACTGGATCACCAGGGAAGTCCCTGCAATTTCTAAAACACTTTCCCTCCATGGTCTCTCTCCAAATTGCCATGTGAGGCAAGTTGGGGGGTGGGTAATTATCCCTATCTCATAGATGAGATTCAGAGGAAATAAATGCAGTGCTCAAGGTCACACAGCCAAGCAGACAGCCGAGATTGGAACCATGAAAGGCGCACTTGAAAGGCAAGATTAGAGGCTGGGAGACTGGGATTTGGACTGTGTGTGTGCAGCAGGTGGGTGTATGTAGCCACACCCTGGGTAGGTACACAGGGAAGAGGCTTCCAAAGCCGCTGCTGGTGTTCCAGGCCAAGAATGTTTGCCCTTTGGATTGAATGGGGTTCAGGTGCAGGGAAATCTGTGCTTCTAAAGGCGGCTTAGAATGCCTCCCCCGACCTCACTTCCCCACCTGACCAAGATGGTGTCTTTTCTTTGAGCTTCCCCTTCCCATGACCAAAAGGAATCTATTTCGGCCTGCCTTTGAAGTTGCTTTGTAAGTGCTTTCATGAATGCGTATTTGTGTGTGCAGGAGGGACTAGTCTAGTAAGAAGAGGTATTTATCCATCTGTTCTTGAGTGCCTACTATAAAGAAACGTATGAGGCACAGGTCCCTCCCCTCACCCCTCCCAGCTCATAGTTTAGTATATATATCTATATCTATTTATATTTATATAGATATACACACCCAATACCAGTATAGTATAGTGCTCTAATAGGATTTTATGCAAAGCCCTTCAGGAACAGACAAGAGGAAAAGACTTAACTGGCTAGAGAGTGGAGAAGATGTCTCAGGAGAGGGTCTACCAAGGTGACATTGGAGCTGGGTCTTGAAGGCTGTGTGGGAGTTTGCCAGGCAGATAAAAAGAGGATGGGCATTTCTGCCTTAGCAAACAGTGTGAGCAAAAGCAAGAGGGGGCAAAATGCAAGGACTGTTTGGAGAATGGCCTGTAGCTCAGTATCATGGGGCATGGGCAGTGGTGAGAGCTGTGGTGAGATGAGGCTGGAGGCAGGGTCATATCTAAGGGAGCTTGAATGATAATCAGCAGAGGTTAGACTGTCTTATAGAGAACAGAGAACTTATAGTGAAAAGATACAGAGATAACTGTTTTTGGTCCCAGTTCCTAGGCTGTGAGACCTTGAGCAAGTGACTTCCTCTCGGCGGTGTGGTGGGGTGGGGTGGGGGGAGGAAGTGTATGGTTTTTCCCCCTGGTTGAATGAGGGGGGTACAACAATGACATGATTATTAAGATCCCTTCCAGCTCAGATTCTATTTCTTTGTCTCCTTCTAACTATATGTTAAGCTTCCTGTCACACCAGCCCATGGTGATGATAAGACCACCAGGCGGGCCAGAGGCAAAATCTGCAGTCCCAGGAGTTATCTTTGGATTCCCTACCTGCTTTATGTGTCCCCTTTCCCGTGCCTTTCTACCACACTTTCAAGCACTTCAGACACTCTTTCTTGAAGAATAGCTGGAACAGAGCAGTAGGGAAACCAAAAGAACCAAAAGTGGAGTTTTACTTTTCCCCAGAGAAACCTGAAAGAAAACCTCACTAAGATACACAGTTTATCCTTCAGGTCACAGCTTTATGCCTCCACTCCCAAGAAACAGGTCAGGCAAACTGAAGTCAAGAACACTTTGGGTGAATCTGTTAATGTGCAGGAAAGAGTAGCACCAGGGTGTGGAGGAAGAGGGTGCACTTGGTTTGTATGGGGGAGCAGAAGTACATCTGGAGCAGAAAGGACCATGGGAGACAAGACTGTAAAGGAAGGTTAAGTGTTAGTCACTCAGTTGTGTCTGACTCTTTGTGACACCATGGACTGTAGCCCGCCAGGCTCCTCTGTCCATGGAATTCTCCAGGCAAGAATACTGGAGTGGATAGTTATTCCCTTCTCCAGGGGATCTTTCCGACCCAGGGATCGAACCTTGGTCTCTTCCATTGCAGACAGATTCTTTACCATCTGAGCTACCAGGGAAGGTTAACTCCTCCCAAAGTCACCAACTTCTGCCTTTATTGGATCCTCAGTTACAACTGGTGAGAGGGACTTCTCTTGTGGTCCAGTGGTTAAGACTCCATGCTTTAATGCAGGGGGTGCAGGTTCTATCCCTGGTAGGGTCACCAAGATCCCACATGCCAGGTGGTATGGCCAAAAAGAAAAGATTTGTGAGAGTCTGTAGTGCAGGAAAAAGCAGTAGTGGTGGACTTACAGGAGATGATGCCCCAGGACACGAGGAGCCTGTGTTTGGTGGGAAATAACAGCTCAGATGCCAGAAGACATTGCCATTTGTAGTGGAAAGAGCACCTAAACAGCACCCCAAAGACATGGGTTCTCATCTGAGCTCTCCCATTTACTAACCATGTCATTTTGGACAAGTCACTTCCCCTGTCTGACCTTTAGTTTTCTCAGCTACAAAATGGAAGGACTGACTGAGAATCTAGATTCTAAATGGTCTTTAAAATCTCTTTTCAGTCACTGTTCATCTTCCTTCCTGATTATCTCCTGTGTCAAGTCAAGGACTTTCAGGGCAGGAGCTCTGTCTCCCCAATCTGAACAGCTTCATAATCAGTTATTATCTTGAAGAGGGAAGCCAAGGAGCTCAGAAAGAGGAACAAAATTCCCCATGTTGCCAATCGCCAATCCCTGCCTTGGGAGCTGGAGGCAGGTCATAGAGAACCAAGCTGTCCCTTTAAGAGCTTGTACACAGGCCCTCCCTCCCACCTCAACCCAGCTTCTAAAGACATGCATCTGTGTCTCTTTTGTGCCCTCCATCAGAACCACAAATATCCAACCAATTTGTCCAGAGAGGAGCTGGAAGAACATCTGAGGAATGAATGGTTTTGTGAACCTTTACTTTCCTCATTGAACCCCACCTCAGAGCCCACCCTGTCCTCCATCCTTTCCCCCTAACCCCACTTTCTAACACAGAGTCTGTCTCTTCCAGGCTAGATCTCACTGGCAGGTGAGCTATAAAGAGGAAAAATGAACAAGTTTGGCTTTCAGTTTATCTGGGCTGGAATATTAAATGTAACAGTCCTGAGACTCTGAAGAATCTTAACCTTGGAGGAAAAAGTCTGCAGTCTTCTCTATCTTGTCATCTGTGGGACTCTAGAGAGCCCCCCAAATCCTCTCCCACCAGCCTACCCAGTCTCCCAAATATCACAGTGTGGTTTTATGGTATCTTCATGGGATGTTAGAGCTGATCAGGACCTTACAGGATCACACAGTAAAACCCCTTCATTTTACAGACACACAGGAGCTGGGGCCCAGAAAAGGGAAGTCACATACCCAAAGTCACACAGGTAGCAGCTGAACCAAGACAGCTCTTTGGTTTTCATTTCTTTCACTGCAAAATGAGGGAGGTTAGACTAGATGGACTCTGAGGGCCCTGCCAGCCTCTGCTCTGCACAAATAAAACCACCACCACATCTGTGGAGTGTCTAGAGCCATGCACTCCCTCATTTTCTCCTTTAATTTTTGCAACAAAGCAATGCTACAGTGTTGATGTCATGCCTGTGTTTATACCCAGTCTATCCAAATAGGTGGATTGGTAACATGGTTTTTTCCTATGTAAAACAGCAACCCAATTTTGGCTGCCATTCTGCTACTCACCTCATTTCCTTGGGTCTCACATCCTTTCAGCCTTTTAGAGACTCCTAATGAGATGTCCGTACTCAGGGAAAGGGAATGTTTTAATTTCATTTATTTATTAGACTGCATCAGGTCTTCGTTGTGGCACTAGGGATCTCTTTTGTGTCATGGAGGCTCTTTCATTGCGGCACATGGACTCTCTAGTTGTGGCACACAGGCTCAGTTGTCACATCAAGTGGGCTTAGTTGCTCTGAGGCATGTGGGATCTTAGTTCCCCAACCAGGGATTGAACCCACATCCCTTGCATTGCAGGGTGGATTCTTAAACACCGGACCAGGGAAGTCCCAAAAGGGGATGTTTTAGACTGCACTGTTAGCTGATCCCTGAGCAGCAGCTCATGTGTTGAACTGAGGTTTCTCATGAAGTCATCCAGTTGAGACATTGTGAACCTGGTGTTGGGGGACAGCAATCAGGGGTCCCTTGGCCATGGCACAGTTCCCTTAACTACAACCCTAGGCTGGCCTGATCCCGCTGCTGCAGGAAGGGGAGGGGAAGTAGGAGGGAGTGATCACCCACAGTAAAGTTATTGCACAATTCTTGGGGCTTGGCCTTAGGCGATCCACCCTGATTCTGGGGGGGTTTTTCCTGTGTGTCTAGTTCCTTCCTTTTCTGTCCCCCAGCCCCACCCCCCAGATCTGGGCCTTCCCAGCTTCCAAAGTCCATGTGTTGCAGGAAAGGGGACCCCTTCCAGGGCCTGAAACTGGACTCTTGTCTAACACTCAGAAATGAATTGTCCGAGGAGATACATCTGCTGACAAAGCAAGAGATTTTATTGGGAAAGGGCACCCGGGTGGAGAGCAGAAGGGTAAAGGAACCCGGAACAGCTCTGTCACGTGGCTTGCAGTCTCAGGTTTTATGGTGATGGGATTAGTTTCCGGGTTGTCTTTAGCCAATCATTCTGACTCAGAGTCCTTCCTGGTGGTGCATGCCTTGTTCAGCCAATGTGGATACCAGAGAGAAGGATTCTGGGAGGTGGTCGGACATGTGGTGTCTCCTTTTGACCTTTCCCGAACTCTTCCTGTTGGTGGAGGCTTATTAGTTCCGTGTTCATTACCAGGATCTCCTATCCTAAAACAACTCATGCAAATGGTTACTATGGTGCCTGGCCAGGGTGGGTGGTTCCAGTCAGTGTGCTTCCCCTAACACATGCTGAGACCTCAGATGTGTCCAGGGACATCCTGAAGAGGCTGCAGAGCTAAGGAGCCTTGGGGCACCCACGGGGAGATTCCTGGAGCTGACGAAGAACCAGTGAATTTGCCTGCTGTTCCATGAGCCTTCCCGGGGGAGGTTGAACTGCCCTGTCAGTTCAAACCCCCTCACAAAGATATCCAAGAGAAGTGGTGACAGTATCTGCCCTGGGAAGGAAACCTGGGCCACTGGGAACAGAGAGACTGCGTTTTCACTGTGCATACTGCTTCCGTTTTTCATTGTGTGTATGTATTTACTTCACAAAAACAACAAGTAGATTTTCATTTTAATGAAAGCCATGGTCTTTTTTTTTAATTAAAATGTGTTTTAAAAATCCTCTTCACCATAATAAATGTATATGCTCCAGCAAGCCTGAAGAGGGGGCAGAGCAGAGATAATAATCTTCTTCTTTCTAATTAACGAAATTTTTAATGTGGTTAAAAAAAAGCAATGTAAATGTTATCATCTCAACCATTTTTAATAGCACATCTCAGTAGTGTTCATTGTTATACAACAGACCTCTAGATCTTTTTCATCTTGCAAAACGGAAACTCTACCCATTGAACCACAATTCCTGGTGATAATCTTTTTTGATAGATGAGGAAACTGAAGCGCAAACAGGGCAAGAAACTTATTTTACTCAAAGTGAGCTCTTCTAGCATTTATGCTATCTGTCTGTTGTCTGCCTATAAAACTAACTGAGGCCCCTTCTTCCTGCAACCATTACACTAGCCATCCCCTCCTTCAAGTGCCCCTCACATCCTCCATCTGTCCCTGCCCCGACCTTGTCATCCCCTCCAGCTCAGCTCAGGTCTCAGCATCTTAAACCTAGACTATTTCACTTGTCACGTGGCTCCCTGCCTCCATTCTTGCCCCTTTCACTCTGTACTCCGCATGGCAGCCAGAGAGTCCTTTCCAAGTACAGATCTGATCATGTAACCCCACCTTTAAAATGTCATTCTGTGGTTCTTCTCCACCTACATGATAAAGTTCCAACTCTGCAGTCTGGTACTCAAGGCCCTCCCTGATCTGGTTTGGACCAGCATCTCCATCCCACATCTTATCCTTCCAGGCATATTACACTCTTTTTGCTACTTTCCATTCTTCAAAACATGCTTTCTTGTTGTCATGCCTCTGTCCATCTGTTTCCTCCCCTTGCCTCCTCTACTTCCAAAATACTCTTCAAGGTCCAGGTCAAATTCTTCCATTGCTGTGAACACTTTCCAAGCACCGATCAAAATTCATCCCTCCTTCCTTTAAGCCCCAGGACCTCCTAGGTTGTCTCCTGCATTAAGAACTGGCAATGTGCCCTAAGTGTAGGGACTGGCTTCCTGGAACTCCCAGGATGAGCCTCCCAAGAGTGAGCCCCATTAGTGATGACTGGCCAGATGATTCATTGAGCCATTTGTTTCATTGTGCTGCTCCTGCTTTCCATTAGCCCATATGAGGAAAGGCAAAGGCACAAATTTCTTGCCTGATAAGTGGGATAGTACATGAGATCCTATGCCTCCTGGATCTTAACTCTTCCCCTCCTCCATCCAGACAAGGTTGTCCAAGCTCTAAATGGCAGAGGGCCCCAAACGCCTTGCACAAAATGTGAGCCAGTCCTGGGTTACTGCTGTATTACTTAGATTCTTCCCCCCCAACATCTACATTCATAGCATTATTCATGAATATTTATTATGAACATAACTAACTGTCAACTTTTCTGGAGAAAAGACCTTATGGTTAATAGTCAAGTGTGTTAACTTTGATTGGTTGACAGCACTACCTTAGGTAAAAGAGTTGGAACCAGTTCAGTGAACACTGAGTGCTTGGCCCGTGAAAAATCCGAAGTGGCCATTTTTACTGGAGACCACCAAGGGAAGGAGAGCTAAGGTAGTCCTCTCACTGTGGAAGACAGCATAGCCTTGCTGACCAGGAGCATGTGGCTGCTGATAACCCTTATCAGTAACAAGAGGACAGCCTCACATTGCCTCACATGTAAGTGCTGGGGCAAAGGAAAGGCTGTGATGATAAAGCTTGTGAATTATGGTGGGAGTGCACAAAGGCTTCCTGAAGGAAGTGAGTGTGGAGCCTTGTTTAAAACGAATGACACGTGTTTTTTCAGAGACTAGGATGCAAGGCTGTCTTTGGCGGTTTTTCTAAGCTGTAGACTAAGGATATCTGAGCCACGTACGTGTACACACAGTGATGTTGTTTTGGAAGGCAGAGTAGTGGAAGTGGCAGGTGTCTTTTTTCTCTGAGGTAGGTAAAACCCCAAACCAGACTGAGTGCTCCTTTCACTCCACTCCCCCCAGGCCCAGTGCCTGCAATGGTTTCAGCCCCTCCCTGCCTCCCCAGCCACCTGTTTTCCAACAGAATTTCCCCTCAATAGCTATGAATACCTAGAGTGGGACCTAGGATGCTTTAGCAGTCAAAAGACCCAGTGTCTGCTTCTCGAGGCAGGGGGAAATCTAAGCCATCCCCAAACATCTTCTACATGGCGTCTGTGAAGCATAAAAAAGAACTGAGCTGTGGTAGAGTTCTGAGGCATATCTTCTTACTGTGCTACATGGTCCTGCCCAGAGCTGGCATGGAGGCTGCAGGAGCTCTGAGCTAGTCATCAAAGAGCAGGGCTCTGTCTCGGCTCTACCTCCAATATTCTCTGTGATCATGGACAAGCCACCTGGTTTCTCTGGGCCTCAGATTCCCTGTGTGTAAAATGGAAAGAATTATAGTGTTAAATAATTCCTAAGGTCCTTCTAGCCTAAAGCTCAGTGATTTATAGAGTCCCCAGAAAAGGATAGATCAGCATGGTTATGGTGCTCAAGGAAGACTTCCTTCCACAGGCGTTTATTGAGCACCTACTGAGTGCTGTCATGAGTGCTCATATATAGCAGTGAATAAAACAGACATAGTGGGACTTCCCTGGTGGTCCAGTGGCTAAGAGTCCATGCTCCCAATGCAAGGGGTGTGGGTTCAGTCTAGGGAACTAGATCCCACAAGCTGCAAGCATGAGTTCACATGCCACAACTAAAGATCCCACGTGCCACAATGAAGGCCCAGCAGAATCAAATAAATAATATTTTTTAAAACAACAACAAAAAAACAAAACAGACATAGTCCCTAACTTCCTCGGGCTTGCGGTCTAGTGGAGAAGATAGGTAAACAAGTAGTTAGAGTAAACTGTGAGGCTGGGATTTTAGCTGGGATCTGAAGAAATGGTAGGGTCATTCAAGCTTTAAGTAACAGAAACCATCTTGTCTCTTTTCTGTTACTGCCAGAACATCCTGCAATCCTTCCCCCACCTTCCCTGTTGCTATGGAGACCACCAATGGGGCTGAGACCTGGCATGAGAGCCTGCACGCTGTGCTGAAGGCTTTAAATGCCACTCTTCACAGCAACTTGCTCTGCCGGCCAGGGCCAGACAACCTGACTGAGGAGAAGCGGGCCAGCCTGCCTGGCCGCAATGATAACTCCTACATGTACATCCTCTTCGTCATGTTCCTCTTTGCTGCTACTGTGGGCAGTCTCATCCTCGGATACACCCGCTCCCGCAAAGTGGACAAGCGCAGTGACCCCTATCATGTGTACATCAAGAACCGTGTGTCTATGCTCTGATGCTAAGAGGCCGGGGATGGCAGAAGATCAAGATACCCAAGGATTATCTTCTGGGGCCTCCAGAACTCATCTATGGGCCATATCCAGCCTGTGTGTCCTTATCTGTAAGATTAACAAGAAACAGTGCTATGGGAGGTCATTGTCAGGGTGGGAAGAGAAGATCTGGCGGACCTGGGCCTTGTGGATAAGGATTTTTTTCCAGCAAAGATAGACTTTCTAGCCTTTGGGAGCCCTATGAACAAATACATACACACAGCAACATATAATAAAAAATGAGTGGCCTAGTGGCCAGAGTGTTGGGGTATAGGGGTTCAAGGAAGGAGAACAGGAAGTCATAGCAAGGAGAAATGAGATAGGAAAATACCCTGTTCAGTTCAGTTCAGTCGTTCAGTCGTGTCCGACTCTTTGTAACCCCATGAATTGCAGCACGCCAGGCCTCCCTGTCCATCACCAACTCCCGGAGTTCACTCAAACTCAGGTCCATAGAGTCAGTGATGCCATCCAGACATCTCATCCTCTGTCATCCCCTTCTCCTCCTGCCCCCAATCCCTCCCAGCATCAGAGTCTTTTCCAATGAGTCAACTCTTTGCATGAGGTGCCAAAGTACTGGCATTTCAGCTTTAGCATCAATCCTTCCAAAGAACACCCAGGACTGATCTCCTTTAGGATGGACTGGTTGGATCTCCTTGCAGTCCAAGGGACGCTCAAGAGTCTTCTCCAACACCACAGTTCAGAAGCATCAATTCTTTGGCACTCAGCTGTCTTCACAGTCCAACTCTCAAATCCATACATGACTACTGGAAAAACCATAGCCTTGACTAGACAGACCTTTGTTGGCAAAGTAATGTCTCTGCTTTTGAAAATACCCTGAGGACACAGTTTTTTGATGTTATGGTGATGACCATATCACAGATAGGAAATCGAAGTTATGTTGCTTTTTCATAGTTGTTCACATTTTATGTTTTTCAGCCCATTCAACATTTGTGATGTTACCCCCCTGTGAGGGAAGCAGAGCAAATGCTCTTCTGCCCATTTGGGCCAGAGTGGTGCCATGACTGGAACCCAGGATCTCTGGTCTCTTTGCCTAGTGCTTTGCAAAACTGTGCTACCTAAGAGTGGATCTAGGCCTGAAATTTACATAATTCTAGGGAGTCCTCCTTAAGAAGAGTAATTTTCAAATATCTTATTTTTGCAAATATTCCAAAAACATATCAGCATATTAATACATTGTTAGGTCCCCTCCTAAGACCTTAATAAGGAGCCATGTGAGTACAGAACCCTAAATGTCTAGCCTCATGGTTCCTGTACCCTTCCAGCCATGTCCCCCTGTCCTTCCCAGTCCCATCGCCAGTCCTGGGGACTTCACTACCTCTAAGGCAGCTTCTAACATTTTGATTGAATTCTGTGAGAAATTTTCTGATACCAAGTTGAAATCTTACTTCTAGAAAATTATTATTACACCTAGAAGATATCATATTAAAAGAAGCAGGTACTTGATTCAGTGGAAAGAGAACCAGCCCTGATTCTACTACCAGTGTGGTGTATGATCTGGCTAGACACTTTTCTGACTCTTGTCCTTCTTCAGAACCATGAAATAGAAGGAAAATTGAAATAGTTGAAAGTCTCTAAGTGCTTGATTAGATCTGACATTCTAGGTTTCATGTACATTGATTTGAATCATATAAAACTGCTGTGCTTGTAGATTAAAAAACAGCTGAATATCAGTAGTTTTACGTGATTCAGCTGAATACATCAAATGTGGCAAGCTACAAATCCCAGACTGGAACCTTCCACTCTTCTGTTTCATTTCTGTTTTTAAGGGATCTCCATGGGGTCTCCAGAAAGCCCTGTCAAAACACATATTTGCATACAGCAAACACTTTGAAAGAATATTTTGATAGCACTTATCACTGAAGAGGAGGATTATGGATGACTTTCCCTTTCTACTTTAAAATTTTATGTAATATTTGATTTATTTGACCATAAGTATGTTTCTTATATGATAAGGTCAGGGGTGGGGGAGGGAGCTACTTCCACTTTGAAAAAATAAATGCCTGTGTGTTCCTTGAATGGAGGATCACAGTACACCTTTGCTCCCTTGAGCAGTTAGTTATGTTGATTCCGTGCAAATTCATGTGCTCAAGCCTCTCCTCATATCTTCTCGAGGGAGAAGGTGGAGACCTGATTAAGAAGATGTGATGTAAGAGTGTACAACAGACTTGGAAGTCTACAACTGGATGGGACTTTGGCGACCACCCAGTCCAAACGCCCAAATAACATACAGAATCCCATGAAGTATGAGAATGAATGTCAAGTGATGGATGCTATCAGGATTTGGGGAGATGAGATTGAGTAGATGTAGAGGAGCCACAGAAAGGTAGGATTTGAACTGGGCTTTGAAACAGGACAGATCTCAGTGGACAGAGTGAATGAAGGGAACGAAACAAGGAAGCTTAGAGGCAGAAATGTGGCGAGACCACCCCCTTGAAGAGAGCACGGTCAGATGGATGTTGGATGGAGCAGGAAGCAGCCCAGAGTGGCTGCATTGGGAGTTCAGTGTCCCCATCGATGGGGGAAACTCCCCTTCACACCCCTGGAGAAGGAAATGGCAACCCACTCTGGTACTCTTGCCTGGAAAATCCTGTGGACAGAGGAGCTTGGCAGGCTGAGTCCATCAGGTCACAAAGAGTTGGACACAACTGAGCACTCACACATGCCCCTTCACACAATCCTTATAACTCACAGGGCTTAATAATAAAGTAATACAAATTGAATGTGAGTTACAGAAATCCAATGTGTATTAGCATATGCACAATGGAGGATTTACTGAGAGGAATATGAGGTAGTCACCAGTTCAAAAGAGGAGCTATAGACACTAGGGCAATTCCAGGGATCTTGGGGCCTAGAACTACTTAATTGTATGGATTTACAAAGTCGGGGCTCAATAAACTTCATTGTGCACACCCGCGGTTGGACTAAATAGAAATCTAGGATTTTGAGGTATAATTGAAACATTCTAATATTTTATGATGTAGGTACTCCCCGGCCCTCCCCTCAGCTCTAGCTCACAAGCTATCCCACTACCTTCTTCAGCCCACGTCCTCTTTTTGGCTGCACTGGTTCTGCCCCCTGCTGGCCAGATCCCAGCACATCACCTAGAGCCTTCAAAGCAAAACTGATAATCACATAGTGGCTACTATGTGCCATCGACTCATCCAGGCACACTTGAAATACATAAGGAAACGAAGATCAAAGAAATCCCTGCCCTAATACTTAAGAGAACTTAGGATACTGACTGTGGCCTAAACATTATAAGGACGTTAACGCATTTAGCTGTTAAAACCTTCATAATAACCCTTTGTGGGTCTTCCCAGGTGGCACAGTGGTGAAGAATCTGCCTGCCAATGCAGGAGATGCAAGAAACGTGGGTTCGATCCCTGTGTCAGGAAGATCCCCTGGAGGAGGGGAAATGGCAACCCATTCCAGTATTCTTGCCAGGAGAATCTCATGTTCAGAGGAGCCTAGTGGGCTACAGTCTATGGGATCGCAAAGATTTGGTCATGACTTAGTGACTGAGCACGCGCAACATCCCTATGTAGTAGGTATTACGGCTACTTCAATAGAGCCCATTTGTTCAGTCAGCCCCTCAGCCCACTTTCAGCACCGTAGCATACCCAGCCCAGAGCATGGGTCTGAGATGAATGAGTCCCCAGAGATAAATGGGAAAATGATTTGGGAAGATGACGGCAGAGTATTGACACCAGTAAACTGAAGTTGGGTTCCCTATAAGCAGAGTCTGAGACAGGCATTTACTGAGGGAGCACTGTTGGGGGGAAACAGGCAATGGAAAGAGTGAAGTAAAAAAGAAAGGGAACAAGACAATCAGTGTGTGTGTCAGGTCACATCTAGCCCGGGGGCCTGACCCACAGGGAACTGGACCATAAACCACATGGCAGAATTACAGCACCCCACTCCAGTACTCTTGCCTGGAAAATCCCATGGACGGAGGAGCCTGGTAGGCTGCAGTCCATAGGGTCGCGAAGAGTCGGACACGACTGAGCGACTTCACTTTCACTTTTCACTTTCATGTATTGGAGAAGGAAATGGAAACCCACTCCAGTGTTCTTGCCTGGAGAATCCCAGGGACGGGGGAGCCTGGTGGGCTGCCGTCTATGGGGTCGCACAGAGTCGGACACGACTGAAGTGACTTAGCAGCAGCAGCAGCAGCAGCAGAGGCAAGAGGGGGCGGGGTTTCATGCATCATTGGTTGCGGGCCACCCTGGTGGGGCGGGGGAGGAGAGGAGGTTTACAAGGAGGTTCCGTCAGCTGAGAGCAGGTCTCTGGAGAAAAGAGCAATTGCAGCCTAGGGCAGTTGGCTTGGTTGGAGATATGCAACAGCCTAGTTCCTCAGGAAGGTTCAAAGCTTAATTTTCATCACAGGATCAGTCTTATCTTTTGTGACTGTTTCTACTGCATGTCACTCACCATTGACCGCTGGATGCTAGAGGGGGCACATAACCTCCCACAGATGCTTACATCTGTCTGAGACCAAAACTCTGGAGAAGGGGCAGCTCTGAGCTGATGACAGCCAACACTCACGGCAGCTGGAGAAGGGGCTGCATGGGGGCTCCATCAGCATCCACAGCAGCTGTGTTGGTGGGGAAATGGAAGCAGAAGCAAAGTGTCACATCTTGGGATCTTCTAGCTTAACAGCCAAGAAGCACACACTGAATAAAGAACAAAACAAGATAACACCAGAAAGAACCAAGTAGGAAACAATACAGTTAAGTGTCAGAAAATGTAGGGAAATGATAAATGTGATGATCAAGAAGAGGAAGAGAGACATATTCATGGGGTTTCCTGGAGACAGGATTTGATTAGAAGCTCTAGTGTGTATGGTCCAAGGCAGCATTCCAAGTAGGTGGATGGCTGTCCTCTATGCGGTCATTTAGGGACTTGGGGATGATGACTGCCATTCTCAGCAGGTAGCTTCCAAGTTTACTCTGTAGAAGCACTTACAGTTAGTGGGGAGAGAGAAAGAACAGAATTCAAGGGCCAGAGATTTAAGCCAGCAAGGCAAAAGCTGCCTGTATCCCATCTGCTCACATCTCTTGACAAGGGTTTGGTAGCGTAGGCACAACTGGCTACAAGGGGAGCTGGCAAATGATGTTCCTATCTGGGCAGTCACGTCCCAGTCAAACCTCAATTACTATGGAAGAAAGAATGGATTTTGTGACAGCTAGTGTTCTTCACTCCATCCTCCTCACTTTCCTCAGGACAGATCATGATCAAAAAAAGTATAGTCCTGGACTTCCCTGATAGTTGAGGAGTTAAGACTATGCTTCCACTAGAGGGGGCATGGGTTCAATCCCTGGCCCAGGAAGTTCTACATGCCATGTAGAAGGAAAAAAGAAAGAAAATGTTCAGTCCTGCCAAGAAGGAAGAAATGTTGTTTACTCTGATTCTATCATGTTTTCTGAGGGGTGCAGGCGGGAGCCTTGTAGGTCTAACTAAGCATGTCCTGGGAGTGTGACTTTTGCACTGGTGAGTCTGGTCTCTACTGGCATTGGAGTGGTAATACCCAAGATATTTGTTTAGGCAAAGGGGAAATAGACAAAGTAAGGCTTTCAGCCACTTTTGTGTAGGATAAAGAATCCTCTTTCAGGTGTCACTAAGAAACCAAGAACATGATCTGCCTGGATGAAACCAGAGAATCTATCTGCGATTAAACTGTGACAGAGAATCAGGTCTGGGAGCAGGAGAGAAAGAAATTTAGTGAACAGGAAAGAAAATGGGAAGCAAAACTAATATTTGATGAGCAGCCTATCTCCGCCAGGCACTGTGCTGGGAAACTTGAGGTGATTATTTTTTTAACCTCATTTTGTAGACAAAGTAACAGAAGCTCAGAGGTGAAATAGCTTAACATTCACTTAGTTATTATGTAGTGCTGTCTAGATTTTAACACAGACCTGTCTAAATTCAAAGCCCATGTTTTCCCCACTATAGCTGGTCCCTTTGAAAGTCACATTAGATCTTTTCTTGAGACTCGTGGTGATGATTTAGCAGCTTAGTCGTGTCTGACTCTTGCGACCCCATGGACTGTAGCCTTCCAGGCTCCTCTGCCCATAGGATTTTTAGAATAAACATTCCTAATCTCCCAGCAGATTCTGTGGCTGGCCTCTTGGCTCCCCTTCCTGGCTCTAGTAGAGAGCAGCCAGGAGCTTGTCCTCACCTAACTCTTTCTACACCGAAGCAAGATGATTCAAAGAATAAAGAGGGCATTGACATAGTGCCTGCTGCTGCTGCTGCTAAGTCTCATCAGTCGTGTCCGACTCTGTGCGACCCCATAGACGGCAGCCCACCAGGCTCCCCTGTCCCTGGGATTCTTCAGGCAAGAACACTGGAGTGGGTTGCCATTTCCTTCTCCAATGCATGAAAGTGAAAAGCGAAAGTGAAGTCGCTCAGTCGTGTCCGACTCTTAGCGACCCCATGGACTGCAGCCTACCAGGCTCCTCCGTCCATGGGATTTTCCAGGCAAGAGTACTGGAGTGGGGTGCCATTGCCTCCTCCCGACGTAGTGCTTAGGGGGACTAATAAGCCAACTGGGACAGCTTTTGGGTGAGAGTCCTCAAGTCCCTACTGCCCTAACTCAACACTGGGGACAAGAGAAGAGACCAGCCACAGAATCTGCTTGGAGATTAGAAACGTTAAATCTCAAGAAAAGGTCTAATGTGAATCATTGGTGACTCTCCCTCAGTTAGAGAGAGGATGAGATTATTTAAATACATTTCAAAAGATCTCTGTTGGACAGCTATAGGCTTACTTCTGCTCTTGGTTTATCATTCATTCATTCAAGAAATGTATTAAGTACCAAGATGTTAGGCAATGTGTTTGGCAAAAGAATACAGCAAATGTGAAAGGCACAGACTCTGTGGGCAAGGATTAGCTTACCCACTTCAGGTTTTCTACCTATAAAACTCTTCTGTTCCTATGAAGCTCTACTTTGAACTCCCTTCCTCTACGCAGGTCAAGGCTTCTTTCATTCATGTTACGGCCCTTCTTACAATTCTTTGATCATTTTTACCACATTATATTCTCCAGGCATGTCTTTTTCCCACCTAGAAACCCTGCAAAGGTGCAAGCAGGAACTATGTCTAATGCATCTCTCTGCCCTCTCTTAGCCCTAGGCTAAGGCTTGGCACAAAGTGTATGCTCCATAAATATTGGTGAAAAGAATCAGCATGATTATGAGTATTGTGCTACATAATCTCGCACATGTGTATGTGTACGATGCAGCCAACCTTTCAAGACATTTCCATCTCCTTTCTTTCATTTGGTTTAGAGAGTTTGGTCTGGTGGATTCCGTGGATGTGAGAACACTTTGTAAAATATGAATGGTAAGGATTGTTATGAACCATATTGAATATGACTAGCCCTGAGGCCCGGATACTTTAGGTAACATACTTAAGGTCATGCATCAGGAGTCTGTGCTAGAATCTGTGTCTCATGACATCTGTTTCTGCATGCATCAGGGATCATTGACAAAAGAAAGGAACAGACACAGAACTCAGGAACTCCCTAAATTGCAAACTCCCAGGAGTGGAGATAGTGGTGCTCTGCCCAGATCTTTGGGGCCAATGCACCCCTCATCCAACTGCTGGGAGCATGGGTTACTAACAGCTCACAGCTGCAGCCCTCACTGTGCATTTTCCTGCACAGGGTCATAGCCTTGGCTATGACCCCTCCTGGGGAGCAACTCATGACCAGTGACAGACTGATGCAAGGATACAAAGATCTGGTCCCATCGTATCAACTTGGGACAACTCTGAGGAGCCATCTCAGCTTCAGAACTCCCAGGAGGATCAGCTGAGGTTTCAGTTGCAACCACGATGTGGGTTAGCTTCTCCCTCTGCCCACTCTGGCTTCCTCACTTCCTTATTGATGTGTCTCCCAAAAGCGCTCTCCAAAAGACCTGCAAGCCACTCTCCACCTTAGTCTCTTTCCCAAGGAATTGATCTCTCCCTCAAGAACTCTTCCCTGGCACTGAGCCTGTCCAAAGTAGTTGTCAGTAATAATAGACAACTGGGATGATAGAATATAGATGGAGTCAGTTAGTGGTTCTAGCAAATCCAAATTGAAGATAAGGCAGCTGGTAAGAGATTGGCAGGGTAGGAAAAGGCAAGTTATGGTCACTGAATAAGAACTGGCCACTAGAGGGCCCAGCACTACACTTCTATAGCTCTGCTGCTATCATAGAGCAAAATTCTAATTTTGCCCTTGACTTGGCAGACACCACCTAACTGTCTACACTAGGGGGGAAACTGCTGGTCCGGTGCTTCCTTCTCTTTTATCTACGCCATGCATCTCAGTGTCCTAGCCTGTTCCAATACCCTGTCACCATCTATACCATTACATATAAATATGTTTCCATAAATCAAAGCTTCCAAAACCTGTGTTTTCCCACCCACTGTTCTCATTGTTCCCACGGGGTTCCAAAGATCATAAATGTGGAATTCCAAACAGTTGACTGCTGCAATTCTTGCCCAGAAATGGAGAGAATCAGCAACATAACCTGTCTAGTCCTGTCACACCTCCTTCCCCACCCTGCTTCCCCAGTTTACAGTAAAGACACACAGGATTACATGTGAATTATAGTGGCCAAGGGAGAAAGGTGTCATGGGAGTCTACACAGAACATGAAAAAGTTTGAGAACATTGTGCATGAATTAATGATTGCTTAATTAAATCAGTGATTTTTTTTTTTCCTGTGTGGATTTAATGAAAAGATTTATAGAAAATTTTTCTCTATATTCTTTATGGAAGGACAGTTAGTCCTTTGTAGGCTGGGAGGCTTTCTTTGAGGAATAGGGAGGGAGGGTCTGGACCATTTAGAGGTCTCTGTTTCCAACATATACATCCTTTTTTTTTTTTTAATGTATTCTTTTTTTAATTGAATAAAAATTCTTTAAAGTCTGTAGCTGCTTTTTACGATTTCCAAAAGTTCCACACACATAATTTCGCGTAATCCCATAAAAACTTTTCCCCCCTTACTCCTATATTACCCTTCCCCCTTCCTTCTCCCCACTGGTAGTCACTAGTTTGTTCTCTAAATCTGTGAGGCTGCTTCTTTTTTGCTTTATTCACAAGTTTCCGACATATACATTCTTCAAAGGACAGAGCTGGGTTGTTTGGGTGGAGGAAAGCTCTGAAGATTAAAGAGGAGCAGACTTGGAGTCTACACAGGCAGGAGGATGGAGGGGAGGTGCGGACCTGAACCTGGCTCTCTTCCAGTGTCTCTGGCAGTGGTGACTACAAGCACACCTGAGGAATGAACACTAAGCCATGGCTTTGGGAGCATACAAGAGTTCTTGGGGACTTGGTTTAGAACAGAACGATCAGATGCTTTGAGCAACTGGGCAAGATACATCTGACTTGGAAAAATGAGCTACAACTTCGATGGACCGAAGATAGTTCCCCAGGTTTTCTAGATTGGGTAAGCCCTGAAGGTGTTTTGTTTTTTTTTTTTAAATCCCCATAAAAGTTCTGATACTGAATGTCCCACCAACCTGATAGGTGAGGCTGAAGTTAAATTTTATTTGAATTAGAAAAAATAAAATGTAATTTGATTCAGAAAAAAAGTAACTACATCTAATGTCTCTGCACTTGCTATTGAACAAGTTAAATGGGTTCCAATAGTTGGAGCTCTGATGTGTGTTGGTCGCACAGTCGTGTCCAACTCTTTGTGACCCCATGGACTATAGCCCACCAGGCTCCTCTGTCCATGGGATTCTCCAGGCAAGAATACTGGAGTGGGTTTCCATTTCCTTCTCCAGGGGATCTTCCCAACCCAGGGATCGATCATGGAGCTCTGATATCACAATAGTAAATCTAGCCTGGGTAGGTTAATAAAAGAATAGGAATAATGTTTTGAGAGACTATCATGTGTTAGGCAATGCACTATTGCACAGCAGTCCCCAACCTTTTTGGCACCAGGGACTGGTTTCGTGGAAGACAATTTTTTAACAGACCAAGGTGGCGGGGATGGTTTCAGGATGATTCAACTGCATTACATTTATTATGCACTTTATTTCTATTATTATTATATCACCTCCACCTCAGCTTATCAGGCATTAGATACTGGAGCTTGAGGACCCCTGATATTACATTTAACCCTCACACTCTACCGATGAGGTAGGCTGAGACCAAGAAAACTTAACTGGGTCAACCCCAGGTCACATGGTTAGTAAATGGCAGAATCAGATTTGCTGGACTCCACTTCTATCTAGCTTCTATAGTCACACATTCCCCATCATCTAGCCAAGCATTCACAGACATCTAGTCCATTGGTCACTAATTCATTTAGCCAGATATTCACTTAGACAGTGAGTGGTATCAATATAGTTATTCTGTTATTTGAACAGTAAGATAGATCTAGTAGTAGCTTGAAGAACAAAAGAATCTTAGAATTATAGAATGTTTGCCCTGATATCTGTATATTACAAATACTAATACACATATATTAGACTGAGGTAAAGATGAGAGATATAATCTCTCTGTCTCATACACATATATACATGCGCACAGAAAAAAGCTACAAATTTTGCTACATTATTTTATGAGATCCAGTGCAAAATGAAAATGCAAAACCCCTTGTTTAAAAATTATTAAGAATTTCAAAGGACTTCCTGGTGGTCCAGTGGTTAAGAGTCTGCCTTGCAATGCAGGGGATGCAGGTTTGATCCCTGGTTGGTCTGGGATCCCATATGCCGAGAAGCAGCTGAACCTACATGCTGCAACTCCTGAAACCCGTGTGCTCTGGAGCTTGTGCACTGCAACTGCTGAGCACATGTGGCACAACCAGAAAGCCTGAACCACAGCAAAAGCTCTCACATAATTTAATGAAGATCCCACATGCCACAACTAAGACCTGATGTAGCCAAATAAATGGATGAATGAATGAAGAAAGAATTTCAAGATGATGATAGCAGATTATACCAAGCATGAAGTGAAGTGAAGTCGCTCAGTCATGTCCGACTCTTTGAGACCCCATGGGCTGTAGCCCGCCAGGCTCCTTGTCCATGGGATTCTCCAGGCAAGAATACTGGAGTGGGTTGCCATTTCCTTCTCCAGGGGATCTTCCCAACCCAGAGATCGAACCCGGGTCTCCTGCATTGCAGGCAGACGCTTTATCCTCTGAGCCACCAGGGAAGCTCCTAATACCAAGCATGGGGCCCCTCTAAGGACCCTGATGGCATGTCAGTGCCTGGCACAGAATACATGTGCAATAAATGGTAGTCCTTTTCACTCTCTAGATTATTGATTGTAACCCTCTCCTTTTGCAGCTGAGCAAACTGAAGCTCAAAGAAGATGAAAAATACAAGTTAACAGCAGAGCCAGGACCACAATCCAGACCTCCTCTCTTCCCAGTCAGTAGTCTTCACCTCAGCATTTCGCAAGTGTTCTCTGTACAGTAATAATAGATACTCCATGAATAAAAGTTTCCATCAATAAACAACCTTGCAAAACACTGGGTTAAGGGTAAGGAGACATCTTTTTCAGATCTCTTCAAGACTTTTCTATGAATGACATGAATCTCCATGACAAAGATATGAAATGGAACATCCCCCCACTGCCCATCCCCACTGAATGAGTATGGAATCCTTTCTCAGGAGCATGTTAAATATCTCTTAGAATGCTTTCTTATACATTACTGCAGGGCAGTGGAAGTTTCCATGAAGTTTGATCTTGGGGGTGTGGTTGTTCTTATTCTAAATTAGAAGTAAACATATTCCTTCCATTAGGCCTTTTTGTCCACATCTCTGCCTCAGCTGACTTGTGAGCCTGAGGATATAAAAATAATGAAAACCAAACTCTAGAAAGAACATATTTATTTAGAGTCACCTAATTGCATCCAAAAGGCAGATCCATTCTGCCTCTCTCCCAGGAGTAGGAATATAGAGAAAAAACATACACCATGACCCCTGAATTCTTTCCGTGCTTGGTTATTTGCTCACAGCTTCCACATCACAAAAGTATCAGTTATAGTCCCTTATGAAAGCACACAGGAGGCCAGGAATGCATGATTCTCGTGTTAGCTCTTCCTCTATTAGCTGCTGGACCTAGACTAATTCATTCCTCTGCAGAGTGAAGGACAGGGAAGCCTGGAGTGCAGTAGTTCATGGGGTCACAGAGTCGGACACGACTTGGCTACTGAACAACAACAATCCTCTGATTCTTATTGAAAACCCTCTTGCATCAAATTAACCTCTAAAGGGCTTCCATACACTTATATTTTGTCTGTAGCACTCCTCCCCCTGGGCCCTTGAGTATGTCTTTGGGGCACAGTTGGAGAACCAGCAGAGATATCCACAGTCCCTTTCAGTTCTGATAATCTGTAATTCAAGTTTGTATGTAGTTTTGCAAGCTATTGCCTCCACCTGTTAATAAAGGACCCTAGCTCCTTGAGAAAAGCATGTCTTAATTTCTTAGAGGCCCAAAGAGTGAGTCTCACTCACTGGGTTATAAGATGCCAGGTGATGCTAACCCTTCCTGAGTCCCCATAAAATGGATTCTACAGAATCCATTTTATGAATTTTGCAGAGGAGAGAAGAACACTTTTCTCCCACCATTGTGCTACATGAGCTCTCAGTAGGTACTCTTTATGCCTTTTGCAGAGGCTTCCCTGGGGGCTCAGCTGGTAAAGAGTCGGCTTGCAATACAGGAGACCCAGGTTTGATCCCTGGGTTGGGACGATCCCCTGGAGAAGGGAATGGGTTGCCTGGGAAATCCCACAGACAGAGGAGCCTGGTGGGCTACAATCCATGGGTCACAAAGAGTCAGACATGACTGAGCAACTAAGCATGCATGCATGCCTTTTGACTTGCAGAGTTTTTAGCGAAGCAGCTCTTCTATATTTTGCTGATTACTCCTCACCTGCATCCACCTCCATAAATCACTAAGCATGAACCAATGGTGGGGTAGGGACAGGGCTGCAGTGAGGCCAGGAAGCAAATGTGAGTGATAAACCTAGCACCGGTTGAACTTTGACTCACTTGTGTTTGACTCTGACGACTCTGTTGCTGGACACAATTGCCTAACTCCTTGCTTTTTTTAGGATGAGTTCCTGCCCAAAGAGACCTAAGGTCTTCATGAAAAATAGACTTTGTGAGTTGGGCCCACTAAGGTGGAAGTGCCTGTTTGGGTCCTCTGGGAAGCAGATGTCAAGATGAAGCAAGAAATGCAAGAGACTTACTAGGAGAAAATATCTAGGAAGGATACAGAGGAGAAGGAGGAGCAGGTGGGAGAGCCATAAATTGCAATGCAAGAGTGATGCCTTTGAAAGGAAAGGAAGAAGGAAGGAGGCTTGAGCAGGAAAAGCCTCAGACTGATGCAGCTCTGAGACAGTCTGAGCCAGGCCAATCAAATGCCACAGAACAAGACTGACCATTGGAGGATCCCCATGTTAGGCAGCAATGGCTTGGTTCTAGCATGTCTGCAGTGCTCATTGACAGAGAGAAAGAGAAGGAGAGCGTGACTGTGGTGTAAACACCGCAATACACTGTGAAGGTGTTACAGCCAGAGGCTGTCAGTTAACAACACTCTTCCCGGCAGGCTCTCTGTATGGGAGATCTGAGCAGGGTACTTCCCATTCCTGCCACACTAGGCATGTACCCACCTGTGTGAATTCAAAAAGTGAAAACAATTTAAGCTCAAGCTTAGGCACATTTGACATATTTATTACAAATATTTATTGAGCCTATAAAAAGTATTACACTAGGCACTATAGCAGCCCTACCCTCTCCAGTGGAATGACTGAGTCTGAGAAGGTTTCAGATATCCTGGTAAGTTTTTTATCACCATTATTGTCAACACAAGGCATGTTTTATTTTCCTGGGCTCCAAAATCACTGTGGTCGGTGACTGCAGCCGTGAAATTACAAGATGCTTGCTCCTTGAAAGAAAAGCTGTGACAAACCTAGATAATGTATTAAAGAGCAGAGATATCACATTGCCAACAAAGGTCTGTATAGCCAAAGCTATGCTTTTTCCAGTAGTCATGTATGGATCTGAGAGCTGGACCATAAAGAAGGCTGAGTGCCGAAGAATTTATGCTTTTGAACTGTGGTGCTGGAGAAGACTGAGAGTCCCTTGGACAGCAAGGAGATCAAACCAGTCAATTTTAAAGAAAATCAATCCTGAATATTCATTGGAAGAACTCATGCTGAAGCTGAAGCTGAAGCTCCAACACTTTGGCTACCTGATGCGAAGAGACAACTCATTGGAAAAGACCCTGATGCTGGGAAAGATTGAAGGCAGGAGGAGAAAGGGACGACAGAGGATGAGATGGTTGGATGGCATCACGAACTGCATGGACATGAGTTGAGTCAACTCAGGGAGACAGTGAAGGATAGAGAAACCTGGCGTGCTGCAGTCCATCGGGTTGCAAAGAGCTGGACATTAATTAGTGACTGAACAACAACAAGGCATGTTTTACTAGCCTCCATTGTAACTGGTGCTAGTGGTAAAGAACCCGCCTGCTAATGCAAGAGACATGAGAGACATGGGTTTGATCCCTGGGTCATGAAGATCCTCTGAAGGAGGAAAGGGCACACTCCAGTATTCTTGCCTGGAGAATCCCATGGACAGAGGAGCCTGATGGGCTACAGTCTATAGTGTCTCAAAGAGTCAGACACAAGTGAAGCGACTTAGCACACATTGTATACTAACACTGGGTCAAGCTTAATACAACAAAGAAAAATCCTTAGGAAGCTCAAGATAAGGTTCCAGTATAATATCCCAGCCCCTTAGGGAGCTCAGAGGAGATTTTTGAAGATTTCTTTCATGCCAATCACCAAATGTACCAAGAAGGAAGGAACCTTTTAGTAGAATTGACCTTGGAGTTTACCAGAGAGACCTTGAAACTGATCTGGCAGCCAACCGGGTGGCACAAGGGCTTGCTCCACCCCCAGGACCATGCCAGCCAAGAGTCAGGTTTTGCTGAGAGGCAGGCCCAACACCTGTTGTAGCTCCTGGATCACAGTCAAATTTGGGAGGGAAATGGGGGAAAAGAGGAAGGAACTGGGAAAGGGGGATTTGTAGTGGGAAGAGATAAGACAGCAGGCTTTTCAGAAGCATGCCAGAATTCATCTCAACCTCACCACTTGGCAAAAGAGATAGTGTCTGTGGCAGAAAGAATACTGAGCATGACACCCAAGCTCTGCCTCTAACTCCCTGGCTGATCTTTGTCACTCAATGCCCCTGGGGGCCTGTGCTCCTTGGCTATAATCTGCAGAGCTAGGCCAGACACTCCTTAAAGTTCTTCCCATTTGAACACGCTAACATTCTTTTCTCCCTCCAAAATGGATTTTTACTGTATCTACCAACAAAATGAACCAAATACTATTTTTCATTTTAATCTCACAGTTTTTTGATACTTAAAAAATTTTAATTAGAGGATAATTACTTTAAAATATTGTGATGGTTTCAGCCATACATTAACATGAATCTGCCATAGGTATACATATGTCCCCTCCCTCTTTAACCCCCCTCCCACCTGTCTCCCACCTAAACAGACATTTCTCCAGAGAAGACATACAGATGGCTAATAAACACATGAAAAGATGAACAGCCTAACATTATAACAGCTTCCAGAAAACAATCCTGGAAGAGCCTGCAGAGAGGCATGAACAAGTGGGGGTGTAGAATGAAAAGAATTTCCAGTGACCTCAGGAATAATACAACATAATATAACATAATGAAACATGACATAGCAAGCATTGTGATAGGTAGCAGAATGTAGGAATAGGGGCCAGTAAAAATCTCTAAAGTTGAGTTCATTTCATGATCAAGACATTCAGGACATCCAAATATGACTCTACCTTTATATACAGGTACAGTTGATCCAGGGAGGAAAATATTTCCCCCTGTCAGCTGGTTCTAAAAGATCTGAGATTCATAAACATTCCATCAATACATGAACCTCACTACTATTAAAACAAAGAGAAAGCACTGTCCCTGTCCTTTGCTGAACACTTCTCCAGTTTTCTCTTATAAAAATGAACCATTTCTACTCCCCTTTCAGCCTACATTTTCTGTTTGTTTTTTTACAGATAAGAACGCTGGGAGAGGAGAGCATACTGTGAGGTTTTCCCCCAGGCCTAACATTTTAGGATTCTAAGAACAGGATTGCATGCTCCCTTCTCATCTCTCTCTCTTTTTGAGCTAAGAAAACACCACAGTTAAAAAACAAAAACAAAAAACCTGCAGTCCAAGGAATGGCATAATTAGCAGCCAATTAGGAGAAGGCTCCAGGCCCTCATACACCGCACCTTCCAGGCCAGCCCCTCCCAGAGAGGATCAGGTTTTTTCTTGGGGTTTCTTCCCTTTTGAATTAAGCACGACTGACGGCTGTAGTCCAGAAACACAAACCCTAAACCTAGTCTCCGGTAGACAAACAGGTCTGGGAAGATTGTATGACCCGCAGGGATAGAGTGCTCTGGGCTCCCTGGGAGACCAGGCTCGGGTGAAGGGAAAAGGTGTCCATGGGGTTGCAAGAGCAGCCATGGGAGGACTGAGTTACCTAAATAAATAAATAGTTTGGCAGCAGACCCAATTTATGCCTGGGCCTCCAGGTAGGGAGTCTGCTAACTCACTCTCAGCCTTGGGGTCTCAGCTGAAATCGGATTTCCTCGGGAAGCAGGTGCCTCACAAGGCTGTGCGGGTTGCACACTGCACATACCTGGGATGCGTCACAGCATAGATATCACAGATTTACATATTCTTATGACAATTTTCCAGCAGTTGGTCGTCAAGTGTTTTGAGGAAAGGCATCTTGCTTTGCTGATTCATAAAATGGTGCCATGTGGGCTCCAGTGATCCTGCTGAGAAGCCTCTCCTAACTCAGCTCAGGTTCAATGCCCCTCTCTTCAGCTGCAGAAGGACCCTGTACTTCCCCTACCATCACATCGACCACACTTTATTCTAATTGCCTGTTCACTGGTCTTATCCATTCTGGATCATCAGCTTTGTGCAGACAGAGTCTGTGTCTTGTCCAACAATGTAGCCTGCTTTGAGAAGGGTGCTTGGCCTAGTGCAGGCTCCATGGTATTTGGTGAATGAATGAGCAACATATTCTGAGCCAGCCCAATGCTCTTGCCCAAGTGGACAGAGAGCCTAGCATAGTAGAAAGAGGCCTAGCCACATCTTGGGTTCAGGACCTTGCTCTTCCTCTCCCAAACTATGTGATTTGGGGTGAGTCATGCTGTGACTTTACCCCAGTGTCCTTGATGCAGAATAGGGATAATCCTGCCTTGCCCTGTCCACCTCAAAGTGTCATTGTGAAGAACAATTTAAACTTCCATTTGGCAAACTATAAAGATAGACGAAACAACATGTGAAGTAAACAGCTGTTCCAGGAAAGCTGGACCTTTGAGAAGCCCAGGACCAGGAGTAGCCTTGTATCTGGACACAGTGGCCTCCAAGAGACAACTCAGGATTTCTGGGTCAGACAGTACTTTTTCAGTTGCTAGGAACAGAAACCCAAAAATGTTAAAAAGCAAATGTATTACTTCATATGACAAGGGGAAAGGTGTAGCTGGGCCTCCAGGACAATGGAAATAGACACAAGGATGCAGCGAGGTGGACATCCTTCTTGTTCTCCCCTTTATCCTGTCCCTCGCTGCCCCACCCCCACCCCCGCATCTGTCTCCCTCTCATTTCCGCCTGCCTACTACAAATGGCCTCACTCAACATAGCAAGGGACATGGCTACCTGCAGTTTCTGGCTCCATCTCACAGTTTTGCCATCTGAGAGGGTTGTTGCTGTTTAGTTGCAAGTCAAATCCAATTTTTTTGTGACCCCATGGACTGTAGCCTGCCAGGCTCCTCTGTCCGTGGGATTTCCCAGGCAAGAATACTGGAGTGGGTTGCCATTTTCTTCTCCAGGGGAACTTCCTGGCCCAGGGATTGAACCCACATCTCCTACTTGGCAGGTGGATTCTTTACCGCTGAGCCACCAGGGAAGATCAACTGAGGGAAGTCTCTCTGAGAGGGACTGAGCCCCTTCTCTTAATTCCAATTTGCAGAATCTCCCTTTGCCCTGGCTTGAGTGATGTATCTAACTCTACACGAACAGTGAGGGACACGATCTCTGGCCCGCATTGGAACCACATGACTAGAGTGGGGCAATCAATGTGCCAACAGAAGGGAGATTACTGTTCCAAGAAGAATGGATGGGTGCCAGGGAGACAAAATAATAAATGTGGTCCATATCCATTTTCTAAAAGAATTCCCACACTGAGACACGAAATGCTACCGTTTGCAATCAATTAGCTTTGGTTTGGGTTCTGCTCCTCTAGACTCATTTTATCACATGAGTTCCCTATAACACAAGGAGGTGAGCAGAAGGATGGGCAACAAAGTAAAATCAGAGTGTGATTTCCTCTGCAAACCTTCAGTGAATAATGAAAGACCAACCATAAGTCCAGAAAGGTTTGTTTCCTTTTTAGAAGTGGTATCTACTGACCTCACCTGCTCAACATCAGACCCTAAAATCCTCTGTACTTTGTCCAGGTTGTGGATCGAGAGATGATTTTACTGAAACAGAATACTATTCATCCAGTCTGACCACTTTCACTTTCTGTCCTACAGCAGAACAGAGACAAGACCACCCTCTTTCTCATTGTAAATAGTCCAAACCACACACCTCGCAGATGGAAAAACCAGTCTCTGAGCGGGAATATTTTTTATCCAACCTCACATATGAAAAGAGGGTTAATGGCCACATCAAGAGCAGATGCCATGTCATCTGACACTTGTTTTTCCCATGGGGCCACCCTTTGTTTTTCTGCACACTTATGTCCTGAAAAATGAGCTACCCTTTCATCTCACCTTCTTCCCATTCTTTTGTGTCTCTGGATCACCTACTGGGCTACTTTCTCTAGGTCAGTTTTACTGTATTACTGTTTAGTCACTTCTGGGTCCCAGTCAATTGGCTATTGCCTTAGTCTCAGCTGTCAGAAATGAGAGATTTCCCTACCAAATACACAATATTCTCTTCACTACTCTTCAACATAAATCCACTATTTAAGCAAACCAGTCTTGACTCACGGCAGAATTTCAGGCATCAACTTGTTCACTCATGTTTATCTCTCAGATATCCATTTAGATTATTTTATTTTGGAAGTGAAATATTTTTTACTTGGTCTGCCTCCCCTGGCTGAGTCAGGAGTACCTCCTACAAGTACCATTAGTGCCCCATACTTCCTCCAACAAAACATGTATAATATCACCCTGGACAGTAATTGCCTGCTTATTTTATCTCTGTTCTCTACTGTAATTTCTGTGAGCACAGAGACTATTCATTCCTGTTTCCCAGTACCATTGTTTCCCCCAAGACCTAAGCAAAGAGCGCAGCACATCACAAATGCTGCGTAAATATCTATTGAATGCATGACCAGAACTCTGACTCAATGGTTTCTAATTATTTTCACAGTAGTGATCAAATGACAAAAAGATGTGAATAGTAATACTTTACAGTTGAACACGTTATATGAAGGACTTATTATGTCAAAAGAACTCATTAAGCTGGCTATCACTATAATAAAAACCTTCTTTGCTTCTGATACGGAGATGCAAAAAAAAAAAAAAAATCAACGTTTCATCCACAAAAGACTCTTAAAATGTTTAAAAGGGTCCTACTCCTGCCACAGGTAAACATCATCACCAGAGTCAAATGCTGCCTTTGTAACATTATCCTGACCTCAAGGGCAGGCTGGACACCCTGCCTCTGGTCTCTTCCTCAATCTACTTGGTATTCCTGTACTGAGTGTTCACCATGAGTCAGTTCCTAAATTTTCACATGCATTATCTCATTTAATTCTTACAACAGCCCTAGGAAGAGAGTTCTATTTTTATTTCCTTTTAACAATAGGAATACCAAGACACAGGGAGGTTATACAACTTATGCAAAGACACAGAACTATCACCTGGAATATTCAAACCCAGCTCTTGCTCTTAATTGCTGTAAGACCGTTCTTTCTAATAAGTTCGTGGACAACAATCTTCCATCTTTCTTAGAATGGCCTCCTCCTGTTATCTAAACACACCTAAGGCCAACCAGCTAGGAATTGAGGTAGATTAAGTATGGCCACAAATTCTTTTCAGTTCCTTTTCCAACTCCATGCATCTAGAATATAATTTTATTAAGAATTTGAAGAAGTCTGGTAGACTATCTTATTGAATAATCTTGTGGTCCAGACAATGAAGAATCTGCCTGCAATGCAGGAGACCCAGTTTTGATCCCTGAGTCGGGAAGATCCCTTGGAGAAGGAAATGGCAACCTACTCCAGTATTCTTGCCTGGAGAATCCCATGGACAGAGAAGACTGGAGGGCTACAGTCCCTGGGTCGCAAAGAGTCAGACATGACTGTGCTGCTAACACCATGCTATGCTATGCTATCTCTGACAAAGAGTAGTATGTATCATGGAAACAATACTAGCTTTGGAACAAGGAAGATCTAAAGTAAAAACTTGACTGTTTTTGTTACCTATGGTTGTGTAACAAACCACTCCATAACTTAGCATTTAGAAAAACAGCAATTTATGATTTCTCACAATTATGTGAATCAGCTGGGCAGTTCCTCTGAGGGTTTCACTTGAACTCATTCATGGATTGGCAATTAGTGGGATGGAATGTTCATCATGGCCTCATGTCTGGCTTTGTTGGGGTGCCTGCCACATGGCTATTCATCTTCCAGAAGGCTAGACCAGTTTCCATAAATGGTGGTGTTGGTGAGAGGAACTGAAAAGAATTTGTGGCCATACTTGATCTACCTCAATTCCTAGCTCTTTGGCCTTAGGCAATTTATTTCTCCTGAGATCAGCTTCCTTATCTGGGAAATTGTGAAAGTAATCCCAATTGTCTTGGGTTCTTATAAATATATGATAATATATGTCAAGTACCTAGGAAACTCCCTGCCATTAAACAACTAATTATCTACTGTTATTTTCATTTGCTCTAAGTCTTATAGTTACTCAACAGTCCTAGGGTCTGGAGTGAATGCTTCCTCCTTCTCCCCATCATCTCGGCAGTCTGCTTAAATCCTGTACTTCAATCAAAACCCAGTTCTGGTCTCATCTTCACAAAAATTTCCAAAGTCAGTAGGCTTCAATAATTGTCCATATTAGGAAATTCCAAAGTTCTATTTATAAACTAAATGTTCCCAGCCTTTCCTCATCCCTGAAGAAAAAAATAGATACATGTGAAAGAATTTATTGTTGTGCACAATTTGTAACTTCTGGCTGCTGCTACTGCTAAGTCACTTCAGTCGTGTCCCACTCTGTGCGACCCCATAGACGGCAGCCCACCAGGCTCCCCCGTCCCTGGGATTCTCCAGGCAAGAACACTGGAGTGGGGTGCCATTGCCTTCTCCGAACTTCTGGCTAGTTGGATATAATTCTACCCTCTTTCCCTCAGTTGAAGAAAGTATACTGAAATGTGGATAGAAATGTCTTTATTATCCTAATTTATTTTATAAAGGTAAATTGTTTGCAAAATTTGCTCCATTATTAGCAACAACTTACTAAATCACTCATTTGGCACTAAGCATATGTCCCTTTATTTTTAAATCTTTTTAAAGATATGTCCTGTCTTCTAACTAGGTTAAAAACACTAATAAAAGACAAGACCCTGATACATATACACATACCTATATAAATATGTGCATATATATATATATATTTAATTTATCTTGTGGTTCTATCAAAGTGAATTGAACGTACTAGAAAGGTAATACATATAACCCAAACCCTTCCTGTTGAGATTTGTGTTGAGAATGAGCATGAAGCTGCTTGGACAGTGAGAAAGAAAATTGGATTTAGAAGCACAGGTTCCAGGCTTATGGGCTGGATTCTGGATCAAGAAGTACCTATTTATTCCTTAAACTTCTATGTTAAAATACAAGAAAAATTGGATGAATAGAGTGGGGGCCCTTGGGCACTCAAAACTCACTGTCTTAGGCCAATAATTCTCAAAGATCAGAGGGGAGGCCATTTTTATCAAAATACACAGGCTTGATCCTTCCCTTCTCTTGCTCATTGATGTACTCTTGGATGGGAAAGCAACAGAGAAAGATATATTTGGGAAATGGTCTCCTGCTGAGAACCATTATAGTATTAGAATCAGATTTATCAGTGTAGTTAGCTCCAACAGCTTTGTGCAATGGCAGGGAGAAAGTATCTTTCTCCATCAGTTCAGTTCAGTCACTCAGTCATGTCCAACTCTCTGAGACCCCATGGACTGCAGCACGCCCGGCCTCCCTGTCCATCACCAACTCCCGGAGTTCATCCAAACTCATCTCCATTGAGTCAGTGATGCCATCCAACCATCTCATCCTCTGTCATCCCCTTCTCCTCCTGCCTTCAATCTTTCCCAGCATCAGGGTTGTTGCAAATGAGGCAGCTCTTCGCATCAGGTGGCCGAAGTATTGGAGTTTCAGCTTCAACATCAGTCCTTCCAACAGACACTCAAGACTAATCTCCTGTAGGATGGACTGCTTGGATCTCCTTGCAGTCCAAGGGACTCTCAAGAGTCTTCTCCAACACCACAGTTCAAAAGCATCAATTCTTCGGCGTTCAGCTTTCTTTATAGGCCAACTCTCACATCCATACATGACTACTAGAGAAACCATAGCCTTGACTAGATGGACCTTTGTCAGCAAAGTAATGTCTCTGTTTTTTAATATGCTATCTAGGTTGGTCATAACTTTCCTTCCAAGGAGCAAGCGTCTTTTAATTTCATGGGTACGGTCACCATCTGCAGTGATTTTGGAGTCCCCCAAAATAAAGTCAGCCACTGTTTCCATTGTTTCCCCATCTATTTCCCATGAAGTGATGGGACTGGATGCTATGATCTTCGTTTTCTGAATGTTGAGTTTTAAGCCAATCTTTTCACTCTCCTCTTTCACTTTCATCAAGAGGCTCTTTAGTTCTTCTTCACTTTCTGTCATAAGGGTGGTGTCATCTGCATATCTGAGGTTATTGATATTTCTCCTGGAAATCTTGATTCCAGCTTGTGCTTCATCCAGCCCAGTGTTTCTCATAATGTACTCTGCATATAAGTTAAATAAGCAGGGTGACAATATACAGCCTTGACATCCTCCTTTTCCTATTTGAAACAAGTCTGTTGTTCCATGTCCAGTTCTAACTGTTGCTTCTTAACCTGCATACAGATTTCTCAGGAGGCAGGGCAGGTGGTCTGGCATTGCCAACTCTTGAAGAATTTTCCACAGTTTGTTGTTGATCCACACAGTCATACCAATATTCCCTTGGTATCTCTTTGGCGTAGTCAATAAAGCAGAAATAGATGCTTTTCTGGAACTCTCTTGCTTTTTCGATGATCCAGCAGGTGTTGGCAATTTGATCCCTGGTTCCTCTGCCTTTTCTAAAACCAGCTTGAACATCTGGAAGTTCATGGTTCATATATTGTTGAAGCCTGGCTTGGAGAATTTTGAACATTACTTTACTAGCGTGTGAGATGAATGCAATTGTGTGGTAGTTTGAACATTCTTTGGCATTGCCTTTCTTTGGGATTGGAATGAAAACTGACCTTTTCCAGTCCTGTGGCCACTGCTGAGTTTTCCAAATTTGCTGGCATATTGAGTGCAGCACTTTCACAGCATCATCTTTCAGGATTTGAAATAGATCAACTGGAATTCCATCACCTCCACTAGCTTTGTGGGTAGTGATGCTTTCTAAGGCCCACTTGACTTCACATTCCAGTATGTCTAGCTCTAGGTGAGTGATCACACCATCATGATTAACTAGGGCATGAAGATCTTTTTTGTACAGTTCTTCTGTGTATTCTTGCCACCTCATCTTAATATCCTCTGCTTCTGTTAGGTCCATACCATTTCTGTTCTTTATTGAGCCCATCTTTGCATGAAATATTCCCTTGGTATCTCTAATTTTCTTGAAGAGATCTCTAGTCTTTCCCATTCTGTTGTTTCCCTCTATTTCTTTGCATTGACCACTGAGGAAGGCTTTCTTATCTCTCCTTGCTATTCTTTGGAACTCTGCATTCAAATGGGTACATCTTTCCTTTTCTCCTTTGTTTTTCACTTCTCTTCTTTTCACAGCTATTTGTAAGGCCTCCTCAGACAGCCATTTTGCTTTTTTGCATTTCTTTTTCTTGGGGTGGTCTTGATCCCTTTCTCCTGTACAAGTCACGAACCTCCTTGTATCATGACTATTCTGATTATTAAGAGCTGTTTTTATTCAATTGAAACCAATAACTGTTTTTTCAAAGAAGAGTTACCAACTCCAGGAGACTGAAGAGGGAAACACAGAGATTCATAAGTATCCCAAGCTCTCTCCAGTCTACTTACAGAACCCACTTGGCCAAATTCTAACAGTATATAAGCATTACCTTCAATGCTTTCCCTCTTGTCATGGTCAACTCCTAAAAGCCCTTATATTGATAAGAGTTTGCAAAATGCCTAGAAGATAGCACAGTAGATGTTTGCTGCTTCTCCAGTTATGCAGAGGGACTACTCTCTCTGTAATAATTCATGTTAACAATTTGTTATGGTGGTGGTGTCACTCAGTTGTGTCCAACTGTTTGCAACCCCATAGACTGTAGGCCGCTAGGCTCCTCTGTCCATGGAATTTTCTAGGCAAGAATACAGGAGTCGGTTGCCATTTCCTCCTCCGGGGAATCTTCCCAACCCAGGGATTGAACCTGGGCCTCCCGCATTGCAGGTAGATTCTTTACTGTCTGAGCCACCAGGGAAGCCCCAACAATTTGTTTTGGTTATATTTATATCTAGCACAGTAGGAGATACCAGAACGTGCTTAATAAACATTTTTGGATTGACTAGAATGACCTGTACATCTTTGTTCTTTTCCAAGACAGTTGGGGGAAACCTCTAATTTAATACCACTCTGGATCTTAGTACCTCAGAGAAAAGTCTCTAATGAAAAGGAAAGAAGATGAAACCTTAGGGAAGTTGTAAGCAGTTTAGCATTACTGAGTCAGGTGAGAATGTTTAATTTGCCTACTAAAGAGAGCAACATGATCTCCAGGGTATGGCAAGAACAAAGCTGCTGCTAATAAAAAGCCTTCACATTTGTTTAGCCCTTTATATTAGGTTACAAAGTGCTTTCATAGTGCTCATCTCACTTGAGCCCCCAACAACCTTGTTAGGTAGATGTTATTCATTTTAATTTTATAGAAGCAGAAACTAAATCTTAGATGGCTTTTGCAACATACCCCAAGTCTCATAAATGGGAAATGCAGCAAAGCGAAGACTATTCCAAGGTTTTCCTCGTTGAATTAATTAGGGCTTTTGCAAGATGAGAAAGAAATTTAACATACAATAGTTTAAGCAGGAAAAGCCTTGGGAAACTGACCCAGCCCTGCCTGACTCAAGGAGGAGCTTATGCTTAAATTTAAACTGATCATTGTAATCCCACCTCCTGGCCACAGTCATCAGTTCAAAGATGAGCATGTGACAGACAATATATGGACTAATGAGAAGCAAGGAGAGGTTTGCTAAGAGTTTTAGGGAATTTAATGAGAAAGTATATGGAAGGAAATGTCTTCCAACAGATGTGAGGGGAATGGACACAACTTCCTTTTTACTATGTAGAAAACCAGCCTTAGAACAAAGATGTCAATGTGGATGGCAAACAGGGTCTTTAGTAACATTACTAAACTACTAGATCAACTATTTTGGAAGCCCAATATATCTCTGGACTTTGCAGTTTCATAAGCCATGAGCTATCTTGGTATACTTCATGGCAAGTAATAGAAAACTCAACTCAAATTGGCATAGACACACACTGGCTTCTTGTTACTTGCCTGTTTGCCATGGAGTCTACTAAGGTAACTGAAGAAATGGAAGGAAGAGCTGTAGAAACAAGTGTTCCAGGGACTGAAATCCAAATCTTGGTAGCATCAGGACTTTCCCTCTTCATCTTGTACTTTCATTCTCCCTCATTCTCTTCTACTTGAGACATGCCTGTTCCACTATATGGCAAGTGAATGATCACCTGGCACCTCAGGGTATCAGAGAGAGTGCTGACAGGAAACAGGCCTTTCGGTTTGAGTCATGACGAGAGTACAAAGAGATTGCATACACAAATATGGGTAGAAACACCACAAAGGATGATGTAGTGCCCCAGGCTAGAAACAGCCTGGGGTGGGGGAAATGTTATCTCCCCAAAGCCTGACAGGATAGGGGAGGCAACAGTTACTGGAATCTGAGACCAAAAAGCTGCGTGAAGAGGGTCACCTGACAGGGGTTGTGCCAAGGGATAAATCAGATTGAGTTCCAGCCTAAATCTCTTCCTTCCTCTAGTTAGCTGCTGGTGTTCTCCCTTGCCCAAACAGACTGGAAGCGGAGGAGAAGGAACCCTGTGGATGAACTCCATACAGGTCAACCCCATGAGGCAGAGTGAGCTGTGGGAGGGTGGAGAGTGGATTTAGAGGGGCATTTGGGTGGCTCAGACAGTAAAGAATTTGTCTGCAATGTGGGAGACCCAGGTTTCATCCCTCGGTCAGGAAGATCCCCTGGAGAAGGAAATAGCAACCCACTCCAGTATTCTTGCCTGGAGAATTCCTTGGACAATACAGACCACCAGGTCACAAAGAGTTGGATACAACTGAGCAACTAACACTTTCACTTTCATGGAAGAATCCAGTGTACTAAGGTTAGCAGCCTCTGCAAAATAAGAGCATTTCTTTCCCACATCATCTGAATGTCAACATATAAATAATTCCTTACTCTCAACAAATACTCTATAGAGTTGACCTTGGAAGAGTATCAGGGAGAAGTTTATTATAAAAGAGTACCAGGGAGAAGTTTATTAAAAACATAAATATTACCATGAGTGGGCAGAATATTTAGATCTTACTTGATTTTCCACTGACCTTCTTAATTTATGATGTAAAATACAAGGCTAGGCTATTATAAACATCTCAGATCAATGTAGCAGTTTTATGATGGCAATCACGTCATTTCTTAGTAGTAGTACCACTAGATTAGAGCATTATTTTTACTACTGTTAAAACAATATTATTATTAAATTATAGCCAAATGGTTAGAAGTTGGACCTTTGCTCATAACAGCAAAACTGAAAACAACCTAAACTTTCTTGTTATATGCTTACAATGGAGTATTAATCAGGAATTAAAATAAAGTGACAAGAAAACTTTAGTAACACAGAAAATCCTAAAAGATAACATAGATTATTAAAATCTTTTTATAAGAATAAAAAATAAGTAAAACAAACAATATGTGATAAAAAAAATACACCCCCTCCCCTAAAAGTAATGATAAAAACAAAACCAGGAAGGTGGGAATCTAGGGGAATCTAGCTTCTTCTAAGGGGGAAGCTAGGAGTAGGGATAGGACTGGAGAACACAGAAAGATGTAAGTTATTTGTTGTTAGCTTGGATGGTAGATTCATGGATGTTTATTTATTAGTACAGATAAAAAATTGAAAAGCAACACATGAATAATAGGTCTCTGCATTGGACCAGTGATGACATTGTATCATAAACCAAGGATCGTATTTAATCCAATATTCTCTTTACCAAGAATAGTGTTCATAGCAGCTTTATTTGCAATAAAGAACCTGAAAATAAACCAAACATCCAACCCAAACAACACCAACTAAAAAGTAGTGAAAGGTTAAAGAAAACCTGGCACCTCCATACAGTGGAATACTACTCAGCAAAAAAAAAAAAAAGCAGAGGGAGGGGTGGGGAACTAGTGATAAACATAATAACCTGGATGGATATCAAAGGCATCATGCTTAATGATAAAAGCTAATTTAAAAAGGCTATTTACTGCATGACTCCATTTAATAACATTCTCAAAATGACAAAGCTATAGACATGGCAAACAAAGTGGTTGCCAGAAGCTTGACAAGGTGGGGTAGAAATATTAATGGGTAGTGCCAGGGAGTTCCTCTGTAGTTATGAAACAGTTTTACATATTGAATGTGGTGATGGTTTCACAAATATACATATGGGATAAAATTGCACAGAGCTACACACACACACACATGGTATTTTTAAAGATACAGTATTCTATGCATGTGGGCTTCCCTGGTAGTTCAGCTGGTAAAGAATTGACTGCAATGCAGGAGACCCTAGCTCGATTCCTGCATCAGGAAGATCCCCTGGGGAAGGGATTGGCTACCCACTCCAGTATTCTTGGGCTTCCCTGGTGGCTCAGGTGGTAAAGAATCCACCTAAAATGGGGGAGACCTGGGTTCAATCCCTGGGTTGGGAAGGTTCCCTGGAGGACACCATGGCAACCCACTCCAGTATTCCTGCATGCATGTTGGTACAGACACATGAATGGACAAAAAAGATCAATGGGATGGAAAACAGATCAGTTACAGACCCCAAAACAGAGAGATTAAGTATCTGATAAGATATTTCAATCAATGACAAAAAGATGGATTATTTAATAAAAATTATCTGCCCTAAATAGGTCAAAGATATATATAAGTAAAAAAGAAAAAAGAAAAAGAATTAAAGTGCTAGGAGAAAGCATGAGATAATTTTTATTAAAATAATCAAGGAGAAACTCTGAAAGCATAAAGTAAAATACTTACATAGATGACCACATCAAAATTTAAATAATACAGTAAAGTCAAAAGATAAATGACAAGATGGAGAAAATGCTTGCAAGACATGTGACAAAGAAAATTGTTCTTGATATATAAAGAGTTCTTACAGTAAGAGACAACCAATAAAAAAATGGAAAAAAACACAAACAGAAGTTAATAACAAGCTTAAAAATGGCTGAAAATATATATGATGTGTAATCTCATTTATAATTTTAAAGATATAAATTAAAATAAAAGATTCTTTAAAAAGTTGATATTAATTGTACTGGCCAAGGTTTAAGGGGAGAAAAAATGAACTAATTGATACTTTAGAAGCCCAGAAACCTTAAACCTTACAAGTAAGTATCATTCAGATGTTTATTCATTCAACAACTCACAATACGTAGCATCTACATGTGCCAGGTATTTTTTATGCTGAATGTGCAGCAGTGAATAAAATACATTAAAAAAAAAATCCTGCCCTCGTGAAGCTCACATTCATTCTGGGAAGGAATGGAGAGGCATGCTGGGAGCAAGCTTTGTGGGAAGAGAGGAGCAAGATGGGAGAGACAGGAATAAACTTGACTTATTTTACACCTCTATATATGAATTTCTTCTCTCTCAACTGTCTGGCAATAGCCTACCTATCTATATCAGGGTTCATCTCTAATGAAGCTTACTGCCTTCCTGACTGCTTCCCATCCACCCCATGTTGTAAAAAATATTTTTAAAAATTATAAAACAGTATATAATGTGGTGTTGTTTTTACATTTCCTGCAATGTGTACAATTGTGCTGTGGACATACCAGATGTAAGGTAAATGAATAAATGAATTTTTGTCAAAGGCAGCACGTAGGATATGTAAGCAGCAGAGCTGTTGCAAGAGAAAGCAGATGGCTTGCAGAGAACGGGCAGAAGAACAGATGACCAGGCTGCTGCTTCAAAACGCAAAGTATACCTCATATTAACTGTGTAATAAACGTGAATCACCAGTACTGTGTCAGCAAATATGACATCATTTTTAGTAGGTCATAGTGTAGCTAAAAGAAGTAATTACAGTAAAGGCAGTCTAACATGCACACACATTTTTTCTTTTTTTTTAAGTTAAAGATTTACAATGTTGTGTTAGTTTCAGGTATACAGCAAATTGATTCAGTTATGCATATATCTATCTACTCTTTCAGATTCTTTTCCACTGTATGTTAATACAAGATATTGAAATATAGCTCCCTGTGCTAGACAGTAGGTTGTTGTTGTTTATCTATCTTGTATATAGTAGTTTGTGTCGGTTAATACCAAACTCCTAATTTATCCTTCCCCACCTTTTCCCTTTGGTAACCATAAATTTGTTTTTTTGTCTGTGAGTTTATTTCTGTTTTGTAAATAAGTTCATTTGTATTATTTCTTCTTTTTAAATTTTTTCCTTTTTTAAATTGAAGTGGTTTGTATCATTTTTTAAAAATTCCACATATAAGTGATAGCATATGATATTGTCTTCATCTGATTTACTTCACTTAGTGTGCTAATCTCTAGGTCCATCCATGTTGTGTAAATGTCACTGTTTGATTCTTTTTGAGGACTGAGTAATATTGATGGCTGTGTGTATATATACACATACAAGACATTGTCTTTATCCATTCATCTGTCAATGGACATTTAGGTTGCTTGGCTATATTAAATAGTGCTGCTATGGGAGAAGGCAATGGCACCCCACTCCAGTACTCCTGCCTGGAAAATCCCATGGACAGAGGAGCCTGGTGGGCTGCAGTCCATGGAGTCGCTGAGGGTCAGACACGACTGAGCGACTTCACTTTCACTTTTCACTTTCATGCATTGGAGAAGGCAATGGCACCCCACTCCAGTACTCCTGCCTGGAAAATCCCATGGACGGAGGAGCCTGGAAGGCTGCGGTCCATGGGGTCGCTGAGAGTCGGACACGACTGAGCGACTTCACTTTCACTTTTCACTTTCATGCATTGGAGAAGGAAATGGCAACCCACTCCAGTGTTCTTGCCTGGAGAATCCCAAGGATGGGGAAGCCTGGTGGGCTGCCGTCTATGGGGTCGCACAGAGTCGGACACGACTGAAGCGACTTAGCAGCAGCAGCAGCGTGAACAATTAAGGTGCAGGTATCTTTTCAAATTAGAGTTTTCATCTTTTCCAGATATATGCCCAGGAATGGGATTCCTGGATCAAGTGGTAACTCTATTTTTGGTTTTTAAAGAAACCTCCATACTGTTCTCTACAGTGGCTGTAGCAATTTACATTCCCACCAACAGCGTAGGAGGGTTCCCTTTTATGCACACCCTCTTTAGAAGTTATTTGTAGACTTTTTGATAATGGCCATTCTGACCTGTGTGAGGTGATACTTCATTGCAGTTTCAATTTGCATTTCTCTGATAGTAATGTTGAGCTTTTCAGCATATGCATTTTTGTTTGTCTATTTGAAAACAAATATTAATAGCTAACCTGGTGGCTCAGTGGTAAAGAACCTGCCTACAATGCGGGAGCCTCAGGAGACGTGGGTTCAATCCCTAGGTTGGGAAGATCCCCTGGAAGAGGGCATGGCAACCCACTCCTGTATTCTTGCCTGGAGAATCCCATGGACAGAAGAGCCTGGCAGGTTATGGTCCATAGGGTCGCAAAGAGTCAGACATGACTGAAGCGACTTAGCACAGCATTAATAGCTAAGGCTATAAATACAATGAAAATACACGTAATTAATAGCTAAATAAAAACTATCAGGTCAAAGAATTACTTTTTAGGCTTTTCATTACCCTAATTTTAACTAGCTACAGCTCTTTAGAAGTAGAGCCTATTCAGCCTTTTTGAAATAGAATATATTCCCTAGTGCTATTATTATAAAGCTGGAACACAACATCCTTGCCTTAGCATGTCATAAAAGCCACTTCTTTTGTGCATGCTTGTTATTCAAGCAGGCAGTAAAGAGAGACTGCAGAACATTCAGGAGTAAAACCTGAGAACGAGTGGGAAAGAAGCACAATAAAAAGCCAGGATACTGTATACTGCTCATACTGGGATCCTTAATGATTGCACATTTCAAAGATTACATGCCACCAAACTCCCTCTTCACTAACAGGAGGCCAGGGAGATAGAGGAAGTAACACAAAAGGCAGATTTACAATAAAGATGTGACATAATTCCAAATTAGAGTTTTCATCTTTTCCAGATATATGCCCAGGAATGGGATTACTGGATCATGTGGTAATTCAAATAATTCAAATCAGTGATTCATTATGGAAAAGTTCCTGAGGGTCAAATGACTTATCAATTTTAAGCAGTAAAAATTTCCAAATCCTATTTTGGGGAATAAGCACTTACTCTATCACTACTTGGAATCAGTATTGCAACAAACAAAAAGGCAGGAGTAAAAAAATTTTTTTAATATAAAAAGTTTTAAAATGAAAAACAAGGGAGGGGTTCTGCATCTGTGATGGACAGAAATCAGAATCAGTTCTGAAATGGTCCCTGTGGCAGCTGAAGCCCAAGAGGTGGCTGTGCCCATGGCAGAAGTGGACAGAATGAGTTGCCAAGAATGGTATCCTGTGTGAGCTCCAGCCTTTACCAATGTGTACCAAATCAGGCCAAGTCCAAATTAGGCCATGTCCAACTTGGGAACAGCAGCCCCCTTCTAAGTTAGTCTCAGCTTGCCAGTTGCCAGTACTGATCCCCAGTGTCCCCGCAGTGGATGATGTTCCCCCACACACCTTGGCTGATCCATGAGTTAGGGAATTACTAACTTCTGCACTTTGGAAAGGACTTGTCAAGGCCAGCTGCTGCTACTCTGCCACCAAGTCCCTTCCCTGAGGGCACCTTAGTAAGATAGCATCAAGCTGTATTCTTGTCAAGTTGTATTCTTCTGCTCAAGATGTCTTGATATGGGGAGTGGGGCTGGGGGGGAGGGATTTTTATTTAGCTATTAAATAGATATATTTTCATTGTGTTAGTGCCTGGCTGATGAACCGGGTAGATCAGGCACTCATACCCTGGGGTGGATTAAGGCACAGAATCTGTGGTGAGAGAGAGCAAGGGACGATATGGCTACACAAGAATTTTCTGCTCCACTGCCTCTAGGCTTTCCATGTCTTATTCAAGCACTCTGCATTGTAATTTTACTCAGCATCATGCCTGTCTTCCCTATAAAATGACATAAAATGCTCAGTAGTCATATCCACATAGCTCCCAGCTCTTAGTGTGTTTGTCGCTCAGTCATGTCCAGCTCTTTGTGATCCCATGGACCGTAGCCCACCAGGTTCCTCTGTCCATGGAATTTTCCAGGCAAGAATACTGAAGTGGGTTGCCATTCCCTTCTCCAGGAGATCTTCCCAATCCAGGAATCGAATCCAGGTCTCCTGCATTGCTCAGGAGAGACACATCCAAATAGCCCCCAGCTCTTATGTTCCCTGATCTAAATCCATGTTTCTACAACTCTCCCAACTCTTCCTCCTACTCAGTCCAGCAGTCAAAACAATTTTTCTCCCTGATGAGCTCTCTAGTTGTCATGGTAACCAAGATAAGTGCAAAGAAAGAATCAGGTAGCAAACGTAGATACAAAATTTGAGCTGTTCCTAGGTAACTGGCTAAGAGCACTTAATTTCTTTTTATCCTGAATGCATATAATAAATAAACTACAGTCTGTGTGGTTGGTTTTAACTGTTAAACTTGACTAGCTAAAGAAAGGAGGTGGGGGGTGAGGACTAGCTCAACCTATTTTTTAGAACCTTTTTTTCCCCTTAATTTACTTGGCTGCCTCTGGTGTAGTTGTCGGAGAAGGCAATGGCACCCCACTCCAGTACTTTTGCCTAGAAAATCCCATGGACAGAGGAGCCTGGTAGACTGCAGTCCATGGGGTCGCTAGAGTCAGACACGACTGAGCGACGTCCCTTTCACTTTTCACTTTCATGCATTGGAGAAGGAAATGGCCCCACTCCAGTGTTCTTGCCTGGAGAACCCAGGGACAGGGAGCCCGGTGGGCTGCCGTCTATGGGGCCGCACAGAGTCGGACATGACTGAAGCGACTTAGCAGCAGCAGCAGTGTAGTTGCAGCACTCTAGAGATCGTTGTGTCCTGTGGGTTCTTCCACATCCCCTGCATTGGGAGGTGGATTCTTAACCACTGAACCACCAGGGAGGTCCCTCTCAATCTATTTTAAAGAGGCTTGTTGCCAACCTTTAAGGTAGCTTGCTTTAACTACTTCAGGTTTTAAGGACCTCATGAAAAAAAACTTCAAATGGACTCACCAGTGAAATTAATGAATTCCACTCCAGGCAAATAATATTCCATCTCTTGATGATAAAGAATGCTTTAAGTAAAAGCAAGTAGTCTACAGCACTCCATCCTAGCTTACTTTGCTTTAAGATCAAACACAGAAACAATTTCTCCAAGTATTCCATAACTCCATATCATAGGGAGAAAGGACAGCTCTTGGGACAGACCTTACACCAAATATTTGAAAAAAATGTTTCATGAGGTCAATTATTTCCTCTAATGTAAAAGTCCATACACCAAAAAAAAAAAAAAAAGAATTGAACACCTGCTAATCTCTACATTAACTCGTCTGTCTCTTGAGGACCTGTGGAAAATATATGACGTTTTGATGCCTTCCTCCCCCCAGGAAATGTTGATGTTGCTGCTGCTGCTGCTGCTGCTAAGTCACCTCAGTCGTGTCCTACTCTGTGCGACCCCATAGACGGCAGCCCATCAGGCTCCCCCATCCCTGGGATTCTCCAGGCAAGAACACTGGAGTGGGTTGCCATTTCCTTCTCCAATGCATGAAAGTGAAAAGTGAAAGTAAAGTCGCTCAGTCGTGCCTGACTCTTGGTGACCCCATGGACTGCAGCCCACTAGGCTCCTCTGTCCATGGGATTTTCCAGGCAAGAGTACTGGAGTGGGTTGCCATTGCCTTCTCCGAATGTTGATGTTACTGTGCATTCAAGAGCTTAGGATTGTATAGCCTCTGCCTCTTGCTCTCTCTTTTATGTCTCTGTCTCTCTCTCCTTGTTGTTACTTTTCCTGCCTTTAGCAGATATTGTTGAAGCTTTTCCATATGCCACTTCTTCCTTTTCTCATGCCAGCAGACCTCCACTTTTGAGTAGATTCCATCTTCCTGCCCCAGGCTCTCCAGTTTCTGCCTATGCCAGGAGTGAAGGATGGTGATCCAAAGCATTCATGTGGTCTCATTCTCCTTGCCAGGGACTGATTAGGCATGTATCTAATTTGGGCAATTAGATATGAGTAGAAAGCTGCCAAGGACCTCTGGAAAAGGTTTCTCAGGCTAATAAAAAGATATACACGATCCTTTCTTGCTCTTAGACATTATTGGATTCAGATGTGATGACTGGAAATGAATTAGTCCCTTACAACTATGAGGACAGGAGTGACACACTGAGGATGGCAGAGTTCTGAGCCACTGAATGCATCAACGCTGTTGTGGTCCCAATGCAGAGCTTCTAGTTATGGGAAATAGTATATTCCTCTAAGGTCATAACAGTTAGGGTTTGTTGTTATTTACAGCTGAAATATCCTAACAAAACTTCTTACAAGTTTCCCATGGATAGCTAAGAAATGAACACACTATCAAATTCTATTCAGTTTGTGATAACCATTCAGTTCAGTTCAGTTCAGTTGCTCAGTTGTGTCCGACTCTTTGCAACCCCATGGACAGCAGCATGCCAGGCTTCCCTGTCCATCACCAACTCCCGGAACTTGCTCAAACTCATGTTCATCGAGTCTGTGATGCCATCCAACCATCTCATCCTCCGTCGTCCCCTTCTCCCGCCCTCAATCTTTCCCAGCATCAGAGTCTTTTCAAATGAGTCAGCTCTTCACATCAGGTGGCCAAAGTATTGGAGTTTCAGCTTCAACATCAGTCCTTCCAATGAACACCCAGGACTGATCTTCTTTAGGATGGACTGGTTGGATCTCCTTGCAGTTATTTTGAAGCAAATCTGGAGACCTCAATATTGTTTCATTAAGAAATACTTTTAAGATTAACAATTTTGTTCAAGATATACAGACTTGTAAATAGATAACAGAAAGAGCATTATCATACCTAAAAATGAATGACTCATTTCCACCAGTCATTTTATTTTATTTTTTGGCTGTGCCACATGGCTTATAGGATCTTAGTTCCCTGACCAGGGATCAAACCCATATCCCCTGCACTGAAAGGCAGATTCTTAACCACTTTTCTACCAGGGAAGTCCCTGAATAACTTATTATTACCATTATATACCCTGTCAATATTAAAATTTTCCAAGCTGTTTCATACCATATATATATATATGTATATGTATATGTATATGTATATGTGTATATATATATACACACATACATCAGAGAAGGCAATGGTACCCCACTCCAGTACTCTTGCCTGGAAAATCCCATGGACAGAGGAGCCTGGTGGGCTGCAGTACATGGGGTCGCTAAGAGTCGGACACGACTGGGCGACTTCACTTTCACTTTCATGCACTGGAGAAGGAAATGGCAACCCACTCCAGTGTTCTTGCCTGGATAATCCCAGGGACGGGAGAGCCTGGTGAGCTGCCATCTACAGGGTCACACAGAGTTGGACACGACTTCAGCGACTTAGCAGCAGCAGCATATACATACATACATATAGAGTGGGGTAATTTCCAACATTTCATGTATGATTTTAATTTTGCTCATTTCCTTTACAGTTGAGTGCCTTGACTCCTTTAGGTTGTTTCATAATTTTGATGGCTGCTGCTGCGAAGTCGCTTCAGTTGTGTCCGACTCTGTGCGACCCCATAGACAGCTGCCCACCAGGGTCCTCTGTCCCTGGGATTCTCCAGGCAAGAATACTGGAGTGGGTTGCCATTTTCTTCTCCAATTTTGATGGCAAATTTATTTAAATCAGGATCAAACAAGTTACACAGATTGGATTTGAATGACATGTTTCTTAAGTTTGTTTTAATCTACAGTTTTCCCTCTCCCTGTTTTTTCCTTGTAATTTATTTGCTTCTCAAAAAAATAACATTTAAAATATCAATACCAGAAAAATTAGATTTTGTGGAAAAAATGACCACAAAAGAAAATGCACAAAGACAGAGGTTATGGAAACACTTGACATGCATGAAAACTTATCAATGAATCAAATCTTTGTTGTAAAATGTAAAGGGAAAATAATTTATTTTAAAACAATTTTAGACAAGATAAAAATAAGAGAGAAAACTAGGAAGAAATAGTATAAAATATAAAATTTATCATGCCAATAAATTAATTTGATAGAATTTACACCATAAAATATTTTCTTAATGAAAATTCATCATATTAACCTAATTCTGATGAGCTTCTTTACTCTCAAAATGTCTTCATGATTGAAATAGTGATGTTAAAATAGTAAAAAATAATCAAATCAGAATACTTAATATTTGTCTATGAGATATCCAAGTGAAAATACTTGATAGGATTGGGAGGCCAGAAGAGAGACAAAGGCTTGTGTCCTTGGTTGACAAACATGATCAATTAATTCATGATTGAAGCCACAGGAACATTAAAAAAAAAATCACCCAGGATAAATATGAAAATTAAGGGCTTCAGAGAGAACATGGATTTAAATAATGTACTGATAGAAGAAAAGCCAGCAATGCAGACAGCAAAGAATGTCATAAATTGTACAGGAAAAAAGTAGGAGAATGTGATGTTTTGAATGCTATGGCAGCCTAGAGAATGTACCTCCAGACTTCCAACCATAGGGAAGGTAACTGATCAGGGTTCCCACTACCAGACTCTGTAATCTGCTGCTGTGTTTGCCACAGAACCATTCTACCCATTGATCTAGATGTTGTCTAAAGCATGCTGATATGCTCATCAACTTTCCAGAAAACATGCTACAGTTTCTAAGAGGTTAAGATGATAAACCCCTGATTATACATTATATAGTTTATACATATATAGTTTATATAATGTATATATATAAATTATATACATTATATATATACACATTATCTATATACATTGTATAGATAATCTATATCAAGGTCTTAAGCCTCTATTTGCCACTTCTGCTAAATACCTACTGAATACCCATTCTTCTTTTTCCTTATCATTAGAAATTTGATTTCCCAGGAGTGGCCAGGTGACATACTTCTAACCAATGAGATGTAAGGGGAAAGTCTACTGGGTAGGGGTCATGGGAAAACAACTGCTTTTCCTGTATTAAAAGAAGATGGGTGGGCTAACTTGACTGACATACACTTTAAGCCCTTTACCTTTCACTCCTCTTTTATCTAGAATTCAGATACAATGATAAGGTGGTTTAGTGATCTTTTGAAAATAGTCTCTTTTTTTTTAAGAGCAATTCTAGGTTCACAGTAAAATTAAGTGAAAGAGTCGGACATGAAGACACACAGATTTCCCCAATACCCCTGCCTCTATACACACATAGTCAGCCTCTCCAACTATCCACATCCCCCACCAGAGTAGTAATTTGTTACAACTGATGAACTTACACTGGCACATCTTACTCACCTCAAGTCTATAGTTCACATTACCTTTTACACTTGGGGTTACGTATTCTATGAGTTTGGACAAATGAATTGTGACCTGTATCCACTGCTACAGTAGCATATGGAATAGTTTCACTGCCCCACAAATCCTTTGTTCTCTCATTCCTCTCTCCTCACTAACTCCTAACAAACAATAGTCTTTTTACTGTCTCCATAGTTCTGCATTTTAGAATCATACAATATTAGCCTTTTCAGATTGGCTTCTTTTGGCTTAAGTTTCCTCCATGTCTTTTCATGGGTTGATAGTTCATTTCTCAGGAGGGAAGAAGAGAGTTGACTCTTGGACAACACAGATTTGAATTGTCAGGGTATGTTTATATTGTACATATAATTTTATATTGTATATACATGTATAGCTTGGATTAGAATGACCTCTGTTGGCAAAGTGAACAGTATGAAATCTGGGAGGTGGAAACACAAATAAGGGGTTCAAGCATCTGTGGATTTTGGTAACTGCGGTTAGTCCTGGAATCAATCCTCTGCGAATATCGTGGGACAAATGTACTATGTGGTCCAGATAATACAAGTGTTTTTATCCATTCACCTACTAAAGGACATCTTGTTTGCTTCTAAGGTTTGGCAGTTACGAATAAAGCTACTATAAACATCCATGTGCAGGTTTTTGTGTAGGTATTAGTTTTCACCTCCTTTGGGTAAATACTAGGGAGTATAATTGCTGGATTTAATGGTAAGCGTATGTTTAGCTTCATGAGTGAGTGAGTGAGTAAGTGAAGTCGCTCAATCGTGTCCGACTCTGCGACTCCATGGACTGTAGCCTACCAGGCTCCTCCCTCCATGGAATTCTGATACTGTCAAAACTATCTTCCAAAGCAGCTGTACTATTTTGCATTCCTAACAGCACTGAATGAGAATTCCTGTTGTTCCACATCCTTGTCAGCATTTGGTATTGTCAGTGTTCTGAATTTTGGCCATTCTAATATGTGTGTAGTGGTATCTCACTGTTGTTTTAATTTGCATTTTCATGATGACAAATTATGTGGAACATCTTTTCATTTGCTTGCTATCTGTGTATCTTCTTTGGTGAAATGTCTGTTAAGCTTTTTGGTCAATATATATATATATTTTTTTTTTGGTCCATTTTTTAAATTGGGTTGTCATTTTCCTATTGTTGAGTTTTAAGAATTCCTTGTGTATTTTGAATAACAGTCCTTTATCAGTATGTCTTTTACAATTATTTTCTCCCAGTCTGTATGTTTTCTTTTCATTCTCTTAGCATTGTCTTTCACAGAGCAGAAATTTTTAATTTTAATGAAGTCCAGCTTACCAATTCTTTCCTTCAGGGATTGTGCCTTTGGTGTTATATCCAGAAAGCCATCACCAAACCAAGGTCATCTGTCATGGCAAGGTGTAGAGGGAAAGGGAATGTTCTGTAGTTCTAAGACTAGGTTGCCGTTGTTTAGTTGCTCAGTTGTGTTTGACTCTTTTGCGACCCTGTGGACTGTAGCCTGCCAGGCTCCTCTGTCCAGGGGATTTTCTGGGCAACAATACTGGAGTGGGTTGCCATTTCCTTCTCCAGGGGCTCTTTCTGATCCAGGGATCAAACCTGCATCTCCTTCTCCAGAAAGCTTAAACTAAGTCCTCAACTTATTAGATATTACTTTCCTATTGTGAGATAATATCCACCCAATAGACATTATTAGATATTATTACAAGGTTTATAGCTGCAGGTGCTGGAATTCAAAAAGAATGTCCTTTTTGTTGTGCTTGTTACTTCAGTGGTATTTTTTCCATGGCAGTATGATAAAAGAGGCTTGATACTTGTCATTTGATCTTTCAACATCCAAATATTCTTCTTATGGTTGCTGTGGAGAAGGATGGAGGGAAGGGACAGTTAGGGAGTTTGGAATGGATATGTACACACTACTATATTTAAAATGGATAATCAACAAGGACCTTCTGTATAACATATGGAATTCTGCTCAATGTTATGTAGCAGACTGGATGGGAGGGGAGTTTGGAGGACAATGGATACATGTATATATATGGCTGAATCCTTTTGCTGTTCACCTGAAACTGTCACAACACTGTTAATTGACTCTAAATAATAATGAAATAATGAAGTCGCTCAGTCGTGCCCGACTCTTTGCGACCCCGTGGACTGTAGCCCACCAGGCTCCTCCACCCATGGGATTCTCCAGGCAAGAATACTGGAGTGGGTTGCCATTTCCTTCTCTGTTGACTCTACCCCAATACAAAATAAAAAGTTTTTTTTTTTTAAATAGTGAGATTTGTCTTATTTTATTAATTTTGCCTAACATGCCATATTCCCATTGCCTAACTCCTATTTATTCTTCAGTTCCAAGCTATGCTATAAAATGAAACCATTTATATCTGTTTGAAAGAAAATATTTAGGAATATGCTTAAGACTTGTAAGACCTCTACACTGAAAACTATATAATCTTGCTAGGAGAAATTAAAGAAACCTTTTAAAAATAAAGAGATACATCATCTTCATGAATTGGAAAACTCAGTATTGTTAAAATAACTATCCCCAAATTGATGTAGAGATTTAACACAATTCCAATCATAATCTCAGTAGGCTTTTTGGGGGGTAGAAATTTACAAATTTACTCTAAAAATTACATGGAAATGCAAAGGATCTAGAAAACTCAAAGAATATTGAAAAATCAGGACAAAGTTGGAGGACTCAGGCTACCTGTCTTCAAATTTTACTATGCATAGCTATTACTTCTCTTAGGATACCTTGCATGGCCCTTCCAGTCTGGGTTAATTGTTTCTCTTCTGTTCTTCTGTAGTATTCTGGACTACCGTCATTAAAGCACTTACCACAGTGCATTTCAATGATGTATTATTTGCTTATGTTCCCCACCTTAGGTTTCATAAGGGCATAGACCACAATCTATCTGGTTTATCACTGAATCTGCGCCACCTGCAGAAGGGTGCCTGCACACTACAGACATGCAAGTATTTACTGCATTAAGTTGTACTTAAATAATTTTTATTAAAAAGTTAATATTTTAAAAGAAAATTCATAAAGATCATCTTTTGCTTGAGAACTATTCATACAACTAGCCAGGATTAGTTTATCTGGCTTAATTTTAAAAGACAGTAATATGGTAACCCACTCCAGTATTCTTGCCTGGAGAATCCCATGGACGGAGAAGCCTGGTAGGCTACAGTCCATTGGGTCGCAAAAGAGTCAGACACGACTGAGTGACTTCACTCACTTAATATTACCGTGGGGCTTCCCAGGTGGTGCTAGTGGTAAAGAACCTGCCTGCCAATGTAGGAAATGTAAGAGACGTGGGCTAGGTTGAGAAGATCTCCTGGAGGAGGTCATGGCAACCTACTCCAGTATTCTTTCCTGGAGAATCCCATGGACAGAGGAGCCTGGTGGGCTATGGTCCATAGGGCCACAAAGAGTCAGACATGACTGAAGCAACTTAACATGCATACAAGCACAATATTACCATGACAGAAATAAATAGATTAAGATCATGCAATTCAACTCAAAAAATTATACCAACCCTTTGGAAATTAAATGTCTTAAGCACATACAATATATTGCTCAGTAATTGTACTCCCAAGAAGCTAGATGTATGAAATAATGTAAAAGGCAAAAACAGCTTTATGAACAAAACGTTCATTGCTATTGTTATTTATTATAGAAAAAATGGAGACAAGCTAAGAGTCACACAAAACGAGATTCATTTAAAAAAATAATATGGCAGATCAACTTGATGTAGTATTTTACAGCCAAAGATGATTATCAAAATAATATAATAGCTCTTAAAATGGGTTTTTAAAATTAAACTTCCTGCTATAACTAGATAACAAAACTCAATTAATATTTTTCACCTTATTTTAAATCATGGGAGAAAGGTGACAAGCCAACAAGAAGTTACCAGGCCAAAAGTAAAGGAAAAAGAGAGGTAACGGTTGAAATGTAGCTTTTTTCCCGAAAGCATTTGTCAATCCTTAAAATTTTGAACCTGAAATTAAAAAAACCTTTTGGGCAAGAAAGAAAATAAACCTTAGAGCCTGCAAAAGACTGAGAGTCTCAGGAGAAACTTCTCACAATATGTTGGGTCTTCACACCCAGAGTAAAGATAAAGTAGGAGAAAAATATCTTACACAGAATGACACCCTAAGCAGGGTAGTAAGAGCACCAGAGAATTATAAGCCTTAACATAGTTGAACTCAGGAACTTAGCGGAAGCAAATACAAATCCTCTCTAGATAAAAATACTTTCCTTGCTAGTCTAAACTTATTCACACAAATAGTTGGTCAAATATAATGTCCAACACAAACACAAAACTCACAAAGAAACCAGACTCTATAATCAAGAACTAGGCAAAGGGAACAAATTCACAAAGATTTCAGATACTGAACAACAATGCTGACTATAGATAAAGGACATGAGTCTGAGTGAACTCCGAGAGTTGGTGATGGACAGGGAGGCCTGGCGTGCTGCGATTCCTGGGGTTGTAAAGAGTCGGACACGACTGAGCGACTGAACTGAACTGAATATTGCATTATATAGGTTTATTATATTTTATTGGTCTATATATGGACATATGGGGTATTTCTGCCTTTTGGCTATTATGAATAATGCTGCTATAAACATTTATGTACAGTTTTTGTGTAGAAATAATAAACTGGACTTCTTCAAGACAAAAAACTTCTGTTCTTCAAAGAGTATCAAAAAGAATATGGAGAATTCCCTGGGAGTCCAGTGGTCAGGACTCCGAGGTCTCACTGCCATGGTCCTAGTTTCAATTCCTGCTCGGGGAACTAAGATTCTACCAGTTATTGCCAATAAATAAATAAATAGGGATACTTAAAAAATACATGTATGAAAAGACAACCCACAGAATGAAGGGGTATATTTGCAAATCATATATCTGATTTGGCTGAGGGGCTATGTCCAGAAGCATAAAGAAAAGTTACAACTCAATAATTAAACAATTTAAAAAATGGGCAAAAGATCTGACTAGACATTTCTCCCAAAAAGACAAATGGCCAACAAGTACATAAAAACAGACTAAACATGATTAATCTATAGGGAAATGCAAATAAAAACCACAATGAGAATCCACTTCACAGTCACTGAAATGTCTAGAATCAACTGAGATAATAACAAGTGTTGGAAAATCTATGGAGAAACTGGAACCCCAATACATTGCTGGTGGTGATGTAAATGGTGCAGTTACTATGGAAAACAGTCTGACTGTTTCTTAAATGATTAAACATAGAAGTTAGCACATGATCTGGGAAATTCATTCTTGGGTATATACAAAGGGAAATAAAAGCATTCTACACAAAAACTGTACATAAATGTTTATAGCAGTATTATTCATAATAGGCAAAAGGCAGAAATAACCCAAATGTCCATCAATGGATAAATAGACCAATAAAATATAGTAAACTTGAATATTCAGTTCAGTTCAGTCTCTCAGTCGTGTCCGACTCTTTGTGACCCCATGAATCGCAGTATGCCAGGCCTCCCTGTCCATCACCAACTCCGAGAGTTTACCCAAACCTACGTCCATCGAGTTGGTGATGCCATCCAGCCATCTCATCCTCTGTCGTCCCCTTCTCCTCCCGCCCCCAATCCCTCCCAGCATCAGAGTCTTTTCCAACGAGTCAACCCTTCGCATGAGGTGGCCAATGTACTGGAGTTTCAGCTTCAGCATCAGTCCTTCCAATGAACATCCAGGACTGATCTTCTTTAGAATGGACTGGTTGGGTTTCCTTGCAGTTCAAGGGACTCTCAAGAGTCTTCTCTAACACCACAGTTCAAAAGCATCAATTCTTCGGCGCTCAGCTTTATTCACAGTCCAACTCTCACATCCATACGTGACTACTGGAAAAACCATAGCCTTGACTAGACAGACCTTTGTTGGCAAAGTAATGTCTCTGCTTTTTAATATGTTATCTAGGTTGGTCATAACTTTCCTTCCAAGGAGTAAGCGTCTTTATTATTCAATTACAAAAAGGAATGAAACACTGATACATCTACAACATGGATGAACTTTGAAAACACTAGGCTAAGTGAAAGAAGTCAGTCACAAAAGACCCCATATTCTTTGATTCTATTTATATGAAATGTTCAGAACAGGGAAACCAATACAGAAAGTAGATTAGTGGTTGCTTAGGTCTGGGAGTGGGAGATAGGGCAACAGGATAGCTCAAGGTGATAAAAATGTTCTAACATTTACTGTGGGGATGTTTGTGAATAAAACAAAAAAAAATAAATTGTATACATTAAATAGGTATATTGTTTGGCATGTGAACTATATCGCAATAAAGGTGTGTTAAAATCTGTAATGAGACACATCCTCATGGAATTCTACACTTCCATAAACCTAATAGGAGGTGCCTCCTTAGAGTTTGCACCCTAGGTTCTTTGCCTTGTTTCATCCTAATCCTAGGCATGCTCTGTATCTTTCCCCTTATACAAAGAAAACTACTTCTTATTTGTTGTTGTTGTATCCCTTGTCTCAGCAGAGGTTTTACATAAAGGAGCTAAAAGTAGAAAGTTGCTTACAAGATACTCATTTCCTTTCCTCCCCTCTCCCTTTTTTTTTTTTAAATACAGCATTCACTAGAATTTATGACAAGCATCTTTGGGAACAATAAGAAAATATTCCTCTTTTCAGAGTCATCACAGGCAGAATGATAGATTTCTTCCGATTTTAAAGTTTTAACATAGGAGGGTAACAAGACCTGAGCTCTGTTTGGTGGCAGTGTTTCAAGGAACTGGTAGCATTTAGAGGGGATGGCCATGTGCCTAGACAGAAGCTTTGGGGTTTGTAGCCTCAGTCAAGTTTCCTGGCCATACCTGAACGCTATGCAAGGGGAAAGCTGTCAGACTTCAAGACCACTATGACCCTGGACAATTTAGATGTTAGCAGAAACCTTGATGATCTAGAGCTATCTGCTCCTCCTCTTTCCCCAGTATCATTTAAAGCCTGGGCTGGAGATGAGAGACTCTGATATTGATGAAAATTTAATTTCTTGCTACCCTGACCAAAAGAGAACTTTGAGTGTCTTAATTAGATTTTTTAAAACAATAAATAAAAGGTATATATTAGGACCAAGAGAGATATTCTCTTCCATAACCACAGAGTTGTCACATTTAGCAAATAAAAATACAGGATACTGGGCAAATCCCAACAGAAATGAAAGCTTCTGAGCTTCCCTGACTAGGAAAACTATTGTATTCCCTCTTCTGGACACACTTACATACTGTTCTTGAATTTGATGAGTTCTGGATCCTCTTGTTTATCCTTCAAATCCTAAGCAACAAGTTGGAGATGTTGGGCAAAGTTTCTGGTAACTAGTTTATGTCTGTCATGATCTTGCTGATAAAAATGGGGACTAGTTAATTCTGGTATTGAATTAAAACTTGCATTTCTCCCATCCTTTATACTTGCCTTATACAGTTTCACCTCTTGAAAGTTCTGTTGACTCAGTAGTGTTTCTCAGAATTGAATTAGGGTTGTCTTATAAAAACCACTGCTTAATCACATTTAATATATATATATATATACACAAATCATCATTGGATCTTGTTAAAATGAAGATTCTGATTCAATAGAATTGGGATGGGGCTTGAAATTTTTTTTTTTTTTTTTTTTTTTTTTTGGACTTCTCTGGTGGCTCAGACAGTAAAGCGTCTGTCTAGAATGCGGGAGACCCAGGTTTGAGCCCTGGGTTAGGAAGATCCCCTGGAGAAGGAAATGGCAATCCACTCCAGTACTATTGCCTGGAAAATCCCATGGACAGAGGAGCCTGGTAGGCTACAGTCTATGGGGTCATAAAGAGTCAGACACAACTGAGTGATTTCACCTTCACTTGAAAATTTTTATTTCTTATTAAGCTCCCAGAGGACTGATTCTCCTATCACACTTTGAGTAGCAAGATTATGACCACTTACGTCACAATCAATAGGTATTTGTTAAATATGCAAGTACCTAGGCCCTGTCCCAATGTACTGATTCAGAATCTCTGGGACACTGTCCCAGAGGACAAACTCCTAAGGAGACCCTGACCTCTACCGTTTTCTCTACTTACTAATTTTTTATCCTTTAAAGCCCATTACTAGTCCCTTCTGCCACTTGATGCTCTTACAGACTACCTCACACCCTAAATTCTTAACAGTTGTCTGTGGCAAGCACTTGCTGTTTATCATGAGCTCTTTTCTTGTATACATATGGTCTTCCCAGACAGATTTCATTCTTACTTTCATTTTTTATTTTTGAAATGAACAATTCTATTATATATTTTCTCTTAGCCTCGGCCCCTAGCATAAAACTTCGCATAGAGTACATGTTTACTTAACATTCATCACGGACAATAATGGTGATGATAGTGAGTGATGAATTTTTCTCCAGGACTCATGTGTATTTCCCAGGCCTAGTGTGAATAAAAGAACCTGCTGATTCTGTAAAGGAAATACTTAACTGACTAGCAAAAACTGTAATTCCCAACTATGGCACACTATTTTTCAGGGATGGGTAATACAATCCTTCTATACCTTGGTATTTGGGATTTTATTATGATAAATGGCATTTTTAAAGGAAATACTTTGAATTTATTATATCTTTTATCTGTGAACGTCCAAGTACTTTAAAGCCATTTAAGTTACTGCAGCCAAGGTGTAAATACTATTACACTCTCCTTGCAAAAAAACTGATGACAGAAAGAGTCACTTGGTCAAAATCGTAGAGCTACTGTTTAAGAAGCTACACCAAGAGACTCAGGAGCAGCTGTATCTGACAGGTAAGGACTTGTCAGCATCTCCCACACCTGTTCTGAGACTTGAAAGGTGAACATTCTGTAGAAGAGAGGAGGCCAAAATAAGGAGAAATTTAAGACTATTTCTTTTCGATCTTTCTTCTTGCTCCATATTCCTGTTGCCAGTACTTTTTGCACGCTAACGCTTATTCATTTTTGTGTTATGGTTAAATGCTGACACATCTTCCCTCTTTCACAACTTGGTTGTTTTTCCCCAGTTACCTTGTTCTCCATACCTCCTAGTCCACTGTAGCAGCAGAGCAAAATGAGCTGCTGAGACCTGAAATGAGGTTGGATTGCTCGTTCGACTACTTTTGAATTCCGCCTTTGAAAAAGTCAGTTCACTCAGAGGCAGCTTCCTCTTTGTGTGTAAAATGAGAATGGATCACGTCCTTTTTACTGTCACACGATGGTTTAGACGACAGAAGGCGATTCGTAGACTGTAAAGTACTGAATAGATATCAGCTGTACCCTTCCTGCATCTGCCCTTGTTTAATCTAATTGAAGCCCAGGGACACAACTGCAGTGGACCTAACGCGGACAGGGCGTTTCCATTGGGAACAACCTAGAGGTGTAGCTTTTTTTCCTTTGCGAAAACGCAGGGCAAGGAGCTGCTGGGAGTTGTAGTCTGCGGTGGTCTTTACACGCCTCGAGGTTGGGGGGGGGGGGGGGGGGGGGGGGGGGGACGAAGAACTACAACTCCCGTGAGGCCATGCGGGGACAGCCCTCGCACTCTCCCGCCAGGCGCGCTCCCCAAGACGAAACAGGAGGGGGCCTTCGCGCGCAATGGGGATTCACAAAAGCGAGCTCTGAGGCGGGCGCATCGTGGTGGACATGGCGTCTGATGCAGAAAAGGAGACGCGTGGGGGGGGGGGGGGGGGATTGTAACAAGAATAAGACACGTGGAAAAAGGCAAATTAAGAAATAAAATGGCCATACCCCTATTCCTCACCCCGCAGCAGAGTCCTAAATCGCGCCGCTGGGAAGGCGTCGGGAGCGCGCTTCCCGGCTCGCGCCCCGAGTCCCGGGAGCTTAAATCGGCTGGGAAGGGGCGGGGCCAGAGGCGCGAGGGCGGGGCCTAAAGCTGCGAAGGCGGCGGTAGCGGCGGCGGCCACGACCCAGACATCTGGGGCTGTTGTTGTTCTCTCGAGGTGGGACCGCCTCAGTCCGTTCGCCCAAAGAGACCAGGAGCTCGTCTAGTGGGAAGAAGGCGGCCGCGTCCCCACTCTCTCCTGTTTCCCCAAAGCTGCGGCAGGACCTGGCACAAACGTCCTGCGGTTGGTCTCCGATGTCTTTCAGTGAGGAGGGGGCGTCGAGATCCCGGTGAGCGCACGTCAAGCTCCTCCAGCTCGGTGTCTCCGCTGGATCCCCATTCACGCACCCCAGACTGGCTGCCATGACTGAAAACGCAGAGGGAGACCTGAACTCCAACCTGCTCCACGCCCCCTATCACACTGGGGACCCTCAGCTAGACACAGCCATCGGGCAGTGGCTCCGTTGGGATAAGGTGGGTACCTGGTCAGCAGGGCATCCTCCCCCTCCTCCTGCACGCCCTCCCACACCGTGTACGCCCTTGCCGGTCCCCACCCGGTGCTCGGCAGGCTGTGGGGGAGATGGCTCAGGCCATGCGGCGGGAGCTAGCGGAGCTGGGCGTTGCCACCCACCTATGCCTGGGCTGCCTCCCTGGGGCCGTCTGAGCTGGGAAAGGACGCCTGGAGTCGCTTCCTTTTGCAGGGCGAGAAATTGCTACCTTCCTTCCCCCTCCCCCCTTCCCGCCCCCCTTCAAGTGTATATCATGTCCCTTTTCTCCAAAAAAATGATAATAATTAATCATCATCATCGTGTACCCTTAATAGAGATATTTCCTTCCCCCTTTCTTCTCCCTTGACTTCCTTCTCCGCAAATCTGAAAGTGGGTGTTTTGTGTGTGTGTGTGTGTGTGTGTGTGTGTGTGTTTTCCGCCTTCTGGGACAATATCGAACCACTATCTGCTTTAGCGCTGGTCTGGTGTGTTTCCACCTTACGTCGCTAGGTAGTCGCTGGTATCGCTCCCGCTCCCGTGTATTCTCTAATACCACCTTTTGCTCTTGAGAAAGATAAGAGTTCTCTTTTTTCCTCTGGCCAGAAGTTATTTTCTGAAAGTATCCTCTTCCAAAAATCATGTTTTCCAGGTTTCATGCGATACTCCGGATACAGACTTGTATCCATTCCTCCTCTGTTGCCCTACCCCTACTCTCTCCGAATTGTTGCGGTGTTTTCATCTTGTGGAGGCATATGGGATGGATATATGAGAGCTAGAATTAAAATGCAGCCATCTCACTTGTAAAGAGGTCCTTAGCTCCAACAGAGGAAGACGATCCAAGCTTTTGCTTTGTCGAGTATATTAAATACATTTGTTGAAGTAGAGACGGCAGCGTATTTTAAATGGAATTAATAATACTGAATTAAAGAATTAATGTGGTCATATGTGAAATCATGTTATTCAACTTTCTAAAGGATTATTAGCCTTCTGAAAAAGTTTTATTTTCACTTTGTTCAGTCATTCATGCGTTCAGCAAAAAATATCCATTGAGCATTGGGTAATGTTTCAGGGCCTGTTGGGTCCAGGGTATGTTAGTGGTGAGGAGGCTAGAAAGGGTTCCTACCCTCAAAAAGCCTTCAGTCAGCAAATAAGGAAGACCAACAAATAAGCGATTACTTGTTTAGTATTACATGGTCATATGTATCTTGGACATTCTAATTCTTCCTCTGGAGTCTAAACCAGTGCATTTCAAACTCTTGAAGTGCATGCAGATCACCTGGAGATCTTTAAATGCAGATTGTGATTTAGGAGGCCTGGGGTGGGGTGTGAGATTCTGCTTCATAATGGACCACACTGTGGACCACACTTTGAGTAGCAAGGCTCCAGAATGTTCTGAATGAGCTACTAGAGAGCTAACACCCTCTTTGTAGGATTTGACCATTTATACAAAAAATACATATGTACACACACTTTTTTCAGTCATGTACAAAATCTGTGGTATCCCATTGATTACAAGGATGTGAAAAATGCAAATAACTTTAAATCCATTTTGCCTGTTTTTATTATTGCCTGCTGTGAATATAGTTCCTTGTCGTGGAAGGATACAAAAGAAGTGAAGATTTACAGATTACTCTTCTGCTTTTGGTTCATTAGGGAGGAGGAAGCCTAGTAGGAAAAAAGAGCTAAGGCTTAGCATACTGTAAATTATATATGCTGTAAACTGACCATATATATCTCTTTAGCAGAGAAATCTAAATTACAAATGAATGTTATCTCTATAGGTTTAATATAGTTAATTGCTATTGTTTAAAGCCATCTGCTGTCAGTAAAGAAATGTGATTGCACTTGTGTCTGTGAAGTGAAAGGAAGATGTATGACATTCAAAGACACTTGTAGAATTCCAACACAATTTAATTTACTGCTAACTATTATGTGTGTCGAAGCCTTTGGCCCTTCAACAATAGGAGTTTGTTTCATTGCCACAGGTGAAATCTTTTGTTCTATTTAGATGCCAATTTTGACTATATTTTTCCTAATGGGTCTTTTGATTTTTAAAAATATTGGCTGAGTGAATTAATATTAATTGTTCATGCTGTACCTAGATATTGTTGGGTATACTGAAATGTGACAAGACTATGAAATACATATACATGTAAAAAGATTATGCTGGGATGGTATTGGTGGCAATTTAATGGTTTATAGGCAGTTGGTTTTTATAGGAGTTTAAAAATAGTGACCTGTGGACTGGGATAGTCAAGGAAGACAATAAGAAGATGGGATACATATAAAAAGAATGGGGATAGCCCTCACCGAAAATGGAAGAGAAATTAATTTATATTTAAAGGGCCTTCTATATACAAGGTACTGACTGAAAACCTGTGGGAGACACAAAGATTAATTAGATATGGATCGTATCGTCAAAGAACATAGAAGGGAATATAAAACAAAAGCTTACAAATATAATACATGTAGCAAGTAACAAGTGCTTTTAACAGATTTAAATAAGTTTAATAATTATTTAATAAAAATAATATTTACTTAACCAATGGAGAAGGCAATGGCACCCCACTCCAGAACTCTTGCCTGGAAAATCCCATGGACGGAGGAGCCTGGTAGGCTGCAGTCCATGGGGTTGAGAAGAGTTGGACATGACTGAGCGGCTTCACTTTTCACTTTCACTTAACCAATTCCTCTCTCAATGGGAAAAATGCTTTTAATTAGTAAGGAAAGATACATCTATTGTAGACTAATAGTGTAGGTCAGCTAGGCTATGGTGTCCCAGGGCACTGAAATGTGGAGTGCAGAAGTGTGAAACAATAGTTTGGATTTACAGCATTTATTGCATTACATGTTAGTGATGACATGTGTGGTCTTCCAGCATAGAGAAAGTGAGGTAATACCTGATTAATACCTATTTATTTTCTTATAGTGAAAAAAAGAATCTACCAAATGCCCTGATCCTTGATGACTCTGGTGAGATATATAGTACCAAGTCATAAGTTGATCTAAAAGCAATTTGTTACTTGCCCAGGTCACTAATATTGCTAGTTTTAGTCATGGTGGGCGGTGTTCTTTGAAATTTCTTCATAAAACAGGTGTTATCTGTGATAAACCCTTCAGAATTAGTTAAAATTTAGACTTGTCAACATTGAGAGGAAGAATATTCCAAGCAGAGATAAAAACATTAATGTGTGTACTTAGAAAATTTATTTCTGCAGTAGCTTAGGGTACATAGAAACTGTTGGAAAGGCATGTAGACCAGGTCATAGAAAGGCGTTAGTATGTGGTTAGTGGCCTTGAATAAAGGTATATGAAAGTGTTAAAACAAAAATAGTGCAATAAGACAGGGTGTTTATTGGGGAGGTCCCAGGTACCCCTTGCTGTTGCTATGGAGTGACATTCTTTTGTTCTGTTTACTATAGTCCAGGATCTGACCCTTGGTTCTTATGCCTTCAGACTAATGTGTTAGTCTGTCTTGTTTCAGGATGGACTCATGCTCTTCAAGGTCACAGTAACTCATGTCAGAATTCAGAAAGCTGTTTTATTAATTTATGGTACAGATGTAATATAGATGAATTTGTCTCAGTCAGGCCATTTTCTAGATGCACCATAAGGGAAGTGAAAGAATCTGAAGATTTGTAGTGATTATGAAATCAAATCACAAGGAGTCCAATATATGGCATAAATGTTTAACAGCATTAGCCTGTAATAAGTAAATGCATCCATCTCTCTGATGGGACTGTTCTACCACTGGAATCCAACAAGTCTGTGGATCGAAGTGTTCCTCCTCCAGCCAGGGCACAGATGACACCGCTACAGTGCTCCCCCTTCTATCTTTTAGGGGTAAGGTCCCCACTTCCTTCCTAATGCTTTCATACATTCTATCAGATTACAGACGAGTCTTGCTGGCTAGAAGCTAGGTTCTCTATAAACATGACAACTCTCTCCTGTTTTTGATATACTGTAAATTTTACCATTTTTGATAACAGTCTTATCAAAGACATTAAGCCCTGTCCAAGTTTGGGTGTGTAAATGTGGGTAGGGAGTGGGATGGGACCCAGGGCAGAGCTGCTCAGCCAGCTGTAGTGGCAACAACTATATACATGTTGACAACAGTGTGGAGGCAAGAATTGGCCATGGCATTTTGAGAAATAACAAGTAGAGTGCTGTGGTCTCTGAAGGTAGGTTTATGTTGAGAAAGAGTAGAATGTAAAGATAGATTAATTAGGTTACGGTTATGAAATGCCTGAAAATAGAAATAAAAGACTTCATCCTAAAGTCAGTGATTTTCAAACATCTAGCAATGAAAGTTTTCAAGCAAAATACAGCCCGCATTTTTTTAAAAGTGGTGAATGAATTTCCTTTTAAATTATCATTGTGTGATGGAAAACACACCCATGAAGCACCTTTACAGAGGTTGTCTAGTCCAGTTTCATTGTGCAGAGACCCAGAGAAGTGGAAATTATCAATGGTGGTGGATAGAACCTGAATCAGAACTTGAATCTGCCACCTAGTTCAATACAGTTTTTATAATGGCTTAATTGCTAAGTTGTGTCTGACTCTTGTGACCCCCATGGACCCCATGTGACCCTGCCAGGCTCCTTTGTCCATGGGATTCTCCAGGAAAGAATACTGGAGTGGGTTGCTATTTCCTTCTCCATTTTTTTTTTTATAATACTAGTCTATATTACATTTTTTGTTAACCTTTTTCTAATACTTTACATAATTTGGCATTTGATCAATGAAGAATACTTATACCTTGTTAATTTTGGAAAATATTAGTGGTTATTACTTGAATTTATTTGTGTAGTGTTTCAAACCTTGATGATCTAAATAATTTGATATTCACAGCAACCCTGTATGGTAGGCAGGTTAGGTGTAGTTATCCCCACTTTTACTACTAAAGAAACTTAGTTTCAGACAAGGAAAATGACCTGCTCAAGGACATATGGCTTTTAAGTGGTAGACTTGGAACTAAACCTAAGGATATCTGATCTTTAGCTTTCTTATCACTGTACTAGACTCTGTAACTGGAATGTTTTATAGATGTTAGTGACATCATAAACCAAGTTTCAAGGACCTCATTAAAACCATTTTATTGGTTTTTGTAAAAGCTGAAGTAGACTATAATATTCTGCAAAATAAATTGCCATGGAATTTTTTTTTAAAGAGCTGAATTTGCTGCTTAACAGTTGCTTTGGTTTCCTTGGCAACAACATTCTCCTTCTGTCCAAGATATTTAGTATGTAGAAATAAGGGTTTGGAGATATATATACATATATATATGTAATATGTATATATGTATGTGTATGTATATGTGTGTGTGTATATATATATATACACAAACACACATACACACATTTATTTGTTCCTTTCGTATATTTCCAAATTTCTTACATTTGCTTTTTAGTTTCTACAATTTTATTTTTAAATTTATTATTTATTTCAAAGAAATACATGCTTATGTTTTTTTAAAAAATAGTAAATAGAGATTATAATGGAAAACAGTGTTCCTACTTACCTCTTCTCATCCTCAGTTTGCTCCTTAGAACCCATTTTTGACTTCTTAGTTACTGTCATGACCATAAAAGCTAGTACCACTATTCCTTGATTTATTTTACATACTATCTGTCAGATGCATGCTGTGAAAAATGAGAGCTCACTCACCCTGTTCTCTGTCCTGACTAAATTACATTATGCCCTTAGTTTTAGTTATTCTTTTGAAAACTTAAATAATTTAATTAGTGCTAACAAAGTCTCCAGGACCCTAAGCCCAACTCACAAACACAGAGCTCCCAATTAGCCATTCTGTTTGAGAAGAGATTAACAGAAAACATGCCCATGTATTAAAAACCAGAGAAAACCCATACCAGCTTCCCAGAAAAACTGGTGGATATCAGTGACTTACCAAGGATCAAGTTATGTAAAGAAAACAAGCAGCATGAAGAGTAAAAACAAAGCAATGGACCCAGAAAAAACCAAGGTAAAGGAACATAACAACTTAAAATCAATTTTAAAAGGTAATTATTCTATCAAATAAAGATGCTATGTAAAAGGAACAGGAAAGAAGAATGAGCTCTTGGAAGTTAGGGGGCAAAAAACTGTATCCCTTCACCCCCTGCCAAATGCAATAGAAAATATAAAAGTTCAAGTTGAAGAAACCTATGGCAAAAGGAAATAGAAAATATGAGAGAAGCTGACATGAAGGAACCACCCCAGGAGTCCATTGTAAAGAAATCACACATGACAACTGTGCACTAGTTCGACGCTGGGCTTTAAAGAAATGTATCTTAAAAGAGAATGCAATGTCTGTGCCATCAGAGAGAGCTGGAAGATGTTAATGATAATGGTGAAGATGGCATGTTATTTCTGGCAACAGCAACATCAAAAAAAGAAAAGCAGTTAACCACAGATGGAAGAAAGGGAGGAAGGGGAGGAGGGAGGGCAGGGAGGAAGGAAGGAAAACAGACTTGAATAAGCAAGTTATGGTTCAAAAGTGAGGCAAACTAAAATAGGGTGTGATTTTTAAAGACTTAATTGATGGAGCTTAAGGGGAAAAAAATCCATTTGATCTCAGCACCTTCAGGCGACCAAGGTGAGCCTGGAAAGATGAAATTTTATCCAAGCTCAGGGTCTGTAGTTAACAATATTTAGATAATCTTAATCTAATACTTGCAGTATTTTCAGTTTTGAGGATTAATCTGAAGACAAAACAGAAAATTTAAATTTTTATTGTGGTTAAAAACACATAAAATTTACCATCTTCACTGTTTTTTAAGTGTGGGACTTCTCTGGTGGCTCAGATGGTAAAGCGTCTGCCTACAATGCGGGAGACCTGGGTTCTATCCCTGGGTCGGGAAGATCTCCTGGAGAAGGAAATTGTAACCCACTCCAGTCTTCTTGCCTGGAAAATCCCATGGACAGAGGAGCCTGGTAGACTACAGTCCATTGGGTCGCAAAGAGTCGGACGTGACTGAGCGACTTCACTTTTTCAATAGCATTAATCAGATTCTCATTTTTATGAAACAGATCTCCAGAACGTTTTTGTCTTGTGAATCTGAAACTCTGTACTCATTAAAGAAGTCCCCTTACCTCCATTCCCTCTGGCCCCAAAACACAGTGTTAACAACAGGGGAAACAGGTGGGGTAGGAGGGTTTAAGGGAACTTCCTGTACTACCTGTTCAATTTTCTGTAAACCCAAAATTTTTCTAAAAATTCAAGTCTTTGATTAAAAAAAAATACTTGAAAGGGAAAGGATTCTTATTTGAGAGCACCCTCTTCTTTCCCATCTGAAAATGTCAAAATAGGTAGACTGACTACTCCTTCCTTTTATTTAGGGTCTTCTTTGCCCTGTTTTTTCTTTCAAAAAGGAGTTTTGTTTAGTTCCTTTAAGTTTTCTACAAGGCCATTAGAAATCTATTTGGTTATATTTTTAATCTAGAATTATTTTTTCCCCATCTATTCCTTTCCTCCTATTTGAAAAATCAGAGAGCCAAGAGAAGCTAACGAAAAGGAATTTGTCTTTATTTGGCTCTTCCAAATTATACTTAAAAAGTTAAAGTGAAAGTGTTAGTTGCTCTGTAGTGTCTGACTCTTTACGACCCCATGGACTGCAGCCCACCAGGCTCCTCTATCCATGGGGTTTCCCAGGTAAGCATACTGGAGTGGGTTGCCATTTCTTCCTCCAGGGGATCTTCCCGACCCAGGGACTGAACCCAGATCTCCCACATTGCAGGCAGATTCTTTGCTGCCTGAGCCACCAGGAAAGTCATGGGAAAGTAGTAGTCGCTTAGTCTTGTCTGACTCTGCGACCCCATGGATGGACTGTAGCCCACCAGGCTCCTCTGTCCTTGGACTTCTCCAGGCAAGATACTGGAGTGGGTTACCATTCCCTTCTCTAGGGAATCTTCCTGACAGAGGGATTGAACCCAGGTCAAATTCTTTACTGTCTGAGCCATGACTGGGACTGGACTGCCACAACAAGAGACACCTATGCTTATAAGATACATTAAATTAACCAAAGAATGTAAATGTTATTAAATGCCTCTAACTCGGATTTTCATGGTCTCTCCCTGGAAAATCTAAATTTGATTTATCTATCCTTGTGGGAAGACAGTGTGTTTTGCTTATTTAGTTGTTTTTATTTATTTCATATGTCTGTTCTATATTGTAGAAACACTTTTTCCCCCAAATAAAAGGTTGGGTAGTAATTTAGTGTAGATTTTGCTAAAGAAGTATTTTTTTCCATTAGTTACTCTCTGCATTATTGCTAATTAGAACTGAAGCTGCTGCCCTCTGGTGTTGGGAGTTAATGAAGAAAATGATTAATGCTGGTGGAAAGGATACAGATAGTGTATCCAGTCTTGCATAGGCTCTCTTATACCAAGTAATTTAATGAGGACTATATCTTGCCAAACAAAACTATGAAAATGGTCTTATTGAATGTTTAAAAGAGTATGAAAATTATAATGTAAATGAAAAATACTGTGCTGCTTAGATGCAAAGTCATCTTAGCTTTCAGCTCACCAGACTTTGTTAGAAAATCTTTTCAGTGTAAGTGGTAGTTTTGTGGTTTCTGCTTCAGAATTTTCTCATGTAATTTTCCCTCTGAAATATTTTATTATTTATTGCAGGTAAAAACTATTAAAAACCTAAATGCCCACCAATCAGAGAAAGGATACATAAACTAGAATACTGCAGCAGTTGAAAACCTATCAGGGAAATTAAACTAAACAGGGGACTTGCAATAACAATGAAGAGATTTTTTTAAATTGAGGTATAGTTGATATACAATATTATATGTCAGGTGTACAGCATAGTCATTCAAAATTTTTATAAATTATATTCCATTTGAAGTTATAAAACATTGGCTATATTTCCTGTGATGTACAATGTATCATTGTAGTTTATTTTAAACCTAGTAGTTTGTACCTCTTAATCACCTACCTCTATTTTGCCGCTCCTCTCTTTCCTCTCCCCATGGGTTTTTCTCTGTATCTGTGAATCTGTTTCTATTTTGTTATATTCATTTGTTTTATTTTCTGTATTCCACATATAAATGATCACATACGGTATTTGTCTTTCTCAGTCTTATTTTATTAAGCACAATACCGTCCAGGTCCATCCATGTTGTTGCAAATGGCAAAATTTCATTATTTTTTATGGGTAAGTACTTTTGCATTGTGTGTGTATGTGTGTATTACATCTTCTTTATCCATTAAGCTGTTAATGGACACTTGGGTAGCTTCCATAGCTTGGCTATTGAAATACTACTGCTGTGAACATTCAGTTCAGTTCAGTCACTCAGTCATGTCCTACTGTTCACGACCCCATGGACTGCAGCACACTAGGCTTCCCTGGCATTCACCAACTCCTGAAGCTTACTCAAACTCATAACCATCGAGTCATTGATGCCATCCAACCATCTCATCCTCTGTCATCCCCTTCTCCTCCCACCTTGAATCTTTACCAGCATCAGGGTCTTTTTCAATGATGCAGTTCTTCACATCAGGTGGCCAAAGTATTGAAGCTTCAGCATCAGTCCTTCTCATGAATATTCAGGACTGATTCCTTTAGGATTGACTGGTCAGCCACTGTTTCCACTGTTTCTCCATCTATTTGCCATGAAGTGATGGGACCAGATGCCATGATTTTCGTTTTCTGAATGTTGAGCTTTAAGCCAACTTTTTCACTCTCCTCTTTCACTTCTATCAAGAGGCTCTTTAGTTCTTCTTCACTTTCTGCCATTAGGGTGGTATCATCTGCATATCTGAGGTTATTGATATTTCTCCTGGCAATCTTGATTCCAGCCCAGCGTTTCTCATGATGTACTCTGTATATAAGTTAAATAAGCAGGGTGATAATATACAGCCTTGATGTACTCCTTTTCCTATTTGGAAAAGTTGTTGTTCCATGTCCAGTTCTAACTGTTGCTTCCTGACCTGCATACAGGTTTTTCAAGAGGTGGGTCAGGTTGGTCTGGTATTCCCATCTCCTTCAGAATTTTCCACAGTTTATTGTGATCCACTCAGTCAAAGGCTTTGGGATAGTCAATAAAGTAGAAATAGATGTTTTTCTGGAACTCTCTTGCTTTTTCCATGATCCAGCGGATGTTGGCAATTTGATCTCTGGTTCCTCTGCTTTTTCTAAAACCAGCTTGAACATCTGGACATTCACAGTTCACATATTGCTGAAGCCTGGCTTGGAGAATTTTGAGCATTACTTTACTAGCGTGTGAGATGAGTGCAATTGTGTGGTAGTTTGAGCATTCTTTGGCATTGCCTTTCTTAGGGATTGGAATGAAAACTGACCTTTTTCAGTCCTATGGCCACTGCTGAGTTTTCCAAATTTGCTGGCATATTGAGTGCAGCACTTTCACAGCACCATCTTTTAGGATTTGAAATAGCTCAACTGGAATTCCATCACCTCCACTAGCTTTGTTCATAGTGATGCTTCCTAAGACCCACTTGACTTCACATTACAGGATATCTGGCTCTAGGTGAGTGTGAATGATCACACCATCATGATTATCTGGGTCATGAAGATCTTTTTTGTACAGTTCTGTGTATTCTTGCCACCTCTTAATATCCTCTGCTTCTATTAGGTCCATACCATTTCTGTCCTTTATTGAGCTCATCTTTGCATGAAATATTCCCTTGGTATCTCTAATTTTCTTGAAGAGATCTCTAGTCTTTCCCATTCTTTTGTTTACCTCTATTTCTTTGCATTGATCGCTGAAGAAGGCTTTCTTATCTCTCCTTGCTATGCTTTGGAACTCCGCATTCAAATGGGTATATCTTTCCTTTTCTCCTTTGCTTTTTGCTTCTCTTCTTTTCACAGCTATTTGTAAGGCCTCCTCAGACAGCCGTTTTGCTTTTTTGCATTTATCTTTTGTGGGATGGTCTTAATTCCTATTTCCTGTACAATGTCATGAACCTCCGTCCATAGTTCATCAGGCACTCTATCAGATCTAGTCCCTTAAGTCTATTTCTCACTTCCACTGTATAATCATAAGGGATTTGATTTAGGTCATACCTGAATGGTCTAGTGGTTTTCCCCACTTTCTTCAATTTAAGTCTGAATTTGGCAATAAGGAGTTCATGATCTGAGCTACAGTCAGCTCCCGGTCTTGTTTTTGCTGACTGTGTAGAGCTTCTCCATCTTTCGCTGCAAAAAATATAATCAATCTGATTTCAGTGTTGACCATCTGGTGACATCCGTGTATAGAGTCTTCTCGTGTTGTTGGGGTTCAGTTTGTGTCAAATGCTTTTTCTGCATCTACTGAGAAGGTCATGTTTAGTTTTTTTTAATTAGAACTTTATTTTTTAAGCAGTTTTAGGTTCACAGCACAATTGAAGGTAAAGTATATAGAGAGATTTCTCATATTCTCCCTACCCTCACTCATGGATAGCTTCCCTCATTATCAACATCCCCCACCAGTGTGGTACACTTGTTAGAATTGATAAACATACACCGACACATTAACCGCCCAAAATCCACTGTTTCCAGTATGCTGTTGAGCCTCACCCCACAGACCTTCATGCCTTGTATTTGCCTAGCCTCAAGGCTGAAGAAAGAGCTCAAAGTCAGCAACAGAGACATCAATGATTTAATGGACAGGGGCATCTTACATGTCTGAAGCAAGGCCCTGGAGCAACACCCCATCATGTATGGCAGATGGCATGGCAGTAGTCTTAGTTATTGGGGAAGGCAGTGAGGGAATTTACCAGTTACCAAAGGAAATTGATGTCAGGTTGGCACATCAGTTACCAGGGAAACCAGCAGAGGAGCATCACTGCCCCTAAAATAAACTATCATATTGGAGCTGTTCTGATCTGGAGATTAGAGCAATCACTAGCTGGGGCTGGGGGCAAGTATGTCTCTGTGATTAGGAAGGAAGGTTAGTCATGTGAGTAGAGCGTAGGTGAAGCAGGGAGTGATCGAATAGGGTGTATTCAGGGAGGAAGAGAACAGCCATCTTGGCCAGGCTTATTATACATATGTTTTATTCTTGGTAGTGTACATTGTATGGGTTTGGACAAATGTGTAATGACGTGTGTCTACCATTTTATTATCATGCAGAATAGTTTCACTATCCTAAGAATCCTCTCTCTCTGCTTAGTCATGTCCGACTCTTTGTGACCCCATGGACTATAGCCCACCAGGTTCCTCTGTCCATGGGATTTTCCAGGCAAGAATGCTGGAGTGGGTTGCCATTTCCTCCTTCAGGGCATCTTCCTGACCCAGGGATCGAACCTGCATCTCCTGCATTGGCAGGTGGATTCTTTACCACTGAACCACCTGGGAAACCCCAAGAATCCTTTATGTTCCACCTGTTCATCACTTCCTCAACCCTCAACCTCTGGCAGCCACTGATCCTTTTAGTTTCCACAGTTTTCCCTTTTCCAGAATGTCATATAGTGGGAATCACACAGTATTTAGCCTTTTTAGATTGGCTTCTTTCACTTAGCAATATGCTCTTAAGTTTCCTCCATGTCTTTTCATGGCTTGAGAGCTCATTTCTTTTTATCACTGAATAATAGTCTATTGTCTGGGTGTACCATAACATTAAACAGTTTTTTTACTTTGTGATATCATGAATTATAGTGATTTTTGAGTGTTGATTCAACTGATAATCCTCAGATAAATACTACTTGGTCATAATGTATTATTCTTTTTATATATTTTGTTAAGGATCTTTTTGTATATTTGTTAGATTTTTGTATTAGGATTATGCTGCCCTTGTAAAATTAATTGAAATGTTCCCTGCTTTGTTTTCTGAAAACCTTTTTGTACAATGGTATTATTTTTTTCTTTAAATGTTTGATAGAATCTGCCACCTAACCCATCTGGGCCTGAAGCTTTTTGAGAACAAGTACAATTTCTTTAATAGATATTGGACTTTGGGGATTTTGTTTCATTAGTTTCAATTTTGGAAAATTAACTTTCCTCAGTTTATTTAGAGTTAATATTATACCACTAATATTGTAAGTTCTTGCAACAGTGTTGGCCCATTTTTTTATCATCAATACCACCTCCGTCCTTTATCATTTGTATCACTTTTTATAAAAGTGTTATAGTTTTTGCTTTAGTCAGTCCTCTGCATTTTAAAGACATTAAGAAGAAAAAACAGTCTGTTTATGTTTATCCAGCTTTCTACTATATCCAGTAATACTCTTCGTTCTTTCCCCAAAATTCAGGTTTCCAAATGATATCCCTCCCCTTCAACTTAAAGAATTTCCTTTAGCCTTTATTATAATACAGATTCACTGGCAATGAATTCTCTTAGTGTTCTTTATACATATGTTAGATTTCTTGGTATTGTCTTGGATACATCTCTGAGACTCTATTTATTTTTATCTTTTTCTCTCTGTATTTCAGAATAGATCATTTCTATTGATCTCTCTTCTAGTTCATGGACCCTTTCATCTCCATTCTGTTATTAAGACCATTCAGTGAATTTTTAATCTCAGATATTGTATTTTTCAGTTCTAAAATTTCCATCTGGTTCTTTTCTATAGTTTCTATTTCTTCTGTGAGATGCCTCATCTTTTCGTGCATTCCAAGAGCATTTTCCTTTAAGTCACTTATGATAGCTCTGCTAAAATCCTTGTTGGTTAATTCTAACATCTGGATATGTTAGAGTTGGTCACCACTAATTGTCTCTGCTCTTGAGAATGCATCGCGTTTCTCTAATTCTTCATTTGTCTGAAGAATTTGATGCAATTATGGATTGCATCATGGACATGATGAGTGTTATATTGTGGAGAGCCTGGAATCTGTTTTTCCTCTGGAGAGTGTTTATTTTGTTTATTTTAGTATGTAATTAACTTGGTTGAACTCAGACTATACATGCTGTTTCCTGAGAGGCTTCTTAAATCTCAATTTGTTTTTTTATCCTTAGCTGATTGTCTATCCCACACTTATGTAGTAGAGGAGTCAGCTAGAGTCTGGGACAGTTTATGTACAGAATGTGGGGTTCTCCCTTTCTAAATCTCTCCTTTCTTGGATGTGTACTCCAGTGGGCTGGTGGCCCTGAATCCTATGCGCTGTGTCTTCGGGCCATAAGGACCGTGGGATTTCCATTGGTATTTCAGCCACTGCACAAGGCTCTGACTACTGTCTACATAAAATGACTACATAAAATTAGGAAACTCATCTGTGCTGGTTCCTTCTCCTAAGTGTTAACTCCCTTTTAGAATCAAATCTATATTTATTCATTCTCTCGGACTTTAAGGTCTTGTGGATTTTGTTTTTCTTTCTTTGTTTTTTATTTGGTCTAAGAGGTTACAGTTGTTATCTGTGGGAAGGTCAGATATGGTTGGAATTTTCTTGGCCCATACAGGAAACAGGTGGTACATGATATTTTTTATGCCATTTAAAATTATTTCTGTTTGCTGGTATAGAGAAATACAGTTGTCTTTTGAACATTGACCTTGTATCAAAAAACTCTTACTATATTCTAGTAATTCTAAAAATTATTTATTCTCTTAGATTTTTTAATGTGCCCAATCATTTCATCTGCAAATTATGTGAGTTTTATTTCTTCTCTATTCTTGTACTTTTTGTCTGTTTTTCTTGCTTTATGGGTTTGACTAGGACTATAGGATTTTCTGTCTTGCCACCCCATCCCATCCTGCCTTCCTCCTTCTCATTCTCCTCCTCCTTATAGCTTGCCATTATCAGATTCAGGAAGTTCCTTTCTATTCCTTATGTGCTGAAAGTGGAAAGTTTAAACTTACTTATATATATCTTAGGGTTTTGTTCCCTAGAAGCAAAGAGGAATTTCTGTGCAAGTGATTTATAAAAGGAATGCTCTCAGGAGAAACCTATAAAGGAGTGAGGGAATCAGGATAGGGAAAGGAAAGAACTAAGCAATGATATAATTTCAGGTGAAGTTTAATTAATCAAGTTTAATCAGCTTGATTCTATGCTTTCTGGAGTGTTAATTGCACAGTAGAGTTATACTTCTGCACCAAATATCATTAGCTGTTGGCCATGAGGGAAAGGTGTGTATAACTCTCAGGTCTTTTGCATAAGCTGGTTCCAGTCCTCCCAAGGAAGTTCTCCAGAGAATGTTGCATGTGTGAACTCATAGCAGTAGTACCTATAGCTGCTAGAAATGGACACAACCATCCAGTTAAGAGGATCTCTGGAGAATCTTAATAGGATCGTAGCACACACATCCTGAGTTTTTCTATATTCCTTGTTTGCTAAGATTTTATCATATGTAGTAAGTGTTTTACTTTATTAGGTACTTTCTCTGTATCAGTTCAGATTGTCATTTGATTTTTCTTTTTAAACCTGTCAATGTTGTGGATAACCTTGATTAATTTTCAAATATTATACCAACACTATATTCTGGCATAAAAACACATTGTCATGATTTATTATTGTTTTTATATATTGCTGGATTTGGTTTGGTAGATTTTACTTAGGATTTTTGCACCTTTGTTCATTGGTGAGGTTAGACAATGGTTTTTTCTTTCTGATGTTGTCTGTTGTATCTACGTTAAGCTAGATACAAGAAAAGAATTGATGGGAGTACACTCTTTTATCTTCTCTGGAAGAGTTCTTTTAAGATTTGAATGATCTGTTTCTTAAATATACTTTGGAACTTGCCAATAAAGTCAACTGAGGCTGGAGCTCTCTTTGTGAGTACATTTTATGGTTTAATCTCTTGCATGTTTATAATTCTAATCATTTTTTTTCCTTGAACAAAATTGTCTATTTGTCTAAAATTTCAAATTAGAATTTTTGCCTTTTCCAGAAAAGTGGAATTTTGTATACCAGAGAGTGAAATTGCTGGATCATATGGGTTTTTTTGTTTTTTTTTTTTAAGTTTTTTAAGGAACCTCCATACAGTTCTCCATCATGCCTGCACCAATTTACATTCCCACCAACAGTGTAGGAGGGTTCCCCTTTCTCCACATCCTTTTCAGAATTTATTACTTGAGAATTTTTTGGTGATGGCCATTCTGAATAGTGTGAGGTGATACTTCACTGTAGTTTTGATTTGCATTTCTCCGGTGTTTAGAGGTGTTGAGCATCTTTTCATGTGTCTGTTGGCCATCTGTACGTCTTCTTTGGAGAAATGTCTGTTGAGATCCTCTGCACACTTTTTTTTATTGCCTTTTTACTTGTTTTGATTACAAATATTTTTTCCTCAATTTGTCTTTTGGACCTATTTATGTAATTTTTATCATGCAGAACATAATTATAATTTTATTGACAGATAATACTTGGGAGATATGTCACACTTAACATTTTCTGTTTGTTGAACGTCTTAAAGTGTTTCTAATGTTTGTCCAGTTTTTTGGTTTTTTTTTTGAGAAATAATCTATATACATCACTGTATAAGTTTAAGGTGTACAGAACTTCCCTGGTGGACCAGTGGTTGAGTCCATGCTTCCACTACAGGGGGCACAGGTTTAATCCTTGGTTGGGGAACTAAAATCCCACATGTCTCACAGTGATATATGGCATGATGGTTTGATTTACATGTATTGTGAAATGATTACCACAGTAGGTTTAGTTAACATCCATCATCTCATATAGATAAAATAGAGTATTTCTGATTTTTTAAAAGCTACTTTAAATAATGCTGAGAGCACTGTTTTGCATATAGCTTTTCCCCTCTGGTTTATTTCTGTAGCATATGTAAAGATGACATATACATGAGGTAGACCTATTTAATTTTTGACCATAGACCATTAGTCAGACCATAATTGTAGCATGATTTCAGAAGAATATGAAAATTGGGCTTTATTAAAAAAGAAAAAAATCCATCTTATTGTTTCCTTTGTTGATAGTTTTCATTCTGATGAGAAAGTTTTTCCTAATTATTGGTAGTATTTTTACTACTAAGGCAATGGCACCCCACTCCAGTACTCTTGCCTGGAAAATCCCATGGATGGAAGAGCCTGGTAGGTTGCAGTCCAGGGGGTCGCTAAGAGTCAGACACGACTGAGTGACTTCACTTTCACTTTTCACTTTCATGCATTGGAGAAGGAAATGGCAACCCACTCCAGTGTTCTTGCCTGGAGAATCCCAGGGATGGGGGAGCCTGGTGGGCTGCCGTCTCAGGGGTCGCACAGAGTCAGACACGACTGAAGCGACTTAGCAGCAGTAGCTTAAGTAACTTAAACATCAGGCCATGAATCTTTTTCTGGTACAAACTGAATTAAGTATAGTTATAGAATCTCAATTGACAGGATTCTAGATGTTTAAGTAACTTAAACATCAGGCCATGAATCTTTTTCTGGTACAAACTGAATTAAATATAGTTATAGAATCTCAATTGACAGGATTCTAGATATCATCTTGTTTAAGCTCCTGCTCAGAATTAAAATGTCTAAAATATCCCATAGGTAACTTCATTGTCAGAATATCCCTGGTATAGGGGACTCTTGTCTCACTTGGGAGCTAGATTCTAAACTCAGTAAATAATGAAAATTTCGTAAAGTAAAAATTACTCTTGGAAAACTCTTAAATTGCCTATGAACTATAGAATATGTGACTTCAAGTATCTATCTTTATACAGTAATATATAATAATAATAATGTATATAGTAGTTTGGACTTCCCTGGTGGCTCAGTGGTAAAGAATCCACCTGCCAGTGCAGGAGACACAGGTTTGATCCCTGGGTTGGGAAGATCCCCTGGAGAAAGGAATGGCAACCTGCTCCACTTGCCTGTGTAATGCCATGGAGAGAGGAACCTGGTGGGCTACAGTCCATGGGGTTGCAAAAGAGCTGGACATGACTGAGCGACTAAACAACAATATATTCACTATATATAATGGAGCACATGCACAAAATGTAATTTTTAGCAATACTTTTGGAGGTAGGGCTAAGTACATACAGTTGACTATGTGTAAGATAAGTGTATATGAAACTAATGTAGTACAATATTGTATAGTAGAAGGATTTCTGGGTCTAATAATGGCTTCCCTGGTAGCTCAGCTGGTAAAGAATCCGCCTGCAATGAAGGAGACCTGGGTTCAATCCCTAGGTTGGGAAGATCCCCTGGAGCAAGGGATAACTACCCACCAGTATTCTGGCCTGGAGAAACCATGGACTATGACAGAGCCAGACATCCTGGAATGTGAAGTCAAGTGGGCCTTAGGAAGCATCACTATGAACAAAGCTAGTGGAGGTGATGGAATTTCAGATCCCAAAAGATGATGCTGTGAAAGTGCTGCACTCAATATGCAAGCAAATCTGGAAAACTCAGCAGTGGCCATAGGACTGGAAAAGGTCAGTTTTCATTCTAATTCCAAAGAAAGGCAATGCCAAAGAATGTTCAAACTACTGCACAATTGGACTCATCTAACACACTAGTAAAGTAATGCCCAAAATTCTCCAAGGCAGGCTTCAACACTGTATGACCCATGAACTTCCCGATGTTCAAGCTGGATCTAGAGAAGGCAGAGGAACCAGAGATCAAATTGCCAACATCCGTTGGATCATCGAAAAAGTGAGAGTTCCAGAAAAACATTTACTTCTGATTTATTGACTACACCAAAGCCTTTGACTGTGTGGATCACAACAAACTGTGGAAAATTCTTAAAGAGATGGCAATACCAGACCACCTGACCTGCTTCCTGAGAAACATGTATGTAGTTCAGGAAGCAACATTTAGAACTGGACATGGAACAACAGACTGGTTCCAAATCTGGAAAGGAGTACATCAAGGCTGTATGTTGTCACTCTGCTTATTTTACTTATATGCAGCCTACATCATGAGAAACACTGGGCTGGATGAAGCACAAGCTGGAATCGAGAGTGCCGGGAGAAATATCAATTACCTCAGATATGCAGATGACACCACACTTATGGCAGAAAGTGAAGAACTAAAGAGATTCTTGATGAAAGTGAAAGAGGAGATTGAAAAAGTTGGCTTAAAACTCAACATTCAGAAAACGAAGATCATGGCATCTGGTCACATCATTTCATGGCAAATAGATGGGAAAACAATGGAAACAGTAACAGGCTTTATTTTTGGGGGCTCCAAAATCACTGCAAATGTTGATTTCAGCCATGAAATTAAAAGATGCTTGCTCTTTGGAAGAAAAGCTATGACCAACCTAGATAGCATATTAAAAAGCAGAGACATTACTTTACCAACAAAGGTCCATCTAGTCAAAGCTATAGTTTTTCCAGTAGTCATGTTTGGATGTGAGAGTTGGATTATAAAGAAAGCTGAGTGCCGAAGAATTGATGCTTTTGAACTGTGGTGTTGGAGAAGACTCTTGAGAGTCCCTTGGACTGCAAGGACATCCAACCAGTCCATCCTAAAGGAAATTAGTCCTGAATATTCATTGGAAGGACTGAGGCTGAAGCTGAAACTCCAATACTTTGGCCACTTGATGGAAGAACTGACTCACTGGAAAATACCCTAATGCTGGGAAAGATTGAAAGCAGGAGAAGGGGACGACAGAGGATGAGATGGTTGGATGGCATCACCGACTCGACGGACACGAGTTTGAATAGGCTCCGGGAGTTGGTTATTTACAGGGAAGTCTGGCATCCTGCAGTCCATGGGGGTCACAAAGAGTCAGATGACTGAGTGACTACACTAAGTATATTCCCTGTATGAAAGATTGTATTTTTCATATATATTTTTTCCATCCATATGTATGAAATGTTATGTTGCTTTGTATCATTTTTTGGTATCCTATGCATTTTTATTTTTTGTAGCATATATACATATCCCATCTAACATGCTGTACATTCGGTGCACCTTATTTGAAAGGTAGGATCTTTAGTTCTTCACCTGACACCTGGGGAGACTTTTGTAACTGTCTCCAGAAATACAGAACAGTGGAAGTGAAGCTTCCTGACTTTCTTCTTTTGTTGTTGTTTTTTAATATTTACTATTTATTTATTTGGCCTTCCCAGGTGGCACTAGTGGTAAAGAACTCACCTGCTGACACAAGAGACACAAGGGTTCAATCCCTGGGTCAGGAAGATTCCCCTGGAGAAGGAAGTGGCAACCCACTCCAGCATTCTTGCCTAGAAAATTCCGTGGACAGAGGAGCCTGGTGGGTTAGCGTCCGTGGGGTCGCAAAGAGTCAGACATGACTGAGTGACTGAGCACAGCACATTTATTTGGCTTCACCTGATTTGTAGCTGTAGCATGTGGGATCTTTAGTCGCAGAATGAGAACTCTTAGTTGCAGCTTGTGGGATCTAGTTCCCCGACCAGGGGTTGAACCCAGGCCCCCTGCATTGGAAGTGTGGAGTCTTAGCCACTGGAGCACCAGGGAAGTCCTTAAAGCTTCCAAGGCTAGATCATGAAAGGTAATGTAACTTCCCCCTGGCTTGCTTGTTCTTGAGATACTTGCCCTTGGAGCCATGTCACATATAGTGACCACTATAAATATGCAGTTGACAGCCCCAGCTAGCCCCATCCTGGCTCTGCCCTTTCTAATTCATGACCCACAGAAACTATGAGAAAGAAATGACTATTGATTAAGCCACTAAGTTTGGAGTGGTTTGTTATCCCTGCCATTGTAATTATTATACCCTCCCTTCCCAGCACTGGGCTTACAATTTTGAAAACTCTTAATAAAAATTTCTAAGTGAAAAATGGTATCTTATTTCAATTTTTATTTCCTTGATTACTGGGAAGAAGCTATTGGGTAGGGAGATAATAGTTGGCATGCTAGCTATAGATATAATTTCAAACTTAATAAATAAGTCTAATGCTGAAGTCATTATTTCTCTACCCTCAACTTGATCTTCATCCTTTTCTCTCTAATTTATACTCATATTTCAGTTCAGATATTACTTCTTCCAGTTAGCTTTCCCTGGCTCTGCTCTCTATCTTTCAATCCATTCTGGGTTAGAGGCTTATCTTATGTGCTCCTATAGAACCCTGTTACTTACTCCTATTTTAGTACTTTTTATATTTGATGTGGTAATTGCCCTTTTACTTATTGTTATGCTTCAGTAAATCTTGAGCTTTACAAAAGCACTATCTTCTTGTTCCCTATAGCATTTGCTGTGCCTAGCATACAGTGTGGAGAAGGAAATGGCAGCCCACTCCAGTGTTCTTGCCTGGAGAATCCCAGGGACGGGGGAGCCTGGTGGGCTGCCGTCTATGGGGTTGCACAGAGTCGGACACGACTGAAGCGACTTAGCAGCAGCAGCAGCAGCATATAGTGTGTGCTTAAAAAGGAGATATTTTTAATTAATTCAACAAACATTTGAGTGTCTACTGTGTACCAGGTTCTGTTCTTGATAGTTAAAATACATTAATAATTAAAACAAAGTAATATTTTGATTGATCACAAGTAATATATATTTGTGATTTAATTTAACCTCAAAGATAACATGAAATTAATTTTCCAAAGGCCTTTATCTTAAAAAATATATCCACTTAATTAGAAAATTCGTTTCAGTTGGGAATTCTATTTGATTGCATGGTTACTTAAACCTGTTCTAATATTCTCTTTCTCTAATATTTATGTTCCCTGTCACTATTTATGATTCTGAGTCAACACATCTTCTGTGTACAAGGTACAAGTTAGCTACTGTGGGAGATACAAGGTTGTTGAAAATATGGTCACTGCTATCAACTATGAAGGTACCACCATTATGTAGTTGGGCTTCCCTGGTGGTAAAGAATCCACCTGCCAATGTAGGAGACCTGTGTTCATCTCTAGGATGGGGAGATTCCCCTGGAGAAAGAAATGGCAACCCACTCCAGTATTCCTGCCTGGGAAATCCCATGGACAGAGGAGCCTGGCAGGCTACAGTCCATGGGGTGGCAAAAAGCTGGACTCAGCTTAGCAACTGAGTACATGCCACCATTATGTAAGTGAGTACTCTTTTTAAGGAAATTTCTACTATGATCTGTTAACTTTTATTTTAATTCTTTGAGTGACATTGCAGTTGGGATTGTAGCAAAAATATAAGCATAGTTATTTTCCCCATAATGTTTGCAAAATAAAGACTTGGATGAATGTTGATTTAATGTATTAATGGCAAGAAGAATGCTTAGATAGGTAGTAGGAGGAGAAATGATAGGGGATGAATTCAGTGTATTGAAAAACTATTTTATTGGGAGTCAAGAAGGCTCAACCTTATTTCACATCAGGACACAACCATCACCTACTGTATTAGGGTACAGTCAAAGCTGTGTAGCAAAGACTATGCAATGTAATGGCTCAAAGCAGAAGATAATTTCTTTCATACCCTTCAGAGGTCAGTGACTGACCAGGGCTGGTGGAGGGGACCTGTGCCATCCTCAAAATGTGACTGCCACTACTGATCCAAAATGGCTTCAACCTATGGGAAGAAGAATAAGATTTAGGAGAGTGTACACTTAATCCTTTTCAGGGAAAGACCTGAAAATGGAACATATCATTCCCACTTTCATGTCATTGGTCAGAGTTTAGTCACATGGTCACACTTATCTGTAAAGTAGACTGAATAGCCCTTAGCCAGGCTGCTGTGTAAGTACCCAACTGTATGATTAAAGGAGAGAGAAATATTGGGAGACATCTAGCAGTTGGGTGCTATTACCAATCTGGGATCCTCAGATTCCTGACTTAACTGTCAACCTTGTAAAACACCTTGGGGAACTTATATATGTGTCTGCTTATCATCCATTTGAAATACTAAGTTCTTTTTATTTTTGATTGAAATTAGGAGTGTATATGGTAGTACTTGAGGAGGGCATGACATTCCCACTCCAGTATTCTTGCCTGGAGAATCCCCATGGAGAGAAGAGCCTGTCGGGCTATAATCCATGTGGTCGCAAAGAGTCAGACACGACTGAGCAACTAAGCACATGGTAGTACTTAAGATATGTTTAATTTTTAGCAATTGGCAATTGTCCTTGATTTAAATTTTGTAAATAAACTGATGTGTTTTGTTGGACAAAAATATTTCCAAGTATGAACTTCATTGGAGAAATAATTAGAGAGCAATGAAGAAGTTAAACTGTTGACTAGATTCCAAAGTGAATCTACAATCAAAATGTTAGAGTTTGAAAGGATCTTTTCTTCTTTTTTTTTAAAAAAAAATGCATATAGAGAAGCTATATACCAGAATGAGGTCTTTTCAGATTAAATTCCAACCCGTTTTCAGATTAAATTTCAACCCCTAAATTGTACTGATGAGCTTCAGAGAGAAGTGTTCAGAGAGAGACCTGTCCGAGGGCTCATAGTTTATTCGATAAAAGAGACTGAGTAAAGAACTCAAGGCTTCTAAGTTTTAATCTGTTAAAGAAACTGACAACAATATGGAAAGAGTAAGCTCAGCCAGGATACTGCATAAGCCCTGAAGATACAGACTGAAGTAATTTCTTTCAGTCTACCACCAAAAAAAAGTTTTGAGTGGTATGTGATATTTCTCTGTGAATACTAAACTAGGGCAGGTTAGCTGTAGTAGCAAATACTCCAAAATTTGTTGCCATATTTGTGAGGTAGGAGGTAGAGGGCAATTTTGTTCTGTGAACCACCTATTCCATCTTGATGCTACATACTCCTATAAGTCCTTGGAGCCCTCTCTCTTTTGTGGGTTGATGGGGAAAGAGAGGATGGGGAGGGGGCAGAGGTGGCTGGTGGTAAGGGAGTGTTTAATGGCCTGGATTGACACACATCTCTTTTACTCAGTTCTATTGACCAAAACTCTGTCACATGATCTCATGTAACTCTAAGGGAGGCTGGAAGATATATTCTATCTGTGTGCCCAGGAAGAAGAGCAGAACATCATTCCTATTTCTTACAAGAGAGGATACTAGAGTAAAATTATCTGTTCAAAGTACTAGTAATAGATGCTACTGACTGGAGATTTAATATAGTCCCTCACATGATCTCTTACTGTAGAGCTTGAAAAGATAATCTAAAAAGCTATAACACTCTACTGAGAATATAAGGTCTAGGAGGAGGTCAAGTGATTTGTTCCAGATTATCTAGCTAACCAATTGCAGACTCAAGATCAGAACCACTCTTCCTAGAATCATAAGGTCTGTGGTCTCTTCATTACCCTGCAATGACCTCCTGAACTAGTTGACCAACAGTTGGGTTCTTCATTTGTCAAAAAAGGTGAGATGTATCAGAATAAATAAAACTGACTATTTGAAATGTTTTATTTTGATTACCTTATGTGAGAAATATTTTTATTTAAACCTTTATAGAGATATATATTCCTATGTCACTGAATAGTCAACTTCAATTAAGTGTATGTGCTTTGTGATTAAAAAAAAAACAAAACCCAAGAGTTAAAAAAAAGACTGTTTATGTAATCTTAAGCTTTGAAATAAACTGATTGTTTTTATATTTCACACTAATCTTGGCATAATCAATATTATACTTAAATGGTAACAATGTATTTTTTAAATTTATTTTCTACTTTTGGAGTAGTTAGCATCTTTATTTACTGGATATGATTTTTATATTCATTTAGTGATTATTATTCAGATTTTATTGTCAGTTGTTATTAAGTAAATATCATTTTTTATGACAAGTGTAGTCATTCAAGTTTTTTCCTAAACCAATTTAGTTTACATTTATTTCCATAATTTTTTTAAGATGGAGAAATTAAATTTAGAATTAAACCAAGATTAAAGGGAAAAAAATTATTGCTTTAACAAGAGTGTATTTTGGACTCAGTCAGGAAGCATCTGGTTTGGAAAACACGTTCTGCTTCAGGCCACTACACTTGGATCTCCAAGCTGGCTGACCCTCAGAAGTAAATGTCAGTTACAATCACCCTTGAGATTTTCAGATTGCAGTTTCCTATTTTAACTTGTCTAGAAATAAACTAGAAAAAAAATAAATTTTTTTTCTCTGTAGTTAATATAAAACTGATGTTTACTGTATAGACAGTCATCTCTATCAGAAACATTTAAAAGTGTTATTTACAGTTTTGTAATTTTAGATATATTTGAGTTACTAAAAAATCAATTTTATATATTGTCTCCTATTTAGATGCTTAACAATATTTTTTTAATTTATTTATTTTAATTGGAGGCTAATTACTTTACAATATTGTATTGGTTTTGCCATACATCAACATGAATCCGCCACGGGTGTACACGTGTTCCCAATCCTGAACCCCCCTCCCACCACCCTCCCCATAGCATCCTTCTGGGTCATCCCAGTACACCAGCCCCAAGCATCCTGTATCCTGCATCAAACCTGGACTGGCAACTCGTTTCTTATATGATATTATACATGTTTCAATGCCATTCTCCCAAATCATCCCACCCTCGCCCTCTCCCACAGAGTCCAAAAGACCGTTCTATATGTCTGTGTCTCTTTTGCTGTCTCACATACAGGGTTATCATTACCATCTTTCTAAAATCTATGTATATGCGTTAGTATACTGTATTGGTGTTTTTCTTTCTGGCTTACTTCACTCTGTATAATCGGCTTCAGTTTCATCCACCTCATTAGAACTGATTCAAATGTGTTCTTTTTAATGGCTGAGTAATAATCCAGTGTGTATATGTACCACAGTTTTCTTATCCATTCATTTGCTGATGGACATCTAGGTTGCTTCCATGTCCTGGCTATTATAAACAGTGCTGCGATGAACATTGGGGTACACATGTCTCTTTCAATTCTGGTTTCCTCGGTGTGTATGCCCAGAAGTGGGATTGCTGGGTCTTAAGGCAGTTCTATTTCCAGTTTTTTAAAGAATCTCCACACTGTTCTCCATAGTGGCTGTACTAGTTTGCATCCCCACCAACAGTGTAAGAGGGTTCCCTTTTCTCTACACCCTCTCCAGCATTTATTGCTTGTAGACTTTTGGATCACAGCCATTCTGACTGGCATGAAATGGTACCTAATTTGGAATTGTTAATATATCTATTCTTTCTTCAAATTACAGGCTTCCTAAGAACCAAGAATTAGGTTAGAACTGATTGTGATATATAACAGAAAATACTTTTAGGCTTTATTCTAGTAGTTGTGCAATTAAATATTAGGAAGTGCACTCAGTAACCTAATAGCATTAATGTCTGGTGATCGTTTTTATATAGCTATAATAAAAAGGAATATTGTTTGCTTTGTAGCTGGAGTTAATTATTGTTAGAAGTATTATTAACCTGCCTTACATAATTATTTTGTTTATAGTGAAATGGTACAGGCTTTAAAAATAGAGGAAAAGAATAGAATGGGAATGACTAGCGATCTCTTCAAGAAAATTAGAGATACCAAGGGGACATTTCATGCAAAGATGGGCTCGATTAAGGACAGAAATGGTATGGACCTAACAGAAGCAGAAGATACTAAGAAGAGGTGGCAAGAATACACAGAAGAACTATACAAAAAAGATCTTCATGACCCAGATAACCACGATGGTGTGATCACTCACCTCAAGCCAGACATCCTGGAATGCAAAATCAAGTGGGCTTTAGGAAGCATTACTATGAACAAAACTAGTGGAGGTGATGGAATTCCAGTTGAGCTATTTCAAATCCTAAAAGGTGATGCTGTGAAAGTGTTGCACTCAATATGCCAGCAAATTTGGAAAACTCAGCAGTGGCCACAGGACTGGAAAAAGTTTTCATTCCAATCCCAAAGAAAGGCAATGCCAAAGTATACTCAAACTACCACACAATTGCACTCATCTCACACGGTAGAAATGTAATGCTCAAAATTCTCCAAGCCAGGCTTCAGCAATATGTGAACCGTGAACTTCCAGATGTTCAAGCTGGATTTAGAAAAGGCAGAAGAACCAGAGATAAAATTGCCAACATCTGCTGGATCATCGAAAAAGCAAGAGAGTTCCAGAAAAACATCTCTTTTATTGACTATGCCAAAGCCTTTGACTGTGTGGATCACAACAAACTGTGGAAAATTCTTAAAGAGATGGCAATACCATACCACCTGACCTGCCTCTTGAGAAATCTGTATGCAGGTCAGGAAGCAACAGTTAGAACTGGACATGGAACAACAGACTGGTTCCACATCGGAAAAGGAGTACATCAAGGCTGTATATTGTCACCCTGCTTATTTAACTTCTGTTCAGTTCAGTTCAGTCACTCAGTCATGTCCGACTCTTTGCGACCCCATGAACCGCAGCACGCCAGGCCTCCCTGTCCATCACCAACTCCCGGTGTCCACCCAAACCCATGTCCATTGTGTCAGTGATGCCATCCAACCATCTCATCCTCTGTCATCCCCTTCTCCTGCCCTCAATCTTTCCCAGCATCAGGGTCTTTTCAAATGAGTCAGCTCTCCGCATGAAGTGGCCAAAGTATTGGAGTTTCAGCTTCAACATCAATCCCTCCAGTGAACACCCAGGATTGATCTCCTTTAGGATGGACTGGTTGGATCTCCTTGCTGTCCAAGGGACTCTCAAGAGTCTTCTCCAACACCACAGTTCAAAAGCATCAATTCTTTGGCGTTCAACTTTCTTTGTAGTCCAACTCTCACATCCATACATGACCACTGGAAAAACCATAGCCTTGACTAGATGGACTTTTGTTGGCAAAGTAATGTCTCTGCTTTTTAATATGCTGTCTAGGTTGGTCATAACTTTCCTTCCAAGGAGCAAGCATCTTTTAATTTCATGGGTGCAGTCACCATCTGCAGTGATTTTGGAGCCCAGAAAAAGAAAGTCTGACACTGTTTCCACTGTTTCCCCATCTATTTGCCATGAAGTGATGGGACTGGATGCAGAGCACATCATGAGAAATGCTGGGCTGGATGAAGCACAAGCTGGAATCAAGATTGCTGGGAGAAATATCAATAACCTCAGATATGCAGATGACACCACCCTAATGGTAGAAAGCGAAGAACTAAAGAGCCTGTTGATGAAAGTGAAAGAGGAGAGTGAAAAAGTTGGCTTCAAACCTATTCAGAAAACTAAGATCATGGCATCTGGTCCCATCACTTCATGGCAAATAGATGGGGAAACAATGGAAACAGTGACAGACTTTATTTTGGGGGGCTCCAAAATCACTGCAGATGGTGACTGCAGCCATGAAATTAAAAGACACTTGCTCCTTGGAAGAAAAGCTATGACCAACCTAGACAGCATATTAAAAAGCAGAAACATTACTTTACTGACAAAGGTCTGTCTAGTCAAAGCTATGTTTTTTCCAGTGGTCATGTATGGATGTGAGAGTTGGACTATAAAGAAAGCTGAGCACCAAAGAATTGATGCTTTTGATCTGTGGTGTTGGAGAAGACTCTTGAGAGTTCCTTGGACTGCAAGGAGAGCCAACCAGTCCATCCTAAAGGAAATCAGTCCTGAATATTCATTGGAAGGACTGATGCTGAAGCTGAAACGCCAATACTTGGCCACCTGATGCAAAGAACCAACTCAGAAAAGACCCTGATGCTGAGAAAGATTGAAGGCGGGAGGAAAAGGGGATGACAGAGGATGAGATGGTTGGATGACATCACTGACTCAATGGATACTAGTTTGAGTAGGCTCCGGGAGTTGGTGATGGACAGGGAGGCCTGGCGTCCTGCAGTCCATGGGGTCACAGAGTCAGACACGACTGAGCAACTCAATTGAATTGAACAGGCTTTAGAACCGGATCAACCTGGATTCAGATCCTGTCTAGACCGGCAAAATTAGCTCAGTGGTACGAGTCTCCTCTAAATCTTAATCTCTTCATCAATATGATGATAATAATAATACTAGCAGTAAGATACTGCAATGAACATTCTTGTATGAATGAATCTTGTTCATTTGAACATATTACTGTGGACAGAGAAATCTATGGGCCAAAAGGCATATGCAGTTTGATATTGATAATTGCTGCAAAATTCTCTCTAAAAAGACTATCCTAATTTCAGTGTAACTAACTGTATGATACTGCCTTATACCCTGTATAGTACTGGAGTTTTTCAGTCTTTTCATTTTTGTATTTCTTATGCCTATTTTTAAATGTTAATCCTCTTCAAATCTCTTTGACCTCTGTATCAAATTTGGTGGTGTAATACAGACATTGGAATAATATGTAGTAGCCCAGATAATTTTACTGTTTAGATTTTTCTCTTCATAGCTATTCATATTTTAATAGTAACTCTGTATTTGTTAGTTTGTGCCATTTATGAAATAGAAACTGTTTAAGTCAAGGCATGCTCACACTCTCTCTATATATATATATACATATATGTATATAGACATACATTTTTATCATCCATCTAGTTTAAATATTATAATTTCAGTTAATCAAAATTTCCATGTCTTCTCATTAGTTTTTGGCATGTATCCCAATAACTTTAATTTTCACTATTACTAGAAGACATTTTTGTTTAAATTATGTATTAACATGATTTTATTTCTCTGTAAGTGCAAATATACTCTAGTATCTTCCATATGTCTTGGCTTATCATTCTGAATATTCATTATCATTGTATAGATTGTAGATATAGACAGTCTAAGAAGTTAGTTGGAGAAGGCAATGGCACCCCACTCCAGTACTCTTGCCTGGAAAATCCCATGGATGGAGGAACCTGGTAGGCTGCAGTCCATGGGGTTGCTAAGAGTCAGACATGACTGAGCAAATTCACTTTCACTTTTCACTTTCATGCATTGGGAGAGGGAAATGGCAACCCACTCCAGTGTTCTTGCCTGGAGAATCCCAGGGATGGGGGAGCCTGGTGGGCTGCCGTCTATGGGGTCACACAGAGTCGGACACGACTGAAGCGACTTAGCAGCAGCAGCAGCAGCAGCAGCAAGAAGTTAGTAGGGACTAAATCCATAGTATGTATGGTAATGGAAGAGAGAAGTTATGGTTTACCTTATTTTTTTATTTTTGACTCTTTCTCCTAAAATAAAATACTGGAAAATTCCATTTAAGTTTTATTCTTATTTATAATTGCATTTCAATTCAAAACTTGCTACTCACTTGTGAAGCACTATTTTCAGTTATAGGCATCCTTAGCTTTATGAAAATAACTTGAAGTATGTGCTAATGAAATAGGAATCCTAAAATGAAGATGTTGGCAAGTCTTGCTTCACAAGCCAAGTTTGAACTGAATTTTTATTCTCATTCTTAATCAAGTCCACATTTAAACTTAAGACCTTTTTATGGTCAGTTTTTGCTATAGATAAATTGAACAGTTTTCTGTGATTTTAAAGAGCAGTAAGGCTTATCTGCACGGAGAAGGCAATGGCATCCCACTCCAGTGTTCTTGCCTGGAGAATCCCAGGGACAGGGGACCCTGGTGGGGTCACACAGAGTTGGACACGACTGAAGTGATTTAGCAGCAGCAGCAAGGCTTATCTGCGACTTCCCAGTTGGTGCAGTGATAAAGAGTCCACCTGCCAATGCAGGAAATGCAAGAGACACAGGTTCAGTCTCTGGGTGGCGAAGATCCCCTGGAGGAATAAATGGCAACCCACTCCAGTATTCTTGCCTGGAAAGCCCCATGGACAGAGGAGCCTGGCAGGGTATAGTCTATGAGGTGTCAAAGAGTCGGACATGACTGAGAACACACACACGCATGCACACACTCACACACACAAGGCTTATCTGATCATTTTGAATTATAGATGTTTAGGAAGTATTTAATAGGCATGTTGTGATAACATTTATTTAATAGCTCCCACATTTCTTTTAAAACTGAACATAGTAATAATTGATGTCATTTTTGACTAAGTTTTATTTTGGGTCCATAGCTCTTAAGGTTGTCAGTTTGTTAAAAATTTCTTAAATATAGTATTTTTAAAATATGATTAGAGATATATAAACCACCCTTAATAGGGTGTGGCCACTCTGGGGACTCAGTAAATAGCAGGTGTTTTTTTATTACTGTTGTTGTTGTTCAGCTGCTCAGTCATGTCCAACTCTTTGAGACCCCATGGACTGCAGCATGCCAGGCTTCCCTATATACTAATATTATTAAGTAGCATTGTGGAATTTATAGTGAATGCAGAACCTTGTAACATATGAATAAAACTTATTGGCTCCTCAGAAGGGCTTCCTATTAGGACTGTACTTGTGATTCTGATTAAGTTTTAATGCATCTTTTTTTTTTAATAGAACCCGAAAACAAAAGAGCAAATTGAAAATCTGTTAAGGAATGGGATGAACAAGGAGCTGCGAGATAGGCTTTGTTGCCGAATGACTTTTGGAACTGCAGGACTTCGTTCTGCTATGGGGGCAGGATTTTGCTATATTAATGATCTTACAGTAATACAGTCAACACAGGTAAGTATTATTATTATATGTGTACTTTTATCACTGTTTTTTGCTTTATAAATTAGGTTTTTTAAAAAAAATAGTAAAAAAGCTCTATATCCAGCAAGATACTTTCTTACAAATAAAAAATGTTATATAAATTCTGATCTTTGGTCTTACACAAGACTCATCTTAGAGGTCATGTGTGTAGGGTCACAGGCTGATGTTCTGGTTATTTTGGTTGCCATCGTCAACTTCCTGACAGTATTACTTCACATTTCAAACCAGGAAATGGTTATTGACATTTTCATTTAATACAAAGAAGCAAACTTAGATAGAAGGTGATCTATTTTGGCATGTGGCCACTGATAAAGGTTAACCAGAGTATTTGGAAATTTTAATTGAAAATATTTCCCTTTAACATGGCTTTCCGTATAATTTGAGAGTTAAGACAGTGTTGATATGATTCAATTTGTTTTATTTCTCCCCATTTTTATGCAATTTATTCTAGAAACAATTCTCTTTCCAGTGAATCATCTTTAACTGTTTCAGGGAACTCCACTTTGGAGACCAAAATACATTTGCTGCTAAGTCACATCAGTCGTGTCTGACTCTGTGCGACCCCATAGACGGCAGCCCACCAGGCTCCCCCATCCCTGGGATTCTCCAGGCAAGAACACTGGAGTGGGTTGCCATTTCCCTCTCCAGTGCATGAAAGTGAAAAGTGAAAGTGAAGTCGCTCAGTTGTGTCCGACTCTTCGCGACCCCATGGACTGTAGCCTACCAGGCTCCTCCACCCATGGGACTTCCCAGGCAAGAGTACTGGAGTGGTGTGCCATTGCCTTCTCCAAAAAATAGTCCTAAACTACAGAATTGCTCAGTAGATATAATTCTAATCAATACTGGCAAACAATATTCTTATTCTGAAGAAATTCTCTAAATTCAATGGCTAATGCAGGGATTTGGGAACAAACAATGACAAGATGACTGAATAGTGGGATACTTGCTAGCTCCTGTCCCCATCCCCTTTCTTTTCCTGGTTCAGAAATGCTTCAGTTAGATCTTTTTTATATGTTGGGCTTCCTCATAAGATTTCATTTTGACTGAAGATTCCTTGACTTTACAAAAAGGAGTGGAGGAGGTGTTTGAAAATCAATTTCTACAGAAGTGCAAATTTTTACAGGAAATGAGATTCCAATATGTGAAGTAGAAAAGCCAGATTGAATCTGATTCTTAAACTCTAGCTTTTTTTCAGAACCTAGGTATAGTGGAATAAGATAAGATGGATTTTTACACCAAAGTATGAGATTCTGTGAGATTTTAGGATAGCATCATCATTAAAAATAAATAAGTTGGTCAATTTGGGCTGTATTGCATGTGTGAGTGCACGTGCACACACAGACATACTCACTCATAAGGAGTAGGTTGGGAAGAAGAATTATACTTGAAAGAACTGTGAAAGAAGGGTCCAGAAGTCACTGGGACCTCATTTGGTACTGGCACCATAGTAACTTGGCAGTGCCTGCCATATCATAGGTCTTCATTAAATTAGTACAACATTGTGAATGAATGGCCTTGGGCAAGTCATTAAATGAGCTTCAATCTTATTTTGTCTCCTCTTTTTTGGAAGAGATGGACAAAACTAAAACTGGTATCTGCATTTCTTTCTTTTCAGGGTTATTGTGAGGATTAAATGTGGCAACATTCGAGAAATTCATTTTAAAAGTGTTAGTTTTGTATAGTTGAAAGTGTTTATTAAAGTTAGCAAATCATTCATAAAATAGTTAAATGGCTTTGGCTTATTGTGGTATTTTCAATATTAAATGCTTTATTCCACTTTTTGTCCCCTTTGGTGCAAATTTTCCTTGTTTATAAGATTTTCTTTGTGATTTTAAAACTAAGGAATGGGATCAGCCATCTTAAGAAATATTCTAATGAAGGTTTATATTACTGATTTAAAATGTTTATGTCATAAATAGATCAACTCTTATGGTTAGCTTCAGTCTTATGATTTAGTAAGACCTAAAATGGTCAAACTTCCATTCTCTAGAGCCTTAATGCAAACAGCAATTTCTTTTGGTTCTTCGAACAGATTTTCTTTTTTAGCATACTGACTTTCATGTCCCATCATTTTTTCCCTAATGTTTTATGCATTATATTATATTTAACAGTTTCTTGATATTTCTGTGTATCAAATGTGTCCAAAACTTCAGGAAACGGGTGTTTGTCATCTCACATTTGAGGATTGAAGATTGTTGCTCTCATGGTGGTGAACACGGGCAAAATGAGGAGGCCAGTTCCCTGGGAGCCAATTAGCTGCACACCACACATAAAAAGCATAGACTTTAGGTCACTGAAAATGCAGGCATTACTCAGGAATTAATCTTTTCTGTTTATCTGCTTCAGGGGATGTACAAATACCTTGAGAGATGTTTCTCAGACTTCAAGCAAAGAGGCTTTGTAGTTGGGTATGACACGCGGGGTCAAGTAACTAGCAGCTGCAGCAGCCAGAGGTACAGTATTAATTGTTTCAGAGATTAAGCTGGATTGGAATTAAATCTGAAAAAAAATTTTATGCCCAGTAATAGGAGTTCTGAAACAGGAAACTGTCCAAAAAATGTGATCACATGCTGGTGTTTATTTAGAGCTGAAACATAAGCATTTCAAAGATATGGTTTTTACAGAAAAGAGTAAATTTTTAAATATTTAAAGTTAGTATTTAGAATGACATCGTAGATTATCTTATGATTTTATTATTTTGGCAAAGGCACTGGGTAGCAATATTATGTTACTTGTATTCTCTCACTATAGTCCTATTTTATTAGATTTAGCATATTTTCACACATAGATAATCATGATCTGGTGATACTTTTTTTAGGGGGTAAATAGGTATATTGTGTTTATCAAAGTCTCTGGTTTCACTTTCTTCCATGTTTTTTGCCTTTTGCAAAAGGAAAATTTTATTTCTTAGTAAATAGCCACCAAAAGCTGAATCAGGGAAAAGGAGGAAATTAAAATGTCAATTCTGTTCCTTGTTAGAGTTCCTTTTAAAAAATCTTGTTTATTAACAATTTAAAGTTGGAGCATGAAGCTTAAATAACTAGTGATTATAAGAATTGGTTGGATCAGATTGCTGTATATTCAGAACAATTGTAATGCATTTATTTTGTGGGAGGTTGGTTTTTTTTAAGTATGATTAGCTAAGGACCAAGTGAAATTTCTGTCCCTTTTTCAGGCTTGCTAAGCTAACTGCTGCTGTCTTACTGGCCAAAGATGTTCCTGTGTATCTTTTCTCAAGATATGTTCCTACACCTTTTGTAGTAAGTGTGTTATATCGTTGATCATACAGATTGCTACTCTTGAAAAAGTATTTCTTAAATCAAACAGGGTTCAAATCTTTGTCATGCATAAAATTCTATATTAAATAATATGAAGGACCTAAAGAAAACAAATATTGCTCTGACTTTATTTTCATTCAACACACATGTGTTGAACCACCTAAGAATTTGGTCTATAACAAGTTGATAAGTCTACAGTCATGGCAGGATATTTTAATAGTCTTCTTTCAGAAACTGATTTATCGAGCAGGCAAAAATTACTATAAAACACTCACTTGAGTGTTTTATTTCTTCTTTAAAAATTCAAGAGTGTGAACAGTGCTTGCTTCTTGTCATATAACTTAACAATGAGTGTGCATCTTTTCAATGCCTTGGTGAATTATCAAAGTCCCTTCTAAGTCTGGGTTAACTTTCCACATTTTATCTTTTGTACATTCAATGTCATAAAATGATTTTGAGAATTCCTTTTTTGCCAGTATCATTTACTTTAGGACAACCTCATCGTTTTCATCACAACCACATCCTTAACTTATATCCATACGTTCAACCTTCACTAAGCTGATCTGATTGCCTATGTGGAGTCTCTTGAATGACAGCAGTGTCAATGTTCCCAGTTATTTTTCTATAACTTCATTTATGATTGATTCAAATGTCACCTCCACCATTATCACTTTTTACTTCTTTGCTGCACTTTCATCTTTGTTGGCCATTTCCTAATTTCAGTCATCCAGTTTTGCAAAACTGTCACATGAGTTATCTCTGGGAGGTAAAGCGCAACACAGCTACATGTTTTGCTGTCTGTGCAATAGCTCACAGATGCACAGTGACCAACAGTGACATGATCAGTTACTAATCATGATGGCTCTCATATGCACATAGTTGTTTCAGGCTGAAGAGCTAGGAGCCAGGTTTTTACTTCATATAGTTATAGGCAACTGAAATTTGAGCATGTTTTTAGGAGACTGGTATTATTTACTTAAGCATGGTATCAGAAATTCATGTGTATTGGAACTTTGCAAAGCAATGACTGTCTGGATTTTAAGAGCAGCAATGAAAACACTTAAGTAGCAAAAAAACTATGAGATTTAACTAAAGCTCTACTTAAAGGGAAATTTATAGTCTTGATGATGAATATATTAGGAAAAAAGTTTTAAGTAATGAACTAAGACTTTAATTTAGTATGTTAGGATAAAAACAGAATAAATCCAAATAAAATTTAAAAAATAATAATGATAAAGGAAAAATCAGCTAAATAGAAAATAAAGAAAAGGAGGGTATCAACAAAAGCAGGAGTTGGCTTTCTGAAGAGACAAATAGTAAAATAGACCTTTTGGCAAGGGTACTGAAGAAAAAAAGAGAAAAGACAATCCCTGGTGGCTCAGATGGTAAAGAATCCTCCTGTAATGCAGGAGACCTGGGTTCGATCCCTGGGTTGGGAAGATCCCCTGGAGGAAGGCATGGCAACCCACTCGAGTATTCTTGCCTGGAGAATCCCCATGGACAGAGGAGCCTGGTGGGCTACAGTCCATGGGGTCGCAAAGAGTTGGACACGACTGAGTGACTAAGAACAGATTAAGAAAACCACAATATTCTGAACATGATGCAAATAAATGTGAAACAGAATTGGCCAATTTTCTTGAATAATTAATACATCAAAACTGATAAGAAATAGAAGGCCTGAACAGACCTGTAGTCATTAAAGAAATTGAACTGATTTTTATTAATCTTCTCAAAATAAAAATGTCAGGTCTACATGATTTTGTTGGCAAGTTTTACCAATTGTTAGATGAATAGACTGTCTCCATAATCTGTTTAGTGATTTATTGGACATATACAGAGTGGATCAAAGAATTGAAGGAATTTTTAAATAATTAGCTCTAATGAATGACAGAAACCAAGGAGGGCCCAGAAATGTTGAACTTTTTTGTAGAAGTCTGCCTCTGGGTTATACCATTTCCATCTGTAACTATGTGTTGGCCTTCCTCTCTTATTGCAAGTGGATCTGCTCTAGCTGCTAAGGAAGTTGTTTTTGGCACTGTTTATCACCATGTCTTTGAGTCAGAGGAAATCTACTTACAGCAAAAACATCTTGGAAAAGAATTGGGTCTTATGAGCCAGCCTCTGAGTTAAATCATCAAAGGAATAGGTTACTGTAGTCAGATCAGTGTCATGTGCCCATTCCCCCATGGCCAGGAGGAGAGAAGTTGGATGTGATGGTAGGATGGAGGAACATCTTAGGCAAATAAATAATAACTGTGATGAAAAAGGGAAATTCAACCTGGCAGTTAACTTTGGGAGAAATGGTAAATTGATTTTTATATGCTATAGAGGCCACAGAGTGTATGTAAAGATCTTAAAATCAAAAGGCAAGGGACCTATGTTCCACGCTTATATAATTCTCGCTTATGATTACATAATATTGAATAAACAATATACAGTGTGTAAAATATGATAGATTAGATGATTTTTAAATTTACTTCCAGGTCTAATATTTTATGATTAGATTCCCCTCTCATATCTCCAGAGTCTGGTGGAATATCTGGCATGTAGTAGGTGTTTATTAAATATTTGTTAAAGGAACAAAATAATTATAAGACTAAGTTAAATGAGACTGGGGGGAAAAAGCATTCAGTCTCACAGTTAGGTGGTTACTGATGACCTAATAGTTAGATGGCTTTAGTTATATCCCACCTAGTGAACCTGGAGTTGATTACTAAAGTTTTAGGCTATTTATGTCTTAATGTCTTTTCCAGTTATTTAATCAAGTATTTGTTTATTTATTCTTGTGTCAAATGTATGAGTGGCCAGGAAACAGAATTACAGTGTCGTTGCTTTTTTAGCCATACGCAGTCCAGGAACTCAAAGCAGTTGCAGGTGTGATGATTACGGCATCTCACAACCGCAAAGAAGACAATGGATACAAGGTAAACCTTGGACTCTTCATCTTTGGTTATTTCATAGTTCTTATTTTATTTAAATAATATGTGCTGAGTATATTTTCTACAATGGGAACCAGGGTTAGACATTGGAAACAGAAAGATAAATACACTGAGGCTGCCCCTCAGAGAATGGCTTCCCAGGTGGCTCAGTGGGTAAAGAATCTGCCTGCAATGCAGGAGACACAGGAGATGTGGATTCGATTCCTGGGTCGGGAAGATCACCTGGTGAAGGGCAGGGCAACCCACTCCAGTATTCTTGCCTGGAGAATCCCATAGACAGAGAAACCTGGTGGGCTACAGTCCATAGGGTCACAAAGAGTCGGACACAATTGAAGCTACTGAGTACCACCACCACTCAAAGAATGTGTATCCTTCCTGGCCCTTATTACCTCTCAATACGTGTTATTGTACTTTATATACTTATGTACTATTACAAAAGTCCCTTCAGTGGTCTTTACCTCTGATATCTTACTGCCCTTGATTTCCCCATCCCATCCCAAATCATCCTCTCTACCATTTCAGAGATAAAATCATTTTGTATCAAGAACTTGAAGAATGAGTGGGAGTTTGAAGGAAGAGAGCTGGAGGAATGGTACTTTGACCTCATTCTCCTCCTTTCCCTCCAGTCTTCTGCTGGGACTCCCTATTGGCCACAGGATCTGTTTGATATGTCAGGCTTCATGGCAGAAAGCAGGGTGGGGAAGGGTGCAGAGTGCTCAGAGGGGCAAACAGAAGATACAGCAGTGTTGAACCAGCATTTGGGGCTCCTGGCTCATGAGTGTATGATCTAATATTTCTTTTTCTTCTTGTGTAGGGGGGCACTCCAGGCACACTGAGCTCTGGTTTACTGGGGAAAAGAATATTTTATACTAATCTAAGATTTTGACCCTTGCCAGCTAAGTGGGGAGTATTACCATTTACAGAAGCAGTGAAGAAGCTTAATTCATTAGTTTGGGACATAATTAAGTTTGAGGGATTTGTGGGTCACTCAAGCAGCAGCAACCTGTAGGCAGTTGAATATGCAGATCTGTTGTTCAGGGGAGAAATTTGGGATCACCGTACGTATTATGTTAGAGCATTTAAGAATACTTGGAAGTTCTTTATTTGAATGGGCAGCCCAGAGACAGTGTAGGTTAGAAAAAGAGGTCAAGAATGGATCCCTAGGGAATATCAACTTCAAATGAAGGGAGAAAGAAGAGGATCTGGAGACAGGACAAAGACAGGAAGAGACTGATGTTACAAAAACCAAAGGGGTAAGAGAGTTGCAAGGAGGAAGAGGTCAACTGTCAAAGAGTGTAAAGAACCCAGATCTGTTCTCTGATCATCAGACTCCTACATCCAGCTGCCAACCTGATATCCTTTGGGATGCCTAACATGTTTCAAAATTATTATCTCTAGAACAGAGGCCTTGATTCTCCCACAACCTGCCATATATACACTCAAGTGTGTTCCCCAAGTCTTACCCATCTCTATAAATTCTAACTACCACCCACCCAAGCAAAAGCCAAAATTCATTCTTGATTACTCCCTTTCCTTCACTCCAGACATTTAACTGACTAACAGGTTCTACAAATTCTGCACCCAAAATCTATGTAGAATATGTTTACTTCTGCCTGTGTCTTCTACCTCCATGGTTCTAAACCATTGTCTTTGCCCGAACAACATCGTCCTAGCTGGTCTCTTCCTTGCTTCCATTGTTCTTCCCTGCAGTCCATTCTGCACCAAGCAGCCAGAGGATCTTTTGAAATAGAAACAGGTCATGTTAGCTTTCCTGCTAAATCCAATCTCCTTACCTTGGGGCTTACAGGACTGTCTCCTGCCTGCCTCTTCCACCTCATTCTGTTCAGTCCTCTTCTGTGCTCACTGTGTCCTGGTCACACGGCAGCTTCTTTCCATTCTCCCAGTGCCTCCAGTATACCAAACCCTTTCCCTCTCTGAGCCTTTTGTTTGTTCCTCTGCTTGGATTGCTCTTTCCCAAATCTTGCAGACTTGCTTATTTTCATCTTTAAGTTTCCTGCCCAGATGTTGCTTCCTTGAAGAGACCTTCCTTGGTCACCTTATCTGAAGTGGCTTGCCTCAATGATCTTCTCTTTATTTATTTATTTTCTTCACAGAACTTATCACTGTCTATAATTACGTGCTTTCTTTATAATGAATTATCTTGTTTGTTTATTGACTTGTTTGTTCGATCCTCCTCCCCGCCTAATTTCCCAATATAAGCTCATGGCTGGTGAGACTTTGTTTTGATATTTATTGTTATTGAACATACTTGTCATAGAGTAGACCCTCAAAGATTTTTTTTCTTAAAATATAAGCACAAGGTAAAAAGTATAAAAGTTAAACATTATAAAAACTTAAACAATAAAGAGTATTTTTCCCACCCGTTTCCCTGAGCATCCCTTTTCAGAAGCAAGTACTGTTTCTGGTTTTAGTTTCCTTCCAGAGGTAATCTGTGCCTGTGTAATCATATGTGTAGTATTGGTCAGTCCCTCTTTTTCCCCTCATAAATGTCAGGGTAATATTATATATAGTGTTATTCACCTTGTTTTTTTTTAATACAACAATGTGAAACAGTCTTAGAGATCATTTTCTACATCAGTCGATCTATAAATAGGTTTGCCTTATTCATCTTTAAAAAACCTATATGGATGAGTCCTAATTTATTTAACCAATCCCTGTTGATAAACATTTTTTTTGTTTCTAATCTGCTACTGCTTACAAACAGTGCTAAAGTGAATGTTCTATGCACATCTTTGTTCATATACACAAATAGATTTATAGAGTCATTATAGAATAGTGGTTAAGAGTGTTATGGACTGGGTTTGAAACTTACCTCCACCACTCAGAAGCTTTGTAACCTAAGATAAATTACTTAATTTCTCTATGCTTTGGTTTCCCCATCTGTAAACTGAGAGTAATAATAGAACCAGTATTTTAGGGAGAGAGTTAGGATTAAGGGAGACAGTGCATGAAAAATGCTTGTATAGTATCTGGCTCTGATAAATACTCAATAAATGTTACCTGTTGTTTTTATTCTTATTCTTGGTAGCTGCACTGTCCAATCTGATAGCCAACAGCCCCCTATGATTACCCAACACTTAAAATATGACTAGTCTGAATTGCGATGTGCTGTAAATGTAAAATGCACACCAGATTTCGAAGACCTAATACAAAAAAGGCATGTGAAATATGTGGCTTGCATTGTGGCTCACATTGTATTTCTATGGCCCTGCTGAGCTACTGAATAAGTTTCTAGTCGTGAAACTTCAGAGTCAAAGGAACTATGAAATAAAGTTTGTCATTCTCTATTCAAGGTGGTTGTTCCAACTGCTACTCTCACCAGCAATATAGGAGGGTCTTTATCCCACACCGTCCATTATTGTTTGTCAAACTTTTTCATCTTTGCCGGTCAGATATTTGGAAATGTTATCGTGAATCTGTCTTGTGAGTAAGGTTGAGCGTCTTTTCATACATTTATAAGATATTTGTGTTCCCTTTCCTGAAAAGTCTATTAAAGGCTTTACTCATTTTTGTCTTCGGTAGTTGCTCTTTGCCCTCTTCCTTGTAGATTTGTGAAAACTCCAAAGTAGCTCTTGGTCAACTGTCTTTCAGGTATTTCTCCCCATATTATTGTTTACCTTTTGATTATTTTTCCATACATGTTATTATGGTATATTTCTCCATCTGGAAAAATTATTTCAGCTTTTTTATTTGTATCATATTTCACTTGTACATTAGAGAGCTTCAGTATTTTTGTAATTTTTTGAGTCTCTTTATTCAAGAACAGAATGTATCTTTCTATTCTTCCAAGACTTCTTTTAGACCCTTTAAGCGAAGTTGCTCAGTCGTGTCCGACTCTTTGCAACCCCATGGACTGTAGCCTACCACGCTCCTCCATCCATGGAATTTTCCAGGCAAGAGTACTGGTGTGGGTTGCCATTTCCTTCTTTTAGACCCTTGAGTTGACTCATTGGAAAAGACTCTGATGCTGGAAGGGATTGGGGGCAGGAGGAGAAGGGGACGACAGAGGATGAGATGGCTCGATGGCATCACTGACTCGATGGACGTGAGTCTGAGTGAACTCCGGGAGTTGGTGATGGACAGGGAGGCCTGGCGTGCTGCGATTCATGGGGTTGCAAAGAGTCGGACATGACTGAGTGACTGAACTGAACTGAACTGAGTAACATTTTAAAGATTTTTTATCTTTCACATTTTTTTTAAGTTTATTCCTGGGTATATTTTTTTGCACAGATTTCTCTGTTACTGTATCAGAGAGGGATGCTTCTGCTACAGGTTCAGAAAACCCACGAAAGTGGCTAAAGTTGATAGGAGTTAATTTGTCTCACATAACAAAAAATCCAGAAGTATGTGGCAACTGGTATGGTTCTACAGCTCAATGTTTTTGGACCTAGCATCCCTGCAGTTTTGTTTTGGCCTTTTCTTCAAGTGCTCATTGTATAAGGGGTGCTGTACCTCTAGGCATCACATTCACATACAAGGTAAGAAGAAAGGCAGGGAGAAAGGCCAAGATTATTTTTCTCATGTTAAATAAATTTTCATGGAGAGCTTTCAGGGCTCATGAACAGGATCTTGTTGGTTGCTTGGAATGTGGGAGCATCCCTTCAACTGGATTTTTGGTTTTGTTTTTTAAATTTCTGCAGGAACCTCAGGAGTTTCACCAACTGGGAGCAATTTTTATGTTAATGTAGACCTCAGATTTTAAAATTTTAATCACCCAGAACTTAAGAAGAGAGACATGCTACCTTATCATCTTTCAGTAATAGTGGACAGAACTTTTTCTATTCTGTATTTCCACTAAGAAGAGCATCTCAGTTCATTTTCCTGCTTTCTACCTGGGCATTACAATCAAGAGCCAGATAAATGGCCAGTTGGCCTTCTCAAAGGCCAGTTGGCCACAGCATCAATGCACAGCTTTATCATTCAAGTTTATCATTCTTTCATTTTTTCCCACTGCCTAGAGTTTTCTCTTTCCTTTTTGTGAACTAAGCTATGTATTTTAGACAATACTTTTCGATTTTAGCTTTTTGAGTCATCTAGTCTACCATATTGCTTGGCACAAAGTTTAGTACATAGTGTATATTCAAATGTATTCTTCTTTCCTTCATTCAGGATGTGGTAGAAGGGATTGATGTCAAATACATGGGAGAAGTTGGTATAGATGAGTCCCTTCTAACTTTGAGATCCTGTGAATTATAGAAATACATTTTCTACTTTTTTTGTTAGCTGTTCCTAATGTCTTGTTGATTTGGCTACTTGACAGACTGACAACTTAATGAAATGTATTTTCATTAAATACTGAAAATACATATACTGAAATGTGTATGGAATAATTAATATGTTTGTTGTCTTCCCTGGAATAGACTATTTGGTGTGACATAAATTCTAGTTTATAGCTGAAAAATAAATTCTTCTTTATCATATAACAGAACCACTTTATAATGCTAAAATTTCATAATATCAAGTTTTTTCCATGGTTTCTTAGATTTTCTTTAGTATATAGTTATAGATCTAAGATTATGATTGGACGCTATGATATTTGCATATTTTAACAATGTCATAATGGTGCCCTGATTATATTTTACTTGTATTGTTATTAAAATGTACTTCTAAATGAGAAAATAATACAGAATCGTTTTGTTGAAAAGTCCCTATGGAATCATTACCATCAATATCCTTAGGTATTTATTAAGTTAGTCCAGCGTTGACATTGTCTACTTGACTAATTTGGTATGCTTCTTTGTAAAGTCAAATATCCCTACTGTAGCTAAGAAAACATGGTCGACATTTCAAGTGCTTATAGCTGTGTTTACCTGTCTTCTAGGTTTATTGGGAAAATGGTGCTCAGATCACATCTCCTCATGATAAAGAAATTCTTAAATGCATAGAAGAATGTGTGGAACCCTGGAATGGTTCTTGGAATGATAATTTAGTGGATACCAGCCCACTAAAGAGAGATCCTTTGCAGGACATTTGTAGGAGATACATGGATGATCTGAAAAAGATTTGTTTTTACAGGTATCCAAGGGGGAATGTAGGATAATATTACCTTAACATAAGATTAACAAATAACAGAAAAAAATAAGGATAAAAATGTGTTGGCTATTCATTATATTAAAATTACAGGTAAATAATACAGTTCATAGTAGTCAAAAAGTAGAAATAACCCAAATATTCAAATATTCATCAATAGATGAATGGCTAGAAATATATTCATAGTATATCCATACATTGAAATATTATTCAGCAGTAAAAAAGAAATACTGTTGCATACTACAACATGGATAAATTTTAAAAATAGGCTAAGTGAAGGAAGCCAGTCACAAAGGACCACATATTGTATGATTATATTGATATGAAATGTCTAGTGTAGACAAATCTATAGAGATAAAAACAGAAAGTATATTAGTGGTTGCCTACAGCTGGGAAAAATGGGAGGGTTAGGGTGTGGTGGCTCTGGGTTATGGAGTTTTTTGAGGGGTAATTAGAATTTTCTAAGATTGATTATGGTAATGGTTGAACAACTCTGTGAATATAGTGAAAACCATTGAATTGTGTACTTTAGAAGGATGAATTTATAGCATATTGATGAGTTTCCCTGGTGGCTCAGATGGTAAAGAATTCACCTGTAATGCAAGAGACCTGGGATCAATCTCTGGGTCAGGAAGATTCCCTGGAGAAGGGAATGGCTACCCACTCCTGTATTCTTGTCTGGAGAATTCCATGGACAGAGGAGCCTGATAGGCTCAGTCCACGGGGTCACAAAGAATCAGACATGACTTAGCCACTAACACTTTTAAACTACTTTTTAACTACTACTAATTACCTCTTAATAAAGTTGTTAAAAATTATAACTCAATATATATATATTCACTGTATATAAGATAAGGAAATTTCCCCTAAAATTTGAGTTTTCCTTACCAATTTCCATGTTTCTATAACTGTTCCATAAATAGCTAACACTGTTTTCAGAAAACATTATGGTTTGTTGAGTGTAGTTTTCCTATCCTGGCAAAATAGATTTTAGCCTTTTCTTGAGATTATTTTAATTATACCACAAGTAATGAGTTTTATGGCAGTGATTGAATGATATTTTCCTTTACAGGGAATTAAACTCAAAGACCACCTTGAAATTTGTACATACATCTTTTCATGGAGTCGGACATGACTATGTACAATTGGCTTTTCAAGTATTTGGTTTTAAGCCTCCAATTCCAGTACCAGAACAAAAAGATCCTGATCCAGATTTTTCTACTGTTAAATGCCCAAATCCTGAAGAAGGAGAATCTGTGCTGGTATATTTTTTCTGTATTTAAATTATGATTTAGTATATTAAAGTTTATCATGTGGATACGACTCTGACAATTCAAAAATTACTTACAGAAGCAAAAACTACTTTAGCTTACATCTTTTAAATTATATTAGAGCCATATATTCTGTTTTGTTTGAAATCCCTATGGTGGATTTCCTTACTTCCTAGTCTTATTTTAAATTTAGCCAAACTAGATTAGCAGATGCAAACTATTACATATGGAATGGATAAACAACAAGGTCCTACTATCTAACACAGGGAACTATAATCAGTATCCTATGATAAACCATAGTGGAAAAGAATATGAAAAAGAATGAATATATATATGTGTACCTGAACCACTTTGCTGTACAGCAGATATCAACACCTTGTAAATCTAACTATACTACTATGAAATAAAGTTAAAAAAAGTTAGCCAAACTATATTCCCTTCTAAAATTCATGATCACTAATACAGTGCCTACATTTAGGAATATGAACTTTGAATTTAACATCTTCAATGTAATTCAGCCTTTTGGGTCACTATTTCAGGAACTTTCTTTGAGACTGGCAGAGAAAGAAAATGCCCGGATAGTGCTGGCTACAGATCCTGATGCAGACCGACTGGCAGTGGCAGAACTTCAGGAGAAGTAAGTAGAAGCTGTTACTTGATTAAAATCTTAAACTTTGAAAAACAGTTTTTGATTTTAAGTCTTCCAGGCTCATTGGAAATAATTTTAAAAAAAACAAGAAGAAAAGAAATCTCCTGTAAGCCCACTATTCCAGAGATAACCACCCAGGTTGATATTTTGACGTTTCCTTCCTATGTTTTCTTCATTCAAATATTCAAGATATATTTGTTTTTTATAAAATTGTGATCATCCTATCTATCTATCTATATATATATTACTACTTTTGTGTCTTGATTATTTTCCACATAATATTGTACTATGAGCATTTTCCTCTATCTTTAAATATTGCTTAAAATATTGATTTTTAAACTAGTGTAGTATCTCAAAAGATTGCTTTATGAATGTAATCATTTCCTAATCATGGTTCTTTGGATTGTTGTGTATTTTTGCCATTATAATGTCATGACAAATGTCCTTACATAGAAAGGACACCATATTATAACCTTTTTCTCTTTAAGTAAGAAAATACAAGTAACAGTGTCATAGCTTTTCAAAGTACATTGCTGCCATTCCTACCCTAAGCTCACCCTGATCAGTTAGAAAAGTAATAGTAAATGTTTTCTCAAAAATCCCATACAGTAGTTTTTAGGTTTTCCTTTGTGAAGGATGGTAATTTGTAGGTCCTAGGGTCAAGAAGTTTTAATGAGAAGTTACAAAGATCTTGACTTGAATTTTCATTCTCTCTACAGTGGTGTTTGGAAAGTTTTCACAGGGAATGAGTTGGCCGCCTTGTTTGGGTGGTGGATGTTTGATTGCTGGAAGAAAAGTAAACCAAGAAATGCTGATGTGAACAACATTTATATGTTAGCCACCACAGTCTCTTCCAAAATTTTGAAGGCAATTGCACTAAAAGAAGGATTTCACTTTGAGGTAAGAATAGGTAATATCTATGTGCTCCTTTTCTAAACCTATTTCTGTAAGCTAAAGCCATCTCCCCACCAAAGTTGACTTTTATTGATTTCATTTCTAATTCCCTCTTTTTTTCAAACTCTCTTAACACTTAACTAAAAGATTAAGTCTTTTTGATAGCTTGGAAACCTTGAGCCAAATTCAACCTATATGTGAGTTTCTGAAACTAAGATAAACCTTCTTACAAATTGCATTAATGCTTATTTTTCCATACAACAGTATCTGGCTTTCCTACCAAGAAAATCTGGCTCCCAGTGACCTCATAAATAACATAAACTCCACTCCGAAAAACTGTAGGTGTCATGATCGCTTGTTTAGCCTCTTCAGGTTCAGTCTTAAGAAACTTTTAAATAAAATTTAAAAAAAGAAACTTTAAGTAGTCTCCTAAATTACAAATTAAGACCCAGTGATCTACATCCAAAAAACACAATGATTCTCTCTCAGCGCAGATCATTAACCTTTGTGAACCTCGGGCAGTTAAACTGACCCCTTTTATAGCTACTGGGACTAATGCCAATTAAGTTGCTTTTCCTCTGCCCACTTTGCCAAGTATCAGTGAAAAAGTCACCTCTGGGCCTTGAGCCACAGTCAGGCTATAGGTCTTAACACTAATAGGCTAACTAAAAGAAAATTGTACCTTTCTTAATGAAATAGAACTTTCAGTCTCTGGGTTTCTAAATTACAAATAGCAAAATAGAAGAAATTGAAAATTCATTCAAACCTAAAATTCTGAATTACTATTGTTGTTGTTCAGTCACTCAGTCGTATCCAACTCTGCGACCCCATGTACTGCAGCACGCCAGGCTTCTCTGTCATTTACTATCTCCCGGAGTTTGCTCAAACTCAGGTTCATTGAGTCAGTGATGCTGTCGAACCGTCTCATCCTCTATTGCCCCCTTTTCCTCCTGTCATCAGTCTTTCCCAGCATCAGGGTCTTTTCCTTGTAGCAAGAAAATGCATAATGAGCACAAAAGAGAAAAAACATGATTCTAAAGACCAATATTATATATGTGCTTTCTTGTTTTTATTCCCGGAGGTGGTGCTGCAGAGATTTTGGGCTTTTATTGTGTTTTTCCCAGTGAGGAGGTGGAGAGGTGAATGAGAAATCTTAAATTAGTAAGAGAGCTCTAGAGTCACTGTGTATCACATGCTCTTTCTGACTCTAAAGCAGTTCATGTCTTTAAAATGAACACTAGCTCATCAGATGAAAAGTCCTCAAATCTAATTACCAAACCTAGTAACTTTCTTGATCATTTTATTTGGGCCATGGTGTTATGGTAAAAGTATACTTGGTTCAAGTATATGTTGTGATAATGTTGAAAGTGCATTGTTAAAAAGCTTTATGGCCTTTGGTTACTCAGAGGGACTAAATTACAACCTTTGTAGGCACTTTTACGTTAGTGCTTATAATGCAACTTAAAGAGCAGTTTCTGAGAAGTGATATTGAATCCTGGCTCTCTCATATGCAGGGTACTCTTGGGCAAATTTACTGAACCTCTGAGCCTGTTTCAGTAACAGAATTTTTGTGAGCATTGAAAAAGATAATGATGTAAAGCAACTATTACAGTGCTTGATAAATAGTGTATGATCATAATATATGTGTGGATTTATGGTACTTTGTGACTATATACATCACCACTTATTGGATTATATTTGGTGAATTATATCACTATTACTATGCTTGATAAATAGCAGGTCATCAGTCATGGCAGTGTATATATCCATGCACTTTATGACTATATGTTTACCACTGTATAAATCTTTGTGGACTGAAGACCATAACAGAAGATCATTATCAAAGTGTTATGTGTATTTAGTGATGGGCTTTTCTCTAATATATATATTTTTTGAGAAAATCACTTAACTAGAGTGGCCTCTTCTGCATTTCAGGAAACACTACCAGGTTTTAAATGGATTGGAAGTAGGATAAAAGACCTCCTGGAAAATGGGAAAGAAGTCCTTTTTTCATTTGAAGAGTCTATAGGTATGTAGTAAATATTAAAATATTTGAAATATGAATGAGAGCACTTTTTTCAAATATAGTGATTCTGTAGAGAGGAATTTTTGTCATCTGGTTTTACACTTTGAGTTATAAAAACTATCAAGAACTCAGAAATGTGTAGAAACATTTCTCATTAGAAAAAAAACAAACCCTTAAAGGTCCCCTACATATGCTCAGTATCAGTGGGTTTCCTTCATTACCAGGTTCTTAAATGCGTTGATCCTTCTGAAGAAATATGAAACTACTGAAATTATATGTAGGCTTTGTTTTCCTCCTTTTTAAAGATTTTTTCAATTCTTAGGTTTCCTGTGTGGAACTTCAGTTTTGGATAAAGACGGTGTGAGTGCAGCTGTTGTTGTTGCTGAGATGGCATCTTACCTGGAAACCATGAACGTAACATTGAAACAGCAACTGATTAACGTTTATGAAAAGTAAGTTCTACTATTTGGAATTTCGTGTTCTAATTTTTTTGGTGCTACTTTTAACTTTATAAACTTGTTTTGAGGAATAGTCATTCCTTTTTAAAAAGCACTAATATTGTCTGCATTAAGAACTGCCACTATCTGCTTAACACAATAATAGGCTTATCTTTGATTTGTACTTTTCTAAAGAGTGACTTGAAATCTGATTTTAACACTTTAAATCTTTGTACAGATATGGTTATCATATTTCAAAAACTTCATATTTCTTATGTTATGATCCAACGACCATCAAAAGTATATTTGAAAGGCTTCGCAATTTTGATTCTCCAAAAGAATACCCAAAGTTTTGTGGGACATTTGCTATACTGCACGTACGAGATATTACCACTGGATATGACAGCAGCCAGCCTAATAAGAAATCAGTAAGTACCTATATTTTTAAGTTTTTAACAATTTGTAATAATTCATACTACAGCAAAATGGAAGGTCAAGCCTGTGAGTTTCTTAAAACTTAGGATCCTTGTTTTTCTCCAGAGCAGTTGTAAGTTCACTAACTGGCTCTGACTCTCACCCATCCTGTCCTCATCACTCCCCAAGGGTATAGCACGCCCTGAGGGTGGGGAATGGGAAAGAGAATGAGAGACAGAATGAGGAAGGGAGGGTGGGAGGGAGGGAAAAATGTGATAATGCTAAATAATGTTGAGAATTTTTTAAGTCTAAAAGCCTATAATTTCATCATATGATATTGCTTTTATGTGGAATCTAAAAAATTATACAAATGAACTTATTTACAAAACAAACAGACTCACAGACATAGAAAACAAACTTTTGCTTACAAAAGGAGAAAAGGGATGGGGGATTAAGTAGGAGTTTGGAGTTAAAGGTGGCTCAGTTGGTAAAGAGTCCACCTGCAATGCGGGAGACCTGGATTCGATCCCTGGGTCAGGAAGATCCTCTGGAAAAGGAAATGGCAACCCACTCCAGTATTCTTGCCTGGAGAATTCCATGGACAGAGGAGTCTGGTGGGCTACAGTCCATGGGATTACAAAGAGTCAGACACGACTAAGTGACTAACTTTCTTTGGAGTTAAAATATACACACATTAAATAAATGACCAACATGGACCTACTTCATAGTATGAACTATACTCAATATCTTGTAATAACCTATAATGGGAAAGAATCTAAAAAAGAATATATACACCTGAAACTAACACATTATAAATCAACTATATTTCAATTAAAATTTAAAAAATAGACTATAACTTTTTAAAAGATGAATGTTTTACTGATAATCTTAGCACCTAAAAAAAAAAATAAATAAATGCCTATAATTCCAAAGCTATGTGTCTTTCTAGGGAAGTTTTAACTTCCCTTTCAACCTTATTCCCTGTGAATGCGTGGCTTCCTAGGTGGCTCAGTGGTGTCCCTTTTCAACCTTATTTCCTATACCTCCAGCCAAATGGAATAACTTACAAATACTTCTTACATATATACATTAAAAAATTATTTTTCTATTTTTGCTCAAGCTTTTTCCTTAGTCCACCTTTTCTTCCTACTGCTGCAGATTCACACTTTAGCCATTATTTAAGACTTCATGCAGATGTCACCTCCTCCATGTACCCTCCAGGTCTCATAATCAGATATCTTCCTCCTGAGGTTTCTTTATATATTGTGCCTTCCTCTGCTCACTTATCACTTTCTATGTCATGTTACCATTGCCTTTTGCATGGCAGATTCAGTTCTAATATACCTTTATGCCTCTCAAAGCTCTTGCCTACACAGTAGGTGCTCAACTAACATTTAAATGCCATAGATTGCTGATTATATTTATTTTGTTATTATTATGATTGTTATTATTAACCTAAATTTCCATGTATAATGGCCTGATATTGTCTCAAGAGTCTAGGAGCATAATATATTTTGGAAAATCTGCAGCCTCTTATGTAGAATACTACCCATATTCTCTTTGTGTATTTTCATCCAGTCAACCAAAATTGGTTCGTTGTTGTTATTCTGTCTGTATGTACGTATGTTTTTCTGTGTTTATAAACTACTTGAAAAGAAGAACTAAATGTTTTGCTTCTTTTTATTTCTCTAGTGTTGCTATGGTTAGAATGGTTCTTGGTATGATGCTTTCCCCCTCTTGACTCCCTTTAAAGTTTATGATATTTGTTATTCCAAGTGCTTTCCTATCTATTCTCCACTAATGCTTGCAACACATTTTGTAAGGCTTGTAGTATGGATATTTGTTAATCCCCCGGGGTCACATAGTGACTGTCAAAGACTTCCTGAGTTCTTTCTTCTCCAACTTCAGATTGACATTCATCTGTGTGTTCAACAGGCATTTATCAAAACCCTTCTGTGCTACACTGAGAAGACAGTAATGACTAGACATTGTAGGAGTCTAGTAGGGAAACAGTCAAGTAAACTGATTACAAAATGATTAGGGGGTGCATAAGAGTGCCATGAAAGAGCATAGGAAAGACCCTTACTCAGATCTGAGGGGCTCGTACAGGGCTTTGCAGAGGACTTTTGTGAGCTGAGTTCTAGAGTTTGGGCAGGAGTTATCCAGATGTGGGAGGAACAGAGGATGTTTGAGGCAAAGGGAGCAGTAAGCGCTATGTCTGGAGGTGAGAAGTCATGTTTTCTTTCAAGGAACCGCAAGCAGTTCTCTACAGCAGTAGTATGAGGTGCAAGGAAGGATGGCATGTATGGTGAGTGGGTTAGAGAGGGGTGAGAAGAAGATCAATTAGTACACTGTTTGGTAATGGAGATGAGAGACGACAGGAGCCTGAATGTAATATGGTAGCAGTAGTGAAGGAGAGAGCCTGACAAAGTTGAATTAAATAAAGGATAGAATAACCAGGACTTGCTAGTTGATGGTCTGTGAGTGGAACAGAGGGAAGGAAGGTCTCTGTCTTGTGCAACTAGGAGTATCAGTCACAGAGAGGATCAAGTTCAGGATACCTGTGAAAAGAAAGGCTCCACTGTCAACCCCTCCGCCCTAGTACAACGCACATGGTTCCCTCGAGACACCTTCACAGACTGATTTGTGGTGCAGGAAGAGTACCTGTGTTAATCTATATATTTATGTCAGTAAAGCTTCATTCTTGTTTAATTTTTAGGTAATTATATATATTTGTACCCCAGTGGATTATTTTGCCTGTCCTCTAGGATGTGTGCACTCTGCTTTGGAGACTGTTGAAAAACTATCTGTGAAAGTGTCTTGAAGTTGTAAAGCACTTTGCAAAAGGAGAGGTAGTTTGGACTTTGGGACAGATAGGCCAGGTTTCAACTTCTTGCTCTGCCACTTAGCTGATTACCTTGAACAGGTCGTTTACCCTCTCTGAACCTTGTCTGTAAATTGTCAGTAATATTTACTTTGCAGGATTATTGTTGAGGTCTGGAAATCATGTGTATAAGGTATATAATCCAATGCTTCTACAATTATAAATAGTCAGTAAATGGTACAGTTATGAATTATGAATGTAATCTTTTGTATTTTAAAGTTCTTTAAAATATTAAAAAATTTTTAATTGCAGCAAAAAAAAAATGCAGGGGCTTCCCAGGTAGCTCAGTAGTAAAGAATCTGCTGCCAGTGCAGGAGACACAGGTTTAATCCCTGAGTCAGGAAGATCCCCTGGAGGAGGAAATGGCAACCCATGCCAGTGTTCTTACCTGGATAATATCATGGACAGAGGAGCCTAGCAGGCTACAGTCCATAGGGTCGCCAAGAGCTGGACACTACTGAATGACTGAGCACACACACAAAAAAAAGCAAACATAAAATTTATCATCTTAACCATTTTTAAGGGCTCAGTAATGTTAATAATCACATTGTTGTGTAACAGATCTCCAGAACTTCATCCTGCTAAACTGAAACTCTATACCCATTAAATAAGTCTCCGTTTCCCCCTCCCCCTAGCCCTTGGCAGCTGCCTTGCTACTTTCTCTTTCTATGAGTTTTACTGCTTTACACACCTCATATAAGTGAAATGTATTTTACAACTCTTGAAAATGAGAAAGGTACCAAGTGTAATTGAGCCGTTGTTGCAATTGTGCCTAGGTGCTGCCTGTAAGCAAAAGCAGCCAAATGATTACATTTACTTTTCAAAATGGCTGTGTTGCTACTCTTCGGACTAGTGGAACAGAACCGAAGATAAAGTATTATGCAGAGATGTGCGCATCACCTGACCAGAGGTAGGAATCAACTTTTAAAATATTATGTATATATAAAAGCTTTATTGATTTCAGAACTGATTTCACTTTGCTGTACCCCAGAAACTAACACAACATTGTATAGCAATGTACTCCAGTAAGCATTAACTAAAAAATGCTTTATTAAGAGATGTAATTCACATACCCTATAGCTCACCCATTTAAAGTGCACAGTACAGTCGTTTTTAGTACATTCAGAGTTGTGGAAATATCACTGTAATCGGTTTTAGAACATTTTCATCACCTCAGAAAGAAAGCCCCTCACTCCCTATTCTCCTTCTTCCCAGCCCTAGGCAACCACCAGTCTACTACTTGTCATTATAGATTTTCTTATTCTAGACATTTCATATAAATGGAATCACACAATATGTGGTCCTTTGTGACTGGCATCTTTTATTTAGCATAATGTTTTCAAGGTTCATCCATGTTAGCATGAATCAGTACCTTATTCCTTTTTTAGAAATTTTGTTTTCATGGCCCAGTGATATTCCACTGTATAGATACACCATATTTTTAATCTGTTTACCAGAGGAGGGACATTTAGGTTATTTCCATATTTTGGCTATTATGAATAATGGTGGTCTGAATGTTTGTGTTCGAGTTTCTGTGTGGACATATATTTTCTTTTAACTTGGGTATATATCATCCTTACATAAGGAGAACTGCTGGGTCATATGGTAGTTCTATGTTCAACTTTTTGAGGAACTGCCAGACTATTTTCCAAAAAAACTGCATTATTTGGGAACTGAATCTTAATTTTTTAGTGAATTTATATTCCTGGGAAGACTCTTTAAACCTTGAACTATTTAGGCTAAGCATAAAGAAATGATCAACAAATAATTTGTTCATTGCCAAATATTCATTTTCTACATTTAATATGATTTGACTTAATATGCTGAATTAATATCCTTTTAAGAGTATAAATTGTGATTACCTTGACTTTAATAACATTTAGAGGGTATTTAAACTTTTATGAGTAGTATCTCCTATAATGTTGTCATTGGTCAATACCTATTTGGGAAGGAGATTTTTTTTTGGAATTGCCTTCAGAGCAATGTACATTAATTACTTAGTATTTCTCTAAACCTTTGTGTTTAAGAGTAGATTTTATTTCCTTTGGGGGGAGAAAATGACCTCCTAAGTCATTCAGAGCAGAGTTTAAAGTAAAGCAAATTGAACAGTACTATCTTTGGTTTAAAATGAAGGGCAATTATTAACGTAATAAAAATTAAATTTGTTGTATAGCTTGTAAAATGACTGAAGGCAGTCCAAAAAGAGAGGTTTTGGGGGTAATGGCAGCTCTTCAGGTGATGACTTTGAAGTGAATACTTGGTATTTTTTTAAACATCATATACTTTTAGTCACACTTCTTTCTTTATTTCCTAAAAGATATGCTGTATCATCCCATAATAATCTATAAGAGATATGCCTCAAAGTATTTCAGGAAGCCAGTTTATCTTAATACCTGGTATTGGTGTTCTGAGCCATTTAAATTGCCTGCTTTAGGAGCAGTCTTTAGATTTACTCTAACTCATCCATGTTTCATGTGTCATTGTTACATCGCAGATATTAACCTCCTTTTAATGCAGTTCAATTTCAGTTTGTGAGAATGGTGTTTTCTGTGAGTGTGATTCCCCTCGTCCCACTTTTGGTCTTGTTTTGTTTTACCCAAGTGAATTTCTGTCTTGTTTACCAGTTATTTAATCATCCCATAAAGTATATGCACTCTTAAAGTTACAACAATTTAAGCACGTTTTAAGGCTATGGAAATACAGAATTTCAAAACTGTTAACCTTTTTCCTCAGTGACACTGCCTTACTAGAAGAGGAATTGAAGAAACTGATTGACGCTTTGATTGAGAATTTTCTTGAGCCCAGTAAAAATGGACTGACCTGGCGTTCTGTTTAGCCTTCACCAGAACATCGTTGCTTTGCCCCAGTCCATGGAACAGAGCAACCAAGAACTCCATGCATTGAACTCATGTTAGCATTCTCTCTGTGTGTCATCTGGCCAAGTATCTTTTTCCTTTATTTTCTTTCTTTTTGGTTGGCTAGCTAAACAAACTATATATATTGAAATGAAATGGCTGGGAAGAAATGATTCAAATCTTTTCATAATCCTGAACAGAAGTCATTACATTAAAAGTATTATGGTAACACGTCATTCTTCCTTCAACAGAAACAAATTATAAATGTGAGTTTTCTTACTAAAGTGTGATTAAGCTTAGTTATATATTCTTGTGATTGTGTATAGCACAGTTTTTCTTAAAGGAAGATAAATGTTGTATAATTGTAGAGTTAAGGAAATGAATCCATAAGATTGGCAAGAAAGTGGCACTGCTCCCAGAATGCTGTGGAAAAGTGTCATTGTTACATTGCAGATATTAACTTACAAATTAGAGTATTTGAAATAGGATATTTAGCATTTCTAGGTTAGAACAGGTGTTACAATTTGTGGTTTCAGCACCTCTGTTTCAGGTGTTCTTGGTGCAGTGTAAATTTATTGTATTTATTTAAAATTCTAACATTTATCGAACATAAAACAATAGTGGCAACACTCCCAGGGGCTTGGTTCTTTCTCAGTGCCTTTTCAAGGCATGGTTTAAATTGAAATAGTGTTCTTCCATTGAGTATAATTTAATCAGTTAATTTACAGACAGTTAAAGAAAGTCTTCCAAACTATATAGGTACTTCTCCTCTATTTAAAATAGATTGTTGATTTAAAAATCTTATGAATGTAAGTAAAAATCTTAATAAAAACAGGCTCAGTATAACTAGCTAAGGATCTTCATGTTAGAATTGCGTCAGCACAGCCTCTAAGTAAAGAAAAATACTGGAACTAAGAACGGAGCTGTGAATTTTTAATTTAAAAGTCTGACATTTAAATTACATTTTTACAAGAATATATGTTTCTTTATCACATGAAGTAGTGCTCATTTTACTAAGAAATAAAACATCCAGATTTTAGATCTTACAAAACAAGCTACGTGTTTTAAAACTAAAGTCCAGTTTATCCTAACATCTTGCTGACTTCTGTAGAGCTTTTCATCATGAGTACTATTTATCTCTTTTAGTGGGGGAAAATTTTTTGGGAGGGGAATGTCACTTTTGGTTGATTCTGCATCTCTGAAAAAGAGTTAATAGAGAAGTGTTGTTTAATCTTCTCAAAGTGTATTCTGTCCTGTATTGCTCACAGAGTACTTAGCACACGTGGTATAGTTAAGAGTTAACAATCATGAGGCCTTGGATGTACATAATTATACTAAACAAATTGCCTGTGGGAGATAACTGGTATGAGAGAATTTATTTCCTTGAAAAATAATATAAAATTAAACAGACTAGAATATTTATTAAATCAGGGTTTGATTTATTGCAGCTATCAGCTAACATTTGGCTGACTCCAGATAATCCAAATGTGATTTTCAAATTACTGTATTGCCACTATTGTTCATTTGTTCCTTCCTTACTTTCTTATAGCTGAATCTTGTGTGACTGTAGATAACAGAGCTAAATGTAGAGTGCTATTCCTGAATGAGTTTGTTTCCAAAGGCTTTGCACTAAAGAAGAAATGTGTAGAATGTTTTGCTTTATTTGCTTTTAGGAATGTAGATTGTCATTTAGGAAATGGCCTATATTCTACAAAGTGGTATGAACAATGCTATATATATATATATATATATGAAAAATAATGTATATTCTGTTTTAGTATCTGTGTTTCAGTGACTGAAGAACAAAGTGGAGCTAAAATGATACAACAGCTCATTCATAATCACTAAAGCCATGCTTGTCATTCTATTATAAAGAGAACAGTTTTGAATGCAACAATATAATGCAACAGGAGTCATCTTAATCAAGGTGAAAAGTCATTAAGGCTTGGATTCTTATGTCAAAAATTTAAATATCCAAAGTTAAAATGTTACAAATGTTCTCAAAGAGTATAGATTGAGGGAATTATTTGATTCTAGCCAAACTCTTGAGCATGATATTTAACAAGAGCTTGACATAGTGGGTGTACACTTGTCTAACAAAATAAATTCAATAGCCCAAGACAACCGAGAAAAATAGAAGTACTGGCCAGTAGGGCCCAGCCTTAGGATCTACATTATCTTTTTCTTTATGTACAGTATCATGGAAATGAATGCCTTCTCATTAAGTGTGTAGATCAAAACTGATATTTTCTAGAGCTTTGAGGAAAAGAAAAGAATTAATCAGGCAAGCTTAAAGCACTAGAAATAAACAACAGAAAAGTCAGTAAAGTGGCAGGGAAAGTGCTTCGTGTGAAGAGCAAACTTACCACCTGAAAAGTAGGAAATGAACTGGCTGTGGGCAAGTTGTTTACTTGTTGTTATGATGAGCAGATAGTGATGCTTTTGTCTCCTTTTATTAGTGACTGCTAAGAAGCAGCCAGGGAGGCCTTTGAGGTGGTGAGAAAAAGTACCCCTCATAGGATTCAGTTCCTGTTAGGATGTTGTGTTTTCAGATCATATGGGAACTGGAGAGGGGAGAATATAGCAGAAATAAAAAGGAATGAAATATAGATTGAAAAATAAGACCTATAAGAAAAAGCACAAAAGATTAAGATCATTTAACTCTGGAGGGGAGGAAGTTGTTGAGATAGTTTAGTAACTCTTGAGTTATTATTTAAATCTTTTATTGAAGAACTCAAAATAAGAAGTAATAGACTATTCTCCATCTCCAGCAGGGACAGTATAAGAGGGAATAAGGATTTTTTTTAACTACAATTAAACATTTTAGAATTATGGCATATGCTAAAAAGCTGTTTAGCACTTTTTTAAAGTTCCTTCATTGAAATCTCAGGTTGGAACAAAGATGATATCATAAAGAGCATTGAAAGTAACATTTGAGTTTCACTCCATATCTGAAAGAATTTAGCTCACAAGATAGTTTTTGTATATGTTGAGTAGTAGATGCATGAGTGCAGTCTTTATTCACTGTATAAAGACCTGCTTAATTAAACCTGTAAATTAAGTGCGATTTGAACATAATTCCGTTCATCTTGAAGAATGTATAGGATATTTGAGGAGTTTGTTTTGAATATAAATTATTATTACTTGGATGTTGTAACTTCAGCAGACAGGTTCTAAGAGAGTGGATGTTTGGAATATCTATATAAGGAATAGACCTCCTATTTCTTAAGCAAGTTGCTTCTGGAATTGATGCAACAAAGATACTAGCTGAAGTTTAATGGAGAAATTGTTCTACAGACTGCTGCTATTGGTGTTTCTCTCAGATGTTTTCCACTGATGTTTGTGATGCTTGAAAAATCCAAATTCTGCTTGGATAAATTTGTTTTATGCCTTTTTCTCTCTACCTCCCTCCTTCCCTAGGTGCCCTTCCACATTCTGTTACTGTGAAAAAACTGTTGCCCTGTTACCTCACTTATGAGAAATCTTAACTGTATTCATTCAGACTGCTTTAAACTTATTCCTAAGCTGTTTTTGTTTATGGACTTTTGGTTATTTTGTTATTACTGTGAGAATATTTAAGACATTGTAAGAAGTAATTTTAAATCTGTTGCATAATCTTTTTTGGTCTGCTTGGATACTACTGTATATTAATTTATTATGGCCTTTTACAATTCACTTGTTTTCTGAGATTGCTCTAGAAACTGATGAAGAAAGACTCCTACTAACCAAAATGAATGGTCAATTGATCTGGCATTTTATTTCAGATTTCCTTGTACTTTGGGCATCCAAAGCCCAAGATCTGAGGGAAAAAAATTTTTTTTTTACATTTGTCCCTCAAACCATCTTACCATAAACCATGAGGAGTCTAAGTGGAAAGGAGGGAATATCTCATTGTTGGACTCTTTACACAGCCTAAGTTTACTCCTGGTTGAAAACAAAGTTAGTGTTTTCTGTTGGTGACATTAAAATATTCACCATACTATTACATTCATTAAGACATATCTTCTCTTTGTTAATTCAAGACTGTGTACTTAAAAAAGAGAACACAGAAGAATGACTAAAGTGACCAAGATAAGGGCAAAGTGGCATATCTTTAAAGTTTGCTTCTCGAATTTTTCCATCAGCATAATCCTAAAGCAGAGGAGCATAAATGTTTTGGGGGAAGGGGCCTGAGAGCAAAATCAGAAGCAGCCTGCACTCAAAATTTCGTGTTCTGTCTTGAAAATGTGATTTTTGCATTCTCTGTAATAAAACTGTTTTAGTGAAAAATGATACCTTCGCTCTTCGTGGAAACTGATGCCACCAGAAAGAGGCGCCGTGTTTATCACATGGGCTCTCAGTTTTCTCCCCCATCCCCTGCCTCAATTGCTATACACCCCCGAGGGGACACACACCGACTCTAGTGTGACAAATATACGTAGAACGTGCATAAGATGTTCCCTTTAGAAGGTGACCTTTGAAGGTATTAATGCCAAGTTGAAGTGACCTGTAATAGTTTTAGTACCACTGAACCTTATAATATACTCCAAGGCATTTACCAGTTTCTTCTCATTAATTATTAGCATCCCGTGACTAGGAAGGAGCACCTGACTCTCAGCTCCCTGAGAGCAGGGATCATGGTTTATTATTTTTCATATCCACACCACCCACCACCTGTTATAGAGTACTTAGTTGGTAAAAATAGGAATTATGGAATTTCATTCTAACGAAACAAATAGTTTAGGCAATTAAAAACATTACTTTTCTGATTCAGCTTTTAAAACAGTTCTCAATACTGATATGTACAGGAAGTAATGTTAATTAAGCGTGCACACTCTTAAATACTCTGTTTCTTTGGCAAGAGCAGAGCATATTCCTATTTTGAAGTTGTATGTAATGCCTACTATTTTGCACTCAAAGCAAGATGTTGGCCAAGAAGGTTAAGAAAGTGTCTGTGTAGACTTAGTATCACTAGTATTAGTGCTGTTATAAGCCTACTAATGCTGCCTTCCAAGGGAGTCACAACTAATTGGATACTGTTTGATAAACTTTTCTCCAGTGTATGATTCATCATATGTCTAAAGAAAGCCACCCAAACAAGATTTGCACCTGTATGTGATGAGGCCTTGTGTTATAGGCTGAAACAAACTCTTTGTATATGTCATTGAATATGCCAGATAAAATATATGCAGTTAAGAGTTAATTATTTGTATACCAAAATCGTACCCTTGTTTTAATAGTTTCTGTCAACATCTTCTCATTTTTCCTTACAGACTACCAGGGTGTATCATAAATACTCCCTATGAGAATGTGCACTTTAAGTATTTGTGTGCGTGGTTTTAGCCAAATGAAGTGTTATCAGTAATAAACAGGTCTCTTCATAGGCGTAAGTTTCTGTGTAATTTTTATTATCTTACATATTACGTAGTTTATAAAGTTTGCTATCCAAACTGAACATGTTCTTGAAATATATACATGATATACCCTAGAAACTACTTTGACCTTAAATAAGTAGTGTAGCTCATTACTCAGTAAATATTTCTTGATTGGTTAACCAAAAGCTTCCCTGGTGGCTCAGAGGTTAAAGCATCTGCCTGGAATGTGAGAGACCTGGGTTCGATCCCTGGGTCGGGAGGATCCCCTGGAGAAGGAAATGGCAACCCACTCCAGTACTTTTGCTTGGAGAATCCCATGGAGGGAGGAGACTGGTGGGCTACAGTGCATGGGGTCGCAAAGAGTGGGACACAACTGAGTGACTTCACTTTCACTTTAGCCAAAAGTCCCAGAAGAAAGAACTATTACTAAATCTTTTTCCACCTTATTTTTCTCCTTCTCTTCTTTAATTGACCTAATTTGTCTGCCCATGTTGCTGCTGCTGCTAAGTCACTTCAGTCACGTCCGACTCTGTGTGACCCCAGAGATGGCAGCCCACCAGGCTCCCCCGTCCCTGGGATTCTCCAGGCAAGAACACTGGAGTGGGTTTCCATTTCCTTCTCCAATGCATGAAAGTGAAAAGTGAAAGTGAAGTCGCTCAGTCGTGTCTGACTCTTAGTGACCCCATGGACTGCAGCCTACCAGGCTCCTCTGCCCATGGGATTTTCCAGGCAAGAGTACTGGAGTGGGGTGCCATTGCAGCATCAACTAACATAATAAAAAATTAAAGGTTTGGAAATCCCTCAAAGAAGTAACTATGTATCTGTGATAGTGTGGTGGTCATGCAATTAGTTTCCAGGGTTGTTAGGACTCTGTGGTCCTGGTCTCCACTGCCTGCTTCCTCTGATCAGGTTCAAAGGTAAGATGAGTGAGAATAACATACTACAAGATCATTTTATCACCTTCCTTGTATATTCTGAAAACCATGCTAACCCCAGCCTTACCTTTTCCTCTATTTTATTGTTGTTTAGGCACGTAAACAATACAGTAAATTTAGTATTATTACCTGTCTCTGTAGTCTCCACAAGCATAGCCTTTTCGCTACATTACTATTGCCTAGAACAGTGCGTGGCACATAGAAGGTATCCAGTAATATTTACTGGTTGAATTAACCCATCTCACATTTCTGCATGCAGAAGAAAAGCCCTGAATTCTGCTTTGATTCCACACATGCACAGGGTTGCATGTGATGAGACATATGCAGCAGTGATTCCACCCCCTTTAGAGATTTACAAGCCCATTAATCAATATCTCATTCAGGCAACACCTACTTCTCACTACCTCTGGGTCATCTCTGCCCATGTCCTGCTGAAATCTCAAGCATTTTCTTCCCACTTTCCTGGCCCCATATTTTCCTGGCTTGAAACCGCCAAGTCATCTTTTATTTATAATGCCACAGGATATGTACTAATTGACAAGTTATTTTTTTTTAATTGGAGTACTATATTAGTTGATTCACAATGTTGTTAGTTTCTGGTGTACAGCAAAGTGATTCAGAGGTGTGTGTGTATTTGTATTTATGTGTGTGTGTGTGTGTGTGTGTGTGTTTTCTTTTTTATATTCTTTTCCACTGTGGTTTGTTACAAGATGTTGAATATAGTGCCCTGTGCTGTACAGTAGGACCTGGTTGTTCATCTGTTTTATACATTGCATCTGCTAATCATAAACTCCTAATTTATCCCTCCCTCACCCCTCTTCCCCTTTGGTAACCAATTAGTTTGTTCTCTATGTCTGTGAACCAGTTTCCGTTTTTATAAATAAGTTCATTTGCATTATTTTTTAGATTCCACATAGAAGTGATATCATATGATACTTGCCTTTGATTTTACTTAGTGTGATAATCCCTAGGTTCATCTACATTGCTCCAGATCGCATTGTTTCATCCTTTATGATGGCTGAGTAATACTCAATTTTATATGCATACCATGTCTTCTTCATTCATTCCTCTGTCCGTGGACATAGGTTGTTTCCATGTCTTGGCCATTGTAAACCGTGCTGCTATGAACATTAGGGTGCATGTATCTTTTTGAATTAGTTTTCTCCAGATATATGCCCAGAAGTAGGATTGCTGGATCATATGGCAACCCTATTTTTAGTTTTTTGAGAAACCTCCAGACTGTTTTCCATAATGATTGCACCAATTTACATTCCCATCAACAGTGTTGGAGGTTCCTTTTTCTCCACACCCCCTCCAGCATTTATTATTTGTAGACTTTTTGATGATGACTGTTTTGACCAGTGTGAGCTAATACTTCATTGTAGTTTTGATTTGTATTTCTCTAATAGTTAGCAATGGTGAGCATATTTTCTTGTGCCTATTGGCCACCTGTGTTTGACAAGTTCTTTAACAGCCTCTGAAGGTAAGGACAAGTCCATTGGCCTGAGACCCACCTAAAACAGGGACCAAGAAGATAACTCAACCTAAAATAGCAATGGGACTGTTATCATCCCCAAGGGAGAATTCATGTATATTTAGATGGAGATGTATTAGAGGAGGGATTATAATAAAAAGGCTTCCCTGATAGCTCAGTTGGTAAAGAATCCGCCTGCAATGCAGGAGACCCTGGTTGGATTCCTGGGTTGAGAAGATCTGCTGGAGAAGGGATAGGCTACCCACTCCAGTATTTCTGGGCTTCCCATGTGGCTCAGCTGGTAAAGAATCCACCTGTAATGAAGGAGACCTGGGTTCGATCCCTGGGTTGGGAAGATCCCCTGGAGAAGGGAAAGGCTACCCACTCCAGTATTCTGGTCTGGAGAATTCCATGGACTGTATAGTCCATGGGGTCACAAAGAGTCAGACACAACTGAGTGACTTTCACTGTAATAAAAATGTTTTATTTATTCTCCATCTTTCCTCTCTTGTCTTCTCCAAATAGCACTTCTTCATTCCTGTTAGTGATGTGACTGTTCTCCTGTTTATCTTTATTTCCCTGTCTTTACCTCTAGTTCTAATCATTAAATAGACCAGTCTTACATGTGATTTGCTTTAGATTATGTCTTTGACCTTTATCTCTCTGCTTCATTCATTCATTTTATAAATATTTATTGACCCAGAAATACATAGGAACCAAGGGCACTGCAGAAGGCTAAGAAGTAGGAAAAAAGACACAGCAACCATGTTACTGCTGGAACAGCAGGATCAGAACACTGTTCCCACGGCCCCACACCACCAGATCACCTGTATTTATTCTTGATGACTTTGAATTCAAAGCACCTGAAGAGAAGGCCTCAGTGGCCTGGACTCTTGTCACATGCCTGCCTCCTGGCTGAAACTAGACCCTGGTAATGGAAGGATCTGACCCCTCAGCTTCCTTCTGAATGGCGGCAGGAGGCAGCGTGCTGCAGTTACCCTTCCGTCAAGACACAGTGACAGGAGGTTAACTCACCAGTTGAAACTGTGGTACAGACAGAAGGTGACAATTCACTGCAGTGCCAGAGTACTGGAGAGTAAGTAAAAGCTCGGGCACAGGAAGAGGAGGGACATCTTAAGCACAGACACAGCACACGCATGCAGAGAACCACGAGCATTTCAGTACTGCCATGTTGGGAGCAGGGATGTGAGCAGAGACTGGCGAGAGGGCCCTGTGTGCTGTGCTGCAGAACTTAGACTTCAGTCAGTAAATAATGAGAGTCATGGGAGGGTTTAAGCAGAAAGTCGCCAAGAGATGATGGTGGGGGCACGGAAAGTATGAGAGAATCCACCACTGGAAAAAACCTCGAAGGTCATCTTATCCAATCTCATCATTTTCTACCATTTGACTACCAAATGGGATAAAGATTTGAACTTTTCCAGTGACAACTTGCCAAGACAAGTTACTCTCTTTGAAGGAAAGACTAGTAGAGAGTTTTTATTATGTTCAGCTGAAATCTGCTTCCTGCAGCTTCTATTCTTCGGTTGCACTTGAAAACTCAATGTTATCCAAAACTCTGTTTCCTTGACACTTGAAGGCTTTTCCCCTCAGTCTGAATATGCGTAATTCAGTAACTGTTCCATGTGTGACCTGATTTTTAGATCCCCTTCACCTTCCTAATCACCCCATAGACAATTTCCAAAGAGCTGGGTCCAACATTAATATAATACCACATGGACTCTAGACTGCCAGGCTCCTCTGTCCATGGAATTCTCCAGGCAAGAATACTTGAGTGGGTACCGTTCCCTTGTCCAGGGGATCTTCCAGACTGAGGGATCAAACCTGGGGCACCTATGCAGACAGATTATTTACCATCTGAGCCGTCAGGGAAGCTCCCATAATACTATATATATATTATATAAATTTAATATATATAATTTATAAATATATAATATAAAATATCAGTTCAGTCACTCAGTCATGTCCGACTCTTTGTGATCCCATGAATTGTGGCACGCCAGGCCTCCCTGTCTATCACCAACTCCCGGAGTTGACTCAAACTCATGTCCATCTAGTCGGTGATGCCATCCAGCCATCTCATCCTCTGTTGTCCCCTTCTCCTCCTGCCCCCAATCCCTCCCAGCATCAGAGTCTTTTCCAAGGAGTTAACTCTTCGCATGAGGTGGCCAAAGTACTGGAGTTTCAGCTTTAGCATCATTCCTTCCAAAGAAATCCCAGGGCTGATCTCCTTTAGAATGGACTGATTGGATCTCCTTGCCATCCAAGGGACTCTCAAGAGTCTTCTCCAACACCACAGTTCAAAAACATCAATTCTTAGGCACTCAGCTTTCTTCACAGTCCAACTCTCACATCCATACATGACCACAGGAAAAACTATAGCCTCGACTAGACAGACCTTTGTTGGCAAAGTAATGTCTCTGCTTTTCAATATGCTATCTAGGTTAGTCATAACTTTTCTTCCAAGGAGTAAGCGTCTTTTAATTTTATGGCTGCAATCACCATCTACAGTGATTTGGAGTCCAAAAAAATAAAGTCTGACACTGTTTCCACTGTTTCCCCATCTATTTCCCATGAAGTGATGGGACAGATGCCATGATCTTCGTTTTCTGAATTTTGAGCTTTAAGCCAACTTTTTCCCTCTCCTCTTTCACTTTCATCAAGAGGCTTTTTAGTTCCTCTTCACTTTCTGCCATAAGGGTTGTGTTATCTGCATATCTGAGGTTACTGATATTTCTCCCGGCAATCTTGATTCCAGCTTGTGTTTCTTCCAGTCCAGCGTTTCTCATGATGTACTCTGCATGTAAGTTAAATAAGCAGGGTGACAATATACAGCCTTGACATACTCCTTTTCCTATTTATAACCAGTTTGTTGTTCCATGTCCAGTTCTAACTGTTGCTTCCTGACCTGCATACAGGTTTCTCAAGAGGCAGGTCAGGTGGTCTGGTATTCCCATCTCTTTCAGAATCTGATTTTCCACAGTTTATTGTGGTCCACACAGTCAAAGGCTTTGGCATAGTCAATAAAGCAGAAATAGATGTTTTTCTGGAACTCTCTTGCTTTTTCAATGATCCAGCGGATGTTGGCAATTTGATCTCTGGTTCCTCTGCCTTTTCTAAATCCAGCTTGAACATCTGGAAGTCCACGGTTCACGTATTGGTGAAGCCTGGCTTGGGAATTTTGAGCATTACTTTACTAGCGTGTGAGATGAGTGCAATTGTGCATTAGTTTGAGCATTCTTTGGCATTGCCTTTCTTTGAGATTGGAATGAAAACTGACATTTTCCAGTCCTGTGGCCACTGCTGAGTTTTCCAAATTTGCTGGCATATTGAGTGCAGCACTTTCACAGCATCATCTTTCAGGATTTGAAATAGCTCAACTGGAATTCCATCACCTCCACTAGCTTTGTTCATAGTGATGCTTTCTAAGGCCCACTTGACTCCATGTTCCAGGATGTCTGGCTCTAGGTGAGTGATCACACCATCGTGATTATCTTGGTCATGAAGATCTTTTTTGTACAGTTCTTCTGTGTATTCTTGCCACCTCTTCTTAATATCTTCTGCTTCTGTTAGGTCCATACCATTTCTGTCCTTTATCGAGTCCATCTTTGCATGAAATTTCCCTTGGTATCTCTAATTTTCTTGAAGAGATTGCTAGTCTTTCCCATTCTGTTGTTTTCCTCTATTTCTTTGCACTGATTGCTGAGGAAGGCTTTCTTATCTCTCCTTGCTATTCTTTGGAACTCTGCATTCAGATGCTTATATCTTTCCTTTTCTCCTTTGCTATTTGCTTCTCTTCTTTTCACAGCTATTTGTAAGGCCTCCCCAGATAGCCATTTTGCTGTTTTGCATTTCTTTTCCATGGGGATGGTCTTGATCCCTGTCACCTGTACAATGTCACGAACCTCCGTCCATAGTTCATCAGGCACTCTATCAGATCTAGTCCCTTAAATCTATTTCTCACTTCCACTGTATATCATAAGGGATTTGATTTAGGTCATACCTGAATGGTCTAGTGGTTTTCCCTACTTTCTTCAACTTGTCTGAATTTTATTTTAATATAAATTTTGTTTTATATTGTTTATATAAATTTTTATAAAAATATAAATTTTATAATAAATATAAATATATTATATAAATTTAATGTATAAAATTTAATATATAAATAATATTAATGTATGCCAGCCCAGAGTAGAAAAAGGTGAGATTTCTAACTGACATGGGGGCAGCACAACAGGTGTCAGGAAGAGGGCTTGGCCTACAGCACACTCTTGTTGCAGGAAGGGAGACCCCTTCCAGGCCCGAGAGTGGGCTTTTGTCTAACAGTTGGAAATGAGTTGTCTGATGAGACACACAAGCTGACAAAGCAAAAAACTTTATTGGGAAGATTGCCTGGACTGAGAGCAGGAGGTTAAGGGACACTGGGAGGTCTGCTCTGCCATATGACTCTCTGTGCTGGGTTTTATGGTGATGGGCTTAGTTTCTGGGTTGTATCTGGACAATTATTCTGACTCAGGGTCCTTCCCGGTGGCACATGCATTGCTCAGCCAAGATGGATGACAGCGAGAAGGATTCTGGGAGGTGCTGGGACACGTGGCATCTCCTTTTGATCTTTCCTGAACTCTTTCAGTTGGTGGTGGCTTATTAGTTCCATGTTCCTTACTAGGACCTTCTGTCATAAAATAACTCAGGCAAATGGTTACTATGGTGCCTGGCCAGGTTGGGCGGTTTCAGTCACTGTGTTTCCCCTAACACTTTGACATCTTTTGCTTTATGAACAGCTGCTCCCTTAATCCTCAACTCAAGCATCATCTCTTCCAAAAAGCCTTTCCTGGGGACTTCCCTGGTGATCCAGCAGTTGGGACTTTGCCTTCCAATGCAGAGGGTGTGGGTTTGATTCCTGGTCAGAGAGCTAACATGCCTCTCAGCCAAAAAACCAAGACATAAAACAAAAGCAATATTGTAACAAATTCAATAAAGACTTTAAAAATGGTCCACACCAAAAAAATCTTAAAAAAAAAAAAGGCCTTTTCTGCCTGTCACCCACCCCCACCCCACCAACCACAGTGGGCAGGGCCCCACTCCATCCTGCCAGAACTCCCTTTGTTACAGCACTTCCCACGCCACGAGGAAATGGTTTCTGAGTGTGTCGGACTCTCCCAGTGGATTGTGAGCTCCCAAGGGCTGGAATTGGCTGACTCAGTGCAGTTCCCCAGAGCCCAGAACCAAGCCAAGAGGATAAATGAGCCCTCAGGGGAAAAGAAATGTTCAGCTGAAGTGAACTGAATTGGAATTTGAGCTGCATTACAAGGGCAAGTAGGCTGTGAATAAGCAAAGGGGATGAGGCATATTTGGTATATGAATAAATTCAACTCAAAGCAAAGAAAATCTATGGGTGACAACTGGGAACCAGGGAGACTTGAGACTTGCTGGAGGCCTTCCTGCCAGACTGGCTGCAGCAAAGTCATGAGCTGGAGTTGGAAGGGTGGGTAGAAACCAACCTGAGGCTAAATTAGGAAAGTTGGAGTAGGGAAAGAGTAGGAGAGTGGGCAGGGAGCAAGGGTAGAAAAAAATAGTAACTGGATTAGAGGGTTTTTTTCAGTTGTTTGCTATTCCCGCATCTGCAATGTTTCCCCCTAGTGGACAGGGATCAGAATCCAAATTCAACGCAAGCATCTCTCTTTACTAACTAGGAAAGTCTGAGGGTCAGGTTGGGGATCAACTTGAGTCCACAGAGTGGATTCCTGCAGAACCCAAGTCATCTTCTTCTGCCTGCTGTCTTTCCCCCATGACCTGAGGGTGCCTGGTTAATATTCATTCAGTGAATCTTAGTCTTCAGTCAGGAGTCCTCTCTACTTGTATTCAGAGAAAACTAAGGTCCAGAGAGCAGTGATCCTTTGATTTACAAAGCAGTTCAGGGGCAAATCTGGGACTAATACTCAGGTCTCCCAAATGGCAGTCCCTTTCTCCTTCTGTATAAATATTTAGTAACCAGAGCTTCCCAGGTGGCTCAGATAGTAAAGAATCTGCCTGCAATGCAGGAGACCCAGGTTTGATCCCTGGATCAGGAAGATCCCCTGGAGAAGGGAATGGCTACCCACTCCAGTATTCTTGCCTAGAGAATTCCATGGACAAGAAGCCTGATGGACTACAGTCCATGGGATTGCAAAGAGTTGGGCACGACTGAGTGACTAACACTTTTACTTTCAACCTACCAGGAGCAGGACCCTGAACAAAAAGTTGGTAAGACATAACCCACATATTTTAAAAGACAAAAACAATTACAATGCAATAGAATTGCAGTAGTAAAAGTAAGTATAGAATGCTGCAGGAATAGAGGGGTATCTTTGCTGGATCCAGGAAGGGCTCTAAACAATTGGTGGGAGCCTTGAAAGAATAGCTAGAGGTAGAGAAAAGAGGAAAGAGCTTGCAGACACAGGAGACAACAAGAAGAAAGCAGGAAGAAGCATCCTGCAGAGACTGGAAAATAGGTTTCTGATCTCAGCCAATGTCATAGATTTTACACACTTTTTCTGGGTGAAATGTCCGAAGTTCCAACTATCACTCTGAAGTTGGTGACCTACATACAAGTCTATGTGTTTAGGCCAGACCTTTCTAAGCTTCAGAGCCACACAGGATTTCAAGAAGAACTGAAACATGCATCTTGAGGCTTAATAGTGCCACTGCTTCATTCCATAGGCCAAGAATGTCACAAGCCCACTTCAGATTTAAGGAATGGAGAAATCGTCTCCATCTTTTGATGGGAGGAATGGCAGGGTCACAACTCAAGAGTATGGATTCAAGGAGGATTGAAAGATAGTGATCATTTTTTTAATCCATCACAGTATATACTCTGTGACTGTAATTGTTCACATTCCTTCCACAGGCAAAATACGCTTACGTCCATTTCAGAACCCCTAAAAGTCTCTTGCTGTTATGTCATCAGGCTGGAAGTCTAGGATCTTACAATCTACATCAGGTTTGTAGGTGACTTGATGAATGTTGTTCTTTCTGATCTTGATACCTATGTATTTAAAAGACAGCAGACATTTCTATTCAAGAAGGAAAAGCATGAGAGATACATAGTCATCCTTAAACAGAGGCAGTTCTGGACTCCAAGTTGACAAAGTTTGTCAGGTCCCCTCTCCTGGGAGAGGGAGTATTCCTTGCTGAGGCCTAAATTCTGCTCCCTGGGGATACTTCCCTAGTCTATTGATCTCTGTGCTTCTTGCTCTGCCCTCTGGACTATGCTTTGTCCATCACCTTCCTTGGCTACTTCTGAAGAAGTGGCTCATATTGGCAGCTGAGTGGCAATTCGAATTATTTAAGTCCCTTTTAGTTCAGGTTGATGATACTCTCACATGTGTAACCAATTTAAAATTTTTCTGGGTCTTCTATGTATCTGACTGTAGTCTACTCCATACTCCAAATGCCACATTCACCCAATCGTTTTTGAGACATCTCTCAACTTTATCATTGCTATTTTGGCATTAGGTTTCGATGGATATTGCTCTTAAGATTTCAAGAAGTCTTTTTGTCTAGGAGTCTACTAGACATCACTTTAATTCTCTCAAAGGTCTTTACAAAGTGTGTTACAGCCACACCTTTGGTATGAGTCACATCTCCAGGCTATATTTCCCCATAAGAATTCTTCGCTGGCTAGAGAGCTTCAAGATGAAGTTTTATTTTTTAACATAGTAAGTCCTGGCTCTCTCTCTTTTCTCTAAATTCATGTTTCAGGCAGGCCAATTCTTTCTTTAATTCATACCTCTCTTCCTGTTACAAGGTTATCACACCCAGTTGGGAGCACCCAACTGACACAACATTCTCCCTAGAAATTTCCTTAGTTGAATCAAAATTTTAGTATTTTCTCCCATCTTCCCCTAGTTACCACAGGCAACAGTTTTGCCAATTGTTTTGCCACTATAAAACACAGATTACCATTTTTCTAGCCAGTCACAATTTCCTCTCATTTCCCCAGATTTCACTGTTTACTTGCCAGTTTTCCAATCTCCACCCATCCCTGATCCCAAAGCCAATGCCATGAATTTTGTGTGTTTTTTTTTTTTTAAAGCAGCATTTCAGACGCCAGTTCTATAACAGTCAACTTTTGCCACAAAACAAACTACCCACAACTTTAGTGACTTAAGACAATTATTTATATATCTCACAGTTCTGAAGTTTGGACTGGGATCAGCAGGCTGGTTCTTCTGGTCTTAGTTGGGTTCACTTATCAGATGAAGGTCAGCTGCCAAGTCAAGTCGCCTGGGTGATGGTCTCAGCTGGGTCAGCCAAGCTCTGCCATGCTCCAGCAGGTGAACCCAGACTTGTTCATATGGGTGCCTACATGGGGTTCCAAAAGACAGGACTGAAGCATGCAAGGCCTCTTGAGGCCTAGGCTCAAAATTGGCACATTGTCCCTTTTGTTGTATTTCATTGGCTAAAGAAAATAATAAGGGGAAATTGACTCCTTAATGGAGGGAGATGCAAGCTCAGACCATAAAGGGTGTGGATACAGGGAGGAATAAGGATCATGGCTGTCTTTATAGTCTACTTTGCCTTCTCAGAGGCCATCCTCCTCTTGAATTTTTTGTGTCCTTCCCTTCCAAATTTTTAAATTTATCTATGTGTACATATATACACGCACACATATGATATTATTTTGTCAGTTTTCAGTTCAGTTCAGTTCAGTCACTCAGTCATGTCCGACTCTTTGCGACCCCATGGACCCGCAACACGCCAGGCCTCCCTGTCCATCACCAACTCCTGGAGTTTACTCAGACTCATGTCCATTGAGTCGGTGATGCTATCTAACCATCTCATCCTCTGTCGTCCCCTTCTTTGACTTTAAATGAATAGCTTCATATATACTAAAGAATTTATGTAACCTAAGTGTAAAATATAAAGAATATAATACTTTTGTACCTACGACTCCGAGAAAGACATGGAATTTTACCCATACATTTAAAGCTTCCCATGTACACCTACCTCCTAACTAAACATTCATTTCTCACCTGGATTATGCAGCAGCTTCCTAACTGGTCTTTCTACCTGTGGCCTTGCCTCCTCCAATCAGTTCTTCCCACTATAGTCAGAATGATCTTTAAAAAACAAAAATCTAATTGCATCATTCCTCTACTTAAAACTGTTCAGTTGCTTCCCATTGACCTTAGTGTAAAAGTAAACTTAAGAGTAGGCCCTTCATCATTTGGCTCCTGCTTTTACTTCATGCCTCATTTTTGCCATGCATCCCTCCATGTGCTGTGTTTTTTTCTCAAAACTGTTCATTGGTTTTTAGCCAAATGGCTACCATAGTTCTTTGGACCTCCCCCTACATGGCATATGTCATCGTTGTTCTTGACTGTTTACTTGTCTGTCTCTCATCCTTGCCATAAGGACTCTGAGGACAGGGAAGTCATCTGGCTCCTCTGCTCTATTGCTGGTTACCAGGAACAGCACCTGGCACAATGGATGCTCAGTAATGGTTAAATGAATGAATGGATGAGTGGTAGGCTCTGGGGACAAAGAGACACTCCACAAAAAGCTAGTCCCTAGTCTAAGGGCTTCCCTGGTGGCACAGTGGATAAGAATCCACCTGCCAGTGGAGGGGACACGGGTTCAGTCCCTGGTCCAGGAAGATTCCACAAGCCATGGAGCAGCTAAGCCTGTGAGCCGTAACTGCTGAGCCTGCGCGCCCTAGACCCCGCGTGCTGTAACGACTGAGCCCACGTACTGCAACTACCAAAGCCCGCGCACCGAGAGCCTGTGCTCACCAGCAAGAGGAGCCACTGCAATGAGAAGCCCTTAACAGCAGCAAAGCGTAGACCCCACTCACAACAACCAGAGAAAGCCCGTGCAAAGCAGCGAAGACCAGCATAGCCATAAATAAATAAATAGTTTTTTAAAAATCTCCTAGTCTATTGGAGAAGAGATACATACACTGAGAAATTAATCTTGTTTCTAAGCAAATACAAGTGTTTGACAAGGATTATGGGTTTGAATTGGCTTCTAAATTTCACCAGGGGGCGCTATAGGAATACCTCAGGTTTCTTAAAAAAATTGGGTTTCTATAAAAGAGCAAGTAGGGTCTTTTCAAGGAAATTCTCAGAGATGTAGTGGTTGTTTTGTGTTAGAATACACTCCCTATTCTGTCCATTTGAAAGAGCTATAACGGCCATCTGCAAATTTGAAGGACTGAAGTAACCTCTCTTGGTGTCTATTTTATACCCGTAGTGGTTCTTCAACTTGGAATCACAAGAGGTTTGAAAAACATGATTTAATTTATCTTCCACACCAACTACTAGAAGCCAAAATAGGGGTTGTTGTTATGATTTCCATCTTAAAAGATGATAACTCTAAGGCTCAGGAGGTGAAGTCATTTTCCCAAGGAATCACAGCTGGTAAATACCCAAGCAGGCACTTGAATCTGTCTTCCAAATTCAAATGTATTCATTTACGAAAAACAGTATGTATTGAGTTCACAGCTCTGGAAAATATGATAGGGCTATAGAAGCCTGGCCTCCAAATTCAATGTCTTAGAAGAAAAGACTGTCAGAGCTGGAGGGAACTTTGGAAATCACCTAAGGAAGCGTTCTCAACTTAAATGTGCACAAGAATCACCTCATGAGCCTGTTAAAAAGGAGTCCTGGACTTCGCCTCCCCTTCTCCTACATTTTGATTCGATGAGTCTGGCAGCACTATGTCTTCTAAGCACATCCACTTTCCCCCTTATGATTCTGGAGCAGATGTACTGTGGACCACACTTGTAGAAACATCAGTCTATTGGTTTAATCCTTTCATAACACAAAGGAGAAGAGAATGAGACATGAGTGTCCCAGAAACGCTTCTTGAAGGGAGACTGAGCCAGGAGCTGGTAATGAGCACCTGAAGTAATGATGTAGTGGAAAGAATACTCAGCTGAGAACTGGAGACCCTGGGTTCAATTTCAGGCTTTGCCATCTTGCTGCTGAATCACTAATCTCAATGAACTATGGTTTTCCCAACCATAAAATGCAAAGGAACAATACATACCTTGTAGGCTTATTGTGAGGATAAAGGAGATGAATATTAGAAAAGACCTGGCAAAGGACCGTCACACAGAGAACCCTCAATAAACAGCTTAAGTAGTAGGATTATTTTGAATGCTCTATTTGCTCTATTCATTCTTTTTAAATGAGTTCCCACTATTGCCTGGTACTCTGCTAAGCACAGCCCTGCCTACATGAAACTTATGCTCTGGTGGAATAGATAGACATGAATTATATAAAAAAGAAATTACAATTGTAATAAGTGCTACCAAGGGAAAATATAGGGGCGCTTTGAATATTATGAGGATTCGACCCTAATCTGCAAGCAAATGAAAGATTCTTGAGGAAATGAGTCAAAGGATGAGTAGGAGTTAGTCAGAAATTACCCATGAATCAGGAAAGAGGTTGGCAGGAGCAGGAAATGAAAAGGCCAAAGGCCAACATGGCTGGTGTGGAGTGAGCAGGGGAGAGTGGCATGACATGAAGCTGATGATGATTTCTGGGAAAGCCTTTCTCTTATCTGCCTTGATATTTATTTTGAAAGTCATGATCTTTTCCTCAATCCTTTTATTTCTTCTTTAACTTTCTATTTTTGCACTTAAAAAAACTAAAATAATAGTAACATTTCTTTAACGCTAACATCATTTTTTAGTTTTTAACATTCCGAAATAGAAATTGTGTAATAATGCAAGTAAAAAAACAAACAAAAACACCTTGCTGAATACCAAACAGGAACAAAAATTGAACCTCACAAACTTAGCTCCCTTGGAAAAGATCGATTCTATTGTCACATAATTATTTGTCTTTGTAATATAATTTAGTTAAAATTCAGTTTGGCTTTAGTCAAACTTGGAACCCTGTTGTTATTTAGAGTGACTTAAAGTTCTCTGTGATGCAGAATTAAAATAAAATGTTATAATGTAGGAAATTCTGTTTGTTGGAAGATGTCTTGCCCACTGAATGCAGCTATAAAATCTAGACAGAATAGAGCAGGCATTTGAGGACTCTGTAGTCAGACTGGGGGGAAAGGCCAGAATTTGAAGCACTGCTGAACTGGTAGTGAGTTTCCTCTTTTTGATCCTCAGTAGCCTTAAATCTGTAAGTGGACCCCAGGGTGAGGACTGGGAAAGCTACAGGGGAAGCCCTCTAGCTCTGGCTCAAGAACAGGGAAAGAGGACCCTCACATTGATGTGGAGGGGCTGGGTGGGGGGTAACATCCACTTGTTTTTTACCTTTTGTTCTCTGTCCTCCTGCACCCCACCCACTAGGCAATCCTGCAGTGATGGGCCGCAATGGAAGTGGTGGTCGTGAGTGCCTGCTGCTGCTACTGCTGCTAAGTCGCTTCAGTCGTGTCCGACTCTGTGCGAACCCATAGACGGCACTTAAGTTATCTTATGTATTCTATTCGTGCACATTAAAACCACATAAAATAATGCTGTAATTTTTTCTTTCAACAATCCCAGTAGGGTGGGGTAAACCCCTGTTGAATTTTTTCCTCCCTCTATCCTCCTGTGACTTGGCCCCAGACACATGAAAAATACACAGGAGAGAAGAGGAACTGAACCTCCAAGATTTTTGGCCAGAGGGCTCAAAAGTGGGGGTTTCAAAAGACTGGAAAGTATCAGAGAAATCACAAGAGAGGGAAGAGCTCAGGAGAACAGCCCATAGTTTCTGACCTCACCCCTGAACTGTGCAAGCATCAGTCTGATGCCAAATAGCATACCATGTACTTGGGTACCGGGTATGGAATAGACCACTGTCCAGATCTGAAACTGGCCACTGGGTGGCGTACACCTGGGACAAATCTGAATAACATGGCAGAAACTTTGAAAACTGGATGACATTTTGGAACCACAGAAGCAGGTCAGTACTTCTGAATCAAACTGGGTGAGCTACATGCTAAAACAAACAGTGAAAAAAAATTACTATTATCCGTTAGATTTAAATGAAATCTAGACATTTATAACATAATATTCAAAATGTCTGGGGCTTCCTAGGTGGCACTAGTGGTAACTGGAGGTATGAAAGTTAAAGTGTTAGTTCCTCAGTCATGCCCGACTCATTGTAACCCCATGGACTATAGACCACCAGGCTCCTCTGTCCATGGAACTCTCCAGCCAAGAATATTGGAGTGGGTTGCCATTCCTTCTCCAGGCAATCTTCCCAACCCAGGGATTGAACCTAGGTCTCCTGCATTGCAGTCAGATTCTGTACCATCTGAGCCACTGGGGAAACCCAGTAGTGGTAAGAACATGCCTGCTAATGCATAAGACAGATATGGATTCAATCCCTGAGTCGGGAAGATCCCCTGGAGGACAGCATGACTACCCGCTCCAGTATTCTTGCCTGGAGAATCCCTATGGACAGAGGAGCCTGCAGGGCTATAGTCCATAGGGTTGCAAAGAGTCAGACATGACTGAAGCAACTTAGCACGCATGAATACATTGAACATTTTTAGTATTTAATCCAATGTTATTCAGCATATAAAGAACCAGGAAAATCTCCATTAGTATGAGAAAAGACAATCAACAAATGTCAAGGAAAAGATAACACAAATGTTTAAATGATTGAAGATTGTTATAAAATGCTCCAAGAAGTAAAGGTTAACGCTCTTGAAGTGAATGGAAAGGTAGAAAATGTCAAGAAAGAAGAGATATAAACAGGAGCCTAATGAAAATACAAAAACCAAACTAAAAAATTCACAATTTATTCAACAGCAGAATACACCTGATAAGGGAACAACTCACTGAACTTGAAGATAAATCCATTAAAATCATCTAATCTGAAAAACAGAGGGAAAAAGATTTTTGAAAAATGAACAGAGCCTTAATGACCTGTGATGCAGTACCTAATTTATGTCATCATAATTCCAGAAGATTTTGAAAAAGAAATATTTGAAGAAATAATATATGGATATTTCCCAGATTTGACAAAAGCCAAGTGAGAAGTTCAGTGAAGCACAAACAGCAAGCTGAATCCAGCAACAAAGAACAAGGTTTATCCCAGAGTGCAATGTTGGTTTAACAAACAAAATCAATCATTATAATAAAAAATATTAATACAAAAAATAAAAACCATATGATCATCTCAATAGATGCAGAAAACATATTTGACAGAAACATTTAAAAAATTAGGAACAGAAAAGATCTCCCTCAACCTAGTTAAAGCATTGACAAAAACCCCACAGCTAACATCATCCTTAATGGTGAAAGACTGAAACCTATCCCTCCAGGATCTGAAATAAGACAAGGATATCTTCTCTTGTCACTTCTATTCAACATTACACTGGAAGTTCTAGCAAAGTGTTGATAAATTAGTAAAAAAGACATAGCATCTAGATTCACATGGAGGAAATAAACTTCATTTTCCAATGTTTTGATCTTTCTTGTATATAATCATAAGGATTACACACACAAACACGATTAGACATAATAAGTAATTTCAGTAGAGTCACAGGATACAAGATCAGTATACAAAAATCAATTGTATTTCTATATACTAACACTGAACAATCTAAAAAAGTGAAATTAAGGAAATAATTTCATTTACTGTTCAATAATATCAAAGGGAAACTATTTATATGAAGCACCTATAGTAGGTAAATCCATATAGACAAAAGGTAGATTGGTGTTTGTCACATGGGAAGGGGATAGAGTAACAGCTAATGGGTATTTTTTTTGGGGGGGGTGAAGAAAATGTTCTAGAGTTAAATAGTGGTGGTGGTTGTACAACCTTGTGACTATGGTAAAAATAAATGAATTATACACTTTAAAAATGTGGATTTTTATCATATGTAAATTATATCTCAATTTTTTATATATATCTCAATTTTTATATATATCTCAAATATCTCAATTTTATATATATCTCAATTTTATATATATCTCAATTTTATATATCATATGTAAATTATATCTCAATTTTTTATATATATGTCAATTTTTAATTTTAACAAAGTTATATATAATTATCTAGTTCTGTCTGCCAAAAGGACCCGGGAGCAGAGACATTCCAGTTGCAATGAGCATACCTAGCACCCAGATCTTGGTTTCTGAATACAAGCAGGGCTCATGGGGGGAATGCTTGATTCCAGGACAGGAGAAGGGAAAGTACAGACAAGTTGGAATATCTTGGAAGTAATAAAGTATGGAAGTCCTCAAGGAAAAAAGGGAACATATCAAAAGGACACAGGAGCCATATTGAAGGGGCTGCTGCTAAGTCGCTTCAGTCGTGTCCGACTCTGTGCGACCCCATAGACGGCAGCCCACCAGGCTCCCCCGTCCCTGGGATTCTCCAGGCAAGAACACTGGAGTGGGTTGCCATTTCCTTCTCCAATGCATGAAAGTGAAAAGTGAAAGTGAAGTCTCTCAGGGGCTACCACTGGCCAACTCTAGGGCAATTTGAGTTTCAAAATAAGCAAGTAATGAATTATAATTCACTCAGTGAAATTCATGAGCCCATACTGATGTCAAATAAGTGAATATGTAACTGGGGCATCTCAGGATCCTTAAATGAATCACACTTGCAAATTTCCTTTTGCTATGTGAGGCACCACAGTCACAGGCTTTAGGAATTAGGACATTAGCATCTTGGGGGGGGCATTATTCTTCCTACTACAATGCTCAACCTTCTATGAGCAGAAAGCAGGCTAAGATGACTGCTGCTGCGGCTGCTGCTAAGTTGCTTCAGTCGTGTCCGACTCTGTGTGACCCCAGAGACGGCAGCCCACCAGGCTCCCCCATCTCTGGGATTCTCCAGGCAAGAACACTGGAGTGGGTTGCCATTTCCTTCTCCAATGCATGAAAGTGAAAAGTAAAAGTGAAGTCGTTCAGTCGTGTCTGACTCTTCACAACCCCATGGACTGCAGCCTTCCAGGCTCCTCCGTCCATGGGATTTTCCAGGCAACAGTACTGGAGTGACTACTCAGTTGCAAATACAGACCCTTAGCCATTCCAACATTGCCACCATAAGGGGATGGTGACTGCAGCCATGAAATTAAAAGACGCTTCCTCCTTGGAAGAAAAGTTATGACCAACCTAGACAGCATATTCAAAAGCAGAGACATTACTTTGCCAACAAAGGTCCGTCTAGACAAGGCTATGGTTTTTCCAGTGGTCATGTATGGATGTGAGAGTTGGACTGTGAAGAAAGCTGAGCGCTGAAGAATTGATGCCTTTGAACTGTGGTGTTGGAGAAGACTCTTGAGAGTCCCTTGGACTGCAAGGAGATCCAACCAGTCCATTCTGAGGATCAGCCCTGGGTGTTCTTTGGAGGGAATGATGCTAAAGCTGAAACTCCAGTACTTTGGCCACCTGATGCGAAGAGTTGACTCATTGGAAAAGACTCTGATGCTGGGAGGGATTGGGGGCAGAAGGAAAAGGGGACGACAGAGGATGAGATGCCTGGATGGCATCACTCACTCGATGGACATGAGTCTGAGTGAACCCTGGAAGTTGGTGATAGACAGGGAGGCCTGGCGTGCTGCGATTCACAGGGTCGCAAAGAGTCAGACACGACTGAGCGACTGAACCGAACTGATAAAGAAGTCAGAGTGGAAAGAGAAAACTTAAACAATTGTGGTTAAAATACCTTTATTTTGCAAATTTTACAAATACATATAACAATAAGAAAATAATGTTGGGTCTGCCACCCTTCAATCCTGAGGGTATTCGAAAGGATTTGTGTAAGTTAGGGGCCTTGAAGCTTAAGCTTCAAAAGCTTCATGGTAAATCTGCCTCTGGTAGCAATTAAGAAAACGGTACCCACACCCAGACCACCTGGGTTCAGGTTACTGCTCTACACTTATCAGCTGTGTATGTTGATTGTGTTGCTGTTACAGGTTGGGTTGTCCAGAAGCAGATGCTGAGATGATGCTTGAAGTGCAAGATATTGCTAGGGATCAGGGTCTGTGAAAGCACAGGAAAAGCAGAAAGGGCAGAGGAAGAGGTCAAAGAAGCTTGACAAAGCCTTGGTCTATGTGGCAGGAGGACTAGATCCTGTCAGAGCTGTCTCATGTTGGACCTAAATAACTGGGTTTTATTCCCTCACCTTGCTCAGTCACTGGACGACTATTAATGCCCTTAAAAACTTCCACTGGTGGGATGCAGAGGGAGGTGAGACGGAGGTTAAAAAAAAAAAAAGAAAAGGTTTCCACTGGATTTTCATAGTGAACAGCCTAAATTTCTTAGTATGACATGCAAAACCCCTTCACAATCTGACAGTCCCAGCCCCAAGGAATTTCTCACCATTTCTGCAACTCAAACTATTTTCCATCTTCAAACCTTGGTATACGTAAGTACCTTCTCCAGGAAAGCCCATCCCTCCCTTGCAGTAGAACATGTGCTAAATATTTGTTAAATGAATGAATGAGTGAATCAACATTGCCTGGGAAAGAGGGGGAAAGGGTAAGTAGTAGGATTAACAATACTTTTGTTTGCTTAAATGACCATGGGTATGTATTGCAGAGCAATGACCTAGGACCCCAGAAGTTTCGGTTGTAGGTCCTAGATTTGTCACGCACTGACCCTAATGGCCTTCACCCTCCTTACCTCCGGTCAAAATTCTACTCATCTTTGAAGATAGTTCAGACGTCAGGTCCTGCGTGTTCTCCTCCCCGCTGGTCTGTCACAGCTCTTTTTTCACACCGCTGTTACCATACCACAACGTTTACTCTCCTGATTTGTCCATCAGAATCCAGGGATGTTTCTGTATTTCCACCCCTTGATCCAGGGAGTGAATATTTTTGAATGACGTTGTACAGCCATAGACTGATGAATTCATTCCTCACCACACCCGTTGCCTTAATTTCCCCAAGTGTGAAATAGGCACAGTGGAAACGCTTCCCCAGGGATGTGATTGGGGGACGGCGGGGGACACTGAGGTTGCAGGCAGCCCACATGCAGTCCGAGGGGCAGGAAGGTGGGGGTGGAGAGCGAGAGGAGGGGTTAGCAAGGAGTCGGGGGCGGGGCCCAGGGCCGGGCGGGGGCGGAGCGGCGAGAGCAGTGCCCGGCGAGACGCTCGGAGAGGACGCGCGCTAGCGCCGGCGATGGGCCCCGCGGCGCGGCTGGCGGCGCTGTTGGCGGTGCTGGCGCTCCGGGCAGGGGACCCGGCCGAGGTCGCGGCGCGCGGGGACACATTCTCGGCGCTGACCAGTGTGGCGCGCGCCCTGGCGCCCGAGCGCCGGCTGCTGGGACTGCTGCGGAGCTACCTGCGCGGGGAGGAGGCGCGGCTGCGGGACCTGACCAGGTGAGGGGACCGGGGGGCGGGGTGTGAGCCGGAGAGACTGAGTCTCGGAGGACGGACGAGGCCCAGACTTTGTACCGCAGGGCCGGGGGTAACTCAGGTTCGTGGTCACCCTGCTGGGACTTCGGGCGTGGTGTCCAACCTGGAGACCAAGGTACCGTGGCCCAGTGTGATTCCCCAGAGCCATCGTCATCTTGAGGGGCACCCCGAGACACCGTGTCACACTGCGTAGGACCTCAGACTCCGTGCCTCGCACACACGCAGCGGCACCCCCATCCAGCCTCACACCGCCAAGTTGGTCCGCTGTGGGAACGTGCGGTGGAGCGACAGTGGGGTGGAGTAGAGCTTCACAAGGTACTGAGTCAAGCTGTGTGAGCCCCCAGGTTCTGTTACAGAGACACAGCGACCCTGAGAGAGTGAAGCGGAGAGAATACGGTGACACTGTAGCCACACGTGTGTTGACCATGTGACCCAGGGAACTGATGTTTAGTATGGGGGGACATTCTGTGACTATGTATGAGATTTACATGTCATTGTGACTGGGGGGCACGACCCTATGGATGTCATGCCAAGTAATTGTCCAGGTCTCTATAGGAATAATGCTTCGGGTTTATCAGTTCATTCAACATATATGTTTGAGTGTCTGCTGTGAACCAAGCACTGTTCCAGGCACTGGGGAGAGAATGGTGAACAAGAACCTACCCTGCCCTCTAAGAGCTTGGAGTCTGTAATATCATGATTGTTAATCTGAGATGTCTTCTCTTTACACACACATAAGAATTCTAAATACTGTCACTGAGATGTATATGTGTATGAAAGTATTTGACAGCAGGAAAACAAAACCACTGGGCAAAACCATACTTGATGCTTGGAGATGCTGAGTGTAGCACATACTACTAGATGCTCAGCCAATACTGTTTTGCTATACAATCAACCAGAAAAACGTCTACTTCTGTTTTATTGACTATGCCAAAGCCTTTGACTGTGTGGATCACAACAGACTGTGGAAAATTCTTAAAGACATAGGAATACCAGACCACCTAACCTGCCTCCTGAGAAATCTGTATGCAGGTCAAGAAACAACAGTTAGAACTGGACATGAAACAACAGACTGGTTCCAAATCGGGAAAGGAATATGTCAAGGCTGTATATTGTCACCCTGCTTGTTTAACTTATATGCAGAGTACATCATGAGAAATGCTGGACTGGATGAAGCAAAAGCTGAAATCAAGATTGCTGGGAGAAATATCAATATGCAGATGACACCACACTTACAGCAGAAAGCGAAGAAGAACTAACAAGCCTCTTGATGAAAGTGAAAGAAGAGAATGAAAAAGTTGGCTTAAAACTCAGCATTCAAAAACTAAGATCATGGCATCCGGTCCTATCACTTCATGGCAAATAGATGGGGAAATGTTTCATTGGAAACAGTGAGAGACTTTATTTTGGGGGGCTCCAAAATCATTGCAGATGGTGACTGCAGCCATGAAATTATAAGATGCTTGCTCCTTGGAAGAAAAGTTATGACCAGCCTAGACAGCATATTAAAAAGCAGAAACATTCCTTTCCCAACAAAGGTCCGTCTAGTCAAAGCTATGGTTTTTCCAGTAGTCATGTATGGATGTGAGAGTTGGACTGTAAAGAAAGTTGAGCGCTGAAGAATTGATGCTTTTGAACTGTGGTGTTGGGGAAGACTCTTGAGAGTCCCTTGGACTGCAGGGAGATCCAACCAGTCCATCCTAAAGGAAATCAGTCGTGAATATTCATTGGAAGGACTGTTGCTGAAGCTGAAACTCCAATCCTTTGGCCACCTGATGTGAAGAACTGACTCATTTGAGAAGACCCTGATGCTGGGAAAGATTGAAGGCAGGAGGAGAAGGGGACGACAGAGGATGAGATGATTGGATGGCATCACCGACTCAATGGACATGAGTTTGAGTAGGCTCCAGGAATTGGTGATGAACAGGGAGGCCTGATGTGCTGCAGTCCATGGGGTCGCAAAGAGTTGGACATAACTGAGCAGCTGAACTGAAACTGAAAATACAATCAACAAACTCTACTGTAAGACTTGGAACACTGAGGCACGGTAATCATGTATTGACTCTCTCAAACAGTGAAAGATAAATGAGTGGATATAACACCGTGGTATGAATATGTGCTGTGCACCTTCTCTTGGGAAACTGAGAAACTCACAAAGTGAGAAATGGGTGTAACCATATAGTTACTTGAATATTTAATGCTATGTAAATATCCTGTGACCCTCAGCTGAGCTGGGACAACAGAGGGTTATCTCACAGTGTGCTGCTTATAAAACTATGAGTGAGTGCATGTGGTGGTAATACTGCTTCCAGGGCATATGGGAAGAAGGTGTGAGGGCCACCATGGCTATGTGGGAGAGCCCATGTAGAAGAGTCAGTGAGTGTGAGGAAGTATGTGTGAGAGATCTTGTTTGTGACTCAGTGGTAACTGAATGATGATGTAATTGGGTACATGCTGTTAAGCATGTAGCTTGTATATAAGCAGTTGTATGTCTGTTTAAATTTACTGTTAGTTTGATCTCACAAGCTAAGATCCCACAAGGTGCATGGTGTGGCCAAAAATAGCTTGATAATACACACACACACACATATACTATATAGTGTATATACATGTATATTAATTATAATAATCTGCTGTGCTCAGTTGCTTAGTTGTGTCTGACTCTTTGCGGCCCATGGACTATAGCCCTCCAGGCTCCTCTGCTTATGGAATTTTCCAGGCAAGAATACTGGTGTGGGGTGCCATTTCCTTTTCCAGGGGATCTTCCTGATTCACGGATCGAACTCAAGTCTCCTGCCCGTCTCCCAAATTAGCAGGCGGATTCTTTACCACTAGCGCTGCCTTGGAAGCCCAATTATAACAATAAATGATAATTTTAATAATTCTTGTCATTCTTTGGAGTAGCATTGTTGCCTGGTATTCTGTGGACCCATATTTACAGAGTAAAATAATTTAATTTGGGGAATCCCTGATGGTCCAGTAGTTAGGACTCTGTACTTCTGCTGGTGGGAGCCAGGATTCAATCTCTGATAGGGAGAACTAAGATCCTGCAAGCCGCATGGTGTGACCAAAAAAAAAAAAATTCATTTTGTTCATAATCCGTATTCATTGGAGTCCAAGTTCATTGGTGGAAATAGAGGAGACTTTTTCCTTTGATTTGAAGCACCACCATGCTCCCTGCTACCTGTGTGCTTGTTCTCATACTACTAATCTCTTTATTTGGGTGGCTCAGATTGAGATGGGGGTCAGAATCCTGATGCCAGGCTTAATAGGGAATAGAGTCAGAAGAGCGAGCTAGGGATGTTGATCCGAGTGGCTGGCTAGAACTCCCCCCGCCAACCTGCATGCCGGTCTCCTTTACCATCGTCTCACCATTGCCATTGTCACACACTTGTCACAGTGGGAGGTCTTGCACAAACCTTATCTCATTTGATTCTCTCTCACACAGTGTTTTGAAATAGGTTTGTATTACTCTTGTAAGCAAATGAGAAATCATTTAAAAGTGTGAAACCTACAATTGAAGTACCGTAATCCAAGATTATAAAATCTAGTAAGTAGCAAGGACTTCCTGGTGGCTCAGTGGTGAAGAATCCACCTGTAATGCTGGAGACACCGGTTCGATCCCTGGGTTGGGAAGATCCCCTGGAGCAGGAAGTAGCAACCCACTCCAGTATTCTTGCCTGGGAAATCCCACAGTCAGAGCAACCTGGCAGGCTCCAGTCCATATGGCCACAAAGAGTCAGACATGACTTAGTGACTAAACAACAGCAAAAAGTAAGTAGCAAAGCTAGGACTAGGACATAGTTCCTTTGATTGTTTCTTTCTATCACGCTATAATGTCCCTACTGCTTGCTTTGTATGATATGCCAGGATGCTGACCAAGCCCCATAGCTGTTGAGGTTTAATGGGCAGCTGGAGTACCTAGTGGTTAAGAGTCTGGATTCAGGAATGTAACGTTTGTTAGAATGCTTGGCTCTGACCTTGGGCAAGTTCCTTTACCTCTTTAAGAATTAGTCTCCTAATCTGTAAAATGATGATAAAAATAGTACCTACCAACATGGTTTGTTGGAAGCATTAACTACCATATAAAGGAAAGTAGTAATTGCTCTACAAATGTTAATTCTTTATGATTGTTGTTTAAGACTTGCTGGTGAAGCTAGACACAACTTTTGGTTCTACACAGTAGCTAGGATTGTGAGAGCCCAGATAATAAAAAAGAAAGACTCAGAAAAATTCTAGAGTCTCTTCCCATATGACTTATGAACATTTAATTCCAGAAAGCTTAGTTTGATAACTTAGAGACTGTCTGTTCTCTAGTCACTGCTCTAAAACCTGGTGAAATATTTGCTTTTTAAAACAAGAATTCTGGCAGTTCCTGCTCATTTTCCTATACTTGCAATATGGTAATCTAATGTAACTTGAGATGTTATTTCTAAGGGGCCTAAGTTGATAATTCTTTGAATTTTTAGTTAGAAATTAAATATTTTTTGATATTGAAACTATACTCCCTTCCCCAAATTGATGAATAAAAATTATACTAGTTACAATATATATAGCTATGTACTAATATAGTATTATGTATACTCATCATATAATATTTAGATAGTTAACCCCTAGCTTCTTTTGTTGTTGCAGTTTTTAAAAAGTACCAAGATTTAGAAAGTAGTATCATCAGCAATGACTTCTATGCTAGGAATTAAGCATTCAGAATGTCTCAGGAGAACTGATACAAAGCCATTTCTGAATTCCAAAGGAAAAACATATTGAATTAAAACAGCCCATGTATTGTGGTTGGGTAACCTGTCCCAGGCTATGTTTAATACAGGGATTGGGTTGCAGCTTTTATGTGCAGATTCTTGAAGGAAAGGATCTGATTTTCCACTCTCAGCAGCATTTGTTAAAGCAAAAAAGCTGTTTAGGAAACCCTGAGGTTTGAATTCAGCGTCCAGTAACTCGGTCTCTAAAAACCAGCTATTGGCTTAGAGGCTGGGCACAGGGCCAACGTTTGGATTCCAAACCAGCCTCAGATATCTATTGATAGGTTTTTTCTTTTTTCTTTGTGTGACAGAAAGATGACGTACATGAACATTGAATTGAATTATGTTCTTCAGTAGAGATCAAACCTCTGTCCTAAATAAATTGACGCCGTAATACAAAGTGGGATGTGAAGAGAACAAGGAGATGGTACCTTTGATCTTCACCCCTCTGCCATGCTTCCTTTGCACCTCAGTTTCCTCCGAGGCTTGTTATATTGGGTTGACCAAAAAGTTCGCTTAGGTTTTTCCATCAAGATGTTATTTTTTGGCCAACCCGATACATTAGGTCTCAAGCACCAGATGAGGAGTTTGTTTATTCAATTGTGGAAAAGGTGATGGAAAGAAAGAACAGAATGGTTGTGCCGAAAGCATCCATAGAGATCTTCTAGACTAGACCAGGTTTACCATTTTATAGGAGAGGAAACTGAGGGATAGCTAGAGGCTGGGTAGGATACCTCTCACGTCTCCTCCCAGCTCCTCTCCATGCAACTGTCTTGTAGAATCCCTGCCACTCAGCCTCAGTTGTCCCTGGACACTTACCCTTCAGTCTGAACTCAAGCCTGAGTCTCGGCTTGTATTTTCGTCTAGCAGTGGAATATCTTTCACTAAGTAGTTCCATATGGAGCTGAAGCAGAAAATAATGGGTATTAAAAAAAAGTCCTACACCCTGGAGGCTGGTTTAGTTTTAAAACCCTTGAGTAGGTTTAATTTTAAACCCCCCCTGTCTTGGGGATCAGAGATATCCTGGGACTTAACAGGCTTCCTGTTTCCTCCCTGGGGCACCCAGGAGCAGACTATTTGTCTTAGTTTATGCTTGAATTGAATATTTGGCTCACTAGAAGCATCTCTACCCAAAGCAACTATTCTGTTTCAGGCTGTGTTTATAGTTGAGGCCTCACCCTTGAGAAATCCTTAAGTCAGACTGTTTCAAGGGATTGAAATCCTGCACCTTCCCCCCACCCCACCACTCCCTCTATTCCTCACTTCCATCCCTTTCGACTCACTGAAGTCCTCCACTCTGGCCAGAAAATTCTTCTATTCTCACATGCTCTTCATACATTCACTTTGCACCACACACTTTTTCTTTTATTTCTATTGTTGTTATTGTATTGTTTTTGAAAATAATGTTTAAAACAAAGGGAAAAAGTCTTAGAGGGCAGGACAAAACTCTTAAGTCTGTCTTACTGTAACTAATAAGTTTCAATAATATAAATCCCAGTAGGGAATTAGAAATGGGATAACCATAGTATGCCAGGAAAGTAAACAGTTCTCTCTTAATTGTAGGAACACTCTTATAGGACATTGAGAAGGAGAGAAATTAATGAAAAAGATCATCACTTCTGGCCCCTACATTTCTGCCCCTTTACTGCAAACGTTGGTAAACCAGAAAGGTTGGCAGCATGCTGAGTAACACACCTGTTCATTCCCCATTACAACCTTCACCAGTTTCTGTATGATTTGCTTCCTAAATATCTCTTGAAACCATTCCATTCTCTGCCCCCACATCACTGTTTTGGTTCAGACTGTCCTATCTCTTGCTTACAGCCTTGAAATGGCCTCCTAACTGGTCTTTCTGCTCTGGTAGTAACCCTGCCACTTCTAACCCCTTCTCCTCACCCTCTCACAGATTTCTATATGTAACATATCATAGTCCATCCCACTCTCACTTAAAACTTTTTGCTACTCCTAATTGCACTCAGGGCAGAACCCAGATTTCTCAGCAAGGTATATGAGTTACTCCTTGCTTCTCCAGTCTAGTCTCCCCATCCTCCTAATACACTGCGTGCTCCAGCAATACTCAACAGTTTGTAATTTCCCTACTGCTTCTCTCTGTACTTTTACACATGTTGAACTGTCTCTGCCTTCCTGGAAGGAGACCTCCTTCTCCCTTCCTCATTATTTGCTTTTACCCATCAGTCTCAGTTTATTATCTCCTCTGTGATACCTACTGTGATCTGCTGTGGCGGATCTGTGTACTTTCTTCTAAGCTTTGTTCTTAAATCTGGGGTTGCATCTGGGGTTGTAATGTAATTATTTGTGATCTCAAATGTTTTGAGATCAAGGTTATTGTCTTATTCAAAATTTTGTACCTAGCTCATAGAAGAATATATTTCATTCATTCTTTCATAGAAATATATATTGAACTTAGGAAAAGGGTGATAAGAGGAAATTACCTGGTTCACTGATGTGGCCCAGGTTCAGTTTCTGGTTGGGGAACTAAGATCCTACACACTGCACGATGTGGCCAAAAAAAAAAGTGATGAGAAATCAGCTATTTTCTTGTTCATGAAATTCTTGATCATTGGACCCTGTCTTGCCTTTTTATCCCCAGCTTCCAGCATGGAGTTTGACTTCTAGAAAATGACTTACTGAATGATTAAATATATGTCAAGCCTCTGTGCCTTTAGATACATTGGTCCCTGTTGGCTCAAAAAACCCACTCTCCTCCCTTCTTTGTTCTGACTCCATGGGAAACAGTATGGCAAAATCAGTCAAGAACCCCAGCTTCAGAGTCAGCCAGGCTTCAGTTCATTCCTGGCTTTGTTGTTTACCAACAGCATAGCCTTGTTTCAGTTTTCTGTTCTGTAAAACGTGCGTGATAATATCTATTCTGAGCAGTTGGGGCAGGAGGAATTAAATGAGACAATATGTTTAAAACACTTAACAGGATGCCTAGTACATGGTAAGGGCTCAATAAGTAGTAGCTATCAATATTTTAACCAGTCCTTCCAAACTCAGATTAGGTGCCGTATCCTCCGTAAAGTCCTCCCTTACACCGTCTAACTCCCTCCTGGGTCAGATGCCCTGCTTACAGATTGCCAGAGCATTTCATAGCATTATATGCTCTCTTCTCTCATAGCACATACCACAGTTATCGTAATTAATTCAACAATGTTTTTTAAGCTTCTATCAGATTCTAAGTTTTGATTATAGAATAATGAGAGAAAAAAAGATTTTCTTATCTGTAACCTCCTTGAGAGCTCCACCCTCTCTTGCCTTTGGGTCTGGAGCATCTAGCATGATGCCTGACATATAGTAATTGACCAATGGAGACCGACTTGAAGGAACAAATGAGTGAACCTACTTTTGTTGTGTTGATAGTTTTCATCCTCTTTGTTCGTGTTGCTTAGAATATTACATGAGTCTCAAGGGGTTCAGCATTTCATTTTTAGCTACTCTAAATGTGCCTTCACTTGGTAGAGCGCTTGTATAAGTGGGTGAGGTCATTCTACCCCTCTCTTTCAGATTCTATCACAAGGTGCTATCTTTACATGAAGATTCAGCAACCCCTGTGTCTAACCCTCTGCTTGCATTTACTCTCATCAAACGCCTACAGTCTGACTGGAAGAATGTGGTACATAGTCTGGAGGCCAGTGAGAACATCCGAGGTAATGAGGAGGAGGGCTGGAGGGTAAGAGAAGATTCTATCTCCTGACTCAGTGGAAAGGAGAGAGATTCTGATGGGATGTGATGAAGGATAATGAAGTGGGTAGGTATTACTTGATCTCCTTAGCTCTGTTACAAAGAACTAGGTTCTTTTGTTAATATGTTTATGCAATTATAATTATAAAGCAATTTTGTATCCATTATCTCATTTTTTAAAAAATACTTTTTTGGCTAAACTGCATGGCATGTGGGATCTTAGTTCCCTGACTAGGGAGTGAACCCATGTCCCCTGCAGTGGAAGCATGGAGTCCTAACCACTAGACTGCCGGGGAAGTGTCTCCATTATCTCATTTGATCTTCACTCCAATCCTGTGAAGAACTATAGGTTATATCATCCCATTTGCATATGTGTAAAAGTGATGTTGTCTATTAATTTCTGTTTTATTAAGTTGCCACTACAGTGTTATCTGTAGTAAGATCACTTTCCTAATTTACTCTACTTTGTACTTGAAAGGCTTCCCCTGGGGCTCAGCTAGTAAAGAATCTGCCTGCAATGTGGAGACCTGGGTTTGATCCCTGGGTTGGGAAGATCCACTGGAGAAGGGAAAGGCTAACCCACTCCAGTATTCTGGCCTGGAGAATTCCATGGACTGTATAGTCCACGGGGTCGCAAAGAGTCACATGCGACTGAGTGACTTTCATTTTCATAATTGAAGAAGTTTCTCGACTTTGGGGAAGTTAAGAAGAAGAAAAGTTTTCCCCTCAAAAGGCAAGACTCCCGGAGACAGATAGAATGGAACAACATGATAAAGATGCTTAGTTTTTACTCTGAAATGTTTATTCCTCATTCAGAAGATTTTATTACCCTGGGAACAAAATCAGATAAAACATTATCTTTGCTCATGAAAATATTATGAGCTTAGTGATTATAGTAATTAAGGTGATGATGACTTGCTGTATCAAATGCTCACCGCCTGTTTTTTGAGTGGTGGATTGACACTTTCGTGACCTCCACAGCTCTCAAGGATGGTTATGAGAGGGTGGAGCAGGACCTGCCAGCCTTTGAGGACCTCGAGGGAGCAGCAAGGGCCCTGATGCGGCTGCAGGATGTGTACATGCTCAATGTGAAGGGACTTGCCCGAGGCGTCTTCCAGAGAGTCACAGGCTCTGCTGTCACTGACTTGTACAGTCCCAGGCGGCTTTTCTCCCTCACCGGGGATGACTGCTTCCAAGTTGGCAAGGTAATGGTATTCAGAGAGAGGGCAGATTGCTCAGCTCTCTTTCTAGGGGATAAAATCACTCTACTCTGATTGCTGTTATTAATACATATTTCTAATTCTGCCAGCAAAATTGGAAGTTGGGCATTATCTCCATTTTCAGATGAGATGAAGAAACTGAGGTTCAGAGAGGGTAAATGACTTGCCTAAGGTTACACAAGTTTAAGTAGAACTAAATTTTGAACCTGTGTCTTTTAACTCTGAATCCCATGCTGTCTCCGTAATAGCTAGGGTGATCACATACTTAAGACACTCTTGAGAGTGAAGGAAGTGTTATTAGCCAGGCTGACAGACATAAAATGGGACTATCTTGGGCAAAATAGCCCTTTGGTCACCATAACCATAGCACTCCACCAGTAGATGGACAGCCAACTGGAAAGGAGAAGCAAGGTCAAAGGATGCAGGAATGGAAAGGAGATGGTGATGTGAAGGTAAGATCATGGAAACTCAGCCTCCTGGACTTTATGAAATCCCTTGCAACATTTCCTAGCCACTTAGAGATACTAAATTAAAGTAGTGCCAAAAAACAAACCATTTGGGAATTCCCTGGTGATCCAGTGGTTAGGACTCCATGCTTCCACTGCAAAGGGCATGAGTTCAATCCCTGGTCAGGGAACTAAGATCCCACAATCCAAGTGATGCAGCCAGAACTAACCCCACATTGCTATAAAATTGTTTGAGAAAATAGACTTTAGGAACCTTCCATGTGAGATATTTAACTGATCTTTGTTCAGAAGTTTTGAGTACACTTGAGGTTATTTTACAATATACTCTTTGTTAGCTTTGCCCAGGAAGTAATGGAGTAAATCCTTTTTAATTTTGAAGATGCATACTGCAGGAAAGTGAATTTTCCCCAGCCCCTGCAGTATTCGTTAGCCAATCTGAGAGAGGGCCTCATGTGTCCTAAATCCAAGTTTTGAGACTACATCCTCCAAATTAACACAGAGTGGGTTGCCCTAAGCCTCTCCATGTATAACTTTTCCTTTTCTGAGATCCTAATAGAATCAAGCTCAATCATCATGTTCATGGCTAATTTAAAATGAAGTCAGTTAAAACAGTTCCATATTTGGTACCAATATATGCTTCCTTAGTGAGGCTTTTCTGAGACTAAAACCATATGTTGAAACTTCAGTTAAGTCATTTCCTGAAAGTCTCACTGACAATCATCATTTCTGTATTTACTTATTTTGAAAGATAAAACATTTCAAATATAATAAAAGTACACATAAAATAAGCAATTTTATCTATAATTGAGATGGAATATATGTTCAAATTTTGCTGTATTTGTTTCAGATTTTTTTTCCAGATTTTTAAAAAAGAATGTAAAGATAGCCAAACACCCACTCCTTTTCCTTCTCACCACCCCAACCCTTTCTATTCTCCCCTTGCCCAGGTACCAAGCGACCACTGTCCTGAACCAAATAGTAAGTGCTCTTGAGTCACTTAGCACCGTGTATCTGTGACATTTTATCCATGTTGCTGCATTTATCAGTTCAGTTCAGTCGCTTAGTCGTGTCCGACTCTTTACGACGCCATGGACTGCAGCACGCCATGGACTGCAGCATTTATCAGTAGTTCATTCTTTGCTATTGCTGAATAGTATTCTGTTGTTTGAATACACCACAAACTGTTTATCAGTTTCATATTGATGGATTCTTAGATTTACTTCCAGCATCAGCTGGAATAACGTTGCTGCTTTATTGATGTGTCTTTCTGTGGACATTTGTGTTCATTTCTCTTGGTTAAATACCTGGGTTGAAGAATAAACGTGGATAATTATTAACATGTAGACAAGTCTGTTTTATCTACATGCCCTCAATTCCCTCCTCTGTTGATTATTTTAAAGCAGATCAGTCTTTTCTTCTGAAATGCTTAATTGTCTAGTTCTTCTGTTCCACTGTTGTGTCAGTTGACTCTCGCTCATGGTCTGTTATTTCCTGACATAGTTTATCATGTTTGATCATGAGCTTATTTTTAGCAGGATTCCTCCCCCACCCCCCAAATAGAGTCTTTCTGCCCAGAATTGTGGGAATATCCCTTCATAAAGTTTTGGATTTTCTTCTTTCAGGTACTCTGTGGTATCACTAGTCTTAGAGTCCTTTCTTTTTCCCCCTCTACATTACATCCCCATGACTTATTTATTTTATAACTGGAAGTTAATACCCTTTGACCCCCATCATTCATTTCACCAACACCCTACCCTGGCCTCTGGCAAGCAATCTGGGTCCTATATTTATGGGCTTGGGGGTTTTTGTTTCTGCTTTTTTTGTTTAAGATTTTATGTGTAAGTGAAATCATATGATATTTGTCTTTCTCTGTCTTATTTAATTTAGCATAATGCTTCAAGGTACATCCATGTTGTCACAAATGGCAAGATTTCATTCTTTTTAATGGTTGAATTATGTGTGTGTGTGTGTGTGTATCATTTTATTCATTCATTCATCTATTGATAGACACTTAGGTTGTTTCCATTATCTATTTCTCTGAATTGAAACCAGACAGAAACAAACCAACTTTCTTATCTCCTTGTGGCAGTGGATAGATTATTTTTCTGGTCAATTCTTTCCCTTAAAGTGTAGTTTTTCATGGGTTTCAGTTTTATGAGTGTGTCTTAAATCCAGTTTTTAAGTTTTTTGAGGTCTACAAAGGCTCATGTACTGTCCTCCTGTGGACATTATAACCTCAGATTACTAAGTATGGAGGTTACTAGGACTAACCCCCACCCCATCCCAGGCAGCTTCAGCATCTGCTCATCAGCTTGTTACTTGGATTTTCAGCTTCTCTTTTATTTCTGGTACTTGGATATTTCCCAATCTTTCTAGAAAATATATGATTAAATACTTTTTATATTTTATTCAAAATTTCTAAGTCTTTGTGATTAGGGATGGATTCCAGTTACCTGTCTGCCATGTTGCTAAGACTTAAAGTTCCTCATAGAAATCTTAATTAAATTGTTAACTTAGCAGGAAAAAATCAGTCATTTTTTGGTTATTCTTCAAATTAATGTTTTTCAAATAGGAAACTTAAGGACCAGAAAGATGACACAGCAGGCTAATGGCAGATGGGGGATAGGAATGAACTTGCTGTTTGGGCAGCAGAATTGCAGTATCTCCAGGTTCTGCTGTTTTTCTGCCTGTGGGGAATTATGCCTAAATTAGATCATTTTGCAAGAGGCCTTCCAAATCTGTGACTCTATAATTCCATGCTGTTTCTGACATCAATTTCCAGGAAATTCCACCTGCGGGTCTGGTATTCTAGTTAACTGTAAGCTCTTAGGAGACAGGAGCTATGTCTAGTACATGTTGCCATAGTCCCCATTTTCTGACATTTAACGAGCTATGAGAGCTATTCACTGAGCTCTCATAGCATTCCAGTGTCCACCTTCATTAAAGTGTCTAATGCATTGTATCATAATTACTGGTTTACTCACGTGCCCCTTGGTTGATTGCAAGCTCTTTAAGGCAGGAATCTCCACGTACATTATAAACACGGTAAATATTAAATAAATGCATTTAATTCATTAGTCACATTGCTCCCAATGATATCTTCCTAAAAACGTGACAGTCACAACTCTAATTAGTGAAGCCCATATAGCCTTTTTATGTTTATTCCCTGCTTCACTTTGCCTTAGACTATAGTCACAATACTATTTGAACACATTCTTGATTTTGGCTTCTGTTTCTACCATTCACTCATCATAAAATGCCCTTCATCCCAATCTCTGCTCATTGAAATTCTTTTCCTTGTTTAAGGATGGCTCAGATGGCATTTTTTTCTTAAATTCTATATTTTTTATTGGAGTATAACGTCCATGGTAGCTCAGATGGTAAAGAGTCTGCCTACGATGTGGGAGACCCAGGTTCAATCCCTGGGTTGGGAATATCCTCTGGAGAAAGAAATGGCAACCCACTCCAGGACTCTTGCCTGGAAAATCCCATGGATGGAAGATTGTGGTAGGCTACAGTCCATGGGGTCGCAAAGAGTCGGACACAACTGAGCGACTTTACTTTATTGGATTATTGGATTATAGTTGATTTACAGTGTTGTGCTATTTTCTTCAGTACAGCAAATGAATCAGTTACACTTAAATATATCCATTCTTTAGGTGGCACTTCTTCCATGAAGCTTGCTGAGATTCTCAAGTCTCCTCCTTTCTTTATGCCTCCACAGCACGTCATACATATTTCTTTCAAGTAATCGTGCCATTCTGCTCAGATTCTAGTTAGTTCAGTTCGTATTTCTCACCTCCCATTTTTGGCTGTGCTGGGTCTTTGTTGCTGCCCCTGGGCTCTCTCTAGTTGTGACAAGTGGAGGCTACTCTCTAGTTGCGGCCTGCAGACCCCTCATTGCAGTGGCCTCCCAGGTAGTGCAGTGGTAAAGAATGTGTCTGCCAATACAGGAGATGCAAGAGATGCAGGTTCGATCCCTGGGTCAGGAAGATCCCCTGGAGTAGGAAATGGCAACCCACCCTGGTATTCTTGCCTGGAAAATTCCATGGACAGAGAAGACTGGTGGGCTGCAGCCCATGGGGTCGCAAAGAATCTGACACGACTGAGCACACATATACCCTTGTTGCAAAGCATGGGCCCTAGAGCATGTGGGCCTCAGTAGTTGCAGTATGGGCTCCAGAGCATAGGCTTGGCAGTTGTGGCGCATAGGCTCAGCTGCTCCTCAACATGTGGAGTCCTCCCAGACCAGGGACTGGGCCGTGTCCCCTGCATTGGCAGGCTGGTTCTTAACCACTGGACTACCAAGGAAGTACAATATAAATTTTTTAAATGTTGTCTTGTATATAATAGATGCTTAGCATATTTAACTTAAATGAGTTGGAAAGAAAACTTGCCTTCCTGGGTTTCAAAGGCCCCTCACATTTTTGCATTGTTATTTTCTTGCTCTACCTGTGGACTCAACTTTAGTGATGGTACTTATGTTCCCTGCAGGTGGCCTATGACATGGGGGATTACTACCATGCCATTCCATGGCTGGAGGAGGCCGTCAGTCTCTTCCGAGGCTCTTATGGAGAATGGAAGACAGAGGATGAGGCAAGTCTTGAGGATGCCTTGGATCACCTGGCCTTCGCTTATTTCCAGGTAGGGGAGTAAGCAAGAGACCCACTCCTTTCATCACAGTAAGCATAATGCTTTATATCTGCTTTACCACTTTTTCAGCATTTTCATGTCTCTTAATTTATTTCATCTTCCCAATAGGACTGAATGTGTCAGGCAGGGCAGTTGTTTTATTATTTCCATATTTCTCATGTGAGTAAACTGAATCTCCAAAGAATTCCTAACTTGTTACAAAGTTCACAGAGGTCAGATTAGAGCCTGAGTCTATTTCTTCCTCAGTACTCTTTCCAATGTGCTGACTACTTTAAAATCATCATCTCCAATGTAGGAGGCGGTTTCTGACCTGTATCAGCAGCAGCTGCATTTACAAATGTTTAGTGGCTTCATAGTCAATGCAGGTCACTCTTTTGCACTCTCAACAATTCATAACTCTTGCCATGATATTGCCAATGTCAAGGAAGAAGTTTGATTGTTATCTTCTCCCATCTGCTGTCAAGTCCAACTATGATGTGAATCGTGTCCAGATACAGAGCTGGTGTCATTGGTCCAGCGCATCAGCTCATTGCCTCCTGTAGGTGTTGTTTTTCATTGGCACCATCGACCTGTGATCTGTTGGAAAGCTCATTTCTCTTCTTGTGGGAGCTGCCATCCTAACCCCACGTCCGCCAGAGTTGTACAGTCTTTAAGAATAGGCTGGAAAAATCACTACAGAGTCAGTTCCCTAGGGTTTCCAAAACTAATAAACCATTTCTGCTCCACACATTCCTTTTTCTTTCCCCCTTTTCCTGAGAAAGGGAGGAGGATGTGGGTGGTCCAAACCTGTGTTTTGCTGCCAGGACAGATTTATTCTCAGTGCTGCAAATGGCCCTTTTCTTCTCATAGAAGTTCCTGGCTCTTTGATGTAAAACTTTCCAGGGTGCTTTTCCTATCTCTCCTGCTTAATTGCTATTAAAGCTGAAATAGAGTCACTGTGATGCAATAAAGGGTGAGAAGTAATTGAATTTTAATAGAAGGAAATGGAGAATTGATATGGAGACTCAGAGAAGATAAACTAAAGCAGCCCATTCTGAAAGATAGAGTTTTAGATACAATGTCTAATAGTTTTGGGTTTTTTTCCCCTATGGTAACTTAGATTTCTCCTCTTCTCACTTGGAAACTCTCCCATTCTACAGTTGTGCTTTGTCTGGTAAATATTATTCATCTTACCAGGTGTAGCTCAAATGTCTCCTATTTTGTGAAGCCTTCTTTAATTCTCTTTAGACCCCTCAGACTCTCCTTCTTTGTGCCCTTATAGTGTGTGTGTGCATGTGTGTGTGTGTTTATGCCACCATAATAAAACACATTGGCATTGTCTTATAGGCAATTTCTGGTTCCCCTTTTACCACTAGTAAATTAGGGATAAATGTTCCTCATGGATTTTTCATTATCATATAAAATTGTGTATCTATATACACCACAAAAAGTATAATATATCATATTATATGTAGTACTATCATTTAATACATTTTCAGGATATGTTTTAGTAAAAAATCATTTCAGTAACTACAAATAATGAGAAACTGTGTGTAGTAACTAAACTGTAGGCTCTGAAGTCAGGCAGACCTAGGTTCAAGTTCTGTGAAAACTTGGGTAACTTACTTACCTCCCTAGACCTTAATTTTCTTTCTTTTTGTTTTAAAGCTTCAGTTTTCCTCCATGATCAGACTTTTCTTCTTTCTACTTTTTTTAAAAAAATACTTATTTACTTTTATTTATGTGTTTATTTGGCTGCATTGGGTTTTAATTGCTGGACTTGGGATCTTTGGTGCACAGGCTCAGTAGTTGAGGCCTGTGGGCTTAGTTGCTCTGCAGCATGTGGGATCTTAGATCCCCGACCAGGGATTGAACTTGTGTCCCCTGCACTGGAAGGCAGATTCTTAACCACTGGACCACCAGGGAAGTCCCTAATTTTCTTATCTTTAAAGGGGAATAATAATGATAATGTGGGAGTGTGGAAATAATTTTCCCTGTAACCTTCTGAGTTTTTGGCTGAGCCCTCCCTGTAATATAAGACAGATTAATAAGAGGAACAATAAACGTAAGTTAACCAACATGTATACCTCCTGTAGACATGGGAGATATTGGGGGGCAGGGGATGAGTAACTCTCTGAGAGGATCTAAACCTTAATCTTAAATATGATGCATCCAGCTAAAGACAAAAGAAGGAAAGGTATGGGGGGGCCAGTTCTGGGAGGTGACCAGACCAAGCAAGCAAGAGTAAGGCTGTTAGGTACCAATAGATTTAGGGTGCCTTCTCCATTGGTAAGATTTTCTTCTGATGTAGAGTCATCCTTCTCTTTCAGGTACATGGGGGAGATAACCCTCACAAAAGGAGATTTCCATTGTAAATATAAATTTCCCTTATGAAAGCGTAGCTTCTACTCTGGTTTAAAAAACTTCTCTGATGTTTCTCAAAATAATTAGCTCAAAATAATCCTTATGCCAAAGAAGCATATTTGAGGATGGCATATTCTGCTACCCTTTGTTGACTTAAAAAAATGCACAATGTGAGAGTTTTGCATCAGGTTTTATTTGGGGCAAAATGAGGACGGTAGCCCTGGAGACAGCACCTCAGATAGCTCTGAGAAACTGTTTCAAAGAGGTTAGGGGGAAGGTCAGTATATATGTGATTTTAGTGAAAGGGGAGTGCATGCAATCAAACACACATTTTTTTTTTGCAGAAGGTTTCTGTTAGTCTTGAGGAGCAGCTGTCACCATGAAAAGTTTCAGTGCTTTTCTAAATATGAGGAAATGCAAGAATTGGGCTTATAAAATCAGCTTCTGAAAATATCTACCTGTATGAAGACCTGTTCTGCCAGTTTTTCCCTGTGCACAGAGTGCCTCATTTATGCTCTCCACCCTGAACTATTTTCAGGGGGTGTTGAAAGCCAGCAGCTGCAGCAGCTCGTGATTTAATCCTTGTGGATATAGATGGAAGTTCTCATGGCAAGTGCCAGTTTGTAGTTGGCACTCATCTCAAAGGGTCAGCATGAGGATTAAATGAGCTAATATACGTAAAGCCCTTAACCCAATTCATAGCACATATGTTCTCAATAAATGTAAGCTATCTTTACAATATACACAAGTGTGTGTTCTCCTTTTTCATTGAACATTATTTACTATACACATTTCCAGAGAAATTTAACTGGGATATCAAAAGTAGCTCTAACTGTTCTTGATAAAACATAATTTTATCTCCTGATAAAGCCCTTGAGTTTTAAAAATATATAAAATTAATATTTTAGCTTTCTTCATCTCAAAGGGTTTGAAAATTTATAACCCTGAGTTAATATCTGACATTATAAGATATTAATAGATTAATTAACTACCCATCTGTTAAGTACAGAACAGAATAATTCATGATATTAATTAGAAACAATCTATATGCCTAACAGTGGTGGAATGGTTAGATTGTCTGTGATGGAGCTTCTGGATGGAATGATATGCAGCCATTAAAAAGGCGATCTCTCGTGTACACACATGTTCATAGCAGCACTGTTCACAACCGCCAGTAGGTGGGAAGCTTTCCAAGTATCCATCAGTGGGTGAATGGACAAGAAAAAGAAGGAAATTCTAACACATGCTACCACGTAAATGAAACTTGAGGACATCATGCTAAGTGAAACCAGTCACAAAAAGACAAGTATAGTTTGATTCCATTTATATGAGATTTCTAGAAGAGTCAAATTTATAAAGACAGAAAGTAAAGTGATGGTTACCAGGGGCAGGCAGGGAGGAGATAATTGGGAGTTGTTAATGAGTAGAGTTTCAGTTTTGCAAGATGAGAAAACTCTGGAGGTCATTTGTACAACAGTGTGAATATATTTAGTACTACTGACCCATACACTTGGAAATGATTAAGATGGTAAATTTAGGTTTACCACAGTGAAAAGTACTAATTAAAAAATGCTGTTTCTGAGGACTATGTAAAATATAGAAAGTACTTCTGATTACACTGTAGAGGGAAACAATCAGGATATGAAAATGTGTAATAAATATGACTGTAACTGTGTACACACTATGTATTGTTCCAAAGTTTTTGAAACGCCTGGGTTTCAGTGGAACCTTTACCCCCATTTCTCATATGTTTTATAGTGTCCTTCTTCTTGCTTTTATCATTAAAAATGCATTTTTTAAACATGGAAAAGTGAAATGATCAGAAGGACATACAGGTCTAGTGACTTACCATTTCGCAGCACCCAGAGCAGCATGACAGCCCACCCGCCCCGAGTTCTGTTCCCCAGGCTTGTCTGGAAAGCCTGTGTGTGCTTTCAGCCGTGTGGAGGCCAAGGCTGAATGGCTGCGGGGGGAGCCATTGCTACGCAGTGGGATTGGTTCAGGTTTAGCTCTTCCTTTTTCTTCCTCTCACTAACTTTGTGGATTCTCAGAAGTGCTGAACCTGGAGAACACATCATATTCTTAGTAGGATTGTTGCAGTTCCATATTAACATTTACTAATAAAATATACCAAAATAACAACACCCTACAATTATATGGTTTTGCATGCTTTGAAAGATTTGAGGGAATTTTAAGAAAGTTTATTTTCATTTATTTTTCTCCCTTCCCTGGTAAGGGTGGTAATAAGTCATTTGTAAATGAGGAAACTGAGGAGAGCTGATTTGCATCAGGGCTGCAAATCCTGAATTAGGACAGAGAACCTCTACATTTTAGTCTGCAGCTCATTTCAGTGAGTCTTACTATCTACTATTGGTAAGCTTATTTTAGAGTTTTTTTTAATCCATTTAATGATTCATTAGGGGAGATAGCCTCAGTGCCGTTAACTCACTCTTTTCCTTTTCTTTCTTTTTTTACAGGCAGGAAATGTTTTGTGTGCCCTCAACCTTTCCCGGGAGTTTCTTCTGTACAGTACGTAACGATAAAAGATAACCACAGGTCAGACCTGTGGGAAATCCCTCTTGCTCTTGGCCTTTCATCCCTGCAAATGAAGTATAGCTGTCTGTTTTTATTTTTCGAATTTCATAATCCAAGGCACATTTCTAATTTTTGATTAAATTTTAACATACTGTTCAGTGCACCGGGGGGAGTTTTTAAGTTCATTGGAAGTGCTAAGAAAAAGATACCAGCGTGTGCCTTCCTCCTCCACCCCTGTTGAGTCATACGTATTAGTGTTGCTTCAGTGGGGATCAAGTCCTAGGTTGGAGCCAATTTCTTCAGGGACATTCAAAGATCCAGGTTTTGGGAATAGACCTGGGAACGAGTGCAATCAATGAGAGCTGTGTGTGCAAGAAGGAGAGCGACTCAGCAGGGTTGTTCACTTTGGCTGCTCACAGAAAGATAGCAATTCTTCTCTTTATACTGGAGCTCACTTTGCTATGCAAGCCTCCTGCCCAGCTGGCCACAGAGTTCAGTTTCAACCCTCTCAGGCAGCGTTTCACCAGAGTTAAACTGGGGGAGAGATTTGCTAGCTTAACTCTGCTTAAGTATTTTTGCTTAAAATTTTGGTGGTAGAGGGCTTCCCAGGTTTTCTTTTAATAAGATGGCTACTAAAAGATAGGTACATGTTACAGATATGTGTATTTACAGATATGTATATGTATTAGATATGTTAAGATATGTAATAACCATTCACAAAATTAGGTTGGCCAAAAAGGTCGTTAAAACAAACTTTTTGGCCAACCCAGTATTTATGATGTATTTCCTGTAGGACTTCACAAAAATATGTATCACTTTTTAATGAATCCATTTAGTAATGTTATTCCTTTCTGATAGTTTGGCAAACAGTAGGATAAGGCAGTAGCTGTGTGGTCTGGAAACATGTGGACAGTTAGTGGTACAGACAAAGTGATAACCCAGCCCCTCTATTTTTTGTGCTTGAACTATTAAAATCTCTGCATATCCCAGAGAACGTAAATTGTGCACTATTAAAGGTGAATAAGTAGACACAGCAAATTAAAATTCCTTGTTCCATAAATGGTCTCGCAATATTTTCATTGGTATTTTGGGCCCAATGTTTCTATTCCTCCAAACTTTATTTCTCCTTTGGTTAAAAAAAGGATGATAATTTCTGTCCCCTCATTTGCCAGAATGATGGTAATGGTGGAAGTGTTAGAAGCACATTGAGCTCCTCAGAGAAAGATGCTTTGTGACCCTTACAGCAATGGAGCGCCTCCTTCCGAGATGTACTGAGATAATGCAGAGGCTAGCTGGCCATGGGTAGCTGCCAACTCATGGCGGATCTGCACCTAAAGTGGGCACAAACAAGACACAAGATCCCTGTCGGGACCTTGGCTAGAACCAAAGTCTAGAACACCTTTGTCCCATACTGCTCTGTTGTGTCTAGGCCAGGCAGGGATTCTGAGGAATCTAGTAGAGTTGGGAATAGTTTAGCTTCCAGTTCTCTAGGGAAGAATAGAGCGAGTCTCTCTGCCGTAGGCTTTGGCTCTCTGGACTTCTCTTTCATAACACTTTCTTTTGGGGTTTGGTGTAAGTAGTCAATGTGTCTTTTCTCTGAGACTCTAAACTCTGAGAGTTTAGCCTCTAGCACAATGTCTGGTACATGGTCACTGGAAAGTTACTGAGTGGACGGGTGAATGAATGATTGAAGCTTCTTTCCTAAACATAAAACTGACCATCACACTATCCTGCAGCCCCATCCTCATGATCCCTTGGTCTAAGAGTGTTCCTTCAGGTCTGCCAGGCCCTGCTTAATCCTGCTCTAGGGGTGAGGGCCTTACATCCTCCTGTGCATGGACATAGGAAGTTGTCCGGGTGCTGGTGGTGTGTAACAGTGAAGCTGCAGGAAACCTTGGCAGCACTCCCTGGGACCACTGTTTGTTAGTCTGTTAATTTGTATTTTTTCCTGCTGATTTCTTCCAGGCCCAGATAATAAAAGGGTGGCCAGAAATGTCTTGAAGTATGAAAAGCTCTTGGCAGAGAGCCCTAACCAGGCTGTAGCAGAGACTGTCATGCAGAGACCCAATGTGCCCCACCTGCAGACCAGGGACACCTACGAGGGATTATGTCAGACCCTGGGTTCCCAGGTACCACTTCTCACAGGAAGAAAAAGGGGGAACCAGTTTGGGGGATGGGAGAAAAGGTAGAATTGGGACAATTTAAAGGGAAAAACTGATGCATTAAAAAAGATAATAAAGCTCACTTGGACAACATCAGTGACTGAATTCTGAATCTCCTGAATTTCAGGTTTCTTATGCTGGAGTTCCCATAAATTGGTTTCCACTTCTAGACCCTTCTTCTTCTAAGCTGATTCTAGTCTTTCCTTTCAGCCTACTCACTACCAGATTCCCAGCCTCTACTGCTCCTATGAGACCAGTTCCAGTCCCTACCTGCTGCTCCAGCCTGTGCGGAAGGAGGTCATCCACCTGGAGCCCTATGTTGTTCTCTACCATGACTTTGTCAGTGACGCCGAGGCTCAGACGATCAGAGAGCTTGCAGAACCATGGGTGAGTGTCCCCAAGGCCTGCCGAGAACCTCCCTTTGTTTTTTTGCCTGACTGATGTTCAGAAGTGTGAGAACAGGCAGCCTGAACTAGATAGTTCATCTGTTCAGGACTTCAAAATACCAGCCATTCCATAAAACTAATCAGCGGTGAAAAAACTCACAGTCGTCATTGCTTCTGGCTGAGAAAAGTACAAGGGGATTTTCTGGGGTATTCACAATGTGCTTTCAATGTCTTGTTAGGGATGTGGAGTACATGGTTGTATGTTTGTGAAAACTCAGCAAATGGTACTCTTGAGATCTATGTATATCACTGTATGTAAATTTAATCTAAAAAAATTAAAGGAAGCCCCCCATCCCCAATATCAATCATTCCATATAAGTGATAGAAGGAAAAAAAGGGTGGAAGAATTCTCTGGTGTTTCAGTGGTTAAGACTCAGCGCTTTCAATGCCTGCCTGGGGCGTGGACTCCTAGTTGAGGAACTAAGATCCAACAAGCTGTTTGGTGTGGCCAAAAAGAAAAAGGAAGAAAAGGGGTCAAATGACAGGGGAAAGGAGAGATTTCCTAGCACAGAAAAAGAGTGTGAAGATTATTTAGTTAAACTTCATTATTTTGTTAAAAAGAAATCCGAGGCCCGGAGAGGGAAAGAGACCTCGGGTCACATATATGGCTTGGCCCAGAATTGGAACCCAGAGGTACACTGATTGCTGCTCTGCTATTCGCCTTTATGTATCAGTTAACTTAGGCTGTTATATTTATTTGGTAATGTTGCCGGAAGTGGAGGGACCCCCTTCAGGGCCTGAAAGTGGGCTCTTGCCTAACACTTGGTAATGAATTGTCCAAGGAGATACACATGCTGACAAAGCAAGAAACTTTATTGGGAAAAGGTGCTTGAGCGGAGAGCAGGAAGGTAAGGGAGCCCAGGAGGACTGCTCTGCCATGTGGCTCGCAGTCTTGTTTTTTTCGTGTGATGGGATTAATTTCCAGCTTGCCTCTGGGCAATCATTCTGACTCAGGGTCCTTCCTGGTGGTGCACACATTGCTCAGCCAAGATGGATTCCAGCAAGAAGGATTCTGGGAGGTGGTAGGACATGTGGCATCTCCATTTGAGATGAATTTTCCCAAATTCTTCTGGTTGGTAGTGTCTTGTTAGTTCCTCATTCCTTATCAGAACCTCCTATTATAAAAGAACTCACACAAATGGTGCCTACAGAATAGGCAGCTACAGTTAGGGTTTCCTCTAACAGTAACAAGCAGCCCCCAAATCTCAGGGAGGACAACAGCAGTAGAGGCTGGCTTGGTCCTCACGTTATATGTCTGTCTTGTGCTGGTTGCTGCTCTGCCCCATGTTGTCCTTACTCTCGGACCCAGCCCAACAGAGCAGCCTCTGTTTGGAACATTGCCATCTCATGGGAGAGGAAAAACGCAAAGATGGCAAACTACCAGCTGGCTGTTATAGCTTCTGCTTGGAAGCACCAGGCATTACTTCCATCCACATTTCCCTGCTTAAAGCAAGACATGTAGCCAACACTGCAGTCAGCTAGGTGGGTATATCTCATTCTTCCATGGAGAAGGCTCTGCAGCCACTGTGCCAAGCTTTATGTTGATGGGGAGGGGAGTTAGTCCTCCAGAAAGTATTGTTGTTATTCAGTCCCTCAGTTGTGTCCAACTCTTTGAGATCCCATGGACTGCAGCATACCAGGCTTCCCTGCCCTTCACTAATTCCTGGAGTTTGCTCAAATTCATGTCCATTGAGTAGGTGATGCCATCCAGCCATCTCATCCTCTGTCACCTCTTTCTCCTCCTGCCCTCAATCGTTCCCAGCATCAGAGTCTTCACCACTGGGTTGGCTCTTCACATCAGGTGGCCAAAGTATTGGAGCTTCAGCTTCAGCATCAGTCCTTCCAGTGAATATTCAGGACTGATTTCCTTTAGAATTGACTGGTTTGATCTCCTTGCAGTCCAGGGGACTCTCAAGAGTCTTCTCCAACACCACAGTTCAAAAGCATCAATTCTTCAGCGCTTACCCAGTCCAGTATTCTGGCCTGGAGAATTCCATGGACTGTATAGTCCATGGGGTCGCAAAGAGCTGGACACACCTGAGTGACTTTCACTTTCACTTTCCAGCCTTCTTTATGATCAACTCTCACATCCATTAATGACTACTGGAAAAATCATAGCTTTGACTAGACGGACCTTTGTTGGCAAAGTAATGTCTCTGCTTTTTAATATGATGTCTTGGTTTGTCATAGCTTTACTTCCAAGGAGCAAGCATCTTTTAATTTCATGGCTGCAGTCACCATCTGCAGTGATTTTGGAGCCCAAAAAATAAAGTCTGTCACTGTTTCCATTGTTTCCCCATCTATTTGTCATGATCTTAGTTTTTGAATGTTGAGTTTTAAGGCATTTTTTTCACTCTCTTTTTTCACCTTCATCGAAAGGCTTTTTAGTTCTCTTTGCTTTCTGCCATTAGGATGGTATCATCTGCATATCTGAGGTTATTGTTATTTCTTCCAGCAATCTTGATTCCAGCTTGTGATTCATGTGGCCCAACATTTCACTTGATATACTCCATATATAATTTAAATAAGCAAGGTGACAATATATAGCTTTGACATACTCCTTTCCCTATTTGGAACCAGTCTGTTGTTCCATGTCCAGTTCTAACTGTTGCTTCTTGACAGGCATACAGGTTTCTCAGGATGCAGGTAAGGTGGTCTGGTACTCCTGTCTCTTTAAGAATTTTCCACAGTTTGTTGTGATCCACACAGTCAAAGGCTTTAGCATAGTCAATGAAGCAGAAATAGATGCTTTTCTGGAATTCTCTTGCTTTTTCTATGATCCAACGAATGTTGGCAATTTGATCTGTGGTTCCTCTGCCTTTTCTAAATCCAGACTTGTATATCTGGAAGTTCTTGGTTCACATACTGTTGAAGCCTAGTTTGAAAGATTTGCACAATTGTGTGGTAGTTTGAACATTTTTTGGCATTGCCCTTCTTTAGGGTTGGAATGAAAACTGACATTTTCCAGTCCTGTGGGCACTGCTGAGTTTTCCAAATTTGCTGGCATATTAAGTGCAGCACTCAATGAAACTATGAGCCATGCTGTGCAGGGCCACCCAAGATGGATGGGTCATAATTCTGATAAGATGTTGTCCATTGGAGAAGGGAATGGCAAGCCACTTCAGCATTCTTGCCTTGAGAACCCATGAACGTATGAAAAAACAAAAAGGTATGACACTGCAAGATGAACCCCCCAGGTCGGTAGGTGTCCAATATACTACTGGAGAAAAGTGGAGAAGAAAGAATGAAGAGCCTGAATCAAAGCAAAAAACGATACCCAGTTGTGGATATGTGTGATGGTGAAAGTAAAGTCTGATGCTATAAACAACAGTATTGCATAGGAACCTGGTATGTTAGATCCATGAATCAAGGTAAACTGGAAGTGGTCAAACAGGAGATGGCAAGAGTGAACATCAACATTTTCCGAATCAGGGAACTAAAATGGACAGGAATGGGTGAATTTAATTCAGATGACCATTATATCTATGACTGTGGTCAAGAATCCCTTAGAAGAAATGGAGTAACCCTCATAGTCAACAAAAGAGTTCAAAATGCAGTACTTGGGTGTAGTCTCAAAAATGACAGAATGATCTCAGTTCATTTCCAAGGCAAACCATTCAGCATCACAGTAATCTAAGTCTATGCCCCAACCATTAATGCCAAAGAAGCTGAACAGTTCTATAAAGACCAACAAGACTTTCTAGAACTAACACCAAAAAAAGATGTCCTTTTCCTCATAGGGTGCTGGAATGCAAAAGTAGGAAGTCAAGAGATACCTGGAGTAATAGGCAAGTTTGGCCATGGGGTACAAATGAAGCAGGGCAGAGGCTAACAGTTTCCCAAGATAACACACTGATCACAGCAAACACCCTCTTCCAACAGTACAAGAAATGACTGTACATATAGACATCACCAAATGGTCAATACTGAAAATCAGATTGATTGTATTCTTTGTAGCCAAAGATGGAGAAGCTCTACACAGTGAGCAAAAACAAGACCTGGAGCTGACTATGACTCAGATCATCAGTTCCTTATTGAGAAATTCAGACTTGAATTGAAAAAAGTAGGGAAAACCACTAGGCCATTCAGGTATGACCTAAATGAAATCTCTTATGATTATACAGTGAAGTGACAAAAAGATTCAAGGGATCAGATCTGATAGAGTGCCTGAAGCACTATGGACAGAGGTTCGGGACATTCTACAGAAGGTGGTGACCAGAACCATCCCCAAGAAATGCAAAGGGAAAATGGTTGTCTAAGGAGGCCTTAGAAATAGCTGAGAAAAGAGAAGAGAAAGGCAAAGGAGAAAGGGAAAGATTTATCCATCTGAATGCAGAGTTTCAAAGAATATCAAGGAGAGATAAGAAAGCCTTAAGTGAACAATGCAAGGAAATAGAAGAAAACAATAGAATGGGAAAGACTAGAGATCTCTTCAAGAAAATTAGAGATACCAAAGGAACATTTCATGCAAAGATGGGCACCATAAAGGACAGAAACACTGTGGACGTTACAGAAGTAGAAGATATTAAGAAGAGGTGGCACGAATACACAGAAGAACTATACAAAAAGATCTTAATGACCTGGATAACCACGATGGTGTGATCACTCACCTAGAACCAGTCATCCAGGAGTGCGAAGTCAAGTGGGCCTTAGGAAGCATCACTATGAACAAAGCTAGTGGAGGTGACAGAATTCCAGTAAGTTATTTAAAATCCAGGAAGTGTGGCAAATATTTAGAAAGGTCATGCAGTTGACCTCACTGCTATTTAAGTATATTGCCTCTTTTCAAATGGCACATAAGACACTTTTCAGAATTCCTGTGTCAAAGCAGACATCATGGCCTTCACGGTGTGCTGTTTGCCCTGGCAGCCAGACCGTCATTCATCACTGGAACAGAGCGTGCTGTGTGCTAGATGCTGTACTGGGTTCTGGGCTGTTACATGGAGCTTAAGTATTGCTCCCTCTGATTTCAGAGCTTCCTGAAGAAGGGGAAAGAGATATTTCCAATGCACTGTGATACGTCCTGCAATAAGTATTGGTGTTGTGCTACAGCAGCATAAAAATGAGAACCTTCCTCCAAGGGAAAGGCAGTCAGATGAAGAGCAGATAGGGGCAGAGGGAGAGGAAAAACAGAGGCTCACCGTGGATGTGAGATTCATCCGAGTGAAAGGTGACAAAGGATATTCCAGGAAGACAGGCAGCCTGTGCACAGGCCTGCTGTGTGGTGTGTTCAGAGAGTAGGGGGAAGCTAGGGGCTGAAGTGGGCAGGGGTGGGTGTGGGAGGTGATGGGAGATGCAAGGTGAGACACAATTAGGAGCTCCAGAAGTACCACGCTGGAGAGTTTGGATTTTATCCCAAAAGCCAGAGGAAGCAGTGGGACAATTTGAAATCAGGGAGCGCCCTTGATCAGGCCTGCAGATTTTGAGGGAGACTTTGGCAGCAGATAGGAATTGGAGGAGAAGAATAGCAAAATAATTCCATCTAAAAGCCCTTCAGACGAATCTGGGATCTTTGTACAGAAAGTTTTTGAAGCCATTAAGCTCCCCGTGAATTGGAACGATGTTTTCAATATCTTTGGCTTCTCAGTGAGCCAGCGGCAGCGTGTGGCCCGAAGCTCCCTTTTCCTCAGGACAACTCTGTTGCTGTGGTAACAGGACAGGCGGCCCACTTGGAGATGTTCATTTAATCCCCCGTGGCCAGGTCATCTGTCTGGCACGCACAGACCTTGCCACACTCCTTTCCCCCAGAAGAGTCTTGCCAGGGTTGCTGGTCCCTGTCTCGCCTTTGGCTTGCCCAGGAGCAAGTCCTGGGTGTGTGTGGGAGTGGCTGCCCCACGGGAACCAAGCCACCTCAGTGGCTTGTGTTGAATTTCTCTGCTCCTGTTCACTGTCTGTTTCTCAAAAAATAATTTCTCTGCTCTCTCATCATTCCTCCCCCATCTGCATTCTGCCCATTCTTGAAGACTCAGTTGAAACTGGACACCTCTTTTGGCTTCCTAGCCCTTAACTTTGGCCCACTTTCACAGATTCTTTCAGCAGGAGCATTTTTTCCAGAGCACTTTTTGGGGCCACCTACAATAACCTTCCTCCTCTGAACTCAAGAGTTTTTGTCTCCAGTAGTTTGGTACTTTCATTTATCCTGCCATTGGCGTGTTGTCTGGAATTGCTCACAGTTTCACGAGTTAGTCCCTTATCTCCCTTAACCAGACTGTAAGCTAGCAGGGATCATATGTTGTCCTTGAAATGCATGGCCCTGTATTATGCCTGTTGCAGCTAGAGCAATCTGCAACCGGTCACTTTCCTCTGAGTCAGGCCCTTGCTTAAACTCTTTAATGGGTCCCTTTTGCTCTCAAATGATTACAGAGCCCCTTGGCCTGGCTACTGCCACCCTTTCTGCAGCATGCCCCCTTACCCTGACACCCCAGAAGTGGTAAACAACTTGTGCCTCCATGAACAGGCAGTGCTCTCACTGGCCTTCCCACGCACGCCTCTCCGCCGGAAGCGCTCTTCCGTCGGCCTCTTTTCACCTGTGTGATTCCAGTTGTCTTTTGGGCATCCTGGGAAGCCTTCCTGTTCTTCGTGAGAATGGCTGGTTGTTCTTCTGTAACCCTGTACTTTTCCAGAAGGGCCCCACTGAATGACTTATGGTTATCCTGCGCAGTGCTTAGTCAGAGAACAACCAGTAAGTATTTGTCCCCTCAAATGAATGACTGTGGATGCACAGTAAATAATTGTTAAGCAGAGTGTATAATGCAGTATACAGATAATTTACACAAATAATTGTGTAAATGCAGTATGGCTCTGGAAGGGAGGGGGCTGGCAGAGTGGAGTGGAGATTCTGTAGGATTTGTTTTTAAACCATTGATATTGCCCCAGAAGAGCAGCAGGGACTCTCTCCTCACTATGAAGGCTCGGGAGAGGAGCTAGACAGAGGACCACACAGAGATGGTATCAGTCACTTACCGATTCTCCACATCCTAGAATTGTAGAGAGAGAGGCTGAGAAGGCCTCCAGGAGTGTGTTGTTCACATGCTGCATTTTATAGCTGAGGAAACGGGTCTAGGGAAGGGAAGAGCCTTTTCCAAGGTTCTCTACCTGGTTTAGCAGCAGGAACAGTAATATTGTTGAAGCCTCTGAGAAAGGAAAGGGTGCCCTTTGTTGCTCCATGCTCTACTCTGACTGCACGTGAAGCGCCAGGACTGTGTCGTTCGGCTCAAGACTCTGGTTCATTCACTCCTGGATGCATCTCACCAATATTTAGCACCTACTCCCTGCCTGGCCTATTCTGCACCCTAGGGATACAGCACTGAAAACGGGCCAAGCGCTTGCCCTCGTGGAGCTGACATTCTGGTGTCGGATGCAGGAGCAGACATCCTCATGTAGATATTGTTTCTCTTTCTGTCCTTTGTACAGTATTTTTGCAATTAGAGGCTACTTTATTTAAAAATAATTTAAAATTCCTATCCGAACATTCAGAACAAAATAGAGACATTCAGTTGAATTAGTGACTTCAGACCTGTTTGGTTGTTTTTTCCCCATAACAAAGGCAGCTGCAAGAAAAACAGATTTTGATTCTCTGTAAGGAAGGGATTTTATCTGAATTGTTCAGAAGGAGCAGCTGCCTCTGAGGGTACAGAGTGTCCTGTCTTTGTCATTTAATTTGACAAACACTAAAGTCAAAGCTTAGCTGACCCAGACACTGGGATATAAAGATGAATAAGAAATAACCCTTAGGGACTTCCCGGGTGGTCCAGTGGTTAAGAATCCTCCCTGCAATGCAGGGGACATGGGTTCCATCTCTGGCTGGGGAACTGAGATGATCCCACATGCCATGAAGCAATAAACCCATGTGCCACAACTAGAGAATCTGTGCTGCAATGAAAGATCCCACATGCCGCACTAAGACCCGACACAGCCAAATAAATAAACATTAAAAAAAAAGAAACGGCCCTTGTTCTTACAAAACTTACAGTCTTGCAGATGCAAAAGGGATTAAAACTTTTATTTTAGTTCCAACAGACTTTTTTGAACATTTAGTATTTACCAGATATGAAGCTCAAGTTTATTGTCAACTTTGAGTTTTTATGTCACTTACTATTTTTTATTTTCAAGATCAATAGCTATCACTAAATTAGTAGCGAGTGCAAAATATCCTTTATAAGGAGAAACTGGTGATTGTTAGGCTTATGCTAAGAGAGGGGCATGTCTATGCAAATGAGAGTCCTTCCCTTTGCATGGTAACCACTTGGACTTTCTCTTCCATCCTTCACACCAGTTACAGAGATCCGTGGTGGCGTCAGGTGAAAAGCAGGTACCAGTGGAGTACCGCATCAGCAAGAGGTAAGAGGGGTCCTTCCTTGGCAGGGACCCTGGTCACAGATGGCTCAAGGTCAGCAGCAGTCATTCAGGCCCCATCGGAGATTCCGCCGGAGACCTATATAGTTCAGGTTTATATCTGGGCATTCTTGCTGAGAGGGAGCGATATCCACTCCCTCACCCAAGGGCCTTTCACAGGCTGTTACATGGTCTGAATACTTAACTAGGAGACCATTAGGGAAAGAGTTGAAAAAGCTCCTAAGCCCTAGACCAGAAATTAAGTATGTAGTTGTGCTCCTAAACAGGATTGCTCTTCCAGAAAGTCTCTTCAAAATTTGACTTTACAGAATTCTAGTTCCACCTTCTGATTCATATGCAAAGCATGACTTGCCACCACTCAGGCAAGAGGGAGGGCCAGAATCTCTGGATCTGGTGGCTTCTGTAGAGGGGAAGATCCAGCTGCATTCCCTCCGCTCCATCCCTAATCAGCCCCACTGCAGCCCCTGGTTTGCGCTATAAGGACAGTATGGATGATACAGTAAGAGGAGGGTCCCCACCGGAGCCATGGGAGACAGCGAGGACATCCTTGGGGAGAGGCCAGACCTCAGGCTGGGTGGATGGTTTTTGTAGTCTGGGAAGTGAAGTGAGTGATGAAAGCTTTGATTCAGAATGCTTTGGCTTAACTTACTTGGTCTGGTTTACATTAGGAAGTTATTTTCTAAGTTTGGGACCTTTTACATTAGGAAGTTATTTTCTAAGTTTTGAAAGATCTGTATAACTTCAGCTTCATTGCTTTGCTAATCTTTCTGACATTGTGGTGTCAAGGGGAAAATTCAACTTTCTGTTCTGCTTTCAGGGGAAGGAGGTGGTATTCTCCTTACTTTTCAGGTAAAGAGACTGAGACCCTCATTGCCTCCCCTCATTCACCACCCCCAGCCCCAGCCACCACATTGCACTCATTTGAATTTTGGTTCTGTCCTCACAGGGCTTCCCCAGTGGCTCAGATGGTAAAGAATCTGCCTACAGTGTGGGAGACCAGGGTTCAATTCCTGGGTGGAAAAGATCCCATGGAGGAGGAAATGGCTATCCACTCCAGAATTCTTGCCTGGGAAATCCCATGGACAGGGGAGCCTGGCGGGCTACAGTCCAGGGTCGCAGAGTCAGATACGACTGAGTGACTAACCTTTCACTTTCTGTCCCCACAGCTGCACTAGAACTTGTCCCTCAAAGGTCACGGGTGAACTCCTAATCACTAAATTTGTTTCCTGCACAGAAACCTCCACTGATTCTTTGTTTTCCATCAAGACCAGATCCCTGAACCCAGGGTCCTCAGCTTATACAACATGCCCCGAGCCTGTTCTTCTAGCCTAATTTCCCATCACTTCTCTCATAGACCAGATGCTTTCATGTTGATATATATTATGTCACCCCACCACATCTGCACTTATGCTATTTCTTCAGCCTGAAATACCCCTATGTTTTTTCTATCTATTGAAATTTTATGCACCCTTCAAAATTTGGCCTGCATGTCCATCTTACTGCCATGCCAGTCAAAATTAACATCTCCTTCCTCTGTGCTCCTCAGGACTTTAAAGGCTGGTTCTCATTTTTCTACTTCAATTTATACTCTTTGTATTTGTGTATATTTGTGTGTCTCTTCTAATGAGCTCTTTGAACACAGAAGCTTTGTCTTGAGTACCTTTGTAAACCTCAGCGCCCACAGCATAGCACTATGCATGCACTCTATATAAAGGAATAAACAAATTAATCCATCATTTATAGACCCAGATGTGCCAGGGTACTTCCCTTAAGAGCCCTCATCATCTCCCTAGGAGACTTACTGGTTTGCTTCCTTACTTACCAGGGACCTACATTCTGATCCCAAATCCTCCACTTTATCAGAACCTCAATAAGACATTCAGGAAAAAAGACTGAACTGTGCTCTTTGGCCTTTGATCATGGTTTGTCTTGGAGTAAAAGCAGAACAGAGATTTTTCTGCGTTTTACAGCAATCACCAGCATACAGCCTACAAAGCATTTTCATAAGCATCATCTGTCATGATCATAAGTCTCTGTAATAGATATTATCACCCCCGTTTGATAGATGAATGCATTTCCTGTCCTCCCTGCCTGCCTTCCTTCTGGCAGTTGACATCATTCATTCATTCACAGTTAGTCATTTCTGGCATCAGATCACTAATGCTTCAACTTGTGGTGTGTTTTAGTGCCTGGCTGAAGGACACTGTTGACCCAGTGCTGGCGACCCTTGACCATCGCATTGCTGCCCTCACGGGCCTTGATGTCCAGCCTCCCTACGCAGAGTATCTCCAGGTGGTGAACTATGGAATTGGAGGGCACTATGAGCCTCACTTTGACCATGCTACGGTAACTATGGGGTTAGTGACCATCTCCTGGGGGTAGGGAAAGGGGGTATTATTTATTTCTCTGGGGCAGAGCTCTAATAGGGCCCCCAGGGAACATTGAAATCTTAGAACAAAGGTTCATGTTCTAGGTAGATCTGAAAGTCTTAGTTTCAAGCTGATAGCTGCTGACTCATCTTTTTACTAAAACTCATTGAAAAACACTCTTACAATGACTGGATTTTATGACATGTAAATTATATCAGTTAAACTCTTCTGTAACAAAAGAATATGTCTCTTTGGCAAATAATTAAGAATTCCAGTCTTATGACTTGGCATGTTTACAGAATAACTATCTGTAACATTTTATATATTATTTCACTAAAAACCTGAAGATACAATGAACCACCACCAGTCCTTTCACTGAAAAGTGAAAGTGAAAGTCACTCAGTTGTGTCTGACTCTCTGCAAACCCATGGACTATACAGTCCATGGAATTCACCAGGTCAGAAGACTGGAGTGGGTAGCCTTTCCCTTCTCAAGAGGATCTTCCCAACGCAGGGATCGAACCCAGGTCTCCCACATTGTAGGTGATTCCTTACCAGCTGAGCCACAAGGGAAGCCCAAGAATACTGGAATGGGTAGCCTATCCCTTCTCTAGCAGCTCTTCCGAACCTAGGAATTGAACCGGGGTATCCTGCATTGCAGGCGGATTCTTCACCAGTTGAACTATCAGGGAAGCCTTTCACTACTAACAAGCAATTTAGTTTGATTAGTATACAATTCACTTATATGTGTATCTAATAAATTGGTAAAAGGAAAAAAAGTATATTGAGTAACTGCCAGCAAAGACAGGCACATACATGACCAGGTATAGCTCAAGCTCTCTCCCATCTGTGACTCCCCCATTTTTCTCCTCCCTGTATTGTGGTGGAATACTGGTACCTTCTGTTTGTCACTCTGGTGCCTTCTGCATAAAATAATGATGTGTTCTATTTTTGTCTCAGTCACCAAGCAGCCCACTGTACAGAATGAACTCTGGGAACCGGGTCGCAACATTTATGATCTATGTGAGTCTTCCTCTGGAGGGACCGGGTTACTTAATGATTATTTCTCTCTCTTTTATTTTATGGTTTTCAAAGCAATATAAGATACTGATTTTATGTGATATTCACAGCAGAAAAATCTCCAAGATGTTTATAAATTTCATATAGCACTCTCATTAGGCACCATAGGAGGAATAAAAAAATACATGTCAGCTCCTGCCCTCAAAGAACTGACGTTATGTAGACCTAACTGTGACCTTGTTGTTAGCTGTGATTAGGATGGGAAGTGGCCTTACATGAAGGCCAAGAGATCCTGGGACCTGAACAACACCGGAAGGGGATGTGGTTCTTTCTTTGAGGTCCCATAGACTACTTGCTGTTGAAAAGCATGGACCTATAGATGAGGTCATGGAGCTGTGAGGGTAAGAGAGGAGAGAAATGAAGCCCCTGAGATTATGAGAGGAAGAACAGATATGCCTTCAGAGAAATTCAGTAAGTGTGGCTCTCTCATATGTAATGAAAAATTTCTTCCTTTTCTCCTTATAAAGTCTTCAGTTAACTGTACATTACACCCCCTTAAAACAGTAAATTGGCCTCTTCTCCTAGTTTCTGACCTGACCTGGTCTTTATTATCTCACCGATCTTTTTCCTGTCAGATCATGTGGGTTTTCTTGCCTCCTTCTCTTTGGACAAGTCATAATATCAGTCATCTGTCATTTAAAGCATAAGAGGTGTATTATAATGTTAAATATACATGCTCTACATTACCCTAAGATGAGGGCCTGGTTTCGGGCTCATTAGAGTAGCAGACACCCCCACCCTAGCATCCCCTCTTTCCTTAGTCCTATATCTGGTCTCCACAGTGCAGCCAAGAAATGACAGAGGCCAGCACTCTATAGTCTTACTGCTGGCAGTCCCAACGTGGCTTTTTTCACATGGCTCGGTTTTCACTTTCTGCAAAACTGTAAAGCTGCCACTGCCAGTGGTGTCTGGCCTCTTGTGGTCATTCTGAACATTCTGACCAGGCAGAGGGATGGCTGACGTCAGCTCTCCGGGCAGGGCACATGGCTTGGATCAGCAGCTAGTGCATCTCTGGTTGATGACTCGAGCTGGCATGGGAGGTCACAATCTGTGAAGTCATAGGCAGTTGATGTCTTTGGACATCAACCAAAGAACAGGACGTCCAGGGGCCACAATCTCTCTGTTCTTTATCCTCCTAGTTCTTCTGCAGCTGACTCCCTGATTACAGAGGCCTGGTTACCATGGTAAGGGTAGCACAGATGCAGGAGTCCAGCAGTTTTAAGTGGCAAATGCAAGAGTGTGTCTGTGTTTGGATTTTAAGCCTCTGATACACAATGGAATGGCATGCGTTTGGATTTGGAGTCAGTTGGCCTGATTCAGGTTCTGCCACTTAACATGTGGCCTCAGCACAAATCACAATTCTCTGAGCTTGTTTTCTTGCTCTGCACCTCCTCACAGGGCTGTCAGGGGGACCTGATGAAGTCAGGTGAGGGGATCTCTCTCTGTGAAGTTTCATACAGTATGTTTTTATTGTTCTATCCTAGAAAGCAAGTATAGGACTCCAGGAAGGGACTGTGGGACCTAGGAAGTGCTAGCTTATTCCCAGTTCTTTCATCTTCAGATTAGGGTTAAGACCATCATAAACATTTCTGCAGACAAGAGGTAAGTTTTGTGGAGAATATAAAAATAATATTATAGGGGGAAAATAATCTTTAAGAAGTAGAGGATTGAGTTGAAATCAGGCTAATGATTTTCTGCTCAGACTGGATATAAGATCAGTCCCAGTACAAAGCAGTGGAAGGTTTACAGAGGGAAGATTTCCCTGCCCTCCACCAAGCGCACAATCGATGCCCTGCTCTGGAGCCTCACAGCACACTGATCCAGTTCTCTTTTCAATCTGTTGTTTAAGTCCTTCCAGCCCACTGTGCTATGATACCACAGGTGGTGTGCACGAGTCCATACAGTGGTTACCAGCAGGGTCCTTGTAGTCAGGTAGCATTGGCTCAGCTCCAGTCCTGGCTTGGAGTTACGTGACCTTTCGTAAACCCCTCAGTCTCTCTGAGACTTGGCTTCCTTATCCCTAGACTATGAATAACAACAATCCTAACTAAGGATGATATATTTGCTGTGAGGAATAAGGACTTAGTATGATGCCTAACTAACATACGGTCATTGCTCAATAAATGTCAACTATTATAGTTAAACTATAAAAGTGCTTTTTTTTCCCTGAATGGTAAGATGATGAATAATATATTTTAAACTATTTTCCAGTATTTTTCAAAGTTTTTAGGTTGTGTATTCTTTGAAAATCAGTAAAAGCTCTTCAAATTAAGTAAACATATCTATAATTCTAGAATATACCAATGGTGAGCTCTTTAGCTGAGGTTACCTGGAGAGGGTCTGAGTGATCTGGGAAACACACCAAAGGGGCAATCAGTAGTTTCTATGAGGCCAAGCCTTCAAAAACAGTAAGTGTTCTGTAAGCCATTGGTCATGATGCATTACTAGGCTGTGAAATCAATTTAGTGGATCTGGTCAGCATTTAAGAAATCTGAACTAGAAGAGAATAAAATAGAATGGAAAATAACAGACAGTATCTCATGTAGTAAGAATGTTCTGTGAAACTTAGGGACATGTCTGTGTGTCTTGGGCTGTGATATAAACTAAATTTCTTCCTGAGGGTCTCAAAGTTTGGACCTACCCTTGGTAACCCTCAATAAGGATGTTAGCTGGAAGGGTAAAGTAAGGGGGGATTTCTAAATGTTGTCCTCTCGTGGCCATGCAGGCAAACACTGATGCCACTGAGTAGGCTGTCTGCATTCCTAAATTGGGTGATTGTCTTTCCATAAGTATTTCTCCTAGAGTCGAAATAGGGGCGCACAGGAGGGAAATTTATGCAGAAATGACATCAGATGTCACGTGGAGCAGAGTAAGGCAGTCGGGCTATTTCAACTCTGGCTTTCCCTCTGGCCTTGTAGTTGAGCTCGGTGGAAGCCGGAGGAGCCACAGCCTTCATCTACGGCAACTTCAGCGTTCCTGTGGTCAAGGTGAGTGTGGGTCTGAAGCCAACGGGTGATTTTTAGGATTGTTTGAACTAACACCTCAACTTTCGTGCTGTCTGTGTTTGCACGCCTGTCCTGGGAGAGGGGCAAAAAAGAGGTCTTTCTTGATTCCCAGAATCAAAGATAGTTCCTCAGTTTTCTTGACTACTGCATTTACTTGTACCTCTATTTTTTTTTAATCTTATTTACACTTGTATTACAAGGAGATGATTACATGTCTGCCTTTCTATTACAACAGAACTCGTCAAAGGTGAGAAATCTTTTATTCCTCTTCAGAATCTCAGCAGCAACTGGTCCCTTCAATCATTCTTTCAGTAAATACTAGGGGCTAGAGGCACTCAGTGGAGAAGGCAATGGCACCCCACTCCAGTACTCCTGCCTGAAAAATCCCTGGTAGGCTGCAGTCCATGGGGTCGCGAAGAGTCGGACACAACTGAGCGACTTCACTTTCACTTTTCACTTTCATGCATTGGAGAGGGAAATGGCAACCCACTCCAGTGTTCTTGCCTGGAGAATCCCAGGGACAGGGGAGCCTGGTGGGCTGCCGTCTATGGGGTCGCACAGAGTCGGACACGACTGAAGCAAGTTAGCCGCAGCAGCAGCAGCAGCAGAGGCACTCAGAGTACAGAGGAAAGGTCATAGTCCTTGCCTTCAGGATCTCACGGAGATGTTAACAGTCATTAATGGTATATACTGCAAGAAGAGCTATAAAGTCAAGCAAGGCATTAGAGGAGGGCCAATGTGGTAAGAGGTTTACTTAATGAATGAGTATCTCCCCCAAATTTCAGAGCAATCAATCAATCAATCAGGAATGGCAGCCCTTAATTACTTCAGGAATGAAATGAAGACAAATAATTGAGATCGTGCCTTCTAGCACTTAAAACAGTGCCCAGCACATCCTAAGCATACAATAAGTAAATGCCGGGTATTTAGCAAAATTCAGCGGTTTGGCCAGGGATAAAGTAAATGTGTAGGAGAGAAATCTGAGTATAAGAGGTAGAAAGAATATAGAAGATTTGGAGTCAGAACACCTGGGTTTGAGTTCTGATGTTGATCCTTCTTAGTTATGTTATTTAAAGCCCCTAAGCCTCAACTTCCTTTCTGCTAAGGTGGACATGACAATGATGCCTGGTTCCTGGGGGTGTTATTAGAAGTGCCTGAGAAAGGCTAAGCATCAGAATGAAGTTCTTAGTTGTGTGAGGAATATTTTGCTCCCCCTTGTGCTTTTTGTTGAGTGCCTGTCCTCAGTGATCCCGTTACACCCGTGCTCCCCCTTCTCCTGCCACCTGTCAGTCTCCTCCTGGTTTGTTTTTATATCTCTCTCCTGTGAGACTGTGAGCTCCCTGAGAGCAGAATTGATCATGATTTGTCTCTGCATCCACAGGGTCTGGAGTACGGCAGGGCCCTCAGTAAGGCAGGCATCAGTGAATGAGTCAATGGCAGCTTGTCTACCATTTTGTGCCATCTTATGTATTCCTTGCCCCCATCTGCATGGACAGTTTTCTTGGTTAATGACACGCTCGCATTTGTCCTCAGTCAAGTCCTTCCCTAGGACTGAGACTCTGGGCTGACCTTCCCTGGGGCGGGGTCTGCTTGCTTTCAGAATGCAGCACTCTTTTGGTGGAACCTGCATAGGAGTGGTGAAGGGGATGGTGATACACTTCATGCTGCCTGCCCTGTCCTGGTAGGAGATAAATGGGGTAAGGCCTGCCTTTCTGGGCATGGGAAAAGGGTGAGGGCTTCAGGGGAAAGTGAAATAGGGGTTGGATAGAAAATAACATGGCCTTTCATTCCAAAAGCTGCATAACAGGGACTTCCCTGGTGGCCCAGTGGTTAAAACTCTGAGCTTCCGTTGCAGGGGGCCTGGATTTGATCCCTGGTCTGGGAACTAAGATCCCACATACTGCGTGGCAAAAAGAAATATAGAAGAAATTTTCTTGAACTGAATAAAAATGAAAATACAGCAAATCAACTTTAAAAAATTAAATGGAAAATAACAAAATTAGGGGGAAAAAAGCTTCACAGCAATGCCACATTATATTGAGGTGATCAGATTCTGGGCTAGTGGCCGCCAGTACATTAGGAGCCCATAAAGGGGAGGCTTCTGTCCTATAGCCAGTGTCAGTAAAAGTTGACTGGCCTGACCAGATAGGCCCTGATTCCTCAGGACAGCTAGAGAAGAATCAGTGCAAAGTCCCACTCCTCTGTTCCAAGGAGAAAACCATCAAGTGCTTTCCCATGAGGAGAGGTCAAACAAGGAAGAGATAAGTAAGGGACATGCTCCCGTCATACATGTGTCCATGAGAACTTAGCTCTTAAGACAGAAAAAGTAGAGGAGGGACTCTTGTGCTGAGGTGGACCTGACCAGGGGATCCATGCCTTTTCTCTCACTGCCCTAAAATGGTACCCTGTGGGAGAGGGGCTTTCAGGAGCTACATGAAGGATAAGTGACCACAGTACCCTGGGGGTTGAAAATTAAGTCTCTAGTAGACAGGACCTGTGGGGACTTTTCCCAGGGACCACAGCCCTTCCTGCTCTTTACTGCTACTGGAAGCAACATCTTGTAGTCTGTGACAGGCCTGGGACCAGGGTGAGGCAAGTGAGTCCCCAAGGGTATGGAATTTAATGACCGTGTGAGTATCGCCTCTGTCTGATCTGCTGAGCCTGCTCCTCTACCTCCCCGTTCTCCCCCAGTGGCCAACAAGTGGATACATGAGTATGGACAGGAATTCCGCAGACCCTGCAGCTCGAGACCTGAAGACTAAAGTGTTGGCAGAGAGAAGCTGGAGGAGTCCTTTGGGTTTCCAAAGAAGCCAGAAGTCAAAAACTAGGGTAAGAGAGGAGAAAGGGGAGCAAGCTTCTGGAGGAGGCCCTTGTCAGCACTGTCTGTTCCTTGCAAATGGGAGACAAGGAAGTGGTCTCTAGCAGGGGTCACCTGAGAACTTGTTTCTCCTCAAGCCATGACTCACAGCAGAATGAACAAGACAAAGGAGGGGGCATGAAGGCTGGAGAGAGAAGTTTCTGGAGCTCTGACTCTGTTGGAAACAGGGCATATCAACAGTCTCCAGGGTTTGGTCAGTGGGGCCTTCGCCACTTGAGCCTTGACCACAGGGGCCCAGAAGTGGGCAGTGAGGCCCCTGCTGACTCCCACGTGCCCTTCTGCCCACTGACTCCTGCTGAAGGCTGAGCAGGGGGTGTCTCTGTATCAGGAGTGTACCTCATGTGATGACTTTTCTAAAGCAGACAGTTAACTTTTTAAAAAAATATGATTTTTAAATACAGCCATTAAAATGTTTTAATAGTCATAAAAAGTGCTTACAGATCATTTTTTACAACCATGAACATTCTTATGTTGTAACGTTATGTGAAAACAGCACAGCAGAATGTTTTATTTATGTATAATCTTATCTTGGCTCATCTCCCACCACTCCCCGCTCAGTGCATTCCAGAAGCATTCTATTTCTTAATACCGACATTGGTCCCACTCTTCAGGTCTTTGCACTCACTGTTCCCACCAGGGCTAAGCCCTCCTCACCATTCCACTCTTGAATCAGTGTCACTTCAGAGAGAACCTGACACCCATCCTTCTAGCCATTTTGTTCACATAGGCCAACTTTATTTTCTTCCTAACACTTTTCTCAAAGTTACTTTATTCATTTAATTGTGGTCAGTTGCCTGCCCTGCATGGTGAGTGCTTTAAGATCCCTCTCTACTTTGTAAATGCCTCTATTGTAGTCCCCATCTCACTCAATTTTTCAGTATTTGTTTATTTGCCTAGCTGCTTGCACTCCTTATACCTCTTGGTATCCCCCAGAAAAAGGTCTGTTTCAAATAAGTAGGCATTCAAAAAATATTTTTGGATAAATGAGTAAGAAGGCTTCCTTTGAGCTATGCTTTGGAGGATGGGTAGGATTCTTATAGGCAGAGTCTAATGAGGAGCAGCACTTCCCAGCAGGACTGGCATGAGCTAAGGCTGCAGTGATGAGTGACTGATATTTGAGCACTTGTGCAAAGTGAACATTCTAGGCAACTTGGCTCAGTTTCCTCAACAGGAGATGGGGGTGGGGGGATGGATATGGTGTGTTGTGCTCACAGAGAAGCCACACAGGTAAAAGGCTAGATGCTTAGATGCTGTGCTGCCTCTGCCCCCTCCCTGTACCACACACGCCAGGATTTCTGCTTCCCAGAGCTCCGTGGGCCCCAAGGAAAAGGTTCTGGTGTGCTGATATCCGGGGTCCAGCAGAGTCTCTGTGAGCACCTGTCACCAGTGGTTCTGCTGAGTGCATCAGGACTCTGGAAGCCCTCTTACTAAATTACTGTCACATAGGTGAGCAAAAACACTTTTCCCCTCCCCTTCGGAGTTCTTAGGAGTTCTGAGTTCTTATAGAGGTTCTGAAACCTCTATAGTAAAAGACATATTAACAGGAGGAACATAAAGAAGTTTATTAACATGTATATATCATGTATACATGGGAGATACCCAAGGGAAAATGAGTAATTTCCCGAGGTGGCTTAGAACTCAGGATGATATACTATCTTGAGAGAGAAAGGAAAGAGGGGAGGTAAGCCGCTTAGATTCTTAGGAACAATGAATAGTCCTTAGAAAAGGGCCCACAGACGGGAGATACGATAGTGATTGTCTAGGCGTGGTGTCCACTTGTGGTCTCTTCTCCTGTGCAGTTTTCCTTGGTTGGTAAAATTCTTGAGGGAATTTCAGACAACCGAGTTCCTTTTGGAGCATCTGTCTTCAGGCAGGTGAGGGGAGTTTAGAGAAAGGGGTGCAGCTGTGGGGTCCCAACAATGCTTAGTATGTAGGTAGCTATTTCTAAATAGGACTGACCGTGGCTTGGTGCATAGCTTGTTTTAATTTTGCTTTTCTTTCTTGTGCTGTTCTTCGGCCATTTTTCTAACAGCCTTCTCTCCAAACTGGGCTCCTGGTGTTGCAATTGTATCCTCACAAGATTTGCTCCAGGGAAAATTCTTTACGTTAATGACTGTTATCATTGTCAGTAGTAACATACTAACCACGTACTCTTGGCCAGGCATTGTGCTAAGAACTGAGGTAGGTGTACTTGCCTCCTTCAGGCCTCAAAATGAACAGGTACTATATCTCCATTTTATAGATGAGGGAAACTGAGGCAGAGAATATGTAACCTTCCTGAGGTTACATAGCTATAAAGTGGCAGAGGCAGGATTCAAAATACAGGTGTCTCCCCAAAGATCTCTTTTTTAAAATTTAAGATTCACACAACACTATAAAGCAACTATATGCCAATAAAAAAAATCTTCATAGCAATGAAAAAATTTTTCAATTGAAGTATAGTTTCAGGTATACAGTGAAGTGATTCAGTGATATATATATCAGTGATTTAGTCATATAGTCATCTTGTTTTTCAGATTCTTTTCCCTTATAGATTATTACAAGATATTGAGTATAGCTCACTGTGCTGTACAGTAGGTCCTTGTTGGCTATTGGCAACCCACTCCAATGTTCTTGCCTGGAGAATCCCAGGGGTGGGGAGCCTGGTGGGCTGCCGTCTATGGGGTCGCAGAGTCAGACACGACTGAAGCGACTTAGCAGTAGCAGCAGTGTGTATATGTTAGCCCCAGACTCCTAATTTACCCTCCGCCCTTTTCCCCTCTGGTAACCATAAGCTTGTTTTCTATGTTTGTGAGTCTGTTTCTGGTTTGTAAATAAGTTCTTTTGTATCATTTTTTTAGGTTCCACATATAAGCAATATCATGAGATATTTGTCTTTGTCTAGCTTACTTTACTTAGTATGATAATCTTGAGGTCCATCTATGGACTAGAAATAGAAAATATGAATTACCAATTCATATTTACCAATACTTAAACTGAATCAGTGTAAAACTCCCAACAGAACTCCCAGGTGGCACCAGTGGGAAAGAGCCCACCTGCCAATGCAGGAAACATTAAGAGACAGGGGTTTGATCCCCAGGTTGGGAAGATCCCCTGAAGAAGAGCATAGCTACCCACTGCAGTTCTTGCCTGGAGAATCCCATGGACAGAGGAGCCTGGTGGGCTACAGCCCCCAGGGTCAGACAGGACTGAAGCGACTCAGCACACACACAGCAACAAACAAGTCCAGCACCAGATGCCTTCACAGGCAAATTCTACCAAACATTTGAAGAGTTAACACTTATCCTTCTGAAACAACTCCAAAAAAACTGCAGAGGGAGGAACACTTCCAAGCTCATTCTATGAGGCCACCATCACTAGGATACCAAAACCAGACAAAGATATCACAAAAAGAGAAAATTACAAGCCAGTATCACTGATGTAGATGCAGAAGTCCTCAATGAAATATGCTAGCAGACTGACTCCAGTAAAAAGGATCTACAGCATGATCCAGTGGGATTTATCTCAGGGATGCAAGGATCCTTCAACATCCACAAATCTGTGTGATACACCACATTAACAAATTAAAGAATAAAAATTATATGATCATCTCAATAGATGCAAAAAAAGCTTTTGATAAAATTCAACATCCATTTATGATAAAAAGCTCTCCAGAAAAGTGGGCAAAGAAGGAACCTACCTCAACACAGTAAAGGCCATATATGACAAACCCACACCTAACATCATACTCAGTGGTGAAAAACTGAAACATTGATTATCAGGGGGGGAAAAACTCTCTCCTTATATTGCTCAGTTAACTACCCAGTTAACTGTTTGCTCCATCCACCTGTAAGGCCAGCCACTTGGCTAGTCTCAGGTTCCAAGGTTTCGCCTGGCTACAGGCTGGGGTTTCTAGCAAACTGCTGGGAGAGGAAGCCAGCTCTAGGAATATGGGAGCCTCTTGAGTTTACATAACTTTCTGAGCCCTGGACCCAGACTGAGAATGTGTTGACTCTGGCCACTGATGGGGCAGCCAGCTGGGGCAGGAGAAGAGTTGGCTTGAAGATTACAAACAAAACACTGTCCCTGCAGGAAAGGGTACGACTGCTGTTTGCTTTCTCAACTCCTGTTGTAGATTCTTTTCTTGCTTTCCCCTTGTTAAAAGTCATGACCCTCTAATTCCCCAGCTCCAGTTCTGATGACACAGGCCCTTGAATCCAGCTTAAGGGTCCTTGGCATCTCACTGTCCAAATCAGTTTGTTTTGTCCATTCCACCTCTAAAATATCGAGCCTTTCTCCTCCTCTCATCCCTGCGGCACTTACCTAGTTCAGAATCCCTTTGCCTTTTACCTAGACTACCACTGCCTCTTTACTGCTATCTTAGTCCAGTGCCTGCAGTCCATTTCCACAGGTACCAGAGTGACTTTTCTTAGTGTCTGGCAACTCCCCATCTTGCCACTATAGGCCTTTATATCCTGCCTCCAACATCTGTCACAGCTTTTACTCCAGCCACACTGATGATAATAATCTACCATCTGTGTCAGACTGACCTTCGTGGGCTTGTGCATGCTGCCTGCTCTCCCTGCAGTGTATTTCCCTTTTCCACCTCCACCTTGTGATGATGCTTCAAAGCTCAACTCAAATGCTACCTACTTTGTGAAACTATCCCTTGCCTGTTTCCAAAGAGGTTTAGTTGTCCCCTTCCCTTTGTACAGTGTGGTCACTGTTTCGATAATGGTCTTTCTAGACTATGAGCTCATTTGAAAGGCCTCATTATTTATCTCTGCCTCCAGAGTCAACTGGAAGCTTGACACAGAGAAACTGCTCAGGTTTGCTTAATCAGCAAATAAATGCTTGTAATAGCAGCTTTAGAAGAGGATAACAACAAGAAGTCGTGCCCAACTCTCCTCAGCCCTTTGAGTCTTCTCAATCTCAGGATTCTGCCCCCCAACATTAGATCTGTGTCTACCCCATTTGCCCACCTTCTTCTTTCAGGAAGTTCTCCTTGGACATTCTTTAGTGTATGTGTCTTACAGACTGGCCTCTGGTTTGACCCAAATATGTTCCTTCTGTGCCGGGGTCCAGCCCCGGCTGATCCAGGGTATTCGAAGCGGGGACGGCGTCGGCGAAGATCAGGATACAATAGCTTCAATTAGATATTAATTAGAGATGTAAAGAGTAATAGAATGAGGATAGCTCAGTAGGAAAATTCAGTGGAGAAAAGAGGCTGAGTAGCTTGGTTTACGCGGGAGACCAATAAAACTTCAAGACAAGAAGTTTGCACCACTTACGTAGGCCGCAGGCGTCCTTCCATTCTCCCAAAGGAGAGGAGACATTGAGCCCTCCCCAGTCGGATCTTAGAAGCCCAGGCATAATTAGCAAGCATGGCGGGTTCCGCGCTCCAGATGGAGACTCAGCCAGAATTTGAGAGAGCGAGTGACATGGGGAGACCAAGTTTCGGTGAACAAGGCCCGCACTTTATTTTCCAAAGTAGTTTTTATACCTTAAGTTGTGCATAGAGGATAATGGGGGAAGGGGTTGGGGACCTACCTTCGAATCGCCTGTCTCGGGCGCCACCTGCCGGGGTCCAGCCTCAGCTCTTCTGGCTTTGTGGAAATCCTTCATTCAAAGGGTCCAAGGGTCTCCTTTATTCTCTTCCTGAGTTTGGAGTGCTGATCTGTAGGCTTCACAAGGATGCTACATCCAACACATAGTAGGTGTTCCTTAAGAGTACATTATGTGGAAACCAACACAATACTGTAAAGCAATTACCCTTCAATTAAAAAAAAAAAAAAAGTTCTGTGAATATATGAATGGTCTCTTCTCTACTAGGAGATAGTGGACTGCTCAAAGATCCTGCCACCTCCTAGCCATGTCTGTGGGCAAGTCTTTTCACATCTCTGAAATTCAGTTTCTTTGCCTTTAAATTGGGGGAAAACTGGATCAGATCCGATTAGTCGCTCAGTCGTGTCCAACTCTTTGCGACCCCATGAATCGCAGCACGCCAGGCCTCCCTGTCCATCACCAACTCCCGGAGTTCACCCAGACTCACGTCCATCGAGTCAGTGATGCCATCCAGCCATCTCATCCTCTGTCATCCCCTTCTCCTCCTGCCCCCAATCCCTCCCAGCATCAGAGTCTTTTCCAATGAGTCAACTCTTCGCATGAGGTGGCCAAAGTACTGGAGTTTCAGCTTTAGCATCATTCCTTCCAAAGAAATCCCAGGGCTGATCTCCTTCAGAATGGACTGGTTGGATCTTGCAGTCCAAGGGACTCTCAGGAGTCTTCTCCAACACCACAGTTCAAAAGCATCAATTCTTCGGCGCTCAGCCTTCTTCACAGTCCAACTCTCACATCCATACATGACCACAGGAAAAACCATAGCCTTGACTAGACGAACCTTAGTTGGCAAAGTAATGTCTCTGCTTTTGAATATGCTATCTAGGTTGGTCGTAACTTTCCTTCCAAGGAGGAAGCGTCTTTTAATTTCATGGCTGCAGTCACCATCTGTAGTGATTTTGGAGCCCAGAAAAATAAAGTCTGCCACTGTTTCCCCTGTTTCCCCATCTATTTCCCATGAAGTGGTGGGACCGGATGCCATGATCTTTGTTTTCTGAACGTTGAGCTTTAAGCCAACTTAAAGTGCTGCACTCAATATGCCAGCAAATTTGGAAAATTCAGCAGTGGCCACAGGACTGGAAAAGGTCAGTTTTCATTCCAATCCCTAAGAAAGGCAATGCCAAAGAATGCTCAAACTACCGCACAATTGCACTCATCTCACACGCTAGTAAAGTAATGCTCAAAATTCTCCAAGCCAGGCTTCAGCAATATGTGAAAACTGGATAGCTCCATGTAAAAGACTGAAATTAGAACATTCTCTAACATCTTAAAATGGATTAAAGACCTAATAAACTCAGAATGGATTAAAGACCTAAATATAAGACCAGATACTGGGCTTCCCTGGTGGCTCAGTGGTAAAGAATCCGCCTGCCAACACAGGAGACTCAGGTTCAATCCCTGGTCCAGGAAGATCCCACATACTGTGGAGCAACGAAGCCCAGGTACCACAGCTACTGAGCCGTGCTCCACAACAGGAGAAGCTACTGTAATGAGAAGCCCATGCACTGCAACTCGAGAGTAGCCCCTGCTCTCCACAACTAGAAGCAATGAAGATTCAGCACAAAAATAACAAATAAATAAAATTATTTTTAAAAAGAGACTAGATACTATAAAAATCTCTGTAGGAAAACACAGAACACTCTTTGACATAATCACAGTGATTTTTTTTGGATCTGCTGGCCTTAAGTGATGGAAATAAAAGCAAAACTAAACAAATGGGACCTAATTAAACTTAAAAGCTTCTGCACAGCAAAGAACAGCATAAATAAAATGAAAGGACAACCTACAGAAGGTGAGAAAATATTTGCAAATGATGTGAACGACAAGGAATTAATTTCCAAAATATACAGACAACTCATATAGCTCAGTATCAAAATAACCCAATCCAAAAATGGGCAGAAAACCTAGACAGACAGTTCTCCAAAGAAGACATGCAGATGGGCCAACAGGCACATGAAAAGATGTTCAGCATCACTAACTAGTCAAGAAATACAGATCAAAACTACAGTGAAATATCATTTCACACCAGTCAGAATGGCCATCATCAAAAAGTCTACAAATAATAAATGCTGGAAAGGGTGTGAAATGCTGGAAAAGGGAACTCTCCTACACTGTTGGTAGGAATGTAAATTGGTGCAGCCGCTACGGAAGCCAGTCTGGAAGTTCCTTAAAGAACCAAAAACAGAGTTGTCATACAATCCAGCGATTCCACTCCTGAGCATATATCTGGAAAAGACGAAAACTCTTAATTTGAAAGATACAGGCACCCCAGTGTTCACTGCAGCACTATTTGCTATAGCCGAGACATGGAAGCAACCTAAATGTCCATCAACAGATGAATGTATAAAGATTTGGTGTGTGTGTATATATATGATATGTGTGTGTGTTATGTATACACAATGGAATACTACTTAGCCATAAAAAGAATGAAATAATGCCATCTCCAGCAACATGCATCTCCAGCAACAATATAATCTCTAGGTCCATTCATGGACCTAGAGATTATATTGTGACAGAAAAAGACAAATATCATATATCACTTCTATATGGAATCTAAAAAAATGATATAAATGAATTTATTTAAAAAACAGAGACTCACAGACTTCAAAAACAAATTTATGGTTTCCAAAAGGGAAAGGTCGGGAGAGGGGTAAATTAGGACTTTGGGATTAATGTATACACAAAATATACACATATAAAGTAGATACACAACGACCTATTTCATACCACAGGGAACTATATTCAATATCTCATAATAACCTGTAATGGAAAAGAATCTGAAAAAGAACACATATATATAACTACACCACCTTCCTCTACACCTGAAACTAACACATTGTAAATCAACTTAAATTAAAAATATAAATTTAAAAAATGACAATTTATGTGAACTTTAAAAAAAAAACAATAAATTGAGAACAATAATGCCCATACTTCACAAGGATTCCAAAGATTAAGGTGTAACTAGCAGGGTATCTGGAGAAGGCAATGGCACCCCACTCTAGTACTCTTGCCTGGGAAACCCCATGGATGGAGGAGCCTGGAAGGCTGCAGTCCATGCGGTCGCGAAGAGTCGGACACGACTGAGCGACTTCACTTTCACTTTCATGCACTGGAGAAGGAAATGGCAACCCACTCCAGTGTTCTTGCCTGGAGAATCCCAGGGACGGGGGAGCCTGGTGGGCTGCCATCTATGGGGTCGCACAGAGTTGGACACAACTGAAGTGACTTAGCAGCAGAGTATCTAATATAAAGTGAATGTTTCTCACTTTCCATCCATCAAGCCTGGTCATCATCCTCTTGCCAGGTATCTGTACCAAAATGACCTCTGCCCAGGGTCCCCTATATTGTCCAGGAGGCAGTGTAAAGAGGAAAAAAAGCTAAGTTTGGATTCTGACACCACTTCTGAGCTATATGAATTTGGACCTAATGCCTGCCTGTCAAATGACAAACATCACCTACCTCATAGGGTTGCCATGAGGATTAAATAGTTGTTGTGTGTAAAGTGAATTAGCTGCTCAACTTTGATGACTATTATGACTTAACCTGGTGAACAAAATTGGCTGTGTCCCTGAAAAACACACATTTAACCATGCTGCCCCCCTGTGGACAGAGTGCAAACAGCCCAGCAGAGACCTTGGTAGGCCCCTCCTGCCCCAAGAAGGGCTTGGGGGAAGCACACAGAACACACACAGGGACTTTTCTCTGCTAGCAGCTCATGCTTTACTCAGATATATTTAGTGAACATCCAAACCAGAACTTCTCAGAATAATGTGCTTGTTGGGATGTAGATCAGTACTGACTCAATAGGTCTGGGGTAAGGACAAAATCTTGAACAAGCTTCCAGATGATACTTATGAATGCTGCTGACCACAGGCCACTCTGAGTAAAGGTCTTAACTATTGTATGGGAGTGACATGATAGGAACCCTACATCAGTTACTGAGAGAGTTAACCTATATTAACTTGTGTAGTCCTTAAGACCCTATGCGGTAAATACTGTTGACCTCTATTTTTCAGATGAGGAAACCAAAGCACAGAGAGAGAAAAGTACTTAGCTATCTGATACATCCAGTAAGGGATGGGCCTTAGGTTCTAATTTAGGCAGCCTAGCTCCAACACCTGCTAAGAAGACTCCAACAATGTGTAGAGAGTAGCCAGGGGAGGGGCTGTGGCAAGGAGAGGAGGAGACATAGAATAGAGAATGGATGGCAGTTGTGAATGTAAGAGAGGAAGCCATCAAGGACACTTTGGCTGCCTTGTTTAGACCAGTGGAGAGATGGTGGAACCTATCACTACTGACCTAGGAAATATGGGAGAAAGAACAAGTTTTAGGGGGAAGGTAAGTTCAGCTTTAGGAATGGTCAATGTGAGTGGCTTTTGGTCATCTGGACAAGTAGACAGACCTAAGTGTCTAGAGTTGAGGAGGTGCTTGAACTTGTAGACAGACTTTGGGCATTAGCAGATACAAAACTCTGAGAGCTTGAGGTCATGTGGACAGTGCACAGACTGTCCTGTTCTAGGCCAAAGTCAACACAGTACATAAATGGAAGAGAGGATTAGAATCTAGTCTCCCTGGCTGCAGTGGAGGCTGACTCTGTCCATTCTAATGGGCATTCTGGCTCCGGGGAGCAGGCGGAGCATAAGACGTTGATGGGCTGCAGGAAACAAACAGGCTTTGCTGGAGCTCTATGGTGACTAAATCCAATGAACTGTCCCCAACCCCTAGATCAACAGAAATAAGGACAACTCCATAGAGAAAGACCAGATAAAGGTTGGGAGATATTTATTTTCTTTAAACAAGGTCATAAATAACAAAGAAACAAAGAAGGTCCCAGACTTCGGACCCTGAAGCAGGACAGGGATAAGAAGTTGTGGGGTCAAAAGGTGGAGGGGGCTACGCATCACCTAAGACAGTCACAGAGAAGATGGGCTGCAGGAGATTGCCCCTCCCTACCTTTGGAAATGGCGTGCCTGGGCAGCAGGGAGGCTGAAGTGCTGTGATGAGGCAGCTGGAAGAGGGCAAATGTTGAGGATGCTGGACTGGACTGTTTCTATGAAGGGTGACATGGAAACCACAAATGACTAAGATAAGCTGTGGGTCTAGAAAAGGCAAGCGGGCACTCTGCATACCTCCAGGGACCAACTATGAAAATGGTTAAATCTGCTTCTTAAAAACAACTCCACGGGCCTTAGCCTGTGGCTTTGTGCATGGGCTGTAGTCAACCTGGGTTGCTTTATGGCAGGTGAGGGCTCAAGAGGCCCCTGGAGCAGCCTGGCCTCAGCCCAGGGCAGGTGCCCAGACATGTGGGAGTGGGACGTGGGCCCTCCCCAGATGGGAGGCCATGTGCTTGGACTGGCTGAGCCTGATTTTCAGGCTAGTTTCTTGTGATGCTATCCACCACCCCTCCCTCTACCTAAGGATGAGATCCTGACCTCTCTGGGTCTTCCAAGCCTAGAAGAATAAGACGGGGATAAAAAGGTATCTGACTGGTGTTTTATTTAAAAGGGAAAAATAAAGACCATCTTGCACATGGTCTAGCCCATGAGGCAGGGCAGGACCATGGCAAGAACAATCTCAAGCAATGGAGGTCCCTGTACCTGGGGAAACACGGGGACCCAGGTACATTACCTAATGCCAGGAACAGGGGCCCAGGGTGGCAGTTCTGATGGAGGCTTCACCCAAGGCAAGGCAGGGAGGACAGGCAAGAGCTATCCCTGAACAGGGAAGGGAGAGGAGCTGGGGAGCCTTAGACTGGGGAGACCAATGTTGATCGAAGGCCCTGGAAACCAATGCTTTGGGCAGGAATACACAAAAGGGTTTGTACATCTGGGGATGCCCGTCTACAGGGAGCCGGTGTCACATGGTCGGGCGGGATGGTGAGGAGGAGACAGCGGCATCACAGTGGCCTCTGGTGCGATGTATTTACAACAGAGCTCAATGTTGAGGGAGGGAAGGAGAGCAGGTCACTAACAGCCAGGAAACACACTGTGAAGAGTGGAAAGAGAATGGAAAACAAATGTGACTGTCACTGGCTTACCCTGTCTCATCCAGGGAGCGCTCCCTAATGATCACCATGGCCTTTGCACATCTCTCCACCTCTTCTCAGCCCATCCAGGGCTAGACACAGGGTGTGCTCTCAATGTATGGCTGATCAGACCACAGATTCAAACGGGCCAGGGCCCCCAGACACTGCTTACTGAGAGAAACTAAGTCTTTATTGTTGATTCCTGGGATCCATCAATGGTCAGCTGCTTGAGGGGTGGTCTGACATCAGGGAATCACTGTGGCTCACTGTACCAGGCCCTGGCATTTTCAGTGCCCACCTTGCTTTGTCATCCAAACCACTTAGGCCCTGGCATTCTGAACTCCGTGATGTAGAAACTGTTTATATTTCTTCAACATTTTTTCTTCAAACTTTCTGAGGGTGGGGAACAAGTTCCCTTGGACCATCATCAGAATTAGAAAAGAGACTTTCCAACTGGCAGGCATGACTCTTCATATGGCCTGTGGGGCTCTGTGAGGATGGGGCCTTCTGCAGCAAAGACTGGGAGCTCCTTGAGGTGGGACCAGAACCATGTGGTTTGGGTCACCATGCCTCTCTTCCTCCTCCTCCTCCACAAAGAAATCTACTGTGTCTCCCAATCCGGCAAAGAGTTTCCCAAGATGAGAGGCATCCTTTTTCCTCTAGACCAGTGGTTCCCAAATGGGAATGACTTTGCCTCCCTTAAGACATTAGGTAAAATCTAGGAACATTTTTGCTTGTCACAACTGTGTGTGTTGAGAGGGTGCTACTGGTTCCTAGTATGCAAAGTCCAGGGATATTGTTCATCATGCTACAGTGCGCAGAACAGCCCCACCAGCACAAAGGATTACCTGCCTCAAATGTTAACAGTGCTGAGGCTGGAAACCCCGCTCCAGATCTCTACACAGCCTCAAGGCCGGCCTCACCTTCCTCAACAGCAGGACAGGAGAAGGCATATAGAATTTTTCTAAGAGCCCGGGAATGGATAATTCCCATCCCAGCCTCCACAGGAAGGGGCATCTCAAGAAAAAGTACACATCACAAAGGGGGTAGGGGACTAGGCACTGTTTAATGTCAGTTTAGCAACAACTCACTGGACCAGAGCACACGGAAAGAACCAACCACGGCTTTGCAGAAACACACACGCTGGGCTCTGTGTTGAGGAGGAAGAAGAAAGGCATGGTGACCTAACCCAGGCAGGGGTAAGGCAGAGATATTTACAACCTTGCAAATATCTCTTTGTTGGGGTACTGCTGGGCTCTTTAAATCTTTGTACTTCCTTACCACTGGAATCCACCGATAGGCTCTGCAAACCTGTGCCGAATCAGGAAAGTGGCAACAGCTTCAGCTACCTGCAGAAAGGAGAGATGTTCCAGGCCATGTTAAGGGTGGCTACGGGGTTCAGCCTTGGAGGTCCTATGGGCTTCTGTTGGAAGTTAAGGCATTATAGTGGACTCATGGTCCTGCAGTTCTGGGAAGCCTGAAAGCAAAAGGACCTGGGTCCTGCAGGGATGGCTCCAGAAAAGTCAAGAGGAATGATGTGAAGGCTTAGTTATCCCCATAGAGTTACAAAGCACTTTTTTCCTACAGGAGGAGCACATATTAATTCCTAACTGCGTGTGTTTTAGGGAGCAGTGTCTACCACAGTTATTCCTTCTTCCATCCGGCTTTTGGGGATAATGGGGAAGTAGAGCTTACAATCTTAACCACAGTGTGTTAGTCGCTCAATCGTGTCCGACTCTTTGTGACCCCATGGAGGAGGCTCCTCTCTCTCCATGGGATTCTCAAAGCAAGAATACTGGAATGGGTTGCTATTCCCTTCTCCATCTTAACCACAGGGCCCTGGGTAAAACAGCAGGGCACCAGTAGCTCCTCAGCCCATACACAGAAAGGCAAGACCAAAAGCAGCTGCCAGGGACAAGTCTGGGGGGCTGGTGGGATTGCATGTGTGTAGGCCCCACAGCAGCTGCTGCAGCAACACAGGCTGACTCAGAGGCTTATGCAGTCTTCTGTGAGATCCACAGTTACTCTCTCAGTGCCCTTTTACAGGCATCCAGCACCAGACTCACCTTGTCTGGAGCATCCTCATGGACTGCGTGGCCACACTGGGGCAGGACCTGCATCTGGAACTTCCCTGGGGAAGATATAAACCAAAGCCACCTCAAGGACTAAAATGGTCCTCTCCTTACCATCTTTGCAGCCTCACAGGTCACGTTAGCAGGCCAGGACCTCCCCATCACCCCACCCCAACAGTCTGGACCCAATTAACAAGCCTGTGAGGAAGATGATAATACTTGACATTGTAACTTTGAGCAAATCATTTCCCTTCACTTCTTCCTTCTGCACCTACTTAATATGCATTTACTTTGGGCCAGACACATAGAAAGAAACAGTTCCTATTTACACTACAGTCTAGTGGGAGAGCAAAACATAAAACTCAGATTTTAATGCAGCATATAGTTCCTAGGCTAACACTAAGCACATGGAACTGGACAAATACAGGAATTGGGTCTTTGCAATAAAACAGGGATCCAGGAAGGCTTCCCACACAGAAAAAGTAACTTACACAAAGAAACGGAGGATGAAATGGTATTTGCTCTTGAGAAGAAAAACTTTGGCATGGTACTCATGAGAGTTAACAATGAGGCTGGAGATGTAAGTGGGGGCCTTATCATTAAGGGATTTGTAAATTAAAGATTTTGAGATTTATTATTACAATAATAAGTTACCATCTGAGTGCTTAACTATGTTCCAGACGGTACGAAACTACTTTTTCATACTGTCCTGTATAACACTGTAAGCTCAAACAAATGTGATCATTTTATTAAGAGATGTAATAAAGGTGTCCTTTATTAAGGACAGAGACGACTGATAAAGCAAGATCTCTAAGGAGACCAAAGAATATGGAACCCATCCCTGGCCATCAAGGCCATGAGACATCCAAGCAGAGATGTCCAGCAGGTTTGATACATGGTCCAGGTCTGGACCTCAGGAGAGAGGTATGAGTCAGAGGTTTAGCTTTGTGAGTTATCAGGGTGTAAATGGGAACCATGAAATTGCCCAGGGAGAGTAAGGAGAAAAGAAGGAAAGTTAGGAACAGAATTTGCTTAAGCCTGAAACCTTGGCCCTGGAGTTGGCATCTTTTTTTCCTATAACCCAAAGTTGCCAATGCCTATTGACTTCACCTTCACCAAGCCTTGCATCTGCACTAAAGCCAAAAGCTTCCATGAAATTGGTTCCACTGCCTCCACAGTCATCTGGTCAACACACCTGAACCTGAGCACATGTCAGTTTCCTACTCATTACACCTCACAATCCCTGTGAGGCTGCCATCAATTTTCTCATTCTACAGATTGAGAAAATTAAAGCTAAGGCAGGTCAAGTAACTTGCCCAGGGTGAAAAAAAATTAGTAGGAAAGCAGCAATACTCAAACACAGTTCTCCCAACCGCAGAGTCTTAGCTTTTACCACCTCATCATGTTGTCTTCTAAACAGAACTTGTATCTTTTTGTATTTGGGTTATCTTGGACCTTTCCCTTTCCTAAGAATTCTAACAATAATAAAAATACTGATCAGTATTCAGAATATCTCCTTTCATAATACATCTGCACACAGTACTTTATAATGCCCCTTTCAAAGACACTGCATCACTTTAATTCTTACAACTCTGAGGTCTGTGTGGTAATATAATTCCCAATTTAGACAGAAAATTTCCACATGACTTTGCCCATTTCTCTGCCCTCAGGGGACCTAGGAATGTAATTTCTTCATAACTTACCTTGCATTTGGCCAATAGTCAGATCTTTATCCAATCTATCAACACCTAGAATAAAATAAGAGAATCCACAAGTAGCTTACTTGAAAAGGCTGTATGAAATAGGTTTTGCTGTTATGAAGTAAAAATTGTTACAAAGTGGTAAACATGATGACCTTCTCAATTCATGTTAATGCCAATCCTAACTTCCTGAGTGTACAGTCTCACCACATGAAGCTTTCGAGGCTGATGTTCCCCATAATCACTTTGCTTGTTTAAGCTGCTTTCTGAAAACAGGCTTTACTTTTTAAATTTCCTTTTTACTCAGAACATCCTTATACGACTCAAGGAGAAGGACTTGGGTTTGACCAGGTACAGAGACCAGGCCAGAATTAGGTCATCCCTGGTGGATGCTCATGCTTAGTTTTGGATTTGTCAAAGGAAGGAGAAAGGGCACAAATGAGTAAGGATGGTATTTCACTTTAGAAGTCGCTACCCATATGGTAAACACTTTTAACAAAGACATAACTGAGATGACAATATACATACACTGCTAGGGACTGAATGGTGTCCCCCCGCAAAATTTATATGATGAAACCCTAATTCACAATGGGACCACATTTGGAGATATGAAGGTAATATGTGGTCACAAAGGTAGGGCCCTCATAAGATAAGATTGGTGCTCTCGCACTCTCTGCCACGTAAGAGCACAGTGAGAAGGTGGTTGTTTGCAAGCCAGTAAGAAAGCTCTCAGCAGAACCTGACAGGCTGGAACCCTTATTTCAGACTTACAGCTTCCAGAATTGTTTAAGCCACCCAGTTTTTGTTATGGCATCCCAGGCTGACTAATACATACACATGCACACTTACCAGCCAGGAGCAGCAATTTAGGAATAGGACAACTAAGAAAGAGATTGGATAAGCCTCGGAACCAGCCATCCCAGTATTTTTCTGTTTTTGCCAGTTCAATTCTCCAAGTGTATGGATGGTCTTTCTTGGTCTGAAGGAGTAAGAGCAAGTTTTGAGTCTCTGAGGGCAATCCCAGGAGGAACAGGAAAAAAACTAGGTCCGTGGGAAAAGGAAAGGGAAAGAAACTAGCACATATTAAGGTCCTACCATGTCCCAGACATTTTAATATACATTTAATCTTTATAACAGCCTTGTGATATAAGTTACTGTTGTACTTGCATGTTTAGATGATTAGAAGTAAACTTTTTACTTTTATTAGTTTCAGTGAACCTAGGAAACTTTCTTAAGATCACAAAGCCAGTAAGCTGGTACAGCCAAGATTGAGCTTCTTATACTCAACTGGCAAAAATAACACATTATCAAAAGAATAACTACAAAAAACACACTGCAGTATGGAAAAATGCTTATGACGTAACATTAAGTGAAAGAAGCAGAGTACAACATGTCATCTAAGTTAGGATTACTACTGGAAAAATATGGTGTGCTTTGAGAAAGAACTAGAAGGGAAAACTGAAAATATGTTGATAAAATATTTTTTCTTATATTTTTATATATGATGATGATACGATGTAAACATGCATGTTAGTGTGTGAGCGTACTCGGTCGTGTCCGACTTTTTGCAACCTCATGGACTATAGCCCACCAGGCTTCTCTGTCCATGGAATTCTCCAGGCAAGAATAGTAGAGTGGGTTGCCGTTTCCTTCTCCATATGTAGGTTTATTTATATAAACAGTAATTTATATATAATTTAAATAGTAATTTAAAAAGGAAATGACCAAATATAACAAAATCTGTTAAACTTCAATATAAAGTAGATGGCACAGAGTATGTGCCTATCAAATACAAGTTGAACAAATAAAATGTTCTCTACACTTCTTTGCATCATGAAAATTTTGAAATATTATAACTGAAATAAGTAACTAGAATACCACATCAACCACAATATGAAAATCTAGAAGTGAACATGAGACAGCATATATTGTGTTAAAGATCACCAGATGGTTAAGATGTTCATGTTACCCAAAGTGATTTGTAGATTTAACACAATCACTTTCAAAATCCCAATGGCATTGTTTGCAAAAATAGAAAAATATATCCTATAATTCAATATGAAATATTAAGGGATTAATATTTATTAATTTATCCATAAAATTCATATGGATATTAAGGGATCCCAAACACCAAAACAATTTTAATAAAGATAAACAAAACTGGAGGACTCATACTCTATTTCAAAATATACTGCAGTTATAGTAATCAAAACAGCACAGTACTGGTATAAAGATAGACAAATAGAGCAATGGAATAAGCTCAAGAGCCCAGAAATAAACCTCGTATATATGGTCAAGTGATCTTTGATAAGGATGCTGAGACCATTCAATGGGGAAATGACAATTTTTTTCAAAAAACAGTGCTGGGGAAACTGAATACCCACATGCAAAAGAATGAAGTTGGACAATATATAAAAATGAACTCAAATGGATTAAAACCTAAATATAATAAGAACCTACAACTATAAAATAAAGTTGTAGGTTCTTATAAACTTTTTAATAAAGCAGTTTTAAAAAAGAGATTTATGCATAAAGAAATATCTCTTGGACAACCAAAATAATGTTTTTCCTTTTTTTTCCTGTATTTTAACCATTATATATTAGAGTCCCCTCATCCCCAATAAAAATGTATAGCTTGTTTTCTTTCACAGAACAGAATGGATGCAACTGACCTCTTATGTATGTCTCAGGGCCATTTCAAACACAACTTTTATACTGTGCTAAACAGAGATGCCCCTAAGAAGCTGTGCCTGGTTTTTTGTGTTGTTGTTGCTACATTTAATTGGCATTACTATCTCCATCATTTTATTTTTCCTTTATTGTGATATCACTGACATACAACATTGTTGAAGGTGTACAACATGTTGATTTGGCACATGTATACACTGCAGTGACTACCACCATAGCGTGGTAACCACCTCTATCATGTCACGTAATTATCATTTATCTGTGGTGGGAACAATTAAGATCTAGTCGCTTAGCAACTCTGTAGTTTATAATACAGTACTGTTGCCTATAATTACTACTGTGCATTAGATTTCCAGGACTTATCCACTAACTGCAAGAAGTTGTGACTATTGGGGTTTCTCTGTGTCCTTCCTCAGGTGGAGACTGTCTAGCTAAGTTCTTCACTGATTGATGTGCCTCAGTTTGTCCTCCTAATGGAACTGCTGGAGTTCATAAAACCCCATATATTAGGGCCTATAACAATGATAAGAAAAAAATGAGTTGCAATTAAAAATCAGAGGATCTGGATGTGTTTTAGCACTAACATTTACAGGTGACCATAGGCAAGTATCTGCATCTGAGTCGCAAAACTGTTAATATTTACAATGCAGAGCCAAAATGAGAACTAGAGATGTTAATGTGAATCATCCAGTATAGATCCTAGCACACAAAAGGGAAAAAGTAACTGACAATTTGTATCCGAGTTTCAAATCTACTAAACACCATTTGATTACCTTGGACAAGTCTTCATCTCTTGAGTCTCAGTTTCTACACTGTTAACATGTGAGAAAAGATCTCTCCTCACCTCACAGACTGTGGGAGAGCAAACTGATCACGCATTATTCATAATTTTGTGAAATCCAAAAAGTTACAAAGTATTATCTTAAGGATGACAAGAAGATCCTCACTAAATTAAAAATACTGTTTTAAACAATGTACTCTCCTCCTTGCTGACATTAGCATCTCCAAATCCAAAGGAATATGTGGTGTACACTGAGTCCATTCCCTGTCATAAGTAAGACAGTCATAATCCATCCCTGAAAGTCTGTGGCTCACACTCACTAATCATTTCTCAGAAAAAGCACCCCTTCCCACAACCATCCTCAAATCAGTTGCTCAGCAAGTTGTCACAGAACACTTACTATGCACACAACCTTAAGCTCTATGTTGAGGGAAATTCATACATAACATCAGTTCCTCTGCTCCAAATACATAGGTTATTTTTTGGGGGAAACAATGCTTGTTATTAGAGGACACTGAACCTGTATTATAGGAATGACTATTAGAAAACCATATATTGTGAGTGTGGCTTAAGAAAATCAGTTATATGACTTGGTCACAACTTCAGAAAAGAAAGTGCTAAGTTGTGTCCTACAGACTCTCAGTGCTATACTGCAGAGGGACTAATATAAACCGAGGTCAGAAAGCTTCCCAAGGAGATACACCCTGAAAGATGGGTAGGATCTGATCAGTTTTGTGTAGACTGGTGGTAGGAAATGGGAGATTTTCTCATGAGATAAACCACAGGAACAGAAGTAGAGGTGAGAAAGGGCCTGATGAGAGAGCAGTTCTCTCTGAGGGTAGGGTAATACTCTACAAAAGGTTCCAATTTGTCAGAGTTATCAAGAAGTGCTTTATGCTTTCAGCCAGAGCCACTATCTTCCAGTAATTTGCCAAAATGACCAACACAAAGAGAAAGAGGAGGGGCAACTGCTACACGTTCTCTAGGCCTTTTTGAAAACATGGAGTTGTTCCTTTGGCCACATACACGCAAATCTACTAAGAGGGTGATATTGTAAATATCAAGGGGATGGGTACTGTTCAAAAAGGAATGCCCCACAAATGTTACCAGAGCAAAACTGGGAGTCTACAGTGTTATCCAGCATGCTATTGGCATCACTGTAAACAAACAAGGGCCAGATTCTTGCCAAGAAAATTAATGTGCGTATGGAGCAATCAGGCACTCTAAGAGCCAAAAGCTTCCTGAAATGTGTGAAGGAAATGATCAGAAAAAGAAGGAAGTCGAAGAGAAAGGGACTTGGGTTCAGCTGAAGCACCAGCCTGCTCCACCCAGAGAAGCACACTTCATAAGGACCAATGGAAAGGAGCGTGAACTCCTGGAGCCCATTCCCTATGAATTCATGGCATTTTGGGTATAAAAATAAAGACCTGGATTGTAAAAAGAAAAAAGAAGTGCTTTATATCTTATAGTTAATCTAAGTATCTATTATGATAGTATCTTTGTCCCTTAAAATATCTAATGATGGACAAAAAGAACAATGTCACCTTCCTTTCCCCACCTTACACACTATCCCATCCTTCTAAGAATACTAACTTTCACTCACCTCCATGTCATCTTCCTTTTTCCTCTTGTTTACTGACTCACTTCCTTCTTCGTCTTCTTCTTCTTCCTCTATGATTCCTTCCACTATAGACTTTGAGCCTTCTGGACTTGTAATTCCTTCACACCTAGGTATTAAAAAGAAAAAAAAAAGTGCTATCACACACCTCTCTTCTACACACAAATTACCTTAGAGAAGCTATTTATGGGTTTTTATAATCAAATACTAGTTAAAATTTAACAATGCTCCGGGAGGAGGGTGTGAAAAATGTGCATTTAAAAGTGTACAAAAGTGGAAGGTCATGGCCAACATTTCACTATACTCCAAGGGCTGGTTTCTGGTTCTTGCACCGATGAATGTTCTGTCACTCAGTCGCGTCCAACTCTTTGTGACCCCAAGCACTGTGACCTGCCAATCCATGATCCACAATCCATGGTCCATGGGGTTCTCCAAGCAAGAACACTGGAGTGGGTTGCCATTTCCTTCTCCAGGGGATCTTCCCCACCCAGCGATTGAACCCAGGTCTCCTGCATTGCAGGCGGATGCTTTACCGTCTGAGCTACTACTGATCCACAGAAGGTAGTAACCATTTCCTGAGGCATGGTGACAAGAGTTTTATTGGCATTATCTTATATAATCCTCATAGCAATCCCCTAAAATAGCTCTGAAGAGCTAAAAAATTGTCCAGGATCATTTAGCTCATGAGTGGATGAGGCTGGGAGGCAGATCCAGGCCCAGTTAACTCTAAAGCATGGTGCTTTTCTACTGTACCCTGTTTATAGTACAACAAGGCTGGAACAGATTGGTAAAAGACCCCCCCTTTTAATTAGCTGACAGAAACTGGCAATTACAATAACCAGGGCCAGATAAACCTTAGAGATTACTGCATCTGATCCAACCAATTATTGTTGTTTTGCATCTAAAAATAATATCTCTTTTATTTTATATAATTAGGTAGAAAAATTATTACAGGAACAGCTGGTACCATAATTTCTTTTAAAGAGAACTCGTTGAACAAAAATACATTGACAGGTGTTAAAAGTAAAACCTCAAGAGCCTAGGTAGCAGCTAGGGCCAAGGTCTGTTCTTCATGATAATCTATCATTTTGCCCTTGAAAAAGGAGAAAGAAGGGAGACGAGGAGAGAGAACAAGCAAGATAAAGAGAGACTGGGACAAATTGAAGGGTCAGTCAAACTTTGGTTGTAGATTTTTTAAGAATGGTAACTTCTGTCTTCTCTACCAAACCTTCAGTGATGTGTATGTTCACAAGTACTTTGTTAAGTGGGGGTTTTCTTAGGAACTTGAGGTGTCAAGTTTCACAATTAGGTCAAAGTATTAATGAAACAATATGTGCTTTGGGCTTCCACAGCAGTAAATTGGGAGGTTCAGGGGAATTACACCTAGATCAAGAAGGGCAGGAAGGTTCCAGTGGGCATCTAAGTGACAATTAAAACACAGATTCTTACACACATAGTTTTACATATTTAGAGAAAACATCACTTGAAGTAAAAATGTAAAGATAACTGAACTACCTGAATACAAACCATGTAACTCTTCACTGCTTAAACAAATCAGATCTCAAAATATTCAAGCATTGAAAAATGAGCAGTCTCACAGCTTATTTAAAGCCTCTGCATTGTGCCTGCCAGATATTACTACTCAAACTGCTCTTTTGGATATAAAATCCATCATGTAGGCCTTAAAGTCAAATACATAGGAGTTTGAGTTCTAAGAATATGAGTTCTATCATTCATTAGCTATGTGATCCTGGGAAAGTCACTTTACCTTTCTGAACTTCCATTTCCCCCCATATAAAAGAGTTACCTTGAAGAGGTATTGTAAGGATTAAATGAGGTAGTGCAAATGAATGAATGAAATGAATGAATGAATCCAGGTAGTTATCATCAATGGCCACTAATATTCAAAAAAAAAAAAAAAGATAACCAGACATTATGCGCTTCCTGATAGCAGTACACGACATCATCTATAGCTATTGCTGTTTAGTTGCACTCTATTGTGACCCCATGGACTGTAGCCCACCAGGCTCCTCTGTCCATGGTATTTCCTAGGCAAGAATACTGGAAAGGGTTGCCATTTCTTTCTCCAGGGGATCTTCCCAACCCAGGGATTGAACCCAAGCCTCTGGTACACATCTCCTGCGTTGCAGGCGGATTCTTTGTGAACTAATAAAAAACCAAAATAACAACAAACGAACCTGAATTTGATCAAACCTGTGACCTAACAATTTACAGAAAATACAAGGAATAAAAAAAAAAAAAGAAAATACAAGGAATAAAGGAACATGTTAAATTACACCTTAAGGAATCAATCAGCAAATCCAGATTGTGGGAGATTCTACAGAGCAACCAACCAGGTTTCCTCAACAAATAAACTGCCAGGGGGGAAAAAAAGACAGACAGAAGGGTAGCCTATAGATTAAAAGATACTTAAGAGATTTACCAATCAATTGCTATGTATAAATTCCTATTATAGTTCTGGTTTGAACTAAAAAAAAAATTAAGACAATCAGATAAGTAGATACTAAAGACATCTGATGATATTAAGGAATTGTTAATTTTTTTAGGTGTGATATTGGTCTTATGACTGTGCTTAAAGTGTCCTTACCTTTTAGAGCATACTAAAATTTTGCAAAGGAAATTATATCTGCAATTTTTTTCAAAATATTTTGTCCTTAGGGGAAATAAATAGGGGCACAGATGAAACATGAGTTCATAACTGTTGAAGATGGGCAATGGGTACATTGAGATCATTCTATTATTCTATTTGTGTATGTTTGAGAATTTTCCATTATACAAGGTTTTAAAATTACACAGTGTATATAAAATGCCTTGCACAATGCCTGGCAAAGAGCAGGCATTTAATAATGCCATTATCATTTTCATCCACCTTTGTACTCCCTGTCTGTCCTGGTGGGCAACCTTTTCCCAATTCACCTGAAGTTTATTTTGTGACTACACAGCAATACCCAGGACTCATGTAACCCTATCTGGGAGGATCAACTGGGCTAAATAATCTTTCGAAGTCAAGTGTTAGTTGCTCAGTCATGCCCAACTCTCTGATCCCATGGACTATAGCCCGCCCAGCTCTTCTCTGTCCATGGAATTCTCCAGGCAAGAATACTAGAGTGGGTTGTCATTTCCTTCTCCAGGGGATCTCCCCAACCCAGGGACCAAACCCAGGTCTCCCACATTGCAGGCAGATTCTTTACCATCTGAGACACCAGGGAAGTTAAATAATAAATAATCTTAGCTCACCCTTAAAATCTGACTTTCACTCAGGCTGTGCCAAAGCTTTTTATAACGTGATTTCCTCACAACCAAGTTTGGCTTAGAAGGAGGCTGTTACCAGAATGAAACCATGGCTGCCAGCACCAGAGTGAACGCTAATGTCCTTTCTCTGGTATTCTTCATCTTTCAACACCTATAGTTATGCTAATAAGGTAATCCATTATTATACAGAACAGGGGTCCCCAATCTCCAGGACCTAATGCCTGATGATCTGAGGTGGAGCTGATGTAATAATAATAGAAATAAAGTACATAATAAGTGTAATGTGCTTGAATAATCTCCAAACCATGCCCCCCCTGCCCCCCAGTCCATGGAAAAATTGTCTTCCATGAAACCAGTCCTTGGTGCCAAAAAGGTTGGAGACCACTGATATAGAAGACATTATTTGGCTTTGTGATTTCTGCAAAAAATAAAAAAAGAAGAGAAAATCTATACAACTGGCCAAACTGAGTTCTCTTATAAAAATTATCTAAAATAATGAAGGTATTCACCAACATGGTAGAATAGATGTATGACCAAAAAAGCAACCTGTAATTCCTCATTATGTTTCAGCCTCTAACCAGTGCAAGGGGGAAAAAATAAAACCTACTGTTTGACTTGGCCAACCATTGAGACACGGGCAGACTCCAGATTTCGAATCTGGCCACTCTTCACACTAGAAAAGTGAGACAGGAGAAAGAAGGTTATTCATCTTTATCTTATCATATCAGCAGGGTCAAATCAACAATTTTGAAATTCTGTGGGAGCTACTAAAAAGGTGCAGTTATCAATGTAGCTTACTATGGAGATTACCACTACTTCCCATTTCGTTATTATGGTGATAAGCCAAGCAGTAAAAATTAAGGCACTGAAATCACTTAAGTCCTGGCAATATTTACCAAGAGGTAGATACCATATCCCATGCCTGAGCTCAAGAAGCACATAATTTAGTGGGGAGAAAGAAATGAAACAAATAATTTTAATAGAGTAAGGTTCCAATGAACCTCATTTATTTTGAATGAAGTCAGAGAAAACTTCCCAAAGTCTTGCCTAAACTGAGGACTTAGGATAAGTGGAAGATAAAAGAGGGTAGTCAGAGTAAAATAGGCAGACGGCACACTGTGAACGAACGTACTGTGATGTGAAAAAATCAGTAGGATGACGATCTTAGAGGGAAGAGAGCGAGGAGGAGCAGAGGAGATAACAGGAGAGTGTGACAGAGCAGGACAGGCAGGGGTTAGCTTCTGGAGGGTCTTACATGCCATGATATAGAGGCTTAGGAGCTCAAACTCTATAAATAGAATAGTCTTCTCGGAGTTGACTAAGGGCCAAGAAAATGACTGCCTGTCCCAGGGGACCTGAAAACATTGCCTGAAGCCAGCTAGCAGAACACATTTCTTTAAATCTCATTTTTTAGCTTAAAAAAAAAAAAATCACATAAAATTCTATACTGTAACCCCCTTTAGATAATGACTTTGTTTCTTATTTTAATGATAAAAAGAAGCAATCAGAATTACTATTTCATTTTTCCACCACCAACTGAATCTACAAATCCACCCGTATTATAATCATATACTCTACCTTGAAGAGTACTGAATATATGAAGTTATCTCTGTTTCTATTCAAGCCCAACAGTTGGGCACTGGTTCAATCCTCTTTTGTTCATGAAGATCTTGTTCCTTTACTCATCCTGTCTCTTATCTGTCTTATTTTTTCCCTCTAGTAGATATTACATAAAACATCTAGTGGATATTATAAAACATCCTTTAAAAACATCTTCAACCCCACATTCACTTCTAGATACTACCTTACTTCTCTGATCTTCTATCTCAAAAAAGTTATCTTACTTGCTTTCTCCACTGTCACCTCACATCCTTTCCTCAACCAACATCCCCAACATACATCAGCTTTTTATCTCCTACTTACTTTCAGAGATTTCCTTTGTCAAGGTCACCTTCATCAGGCCGATCCTAATGGTCATTTCTTAGTCTTGACCTCACTTGATCTCTCAGCAGCATTTGACAAAGATCATTTCTTCTTCCATGAGAGAGCTAACACTCTCTTGCTTTCCTTCTATCTCACCAACTGTGCCTTTTCAGTTTATTTTGATGGATATTGCTTTCGTTCCCAAGCTCTAAATACTGTATGTAGCGTATTCCAAAGCTCAGTACTTGGATCTTTTTTCTATCAACTAAATGACTGCATTCAATCTTTGCCTTTTTTTTTTTTTTGCATATTCAAAGAGAATATTTTTATTTGACCATGTGAATAAAAGTCCTGATTCCTGCCCCTTGCTGCTGCTGCTAAGTCACTTCAGTCGTATCCGACTCTGTGTGACCCCATAGACGACAGCCCATCAGGCTCCCCCGTCCCTGGGATTCTCCAGGCAAGAACACTGGAGTGGGTTGCCATTTCCTTCTCCAATGCATGAAAGTGAAAAGTGAAAGTGAAGTCGCTCAGTTGTGTCCGACCCTCAGTGACCCCATTGATTGCAGCCTACCAGGCTCCTCCGTCCATGGGATTTTCCAGGCAAGAGTACTGGAGTGGGGTGCCATTGCCTTCTCCGTGCCTGCCCTCAAATCTGCTGCTCTTTGTCTCTATCATTCATCAATTGTTGGGTTAAAAACCTAGTAGTCATCCTTGAATGCTGCATCTCTCCTCACCTGCTCTCCCAACACACAATCCATAAGGCAATCCTGTCAGTCTACTTCAAAATACATTCCAAATATGACCATATAACTTCCTCTGTTGCCATCACAGTCTATGCTGACCAGCATTACTCTCTTCTACAATTGTTTCCTAACCAATTTCTCACTTTTGTTATCACCCTTCCTCCTCAACTGCTTCCCCTATTCTGCTTTCCTCAAAGCATCTAGGTGGTAGAACCAAGATCCAAATCCATTTCTGACTTCAAAGCCCAAGCTTTTAATGACTACACCCTACTGCCTCTTATTTGCATGACCAAGAGAACAAAAGCAGAAATTCACTTTGCTTTAAATCTTTACTGGATTAAATAGATTGGTCTTGTATTTCAACATCTTGTCCCCACCTCAAATCTGGAATAACCAAAATGGCCATGAGTCATAAACTATTCAGATATCCCTCAGACACAAAATAAAATTACCAAAAAGCCGGTAGTATTCTTTCTGATTCTTACGCTCAAAAGATATCTAAAAATCAGTGGCTCTCATAGAACCCAGAACATTTTAACATTCAACAAACAGAATGCTTATTCTATCCCACATCTGACACTAGAATCAAGACTCTGTCTCCCCTTAAGAGAAGGTGCACTATGACCCTCAGACTGGTTTGGGTACTTGTCTTCTGTACCTCCTTCGTTGTGTTGTATTTATATAATTACTTGTATGTATTCCAGTTTTTTGATGAAAGGAACTAAGCCTAATTCATCCCCAGTTCTTAGATCAGGTACTGATACATCTCAGGTACCTGAAAAAAAAAGTGTTAACTGAATAAATTTTAAAAGCTATCTGTGATAACTTTTTCACTGGTTGTTACTAGGGAGGCAGGCAGGGCCCAAGGTACATGTTGAGCTAGTAGCAGTTGCATTCTCAGTGTGGCTGCTTAAGCCATCTTTGGTACTCCCAAGACAGCATCTTACATCATGGTAGTAAACAGGGGAGGCAAAAGCAACCGTATCAAACACAAACATCATTCTGGCAAGCCACATTTGGCATGAGATCCTCTGTCCTAGGAGGAATCCCTAAGATACATTTGCCAGGTTCTTAATTCTCACTACATATCTCTGACTCAGTAAATAGATACATTCTGCCTGCTAAAGCCACCTGCAGTATGGTATATGTTATATGAAAGTACAAAAGAAATAGAGAATAGCTTCTGATCTTATGATGCAGAAGAGCATTAAGACAGAAATAAAAATTAACAATATAAGCATGTCCCTTAAAGAAGGATTAGAAGACTTAGGGGTAAACAGTACAATGTAATATAGACTTGAAGGTTTTAGCAATTTTGCTGATGGAATGACCGGGGTGGTTTGGAGGAGTTATAGGAAGTGTTCTGAAGAGGGGACTAGAAATGGATTTTGAGAATAGGTAGGAAAAAAGGATATCGAAGATGTTTTATCCCAAAACTGATCTCTGTAGGGGAGGGACAGTGTTTTACTCGTCTTTGCATCATTACCCTTTAGCACAAAGTGTTCAATAAATATGTGTTTAATAAATGGTCAAATAATTTATTGAATTAGTGAATAAATTAATGACTGAACAGCCTTTACTTAAGTGGAAACCACAGCCAATTCTATCAGTAATTTCTATGAAAACTATTTAGCAAAGGGTTTTTATTTAGGCCAAATGCAAATAAAAACCGAGAAGGGAACCTACAGCCATCTGTTTCTCCACCTTCTCTGGAACAGAGAAAGTGAATCTAGAATCATGGCACATCAGAGGTGCAAAAGGCCTTACAGTCTCATTTAGTCCAAAATCTCACCTTAGCGATGGGAACAGCTAGACAGCAGATAATCTCTAATTGTTAAGATTCTAGGAGGTACTATAGTATATTAGAAAAAGGATGGGTTTTAGACAACTGAGCCAAGTCCAAAACGTTTATTTTTTAAAACTGCTCTTTATGTAAATGTTTCCATACATGATATTACAACAAAGCTAAGGCTTGGAAACTGAACCATTCCCTTCAACTTGGTGCTTGAGCTGATGAAAAAGAAAAGCTAAAACCTAACATTTAAAATATAGATTATATAAATTTGTGGGTTACCTCCATTCAATGGCATTCTCCAGAGACTTGAAGGTTTTAGGACGACCACGTAAGAAATTCTGCATGCTATTAAGTGCATCCATGGCTGTACCTAGATGTTAAACAAAAAATTTTAACCACAGTACTTAACATATTCTGAGTCAACATAACTTAGAGTCAACTATATACTATGTATCTCCCCTCAATGACAGAATTAAGTGACCATGGAGGGAAAAAGCAGTTTAAGAAAGTTCAGAAGACTAATGTGATTGCCTCCTTCTAAGATGTCCTCCAGTGATTTTTGCCTCCTGGTATTCAGTAGTCCCTCCACATTGAATAGAGCTAACTTATACAAGCAATAGTGTGACTTCTGAGGCTGGATCAGAAAAAACATGGTAGTTTCTTTTTAAACAGTAAATAAAACTATGGGATGTACATACAATTGAAATATTATGCAGCCATAAACGATGTTTATGTAGAGTTTCTCATGGTATGTAAAATGACTATATAATGTGAGGTGTGGACAAAATGAGTGAAGGTGTGAAAAGTACAAACTTCCACTAATAAAATAAGTAAGTCCTAGGTATGTAATGTATAGCATGGTGATTATAGTTAATAATACCATACTGCATATGTGAAAGTTGCTAAGATCTTATAAGTTCTCATCACACACACACACACAAATCTGTAACTTTGTGTGATGACATATGTTAACTAGATATATTATGGTGATAATTTCACAATATACACATATAACAAGCCATGATGATGTACATTTGAAAAGTTACATGTCAATTATATCTAAATAAAAAAATACTTGGAACGCTTTTGCTACAAAATAACATTTAAAAAAAAAGATACAAAAGACAGAGGGACATACTTCAAGATGAAAGTCAACAATAAATAAAGATAACAATAATCTACCATGGATATCTTTAATAAGTCAAAGATTTTGATTTAGTCAGCACTAAGAAAACTCACCTTCCACAACATCAATCATGCACAGACCCAAGAGGCTTGGCACCAGGCTGGACGATGCTGTGTGGACTGCAATAGCACCGCCCATGCTATGTCCAATGAGCATAATTGGAGGAGGGAGGTCCCCATACATGGCTTCAACCACATTGCCAACATCTCTGCAGAGAAGAGAAGGAAGTCAAGCATGGAATATTAGTAACAACATTGTAAAAATAGTTTTCTTTCCTAATTCTCTCCTTTGGTCTGTAACTAATAATCCCAGGACTGTAAAGGTCTAATAGACCATCTTGTAAATGTACCTAAGTAAACCTCCTAATACAGTCCCCAATACCTATAGAAGAAGAGCTAAGAACCAAAACTTTGATTTCCCTTTACATCACACTTTCACTGTTCCACACATTTAGTACAATTACATACATATCTATCTTTATTTTAAACCTAAAATAAGCCTGAAACTCTGAACAAATCATTCAACTGCTCTATGCCTCAGTTTCCTATCCATGAAATAGGAAAACAATTTTTTTAAGCATTATAATGTAGCGGTTCAACATCAACTGCAAGATGAACTACAGACCTAGTTTATTTTTTACTGTGTGAACTTGGCTACTTAATCTCTTAAGAGTTTCAACATCTATAAAACGAAGATAAGAATATCAATTACTATTCTGGATTGCTCTGAGGATTACTGAGACACTCAGTGGTGAAAAGAGTACTTTCATCACTTTACTTTGAAAAGAGTAAGGTGTTATACAAATATTAATTATTATTTACAATTTGTCATGTAAATTTACTTGAAGTATGAACGCAAACTTAGTGTTCTGAGAAACCAGAAAAATGTTCAGAGCTAATTTTTACTGGCTTCTGTTCTAGTCTTTAATTATGAGTGAATCTATTTAACAAAGTCAAACCCCAAAGCTTTGAAAAGGAGAAGTAAAGCAGAAACGTTGGTTTTCATTCGTGTATGGGCCTTCTTTGCTATAGGTGTGTTTCTAGAGACCACTGGCTCTACTGTCTTCTGGGAATGAGTCAGTCAGGCAACTTCAAGCCGTTTTGTCTTGCTGAATGTCACTACATACCTCAGGCACTCACGCACTGTCAGCCATATAGCAGCTGTGAATGCAGGGACACAGTCTTTCAAATATGGTTCTCCACAGTATTCAGAATGGCAAAAATAAATGTTATTATTTCTGAAGGAATTAATCTTAAAAATCTCATACAACAATTATAGATATGAATAGGATAGTTGCAATATCTACAGATAATGTGAATGAGAAATAAGCAGGCCACTCAATTCTATAAGCAAAACCAAATAATTTTTAATATTCCCTCAGAGTTAAATTTAAGGCTTAAAGTTTTGGTTTGTTAAGTATAATGAGTAAAAAAAAAGGATGCTATGAAAGATTATTTAGTTAGTAACTGGATATACAATTTTGGTAGATGTTATCTAGGGGCATCCTGTCATATTTATTAATACTAGTTCATTTCCTGAGAAGCAGTATAGCGTATCGCAGACATAACAGAAAATGGAGTATCAGAGTAAGCTGAGCTCGAATCTTGGCTCTTCTACTTTCAGTGGAGTTTCACTTTACATAGAGTTTAGGTTCTAAGTTGATGTGAAAGGCAAAAACCATGCTGTCAGGGCTACTTGAAAACCCACCAACTGCCCATTAAAATGCCCATTTTAAGATTTTTGTTTCACAGAGTGATTGAATTCAGAAACAATGTTTTATTGCTTCACCTATTTCAGCAACAATCCAACTTGTTGACTCTTCTGATTCTTGGTAATTATCTTCAGTTCCTACAGAAGGTTTTAATCATTTATTTTCTTTTGAACTTTTTGTGTGAGTTATCAACTTATTATCTCTTAGCTCTTATTCACCTTTTACATGTTCTGCAATAACTGGATGAGGCCTTTAAATATTTTTCCTTTGCTAGCTGGCAAGATGTCAAGCTATGCCAGTAGAGGGCAAAGGAGAGATACTGCAGAAAGAGAGGGTTTTGTCCCTGGTGTGCACTGACTCCACAAGCTCCTGTAGCTTGTCTAGCTTCCAGGACCTGTAGCACACACAGCTTTTCCAGTGACCAGCTCTTGCAACACAGGTTTCTCCAAACACTCCATCCCCCCATCCCTAATGTTCTTTTATTCTCCCTAGATTTTTGAAGTATAATTGGTATATAAAAACAGTACATAATTAATGTATACAATTTGGTAAGTATACACTCCTGTTATCATCACCATGATCAACTCCTGTTATCATCACCATGATCAACTCCTGTTATCATCACCATGATCAAGGGAATCAACACATCCATCACCTTCAAGATTCCTTGTGCTTCTCATGTGTGTGTGTGTGTGTGTGTGTGTGTGTGCGCGCGCGCGTGCGCGTGCACACATATGCATGGTAAAAAGACTTTACATGAGAGCTACCCTCCTAACAAACTTCTAAGTGCACAGCATCATTAACTATAGGCATTATGTTATACTGCAGATCTCTGGAACCATCCCCGGTAATTTTGCTGCAGAGTGCCGCTGGTGAGACAACTCCATGTGAACAGCTTCCCCTGAACCCGAAAGGGCAGATTTCTGGCAAGTTCTGCCAACAAAGCATCAAAGTGACTTCTACACCTTCAGTAAGCCATCGTTAGTGCCCTCTCCAACAAGGGGATCTCAATCGTTTCCACTCAGGTGCTGTCTCAGTCTGAGGGGAAATAGGAAGTGGCTGCTTCTTACATCTGCTATTTCTAGTCTTTCCTTCTCTTTTTCAAACCTGTTCCCAGCTTTACAGAGATGTAACTGATAGATAAAATTATAATATATTTAAAAAGTGTACAATGTGATGATTTGACATGTATACACTGGGACACTGATTCCCATAATCAACTTAATTAACCCTATATTCTTTAGAGCTCTTATGTTTTACTAGCCAATTCCTCATTACTCCAATCCCCTGTTATAATTAATAAATCTTTATATTAAGCTTTCCTTGTTTATTACTATCTGATTTCTCTGATTGTCCCAGATTCATACATGATTAGGCAATATTTCCTTAAGGTCATCATCAATTCTTTAATTTCTTCTTGAATGTCAGTCAAGTTATCACATCCTTGTCTGGCTGCCTGGCCACTTAGATGATGTATTTCACTTTTTTGACCCCCTTAAAAATCAACTGAAAATCTTTCTATGGGTATTACTTGCTTGATTATTTCAGGCATTACTGTTCTCACATTACAAAGAAAAAAATGAGGGAGCAGATTCTTGGCTCTCCTTTCATGGTTTCTCAGGCACATGATTATTGAGTGGAATGGTTCTCACACATTGTTATTTCTCTCTCTTTGCCAAGGACTATGGTTGAATGATCACAGTTCAGGTCCATTAACTATGTGACCTCACATGGTTAGTTACTGTGCCAATTTCCTCATTGATAAAAAGGTTAGTTTTACACTATGGATTAAAACAAATAATTTATTCTAAATAAAATTTTAATTTACACTTAATAAAGCCTGGAAGATAGAAATCACATAAAAAACATCTACTATAATGATACAATTTTGGCCACATGAATTTGGGTTCTGAAGGAAAAACAGAACTTATATCCAGATTCAACTTTACTTATATCCAGATTCAAGCTACTAAAGTAAGAAGGGACAAGGTATTTTTGGTGCCAAAAAGATACTTGAGAGAGCATGCATTAAACACATGAGAGCGCACATATTAAAAGCAAGGTAGCTTGAAAAAGCCTGTTTACAAAATAGAATGTTGTATGTGTATGTACTCAGTCGTGTCCGCCTCTTTGTGACCCTATGGACTGCAGCCCACCAGGCTCCTCTGTCCATAGAACGTTCCAGGCAAGAATACTGGAGTGGGTTGCCATTTCCTACTCTAGGGGAACTTCCCAACCCAGGGATCAAACTCATGTTTCCTGCATTGGCAGGCAGACACTTTACCACTGAGCTACCAGGGAAGCCCATACAATACAGAATAGTGGTTCCCAGATACCAGTCATGGGACTGGCTGCATCAGATTCCTTTATAGAAATTTATCAAAATATAAATGCCCAGGCCCACGGGTAGAAGCATGAATTCAAGAGCTGTGAGGCAGGGCTGAATGATCTGTACTTTAAATCATTTCTCAGATAATTCTGATGAATGGCCAGGTTTGAGAGCCACTGTAGGTGCTATGGGAAAAGGCAATGGCACCCCATTCCAGTACTGTTGCCTGGAACATCCCATAGATGGAGGAGCCTGGTAGGCTGCAGTTCATGGGGTCGCACAGAGTCGGACACGATGGAAGCGACTTAGCAGCAGCAGTAGGTGCTATACTCCTCTTTTACTTTGCGGTCCAAGGTATAATCACTTATCCTTTAATACCTTGTTCCCATCTTACTATAAAGCTGGAAAAAGCATGTGGGCAGGATATCAGAAGAACATCTCAGAGGGCATTTTGTAAACAACTATTTTTCAAGTTTGGGTCCCCAGTAGATATTCAGATTCTATTCAACTCTGTGAACAGAAGGAAACTTTTCAAAAGCTAACACAGACTAAACTGTTCCCTGAAGAATTTTCAGGGCATCATTTTAAATGATGACCATCATATTGAATATACCAAGAAACCAGAGGTTTCTTTCAATATTAAATAGTAAAGAAACACCAGATATAGAGGGAAAAAAAAGAAGTAAAATGTTCTGTTATTTATTGTTCAACAATCTCACCAGGAGAGCCATAACGATATATTATTATTTATGGTAGCAATGTAAGCCAGGTGATTGTATAAACAGTATTACTTACTTTGCCATTGTTTCTGCAGACAGGTCTTCAGAATTCCTGACTTTTGTTTCACCTAAAAAGAAAATATTTTAAAAATAAAATTCCCAAGGAGATAAATGATAAAATCAAGAGTACTGTCTTCCAAAAATCTCACTTTAGGATAATGAAATGGGGACTTTATAATTGTACATGATAGGCACAGCAAGGATTTTCTATTACAGACATATCTTTATGAAGGATAATTACAGTAGCAAAGAAGGAGGATAATTACAGTGGCAGGTATTTCCACATTCCTTATACACCACCCGCATTGGAATTTGGTTACATTAGCAGACATTTTCTCAACAAGATATATATGTGTGTGAATTTATAAAATATTTGTGAAAACTATAAGCTAGGATTTCCCTCAAAATGCCCAAATGGAAATGACCAGACCCAGTGAACTTTTTAATACTTTACACTATTCAAAAGGGTTGGCAAATGTGTCATTGAGTCAGTGAGTAATTAAGAACTTCACTCACCATGACCTCGAAGATCCAAAGCCACAATCCTACACTGAACTCTACTAATGATTGCTGCCTATAGGAGGAAAAGGAAAAGTATTAAGATACATCAAGGTTAGCAAATCTTTCCCCATTACCAATGATAACTTTGTTGGGTGAACTGCCATCAGAAATAAAGGATCCCAAGAAAATAAAAGGAATTCCCCTTTAAAGAAAATATTTAATAAAACTAATGACTCTGTTTTTTTGATACACATTCTGGCTCTATCCCAACTTCAAAATATGAAATCACTCTTTAAAATTTAACTCTTCCTAGCTTTCCATGAAACAGAATAAACACCTCTAAGCAAAGCCCCTCTGAACTCTGCTATCACCTATGATTTTCATCCACACTCACTGGTTATCTTTTCCCTATTCTAGAAGGGAAATTCTCTAGGTAAGAACTGTGAGTCAGTCTGTATCTTGGTTCAGCATATAACACAAATGTGACACTCAGATAATGAAATAACCTTGAAAGCAGCACAAGTCATAAAATCTACCAAAGATTCACTTAAGATAGAGCAGCAGTACACACAAGTTTGTGCCAATTAAAAATACATTGAAAAAGAAATCATAGTATCATGAGCCAGTACAATTTTACTGGTTTAAACAAACCTGAAATTGAGGATCTTCTTCCTCAAATGAACTAGACTCTTTGACAGTAATACATCACAATTAGTGTTAGTAAACGTCATTAACACTTTTTTAACTTAAAGAAACGACAGGACAACTATCTAGGCTAACTCCTACATTTCATGAATGAGGAAACGGAAGTCAAGAGAAAGTAAATTATTTTCTCAGATCATACAACTAGCAGTAAAAATAAGATGAGAACCAAGGGAAGCTACTAACATAACAGTCAATGTATAAGATAAATCAGAGCTCTTAAATCACATTTTCGCATTTTATTTTTAATTGACATGTTTTTAATATAGTCACATTATAAAAATATAGAAAATTAGTAAGAAAGAGAGGAGAAAAAAGCTCATATGATTTGCCATCTAAATGTCATCTCTTTGGATGTTTCCTATGATCTTTTTCCTCAATTCTGCTGAAATATTATTGACATAATATTAAGGCACTGGATGTAATCATTTGATACATGTGTATATGCAAAATCAGTATCACAATAACCTTCAGCCTCTCACATAATCATCATTTGTGTGTGTGGATAATATTTAAGATCTATTCTCTTAACAACTTGCAAGTATGAATACCATACAATTAATTACAGTCACAATGCTGTACATTTAACAGATTCCCAGAACTAATTCATCTTACAGCTGGGAGTTGGTACCCTTTGACCAACATCTCCCCACTTCCCCCACCTCCTAGCCCTTGACAATCACCATTCTAATCTTTATTTCTATGAAGTCAGCTTTTTTAGATTCTACATATAACTGAGAACACATATTATTTGTCTTTATATGATTTATTTCATCTAACACAATGCACTCAAGGTCCTCCATGTGGTTGCAAAAGCCAAGACTCCTTTCTTTTTCATGGCTGAATATTCCTGTGTGTGTGAGAAAGAGACATGTTTTGCATGGAGCTATTCAGTTTCCCCAACACCATTTATTTTAGAGATTATCTTTTCCCCATGGAGCCTTCCTGGAGTCCTTGGAATTTTTGGTTTCAGTAAAGTTGAACTTATCAACCTTTTTTTAATGGTTTCCACTTCATGGGGCTGCCCAACACCATATATTAATGTTCTTATCATCTTTTTACATGGACTTCCCTGGTGGCTCAGACGGTAAAGCGTCTGTCTACAATGCGGGAGACCTGGGTTCGATCCCTGGGTTGGGAAGATCCCTTGGAAAAGGAAATGGCAATCCACTCCAGTACTCTTGCCTGGAAAATCCCAGATTTTGACAGAGGAGCGTGGTAGGCTACAGTCCGTGGGGTCGCAAAGAGTCGGACACGACTGAGCGACTTCACATTCACGTTCATCTTTTTAAATTCAGTAGTTTAATCCATTTGCAATTTTTATATTAACTTATTTTTATACATGGGCTTATTTCTGGTTTCTTTCTGCCAATACCATACTACTGATAAGAGTTTTAGAATATGCTTTGGTTCATGTACTGTTAAAGCCTTGCTTGGAGAATTTTGAGCATTACTTTGCTAGCGTGTGAGATGAGTGCAATTGTGCGGTAGTTTGAACATTCTTTGGCACTGGAATGAAAACTGAGCTTTTTCAGTCCTGTGGCCACTGCTGAGTTTTCCAGATTTGCTGGTATATTGAGTGCAGCACTTTCACAGCATCATCTTTTAGGATTTGAAAGAGCTCAACTGGAATTCCATCACCTCCACTAGCTTTGTTCAGTGATGTTTCCTAAGGCCCACTTGACTTCACATTCCAGGATGTCTGGCTCTAGGTGAGTGATCATACCATCGTGATTATCTGGGTCGTGAAGATCTTTTTTGTATAGTTCTTCTGTGTATTCTTGCCACCTCTTCTTAGTATCTTCTGCTTCTGTTAGGTCCATACCATTTCTGTCCTTTATTGAGCCCATCTTTGCATGAAATGTTCCCTTATCTCTAATTTTCTTGAAGAGATCTCTAGTCTTTCCCATTCTATCATTTTCCTCTATTTCTTTGCACTGATCACTGAGGAAGGCTTTCTTATCTCTCCTTGCTATTCTTTGCAACTCTGCATTCAAATGGGTATATCTTTCCTTTTCTCCTTTGCCTTTCACTTCTCTTCATTTCACAGGTATGTGTAAGGCCTCCCCAGACAGCCATTTTGCTTTTTTGCATTTCTTTTTCTTGGGGATGGTCTTGATCCCTGTCTTCTGTACAGTGTCAAGAACCCCCATCCATAGTTCATCAGGCTCTCTATCAGATCTAATCCCTTGAATCTATTTCTCACTTCCACTGTGTAATTGTAAGGGATTTGATTTAGGTCCTACCTGAATGGTCTAGTCGTTTCCCCTACTTTCCTCAATTTAAGTCTGAATTTGACAATAAGGAGTTCATGATCTGAGCTACAGTCAGCTCCCAGTCTTATTTTTGCTGACTGTATAGAGCTTCTTCATCTTTGACTGCAAAGAATATAATCAATCTGATTTCGGTATTGACCATCTGGTGATGTCCATGTATAGTATAGAGTCTTCTCTTGTGCTGTTGGAAGAGGGTGCTTGCTGTGAACAGTGCATTCTCTTGGCTAAACTCTGTTAGCCTTTGCCCTGCTTCATTCTGTACTCCAAGGCCAAATTTTCCTGTTACTCCAGGTGTTTCTTGACTTCCTACTTTTGCATTCCAGTCCCCTATGATGAAAAGACATCTTTTTTGGGTGTTAGTTCTAGAAGGTCTTGTAAGTCTTCACAGAACCATTCAACTTCAGCTTCTTCAGCACTACTGGTCAGGGCATAGACTTGGATTACTGTGATACTGAATGGTTTGCCTTGGAAATGAACAGAGATCATTCTGTCATTTTTGAGACTGCATCCAAGTACTGCATTTTGGACTCTCTTGTTGACTATGATTTCTTCTAAGGGATTCCTACCCACAGTAGTAGATATAATGGTCATCTGAGTTAAATTCACCCATTCCAGTCCATTTTAGTTCAGTGATTCCTAAAATGTCGACATTCACTCTTGCCATCTCCTGTTTGCCCACTTCCAATTTGCCTTTGATTTGATTGATTTCCAATTTGATTCATGGACCTAACATTCCAGGTTCCTATGCAATATTGCTCTTTACAGCATCAGATTTTGCTTCTATCACCAGGCACATTCACAACTGGGTGTTGTTTTTGTTTTGCCTTTTTCTCTTCATTCTTTCTGGAGTTATTTCTCCACTGATCTCAGCAGCATATTGGGCACCTACCAACCTGGGGAGTTCATCTTTCAGTGTCCTATCTTTTTGCCTTTTCATACTGTTCATGGGGTTCTCATGGAGAAGAAGGCAGTGGCACCCTACTCCAGTACTTTTGCCTGGAAAATCCCATAGACAGAGGAGCCTGGTAGGCTGCAGTCCATGGGGTCGCTAGAGTCGAACATGACTGAGCAACTTCACTTTCACTTTTCACTTTCATGCTTTGGAGAAGGAAATGGCAACCCACTCCAGTGTTCTTGCCTGGAGAATCCCAGGGACGGGGAAGCCTGGTGGGCTGCTGTCTATGGGGTCGCATAGAGTCGGACACGACTGAAGTGACTTAGCACCAGCAGCAGCAGCAGCATGGAGTTCTCAAGGCAAGAATACTGAAGTGGTTTACCATTCCCTTCTCCAATGGACCACATTTTGTCAGAACTCTACCCCATAACCTGTCCATCTTGGGTGGACCTACACGGCATGGCTGATAGCTTTACTGAGGTAACATTAACTTCCACTATCAACTACTTACTTACCGTGAACACAGCCCAGGAAAGGGCAGAATGGCCTCCTCCATGCAGAAGGAGTAGGACTGGACCCTCTGAACCACTCTTGTAAACTCGAAAAGTGTATGAATAGTTAAAGATAACATATCTAAGCTTTTGCTCACTGAAATTTTTGATTACTTAGTTATGATGATACCAATCAGAAAATTCAGACAGGACCAAATTATAAACAAAGCTACAGCCTTCCAAGCTTGAGAGGCACTTATGGAGAAGTTTCTGAGACACCAGACCTGTTTTTGAGGCATGGGAGCTGTGTGACCACTTTTTCAATGGGAAAAAAAAAAAAAACACCAAACTATTCCCTTTGCCCTAATGAGGACATAATTCCTGGCTTCTAGACACTAAACTGGTTCAACTCACTTTACTCATGAAACCATCCCCTCAAAAGATATATCAGTTTCAGGAATTTAATTCTTAATCCCCTCCCATGTATTAGACAATTATAGCCAAATAAGATATTAATAGTCTTACAAGTAACATCCCATGTCCTGCAAGGAACAGATGGAATAAAAATGAAATAAACAGCAAAAATAAAGAACATTTTAGGAACTATACAAATCTTTGTAGACACTATAAATTTATTAAGGAATAAGCCAGTTTGCAAAGGATATATCCTTGCCAGTTTCATTCTCTACTTCTACATCTTCCATGGACTCAAAGTACTGACTCCAAGGAACAGGAGAAAAGTCCCGCTTTCTTCCAGGGCTAAGGGTAAGAAAAAGAGAGAGATTACAAATAAAACATAGTCATGCATGAAAAGATAAAATCTTGATCAAAATATTAAACCTGAAAACAGCAAGATATTTTCTCATAAAGATATGAAGAGTTTTTATACAGTTAAAATGTGTTTTAAAAAACTCAAATATGTATAAAAACTTTAGGATTTTAGGAAATTTTATTAGCATATTTTAATCACAAATATATTACATGTATATAACAACACAAGTTCTCTCACCTTATTCTTGGCTATAGGCTCATTCCTATCCTTTCAATCCAGTTTAATATTGTTCCTACTACAATAATTTTTGGTCACTATTGCTTCGTCATACCTTTACTCTTCCATATTTTTTCATGCTTCTATTTCATTTCCCAACCAAATGGCAAACTGGCCATATCAATACCTTGAATTTCTGGGTATTTATCTGAAGATAAGCTTACACAGAACTGAAATGACTTATCTATTCAATGTACCATTGTCTGTAATAGAGAAAAACTGAAAATAACCTAAATATCAGCAGGTAACTGATTAAAATAAATTTTGGTATATAGAGAAACAATAGTTATAAAAAGCAATTATATATTGATAAAATTCCTTATTTATAGATATGATACACTGTGAAGTAAACAAACCTGATGCACATACTACCATATGGGTAAAAATGGGAAATACATATAAATGCAATTCCTTATGTATGTTCAGACTATCTCTGGAAGTATACTGATATAATATTGATGGTAACCTGGGAGGGGAACTATGACTAGGAGGTGAAGAGGAACAATTTTCAATGCACATCCCTTTCTATCTATTTCTGAACCATGTATCATTTAAAAATATTATATCATTTTAAAACAAAGCAAAGCAATAAATATCTACTTACAACCTATGTCTTCAACTTTGGATGGAACATAAGAAAGAAACCCTGAGTCTTCCTCTACTTCCATATCTCCTCTTCTTTCCAGTAATGAAGGAAACTCAGAATTCTATTAGGAGCAAAACATTAACTACTGCCTGAGATCTTATACATGCTATGGGACCAAACCGTGGGTATGTATAAAATATAATATAAAGTCCCTTTTAAATATTTAAGTGAATACAGAAGTACTCTAGGTTGACTATAATACGGAATGAATTACAGTGGGGCAGTTGGGCAATCAAGGATGTATTCTCTCAAAAGTCAAGTATTTATTGAATGTCGTTTTCTACTAAGCACTGAAACAGATTAGTGGGTCTCAAGCCATGTAATAAAATTACCTGGGAAGTTTATAAAAATACTGATGCTTAGGTCTAACTCTAGAAATTGATTTAAACCATCTGGGATGTGGCCTAGGTACTGATAATTTTTAAAGTTTCCCAAGTTGAGAGAGAGGTGCTAGAAATACAAAGGAGTATATGGTTTGGAATGACAGAGGAGTTCAAACTCTTCATAGTTCCTACCATTTCCCTGTAATTCCTAACACAGTATGAACTTGGGCAAATTCAATTGATCTAAACTCTTTCTGCCTTAAATTACAGTGACTAAGTAAAATAAGATATCTTTTAAAAGAATCAAATAAATCTGGTAGTTGCTCAGTAAATGTGTAAACCTACCTTCTGATAGAAAAACTTCTTTTGTGGAAGTAAACTACAACTTTAGTCTAGACCTATTTTTCTGGTTTGCTGGTTACACTTGAATTCCTACTGGAAAACTAAGAGCAGAACTCTTTAATTTTATTTACACTCACAAACTCATCTATGCATATATTAATTTGAGTACATATAATACAACAACAACACGGCATGCCAAACATATTATAATAGATTCTAAGGATCTTGAATGAAATTTTAATGTCTAGACCGAGGGATATGGTAGCAGTAGTACCTAACATTTACTGTACACAGCAGTGAGTCACTGTTCCAATTTACAGGCATGATTCTATTTAATTCTTACAAAACTTTCAAAGTTATTTTTATCCCCATTTCAAAGATGAGAAAACAGATTAGATATACAAAGCAACTTGCCCAAGGTTATACAACTACCAAGTGGCAGTAACAGGATTCAACTCCAGTCCCATTACTCTTCAAAGTCTCTGTTCTTTATTCCAATGCTGCACTAATTCTCAGATTTTTAAAAAAATCTATTTGGTTGTATCAGGTCTTAATTGTGGTGCACAGGATCTTTGTTGCATCATGCAGAATCTTTCACTGCAGCACGTGGACTCTCTAGTTGTGGTGCAAGGGCTCCGCTGCTCTGTGCCATGTGGGATATCAGTCCCCTGACCAGGGATGAGACCTGTATCCCCTGCATTGCCAGGCAGTTTCTTAACCATAGAACACCAGGGAAGTCCCCTCAGACTTTTTTTTTTCTCTCTCTCTCTCTCTCTCATTTATACTTCTGTAAAGTAATAAGGCTTTATTTAGGGCATATTATCAAAGGTTTCCTGTTCACAATCTAAATATGATTATTAACTTTGCCAAGGCCACAGAAACTTTCTGAGTTGGCCAGGCACAAGTTAAAGAAAAAGTACTTTCTACAATCAGAAATTATTGCCAGAAGAACAGCCTCCACTTCAATCTAATCTTCCTTTTAAAAAAAAAAAGTTTCAGGGACTACCCAACTTGACCAACGTATGAGTAATTCCCATTTAGTTTAAAAGGCAATAATCTACACCTCAAAATGCTGCTCCTACTACCACAGAGATTTTTCGGACATACTCCTAACATCTGCATTTCAACACACAATTGTTTATACACGCCAAGACTTGACGACATTTGGTAATTTAGACAAGAAGTAAAATAGTAAGGGCCTTGTATGAAAACTAGTTCTAAAAAATACATGCACCCTAATATTCATAGCAGCACTATTTACAATAGCCAGGATATGGGAGCAACCTAAACGTCCATCAACAGAGGAATGGATAAAGAAAATATGGTACACATATTCAATGGAATATTACTCAGCCATAAAAAGGAATGAAATAATGCCACTTGCAACAAGGATGGACCTAGAGATTATCATACTAAGTGAAGTAAGTCAGAAAGAAAAAGACAAGAACACCGTATCACTTATATGTGGAATCTAAAAATACGACACAAATGAACATACCTCTGAAACACAAACAGATTCACAGATATCAAGAACAGACTTGTGGTTGCCAGCTTGTGACTGGGGATGCAGGGGGTCGGGGGAGAAAGGATTTCAAGTTGGGGATTAGCAGATGCACACTAGTATACATGGGACAGATAAACAAGGTCCTATATATTCCATGATAAACAACAGAAAAGAATATATATTTATAACTTAGTGACTCTGCTGTACAGCAGGAGTTAATTCAACATTGTAAATCAATTATAGTTTGATTAAATAAAAAAACCCTTGGCCTATATGTTGACCTTAACAATCTATTTCCAGCAGAAAGTGGAAAAATTTTTAAGAAGATGAAAAGAATGAGGGGCTACTGCACTCTTAAAACTTTTAAAATCTAAATTAATTTTCCATTTGCTAGAGACTAAAGCGTTGTTCTGCCATTATTAATTGTGTGACCTTGGGCAAGTCACTTAACTTCTCAAGGCCTGAGTTTCTTCATGTCAGATAGGTTTGTAGCATCAGTTTTATATGCTTTGTTATGAGGATTAAAGTAGTCCTTTGGTTACTCTCAAATTATCCTCTTCTATTCTCTGGTGGCTCAAACGGCAATGAATCTGCCTACAATGCAGGAGACCTAGGTTTGATCTCTGGGTCAGGAAGATTCCCTGGAGAAGGGAATCTTTTCCATGGCAACCCCCTCCAGTATTCCTGCCTGGAGAATTCCATGGACAGATGAAGATGAGCCCAGTGGGCTACAGTCCATGGGTTCACAAAGAGTCAGACACAACTGAGCAACTAACACTTACTATTTTGTCATGGAGCCAATCATTTTCAAAAATTAGTTTATTCCTTGGATGTATGGATACCAGTGAGGCTGCAGAAGGAGAGGGTGGTGAACTGGGAGAACCGGACTGACATATACACTATCATGTATAAAGTAGGTATCTAGTAAGAACCCTACTCTATAGCACAGGGAACTTTACTCAATGCTCTATGTAACCTACATGGGAAGGAAATCAAAAAAAACTCCATTTTATTTGATGGAACACATTCTGCATTAGCTTCCCGAGAGAGGAATTAATTTTGAAACTTTGCATGTCAAACTTCTGTTACCCGTTTTTACACTTGACTGACAGCTTCCTTTGATATTGAAATTTTATGTTACAGACCATTTTCGTACTGTGGAAGGAAGTACCTTGATAGATTCAACTTTGGAAGTGTTTGCTAAAATTATACGTACATTTGTATAAAAATATGTGAATATATAAAAAATATATATAAGATCACATTTATATAATTTTATTTTAAAACATATACAGGGAATTCCCTGGTGGTACAGTGTTTAGGAGTTGGCGCTTTCACTGTGGTAGCCTGGGTTCAATTATTGGCTGGGGAACTAAGATCCTACAAGCTATGTGGTGTGGTCAGAAAATAACACAAAAACAAAAAACAAAGGACACCACTGAAAATATGATAAATCATAGATCTGATAGGGAACTTGTATCTAGACTATATAAAGAACTCATAATACAACGACAACCCAATTTCTTAATGAACAAAGGATCTGAATAGACATTCTTCCAGAGAAGATATACACGTGGTCAATAAGGACATGAAAAGATATTCAGCATCATTTAGTTATTAGGGAAATGCAAATCAAAACCACAACAAAGAACCACTTCACATCACTAAGATAGCTTTTGACAGAAAGACTGCCAATGACAAGTGTTGGCAAGAATGAAGAGTTAGAACCCACATACATTGCTGATGGGAATATAAAATGGTACAGCTGCTTTGAAGAACAGTTTGTCAATTCCTCAAAAGGTTAAACAAAGATATCATATGATCTAGCAATTCCACTCCTAGGAAATTACCCAAGGAAAATGAAAACATGTCTACATAAAAACTTGTACAACAATGTTCACAGGGGCATTGTTCATAATAGTTAAAAAGTAGGAACAATTCAAGTTTCTATTAACTGTTGAACAGATAAACAAAATTTGGTATAAATCCAAACAATGGAATATTATTTGGCAACAAAAAAGGAATAGAATAATTCAACATGCTACAATAAAGATGAACTTAAAATATTATGGCAAGCAAAGAGGTCATTCACAAAAGATCACATATATTAAGTCCATTTATTATAAACGTCCAGATTAGGTACATCTAATGAGAAAGAAAACAATGGCTGCCTAGGGCTTGGAGGATTAAGGGAAAGTGAGGACTAAAAAGCAAGACATATTGCTCATGGGTATAAAGTTTCTTTGGGGATGCTAAACATGTTCTAAATTGACTATGGTAATGGTTGCAGAACTTTGGGCATACGCTTAAAAAAACATTGACTGTACACTCTAAATGAGTCAGTTGTATGGTATGTGAACTCTATCTCAATAAAGTTGTTACCAAAAATTAAGAAGGGGAACATTTAAATAGATTATATCATTACTTGTATGGTATGTGAACTCTATCTCAATAAAGTTACCAAAAAATGAGAAGGGGAACATTTAAGCAATAGATCATTACTACCCTAATAGAGAAAAAAATGAAATGAGAAAAACACAGGTCAGATGAGACAAAATACAAAATAAGATGGCAGAAATAAATCCGAATGTATCAAAAATAAACGAATTACTCTAGGTTTTAAATATCTTAAGATGAGATTTTTTTTTTTAATTTCCAACTATATACTTTTTAAGAGACAAAAAGTTCCAAAATAAAAAAAAGATTGACAAAAACAAAGTAGGCAAATATTAGACAAAACAATTTTAATTTACATTTAATTTTAATTTACATTAATTTTATATTATTCTCTATCAAACTTTAGGGCATTTTTCTATCAACTTCTAATTAAGGTCTTGCTGTTGAGTTTTTTAAATTTATAGATTTTCTGTCATTTCTTACCATTATATACTTTTTAAATTTTATTTTATATTGCAGTTGAGTTTTAAAGAATTTTATCATCCCCCACATTTAGAAATTAAAGTTTAGAAACTTTAATCTTAAAGTAGAACAAGCCTCTTCTTAGGAGGCTTTCTTTCTTCTTAAACTTCCTCTTCTATTGAATTATATCTACTATACATGTTTTTATTCCCAACATTTACATTTTGTTCTCTGAAACCAGGTTCCTCTTTTTTTTTTTTTTTTTTTTTTTTAATAAAAGAGCATTATCTTCTTGTTTCACAGATGCCATACAGTCTCGTCTCTAACAAGAGATATTGGGGGCCAGGGGATGTGTTTGGTTTGTGTTTTTTTTGGCTGTACCCCAAGGCTTGGCTTGCAAGATCTTTGTTCCCCAACCAGGGATTGAACCTGGGCCATAGCAGTGAAAGTGCCAAGTCCTAACCACTGGACCACCAGAAAATTCGAGATGCTCGCTTATTTAGTGTTTTATTTTGTTCTATGCACTACTGTTTCCTTTTCTCATTTTGTTTTGGTTTCTGTTTTTTGCACTGGAGGCTTTCCCTGGATTGCTGGTGATTCTATGAAAAAGGAGGGCTTGCTGATCGTTGAGCATCACTGTACAGTTATCAAGCCGAGACCCAGACTTTTAAATGACAGACTCTTCCCCTTAAATATCAATATCTGCATGTCTTTTCTCTTAGGCTAGCCATTTCTCCAGAGATAAATTCTCCAATCTTCTGCTTGGGGACATAAAACTAGCTGTGAGCCTTCTGAAAAGGATCTAAAGAGTCTCATTTGTTCACTCAACAAATAGGCATTAATAAGCACCTATGAGATATTATTTTAGGCACTGGGAATACTACAGTGAACAAAAAACAAAACCCCTACTCTTGTGTTTACACTTAACAGGAGACACGAGCAAAAATTTGCAAGGTGGCAATAAGGGCCATATAAAGTCAGGAAGGGGGACAATGAATATCAGAATGAGAAGGAATGAATTTTAAATCAGGTGATCAGGGAAGGCTTCTTTAAGCAAAGACCTGAGGAAAGTAAAGAAGAAAACATAAACATATTTAGAAGACACAATTATGTACTTTCACTTAATACCTGTTTCATCCAGCTGCTTTATCTTTGCCCTCATATCCCTATTGTCTCTAAGTCCAGAGCCACTCTGGTTCAATTTTTCCAGAAGTTAACCTGCCTCCCATTATTGAGAAATTTATTTTCAATAGAGGGAAAGGAAAAGATCTGAGAGTCTAATGGAGTCAATCAATCCTATTTTTAGTCCCCTTTCAGAGGTACCTAGCATCTACAATTCCTGAATCTTTATGGGGTTGACATATGGATTAACTTCAACTTTCGTTCTCTTTCTACAGACAGTTTGCAGTTTGCTCTTCCCTGTCAGAGAATTAACAGTCTTCAACTTGCCATCTTCCTAAATCCTGCTGGTATCTTACCTTCCCTCCTTTTCTTTGTCATTTGATTATTCCTTTTTCCAAGTTACTTTACTATAATTTCAAGGGACTTGAGGATAAAATGAAGATGAATTAATGAATTAATTTCCACAACTCTCTAGGGTAGCTGGTATTATTCCTCTTTTGCAAATGAGAAAGCTAAACCCAAGAGAGGTTAAATAACTCATCCAAAACCATAGAAAGTAGCTCAGCTAGGGTCACTTCCTTATTAGTTTTTAATACTACCCTCAAAATAATATTAGGTTCTCTCTCCATTCTTAAAATCATCAAAGCTAACAATAAGCACCCAGAAATCCCCAGGAAGAAGTGGAAGAGGATTGGTTCCTGCCATAGGGATAATGATTGGTAGAGGACTCTTAAAGCAAGCCTGAGTACCATGGAGACTAAGAAGAAATCAAGGTTTACTACTATAATTATAATTATGGGAGAGAGCAGAAGGGTGGAGTGAAAAGGAAGAATCAGACAATTCTCAAGTTTCTCTGAAGTCATTCACAAAGAAAGAACAGGGGAAACCTTTTAAAAGAGTTCCAACTTACAAAACACTGATTTACCAGGTGCTTGAAAATTCTACATCGTACTCCTAATACTTCTCTGCGTTGGCCAGTGATGAAAATGTTCCTTATTAACTGGGCATCATAGAATCCAAAAATGGCAATAGTGGGATTTTACACAACATCCTGTATTTGACAAGAAAGGATATTTATGGCCCAATATACAACAAGGTTGTATGAATGAAACCTTACCTTACTTAAAACCACTTTCAGATAAGATACTTAGTCTATGGGAACTTCCAACCTGCTGAGTCAGATCACACAAAAACCTGCTTTGTTTTAAATGGATGGATAAAGACAACTGCTGCAGCACAAGAACACTCTAATCTTATACTTCTGATAATAAAGAACTGTGCTTTACCCAAGTTAGAAATTTTTCTAAATTTTATTTCTACCACTCACCCAATATAAGAACAGCATAAGTAGTAACATAATTTTCGAAAACACTAAAAGTAAACAGAAAAAAGGATATAAAGAGATCTGGCCTCAAACAAAAACACAATCACTGAGACATCAGTAATGAAACCAAAAAAGCAGACAACAGAACACTTTATGATATTCTACAAATCAACTGGAGTTGTTCACTCTCATCACTGATGCGCAGCCATTCTTAGTCATCAAAACACATGTAAGCTACCATTCTGCTTAGACATATCACAATAGGAAGCAAGAGTTTTGAGGTCAGAGCTTAAAGGCCAATAAAATCCTTATAGAAAACCCTACTATTTCAGAACCAATGGTTCTATAACCCCTTCCCTAGACTCATCTAAATGCCATGACGATCCAGGATAAAGGACAAACAGCAAATATCTTTAGGCCAATTATTTAAGGGATTTTTTTCCCAGTCACAACTTGCTTATATAAGCAGCTAACTTAATTTCAATTAAAGAGACCTTTGGGTATGCCTTGTATGGCAGGCCCTGATACACTTTCTGGGCATGAGGGAAATCAGCAGGCCTGAAATTTTCATCAATGAAAACTTGGTTCTTGACCTCAAAGACCTAATGTTTGGAGGGAGATAGGCAAGGAAACAGTCACTGTATACTGCAGCTATGGCAGAAATAAGCCTAGGGTACCATGAGAGCTCACAGATGGAACATTCAAGCTTGTTCAGGACACTTATGGGGATGGAACCAGGTGAAAGAAAGATTCACAAAGATTACATCTGGTGGGAAAATTTTGTTAAATCAAATGCTATAAAAATTGGAAGTACTATTTTTATTAAACAATGACTTGGATAGGGAATAGGCAAAAGTACAAACCTTCTAATTGTCAACTAAAAAGTAATTTCCCAATATTCAGTGGAAAAAAATGTCAGTGTATTCTCCAATTTAAAAATGGGCTTATATTCCAAAGGTTTGTAAAGTAAGTTGTTGGAAAAACTGAAGTACATTTCCTCTGATTAACAGTATTATAAAATATTTGTAGATTCTCTGAGAAGCTCCATCCCCAAGTCTATTTAGCCATAATATGTTACAATGCTATTTGTGATGAAATTCAGTTAATAATAATCATGTAGTTCAGGTGATTCACATAGAAAACTGAATTTAAATTGATATTAATATATCTTGAACCATGGTTCTTATGCTTAAGGAAAAGCTGGTTTAATTAAATGGATGAGAAGGATTAAATGAAACAAACCAGACACATGTGCATTTGTGCTGGGCACCTGACAAGCATTATCTAAATTTAATCCCCACAACAACCTAGGTTGCATTTTCTTAACAGGATAAACATAGAGGGATATAAATATGGAATCATAGAGGGATATAATAGGGTACAAGTTCATATTTATATACTGTTAATAATCACAGTTTTAAAATTTCACTTCTATGCTCAACAAATCTGGCTCTTCCCTCACATTTACTTCCCTACTAAATTCAGGATGCACAATTCTAAGCTGATGGAAAAAATGTCATATATCCACTGTATCTGAGCATCATTCATTCATTGACCAAATGTTTATTGACCTCCTGTGGGCTAACCACTTTGGGGCTAATACACAAAAGGAGATTACTGTTAAATTAGTGAAGACTAAGCAAAATAGATCACAATCAAGTTGTTAGTGAAATACCGTATGTACAAGGCATCACTGGCTTATGATAAACCACGATTTTTATAACACTAAAAAAAGAGCTACCAGGGAACTCCCTGGTGGTCCAGTGGTTAGAACTCTGCACTTTCACTGCCAAGGGAGCAAGTTCAAGCTCTAGTCAGGAAACTAAAAATCCCACAAAACATGCAGTGTGGCCAAAAAAATAAAAAGACCTACCAACTAAAGTATGACACAATACTTTATCAAGCAGAATTCATTTTACATTTCTTTTTATAACTTTATATCTTTAGTTATTTTTGGCTACTCTGGGTCTGCATTGCTGGATGTGGGTTTTCTCTATTGTGGCGAGTTGCAGTGCACAGACTTGTCATTACAGTGGCTGGCTTCTCTTGGGGCAGAGTACAGGTTCTAGAGTGCGGGCTCAGTAGTTGTGGTGCAAGGATTTAGCTGCTCCATGGCCTGCACAATCTTCCTGGGCTTCACAGGTGGCTCAATGGTAAAGAATCCACCAGCCAAGCAGGAGACCTGGGTCCAGAAGATTGATCTCCTGGAGAAGGAAATGCGAACTCAGTCCAGTATTCTTGTCTGGGAAATCTCATGGACAGAGGAGCCTGGTGGGCTACAGTGCATGGAGTCACAAAGAGTTGGATACGACTTAGCAACTAAACAACTAACTACTCTTATAGTAAGGACTTACTTCAGTTTTGGAGAATGAGAGAGAAAGAGAAAAAGTGTCAAGTTTTGTTCAAGTAAAACTAACCAACAGGCATGAATCTTTATATACAAGAGACAAACTCCAAGCATGAGTTTCAACCATATGAGCATTTTATATCTCAAATTAGTCAATGTATTTGTAAACACAACACACTCAGCCTAAATGCTTGGTGTTGAAATAAAGTATTGATTCTATTTATGAACTGAAACGATTTTCAGTGGAGTATCACTTAAGTTACCCCATCTTAATGGAACTGGTGAGGAAATAAGGTTTCTTTATAGAATGAAGCTAAACAGGTCTAGATTTCAGTTTCTCCTTCAGTCAGCACTTAAGCAGCCAGCACGTTAGACACCCAGGAAATTAAGACATGATTCCTATCCTTAAGAAGCTCACTGTCCTGAGTAGACAGCAGATCAATAATTACAGGAGTCAGAGGGCTAAGTGTTATATCTACAGAAGACTATGCGGACATAGAAGATGTGCTCCTTGATGACTATGTGATAATGCCTACTAGGAGATAATAACCAAAACCAACAAAACTGTATGACCACTATGCATCAACTGTTAAGGAAATAAGGGAGAGGAGGAAGAAAGAGAGGAAAAATTATTCCCTGCCTAGAGACAAGGAATAAGAAATAAAAGTTGTATGTTTTTAGGTGAATGTCTCAAATCCAAATAGATATGTTAATATTTCACCATCTACTAGGCTGCTTAAGTCTGTTAGGAGGGCGAGTAATGAGTCATGAGCTGCACAGCAGCAGTCCTAGTCACTGTTCTCACAAATTCTCCAGCTTAGGAGTCTTCTGGTGGGGACAAAATACTGAAGTTTAATTGCAGCCAGCTATTTAAAGCAAGGCACCACAGCTCTTATATATAAAAAAGAAAAGTTCTCATTAGCAACACTGAAGAGAAGGAAAGAATGGAAAGGACGGCAACCAAATGGCTGTCTGGGATCATGAGAGTTCATTACTATTGATAAGGGCATCTTATTAAAACAGATGACTTAGATTCTAAAAACTGTGTACTGGATCAGGCTATTAAGAGATCATCTAACTCAAATCTTACTTTATGGGAAGGAATAATTAGCTGTCTGTTATGTAACAAGCCGGATTTTGAATTCAGCAAGAAAAATATTCCCTTTAAAACATGTGAAAGACTCAAAGTCATAGATTTCCCAGAGCCACTCTCCATAGCACTGGAGCTTAGACTCAAGCATGTCTGGTGCCACAGAAGTCTTTATAGTACACCTCAGAGTTCCTTCTGAGGCCCAGAGAGAGGAAGACTTGACCAAGTCACATGCCTTATTAGTGGCAGAGATAGGATTCCCACTTACACCTGGAAAAAGTCCATGGCAAGGACATACACAGAGACACAGTGGAAAAAGACTGATAGTAAACAACTTCAGCCTTCTGCCATGATTTCGAATGACTATAATTTTCAACATAATCTCTTATTCAATCTTCAAAATACAGAGTTGACCCTTGAACAACGTAAGAAGAGGGGCTGAGTTTGGGGGTATATGTGTGTGTAACCCTTCATGCAACTGAAAATTTACGTATAACTTACAGTTGGCCCTGTGTACCTTCCATATTTGAGATTCCACAGAGGCAATTTCAACTGACCGTCAATTGTATTAAGTGTAGTACACCTGACCCTTCCACAACACAGTATGAACTCCATGGGTCCACTTACACAAGCATTTGTTTTCAATAGCAAATATTACACAAATGTAATGGTAAATAAAACACAAGTGGAAATTGGTTGAAGCTGCAGACACTAAACCATGGAAAATGGAGGGCCAACTATAAGTTATACCTGGATTTTTCACTGTGGGGAGGGTCGGCACCCCAACTCCCTGTTGTTCAAGGGTCTATGGCATTCACTATTGAAAAAAAAAAACAGAAAAACCCATGTATAACGGGACTTGCTCAGTTCAAACCATTGTTGTTCAAGGGTCAACTATATAGGTAGTATGTGCTTGGGACTGGTTGTCGATACTGAATTTGAAGGACATCTAAGTGTGGTATATAAGTGGACCATGCTTTTAAAAGAGCTATTTATTACTTAAATGTTTCTTCTCTAAAAGTAACTATTTCACAGTATAAAGGAAGAAGTTTTTCCTAACCAATCAAAAGTGTTTCCTCAAATCTGACATCAAGTAACATGACAAGAAAGTCTCGTCAGGTTAAAAAAATTCCAATTACCCAATTTTGGAGAAATAGATTTGCTGGCAATAAGTGTAGCAAAAATGGGGAAATGGACATTCACTCAGAAGTGCTCAGGTCAAGGGGCTCAAAAGTGGCATAAAGGGGAGAGGGAGAAAATGGGAGAGGGAGGGAAAGAGAGAAGCCACTTCCTAAACCTGTGCTGTAAAGAAAACAGTAGGGAATCTGAGGTCAGATTAGCCTGTTCCTCTTGTTAATATCAAGATTTAGAGCAGTTGCTGTTTACTCTCTACTCCAGACATCCCTTTCCCACCACTCTCTATTCCCTAACAGAATTCCAAATAAATAGTAGCTAGTAAAGATCTTTGTTATCTCTCCTCCAGCCCAAAAGAATGAATCAGAATTGGTCTAAACCAGTCACAGTAATCCCATTCCCTACTGCCAGTGATTAGTTTTAGGATGTACATTTGAACCAGTTCTAGACAGAGACTTAAGGGAAAAACCTGCTGGGGAGTTTCCCATTCTAGGTGAAAAAAAAAAACAGGGACAAGCTAAGTCAGGAAAAGGTCTTTGTCTTTGTTTCTTCCTTTTTATTTGGAAAGAAGAATAATGGTAAGGTACAAGTGGAGTTGCAGCAGCCATGCTGCAACCATAAGGTGACTAGTAAGAGAAGGAAAAGCCAACATTTCTAAGGATGTCAAAGGAAAGCATGCAAAAAGTCTGGGTCCTGACTGATACAGCCGAATAACTGAATCAACTCTGAACTTCGTATTTATAAAAAGTATTACTTCAATAAATAGTATTTCTGCTTAAATCACAAGTTGTTAACAAAAAATTATTTCACATTAATGTAATATTTTTAATCTGAATTTGAGGAATTTTATAGGCTGTGTTTAAATAAACAGTAAATATATTTAAATAGTTTTCTAATTATATTACTCTTATACATAGGAATTTATCCCTTGTTTTAATTTGTACATATTTAAGTAATATTAAATACAATATTAAACATGTCTACATTATGTAACATAAAATATTAAAAGTAACATGTCAGTACTTTCCATCGGAAATATTTTTCATTCAAAAGGGATTTTTACAAATTGAAGAACATACTTCAAGGAAGACTCAACATCATCAAAATGTTGATTCTAAGTTAACTTACATATTTAATATAATGCCGATAAAAATGCTATTAGGCACTAGTCTAGTTGATTAGAAAGTTTACACGTAAAAAAAGTAAGAGGAGCTAGGAAAATCCTGAAAGAGAATGAAGGGGAAGCTATCCCTACCATTTACTAAACATATTAAAAACACCTCTCTGATTTAAAGCATAGCAGTGGCACATAAACAGACTGACGAAAAAGGAAAGAAAATTCGTAAACAGACCCAAATCTACATAGAAATTTGGTGTATGATAAAGATGGCATTTTAACTAGTGGGGGAAAGGACTAATTTTTACTGAGGTGAAATTCACATAACAGGATAAGGATAAAGACTTTTAAAAAATTGTGTTACACAATTGGACAGCCTATGGATAAAGATAAAAATGGCTTCCTAGGCGGCTCTAGTGGTAAAGAACTTGCCTACCAATGCAGGACATGCAAGAGACGTGGGTTTGATCCCTGGGTTGGGAAGATCCCCTGAAGGAGAAAATGGCAACCCACTCCAGTACTCCTGCCTGGAAAATGCCATGGACAGAGGTACCTCGAGGGCTACAGCCCATAGGATTGCAAAGAGTCAGAAGCAACTCAGCATACAAGCACGCAAAAGATAAAAAAGATAGATCTGTTCACTCTGCATATCAAGATAAACTTCAGATGGATGTAAAAAAGAAAGATACAGGTCTCAGGGAGAAAAGCATATTACTTTATAACCTGGAAGAAGAAAATATCTTTCTGAAATACAAAATCCAGAAGCAATGGGTTTTCTACAGAGGTTTGATTATATTAAAATTTTAAAACAGAGCTTTTTACATGGCAAAAATTATTATAAGCAAAGTAAAAGGGCAACTTGGAAAAATATTTTTTAACACCTACAAGGGAAAAAAACCCCTAATATATAAAAGGCTTCAAAGCAATTCCATTCTTAGGTATATATCCAAAAAAATACAAACATTATTTCCACACAGAGATTTGCATGTGAATGTTCACAGGATCATCATTCATAAGAGCAAAACACTGGAAACACAATTCCAGCAACTGAAAAATGACTACATAAATTGTGATATATCTATACAACAGAATACCATTCAGCAGAAAAAAAAAAAGAATGAAGTACTAATAAATGCTACCTCATAGAAACTTGAAAATATTATGCTAAGTGAAAGAACCCAGGCACAAAAGGTCACATATTGTATGGTTTTATTTATATATCTCCAGAATAGGAAACTTCATGGACACTGAAAATAGATTAATGGTTGCTAGGGGAAAGGGGGGATGATGTGAACAGGTAAGTAGTTTCTTTATGGAATGATGAAAATGTCCTGGAATTAGTGATGATTGCACAACCTTGAACATCCTAAAAATCACTGAACTGCATACTCTAAAAGGGTGACTTCTACAGTATGTGAATTATAAATTAGCTGTTTGAAATTGATAATTAATATAAACAGATTACTCTTTTAATAATTTAAATCTTTTAGTAACTTAATATGCAACCTTGAGCAAATCACTCCACTTTGCCCTTTATTTCTCTATCTGTGGTAAACAGCCCCTTAAAGCCTTCCTCAGAGGCCCTGATATTTGTAACACATTTGTAACACATTTAAGAAGTTGAATGAAAAACTGTCTGATCAGATATGAATAAATACACAGCTTGAAGGGGAAAAAGCTGTGTATTATAAGATACATTATAAGATACTGAAAGAAGTGCTTCTATTTCTTAAAGAATGAGCCTTTCTCATTGTTCTTAACATAATCTACTAGTTACCATTCCTTAAGAGCTTGTGTGTCAGGAAGCATAACTGCTTTTCATATATTATCTCGTTCTCACAGCACTCTAAGGTAAGCAGAAGTATCCCAGTTTTAGAGTTAAGAAACAGACCATGAGAGGTTAAATGACTTAACTAAAGTAAATTCAAGCTAGCCTTCAAACTCAGATCATTATCACTTCAAACAACGATCTCTTTTGCACCAAGGTGTAACAAGAACCGCGCTCCAGAATCACTGTGGACGGTGATTTCACTGCAGCCATGAAACTCAAAGACAACTGCTCCTTGGAAAGAAAGCAATGACAAACCTAAACAGTGTATTAAAAAGGAGAGACATCGCTTTGCCTACAAAGGTCTGTATGGTCAAAACTGTGGTTTTTCCAGTAGTCGTGTACGGATGTGAGAGTTGGACCATAAGAAAGGCTGAGCACCAAAGAATGGATGCTTTTGAACTGTGGTGCTGAAGAAGACTCTTGAGAATCCCTTGGACAGCAAGGATATCAAACTAGTCAATCCTAAAGGAAATCAACCCTGAGTATTCACTGGAAGGACTGATGCTAAAGCTCCAATACTTTGGCTACCTGATGTGAAGAGCCAACTCACTGGAAAAGACCCTGCTGCTAGGAAAGATTGAAGGCAGGAGAAGAAGTGGGTTGCAGAGGACGACATGGTTAGATGGCATCACTGACTCAATGAACATAAGTTTGAGCAAACTCCGGGAGAAAGTGGAGGACAGAGGAGCCTGGGGCGCTGCAGTCCATGGGGTCACAAAGATTCAGACACAACATGGTGACTGAACAACAAGCAAGAATAACAATAGTAACAAAAACCCAATATAAATCTGGGTTTCTGAAGTCGTGTTTCTGCCACTTAAGGATTCTGTGATATTAGGCAAGTCAGTGAACATTTGAGTTTTCTCAATAAAAGAAAATATTAACCTTTGCCCCAACTTACCTAATGGAATAATATAAAAAAGGGACTAATATATATGTATCATTTAAAGCACTATAAAACTGTAAGAGATGATTGTAGAAACAAAGTACTTACTATTGATGAACCAAAACTATACTGAAAAATGACTTACAGTCTCTCTAATCGTAATGGAATGTACTAAAATAGTGACTTTCAAAACACCCTTAAGCACACCACATGATATAGACTAAATGTTTGTGCCCCCAAAATTCATGTTAAATCCTAACTTCCAATGTTACTTTTGAAGGTGGAGCCTTTGGGAGGTGATAAGGTCATGAGGGTGTAGCTCTCATCAAAGTGATTAGTAACCTTATTAAAGAGACCCTACAGAGCTTCCTTTCCCCTTCCCACAGGTAAGGACACAGTGAGAAGACTGCCATCTATGACCCAAGAAGCAGTCCTCACCACACACAGAATCTGCTGGTGCCTTGATCTTGGATTTCTCAGTCTTCAGAACTCTGAGAAAAAAAATATGGTATTTTTTTTATGGTAACCCTAACAGACTAATACCAGTTGCAAGCAGGGCTTTAAAGTCAGAGTAGTTCCAAAAGCTTTTAAAAAGTTCAAAACCACTGTTCTGAGCATCATCTACTGGCATCTATCAGGGAACAATAAAACCAGGATTTCAGGCCTTACCCGAGAAATAACATACATAAAGCTACTGCCACAATGCCTGGCACACAATATTAACAAAAAGAAAAAAGTAATTGCTATTATAGCTTTATCTAGTAATACTTTGGAATTACTAAATCCAACTGGAAAAAAAAAATTATGGAAACTCAAGAAAAACCAAAATCTCAAAACCACCCTGAATATGCAAACACAGCTAAACAAGGTTTACTGAAACTAAAGGCAAGAGATTATGAAAAATAGTTGAAACAGTAAGTCATATAAGATACTATCAAAGGAACAGGTCCAATCTGAGAGTAAGAGAAAGGCTGGGGAGTGGAAAAGATGGGAAGATTAAAAAAAAACCAACTGAGAAGAAGTTAGAAATAAAGGATGATTCGAAACTGGCGGAAGTGACACTTTATAAACTAGGACTGACTAAAAAAAAAAGGAAGACTGAATCCCAGGGTATTTGCAAAGGAATAAGATACATAACTCAAATTAACTATTGCCAACAATAATAATTACGAACCCGAAAAACACAATGGGTCTCAGAGTCCAGAGATCCAAGTCTTTAGTGGCCCTATTGCCCAGCTTCTAGGAAGCATAAGTATGAGGAAGATCTGAGTTTCAGTTTTCTCATTTATTAAGAGAATATACTACTCCCTGCTTCCTAGTTTACCTAACAGAATACAGAAGTCTCCAAGGCTCAGTTTCCTCAACTATATGGTGAAGCAGTAAGACCATTTCAAAGCTCTCTTCCAGTTTGATGACTCTAGGGAAGGAGAGTCTATATTATCACTAACATTAGGGTTACATGCTGCTGCTGCTGCTGCTAAGTCACTTCAGTGTCTGACTCTGTGTGACCCCATAGACGGCAGCCCACCAGGCTCCCCCGTCCCTGGGATTCTCCAGGCAAGAACACTGGAGTGGGTTGCCATTTCCTTCTCCAAGGCATGAAAGTGAAAAGTGAAAGGGAAGTCGCTCAGTCCTGTCCAACTCTTAGCGACCCCATGGACTGCAGCCCACCAGGCTCCTCTGTCCATGGGATTTTCCAGGCAAGAGTACTGGAGTGGGGTGCCATTGCCTTCTCCATTAAAGAGGTTAAGTTACTAACAATTAAGCTAATCGGTAGATTTTAGTATATGTGCTGCCGAAGTGGGCACTAATTAGTAGATTTTACTTTCTCTTAGCATTTTTCTTCAGTTCTTCATCTTCAGAGAACTTGTTTTGCCAAAATGAGAAGCTAAGCTCTAAACTTATCTGAAGTGCATATGGTTATTAAAAAGCTAGGATTTTTATGTATTTTCACAGAAGAGCACTGGAATACTGAAAAACCAAAGTTTAGATTAATAAGGCAGCAACTAAGATACATGTCAACAATAAATGCTACATTAATTTTATAGTCCAGGTTAATCTTCCCCAAATAATCGACTACAGATCAGCTTCCAGATCCTCCCTGATCATGTTACAGCCCTTAGTCTTCCAAAGTCAAACAATCTTCACTTTACCTTACATGCAGCCTCCTGCCACCTCTTTGCACTGTGTGCATTCACTGACCCACCTTTACCTTCCTCTGTCAAGGTTTTCTCATTTTTCTACTCTGTCCCATGGTCAGGTCTCCACTGCAAGTCTTTGTTTCCTTCCCCGGTTTTTCCAACCATTCTCACTACCCCTCTACCCTACTGTTTTAATTTATAGATTCTCCTTTCTCTCCATTCCTAGGACCTGTTTTCACAGTATCTCCTATCTTCATCTCCTTTTTGGTAAGCTTTTGTACATGTTACTTCTTCAGAACCTAAGATTTTTTTTTCCTCTAGTCATTATTCCAAGAATATCTATCAATCCATCTCTAGAATTCCAAACACACACTCTTGATTACCACATACCTAAGTATTTTTTCTATCCCTTACAGTCACTAGTTTCCAGAATCCTGTCTGATACTACAAACACACCTCAAAACCAACTACCTGATCAATTACCTATTTTCTAGCAATTACCTCTCCCAGGTTCAACTCATTACACTCTCTCTCCTACATCTTAGATCCCCCAACCTGGCCCAGTTCATTCAACAACCTAAAATTCCAAAAGCCAACACAGCTCCTCCCATTCCAGTAAGTGGTGGTTTCCCCCAAAACATTTTAAGCTACTACTCTCAATACTTCATTGAGTTTTATCAGACCAGTACATAACTTCCACCAGACCTACTTGCCCTGCAAAAATCAACTGCCCAAATCTTCCTCTTTAACCTTTCCAGACCTTCTGTCTGCAGCAAGCCATTAGTTAAACCCTATTTCTACTCATTTCTCAATCTCTGGAGCCCACAGTCACTCTCTAAACCCCTGCACGCTCTCTCTCATCACTCCTCCCCTTATTCCCTACCCTCACTTCTCAGCACATTCCTATCACCCCTAACAGTCTTCCTGGCTATGTTCTCCATCTTTCCTTAGGCCTATTCCCCACACTTTCTCAGCACCCCTTGAGACCTAATCTCTAAGTCACTTGCTCACTCCCTGAATATGCCTCTTCACCTTTAGAAACTCTCTGCAGAACCTTCTGCTCCCTAGTTTTCTTTCCTTCTCCAACCCTGCCTCAAGTGTCCCCTGTTTCCCCCAGCTTCTTTCTATTATCTAGTTCTCACAGAAACTAGATAAGGATTTACTCCTCCCAAATCTTTCCCTAGTTCTTCTCCTAATTTCCCTCAACTTTTCACTTAGTCATTTCCCATTTCCCTCAACCATCCCTGGAAGATTTCCCCCCACCTTTGTCACAACTCTTTTTCCTTTTCTCAAACCTCCACCCGTTCTTCTGAGGTGCCTCCTACATCTCTTAAACTATCTTCTCAGCTTCCTCAATCTCTGCCTCATTCCCTTCTCCCTCCAATACTATTTGTCCTCTAATTTCCAGTGACTTGGCGCCTCCCCTAGTCCCCAGATCTGCCTTCTACTTCATGTAAACGTCTCCAGGCCGCCGCCAACATTCTCTCAATCCTTAGCCTCCCTTGCCATGCCACTCTGAACGCCGAGAGCCACCATTCTCCAACGGTCGGGGCCTGGCCTCTAGGGAGAAGGGGTACGGGTCACGTACCCCATTCGCATCTTGGCTCCGCTCTGACTGCCCCCGCTGCCAGGTAGTGGAGGGCGAGAGGGCAAGCGCCCAAGATGCATACTCTTCTCGAGGGCCGACATGAAGGGGAGGCCGCAGGTACTCGAACAGTAGCCGAAGCTTCGTCCCACGCTAAGTGCGGCCCAACCGGTTACAGCTCACTCCCCTAGCGACGCCCTGTAGCCTTTAGAGAGCACGCAGCTACCGGCAGCACCGCCCACCGGCTCTCTAAACTCCACCCCCTCGCCCCAGCACTTCCACCGGAAGTGCGCAGCAACACTCCACAAAGGCAGCTGGGTAACGGAGTCTCTGACCCTTCAGACCCCTACCAGAGAACTCCACGACCTTCGCCGGAAAGAGAAGCGCTCCTATGTACCCTGGGCAATGGAGTCCTCAAAGAGCGCATTCTGCGCTTCCGCAGTTGGAGGCGCCCGCGTTCAACCCTGCAGAGGTGGGGTAGCAAAGCATCCTGGGTGTTGTAGTCTACTGGTAGGAAAGCGTCTTGGCGCCTTCCTTTCTGGTCGCTTCCCAGAGACTGTTAAAGAAAGAACCACTTCTTCCTGCCTCCCAGGCTGCCCCACGGCCCCGGTTGCTGGGGAACGCCAGTGCCTTGGGAAGGGATGGCGGGAGGCTACAGCTTAGGTGCTGGAGCCGTAGTTGAGTTGGTGAGGAGCTCGGGGTCGTCATGAAGCAACGGAAAGCTCAGGGGCCTGGGGGCGGCCGTAGCCGCAAGAAGAGAGGTAATCTGAGCGACCAAAAGTGGAAGAAAGCGTAGTTGGGCGATTGGGCGGAGTTCGGGGAGCGGGGCGCTAGGCATTCTAGGAAGACCTCCCACAGCCGCCTGTTAAAAAAGCGGGGAAGAGGATTGCGGAGGAAAATAAACCAGGGCATCAGAGGGTTAAAAGAGAGCATTTGACCCTCCCGCGAATGGAAACGATATAAGGGCTGGACTAGGGGACAAAGTGGGTGAATAAATGGAATGAGGGGAGGGCTAAAAGGAGATGCTTCCAAAGGAAGAGAACGAAAAAATTGTAGGTTTTGCTTTGGTTTTTACTTTTTAAAAATTGAGGTATAATTAACATATAACGTTATGTTAGTTTCCAGCAATCCTTTGGATTGGATGTTTGTATATATTTCGAAATGATTGCCAGTTGTCTCGTTAGCATCCATCACCATACATAACAATTTTTTTTCTTTTGAAGAGAACGTTTAAGATCTACTCTTTAGCAACCTTCAAATATACAGTACACTACCATTATCGTCACCGTGCTGTACCTTAAATCCCCGTGACTTACGAATGTTTTTGATAAGCGTGTGGGGGCAGGAAAAGGGGAGGTAGAGCTTTGCAGGTCCCTATGGGACTGGAAGGAAAACAAGTTGGTGAGTATGTCGGTAATCCTAATAGGCAAGGATCACGTTTTAGGCCTTACTGAATCCCCTATATGCAGAGTACATCATGGGAAACGCTGGACTGGAAGAAACACAAGCTGGAATCAAGATTGCCGGGAGAAATATCAATAACCTCAGATATGCAGATGACAACACCCTTATGGCAGAAAGTGAAGAGGAACTAAAAAGCCTCTTGATGAAGGTGCAAGTGGAGAGTGAAAAAGTTGGCTTAAAGCTCAACATTCAGAAAACAAAGATCATGGCATCCGGTCCCATCACTTCATGGGAAATAGATGGGGAAACAGTGGAAACAGTGTCAGACTTTATTTTTGGGGGGCTCCAAAATCACTGCAGATGGTGACTGCAGCCATGAAATTAAAAGACACTTACTCCTTGGAAGGAAAGTTATGACCAACCTAGATAGCATATTCAAAAGCAGAGACATTACTTTGCCAACAAAGGTTTGTCTAGTCAAGGCTATGGTTTTTCCAGTAGTCATGTATGGATGTGAGAGTTGGACTGTGAAGAAGGCTGAGCGCCGAAGAATTGATGCTTTTGAACTATGGTGTTGGAGAAGACGCTTGAGAGTCCCTTGGACTGCAAGAAGATCAACCAGTCCATTCTGAAGGAGATCAGCCCTGGGATTTCTTTGGAAGGAATGATGCTAAAGCTGAAACTCTAGTACTTTGGCCATCTCATGCGAAGAGTTGACTCATTGGAAAAGACTCTGATGCTGGGAGGGATTGGGGGCAGGAGGAGAAGGGGACGACAGAGGATGAGATGGCTGGATGGCATCACTGACTCAATGGGCGTGAGTCTGAGTGAACTCCGGGAGATGGTGATGGACAGGGAGGCCTGGTGTGCTGTGATTCATGGGGTCGCAAAGAGTCGGACACGACTGAGTGACTGATCTGATCTGATCTGATCTGAATCCCCCAAAACTAGCACACAACAGGACTCGATAAATGTTAGTTGAATGACTGAGGTGTGAGGCAATCATGACTCATGAAGGGCTACAGGTGGGAGTAGGGAAAAGCCAGTTATAGAGGAGAGAGAAAGAAAGACTGGGGATTGACAGTGTGGTAGGAGGTGAGGGTATGAAGATCTCTGAAGGATTTGAGATGGTAAAAGTGTTTAACAGGAGGAGTTTATCAGGTTAGTCCACGTAAGGACTGTTAGGGGAATGTTAGCTTCAGCAAGAACAGTCACCCTGGGAACCCATGACAGATCAGAAAACAAAATTGAGTTTCTGCAGAGCTGCCTCAAAACAGAAACTGGGTGACTCTGCCTTTTTACATTATAGGCAGAGAGGCATTTGGAATAGTGATAGTGCATTAGGCCACTGGGTTGAGGACTAAAGCTGCAGTCTAGAAGTGAATCTTATCTGCTGTTTAAAGATAACTAAGGCAGTTTTGAGGCAATGTGTTTCCTTCCAGGAATGATGCAAGATATGAAACAGAAGTGTGAAAGTGTTCAGTGCTGTGTTACCTACATCAAACCAGTCAAGTATATTTGGTTGATAGGAAAATCAAAATGAAATAACATGCTAATGTCCTTCTCACTATACCATGTGCGTATACAGTAATAGTCATGCACATGCCTGTGTATAATTTTTATATTGAAACTAGTTATTCATAAATATTATGGTGGGTCTTCACTCAAGAAAGCAGAGGGGGTGTTCTCTTAGAAATCCGAAGAATTAGTTATATAAATTTCTGATCTGATAGACTTCAGTGTATTTTCTTCTTGAGGCATGACCACTCTCCAAAGGAAAAGTGAGAAGAATAGAAAGGTGTGTGTAATATTGGAATGAGTTCTTAAACTTCCTGTAAGTCATGGTTAAAAGATACTGTGAAGGGGAAGACAATCAGGGTCATTAAAGGAAAGCTGTATAGAAAGTCATGATTAATTGCCTTGTTTACATGTTGTTATCTGTCTAAAAGCCATAAATATTATGAACATAGCACTATGCTAAAGAATAGTGGCAGAATCTAAAGGTGATACTTTCTGTCCTCATTGATTATATTATATTGGCAGGAAGAAAAGACAGTTTAAGGTGGTCTTTATGGAAGCACTGAGTTGTATGGTGTACATTTCATTTGTGAATTGACAGGACAGTTTTAAAGTATGAGAATTATGTAAAAAAGAAGGCAGTGGCACCCCACTCCAGTACTCTTGCCTGGAAAATCCCATGGACGGAGGAACCTGGTAGGCTGCAGTCCATGGGGTCGCTAGGAGTTAGACATGACCGAGTGACTTCCCTTTCACTTTTCACTTTCATGCCTTGGAGAAGGAAATGGCAACCCACTCCAGTGTTCTTGCCTGGAGAATCCCAGGGACCGGGGTGACTGGTGGGCTGCCGTCTCAGGGGTTGCACAGAGTCGGACACGACTGAAGCGACTTAGCAGCAGTAGCAGTAGCGTCTTTAAAACTGGACATTGCCATAATCAGAATCAGAGTACTTGGAAGAAAAATTTCAACTGCTTCAGAGGTTTTTTAAAATCTATGTACTGTATCGTAGTTTTCATTTAGTATCTTTCAGTTAAAGAAGCGTTTATACTAGTATGTCTTTAAAGTTGGTGTGTTCTTTCCTCACAGTAACCTGAATCCAAATCTGAATACTAACTAGTTTTCAGGGTGGCTTAAGTGACCAGATAGGTTATTCTGTGGTCTGGTTTGCCAGTTACTTCTTCTCATATATTAGGATAAATAGAATTAGCCTTCTCTTTGTAGAGATTAAAATGTTTTTATGTGTTTTTCATTCAAAAAGCAGATTATATGTTTTCTATATTTAGACTAAATTTTGACTTTGTATTCTCAGATTCCTCCACAGGTTTAAGTGACATTTCTCCATCTACAAGCTTGCCACCCTTGGTTGAAGGCCAGCTACGCTGCTTTCTGAAACTTTCTGTTAATAAAGTCATATGGAAGATTGCAAAGCCTCCTGCTTGTGTACTTGTCCGGGTGAGATGGTGGGGAGAAACATCAGAAGGAACCCTCTTTTGTCCCAGAGATGCATTGCAGACTGAACCAAAAGCTGTGAGAACAACTACACGTTATGCTATTCGCTGTGGTCCAAAGCAGTTTACCTCTTATCTAACAGGTATGTTTTTGTCTTGTCATTTCATCAGCAGGCATAATAAGAAGCATGTAGCTATGTCGTTAACAGTAGGTATTATTATGCTCCTAGTAGCTGTGACACTGTTGTTGAGGATTCAGAGATGTTATAATTGCCACCATTATTTAGAGTATACTATGTGCTGCCAGTTGATACATATTATTTCTGATCTTTAATAACCCTGAGGTGAAGTGAAGTGAAGTCGCTCAGTCATGTCCGACTCTTTGTGACCCCATGGACTGTAGCCTACCAGGCTCCATGCATGGAATTTTCCAGGCAAGAATACTGGAGTGGGTTGCCGTTTCCTTCTCCAGAGAATCTTCCCGACCCAGGGATCGAACCCGGGTCTCCTGCATTGCAGGCAGACGCTTTACCATCTGAGCCACCAGGGAAGCCCCAATAACCCTGAAAGATATTTTCTCTATTTTGTAGACAATGAGACCAAAGTTCAGAGAGATGACATGAATACGCTATATAAGGTTCTATAGTTGATAAATGGCAAAACTAGAATTTGAACCCACTTCTCTCTGACACCAAGACTCATTCACTTGTCACTACATTGTACTTCTTTAAGTAATATAACTATAATCTCTACTCTGGAACTTCCATTATACTCAAGGAAAAAATTTACTAATAATAAGGATATAAAATTTACTAATAAAAAATTTAGTAATAATAGAAGATAATATATGCTAAATACCAGTTGAGTGTTAGTGAGTTAGTAGTACAGGTTTTCAGAGAAGGGAGGATCCCTCTACTGGGAACCAAGAGCCAAAATTTCATTTCTGTTCAAGGACGGCATTCTGAATATACTGTGTTATTTCTCTATTCAAGTCAAACTTTCATAGAAACGTTTTAGATGGTAGACTTATCAAATCAATTCAAGTCACTAAAAAGCATTGGGCTAAGAATACAAGAAAGCCAGAGGTGAATTAAAGATTAACTTCTGCTTAAGTTTACATTCTTTCCAGAAGAAATTTTTGAAGACATCAAAATATAAAGAAAAAAATTCAGTTATTCAAAAAATATGTGTAGAATACTTAGCTTGCATCAGACATTGTACTTAGGTGCTGTGGAGATTACAAAAATGAATCAAAAGATTTATCCAAATGGTATCTAATTCTAACTAAATTCACAGAGAAGTTTAGTTATGATATTAGGTAGAAAGTGATAAGAGCTTTTAAAAGATACCCGTGGAGAAGGAAATGGCAACCCACTCCAGTGTTCTTGCCTGGAGAATCCCAGGGACGGGGGAGCCTGGTGGGCTGCTGTTCTATGGGGTCACACAGAGTCGGGCACAACTGAAGCGATGCAGCAGCAGCAGCATAGATATCTGATTAAGAAAATTAATGAGACATAGGTGAGCCTGGCTGTTAGTAAATAAGCAACAAATGTTGATAGATTTCTCATATTCTATACATGCATGTTATTTTATACTCTACAAAGCCCTTTTACACTATTAGTTCATAGAATTTCCAGGTGACTTACATGATTAGATAAGTCAGGGACTGTGATATGTTAAGTAATTTGCCTAAAGTCATATAACAACCATTAAGCAACTGCCATATAAAAGGATTCTGTGCTATGTGTTTTATTTACAATACTACCATTCCTCACAGCCATGAGGATTGGGAAGAAAGTATTGTGATGCCTATTTTATAGACAGCTGTGGCTTTCACAGAAATAGACTGTGAATATCAGAGCCACAACACAATCACAGATCTTGTAATTGTAATCCAGTGCTCTTTTCACTACAGCATTCAACAGATGGTGAAAATAAATCATTTTCTCAACTTTGGTAAGAAAATATTCAGAAGTTACACTGTTCTGAAATAATCTCAAATTGCATATGCATGCATTGTATTTGTCCTGCTATAAATTGGGACCATGAAGGTGTTAAGTCAAAGCAACCAATTGAAGAATCCAGTTAAGGAGTTTATTTCCATTCCTTTTGGTTCTAAGTGCTCTCAGCATTTCAGTCCTCCAGATATTATTGAGGAATAAGTAATAAAATACTCCTGAGAAGCAGGGACCAGCTGCTGCATCTATATAAGAGCAGCCCTTTGTCCAGTTCAAAACTAGATATGGTGAGAATTTTAAAACTGAGAATTGTTACTTTTTTATTTCAAAACTAAAGCCTGAATCTTTGCCAAATATGTAAAAATATAAAATAAAATACTCTCTTAAAGGTATTTTCCTTATCAAATAGTTGATATGCTAACTATTTCTGTGTAATTTTTTTCCCTCCATTTGAGATATTTGTCATTGCTTTTCCTAAAACTTAGTTTTTTGATCTTGGGTTCACTCTTTCCCACCCCCGAATGATATGATAATAAATAGTTTATTTGAAAATAAAGTGATTTTATTTTTAAGTAAAAACATTTGGTAATGTGTACTCCTCTGCCCATTTCCAAAAAAAAAAAAAAAGTAAATGAAAAATGTCTGCTGATGTTGTAATTGTTTTTGATTAGATATGGCTGTGCTGGTGCTAGAAGTAATCACCAAACTTGAACATCTTCCAATTGGTAGAGTTCAGATCAGTGGACTAGCCCAGCTTTCTCCAACCCATCACATCGATGGATTTTTTACCATTGTTTCACCAACATCTAAGAAACTTGGAGAACTCCAGGTAAAAATATCATAATTGTCTGCTACATAGAGTAAAACTTTAGGGGCACAAATATTTGAGTCTGTTTGTAGAATTGGAAAGTATGTGACTCTCAAATACTGTGCAAATACCCACTCCATGCCTTTGTTCTTACCGATGACTGTTTTGTACTTATTTCCCACTTATCCATATCCTCTTAGTTCTTTGCTGCCCATCTCAAGTTCCAGGAATCCTTCACAGCTCCTCCTGCATTCATTCTTCTCTGTGCTCTCTATTAATTTTATAACATGAATTACATAATCATTGTTCAGTTATAATCTTACATAGTCTCCAAAATCATATATCTGTAGTTTCCTTTTAATTTCCTTTCCTTTTAGTTTATAGATTCCTTGAGAGACAGGACAGTATTTTCTACTTTCTTTGTTTTTCCCGCAGCTCCTAAGGTAGTGCCAAGCAGTAGTAGCTTGTTTGACTCATTTAAGTGGTATCTTTGATGTTCATTCATTGATTCAGCCTACATTTTTTTTGATAGTCTGTTATATGCCATTAACTTAGGATACGAAGATAAGAGATCGTCCTTTCAGTTAGTTTTCCAAAGTCATATAGGATGAAATAGAAGAGAGTAACAAATAGAACACAGTATGATACATATATAGTAAATATATGTACTGGATAGTGGGAAAGAACATAGAAGGGTCCCTTTCTGAGGGAGACTCTGGGAGCTCTTCCTGGAGAACTCTGAATATTCAAATCCTTGAGAAATTTGGTGAGTTTAATACTTTGTCAAATATATTCTAAAATATGTATAGAAATTTAAGCAGATATTTAAGAAAGCAGTTCAAAAAAGATGAAGAAAGAACATATAACATTACCAGATTTAAGAACTTGTTATAAAACCACAAGCACATAATTGTGTCAAAGGAAGAGAATAAAGTCCAGAAATAGATTTAACTAAGTGAAAGAACTTGGGCTTCCCTGGTGGCTCAGTGGTAAAGAATCTGCCTACAATGAAGGAGCCTCAGAAGACTCAGGTTCGATCTCTGGGTCAGGAAGATTCCCCTGGAGGGAGGGCATGGCAAGCCACTCTAGTATTCTTGCCTGGGGAATCCCATGGATAGAGGAGCCTGGTGGGCTACAGTTTGTAGGATCACAAAGAGTTAGACACGACTGAAAAAACTGATTTTGCATGCATGCAAGTGAAAGAACTTAGCATTTTCTATACTCTTTATCATATTTTTATTTATAATATTATTGAAAGATAGTGACACCTTATAGTGGTAACTTTGTGGTAAAATGAGACTGGATTACTCCTGCTTTTCTCTTATGGTACAAAGTTGCATCAGACCAGCAAAAACAGTTTGGCATTGTGTTTCAAGAGCCATAAAAATGATCATATATCATTTACCTGAATAATTCTACCACTGGGGACTTATATTAAGGAAATACCATAAAAATAGAGGAAAGTAATACACTTAGGACTGGTTATGGAAATGCAAGTCTAATATTGAAAAAATTCAAACAATTTCATTAGACAGTATTAAAACCAAAGTCTATTAGTGGAATATTTTGTTTCCATACAAGATAAAATTATGTAGTTATGACTGTGTAGCAATATCAAAAAATTATTTTAGATTGATAACAAAGAGAATTGAAAGTGTACTCACATATATGTGTATGATCAGTGACTGGGGGAAAAAACAAGGGAAAATAAAAACAGTTGAAATAGAGAATTCTAGGTGGGCTCTTTTCCTATTTTTTAAAAGATTTATTCATGTATTTTTGAGTGTGCTGGGTCTTCATTGCTGCACACAGGCTTTCTCTAGTTGCAGTGAGCGGGGCTACTCTCTAGTTGTGGTGCCCATGCTCCTCACCATGCAGTGGCTTCTCTTGTTGAAGAGAACTTCTCTTGCTGAAGTGGGCTTTTGGTACACGGGCTTCAGTAGTTGCAGCAGTTGAGCTCAGTAGTTGTGTGTCAGGGGCTCTAGACCACTGGCTTGGTAGTTGTGGGCACAGATCCAGTTGCCCTGTGGCATGTAGAATCTTCCTAGACCAGGGATCGAACCTGTGTTTCCTGCATTGGCAAGTAGACTCACAACCACTGGACCACCAGGGAAGTCCTCTTTTCCTATTTAAAAAAATTAGATACAATTCACATGCCATAAAATTCACCCTTTTAAAGTATACAATTCTGTAATTTTTAGTATATTCATAAGAATGTGCAACCATTGTGATTGTCTAATTCCAGAACATTTTTATCACCCCAAAAAGAAACAGTATACCCATTAGTAGTCATTCCCCTTTTTACTTTCTCCATCTCCTGGCAATCACTGATCTACTTTTTGTCTCCATCAATTACCTGTTCTGAGTATTTTGTGTAAATGATGTAATATGTGGCCTTTTGTATCCGGCTTCTTTGACTTAATATAATGTTTTAAAGGTTCATCCATGTTGTAGCATGAACCAGTGCTTTATTCCTTATTGTAGCTAAACAATATTCCATTGTATGGATATATCACATGTTGTTTATCCATTCTTCAGTTGATGGACATTTAGATTGTTTCAACTTTCTGACTTTTAAGAATAATGCTGCTATGAACATTTGCATACAGGTTTTTTGTGAACAGATACTTTCAGTTCCTTTGTATATACCTTGGTGTAGAATTGTGATCATGTGGTAGCTGTTTATACTTTGAGGAACTGCCGGCCTGTTTTCTAAGGTGTTGGATCATTTTTTTCCCCTTATTTGAATGTCAGCTGATAAAATAATACTATTTGTTTTTTATTTAAATATCACTGCATTTGTTGGGGAATTGTTTTTTATAGAGTCTTGGAGACAGAGGTCAAATTTTGAAAGATTATGGAATAAGTAAATGCGTAGTAATTACAGTGAAGAAGTGGAAATAACAAAGACTTCTATTTTCCAGAGAGAGGTAGTGTAACCTAAGGGGTATAGCACCAGACTTGGACATGGAAAAATTGGTTGGTGTTCATTTGTAGTCCCTGAGTTTCAGTATCCTATTTTGTAAAATGAAGATAATAACTTTTACCTTATAGCCTTGTTGCAGGGATTAAGTGATATGAAAAAAAATACTGAAGCACTTAACATGGTGCTCAGGCATATGAGAGGCACATATAAAATTTACTTGAATTGTAGAGGAAAAGATTGATAGTGGGTGGTAGAATTGAGAAATTTGTTGATACTTTAGAAGAGGAATTGGCACACTTTGCCTAGTGGTCTGAATCTGGCTTTCTAACTGAAAGTTTTCTTATATTTTTAAAGGGTCATTTTAAAAAAGATTGTTCAATACAGCTGAAAATATTTACCCTCTGCCCCTTTACAGAATGAGTTCGCTGACCCTTTGTAGAGAGTAAGAGACCTGATTTGTAGACCAAGAGAAAAGCAAGTGAAGAAAGATACAGAAAATAAAAGAGGATAATTGAGCAAGGTTAATTATCTGGAAAAGGTCAGTTTTCATTCCAGTCCCAAAGGCAATTTCAAAGAATGTTCAAACGTACAGTTGCACTCATTTCACACCCTAGCAAAGTAGTGCTCAAAATCCTTCAAGCTAGGCTTCAATAGTATATGAACTTAGAACTTCCAGATATACAAGCTGGATTTAGAAAAGGCAGAGGAACCAGAGGTCAAATTGCCAACATCTATTGGATCACACGGAGAAGGCAATGGCACCCCACTCCAGTACTCTTGCCTGGAAAATCCCATGGATAGAGGAGCCTGGTAGGCTGCAGTCCACGGGGTTGCTAAGAGTCGGACACGACTGAGCGACTTCACTTTCACTTTTCATTTTCATGCATTGGAGAAAGAAATGGCAACCCACTCCAGTATTCTTGCCTGGAGACTCCCAGGGACAGGGGAGCCTGGTAGGCTACCGTCTGTGGGGTCACACAGAGTTGGACACGACTGAAGTGACTTAGCATAGCATAGCATAGCATTGGATCACAAAACTAGAAAATTCCAGAAAAACATCTACTTCTGCTTCATTGACTACTGTAAAGCCTTTGACTATGTAAATCACAACAAACTGTGGAAAATTCTTAAAGAGATGGGAATACCAGACCACCTTACCTGCCTCCTGCAAAACCTGTATGTAGGCCAAGAAGCAACAATGAGAACCGGACATGGAACAATGGACTGGTTCCAAATTGGGAAAGGAGTACATCAAGGCTGTATATTGTCACTCTGCTTATTTAACTTATATGCAGAGTACATCGTGCAAAATGCTGGGCTGGATGAAGCACAAGCTGGAATCAAGATTACTGGGAGAAATATCAATAACCTTAGATATGCAGATAATACCACCCTAATGGCAGAAAGTGAAGGGGAATTAAAGAGCCTCTTGATGAAGGTGAAAGAGGAGAGTGAAAAGGCTGACTTAAAACTCAACATTGAAAAAACTAAGATCATGGCATCCAGTTCCATCACTTCATGGTGAATAGATGGGGAAACAATGGAAACAGTGACAGACTTTATTTTCTTGGGCTCCAAATTTACTGCGGATGGTGATTGTAGCCGTGTAGCTCACTACTTGGAAGAAAAGCAGTGACAAATCTAGACATCATATTAAAAAGCAGAGACATTACTTTGCCTACAAAGGTCCGTATAGTCAAAGCTAGTTTTTCCAGTAGTCATGTATAGCTGTGAGAGCTGGACAATAAATAAGGCTGAGCACCAAAGAATGGATACTTTCTAACTGTGGTGTTGGAGAAGACTCTTGAGAGTCCCCTGGACATCATGGAGATCAAACCAGTCAATCCTAAACGAATTCAGCCCTGAATGTTCATTGGAAAGACTGATGCTTCAATACTTTGGCCACCTGATGTGAAGAGCTGACTCATTGGAAAAGACTCTGATGCTGCAAAGGATTGAGGGCAGGAGGAGAAGGGGACGATAGAGGATGAGATGGTTGGATGGTATCACTGACTCAATAGACATGAGTTTGAGCAAGCTCCAGGTGTTGGTGATGGACAGGGAAGTCTGGCGTGCTGCAGTCATGGGATCACAAAGAGTTGGATGCGATTGAACTGAACTGGCCGAAATACAAAAATGAATTTGCAAAAGAATATCTTAGATGTATAAGATATTAAAAACAGTGAATATTTGTTGGCTCCTCAACCAGGAGGGATTAACATTTCTTAAAATAGGGGGAAAAAGAGATATTAACTGGAATAAGCCAGGTTTGAGAGTCATCCATATTATTTTATGTATTGGTGCTTCTCTTTTAGAGAGTTGTGTTCCATTGTATGGATATTACAGTTTTTATCCATTTGCCTTACATAAAACTAGGGAGATATCTTTGCCTTGTTCATGGGAGGAAAGCATTTGGTCTTTTCACTATTAAATATCATGTTAGATGCAAGTTTTTCATAGATGCCCTTTATCATTGAGAAAGTTCAAGTTTTCTGATGATTTGATCATAAATGAGTATTGTGTTTCATCAAACTCAATCGTTGCTAGAGGTTAAAGGTGAGAAGGTATGACTTCAAAGGGAGTATTTTAGGGGTGATGCAGGTGTTCCATGTCTTAAATATGATGGTGGTCACTTGCATCTAAACATAGTTTTGGCCTTTCTTGTTGGCTCAGCAGTAAAGAATCCACGTGCCAATGCAGGAGACAGTGGTTCTATCCCTGGGTCAGGAAGATCCCCTGGAGAAGGAAATGGCAACCCACTCCAGTATTCTTGCCTGGGAAATCTACTCCAGCTAATTTTTGCCACATTGGAATGGGAACCCAGGATTGTTGGAACTTCTAATTTTTCGAGAGAAGCCAGAAATTCAAATTTTTACCTAAAATATGTTTTTTTAATCACCGTTAAATAATTTTTAAATCTTAACAAATGCTATATTGACCAGCATAAGTCTGAAAAATAGATATACTAGTTTGCTCTCTCTAATACTGATATGTTGTAAATGTAGAAGATGACTGTGGGCAGCCTAGTGCTAAAGAGAGCATTGAGTCATTGAGAGAACACTGAATTCTGTTCTTAAGGATATTTTATTACAGATGTGTGAATCATGTGGTATATTCAAGGTATTTGTGGATGGCATGGAATTTAGAAAAGATGTGATATATTTGGGCAATAGAATGATGGTCTGGCAATGGCACCGTAAAGGAATAAGTCAACCTCCCTGTCCTAGCTGGTAAAAGAAGTAGTTTCCTTTGGAGAAACTTTGGGGGAAATGAGGACACTTTAAGAAAGAGATGTTCAGTTAAAGTGTAAAGTGATGAGGTAGTTCGTATCCAATAGAAAATCTGCAGGGCTCAGTGAAGGGGTTGTCAAAGGAATGAGCACCAGGGTGAACTTTGACTGGGGCAGAGCATAACTGCTGTGGACTGAAACAAGGATCTGTGAAATGAACACAGGAGTGTTTTGGGTATACTATGGAAACAGAGGGGTTAGGAGTGGAGACCACTTGGACTGGTAGGAATTGCTGAAACAGTATTCTGTTTTAAACCTGCAAAACTTGACTCATGCTTTTTTGTCTGCCTGGAATGTTTTACCTCAGTCCCCGCTCGACTTTATTGCTCACTCATATTTAAGGTTCTGAACTCGAATATTTATTTTTCAGTCCTGGAAGCCATCTCTGGCCCTTCTTCCTCACCTCTTCCCCAAGCCCAGACCCCTGTTTTGTGTTCCTGCAGCACCCAGTTCACATACTTATTCTTAAAACTCATCATTTTATATTAAAACTACTTCTTGTTAAATTTCCCTACAAGATGGCTTCCCTGGTGGCTCAGATGGTAAAGAATCTGCTTGCAATGCAGGAGACTCAGGTTCAATCCCTGAGTTGGAAAGATCCCCTGGAGAAGGTAATAGCAGCCCACTCCAGTACCCTTGCCTGGAGAATTCCGTGGACAGAGGAGCCTGGTGGGCTGTAGTCCATGGGGTGGCAAAGAGTCGGACACTACTGAGCAGCTAACCCTCTCACTTTCACAAGATACTGTGATCCTGTGGGTCAGATTCCATGTTTTATTATCTCTTTGCCCCAGGCAAGTAGCACAGAACTTGGCACTGAACTGATCTCAAAAAATACTTGTTAATTGAACAAAGGAGTTAGACCAGCACCTGTATTTTCATTGTACAGTAGGTGTGGCAGGTACCTGGACTTGCTTTTTTTTTCCCCTCACTGGTAATAGAGACCTTTGAGTTGTTTCGTAACTAGTTCAAATCTTTTAAGGAAAAAGCAAAACTATGACCAGCCAGTAGGTCATTGTTAACGCCAGGGACTCTATCTTTATTCTCAGTGTCTCCTTTGTTTTTAGAATACAGTGGCAGTCTTTTGGCAAGTGATGTATGGTAGGGGACAATTTTCTGACACATTTGGGCAGCCAGGATTTTATGTGATCCTCTTAGAGCAGTGACTGCACGAAGTATTTATCCCACTGCATTCTGGTCATTCGTAGAAAATCTTGATGAATAGATTTAAAGGACTTTGTGCCACCTGGTTCATGAACAAAGTTCTCATCAAGACCCAGATGTGTTTATTGAGTCTCTGCCTTGACAATTTCTCCACACAAATTACTCCATTGACTTCTTAAAATGTTTGACTTCAATCTTTCATTTTTGCCTTAGGCCGTTTATCATCATGTAACTCTCTTCGGCTCCTTTAACAATTCCTTCTGCTCTCTATGTTATTGTAGCCTAACTTTCAATACTGCTCTTCTTTTCTTTGGGAGTACATTATTCAGTTTCTTCTCTAAAGTTTTGCTTTAGGCTCTGTTTTACTTTTTACTCCCCCATTAGACTTTGTTTAGCTTTTCAGAGAACTGGAGAGTTTTTCAGTAGAGTGCCTGAATTCAATGGAGTTAAATGATAAAGGAAACTTCAAGAAAACTAAAACTTTACATCTTACTATTCCTTCCTCTTCACCCTGCCTCCTCCCCAGTGTAGAATTAGGGCCTTATTTTTCTCAAATGACTAACAATAAGGATGCAACAAGTTGTTTTTTTATTTGTCAGACCATTAGTCATTATTATGCATACTTGATGTGTGCACTAAGTGTGTGCTTATGCTGATTAGTCTACAGAAAAATGAATAAGACAGTCCATGCCTTCGAGAAATTCATAATCTATTTAGGAGAACAAACTGAAAGTACAAATACCTCCTTTAAGCATCTGCTTTTTTTTAATCTTCAAATTAGGATAGTGTACTTTCCTGACAGAATTATATCACCGCATCAACTTCTCTATGTGAGGAATGTAGCACAGTTTCTGGCCTCTTATAGTATTCAATAAATGGAGGTTATATGAATGGATAGATACAGAGTAAGTAGAAAAATGGAAAACGGAGTGGCCATAACATCTCTGCCTAGACACAAAAAAGTTTTCATAGAGGAAGTAATACTGGAGGAAATCTGCATATAGAGGCATAAAGGAATGAAATATAAGGTAAATTTAGAAAACTCTTAAGTAATTAGCAAATCTAGGAGAGAGAGATGGGGGAGGAGAGCACAGTGAGAGGTGAGGCTTCTGCTGTAGGCAGGAATTTGAACTTGATCCTATAAGAAATGGTGGTCATTAATTTATATTAAACAGTTTAAAAATTAATCAATGCTAAAAAATAAAACTTCTAATACATTGCATGTCTCTTTCAGGTCTCACTTGCCCTGGAGCCTTTGTCAGAAACTTATGACAGCTACAATCCTCTTCCTACCACTAACATGACAGAAAATGTGCTTTTATCTGAGCAGGGTTTCAGAGAATATTCTGAAGCAAGCAATACTCAATTTCTGGTTCCATCAAGGATCCCTACTACCAAAATTGATGGAAAAGATTTAGCAGCTAATAGCAGTAGGTCAACCCCGCCAAGGTAATTACCACACCTAATACCAATCAGTCTGTCAGCTAATTCCCACTGAATGCATAATTTTTGTCTTTCATTTGAGGTTGCTTAAGAGACTAAAGGTAGTCATTTCACCAAATAAGTATTAAGTACTCACTGTTTCCTGGTGTTGGGCATAGAAATTAATAAGAGGCAATTCCTGTTTTGAAGATGGCTCATAATCTAGTGAGGAGGCCAATACACAGATAAATAAGTATGTCTAAGTCATATAGAGATGCTATGATAGACGTGCAATGAGGGAAAGAGGGAAAAGGCAGTGTTTTATGAAAGGGAATGAAGGAAGAAAGATAGATTTTGATTTTAAATAATTATCAAGCATTTGCTTTGTGTCACACTCAGCACTGAGCTCTTTGTTTCATTGTCTCACTTTAGCCACAGCCATACCATAGGTAAAACATCTATTATTTATTTCATTTGGGAGATGAAAACAGATTTACAAAGTCTGAGCTACATTGCTATATGCCACTGATTCCCTTTCTGTCTCTGATGAAGTATAGTGTTACCATAATGGTTAATATACTGCTGACGTTCTCCTTTATTTTAAAACAGGGGGAAAGACCACTTGTACTTTGCAGAGAACTCTGGTACAATAAAGGACTCTTTCTGTGGACTCCAGCACCATCTTAATTCAGGACAGAGTTTAGAGTCTGTGACTCTGAAAGGCAAAGCCCCATGGAAGCAGATGTCCCTTCTCAACAGTTCTGAATTCCAGCCTCAAATTAGCACAGTTGCCAAGAGTCACAGTGACTCATGCATTCTTTCTTCAAACAACCCCCCTACCAAGGACCTTCTTTCAGGTATGAATATATTTGTGAACTGAGACTAAGCTATATTTATTGGGACTCTGCTCGTTAAGCAATGTACAAAGAGAAGCAAGACTTCTGTTTGAACTAAATAGGCAAATAAAAGTGAGTAATTTTACTAGAGTCTAGAATCTCTAACCATTGAAGGGCAGCTCTGTTAAACCACTGAATTACTTCTGAATAATTATTGGGTGCTTGTAATTTTAAGTTTAGAGAAAGCCATTTAAAATGAACCTGAGTATGCAAGAAAAGTCTTTATCACATAAAAATATTAGTCCTTGTTTTTTCCCAGATAATTCAAAGGGAATAAGAATTTTATCTCCTTATCAGAATTTACTTATACCATTGTGCAGAGGCTAGTACTAAATCTGTTTCATATTCTGAAAATTGTTGGTTTCACTGGGAACATTCATTGCACAAAAACTGCTAATCTTAAGCCTGGGAGTTAAATATGATTGACAACCAAACAGAAATAGAAAGGAGTAGGTATACCTGTGTAAGAACTTAGTCTGAAATTTTAAAAGCAAGTAGCATCTGGATCGGATCACCTCATGTTGGAGAGTGGTATTATAAAAGCAATTTGATACCTTGTGTTGCACTGCAGTGGTCAGCCATATATCTCTGTGACATCAACAGCATGACATGAATTTGTTGCCATCCTCACAAGTAAAATTTCCAAAGTAGAATATCTGTGACAATAGTAGAAAAATATTTTAAATTAAAACTGCTTGGGTACATAATTTACATTAATAAGGATTTTTTTTAATGAAGAAAAACATTGTGTTCATAATTTTTCAACTAAAGTGTCTGTGATCTCCTATTTTTAAAAATATACCCTTATTATAATATTTTATACTTTAATGCAACCCTAGGCTGCACTAACAAAGAAAATTGTCCCACTATACTCAGCACCTGTCATCTCGCACCTGGAATATTTTGTATAGACCTGGGAACCAGACTTTGAGAACCAGGCTTTCATTAAGCAGTTATTTATTCAGTGCTTATTAAATGCCTGACACTCTTCCAGGTGTGAGGAATACAGCAATTTATTTTTTTTTAAAGGCCCAAAATCTTACCCTATGGATCTTCTATTCTAGATGGGAACAGATGATAAACTAGGTAAGTATGTAGTGTTAGATGGTGATAATGGCAGTTGTAAAAAATGAAGCAGGGAAAAAGAGGGAATGCTGTTTTATGCCTCTTGGCAAAGGAAGACCCTTTTAAGAAGTTAGTATTAAAGATCTATAGAAGATGAGTTCCTTCTAAGGAGAGTATCTAGACAAGAGTACTAATTTCACATGCTAGCAAGGTAAGGCTCAAAATCCTTCAAGCTGGGCTTTAGCAATACATGAACCAAGAACTTCCAGATGTACAAACTGGTTTTAGAAAAGGCAGAGGAACCAGAGATCAAATTGCCAACATCTGTTGGATCATCCAAAAAGCGAGAGAGTTCCAGAAAAACATTTACTACTGCTTTATTGACTATGCCAAAGCCTTTGACTGTGTGGATCACAACAAACTGTAGAAAATTCTTAAAGAGATGGGAATACCAGACCACCCACCTGCCTCCTGAGAAATCTGTGTGTAGGTCAAGAAGCAACAGTTAGAACTGGACATGGAACAACAGACTGGTTCCAAATTGGGAAAGGAGTGTGTCAAGGCTGTATCTTGTCACCTTGTTTATTTAACTTCTATGCAGAGTACATCATGAGAAACACTGGGCTGGATGAAGCACAAGCTGGAATCAAGATTGCCAGGAGAAATGTCAATAACCTTAGATACGCAGATGAAACCATCCTAATGGCAGAAAACAAAGAGGAACCTAAGAGCCTCATGATGAAGGTCAAAGAGGAGAGTGAAAAAGCTGCCTTAAAACTCAACATTCAAAAAACTAAGATCATGGCTTCTGGTCCTATCACTTCATGGCAAATAGATGGGGGAAAAATGGATAGTGAGAGACTTTATTTTCTTGTGCTCCAAAATCACTGTGGACAGTGACTGCAGCCATAAAATTAAAAGACACTTGATCCTTGGAAGAAAAGCTATTAACAAACCTAGAGAGAGTATTAATTAGCAGAGACATTACTTTGCCGACAAAGGTCTATCTACTCAAAGCTATGGTTTTTCCAGTAGTCATGTACAGCTGTGAGAGTTGGACCATAAAGAAGACTGAGCACTGAAGAATGGATGCTTTCAAACTGTGGTGCTGGAGAAGACTCTTGAGAGTCCCTTCGGTAACAGAGAGATCAAACCAGTCAATCCTAAAGGAAATCAGTCTGGAATATTCATTGGAAGGACTGATGCTGAGGCTGAAGCCCCAATAGTTTGGCTACTTGATGCAAAGAGCTGATTCATTGGAAAAGATCCTGATACTGGGAAAGATTGAGGGCAGGAGAAGAAGGGGGCAACAGAGGATGAGGTAGTTGGATGGCATCACTAACACGATGGACAGGGGTTTGAGCAGACTCCAGAAGATAGTGAAAGACAAGGAGCCTGGTGTGCTGCAGTCCATAGGGTCCCAAAGAGTTGGACATGACCGACTGAACAACAACAGCCTAGACTAGGGAAGAAACCACCACGAGATATTTAGCCTTAAGAAAACAGCTAAACAGCTACCATTTATTGAGTATTCATTATTGCTAGCTACTATGCCAGGTGCCTTATACATATAAACTTAACAAAAACTGAGTGAAGTTGGGATTGTTCGGTTCAGTTGCTCAGTCGTGTCTGACTCCTTGCGACCCCATGGACTGCAGCAAGCCAGGCCTCCCTATCCATCACCAACTCCTGGAGCTTACTCAAACTCATGTCCATTAAATCAGTGATGCCATCCAACCATCTCATCCTCTGTCGTTCCCTTCTATTCCCACCTTCAATTTTTCCCAGCATCAGGGTCTTTTCAAACGAGTCAGTTCTTCGCATCGGTGGCCAAAGTATTGGAGTTTCAGCTTCAACATCAGTCCTTCCAATGAATATTCAGGACCAATTTCCTTTAGGATGGACTGGTTGGATCTCCTTGCAGTCCAAGGGACTCTCAAGAGTCTTCTCCAACACCACAGTTCAAAAACATCGATTCTTCAGCACTCAGCTTTCTTTATAGTCCAACTCTCACATCCATATATGACTACTGGAAAATCCATAGCCTTGACTAGATGGACCTTTGTTGGCAAAGTAATGTCTCTGCTTTTGAATATGCTGTCTAGGTTGGTCATAACTTTTCTTCCAAGGAGTAAGCATCTTGTAATCGGATTGTTATCCCTTTTAATCGGATTGTTATCCCTATTTTAAAAGAAGACACGGACTCACAGTTAGGGAGTTTCTGTTCTATCAAGGGGGACAGCTGCTTCTTGGCTCCAGTTCATTGTTATCTTGGACTCTAAGGCAAAGTCCTTTGCTTCAGTCCTGTTGTACGTTCATTATTTTCTTAGACCTGCTTTAAAAAAAAAAAAAAATCAAGAACTCTGCTGGCCAACTGTTCAAGCCAAACAGTGTGTGCCAGGTGCAACCCATGGGCTGCCAATGTGCAAATCTCTTCCATAAGGGTTACTAGAATCATTGGGTTTAAACATAAAACATGACAGATTGTGACTAAGTCTGAGTTAATAGTCCAGTATTCCTACCTGTGAAAAAATGGGAAAGGATAGCTTCAAGAGAGAGTGAATTCTTTATCACTGATAATGGTCAAGTGTGGGCTGGATAACTTTGTGATGGGACTCTTACAGATGAGATTAAATCGCCAAGTAGACATCTATCTTTAAGATCCCTTCCAACCACAAGACAGTGGAGAATGAAGATTTAAGTGGACCACTTTAGTAAGTAGGTCTAGAACTAAGGTCATGGAGAATTATAATACATAAACCTAACCACCTTCCTGGTCTTTATTAAAATGACCTTATGAAAGGGGATACAGAGCTAAATTAGTCATCAAGCTAGTATTTATGAAACACTAACTATACATCCTACTTATAAGAGTTGGGATTTAGATAGCAAGGAGTAGGAGAAAAAAACAGAAGCTTTATACCTCCCTGTTTAGCAAGGGCTGTGCCCCTGGCATGTAAGAAATAAACAAGGGAAACATTTGTCCTAAACTCACTTAAGTGCCTTTCCTCTGTGATCAGAAAATGATTATTGAGTTGAGGTGCAGGAAGATCCTATGACAGCTTTCTTAGTGTGGGAACCAGCTTCCTCTTACGAAGAGGAGATAAGGTGTTTTTGTTGCCATGCCTTAGACTTTAGAGAAACTTTTCTAAGAGTGCTTGTTTCAAGGAAGAAACCACTTGAAAGCCAATCAATGGACTGTCCTTGCTCAGATTTGTTCACTTGTTGCCATCAGTGTTTACTTCTTTTTTAAAATCTGCTATTGGAAAGAATCTTCAGTGCCTGTTCTTATTCAGATGTTAATAACTAATTAAGTCACTCTTAAAATATTACCATTCCAGGGAATATTTTATTTAGCAAAAAATGCAATTCAACAGATAGCTTTTGAGTGCCTATTTTGTGTCAGCCATTGTTTTGAGTATTGAGGTTACAGTGAGAAATGAGTCCCTGACCTTAATGAATTCATTCTAGTAAGAGAAATAGACTCTAAAGCAGATATGGTATAATTATATATGATATATACAACACTGGAAGTATTTATTAAAACATTTAATGAGCACATATAGTATAATCATGTGTGATATATTACAACAGTGGAAGTATTTATTAAAACATTTAATCAGGGAGGGAAATGGGAATAAGGTTCAAGAGGGAGGGGACATATGTATACTTATGGCAGATTCATATTGAGGTTTGACAGAAAACAACAAAATTCTGTAAAGCAGTTATCCTTCAATTAAAAAAATGAATGAAGTGAAAGTCGCTCAGTCATGTCCAACTCTTTGTAACCCCATGGACTATTCAGACCATGGAATTCTCTAGGCCAGAATACTGGAGTGGGTAGCCTTTCCCTTCTCCAGGGGATCTTCCCAACCCAGGGATTGAACCCAGGTCTCCTGCATTGCAGGCGGTTTCTTTACTAGCTGAGCCACAAGGGAAGCCAAAAAAAAAAAAATTTTTAATCAAATTCCTGATACGTACCAGGCAACAAGGATACAGAGACTAACAAAAGCCAGTCCATCACCTCAAAGTTGATTGGGTGAGATAAACAATTTTAATACTGCATGATAATTCTGTGATGGAATGGAATACCTAGAACTTTGAGAGTACAAAGGAAATATTGTGTATAAGGAATTAAAAATAGTTGTGTATGATTAGATCATAAAGTACCAAGACTGTTGTCTCTGGACAATAGTCTGTGTCAGTTTTCCGTGTCAGTAGAAAAACTATTTTTCTGGGAACACATGTATACCTGTGGCGGATTCATTTTGATATTTGGCAAAACTAATACAGTTATGTAAAGTTTAAAAATAAAATTAAAAAAAGAAAAACTATTTTTCTACATGGCCCTAAAGTCAGATGAAGTTTATTTTTGACACTGCTTTTCATTAACTACTTTATTCATAAGGCATTTATTGAGTGTCCCTACCTCATTGCTGCTGCTGCTGCTACGTCACTTTAGTTGTGTCTGACTCTGTGCGACCCCAGAGACGGCAGCCCCTACCTCATTAAAGATCTTTAAACCATATCAAATTAAGCCAAGTATTAACTGGAAACTAAAACAAGGAGGACTTCATGTCATATATCAAGCTTCATTTTCTTTTTTTAAATTAATTTATTTTAATTGGAGACTAATTACAATATTGTGGTGGTTTTTGCCATACATTGACATGAATAAGCCATGGGTGTACATGTGTCCCCCCACCCCACCCCGAACCCCCCTCTCACTTCCCTCCCATCCCATCCCTCTGGGTCATCCCAGTGCACTGGCTTTGAGTGCCTTGTGCACCTTTGAGTGCCATGCATCAAACTTGGACTGGTCATCTATTTCACATATGGTAATATACATGTTTCAGTGCTGTTCTCTCAAATCATCCCGCCCTCACCTTCTCCCAGAGTCCAAAAATCTGTTCTTTATATCTGTGTCTCTTTTGTTCTCTTGCATACAGGGTTGTCGTTACCATCTTTCTAAATTCCATGTATATGCATTAGTATACTGTATTGGTGTTTTTCTTTCTGACTTACTTCATTCTGTATAATAGGCTCCAGTTTCATCCACCTCATTAGAACTGATTCAAATGATTCTTTTTAATGGCTGAGTAATACTCCATTGTGTATATGTACCACAACTTTCTTATCCATTCATCTGCCAGTGGACATCTAGGTTGCTTCCCATGTCCTGGCTATTGTAAACAGTGCTGCAATGAACATTGGGGTACACGTGTCTCTTTCAATTCTGGTATTCTCGGTGTGTTTACCCAGCAGTGGGATTGCTGGGTCGTATGGCAGTTCTATTTCCAGTTTTTAAGGAACCTCCACACTGTTCTCCATAGCACCTGTACTAGTTTGCATTCCCACCAACGGTGTAAGAGGGTTCCCTTTTTCAACACCTCTCCAGCATTTATTATTGTTTGTAGACTTTTTGATGCAGCCATTCTGACCAGCGTGAAATGGTATTTCATTGTGGTTTTGATTTGCATTTCTCTGATAATGAGTGATGTTGAGCATCTTTTCACGTGTTTGTTAGCCATCTGTATGTGTTTGGAGAAATGTCTGTTTAATTTTTGGCCTATTTTTTGATTGGGTCATTTGTTTTTCTGGTATTGAGCTACATGAGCTGCTTGTATATTTTGAAGATTAATTCTTTGTCAGTTGTTTCATTGCTATTATTTTCTCCCATTCTGAAGGCTGTCTTTTCATCTTGCTTATAGTTTCCTTCATTGTGCAAAACCTTTTGAGTTTAATTAAGTCCCATTTGTTTATTTTTGCTTTTATTTCCATTACTCTGGGAGGTGGGTCATAGAGGATCCTGCTGTTATATCAGAGTATTCTGCCTATGTTTTCCTCTAGGAGTTTTATAGTTTCTGGTCTTACATTTAGATCTTTAACCCATTTTGAGTTTATTTTTGTGTATGGTGTTAGAAAGGGTTCTAGTTTCATTCTTTTACAAGTGGTTGACCAGTTTTCCCATCACCACTTGTTAAAGAGATTGTCTTTTCTCCATTGTATATTTTTGCCTCCTTTGTCAAAGATAAGGTGTCCATAGGTGCGTAGATTCACTCTGGGCTTTCTATTTTGTTCCATTGATCTATATTTATGTCTTTGTATAGCAAGCTTCTATAACCAGATTTTCAGTGCTAGCAGATCATGTTTTCTTCATCCTTTCTCATTGAATAAACAAGATAACTATTTTCTGGCTGAATCCCAAAGAGGTTTTTTTAAAAAATAAAAATGCATACAGTGATTTCTGAATGGAATATTGTATAGCCATTATTTATGTAGAAAAAAAGTTAATGCATATTGTTAAATGAAAAGGCAGTTATAAAACAGTATACATAATATGCCATTTTTGCAAAAGAAAAAATTTATATATATATATATATATATATATACACACACATACATACACATACCTGTACAGGGATATGTATGCATAGATTAAAAACTATACAGAATATATCAAAATGTAAATCAGTATTCATGGGTAGTACCATTAATGGGAATATTAATTTTCTATTGTTATATAACAAGTTACCACAAACTTAATGTCTTAAAAATAATACCCATTTATTAGTCACAGTTCTGTGGATCAGAAGTCCAACAAAGTATGGTTGGGTTTTCTGCTTAGGTCATCTTAGGCTAAAATCAAGTTGTCAGCCCAGCTAAATTCTCATCTGAAAGCCCTGGCGGGGGAAATTCACTTCCAAGTTCATTCTTGTTGACAGAATCCAGTTCCTTGCTATAATAGGACTAAGGTCCCGTATCCTTGCTGGTGGTCAGCCAGGGTCCACTCTAAGCTCCTAAAGGCCATGTGCATTTCCTGCCATGTGGCCATCTCCATCTTTAAGACAGCAGTGATACATTGCATCCCTCTCATGCTTTAAATCTCTGACTTCATATCCTGCAAACAGCCAGAGAAAACTCTGCTTTATAATGGTTTGGGACGACCAAGATAATCTCCCAATCTTAAGGTAGATTGATTTGGAAACATAATTACTTCCATAAAATCCCTTTACAACATTGTCTAGATGAGTAAATCACTAGGAAAAGGCATTTGTATTCCAGTGGCTGGAAATCTGAGAGGAACTGTTTTAGAATTCTACCTACATCATTTCTCAGCCTTTTGGCTAAGATCAAGTAAAGAATTCTGCATACCATAATTGGTAACCTTTATTTTTCTTTTACTTATATTTTCACATAACACATTTCTGCTTTAGTGACTATGCCAAGGCCTTTGACTGTGTGGATCACAATGAACTGTGGAAAATTCTGAAAGAGATGGGAATACCAGACCACCTGACCTGCTTCTTGAGAAAACTATATGCAGGTCAAGAAGCAACAGTTAGAACTGGACATGGAACAACAGACTGGTTCCAAATAGGAAAAGGAACATGTCAAGGCTGTGTATTGTCACCCTGTTTATTTAACTTACATGCAGAGTACATCATGAGAAACGCTGTGCTGGAAGAAACACAAGCTGGAATCAAGATTGCCGGGAGAAATATCAATAACCTCAGATATGCAGATGACACCACCCTTATGGCACAAAGTGAAGAGGAACTCAAAAGCCTCTTGATGAAAGTGAAAGTGGAGAGTGAAAAAGTTGGCTTAAAGCTCAACATTCAGAAAACTAAGATCATGGCATCCAGTCCCATCACTTCATGGGAAATAGTTGGGGAAACAGTGTCAGACTTTATTTTTGGGGGCTCCAAAATCACTGCAGATGGTGATTGCAGCCATGAAATTAAAAAACGCTTACTCCTTGGAAGGAAAGTTGTGACCAACCTAGATAGCATATTCAAAAGCAGAGACATTACTTTGCCAACAAAGGGCCGTCTAGTCAAGGCTATGGTTTTTCCTGTGGTCATGTATGGATGTGAGAGTTGGACTGTGAAGAAAGCTGAGCACCGAAGAATTGATGCTTTTGAACTGTGGTGTTGGAGAAGACTCTTGAGAGTCCCTTGGACTGCAAGGAGATCCAACCAGTCCATTCTGAAGGAGATCAGCCCTGGGATTTCTTTGGAAGGAATGATGCTAAAGCTGAAACTCCAGTACTTTGGCCAGCTCATGCGAAGAGTTGACTCATTGGAAAAGACTCTGATGCTGGGAGGGATTGGGGGCAGGAGGAGAAGGGGACGACAGAGGATGAGATGGCTGGATGGCGTCACTGACTCGATGGATGTGAGTCTGAGTGAACTCCAGGAGATGGTGATGGACAGGGAGGCCTGGCGTGCTGCGATTCATGGGGTCGCAAAGAGTCGGACACAACTGAGCAACTGAACTGAACACATTGAATGTTTGATATTTCAAGGTTTTTTTGGGTTTTAGTTTTGAGTTTTTAAGCTATATGTTGAATTCTTTATACTGAAAAATGTTGAGTGTTTATGGATCTGTTTGAGGGTTTTTTTGGCCTGCCTACCGTATCTTGTTTTTAGAAGCTAAAAAAACTCTAGATCAAGATAGACAAGCACTTGGTATCTAGACTTACTTTACCTCCTGAACAACTGTGGAACCTCAAGAAAATAATTATTCTTCTCAGTATTCCTTGAAATAATGCCAGTGGTCCTAAGCTTTTAAAAAGTCTAGGAAAAGGTGGGGTCATATATGTATAGTGATGTAGAGTCATCCTGGTTATGCTGCATGATATATTGGACAAGTTACACATCCTCTGTGCCTCAACTTTTTCATCTGGAAAATGAAGGAAATAATAGTACCCATTTTAGAGGATTGTTGGGAGGGTTAAATCAATTCTTATATATAACATACATAGAAAAGTGCCTAGGAAGTGGTAAGGGTTCAGTAAATGTTATCCACTATAATTGTTGTTGTTACTTAAGGACGGGAAAATTATTTTACTAAATTTATTATGTACAACCACCAGTTGGAAGAGTCAATGTATGTATATAACAACTGCAATAAGGAGGTCAGTCTCTATGGAATAGAGAGACTCCATTCACTGCTGTAATGCCAACATCTAAAACAGTTCACGTAATAGAAGCTTAGTAAAAATTTGTTGTAAAGTGAATGTCCTCAAGGGATTCTCAAGCTAGTGGGGAAAGTACACAAATAAGCAATTATAGTATACTATAGTAAGTTGTGTGATAGAAGAACAGGGGCTAAATATTGCAAATGTTTCTGCTGGATTTAGATTTCTTGTGTTCTGCTTTTGCCCTCTTCAGCTCTGTTAGAACAAGGCAATAAACTGCGTAATGCCATGGTGATTTCTGCAATGAAATCAAGTCCAGATACTAGCATGTTGTTGGAAGAAGTTCATCCTTCTATGAAAGAAGATTTTCTTAGAACATCATCACAGTAAGTTATGGGATAAACATGAATTCCAGTAGTTCATTTCTTAATAGTTGTTAATGTGTCTTTTTTGTCAAGATATGGACTAAATAATCTTGGAAGTGTTCAGCAAGTAATTTTTTAATGTGGTGGGAAAGAAGCCTAAACTAGGAGTTAAGCTACTCAAAATCTAGACCTAGGACTGACACTTGCTAAGTATGTAAATGGCTAAATTCTTGATCTTTCTCAACCAGCATGCTTGTATATAAAATGGGTATATTTTTTCCTCCCTCTCTTACATAAATGAAATGAGATTCTAATGTAGGAAAAGGCTTTGTAAATTGTGAAGTTTTATATATATTTAAGGTAAAGTCTAAAACATTTCAAGTTTTCCATGTTGAACTGTTTCCATGTATACTTCTCAGCTCATTAAATTCTGATTTAGATTTTCCCATATGTTAGCCAGTGAAAACATTTTTTTTCTTCCTTAGAATCAAAGCCTTATCTAGGAATCAAGTTAAAGACCACATTGAAGATCACCTCCTGCCTCCAACTGAGAAACAGGAAAATTGGAAACATGACACAAAGGCTGATACCAGAGCCATACAGCTGCTGTTGGGCAGGTAAGAGCTCTTAACTCTCTTTTCTTTAAAATTTTTCCTCCAATTTATTGTGTATATTGTTAACAGATTTATCTTCCTAAAGCAACAACACTTCTTTTGAATAACTAAGTCATTCCCTTATTCATTACATATTAAATCATTATTTATTATCTACTAAATAAAAATCCAATCTTTAGCCTTTTATTCTTAGCTTCACTTATAGAATGGTCTCCAGTCTACCTTTACATTCTTATTTCTCACCTGTTTCCTTAACACCAGTGTCAGCAGTGTCTAATGAAAAGAACATGGAATTTAAATAGACACAGTTGAAATTTGGGGTCTATCTCTTATTACCTATATGGCCTGTACAATTAAGGCAGGAAAAAAAATAAAAGGGTTCCAAATTGGGAAGGAAGAAGTAAGACTGTATTCACAAATGACATGATCTGGTATGTAAAAAATCCTAAAGAATCCACTGTGAGACAGATTGCAGGATAACACGATAAGTCAATTATACTTCTATTTACTTGCAGTGACCAATCAAAAAATAAGATTAAGGGAATTCCCTGACGATCCATCAGTTAGGACTCAGGGCTTTCACTGCCAGGGCTAGGGTTTGATCCCTGGTCAAGGAACTAAGATCCTACAAGCCATGCAGTAAGTAAATAAATAAAATTAAGAAACAATTCCATTTATAATAACATTGATAAGAATAAAATACAAATAAATTTAACTGAAGAAGTTTAAAACATAACTGCAAATTGTTGAAAGAAATTAAAGGAGATCTAAATAAATGGGGAAAATCTCATGTTCATGATTCAGTACAATCCCTGTCAAATTCATAGCTGACTTCTTCATAGATATTGACAAGCTGATTGTAATTACTATGAAATTAAAGGATACCTAGAATAGCCAAAAGAATCTTAAAAAAGAAAAAAATAGAGGGATTCACACTTTGCTATTTTAAAACTTACTACAAAGCAAGAGTAAGCAAGTCAGTTTGGTACTGGCATAAGGATAGACATAAATAAATGGAATAGAATTGGTAGTCTAGAAATAAAGCCATATCAACTAATATTCAACAATGGTGTCAAGACCATTAAGTGGAAGAAAGAATTTCCTTTTCAATAAATGGTGCTGGCACTGCTGGCTAGCCACATGCAAAAAATGAAGTTGGACTCTCAAACCATATTTTAAAAATTAATTCACTATGAATTAGATAGCTAAATGGAAGAACTAAAACTATAAAACTCTTAAAACAGAGATAAGTCTTTGTAATCTTGAATTTGGAAAAGGATCCTTAGATATGCATCAGAAGTACAACTAACAACAACAAAAAATAGTTAAGTTAAACTTAAGAAAATTAAAAATGTTTGGGCTTCAAAAGATACTATTAAGAAGTGAAAAGATAATCACAGAATGGAAGAAAATATTTATAAATCTTATATCTGATAAAAGACACATTAGAATATGTGAGGAACTCAACAACTTAATAACTAAGGCATAAATAATCCAATTTAAAAGGCAAAGTTTCTACATAGAGATTTCTTCAAATAAGATAGTCAGATGGCTAATATGCATATAAAAGTTGTCAGCACCTTTAGTTATCAGATCAGATCAGATCAGTCGATCAGTCGTGTCTGAAACTTTGTGACCCCATGAATCGCAGCGCGCCAGGCCTCCCTGTCCATCACCAACTTCCGGAGTTCACTCAGACTCATGTCATTTGAGTCAGTGATGCCATCCAGCCATCTCTTCCTCTGTCGTCCCCTTCTCTTCTTGCCCCCAATCCCTCCCAGCATCAGAGTCTTTTCCAATGAGTCAACTCTTCCCATGAGGTGGCCAAAGTACTGGAGTTGCAGCTTTAGCATCATTCCTTCCAAAGAAATCCCAGGGCTGATCTCCTTCAGAATGGACTGGTTGGATCTCTTTGCAGTCCAAGGGACTCTCAAGAGTCTGCTCCAACACCACAGTTCAAAAGCATCAATTCTTCGGCGCTCAGCTTTCTTCACATTCCAACTCTCACATCCATACATGACCACTGGAAAAACCATAGCCTTGACTAGACGGCCCTTTGTTGGCAAAGTAATGTCTCTGCTTTTGAATATGCTATCTAGGTTGGTCATAACTTGCCTTCCAAGGAGTAAGTGTCTTTTAATTTCATGGCTGCAGTCATCATCTGCAGTGATTTTGGAGCCCAGAAAAATAATGTCTGACACTGTTTCCACTGTTTCCCCATCTATTTCCCATGAAGTGATAGGACCGGATGCCATGATCTTTGTTTTCTGAATGCTGAGCTTTAAGCCAACTTTTTCACTCTCCACTTTCACCTTCATCAAGAGGCTTTTGAGTTCCTCTTCACTTTCTGCCATAAGGGTGGTGTCATCTGCATATCTGAGGTTATTGATATTTCTCCCAGCAATCTTGATTCCAGCTTGTGTTTCTTCTAGTCCAGCGTTTCTCATGATGTACTCTGCATATAAGTTAAATAAACAGGGTGACGATATATAGCCTTGATGTACTCCTTTTCCTATTTGGAACCAGTCTGTTGTTCCATGTCCAGTTCTAACTGTTGCTTCCTGACCTGCATACAAATTTCTCAAGAGGCAGATCAGGTGGTCTGGTATTCCCATCTCTTTCAGAATTTTCCACAGTTTATTGTGACCCACACAGTCAAAGGCTTTGGCATAGTCAGTAAAGCAGAAATAGATGTTTTTCTGGGACTCTCTTGCTTTTTCCATGATCCAGCGGATGTTGGCAATTTGATCTCTGGTTCCTCTACCTTTTCTAAAACCAGCTTGAACATCCGGAAGTTCACGGTTCACATATTGCTGAAGCCTGGCTTGGAGAATTTTGAGCATTACTTTACTAGCGTGTGAAATGAGTGCAATTGTGCGGTAGTTTGAGCATTCTTTGGCATTGCCTTTCTTTGGGATTGGAATGAAAACTGACCTTTTCCAGTCCTGTGGCCACTGCTGAGTTTTCCAAATTTGCTGGCATATTGAGTGTAGCACCTTCACAGCATCATCTTTCAAGATTTGGAATAGCTCAACTGGAATTCTATCACCTCCACTAGCTTTGTTCATAGTGATGCTTTCTAAGGCCCACTTGACTTCACATTCCAGGATGTCTGGCTCTAGGTCAGTGATCACACCATCGTGATTATCTGGGTCGTGAAGATCTTTTTTGTACAGTTCTTCTGTGTATTCTTGCCATCTCTTCTTAATATCTTCTGCTTCTGTTAGGTCCATACTATTTCTGTCCTTTATCGAGCCCATCTTTGCATGAAATGTTCCTTTGGCATCTCTGATTTTCTTGACGAGGTCTCTAGTCTTTCCCATTCTGTTGTTTTCCTCTGTTCTTTGCAGTGATCACTGAAGAAGGCTTTCTTATCTCTTCTTGCTATTCTTTGGAATTCTGTATTCAGATGCTTATATCTTTCCTTTTCTCCTTTGCTTTTCGCTTCTCTTCTTTTCACAGCTATTTGTAAGGCCTCCCCAGACAGCCATTTTGCTTTTTTGCATTTCTTTTCCATGGGGATGGTCTTGATCCCTGTCTCCTGTACAGTGTCACGAACCTCATTCCGTAGCTCATCAGGCACTCTATCTATCAGATCTAGGCCCTTAAATCTATTTCTCACTTCCACTGTATAATTATAAGGGATTTGATTTAGGTCATACCTGAATGGTCTAGTAATTTTCCCTACTTTCTTCAATTTAAGTCTGAATTTGGCAATAAGGAATTCATGGTCTGAGCCACAGTCAGCTCCTGGTCTTGTTTTTGCTGACCATATAGAGCTTCTCCATCTTTGGCTGCAAAGAATATAATCAGTCTGATTTCGGTGTTGACCATCTGGTGATGTCCATGTATAGAGTCTTCTCTTGTGTTGTTGGAAGAGGGTGTTTGTTATGACCAGTGCATTTTCTTGGCAAAACTCTGTTAGTCTCTGCCCTGCTTCATTCCGTATTCCAAGGCCAAATTTGCCTGTTACTTCAGGTGTTTCTTGAGTTCCTACTTTTGCATTCCAGTCCCCTATAATGAAAAGGACATCTTTTTTGGGTGTTAGTTCTAAAAGGTCTTATAGGTCTTCATAGAACCGTTCAACTTCAGCTTCTTCAGCGTTACTGGTCGGGGCATAGACTTGGATTACTGTGATATTGAATGGTTTGCCTTGGAAATGAACAGAGATCATTGTCGTTTTTGAGACTGCATCCAAGTACTGCATTTCGGACTCTTTTGTTGACCATGATGGCTACTCCATTTCTTCTGAGGGATTCCTGCCTGCAGTAGTAGATATAATGGTCATCTGAGTTAAATTCACCCATTCCAGTCCATTTCAGTTCGCTGATTCCTAGAATGTCGACATTCACTCTTGCCATCTCTTGTTTGACCACTTCCAATTTGCCTTGATTCATGGTCCTGACATTACAAGTTCCTATGCAATATTGCTCTTTACAGCATCGGACCTTGCTTCTATCACCAGTCACATCCACAGCTGGGTATTGTTTTTGCTTTGGCTCCATCCCTTCTTTCTTTCTGGAGTTATTTCTCCACTGATCTTCTCCACTGATCTCCAGTAGCATATTGGGCACCTACTGACCTGGGGAGTTTCTCTTTCAGTATCCTATCATTTTGCCTTTTCATACTGTTCATGGGGTTCTCAAGGCAAGAATACTGAAGTGGTTTGCCATTCCCTCTCCAGTGGACCACATTCTATCAGTTAGTTACCAGGGAAATGCAAATCAAAACTAAACAAGATACTACTTCATACCCAGTAGGATCAGTTCAGTTCAGTCGCTCAGTGTCCAACTCTGCGACCCCATGGACTGCAGCACACCAGGCTTCCCTATCCATCACCAGCTCCCAGAGCTTGCTCAAACTCACGTCCATCGAGTTGGTAAAGCCATCCAACCATCTCATCCTCTGTTGTCCCCTTCTCCTCTTGCCTTCCGTCTTTTCCAGCATCAGGGTCTTTTCCAGTGAGTCAGTTCTTCGCATCAGGTGGCCAAAGTATTAGAGTTTCAGCTTCAGCATCAGTCCTTCCAATGAATATTCAGGGCTGGTTTCCCACTAGGGTGGTTAGAATCAAAAAATCAGATTAAGTGTTGGTGAGGCTGTGGAAAATTTGAAATCTTCATAGATGGCTGGTAGTGGTGTAAAATGATGCAGCCACTTTGGAAGATAATCTGTCAGTTCCTCAGATTGTTGCACATCAAGTTATCGTGTGTCCCAGCAGTTCAACTCCCTAAGTATATAGCCAAAGAAAACGAAAATATAAGTCCACGTAAAAACATGTACATGAATTGCAATAGTCATAACGGTAAAAAATGCCCATCAGCTGATTAATAGATTTTTTAAATGGAGTATTATTTGTCCAGAAAAAGGAAAAAAGTACTGTTAACATGCTGCAGCATGAGGGAACCTTGAAAAATCATGCTAAATGAAAGAAGCCAGTCACAAAAGAGCACATAAAGATCAAGAATCCAGCACAGGGACTTCCCTGATGGTCCAGTGGCTGGGAATCCACACTCCCAATGCAGGAAGCGGGAGTTTGATCCCTACTTGGGGAACTAGATCCCACATGCCACAGCTAAGAGTTTGCATGCTGCAATTAAAGATCCCACATGCTACAACCTGAGTGCCACAACTAAGACCCAATGGAGCCAAAAATAAATAAATGTTTATATATATTTTTTAATAAGACTTTTCTACCAGCTCCATGGAAAGCAGTGGAGAGTTACTTTCAGGATTCTGAAAACTCTTAATTATCGATCTCAAATTCCATTTCCAGTCAAACTATCAATCATGTGAGGGCAGGGTAAAAATATTTTCATACATCCAAGGACTCAAAACATTGCCTCTCTTGCACTAGTTCTCAGGAAACCACAGGCTATTCTCTGCCACAAAGAGAATCTAGGAATAAAGAACAAGGCTTGGAGTCCAAGAAGCAGGGGATGTAATAGAGAAAAAAGAGAAAAGGAGCTTTATGGTCTATGTCCATATTTAGAGAGCAGACACTGCTTGTGGAAGCAGGACAGGGCTTCTGTAGCGATACTTCTAAGGATGGGAAAGGATAGATAGAAACACATTTCTCCTGCGTTTGACCAGATCAAGAGGAAATGTTCAGTTCTCTTGGAGAGTTCAATAATGAAATAATAATTGGCATATAGAAAGCTACTTTAAACAAAAATTAAGGCAGTTATTAAAACAAGAAAAGCTAGACTTTGTAAAGAAAGGGTAGTAAATTATACTTGGCTCTGATATGATGTTAACCCTGAAGATTAACATCATATCTCTTAAATCATTATTATGATTTGATGTTATTGTTCTTGGAAACAGATTTCCCTTTCCCCCATCTTCTCAAATGGGGGAAAGGGAAATCTGTTTTCAAGAATAATGATTTAAGAGAATGGATCCTTCACTTTTTCATAATACAAAGTCATTTAGAAAAGTGAAAAAAATCAGAAAATAGCAACACACGTGTTACTTAGAAATATAAAGGTAAGTACCAACAGAAACAAGGAGTTGAAAGTGATTACTTCTAAGGAGACAGGCAGCTACTGTTTCTCATTTGTCTTATGATCCTATTTGACTTTTAAAATATGTACATGTACATGTTTTCCTTGATTAAAACATGATTAAGAAGAAAAACAAGAGAGCAGACTTGTCTTGTAGCTAAAGAATACAGACAAATTCCAGGCCCCCTCTCCTCTTTTCCAACTTTTATATTTCCTGCCCTCCCAACAGGAACCCTAGGCCACTGGCCTGTGCAGAATGGCTCTGACCTCTCTCAGTTTTCATGTCCTTAGTATTGCATGGAGGGAAATGGCATGCTTTTTTAATGTGTTGTAGATAAGAATACATTCAAAGAAATGTTAATTTTGAAAAATAAGTAAAAAGTGGAGGACTGTATACTAAGCAGTAGAAATATTCATAACTTTAAGTGTTGCAAGGAGGGGAGAAAAGCTACTAGAGGGGAGTAGGGATCCATAAGTGGCAAATAAGAGTTGTGTAGAACATCAAGAAGTAGAGCTTCTAAAAGGAGCAGTGTTCACAGGCTGCAGAGAAGCTGTGTCGATTGTGAAGTTGTTAGTTGGGTTTGAGCAGTTAGGAAGTTGTTCTTAACCTTTGAGAGAGAGATTACTATAGTTAAGTGGTTCTCAACTGGAAGCCAGTTCCCCCCTATCCCCACTGTATGGGACATTTGGAAATGTCTGAAGATACTTCTGGTTATCACACCTGGAGGGATTGCTTTCAGGCTATTGGCTTCTGATGAGTAGAGTCCAGGGATCCAGAATGCACATGGTAGCTCCCAGTAACAGTGACTCATCTGACCCAACATTTCAGTAGTGCTAAGATTGAGAAGCTCTGCTGTAGGTTAAAGAAAGGTAAAGAAAGGAACACTTCAGTTCAGTTCAGTCGCTCAGTTGTGTCCGACTCTTTGTGACCCCATGAATTGCAGCATGCCAGGCCTCCCTGTCTATCACCATCTCCCGAAATTCACTCAAACTCACTTCCATCGAGTTGCTTATGCCATCCAGCCATCTCATCCTCTGTCATCCCCTTCTCCTCCTGCCCCCAGTCCCTCCCAGCATCAGAGTCTTTTCCAATGAGTCAACTCTTCTCGTGAGGTGGCCAAAGTACTGGAGTTGCAGCTTTAGCATTATTTCTTCCAAAGAACACACAGGGCTGATCTCCTTTAGAATGGACTGGTTGGATCTCCTTGCAGTCCAAAGGACTCTCAAGAGTCTTGTCCAACACCACAGTTCAAAAGCATCAATTCTTCGGCGCTCAGCTTTCTTCACAGTCCAACTCTCACATCCATACATGACTACTGGAAAAACCATAGCCTTGACTAGACAGACCTTTGTAGGCAAAGTAATGTCTCTGCTTTTGAATATGCTATCTAGGTTGGTCATAACTTTCCTTCCAAGGAGTAAGCGTCTTTTAATTTCATGGCTGCAGTCACCATCTGCAGTGATTTTGGAGCCCAAAAAAATAAAGTCTGACACTGTTTCCACTGTTTATTAAATGCTAATTACTATAGGAGAAACTAAAATTAAATATACATGTATTTGTATGCTTATCTTTCTTAATTAGTTTACAAACTGTATATAAGTAGAGTTCTATTTTACTTATTTTACTATTTTACTACTTATTTCTCTACTCCTCATAGAGCTGATCTTTCCATAAATAAATACATATATTTTTGCTTAATAGAAGAAGGCATGTTTATGAATTAGTCATTCTTCACAAAAACAGTATATAACATTTAACTCCATTGAATTATAGTCAGTTGTTTACTTTTTTTCCCTCCCTACTACACCATGAGCAGCACAAGAGTAGAACAAGTTAGCTTAGCCATCCCTGTACCATTCAGGACCTAACAGCATGCCTGGCACATAATAGGTACCCAGTAAAATGTTTGTTCAATAAATGAATGAGCTCACAATCAGTGTCTGAAATGTATTTTTTGAGTGCTAGTTGTTTACATCCCAGAAGAGGAGGACTATGATATAAAAGTAAGTGTTAGATGGTCTTCTATATAATGTAAGTCTTCTGTTTTATGTATTTTCTTCCACATTTAGAACTTTAGAATGTTTACCCCCAAAAAAAAAGAATAAGATGAAACGTCTTTTAAAGTTCTATTTTATTTTTCTTATTTCTGCAGTGCTGAATTGTCCCAAGGTCGCTATTGGGATGGCCTAGGCTCTCCTCCAGATTCCCCATCTCCTGGGAGTGATGTGTATTGCAGCAGTGAGCCCAATGACCCTCAATATGACCAGAGTCTCCTGGAGAACTTATTTTATACAGCACCTGTAAGTTACTGAATCTGAAAGCTTAGGAATTGGAGAAATTAATTAAATAATTACTTCTCTTGTGTTAATCATAGAGTTATTAATAATATTAGTGGGTGTAGGCACATTACTACTTGCCAGACAGAAAGCTATTCCTTTTACATAATTATAACAACAGTCTGAAGAGGAGGGTGTTACCTTCATTCTACAGATGAGGAGATAAGACTAGTAAGATTAATTATTTTGTCCAAGTACAAATACAAATAAGTGTTGGAACTAAGATTCAAATTCAGGTTTGCCTGAGTCCAAAGCCTATAGTCTTAATATATTGTATGGCTTCCTTAGAGCTCTTTGAAGGAAGAGCTAATTTAGGTATACTCTCAGAACCACCCTTGACTGGTATCTCTTCAGATAGAGATGTTCCAGAAGTACCTCTACACATGGGGAACAAATATCCCTACTGACCCAAGAACATTCTCTTTTCAGGCAGTTTTAGCATTTTCAAAGTTATTTCTTATATCAAGGTATATGTTCCATTTGTTGGTTTAGCATCTTGTAGAAGGCAATGGCACCCCACTCCAGTACTCTTGCCTGGAAAATCCCATGGACAGAGGAGCCTGATGGGCTGCAGTCCCTGAGGTCGCTAAGAGTTAGACATGACTGAGCGACTTCACTTTGACTTTTCACTTTCATGCATTGGAGAAGGAAATGGCAACCCACTCCAGTATTCTTGCCTGGAGAATCCCAGGGACGGGGGAGCCTGGTGGTCTGCCGTCTATGGGGTCGCACAGAGTCGGGCACGACTGAAGCGACTTAGCAGCAGCAGCAGCAGAGTATATGGGGCTTCCCAGGTGGCACAGTGGTAAAGAATCTGCCTGCCAGTACAAGAGATGCAAGAGACTAGGGTTTGATCCCTGGATTGGGAGGATCCCTTGAACTAGGAAATGGCCACCTATTCCAGTATTCTTGCCTGGAAAATTCCATGGACAGAGGAGCCTGGTGGGCTGCCGTCCATGGAGTCACAGATTCGGACACGACTGAGCCCACACAGAGTATATATAAAATAAGCTCATTTACTGTTCCACAAATAATACTTTATATTTGTGAAGATCACTATCGTATTCCCCATTTTCTGTTTCTCCAGGTTAGCACAGATACCTGAAATACAATGTAGTTTATATCAGCTCAGTGGAAAGACTGAGAGCTACCAGGGTACAGAAGGAGCAGGGAGAACTTTTACATGAGATTGTCAGGAAGGAGCGTCATGAGGGATAAGGGATTTTAACTGAGACTTGAAAAATAGTTTCAGAGCGATAAAGGATATGAAATAGGAATAGAAAGAATGACCTGTTTAGAGAAGCAGTTTGTGTACTACCAGGCATCTAGTTTGATTGGGTAAGAATTCATGTGGAGGGTATATTAACAACGTGAGCTCACACACTGCAACCAGTCTGGGAAAGTATTTGAATATTAAGTGAGGAGGAAATGACATGACCTAAATAGTGTTCTAACAATGTTAACCTAGCAATTATGTAGGAGGCCGGCTGAGAGGAGAATAACAGGAGCAGATAGGAAGCCACTTTTGGTGTTGGAACCATGAGACAGAAAGAAAGACAGAGACAGAAAGAGCCAGAATTAGAGTGGTAGCTAGCAGTGGGGTTGGAAAAGAGGAGATGGATTTAAAAGACATTGTGAATTGTTAGGATTTCATGACTTTCTACAATAAAAGTCATCACTGATACTGTTACCCATAGGAGAAGAGAAAGGGAGCTTACTTTGTTCTTTAATTGGAGGATAATTGCTTTATAACGTTGTGTTGGTTTCTGTTGTACAACAACATGAATCAGCCATAAATATAAATACATCTCCTCTCTCTTGAGCCTCCCTCCAGCCCACCCCATCCTACCCCTCTAGATTGTCACAGGGCACCAGACGGAGCTTCCTGTGTTTTACAGCAGCTTCATACTAGCTATGGGAACTTATATTGATTACACATTTTCTGTGTCAGAGAATTTATGTTACCTATTATTAAGAATTGTCCAAAATGTTTTAAATTGATTATTTCACTTAATTCTTTTGCTAGCCCCATGAGATAGTGTCATCTCTTTTACATATCATGAAATAAAGACTTAAGAGACGTTAATTGCTAGTAATTATTAATAGGTGGCAGAACTAGAATTCTTACCGTAGTCTGGCAAAAAGCCCATGTTTTTCCCCTGGAACATATTACCTCCTAAGCCTTGAGCACTGCATTAGAGTGGTAAAAAAAATTAGTCTTTGCACCCATGTAGTTAGGTGATACTGTACAATCATTTTGCCCCAAACTGTGGTAAAAATAGAGGCTTTGGAACCCACGGAGAGCAAGATCTGCCTTTACTACTTACAGCTGTAAATCTTGGAGAAAGAAATTGCTACCCAGTCCAGTATTCTTGCCTAGAGAATCCTGTGGACAGCAGAGCCTGGTGGGCTGCCATCTATGGGGTAGCACAGAGTCGGGCATGACTGAAGTGACTTAGCATGCATGCATGCATTGGAGAAGGAAATGGCAACCAACTCCAGTATTCTTGCCTGGAGAATCCCAGGGACAGAGGAGCCTGGTGGGCTGCCGTCTATGGGGTCGCACACAGTTGGACCTGACTGACATGACTTAGCAGCAGCAGCAGCAACAGTGAGTCTTAACGGCGCCTAACTTCTCTCAGCATTCATTTTCTCATTTGTAAAAATTGAGATGAGGATGCCTTATAGGAATGTAATAAGTACTAAAAATACACGTGCAGCATTTAACATAGTACCAGATACATAGTAGGCAATCAGTAAATAGTCATTATTATTATTATTGAGAATTTGAAAGAAGAATCTAATTTTGTTTATTTTCTTTGAACTGAACTTGTAGGTTATTTTTATGAACTTCGGGTTATTTTTGTGTAGCCAAGAGAAACATAGGATTGTCTCCCTAATATCAGTTCTTTCTAGATTACTACTTTCAGAGAAATGGTTTCATTACCTCTATTCCCAAAGCAGTTATCTTTTAGTGCCCCTCTTCTCTTTTCTCTCCCTCAATAGAAATCTGATATCAGCGTCAGTGATATCTTCAGTGAAGATGATGATGTCCCTTCTAAAACAATGAGCCAGTCAAAAGCTCTTGCCAGATCTCCTAAGGTTCTAAAGTCAAATGATCATAAGTCGAAGAAGGAGATGGGTAAGAAAAATAGGTGAGCCTCTTTATGAATGCTTGTTTAGAGGCAAAAACAAAGAGATTATTTTTACAAGATCTCCTCATGTGAAATGACCTGTGTTTGCCAACACTGTCAGACTGGTTAAGTGAATTACAGTAATGCAGTAAGTATTGCAATCCTTAAACATGTAATAACATGAAAAGATGGATATACTAAAATGACTAAGAGAGAAAGCAGAATTCTGGGTTGTATTTGTACTCTGTTACACTTAATGTAGAAAGTATACATAAAGAAAGCAAATGAAAAGGAATATACAAAATGATGATAGTAGTTTATATTAAAGTAGTAACTGAAGTAAAGTCTTGCTGAAGACCTGATTCTATAATATCAGTTTCTATACTTGTGTGGAGATAAGCCTTTGGATTACAAGAATGTTTTTATAGTTTTTGAGATTTTTTTCACTGTAAATTAGGAGTAAGGCCGTTTCTCAGTCTTTGATAACTTGTGCATTAAGAAGCCTGCTGCCCTTTTTCTTTCCTCCTGTTGCCTGTACAAACTAGATCATTTCATATTTGGCTTCTGACAGTCTGCCTCACTACCTGTATGAACTCCTTTCAGAAATCTTGTTGAACAGCAGATGCTATCAGAAACTCCAGAAGATGCCCAAGTGATGACACTAAGTGTGGATAAACTGGCCCTTCTGGGTAGAACACATTCAGTCAGAATCATCATCGAAACAATGGGAGTTCCTCCAGATAGTCCTCAGGATACCTCTGGCAAAAAAACTTTTCCTGGGAGACCACCTAAGCTGACATCAAAAAAGCGGTATGTCTCTCACATGGGAAAACTAAATGTGACATTTCTGGGAAGTATTTGTGATGAGAAGAAGAAATTATATTGTACTTAGTGTTTTCATATGCATCATCAATCAATAAAATGTACTAAATCTCCCACTAGGTCCCAAGCACTAAAAATCTTGAGAATAAAGAAACTTAAGAGCCAGGCTTTGTTCTTCCATGCCTTATAGTCAGCAGGAGAGAGAAACATTTGAATGGCTGCTATAATAGGACTTTAGGGGCCAAAAGAGATGTTTTATATGAAAAGTGCTGTACGAACACAAGATTGGTGAAGGCTTTGAAAAGAGGAAGTCCTCTGAGGACCTGGGGTTCTAAAACAAGGCTCTGAAAGATATGTAGGATTTATCAGAAAATAAGTTTGTTATTTGGTTTGTTTTTTAATTATTTTGATTTTTTTAGCACCTTCTTTGTGGAATATCACTTTCCTGTGGGCTTTTCCAAAAATGGATTGACAAAGACCACTTTGATCACTGAGGTGGTTCGACTTGCATCCAGTAAAATTATAGATGGAGGTAAGAGAGAATTTGATTTCTGCTCCTTAGACATTTTGGTGTTGTAAGGATTTGTGAATCTGTAATTACTCATATATTCCTATATTATCATAGAATCTTAGAGGTAGAAAGAATTTTGAGGTGACTTTATCTTACTCCTTTCAAGTGAGGAAACTGGCCCAGAGGTTTATCCTGTCCTCTGGCTGTCCTCATGCAGGGCAGTGACATAGCTGAAACTGTAACTCAGAACTTGACTCTTAAATCACGTTCTTGCAGCTATTATTGTTTTCCTTTTCTTCCCTTTTTAAAATATCTTTATCACGATACAATTCACATACCATGTCATTCACCTGTTTGAAGTATACAACACAGTGATTTTTAATATATTCACAAGTTGTATAACCATCACCACAATCTTAATTTTAGAGCATTTTTATTTCACCTAAAAGAAATCCCATACTTATTAGCATTCATTCTTCAGTTCCCTCTTAGCCCCCTTTCACTAAGCAACTCCTAACCTACTTTGTCTCAGTTTTCCCATCCTGGACATTTGATTTAAGTGGAATCATACAATATGTGATTTTACTGACTGGTTTTTTTGACTTGCAATAATACTTCAACTTAACAATATTTAAGTTGCTTTCTATACGTTGCTATTAAAAACAGTGCTTCATTGAATAGTATTGCACATACATCATTTCTTATTTGATATATTTCCAGCCCAAACATTAAAAATAAATACCCTTAAAATAAATCCTTATTTGCCCTTAAAAACAGCACCTAAAGTAATTTAAAATACTCTTTTACTAGCATCATTTTTTTCACTTTCTCCATCACCTTAAGGAAGAATTAAGGCATTCACATTTTTCATATGTTTTCTGTATACTTAAGTTACTGATAGTAACAAAAGGTACTGTATAGGTTTGTTCAAAGCATTCGAGAGTGATTCTGCTGGCTGAAGTATGTTTGAGAAGCTTTAACGCAATTAATCTGTTTTTATCAAATCCCAATACAAAGAAAAATGTTGGATTCTCTTCTCAGGTCGTCCCTCTTCTACCTCCTATCCATATGACATTTGATGAGCTCCTTAAAACTTCTCTGAGCCTCACGTTCCCCATCTATAAACTTGAGATACAGGAAGGACATGGTTCTGATATGCACGAGTTTCAGTTAACATAGTATCTCCAAAGCAAGGACTGCCTGTACTACACAAGGGCTTAATGTACAGTCAGACAGGATAATGAATGTAAAAGCATTAAACTCTAAAATAGCATATAACTAAAGGTAGTTTTCCCACTAGACCATTCAGGTATGACCTAAAGCAAATCCCTTATGATTATACAGTGGAAGTGAGAAATAGATTTAAGGGACTGGATCTGATAGAGTGCCTGATGAACTATGGATGGAGGTTCGTGACATTGTACAGGAGGCAGGGATCAAGACCATCCCCATGGAAAAGAAATGAAAAAAACCAAATTGGCTGTCTGAGAAGGCCTTAAAAATAGCTGTGAAAAGAAGAGGAGTGAAAAGCAAAGGAGAAAAGGAAAGATATAAACATCTAAATACAGAGTTCCAAAGAATAGCAAGGAGACATAAGAAAGCCTTCCTCAGCAATCAGTGCAAAGAAATAGAGGAAAACAACAGAATGGGAAAGACTAGAGATCTCTTCAAGAAAATTAGAGATACCAAGGGAACATTTCATGCAAAGATGGGCTCAATAAAGGACAGAAATAGTATGGACCTAACAGAAGCAGAAGATATCAAGAAGAGGTGGCAAGAATACACAGAAGAACTGTACAAAAATGAGCTTTACGACCCAGATAATCACAATGGTGTGATCACTCACCTAGAGCCAGATATCCTGGAATGCAAAGTCAAGTGGGCCTTAGAAAGCATCACTACGCACAAAGCTAGTGGAGGTGATGGAATTTCAGTTGAGCTATTTCAAATCCTTAAAGATGATGCTGTTAAAGTGCTGCACTCACTATGCCAGCAAATTTGGAAAACTCAGCAGTGGCCACAGGACTGGAAAAGGTCAGTTTTCATTCCAGTCCCTAAGAAAGGCAATGCCAAAGAATGCTCAATCTACCACACAACTGCACTCATCTCACACGCTAGTAAAGTAATGCTCAAAATTCTCCAAGCCAGGCCTCAGCAATACGTGAACCGTGAACTTCCTGATGTTCAAGCTGGTTTTAGAAAAGGCAGAGGAACCAGAGATCAAATTGCCAACATCCACTGGATCATCGACAAAGCAAGAGAGTTCCAGAAAAACATCTATTTCTGCTTTACTGACTATGCCAAAGCCTTTGACTGTGTGGACCACAATAAACTGTGGAAAATTCTGAAAGAAATGGGAATACCAGGCCACCTGACCTGCCTCCTGAGAAATCTATATGCAGGTCAGGAAGCAACAGTTAGAACTGGACATGAAACAACAACTTTTCCAGATAGGAAAAGGAGTACATCAAGGCTGTATATTGTCACCCTGCTTATTTAACTTCTATGCAGAGTACATCATGAGAAACGCTGGGCTGGAAGAAGCAAAAGCTGGAATCAAGATTGCTGGGAGAAATATCAATAACCTCAAATATGCAGATGACACTACCCTTATAGCACAAAGTGAAGAGGAACTCAAAAGCCTCTTGATGAAAGTGAAAGAGGAGAGGGAAAAAGTTGGCTTAAAGCTCAACATTCAGAAAACGAAGATCATGGCATCTGGTCCCATCACTTCATGGGAAATAGATGGGGAAATAGTGGAAACAGTGTCAGACTTTATTTTTCTGGGCTCTAAAATCACTGCAGATGGTGATTGCAGCCATGAAATTAAAAGACGCTTACTCCTTGGAAAGAAAGTTATGACCAATCTAGATAGCATATTGAAAAGCAGAGATATTACTTCACCAACAAAGGTCCATCTAGTCAAGGCTATGGTGTTTCCAGTGGTCATGTATGGATGTGAGAGTTGGACTGTGAAGAAAGCTGAGCGCTGAAGAATTGATGCTTTTGAACTGTGGTGTTGGAGAAGACTCTTGAGAGTCCCTTGGACTGCAAGGAGATCCAACCAGTCCATCCTATGTCCTGGATGTTCATTGGAAGGATTGATGCTGAAGCTGAAACTCCAATACTTTGGCCACCTCATGCGAAGAGTTGACTCATTGGAAAAGACCCTGATGCTGGGAGGGGTTGGGGGCAGGAGGAGAAGGGGATGACCGAGGATGATATGGCTGGGTGACATCACTGACTCAATGGACATGAGTTTGAGTGAACTCTGGGAGTTGGTGATGGACAGGGAGGCCTGGCATGCTGTGATTCATGGGGTCGCAAAGAGTCGGACATGACTGAGTGACTGATTTGAACTGAATAGTAGTTCACATTTGGGGGGCACTATAGTATCAGTGTTTTACATACATTAATCATGTGATCCTTTAAAACACATAAACATAGATGAGGAAAAAGAAAGCTAAGACATAAATCAATTAAATAACTTGGCTAAGAGAATATAACTGATTTATGGTTGAACTAGAATTTGCACCTAGAACTTTTTTGATTCCAAATTGTGTGCACTTAATCTGTATTGCTTCTCATGCATTATTATTGTTGGCCACAGAGACTGAATTTTCCTTTTGTCATTCTGAGAAGGATAATATGGGACATATGGAATAAGCATCAAGTCAAGAATTGGAAGAGTTCTAGCTCTGGTTATACCAGACACTTAATTCTGTGACCCTGAACACAATGGCCTTTCCATCTGTGGGCCCCTCTCAATAATGACATGCAGTGGACAAGATATTTTCAGTATCTCCTTCAGCTCTTTAAAAAAAAAAAAAGTCTTTTAGGGATATTGCTAGCAATTTGTTTACATGAATTTCTTCTTCCATTATTGCCTTAACTCACTTTTAGTTTAAAATAATAATGAGCTTAAGAAACAGAATTATATAAGAAATAAAATAACAGTGCCAAGACATACTTAACTAGTAGGGAGAAATCCAAGTAGCACCAGGTTGATATAGAGTTCTTTTTGTAAAAGAGATTTTATAGTGTTTTAAAGTTTTAAAGTGCTCTTTTATCTGTTACCTCAGTTGATCCTCTCAGCACATCAATGAGGTGTAGGTGTTGTCTTAACTTCTCTTTCCTTAGTGGGAGAAGCAGGGAAACTGCTCCAGTGAGTGTAGGCTTGCTGGTTAACAGTTCCTGTGGATGGATCCAAATAACAAGGCCCAGATTCTGTCCATGAGTACCAAGAGAAATAAATAGAGTCAAGAATTAAGATGGCAACGATAGAGATCAGTAGATCAAGTGGGCTGTTTGAATGAATATTAGAGATAGTGGATTCCCTATATCTGGGCATTTTTGTGTGGGTTCTTCAGATCCATTTTAAGGGTCTAGAAGTGAATGAACTGGAAGATCATTTTACAGGTGATAAATTGTGGCTGAAGTGGTTCATTAGTAAATAATAGAACTTACTCATATATCAAATGATTCTACTCCACATTTCCTGTTTTTAAAACCTATTAAAGCCCCATAGCAGGGAGCACAGACTCAGATACTACCATCATTTTATCCCGTTCACACTTGCTATTACAGCAGAAGCCTTTTCCTTTCTGTATAAAAAACAGACTCCATTCTGCCCAACACTGCAAACGAACATCACACTTGTCCAAGTGTGACAAGAGGAGTCCCCTCGTCTTCAGTCAGAAAATAAACTCATTTTCATTATTATAGCTTTTGATTCAGTTCTTCTCTTCATTTATCCCTCACTGTCCAGCCATCTCCCTTCTTTCATTATACTACCTATCAACTTGTCTTTTAAAACACTAAGCCATACCTTACACCCAGTGAAGTGTATGGTATGTCTCTTTACATATCCAGTGCTCATATGCTTGACACTGATGATTTCTCATAGCAAAGCAGAGCAACATAGCCCTCCTTATCTTCTCTGTACTGTACCCAGGGTTTTCTCTTTGTCTTTGTTATTTCAGTCTTAGAGGGATAGTCGCTTAGTTGTGTCCAAGTTTTTGTGACCCCATGGACTTAGCCTGCCAGGCTTCTCTATCCATGGAATTCTCCAGGCAAGAATACTGGAGTGGGTTGCCATTTCCTTCTCCAGGGAATATTCCCAATACAGGGATCGAACATGGATCTACTGCATTGCAGGCAGATTTCTTTACCATCTGAGCCACCAGGGAAGGTTACTATTAAGAGACATTTCTAAATATAAAGACAGGTCAACTTAAAAATGGCTGATTCACATTGAGATTTGATAGAAAACAACAAAATTCTGTAAAACAATTGCCTTAAATAAAAAAATTTTTGTTTAAGTATCAGCAGATATATCCTTGCTGATGCTGCTAAGTCATGTCAGTCATGTCCGACTCTGTGCAACCCCATACACAGCAGCCCACCAGGCTTTTCTGTCCCTGGGATTCTCCAGGCAAGAACACTGGAGTGGGTTGCCATTTTCTTCTCCAGTGCATGAAAGTGAAAAGTGAAAGTGAAGCTGCTCAGTTGTGTCCGACTCTTAGCGACCCCATGGATATAGCCTACCAGGCTCCTCCATCCATGGGATATTCCAGGCAAGAGTACTGGAGTGGGTTGCCATTTCCTTCTCTGATATATCCTTGTCTTTACTTTATAATCTGTAGACAATACATTTGAATATATAATGAATCTGTACACCTTTTCCAAAGTAATACCCAAGATAGAAATAGCAATAAAGTTATAAATTGCTATCATCAATCATATGAAATAATTTAGATGAAGCTTATCTCTCTTGAAGAGGTGGGGACTGGGAAAGTGGTCAGGAAGGAAATACAATGTGCTTTTAACTTGGTATGAAAAATAATGTTCAGTTCCATGTTGCTGAACATTGTTCTGTTTTTGCCAAATAAATCCGCTACTTCAAAGTACTGTCTGAATGCTTTATTAAAACTGTGCTTCCGGCTTTTGGTTTGGAATCTGTTACTTGTGTAGCTACCTCCTGCTCGCTGTCCTCTGAAGCTTCTACTTCTTTCCGCTGTTCCCTGACACCTTGGTTGCCCTCACGCTGTCCCTTGACGCCTCAATTGCCTTCCCTCTGTCCTCAGAAGTTGTAATATCCTTCCCATAGTCCTTCCAGCTCTGGTTGCTCCATGGCCACAGAAGGCTGCCAGCACCGTGAATCATGCCATTTTTCCTGTACTTCTGTTACTGATGCAGTAGGGATATCAAAGCAAACACCCTGCTTTCCTTTGAGAAAGACCATTCCCTTCACTTTGGAATCAATATCCTCACCCAGTTGCTCTTTAAGTGCTTTCCAAGCATAACTAATGTTTGGCATTTCCATTGAGCACCGCAAGATCATGGTCACAAAGCCCGCATCTCAGTTAAGGAACACTGGTCTACTGATAGAACACCGAAATGTGGGCCAAGACTGCTGCCAGGGCTTCCATGGCTCCCTTCTCCTCAGCTTCTCAGCTGACTGCTTGAAGTGACTAATCACGGCAGGAGGAACAGAGTCAAAGTCCTATAACCCTAACACTTCTGTGAAATTACACTGACTGGATTCCTAAAAGAGATTTTAGTTAGATTTGAAAAAGAGGTGGGTGGTATCAAGGCATAAATTGGTGAAATGGCTCTAGTTGGATGGTATGACATGTGCTTGTGTGTCTGATTCTCCTTACAGTGGTGAAATTCCAGCAGAGATCTGTGTTTCCAGTACAGTTTGGTGGCCCAATGATCAAACACTGGTGGAATTCCAATCTTACTTTCCAAATTTACACAAAGAAAACCCCACAGAAAAAGGTACTTCACGTGATTATGACTTTTGCCTTACCATTTAGTCATACCAGGGATTTGGAGCATACTTAAAATTATGTTTGTATCTTAAACTAGAAAATTTTCCAGGCTCAAACAATAGTAATACTTATGAATTATTGCCTGTTATAATTTTAAGTTTCTGTTTAGTATTTATCATAAGCTAGATATTATGCTGAAGACTCGGCATGGATACTGTCAAATTTAATCATTAAAACAAGTCTGTGAATTAGGTACCTGTTATCTTCAATTTGGGCTTCCCTTGTGGGTCTCAGCTGGTAAAGAATCCGCCTACAGTGTGGGAGACCTGGGTTCTATCCCTGGGTTGGGAAGATCCCCTGGAGAAGGGAAAGGCTACCCACTCCAGTATTCTGGCCTGGAGAATTCCATGGACTATATGTATATGGTCCATGGGGTCGCAAAGAGTCGGACACGACTGAGCAACTTTCATCATCATCTTTAGTGAAATAACTTAGGTCTAAGATCGCCCTAATAATAAAGCTAATAAAAGACAAAGGTAGGACTCTATCCCAAGTCTTTATAGATCCTAAGTTCTTAAGCTCTTTGCCGTGCTCCCTGCTATGAAGAGTTGACTATTTGGATTGATATAGAATAGCAGCCTTAATTTGAGGCTCTACTTTCTTTTTTCAGACAGAATATATAAGGTATCCAACCCATATCCAAAGTAATATATTGTGGGTAGCAGTTTTATCAGCTAATTCCAGCTTTATAAAATCTACTTGCAATTGGTACAACAAATATCAATAATTATGAGCAGTTTTTACTTCCTTCAATTAAAAGAGTAGTTTTTATAATATTTAACCTCTTTGATATGGATAGCATGAGGAATGCATCTTATTTTCTTTTTGTTTGTATTTTCAGGGGATTTAAATAATACAGATTCCTTTTGGAAAATACAGCAAAATAGGAGGAGAACGAAAAACATAATTTAACAACCTCAAGACATCCTCTATAGGCATTTCAGTATATTTGCATTGAAACAGTAGTTAATGGCTTTTTCTAATTATAAAAGAATTATGTTTTTAATACAAAAATATTTTTAAAACACAAAAATCACCTATAATTTCATCACCAAGAAATAGCTGTTGTTAATATTTATGTATGTCATTTTTATCTTTTCAAATGAATACAGTATATGTATAAATCTTTGACAGTATTAGGATAATTTTATATGCAACTTTTATCCTTTTTTTAATTTAACATTGTCTTAAGGATTTTTATTCATTTTTTTCAAAAATACATATTTACTCTTCCACATAATTTTATAAATATTTGAAGGTTTTACTATATGTATATAACTTAATACCCTATTTCTCATAAACATAACAAAAATTGTTCATATTATTTCAAATTTTAGTAAAAATCATTTAACAGCTATGTATTCCATTCTAGGAATGTGGTATAAAAATAATTCCAGATTATTGAACATTTAATCATTTCTCATTGTAACTTTTAAAATATAGATTGCATATAAAATTACCAAGTATTGATATTTCTTCAGTATAAATTTCCAGAAGTGAAATAACTGGGCCAAAGAATATGAATATTAAAAGCTTTTTATATTTTTTGCTAAATTTGCTTTCAGAAGTAATGCTGCCAGTGTATATTCCCAACTTCAGACACATGACAGCCTCTTTCTCCATAACCTTGACAGTACTGTGTATATTTTATAGTTTTCCTAGTTTTAATGGCAAACATTTGTATCATCTTAATTGCACTTTTTAGTTTTAAGACTGAAGTTAAACATTTTTTTGTAAGAACTAACTCTTTTAAAAAGAGAAAAAAAAAAAAATCTCCTAACTTCGTTCTGACTCCTGAAATGCTAATCTTTCACGGAGAAGTGGTGAAACCCAAAAGGGAGACCACAATGGCAGAGTATGGACTCTCACTTAAGAGCTGCTTCAGTCAAATAAGCTATTGGGGACTGGAATGCAAAAGTAGAAAGTCAGGAAACACCTGGAGTAACAGACAAATATGGCCTTGGAGTACAGAATGAAGCAGGGCAAAGGCTAATAGAGTTCTGCCAAGAGAACGCCCTGTTCATAACAAACACCCTCTTCCAACAACACAAGAGAAGACTACACATGGACATCACCAGATGGTCAACACCGAAATCAGATTGATTATATTCTTTGCAGCCAAAGATGGAGAAGCTCTATACAGTCAGCAAAAACAAGACCAGGAGCTGACTGTGGCTCAGACCATGAACTCCTTATTGCCAAATTCAGACTTAAATTGAAGAAAGTAGGGAAAACCACTAGACCATTCAGGTATGACCTAAATCAAATCCCTTGTGACTCTGCAGTGGAAGTGAGAAATAGATTTAAGGGACTAGATCTGATAGACAGAGTGCCTGATGAACTATGGACGGAGGTTCGTGACATTCAACAGGAGACAGGGATCAAGACCATTCTCAAGAAAAAGAAATACAAAAAAGCAAAATGGCTGTCTGGAGAGGCCTTACAAATAGCTGTGAAGAGAAGGGAAGTGAAAACCAAGGGAGAAAAGGAAAGATATACCCATTTGAATGTAGAATTCCAAAGCATAGCAAGGAGAGATAAGAAAGCCTTCCTCAGCATTCAGTGCAATGAAATAGAGGAAAACGATAGAATGGGAAAGACTAGAGATCTCTTCAAGAAAATTAGAGATACCAAGGGAATATTTCATGCAAAGATGGGCTTAATAAAGGACAGAAATAGTAGGGACCTAACAGAAGCAGAAGATATTAAGAAGAGGTGGCAGGAATACACAGAAGAACTATACAAAAAAGATCTTCACGACCCAGATAATCATGATGGTGTGATCACTCACCTAGAGCCAGACATCCTGGAATGTGAAGTCAAGTGGGCCTTAGGAAGCATCACTACAAACAAAGCTAGTGGAGGTGATGGAATTCCAGTTGAGCTATTTCAAATCCTGAAAGATGACTCTGTGAAAGTGCTGCACTCACTATGCCAGCAAATTTGGAAAACTCAGCAGTGGCCACAGGACTGGAAAAGTTCAGTTTTCATTCCAATCCCAAAGAAAGGCAATGCCAAGGAATGCTCAAACTACCGCACAATTGCACTCATTTCACACGCTAGTAATGCTTAAAATTCTCCAAGCCAGGCTTCAGCAATATGTGCACCATGAACTTCCAGATGTTCAAGCTGGTTTTAGAAAAGGCAGAGGAACCAGAGATCAAATTGCCAACATCTGCTGGATCATCGACAAAGCAAGAGAGTTCCAGAAAAACATCTATTTCTGCTTTATTGACTATGCCAAAGCCTTTGACTGTGTGGACCACAATAAACTATGGAAAATTCTGAAAGCAATGGGAATACCAGGCCACCTGACCTGCCTCTTGAGAAACCTGTAAGCAGGTCAGGAAGCAACAGTTAGAACTGGACATGGAACAACAGACTGGTTCCAAGTAGGAAAAGGAGTACATCAAGGCTGTATATTGTCACCCTGCTTATTTAACTTCTATGCAGAGTACATCCTGAGAAACGCTGGGCTGGAAGAAGCACAAGCTGGAATTAAGATTGCCAGGAGAAATACCAATAACCTCAGATGTGCAGATGATACCACCCTTATGGCAGAAAGTAAAGAGGAACTAAAGAGCCTCTTGATGAAAGTGAAAGAGGAGAGTGAAAAAGTTGACTTAAAGCTCAACATTCAGAAAACTAGGATCATGGCATCCAGTCCCATCACTTCCTGGCAAATAGGTGGGGAAACAATGGAAACAGTGGCTTATTTTATTTTTCTGGCCTCCAAAATCACTGCAGATGGTGATTGCAGCCATGAAATTAAAAGACGCTTACTCCTTGGAAGGCAAGTTATGACCAACCTAGACAGCATATTAAAAAGCAGAGACATTACTTTGCCAATAAAGGTCCGTCTAGTCAAGGCTATGGTTTTTCCAGTGGTCATGTGTGGATGTGAGAGTTGGACTATAAAGAAAGCTGAGCACCGAAGAATTGATGCTTTTGAACTGTGGTGTTGGAGACGACTCTTGAGAGTCCCTTAGACTGCAAGGAGATCCAACCAGTCCATCCTAAAGGAGATCAGTCCTGGGTGTTCATTGGAAGGACTGATGTTGAAGCTGAAACTCCAATACTTTGGCCACCTGATGCGAAGAGCTGACTCATTTGAAAAGACCCTGATGCCTGGAAAGATTGAGGGCAGGAGGAGAAGGGGACGACAGAGGATGAGATGGTTGGATGGCATCACCGACTCAATGGACATGGGTTTGGGTGGACTCTGGGAGTTGGTGTTGGACAGGGAGGCCTGGCGTGCTGCGGTTCATGGGGTCGCAAAGAGTTGGACATGACTGAGTGACTGAACTGAACTGATTGACTTCATAAAGCATGGATTCCTTTATAAGTCATCATATGTTGTCATTTTTAGTCCCTGTGGCTCCTCTTTAATTTAACCTAAACTTTTTCTTTCCCTCTTTTCTCAGCCAGAAGTCATTGGTTCTGCATCACTTCCTTTACGAACTGTCATTCAGTCTGAGCTGCTTTCTTTCAGTGACCAGCTTCCAGTACAACAGGAGAATGGTCAGACTCCTCTTGGCCCCATCAAGGTAGGTAGATACACATTCAGGTAGTCAAGCATTTATGGAGCATGTGTTACTGGCCTGGCCTGAGAATGTAGCAGTGAACGAGAAGATCAGCATCTTAACTTTTGCAGCTTATGTTAAAATAGGATAACACAAGTTCTGTGAAGGAGCTAAAAGGTGTGCTATGTGATACCCTAGAGGAGAGCATGGCAACCCACTCCAGTATTCTTGCCTGGAGAATCTCATGGACAGAGGAGCCTGGGGGGCCACAATCCATGGGGTTGCAAAGAGTAGAATACAACTAAAGCAACTTAGCATGCACACACATATGATTGTAAGTACCTGGGAGGAAATTGGAGGTGGAAAGATATCTCCAAGGAGGTGACATTTAGGTGATAATTGAAGAATGAGAGGAAGAGACCACCAAGTTAAAAGCACGAGGAAGATCATTCCAGAGAAAAGAATGGAACATGCGAAGACCCTAAAGTGAGAATGGGCTTGACTTCATCAGGGGACAGAATGTTGCCACAGGACAGTGATCCAAATGGGAGATTGGCTAGACAGGCAGGAGTCTTATTGTTCAGAGCTTTGTAGTAAGAGTAAAGGTCTTAATTTTATCCTAAGAGCCAAGAAGAACATTGAAACAACCATGAAAGTAATACCTGATTTACATTTTAAAAGATGGCCCTATGGAGAATATTGTAGGGTACAGGAGGGAAAATAGTGACTCGATTGCATCCAGAGAAGAAATGATTGATGGTTAGGATTAGAGAAGTGGCAGTGAACAAGGAGAGAAGTGACTGAGTTTGTGCCTGGATGCCGAATGTAATTCATCAGAGCGAGAGTTCTTTTATTCAGAAGCATCAGTTTCTTAGGTGGAAGAAATTTTTTTTTTTAGAGCTTACCCTAATCATTTCTTTAATTGAAGTATAGTTGATGTGCAATATAAGTTATGGGTGTACAGTATAGTGATTCATGCTTTTTAAAAGTTATATTCCATTTATAGTTACTATAAAATATTGACTATATTCCCTGAACTGCACAGTATGTCCTTGTTGCTTATTTTACATTGTACATAATAGTTTGTGCCTCTTAATCTGCTGCCTCTGTTTTGTTCTTGCCCCATCTCTTTCCCCACCACTAATTTGTTCTCTGCATCTGTGGGTTTGTTGTTTTTTGTTGTTGTTGTTATATTCACAAGTTTGTTGCATTTTTAGAGTCCACATATAAGTTATACAGTATTTGTCTTTCTCTGTCTGACTTATTTGCCATAGCATAGTACCCTCCAAGACCACCCATGTTTTTGCAAATGGCAAGTTTTTTTTCTTTTTTATGATTGAGTAGTATTCCATTGTCGCCAAGAGTCGGGTACGACTAAGCGACTTCACTTTCACTTTTCACTTTCATGCATTGGAGAAGGAAATGGCAACCCACTCCAGTGTTCTTGCTTGGAGAATCCCAGGGACGGGGGAGCCTAGTGGGCTGCCGTCTGTGGGGTCGCACGAGTTGAACACGACTGAAGCGACTTAGCAGGAGTATTCCATTGTATATACAACATCTTCATTATTCATTCATCTGTGTTGGATACTTAGGTTTCATCCATATCTTGGTAATTGTAAATAATGCTTGTATCATTGGGGTGGGTGTATTTTTTCAAATTAGTGTTTTTGTTTCTTTCATCTGTGTATCCAGGAGTGAAATTGCTGCATCATATGATAGTTCTATTTTTAGTTTCTTGAGACACCTTCATACAGTTTTCCACAGTGGCTACACCAATTTACATTCCCATTAGGTGGAAGAATTTGAACGTGTGGCTTCAATATAGCTTTGTCCTGTTGTCCTGGTGGGCTTTTGAAATCATCACAGCCATGCTTAAAACATTTCCATGACTCCTTATCACCCAAAGGATAAAAAGGCCCATCGTATGAGCCCAGACCACTGCAGCTATCTCTCTTGCAGCTTCCTACCAATAGCCATGTCAAACTATGTAAAAAATTGCCAAGGTGTTCATGCTGGTTTATGCATTTATGCTTTTGTTCTTGGTTTTTGAGCTTCTTCTCCTTGGAAGTCCTCTCTGCCCTCTTTCTGGCCTTCTTAGTTATAAATACCATTTAAAGACTTGTTTCACTTATCATTGAAAAAAATGAATATCACATTATTCTTCCCCTACCAAAGTCTTATTTTTTTTGCTTTCCTGGTCCATTCTAGACTCTAAGGTTTGTAATCAGAAAGGAATAATAAATAGAATTGATGGACTAGAAATTGTTTCTATCCTGGCTTTGTTGAGAGAAGTACTGTTCTAGATAGATTGCAGTCTATATTCAATAGAGCAAAAGAATTTTGCTGTGGATTTCAAATAAAAGGTACAACAAGTCCCCATTATCTCTAGTAATTCAGTCTCAAAATGGTGACCATTTTCATTCATCATTTATCCCACATCCTTTTTTACTTTTTAACATTTTTAAACTTTGACAAATAACTTCAAACTTAGAGAAAAATTGCAAAAAACAGTACAGGGAACTCATATACTCTTATTACCTGAACTCAGCAATTATTCTTCATGTTTGCTTTATAATTATCCACCTCTTCTCTCTCTCTTTTTGTCTCCTTCCCCACTCTGTCTCTGTACACATACACAATTTCTTTCTGAACTATTTGAGACTATGTTACAAACATCAAACCTTTCTCCTTGAATTCTGTGTTGTTTTTCCTAATAACAATTGGGATAATTATTATTCTTGGGCTTCCCTGGTGGCTCAGCTGGTAAAGAATCCTCCCGCAGTGTGGGGGACCTGGGTTCGATCCCTGGGTTGGGAAGATCCCCTGGAGAAGGAAATGGCCACCCACTCCGGTATTCTGGCCTAGAGAATTCCATGGACTGTATATATAGTCCATGGGGTTGCAAGGAGTTGGACACAACTGAGTGACCTTCACTTCACTTCATAATAACAAAGGCAGCATCATACATAATACTGTACAGTAATAAAGATCAGTTTAACAGCAGTACTATATTCTATCTATAGGTCATACTCAGATTTCACCAACTGTACCAATACTTCCCTTTGTAGCATTTTTTTCCAGTCCAGGATCATCTGTTACATTTATTTATTTTTAATGAATAAAATTTTGCTTATTACCTTTATTCATATGATATGTAAGGGAGCTTGCATGTCTTACATGATATGTAAGATAATAGGGTAGCTGATTCCGAAGAAGGGAAGAACCTTTAAACAATTAATTAACCTCAATTTACATAATGGTCTTATTTGCATAGTGAATAGGTAGGCTAGGCCATTTTTTGCTAAGTCACTTCAGTCGTGTCCGACTCTGTGTGACCCCATAGACGGCAGCCCACCAGGCTCCCCTGTCCCTGGGATTCTCCAGGCAAGAACACTGAAGTGGGTTGCCATGTCCTTCTCCAATGCATTAAAGTGAAAAGTGAAAGTGAAGTTGCTCAGTCATGTCCAACCCTCAGTGAGCCCATGGACTTCAGCCTTCCAGGCTCCTCCATCCATGGGATTCTCCAGGCAGGAGTACTGAAGTGGGGTGCCATTGCCTTCTCCGATAGCCATTAACAGTCATTAATAAGTGAAATTGTGTTAGAAATACTACTTGGGTTTGTATTTCAGACTCAAGAACCAAACATCTGTTGCATTTAAATGTTGTATCTCTCTAATCTCCTTTTGCCTGGAACAGTTGTGCTGCCCTTCTTTGTCTTTTAGTACTTTAATGTTTTTGAAAGTAAGGCCATCTCATTTTCCTTGTTATGGCTTGTTAGATACACCCAGCATTTAAAAGTGGACATTTCATTTCCAAATACATGGGCTTTTGTTTAAAGTATTGTTAATAATAATATCTCATTTTATTATTAATTTCTCATCTAAATGCTTTCTTCTCTGCAATCACTCTCTGAAAAGTTTTTGGGTTTTTTTTCCAGTAATAAAGATACTTTATTACCTTTGATGAGATTTTTGATGCCTAAGTCAAAGATCTCTCTTGGTAAATGTCACATTACACTTGAAAATATGTGGATTATTTTCAGATATCTTTTAATATTGATTTCTAATATAATTCCACAGTGATAAGAGAACAGACTCTGTTTGATTTCAAAACTTTAGACCATGAAATTGTTGCACCTTGTTTTATGTCCCTGGATATGTTCCAGTGTCTCCTAATTTATAGTCTATGGGAACATGAATAGAATTTGTATCCTACTATTGTGTGAGAATTGTATAAATCTTAATTATGTTTAAAAAAAAAGTAAAGCCAGTTACTTTGTACAGTGTCCTCCATTTGGGGTTTATCTGAATGACTTATTACTATGATAATTGAAAGGATATGATTCTAACTTCCCCATTAACTCCAGCCCCTCCCCGTGCATTTATTAATTGGCATTCTATACAGAAGAGTTGTCCCTTCTCCCTTATTTGTTGATAGTCCTATGGACTCATGGATTCTGACATTATTCAAAAGCTTATAACCCACTACTATTATTATTCATTTTGAAACTCAGATTGTCCTATATTTGTCCAATGGGAGCCCCTTCAACTGAATTCTGTCCTTATAGTATGTCTCCATTCTTTTCTGAGCACTTCCCGTATTTTCTGGCACAAGATGATGTTGTAGGCTCATCTTGTGTTACTGATGAATTATCTGCTTTTCTTAATCCTGGTGAGGTAAGGCAGTCTATTAGTGTACCTACTATTGTGATATTTGAGTATGAATTAATCTATATCCTAACAATCTGATGCTGCTTCTAGCTCCAAAATTCTGATTCCGATTCTAGAAGATATCCCTATTAACTTTCTTCCTTTTATGTTTTCTAGGTAACTGTGGAGCTTGTTTTAGATAACAAGGATTTCACTGGTGTCAATACAGAGTTGAGTAGCAACACCCAACACACCCCACTTAGTGCTCTTACAAATCCAGATAAGACACTGCCAGAAACTGTTCAAGATGTTACTTGTACCAGAAATCCACAGACCCTAAATCAAATTCATGAAGAAACTGTAAAGAAAATGCAGAATTTGATGCTCCCCATCCCAAAGTCACCTAGCCCTTTTATACCAAATTCTTCAACCTTCATGGCAGCGCCAGCCTCTCATGATTTGGTAAATGAGATGAATGGGTCAACAGAAGAGAGTGCTTTGCTATTGCATGTGCTATTGATGGTGCCAGATGGAAAAGATTTCGTTACTGGAGAATCTGAGAAACAACCATCAAGCAATATTTATTTAAATTGCAAACTCTTCAGCACAGAAGAAGTCACCAGATCTGTCATTGCATGGGGCACAACAAAACCAGTCTTTAACTTTTCTCAGGTAACTTTGTCTCAATGTTCCATATGCATTAAGGATGAAGATGGGAGTTGGGGAGGGAAGAGAAGTATGTTTCCCAGATCACAATTACATTGTAAAGGAAATAGAGAATGTTCAGACTGGGGCAGGGGGACTTTTATCATTATCTGGTTTGCAGATCCAATCCCACTATTGGATGGGAGGAAGAAAAGGCATTGCCAACATTTTGAAACATTTTGTGTCTTTCTTTCTGTTCTGTCTGTTTATATGGTTTCCTGCTGTTTCTTTTGCCTGAATTCTATTTCCTTCTGTTTCCTCTAGGACTTTGATCAGTTAAACTTTTTTCTTTTCTGTTTCTAGTCTCTCATTCTTTATTTTTCCTTAGACTCATTTATTCCTCCACTGATTTAAATACTCATCTTACTTGATTTCTCAATAGAATTTGATGCTATTGCTTAAATTGTTTCCTCTCTTGATTTTTGTGGTTCTCTCCTCTCATTTTCCTTCTGACTCAACAGCTGTTCTTCTCCAGTCGTTGAGTTAGTAGGAAACCTAGGAAAAGGACTGTGACCCCAGCACTTCGCCGTCTCTCCTACTTCTAATTATTAGTATCCCTGTTCATTAGTTTATGCTTAGCATTCTCCAGACCAACCCTCTTTTCCCCGTGGTCACCTCATCTACTCCCATAGCTTCATTTGTGTGAAGATGACTTCCAAATCCACACTTCTTTGTAGGCCAGGCATTTCCCTCTGGTTCCAGTTCTCTGTGTCTAACTGCCTTCCGGTCGTCACCACCTAGATCTCTCAAGAGCTCTTTCCTCTTGGCACCTAACACATCCCCTGGCAAGTTGCAGGTATTCAATAAAGTTGTGTAAATGGAAAAGTAATTCAGAGGTATTCAAATCTGAATTTATTATTCCTTCCAAATCTGTTCCTCTTCCTCCTATCTGCCCTAATTCATATTATAATTCACTGAGAAACCCAACAAGAAGTTGACCTTGAGTCTTTCTTTACGTAATGACTTACTAAATCCAGTAGATGCTACAAACTTAATTATCTCTGGAATAAATTATCTTATCTCTGCTCCATTGCCACTGCTTTCATTCAGGCCCTCGTTCCTGTTCCAGATAGCTCGCCGACTGTCCTACCTGTTTGTCTCTCGCTGTCCATTCCTTCTTCTGTGGACCAACAGTAATGATCTTTCTAAAACACTAACCTGAATATTTTACTCCCCTGCTTAAAACATTTCAGTGATTCCCCATAGCCTTCAGGCTAGAATTCGGATCCTAATTTGGACTATAAGACCCTGCCTGTACTTCTCCGGTGTCCTCTTCTCCGCACACTAGATAGTCCAGCCGTGCTCAACTACTTGCAGTTTTCTAAATATCCTCTTTTCCCACCTGTGCCCCAGAAGCCCTATCTAGATGAGCTTTGTCATCAGAGAATTCATGCTGTTTTGTATTTGGCCTTTATGTGTTTGTCTCTAAACAAGGCTATGGCTTTAGACTGAGGATAGAGTGGGTTTTATTTTGATGTCTTCAGCTCCTAGCACTGTGCATGGCAAATAGGCTTTTAGTAAATGCTTGTTAAATAAAAGTATAATTTAACACTTTGTCTCAGATGTGGGGTTTGGTTTTGTTTTTTGGTTGTCCCTCTCCCCAGGTGATTCCTGTCTCTCTGTCTTCCAAATGTCTGGAAAGGCTTAAGAACAATGTGATGATAATTGAAACTTGGAACAAGGTGCGGAGCCCAGGACAGGACAAGCTTCTCGGGCTGGTGAAACTCCCCCTCCATCAGTTTTACATGTCATTCAAGTAAATAGGACCTTTTGAAGTACTCTTTTTTTACATTTTTAACTTTGTATGAACTTGAATAAGAGTATTTGCAGTTTGCAAACATATCCAGCCCAATAATTCCTTGGAGGACTTTTCTCAATTTCACTACATTTGCTGCTCTTTCTCTTAGGTTATAGCAATCATACAGATACTGCTTTCCATGTGTCAGGCCCTATGCTAAGAACCTTACATACATCAAGTCCTTTAATCCTCACAACAACCCTCTGAGGCAGGTAAATTTTATTTCCCCTGTTTACAAATGAGGTAACAGAGGCACAGGAAAGTTAAATATTAATTTGTAATATGTATTAAAGTAGTGGAACCAGCATTAGAACCCAGAGAATCTGGCTCTCTAGTCCACTCCCCTCACCAAGAAGCTCAGCTGCCAAAGTTTATCACCTCACAGAACTGATGGTTTATCTCTGTCACAAACTTTAGTTAGTATTGTTCGGATCAACCATTTGCAAGATTTCTATACTGAGCATTGTCTTTTAGACCTTCAGATTTGATTGCTGTACCTCATTTATCACTACTCAAACTTAGATGGGATATTGATTTATCTGCAAATCATTTCCATCCTCAGTACAAACTGTTCAGTTTTTGTTTCAAGGTACTGATTTTTAATTACTCTAGAACTGACCTCTTTCCTAACAACCTTCTCATGGTTCTGTGTTTTAAATGCTGCACCTTACACTTTGCAAAGAGCACTATTGTGGGCAGTGTCTCACATGAGCCTTTCTATAACCCCAGGAAGTATTATCATTATCCCCATTTTACAAATGAGGAAGCTTATCATTTAACTTGGAGATGTCAGCCTCTCTGGCTTTCTTTTTATCATCCGTAAAATGAGGGTGATGACAGATATCCTACCTCCTTCTTGGAGCAATTGTGAGGATCCAGTGAGAAAATAAAGGAATAAGCCTCTAGTGAACAGTTTAGTACTTACATGATGGTAACACTGGGAAGCCTGCTCAGGCTAAGGTGTTCTGCTGGAATCATGGATGTCGTCGTCAGCTGTAGGTGTTTGGCTTTTTCCCCTTTTTTGTTGTGGTATTAGACTGGTCTGATATTCCCCTTTCTTTTCCATTTCCTTACACCCCTTTCATTTCGTTGCTGAGTGTGTAGAACAGTAATAGCTATCAATTACTAAGCACTTATCATGTTGGCATTTTATATCAGTTATCTCAGTTTAGTCCTAACAATAGCCCTTTGATGCAGGTTTTCTTACCTACAGTTTACAGATGGGGAAACACTTTCAAAAGTTATACGGATTACTTAGTCATACAGCAAGTAAGAGGCAGATGTAAGATTCAGCATGGTAATGAAGAGCATTTAGACTTTTTTCTCATCTGTGAATAGTGAAGAATAGCAACCTTTGGCATGTTAGAAGGATTGAAGAAACTAAAGTGCTTATGATATAGTAAGTACTCAGTAATTAGCAGATATTATTTGTAATATTACTCAAAACTTATCTGCTGGACTCCAAAATTTATATACTTTTTCTAGCTGACCACACTGCCTACCTCTAAAATATGCTTTTCAGCAACCCTTGGGGCCATGATGATACAGAGATAAGTTAGACACATACCTTCCCCCTCAAACTGCTGCATTTGGAACTTATCTGCTTGTCATTTTTACTTGATGGATTACGGGTAGAATCCTATTTTTTCAAACTGCCATTACTTTTCTAGTTGTAGGTCCATTTTTAACAAACTGAGAAAACAAATAAGAAATGAAGCAACTCTATGACATGATTGATGATTGTTGTTTGCTGATGCACAATTTCTCTCTCTTTAGAGATCCCAAGGTTTCTCGCCTGCTGCTTGATGCTCGGTATCCAGTCATTGCTGTCGACAGCTACATGCCTGTGATTGACGTGTTCTCAGGCCACCAAAATGGGAGTCTTCGGGTCTTTTTAGCTATGGGCTCTGCAGATCAGATAATAGCACTACAAAGATTAAAGAATGAAGAAGGAACACTTACTCCCTTCAACCCCAGGCCAGCCCATTTCCTGGACCAGCCGTCTGTAGCATCTGTTGCTATGGTAGTGACCAAACACTTGATTGTTTACAAAAAACATAATCTTATTTTAAGGCTTACAAGGTGATGCTTTGATAATTGGAGTGAACCTAAATCTGCCCTAAAAAAAAATAGTCTCAATGAAAAAAAGAAAAGGTAATCTGGGGGAGAAAATGGGGATGGGGTGAAGAGTGATCCTAAATGTAAACCAGCAAAATATTCTGTTTTTTGACCAAATCCATGTTGCAAAGTTTTCAAGTGACATTCTTAACTTTTCTACTCATAACTTAAAAGTAATTTGTTCTGTGCAGTTGTTCAGTTAAGAAAGCACATTGACATACTTTATTGTGTTTATTCCCTTATACATGAGGTAGGTCATTGTCATTCTCTTTTTTAGGTAATGAAACAGAATTAGAATTTATGTTACTCATCTAGGGTCACGTAGCTGAGAACGGGAGAACTGCTGTTCAGACGAAGGTCTTCTGACTCTTAAGTCCACTATATCATGTGCTCCTGTATCTTATATTTGATGTCTTTACTAGAATAGCCAAATCTCACTCTCCACTGTATGTTATATTTTTTAATCTGAATCTAAATGACAAATTGATTGCCTCTAGCAGAGAAAGAACTATTAGGAAAATATCTATTAGTAGGCTATTATTTATTTGTTATGAACTCTGAACTTTTTCTATTTTATATTCATGTCTATCAGTAGATAATAGTGGAGTTAATTTAAAAATGACATAAAAGTACAAATAAAGCTCATCTCTTTAATATTCCCAAGCCTTTTTTAGGCATTATGTGGTCCTCACATTGCAATGTAAACTTAGATTTGGTTAAATTTCATACCGAAGGTTAAAAAATGTTACTGTGAACACAAAAGAAGTCCTTAAAAGGTTCAGTTCAGTTCAGTTGCTCAGTCATGTCTGACTCTTTGCAACCCCGTTGACTGCAGCACGCCAGGCTTCCCTGTCTATCACCCAGAGCTTCCTCGAACTCATGTCCATTAAGTCGGTGATGCCATCCAACCATCTTATCCTCTGTCGTCCCCTTCTCCCACCTTCAATCTTTCCCAGCATCAGGGTCTTTTCCAATGAGTCAGTTCTTTGTACCAGGTGGCCAAAGTATTGGAGTTTCAGCTTCAGCATCAGTCCTTCCAATGAATATTCAGGATTGATTTCCCTTAGGATGGAATGGTTGGATCCCCTTGCTGTCCAAGGGACTATCAAGAGTCTTCTCCAACCCCACAGTTCAAAAGCAACAATTTTTCGGTGCTCAACTTTCTTTATAGTCCAACTCTCACCTCCATACATGACTACTGGAAAAACCACAGCTTTGACTAGACGAATCTTTGTTGGCAAAGGAATGTCTCTGCTTTTTAATATGCTGCCTAGGTTGGTCATAACTTTTCTTCCAAGGAGCAAGCGTCTTTTAATTTCATGGCTGCGGTCACCATCTGCAGTGATTTTGGAGCCCCAAAAAATGTCTGCCACTGTTTCCATTGTTTCCCCATTTGCCATGAAGTGATGGGACTAGATGCCATGATCTTCATTTTCTGAATGTTGAGCTTTAAACCAATTCTTTCACTCTCTTTCACTTTCATCAAGAGGCTCTTCAGTTCTTCGCCTTCTGCCATAAGGGTGGTATCATCTGCATATCTCAGGTTATTGATATTTCTCCTGGCAATCTTGATTCCAGCTGGTACTTCATCCAGCCCAGCATTTCTCATGATGTACTCTGCATATAAGTTAAATATGCAGGGTGACAATATACAGCCTTGACATACTCCTTTTCTGATTTGGAACACAAATAAATTGTTCCTGCTTCTACACTCAGTGTCTCTTATCCAATTCAGTGTCTGCAGAACTGAATTACTATAATACTGCATGGTTATATTAAGAAGCTGCTATAATTCTGAGGGGTTTTTTTTTTAAGCCTGTACTCTTCTTCTCTAGAGAATCAAAGTACAAGTTTTCTGCTTCCCTAAGGAACTTTTTTGAACAGCTTTCACTGACATATGCTTTTAGATTCCAAGGCAAAGACCTAATGCAATCTCTGTTCCACATATTTTGGGTTAGTAGTTAGATACTTAAACATATAAAAATCATACAGTCTGACCCTTATCTGAATCCTGAATTCCCCTTTGGTGAGTATTCCCAATAATCACTTATCTAGTGTCTGCTGCAGCTGTCTGGAACTGAGGAAAAGAACACTGGCTGTGGAGTCAGTCTACCTGAGTTCAGACCCTGGTTCCTCTGTTGCTGGCTGTTAAATTAATATTAATAAATGCAAGGCTCAGAATAAGTAATAAATGCATTATTGTTATTAGAAGTACCTTCAGGAACAGTGTATTTACTACCTCTCCACTAATAAACACTCGGTGTTATTCCTAGTGTCATTAAAAACAATAATTAATGTAATTAATACTTAGCTGCTTCAAATATGTGTTCTTTATCCTGTTAAGGAAATAACCTTCTATTCTTAGCATACAAAGAATCAGAAACATCTGATTAAATTTTATCAAATACCTTTTCAGCCTTTATTTGAGGTAGTCACTTTTTTCCTTCCTCTGTTAGTGCATTGGATTACATTTATGGATTTCCTAATATTGACCAAATCTCACAGTCTAGAGTAAATGCTCCCTGATCTGATTACAGTGAGCAGTTGTGAGATTTATACACAATGAATATTAAGTATCTGCTTATTTCTTCATCTCTTCTCAGACTATACAGATAATAAGCATGAACACTCTATACAAATTACTCTTTAAAGCTCACCAGCATCTCTGTTTCGTTTCATAGGCAGGGGACCATGGAAATGGATTGATGGAGCACCACTTTGAACTCTTTGTAGACAAGGTTAAAGGGCTTGCCCCTCTTCGGGCCACAGTCTGGGGAGAAGCAGATTGTTATGTCCGGTACTACTTCCCAGTTCAAGACTCACAGTCCAATGTGCTGAAAGGACCTGAGTTCCTTGAAAATGGTAGGTTTGGGAGATTAGGCCTTCTTATTCTTCTGTGGCTCTTTTATTGAATAGACTTAGAGATTTTTCTTCCTGAGGGAGTCTTGTGTTCCTCAGTATTTCTAGTCTTACCTGAGCAATGCAGGAGATACCCTGAGTTTTTGCTTTTCTTAAATTGTTTTTCGTAACATTTTGATTTGATTTCAAATTTATGGAAAAGTTGCAAAAATAGTACAAAGAATTCCCATATACCCTTTACCTAAATCCATCAATCATTTATATTTTGTCTCATTTAACATCATTTACAAGCCTATTCACTCTTACTATTAACATACAGTTGATTCTTATTATCCATCATAATTATATCCTGTAAGGTCATCAAGAGTGCTAAATTAAGAGAATATTGAACCATTGTTACTAGGGGAAATATGTACACATACATATCTCACATAGATCATAATCTTAAATCCTAAAGCAACTTACCGTGGTAGATTCTAGTGTCTTTATTTTACAGAAGCGAAAGCAAGGTTCAGAGTGTTAGTGACTGTGGCCACCCCACTAACAAGTGCCAAGGTTGGCATTTAAACCCTGTCCAGCTGGCCTTAGTGTAGAGTTCCTGCACTACATTGTACTGTCCCTTACTGTCTCTAGCCTCTGGTCATCTCTGAGAGCTCAAACGAGTGCAGAGTGTCGCCTTGTTTGATTGCAGCTGGGAATGAGCAAGTTGGGGGACTCAAATTTTCTGTCATTCTGAGCATGTCCTTAAGTAACTGTGAAAGTGCTGCCAGGATTAGTTTTGAGGTTCAAATAATAGACTTGTACCCAGGATATATAAAGCACTCTTAACAAATCAGTAATAAAAAGACAACCCAATTTAAAAATGGGCAAAGGATCTGAATAGACACTCGTCTGTATAGAAATGGCTAAAAAGTACATGAAAAGATGGTTAACACTATTAGTCACTTGGGAGATAAAGATTGAAACAGTCACAAGGTACCACTTCATACTTGCTGAGATGGCTATATATATATTTTTAAATAGATTAATAAGTGCTGGTAAGAAAGTAAAGAAAATAAAGTGCTGGCGCTCTCACACACTGTCCACCAACAAAGGAATCTCTTCTGTATTATCATGGCACCTTAGGGAACCATAGCTACTAAGGAAGTGGACCTTGGTGGGAGTAATGCAGTCAGAAGATACAGATTCTGGTTCCAAGTCTGTGACGTACTAGCTCTAAGACCTTTGGATTGACTGTGTAACCTCAAGGTATCCATATCCTCATCTGTGTAGCAGGAGAAATACCTGCTTTCTTTTCCCCTGGAGAAGAGAATGGCTACCCACTCCAGTATTTTGCATGGAGAATTTCATGGACAAAGAAGCCTGGTGGGCTACAGTCTAGTATGAGGATAAAATTGAATAATACTGGATATTAACATTCTCTCTTATTACATTTAAAGCACTTAATGATGTGTTGAGTTATTCTAAACTTCTTTTCTTTTCCAAAGGAATCACCCTGAAGCCTTTTAGATCTGCAGCCACACTCTGTGTTCCAGACCCTGTCTTTAACAGCGAACACCATCACTCTCTCCTGTTGCCAGCTGAGGTTCCAGTGCAAAGGCTCCTGCTTAGCGCCTTCTCTGCGCATGGGCTTGTCCCTGGAGGTGGAGTCCAGTTTGAAATCTGGTGCAGGTACAGTATGGATAATCCATTCCTGTGCCTAGGAAAGAAGTGCATAGTCATAGAGCATCCTTCCCTTAATTAGCCCTGGTTGAACTGTAAGCAAAGTGGCCCCTTCTGCCCTGTTTAATATTATTTAGGAGTTTAGTAGTGACTCTTATCCAGCTTTTACCATAATCTATTAAATAATTAGGCTTCTGAGAGCAGTTTGTATCTCTTGCTTCTAACCACTACTTACATTTGGAAGAGAAGTTTTCACTTTTATCTCCTACTGTCACTTAACATGTATTAGTCACCTTTCTTCTGTTTCTCTTTTTGCCTTACATTGTTCAGGCCCTTGCTATATCATGCCTCAATTATTGTAATACCCTCCTAACTGGTCTCTTCACTTCTAGACTCATTTCTTGTAATCTGTTCTTCCCACCACCAGAAGACTAGCCTTTGTGAAATAATAATTCCACTCATGGCACAGAACTACTTGTGCTGCAGGATGGATGTTGTCAGGAGTGGCTACTCCCAAAGGGCAAAGCCAGATGCTGATTCCTCAGCCAAAAACCTGTGAGAAGCTGGGCTTTGTCTTGAACACAGAGTATAATTTATGGGGTTCCTCCTGCAGGTTATGGGCAGTAAATCCAGCCAGACACAACCACAGCTGCATACCACAAATACAGAACAATCGGGCTCCAAAGAAAACTAGATACTGAAAACTTATCCCTGGAACAGACTGAATCATCCGTCCACCTAATTCTTTGAACTGACAGCTTGTGCTTTTGTGGCTTACAGATACTATTATCCTAATGTGAGAGACCAGATGGTCGCCAAAGGAACCTTGCCATTATCAAGGATCTGTGCCTTGGTAACCATGCAGCACCGTGAGGATGGGGGCATACAGACCTTTAATCTCCCTTTAACCCCCAGGCTTGAGAATAGGAAAGAACTGAGGAACCAGTCATCAGGTAATTGAAGACGTCTACCTTTCCCTTTCAAAGTCAGTATATGTGAATGTCCCTTTTCCCTCTAAATTAGTGATTCTTCACATTTTGTGGTACTTACCCTTTTAAGAATTTGATAAAAACTGAGGCACCTTCTCTTAGAAAATGAGTAGAATACATACTGCAAATTTTGAATATAATTTTAGAAAATTCATAGTTATGTAGACTGTGTACATAAATGTTGCTTGTCTCATCTCACCTTTAACTTCAGTAGCATTTGACAAGCCCTCATGACACAAATCCCAAGTATTATGTAGGTATACTCAGAGAATTATTATTCCAAGGCAACATGATGTAGGATTGGAAGAAAATAGCATGAAGTGGAAATTCACTGTGAGGAGAGAGTCAGGATTTAAAATTAGAAGGGATTAGTTAGAATTGGAGTTTTGAATTCTATCCTAATGGTTCCAGCAAGATGACCTATCCTTCAAATACATCATGAATAACTAGAATTAGCCTCATAAATCAAGTTACTCTTCGCTCTTCCTGGACAGTATCTGCCCAAACAAAGGCTTTATCTTGTTAGATTAAGATTGAGTTGTTCCTCCTGACCCTCACTGATCAGCTTGTTCTGTTGTTCCTTAAAGCTTTCCCTGGGGACTTCTCTAGTGGACAATAGATAAGAATCCACCTGCCAGTGCAGGGGATATGGGTTTGATCCCTAGTCCAGGAAGATTCCACATGCTGTAGAGCAAGTAGAGCCCGAGAGCTGGGACTGCTGAGCCCACATGCTGCAGCTACTGAAGCCCGTGAACCTAGAGCCTGTGCTCCACACAAGGGAAGCCTCTGCAATGAGAAGCTTGCGCACCGTAACTAGGAGGAGCCCCCACTCTCTACAGCTAGAGAAGGTCCACATGCAGCAACTGAGACCCAGTGCAGTCAGAAATAAGTAATTTAAAAACAAAGTTTATTTTTAGTTTTGGCTGCATTGGGTCTTCGTTACTGTGTGGACTTTTTCTCTAGTTTCAGAAAGTGCAGGCTACTCTTTGTTAAGGTGTGTGGGCCCTCTTGTTGCAGAGCATAGGCTCTGGAGCACATGGGCTCAGTGGCTATAGTACTTGGGCTTAGTTGCCCTGCAGCACATGATATCTTCCTGGACCAGGGATCAAACTCATGTCCCCTGCATTGACAAGTAGATTCCCAACCACTGGAATACCAGGGAAGTCCAGGAGAATTTTTATTAAAAGATGGCATGTGAAGGTGTTTCAGGTGATGGTAGTAGGAGGGTGATAGAAATGTGTGAGTGTGAAAATCTTTTAAAGATTTTAAAAACAAAGGTTAGAGTCCATCTCAATTCTATAAAAATAACTGGGATTACGTTCTGCCTCTGTTAGTTATGGGATTTTTACAAGCAGTTGAATCTCTGAGCCATAGTTTTCATAGATATAAAGTGAAAATTGTGACTTCTATTCTGCTTTATTAATCCTAAAGTACAATAATATAATGTGATTCTGACCATAGACAGATTGTTTCACTGCTGAGGCCCCTTACTGTTCATTAGGATTATATCTCTTCCTTCCTTCCTGACTAGGACTTAGGGTTTGGTAGAACAGAAGATTATTTCAACCAACCATTTGGTTTTTCCTTTCACCCTCATTCTTCAGGTTTACTGGATGTGGGCCTAAGGTACAGGCGTACTCCAGGGACAGCAGAGGGAGTTCTTGCTGCCCGAACTGTCTCCATCTCAGTCCAGATTATCAGAGCCTGTGGTTTACAAGCAGCAGCCAAGTAAGTTCACCTTAGAGAAGCAATTCTCAAACCAAACCTTTCTCCACTGCAGTCCATGTAATTTGTGATGCTCAGATAACATAAAACTTCCTTGGGTACAATCTTCAGTTTATTAACCACAATTCTGCTCTTTTCTTTTTCTCTTAAGAAAGCACGTAGGACTATAAGTGAATAAATCACTTGCACATGTTGCTGTTTTAACTGTTATTAGCAACTTAGTTCCTTGAGCTTGTCCAGCAGTTTATCCTCTACCCTGCTGCTGCTAATGTTGAGTCGCATAAGTCATGCCCAGCTCTTTACAACCCCATAGACTGTAGCCCACCAGGCTCCTCTGTCCATGGATTCTCCAGGCAAGAATCCTGGAGTGGGTTGCCATTCCCTTCTCCAGGAGGTCCTCCCGACCCGGGGACTGAACCCAGACCTACCCCGTTGTAGGCAGATTGCCATGTGAGCCACTAGGGAAGCCCTCTACTCTACTCACCCCTTAACCCAAGGTCAGACCCTATGCCCTCCAACCATGCCAAGACCAATCACTGTTACAGATCCTCTATAGTCTCATGTTCAATCTGAGTACCACCTTCTGTTTTTCTGGCTCATTCCCCTTTAGTCTGTTGTCAGTACAGAAGCCAGTGAGCTTATGAAAACTTAAATAGATCTTGACACACATCTACTTAAAACCCACCGATGCCTTTCCATCTCATTTAGAGTAAAAACCAGAGCCTTTTAAATGCCTGTAAGACGCTACATGATCTGACTCCATTATCTTTATGACCTCCTCTGCTCCTGGTAGTTGCTGCTCTGCTCACTCCACTCCAGCCACTGGCTTTTTTATTGCTTCTGCCCACATGCTCTTCTTCCCCTCAGGGCCTTTGCCTTGCTGTTTTCTCTGCCTGAAATACTGTTTCTCTGTATAAACAGCATGGCCTTCTCTTGCCTCCATTGCTCATTCTTCTCTCTACTTTGGATGTTCTTCCTTATTTTGTCCTCTAAACAAACTTCCGTTTTCATCAAGGCTTTGCAGCCTTCCTCCATCTCTCCCTACATGTTGATAGAATTGGTGCTTTGTCCTTTGTCTACTAGCTCCATGTTGCAACACATAGCAGTCTGTTTCCAATACGTGTAGACATGAGTTTTCCTCCACTAGGCTGTGAATTCTTCTGCATGCACACACTGCCTGAACTCTTCTCTGTACCCCCACCACAGAGCATCGTTCCAGCACATAACAAGTGCACAGCTAAGAAAGAGAATTTGGGACTTCCCTGGTGGTCCAATGGCTAGGACTCCATGCTTCCGATCCAGGGGGCCCAGGTTCAATCCCTTGTCAGGGATCTGGATCCTGTATGCCCCAAATAAGAGTTCATATGCTGCAACTAAAGGGCCCATATGCCGTGACTAAGACCCAGGAGAGCCAAATAAATCAGTTCAGTGTAGTCACTCAGTGGTGTCCGACTCTGTGACCCCATGGACTACAGTATGCTAGGCCTCCCGTTCCATCTCCAACTTCCGGAGTTTACTCAAACTCATGGACATTGAGTCAGTGATGCTGCCCAACCATCTCATCCTCTGTCGTCACCTTCTCCTCCCACCTTCAATCTTTCCCAGCATCAGGGTCTTTTCAAATGAGTCAGTTCTTCGCATCAGGTGGCCAAAGTATTGGAGTTTCAGCTTCAGCATCAGTCCTTCCAATGAATATTCAGGATTGATTTCCTTTAGGAAGGACTGGTTGGATCTCCTTGCAGTCCAACGGACTCTCAAGAGTCTTCTCCAGCACCACAGTTGAAAAGCATCAATTCTTTCGTGCTCAACTTTCTTAATAGTCCACCTCTCACATCCAAACGTGACTACTGGAAAAACCGCAACTTTGACTAGACAGACCTTTGTTGGCAAAGTAATGTCTCTGCTTTTTAATGTGCTGTCTAGGTTGGTCATAACTTTCCTTTCAAGGAGTAAGCATCTTTTAATTTCATGGCTGCAGTCACCATCTGCAGTGATTTTGGAGCCCCCAAAAATAAAGTCTGACACTGTTTCCACTGTTTCCCCATCTATTTCCCATGAAGTGATGGGACCAGGTGCCATGATCTTCATTTTCTGAATGTTGAGCTTTAAGCCAACTTTTTCACTATCCTCTTTCACTTGCATCAAGAGGCTTTTTAGTTCTTTGCTTTCTGCCATAGGGTGGTGTCATCTGCATATCTCAGGTTATTGATATTTCTTCCAGCAATCTTGATTCCAGCTTATGCTTCATCCAGCCCAGTGTTTCTCATGATGTACTCTGCATATAAGTTAAATAAGCAGGGTGACAGTATACAGCCTTCACGTACTCCTTTCCTGATTTGGAACCAGTCTGTTGTTCCATGTCCAGTTCTAACTTTTGCTTCCTGTTGCAATCTGAAATCTGTTGCATACAGATTTCTCAGGAGGTAGGTCAGGTAGTCTGGTATTCCCATCTCTTTCAGAATTTTCCACAGTTTGTTGTGATTCACACAGTCAAAGGCTTTGGCATAGTCAATAAAGCAGAAAGAGATGTTTTTCTGGAACTCTCTTGCTTTGTCGATGATCCAGCAGATGCTGGCAATTTGATCTCTGGTTCCTCTCCCTTTTCTAAATCCAGCTTGACCATCTGGAAGTTCATGGTTCACGTACTGTTGAAGCCTGGCTTGGAGAATTTTGACCATTATTTTGCTAGCATGTGAGATGAGTGCAGTTGTGTGGTAGACTGAACATGCTTTGGCATTGCCTTTCTTTGGGACTGGAATGAAAACTGAACTTTTCCAGTCCTGTGGCCACTGCTGAGTTTTCCAAATTTGCTGGCATAGTGAGTGCAACACTTTCACAGCATCATCTTTTAGGATTTGAAATAGCTCAACTGGAATTCCATCACCTCCACCAGCTTTGTTCATAGTGATGCTTCCTAAGGCTCACTTGACTTTGCATTCCAGAATGTCTGGCTCTAGATGAGTGATCATTCCATCATGATTATCTGGGTCATGAAGATCTTTTTGTATTGTTCTTCTGTGTATTCTTGCCACCTCTTCTTAATATCTTCTGCTTCTGTTAGGTCCCTTCCATTTCTGTCCTTTATTGAGCCCATCTTTGCATGAAATGTTCCCTTGGTATCTCTAATTTTCTTGAAGAGATCTCTAGTCTTTCCCATTCTGTTGTTTTCCTCTATTTCTTTGCATTGATTGCTAAGGAAGGCTTTCTTATGTCTCCTTGCTATTCTTTGGAACTCTGCATTCAAATAGGTATATCTTTCCTTTTCTCCTTTACCTTTCACTTCTCTTCTTTTTGCAGCTATTTGTAAGGCCTCCTCAGACAATGATTTTGCCTTCTTGCATTTCTTTTTTTTGGAGATGTTTTGATCCCTGCCTCCTGTACAGTGTCATGAACCTCTGTCCATAGTTCTTCATGCCAAATAAATAAATATAAAAATATATTTTAAAAAAAGAATAACTAGATCATGATCCTGAAGCAAGCTAGCTCACTTTGAACATGAATTCAAAAAAGAAGCAAATGCTGCTTAATTTGGTCCCTGTTACAACTTAAGGGTCAGAATATTTACCTTTAACTTCATGGTCACTAAATAACTATTGGGATTACTGCCATGTGAAATCTTACGTGAAAGTAGCTGGTAATATGATCAGTCTAATTAATACTTTTCCTCACTTAATTCTCCAAATAGACTTTTACAGTAACCACTCAGGAACATCTTAGTGAGATACCAGGGCGGTTTTTTAATCATGTTCTACCATATAGTCAAACTTCTGATGGTTTCTCATCGTCAGTAACAGTGGTCTCTTAATTTTAATTCTACATTCCTATCATTTAAAAAAACTAGCATACTCTGTAAATATATGGATACTTATTCATGTATGAGTCATCTTCATATACTACTATACTAATATATATATTGTAAAGAGTAGTAAAACTTTAATATATGAAATAACAACTCTAGAAATTTTAATAATTTTTTTCCTATGCCCAAATAGTTTACTCTCTGAACCCCCTAGATGGTACTCACTACGTTCTAGAGTAGTGGTCCACAGGATAAGGTCCAACCTGCTTGCTCAACATGGCATTCAGGACCCTTCAAAATAATCTGAGTCTTGAAAGAAGAGTAGGAGTTAATCAAAATGCCCAAGAAAGCTGAAAATTATTCTAGTCAAAGAGAAGAACATGTGCAAAAGCCATGGAGGCATGAAATTATGTATAATGGAGTACCTGTTCTGGGTAAGACCCAGCCAATTAGTTACTGTGTAACTGACATATTAAAAAGCAGAGACATTACTTTGCCAACAAAGGTCAGTCTTGTCAAAGCTATGGTTTTTCCAGTAGTCATGTATAGATGTGAGAGTTGGACTGTAAACAAAGTTGAGTGCCGAAGAATTGATGCTTTTGAACTGTGGTGTTGAAGAAGACTCTTGAGAGTCCCTTGGGCTGTAAGGAGATCCAACCAGTCCATCCTAAAGGAGATCAGTCCTGGGTGTTCATTGGAAGGGCTGATGTTGAAGCTGAAACTCCAATACTCTGGCCACCTGATGTGAAGAGCTGACTCATTGGGAAAGATTGAAGGTAGGAGGAGAAGGGAACTCCAGAGGATGAGATGGTTGGATGGCATCACCGACTCAATGGACATGAGTTTGAGTAAGCTGGAGTTGGTGATGGACAGGAAAGCCTGGTGTGCTGCAGTCCATGGGGTTGCAAAGAGGCAGACACAACTGAGCAACTGAACTGAACTGATCTGACAGAAAAGGACTCAGAATTTCAGTACTCAGATCTCAGAGAGACTTAGTAATAAATAAGAAATTCAGTAGTTTCTCTGGGAACTCATGGGGAAAGTCAGATTAGATGGCAGACAGTTTTGCTTTTTTTTTTTTTTTTGGCAGGTATTAAGCTTTTTTTTTTTAATTTTATTTTATTTTTAAACTTTACAATATTGTATTGGTTTTGCCAAATATCGAAATGAATCCGCCACGGGTATACATGTGTTCCCCATCCTGAACCCTCCTCCCTCCTCCCTGCCCATACCATCCCTCTGGGTCATCCCAGTGCACCAGCCCCAAGCATCCACTATCGTGCATCGAACCTGGACTGGCGACTCGTTTCATATATGATCCTGCATCTGATCTGTGTTGTACTTTCAAGCAAAAAGGGCAAGAAGCCAGACCAGGGCAGTGGAATGTCCTTGTAGTATCACTCTATTAGGCAGATGAATATTGTCCCCTTCATACACACATACGCTGTGACATCTCTATTGCTAAGAAAAAACACTGTGGCCCTGCCAAAGCCTAGATAGGAAACACTTGGTCTGTGAGTGTTCTTGGTGGCCTCGTGGGAATGGTAATGTTCCTAGGCAGTCTACTGATTTCTGATACTGCATCCTTCTCATTTCTGATATTCCTACCCTTCTCCCCTACAGGGCTTTGGCTGAGCAGGAACCTGCTCTGCAGTTTAGTGCCACAGTCGGGGTCAATGCCTTTGTCACCACTCATCTGTCCTTCCTGCCCAAGGGAGAACAGCGCCAAACCCGCCCTGTGGCCTGTTCCTTCTGCCCCGAGTTCTCCCATCACAGTGAGTTCTCATGTAACTTGGTAACTCAGCACTGCAGTGGAGAAGCCTGTTTCCTGGCAGAGCTGTTAGAGTTTGCAGAAGTTACTTTTGCTGTTTATCATGAAGATACCAAGTCAGGTGAGGACAAATGGCTCATAATCACAATTAAAAAGGGTTCTGTTTTGAATGGTATAGCGCTTCCAACTTACTTCTAAAGGATATAGCAAAAATATGTAGAATATGCATTGAGTATGTTTAAGAGAATGTAGAGGAGTAAAGCAAATGTGTCAAGTTGTTAGCAAGTGAATCTAGGTGAAGGATATATAGGAGTTAGTAAGTATTCTTGTAACTTTTCTGTATGCCTGAATTTTTCAAAGTAAAATTACATAAGTGTGGGTATACACATACTTAATGATTTAATTTAAATGATTTAGAAGGCATTCAAGATTTGACTGGAGCAAGATAATCTCTAATGCCCTTCAACACTGAAATTGACTGAGTATAAATGGATTCTCATATGGCTGTATTGTAACACAAGCCCTTTAGTCAGTAGACCACCAACTAATTTCCCTTTTTTTTTGTTTGATTTAACAGCCAGTGATATAACCAGTATCCACTCATTCAAAGATTATCTGCTTGGAGTAGTAAAGATTCCAACAAAAGATCTGCTGATGAAGAGATCTGGTAGGAATCCTGGATTATCAGTTTCTGATCCTATCCTTTCCTGTTCACTTCCCTGCTCGAGATCATCTTGTTTGGCTCTCTTGCAAGATATTGAGTAGGGTAGAGGGGAGACACCTTAGCACATACTTCTCAATTCTGCCAAATACCTCAGAAGTTTTCTCAAAAATATTGTAAGTCCTTTGCTAGTTATTTCAGAAGTCTTCTAATAAAGCAGAGAAGCTCAAAACACTGTACTGTCATCTTCCTCCAGGAAAGGGAATGAGGATGATACTACTTATAATAAATATGGCAATACCTATTGCATTGTATAGCACTCTGTAAAATATTTTCTCAGATCTCATTTGAACCTCAGGGTAACTCTTACTGTCAGGGATACTAGGATTATCTTCGTTTGACAGATGAGAAAATTTAGGCTCACAGAGTTTAAGTGATTTGTCAGAACCACACAGCCACGTAGTAGAGTCCTGGAAATCAAATTCAGGTTTGCCCATTCTTTTTCACTATACTCTTCTGTCTGACTGAAGAACGAATGAGGCTGCGAGATAGAGACCCGAAAGAAGGTACAACCACCAGGACAGCAGTCTGGAAATACTGGTCCCATCCTGCTTTTTACTATCTCAGTGACCTTGACCTCTCTGAGTCCCACTTACCTTATAGATGGAGACTGTTCATGGTAACAAGTCTATGAGGTAGGACTCAGTGAGATAGGATATGTAAAGTACCTGACACATAGTAGGCACTCAGTAAATGTTAAGTTTCCTTCTTTTGCCTATCTTCCTCCCTAGGATTATATGATCTATTTTCCAAAATTTAGCACACATCTCCCAGTTTTAACTGTGAATTGAAATTTGAGCAATACTCAATAAGCAGATACTATGTGCCTGCCAGAAAGAAGTCTAAAGCTTAATAAAGCATTCAAATCTCACTTCTGTCACTTTTTGTGATCTAGGACAAGTCACTTCATCTCTCAGCTCTCTAAATGGAATCTCTAAAAATGGAAGTAATAGGATCTTTGCAGGATTAGTGAAGCGTTCAATGAAGTTGTACATGTAAAAGATCTCTGCACAGGGCTGGCCACATGGTTTCTTTCCTTCTGAAACTTACTACAGAGTTTGACAGCAAATAGGCACCATCGGAGAAATCCCATCTTCACAAATTAAATTTAACCACTTGGAAATAAACCTTTTGACAATTTGGAATGTAGCACTTGTCTTTATAGTCAGTTATTCTAAAGTGAACATTCTGTTTTGTTTCCTCCTGCCAGTAATCTCAATGATAGAATCACAGAGCCAGAGGAACGATCCTATGCAGCAGTTCTTAAGTGCTAAAATGGTGTGAAATTCTTTGTGGATTTATATTTGAGCATTTTTCTGGACCAACTTTCATTACCGCCAAAGGGATCTGTGACCAAATAATGTTAAGAACCACTTGGTTGTGAGGAAATTAATACCCAGTGATGAGAAATTACTAAACCAAAGCTGTAGGTTTTTAGACTAAAGTTAAAAGGAGTCTTGGAGATCTACATTCTCATTTTAGCATCCTCATTTTATAAATGAAAACTTGGAAGGCCCCCCAAAATTAAATGCGTTAAATCATAACACCGTAAGTGAGCTTTGGCAAATTCATCTCAATAAGTCTGAATCTTCTCATCTATAATTTTAATTAATAAAATCTCAGAAAATTGCTGTGAATATTATACCAGTCTATAAACTGCTTTACATAATTATGAAATCCAAAAAGCTCAGAAAATTACAAGTTTTTTTAAGTTAGATAAGCAGCCAAACCTGACGCCAACTGACATGAGACTGTTTAGTCTTTATTTTCTGACTTAGGCCACTTCCTGATTATATAAAGTTTTATTGGAGCACATTGTGCCCATTCATTGACATATTGTCTGTGTCTGCTTTCTCACTACAATACAACTGAATAGCTGCAACAGAGACTGTATGGCTGAAAAGCCTAAAATATTTACCATCTGCCCTTTTACAGAATAAGTTTACCAACCCCTGACCTACGTGACCACTGACTAGTACATAGTATTCAATTTATGTACCATATAACCTTTCTGAGATCTGAAAATTTTTAAAAGTGTAGACAAATCTGATCCTGAAGATTCTAGAGAAGGTATTATGAACTTACAATAGGTGGATTGTAGACTTTAAAGCCAGCTATACCTGGATTCAAATCCTAGCTTTACTGCCTGGTAGCTGTAACAACTTGGGAAGGTCTCTGACCTTTCATTTGCTCATCTGTAAAGTATGGATTATTGTCCTATTTAATCCTTAGAACTTGACAGGGTTATCAAGAAAATTAAGTGATGTAATATGTATCAGGGCTTCCCAGGTGGCGCTAGTGATAAAGAATTCACCTGCCAATGCAGGAAACATAAGAGACATGAGTTTGATCTCTGGGTCAGGAAGATCCCCTGGAGAGTGGCATGGCAACCCCTGAAGTATTCTTACCTGGAGAATCCCATGGACAGTGGAGCCTGGCGGGCTACAGTTTAGGGTCACAAAGAGTTGGACACAACTGAAGTAATTTAGAACACAATATGTATAAAGCATAAGAGAATTTCTGACACATAATAGATACCCAGTAACAAGTAGCTAATATTTAAAATTTTTATTTTGAAGTCTAGTGCCTGGTCCTTTGTATGTGTTCAGTAAGTGGCGGTTCCCTTGGTAAAAGACCTGTGGCTAGACATCTCTCAGATCTCCTCATCCTGTCCCATGCCTTCTCCATTGTACTCATCATATCATAATAATATTTCACATTTTTAATTCTCTTTCAAAGCTCTTCCAGAACCATTATCTCATTTGACAATCATAATAACTTTGGTAAGCAAGATTGGCACTGTTTTTCCCATTTGTCAGGTAATGAAATAAGGCTAAAAGAAATTAATGGCTTACCCAGACTGAACCACTAATTTTGGGCTGAGCCAAGGAGAAAATTCAGATCTTCCGGCTCCTAACCTTTGTTCTTCCACCTGATTTCATTGTCTTTCAGTGGTCAGATGAAACAAACTTCAGTGCATTGTGGGTTTATGTTTTCTTTTCTATATTGGACCAGGGTGATGGTGGCTCTTAGGCAGAAAGTCTTTTTACTTTTAAAACAATAATTAAAAATCTTCCTTTTCTCTCATAAGGGATCACAGGATGGTATCCTATCGTTTTCCCAGAAGAGGGAGCCCTGCCTCATGGCTTGGAACTCATGCAGAAGATTGTGGGTGGTCTGGAGCTTTCAGTCTCCTTCACCCATCCTGGAGACAGAGAGCGGGTATTGGAAGCTGCTGAGCTGTTGGGCTGGAGCTTTGAGAGTCATCTGAAGGATTTTGTCAAGATGGATGAAGAGGAGCCAGCCACAGTCACCATCTCCACCCCGAGGCTCTGGCTGCCCGTTCACTGCGTGCTGCTTGCCGGCCACAACCACATTCATAAGAATACATATTGCTACCTCCGCTACAAGCTATATGATCACGAAGGCTTTTGGACCCCTCTCAAGAAGCCTAAGGAATCTACAAACAAAAAGCAGGTCATGGTTACTTTCAAGGCATCCAAAAGAGCAGAAGTCACTAGAAACCCATCACTGCTTTGGTACTTCAGAGAGGAGAGGTTAGAGATCCAGGTGTGGCGGGCTTATGGCAATGAGAGTGTGGAGAGGCCCCACCAGACAGACAGCTGGATTGGCTCAGCCTATGTGGACTTGACCAGACTTGGGGAGAGGTCAGCAAGGACACTCACTGTCAGTGGTAAGTGATGAATAATAGCCTTAGCTCTTAGGTTTGAGCACCTCTACTCTGTGACAAGCACCATGTGAGATACCCTCTCTGACATTATTTTATTTGGTCCTCCCAGAAATCTGTTAGATATCAAACTCATTTTTCAGTCATGAAAATGGAGGCTCAGGTAGGTTGGGTAACTGCCCAAGGTCACAATATTAGTAAGTATTTTGGCCATTATTGCATGTTGAAGGATTAACAGTAATTTAGTAATGCTTCTTGAAAGTAAAGAGATTTCCGAAAGAGGTCTGCTGGCTGCTTTAAGAAGGGCATTGTCTAGTGACAGCTTAGTGGAGCCTAAGGTATACGGTCTAAGATCTAAGAACTGGCTCTGAACTTTGTAGCCTTAAAGTACATCCAAATTCATCAGATTGTTGCACCTAACACAGTGCCTAGAACACTGTAAGTCCTCAGTTAATACATGTAAAATAAGAATGAGTGAATTTAGGGTCTACCTTTAATCCCATGTATAAGAGCCTATATGATAATCTAAAATGTTGGTTTTTAAATACACTGAGAAGTGTACCTGCTAATGAGATTAGGATATCCTTTCTGGTCAACACATCTTGCAATCAGAAAATCTACATGGTAATTAACTGGTTCATAAGACAGAAAGGAAAAAGGTAGTATTTTGCAAGTGGCATTATGGGTGCTTTTCTTTCAAGCATTGGTTCAGTATTTGCTCTATGTACAGGACCCTGGAAATTCAAAAGATGAGTCAAAAATAGTTAATGAGCTTGTTGTTTAATGGACGAGAACAGTAGTAAATACATACAGTAAAGTGTAAGATACTCCCTTTTCTTTTAGCCTCCTGCCACCACCTCCTCTTTCCCTTCCAAATGATCTTCAGGGCTACTGCCAAAACCTATTTATTTGGTGAAACAGACTAAATTGAGCATCAAGTCAGATTCCTAATAAGAGGCCTAAGAAGAGGAACCAGTAGGACTTACGGAAGAAAAGACAGGCTACTCTTGATTTCATCAAATGTTAAACTTTTAAGAGACTCCAGAAGTCAGTTAAGTCTAGCTCATGGATTCCTCAGCTCATGGATTCCTTCTATAGCAGCTGTGCCTGGTAGTCATTCAGCTTTGGCTTAAAATCCAGCCTCTCATTGCTTTCCATTATTTCAGATAGAGTTGTGGAGTTGCGGGAGAGACAGTAAAAACTCTCACAGTGTATTGTTAACCTCACAGTTTCTTTTGCAAATTGGTATGTTAGGGCCTGTGGCCCTACCAAACAAGAGAGGACCACAAGCACCCTCAGTGAACATCTCCAGGTTTAGAAAGTGTTCCTGCTTGCCTCGATTTATTCTTGTCCATCCTGTTGCAGGTGTTTATCCCCTATTTGGACGAAACGCTTCGAACCTCTCGGGAGCTGCCTTGAGAGTTCATGTGGTTCTTTCCTCTCTTTCTTCACACCCTGGGCCCACTCATGAGCTGGACTCCATGGACTGCAGCAGCCACAGTGAATCTGAGCAGGTCCCCAGAGGAATTGATGAGATCCAGCTCTCTCCACCACATGGCCACCGGAAGTCTCCAGCCTCCACCCAGGTCCCCTGCAACAACACCACAGCTGAAGTCTGCCCAACCCAGGAGGGCCCTCCTGAGTCAGATGGAACTTTCACAGTCAGCATTCTGGTAGAGAGAGCAATGCACTTAAGCTTGAAAGGTATGTTCTTCTCACTTATCTATAAACAGGTATCTGACTCTGCAGGCTACAGTCCTGTCTTCATAAATCTTTCTAATCATGACAGGGTCTGGAGGAATTGCTAATCATCTTAATCAGTAATAATTATATTTTTTAAGCCTAAAGGTTTAAGCAGTGTGAAAGCCTTTCTGAACCTAAGTGGGCCTTCTCAGTTATCTTAATTTTGTATATCAAAAATTCCTCAGTCCAGAAACCAGAGTACCAATTTAGATGCACCTCTTTTCATTTTTCACCTTCAAATCCCCAGATTTGCTGTGTCTCTGAAATTTGTTAGATCCCTACCTTGGTCTCTCTTTATCCCTCTTCATTATACACCTAGGGCCAAGGATTCTTAGCACTGGGTCCATAAGCCCTCAGGAATCCAAGGATTAAAGTCAGGGTAGGTGATCTTGGATAGGAAAATAATTACATCTTTATTTTTATTAACCTCTAACTAAAATTGAGGCTTTCCAGGTAGCCCAGCAGTAAAGAATCTGCCTGCCAAGCAGCAGACACGGGTTTAATTCCTGTATCAGGAAGATCCCCTGGAGAAAGAAATAGAAACCCACTCCAGTATTCTTGCCTGGGAAATCCCATGGACAGAGGAGTCTGGCGGGCCACAGTCCATGGGGTCACAAAGAGTTGGACATGACTCAGAGACTAAACAGGAGCACAGCAGCAACTAAAATTGAACATTTCTTACAATTGTGAGTGTAGGCAATAGAGCCTAGTAGGAGAAGGCGATGGCACCCCACTCCAGTACTCTTGCCTGGAAAATCCCATGGACGGAGGAGCCTGGTAGGCTGGAGTCCATGGGGCCGCAAAGAATCAGACACGACTGAGTGACTTCACTTTCACTTTTCACTTTCATGCATTGGAGAAGGAAATGGCAACCCACACCAGTGTTTTTGCCTGGAGAATCCCAGGGATGGGAGCCTGGTGGGCTGCCATCTATGGGGTCACACAGAGTTGGACACGACTGAAATGACTTAGCAGCAGCAGCATGATGCTGTCAACTATAGAAATCACAGGTATTTTCATATCCCATTTTAGTTACTGCAGATATCTTGCATGCCATTTATTCCTGTCATTACTTCAAAATTTCAGTAGTTATTAAACCAAAGTAATTATTAAACCTAAAACTTAATCTTGTTGTATATTAATAAAACACATATATTTGCTGTGTCAGTTTTTTAATGTTTTGATAACTTTGATTTCTTTGTAATCTTATGTATTTTACATTATTCATAAAAAAAAAAAAAAATACTACTAGAAGAGGCCCATAGACTTCCCCAGATGGCCAAAGTAATCCATGGCACAAAGAACCCCTGCCCTACATTTTTTTCACCCTCGCCCTACTTTTATACAGCCTTGTAATCGCTCCTAAAATTTTCCCTTTTGCCATCACCCTACTCTTTCCCTGCTTAATTCCAATTCATCTCTCAAGACTCAGCACAAACATCACCATTTACCAGAGTTTCCTATTTGCTCTCTTACCACCTATTTACCACCTATTTGCTCTCTTAGCACTTTTGCCCTTTTTATCATAGCATATATTGCATGTATTAATGTTAACATTATTTGCATGATTTTCTTTTCTGCTAGGTAGGAGCTGTTTAAGAGCAGAGACCTTATCTCGTTCATTTATTCATTCCTTCAGCAACAAAACATATCCTATTTGCTGTGTAAGCACTGTCCTTGGTGCTGGGGATAAAGCAGTGAACAAAATGACAATAATAGTGCCCTTATGAAGCTTGGAGAAGGCAATGGCACTCCGCTCCAGTACTCTTGCCTGGAAAATCCCATGGATGGAGGAGCCTGGTAGGCTGCGGTCCATGGGGTCACTAAGAGTCGCATATGACTGAGCGACTTCACTTTCACTTTTCACTTTCATGCATTGGAGAAGGAAATGGCAACCTACTCCAGTGTTCTTGCCTGGAGAATCCCAGGGATTGGGGAGCCTGGTGGGCTGCTGTCTATGGGGTCGCACAGAGTCGGACACGACTGAAGTGACTTAGCATATGAAGCTTACATTCTAGTAGGAATATATTCAGCCCTGTATTTCCAGCCAATAAGTTGTGTATGTTTATGACTTTGAGCAGTTATTGTCTCTCTTTGTCTTGAATTTCTCATCTGTAAATGGCTGTGATTATCAGTTCTGAGATGTGTGATTATTCTGAGAGCTAAAAATCCATAGCTTTGTGAGTCCAGAAGATTTCAATATATGTCTTTTGATTTGGCCTTCCTGCTTGGCTCCTACAGATTCTGTGTTGCCTCTCAGTTTTTGCTGTGTATCCTTATTACTTTGGAACAGAAACAAAATTCATGCTCACAGTAGCTGTTGTTTGTCTTTTATTTCTATTTCTCCATATACGTACTAGCAACAGATGTTACTTCCAGAATTATAAGCTTCTACAAAGACCCTGAGGTTCTCAACCTTCTCATCACCTTTGTGTGTCAGAGACCTTGAAGCGTTCTGTCTCAGGACAGAGTCTTCTCCACATACAATCTTGCTGTGCTGTATTAGAGATACTGAGGTCCCGTATGAGTCACAAAATTAGGAAACAGTTTGCGCTTTTTGTCTGCGCTACCAATGCAGCCCATCTGTGACAAGTCTGATAAGGAATGAATTTAAGGAAAGCACAAAACTTTGATTTTTGCAAAAATTGTTTTGGGTTTTTGTTTTTGCATTGAAAATAAAATTTAATGTGCAAAAACATTGTTATGTTCCGTTTTAGGGGTTGCCTCCATGTTGCAAAAAGCAAAATATGCTTGTAACTTCTCAGTTAGACAGCAAATTGCATTTTTAAATATGGCTTGACAATTAGCAGTAATTTATTGAACATCTCTTTGTACCAAATTCTATTCTTACTTTTGTACATTAATTATCTCACTTAATCCTTACCACTATCCAGTATTCTTGGGCTACCCTTGTGGCTCAGCTGGTAAAGAATATACCTGCAATGCAGGAGACCTGGGTTCGATCCCTGGGTTGGAAAGATCCTCTGACTTCCCTGGTGGCTCAGATTGTAAAGCGTCTGCCTACAATGTGGGAGACCCAGGTTTGATCCCTGGGTTGGGAAGATCCTCTGGAGAAGGAAATGGCAACCCACTCCAGTACTCTTGCCTGGAAAATCCCATGGATGGAGGTGTGTGGTAGGCTACAGTCCGTGGGGTCGCAAAGAGTCAGACAGGACTGAGTGACTTCACTTTCACCCACTCCAGTAGTCTGGCCTAGAGAATTCCATGAACTATATAGTCCATGGGGTCACAAAGTTGGACAAGACTGAGTGACTTTCACTTTAATCCTTACCACAAAGGATTATTTTATGAGCAGATTACAGTACATAGCCATTTCATAAATGAGGAAACTGAAGCTCACAAAACTGAAATGACTTGAGTTACACAGTTGATAAGCTCTATAGAGCTGGAATTTTAATCCTAAAGCCTGACCTAAAGGAATTTCACCTAAAGCCTGTGCTCTTTGGTCTAGTACACAGTCTTTACCTTGCCTCTCCGGATGTATTTATCAGTTTATCTGTGTTTATCATTTAGTCCTGCTTACGCTCTGTATTGCCAGGGTAATTATGTACTGTATGTCCAGTCCTGTGCTTATGTTGCAAGAATGGTAGTTCAGTTCAGCAAGTAGTAAATGTTAGGCCGGTGCCAGGTACAGAAAGTCCAGAGCAAATGGCACACAGTTTCTGTCCCCTAGGAGATGATAACCCAGATAAGGGGATATGATGAATTGACGTGATTTTAGAGGGGCCGTGGACACAGTGGTGGCACCATAGTGACTTTCTTTCCCTTCTAGTCATAATATATAGCAAGCCAGTCCCTGGCTCATGCAGCTTTTTTAGCCTAGATTCCTTTCTCCCTTCCCCAGTTACCAGTTACCAAATTCTCCCCAGCATCCTGCTCTTTCTCTCTGTCACCTTGTTCCAGCCATGCTGGCCTCTTTGCTTTTTTCTTGAATGTATAGGCAGACTCTTGCTTTGAGGCTTTTGAATCTGATGTTCACTGTGTGCCTGGAACATTCTTCACTTTTGGCCTGGCTTTACTGAAATCACTGACTCAGCTAGACCTTCCTTGGTCACCCATCTAAACTTACAGCCTCCCCCAACAATACCTATCCCTTTTTCCTGCTTTATTTTTGTCTATGGCCTTTAAATAGTGTATTTTGTTTATCTTCCGTTTTTCTAGAAAGACAGCAGTTTTAGAGAGACAGCAGTTTTTTGATTTATTGACTGCTAAATCCCCAACACCTCGAACTGTGTCTAACATATAATATAAGCAGTAAATATTAAATGAGGAAGCAGAGACCTTGTTCAAATGCCCTTTCTTTCCTTTTAATATGTTCTCTGATTTTCTGCTTCGCTTCTCCTGCAGGAAAAGTTGCTTATGTGGAATTTAACAGAGGATAGTAAGGATTAGATTCATTCAACAAATAGATATTAAGTTACTGCTGTATCCAGTACAGGATATAAGATCATGTACTCTTACCCAGAAAGTTTTATATCACCTTTTCTCTATTCTCACTGATTCCTTGCATGTTCAGGCTTCAGGAATTTAGATTAATGGGATTGCCCTCTCAACGATTGCTGTGAACAGTATTCTCCTTCAGTATCTTCTTCATTCTACTACTGAGATTATATTATGTCTGGTCAACAAATGTGACCTCATCTCTCCACTTAAAATACTTTGTTGACTTCATGTTGCTGCAGTCACAGTGGCCTAGCACACAGTCCTGCCGTGTGGCCTAATCGGTCTTTCCAGCCTCATCTCTCACTGTTTCCTATATTAGGCAATTTGCTTTTTGCCAGTGCCCCGTCCTCTATCATGTTACCCTTGATCATGGTCTTTCCTCTACCTGGTATGGCTTCTCTCTTATTCAGTGAACTTGCTCCTCGTCCTTCAAGAGTAAACTAGATGATGCTAACACTTTGCAGCCTACTGACCACCTCTATTAGTAGAATACTTTCCTCTTTGTTCCCAAAACTTCCTTATTCCACCACCATCCCTACACAGGTTTTCTCCTTCGTATCACTTATTACTTTGTACTGAAAATGTTTCTTAATGTGTCTCTCCTTAGGCTGCCTGTTCTTGGGGACAGGGACTGTGTGTTTATTTCTGTATCTCAATACCTGTGTCTTCATGATGCAGCTAAGCAGGCATAATGTCCTTTTGTTTGTGAATACGATACTCACTGCCTCTTGTATTTCTGGCATGAGTTACAAATCTGTAAATCACTTGTTCTTTTGCCTCTTTCTGTTTAGCCAGGGCAGATTAAGCATCAGAGTGGACACTTGGAGAGGTCTCTTGTCTCCCAAGTTCTACTCTCACAGTGATAGGCCCATATAGTCCTTCCCACGCAAATATTGATGGTTCACTCAGGCCCTATGCTGGGCCCTTAGTGTACAGACCTGCGCATCATCTCTCTGAAATGTGCTTCCAAATGATGATATAATAGGAAGACTTCTGGAATGGGATTCAGAAGACTGGCTTCTGGCCCTAGCTAAGTCATTAACTTATATAGTGACTTTGGGCAACCCATTTCTCTTTTCCTCGACTATAAAATGTAATGGTCTTATGGAGGTGAGGCCAGCATATCCCACGCTGTGAGTCAGCTATAAATTGCCAAGTTCTTATGAAAATTCTGGGTAGATGCTTCCTTAATATCCAAATTGACCGTCCTGCCTTCAGCAGTGTTCTCAGTGTGTCTGTCCCTCTCATGTCTTAGAAGCATCTTCATTGATGAAGGGAACAAATGACTCTTTAGTGCAAAGCTGAATGCAGAGGCTTCATAAACAGCCCTGAATTATGCCTTACACCTGAGACAGTGTAGTCCCCACTGTGGTCCTGGTTCTGAAATACAAGAGTTTCTTGGATACTTTTGTTAGAAAAAACTTTGAGAAACCTTCAAGAATCAGCTTCAGTACTCATAAAATTTACACTAGACATGACCAGTATCTGTAGCCCTGTCTTATGATGAAGCCCTCAAGGAACAGAGAGGTAAAGTGAATTGAGGTCATCTAAATTATACCCAGTGAAAACCCAAACCATCTTCAGTATCATCAGCCTTTAGAGGCTCTCTTTCAACTACCCAGGCAGGGTTAGGGGTCCTTCTGCGTTCCCACAGCCCCCTGTGCTTTTGGTATAGTCTTTATCTTATTGTATTATAATTATCTGTTTGTGTCTGCCTCCAGATCAAGAATCAGATCTGACTCATCTGTGCATGTAAGCCACGGAGCAGGTGTCAGTTAATGATAGCTTAACAAAACTGAGCTAAGTTTTTATTAATGTACAAATCTGGGCATTGCTTGAGGGAAAGTTTCCATCTATTTACTCCAGGCCAGAGAGAGAGCTTTTCTTTTAACCAGGTAGAATTAATTAGAAATATTGCAATGGAATATCCCTGGAATAGGAGTTAGGAAACCTTCCAGTTGACCAGATGTGTGACGAGCAAGCCACTTTACCTCTCTGTTCCTTGGTTGCCTTGTTTGTAAACTACAGACAGAGACACCATCTTATGTGATTATCAGGGATGTTATCAGCACAAATTTAGTGTTGATAAGAAAACTTATCAACACTAAAATAAGGAGTCATGGGACTTCCCTAGTGGTTAAGATTCTGAGCTGCCAGTGCAGGAGGCACGGGTGTGATCCCTAGTCAGGGAATTAGATCCCACATGCTGTGTGGTACAGCCAAAAGACTTTAAAAATTAAAAAAATAAGGAGTTACTATTTTAATCTCATTGGAGAAATTATACCATTTTTGATGCATAAAACTACCACTTTCCACACTTAGGTGAAAAACAGAAAATTCAGTGAAAAGTCTTAAATGGTAAAGGTGGCTCATCTCAGGTCCTCTTAACTGCTCCCAGTGTGTGTCCCACTTCAGTAGGAGGTACAGCGGTTTTCATCTCGGCTGCCTCCAAAAGTATTTCAGAACTTGACCTTTTTCAGGAAGGTAAACAGGCCCAGCCAGATTTCCAACTGCAAGGGGAGAGCCAGGGAAACCTGATAGACTTGCTCTCCCAAGCTGATTTCTTTATCACCCGCCTGTTTGGCTGAAAGGAGTGTTTCTGTTCAAGACTGAATAAGGGACAATTTTTTCCAAAGTAGAAATAGTACTTCTATTTCACGGCCTCTAGCAAATAGCAGCCTCAAAAATAGTGAACCTAAAAAGGGAGGGTTGAGGTATGAGAGAGAGATCTGGGCAGTATTGGTAGGTATCTAGCATCATAGAATTTATCGTAGGTAATTACCGAAGTAATTTGAGAGTATATGTTTCTGATGAAGAAACTTGATGCCTTAGAGGGTCAGAGTGAAGCACCCAATATATCACGCTAAATCAGTGCAGAGTACACCAGAACCAAGGAGTCCTGTCTCCCAGAAGCCCAGGTGGTCCTCTCTGCTGACCTCTCAGTACTGCCTGAGCAGATGCTGCTGTCCTCTGCAGGTGCCCCCTGCACACATACGAGGCAGCATCTCTTTCTCCGCCTCTCTCTGTGTCTCCATTTTTCTTAGTAGCTCTCTATTCTTCAGCCCTGGCAACCTTCTCAGACCAAGGGCAGTAGGGAGTCTGCAAACCATTCATAAGAGCTGTGGGCCTCCTCCGTGCATTTAAGAGACTCTTTGTTTAGTGAGGGAAACATAGACACAGATTATTGTAGAATCTCCCTTGCTTTGAGGATTTGTGACATTTTATTGGAAGAAATCAGTTGAGAAACTTGAGACCTACTAAAAAAAATGGGAGACAGAGAGAGGGGGGCTGAGACTGAGAAAGAGAGAAATGGAAGCTACGTCAGAGTCTAGCTGCCAGAAACAACTCACTCCAGCTGTTTTAAACAGAAGTTTAATGTAGAATGTTAAGGTATTCAAGTTACTGGAAGGGCTCAGGGAGTTGGCTCTAGGCTAAGCTTTTAGAAAAGAACCAGTAGATCTTTTAAGTTAGAAATAACAGTGCCAACAGTGCAGTCCAGGGATCAGGAAATCATCTCTATTACCACTGGGCCTCTGGGGACCCAGGGACACAACCCCAGAGCAGGAGACTCAGTGTCATCCATGCTAGTAGCAAATGGAAAAGGAACATGTCCTCTGCCTCCGCTCTGCCTTCCAAATCTGTTGTAATGGCATCTAATACATAGAGACCAGTATGTATCCATCCATACTGTAACACAGCAGAGTCGTGACCCTTTCAGTCTCTACAGTAAAGGAATACAAAATAGTAAAAGTAAGTGAGGGTGGATGCTGAGCAAGTCAGTCCATGTAGTACTGTTAAGTTTCACGAAAACAAAAAAACTTTTTAGACAATAGCTCAGTAGATAAAGGTAATATTAGTGTTATTCTGTACATTTCACATTAGTAATGATGAGTGCTGTTTTATTGATTTTTGTTAGCTATTCTTTGATTACTGCCATTTTATTAGAATCATTTTTTTTTTCCTGCTCTTTCAAAAATATGCTTGTAAAGTGGTTTTACCAGGTTGTAGCCAGTCTGTCTATACCCCAGTTTTTTTCATCTATATAATGAGAATAATAATACCTTCCTCATAGGTTTGTTGAAGGGATTAAATGAGTTAATACATGTATAGTTCTTAGAAAAATGCTGGCACACAGCAAGTGATATATGTTATCTACTACTATTATTTTTAAGGTTATATATACTATGTGACTCCATCTGTGTGATAATTTTTTTAGAATTTTATTTTTATTTATTTTTGGCTGAGCTTCGTTGCTTCATGGGCTTTTCTGTAGCTGCGGTGAGCAGGGCCTCCTCTAGCTGCAGCGCGCAGGCTTCTCGTTGCGGTGGCTTCTCTTGCTGCAGAGCACAGGCTTCAGAGCACACAGACGTCAGTAGCTGCAGCTCGTGGGCTCAGTAGTTGTGGCACATGGGCTTAGTTGCTCCACAGCATGAGGGATCTTTCCAGACCAGGGATCGAACCCACGTCTCCTTCATTGGCAGGCAGGTTCTTCACCACTGAGCCACCAGGGAAGCCCCGTTATTTATTTTTAATCCTTACAACAGCCGAGGAGATGTAAGTATCATACACGTCGTTTGAAGAGGGGGTGGCCCAGATAGGCCGTGCCCAAGGTCACACGTTGCCGAAGTCACACAGAATGTGTGTGGCAGAGCTGTCATTGATCATCAGACTTTTAAGTCTAGGTTCTTTGCGGTTCTGTCTTTTTGCTCTTAATCCAGTGTTTTCCATCATCCCACAGAGTACAAGGAGATGGGAGAAGTTGTTTCTTGCTGGGTGGTATTTATGAACTGAGCCTTGAAAGAACAGTTTCAATAGCAGAAACATTTCAGACACAGGGACCCAAAGGTAGAAGATAGTAATGATTCTTCTTGTGCCTGTATAATGAGAGGCTTCCAGCACATTCTTTTTTGGTCGCCTAAAATTTAGTCACTTCACTGTTTGCTATTTCAGGGAGCCCCTTGACACAGCGGAAAGTATCAATACCCAGCTGTTGTGTATCCTTTGTAACAGCTGATGAGCCATCTCCTATCTACACCCAAGTGGTTGAAAACACAGATTCCCCCATCTGGAATTTTCAACAGCAGTCAAGGTTTGTATTTTATAATGTACCGTCAGCCTTCCAGAATCTGCTTTCTATTCCAAGAGACAGACTCAGAGTGAGGAATATAACAGACACTACAATACTGAGCAGACTTGGAGAACGCTTTCCTTATCAAACGATTATTTAATCCTAATGCTTATGAATTCACAGCTAGTGGTGGTTTAAAGGTTTTGCTGTGGTGTTTTTTAACTCTACTCAGTACAACTCAAAAGTTATTCAGTGGAGTCCTCTTATTTGCTCTGCTGTGTTCTTGGGCAGTGGGAATTAAAGACAGTGGATTAAGACAATCCCTGTAAACACCTCAGCTAAGTGTGAAAGAATGTATACAAGTTATCTAAGTGAAGAAGGTGGAGATCTCCAAAGGCTGTGGATTATGCATCTTTGGAAAAGATTTCTGGTGCGGTAGGAAGAGCCTGGGCTTTGAAACTAGAGAGACTTGGCCTCCAACCCCATCTCTGTCATTCACTAACTGTGTGAACAAGTTACATAACATTTCTGCACCTCAGATTCATCATGTGTAAAGTTGAGGTAATTTTTACAGAGTTATTGTGAGGTCCAAATTAGATGAAATTTAGGAATATTACCTCATGGTACATGGTAGGTACATAACAAATGTCAGATCTGATTTGAAAGCTCAAAAACAGAGGACTTGGAGCAGTCCTGTCACCCATGTGGCCCGCAGCTCAGAGGTGGGGGCTGGCACAGAGGCCTGCTGCACAGGGCTCTCCTCCATTTTCTGCTGTTACCTGTTTCATTATTAAAAGTGTGAGTTCTGTTACTAATTATTGTTAATATTATCTTTACACTGCATCACCTTTTGTAAAATTTAATTCTTGTCCACCAACACTAGCCACACACATGGTATCTGATCTGCTATTTTCTCACAGTGTTTATGTACCTAGCTGAGTCTCAGCAGTTGCTCACATGTTCAGGGTTTTTGAAATTTGAGAGGTTGACCTGAATCAGGAGCTCTAACTGCAGTGACAGTTCAGTACTGTCCGTGGTGCGCTACTGGAAATTACAGAAATTCTGGCCATAGTGGCCAGTACTTTGTCTAAAATACCAAATCTGCCTCCAAATGTAGGCAATCAGAGGGCTAAGCCCAGCGTAGGTGCTCAATGAACATTCTTTTCCTCTCTTCTCACCACCTCCACCTACCACCACGAGACATGAGAAGAATCCTTACCTGTTCCACTAAAATGGGGGCCATGGGTGTCCAGGGAAAGAATACCACATCCGGGTGGTGTGTTTTCAGTTCTGGACAAGTTACTAGTTACATCACCTCTCTGAACTTCCATCCCCTGCTTTTAGAGCATAAAAGTATATCCTAGAAGATGGTCATGAGCATGAAAGGAAAGTGATTTGCAAACTTTAAGATACCCTTCAAGTCTGGATTTCACTAGCGAAGCTTCCTACACATAATTTATGGTGCTTGTTTTATTTACTAGGCTTTCGAAAGAGCTGCTTTTGGACCCACAACAAACTCTGGTCTTCAAAGTTTGGCATAAAGGAGGTATGAACTGTATCTTTGGTTGTAAAATAAGTCCACATCATATTAATTTGCCAATCTCTTTCTTTTTTTAACCAAGTAAAAGCACGACACCAGTGGTGCTGGGGACACGTGTGTTAGAGGTGGTCCCATAGAATGGCGTGTCATTCTCTGGTGGAATCTAAATCCTTACAAACCATATCATTTTGTTTGACTGCTTGCTTTGTTTTTATTAGTGAATGGCAGTATGCTTTTAATATCTCTAATCTTGTAAAAATACAACTAGTTAGATTATATATATATAAAGACTGAGGCCCAAGAAAGTTTAGTGGCTTGACTAAGGTCATATATCTATTAATTGATGGAGCTAGGATTCAAACTCACTTTTTTTTTTTTTTTTTTTTTTTTTTTTTGCCACACACAAGGTTTGCAGAATCTTAGTTCCCCGATCAGGGATTAACGCAGGTCCCAGCAGGGAAAGTGCCAAGTCCTAACCACTGGACAAATAGGGCATTCTCCTCAAACCCAGTTCTGACTGGCTGTTTAGCCTTTACCATTTGTACTTCACCAGACTAGTAAGATTGAATAATTCAGAAAAATAAGGTGATTAGGACACTCAACTATCTCACAGCTCTTAGAAAATTTTGTCTCACTAAATCCCTCCTTACAAACCTAGCTCCTTTAAGATTCCTGCTGGATCTTGGTTTCCAGACCTTCAGTGATTTTGAGTTATCTATAGCATCTTAGTGTTTGCTTGCCCATAATGGGTAATAACCCTAAAACCTAATAAAGACCTGAGGGCAGTCAGGGGGTAAAGGAGATGGACTCACCAGGCTCCCTTCTTGTGCTCCTCTTTGGGAGTGATGCCTCGGATCTGGTTTTGATGATTGGTCCCATGCTGCTGCCAAGGATTCTCAACCGCGCCCAGCCTCATTAGTGGGTCAGGAACTGACCATAATTTCGTTTTCTCTGAATCATTACAAGGAATTCCTGCTGTATTCAGCTCAGCACAGCACTCCTCTCTAGTTTTCTATTCCTGTCTTCTCTCTAAAGTATTCCAGAGATTGTCAAGCAGACCAGACTTTGCCTCAATTCAAGTTACTTCAGCAGGAAAAAAGAATAAACTTCAGTCTTATGCAGATCTGTATTCAAATCTTGGCTCTGCTATTTACAGACTGTGTGACCTGAGAAAATGGTTCTACCTGTTTGATTCTTTGTTTCCTTATTTATAAAATTAGGATTAATAGAACCCTCAATGCAGGGTTTTTGGTGGAGAAGGAAATAACAACCCACTCCAGTATTACTGCCTGAAAACCCGATGAACAGAGGAGCTTGGCAGGCTACAGTCCGTGGGGTTGCAAAGAGTTGGACACGATTTAGCAACTGAACAATAACAACAACAGTTTTTGTAAGGGTTAAAGATAATTATATAAAGTATTTGGGACAAATTGGCACGTAATAAATGGAGCTGTTTTTATTATTATACCTACTATGTGTAAAGTACAGTGCTAGGGCTGTTAGGTATGAAGATGAAGAAAATACATTCCCTACCTTTCAGGACCTCTAGATAATCGTGTAGAACGCCGGTGTAAAGGGGGCAGAGCTCATCCAGCTCTGTCTCTCAGTGTATGTAGACTTACTTAACTCCATCCTTTTCTTAACTCCATCCTTTCCACACAGATTGAAGGAACCTATTGTAAAAGGTACTCAGACCAGACCAAGCTATGTTCAATAAATATTTGAGCTCCTACTCTATGCCAGGAACTGTGCTAAGTGATGGGGATACAAAGGTAAAACAAGACATATGGGGTGCTCTGGTAGCAGACATCTAACCCAGACTTAGGATGTTAGAGAAGGCTTTGAGGGGCATACCTCTGAGGAGAAATGAAGGGACTTGACATTGGATGGTCAGAAGGGATAGCAAATACAAAAGCCTAGAGTAAAGAAAGAGTACAAGGGAAGTTCAGGATCACTGGAACATAAAACTGCAAAGGGAGAATGGGGGGTTGACTGCTAAATCTGGTATTAAATTTAACTTACAGGGGACTTCCCTGGCAATCCAGTGTTTACTAAGACTTTGCACTTATACTGCAGAGGGTGTGGGTTTGACTTGGGATAACTGCATGCTTTGTGGCGCAGCCAAAGAAAAATTTTTTTAATAATAAATAAATTTAAGTTGCAGCTTATGGGGTTTCAGTTCACTGACCAGAGATTGAACCTGGGCCACAGCAGTGAAAGCCCAAAATCCTAGTCCTTAAGCAACCAGGGAACTCCTGATTTTTTTTCTTGATGATCAATTTAGCCAGATTTCTCCTCCACTATGTTTAGGATGAAGTGCTTTCATGTTAGGCAGAACCTTCAAGTGGGGTTGCCTAAAGTTATTATATAACAAGAACAGGTTACATCTTTGATAACCAAAGAGAGCAAGATTAGCTTTCTTTGAAAAGCAAGAATATCTTTGGAGAACAAATCAATGGCTCTCCATCATTCTTCATACCCAGTGGGTAAGAATTACATGACCCCTCCTCTGGGGAACACGACTTCAAGTGTTCCTATAATCTAAGACTGTCCCAAGTTAAAGAGAATCTTAAATCTGATTCAGCACTTCTCCTATATATGAAACTTGAGCCCAGGAAATTAGAACAATGTGTTTTCAAGTCAAAGCCACATTTAGATTTGCAGTTGTGGTACACTGCTTCTTAGCCTCACTCTACAGCGGCCGGTTCACGCGTGCTCTCAGTGGATGTCTTATCAAGTTCCTGTAGGGTAGGAAGATAGGCCAGGTATGGAAAGTTGAGGGAACATAAAGTGAGTTATACTTGGTCTCAGCTTTTAGGTAGGTCCCAGTCTAGAGAAGAGCAAACTGTAAACAAATGTTAGTGTGTGGTGAGTCCAGTGTCAAAGGAATCGGGAAACTCGTGACCACTCTCCTTGAAAATTTGTGTTCCTTGATTTATTCAGCAACTTCAAGACTGAGAATCGTGTCCGTGTTTGGAAGAATCAGCCCTTGATTCAGTCTAGGGAGTGGAGTCTATACAAAACAGGAGCAGTAAAGGGACAGGGGTCTGGTTGTCCTCAGCTACTTTCATGTCAGAAGTGAGAAGCAGTAAATCTGAAAATAAAGGTCATTGCATGGTAGCTCGTCCAACCAAGAAGGGGTCTTCTCTGTCATTAAGAGCAGCCTGAGCCCAAACTCATTTTGTACCCTGTACTGGTTTTTTAGGGGGTTGTTTGTCGTGTGTGTGTGTATGTGTGTGTTCTTAATTAAATATAATACGTGTGTATGTTATAGAAAATTTGAAAAATACAGACAACTATAATTAAGAAAATGCAAATCATTCATAATTCCAAGAGTGTTGGTCTTTCAAGTGATTTTTTTCAAGACCCACTTCCCTAAGGAAAATCAGTGAGACCTGATGCCCTAGGGAGAAGAACAAGTCTCTCTCATGTTTAAGGGATGTTTTCCAGTTGCCTCTATCAAGAGGACAGAGCTCAACCCGGCCAGCTTTTCCCTACCAATCAAAAAAATATACAGTAGTTCGAAAACAGGCTATGGTTGCCAGTCTCTTACCCTCATTATCTGTATTCTCTGTTGATTGTGGAATCACTGCCCCCTCCCACCCCCTAAATCACCTCTGTGTGCCACCTCGAAACCCAGTAGCAAGACGTGCCTGGCCACACTGCCCAGCTCTTCTTTCTCCCCTACAGATGAGGAGAGGGTGATTGGCTTTGCCTCTGTGGACCTCTCCCCGCTTCTCTCTGGCTTCCAGTTTGTCTGTGGCTGGTACAACATCACAGACTTCAGTGGAGAGTGCCAAGGGCAGATAAAAGTTGCTATCTCCCCTTTGGAGAGTTTGGTTCATTTCAAAGAAGAAAGGCAAGCAAGGCGTGAGGTGGAGAACCCAGGATCACTGGTATGTATCTTTATTCACATCCTTAACCAATAAGGTTCTACTGAGCAAAACCTATAAGAAGATAATTTACATGTGTTTGGTACTTTCCAGTGTACAGAATGCATTTCTGTTTTGTCATGACTTCATGACCTGTTGGGGTGAAAATGTTCTGAAATTACATGGTGGTGATGGATGCTATTGAAAAACCACTGAATTAAACACTTACTTTCAAAGGGTGAATTTTATAACACATGCATTAAATCTCAATTTTTTTAATAAAATAAGGTTAGATACAGTGTGGAATCTGAAACCATATTAGATAAACTTTTTAAAAATAAAAGTTACATTAACATCTTTGGTCTCTTAAAAAAAATTAAAAAGAGAAAATGGGAAGAGGGAAATTGATGATAGTAAGTATAAACAACTCTTTGAGGGAGTTTAACTGTAAAGGAAAAGAGAATTTTCCAGACTGTCCCAGATAGGGGAGCTCTGTCAAGGGAAGACTGTGTCACGCATGCCTGATCCAGGGTTTGGCAGAGAGGGGTTCAGTAAAGATCAGATGAGTTACTGAGTGAATAAATGCATGCATGAGAAAATGATTGTTTAAATGATCCCCTTTGTAGGAGGGCCTTTTCTTTACATCAACCTGAGTAATCATGAGATAAGAACTATTACAGCCAGACTATCCTCACATGTAAAGAAAATGTAAGATGTCCAGCCAGGGGTTCACAAACTAGATGGAGGAAACAAGAGCATAAATAAAAATAAAGCAACTTTTAAGAAGCAATCTGACATTGTAGTTTGTAAAATGGGGATCATAATAGTACCTCCCTTATAAGAGTGTGATATTTAAATGAGAAAATACATATAAATTGCTTGGTACAGTGTTCAACAGAAAATAGTAAGTTATACAATAAATTTTACAAATTTATTTATACTGCTTTATTGCAAAAGGATTTGTGACATCCAGTGTGCCGTTTTCCTCATTGCTTCCACAGATCCCAGTATACAGTGCCTTCTCCTTCCCTGCCTCTGCTGTGTATGCTGCATTCCCTGGCTGCACTGCGGGACAGCCTCCAGAACTGCCCGCTCACCCTTCATCAAAGGAGGCTGATTTCTCCTCTCCTGGGACGTGAGTAATTTCTTGATGACAGGAAGAGATGGGGTCTGGAATGGAAGTGTGCAAACTAGCTTGTCATTTCTCTTTCCTTTATTAGAGGAAGAAATGAGAAACAGGCAAAGACTAGTGACCTTCTTTCATAAGCCCAGGGAATCCCAAGATCATATGAAAACAAAATTTTTATAAAATTAGGTACTAGAAGTTTTACTGCTATCAAAAGGGTAGCTTCAGTGCAAGGGACTCATTTCTCCTCAGAGGCCTTGAACCTTCATGCCTAAAATCAGTCATCAGCTACGTGAGAAACATATCATGACCTTCCCCCTCCCAAACCTACATGCCAGGTTATTGTGTAAAAAGCACCCGGCGTTCTCATTTCACCAAACTAACTGGGTGTGCTTATGGATATTAGGGCTGGAGTGCATTCCATCCTGTCGAAGGATAGGATCTAAGATTTAAGATTGCTTCTTTCCACCCCACTCTCCTCAGGCGCTAGTACCGTTTGGCATCCCTCTGCCTCCATCAGTCTTTACTGTGTCTCTCTCTCCACTTTAGGGAGAAGGCAAGAGATCATGTAGCAGCCACTCCTACAGTAGCAGTTACTGAAGAGACCATTTGTTCCAGGAAAGATGCTCTTATACTGCTTAGCCACGCAAAGGCCTGTCTCAGTGCTATGTAGCTTTTCCACCACATCAAGAGAGCCTCCGCGTAAAAGGAGCCCATGTGTCTGTGAAGCCCTAGTTTAGAAAATTTCTGTTACCTGTTTTATAGATGTTACGTTGACCATTGCTAGTCAATGAGACAGTCAAAGGACTCTCAAAATAATTATGCTAAGAGAGAAAAGCTAGACAAAGAGTACATTGCCTGTGATTCCATTTGTATAAAATTCTAGAAAATGTATACCAATCTGTAGTGACAGAAGGCAAATCAGTCTTCGGCCATACCACCCTGAACGCGCCTGATCTGGTTTCTCATCTCAGAAACTAAGCTTGAATGGGAGAAAGCAAATCAGTGGTTGCCTAGAGACAAAGCAGGATGAATGGAGTGGGCAGGAGGGAGGAATTATGAAAGACAGGAGGAAACTTTTAGGAGTGATGGATATGTTCATTATCTTGATATGGTAATGGTTTCCTTAGAGGTACATTTGTGTCAAAACACATCATACTGTACTCTTTAAATATGTGGTTTATTGTATATCGGTTATACCTTGGTAAAGCAGTGGTTCTCAGACATTTCCACTTCAAAATCCTTTTATACTCCTAAAAATTACTGGTGACCTCAGAGAGGTTTGTTTCTGTAGGTTTTAACCATCAGTTTTTATCGTAATATAAATTTAAACTGAGAAACTTTAATGTCTTACAGTTCTTTTAATTTTTATTGAAATATAATTGATTTACAATATACAATTTTATTGAAATATAGTTGATTTACAATATCATGTCAGTTTCAGGTGTACGGCACAGTGATTCAATTATTCCTTTGCAGATTCTTTTCTCTACAAGTTATCACAAAATGTTGAGTATAGCTCCCTGTGCTCTACAGTAGGTCCTCACTTTTTTTTATTTATTGGCTGTGATAAGTCTTCACTGCTGCACATGGGCTTTCTGTAGTTGCCAGAAGTGGGGCCGAGTCTTTGTTGCAGTGTGTGGGCTTCTCACTGTGGCGGCTTCTCTTGTTGTGGAGCACAGGCTCTGAGTGCACTGGCTCCAGTAGTTGTGGAGCATGGGCTTAGTTGCTCCTCAGCGTGTAGGATCTTCCTGGCTACTAGGGATGGAAATGGTGTCTTACATTGCAAGGTGGATTCTTAACCACTGGATCACCAGGGAGGCCCTGTCTTTTTTTTTCTTTTTTAATGTTTTTATTTTTTTGGCCTCGCCATGTAGCACGTGGGATTTTAGTTTCCCAGTGAGGGATCAAACTCATTCCCCCTGCATTGGAAGTGCAGAGTCCTAACTGCTGGACCACCAGGGAATTCCCAGTTATCTATTTTATATATAGTAGTGTGTATATATATTTGTATGCTAGTTTTATATATATATATATATATTAGTTTTATATATATTAGTATGCTAATCCCAACCTTCTAATTTATCCTTCCACCACCACCCCAAATTGAGAAACTTTTAAAGCATAATATATAAAATCAGTTGTGTTTCTATACATTAGCTATGAATGATCCAAAATCAAATTGAAAAAATGAGTAGATTTACAGTACCATCAAAAAAATAAAATACTTAAGAATAAATTTAACCAGAAAAGTGCAGAACGTATTCTCTGAAAACTATAAACCATTGTTGAAAAAAATTAAAATTCTAAATAAATGGAAAGATATCTGTGTTCATGGATTGGAAGACTTAATATTGTAAAAATGACAGTATTTCCCAAATTGATCTATAGATTCAACATACTCCCTGTATCACAAGTCCCTGCTGGATTTTTTATGGAAATGGGCAAGCTAGTCCTCCATAAATATTGTGGTTACTGTTATTTCAGATCTGTGTTTTTAAAAAATCGAGGCTATAAGGTAGAGAATTTATCAAAGGAGAATGAATAAAACTGTAGGCAGAATTACTCAGGAGGTAATTGTAATCCAAGCACTTGAGCCAGTGAAGCCAGAACTGTGGTGGTGGGGATGATCTGCAGTGCCGTGTCAGGAGGGTGAGTTGTTTGCTGTCACAAATTTATTGTTTTCTCATCAGTTGGGAATATATTTTGCCCCCACTTACTCTCAACAGAAGCGGTACCACAAGAAGCCAGGCATCACGCCATGAAGAGCATGTGCAGAACATCCGCCGATTCCATGAATCCCTGCAGCAGGCAGAGGCAGTCTTGCCAGATGACGACAGACTGACCACATCGCCCTTGTCCTCGCGTACCTCCATCCTGACTTCTCTCAGGTGAGACTCTCCACTGAGAAAAGACACAGAGAACCATAGTGGAGCACAAGGTGGATGGGCAAAGGCAGCCTGCAGTATCTTTTCCATCAGCTACCACTGCTCTGGGATGTTTTGCAGGGGCTTTTGTGTATGTTAGTGTCAAGGTGGACCTGGAACCTCACAGGATTCTTCACAGATGAATCTGTCTCACCTTGGGGCCTTCCATTCTTCAGGGGTCTATGGTACTGGCCCACCTATAAATACAGAAACTTTATATGAATCACTAAATAACCACCCTCACATCGACTCTACAATTTACAAACCTCGTCCTGCCTACTGTCTTTATCCTCACAACCACTGGGTTCTTCCAGACCAGCATCTGCCCTGTTAATGCTTCCCTGTCTCTTTCTTGGCTCAGTCGGCATCTGAGCCAGAAAAGCACTGTGAGAGTTGAAAGGATCTTTATAGATCATCTGGACCAGCCCCTGAATTACCTAGTAAGAATGGTGGTGCAGTGGGAAGGATTTGGCTTCAGAGTCAGATAGATTTGATTTCCAGTCATGGCTCTGCCATTCCCAACAGAGGAGACAGCCATGTTGCCATTATAGTTATAACCATGTATGTATGATAAGAGTTCCAGATTTCCTGGCCAGGAGTACATGGAGGAATGAGTAACATTCTAGGTTGGCCATGGAAAGATACAAAGAAGTCACATTTGAACTGGTCTTTAAAGGAACAAGTCAACAAATGTGAAGGGCATTCTGTTCAGGAAAAAACTGTTGTAAGGAGCATGAAACAATAAGCCCAGTTTGGGAAAGCAGTGAAGTTAGAGTGAAGCTGAGCATAAGATGTAAGAAGCGGGGCAAGTTCTGTGGGAGGCAGATTTGAAGGGCATTGAGCGTCAGGCTGAGTTTGGACTTGATTCTCAAATGGAAAGGTATGGGGCTGGGAGGAAGAGAATGTGTGAAATTTGACAAAACAAATATAAAACAGGATTTTTTTTTTAATTAATAACCTATTGTTTGATTTCATAAAACAAACTCAAAATGAAAGATTAGCAAAATCTTTTTTGGTGGGACATGGGTTAGAATGGACTGAGCAGTTGCACTGTAGACTGGGGAACTGCTCAAACTTATAAGGAAGTAATATGTTCAGTTTCTCGGGTTAGTAAGATGCTGGAGACTGCAGGCCAAGTAAAACCATCAACAGTTTGGCTGCGTGTTATTAGATCATTCACATGACACACTGGAACCCAATGAAGAAAGAGAAAAAGGAACTCTTCTTTGCCCTAGAGCAGTTTCTCTCAGCCTCAGCACCTTTGACATCTGAGCGTGTATTTTGTCTGTGGGGGCCTGTCTGCGCATTGTAGGATATTTAGCGGCATCCCCGGTCTCTGTCCACCAAATGCTAGTAGCACTCCTCCCCCATTTGTGACAACCAAAAATGGCTCCATACATTGCCAGACATCCCCTTGGGGCTACAACCATCAGGCTACAAACCACTGCCCTAGAGGAGTGGTTCTCAAAATTTAGTGTGTATCAGAATCACATGAAGGGCTTGTTAAAACAGTGATTGCTGGAACCCACCCATAAGTTCCTGATTCAGTAAGTCTAGGATGGGGCCCAAGAATTTGCATCACTCAGGTGATGCTGCCGCTAGTCCTATAGCCAGGTTTTGAGAACCACGGCCAGAGACAGATTCTCTACAAAGTAGAGATGAAACAAGATACGGTCAATTTTGCATTACTTCTTTGGGTTCATGAAGCCCTAAAACAAGTGTTTCATTTGAGTCACAGCAATCCTGTGAGGCCTGCAGGGTGAGTATTACCAAACTTTTTTCACAGATGAGAAAATTGCAGCTTGGTGTCAATAGGTTCCATACCCAGAACCTCAAACAAGGGCAGTTGGGTCGGCATATTTTCTAAAGCTTCACCAAGTTTACATGTGTCTGCATGCTCCTACTGCAGGTATCTAATCTGTGTAGCATAAACCCAGATGTAAACACCTAAGTAAATCTGTGATCTGATAGAGTTGTGGCTTCTAGCAGTAGAATAAGGATCAGCTTTGTCCTCTCATTTAATTTAGATTCGACTCTAAGATACGCAGACTCTTCTTAACAAAAGGATAGAAAAACTGTCTGTTTACTTCACAGGGGTTTAATGTCTGTGTTGTGCCAGTTGTGCCAAGCACATTGAGAAACCTAGAGAAATAGAGAAGTTTGATATACTGTCTTCTGTTTCCAGATGCTCATGGCCTAATTAGGGAAGCTAAACTGACACATAATGAAAAAACTAAGGGAGATTTTAAGGCAGGAGGTTAGATGCCAAGAGTGAAGGAGTTGAAGAGAGAGGTGGTCCACGGATTTGGGGCAGTGGACTCTGAAAGGGAGAGAGATGACCTACACCTTAAAAAGTGAATAGGACAGGGACAGAGAAGAGAGCAGCTTGAACTCACGTTCTGGCACACAGAGGTATGAGGCAGAAATGAACCCAGTTGGAACAGAGCCTTTACTATAATGGAAAAAGCGTAAGTCTTGGAGTTCCAGTTTCTGAGTAACTGTGTGCTACTGCGTGTCTGGACAAATCATTTAAATTCTCTGAACCTCACATTCCTTATTTGTGAAACAGTAATTGCTGGCCTCATCTAGTTGGATGAGTATTAAACAAGATAATGTATTTGAAAGCATAAAACATAAAATCCTATGCAAGTGAAGGTGATCATGGTTGGTGTGATTTCTCATTGGAATAGTAAGAATGAATGTGGCCCCATTAAAGACTTCTGAATTAAAGATTTTTAAGTCATTTATTCATGTCTGTTTATCCACGCACCATTCATTTTTTGTGCCAACCACTGTCCTAGGTGCAGTAGATACAAAGGAGTCAGCACAGAGTTCACATCACATTAGGGGAAATTGATGTGAAACAAATCATGTGGTTGAAGAGTACAGAAGGAACTGTAGAGCACAGAGGAATGGCCCTTAAACCAACTTAGAGGGTCAGGGAAGGCTTGCTATAAGAAGTCACTTGCTTGAAGGATCAAGAATGGTGGTGGTTGTTGTTCAATCGCTAAGGCGTGTCCAGCTCTTGCAACCCCATGGACTGAAGTATGCCAGAAATGGTTTTAAGATAGTACGGGTCAGTGCTAGCCCAGAGTTAGGGAAAGTGAGGACTGGAACGATGATAAGAATGGTTCCCTGTAAGGAGGTAGAATATTTGCTAGACATGAGAAGAGGAATTACATTAGCCAGACAGAAGGAGGAAATGTCCTTGGCAGTGGGATTGTAGTCAGTGAAGGATGAATTGGTGGATTGGAGAGAGACGGGCCCTTCTGTTAATAGATCAAGTAAGTTCCTAGCTCAAGCAATAGAATGTCAAAGGAACATAAAAGATGCTCATAATCCTAGTAAATGACCCTTTTGTCTTCTCCCTCTCTTCTTTTGCAGGAGGAATCTGAGTGAGCTAGATCAGATGCAGCGGTACTTCAACCAGAAGCTCACCAAGCCTTTGCTTCCCCTCAGCCCTCAGACGCACACCGCCATCTTGCAGTGCCAGGAGAGTCAGACGGACCGTCTTCGGCCAGCAGCCAGCAGCCTAGACCCCGAGAGCCAGTGCATCCTGGAGAAATCCAATAACCTGGTGTTGCAAGTCAGCTCCTTAATCACAGGTATGGCTCTTGTTGAGTTACTGTCACTGGGTGCTTATTCAGAAAGCATTTAAATGTGTGCAGACAAGCCCTTATGACAGATACAGACCAACAACTGTGACCATCTTACTTACTTGCCATCTTCCTTTTAGAAAGAGAAAATGTGTGCAATGGAAAGAGCACTGGACTAAGAGGCACGAGACCCAGGTTGAGTCCTTGGGGGTTTCTGGCACGGACGTACTATTTGACTCTGAGTATATGCTTTCCCTTCTTAAGCTTCAGTTTCCCCAACCAGAAAAAGGGTTGGGGGGAGTGGGTTAGATGATTTCTGCAGTGGCAGTTTCTGAACACATGCCACTGTATTTTCTGAAAAACTCAACCACAAATATTAAAAATTTTAATTCTCAAAGGCCAGAAGACTACATTTTTAGCAAGCATCCCAGATGATGCTAGATGTTGGTGGTCCACAGTCCACCCTTTCAAAAACCCCTTAAAATGGTAATTCTTGCTTTACTGCATTAAAATTATTGAGAGAACTTTAAAAAATCCAGATCCCAGGCTGCATTACAGGTCAAGTGTAGCAGAATCTCTGAGGGTGGGGCCCAGGCATCAGGATTTTTCAAAACTCTCTGGGTAAGTCTATTGTGCAGCCCAGAAAGAGACTGCTCCAGAACAAGTATTTCCAACTTGCCTGAGCATAAGAATCACCTGGGACACTTATTTTGAAATACGAATTCCTGGGTTCTGCTCTGCTCCTCTGAATCAGAATCTAGGGTTAAGGTCTGGAAAACTGTACGAAGCACACCCAGGGGAATACTGAGAAATCAACTAGATCAACATCTTTAGCCCTCACTTGGTATCACTTTTGCTCAAGCAAAATGTGTAGATTCTACAGAGGGATGAGTAAGTTCAGTTTTTTCCCTTTAAAAGGAGGAAAAAAGCTACCATGGTTGCTATTAAACACAAATCTAATCTTCTCCCAGATATATAACCTGTTGGTAACCAGAACCACAGCAGTGTACTCTGTATTTAGCTTCCACTTGCTTGGAAATAATCAGTCAGCTCTTTATTGATCACCAACTATGCCAGACATTATTGTGTTTCTAGTTCCAGCATTACACAGTGGTGGACAAGACAGGCATTGTCTGTGCTTTCATCAAGCATACATTCTATAGTCAACCGAAGAAGCTGCCCCCCAGAAAGAAAGCATAAGAGCACAACAGAGGGAGGCTTGTTTGAGGTGGAGGTGAGGGTGGATTAGGGGAATCCCTTTAAAGGTTAGAGGTAAAGAGAGCAAGGAGAATCAAAGGCTTAAAGCCGAAGGGCCTTAAAGGCAAGCTTGGGGGTTTAATCTTTATTCTGGAAGAAAATGGGGAGTTCTAAGCAGGGAATGACAGAAGGAGAACTGATTTTCAAAAGGAGAGAATGAATGTTGAAAGGAGCTACTGATTGCCTCTGTATGGGCTCATTTATGTTCATTCATCTCATGTATTTTTTCCCCATGACCCTGTGAAAAAGGTGGTGTTTTATCACGTTGTAAAGATAAACAGACTCATGATAATTTGCTCATAACCACAAAGTTGACAAGTAACAGTAGAGATTTGAACCCATGATTGGCTCCAAAGCCTGTGCTCCTTTCACGCTGCCTCCATTCTCTCCGTGTATCTCCCTTGCCTTACCATTTGGGTGATGGGTATTTCCTTGCTTTTATTTTCCAAGTAAATAGTTCTAATAATTGTCATCAAATAGGTAAATAAGTGGATTCTCATTTTGGTTTTTGATATAGGTAATTACTGAAGTAAATGGAAGCTTGAACATGCCCACCAGGACTCCCAGCTCCCAAGAATTCCTGAGCATGAGCAGATAGTCTCTGAAAGCGTTTCCACAGATGTAACCACAGCTATAAATAGATTAGATTTTGGTCTTCTGATATTAGAATAAAGTGCTAGAAATTGTATTGCCTTGAATATAGTTTCACTGATTCTTGGGAGTGAATTAACTATTATCTTTGAGGTTTGTTTGAAGTCTGATTGCAAGACTCCATCTGAAACTGGAACCTGGTGTGGGAGAGTTGAGTGGTCTGTGGCCATATCTTGTAGTAAGAGTGATATCTGTTACTGTTCAGATCTGCAGACTCTCACCAGGAATTCTCAAGGATCTGTGAGTTCTCACCAAGCCAGGAGTAGAAGCAGAGAAGTCACCGCCCTCCCAGATGCTCAGGACAGAGGGACCATGCAAGAACGAAGCACAAGTCCAGACCTGCCATTGGCAAGAGCTCCAGATGAGGGCAGGAGCTCCCCACCTCCCTCCGCTCTTAAAGAGACTTCAAGTGGAAGAGGAAAGGTTCATGAGGCCCTGGAGCACACGGTACCCATCACAAAAATGCAGAGCACCGAGGACACCGAGGCAGGCCCAGCCTTCAGTGATGAGGACTATGAGGAAGACATCATTGAGCCCAGGACCCTCAATGAGATCACCACTGTGACAGACAAAACTAGCCCGTGGTCCAGTTTCACGTCAGATGCAAGTGAGGGCATGAGCCCTCAGCCTGATGAGGCCCAGAGGGAAGGCTTCTCTTGTCCTTCAGAGTCTTTCCCCAGAGAGGAGCTCAGGGTCAGAAGTAGCTTTTTGTCCAGCCCGGAAAGGACTGTCAATGCCTACTTGCATAGGCAAGGTTCTCCAAGCCAAAGTACTGTGTCTTGTAAGGGTGTGGCCTCTAAGGCCAGGGTTGGAGAGCCTGCCTCAGCAGACCCACAGCTCACCTCCCACATGACCCTCTCAGGAGCCCAGCAGAGTGACACTTGTGTTGGATGGCGCTCACCAAAGGCAGACCAGGACCAGGGCCCCAAGCCACAGTCCCAGGCTAAGAAGGAAGTGGCCTCCGATGAGCTAAGTGACTCTGCTGATAGCTCCGAGAAATTCCCTCTGCAGCCAGCATCCCAAAGCAGAAGGGAAAACCATAAGGAACCACCCATCACCTGCCCTGACCTCAGGCAGAAGCAGACAACCTCTGGGTCAGAGGTGTCCACGAGGCAGAGCCTCCTCCTGTATCCTTTGGTGTTTCCTCCAAGTAGCCCCTTAAGCCATCTTTAGGCATTTTGTATGCTGGTATTTAGACCAGCCACATGAGTGAGAAGTGTCCCCCCGCCCCCACCCCAGTCAAATGCACTCAGAGGCATGGGAATATCCCCTTCCTTCTGAAAACTCACCTTCACTGACCAGGTGCTATGATTCTACCCTTATCATCAGGCCTCTGAAGCATAATGCTTTGCACTGGGTTTAGATGTTGGTAGCACATTCATTGGGCTTCCCTCATGGCTCAGTCGGTAAAGAATCCGCCTGCAATGCGGGAGATAGGGTTTGATTCCTGGGTTGAGAAGATCCCCTGGAAAAGGACATGGCAACCCACTCCAATATTCTTGGCTGGAGAATCCTGTGGACAGAGGAGCCTGGCGGTCTACAGTCCATAGGGTCACAAAGAGTCGGAGTGACTAAGCACAGCACCTTCATTAGCCTATCCTAGCCTGACTTATTTGATTAATTTCGGGTATTTTACACCTGAAGGCAAAGCTCTGCACCTAAGGTATGAGACCGTTAATCTCAGTTGAAGTTTCAGGGGAGGGTATAGAGAAAGGGGAAGAAGAGTCCTACCAGTGATTGAGCATTTACCATGTGCTAGGTGCTTTACATACATTGCAAGTTCAGTTACCACAAGTCTTTAAAGTCAGTATCGTGTTTTTGTTTTTGTTTTTAATATTTGTTTATTTTGGCTGCACTGGGTTTTAGTTGCAGCATGAGGGGTCTTTAATTGTGACATATGGAATCTCATTCCCTGACCAGGGATTGAACCCAGGCCCCCTGCATTGGGAGCTTGAAGTCTTAGCCACTGGACCACCAGGGAAGTCCTTAAAGTCAGTATCATTTCTGTTTTGCATGTAACGAAACAAAGACTAAGAATTATAGTGACATCTACTATTTAATTTTTTTTTAGGCAAGGGATGGGGCCAGATATAGGGGAAGTGGGTACCACTGAAATGGTCTTTGCCCACACCCGCTAGGATGGCAGTGTTGGTCAGGAGAAGTGTATCTAACACTCCCTCTCTTCCTTCTTTGAAATGCAGATGGGCGTGTTATGGGGAAAGGAAACCACTTAGGACCATCAGTAACCCTCTCATCCATAGCCTAAACAGCTGATTGATCAGCTCACATGATATCCCAGTGAAAAACGGGTTATCGCATGGCCACTGGGGAAGCAGGCTGCCTTTGTGGTGCTTTGCAGTGATTTCTTTACTAGAAGTCAGGGACCTGGCTTCGACCCTTCGAGACCCAGCCCTTACTACTTGTATAACTTTAGGTATATAGTTTAACCCTTCTGAGCCTCGATTTCTTCACTTATAAGATGGAGGTAATAATCCCTTATCGGACTATATGCCCCAGGGAAGTCAAGGGCCCTGTCATTCTCTGTGTCCCCAGACACTGCACACAAAAAAGGTCAGTAATATAGACTGAAGTGAACTGTCAGTTTCACAGGATTCTTGAGAAAATCAAATGAGTGGGAACATTTGTACATACCACACAGATACGATTCTGGATGCAAGACAGACAGAAACCTGAGGGTTGGGGAGTAAGGGCTCAGGAGAGACTTAAGCATGAAATGGCTGGAGGCTGAGCACTGCGAGCAGTCTGCTCGAGGTTCTTTGCTCCTCATTCACCCTGGCTTCTAACGCTTCTGCCTCTGCAGTCAGTTTATTTGTGCTCAGAATTTAAGATCAGTGGAGGAGCAGTCACATGTGCCCAGGTCCTAAGCGTACTGCTTTAATTTGGGCCTTCCAAACTACTCATTCTTCCAAAAAGTAAGGATAGCCAGGCCCTGTGCTGTGTAATTGCAGGCCCAAAAGCACAATTGTTCAAGTGCTGCAAATGCCAGCAATATGCAAATGCCACTCAACATGCCTGCAAATTTGGAAAACTCAGCAGTGGCCACGGGATGGAAAAGGTCAGTTTTCATTCCAGTCCCAAAGAAAGGCAATGCCAAAGAATGCTCAAACTACCACACGATTGCACTCACACGCTAGCAAAGTAATGCTCAAAATTCTCCCAGGCCAGGCTTCAACAGTATGTAAACCATGAAATTCCAGATGTTCAAGCTGGATTTAGAAAAGAGAGAGGAACCAGAGATCAAATTGCCAATATCCATTGGATCATAGAAAAAGTAAGAGAGTTCCAGAAAAACATCTCTTTCTGTTTTATTGACTATTCCAAAGCCTTTGACTGTGTGAATCACAACAGACTGTGGAAGATTCTTAAAGAGATGGGAATACCAGACCACCTGACCTACCTCCTGAGAAATCTGTATCCAGGTCAAGAAGCAACAGTTAGAACTGGACATGGAACAACAGACTGGTTCCAAATAGAGAGAGGAATACATCAAGGCTGTATATTGTCACCCTGCTTATTTAACTTATATGCACAGTACATCATGAGAAATGCTGGACTAGATGAAGCAAAAGTTGGAATCAAGATTGCCGGGAGAAATACCAATAACCTCAGATACACAGATGACACCACCCTTATGGCAGAAAGCGAAGAACTAAAGAGTCTCTTGATGCAAGTGAAAGAGGAGAGTAAAAAAGTAGGCTTAAAGCTCAACATTCAGAAAACTAAGATCATGGCATCTGGTCCCATCACTTCATGGCAGATAGATGGGGAAACAATGGAAACAGAGAGAGACTTATTTGGGGGGGGCTCCAAAATCACTGCAGATGATGACTGCAGCCATGAAGTTAAAAGATGCTTGCTTCTTGGAAGAAAAGCTATGACCAACCTAGACAGCATATTGAAAAGCTTGGCCAACAAAGGTCCATCTAGTCAAAGCTATGGTTTTTCCAGTAGTCTTGTATGGATGTGAGAGTTGGACTATAAAGAAAGCTGAGCGCCAAAGAATTGATGCTTTTGAACTGTGGTGTTGGAGAAGACTCTTGAGAGTTCCTTGGACTGCAAGGAGATCCAACCAGTCAGTCCTAAAGGAAGTCAGTCCTGAATATTGGAAGGATTGATGCTGAAGCTGAAACTCCAATACTTTGGCCACCTGATGTGAAGAACTGACTCATTGGAAAAGACCCTGATATTGGGAAAGATTGAAGACAGGAGGAGAAGGGGACGACAGAGGATGAGATGATTGGATGGCATCACTGACTCGATGGACATGAGTTTGAGCAAGCTCTGGGAGTTGGTGATGGACAGGGAAGCCTGGTATGCTGTAGTCCATGGGATTGCAAAGAGTCAGACATGACTGAGCAACTGAACTGAACTGTGCTATATAATAAGGAGAGAGGTTTGAATCAAACCCTACCTCAAGAAGTTCCCATATGAGGTAGGAGACAGGTAATGACAGTAGCAGATTAAAACAGTACTTTTCTTGTGGGGGTTTTGTGAAAATTAAATGAACAATGTAAACTACTTAGTATGGTGCTGGTAGGTAAACCGTGTTCAGCAAATGTTAGTGGTAAGCAAGTGCATGGTTGGTCAGATTTACACATTAGAGAATTCTCCCAGTGCCTTGTAGAGGGTGGATTAGGTCAGGAGAGACCAGAAGCAAGAAGACCAGGTAGGAAACTTGGGAGTAATAATAACAAATGAAGAAAGTCTCACCTAAAGCATAGACTGCTTTATGATGAGGGAGAAGGGGAGGGATTTGATAGGATTAAATAGGGGCAGGGGATGAGAAAGACAAAAACAGAAAGATATGACTTAGAGATTTCTGTCACAAGTAAGTTATTTACCAGGTAGGGAACAGCGCACAAAGTTAATCTGGAGGGAAGAGGCAGATTTCCATTTTGCATATTTGCATTTTGCCTATGAGAGGAGGACATGCCGGCTTGGAGCTCTGCTATAAAGGTCAGTGTTTCTAGAAACAGACAAGGTTGGCAGGGAGAGCCACGTGAGACAGAGCCCTGAGGACCACCAGCACGTGAGGGCAGGGGGAGCAGAGACCAGAGAGGAGGGCTGGTCAAGAGATGGGGGCAGCAGTTTCAGGGAGTGGTGGTCACCCCCCCAATGCTTAAGGCGGATCCAGCAGAAAGTGGGCTTTTGTGTTAGGAGGACAGTGCAGAGGTGGGGATGGAAAGCAGGTTTCAGTGGGGGAAGGAACCAGTGGTAACTTTTCTCTCTCAACTGGGGAGACAGGAACAGCTGACAGTGATTGAGTACATGCTCTGTATCGGGCACCATTCTAAGCACTCTGCATGTATAACATCATTTCATCCTTAAAAGGTATTATATCCATCTAATGAAATTAAAAGACACTTACTCCTTGGAAGGAAAGTTATGACCAACCTAGATAGCATATTCAAAAGCAGAGACATTACTTTGCCAACAAAGGTTCGTCTAGTCAAGGCTATGGTTTTTCCTGTGGTCATGTATGGATGTGAGAGTTGGACTGTGAAGAAAGCTGAGCGCCAAAGAATTGTTGCTTTTGAATTGTGGTGTTGGAGAAGACTCTTGAGAGTCCCTTGGACTGCAAGGAGATCCAACCAGTCCATTCTGAAGGAGATCAGCCCTGGGATTTCTTTGGAGGGAATGATGCTAAAGCTGACACTCCAGTACTTTGGCCACCTCATGCGAAGAGTTGACTCATTGGAAAAGACTATGACGCTGGGAGGGATTGGGGGCAGGAGGAGAAGGGGACGACAGAGGATGAGATGGCTGGATGGCATCACTGACTCGATGGACGTGAGTCTCGGTGAACTCCAGGAGTTGGTGATGGACAGGGAGGCCTGGCATGCTGTGATTCATGGGGTTGCAAAGAGTCGGACACGACTGAGTGACTGATATAATCTGAATAGGTGAAGGAACACGCCCAAAATGTGAACTTGCCTGAAGTTACCATCTAATGTGAGACCGATTACTGCTCGAGTAGGACCCTTAGAAAGGCAGGTGGTTGCTGGGCTGACAAGGGGAGCTTTATTTTCAGACACACCCTGGACACCTCACAGCAGAGCTGTTCTCCCCACAGTATCAGCTGACTCTCAGGCGGAGTCCTCAGCAGTCAGAGCAGCAACAACAGCTAGGCCCTACCTCACTGAGGTCTCGGAGGATGTCTGAGTTTAAAGGGTTCTTTTCTTCATGGTCTCCAACTCCACTCCCACTCATTCTGTAGATATTTATTAAACATTTATTGTGTCCCAGGTACTATACTAGGTGACAGGAATGTAGTATGAAAGAGAGCTCATATTTGCCCTCCTCAAGTTCAAAGTCTGGCATTAGAACAGTATTAGACCAGTTTGCATCAGAACCATTCTTAGCTTACTTAACAGAAACAAAAATGTAGACCATCAAAATAGTCCCCTCCCTCGAATTCCCTGGCAGTCCAGTGGTAAGGACTCGGTGCTTTCATTCCATGGCCCAGGTTCAATCCCTAGTCGGGGAGCTAAGATCCTGCAAGCCTCGAGGAGGGGCCAAAAAGATCGTCCCCTCCCAAACTCAATCAGCACTTTGAACCAGTAGCACTGGGTCTCTCCAGAGCATACAGAGAAGTGCAAGTACAGTACCTGCCTTCCAGAGCCCACGTCGCGATGGTGGGTCAGCTGTGCCCAATCAGAGCCATTTCTGCATGTGAGCACAGAACGTAGGACAGGCCCTCCTTCAGTGCCCGGCACCACCTTCCAGCCTGAGGCACTGCCCTGGAGCCGCCTTCCCACCCTGACCCCGTCTGTCAGGTTCTGACCAGCAGGCCCTCAGCAAGAATCATCCAGTGCTTGCTGCCTGTCAGCCTCACGCGGGCTCTAGGGAGTTCGTGAGGTGACTGAAGGAAGTACAGTGCCTCTGCCTTTGAGAAGCTTAGTGAATATTGAGGGAAACGAATGGAGAATCATATCAGATTAAATAAGCATTAGCCTTTGTTTCAGACTGTGCTCTGGACTAGGAAGGAGGGATCATTGTGGGCTATAATTTAGAGAAGGCTTCCTGGAGAAGGTGAGATCTGAACTGACCTATAAAGTATAAACTGATCTATATCTATATCCTAACGGAGTTCACAGGGCCTCCTCAGCAGAGGGAACCACTTGAGCAAAGGATTCATGGACAGGAGTAAGTTGGGTGGGGCTGGGGGCATAAAAGAGTGGTTGAGGTCAAAGGATACTGGTCAGGAGACGATTTCCAGGTATTTGTGTCCCTTAACTACCTTTACAGCCCAGAGCCCATTGTGGTCCCCAACTTCTTTCTACCTCCCCAGGAGTTGGAGGCCTCCCTGCGGATGCTCTCCATTTCCGCAGCTTTGCCACCACCAGCCACAACAGATCAGGTAAGAGGATACCCAGCCGACCTGTTTCCCAAAGAGTCATCTCTTCAGTGAAAGTGTACAGAATGCAGAGTGGCCCCGGCCACACTCCTGTGTGGTCACAGTGGTTACTGTCTTGCACTGAGCTTATCCTGTGGGCACAGCAGTGAAGGAGCTCAGGAAAAGTGAGGAATTGCATATGTGTGAAGAGAAGACATTGTTCGCTAAGATGACAGGTAGAAGAATTAGCACAGAAGCAGAAAAACAGGACTCAGCTAAGATACGCATATGAGTGCTTTGGAAGCCTCAGGCAGGAGATGCAAAGACCAGATTATTCATCATGCAGCCAAGTAGGTGCTTAGAACCTTGGTACAAATCCTAGCTGTTGTCTTTTCTGCCTTGGCACAGCACCTCACCTTTCTAATATCTACTTCTCGAAATCATTCAGCATATATTTACTGAGTACCTGTGCTGTATCAGGCACGGTGCTAGGTGCTGAGTGTACAGTAGTAAATAAGGCAAATTCTGTCTTAATGGAGTACAAATCGTAAAGAAAAAATATTTACCAATTGTGACGAGTACTGGATGCTCTGAGAAAGAACAGGCTGTCTGAAGAGGGAGTGTTTGAGCTGAAAATGATCATGGCGGTGCTGGCCAGGTACCCCACACTGTTTGAAGCGCTTTGTTAGCTCCTTTACTTCAGCAACCTTATGAAGTACATCCTTGTATCTCTGTTTTAAGAGGAGGAAACTGAGGCACAAAGAGGTAAAATAACTTGCTTCACACAACTAGTGAAGTGGTAGAAACAGAACTGGAACCCAAGCATTCTGGTTTCAAATTCTGTGTTTCTAACTACTGTACTCTGCTGAGGAGACACAAAGCCACTGCCTCGTGCAGCTCTTGTTTTTAATTCCCCTTTTTATTATTTGGGCACCCAATTTATAAATGAAATTTTGGAGTAAATTTCTGTTGGTTATACAGTCACAGTGGTTAAGGTCATCTCACCTATTGTCCAGTAAAGACTTTTTTTTAATTTTTATTTTATATTGGAGAATAATTGATTTAAAATGTTTCAGGTATACAGCAAATTGATTCAGTTATATATATATATTATATATATATATATACACACACACACACACACACACACACATACACATTGTTTTTCAGATTCTTTTCCCATATAGGTTATTAGAGAACATTGAGTAGAGTTCCCTGTGTTATACAGTAGATCCTTGTTGATTATCTGTTTTATATTTATTAACAGTGGTGTCTATATGTTAATCCCATATTTCCAGTTTACCCCTCCCACACACACCTTTTGTCTTTGGGAATCATAAGTTTTAAGTCTGTGAATCAATTTCTGTTTGGTAAACCAGTTCATTTGTATCATTTTTTAGATTCCACATATAAGTGATATCATATGATATTTGTCTTTGACTTAATTCACTTAGTATGATCAACTTTAGGTACATCCATGTTGCTGCAAATGGCATTGTTTCATTGTTTTCTTTGGCTGAGTAATATTCCATTGTATATGTCTACCATATCTTCTTTATCCATTTTTCTGCCATTGGACATTTAGGTTGCTTCCATGTCTTGGCTATTTTAAGTCATGCTGTAGTGAACACTGGGGAGCATGTATCCTTTTGGATTATGGTTTTTCCCTTGATATAAGCCCAGGAGTGGGATTGCTGGATCATCTGGTAGCTCTGTTTTAGTTTTTGAGGAACCTCCATACTGTTCTCCTCGGTTGGTTGTACCAATTTACATTCCCTTTTCTCCACACCCTCACCAGTATTTATTATTTGTAGACTTTTTGAGATCCAGTCAGTCCATCGTAAAGGAAATCGGTCCTGAATATTCACTGGAAGGGCTGATGCTGAAGCTGAAACTCCAATCCTTTGGCCACCTGATGCAAAGAAACTGACTCATTTGAAAAGACCCTGATGCTGGGAAAGATTGAAGGCGGGAGGAGAAGGGGATGACAAAGGATGATATGGTTGGATGGCATCACCAACTTGACGGACATGAGTTTGAGTAAACTCCAGGAGTTGGTGATGGACAGGGAGGCCTGGTGTGCTGCAATCCATGGGGTCGCAGAGTTGGACATGACTAAGTGACTGAACTGAACTAATGATAGACATTCTGACCAGTATGAGGTGATACCTCATTGTGGATTTTATTTTCATTTCTCTGGTAATCAGCAGTGTTGAGCATCTTTTCATGTACTTTTTGGCCTTCTATCTGTATCCTCTGAAGAAATGTCTGTTTAGATCCTCTGCATTTTTTGATTGAGGTCTTTGTATGTTTTGGAGATTAATCCCTTGTCAGTTGCTTCATTTGCAAATATTTTCTCCCATTCTGTGGGTTGTCTTTTCATATTGTTTATGGTTTCCTTTGATGTGCAAAATCTTTTAAGCTTAATTAGATCTCATTTGTTTATATTTTATTTTCATTATTCTAGGAGGTGGATGTAGAGCTTTGAAAAAAGCCATTTTAGAGAATAATACATGCTGTGAGCAAAATGTATTAGCTTATTTGTTAATTATAATAGCTAACTCCTATTTAATGCTTACTATGCACTAGACCGGAGAAGGCAATGGCACCCCACTCCAGTACTCTTGCCTGGAGAATCCCATGGATGGAGGAGCCTGGAAGGCTGCAGTCCATGGGGTCACTGAGGGTCGGACACGACTGAGCGACTTCACTTTCACTTTTCACTTTCATGCATTGGAGAAGGAAATGGCAACCCATTCCAGTGTTCTTGCCTGGAGAATCCAAAGGATGGGGGAGCCTGGTAGGCTGCCGTCTATGGGGTCGCACAGAGTCGGACACGACTGAAGTGACTTAGCCTAGCCTAGCCTATGTACTAGACATTATTCTAAGCACTTTACATATATAAACCGATTTAATTCTCCCAAGCACCCAACAAGAGAGGTACTATTGTTATCTCCACTTAATAGATGAGAAGACTAATACAGAACCTCCCATACAGACCTATTGTAGTTTTTATTCTATAGAAACTGAGATACATATAAAGTTAAGTATGTTCTCACCTGCCCAGGGTCTCCTAACCAGTAAAGAAAAACACATGACTCCAAACTGTGCTTTCCATTGCACCATTTTAAAATCATGACATTTGGCTTACAGTATAGTTTTCTAGCTAATTTACCTTCTTTCTGTAGGTCTCGTTTTGCAGTTAACATTTGAACATTTTTTGTGCTCTTCCAGAGCCTACTTTGATGACAGATGGAGTCAGTCCAGAAGTATCCCGGAAACCTGGGGTATAGTCCTGCAGAGATGTCTATTCTTTCACTGGTTTCCTTCCCCACCTCTCCCTCATCTACCCCAGCACCATTTTAAGGACACCTCATTTATTTGGCACATGGATCAGTCTTAAGTTCCCACACATCTCAGTTTTTATCAGATATGTATTCCTGTCCTAGAGGAGGAGAGGTGGCAGTCCCCACCAGGAGCTCTGCATTTCTGGGGCCTTGTTTCTATGCTGGCTCAGGTCACTGGTTCATCTCCTGCTCTGCATCTCCCCTTGCATGTCCTTTGTATATACATCAGCACTTATGCCAGCGTAGCAGGGCCGTGTCCAGCACCAAGCACAAGCTTTTGAGCAAGACCACCTATGAAGTGAAATAATGAATCTCACGTAGTGATCTTGGGCAGGTGACTTGGCCTTTCTCTCTCTCTCTCTTTTTTTTTTTTGAAGTAACATCAGGCTAATATGATTCTTACCTAATAAGAGGATGATAAGAATTACCCTAGAGAAAAAAAGCAGGCACTGTTAAGTTTCCTTTCCCTCTTCCCCTCCCAGCCACGTGGGTGAAATGTCAGTGAGTTGTGCCCTGTAGGAAGGGAAGCCTTTGAATAACTGTGTCCAAGCCAAACAGAACTGCTCTTCCTGCTTTTGTGTTTCTGCCTTCATGATGTGCCAGCTCCTGGAGACTTATTGTCTTTAATCTATTAAATATACAAAGGATGGGAGGGGAAGATGTAAGAATGTTTACTTCAGTTAAAGGGCACTGTCTAGTTCTGAGAAAGATAAGTCTCACACACTTTCAGCCTTGTTTCATTGTTATTTATTTTGGGTTGCGTTGGGTCCCCGTTGCTGCGCGGTCTTTCTCTGGTTGCGGTGCGCAGTCTCACTGTCGTGGCTTCTCCTGTTGCAGAGAAACTCTAGTGCACACGGGCTCAGTAGTTGTGGCACAAAGGCTTAAGTTGTCCCGAGGCATGTGGAATCTTTCCAGACCAGGGATCCCTGAATTGGCAAACGGACTCTTAACCACTGGATGACCAGGGAAGTCTGCCTTTTTTCTTTCTTTCCCACAATAAAACTCCATTGTTTGCTGCTCTCAGAACACCTGTCTCCTCAGGACCTCATCTTGGGTCCTAGTTAGGATAGCCAGTCGTCACAGTTCACCCAGAATTGTCGCATTCAGCATTGAAGGCCCAGGACCCAGGCAACATCAGGATGTTGGCCATCCTCACTGGTTATGAGCCTCTCACTGCTTGATGTGTTTGTAGCAGTGTATTTTCTCCATCCTATGCTCTTGGCTTCATTCCTCCTTTACACCCTGGTCTCAGCCTATTACCATTTCTCTTCAGCATGAAGAACTTCCTTCAGAATTTCATATAGTGCAGACCTATGGGAACTGATGCTCTCAGCTTCAGTTGGCTGAAAATACATTTTACCTTCATTTTTCAAACACTTTTTTCCACTGGATATAGAATTCAAACTTGAATCATGTTTGTTTTAGCATTTTACTTATTTATTTTTGGCCACTCAAAGGATCTTAGTTCCCTGACTAAAGATTGAACCCAGGCCCTCAGCAATGAAAGCTCTGCATCCTAACCACGGGACCACCAGGCAGTTCCATTTAGAACTATCCCTCCACATTCTACTGACTTCCAATGTTTCAGATGAGGAACAACTATAATTCTCATTGCTGTTGCCTCAAATGTTATATGACCTTTATTCTTTGGCTGCTTTTAATATTTTTGTCTCTGGTTTTTAACAGTTTGACTACAACTGTTCATAGTTGTAGAGGCAAGGGATTGGATGAGGAAGAAGAGCACAGAGTCTGTTCAACAATATTGATGATACTTTAGTTCTTAGGTTGGGTTGTAGATTTATAGATGTTCATTTTTATTATGCTTCAAAATTTACATATGTTACATATTATCTGGTTTGTTACACACTGAAAACAAAATCATATGTAATTTAAATTTTAAGAATGATTGAACGGTGACAAAATGGAGACACCAGCTTCTTCCATAGATTTGGCTATGAATATGGATCAGAAGTATAGAGTAGTGGGTGGAGTAGCATCTGAGATGGGAAGTTTGTTTTTTGTTTTTATACGAAAGGCTACAGCTTTTTCTGAGTACCGAGTACAGTGACCAGTAGAGAAAGAGAGAAGAGGAAGATGCTGGAGAGGGAAAGAGAATAGAGAAACTGCGCCCTGGGTTGTAGAGATTGCATGGGATCCAGAGCACGTGTGGGTTAGCCTTTTGACAAGTAGAAAACTCACCCTGCAGCAGAACATGTGTGGGTTAGCCTTTAGACAAGTAGAAAACACCCTGCAGCAGAGCACGTGTGGGTTAGCCTTTAGACAAGTAGAAAACACCCTGCAGCATCCATGCAGGCGAAGAAGGTGGGCCCTAAAGCAGATAGGGTTAGATGTGGTAATAGAGTTTCCCATCTGATGAAAGCTTCTGTTTGCTTGTCTTCTGTTTTTGGTTAGGTTTCAGGCCCAGTCAACAGCTCAAAGTGAGAGGTAGGCAGGGGAGGGCAGGAGCCTTGTCATGTATCCCCAGCTTGAGGATTCCATCTATTTTGCCTCTTCCTAAGGCCCTGAAGGCTGAAGAGCCTTTGAGAATCTGGACTTTTCTCAAGCAGTGTCCTGGGACAGCTATACAGTAGCTCACCTGGCTTCACAAGATCTAAGGGAAGGCCTAGTCCTTCTTCCACACTGAAACAGACCACCTGAACCCAGGAGCTTCCCAGTCTCCACTCCAGTGTTTGTGAGGCTGGCATTTCCCCTCTGTCCCCCACAGTACAGTGGATACAGGACTCTGCGTGACCTTCGGCAGATCTTCTGATCTGAGTCAGTGTCATCTGTCAGATGGGGTTATAAGGCCTGAAAGCCTGGTTGTACTGAACGGAACCAGGTGTGACACAGAGAGGATAAGGGGAGCTCTCAGCCCTCTTTCCTCATGACTGTTTGATCTTCTGGTTTTCACCTCTTCAAGAAGCAAAAGAAGGAGAAGGATGGCGGGTCTGGCAGGAACACTCCAGCAGCACATTAGAAATTATTAGGTTGACAAAAAAAAGTTTGTTTGGGTTTTTCCATAACATCATGCAGAAAAAATCCAAACCTTTTCGCCCACCCGATACTTATGAATCAGTCAGGTTCTATTTCTTCTTTCTCTTCCTTCTTTGTGATAAAGTAACTCTTCACCAGGACAGCTCCCGGGTTTTATTTATAGTTACATCTGGTTCTGTTTGCTTAGTTTCCAGGGGCAAACTAATTTTATCAGATTTCCTAAAAAGGAGGTCGAGGGTGCAACAGCGTTAATGTATGTGTTATTTTCCCCAGGCTTACATCTTCTGCTCTTGCACATGTTTCTTTGGGAAAGTCTCAACCACCTCAGTTAATTTCAGTTACTATTACAGTTTGACTCTCGAATCCTTACTTTCAGCCTAGACTTCTCTGCCGTGCTGTAGACACATGTGGGCCCAGCAGCATCCTGAAGTCTTTTAGTTGATGTTACAAACAGTTCAGCACATCCAGAACTTGAGCCTGTTACCTTCCTTTGCACACCTGCCCCTTCTGCGTGCATCCCTTATCTCAGAAGATGCGACCACCATCCTGTAGTTACCCTGCCAGAGTATATGTGTCATCTTCCTTTCCTCCTCCCCTCCTCCTACTCTTTATCCCCCACACCTACAGACAGTCTATCACTGAAGCCTGTTGATTCTGTCCCCTAAATATCATTGAATCCACTCACTTCTCACCATTCCATTACCTCATCCCAGTCATCTCCTCCATAGCTGTTTCTAACTAGTCTACTCATACCCACACCCTCCACTACTGTGCGTCTCCATACTGCATCTCCACTGGGCTTGCCCGCTGTAATTGACTTTTACCACACTCTGCCTCCAGAGGATGGAGGGATTCTTCAAGATTGTCAAAAAAAAAAAAAACACTTGCATATTCCTAAACCAGTTACTCAGTCCAAGTGCCCAGTTTATTTGACCTCTCAGCAGCATACGATACACTTGATCTCTCTCCTTTAAACAGTTTCTTCACTTGTTTCTAAGACATCAGTGCTTCTCGGTTCTTCTCCTCCCTTGTTGGCAGCTCCTGCTCAGCCACCTTTGCTGGTTTTCCTCATTTATTCTACTTGTGAATACAGGGGTGACCCAGGGTGTGGTCTTATACTTCTCTATTTACACTTACTTTCTAGATGACCTTGTCTGATCTCAAGACTTGGAATCCCATTTATACATTGAAGACTCATAATGACCATCTTAGCCCAGACCTGTCCTCTGACTCTAGGCTCATATGTCTGGCTGCCTATGTAGCATCTCAACTTGGATATCTAATAGGTATCTGAAGTTCAGCATACCCAAAACTCAGCTCCAGAGTATTCCTCAAATCTGTTCTTCAGTCTTTTCCATCTCAGTTAATAGCTATTCTCTCTTTCTGGTTTAGTTGTTCCTGGCAAAACCCATGGAATCCTCCCTGATGCCTTGATTTCTAATCCACCAGGAAATTCTGGCTGCTCTGCCTTTAAATTCAGACCCAGCCAGTGCTCACACTCCCAGCATTACCTGGCCTAAACTGCCATCATCTCCCACCTAGGAGCCTCCTCACTTGCCTTTCTGCTCCTGCCTTTTCCCCTGGCAACCCACTCCCCATACAGTATCCTGTTAAGTTTTAAGATGTTAAGTAAATCATGAGATGATTCATGCGACTCCTCCACTCAGAACCCTCCAGTAACTTAACATTGATGACTAGGAGAGCCCAAAGTGACCGGAGGACAGGCAGGCCAGAGAGTAGGAAAGTAAATAGGGCCTCAAACTTGAAATGTACATCTTTCAGCAAATTGCAAAGTCCTGAACTCTGTACACAAGTAGAAAAGGAGCTGTGGCCTCTTCCTCACCCTCACACTTCCAAACACCCCCACACCTGCCAAAGCTTACAGTTCCCCCAGGGGACTTATCTGTATATGTTCATTTCAGTTCAGTCGTTCGGAGAAGGCAATGGCACCCCACTCCAGTACTCTTGCCTGGAAAATCCCATGGACGTAGGAGCCTGGCAGGCTGCGGTCCATGGGGTCGCTAAGAGTCGGACACGACTGAGTGACTTCACTTTCACTTTCATGCATTGGAGAAGGACATGGCAACCCACTCCAGTGTTCTTGCTTGGAGAAGCCCAGGGAGAGGGGAGCCTGCTGGGCTGCCGTCTCTGGGGTCGCACAGAGTCAGACACGACTGAAGCGACTTAGCAGCAGCAGCAGCAGCAGTTCAGTCATTCAGTCGTGTCCGACTCTTTGCAACCCCATAAATTGCAGCACGCTAAGCCTCCCTGTCCATCACCAACTCCCGGAGTGCACTCAGTCTCACGTCCATCGAATCAGTGATGCTATCCAGCCATCTCATCCTCTGTTGTCCCCTTTTCCTCCTGCCTGGATCATCCGCTGTATGTTAAGTTCCACCAACTCCATCAAGTTCGTTTGTCTGATGTAGAAATGCTGGACCTGGTGCCATAGACCATGTCTTCAGGGAGGGCACAGTTCCTTGAGAGGCCCTGGCTACCAAACTACTCAACTAACTTTGTCAAATGCCATTTAGCCTATATTAGTACTGAACAAAACAAAGAGAATGAGTACAGGGAAAGGCTGACAGAGCCATCATGAGGGGTCCTGTAGGAGGCGGAAGACAAGGCCAGGCGTAAGTGTCCCCTTGAAAGCCTTCAGTTGCCCAGCCCCCTCCCACCCAGAGGTTTCAGACATCACAGGGATCGAGGTGCTCCGGGCCAGTGGGGAAGCTGAGAGCGAACCTGCTCTCGTCCTGGCTCTGCTGCTGGCCTTCTGAGGTGCCACACAGTCTGGGGAGGCAGTACGGACCTAGTTTGTAGCTGTGCCTCCCTCAAAGACTCCCACACAGTCTTGTATAGCGGTTAAGTGCATGGCCTCCAAATAAGACAGCCTAAGTTCAGAACTCAGCTTTGCCACTTTCTAGCTGTGTCACCCAGCACAAGTTACCTAACTTCTGTGCTTCAGTGCCTTTATCTGAGTCCTGAGGTAGCTTCTTTTCTCCCAGGAGCTCAAATAATTTTCCTGTCCCTTGGTTTCCCTTCCCCAGCCCAGAGCCATTTAAGAGAAACACTGTCTTGCTGGAGGAACCCAGCCTACCACAAGATCACCAGACCGGATGGTTGGAGTCCAAGGGAACTTCCTGGCTGACCTGCCCCTCTTGGGGCAAGAAGCCTGACCCATTGCCTCCCTCTTTCAGAGTCCCTAGCCCTCTGCAGAGCCCCAGGAGGAGACCCAAAGGTCAAAGCATTTCTGATTAGGGCCACACAAAGCTTTAGGGAGGAGAAGAGCTCTCTGGCCAAGGGTGTACAGAAGTCAGGGGACACAGCCAAAGTTGGCTGGTGGCCGCCCTGGCCCGAGTCAGCAGGCACCGAGAGGGAGAGGGCCTGCAGGGCTGCAGACAGGTGCTCAGCTGGAGTTGCCTGAGCAGCTCTGCGGCCAGAGTCTTCCCGGAGTGTCACTTTACCTTTTCCTGCCCAGGAACCAGGACTTTTGAGTCCTTTCCCCAGGCAGGGCATGGGTTCAGAAGGCTGAGGCGTCTTGATCTAGCCCAGCTTCCTTGTGCAGATTAGGAGACTGAGGCCTGGGCTGAGGGGTAACCCAGGGCCTGTGGAATAGGTCTGTTTTCAGGGAAGCCCTCTTAGAGGAGGGGAGGGAGGCATCAGGGCGTGAGGAAAGGTGGTGAGCGCCACATGACCAGAGCTCTACAACAGGATTACAGGGGGCCCTTGGAGCATGGAGCCCTGCCATGCTGCAGCCAGGCTCGGTGGTCAGATTTAGGACTTGCCTGTCAGGGCTGGGCCCCCGGCCTGCGCATCTTGTCCTCACTTACCCTCTGCTCCGAGTTACAGCTGCTGAGTCTGCTACTTCCTGCAGCACAAGGAAGTCCTAGTCTCAGCCTTCAGACGGGACTCTGGGCGCTGCCCCAGGGAGGCAGCCAGCCGAGGGGGTGAAAGGTGAACAGGCGGCGGTGCTGAGCCTCAGTCAACTCAGTCAGCAGCGCCATCCAAGCCAGAACCGGGCACTGTTTACTTTCAGTTTTCAGCTCTTTGGAAAGTCACTTCTGGCTCCTGAGTCAGTGTTTATGTCATATAAGGGGTCTGCTCTGGAGTAAAGAGCAACTTCAGCCCCGTTGCCGGGCCCAGGAGCTCACTGGTGGGGGGCGGTAGGAGGGGAGCGTGGCCAGTGCTGGGCTTGCCTTGGGAGGCGCCGCACCCCCTCGCACTGCGCCTTAAGTGCAGTCTGAGAGCAGCAGGTCTTGGTTCTGCTCTCCGCTCTGGTGCCACTTAGCCCTTCCCTTGAGAGGATGGCATATCGGCCCAGAGCCTTGGTCATGTCTGAATTGTATTTCAGCTTCACAATAGACATGGGGCAAGGAAGGGGCATTCTCTTGGTAATGAAGGTACCAAGCTCCACTTGGTAATGAAGGTACCAGGACCCAGAGAGAGAGAGTTTTGGCCTCAAGCAAGTGAGGCAGTTGAACTGGCTGCAGCCCAGTGTTCCTTCCACTCCACCCCACCACCTCCCCTCTGAGAAGGTCCAGGGACACCCTGAAGCAGGGGTAAATGGGGTCACATGCACCCACCACCCTCCAGGGAACATGTGGCCTATTTAGGGACATCCATCTGGGGACTGGATGGAGGGAACCCAAACCCAGGGGCTTCGATCAGATCACATTTCAGACCAAAGAAGAAGGCTAGAGCATTCTGAGAAGACATTGCATCACAGGGAGTTGGCCAAACAGGAAGCCACGAACCGAGAGAAGTCCCTGGGGTACAGGGCAGCTCCTCTTGTATTATCTGTTCATCTTGATCTGTTCTCAGATGAGGAAACCAAGGCCCAGAGAAGAAGTGACTTGCCCAAAGCCACTTGGCTAAGAAGTGGTAGAGCCAGGACTAGAACCAGCTCCCTGGCCAAGGTCAGAGAACCCCAGCTCCTCACTTTGAGGAGCCCCAGGAGGCTCCATGTTTTCCTGCCACCACGTTCCTTACTTGTTCCCTGATGCTTTATTTTCTCCCAGTGGAATTCTACCTTTGAAACTCCTTTGAGACATCTGTCTCAAACAACAGACTGAAAGGCCTATCCATGTTCATGACCTGGGTGTCTAGGTGCCCAGAAAAGAGCAGGTCTCCATATTTGGAAGTGGAAGAAGTTAATGGCAGACCTGTATAGATTGGATGGGACAGTCAGACCCCTGATGTACTGCTAGGCTTAACACACAGATCACTGGGAAGTCCAAGAGGAATATGGAACTGTAGCCCCCTCTCTCTGGGCATGTCTTCTGCTCGCCATTTCTGCAGTCAGCCAGGCCCATCCCCACTGTTTTCCCAGCAAAGACATTCCATACCTTTGCTCAAGTTGAGTCTCCACCTGGAACATCTTTTCTCATAGGCTTTGTTCAGATTCCACCTTCATGTTGTTTTAAGTCCCTCTTCTGGAAAGGACCCTTGGGGGGACTTCACCCCCCATATGACATCCTCAGTCTGATGATCCTGCTTCCATGTGGGCTCCTCCTGCCTCCCCAGGAAGGCTGAGACTCCTCAAAGCACAGCCATAGTGACAGTTTCCCAGTGCCCCCAGAGCTCCAGCGAGGAATAGTTAGGGGTGTCCTACTCTAGGCAGCTTCAATTATCTTGAGAGGATACTGCCTCTTGCGGCAAATATCTCATTCATTTTTTCATTCACTCCAGAACCAGTGATGGCTCAAGCTTGAGGGGAGACAGTTGCTGATGTACCACACAACCACAGAGATGAAGCTCAGAACCTGGGAGCTTGCCCAGCCCCTCTAACGTTGTATGTCCTGGGGTAGCAGCCCTGATGAAGAAGGAAACTTTACCGTTAGGACGATTTTAGACCCTTTCGAGGTCAACATAAGCCAAATGTTGCTGACCTTCCATAGCTCTGCCCCGCCCAGGGCACAGAGCCCAGCCCCGTCCTGTCCGTCCCTGGGTCTGGGCCTTGCAGATAAGCCCGCCGCCCCCTGCAGGTTGCTGGGCCCGGGTGTGGGTCCTGGGAGGTTGCCTGTGGCTGGTTCACAGATGTGGGCCCAGCTAGCAGGTACAGGCCCTGCTCACGCTGCTCCCTCCAGTGGCATGACCTCACCCCACCCCAGCTGTGCTGAAACCCTGTGTGTCTCAGCTACCACCTCTGTGTGAAGCTGCCCCATCCTTCCCACTGTCATGAATTTCTGTGCTCCAGGCTCTGAGCTTCATCTCTGTGGTTGTGGGGTATGTCAGCATCTGTCTCCCCTCCAGCTTGAGCCATCACTGGTTCTGGAATGAATGAAGGAAGGAGATATTTGCTGCAAGAGGCAGTCTCCTCCCCAGTTAACTGAAGTCTCTGGTCACCATGGCTTGACCCATTCACTGGTCTGGAACCTCTCAAGCTCCCATCTCAGGCCTGTCCCAGTGGGAGACACAGCATCAGACCCCGGCCATGCCCTGCAGGAGCACTCAGTCTGGAGGGAGAGGGCCTCGGCAGTGGCTGGGTGGCTGGTCTCCCCGGCCTGAGGCATTAGGGGGTGCAGGTACCACCAGCACAGGGTGGGTTTCCTTTTTCCCCTTTTAGTCTTGGCCTGTCTGGGAGACTGGGAGCAGTACGCTCTCACCTCTGCTGAGCATGCCCAGCCACATGCTCTGTTCTGCTCTCAGTTCTCCAGCAGAGAATCTACCTGTGGCCTCTCGGTGCTGAGAGCCTGTCAGGGTGTATGCCCTCCCTTGGCATTTAGAATTCCAGATTGGTAGAGACCCTCAGGGTTGCCTGACTGCTATTCCCCCTATCATATCCAGGCTGCTGTTTTAATTCTTGGAATAGTTCTCTGTCTTCCCAACTCAACTCTGAGCTGTGGAGGTCAGGAACGGTTGGTCTCTCTCCCTCTCACAGTAGACAACAAGGTGGGGAAATGAAGGAAAGAAGGGCCACTCAGTATCACTGATGCCAGAAGCAGCTGGAGCTGGGCCTCAGCTTCCCATCAGCAGAGCTACTAAGGAGCAGGGAAGTAGTCTCCACCTCTAGGATCTCCACCAAGCTGGTTCTTGGTGCCTAGGGTGTGGTACAGTGTGCTTCCAGCATGTGGGGATAGGGAGGAGATACCCATCCACGGGACAGACTGCATGTTGTGAAGTCAGCCAAGTTCACCTGCCTCTTCCTCTGCCAGGCCTCCACCTCCTCCGCCACCAGCCTGGGGTAGCTTTCCTGTATCCTTCAAGCTCCTTCAGGGCAGGAACCCAACACAGAAATAAACAAAGGATTGGTTAAACAAATGGATGAGGCATAAAAGAATCCAAAGGACCACGATGCCATAACCCAAAAGCACTCACCTTAAAGGAGGAATTAATGGGACTTCCCTGGTAGTCCAGCGGCTAAGACTGTGCTCCAGCGCAGGGGGCCCAGGTTCAATCCCTGGTCGGGGAACTAGACCCCACATGCCGCAACTAAAAAAAAAAAAAAAAAGATCCTGCAGATCCTGCATGCTGCAACAAAGAAGACTGAAGATCCCACCCAGCATAGCCAAATAAATAAATAAAAATAAATATTAGAGGTGAGGGGATTAGTGATAGCTGTCAGCCCGAGACAGGGAAATGCTTGGTAGCAGGGCCGTGGGTATGTGCTTCATGTTACCTGGTAGGTCACACACAGGACACCCACATTTCAGAGGATGAATGACTTGTCTAGACTAACACAGCAAGAGAGAGACCACCCCTCCTCCAGAGGCACAGGAGCCGTCTGAGCAGCGGTTCACATCTTAGCTCTGCTACTCTGTGAGGGTGTGTATATCCTGAGTTTATTTCACCTGAACTGTCGTTTCCTCGTCCATCCATGAACCACATACCAGCCTGCAGGGTCGAGGTGAGCATTAAACACACGCCAGTGTGTAAAGTGCCTTGTGAATCAGTCAGCTGTATGCCAGTATTAGCCGAAGGAGCAAAAGACGAGAGGAGTCAAAGCCATCTCTAGGCTGTGCCGTGTGCGCAGTGCTAACCTCACTGACCTCTTCCTCTCCAGGACAAGAACAAGGCCACCAGAGGATCCCTGTCCCAAAGGCCTTGTCGCCCCAGACCCAACTCGCTGCCGCCCACCCTGCCTGAGGAAGAAACTCGCAGGATTGCACGGATATTTTCTTCCCAATTCTCCCAGAAGGACTAATACAGCCCAAAAGACTGAGGGAAGGACGACCCACCCACTCACCCTCAGCCTTGTCTGGCTTCCTTCAGGGCTGTGAGAGCCCTAAGACCACCACCAGCCTAGTCCCTGGGCACCAGTCACCCCAGACTAGAGGAGCATCCCAAACCGCGGCCGTGTCCACCTGCCAGGACTTCAGCTTCCTCCGATGGTGAGGCAAAGGCGGGACACAGTGGATTCCAATGCCCAAGTGGTGCACTATCTGTTGACCAGGGGACCCGAGCAGGCATCCTTCAGCTGGGAAACTCCTTCCAGTGTCCTCAACAGAGCCTGCTGCTGACACGAACCTACCCTCTGCCTGAATATGAGGGCCCTTTTGCCTTAAGGGTTGGGGAAGGTGGGTGGAGAGTTTGGGCATTGGGCATAGCCAGGGAAATCCTAAGACCACTTCCAGTTTATTTGCTTAGGAATAAGGGTATTTTATAGATAAAATTATTTTTATGCTGTGTTGAATTAATCAGTAGGAAAGGAGGGGGAAATTACCTCCGTCGAACTTTTTATCTGATTGTCTGAAATTCTAACCATGCTTTTAACTTATTGTTTTTACCCAGCTCTGAAGTCATTGTTCCTGCCTGTGTTTGAATAAAGTGATGCTGGTATTTGTATTCTGTGCACAAGTGTTTACTGGGTTGGCATCTGGAGTGTTAGGAATTTGTGCTCTAACAGCTAGAGAGAAAGCTTGACATCATACTGGCCCTTGGAGAAGCTCATCTGGAACCAGGGAGCCAGGGTCACCATGAGACTTCTGACTCCCCCAAAGATTAGGTTGGTCCAGATTGGAGTGACACCTAGTATTTCCTCTGCTGGTTCCTCAAGTCTGTCAGCCAAGTAAAGGGGTCACATGCCACAGGCCTGCTTGAATCCCCTGTCTCTCTGGGATGAGTACATAGCTCTGGCTTAGACTGTCAGGCTCCACACATTTGAGCAGCTACCACAGACAGGGCCTGTGTGGAGAGGATTAGAAGGGGGCAGAGGGGAGGGGAGAGGAGGGCACAACATGGAGGGCCCCACTTTCCACCCCAAGCACAGGTCATCTCAATCCTCAGAGCAACTCTACAACCCACATACTGTGATTCGCATCTTAAAATTAATCTGAAGCTCAACAGAGTTACGTGACTTGCCTCTGTTCATGTACCTAGGAAGTAAGTCACCACATGAGACACCTCTAGACACATCAGAAGGCTTCTGTGCCCAGGGTATGGTCAGTTAAGTGTTGTGAATTCAGGGAGTTTGGGGAAGTTGCAGGAGGGAAGCATGTGGACTGGAACAGTCAAGAGAAGCCTTCCTTGAAGTCTAGGGGTAAGCCAGCAGGGCATTTGGGGCCACATGCAGCAGAGGGGAGAGCAGAGAGCGGCCTGGTTCTGCTGCTTCCTGATAGGTCCTCAGGCCTGACTACGCCTCTGTCTGAGCCTTGGTCACCTCATCTGTAAAGCAAGATAACCAGCCCCAGCTTCAGTGGGTTGCTGCGAAGTTTAAATGATGACATTTGTGAAAGTGCTTCGCCTGCACTTGGCCCTTGGTGGAAGCTCAGGAAATGTCAGCCCCACCCACTCCTCCCCCAGGAACCAGAGAAAGTCAGTAGACAGGCGAGTTCACCACTAACTGTGAGAAGGCAGGACGGGTCCCATAGGGGACCCAGAGGAAACAGGCTGCCTTCCCCATTGGTCAAGTGCCCTCAGACCAGCGTGTCCCCTTCATCTGTTCATCTGGGCCCCTAACCTTCAGGCTGCCAGCTCACCCCCTCCCCAGCGTCTCCCTCTCAGCTCACCAGCTGCCTGCCTGCCAGGAGATTTCAAGGCCCAGGTCTCCACCTGCCTTGAAGCCACAGAGAACCCACAGAGGGACCATCAGGAAGTCCAGGCCTGAGGGCTTTAGCCTCAGGTGAAGAATATTCCTAAATCCTGCTCCAACTCCTGTAAATAACTCATGGGGTCGCGTTAGGATAAGGACTCCCACCCAGGCCGAGGGCAGCCTCCAGTAACACAGAGGCACCCTGAGGGTCTGAACCCCCCTCTACTCTTATACTCTTTACCAGCATCTTCTCCCCAGAAGGTGGTTGTCTTTCCCAACAACAGCTCAGAAGCACCCTGCCGAGCACAGGGTGAGGGCACAAGGAACATGCTTGTTCCCACCACAGCCAGTAGAACCAGCCGGTGTCCTCCCACTGCCCTCTCAGCACCGCCCCGCCCCCCACCACAGAGCCCTGAAAATGGGTGCTGCTGATCTCACAGAGGCTGGTTGATTTCAACCCTTAGCGGCCAACTTTGGAACTTCTAGCACAGGCTGGATTCTGGGGAAACGGAGCCAAAGCAGACGGCTGGCCCTGCCCTCAGAGAGCACCCAGGCCCATGTGAGCTCAGCTGCCCACACTCTGGGTTTCTCCAGGGCCCACTGCCCCTGTTTACCCCCCTACACCTCCTGGCTGCAATTCCCCCACCACCTCCAGGCTGCCATTCTCAAGTGGAGCCAAAAACCTCCTTCCAGAGCCCTCCCCACCTCAGCGACCCAAGCAGCCGCTCCCCTTATAGGACTAACCCAGCTGCCTGTTCTGTTGACATTAAAGCAGGGCCTGACCCGAGGAGGAGGACCTTGGTACTTGAGTGTCTGGACCCATAACCACTTGTACTGGGGCCACAGCTCTGCGCCCAAGTCTAGAAGTGGCCTCTGCCCCACCAAATTAACTCCCATCCCTCTCCACCTCTCCCTCTGTCCTCCCCTTCCCCTTCCCTCCCTCTTGGTCACCTGGTTCCCAGGTTCCGACATGCCCAACCCTTACCCTCAGTGCCTATCACTGGCTGCTGCAAGGGACCCTCCCCTCCTTTCCCCACACATCCTCCCCAGATCCCTTTAGCTCCAGTGGTGTCCATGCTAAAGCCTCCAAGTGTCATGTCATAGAGAGTAGTATTTATAGCAGATAGGTCCAAAGTACATTATCATTTACAGGCTGGCAGGCAGGCCCTGCCACATAACTGTACGACCTGGGCAAGTCCCTGTCCCTCCCTAACAATCAGTTCTCTCCTCTCTAAACTAAGCATTAAAATGCATGAAACCTCAGTCATAAAAAGGCATGAAGTGCTGACACATGATCCAACAAGGATGAACTTGGAAAACACTTGGGTAAGTAAAAGAAGCCAGTCACAAAAGGTCACATATTGTGTGATTCCATTTGTATGAAATGTTCAGGATAAGCAAATCTATAGAGACAAAGTAGATTAATGATTGCCTGGGTGGCATTGGAGGGAAGAGGAAACAGAAGTGACACTGTGGATGTGTACAGAGATGTGTGGGGAGGGAGGTAATGAAAATGTTCTAAAATTGTGATGACTGATGGCTGCATAACTGTGAACACACTAAAAACCACTGAATTGTACCAGTTAAATAGGTAAATGGCACGGGAATTATATCTCAATAAAGCTTTGGAAAAAAAGACTCCTAATTGTACCTACCTCGTAAGAGTTGTGAAAGAAATAATGTACGTGAAGTTTCTAGCACATAGTAGGCACCAAGAAATGAGTTAGCATCACCACTGTTACTATTAAGAGGAGGCCCAGGGGAGCCCTGACCAGACCATCGTGGCAGCCTTGGCCTTTGGACTCTCAAAAGTGACAAGTCCAACCCCCACCACCCCATATACACCCTCATCACCCAAAGGAGCTCTTTCATCACCTGCAATGGGGTGTTTTAAAGAAGCCCAAGTCAAGGGAACTGAAGCAGGTCTGGAACTCTGACCTCCCCCCTCGCCTCCCTACCCTGCACCAGCCGCCTCTGGTCAAGTGACCAGGCTGTCAAGTAGCTACTCCAGGGTAAGGTTTCAGGTCAGCCAGAGTGTATAAAGACAGGTGCCAAGCCAGAGGCTGCAGAGACACCAGCAAATGGCAAAGGGGCAATCAGATCCCTGCTGCCGCCTCCTGGGATGGAGCCCTGAGGAGCCTTAAAGAGGCCCCATGCTTCCGCCACCCTGGCTGCCCCTACAGGTAAGACCCCACCCTCCACCCCATCTTCCTCCTCCATGTTCTCCCAAAGGCAGCTGGCAGCTGGCAGCCAGAGCTAGTAGCCTAACACAGCAGGTAGAGACTGAGTCAAGATAAGGGAAAGGCCCTGTTGGGGCTGGGGCTCCACCCCCAACTCCTGTCACTCACCAGGGACTCGCTTCCCTTTTGCTCTGCCAGCGGCCTCTGCTGTGACTTTGCAAATCCCCAGAGATAAGATGTGGTTTTCTCCTTAGTCTGGCCCAGAGTCTCCACAATTCCTCCAGAGTATAAGGCCCTTTCCCCAGGAGGCCCCCCCCCTATTCAGGAGGGGGCGCTCCCCGACTCAGGCATGCAGGAGAGACTTTGCCGGGAAGGTGGGGTCGAGGGCATCTCAGAACAGGGACTCTGATCCCTGCTCCAGAGCCACCACGGAGAACTTGTTTTCTAATGCAGATTCCCAGGACCCCAGCTCAGACCTGAATCTCAGGCTGAGGGCCAAGAATCCAGTCTGTAAACAAGTGGCTCCAGGTACCCTGAGCTCGCTCTGAAGTCTTAGACTCTGGGAGGTGGGCCTGGAGCAGGTGCCAGACAGACTGGGCTCTAATCCCTCTCCATCCCTCTAGCCTTGTAACTAGCTGAAGCCCTCAAAGCTTCGGGGCCCTTGGACCCAGACGACAGCAACTATCTCGTAGCCTTATAAAGGGGTTGAATTAGTCACTGCCTCTAAAGCCCTCAGCGCAGTGTCTGGTGCAGGAAATCCTCAGCAGATGTTAATGGGGCACCGCTACTCTGGGTGTGCAAAGCTGGAATGCCCGGTTCCTCATGCCCCAGCAGAGCGCAGGGAGGAACTTCCGCTCTACCCTTCACTTATGTCAGTGGGATAGGTCTGCTGGCCGCTAGGGCTTCCCAAGTACCATTTCAGGAGGCTGGAATAAAGGAAGAGGTTGGGGAGCACCAGCCACAGAACCTCTACCTCTACCCACCCTGGTGGCCTCCCCCTGTCCCGCCCCCACGTGATCAGTGAAAGTCTAGAGCCCACCTGCCTGAGTCCACGCCCATCCACTCCGCCCCAAGGGGGGCTCAAGACAGCCTCTGGAACAGGTTCTGGCTTGCCTCCTGGCCGCTGCTCCTGACCAAGGCCAGGCTCCAACACCTCCAGCGCACCATCCCTGCAACCTCACTGGTCTCAGAGCCTCCACTGGCTCCCTCCCTGTCCAGCCCCGACGCCTACACCAGCCTGACCTGAACACAGGTCTGATGGTGTCATCCCTCAACTTGAAAACACCAGCCAGTCCCCATTTTCGCTAGATTAAGTACAGCTAGGGGATTTGAGGCCCTCCATCAAAGAACACTGTGGGCATATCAGCTTCTTCCCCATTTCCCCACCTCGGCCCATGGGGTCCCTTGGTCAACTGGTCCTCCCTGGGGCCCTCTGGCCCTGGGCCATCTGGGTACCAGGCTGCACAGAGAAGTGGGATAAGTAGCTCCTGTCCTTGATTTGGGGCCCCCATCTGGGGAGAAATCACAGCAGTTAATGAACCAATTCTAGGGACTTCCCTGACTGTCCGGTGGTTAAGATTCCATGCTTCCACTGCAGGGGCCACAGGTTCGATCCCTGGTCAGGGAACTAAGATCCCACATGCCATGCAGCCAAGGGGGACAAAACAAAACAAAAAAAAAGAAAGAAATGAGTCAATTCTAAAGAAGGTCTGGGACAGAGGCAGCCAAGGACAAAGGAGGTTCAGAAGGGAAGCCATATCTGATGGTTCAGCCCCCTGGCTGGAGACATAGCCTCCCCAGGGAGACAGACCCAGCCCAGAAGTGCTCAAAGCCACCCAGTGGGGCCTGGCCCATCACAAACACTCCACACCCGGGGCCAAGGGCAAGGAACGTGCAGTCACGCGGCTCTAGGGGCCCCACCTCTGCGCCTCAGTTCCTAACTCTTGAGAGCGGAGTGAAAATACCTAACTTGGCAGGGTTCTTCTGTTAGAGCCTGGGCGGCCACCAAACATTTTGGAAAAGGGACACTCATACAACCAATAAGAGACACTAGAGAACATACCACCCAAGGGCCTCTCCTGCCCTGGGAGCCAGGCCCTCAGATTCCTGAAGCTGAGGATCTCGGCAGCCCTGCTCCTGATGTCAGAGGAGGAGCTGGGCAGCGGAAAGGCCAGGGCCCGAGGGAAGAGAGGCTGACGGGATGTGGGCACCGGGAGCTGCTCCTGCACTGCCTCGGACACATGCATTCCAACCCCAAAAGAGGAGCCACAGCCTCCCCGCCAGGAACCAAGCCTCCTGGCAGTTGCTGGACTTCTGTCGGGCGAATGGGAAAGAGGATGGTGTTCCCTCAGCCAGCCTGCCATGCTGTCCCCTCAACCAGGCTCAGCTCCACATCAGCCCTCAGGGAGCAACGCAGAAAGGCAGGCAGATAGGCTGTGGGACGAGCACCATGGGGGCAGCCCAAGCCCTGACTGTGACAGGCGCCGGTCTCGGCCTCCCCGGGAGCATTGTCTTCCTCTGCCAGCCTGGATAGCAGTGCCCACCAGACCTCCTCACCAAGCTGTCGTTGCACGTGCTTAGCACTTAAGTCCCCAGAGAGGGGGGTTGCATATAATTCAAAGGGCTTTGAATATCCACAACAAAAAGGCAAGATGGTGGACATCCATTCTACCACATCCATTGGGCTGCTGAGTGGAATGAACAGTGAAGGGGGTCTTATTGCTACCACAAGACCCTGGCTGCAGTTCTGTGAATTTGAAGAAGTCTCTCTCCATCTTAAGCCTCTCTTTTCCCACCTGTAAAATAGATTTAAATGTCATCCTGCCCTCTTTCCAGCACTGTTTCAAGCCTAGCAGAGCAGAGCAACCCACGCTCTGACACTGGTGACTCTGAGCGGGCCAACATCTCCGAGCCCCACTGGATCAGCCCAAAGCGGGGAGAGGAGAGAAGCTACCCTGCAGCCAGGCTGTGAGAATTCAGTGAGATGGTGTGTAGAGCTCCGCCCCCAGAGCCTCATGCCCCGTAGCCATTCCCTCCTCCTCCTCTAAACCTGCCCTGGACTGTCTCACAGAGCATGCCCTTCCCTGCGCCTGGAGCCCCCTCCCACTTCTCCAGCTGCTGCAGTCTTGCCCACCTTCCCAGGCTCTCCTCCCACCCCTACCATGTTGATTTGGGATGGCAAGACCTAAAGTGATAAGGCTGGGTGAGCTCTCCATACACCAGCATATTAAAAAAATAGAGACATCACTTTGCTTACAAAGGTCCATAGAGTCAAAGATATAGTTGTTCGAGTAGCCATGTACAGATGTGTGAGTTGGACTATAAAGAAGGCTGAGCTCCGAAGAATTGATGCTTTTGAACTGTGGTGCTGGAGACGACTCTTGAGAGTCCCTTGGACAGCAAGATCAAACCAGTCAATCCTAAAGGAAATCAACCCTGAATATTCTTTGGAAGGACTGATGCTGAAGCTGAAACTCCAATACTTTGGCCACCTGATGTGAAGAGCCGACTCATTGGAAAAGACCCTGATGCTGGGAAAGATTGAAGGCAGGAAGAGAAGGGGACGACAGAGGATGAGATGGTTGGATGGCATCACCGACTCGACGGACATGAGTTTGAACAAATTCTGGGAGATAGTGAAGGACAGAGAAGCCTGGCATGCTGCAGTCCATGGGGTCACGAAGAGTCGGACACGACTGAGCAACCAAACAACAACAACCATACACCAGGGAGCAGGCCTTCCCCAGGAAGCAGCTTGAGGCTGGGGAAGGAGAAGAGGGTTGTGGTATGGAGTCAGAACCAGGTCTGTCTCTGCCTGAGCCTTTATACAGTGAAGACCACTTTCAGCGGGGAAGGGAAAGGGCAGGGTGAGGATGGCAAGAGATTAGGGAGGAAAGCGACCTGTTCTTATAAGTCAAATCCACACAGCTAAGACAGCCCTGCTCAGGCTTTTCACTTACAAACCTTCTCCTGGTGCTGATGGGAACCTGGGAATGGGCCTAGAGGGCACGCGTCCCATCCCCTCCCCTGGCCTGTCCCCTGCAGCCTCCTCCATGTACTGAAGCCCAAGGCTGGTCAGCAGCCTCTCTCCTTGGACCTCCACTGGGCCCTGGAGGGACCAGGCAGAGCCTTTGGGACCATGGTTGGACTGCAACCTTCAGAGAGGCCCCCCACAACGGCTGTGAAGTTCCTGGGGGCGGGCACAGCAGCCTGCTTTGCTGACCTCCTCACCTTTCCACTGGACACAGCCAAGGTCCGCCTGCAGGTAGGTGCCCTTTGGCTAAGGGTCATTGTTCCCAACAATGGAGGGGCTGAGTTCTCCACCAGGGCACCTGCCCTTCCTCACAGAGAACCCTGAGCAGGTCACTCACTATCCACGACCCTACCTCACCATCCCCTCACCACCCAAGATCTTAATTCCTTGGCAAGATGTGCCAGAGTCCTTATATGGCCTTGCCCTACTTTGTAAGCCATAAAGTAAGAAGTAAGGAGTTACCGTGTGAGCTTGGGCAAGTCACAGACAACTTGTAATGAGAAAAACCATCACCCTCCGTTTTACCACACTGTGTACAAGTTTGTGAGCTGGCAACTGCTACACAGAACTGTCATTTTTACTGAGACGTGACACTGTGACCATGCATGTTCCGAGGTCCAGCCCCAGGCAGGGACCCCTGCACACGGCCCCGCCCACCCCCCACCCAAGTCCTCATACTCTGCGGGGTGTCCCTCAGATCCAGGGGGAGAACCAGGCGGCCCTGGCGGCCCAGAGTGCCCAGTACCGCGGGGTGCTGGGCACCATCCTGACCATGGTGCGCACCGAGGGCCCCCGCAGCCTCTACAGCGGGCTGGTCGCCGGCCTGCAGCGCCAGATGAGCTTCGCCTCCATCCGCATCGGCCTCTACGACTCCGTCAAGCAGTTCTACACCCCCAAGGGATCCGACCGTGAGTGCTGAGGGGTGGGTCAAGGCAGGATCTAGGCTGTGGGTCAGGAGATCAGGGTGGTGCAGACTCAGAGGCAGAGCTGAGGCATGGGAAGCTGGTAACAGAGGCTCATGAGGAGACTGAGCCTCTGTCGAGGAGGATCTGGAACCCTGGCCTGGGAGAGGTGGGCATGGGGCAGGGGCAGCCCCCAGAGACCGGCATCAGGCCCGCAGAGGTGCGGGTTAGTACAACTCTGGCCTGCTTGCTCTCCTCCTCTCCAGACTCCAGCATCATTACCCGGATTTTGGCGGGCTGCACCACGGGGGCCATGGCAGTGACCTGTGCCCAGCCCATAGACGTGGTGAAGATCCGCTTTCAGGCCAGCATGCACACTGGGCCGGGAGGCAACAGGAAGTACAGTGGGACAATGGATGCCTACAGGACCATCGCCAGAGAGGAAGGGGTTCAGGGCCTGTGGAAAGGTAGGTCTGGACTCCAGGCTTGGGGGTCTTGGCAGCGTCTTCTCCACCCTAGGGCTGGGACAGGGAACTGAGCAAGCAGGGAGCTCCCATCACAAGTATTCCAGCAGTTCTAAAGGAACATCCTAACATATCCCAATGGGCCAGCTGACTGGCCATACTGCCCCAAATTCAGTTCAGTTTACCAACCCTTCACCACATGCAGGGCTCTGAGGGAGACAGAAATAAACAGAGGATACCCTCACGGCTCACAGTCACAGAGGAGAGAGGCATGTCAAGGAGCAGCCATTTCCACAGGGCAGGATGTGCTGGGTTCACACAGAGGTGCAGGCCATGAGGGCTTAGGGCGTTCAGGGGCAGAGGTGATGTGAAAGTTGGGCCTCAAAGTTCCAGTGAACTCCTGGTGTGTGGAGAGGGAAGGAAGGGCCCCCCTTCCCCCAGCAATGGCCTATGAGGGGTGACTGCTGTGCATGGAGAAGAAACAGAGGCCCCTGTGGGGAGCAGTCATGAGGAGGGGGCTTCCTTGGGAACAAAACTTTAAGGTTTCCTATGTGTTTAAGTGGTGATGACCTTGACAAATAATGTTGTCTCTACCACATGTGGCCAGGGCTCACATGAATCTTGCAGAAGAAAACAATGACCCAGTGATGGTTAAAGGCAGGACACCTGAGTCACAGCCTTGCTTGCTGTGTGCCTTCCTGGAGCCCAGCCCTCATCTGTGAAACCAGCGGGTAGTCTCGCAGGTCGCATGGCTGCAACCTGCCACTGTTTCAAAAGCCTACCATTCCTCTCCCAGGAAAGGCTTCCTTTTCTGGCTCTAGCCAGGTCTCAGGGAGGCATATTTTAATTTTGATGGGTATTGCAGTTTATCCTCTGAAATGTGGCCCAAACACACACAAGAGGGTCTCTCTGCTTTTTGTCTCTAAAATGGACATGGATAATCTGAGAGCTTTTAACATCGGAAAGGAAAGTGTGGAATCTGCCCATCCAGGGTGGACTCTTCTAGACCACTGGAATGAGGCACCATATCCCACACCTGGGCCTGTGGCCTTGCAGCCAGGGGGTCCGCTTCTTCTATTTCCCACTCATCAGCCCCACCCGCTTCCTGACAGGAATTCTGCCCAACATCACGAGGAATGCCATTGTCAACTGTGGTGAGATGGTGACCTATGACATAATCAAGGAAAAGCTGCTAGACTACCACCTGCTCACCGGTGAGGCCCTGGGCTCCAGGCAGATAGCCCTCCCAGTCTGGAGGGGACTGGGGCTCCACAGAGTGGTTGCCACCCCCAGGCAACCAGGCTTTAAAAGGAGTGGAGGGAGGCAGGGTGCCCAGCATCATTAGGGTGAGTAAGGAGGAACCCTAGATGGGAGGCCAAAGACCTGGGCTCCAGCCCAGCACCATTTCTCCCTGTGCACCTTCAAGCAAGGGTCGCCTTCTCTGACCAGTTTCCTCTAATGAGGTGGTTGGGCCGGATCAGCTTCCAACTCTGGGACAGCCCAGTTTTGTGAGTCCTTATCAAGAGCTCCACCTTGGCACTGCAAGAGATTTGGAAAACACTATCCTCATACTTGGGCTTCCCTGGTAACTCAGACGGTAAAGAATCCGTGGGCAATGCAGGAGATACGGGTTCCATCCCTGGGTCAGGAAGATCCCCTGGAAGAGGAAATGGAACCCACTCCAGTATTCTTGCCTAGGGAAATCCCATGGGCAGAGGGACCTGGTGGGCTACTGTCCAGGGACTCGCAAAGAGTCAGATTTGACGGAGCACAAGCACTAGACTATACTAACCTCATGCCCAGGGGGTTCAGTTTCATTAGGGACAAACAATGAACACATGTGAAACAGAAAACAAGGGTCCTCTTCATCTCACAGCCCAATATCTGCTCTTCCCTACCCTGCGACAGACAACTTCCCCTGCCACTTTGTCTCTGCCTTTGGAGCTGGCTTCTGTGCCACCCTGGTGGCCTCCCCGGTGGACGTGGTGAAGACGCGGTATATGAACTCGCCCCCAGGCCAGTACCACAGCCCCTTCGACTGTATGCTGAAGATGGTGACCCAGGAGGGCCCCACAGCCTTCTACAAGGGGTGAGCTCCCCTCCTGCCACCAGCACCCCCTCCTAGAGAACCAGGCCCCCCTCCCCGTCTCCCTTCCTCCCCTCCATGTAGAGTGTGTCTGCCATGGGATCACCTAGAAACGCAGTGTTGAACAGCACAGATGTAAATGCCACAAAGGAAAATTACAATATAAAGACCTAAGGAAATGTTTTTTTGAAAAGAGGGGACCATATCTGAATTGAAGATCAGGGAGGCCTATCTGAGAAAAAAAAAGGAGTCTATGCATAGATCCAAGTGCATCCCCAAACACACAGGAAGAGGAGGAGGAGGGAAAGGTGCTTGGTGATCCTGAGGTTTTTCCCTGACCCACCGACATCACTGCGGGTCACCACTGCTGACAGCCCATATGCTTCACATGTTCCTGGCGTTTACTATTCCCTCTGCATGGAAGCCATTCCTGCGTCATCCACATGCTCTACAGCTTACTGTCCTTCAAGACTAGTTCAAATACCACCTTCTCCCTAACACTCGCAGATACAAATTTTCCCCCTCTGTGAACTTCAGCAATACTTCCCTGATACCATTTTTACAATACCCACCACTTCCTACTTTGTAGGATAGTATTTGTAAGTTTAAATGATCCCCCATGCTAGAGTGCAAGCTCCTTGCAGCTAAGGACTGTGGCTTATACAGCTGACCCTTGAACAAATGCCAGGGTTACAGACACGGACCCCATGCAGTTGAAAATATCTAATACATGTACAACTTATAGTCGGCCCTCCATACATGCAGTTCCTCTGTTGCCATGGTTTCTGCAAATCCCTCGTTCCACACCCACAGATTCAACTAGTCTCAGATCATTAGTATTTAATATTAAAAAAAACTGTATAAGTGGGCCCACACAGTTCAAAGGGTTGTTCAAGGGTCAACTGTATACATCTTCCACTTCCCAGAGTCCCCAGCACAAAATCAGCTCTCTATAATAAAGTTATGAACAATCACCATGACCACCAAGTCACTACGCATGTGGACTTGGGTTAACGCTTCACATATATTATCTCCACACTCCCCCTGAACTGGGCCATTTCTCCACATTTACTGAGGAGGAGAATGAGACTCAGAAAGGTCACGGAACTTGTCCCAGCTCACAAAGCTTAAACGGCAGAGCCACGGCTCAAACCCTGACCTTTAGACACCACCCACTCCATCCCACACTGAGCTCTTTGCTTGGCCCTCGTACCTCCACCACCGAGGATGGTTTTCTGGCACCCAGCGTTGGATTAGGCCCAACAAGCACACATGGCCTCGACCCCGGGATGATGTCGCAAAACCTGAGTTTCAGCTGACAGCTCCTTTCCCATAAGTGCCGCCATCAGAAGGCTCTTCGTCCCGCTTGTCTCGGTTTGTACTTTCACTTGGCAAACATTCACTGAGCACTTCGTGGGTGCTGGGCCCCGTGCTGTGCTTCTTTTGAAGAGCAGCTAACAAGCAGGGGACATTTATTGAGGATTTACTAATACTGAACCCTGTCCATTATCATTGAATCCTCTCGACAATGTCCTCCAGTTACAGGTAAGTAAACTGAGGCTGAGAAAGATTAAGAAGCTGGTCAAGCTGGTATTTGAACTCAGGACTATCCCCAGAGTTCACATTTGTTGCCCCCGTGCCATCTTCCCTGTGAGGGGCCCAGGCTGAGGGTTCAGGAGAGGCCCTGGTGTGAGATTCTGGTGCCCAAGCCAAGTCCCACAGAGCCCAGAACAACCAGCCCGGCAAGGAGAGAAGCAAGCAGAAGGAGCAACGGGGGCAAGGGTGTGGGAGGAAGGGTCTGACAGGAGCTGAGAGAACCAGGAGGGGATTAGCGGAGAGACAGGCTGAAGAGGGGAGCAGAAGCCAGGCTCCTCCCGGAGTCGGTGAACCATAGCTGAGGTGAGGTGGTCACAGGACAGGCAGGCTCTTGGGAGATTAGCTAAATTTGGCATCAAGTTGTTTTCACCTTGCAATGCCTCCAGCTGGAGGCAGAGGCCTCCTCAGGGGTGGCTGCTCAGGTTGTAAACGAGCCCAGAAACACTCAGTGGCGGAGTGGAGTCAGGTGGTTTCAACTGAGCTATCTCACCCTGGTCTCTGAAGAGAAACTGGCAGCAATCATAAAGTGAACTGAAGTCGCTCAGTCGTGTCCGACTCTTTGCGACCCCATGGACTATAGCCCACCAGGCTCCTCTGTCCATGGGATTCTCCAGGCAAGAATACTGGAGTGGGTTGCCATTTCCTTCTCCAGGGGATCTTCCCAATCCAGGGATTGAACCTAGGTCTCCTGCATTGCAGGCAGACGCTTTAACCTCTGAGCCACCAGGGAAGCCTATAAAACTGTGAGAATTAATTGCCTAACGGTAACCCGGCTCAGAGTGCTAGTTTTCTTTCCTTGCCTGACTCCAACTTCCGCCTAAATTCCTTCAGTAGAGAAGGAAATGACAGAACAACCTCAGAAGTGCCCGTGACTAACGGAAGTTCAGTACTGGCACCGAGTGGGGAGGGCACACAGATCTATGAGAGACTCCAGTCCACCCACCTGACCAATGGTTGTCTCTCTCATCAGATTTACACCCTCCTTTTTGCGTTTGGGATCCTGGAATGTGGCGATGTTCGTCACCTACGAGCAGATGAAACGGGCCTTGATGAAAGTCCAGATGCTACGAGACTCTCCATTTTGACTAAGACAAGGCTACTTAGTATTTAGGACAAAACCAGTTAAGGTTGGAATAAAGCAGTGGGTCCATGCCACAGGGACACAGACCCATACATGTTTGTTTACAGAACTGTTTACTTGATGCTGACTCAAGAGACAGAAGAATAGGAAGGATTGTGGTCTTCAGTGCTTTGTCTTAAGAACACCTTTGTTTTGCACTGACAAGGTGGAGAATAAATTATATTAATTTGTGAAATCCATCAGGTTGGATGCCTAACATTTAGGCAAGGAAAAGTAAACCAAAACAGATCTATTTGGGTAAAATGGAAGTTTGCATACTTATATCCCCTGGAAGATCTGATTAGATGATGAATTATAAACAGGAAAGACTGCAAGCATGGAACAAGAGTGTCCCGCATTTCCCTTGGAAATCAGCTGAGGAGTGTAGTGAGACACCACCAAAGCAACACAAGGACTTTTGACTGCAGCCTTCGGTTAGCCACGGATCATCAGCTGTATTTGTTATGTGTCTGCATGTAGAATCCACTGGGATTGTGGGAAATGTGAGAGAGGAAAAAAAAGAGAAAACCTAGAAACTGTGCCAAAGGAGCATGGCTGGGCCAGTGTGAGGCTGAGACCCATAAATGTTCGCTGACAACACTGGAGAACCAAGAGGGCAGCCTCAGTCTCCTTTTCTGTAAAATGGGAGTAATAATCCCCCCTCCCTCACTTGGGGTGTTTATGAGGATCAAGTGAGAAGCTGGGCAGAAAAACACATTATAAAAGCAAAAGCTCTGGACAAGTGTGTATTAAAGGACAATGCCTCGGAAAAGATTTTGTCAATTAGTGAGGAAGTGCCAGGGAAGAAGTTTTTGAAAGACACAGTTGCCTAGAGGTGAGACCAAAGGAACCGGGGACTCGGGGGCCAGGGGTGACGGAGAATGGTGTACAGCTGCCGGAGCCCCACTTCCAGGCAGCCCCCACTCCCCCACTGGACTGTGAGGCACTTGAAGGGTGTGGAGTCTGGGGACAAAGAGGTAAAAGCTGGGCTGAGAGTCTAAAGTATCAGGACTCAGAATTTTTGAAAATTATCATGACTCAATAAAGGAATTCACACCTTGAGTGTGGGAATGAAAAGAGCCACTTTTCCACCTTCTCTTTCTTAGACGGAATTTCCCTTTCTCACTTCGGGCATCCTGTTCATCAGCGCAGGGCCATGCCTGGCCCCTCATACATACACTGCCTTCTGTGCTTCTGCAGCCCGGCTGCTCAGCATTTTAAGGGTTTGACTCCTCCATCTATAAAAGGCAGGCTTGAACCAGATGACCTTCTCCTAAACTTGACATATTTCATGTTGATAAGTGGGATCCAGAAGATGAGTCTTTTTCTGGTTCTTAGCAGCTTATGCGGCTCTGATGACAGAACTGGGTTCCAACCTCACTCACCCACACACACAGTTACTGGCCACCTAACCATGGGGAATCCTTGCATCATAGAGTCCTACAGAGAAGTGGGAAGGACAATCTGCACCTCACAGGAAGGGCTCAGTGATGTCACCCCTCCCTCCCCACTCTGACTCCTCTGCATCCTGGGGAAAAATGAACATCCACTTACCCTCAGCACTTTTCTAAATCTATATCATAATTTGAGATCATTTACATATACAAACTGGAAAGTCCAAGCAAAAGCAAAAAAGTAAAAATTATTTTGATTTAATGTCTGATTTGGCTTTCAAATAAAAACCATATTTAAAACTTTTTCTTTTCACTTGACAGCAAGTACAAATCATTTTTAAACGCTTGCTCTTGATTTGTAAGTTGCTAGAGGCCAAGGACTATGCCTTCCATGAATTTCTGTCGAAATTAACCCATCATCTACCAGAGCATACTATTTAGATGATGCTGCTGAAACAGGATAAATGCTCTGAGCGATGTTTTGATTGGGATCCGAAACCCAGTGACTTTCAGATTTCTGGGAAAGGGAAAACAAGACTGGTGGGAGGTCATCTAAGGTTTTCTGGGCAAAGTACTAGATTTCTTTCCCCATTTCTTAAAGGCAGAAGTGGAACCAAGTGACCTCAGAATAAAGTTCTGTGATTTTAAGAACAAAAAGACAGCTTCCGCCAAGCCATTGCCCACTGTCTCTGCCAGCAGGAAGCCACGGATGCAGACTCACAAGGTCAGATCATCAGCTGAGGCCCACATTCATTCCCCTCACTGCACACTCACAAACACCTAACTTCATCAAGTCATTCGAAAGGCTACCGAACTTGGACTTCCCTGGTGGCCCAGCGGTTAAGAATCCTCTTGCCAATGTAGGGGACATGGGTACAATCCCTGGTCCATGAAGATTCCACATGCTTCGGGGCAACTAAGCCACGTGTCACAACTGCTGAGCCTGAAAGTGCCCAAGAGCCTGTGCTCTGGGCCAGGCAACAAGAAAAACCACTGCAATGAGAAGCCCGTGCACTGCAACTAGCCAGCAGTCCCCTCTCAACACAACTAGAGAAAGCTGGCATGCAGGAAGGAAGACCTAGTGCAGCCAAAAATAAGTAAATAACATTAACAAAAATTAAAAAAAAAAAGGTTTACCGAACCAAATGGGTCCTCTTATGGCAGAAAGTGAAGAGGAACTAAAAAGCCTCTTGATGAAAGTGAAAGTGGAGAGTGAAAAAGTTGGCTTAAAGCTCAACATTCAGAAAACGAAGATCATGGCATCCGGTCCCATCACTTCATGGGAAATAGATGGGGAAACAGTGGAAACAGTGTCAGACTTTATTTTTCTGGGCTCCAGAATCACTGCAGATGGTGATTGCTGCCATGAAATTAAAAGACACTTACTTCTTAGAAGGAAAGTTATGACCAACCTAGATAGCATATTCAAGAGCAGAGACATTACTTTGCCAACAAAGGTCCGTCTAGTCAAGGCTATGGTTTTTCCTGTGGTCATGCATGGATGTGAGAGTTGGACTGTGAAGAAGGCTGAACGCTGAAGAATTGATGTTTTTGAACTGTGGTGTTGGAGAAGACTCTTGAGAGTCCCTTGGACTGCAAGGAGATCCAACCAGTCCATGCTAAAGGAGATCAGTCCTGGGTGTTCTTTGGAAGGAATGATGCTAAAGCTGAAACTCCAGTACTTTGGCCACCTCATGCGAAGAGTTGACTCATTGGAAAAGACTCTGATGCTGGGAGGGATTGGGAGCAGGAGGCGAAGGGCACGACAGAGGATGAGATGGCTGGATGGCATCACTGACTCGATGGACGTGAGTTTGAGTGAACTCCGGGATTTGGTGATGGACAGGGAGGCCTGGCATGCTGCAATTCATGGGGTCACAAAGAGTCAGACACGACTGAGCGACTGAACTGAACTGAACTGAACTGCCCGAGCAGTAAAGCTGATGTACTGACATCAGGATGTGTTGAGGGCAAGCGCAGCACTTGCTTGCAGGTACCATCAACGAGTCCAAAACAGCTAGTGCTCAAAAAGCTCAAACTCCCCCGTGGACTTCAGCAAAGCATTTTGAAAGGCAAGGTGAGGGAGGGGCATCCCAGGGTCTGTGATCAGCTTGTGTACAATTCTCTGACTGGCTGATGGTGAGGAACAGGGCTGTGTCTCTGGTGTTAACATTATCAATCCTTAGGCACCAGGAGGCCTGGGGGTATCATGCTCATTAAGTAGTTAATTCCTTCCATTTGGTGGGGGGTTTCCACATCTATAAAACAACTCAAGAAATGTGCATCAGATACTATTACTAGGTAATATTATCTAGGTACTTCAGAGAGGATTGAAAGCAGATGATATAGGGGAGAGGTTTGTCCCAGGAAGGCCCTATGGGGTCTCACTGAGTTAAAAAAAAAATCTGCTTTCTCACAAACTCTTCTAGTATATCAGGAAAAATGAGATAGTCTGGCCCCTGACTCAGTCACATTAGTGACATAGTGGATTACTGACTTCATAGAAAGAAGTTTTATCAGTAAAAGTAATATTTGTAAAGGAATATTTTATTCAGGAAGAATGGATATTAAGTACAGAAATATAATTATACCTCTATGCTGCTGCTGCTGCTAAGTCGCTTCAGTCCTGTCCAACTCTGTGCGACTCCATAGATGGCAGCCCACCAGGCTCCCCCGTCCCTGGGATTCTCCAGGCAAGAACACTGGAGTGGGTTGCCATTTCCTTCTCCAACACATGCATGCATGCTAAGTCACTTCAGTCAGGTCCAACTCTGTGCGACCCCATAGACAGCAGCCCACCAGGCTCCTCTGTCCACAGGATTCTCCAGGCAAGAACACTGGAGTGGGTTGCCATTTCCTTCTGAGTTCATTTGTGTCAGGAGACTTTGAAAACTACAGAGTGTTATACAATGAAAGTATTCATTGTGCCTACATGGTTAGCCACACATTGGACTAGGTGTTGAGGTGAACAAGGCCACCGCTGCCTTCAGGGAGTTCATTGGAGTGGTGGATGATCAAGCAGAAGAGACAAATAAACGATACAGCATGATGAAAGCCACTGTACAGAAATGCACAAGGCACTCAAGAGCAGGAACACACATGAAGGATACCTAACCTGGTTTAGGAGCCAGGAAGCTTCTTTGGAGAAGATACCTAAAGAACAAACAGGAGTTATCCAAGCAAAGGAGGGGTAAGTCATGCTAGGAAGAGGGACTGACTCATACATACAAAGGCCCAGAAAGAAGCAAGAACTAGGGGCAATCAAGTACTGCCAGCTGTCAGTATGGCTAGGTTGCAGAACTAAAGGGAAGCAGTGAGAGAGATGGGCGTTAAAAGAAAAACAAGGGCCCTGAAAGCCTAGAGAAGTCACATATTATGGACTGAATATTTGTACCCCCAAAATTCATATGTTGAAGCCCTAACACCCAATGTGATGGAATTTGGAGTTTGGGCCTTTGGAAAGTAATTGGGTTCAGATGAGGTCATGAGGATGGGGCCCCATGATGGGATCAGGGTCCTTATAAAAAGAGGAAGAGAGACAAGAGTTCGCTCTCTCTCTGCCACGTGAGGACATAGTAAGCTGACTACAAGTCAGGAAAAAGACCCCCTCCACCAGGGAGCCTAAAGGACGGGCACCTTGATCTCAGACTTCCCAGCTTCCAGACTGATATGAAATAAACTCCTGTTGTTGAAGCCACCAGGTCTGTGGAATTTTGTTATGGTAGCCTGAGCTAAGACACCACATTAAGAAGTCTGGAGTATTTTGAAGGTAGTGTGGAACCACTAAAGTGCTTTAAGTAGGAATGACAGACTGCAGTGCACAGAATGAATTAGCAGAGTAGACTCGGGTCATAGGAAGATGAAACTGTTGTAACCCAAGCAAGAGTCCTGGAAGTGGTAATTAAGTGAACAGAATAGTAATAAAATCAATACAAGATTCCATTTGGAAGGAGTAGTGAGATCCTGCTTTCCATGCTTTTGGGTATAAACCCAGAAGTAGAATTTCTGGACCAATTGCTAAAGCATTCTACTTTTCGATTTTTGAGGGACTTCCATACTGCTTTCCGTGGCAGCTGTACCATTCTACATCCCCACCAACAGTACATAGTGTTCCAATTTGTCCCATCCTCACCAACACTTATTTTCCATTTTTAAGAATAATAACCATCCAAATGAGTGTGAAGTGGTATCTCATTGTGGTTTTGATTTGCATTTCCCTGTGATTAGTGATATTGAGCATCTTTTCATGTGCTTATTTGCTATCTGTATATCTTCTTTGGAGAAATGTCAATTCAAGTTTTTTGCTCACCTTTGAACTGGATTTTTGTCGGTTTTGAGTTTTAGTTCTCTACATATTCTGGACATTAACCTTTCATGAGATATGTGATTTGCAAATATTTTCTGCCATTCTGTAGGTTGTCTTTTTATTCTGTGATTGGACAAAAGTTTTTAATTTTCATGAGCTCCAATTTGTCTATGTTTTCTTTTATTTCCTGAACCTTTGGTATCATATTTAAGAAATTACTGACAAATGTAATTGTGAAGCTTTTATCCTGTGTTTTCTTCTAAGAGTTGTTGTTTGTTTGTTTTTACAGCCAGAATGAAACACTTTAGTAACAGGTTTCAACAAGAAAATGAGTGGGTACAGATAGAAACATGGACAGCATCTCCCCCAGGAGCAAGCAGGGTAGGAAAAGAAGGTGGGGATGAGGAGGGTAGGCCCAGGGGATTCCCCTCTCTGCTCCAGCAGCCGTGGGATCCCAGGGTCAGGGCCAGGTTCCCTCCATCCAGCTGTAGGCCCAGAGACTGCATCGCCCAGGGAAGCCAAGCACCACAGCTGACGGCAGGAGGCTGAGCAGCCACGGGTGAGGCCTAGGGCAAGGTGGATAGAGAGGCCCAGGATGTGACCCTTCTAGGCTGATATCACCAGGGGGGCATCATGGGCTGAGGGTTCTGAAGATATGACATCACCACGGCAGAGATGGACAGCACGAAGCTACTCATCAACTGCTTTGTGTCCTCAGAGCTCTGGGAGTTCGCAAAGCTGATGAAGGAGCAATAGACAGCGACCCAAGCACACCGCTTCAGCTTCAGCATGAGGCCGCACATGCTGAAGATCATGCCAAGCAGGCTCATGTAGTCTGGTGTCAGATCATCCAGGGCTGGGTTACACTCGCTCGGTGTGGGCTTGTACCTCAGCACTTTGTTGGGCCTCTGTGGGTTCGACATATTGTTCACGGACATAGCAAGTCAGAAGTCCTTCTAAGAGTTTTATAGTTTGTTGTTTTGTTTGTTTTTGGCTGCACAGCATGCAGAACTTCCCCAATCAGTGATTGAACCCAAGCCCCCTGTATTGGAGGAACAAAGTCTTAAGCACTGGACCATCAGAGACGGTCATACAGTTCTAGATCTTACGCTTAGGTCTTTGATCCATTTTGAGTTAATTTGTGTATATGATGTTAGGTAAGGATCCAAGTTCTCTCTAAATAAATTTTTAAGAGATTAAAAAAAAAAAAAACTTCCTAAAGTAGAGCTTTGCCTTTGAGACCTAAAAACAATGAATAATCTATTTTTGCAGGGGGTGGGGCACAGATCTCTTGAGTATTCAAGTATATATCTCAATTCATGTAAATGAAATGAGTATGAATCTTGTACTTAAAAACCAAAGTTAGAATTCCAGTTCTGGTACTTATTAGCTATGTGACATGGCTCAGATTCTTGGTATACTTAAGTCTCAGTTTATTTACCTATGCTAAGTCTGCCAGGCTCCTCTGTTCATGGGATTCTCCAGCAAAAATACTGGAGTGGGTTGCCATTCCCTTCTCCAGGGGATCTTCCTGACCCAGGGATGGAAACTGCATCTCTTATATCTCCTTCATTGGCAGGTAGGTTCTTTACCACTAGTACCACCTGGGAAGCCCCCTTAAGTTCAGTTCAGTTCAGTCGCTCAGTCGTGTCCGACTCTTTGCGACCCCATGAATCGCAGCACGCCAAGCCTCCCTGTCCATCACCAACTCCCGGAGTTCACTCAAACTCATATCCATCGAGTCAGTGATGCCATCTAACCATCTCATCCTCTGTCATCCCCTTCTTCTCCTGCCTCCAATCCCTCCCAGCATCAGAGGCTTTTCAAATGAGTCAACTCTTCACATGAGGTGGCCAAAGTACTGGAGTTTCAGCTTTAGCATCATTCCTTGCAAAGAAATCCCAGGGCTGATCTCCTTCAGAATGGACTGGTTGGATCTCCTTGCAGTTCAAGGGACTCTCAAGAGTCTTCTCCAACACCACAGTTTAAAAGCATCAATTCTTTGGCGCTCAGCCTTCTTCACAGTCCAACTCTCACATGACCACAGGAAAAACCATAACCTTGACTAGACAGACCTTTGTTGGCAAAGTAATGTCTCTGCTCTTGAATATGCTATCTAGGTTGGTCATAACTTTCCTTCCAAGGAGTAAGCGTCTTTTAATTTCATGGCTGCAGTCACCATCTGCAGTGATTTTGGAGCCCCAAAAAATAAAGTCTGACACTGTTTCCCCATCTATTTCCCATGAAGTGATGGGACCGGATGCCATGATCTTCGTTTTCTGAATGTTGAGCTTTAAGCCAACTTTTTCACTCTCCACTTTCACTTTCATCAAGAGGCTTTTTAGTTCCTCTTCACTTTCTGCCATAAGGGTGGTGTCATCTGCATATCTGAGGTTATTGATATTTCTCCTGGCAATCTTGATTCCAGCTTGTGTTTCATCCAGTCCAGCGTTTCTCATGATGTACTCTGCATATAAGTTAAATAAGCAGGGTGACAATATACAGCCTTGATGTACTCCTTTTCCTATTTAGAACCAGTCTATAGTTCCATGTCCAGTTCTAACTGTTGCTTCCCTATAAAATATGAGTAATAATTTGACAGAGAGCAAAAGTCTGCAGTTTTCTCAACTAAAAATGGTAAACTTCATAGGAAACAAACTGGATTCCCCATGCACTGCTGGCGGAAATGTAAGATAGTAGGGCCACTTTGGAAATTTTGAATTTTTAAAAATATTAAATACATATTTACCATTTGATCCAGTCACCAGAGAAATGAAGTTTTATGTCCACACAAAGATTTGTACATGAATTTCCATAACAACCTTATTAATAATAGCCTCAAACTGGAAATATATAATACAAATGCCCATTAACTGGTGAGGACACAAACAAAATGTTCTGTATCATTGTGATGGAATACTACTCAGCAATAAAAATGGATCAAACTGCTGATACACACATCCACATGGATGAACCTCAAAAAACATTAAATTATACGAAAGAAGCCAGACACCAAAGACTACATCTCACTTACTATAAAAATTTTAGAAAATGCAAAGCTATAGAGACAGAAAGTAGATCAGTGATTATCCAGAGCAGAAGGTAAGAGAAGGAAATGACTTCAAACAGATAAAACACAACTTTTGGGGTGATGGAAGTTTTAGGGGTGATAAAACTGGATTGTGGGGACTTCCCTGGTGGTCCAGTGGGTAAGAATCCACCTTCCAGTGCCGGGGACATGGGTTCAATCCCTGGTCAGGGAACTAAGATCCCACATTCTCCAGGGCAAACAAGCCCACGTGCCATGACAAAGACCCAGCACAGCCAAAATTAAGAAAAATTAAAAATTGGATTGTGGTCATTGCTGCACAACAGTATAAAATTACTAAGAATTAATTAACGCATACACTTAACAATGAGTGAACTATATGGTAAGTTATACGTCAATAAGGCGGTTAAAACTGAAAAAGGTTATTCTCAGCTCCTGGCAGTACTACTGTAATAGACAAAAACTAGACACAACTGAAATGTCCCATCAACAGTGGAGTGAATACACTGGATATACTCACACATAGAGACTATACCGCAGTGGCAATTAAAGATCTACGACTTCATGTAACTTGGATGAATCTAACAGATACAATGTTGAGTGAAAGACACCATACAGTACATCATACTTTATATGATGTTTAAGGACAGGCAGTGGCCACAGGACTGGAAAAGGTCCGTTTTCATTCCAATCCCTAAGAAAGGCAATGTCAAAGGATGCTCAAACTACCACATAATTGCACTCATCTCACACGGGAGCAAAGCAATGCTCAAAATTCTCCAAGCCAGGCTTCAGCAATACATGAACCATGAACTTCCAGATGTTCAAGATGGATTTAGAAAAGGCAGAGGAACCAGAGATCAAATTGCCAACATCTGCTGGATCATGAAAAAAGCAAGAGAGTTCCAAAAAAACATCTGCTTCTGCTTTATTAACTATGCTAAAGCCTTTGACTGTGTGGATCACAACAAACTGTGGAAAATTCTGGAAGAGATGGGAATACCAGACCAACCTGACCTGCCTCTTGAGAAACCTGTATGCAGGTCAGGAAGCAACAGTTAGAACTGGACATGGAACAACAGATTGGTTCCAAATAGAGAAAGGAGTAAGTCAAGGCTGCATATTGTCACCCTGATTATTTAACCTCTATGCAGAGTACATCATGAGAAACGCTGGGCTGGATGAAGCACAAGCTGAAATCAAGATTGCCAGGAGAAATATCAATAACCTCAGAGTAAGATGGTAGGTGTTGCAAGAGGGCATCAGAGGGCAGACACATTGAAACCATACTCACAGAAAACTAGTCAATCTAATCACACTAGGACCACAGCCTTGTCTAACTCAATGAAACTAAGCCATGCCCATGGGGCAACCCAAGACGGGCAGGTCATGGTAGAGAGATCTGACAGAATGTGGTCCACTGGAGAAGGGAATGGCAAACCACTTCAGTATTCTTGCCTTGAGAACCCCATGAACAGTATGAAAAGGCAAAATGATAGGATACTGAAAGAGGAACTCCCCAAGTCAGTAGGGGCCCAATATGCTACTGGAGATCAGTGGAGAAATAACTCCAGAAAGAATGAAGGGTTGGAGCCAAAGCAAAAACAATACCCAGCTGTGGGTGTGACTGGTGATAGAAGCAAGGTCCGATGCTGTAAAGAGCAATATTGCATAGGAACTTGGAATGACAGGTCCATGAATCAAGGCAAATTGGAAGTGGTCAAACAGGAGATGGCAAGAGTGAATGTCGACATTCTAGGAATCAGCGAACTGAAATGGACTGGAATGGGTGAATTTAACTCAGATGACCATTATATCTACTACTGCAGGCAGGAATCCCTCAGAAGAAATGGAGTAGCCATCGTGGTCAACAAGAGTCCGAAATGCAGTACTTGGATTCAATCTCAAAAACGACAGAATGATTTCTGTTCATTTCCAAGGCAAACCATTCAATATCACAGTAATCCAAGTCTATGCCCCAACCAGTAATGCTGAAGAAGCTGAAGTTGAACGGTTCTATGAAGACCTACAAGACCTTTTAGAACTAAAACCCAAAAAAGATGTCCTTTTCATTATAGGGTACTGGAATGCAAAAGTAGGAAGTCAAGAAACACCTGGAGTAACAGGCAAATTTGGCCTTGGAATACGGAATGAAGCAGGGCAAAGACTAATAGAGTTTTGCCAAGAAAATGCACTGGTCATAGCAAACACCTTCTTCCAACAACACAAGAGAAGACTCTACACATGGACATCACCAGATGGTCAACACCAAAACCAGATTGATTATATTCTTTGCAGCCAAAGATGGAGAAGCTCTATACAGTCAACAAAAACAAGACCAGGAGCTGACTGTGGCTCAGATCATGAACTCCTTATTGCCAAATTCAGACTTAAATTGAAGAAAGTAGGGAAAACCACTAGACCATTCAGGTATGACCTAAATCAAATCCCTTATGATTATACAGTGGAAGTGGGAAATAGATTTAAGGGCCTAGATCTGATAGATAGAGTGCCTGATGAACTATGGAATGAGGTTCGTGACATTGTACAGGAGACAGGGATCAAGACTATCCCCATGGAAAAGAAATGCAAAAAAGCAAAATGGCTGTCTGGGGAGGCCTTACAAATAGCTGTGAAAAGAAGAGAAGCAAAAAGCAAAGGAGAAAAGGAAAGATATAAGCATCTGAATGCAGTTCCAAAGAATAGCAAGAAGAGATAAGAAAGCCTTCCTCAATGATCAATTCAAAGAAATAGAGGAAAACAACAGTATGGGAAAGACTAGAGATCTCTTCAAGAAAATTAGAGATACCAAGGGAACATTTCATGCAAAGATGAGCTCCATAAAGGACAGAAATGGTATGGACCTAACAGAAGCAGAAGATATTAAGAAGAGGTGGCAAGAATACACAGAAGAACTGTACAAAAAAGATCTTCATGACCCAGATAATCACGATGGTGTGATCACTGACCTAGAGCCAGATATCCTGGAACGTGAAGTCAAGTGGGCCTTAGAAAGCATCACTATGAACAAAGCTAGTGGAGGTGATGGAATTCCAGTTGAGCTATTTCAAATCCTGAAAGATGATGCTGTGAAAGTGCTACACTCAATATGCCAGCAAACTTGGAAAACTCAGCAGTGGCCACAGGACTGGAAAAGGTCCGTCTTCATTCCAATCCCAAAGAAAGGCAATGCCAAAGAATGCTCAAACTACCGCACAATTGCACTCATTTCACATGCTAGTAAAGTAATGCTCAAAATTCTCCAAGCCAGGCTTCAGCAATATGTGAACCGTGAACTTCCTGATGTTCAAGCTGGTTTTAGAAAAGGCAGAGGAACCAGAGATCAAATTGCCAACATCCTCTGGATCATGCAAAAAGCAAGAGAGTTCCAGAAAAACATCTATTTCTGCTTTATTGACTATGCCAAAGCCTTTGACTGTGTGGGTCACAATAAACTGTGGAAAATTCTGAAAGAGATGGGAATACCAGACCACCTGACCTGCCTCTTGAGAAACGTGTATGCAGGTCAGGAAGCAACAGTTAGAACTGGACATGGAACAACAGACTGGTTCCAAATAGGAAAAGGAGTACGTCAGGGCTGTATATTGTCACCCTGCTTATTTAACTTATATGCAGAGTACATCATGAGAAATGCTGGACTGGAAGAAACACAAACTGGAATCAAGATTGCCGGGAGAAATATCAATAACCTCAGATATGCAGATGATACCACCCTTATGGCAGAAAGTGAAAAAGAGCTAAAAAGCCTCTTGATGAAAGTGAAAGAGGAGAGTGAAACAGTTGGCTTGAAGCTCAACATTCAGAAAACGAAGATCATGGCATCCGGTCCCATCACTTCATGGGAAATAGATGGGGAAACAGTGGAAACAGTGCCAGACTTTATTTTTTTGGGCTCCAAAATCACTGCAGATGGTGACTGCAGCCATGAAATTAAAAGATGCTTACTCCTTGGAAGGAAAGTTATGTCCAACCTAGATAGCATATTCAAGAACAGAGACATTACTTTGCCAACAAAGGGCCGTCTAGTCAAGGCTATGGTTTTTCCTGTGATCATGTATGGATGTGAGAGTTGGACTGTGATGAAAGCTGAGCGCCAAAGAATTGATGCTTTTGAACTGTGGTGTTGGAGAAGACTCTTGAGAGTCCCTTGGACTGCAAGGAGATCCAACCAGTCCATTCTGAAGGAGATCAGCCCTGGGATTTCTTTGCAAGGAATAATGCTAAAGCTGAAACTCCAGTACTTTGGCCACCTGATGCGAAGAGTTGACTCATTGGAAAAGACTCTGATGCTGGGAGGGATTGGAGGCAGGAGGAGAAGGGGACGACAGAGGATGAGATGGCTGGATGGCATCACTGACTCGATGGACGTGAGTCTGAGTGAACTCTGGGAGCTGGTGATGGACAGGGAGGCTTGGTGTGCTGCGATTCATGGGGTCGCAAAGAGTCGGACACGACTGAGCAACTGAACTGAACTGATACAGATGACACCACCCTTATGGCAGAAAGCAAAGAACTAAAGAGCCTCTTGATGAAACTGAAAGCTGCTGCTGCTGCTAAGTCACATCAGTCGTGTCCGACTCTGTGCAACCCCATAGATGGCAGCCCATCAGGCTACTCCGTTCCTGGGATTCTCCAGGCAAGAATACTGGAGTGGGTTGCCGTTTCCTTCTCCAATGCATGAAAGTGAAAGGTGAAAGAGGAGAGTGAAAAAGTTGGCTTAAAGCTCAACATTCAGAAAACCTAGATCATGGCATCTGGTACCATCATTTCATGGCAAATAGATGCGGAAACAATGGAAACAGTGAGAAACTTTATTTTTGGGGGCCCCCAAATCACTGCAGATGGTGACTGCAGCCATGAAATTAAAAGACACTTGCTCCTTGGAAGAAAAGTTATGACCAACCTAGACAGTATATTAAAAAGCAGAGACATTACTTTGCCAACAAAGGTCTATCTAGTCAAAGCTTTGGTTTTTCCAGTAGTTATGTATGGATGTGAGAGTTGGACTATAAAGAAAACGGAGCACCAAAGAACTGATGCTTTTGAACTGTGGTGTTGGAGAAGACTCTTGAGTGTCCCTTGGACAGCAAGGAGATCAAACCAGTTCATCCTAAATGAAATCAGTCCTGAATATTCATTGGAAGGACTGATACTGAGGCTGAAACTCCAATACTTTGGCCACATGATGGGAAGAACTGACTCATTAGGAAAGACCCTGATGCTGGGAAAGACAGATAGGAGGAGAAGGGGACGACAGAGAATGAGATGGTTGGATGGTATCACCGACTCAATGGACATGAATCTGAGTAAGCTCTGGGAGTTGATGATGGACAGGGAGGCCTGGCATGCTGTAGTCTATGGGGTTGCAAAGAGTTGGACACAACTGAGCAAGTGAACTGAACTCAACTGAACTAACAGGCAAAACAAATATTTGGTGTTAGAAATTATTATAGTAGTTACTCTTTGGGTAAATAGTAACTGAGAAAGAACATAAGAGTTTGTTTCTGGGCTGTTAATAATGTTTCTGTTTAAAGTATTTTAATTTTGTTGAAGTATAATTGACATATTATATAAATAAATAATGTTAATTATTATCAAATATATATGTTAATTATATATTAAATAATGTTAATAATGCATCTTGATGTGTGCAAATTATATAGAGACATTCACTTTCTGAAAGTGTATCCAGCTGTACCCTTATGACTGTGCACTGTTTAATACATATGTTACACTTCTATAAAAAAAAAGTTTACTTAAAAGTGCACTTAACTTGAGATCCCTGGTGATCTCTAAGGGTGTGTGTGTGTGTGTGTGTGTATCTGTGTGTGTGTAGAGATGATGAGAGGTGTTAGCCAGGTAAAGATCTGAGGCAAAGTGTTCCAGGAGAAGGGAACAAGCAGACTACAGGCCCTACAGGAAGGAGCTTGGCATGTTCAAACAGAAAAAAAGACCTGTGTGGCTGGCATACAGTGAATGAAGAGATGAATGTGAGATCATTCATTTATTCATTCATCAGATATGTAAGAGTTGTGCCAGAAGCTAAGCCAGAGGACAGCCAATTGTTCAGAAAGTTTGGCAGAGAAAAAAAGGAGGAAAAGTAGCCACTGTAAAGGGGTAGGAAAGTCCTAAGAATATCTTTTACACACAAACACACACAGTAGAAGAAAGGAAAGACTGAGGATGGGGGGAAAGTCCTAGAAAACAAAGAAGCATAGAGTAACGGGTACAGGCGAGAGGGATCACTCTGGAAAGGGTATGGTAAACCTAGAAATAAAACAGAGTCACATAGGCAAGAATTTTGAAATGGAGAGAAGCAAAATGAAAGCATTCTCCATGCTTTCATTGAAGTTTGAGGAATAGTCACATGTGAGAGCAGTGAACCTGCAAAATTATTTACAAGAATGATGATTTTAAAAACTCTTTTTTCCTTCAAGTAATTTAATGATGAAACTGAGATCTCTGATGCATCCCTGACACTGTCCCCTGCCATGGTAAGCTGTCCAGAGCCCTCACCGTGTGGCAGCCCAGGGAACTCTAAACTGTAAAGCACCAGGCCTCCAGCAGACTCCCCACCAGCTGTCCCAGGGCCTTCCTAGACAGGAAGTTGCACATCACGCACAGCCACTCACAGAGCCAGCTGCCCGCCAACACGTGATAGGGTCTTGGAACTTCACAGGGGAAATATGCAAAGTAGATTGTCCTCTACATACACACAGTCAGTTATGATACAGAAATATAACTTTTAACATGTCAAGAAAGATGAATGCAAATGCTTTGAGGGACTATTTAACAGTCAAGATGATTTCAGGCTGTACATTTTACCATTTATTGAGTATTAGGGTAAAGGGCCTGAGGTTAACACCATTATTACAGTATACTGAGATTATAAAGGACATTATGAACAACGTGAAAAGTTATGCTTTAGGAGTTCCCTGGTGGCCTAGTGGCTAGAATTCTGGGCTTTCACTGCTGAGGCCCAGGTTCAATCTCTGGTCACAGAACTAAGATCCCACAAGTCAAGTGGTGTGACACCCCAAAAAAAGTTATGCTTCATTGCCCGTTTTAACTAGGACTGACAGTTTGTTTCCTTGGCATAAAAAGATAGCAGTTCATTGGTATTCTGAATCAATGTAGATCATCACTTCGTTTTGAAATCTGAGGAATAGTCACATCTTCTACCAATAAAGTCAGTGTGTTCATGAGTGCTCAGTCATTTCAGTACTGTCCAACTCTTTGCAACCCTATGGACTGTAGCCCGCCAGGTTCCTCTGTCCATAGAATTCTCCAGGCAAGAATACTGGAGTGAGTTGCCATGCCCTCTTCCAAGGGATCTTCCCAACCCAGGGATGAACCTGTGTCTCCTGCATTTCACGCTGATTCTTTACTGCTGAGCCACTGGGGAAGTCCAATAAAACCAGTGGAAACTGCCAAAAAGTCATCGTGGAGTGGTATAAGCCAGTCAGATCTCAAGAATGACATAAAGGTATGCATTTTGCCTGAGACATACACTCAACTCTCTGAATCACTATATTACAATATGCCATATAGTTTATATAACAAGTAATGTATTTTAATGTGTTAATATATTATAATTTTATTCTCTTGATGGTTTTATAATGAAATGAGTTCAAGATGACTAGGTGATAACTTGGAAACTCTGTATTTCTTTCAATAAATGAGCATATGAATGTTGCAGAGCTTGCATATATCCTTGAGATAGACATATCCCTGGCTAAGAATGTTTTCATATATTGTTGCTTGGACTTTGCCCATAAGAAGAGACATAATAAATGTGCATCAATTACATTCATCATGGTGCAATGTTCTATCTGCAAAAAGTACTTTCTATCCTCAAAAGATACTCCTTTTATAAGATGACACAGAAAGTAGGAATCCTAAAAAAGAAGTTTCATCAGCTCTGATACTGATAGAAATAGTCAAGATCCAGCTGACACAGCCAATATAAGCAACTTGGTTGGATCTATATACAGGGCTCACAAAGCATATTACTGCTTTCGTATTTGACTCAACACTTTCCTTTGTAATGATGAGACATCTTGTACCAAAAGTTGACAGACTTTCACATAAGTCTCTGGACAGCTTCCTTACAGGATTAAAAAATACTAGATTTCAAAATACTGATGATGAAGAAGAAGTGCAAACTTGCAGAGGTATTTTAATCAAGCAATCACTCTGAGAAACATCACACTGTCTCTGCATCATAATAACAATATAGTCACACAACTACATGGTCAGAAAAATCAATTATGGTTTTCTTCTGAATGTCTTAAAAAGTCTGAAAGCCTTCTTGATTTGGACCCTGTGACTTATATCAGAGTTCTTTTTTTTAGTTAAAATTTTATTAATCTATTTTTGGCTGCACTGGGTCTGTGTTGTGGGCTTCTCATTGCAGTGACTTCTCTTGGTGCAGAGCATGGGCTCTAGGTGTGTGGGCTTCAGTAGTTGTAGCACAGGGGCTCAGTTGCTCCAAAGCATGTGGGATCTTCCCAGACCAGGAATTGAACCTGTGTCCCCTGCATTCTTAACCACTGGACCACCTGGGAAATCCATGCAGCAGAGCTCCAAACGAAATTACACAATGCTTGTTTCTACGGCTCTTCTCACTAATGAATACATACCATCAGCAACAGTACTCCTCAGAATATTAGACCAGTTATCCAGAAGCCACTGCTCAAAAGTCAGATCCCCATTTCTTTTACTTTGGTCAAAAGTAGAAGACTTCAAAAACTATCAGATATATTTCAGAGCTAATACTGAGCGTTAATGATATTTTGGAGTCATAATCCTGAAGTAATTCCTATTTCAGATTAGCTCAGATATTAAATGACAGGATAAGAAAAACTTTTTCCATTTGATTAAAACAGAACTACAAGGAAAGTTTGCTTGCATCAATATAAGTGTTCATCAAACACTGCAAATATTAAGGAAGAAAGTGGGCTTGCAAGGATTTCTATGAATGTCACCACATCTAAGCTTCTAGTCAACATGTAAACAGAAAACCTGGTGATGCTTCTGATGAGAAAGGAGAACCTGATTTAGCTTATTTAACTTCTGGCTCAGAGCAAATGAAGAAACCTGTGAAACCGTCACTGAGGAAGCCACAACAGAAACAAAAACAAAACACGACTCCGATGTTGCCACAACAGAAGTGACTGGTTTCCTCTTGAGCTGTGCTTTGAAATTCCACTATTTGGCTCTGCATTAAATAAGTTTGCAGAAAAACTGTTACATACAACCAGTGCAGAAAAGAAAGCTTTTAAAGACCCTGACATTCCAGCAGAAAATTCTACTTGTCCTTAACTTTGTTCATTCATTCAAGGAAGGTGTTTCAACAGTGGATATTCACACTAAAGTCAGCTTTCTCAAGACTGCTTTACCATCTTCTGCTGATATGGGAGTTCCACTTCTTGGAAAGATTGGAATATTAGAGATGCCATCTTAGCAGAATAGTTTAGAGGGTCATCTCCCTCACGTCTCACTGCTAGTCTTCATTGGCTGTAATTTAGTTACCCCATTTGTTTGTTGCACTTGGTGTCTTTTTTTTTTTTTTTCTTAAAGTTAGAGTGCCAGTTGCAAAAACCATTCTGTTGGTACAGTATAACTTACCATTAAATGATGCCAAAAGTATGTTGTATTGCAGTTTGGAAAACATTTACTTTGCCAGGAGTCTTGCTCATTACAGCATATCCTAATGCAACAAAAAGCTCCTTTTATTTTGTTTAAATTGATCCCTAGGTTGTTGGTTCCTTTTTAACACAGAACTTTTTAGCAATCAGCACTGTATTTTTGTTTTCAGGTAAACCTACTTTTTTTTCCCCCCTCAGCAAGAAGCACAAAGGATCTTTGTTCTCAGATCAGGGAGGGGACCCAAGTCCCCTGCAATGAAAGCACAGTCTTAACCACTAGACCATCAGGGAAGTCCCTACATTTCTTTTTCTTAGTCTTAGGATAAACCTTGTAGGCTTTATGATAACTGTAAACATTTATAAGCAGTCACTGAATATTGTAGTGGAGATTTTATATAACTTTAAGAAACCTTGTTTACTTTTATATTTTATTATCTACACTTTTGGGAATAATGGAAAGGGATTTGACTCTTCCTATGAACAGACTTTTTGGTATTTAGACTAGAAAGAGTATAAAACAGTAAACACCCATTACTGCCAGAAGATTTGATGACACATTAAGAATTCCTATGGAGGGAATTCCCTGGTGGTCCAGTGGTTAGACTCTGAGCTTTCACTGCTCCTGGATCAGGGAACTAATATCCCACAAGCCATGCAGCTGTGCATCGAGGCAAAAAAAAAAACAAAAAACCCACGAATTCCCATGGATACCTAATAAATTATGTATATCAGTTGAACTTTGTTGAAGGAATGCAAATCAGTATAATTTAACTTTGTTTGATATATTGAAGGTATGTAAATCAGTAAAATTATGTATAATTTGACCTTGCTATATAAGGTCTTAATTCAGACTATAAAAGTTTGCTGACATTTCATGAGAAGTTTTGGAAAACATTCTCCTTTTTTTAATGCATTTAAAGAATCTGCCTGCCAAGCAGGAGACATGGGTTTGATCCCTGGGTTAGGAAGACCCCCTGGAGAAGGATACAGCAACCCACTTCAGTATTCTTGCCTGGGAAATCCCACAGACAGAGGAGCCTAGTGGGCTATAGCCCACAGGCTCTCAAGACTCAGACACAACTAACCAACTTACCAACTAAACAACATCCTTAAAAGGCTGTTAACATGGTTTGATTTGCATTTGGTTTTGTTTCTCTTTCTTCTTCTTTTTTTGGGGGGGGGTAGAAGCATTATTGAAATATAATTCACATATCACACAATTCATCCATTTAAAGAGTAAAATTCAATGCTTTTTAGTAAGTCAGAGTTGTGCACCTATCACTACAATCAATTTTACAACATTTTCATCACCCCAAAATAACCACATCCCCTTAACATGTTAGCTGTCATGCCCAAATTCTCCCATCCCCCCAGCTCTACTTTCTGCTTTCTCTATAGATTTGCCTATATAAATGGGAACATACATTATGTGGCCTTTTGTGACTGTTTTTTTACTTAGTATGTTTTCAAGACTTATCCATATCATAGCAGGTATCAGTACTTCATCCATTTTTATTGCTGGAGAGTATCCCATTGTTTGGGTAACGACATTTTATTTATCTACTCAACAATTGGTGGACATTTGGTTTATTTTATATTTTTGGCAAACATCCTAGTTTTAAATAAAGTTTATGTGTAGACTTTTTCATGTTGGGTTTTTCTTTTCATAGACTGTCTAAGGAAAAATAGAACTTTTTCATTTTGGTAGCAGTGGTTGCTCCATGATATCATCTTGATTTAAGAAGTTTTGTTTAGTTTCTATACCAACTAACATAAAGTTTAATTTGATGTTTGCAAACCAAGGACTATAATTTGAGGTTAAAATTACACATTAGAAGCATTGAGGTTATGTCTTCAGGTCAAAATACTCTAGTGATAAATCCACTATGAAGACATTATTTTAGGCAATCTAGATATTAAATGGGCTTCCCAAGTGGTCCGTGGTTAAAAATCTGCCTACCAATGCAGGAATTCAGTTCAGTTCAGTACAGTCACTCAGTTGCGTCTGACTCTGCGACCCCATAGACTACAGCACACCAGGCCTCCCTGTCCATTACCAACTCCCAGAGTTCACTCAAATTTATGTCCATTGAGCCAGTGATGCCATCCAACCATCTCACCCTCTGTCGTCCCCTTTGCCTCCTGCCTTCAATCTTTCCCAGCATCAGGGTCTTTTCAAAAGAGTCAGTTCTTCACATCAAGTGGCCAAAGTATTGGAGTTTCAGCTTCAGCATCAGTCCTTCCAATGAATATTCAGGACTGATTTCCTTTAGGATGGACTGGTTTGATCTTGCTGTCCAAGGGACTCTCAAGAGTCTTCTCCAACACCACAGAATTCTTTGGCACTCAGCTTTCTTTATAGTCCAACTCTTATATCCATACATGACTACTGGAATAACCAAAGCTTTGACTAGACAGACCTTTGTTGGCAAAGTAATGTATCTGCTTTTTAATATGCTGTCTAGGTTGGTCATAGCTTTTCTTCCAAGGAGCAAGCATCTTTTAATTTCATGGCTGCAGTCACCATCTGCAGTGATTTTGGGGCCCAAAAAATAAAGTCTCTCAGTGTTTCCATTGCTTCCTCATCTATTTGCCATGAAGTGATGGGACCAGATGCCATGATCTTAGTTTTCTGAATGTTGAGCTTTAAGCTTACTTTTTCACTCTCCTTTTTCCCTTTCATCAAGAGGCTCTTTATTCTTCCTCACTTTCTGCCATAAAGGATGGTGTCATCTGCATATCAGAGGTTATTGGTATTTCTCCTGGCAATCTTGATTCCCACTTGTGCCTCATCCAACCCAGCGTTTCACATGATGTACTTTGCATATAAGTTAAATAAGCAGGGTGACAATATACAGCCTTGACATACTCCTTTCCCTATTTGGAACCAGTCTGTTGTTCCATGTCCAGTTCTACCTGTTGCGTCTTGGACCTGCATACAGATATCTGAAGAGGCAGGTCAGGTGGTCTGGTATTCCCATATCTTTCAGAATTTTCCACAGTGTGTTGTGATCCACACAGTCAAAGGCTTTGGCATAGTCAATAAAGCAGAAATTGATGTTTTTCTGGAACTCTATTGCTTTTTCGATAATCCAGCAGATGTTGGCTATTTGATCTTTGGTTCCTCTGCCTTTTCTAAAACCATCTTGAACATCTGGAATTTCATGGTTCACGTATTGCTGAAGCCTGGCTTGGAGAATTTTGAGCATTACTTTACTAGCGTGTGAGATGAGTGCAATTGTGCGGTAGTTTGAGCATTCTTTGGCATTGCCTTTCTTTGGGATTGGAATGAAAACGGACCTTTTCCAGTCCTGTGGCCACTGCTGAGTTTTCCAAGTTTGCTGGGATATTGAGTGCAGCATTTTCACAGCATCATCTTTCAGGATTTGAAATAGCTCAACTGGAATTCCATCACCTCCACTAGCTTTGTTCGTAGTGATGCTTCCTAAGGCCCACTTGACTTCCCATTCCAGGATGTCTGGCTTTAAGTTGGTGATCATGCAATCGTGATTATCTGGATCATGAAGATCTTTTTTGTACAGTTCTTCTGTGTATTCTTGCCACCTCTTCTTAATATCTTCTTCTGTTAGGTCCATACCATTTCTGTCCTTTATTGTGCCCATCTTGCAGACAATGTGTTCAATCCCTGGTCTGGGAGGATCCCACATGCTGTGGGACCACTAAGTCACCACACCACAACTACTGAGCCTGTGTGCTGCAACTACTGAAACCCAAAAGTTCTAGAACCTGTACCGTGCAACAAGAGAAGTCACTGCAATGAGAATCCCCTGCATTGCAGCTAGAGAGTAGCCCCTGCTCTCCATAACTAGAGAAAGCCTGCACAGCAACAAGGACCCACCACAACCAAATAAATAAATTAGTTTCTAAAATAATCAAAAAAATTATTTTAAAAAATGACAATTTTTTTAAAAGGACATTTAAAAAAATGTATGGATCAATTTCATCTTTTAAATGTTTTTAAAGAAATTCAGCTTTTATATCATTTTTAAAAGTATGATCATCAAATTTCCTTGATTTCTTTTTTGAAAAAAGGAAATAAGATAATTTTGTATTTGTTTTGGGAAGGGAGTTAATATGGCTAACAATATTCTTAGCAAAAAAATACCAGAGACATTTGAGATCTTTTTTTCTCATGTTGGTTTTTATTACCTAATGTTTTCAGCTTTCTCTGTCATTCTTACTTTTTTCTCATTTTCAGTGTTTCAATTTGTTTTTAAAACTTTAAATTTCCAAAACTATAAGTACAGTGGATTGCTTTCCAGCATGATATTAACATTATAAACTGTGTCAAATTGATTACTGGCATGTATAACATGCGGCTTTCCAGATGGTGCTAGGGGTAAAGAATCAGACTACCAATGCAGGAGATGCAAAAGAAATGAGGGTTTGATCCCTTGGTTGGGAAGATTCCCCTGGAAAAGGAAATGGCAACCTACTCCAATAGTCTCGCCTGGGAAATTCTATGGACAGAGGAACCTGGTGGGCTACAGTCCTAGGGTTGTAAACAGTCACACACACACACACAACATGTTTACAAATAAACTGGGATTTTTTTTCAATAAACTAGATGTGCAACAGGCTTGTAAAATGCATTTATCTGTACTCATTGTACATCCTAAAAGATGATGCTGGGAAAGAGCTGCACTCAATATGTCAGCAAATTTGGAAAACTCAGCAGTGGCCATAGGACTGGAAAAGGTCAGTTTTCATTCCAATCCCAAAGAAAGGCAATACCAAAGAATGCTCAAACTACCACACAATTGCCCTCATCTCACACAGGAGTAAAGTAATGCTCAAAATTCTCCAAGCCAGGCTTCAACAGTATGTGAACCCTGAACTTCCAGGTGTTCAAGCTGGACCTAGAGATGGCAGAGGAACCAGAGATCAAATTGCCGACATCCATTGGAGTATTAAAATAGCAATAGAGTTCCAGAAAAACATCTATTTCTGCTTTATTGACTATGCCAAAGCCTTTGACTGTATAGATCACCACAGACTGAAGAGATGCAAATACCAGACCACCTGACCTGCCTCTTGAGAAATGTGTATGAGGTCAAGAAGCAACAGTTAGAACTGGACAAGGAAAAACAGACTGGTTTCAAATAGGGAAAGGAGTATATCAAAGCTGTATATTATCACCCTGCTTATTTAACCTCTCTGCAGAGTACACCATGTGAAATGCTGGGCTGGATGAAGCACAAGCTGGAATCAAGATTGCCAGGAGAAATATCAATTACCTCAGATATGCAGATAACACCACCCTTATGGCAGAAAGCCTCTTGATGAAAGTGAAACAGGAGAGTGAAAAAGTTGGCTTAAAGCTCAACATTCAGAAAACGAATATCATGGCATCTGGTTCCATCACTTCATGGCAAATAGATGGGGAAACAGTGGTAACAGTGAGAGATCCTTTTTTTTTGGTCCCCAAAATCACTGCAGATGGTGACTGTAGCCATGAAATTAAAAGACACTTACTCCTTGGAAGAAAAGTTATGACCAACCTAGACAGCATATTAAAAAGCAGAGACGTTACTTTGCCAACAAAGGCCCGTCTTGTCAAGGCTGTGGTTTTTCTAGTAGTCGTATATGGGTACGAGAATTGGACTATAAAGAAAGCTGAGCGCAGAAGAATTGATGCTTTTGAAGTGTGGTGTTGGAGAAGACTCTTGAGAGTCCCTTGGATAACAAGGAGATCAAACCAGTCCATCCTAAAGGAAATCAATCCTGAATGTTCATTGGAAGGAGTGGCGTTGAAGCTGAAACTCCAATACTTTGGCTACGTGATGCAAGAACTGACTCACTGGAAAAGACCCTGATGCTGGGAAAGATTGAAGGCAGGAGGAGAAGGGGACAATAGAGCATCCTCTGTTGGATGGATGGCATCATCGACTCAATGGACATGAGTTTGAGTAAACTCCGTGAGTTGGTGATGGATAGGGAGGCCTGGCATGCTGCAGTCCATGGGGTTGAAAAGAGTCGGACACAACTGAGCGACTGAACCGAACTGAACTGTACCCATTGTGGACAAAGAATGTCTTCCTGCCAGAGGAGTAAACAGAGGATCTTAAGACCATCAAGCCACCCGCCACAGTACACCTTGAGGGGATTCAGGATGGTGAAAAACAGGATACTGTCCCTAGATAGTTAAGGTGCACATCAAAAGAATAATTTCATTAAGTCCAGACTGCTGCATCTTCCCATACATAGAAAAGTGCTAAATTCATTAACTTGAGATGTCTGTTTTTTCTTTAATTAGCTGTAATCTTTGGATGTTCAACTACCTGGGTTTGTTTCATTGTTGTTTTTGCAAGAACTCCTGTATACCCAGGTGGCTCAGTGGTAAAGAATCCGCCTGCTAATGCAGGGGACACAAGAGACTCGGGTTCGATCTCTGGGTTGGGAAGATCCCCCGGAGAAGGAAATGGCTACCCACTCCAGTATTCTTGCCTGGAAAATTGCATAGACAGAAGAGCCTTGTGGGCTAAAGTCCATGGGGTCTCAAAGAGCTGGACACAACTGAGCACTGAGCACAGCCTGTATACCCTGGCTCCTCCTCTACCTCTTCAGAATAGTTCCTCAGAGGTATCTGAGAGGCTGTATCCCTGGCTTACATCCTCAGTAACGCCCCAAGTAAACATCATTCTCAACTTTTAGGTTGCTCATTTTTTACAGTTAATACTACACATTATTCTTTCTCCATAAGACATTTTATAACTTGGATAAGTTGCTTGCTAAAAGTCCAGAGGTACAGTGTCTGTAGTATTGTTCTCATCTGCCTAGCCCATTCAAAGGAAAAGAGAATTTAATAGGACTTCTTAAGAAATCCATATTGAATCCTGGTGATACCTACTTCCCTTTTTAAATGTCCACATATCATCCTTCTAACGGTCCCTTGAATTTTGCTAGGAATGAACAAATATCTCACAGGTATGGAGCCTTTGAAATACAGACTCTTCCCTATTCTGGCAATCAGGGTAACACTTCTACTTCCAGGCTTTTGGTTCTACTCTATTTTTCATGTCTTCTCAAAGATCACCAAGCAGTTCAGTAGTCTCCCCACAAATTTGCAGAGCATCCTGGGAATTTGTTCATCACAGCCAAAGACAGAAGCTCATGTACAAAACCTAGGCCAGCAGTGGATGGGAGACTCCAGTTCCAGAAATAAATTTTTGGCTTGATTTCAGTTTCCTCCAGGAACATGTGCTCGTGTGTTTTTTCTTTTCTGCTATAATTAACCACGTGGTTTGGTATTCCCATCTCTTTCAGAATTTTCCACAGTTTGTTGTGATCCACACAGTCAAAGGCTTTGGCATAGTCAATAAAGCAGAAATTGATGTTTTTCTGGAACTCTATTGCTTTTTCCATGATCCAGCAGATGTTGGCAATTTGATCTCTGGTTCCTCTGCCTTTTCTAAAACCAGCTTGAACATCCGGAAGTTCACGGTTCACATATTGCTGAAGCCTGGCTTGGAGAATTTTGAGCATTACTTTACTAGCATGTGAAATGAGTGCAATTGTGCGGTAGTTTGAGCATTCTTTGGCATTGCCTTTCTTTGGGATTGGAATGAAAACGGACCTTTTCCAGTCCTGTGGCCACTGCTGAGTTTTCCAAATTTGCTGGCATATTGAGTGCAGCACTTTCACAGCATCATCTTTCAGGATTTGAAATAGCACAACTGGAATTTCATCACCTCCACTAGCTTTGTGCATAGTGATGCTTTCTAAGGCCCACTTGACTTCACATTCCAGGATGTCTGGCTCTAGGTCAGTGATCACACCATCGTGATTATCTGGGTCGTGAAGATCTTTTTTGTACACTTCTTCTGTGTATTCTTGCCATCTCTTCTTAATATCTTCTGCTTCTGTTAGGTCCATACCATTTCTGTCCTTTATCGAGCTCATCTTTGCATGAAATGTTCCTTTGGTATCTCTGATTTTCTTGAAGAGATCCCTAGTCTTTCCCATTCTGTTGTTTTCCTCTATTTCTTTGAATTGATCGTTGAGGAAGGCTTTCTTATCTCTTCTTGCTATTCTTTGGAACTCTGCATTCAGATGTTTATATCTTTCCTTTTCTCCTTTGCTTTTCACTTCTCTTCTTTTCACAGCTATTTGTAAGGCCTCCCCAGACAGCCATTTTGCTTTTTTGCATTTCTTTTCTATGGGAATGGTCTTGATCCCTGTCTCCTGTACAATGTCACGAACCTCATTCCATAGTTCATCAGGCACTCTATCTATCAGATCTAGGCCCTTAAATCTATTTCCCACTTCCACTGTATAATCATAAGGGATTTGATTTAGGTCATACCTGAATGGTCTAGTGGTTTTCCCTACTTTCTTCAATTTCAGTCTGAATTTGGCAATAAGGAGTTCATGGTCTGAGCCACAGTCAGCTCCTGGTCTTGTTTTTGCTGACCGTATAGAGCTTCTCCATCTTTGGCTGCAAAGAATATAATCAATCTGGTTTTGGTGTTGACCATCTGGTGATGTCCATGTATAGAGTCTTCTCTTGTGTGGTTGGAAGAGGGTGTTTGTTATGACCAGTGCATTTTCTTGGCAAAACTCTATTAGTCTTTGCCCTGCTTCATTCCGTATTCCAAGGTCAAGAAGCAACAGTTAGAACTGGACATGGAACAACAGACTGGTTCCAAATAGGAAAAGAGTTCGTCAAGGCTGTATATTGTCACCCTGCTTATTTAACTTATATGCAGAGTACATCATGAGAAACGCTGGACTGGAAGAAACACAAACTGGAATCAAGATTGCTAGGAGAAATATCAATAACCTCAGATATGCAGATGACACCACCCTTATGGCAGAAAGTGAAGAGGAACTCAAAAGCCTTTTGATGAAAGTGAAAGTGGAGAGTGAAAAAGTTGGCTTAAAGCTCAACATTCAGAAAACGAACATCATGGCATCCGGCCCATCACTTCATGGGAAATAGATGGGGAAACAGTGGAAACAGTGTCAGACTTTATTTTTTGGGCTCCAAAATCACTGCAGATGGTGAAATTAAAAGACGCTTACTCCTTGGAAGGAAAGTTATGACCAACCTAGATAGCATATTCAAAAACAGAGACATTACTTTGCCAACAAAGGTTCGTCTAGTCAAGGCTATGGTTTTTCCTGTGGTCATGTATGGATGTGAGAGTTGGACTGTGAAGAAGGCTGAGCGCCGAAGAATGGATGCTTTTGAACTGTGGTGTTGGAGAAGACTCTCAAGAGTCCCTTGGACTGCAAGGAGATCCAACCAGTCCATTCTGAAGGAGATCAGCCCTGGGATTTCTTTGCAGGAATGATGCTAAAGCTGAAACTCCAGTACTTTGGCCACCTCATGCGAAGAGTTGACTCATTGGAAAAGACTCTGATGCTGGGAGGGATTGGGGGCAGGAGGAGAAGGGGACGACAGAGGATGAGATGGCTGGATGGCATCACTGACTCGACGGACGTGAGTCTCAGTGAACTCCGGGAGTTGGTGATGGACAGGAAGGCCTGGTGTGCTTCATGTGTGATTCATGGGGTCGCAAAGAGTCGGACACGACTGAGGGACTGATCTGATCTGATCTGGTAATTAACCAGTCCCGTTACAGCTATCGTCTCCTGGCTGACAATTCCCTCTGCTTATGGAAAATACCTGAATGGAGCTGATTGAGTTGGGCTTAAATCACGGTTCACCATTTCCTAACATTGTGACCCGTGTGGCTCAGTGGTAAATTAATCTGCCAGGGCTTCCCTGGTGGCTCAGATGGCAATGAATCCGCCTGCAATGCAGGAGATATGGGTTCGACCCCTGGGTCAGAAAGATCCCCTGAAGGAGGAAATGGCAACCCACTCCAGTATTCTTGCCTGGGGCAGTCCCATGGAGGAGCCTGGTGAGCTACATTCGTGGGCTGGCAATGAGTCGGACACGACTGAGCACAAGTACCAGACTTAGAAAAGTGTGACATCAGGCAGATGTTAACCTCTCTGGCACTCATATGTAGATCAGAGGTTAATACCAGCCTCACAGGGTTATGCAGAAGTATCCACAACGAACCTGAACATAGTAACTGCACACACTTAATGTTCATCTTCTCAGATCCTCCCATTACACTTTCCAAGGGCACTTTCAACAGCAGGCCAAACAGCTGCAACTGAAGAAAAACACACAACCTGAAAGTAACTAGTTAAACTTTACTCGGGAATCTTACTGAAGAAGATAGCCCATGAGAGGGCCTCTTAGATACCTTTGAGGACATGTTTGAAAGAGGTTAAGAGAAAAGCCAGGATAAATATTTAGCTGGGGAAAAAAATGTAGTTGAACATCAAAATACTTCTGTCAACCATAAAGAACAGACATCTCAAATTAATGATTTTAGTGGTTTTCTGTATATAGGAAAATGTAAGAATCTGGATTCATTTAAATTATTCCTTAGGTATGCATCTTAACTACGGAAGGCCAGTAGTATCCAAAGCACAGGATGCTTCCTGTTTTCCTCCATCCTGAATTCCTCTCAGGGCTCCCCGTGGTTGGGTGGTTACAGCGGCTAATGGCCAGAGCATTACAGAACTGAGATGGTGGGCAACTTTGCTTACTAGAATGGCAGACAACGTTCACAATTTCTCACAACAGTCCCAGACAGCCTACAAGGCTGAAAAGAGGCAGTGGGAGACAGAAGGTACACAAAAGTAGGGACACAAGAGTCCAAGGGCGAACATAGAGTCCTTCTACACTTCACGTGCACGTGTTTGTCTGGCCACAGGACACAATTACCGCTTATTTACATGTCTGTCACCCCCAAAAGACCACCCGCCACCTGAGGGGCCAGGTTCCTCGCCTACCATCCCTTTCTCATGCTGGGACCTAAGCATGCAGCAAATCCAGGCCTTGTTCGGCCTTCTCACTTGGGCCAGCCCGTTGGCGCGACTGTAAGTGGGGGCGGGAGCGCCACGCTCGGTACCCCCGCCCGGTCCAGAAGTCCCGCGGGCACCCAGGATAGAGCCCTCAGGCGGCTGGAAACTCAGCTGCGCACAACGGCCGTTGGCGGTGACAGGCCACCTGCTGCTGCGAGGCCGGTCGGGAGGCCCCGCCCCGGAGAGCCAGCGCTGGCGCCTGGGGAGAGCGGGCGGTTGGCGGAAACACGGGTGGCCAAGCTGGGGGTAGCGAACTGGGCCCGTGAAAGCACGGAGTGCTCTTCTACCTGAGCCTCTGGGCGCTGTTAGAAAGAGCCCGGGCTAGGGGCCAGAGGCCTGTATGACCCTGGGCAGCTTCTGCTTCTTCCCGCGCGTCAGTCTTGCCATTGTCACAATGAGGTTGGCGGGGAGGGGGGAACCCTATGGGGGTACAAAAGGGCTGACGCGGGGACCGAAGCCCGGAAATGGGAGTGAAAGAAGGCGCGAAGACAACCCTGGGCGTGGCGGCCTCTGCAGCTAAAGGGTAGCCGCCCAGTCCTCCGAGCCCGCAGGCCCCGCCCCCGCCCAGGAGGCCCCGCCCCGAGATCTAAGTCTCACGGCACCTTCCTCCTACCTCTCTGCAAGCCCCGCTGGCCGAGCCTTCGAATCGAGTACAGTCTGCGGTCCGTGGACGCGCCCTCCGCCCGCCGACCGACAAAACTGCCTGTACCCGCCTGTTCTCCTTGCGGCCCGGTGAGCCCAGCCCCGGCCCGCCCCAGCCCTGCACCCTCAATACCTGCCGTCCTCCCGCTACTCGGGCCGAGGGGACCCACGCGCCGCCTTTAATTTCCCTCCTCGCCTCCCACCGTATTTTGTATTTTATCGTTTTGTCTTTTTTTTTTTTTTTTTTTAATCTCTTTTCTTTCACTCTTTTGCTGTTTTGCCTTTGTTCTTTACCTCTCGCGCTCAAAAGGCTGTAATATAAGCCCTCTCCTCTGCCAGGGTGGGCGGCCTTCAGCGATGATCAGAAGGACCTCTCCCATTCCAGGCGGCTGCAGGCCTTCCTAGGGCTCTTTCTGCTGGCAGGAGCTTTGAGCTGCTTGATGCGGCCTCCGCTGGGCCCATTCCAACCTCTCTAACCTCCTCAAGCCCTGCTCTGGGCCCTACTCTCTGAACCATCCTGATGCCCCCCCACCTCACTTCCAGCACCCCCACTCACCAGAGTCGCTGTGTTGTGGGATGCTTCCCCAGAGTACTGAATTACACTAAAGCAGAAATCTGAAAGAGCAATGTGTGATACTAAGAGATCAGACCGGGGAGAGAGGACTTCTGGGTTCATCCCTTCCTCCCATGTGTCTGTCCCTCTCCTCCACCGTGTAGGACTTAATTAGCCCCCAGCTGCCTGTGGGAAATGGACCCTGTTCCCTACCCTCACATCCCCCAGGCAAGGACTGAATACGCTAACGTGCCTTGGGCCTTTTCCTTTTGCTAGGTTTGTAGTCCTTTTAAGGCCCATTCCCCTTTCTAAACTCTCCTCCTCTGCTCTACAGGACACATAGTATGACCATTAGCTATTTCGTCTACCAACCATTTTCCATGGAAAACCAAAGGGATCAGGCCATGATAGCCACTGGCAGCTTTGAAGAACGGGACATCTTTAGAGAAGCTTGACCTTGAAGACCTCAGCGTGGGACCTAACAAAGCCGGGTAAGAGTCCAGTCTAAGGAAGGAGTCTTCTACTGCCTCAGCCCTGTGGTCTGGGGGCGGGATCAGCAGGATATTAACAAAAATAACTAGCACCACCATCCCAGTAAAGTCACTCTTAGAGTTCACAAAGCACCTTCCTATATCCTTGGTCTTCTTTTGGCCCTTAAATTGACCCTGACAAGCCAAGGATGGTAATCCCCATGTTACAGAGGAGGAACAATGAGGCCCCAATGGGACAGTGATTAGCTCCAGGAAATCAGCAGCAGAGGAGAACCTAGTGTTCTAAACACATATTGTTGACTCAAGCTTTTGACTACCCTTGAGATTTCGATTAGGAATCAGATGTATGTTTTGGACTGTCCCTGAGACTGCGATAATCAGGTGAAACTGGTTATTTGCTGGTGAGTAATATATGATTAATTCTTTCCAGTTAGACCTTAATCTTCTTAGTAGGGTCTTTAGCACAGGTACCTTTGCTTCCCATACCTGTGCCTCTGAAGGACCTGACTTATGGCAAACCCAAGGCAATATTCAAAATGGCAACTTAGCCTTTGCACTTGTCTCCAAGATGGGCTGGGTCTTATATTTCTCTGACCCTCACAACACATTGCAACCTAGATCAAGGTCAGGACATGATTGACTCATGTTGTTATCATGTCTCCGATGCCCAGAAGGGATGCCTTTGCCTGAACCTTCTCAGAACTGTCATATTGTCACAAGAGAACTGGGATGTTGCACTTCCTCATGAAAGGCCTTGCCTGGGCCTGGGGCTGAGAAAACAGGAAAGAAATGACCTGGGCACCAGTGTAAAGCAAATCGTATAAGCTTTGGAGCCTGCAGACAGGACTCTTACTAAGTTCCCTCACAGGGCTGCTCTGAGAAGTAAGTGAGCTAATAGAATGTGCCAGAGGGATGAGGAAAGGTGTAGAGCACTTCCTGGGGGATGAGAATGTCAGGGCAGGGACTCTGGGGGTTCGAGAACACCTTCATCAACCCCTTCCGCTGCCTGAGTGCAGCCTTCACTGAGCCTCATGTGGGCCAGGCTCCAGAGAAACATGAATAAGGCCGGCAGCTGAGTGGTGAGTAGCTTTTAGATTTCCCGTGTGCCCAGCCACCTGGGATGAGAGGCCCGGGAGGAAGCCTGGTGAGCATTTTGCTTCCCTCGGTCTGTGTGTTCACTGCTGTCACCACATCACTCCTCTGTTGGCCAGCTCTTTCCTCTCAGCCCCAGCAACAGGGATAGCCAATTAGGTGGGGCTCAGAGTAGCCACTCCTCGTCAGAGTAAACTCAGGGGAGAGAAGCAGGTCACCCTCCCCCACTGGGGTGCTGGGCTCACTTCCTCCCAAGGCAGGGGAGGAGGGTGTTTTTCCAGTTCTGAAAACAAAATGGGGGTTTTGGTTTCCTTCGTCATTCTTTATAGCTCTGACCTGCACCACTTCCCCATCCCCACCTCTCATGAAGACATGGCTCCCCCTGTATTATAGGATGAGAGGAAACTGGCCAGAGAGGGAATAGTTTTCCTGTGTTTCACAGTAGGCTGGAGGAGGGAGGAAGATACTCTTAGCCCTAAGAACTGCACAGTATCCTTCAAGGCCCAGCTAAATGTTACCTTTGCTAAGTCATTTCTGACTACCCACCCTTTCTTCTGTCACAGTGGAGGTGGATGGTCCCTCCTTTGAATTTTGAGAATATGTTTCTTGCAGCTTGAAACACCTGCCCACCCCCAGTGCCAGACAATAAGCCTCCTTCTAGGGTAGATATTGTCTCAGTGAACCAGTGCCTGGCAAAGCGAACTCATTGAAAGAGTGACTCTAGAGAGCCCAAGCTGTGTGTGGGCTGGTGGGGAAGAGTGAGACCAAATTGAAGGGGCTGAATAGGTCTTGTTCACTCCTTTTCTTCTAGACTTAGACAATTCCAGACTCATAGGAACCTCTTCTGCTTAAGACATTCAGGGCATAATGCCTGTGGGTTTGTACCTTCCCCCCTCGTCTGCCTGCCCTCTAGACAGAGCTGCAGAATCAGGAACATGAACATCAGAGAAATCTGTAGCCCACAGACAAAGGGCTGGGCCAATGCCTGTTTGTGAGGCAGGACAGCTGTGATCCGGATACTCCACGTGGTAAAGGAGAGGACTTCTCAGACAAATTACTTCTCCAGCCCGTTTGAGTACCTGTGGACCTCACTCCTATTTGCCCTCGAGGGGCAGCTCTGAGCCCTTGCTTAGGGGGGTGATGCTATCAGAGAAGATAGGGGCGGGATAGTAAGAGAAGTTCTGGAGGTTCGGCTGCTGATGGACCTTATCTCTCCTTGGCTTAGTCTCCGGCAGAGTTCCTCTGTCTCGTCTTGTTGCTGACAGAAGGTGCCCCCTTCTCCAGTTTTTGTTCATCTCCTGGGAGGTTGCAGGAATCGTCATTATGGTTGGGTTCAAGGCCACAGATGTGCCCCCTACAGCCACTGTGAAGTTCCTGGGGGCAGGCACAGCTGCCTGCATTGCTGACCTCATCACCTTTCCCCTGGATACTGCTAAAGTCCGGCTACAGGTGAGTGAATGAAGCCTGCATTTCTGAGCATAGCTAGTCCACTCCTCCCCAGGACACAGACTCCTCAAGGGCCAGTGGGGTTTTGGGGACCGTAAATTTTAGAGCACAGGGATGGCAGGCAATGGGGAGGGCAACCACCTGCCTTGGCCTTGCAGATCCAAGGAGAAAGGCAGGGGCCAATGCAGGCTGCGGCCAGTGCCCAGTACCGTGGGGTGCTGGGCACCATCCTGACCATGGTGCGCACCGAGGGCCCCCGCAGCCTCTACAGCGGGCTGGTCGCCGGCCTGCAGCGCCAGATGAGCTTCGCCTCCGTCCGCATCGGCCTCTACGACTCCGTCAAGCAGTTCTACACCAAGGGCTCTGAGCGTGAGTGTGGAGCTGGGCCACAGGCCTCTTGGCCTCTTCTCAGTGATGGTCGATCCTAGTTGTTCCAGCCTCACAGTTCCTTTAGGCCCCAAGACCTCTAGGAGGAATTTCAGATTAAAGGTCCCTGATTCTTCTTATGATTCCCAGGCTGAGTCAGGCTCTGAGCAGGGCATCAGCTCGTGACAGTTTTCACAACCACTTGGGGAGCAGGTGGTATCATCCCTGTGTTCCAGCAGGAGAGGCTGAGGCTTACCTGGGGTGGGGGAGGGGACTCGGCCAAGGGCTCACAGTTGAAGAGCCAGGAAACTCCGAGGACTTCTGCTTTCAAGGCCAGTGCTCTTCCATTTCACCTTCTCAGCATGCCATGTTCACCCCCCAGTTTACACTTGTGGAAACTGAGAACCCAGATCGAAAGGTTTCCTTTTCCCAAGATCCCATGTCAGGGAAAAGTAGATGAGGGATGAGAACCCAAGTCCTGTGAATCCCAGTCTGAGAAAGCCTTTCATGTTTGTCAAATGGAAATGATTCTTGGGAATCCCCTGGTGGTCCAGTGGTTAGGGCTTTCACTGCTGGGGCCTGGGTTCAGTCCCTAGTCGGGGAGCTAAGATCACACAAGCTATGCAACGCAGCCAAAAAAAAAAAGTTTCTGATTTCTCAGGGCCATTTAGCAGGTGAAATGAAGTGAATAGAAATGGTTTATGAAAGAACATAGCATTAAGTCTCATTTTGTCCTGTTCCTTGCTCTGTCCTAGTGCCCAGCACATAATAGACACTGTATAATGCAAGACATTCTTAGAGCAGAGCTGGCCTGGGTCTTGTTAACAGGGGACAGTGAAGACAGATTTCAGTGATGTGGTTCTGGTGAGGAGAGGTGGACACTAGTGGAAGCCCAGCTGGCCACTGACCCCCATGGCTTTCCGACAGATGCCGGCATTGGGAGTCGCCTCCTGGCAGGCAGCACCACCGGTGCCTTGGCCGTGGCCGTGGCCCAGCCAACGGATGTGGTGAAGGTCCGGTTCCAAGCGCAGGCCCGGGCTGGAGCTGGCCGGAGGTACCAGAGCACTGTTGAGGCCTACAAAACCATTGCCCGAGAGGAGGGGTTTCGGGGACTCTGGAAAGGTGTGTACCAGCTGTTTTCTCTTCCCCGTCTTCCTCTTCCCCTACTCCCTGGTCTCACATAGACATCCTTTCCTCCCGTAGGGACATCTCCCAATGTCGCTCGCAATGCCATTGTCAACTGTGCTGAGCTGGTGACCTACGACCTCATCAAGGACACTCTCCTGAAGGCCCACCTAATGACAGGTGAATTAGGGGAGATGATGCTGGGTCTTACCCTTCCCCCAAAGCAGGAGCTAGTGTGGATCTGCCTGGAGACCACATCCTTCATCCCATTTCCCCTTTGCTTATGCAGTGAGTTTCTCTCACTGAATTGAAGCCATGCACCTTGAGGCCCTGAGGCTACATGGGCAAAATGACTCAGAGGCACTGGGAGAGGTTCCCACTGGAGTCTCCGGGTCTAAAACCACGAGACCGTAGTTACTTCAATCATCTCCTTCTGGAATTATCGGGGGAGGAGTCCTGATGCCTCCTACTCTTCCTTGGCAGACGACCTCCCTTGCCACTTTACTTCTGCCTTCGGGGCGGGCTTCTGCACCACCGTCATCGCCTCCCCTGTCGATGTGGTCAAGACGAGATACATGAACTCTGCCCTGGGCCAGTACAGCAGCGCTGGCCACTGCGCCCTCACCATGCTCCAGAAGGAGGGACCCCAAGCCTTCTACAAAGGGTGAGCCTCTGACCTGTGCCTCCCAGTTCCAGGCCTCCTGCCCCCTGTACCTGTCACACAAATGAGAGCGAACCACTGGGACTGAGTGGCAACCACATGCAACAGTTTCTGATCCTGGTCCTGGCATTCTCATACTCTTAACTCCTCCCTCCTGGAGCTGCCATCATGCCTGTTTTATGGGTGTTAAAATGGAGACTCACAGGGGACTGTTGCCCACAACTCCATTTCTTGGGCCACCCTGATTTCCTGGGAGACAGAGCATCTGTCAGGATGCCAGGGCGAACTAGAGACGACCTGTGTCTTCTCACCCTCTAGGTTCATGCCCTCCTTTCTCCGCTTGGGATCCTGGAACGTGGTGATGTTCGTCACCTACGAGCAGCTGAAGAGGGCCCTCATGGCTGCCCGCGCTTCCAAGGAGGCTCCCTTCTGAGCAGCTGCTGACCTGATCAGCGTTGGCTCTGGCTGCAGCCTGGCCCTGCTTCCTTTTCCTTCCTCCCCTTCTCCCCTTCCCTCTCTCCCCATCCCTCTCTTCTGCTCCCTTTCCCACCACCTCCCTTCCCTCTCCCCACGTTCTCACCCCTCAGCTCCCCGTAGCCTCTCACAGTCCAGGTGGACTTGACCCCAGCTGACACTGTGGAGAGCCTGGCACCAGCCAGGATCTCAAGCCCCCAGTCCCCTAGAAAGCCCTCAGCCTGACTCTTCTTCCTGCCCCCGAGCCCAACTAGCACGTCACCCATAAAACAAGCTCAACCTTGGTGTCTCCTCCCTCTCTATCACCACAGATCTTGGTCTACTGGGCCCTTTTGGCACCTGGTGGGCAGGGGAGGAGCCACCTGACTTGGAAAGGGGGGCAGGCCCATCTTCTAGCACTCCACTCTGGGTGGAGGCCATCTGCTCCACCTCTGTCTCCAGACCAGGCCAGGGCTGAGATGGGAAGTGAAGGAGTGGTCTGGAGTCCGCAGTTGCCTGGCTGTCTCGCCAGACCACTTGACCTTTCACTCACCAGCTCCAGGTATTCCAGCACCTGCCTCCAACCCCCCAGTAGGTCCTGGGCCTGTTATTCTGCAGAATGAGTGCTCCTGTTTGCCCTCCATCTCCTGTGCTGCTTGGAAGATTTAGAGGAACTTGGGGATCTTGGATGCTCTGACTAATTTTATTCCACTTTACAAATGGGAAACCCACCTCCCCCAAGTCCCAGGCCTAGTGAGGGCAAGTCCATCCTCCACAGTCACCCCCTTAGGAGGCAGCATGGGCTACAGCAGGCTGCAGAGCAGACATCCAGCCTCAGCCTGAGGAGTCTTTCCATTCACCCTCACCCCATGCTAGAGATCGCAGGCAGGGAGGTGGTGACAAGCAGAGGTGTCAACCTCCCTGCCCCTCTTCCTGCTGCCTGGCCTCAGTCAGGGAAACAGATGGGCAGAGCTATTCTGTTTCAAGGATTTGGGGACTCAGGTTCCAGAATCTTGAGGCATCTCATGCACAGCTGCTGCTGCTGCTGCTAAGTCGCTTCAGTCGTGTCCGACTCTGTGCGACCCCACAGACGGCAGCCCACCAGGCTCCCCCGTCCCTGGGATTCTCCAGGCAAGAATACTGGAGTGGGTTGCCATTTCCTTCTCCAATGCATGAAAGTGAAAGTGAAGTTGCTCAGTTGTGTGCGACTCTTCACGACCCCATGGACTGCAGCCCACCAGGCTCCTCCGTCCATGGGATTTTCCAGGCAAGAGTACTGAAGTGGGGTGCCATTGCCTTCTCTGTCATGCACAGCTGGGCCCTTGGAATTAAGCCATTGAGGCCCATTTTATAGAAGTCTGAAGAAGCTGAAGGCTGGGACAGGTCATGCAGGCAAGGACACATGGGAGATCCGCAGCTGACCTGAGTCTAGGAACCAGATTCCTCCCTCCTGCTGTGTACCCTTCCCCCGGGAACCAGTGCCGGGGTCCTTCAGGAGTCCTGTTAGGCGGCTGTGGAGCCAGGCCCAGAGACCTTCCTGCTTCAGCCAGCTGGTGCTACCAGGCCTTCCCCACCAGAGTTGGAGGCTGGGCCCTTCCGTGGTCAGGCAAGGGGTCCCACATGTTAGGGTTGTGGAGAAGGAAAGAGGGCCCAGGATTCCTCACCTGAGCTGAGGTCTCACAGTCCCCAGGAGGGACAAGGTTGGGTGTCATGAATCAAGCCAGGGTGGCAAGGGGTCCGCCTAAACAGGGGATCCAGTCAGTGTGCCTAATGCACCCTAATTCTCATTAATCCTGTGAGACAGGGTTAATTCACTGTTTTGCACCAGAGGAAACAGGAGCAGTTTGTTGCCCAAGGCGTGTTTGTCAGCTGGCTGATTGACCAGTCATGTTTTTCAGACACTCGCTTGGGCGTGAGACCGCCAGATTTCATTGTTCTAGGAATGATCTGAGACAGGAGCTGGGGGAGGTTGTGGGAACACTGACCAGCATACCAGTAGGCCTCAGTAACTCCTCCTTCGCTGCCTGTAAAATACCAGACACGGCAGCACTGAAGACCACACTGACCTAATAATCTCATAAATGGCTCTCATCAGGCCTGAAACCAGGCTTCCCTGAGAATCACCATGAGGAAGAGGTTAGGAGCAGGCCTTGCTGCCGGCCTAGAGGAGAGCTAGCCTGCCAGAGTTCCACCGGGCAGTCCTCACCCACTCGCTGTCAAACCAGGGCACCTAGTACCACCTCTCCACCTAGGTCCTGCCTCATGGCAGAGTGCTCCACTCCTCTAATTTCCACTCATAATCTAACCCTGTCCTTCTTGGGGACTATAAGACCTCAGCTCAGAAGTAAGGTGTGGAATCCTCGGCCTGCAAGATAAGGATTGTAAACAGCTTCAGAGAGGAGAAGCAATTAGCCCAAGGGCACACAGCTGACAAGTAGAACCCCCAGGGGTGTACCTAACTCCGAAGCCCACATTCTTTAATGAACCGTGGGTCAGATTCTACATCTCAAGGTCTGCGGCCTTCTCCCTGATGGTTTAAAATGGCTTAAGCTAATATGATACTTTGAATGGTGGAATCGAAGCAATATCTATTCTATAGGGCCCTCTTCTGACCCACCTCTTTTTTTTGGGGGGGGGGGAGAGGGGGCTGCACTGCGAGGCTTGTGGGATCTTAGTCCCCCACCCAGGGATTAAACCCACACTCTTGACAGTGAAAGTGGAAAGTCCTAACCACTGGACCAGCAGGGAACTCCCTCTGGTGTCTCTTAAGTCACTCCATGTAAGTGTCCGCCCTCTCTGTCATAAGCTTGAATCCTAGCCCAAGCCGAGACTTCAGTGAGGGGTGCCTCCCTGGGCACAGAAGACTGACTGGGGAAGCAGGTGTGGTCTGCACAAGCCCGGGTGGCCTGGAGGCTGGCACTCCCATAGGCCATGTTGGCAGCAATGCTGTAACCCTGACACCTATGCCGTGAGTTCACCAGGCACCTTCACATCCGTAAGCAGCCTGAAGAGGGCTATGGGTTCTGCTTTACTAACAAGATGGGTAATAATGTCCAAAGGGGCGGGGGTAGGCTTAGAAGCAGAGCCCAGTTCTAAGAACCTGCCTAGTTCTAGCTCAGGACCCACTGCACAGAACCAGCAATGCAGACTGGCGAGGCAGAAACTAAGCCATTTCTGGCACTGTGTCCTTGGTGCTGCCTCTAAGCAGAGTGAAGTTGTGAGAGGTGGCCTTCAAGGTCCTGATGTAGCTTTGCCACTGAGCCCTATGTGACCTGGGACAAGTGTTTTGCTCTCTGTGCTTCAGTTTTCCCAAGTATACTGTGACTATATCACACTAGAGACTGCCCTTCCAGAGAGCATGTATCATGAGAAATACATCTGGGGACCCTCAGAGATGAGGCAGCACTGCACCCCACTATCAAGGTGGGAGCACAGAGGCTCTGAACCCTCAGAGACCTGGCCAGGCTCACATAAGCAGGATGGGGTCCCAGCTCCTCAATTTCTTGGGCCCTGCCCTTGCCTCTGCTCCACGAGAAGGGCTGTATAAAGCTCTTCTCCATCTAATACATAACTCTCCTGGGTGTGGCTGTAGGATAGGAAATAAAACTTTATTGTGTCAGTTCAAAAGTCCCATGCCATCCAGTCCTCGTGTCCCGTCCGTGCAGTGGGCGGGCTCCCCTGCACACCCTGAGGCTGTATAGGGGTGGGGTCAGTCCCCTGCTCTCCTTCCCCTCCCCCTGCTCAGGCCCCACCCACCTGAGTTAGAGTTATGTCAGCAACGCCTGGCGCAGCATCTGCTTCTTCTGGGGTGTGAGGCGGGTGGGGAACTGGATGTCGAAGTAAATGAAGAGGTCCCCCTTCTTGGTGGGGTCCTCTGGCAGTGGCATCCCCTCCCCTGGCACCTTCTTGAAGTACTTGGGGCTGAGACAGGGGAGGATGAAAGAAGGGAACTCAGAGGGCACCAGAGCCAGACATCTGCCCCTGCTCACATAACCTCAGGCATGCAGCAGTCACCAGCTTCTAGAACCAGTGGCAGGGGAGAGGAGACTGGCTTGTTCCAGACAGCTTGCTCCCTGGAAATCCATTTACACTGAATCTCTGATTCTGGAATCTCTGATGGAGGATTCCGGGAATCTCATTTAGATGGAAAACAGGACAAGGAGGGAAGGAAAGTGAGCAGACCCTGATTGGAGTGGGGTGTGCTCAGTTGCCAAGCTTCCCACACAGAGGACCTTGCTGGGGAAAGGGCTTGGAAATTCTAGAGGATGAAGACAACAGGGATTTCCTAACACTGGGGGCCTCTAGCCTCCACCATGACTTCATGCAAGTAAGAAAAAGCACTCCATTTGTCAAATGAATGCAGCCCACAGCTTAGCCAGAGTGGGGGCTGGATTTCAATCCTTCTCACCCCCCTTGAGCTGGGTGCCACCTGAACAACTGTACCAGGCAAGCCTCTAAGGACCAGGAAGCCCTTTCCCGTCTATTGGGGCCCAAGTAAATGGACTCACTGGACGATGTCATTGATGGGGATGTTGAGCAGACGGTCATCTAGGGTCTTCACCTCTACGGTGCAGCAGGTCAGAGCCTAGGGGACATGAAGGCCCAAAGTGGGAGTGGTCCCTATGTCCATTCTGTTTAGAAGGTACTTTACGAGACTATCTGACGCCAGGCTCTAAGCTGGACCTCAAGGAGACAAAAGGATGTTCAAGGACTAACAGGTGAGTGAGCTGAGCAATAACCTGCCCTCAGGAGTTCACAGTCTGGGAGAAAAGAATGACATTGATATATGTTACGATAGATGGAGATGGGTTGGTGGAGCCCAGGTGATTTGCCCACCCTTTGCTCCTCTACTTTGCCCACTCACCTTGCCCAAGGGGATGGAGTTCACAAAAAAGAGGTTGTCATTCTCCCTGCGGAAGCGAGGGTGTAGCTTCTCTTTTACAATGAAGATGATGTCGGCTGGGATGATGTTGGGACCCTGGGCAGGGGAGGCCAAGGGGAGACAAGGACTAATTGGCTATGGACCTTGGCCAAGTTCCTGTCTCTATTGTTTCCAAATCTTCATCTGAACAACAAGATTAGACCAGTTTTTTCTGGAAGGGCCTTTCCATTTTGGCCTTAGAAAAAAACCTACCCCAAGGACTATACACACCCACTCCCCGCCCATCACCCTCCCCTTGCCATTACTCTGCAGCCCAAGCAGATGCAACAGCTGGAGGGCAGAATACTGGGTTGGGGTCAGAGTACTGCCTGCAAGACTGTCCTGCCAAGCTTCATTAAGTCCCAGAACTCTGCTGGAACTCCTATGGGAGTTCGAACAGAGGAATAAGACTGGCCCCTACCCACCAGGGCTTCCAGTCTAGGGGAAATGGACACAGTGAATCCTCAAGACTGAGATAAAAGGAACCCAGAGGTGGGAGCTCAGAGAGAGGTCAGGGAAGGCTGCCTGGAGAGGGGAGCTTTAGAACTGGGTGGGTTTTTTGTTTTAATTTAATTTTATTTATTTGGCTGTGCTGGGTCTTGGTTTTGCGACATGTGGAATCTAGTTCCCTGACCAGGGATGGAACCTGGGCCCCCTGCACTGGGAATGCAGAGTACTAGCCACTAGACCACTAGGCAAGTCCTTTGAGGTAGGTTTTGAAGTGGGTTTTCAGAAGTAGGTGTTTCATAAGTGAGAAAGAAGCAAGAGATATGGGCAGAGGAATTCATCTCTCTGGCTCCAAAGATAACATCATTCCTTCTCTTTTCAGAATTTGAGGAATCAGCACGCTTTGGACAATAATTTTATATTTTTATTTAAATAAGTAATTTAAAATTATTATAAATAAATGGCTTCTGAGTAGCTCCTACAATTGGGCTTTACTCAGAGAAACACACAAGAAAATCAGGAAGGGTACTTCCCTATGTTCCAGTGTCCAAGATTCCACATTCCCAATGCAGGGTCCTGGGTTTGATTCTTGCTCAGGGAACTAGATCCCACATGCTGCAACTAAGACCCAGCACAGCCAAATAAGTAAATAATTTTTTGAAAAGAAAATCAGAGCACTGATGTTAGGACTGGGATCTCCTTTCAGCTCTGGTGCTCTTGCCCTGGGCAAGTCCCTTCTCTCTCTGGGCCTGTTTCTCACTCTGCAAAATGAGAAGTCCTGGGTGACCCACTAACTGAGGCACTGTGAGTGCCCCTCAGAAGGGGCATTAGGGATCAGCTCATCTCCCCTGCAGACTGGTCTCCCTTCCAGACCAGGGCTCCCAGGGGCCTCGTTCCTCCTCAGTCTTCCCATCACACGAACCCAGGTAACTGACCTTAGACAGCTTTCCCAACCCTCACCTGGTCCCCTTCCTTCTCGAAGGTGATACGTGTGCCCTGCCTCCAACCAGGCTTTACATCGATAGTGAGGATCTTGTCTTTGATGGTAGAGGAGTACCCATCCTCGTTCAGCACCTGTAATGAGATGATGGGGAAGGAGGTAGGCTCAGGATTTCCCAGCTGGCTTTAACACACATGAAAGATGCTCCATGGGATCTGTGCACAGCTCAGTCCTCCAGCACCGGGGAGAACCTGTCTGAGCCATCCCAACTCGCATCCTATGTTCCACTGGAATCAAGAACTTATGATTCCAGGATGGCAGGATATGTTATGGGGTTGGGGCCTGAGGTGCCAAGCATTCCCCGTGAGTTGATCAAGGTCACAACTCCAGCCCTAGAAATTACGTGGTCTTAGTGACTAACAGACACACGGCGAACGCGCACTCACTTGCTCTCCCCCGCAGAGGCTCTGACCTGGAGCCTCTGCCAGATCTCTTAATCCCAAAGGGAAAAAAACGGAGGGCAACATGTCTTAGCCTCTCCCAAAGCATTCCTCTGTCATCCATCTATTTCCCAGTCACATGCCCAGATGGGTGCCCTCCCTCCATGGAAATCATGGCTGTGGCTGGCATCTCCTCTGCTGGGCAGATGTGTGAGGAGTGTTGCTTGGGTGCCTAGCACAGGGCTGGACCAAGGGACAGGGCCAGGATGGGGTCTGGGACCTGACGCACTGAGGGTCTTCTTCAACCAATCCCCTTGGGAAACATGCCGTGGCCCACCCTCCATGCCCACACAGCTCCTTCTTACTCCTGAGGCAAACACCCAGAAGAAACCTGCAGGGGACCATCAGGAAACACCCAGAAGGCAGAATTCACAGGAGACTCCTCCTGTCCAGAGCCTTCCCACTTCCCTCAGGGATGGGGCTGAGCTGAGAAGGGAAAGAGTTGGTCCCCGTTAGGAAAGCACACAGAGGGGACTCCTACAGGAGGAAAGAGCCAGACTAAAACCCTCAACTGTCCCTTCCAAACGTCAGATTCTAGAATTCTACCTTCCTAGGGCTCCAAATCTAAGATTCTATGCTTCTGTAAGACCATAGCTGAGGTCTCCACTTAGGATCAGGGAGGAGGTGACCAGTAGGGTTGGAGGGGATAGAAGATGGCTCCTAAGTACTTACCCTTCGGGAGATCTTAATTTTCTTGGTGCAGCCAAAAAATAGGTCCTCCAAGGACAGGTAGAGGTCTCGTTCGATTGGAGGATCCTGTTTCTTGACCCCTCGGCCCCGGAGCCCCCCAAATTTCAAGTCTACCTCGTTTCCTTCTGCATCAAAAAACTCTGCAGGAGGTGGGGAGAGGTGAGGAGTAAGAGAAATTACGTCCAGAAACTCAGATTCATAGACTGTCCCTCACCTCTTCAGTCCCCAAGTGTAATACCTAGCCTCCCATTCCCACCTCACAGATTGGAGGCCTGCTTGGCCAGGCCAATGTGCTGCCCTTGTAATAGGGAAGCACCTTTGTATTCTATTCCAAGGTAATCACTAAAGCGATATTGCTTGTAAGCTTAAATTATACATAAAAGCCCATCTCTGGGAAAAGGAAATGGCTACCCACTTTAGTATTCTTGCCTGGGAAATCCCACAGACAGAGGAGCCTGGTGGGCTACAGTCCATGGGGTTGCAAAGAGTCGGACACAACTTAGCAACTAAACTGGCAACCCCGCCTCCCAGGTGATGAACATTAAGGTAAAATGCCTTTGCTCCGCTCACAGGAGACATGCTGACCAGGCTCATCTATGAATGACTTCAGGGAGGAAGAAATGAACACATCCTCTCCTGAGGCTGACCGAAACTAGGAGATGTTTGACTTTCAGTTCAGTTCAGTTGCTCAGTCATGTCTGACTCTTTGCGACCCCGTGAACTGCAGCATGCCAGGCCTCCCTGTCCATCACCAACTCCCGGAATTTACCCAAATTCATGTCCATTGAGTTGGTGATGCCATCCAGCCATCTCATCCTCTGTCGTCCCCTTCTCCTCCTGCCCTCAATCTTTCCCAGCATCAGGGTTTTTTCTAATGAGTCAGCTCTTCGTATCAGGTGGCCAAAATATTGGAGTTTCAGCTTCAACATCAGTCCTTCCAATGAAAACCCAGGACTGATCTCCTTTAGGATGGACTGGTTGGATCTTGTTGCAGTTCAAGGGACTCTCAAGAGTCTTCTCCAATACCACAGTTCAAAAGCATCAATTCTTCAATGTTCAGCTTTCTTTATAGTTCAACTCTCACATCCATACATGACCACTGGAAAAACCATAGCCTTGACTAGACGAACCTTTGTTGGCAAAGTAATGTCTCTGCTTTTTAATATGCTAAGTTGGTCATAACTTTCCTTCCAAGGAATAAGTGTCTTTTAATTTCATGGCTGCAGTCACCATCTGCAGTGATTTTGGAGCCCAAAAAATAAAGTCAGCCACTGTTTCCACTGTTTCTCCATCTATTTTCCATGAAGTGGTGGGACTGGATGCTATGATTCTAGTTTTCTGAATGTTGAGCTTTAAGCCAACTTTTTCACTCTCCTCTTTCACTTTCATCAAGAGGCTCTTTAGTTCTTCTTTACTTTCTGCCATAAGGGTGGTATCATCTGCATATCTGAGGTTACTGATATTTCTCCCGGCAATCTTGATTCCAGCTTGTGCTTCTTCCAGCCCAGCGTTTCTCATGATGTACTCTGCATATAAGTTAAATAGGCAGGGTGACAGTATACAGCCTTGATGAACTCCTTTTCCTATTTGGAACCAGTCTGTTGTTCCATGTCCAGTTCTAACTGTTGCTTCCTGACCTGCATACAGGTTTCTCAAGAGGCAGGTCAGGTGGTCTGGTATTCCCATCTCCTTCAGAATTGTCCACAGTTTGTTTGATCCACACAGTCAAAGCCTTTGGCATAGTCATGTTTGACTTTACTCCTCCCCTTTTAGTATACAGGAAGGCTGAATTCTAACTCAGGCAAGATGGTTCTTTGGGACAATGGGTCCCACCATCTTCTTGGTCTGCTGACTTTGCAAATAAAGTTGCTATTCCTTGCCCTAACAACCCATCTGTTAATTTACTGGCTTGTCCTGAAGTGAGCAGAACAAGCTTGGACTCAGTAAATCCTCAATTGCAGATCCAAGATAACCATCTCTTGAGGCTCTCCACTGCTTCATCCTCCTCCTTAGACTCCCTTCCCCCACACTTCCCTACCTACCAGCCCACCCCTCCCCTCCCCCAACTTCGGGCCAGTGCTCCTTGACTCTGGCTGCCTCAGGAGAGAGAGGAGTGTCCTCTGGTGGCAGCAGTTGGTAGTGCCAGAAATGACCTGTTAGCTTTTGTGGAAGAAGGGTCACAGCATGCAATCCTCCCTATCCTCCCCCAGACTTCATTTCTCCTCACTGTTCATCCCAGCTCAAGCCCACTGCAGATCTCAGACTCAAGTTCCTATGAAGTCAACAGCCGAGACAGGGGAGAGGCAGGGTCAATCACTAACCAGTTAGAGAGGTCACCAAGATCTCCCCAAACTCCTCTTTCCTCAACTTCTTCTACCCCTGCCCAGCTCTATGCTGTACACTGGAATCTTATATGCAACTATTGAAATAAATAAGGAAGATCTGTATGTAATATAATGTATAATAAGAGAATCTCTAAGATACAAGTGAAAAAAATCAGTGTAAACAGTGTGGTCCCATTTCCTTAACAAGATGAAAGGCTATGTGAAAATAAATATAAGCTCATAAATGCACAGAATATTTCTAGAAGGATACATAAATTGTAACAATGAGTGGCTACTTCTGGGGGAAGGAATGGAGTGCTGAAATTTATTTCTTTTTCAATAAATAGTGGTTTAAAAAAATATATATATATGGGGCTTTCCAGGTGGCTCAATGATAAAGCAGAGAAGGCAATGGCACCCCACTCCAGTACTCTTGCCTGGAAAATCCCATGGACGGAGGAGTCTTGTGGGCTGCAGTCCATGGGGTTGCTAAGTAGGACACGACTGAGCGACTTCACTTTCACTTCTCACTTTCATGCATTGGAGAAGGAAATGGCAACCCACTCCAGTGTTCTTGCCTGGAGAATCCCAGGGACAGGGGAGCCTGGTGGGCTGCTGTCTATGGGGTCACACAGAGTCAGACACGACTGAAGCGACTTAGCAGCAGCAGCAGTGATAAAGAATCCACCTGCCAATGTAGGAGACAACAGGAGATGTGGGTTTGATCCTTGGATCAGGAAGATCTCCTGGAGAAGGAAATGGCAACCCATGCCAGTATTCTTGCCTGGGAAATCCCATGAACATAGAAACCTGGTGGGCGACAGTCCACAGGGTCACAGTTGGACACGACTTAGCGACTGAGCATGGATGAGCACACACACACATTATATATATATATATTTCTTAAAGTAAACAAAACTACTCAAAGAAAATCATCTTCTACAGCTACATCCTTCTGTAGTAAGGCAGAGGGGCAGGCAGGGCCTCTTACCATTAAAGGGGTTATCTCCTCCAAAGAACTCATGGAAAACCTTTTCTGGGTTGCCATGGAAGACGTAACCAGTTGTCCATGGGGTCTGCGATCCAAACTCCAGAGGAATTCCGCCCTTCAGACCCTCCTCTCCAAACTTGTCATAGATGCCTCTTTTCACAGCTGTGGATATGCGTCACCTTGAGAAGGGGCCAGCATGGGGGCTAAGAGAGCTGGAGGGCTGGGAAGCCAGAGGATATGGGGCAGGGAGGAAGAAGCAGGGTGAAAACAGCCTTATTTCTAAAGTGCCTGCTGTCTGGAAGTCTTTGGAGAGAGACACTAGAAGTTAGGGATTTAATTTCATCCTGGGTGGACCTACGTAAGGCCCCATAGCCCAGAGGAGAGATGAGAAAAACTGAAACTTGCTGGGGAGGGTTGGGGATTGGAGAAGAAACCAGGAGACTGAGGGTCGGGCTATCATGCTGGGGTTTGGTTTAACTCAGTCATTACAGCTACTGTCTGGTGTGGGTAAATACAGTCCTAGCGCCTTGAGACTGTAGGATATGAGAAGTCAAGAGCTGCCAAATTCTAGAGCTTGGAAATCTTAAGAGTCCGAAGTCCTGAAAACCTGGGGCTGAGGAAACTTTAATGATCTTCTGGCCACTCTTCTGCACACAGAAGGCTGTATCCACACAGCCTCCAGGACAGTATTTAGGGAACCCACGTGGGCACTGCACGCCACAGAGGCAAGGATCTCTTTCCCCAGGCTTCAGGTTGCCACAGCAGAGCGAGATTTCCTAATCACAGACCTCTCTCTGTCCCTTGGTACTTATGCTGTCCTCAGGGAGAGAGAGATTTGGCTTCTTGGTACTCTGGGAATAACTGGGTATGTCTGTCTCAGCCTTAGCCTTCTTCCCTGGGCAGCAAGCATCTCACTTTGCATCCCTGCAGGGGACAAGTGAGGCCTGGGGGGTGTTGGGGAGCCCCTGCCCTGGGTCCCGCACTGCTGAGACAGGAAGCAGGTCAGCCTAATCTGGGGGCTCTCCACACCATGTCCTCCACCTTAGCTTGTGTCTACTTTGTTTAGATTCTGGGCCAGGAAGAGGAATGCTTGCTCTCCATTGGGCCCCCTCAGAAAGCCTGACACTCTTCTGAGTGAGGAATGACATTAAAGGAGAAGGGGGACAGAGGAACCACCCTCACGCTCAGCCCCAGTCACTCACGGTCGCTCAGCACATCGTAGGCCTCTGCTATTTGCCTGAATGTCTCCACTGCACCTGGCTCAATGGACCTCAGCGGGTGGTTCTTAAGGGCAAGTTTCCGGTACCTAGAGAAGAAGGATTAATACCTTGAGGCACAGTCCAAGGCTCAGAGCCGGCTCTGCTGTCGGCTGCCTGCCATTTGTACAGAACCTGAAGTGGAAAAGCTGAGTATCTTTGGCTCCAAGTTTTCCTTTGTCCCTTACACCCCTGTTCCAGTGAAAACTCACACTGGCTTTTTGGTCTAGATAATGTTTTCTTTTTGCCTCTTCATTTCCACAACTATTGCAGAACCATGTCTTCCTATTTCCAGTCCCGCCCCACCCCCTCCAGTTTATTCTGTGTGCTGCCACCAGTTTGATTTCTTTCTCTCTTTTTTGTTAACTTGCCCTTTTAAAATGCTCCCTGACCAAGTCTCTCTCCTGCCTGAACCCTTCACTGGTTCCTCCTTTGTCTTTTTTTTTCTTCAAGAAGTCAGGATTCAAATCTCATGCAGCTCCAGAGTTTCTCTCTTTTTAAAACAACAAAAAAATTTTTTAAATATTTATCTGGTTGTACTGACATGAGAAATCTTTAATCTTCATTTTGGCACTTGAGATCTTTTAAATGATGCTTTCAAACTCTCAGTTGCAGCCTGTAGGATCTAGTTCCCTGATCAGGGATCAAACCTGGGCCCCCTGCATTAGGAGTGTGGAGTCTTAGCCACTGGACCACTAGGGAAATCCCATAAAAACTTAAAAAAAAATTTTTTTTTTTTGGCCATACTGCACAAACCAGGGATTAAACCCAGGCCATGGCAGTGAAAGTGCTGAATCCTAATCACTAGGCCACCAAGGAAATCCCCGCCCTTTGAATTCAGTATAAAACCCAAATGTCTCTAAGATTCGATTCCTCCTTCTCACTCTGCCCTTCTCACTCACTCCCCTTCCCTGCTGCCACAAGCGCTCCGCAGTTCTTCTCTCCAGGCTCCATACTCTGCACACTGCACTGCTCATGCCTTCAACACTCTCCTGCTTTTACCTGGAATGATTAACCCTCTCCAGCCCCCTTCATCTCCTCCTGGCAAATATTTATTCATCTTTCCACATTCAACTCAGGGGTCCGCTCCTCAAGGATGCCTTCCCTGACTGCAGCCTCCATTCTAGATTAGATTTCCTTTCCAGCAGCGCCAGTGCCTTTGATGCTGGTATTTAGCACACAGTGCTCCAGCCGTTTGATGGGTCTGTCTCTCCCACCAGCCTGTGAGTGAGTCCCTCCAGCTGCTGTGTCCAGTTCTGCGTCCTCAGTGCCTCTCACCAAGTGCGATGAGTAAATGAATGACATGAACTCAGCATTCCACAAGGCAGCCCATTTTGCTGTGGGACCACTTTGACTCTTAAGTAACACTTTTCTTACTGAGCTGGGTCTGCTGTTCTGCAACTCTGTCTCTATCCACAAGGGTCATAGTTCTGCCATGAGGCCTTACAGATAGAATCTGCTCTACCTTGAAAGACTTCAAGGCAATTGTCACATCCTCCCTGAAAGTCCTAAATCAGCCCTTCTCACTTACAAAGGCTGTAGTTAAGTATGAGACTTGCAATAAAACTCTAACAGTGAGTAAAAGTAATGAGGTTTGAGAAGAGTTCAGTTTTTCATATAAACTTGAGGGATTTTAAGATGATGCTTGTGGCACCTGCTTTCCTGAATGGGAGAGAAAGGGGTGAAGTCACAGCCTAGACGTGGCAGCCTAAAATGAATAAGAAGTTAATAGCTGGGTGATTAGGAATCACTTTGTTACTTTTCTTCATTATATGTTTAATCTTTTGGGGGTGTGTGTGTGTCAAAATCTAGGTACTCCCATAAGGGAGTGTCTCAAACAAGTGATTCATGCTTTAAGAGTTGTTTCAGGGAAGAAGGGTTAAAAACCATCATTTAGAACATAAATTGTTTTTTTAATCACTCTTTATAAGACATGGTTTCAGATGCAAATGACTGTTCTGCATTTTCATCTCATTATCTCATATAATTCTATTTCAGTACCACAACAACTTTTTTTTTTTCTTTGAGAGATGGGAAGACTGAGGTTCAGAAAGGTTAAGTAATTTGCCCAGGTCCTACAGCTAGCAGGTGAGAGAACCTAGGTTCAAACCTGGCTCTTTCTAATGCTTCAGTCAGTTCAATTCAGTCGCTCAGTCGTGTCTGACTCTTTGCGACTCCATGGACTGCAGCATGCCAGGTTTCCGTGTCCATTTCCAACTCCTGGAGTTTACTCAAACTCATGTCCATTGAGTCAAAGATGCCATCCAACCATCTCATCCTCTGTTGTCCCCTTCTCCTCCCACCTTCAATCTTTCCCAGCATCAGGGTCTTTTCCAATGAGTCAGTTCTTCCCATCAGGTGGCCAAAGTATTGGAGTTTCAGCTTCAATATCAGTCCTTCCAATGAATATTCAAGACTGATTTCCTTTAGGATGGACTGGTTGGATCTCCTTGCAGTCCAAGTGACTCTCAAGAGTCTTCTCCAACACCCCAGTTCAAAAGCATTAATTCTTCTGAGCTCAGCTTTCTTTATAGTCCAACTCTCACATCCATACATGACTACTGGAAAAACCATACCTTTGACTAAATGGACCTTTGTTGGCAAAGTAATATCTCTGCTTTTAAATATGCTGCCTAGGTTGGTCATAGGTTTCCTTCCAAGGAACAAGCATCTTTTAATTTCATGGCTGTAGTCACCATCTGCAGTGATTTGGGAGCCCCCCAAAATAAAGTCTCTCACTGTTTCCATTGTTTCCCCATGGAAACAACGCTTCTAATGCTTAGGTTGGGCTCATCTTTCTGCTTTCCAACTGCCCTTTCTCCTTGTGACATTTCCCTAGACAGGTCTCACTGGCCAACCAAATGTTATGAACAGTGGATGACATCACAGACTATCCTGAATTGTTCTCTAATTGATTCATGAGTTTGTGTCTTATTTCTCAACCACACTGTAGACTCTCTCCAGTTAGCTCACTGAGATCCCTTACTGGAGGTGATCCATAGTAGGCAACAATAGTAGGCAAAGTGTCTGAATACTGGCTCTGCCGGTTACTAGGCACATGGTCCTGGGATAATAATGGTACCTACCACTCAGGCTGTTGTGAGGATTAAATGAAATGATAGAAGGTTCTCAGAACAGCATCTGCACAATTCAATGGGGTGTAGCTATTGTCACTAGTCCATTATCCTAAATTCATCCCTTTTTCTTTACCCTACGATGATCCAATTAATAAATAAGTCCATTCTCTCTTCTCTCTCCAGCTCACTGCCCTGCTTCAAGCCTCATCTTTTTGCCTTGATTATTGTGACAACCACTGAAGGGGTCTGTCTCTTCCCAATATAGCTTCCACATGCCCTGTATGTCCCCTTTTGTAACATTCATCAAGCTTACTGTGACTTATTCAACATCTGTATTCATCAACAAAATTAAGCTGCACGTCTGATTCACAGTTGTATCTCCAGCTGCTGAGACCACACTGAACCCACATAATATTCACCAAAAAACATTTTTTCAGAAAAATGTTCTGATTCCCGCCCCAGATTTCTCAGAAATATCACAAAGTCCCCGAGACTTGATGTAACTATTCAGAAATGGGATTTATTCAATACCCATCTACCATGTGACAGTAGAATAAAATCTGTAATACATCTACCTGGCCAGGTCACTCTCCTGTTCTCAATCATGTGGGTCTCTACAATATTAAGGGTAAAGTCTCCTTTGTTCTCATTTTATTGCTAGGAAGACCACGGTACCCAGGAGAGCAGACAGGGCATAGAGGGTAAGGGATGATGAATTGGGAACCCTGACCCAACCCAAAGCCAGGATGTGGGTGTGCAAGAAGTAAGAGAAGGAACATGGTTTACCTTGCCTGCCCTAAACTGTGTAGGAAAGTTCACTTTGGAAGAGATGAGGGTGGGGCCCGTCCCAGCACAACCCAAAAGCTTTGCTCCTGCCCCAACTTACGCATTCTTGATCTGAGCATCTTCTGAATTGCGAGTGATCTGGAGCACAGAGTAATAATCCTGGCCCATGGCTGGCTGGTTGTCAGTCGGTGGATAGTCCTGACTCCAGCGGCAGGTCTGTTAGTCTGCATTCCTTGGTTGCTCCTGACAACCGCACAGGGGCACTCTGGGAGTTGTAGTCCTTCCTTCCTAAGCAAACCCCCTTCTCACCTGTTCCTGTAGAGGCGGGATTGAGAGAACTAGGACTGGCTCTGTGAGCCTGATAAGAAACCAGAGTTTCTAGGGAGAGTAGAAATTGGTTTTAATTAAGTTTTCAGAACAAACAGATTGGGCTATTTTTAAAAAATAAATCTTTATTTTAGAATGTTTTCAGATTTTCAGGAAAGGTGTGAAGATAGCATTCTCATATGCCTCACACCAGGCTTCCCTTATCATAAACACATTACACAAGAATGGTACGTTTGTCAGAAATAATAACCCATATCCATACATAATCTATGGGGGCTTCCCAGGTGGCACCAGTGGTAAAGAATCCACCCAGAAATGTAGACGACACAAGAGAGGTGAGTTCGATCCCTGGGTCAGGAAGATCCTCTGGAGTAGGAAATGGCACTCCACTCCAGTACTCTTGCCTGAAAAATTTACATGGGCAGAGAAGCCTGGTAGGTTACAGTCCATGGGGTCGCAAAAAGTCAGACATAACTGAGCGGCTGAGCACATACATAATCTATAACATAACCCCATACTTTATTCAGATTTCCTAGTTTTCACCCTAGTGAAAAAAGCCCTAGGGTTTTTTTTTTTTTTCTTTCCTGTTTCAGGATCTGATTCAGGAAATAACATTACAATTACTTGTCATGTTTCCTTAGGCTCCTCTTGTTTATGGCTATTTCTCAAAATTTCCATGTTTTTGATGACTTTGACAGTTTGAGAGTATTGGTCAGGTATTTTGTGGAGTGTCTCTCAATTGGATTTGTTTGATGATTTTCTTATGATTTACACTGGGGCTGGGGTGCTTTTGGAAGGAAGACCACACAGGTAAAGTGCTGTCCTCATCCCATCAGGTCAAAGGTGTGTACCATCACGACTTATCGCTGAAGACGTTGACCTTCCTTGATCACCTGCTGAGGCAGTGTTTCTCAGGTTTACCCATTTCTGGCTTGTACTCTTTGGAAGGAAGTCATTTCATAACCCGCCGTTAAAGAGCGGGGAGTTCCATTGCACCTCCTTGAGGGCAGCGGTGCCGTTTTCCTCTCAGTCACTCACACCCAGCCACCAAGCTCAGACCATTTTACCTCCTAGACACCTCTCAAGCTCCTGCTCTGCTTGTCCTTCTCCTAGCCATGGCCTTGCTTGGCTTTCTTCTCTCAGCAAGGCCACCATGACTTCCTCCCTGTCCTGCCACCTTATCTCTACCCTGCCAAGACCTCACTCCACTGACTACCCAGTTAATCCAAGCTGTTCATCCTGGCACACACTCTGTGATCTGCCCCCTCATACTTGCTCTTACCTCTCACACCCACCTGTAGCACCAGCAAATGCCCAACTAACCATTCTCTCTCTCATACTCACCTGTGCTGCCGGCTCTGCTCAGGCCCTCCCCACCACACCCACCACAGACCCTGGCTTCAGCCCAGATATTTTTTTCTTATGAAATAGTCTACATGCACAAGAGTAGCATTAGAATATTTGTTATTGAAGGACAGTTGCCCCTGTGTTCCCCTCCCTACTTATCATTCTCTTGCTCTATTATTTTATTAGTGAGTTGGCCAAAAAGTCTGTTCAGGTTTTTCCAAATCATTGAAGAGAAAAACTAGAATGAACTTTTTGGCCAACCCAATACTATGCCTTGTATCTGGTAGTGTACTGGTAAATGTTTAACAAGCTTGCCAGAAGGAAAAAAAAAAAAAAAAAAAAACAGCCCTGAATTATAGCACGTACCAATTCCTCTCAGGTTGGCACAAGCCATCTCCACATACTGTTGCATGTATCCCAAACATATTTACCTTTTCATATTTTTAAACTTTCTAGAAATGGTGTAATCTATGCAAATGGTATGTTGGTGCATGTGTATGACACCTTCATAGTGGCTGTTTAGCATTCACTGCTGATCCTGAATATTTGGGCATGTGTGTCAACTCTGCAAGATAATGTCAGTTTTCTGATGTGGAGCTTCTAATTTACAATGGCAATGTAGTAGTATGTGTGAGTTCCTTTTTGCTCCACATTCTCACAATTCTTGGTGTCAAAGTTTTAAATGTTTGCTGATCTAGGTGTGAAATAGCATCTCACTGTGGATTTTAAGTTGCATTTCTTGGCCGAGGTCTTTTCATTTTTATTGCCAATTTTTTTCTTCGTTGTGAAATGCCTATTTACATCTTTTGTCCATTGTCTTTCTGGGCTGTCCTTTTTTAGAAAATTGATTTTTTTACTCTTTGTTTTATGTTTCTTTGTTGATAATATAAAATACAAACCCCTTCCACCTTGGAGCTTGTCTTTTACCATTTTTTTTAATGGGGTCAAATTTATCAATCTGTTTCTTTTGGGTTCTACTTTTTGTGTCTAGTTTAAGAAATATTCCCTATACAAGGTCATAAAGATCTTCACCTGTATATTCTTCCAAAAGTCCATTTGACTTTTAAGTCTTTAATCCACTTAGAACTTATTTTTCTGTATATGGTTCCATGTAGGTTTTTTTCTTTTCGATATCCCATTGTTCCAGAACCATTCATTCAACAGTCTGTTGTTTTCCCACAAGTCCGTATGACTGCTGTGTTAAATACAGACATTACACAAATGTATGGTTTGTATCTGGACTACTGCTACTGCTCCAGGGGTCTGTCCCTGAGTCAGCCCCTCACTACAGCCCTTCCTCTTCTCCTCCTTCTTCCTCAGGAGTAATTTCTCCAGGTACTTAGCCTCCTATTCCTCTCAAAGGGAAGTGTGTTATTAAGAAAGGAACTAATATCAGTCATACAGGGAAAGAGAGGTGCTACATTTTAAGACTTTTCTCTCATTGTGGATGGAAAATCTTGATTGTTCCCTGATGACATTCCAGATACTAATGACGGAAAGAACTCTCCTGGGTCCTCTGAAGCCACCTGACTGCAGAGGAGGGCCTGCCTTAAAGTATTGTAGAACTTTCATGTTGTTTGAGGCAAAGGATCTATTTTAGGTATATTTGGAAGTGACAAAACACACTTCTGGAATTGGGTCAAAGGACAGAGAAATCAACTAGAAAGCGAAGAAGTAAAGTGTAGGTGTTGGGTGAGTTGAATGGTCAGAGTGACCATATCTTGATGTTGCTGAGCTCACATGCCATCTGTGTGACTTGAAGAGGTTTACTTAGTGGCCCCGAGTTTAATTTTACTTGAATAAATGGGAGTATTACCTCCACCACTGAGTTGGTGTGAAAATATTAAATAAAACTATACAAAAGCATGTATCACATGGAAGATGCTCCCTTAGCACTGATGCAGCAGAGTCAGAGCCAAATCCTGTTAGCTACTAGTTTTATGACCTTAAAACAATCATTTCTTAGCTATAGTTGTCTGCTTGTAAAATGAACATACAAATATACATAGTTATCTGCTTGTTAAATGAAAACATGGAATTACTCTTTATATTTTTTGCATTGCTGAGCTTTCTCATGGATTTAATTTGCATTTTTATTTAAATACTAATATTGAACATTTTTTCTTTGGTACTGGCCATTTACCTTTTTTTTTTTTCTGGTCATGCAGCTTGTGGGATCTTAGTTCCAAAACCAGGGATCAAACCTGGGCTCCCACAGTGAAAGCGCTAAATTCTAACCACTGGACTGCCAGGGAATTCCCTGTTTTACTCTTATTACCAGAAAAAAAAAAGTTATTAAACTCAGAGGGTTGGGGGAAGGCTTTGCTTTATCTGGGACTGGCTGAATGGAGAGGAAGAAGGAGACTCTAGAGGAACAGCAGGTGTGCAAGGGCTGTGGTGAAAGGGAAGGAGAGGACCTGGGTGGGTGGAGAACTGGTTACTCACAGTGGTATTGAGCAAATAAATGAAAACACTGAGAATTATGAGAGCCAAGCTTCTCATTGTTGGAGAAAGGAGGTACATATGTAGAAGGTGGAGTTGGACTGGAATTGGTGACATCAGTGTGAACTCATGATTTTTAATATATATAGAATGATGGATGTAGAAAGACAGATGTATAGATATACTATCTTCTGACAGGGCCTAGAAGCAATAATACCCCAGGAGTAAAGAGCATATTATTGCCCAGATCTTGATTTCTGAATACAATTCTCCACTAAAAGAAACCAGGGCTATTTAGACAAATGACTGATTCCAGGCCTGGAGTGGGAAATCGTAAGTTGAGACTTGACTATCTTATGGGGCCAGAGAATGTGCAACAGCTCAAAGAAGGATGGAAAAATGTTAAAAGGACATAAGACACAGCTTGGAGGAGCCCCCACTGGCCCAAATGGGACAATTTAAATATCAAAATAAATCACAGTTATAATTATAATGGATTATAATTACAGTATAATTATAATGGATTATAATCTATAGAATAAAAGATGAATCTATGAGTTATTTATAATAATATATCTATGACAAATGAATGAGTGAATGAATAAATAAATCAGGGAGAAGGGAAAGTTCTTCCTTACAGTAGAATGCTGATTATAATTGTAAGGAGAATAATGCAATTAGAAAATCACCATTTGGAAATTATCATACGAATTTGTGATTCAGATAGAAATCATTAAAGAATGCTAAAACTAGTTGATATATGATTGTTGAGGAATAGGATATTTATATAGTCTCAAAGTAGTTCTCCCTCAAATACTTATTAACTTTGCTGTGGAGAAATCTCATAGACACCATTTCAATTTACTTATCATTATCTGACTAAAATAAAAAGGATGGACAAAAACAAGAGTTGGCAAGGACATGGAAAAATTAGAACCCTTATGCTGGTGGGAATGTAAAATGGTGCAGCCACTTTGGAAAATAGTTGGCAGTTTCTCAAAACATTAAACCTAGAGTTACAATATGATCAAACATTTCCACTGTTAAGTATACACCCAATAGAACTAAAAACATACATTCACAGCAGCACTATTCATAGTAGCTAAAAAATGTAAACAACCCAAATGTCTATCATCTGATGAGTGGATTAAAACACTGTAGTATATCCATATAATGTGGATCCATATAATCCATATAATGGTGTATTAGGGTTCTTCAGAGAAACAGAGCCAATAAAGTATGTTTGTGTGCATATAGAGAGATTTAAGGAATTGGCTCATGCAATTATGGAGGCTTAAAGAGTCTAATTTTGGGGGGCTCCAAAATCACTGCAGATGGTGACTGCAGCCATGAAATTAAAAGACGCTTACTCCTTGGAAGGAAAGTTATGACCAACCTAGACAGCACATTAAAAAGCAGAGACATTACTTTCCCAACAAAGATCCGTCTAGTCAAGGCTATGGTTTTTCCAGTGGTCATGTATGGATGTGAGAGTTGGACTGTGAAAAAAGCTGAGCGCTGAAGAATTGATGCTTTTGAACTGTGGTATTGGAGAAGACTCTTGAGAGTCCCTTGGACTGCAACAAGATCCAACCAGTCCATCCTAAAGGAGATCAGTCCTGGGTGTTCATTGGAAGGACTGATGCTAAAGCTGAAACTCCAATACTTTGGCCACCTCATGCAAAGAGCTGACTCATTGGAAAAGACCCTGATGCTGGGATTGGGAGCAGGAGGAGAAGGGGACAACAGAGGATGAGATGGTTGGATGGCATCTCCAACTCAATCGACATGAGTTTGAGTAAATTCTGGGAGTTGGTGATGGACAGGGAGGCCTGCCGTGCTGTGATTCATGGGGTCGCAGAGTAGGACACGACTGAGCAACTGAACTGAACTGTAAGAGTCCAGACCCAGGGAAGAGTTGCAGTTCAAATCCACAGGCAATACACTGGCAGAATTCCATCTTGCTTGGTGGAAGTCAGTCTTTCTCTATTAGGGCCTTCAACTGATTGGATGAGGCCTTATATTATGGAAGGTAATCTGCTTTACTCAAAGTTCACTGATTTAAATGTTAATAGCACCCAAAAAACACAGAAATATCCAGAATGTTTGACCAAATATCTGGGCAACATGGCTCAGTCAAGTTAACACATAAAATTAACCATCACAAGTGAGTTAAAAGAATGAAGTACTGATGCATGTCATTAATGCTATTAATACAACATTGATGAACCTTGAAATTTTTATGCTAAGTGAAAGAAGTCAGACACAAAAGGTCACATATATTCCATTTATATAAAACATCCAGAATAGGCACATCCACAGAGACAGAGTCCGCTGATCAGTGGTTGCCAGGGCTGGAGCATGGGGAGTGGCTGTTGAAGTATATGGGGTTTCTTTCTGGGGTGATGAAATGTTCTGGAACTGGTGGTGATGGTCACACTACCTTGTAAATAAATACACTAAAAACCCCCAAATTGTGTAATTTAAAAGGGTGCATTTTTTGGTTTGTGAATTATATCTCCAAAGGAAAAAAAAAGTTAACATCACCAGTAGAGAGACAAATCAACATTGCCTGGCTCCCAATACCATGCTCTTAGGATGGAGAATTACTTTGGGAATATTCCTGCCCAAATATATAACCTGAATCTAATCATGAGGAAACATCAGACAAACCCATAGTGGCCTATGTTTCAAAAATATCACGGTTATAAAAGGAAAAACTGAGGAAGTACTCCAGACAGAAGCCAAATAAATGCAACGTGTGATCCTGGATTAGACCCTGGACCACAAAGGAAAGAGTGATTATAAAGGACACTGTTGGAAAAACCAGCAAAATTTGAATGGGGTCAGCAAACTGGATAGTAGTTTAGGATTAATGGGGGTTTCCTTGTTTTGATAGATGTACTGTGGTTATACAGGAGTGTCCCTGATTTCAGCAAATGCATACTGAAGTACTGAAAGCTGACAGGACATAACATTTGTGTATTACAAGTGATTCAGAAAAAAAATATATACAGCATATATAACCTGTGTTAAAAAAAAAAAAAATATATATATATATATATATATATAAAGAGAGAGAGGGAGCGAGAGGGTGATAAAGCAAACATAATAAAAAGTTAACAACTGGGAGATATGTGTGGGGATATACTGGAATCCTTTGTACTATTCTTATAGCTTATCTGCTAGTTTGAAATTATTTCAAAATAAAAAGTAAATTTAAAATATATCCACAAAGAGATCTGTTCAAGAAAAATAAAATTTTACAAGGCTATTGTGAGGACTGTGCCTGGCACACAGTATATGCTCAACAGCCACTGCTGCTGCCAGTTTTTCAGGTCTGAGAAACAGCGGTACTTTTCACGAGAAGTCACAAGGGGGCATCTGAAAACCAAGAAACAAAGTCTAAGCACAGAGCTTCCCTGGGCCTGCAGTGTTCCAGATGGGGGTTGTCAATACTTCCTCACCCAGAATGCACTTCTTGACCCAAAAGAAAAAAACTCTGCTGCAAACTGGGGATGATTCCATTCACAGTAAATAAGGCCTGGGGTACCTGAAAGCTAGTCTTTGCTCCTTCTGTTTGGGTCTGGATTTCAGGACCGCTGTCAAGAGTCACTGCATCCATCAAAATCAGGATGTCAACTCTGGAGACCTGTGAAAAGGGTCTCCTTTTCATCACATCATGAATGTGATGGTAATAAACAAGAATGAGTCCTGGAATGGGAACTCAAGAGACACACTTGCTGTTTGAACTCAGTCAAAATCTTCCTCCTCCTGTTTTGTTAATCGGACTTATTAGAGGTTCCCCCAGACCTCCTAGCTTTCAATGTTTCTGAGCTCTGGAATATGTCCTCTTGAGTCTACCTGACCCTATCACAAATCACTCCGTGAATGAAACTGCTCTAGTCCCCGAGGTCTCGTGACCACACGGTGTAGTGGAAGGAGCACAGGCCTTGCAGACACACTGAGAAAGGTCCAAATCAAGGCTCCGGTACTTCATTTCTTGAACCTCAGTTTCTTTATCCTTTAAATAGGAATAATACTATTCCTTTTTAAGAGTGTTATGAGGATTAAGTATCTAAATACAGTAACTAGAACAGTGTAGACATCCAGTAGATATTCAATGAATTACAGTATTTTATTTTCAATTTGGTTTAGGCAAAAGCAACCAGAAGGAAAATATAGGATTTAAAGTTCAACTGTGTTCAAGCTCCTCTCTCTATGACCCTTGGCTAATCACTAGATCTCTTTGAGTCTCACTAGCAGTCTTTTTCTTTTTTTGGTTGCGCTGGTATAGTATGCAGGATCTTATTTCCCCAACCAAAGAACAAACCGATGCCCCCTTGCAGCAGAAGTGCAGAGTCTTAACCACTGGACTGCCAAGGAAATCTACACTTTTTATTAAAAAGAATGAGGAAAGTCCAACTGTATTGAGATGGAAAGAACTCAGAGACACTAAGTGAAAATAAACCATGGAATATATATGATTATGATTCCATTTTTATGTTTAAGGAAAAAAAGAAGTGACCATGTTGTACCCTTGCTTAAAAAAGTGTTCTGTGGTTCCCCAACGCCAACCAAGTGAAGCTCAAGCTCCTTACCTGGCATTTATGCCCCTTTACTATTTGGACCCTGTCAACCTCTTCAGCCTCATCCATGAGCACTGAGTTCCATCTATGACTAAATTGCCCTTCACCATCTCTTTTTGTCTCTCATATTTTAGCAGGAATTAGAATCACCTGGAAATTGTTAAAATACTGATTGTGGGCCTCATTCATAGGATTTCTGATTTAAGTCTGAAAAGGGGAGGCAGTTCCCAGAATTTCTAACACATTCCCGGGTGGTCTGATACAGCTATTCTAAGAACCACACTTTGACAGCTGTCACCTTTACAATGATATGATTCAACTTCATCACCTGTATAAAGGCTGACCAATCGTATCAGTTTGCCCAGGACAGAAAGTCCCATGAGCAGAAAACCCCTTAATCTGAGGAAAACTGGGATGGTGCTTACTACCCTTCCTGTATAAGAATCTTTCCCAGGTTGCACATGGGATACTGCTACTGTCAACTAGCCCTTCCCTATAGCCAGGCTGATAGGAAGTGCCTGAGAAAGGAATCCCATCACCATGACTGACTTTTTGCTAGAGCAAGAATATTTAACAAAGTTTCTCAAATTCAGACTCCTCCATATTCTCTTTATTTCCTCCAGAGAACAGGTTTTAGTCCTCCAGTCCTTGTAAACACTGAACACAATGGGTGTGGAATCACACTAAAAGCATCCATTTCCTTGCCCTATGTTGCCGGGCTGAGTTTAAGGGAGAAGTTGGGACAAATGCAGCGAGCACATGTGAGCTTCTTACTCAGTTCAAAGTGGATCTTGTCATGGAATGACAGCTCCACATGGGCCAAAGCAGCTGACTTTCTATTGTTTCCAAAGGGTACCCAATACAACAAAGGTCACTCATGGTCCTTCCATGGTCCCTGATGATGTTCCTGCTCACTGTTGATCAAAGTCAATCTTTTTCATTGACTGGGACTCCTCTTCCCAGGGGGTCAGAGGTCTGAGAGCTGATAGCGTCGCACAAGACCATCTCGACAACATGTGTAGATCTGCTTCTCCCATGTGGCTACCTGGAACAAAAAGAGTTCACAGTTCAAAGGAAGCCTGGGATTCTTCCACTTCAAAAACATAAGAGTCTTGTCATTGACCCCTACTAGTACAAGGGAGTCTGAGAAGATTTACTGACTCCAAAGACAAGAATTATATCCATGTTATATATTTTAAAAATAGCTGACCAGAATCAAGGGAGCTCATGAATACAGAACAGAGAAACTAAGTGGCCAACTGGAGAGAAAACGCACAAGTGCTGTGCATGGTTTAGAGCAGAGGGGTCTGTACAGGGGAGCATATGGCCCACAGAAAAGCCTGGGTAGAAGGGGGTGGCAGAGGATGAGATGGTTAGATAGCATCACTGATTCTATGGACTTGAGTTTGAGCAAACTCCGGGAGATGGTGGAGAACAGGGGAGCCTGGTATGCTACAATCCATGGGTTCTACAGTCAATGGGGTCATAGAGAGTCAGACTCGACTTAGGGATGACAACAACACTGCCTCCTCAGAAGAGGGCAGCGTCACATTAAACCCTAAGATCGCCTTTGACAGAGCTTAGGAATAGAGAGTTTAGGAATAAAGAGGGGGTGCAGCTACAATTAAGTTGGTTCCTTACATCTGTTATTAAATTATACTTGGAAGCCTTTGGAGGAGGAAAGAAAAAAAAAGGAAGGCCTGGGTATCCCCGAACCTCATAAAATTATATGCAAAGAAGTTCTCAATATGTGCCTTTTTTTCCTAAGATTTCATCAAATTCTCAAACCAGTCTGAGACAAAGGAGATTAAGAACCATTAATTTAATGCAAACAGCATGAATTCTGGAGTTAGCTTTAATCACAAGTGTGCCAATATGTAGCTGCATGACCTAGGGCAGCTTTCTCAACCTCTTTGGTCCTGTTTCTTCATTTATAAAGTGAAAATGATGTGTTAATTCACAATATAGAACACTATGCAGGAATTTTTAAAAATGAAGTATATCTATAAGCATTTGTCTGGAAAGAGCTCTAAAATGTTAAGTAAAATAACCCAAGTCATACAGCAATACGTAACAGAATGATCCCAATTATGTATAAAGATAAAACTATATTATTTACATAACTACATAAACAAAGGTCTAAGTTCAAATTCTCCAAAAACAGTCTTAAAAGATACACAACAAACCATTAATGCTAGTTACTTTAGGAAACAGTGGAACTAAAAGTCTTAAAGCAGACTTTTAAGTCTGCACAGTTCTGCACTGTTTGAATTTTTATACATGTGCATAAATTATAAAATTTTAATATAAGAAAATAATAGGAATAATATCTATATCTCAAGGTATGATAACTATTAAATCTGATATGTAAAATAGCTAGAACAATGACTGGTCAACAAACATTATTTCCCCTTTCATTCTTCTCTTTCTTCAGTTCAGTTCAGTAGCTCAGTCGTATCCAACTCTTTGTGACCCCATGGACTGCAGCACACCAGACCTCCCTGTCCATCACCAACTCCCGGAGTTTACTCAAACTCATGTCCATTGAGTTGGTGATGCCATCCAACCATCTCATCCTCTGTCGTCCCCTTCTCCTCCTGCCCTCAATCTTTCCCAGCATCACGGTCTTTTCAAATGAGTCAGCTCTTCGCACCAGGTGGTCAAAGTATTGGAATTTCAGCTTCAACATCAGTCCTTCCAATGAATATTCAGGATTGATTTCCTTTAGGATGGACTGGTTGGATCTCCTTGCAGTTCAAGGGACTCGCAAGAGTCTTCTCCAATACCACACTCTAATCAAATCAGTCTTGAACTTAAATAATAACAACAACAATAAAAGTAGTATTTACAGATTAGAGTTTTCATATGCATTATTTCACTGTTATCCTCATTTTACAGATAAACTGATAGACCGAGGAAGCAGAGTGACTTTTTCAGTTTCTAGAGCCAGTAAATGATGAAGACACTGACTCAATTATTTCTTTCTGTCCCACTCTTAAGTATGGTATTACCCCTAGTAATCACAAAGTTTCTGGATTCAGTTCCCTCCAAAGCCCTGGGTCCCAGGTGAAAAGCACCAAGGCCTGGTTTTGTCTCAGGTCTGTACCTTGTACACAGGGTCACAGTCAGCCCCAGTGAGCTCAATCACATAGTCTAAGTCTTGCTGGACAATGAAACAGCTTCCATCACCTAAAAGACAGAAAGAAACCTTAATAACTAAAGAGAAAGTTGCATGCAAAGTTACCCTCATTATTTTAATTTATTTCTGTACATCACTAGCCTAAAGAAAATTGTCTTAAGACCCAGAGTGGCAGACAGGACTCATGGTGGGCCAGATATGAGGTCCTATAGTGACTCCCTAAAATGCTGGGCTCAAGAGGATTTGAAGGCCAAATGCAAGCTCAATGTGAAGAGTTGTCTTTGATTAGCAATAACTACCAAACAGAGCAAGCAACTACAGGCTCATACAAGTATTTGCAAATTTATCCTAGACAATGATTTTTCACAGGGAATTTCCCTATATAAATGTTTTCTTTAAGACAACTATGCTCCCAGGGACTTCCTTGGTGGTCCAGTGGTTAAGAATCTGCCTTCCAATGCAGGGGATGTGGGTTCAATCCCTGGTCAGGGAACTAAGATCCTGAGTGCTGAATGGCATGGTATCCAAAAAAATTAAAAAGAAAAATAAAGAAATAGAATTTTAAAAAATCATTCATATCTACCACTCAAAGATAAATACTATTCACAGTTTAATGTATTTTTCTAACCTTTTCTGTATAAATTTTTATTTTATATGGTTGAGAGCACATTACATAGAAGAATATCTTTATGCATAAAGTTTTTTCTATATTAATACTGTGATTGAACAGAACTCTGGAAAAGAATCAAAAGATATTAATTAACCATTTCAAACATTTAAAATTTGAAAAACTGCTTTCCAAAATTATATATAAGTTAATCAATTTTATCTGTTAATCAATCTATACTAGAAAATTCTGAAAGAGATGGGCATACCAGACCACCTGACCTGTCTCTTGAGAAATATGTATGCAGGTCAGGAAGCAACAGTTAGAACTGGACATGGAACAACAGACTGGTTCCAAATAGGAAAAGGAGTACGTCAAGGCTGTATATTGTCACCCTGCCTATTTAACTTATATGCAGAGTACATCATGAGAAACGCTGGGCTGGAGGAAGCACAAGCCTGAATCAAGACTGCTGGGAGAAATATCAATAACCTCAGATATGCAGATGACCCCACCCTGATGGCAGAAAGTGAAGAAGAACTAAAGAGCCTCTTGATGAAAGTGAAAGAGGACAGTGAAAAGTTGGCTTAAAGCTCAACATTCAGAAAACGAAGGTCATGGCATCCGGTCCCATCACTTCATGGCAGATAGATGGGGAAACAGTGGCTGCCTTTATTTTTCTGGGCTCCAAAATCACTGCAGATGGTGACTGCAGCCATGAAATTAAAAGACGCTTACTCCTTGGAAGGAAAGTTATGACCAACCTAAACAGCATATTAAAAAGCAGAGACATTACTTTGCCAACAAAGGTCTGTCTAGTCAAGGCTATGGTTTTTCCAGTGGTCATCATGTATGGATGTGAGAGTTGGACTGTGAAGAAAGCTGATGGCCAAAGAATTGATGCTTTTGAACTGTGGTATTGGAGAAGACTCTTGAGAGTCTCTTGAACTGCAAGGAGATCCAACCAGTCCATCCTAAAGGACATCAGTCCTGGGTGTTCATTGGAAGGACTGATGGAAGCTGAAACTCCAATACTTTGGCCATCTGATGCGGAGAGCTGACTCACTGGAAAAAACCCTGATGCTGGGAAAGACTGAGGGCAGAAGGAGAGAGGGATGACAGAGGATGAGATGGTTGGATGGCATCATCGACTTGATGGACATGGGCTTGGGTGGACTCCAGGAGTTGGTGATGGACAGGGAAACCTGGCGTGCTGTGGTTCGTGGGGTCGCAAAGAGTCGGACACGACTGAGTGGCTGAACTGAACTGAATTGACTGTATCCAGCAGTATACAGAGGATCTTCTTTCCTGCATTCTCATTATTAAAAATAATCTTTTCCCAAAAAAGAATCCTTGTATTTTAGAGGTACAGGGAGGTAAGAAAGTACAATTACTATAGCTCTTCCTCTGCATTCAAGCTTCCACACACAAACCTACTTGATAAGCCCAAGCTTCATTCCCATTCTGTCTAGGAAGCCATCTCTAACCACCCCATATAGTAAACCCTTTCTCCCATCAACCTCTTGTAACACTTACTATTGCTCTGGCACTTCCACAGATCTTTCCCTATACCATAATTCTAATTTTGGTGAGTGTGTGCTCCGCCACTGGATCATGATGATCAGAAACACTTTTTTAGGAGGGCATAGGGCAAGGGTTATGAGCAGGGCTTCCCTGATAGCTCAGTTGGTAAAGAATCTGCCTGCAATGCAGGAGATCTGGATTCCATCTCTGGGTTGGGAAGATCCCCTGGAGAAGGGAATGGTTACCCACTCCAGTATTCTAGCCTAAAGAATTCCATGGACTGTAGAGTCCATGGGGTGGCAAAGAGTTGGACACAACTGAGCAACTTTAACTTCACAAGGGCAAGGGTTAGTTACAAGAGTAAGAAGAAACTATCACTTACAGAATATCTACTTTATGTCGAGTACCCATCACTAAGTAGACTTAGGAAAGTGAACTAGTTCACCAAAGATCATAGGATGATTAGATTAAACTATACACAACTGCCATTTTTATATAAATATAAACATAAATTAACAAATAAATAAATGAAGACCTATTCAGTAGGTCTTCACTGCTGCATGTAGGCTTTCTTGAGTTGCAGTGAGTGGGGCTACTCTTCATGGCAGTGCTCAGGCTTCTCACTGCGGTGGTTCTTCTCGTCATGGTGCACAAGTTCTAGGCATGGGGGCTTCAGTATTTGCAGCATGCAGGCTCAGTAGCTGTGGCACATGGGCTCAAGAGCACAGGCGCAGAAGCTAGGGCGCACGGGCTTAGCTGCTCTGGAGCATGTGGAATCTTCCCACATCAGAGATCAAACCTGTGTTTTCCTATCCACTGGGCCACCAAGGACGTCCAACACCACATCTTCTTAAGCAAGTCACCTGCTGATGGACATCTGGGTTGTTTTTACATCTTGGCTATTACAAATATTGCTGTTATGAACATGGGGGCACTAGAGTGCCCTAGACAAAAACTAGAGTTTTTGTCTTTTCTATATATATGCCCAGGAGTGAGTAGGATTGCTGGATCATATGGCAACTCTATTTTCAGTTTTTTTTTTAAGGAACCATCATACTGTTTTCCATGGTGGCTGTACCAATTTAGATTCCCACTAACAGTGTAGGAGGGTTCCGTTTTCTAAACACCCTCTCCAGCATTTATTCTCTGTAGACTTTCTGACTGGTGTGAAATGATACTTCATTGTGGGTTTGATTTGCATTTCTCTAATACTGGCATTGCTGAGCATCTTTTCATGTGCCTGTGGGCCATCTGTATATCTTCTTTGGAGAAATGTCTATTTAGGTCTTCTGGGCACGGCATATATTACATAATTCTGATCAACGACATAGGAGATTAGTAAATCTGCTGGGTTGCTCCTGAGGAAATGTTTCTCATTCTTAAAAAGGATAACAATATGCATGTTTTGTGAAGATAAGATTTGCTGCAGCTCTCCTGCACTGCAACCTTGAGGGAATAAGCCTGAGGACAAAAGCCAGTGCGCTACGGAGGAGAGTGCCAAAAAACAGAGAAAAGCTGCGTTCTTGATTTTATTTCTTCTCTTCTTCTTAAAGCTTTATTTTTTTAACTCAATACTTTTTTGGATTTTTACCAGTCTTTAAATATCCTGGATACAATCCAGGATACCACACTGAGTTAGCTGTCAATTTTTCTTAGTTTCTCCACTGAATTTGTTTTGGAGCCACCATAAATCTGGATGTCTTGTAAATGAAGTACTACATTTTTTGAATTATTGAAGCCATTTTCAGTTGAGTCTTCTGCTACTAACAGCCAAAAACATCCTAACTGATACACTGAAGTATTAAGGTAAGATGGTCCCTCCAGGCCTACAGGCCAGTCCTCCTCACCTAAATCATTCCTATAAGGATTCAGTGTCCCTTAATAGACACCTTCTTCCATGCATTTCTCCCAACCCCACTCCCAAACTCCATTCCAAATATTCTGTACTGCTTACACCAAGGTACTCACTCACTTTACCCAGACTGTCTTTGTAAAGCATCAAACACAGTACCTACTGCATGGTAGGTAGGCACCTAGTAAAGGACAGATCCCTTCTTTCTGCCCCCTTTCACTCATCTATGACTTTTAACACACTACAGCTTTGGCCATCAATGTGCATTTTTACATCTCCAGTTGGTAAAACAGTCACTGGATTACATGTCGCTTAGTCCATGAAGGAGCTTCCCAGGTCGCTCAGTGGTAAAGAACCTGCTCGCCAATGTAGGAGATGTGGTTCAATCCCTGGGTGAGGAAGATCCCCTGGGGAAGGAAATGGCAACTCATTCCAGTATTCTTGCCTGGGAAATCCCATGGACAGAGGAGCCTGGCGGGCTACAGTACCTGGAGTCGCAGAGTCAGACACAACTTAGCAACTAAAGCAAGCAAACAAGTCCACAGACGTGCCTGTAGTACTCCTACCACTCAAGTTAGCTGTTCCCCACATTCCCATACAGTATTCTGCTACAGTACTTACCAAACTGTATTCTATTCAAGCACATGTCTGTCTGCCTTACTAACTATGAGCTCCTTTAGAGCAAAGACTGTAACTGATTTGTTAACTGAATTCTCAATAATTTGTAATAAGAGCCAGTATATTTATTCTGATAATGTTTATTGAGCACCAGTTACATGGTGGACACTGAACTAAAATGCTGGGGGTAACGTGATAAGGCACAGCCACTCAAAGAGCTTAGATTAGAAGGGGCACAGATAATTACAATTAGGGTGTTAAACGTTATGTGAAAAAGCACAATATGCCAAAGAATCATGGAGGATGATGCCCCTAGCCCTGCCACAGACCAGGAATTAAACCTATGTTTCACTGAATGATACAGAACCACCTCCCTCAATTGGCCCCTGGACCCACCTTGGCTAGCAATGAATCCATCTCTGAAACTCAGCAGAGACATAACTGGTGCTCCTGATCTGTGGATGACTTGTACTGGAGTCCTAGGATACAGAATAAATGGAGCGATTTTACTCTTTCCCTTAAAAAGCAATACTTCACTATACTCAACCTACAGTACTAACTGCGTAACAGCACACTGGACAAATGTGGACAGAGATTAAACATTCATATGGTTTCTTTCCTGGCAAGATCCTTAGACGGTAGATCAAAGTAGTCCATTCAAAACCACCTTGGAGGGAATCTAAACATGTCTCTAAATATCTTAATGAGCTGAATAAACTAAGTAACCACTGATATTTCCAGTTTTTAGGGGAAGTCTGACAAGGGTTTAAGATAACAATGTTAACAATATGTTAATCTCTTTATAGACAGAATTAAGTCAGTTGTGATATATTAAAATTGTTAGGACTCTATAAAATCAAACAGGAAGATGAGAATCAATTTTTATAATTGATGATTTTATAGTTTTTATAATTATGAGATTTTATAACAGTGATCAGATTCCCTATCTCTATGGAAGCAAAAACAAGTACAAAAATATAGTAACTTAAATTATGGAAGAAAAGGTATACACTAGTCACTCTTTAACTGAAATTTTTTCACTGCTCTTGGAATGAAGTCCAAACTCCTTGAGATGGTATATAAGTCCCTTCTAAGCAAATTCCAGTTTTCCTGTCTGGCATCACTTCTCATCACTACTCCACTGGCAGGGTATATACTTGTCCTGTCAAACTACTCAGAGATGCCTTACAGTGCCATGCTTTCACATGCCTTCATGCTTCTCTATATGCTATTCTACCTAAGGCAGGTCCTTCTTTTCTTTACTTGGTAACTTTCTGCTAGACAAGATCGATTAAAGCTGCATTTCCTCAGAGCAGTCTCACTTTCTTTTCTCTCCTTCTCGGTGCTTCCTCAAATTCTTGAGATCACTGATCACACTGTGTCCTAACAGTCTTTTACTTGTCCATCTTTATTATTAGACTCCAAATGCATCAAAGGCAGAGTCTTTATCTTTCATTTCTGTTGTTTGGTGCCCTGAACAAAGCCTAATGCCTACAGGAGCCATTCAATAAGCATCAGTTGAACAAAGTAAGCAGAAAGTGACAGTAGAAAATATTAAGTCCTGGGACAAACAGGTTATAGATTCTTTTTGGATACCTGTACGACCAGGATAAAGCCTATATAAGATTATGATCACAGCCTAACAAAGAATCAGAGCTGGCTTACTTGAACTATAAATGATCAATCTCAGCCCAACCCAGATGTAATACCAGGAAGAAAATTACTAAGGTCCTTAAAATTAAAGGTTTTATACAATTATTGTGAGATGTTAGTTCATTATTTAAGCTTAATTTACAAAGCAATCATGACAGTATGAATCAAATTACCTTTCAATGTGATTCCAGGAATAATAAGAACAATCAGACAATTCACACTGGAAAGCCTTTATAAATGGAAAAATATACCCTTGATTCAACAGCCATCTATATGCCAGATTAAATCACTGTGAAAGCCAATAAAAATTTCCACTCTGCAGAAGACCTGCATCATGCAAATGAATGGTGACTCACCTTGGACTCCTTACATCCAGCTGATAAATGTTTCCATCCTGTGTCCCAGCCAATAGCAAGAAGCCAGAGAGAAAAGTACAGCAGTTGAAGGCATCTGAGCCAATAAAGAGGAACAGCTGCGAACAAGCAGGAGACAAAGATGCTGTTTAAAGATTCATTTGTTTCCAGGAATAAACAGGCACCAAGAAAAGAAGAATTTCACTATTTTTAGTATAGAATTTCTTTCTTCTCCTTTTAAGAACTCCTGATCTAAACTAAGTATTCATCAACTGAGGGGGAAGCGCTCCCAGGATTGCAGGAACTTGAGGCTGTCTGAGGACTTAAGCAGGTTATATAATATCATAATATCATAGTCTAAGGCACCAGTTTTCACACTATTTCCCCTCAACACATTGACTCATGGGATCCTCAACACCAAAAATCGTTCTTTTCCTTGTTTTCAGCACAACCTTCCATTTGCTAAACACTTGGAATTCACACATTTAAGTTTTGCTTCAAGACACTGGTGACAATCTTTTGAAGGTAAAGAAACACACTTAATGTGGCAATTTAAGAAATCACAATTTACCCATGTACTTAAGAAAATAAAAAACTACTAGATTTTTATTTCTTACTATTAGTTCAAAGAGTAAAGTTTGAATGTTCTAAAAAAAAAAAAAAAAAAAAAAAAAAGAAACAAACAAAACCCTCTGACTTTCCTTTGGAAGTAAAAGCCAGCATGGAAATTCAGAGTGCAAAGGCAGTATGATCAAAAATAGTGATGCTCCCAGAATAAACTTTGAAAATGGAAACATCACCAGCACAATGAAGTAATGACATGAAATGAAAATACAAAGTCTGTGGCCAAACCAAACCATTAATGTTGTCTGGGTGATGATGACAGCAACTGGGAAGAAATTTAATCAATCTAATCTCAAGGAACTCCAAGTTTAATTAAGAGCATAGCCTGCTTGGCAAAATCCCAGGAAATGAGGGAAGAAAACCCCATTCTTCTATAAGAGACATTCTGGTCACTAATTGAGAGCCCTGAATGCATAAGACCTTTACTCAAAAAATCTCCACATTACCTTAGAGGAGGAAGAAAATCTATAGAACCTTATCATTTTACATGGAGCACACTAAGGTCCAGTGGGAAAGTGACTTAATAAAGGTCACAAAGCAGTAGGTCATTTAATATTATCACATAACCCCATGTATAAATCCTACTATGACAAGTTTAGTGATGAGGAAACAGGCTCAGAGAGGTTAAGTAATGAGTCCAATGTCAGAGCCATTAGGAAGAGCTAGGATTTAAATGTTGCCCTTATCCCATACCACATGTTCTTAATTACTATACTGTACTGCCTTTCACACATGCAGCTTCCACAAAAGGTAAACATACAGAGAAATCAGAAGTGTTTTCAAAACAGCTTTCCAAGAATCAGTGTGACCCAGGTTGCCCCAGTGTTCAAAGGTCTTAAAGGAACCACTTGCCGGCTGCCTGCTCTGCAGTCCCAAGCACTGAAGTTTCTTATCTTCTCGGGCCAACAGCAGCATTTTCGACTCTGTTCCAACCTCTCGTTCACCTGCATGACAGATGAGCTATGTCAATAATGGTTTAGGATGATCAGCTGGCAGTACTCAGAAAGCATAGCTATTGACAGCTCTTTACTGAATTACTCTACTAGTCACTCACTTAATAGTTTTAAAAAACATTTATTATGTTCTATATCTTGACATTGGTATTGTTTATATGACTGTACATATTTGTCAAAACTCACAGAACTGTGTGATTAAAAAAAAGTGACTTTTACTATATGTAAAATATACCTCAATAAACCCAATTTTAAAATATTATGATTATCAAGTCCTTTGTAATATGGAAAGATACCATACTTGGAACAATGTACAGAGTATGTACATTGTAACAATATAAACATATGTAACAATATAAAAGGAGGCTGCTGGAGAGAGGAGGGACACAGGAGAGTGATACAGCTCAATTTACATTTTTAAAAAAGTCATTTCACTTATTTTTGGCTGTGCTGGGTCTTTGTTGCTGTGTGGGCTTTTTCTCTAGTTTTGGCAGGCAGGGCCATCATCTGGCTGCGGTATGCGGGCTTCTCACTGTGGTGGCTTGTCTTGCTGTGGAGCACAGGCTCAATAGGTGTGCATGGGCTTAGTTGTTCCATGGCATGTGGGATCTTCCCGGACCAGGGATCAGACCTGTGTCTCCTGATTTGGCAGGTGGATTCTTCACCAGTGAGCCACCAGGGAAGCCCTGGACTTATGCTTTCTAAATGTGCGTGATGATTCCTATGAGAATGGATTACAGAACAGAGCAGGCAACAGGTACTGGCAGACTGAATCAGGATGCTGGCAGGAAGAAGAGAGACCTGGAGGGAGAGGATGAGGTGGAAAAATAAGAAACATTCTGAAGGTAGAGATGACAGACTTTGCTGATGTGGGACAAGAGGAAAGGTGGCGGTGGATCTTCAATGAATCTTAGGCTTTGGGCTTAAGCAAGGAGATGGTGGTGTCATTAACTGAGATGGGAAAAAACAGATTTGGGGTTGGAAAGAATCAAACAATAAGTTCAAGCTGTCTATTAGACATTTAAATAGAGTCTAAAATGCAAGTAAAAGATCTATGCTTTAGATATATTTTTGGAAATCACCAGCTTAAATACAATATTGAAAGTCATGGAAATGATAAGATCACCTAAGAGAGTAACTGCAGGGCTGAGGGCCCTCCAATATTTAAAGGTTAAAGGAAACATACAAAAGGAGACTGAGACGGAGTAGCCAATGAGCTATAAAGAAAAGCAGTGTAGTGTGGTATTACAGAAGCCAAGAAAGAACAGTGTCCTGAAAAGAAGAGTGTACTATGCTGCAACCTATTGAGAATTTGGAAAGATAACCACAGAGAAGTAACATTGGATTACACAACATGGAGTCACCGGTGACCTTGACAAGAGCTGCTGCCAGTTAAGTAGCTGGGGCACAAACCCACCTAGGACAGGCTGAAGAATAAGTAGGCAGTGAGGAAATAGACAAAACAAGAATACCTTCATTTAAATTACTTTAAACCAACTGATTTAAAAAAACTCAACCTTATTTTAAGTAATATCTGTGAAATCTTAGGTTTGAAGTAAGATGTGTGTGTATTAATATATAACTTAAAAATGAGTACTGCCTGAAATGATCTTGTTTACCACTAGCTGCACATGCATCACACTTTGGGGAACAGACTTTTCCTATTAATCCACTGTGGCGCTAGTGGTAAAGAACCTGCCTGCCAATGCATGAGACACAGAGACACAGGTTCAATCCCTGGGTCAGGAATCTCCCCTGGAGAAGGAAATGGCAACCCATTCCAGTATTCTTGCCTGGAGAATCCCTTGGCCAGAGGAGCCTGGTGGCCTACAGTCCACAGGGTGGCAAAGAGTTGGACATGACTGAAGCGACTTAGCACACGCACATTCCATGGCTACTCAGTTCCTGTCTCTTGGATTTCCTTTCACAATCCATTAATTCCCAAAGAGGGGCCAGGCTGGTACTCATAACAGTTTTAGTTCTTGGACCATAGTGCATCTATATGGGAAGTTTAAGAGAGAGAGAATACTGTCTACAATGATGGGCAAAATTAACCCAAACATACAGAGGAATACTTAGAGCAGTTTTATTCATAATTGTCCAAACTTGGAAACAACTAAGATGTCCTTCAGTAGATGAATGAATGAATAAACTGAGGTACATTCAGACAATGGAATACTGTTCAATGCTTAAAAGAAATGAGCTATCAAAAAGCACAAAAAGACCCAGAGGAACCTTAAATGCATATTACTAAGTGAAAGAAGCCAATCTGAAAAGGCTACATAGTTTATGATTTCAAAATTCTGGAAAAGGCAACACTATGAAGACAATAAAAATATCAGTGGTTGCCAAGGGTTATAGGAGAGAAAGGAACAAATTGGTGGATCAAAGATAATTTTTCAGATAGTGAAATTTTTCCATGATACTATAATGACAGATACATGACATTGTACATTTGTCCAAACCCACAGAATATACAACATCAAGAATGAATCCCAATGTCAACCTTGAACTTTGAGTGTTAATGATGTATCAGTATAGGTCTATCAATGTAACAAATTTACCACTCTGTGGGGGATGCCAATAATAAGGAAGGGTGTGCGTTTGTTGGGGCAGAGGGTATACTAGAACTCTGTACTTTCTGCTCTATTTTATGTGGACCTAACTGCTCCAGAGGCAGAGATACTGGGAGAAAAACAGTCCTGTTTCCATCAGAGAAGCAAATATGTTATAATCACAGGAAAATAAGAAAAGAACACAAGTTGCTTCATTAGGATCTTTATCATTCTGACTCACCAGAACTATCATTCTACTCACCTATTTCCCCCTATGAAGCTTACATCAACTTCTGGTCCAGTCAAGCATACCTTTACCCAATGGATAATTTTACCTTCATACTGTTTTTTAATGTGAACTGACTACCTCTACCACTGCCCTAGGTCTCATTCTCCCATCTTTCCCAGTTCAACTTGAATCCATCCTGCAAGGTTCAAGTCAACTTCTTTTGTGACTCCTTTTTCATCTATACTAACCTAAAACACTCTATTCTTAAAAAAAAAAAACAAAAAAAACAACCTATTATATTTGCATTCAGTGAATCATTTTTTTAGCTAAAACTGCATTGATCTCTGTTTTACAGGCATTAGCCTCAACTGCTAAATTAAACTGTACTTACTCAAATGTAGTAACTATGACATATACTTCTTTTGTAAATTCAAAGCAACACAAACGTAGTAGATATGTAATAAATATTAGTCTTATGATGAAAACAGAAATACCTACAGAGCAGGAGAGGAGGAGGAAGAAAAGGAGAAACTAAGGCAAACACTGAAGGAACCTAAAGAAACAAATTCATATACTGTCCTCAACTCACTGGGCATCTGCTCAGGGGAGCCGAGGTTTATCGAGTTGTCAGCAGCACCCACAGCCACTCCATTGATGGAAGAACCACAGTCTGCAATGACCCCCAGGCAGGCTGAGCGCCCACAATCCCAAAGTCGTGCTGTCCCATCACGAGAACCAGATACCACATTCTTCCCCCGATCAACAATGGCTGTATCCAGGATACCTGGCGAGAGAAAAAAGAAATGACCGTAAGAAGGAGTAGATAGTAAAGGAACTAAAGGGCAGAGTACATGCATGGATCTGCATAAATGACTATTTCTTTACAAATGAGTACTGGATATGTACTACATGCTGGGTACTTTCAAGTGCCAGAAAAACAGAAATAGATAGAACACAGTCCCTGTTTCCCAACAGTTCAAAGACTAGCTATGAGAAACAAACATGGAAAAAGGAGCTTTGGATTTAATCTTTAGTGGCATGTTCTAGAACCATGGTTTTCCAGGGTTTTTTTTGTTTGTTTTTGGCTTTAAAACATGTTTTTTAAAAACAAAACTTAAAGTCATTTTAGGCAGTTCAGTATGAAAATTACTGTCTTAAAAGCTCCTGCTGCTTCCATTGAGAAGTAACTGAAAGGGTTAGTCTCCTCTTCAAAAAAAAAAGGATGTGACTTCTCATCTGGCCAAGATCAAATAGCTCCATTCCTCCCAGGTCCTTCCCTTAAAACTGAAAAAACCTGGACATAAGACAACAAGCAGGCTCAGTTCAAAGATGTAAGAAGGCAGTTCACCTAAGAACCCCAGGACTTGAAGAACAACAGGAAACTGAGTTTCCCTGCATTTCCTTACTGCCTCCCATATATCCTAGACAGGACACTGCTGAAGCCTCTAACATAGAACTGATTTTTTTTTAAAGGCACAAATTAAAAATAATAGCAAAAAACAAAAACCAAACAACTCCAAGGAAAGTCTGTTGCTTCTAGGCAGAAGACTGAGAAAAAGGTGGCCTAACAGAATAGAAAACATTTTGGCAATATCCATTTTCCTCAAACAGCAAAAGAAAAACTGCTACCTCCCCTGCTTAGAGTTTCACTGGGGCTGAACAGGGAGTGATCTTCTATCCCACCCCTGCAAAGAAGCAGGAGACAGAACTCCAATTTTCCCCACCCAGCGATGCTGAGCAGGTCCAACAGGGTACTGTCAGTGGGGAACTGAGCCTCTACTCTCACCTGAGGGAGCAGGAAGTAACACTCCACTATCCCCAACCTCTCCCTTGGTGTCAGTCCGCAGGGAACAGATCTTACAGGCCCAAGGGGAGGCAAGGAAGTGGTGTAAAGTTGAGGTGATGCAAGTTGGTGCCCCACTTTCACCAGGAAGGCATCAGCACAGTCAAAGGGAAGCTGAGTGTCTACCTCACCTGTTTGCAAAGAGACAGTGTGAGGCAATGCTCCACTTTTGCCAGAGCAGGGTTATTAGAGGAACCCAGCAGGAAGCTGAGTATATACACCTCCTGGGCCCTTGCATCATACCGTGACAGGGGACTGCCTGCTAAAAAAGATCAAACAAGATCCAGAGTGTTATAAGATCCAAAATGTCCACAGATTTTATAATTTTCAAAGCCCTTGTTACCTGTTATCTATTTGCTATGATCCCTGGCCTCAGAAGCACATAGCATAAAAAGGTAGAGACAGTCAGGGACATAAAGAGCTACAATTGAGGGACACATGTGTGGTAACACAGGACTGCAGAGTAGAAAGTGAATCCGACCCTATGGTGATACAGGCAGGGCTAGTACTTGCTTTATTAAAACCCATGTAATTGTCCTATTATAGGTGCCCAATAAACACTTGCAGGCTGAGTGATAAGTACCTGACCAAAGGTTACTGAAGTAAACACGTGCTCTTTGGCTTGTTCCTATTTCTCTCAAGATGAGATGACTTCAGATATACAAACCCTGACAAAAACTCAACATAAGGCACAAGAGATGGATGACCCATGTGGTTAACAAAAGGCCTCAAGTCCTACTGAAAGCTTTTTCCAGAAAAAGATGCATTTATAAAAAATGCCACAAATTGAAAAAGTAGCCAATTTGGGGGCTGTTTGAGCAAATATGATTAGAGACAACTCAGGTAGGACCTAAGTCACAGGGTAAGTTTCCAAATATATCCAATTTAAAATAAAAATTAAATACAACTTAGGTAGCTGGTTATAGTTGTTGAAAAAATAAAATGAAATCCTCATAATTATATATCAACTGGATAAGGGCCAAATAGATAAGCTTTTAAAAGTAGCCTTTCCCTCAGAAGTAGATTGAAGGAGGCAACATGTCTTATTGCTATTTTACAGTTCTTATTTATAACATATTTTGTAATTGTAAAGTACCTTAACTTTAGAAAATGCACCTTTCCACTCTATTTCCATAACACGGCATTCTAGCTAGAAAAGGATTTTAATCTTTTTAAGAATCATGAAGAATCACCAATAGGAACATAAGGAAGGGCCTTCAGCTCTTACCAAGAAATCAAAGATTTATTTATATCCTTATTGGAAAGTTCCAACCATTATCTAAAAATATTGAGTTCCACAGAAGTGATACAAATTTTAAAGAACAAATAGTTATGAAAAATATGTACCCAAGGAGGATGCTACTGTGGCTAGGGAGCTGTGAATGCTTTAACTGTGTACAAATTTCAACTAATAGTAAAGAGGTTGGAGGTTTTCCCTTTTTATGAAAAGTAGAGTGGAAAACTATCACCCCCTCTCTAATAAAATGTCACTCACAACATAGTGGCATCTAGTGCGGGTCTCTTCACTCTTAGGTGGGAAGAATAAAAGAAAGAGAAGCCTTATAGGAGCAGGAATCTGTGAGGAATGACTTTAAGAAAAAGCTATAAAAGGAGTAGGAATGCCTTTGTAGGAGGAGTAGCCATACTTAACGACGTAACAGAGCTACCAAGGCTTTAGTTATCAAACCAAATGGTCTTCAACATATAAACCAAGAAGAAAAAAAACTGCATTAAAGAAAAGATTCAGCTGACTGACATATAAACATCCTAGCCAAAGTCTGGGAAATAAGAATAAGATTAAACTATGCCTGAATAAATAAATAAATAAGAAGAGGTGGCAAGAATACACAGAAGAACTGTACAAAAAAGATCTTCATGACCCAGATAATCATGATGGCATGATCACTGACCTAGAGCCAGACATCCTGGAATGTGAAGTCAAGTGGGCCTTAGAGAGCATCACTACGAACAAAGCTAGTGGACGTAATGGAATTCCAGTTGACCTATTTCAAATCCTGAAAGATGCTGCTGTGAAAGTGCTGCACTCAATACGCCAGAAAATTTGGAAAACTCAGCAGTGGCCACAGGACTGGAAAAGGTCCGTTTTCATTCCAATACCAAAGAAAGGCAACTCCAAAGAATGCTCAAACTACTGCACAACTGTACTCATCTCACATGCTAGTAATGTTCAAAAGTCTCCAAGCCAGGCTTCAGCAATACATGAACCGTGAACTTCCAGGTGTTCAAGCTGGATTTAGAAAAGGCAGAGGAACCAGACATCAAATTGCCAACATCCGCTGGATCATCGAAAAAGCAAGAGAGTTCCAGAAAAACATCTATTTCTGCTTTATTGACTATGCCAAAGCCTTTGACTGTGTGGATCACAATAAACTGTGGAAAATTCTGAAAGAGACTGGAATACCAGACCACCTGACCTGCCTCTTGAGAAACCTATATGCAGGTCAGGAAGCAAGTTAGAACTGGACATGGAACAACAGACTGTTTCCAAATAGGAAAAGGAGTACGTCAAGGCTGTATATTGTCACCCGGCTTATTTAATTTATATGCAGAGTACATCATGAGAAACACTGGAAGAAGCACAAGCTGGAATCAAGATTGCCGGGAGAAATATCAATAACCTCAGATATGCAGATGACACCACCCTTATGGCAGAAAGAGAAGAGGAACTAAAAAGCCTCTTGATGAAAGCGAAAGTGGAGAGTGAAAAAGTTGGCTTAAAGCTCAACATTCAGAAAATGAAGATCATGGCATCTGGTCCCATCACTTCATGGGAAACAGATGGGGAAACAGTGGAAACAATAGTTGACTATATTTTTCTGGGCTCCAAAATCACTGCAGATGATGATTGCAGCCATGAAATTAAAAGATGCTTACTCCTTGGAAGGAAAGTTATGACCAACCTAGACAGCACATGAAAAAGCAGAGACATTACTTTGCCATCAAAGGTCCGTCTAGTCAAGGCTATGGTTTTTCCAGTGGTCATGTATGGATGTGAGAGTTGGACTGTGAAGAAGGCTGAGCGCTGAAGAATTGATGCTTTTGAACTGTGGTGTTGGAGAAGACTCTTGAGAGTCCCCTGGACTGCAAGGAGATCCAACCAGTCCATTCTAAAGGAGATCAGTCCTGGGTGTTCTTTGGAAGGACTGATGCTGAAGCTGAAACTCCAGTACTTTGGCCACCTGATGTGAAGAGTTGACTCATTGGAAAAGACTCTGATGCTGGGAGGGATTGGGGGCAGGAGGAGAAGGGGATGACAGAGGATGAGATGGCTGGATGGCATCACTGACTCAATGGACATGAGTATGAGTATACTCCAGGAGTTGGTGATGGACAGGGAGGCCTGGCGTGCTGCAATTCATGGGACTGCAAAGAGTTGGACACGACTGAGCGACTGAACTGAACTGAATAAATATTAGTAAAAAGCAGAGCAAATTTCATATTTCTATACAGGTTTCTAACAAGTTTAATCAATTCAGTTCTCAGAACTGAATTATCTTCTTTTACTTGGAGGCAGCATATACTATTTCAAAGAAAGTATATTAGAGTTTGAAAAGAATGGCCCAAGTGCTGAATATGTAACTTGGTTTCTGAAATATAAGTATCTTTCCTACATTTTTAAGCAAGAAACTTCAATCCATCAACTGAAACGGTGCTTCATTTGTTCTCAGTATTTTCAAAGATTATGAAAGACCTGGTGCTTACTACAAAAAATTAAAATTATGAATATACATATATCCAAATTCAGCAACCTTAATTAAATGGCCTGGGCAAGTAAAAAACTTCAAACTGATTAAAGCACACTTTAGAGCTACTTAGGAAATTCATATTACAAACAGAACACTACTTTTAGTTTATTTTTTCATTAGAAAAATTTAGAAACACACAAAATCTTACCTCTGCTTGTTAATTAAATAATGAACACACTAATCCTTTAATTAAATATAAAATATGTATCTAAAAGTATTAGAAAACACCAACTGCATAACAACTAAGATCAAAAATGTCTATTTTTCTATTACAAATAACAATTTCTGCTTTTCACAGTTGACAAGCATGTTACAACATCACAAGGTTCAACTTGCCTGGCAGAGTTTAAAGTGCAGTGTTACATTTTTAATGAATAATAATATTCACTGTGCATTTATTTTATACCAGGGATTATGTTAATCACTCATATGCACCATCTCTTTTAATACTACTATCCCCATTTTACACATGCAGAAATAAAGACTCAGAAAAGTTAAGCAACTTTAAAAGGCTTCACAGGCTGTGAAGTGGAAGAATTAAGATTTAATCCAAGATTTGTATGTCTCCAAATCCTAAGCTTAACCACTCTACTATACTGCCTCCCTTACTATCATGTTTCCATATACTAGTAGTAATAAACAAGCCAGGGACTTAAGCTAACAAAAGATTATCCTTTATAGCAGATCTTTATACAAAGCTGCTCAATTAGTGTCCTAATGATTCTTTGCAGTAAGCATCAGGTGATGTTCAGTCAAGTCTTCCTTTCATATCTTGCTTGCCAAACTTCCCTAGGCAATAAAGGATCATGTTCACTTTTGATACTATCTTCTGCTTTTCTTATTTAGTCACCAGTTGTGAAACTACTAAAGATCACAAATGCAGGTAATAATTCTTTATTCTATTTTTTACATAGTAATCTCAGAACTAGGAAGACTGTAGAAAAGGAGGCACACAGAGCAATCTGGAAGTCAACTGGGTAAAGACAATGACCCACACATGCTGCTAAGTTACTGGAGATTAATCTTGATTTTGGCTCCATATTTTTTAAGAAATGGTGGTGGTGGTTTGTTTAGTTGCTAAGTTGTGTCCGACTCTTTGCTACTCCATGGACTATAGCCTGCCAGTCTCCTCTGTCCATGGGATTCTCCAGGCAAAAATACTGGAGTGGGTTGCCATTTCCTTCTCCAGGGGATCTTCCCAACCCAAGAATCGAACCTGGGTCTCCTGCATTGCAGGCAGATTCTTTACCAACTGAGCTATGAGGGAAGCACTTTTTAAGAATGAGCAAGCCCAAACCAGTCACCTAAACAGAACTAACTGGAGAGGAGTATTCAAGACCTGACAGACATTAGCCTGGATCTGACTAACTTATGCAATTTCCCCTAAAAGTTTATTTCTGTTCAATCGAATTAAAAAAAAAAAAAAAAGCTCTCAAGGAAAAAGAGTCAGGGTTGTTATACTCTAGAGAAGCCCCCACCCTAAAACTTTTCTCTTAAAAGAATGGAACAATTATACGAATAAAAGCCTAATTTACATCAGTGAACACTCTATATAGTTCACTCTGAGCGACATGCATGGATTCTTAAGGAGAACTGGGAGACTTAGGATTCATGTGGAGGGCGCAGTCCATAACTGCAGTAATCCAAAGGTATTCTGAGGTTGAGCGTGCACTGATGCTGAATATACAACCCGTTAAGTTCAACATGCAGGGCCATGCCTTGTTTCACTGGTAAGTTGCCCTGTGCCTCACATCTTCAAGGTGGCCAGATCTGAGGTGAATCCCTCAGTGTTCCTCTAGACTCCCCAACTGTGCAGGCCACTTTGATGCTTCATACCTGTCAGTTCTTTGGCCTGAATGTGAGGAAAGCTCTAAATATCCCTTCTATCCCCTCTCCACACCCATGTACTTGAGTCTAAGAAGAAAATTCATTTATTTGCCAAGGTTAACATATGTGTTTGCTAGACGATCTATATGTAATCTGACAAACCATTATAAAGAAAAATATTAAAACTTAAAAAAATCAACACACAAGTTATTTATAATATAGTCAGATACACAAGGCAAAAACACTGGATTAAATACCATTAAGTATAGGGTGATATATAACAAATTCTCAAATGGGTGGTGTAGATGATGTGTATTATGGTCCCAAAGGAGGGATCAAGGTAAGAAATTACTTGAGGATGTTTTTATAGTTTCAAAAATATCCAAACCCATAAAAATTAGAATGACATTTTATCACTTTTTTTTTTAACATTCCTAATTAAGGATAAAATGTCTAAATATCTTTTTTCCCAACAAACCAACCAATCATTTAAAGAGGGAAGATGTTCTCACTGTATCTCTACAATCTGATATCAGCAGGTTAGGACCAAGGTCTGACTCATGTCTGGTGAGGCAGCCATTTGCAACCCAGCTTTAATCTCAACTCAGCCAAAGGACTAAGGAAAACCAGTGGGCACACCTCTCTTTCTTTTTTCCCAGCACACAGTAGATGATCTCCTGTGGAAAACAGGAGATCATCTACTCCTTTTTTTTATCTTATCAATTGTGGAAAACAACTATCTATGTAGGGCAGTTAGTTCTAGATAGCAATAACAAAACTAGGTAGGAAAGGAATTTTTAATCCCTGGGGAAATACCACTTTACTTAAATAGCCAGTTAGGTAAATTATTTCTGTTTTTGTGGATTACTAGATTCTATCTTTTTGGTGCTTCATTTCTGGGGATCTAATTACAGAAGCCTTTAGGAAAAATCACTCTTCATACCTCCTTTGTGACCTTTGAAGGTCACCACACAGCTAGCATCTTCAGCTGACCATATCTTCAGCTGGGCATCCATTCCCCCACTCAGAACCACAAGGCCTGATGGGAAAAACCTGCAACAATTCACATCAAACACATGTCCTTCCAATACTCTCTGGAAAAACAAAAGAGAATTCCATGCTAGTTCTCTTGTTCATCCCTCGATGTCCTCTTACCTCCCATATCCTTGGTCCCTTAAATGATACATCTATATACTGTATTTTAAGACAAAAGAGATCCAAAGAATCTGTTTAGTTCATCTGTCTACCAGATAATGTTCTAGGAGCTGTTGGCTCCCTTTCCTGGACTTTGGCTGTAGATGTTGTGAATTTGATCTCCAGAGCTCTCACAGCTATTCATAATTCTATTTCTACACATAAGGAGCTGAGGAGGTTTGAGGGCTCTTTTACTTAAAATCCTCTGTACAGGTTGAGGGGCTCAGCCATACAGTCACTGTAACAGCTACTTTGTCTTAGAAATGTATCACTGAAGGCAGTTCATATCAAGGTACCATCCAGACATTCACTAGCCAGGCTCTCCCACTGTTTCAGCCCCAATTTGTTCTGGCAAATCATCAAACTTGAGCCTGGTTCTCATATTAACAAGTGGAAGAACAAAGACCAATCAAAGTGTAGTGTTCCTACATTTTCAGAATGGGCCACTCTTCTTTCCATGGCCCAGTCTAAGGTTTCTCAGACCACCCTAAAAGTGTATCCAAAGCCTTTACTCTGAGCTCTCCATTGGAAGCCTGCCAGATCTTCATGCTCCCATCAGCGCTAGATGACACACCAAGGCCTCCTCCGCTGGAAATGTCCAGGCATGTTATCTGTTCAAAAGACAAAACCAGTGTTGTAATCAGTGTTACAAATAATGAAATGCTCTTCTTTCCTTGAAATGTTATAAACCTCTCTCAGTTCACACTCCTCTAAGACTTCTTCAAGCCTGTGCTTCCCAACCCAAAGAACATGTATTTAATATGAAAGCTGAGTTATAGTCACTGATCTCCCAACAAGGCTAGAGCCAAAACCCTTTATTTCTCAAAACAAAAAGATATTCTTGTAGTCATATATAACCTCCTGCAGTTTATATAACTGTAAAGTCCCTTATTCCCATATCATTTCCATAGTTTCCACCTTTTGCTATGTTACTTTAAAATAAAGATACCTCTCCTAATTCTTAGGAACCCACTTACACAAAAGACAGACTTCCAAGATGCACCAGAAGGATTTAAGGAAAAGCAAAGATGCTTCCAATTCACTACTTCACACTATCTCTGTAAAACCTTAATTGTGTTTGTGTATTTCAGAACAAATAACAGAAAATTCAAATTGCCAACATCCGCTGGATCATAGAAAAGCAAGAGAGTTCCAGAAAAACATCTATTTCTGCTTTATTGACTATGCCAAAGCCTTTGACTATGTGAATCACAATAAACTGTGGAAAATTCTGAAAGAGATGCGAGTACCAGACCACCTGACCTGCCTCTTGAGAAACCTGTATGCAGGTCAGGAAGCAACAGTTAGAACTGGACATGGCAAAACAGACTGGTTCCAAATAGGAAAAGGAGTACATCAAGGCTGTATATTGTCACCCTGCTTATTTAACTTATATGCAGAGCACATCATGAGAAATGCTGGGCTGGAGGAAGCACAAGCTGGAATCAAGATTGCTGGGAGAAATATCAATAACCTCAGATATGCAGATGATACCACCTTTATGACAGAAAGTAAAGAACTAAAGAGCCTCTTGATGAAAGTGAAAGAGGAGAGTGAAAAAGTTGGCTTAAAGCTCAACATTCAGAAAACGAAGATCATGGCATCCGGTCCCATCACTTCACGGCAGATAGATGGGGAAACAGTGGAAACAGTGGCTGCCTTTATTTTTTGGGCTCCAAAATCACTGCAGATGGTGACTGCAGCCATGAAATTAAAAGACGCTTACTCCTTGGAAGGAAAGTTATGACCAACCTAGACAGCGTATTCAAAAGCAGAGACATTACTTTGCCAACAAAGATCCGTCTAGTCAAGGTGATGGTTTTTCCAGTGGTCATGTATGGATGTGAGAGTTGGACTATGAAGAAGGCTGAGCGCCGAAGAATTGATGCTTTTGAACTGTGGTGTTGGAGAAGACTCTTGAGAGTCCCTTGGACTGCAAGGGGATCCAATCAGTCCATCCTAAAGGAGATCAGTCCTGGATGTTCAATGGAAGGACTGATGTTGAAGCTGAAACTCCAATACTTTGGCCACCTGATGCAGACAGCTGACTCATTTGAAAAGACCATGATGCTGGGAAAGATTGAGGGCAGGAGGCGAAGGGCACGACAGAGGATGAGATGGTTGTATGGCATCACCAACACAACGGACATGGGTTTGGGTGGACTCCAGAAGTTGGTGATGGACAGGGAGGCCTGGCGTGCTGCAGTTCATGGGGTCGTGAGGAGTCGGACATGACTGAGTGACTGAACTGAACTGAACAGAAAATTCTCAGATTCACTTATGCAATTTCAATATTAGGAATCACTTCATGAATAAGCCATGATTAGAATGTCAAGTCTTTTTCATATACATGCATATGTATTATCCCCTTTATATTAAAAAACACTCAGTTGCAAATATTCCAAAAATGAAAGACTGAGATATATAATTCCAGCCATATTCCCAGCAACTACGATTCTCATATGACCTAAATTATTTTTTTAAAAGCAGGAATTTGGGCTTTAATTATTCAACTTTCCAGTTTACATTTCTATGCCAATTAAGCCATAATGAATAGGTGTGGCAAAACTAAAGGGATTATATAAGTCAGCTCTAACACTAAGATTTTTTCTTCTTTATTTTGATTCCTCAATAAAAGGACTGTTAACTGTAGTTCTAATTTAAGGATTATGACAACAATTAACATTTATATCACGATTCATCATTTATAAAACATTTTCAAATACACTGAATCATTTGATCCTCATAATAATCCCATTCTGCCCCTAGCTTCTCATTGGTGGATTCTGCTTTCACACTCATGTCTAGGTGACATTTCTCAGATCTTTCTTCTCCCACTGCTACCACCCTAATCCTTGGCCTGACAGTGACTAGCAGTACTGTCAATTTCAACTCTGTTCTGGCTTCCCAACTACATGATGAGCTTTATAAGTGTCAGAACCATGTCCAGCACCACTTTCTTACACAAATCATAGGCTATGTACATAGTAACTCTTCAACAAATACCTAATACCAGTTTGGAAATAAGGATGAAGCACCTCATCAACAGATAAGAAAGTAAAGCCATCTGACCTGTATCAACTACTGTTCCCATTCACAGGGTCTCAGAAACAAAACATATTTAACACTTTCCTACTCACTCTGAAATCAATTTAATCCCTAAAGTGACACAGCCAAACATCTTTCCTGTCTCATGTGGCACTTATCTTTGGCTTTATAAAAGACACCTGAAATTTAACCTGTCCAAACATAACCCTTATTTTCCCCTGAAAGTGAAAGTCGCTCAGTTGTGTCTGACTCTTTGCGACCCCATGGACTATACAGTCCATGGAATTCTCCAGGCCAGAATACTGGAGTGGGTAGCCTTTCCCTTCTCCAGGGGATCTTCTCAACCCAAGGATTGAACACAGGTCTCCTGCATCGCGGGTGGATTCTTTACCAGCTGAGCTACAAGGGAAGCCCTCTGCTCCCTACCAATGCAACTACTTGTCCCCCACTTAGTAAATGAATTTTACTAAGAATTTACCCAATTTACCAGAATTTACCCAATTCTCAGGCCAAATCTTCGGAATTATCCCAACTCCTCATTTTCTCTCTCTCATATCCAAGTCATTGACAAATCCTATCTGGTCCCACACCCTAGAATATAGGCTCTACACCACCGTTCTATTCGTTGCTATAGCTGCAGTGCCCAGAAGAGTATCTGGAATACAGCAGGTGATTAGTAAATGGGTGAACCACCTAATAATGAGTTCAAATAAGAGAAAGAGAATAAGAAATAGAAGAACAATTAATGTGTGTGTGTGTGTTTTTTTAAATGACCTATTCCACAAAAGGTAAGTGGTTCTCCAAACACCTGAAGGAGTTCACCACTTCCTCCCCTCGAGGTCTTCAGTTCTGTATTTATATATTACAGTGGCTGTCAACAAGGAGCAGTTTGTTTCTGGGGGGACATGTGGTGATTCATAAACATTTTTAGTTGTCACAACTGGGGGCGCTACCTAATCGACCACTTGTAGGTAGAGGTCAGGGACGCCGCTAAACATCCTACAGTGCACAGAATAGCCTCCTATGAAAAAGAATTATCTAGCTTAAAATGTCAATACTGCCAAGGCTGAGAAACTCTGACATACTGTTTGGTACCCTCTCAGTTAATAAACTCTCCCTGGAGGGGATGGGGACATTGTGTTATCATCTCAGTTATAGATCTTTGAGGCCCTAGTTCCTCGACCTAAAAGGTAATTAAGTCTGAACTATCCATTTCTTCCAAAGTGACAGAACACTGAAAAGTAGATTATAGATCATACCAGCTGTCTCCTTCCTCCAAATTTTTATTAAAGGAGGAAAGAGAATTAACATTTACTGAACAGCTATTATATGCCAAACATGTAACAGACACTATTCTCATATAATCCACTCAAAAATCTTTTAAGCATTAGTAAGAAATCAGATGGGACCCAGGAGTTGGTGATGGACAGGGAGGCCTGGCGTGCTGTGATCCATGGGGTTGCAAAGAGTCGGACACGACTGAGCGACTGAACTGAACTGGAGAAATCAGATGAGAAACCTGAGGTTTAAGAGGTAGTTAAGTAACTTCCCTAAGGTGACAGAGTAGAGCCAGGATACAAACCTAAGTCAGAGTCTAAAGTTAAACATCTATTCCTCAGTTACAGGAAAAGAACAGACAGATCAATGGAGTAATTATAAATACTGGATATAGATGACAATTCACGTCCTTGAGATAAAGGATGGATTATTTTGTAGTACTGTAACATGCTAATCATTTCAAAAAGAATTGTTACAAACACTGTAAATCAAATGTACTTCAATAAAATAATTAAAAAAAAATTAAATTAGACCCCTACTTCAAATCAAGTAACAAAAATAAACTTTGAAATGTAAAAAATAAAACATAAAAATTCAAAAATTATCATATTTATAATTGTATTTAACAAACACTATTTATATTGTGTTTGCCAGGTTCCAGGCCCAATTCTAATTGCTTCAATCCTCACAACAACCCTAATAGATAAATACTTTTACTCCCACTTTACAGATAAGGAACCTATAGCACAGGAAGGTTAAACAACTGGCCTGAGGTCCCACAGTTAAAGTGGCAGAACCAAAATTCAAATCCAGGGCATCAAATCCAATGAGCCTGACTCTAGAGTCCCTGCTCTTACCCATTACACTGTGTAATTTAAAGTATGTGTGTATGTATATATTTATATTTATATTTATATCTATATTTATATTTTTATATATATATATATAAAATCGCAGACTACCCTAAGCAGGATCCCAAAGGCAGTCATCATAAATTGATTGGTTTTATTATCTAGAAAATTAAATATTTTATATGTCAAGACACCATAAACAAATAACAATGAATGATAAACTAGAAAAAAGCTATCTGCAAAATACATGGCAAAAGATCAATACCCTTAATATAAGAAGAGCTCTTATCAATAAAGAAAAAAATTCACACTTAGAAAAATGGGCAAATGACATGAAGAATGGTCAATAAATATATGAAAAAGTGGCCAATTCATAATTAATCAAAGGAAATGTAAATTAAAATAGCAATGAAATATCATCCCTCAATGGTAAAACTAAAAAATTTGAACAGCCAGCATTAGCAGAGAATGTCAAGTCAGACTGGCACAAAAGCGATACAGTAAAAAAAAGTCTTTTTAGGCAATTGATAGGGCCCAGTTGTAGGTCAATCAATCAGAAAATCCAGTACAAGTAGAAAATAATAAAAAAGGATATAAAAATACCCCTACATTTTATTTTAACTCAAATACTAATCTTTTCATGAGTCCACTAATTACTATAAAGACTTGACTTTCTTGTAAAAAACTATAACCAAATGGTACACAACTTCTAGTTTCTTGAAAGCAAAGCAAATCTTTAGTCACACTTACAAAGCAATCTAAGAGCAAAAATTTATCCAGGGTTTTTTAAAGAAATCTTTTCCCTAAAGAAAAGATTTTCCCTTTTATGTAGTACAGTATCCCTAATACTGTACTACATTTATTTTGTCCAAACTACCAAAATAGCAGGTTTTAAAAAACTCTTCTTGGGAATTCCTGGCAGTCTAGTGATTAGGACTCCACTCCAGGGGGCACAGGTTCAGTCCCCAGTTGAAGAACTAAGATTTTGCACAAGCTGTGTGATATAGCCAAAAAAAATCCTCTTCTGAATCAAGTCTCTATAAAGCAATCAAACAGTTTCCAAAGACATAGTCACTCTGCCTTTCACACTTATATTTCACTGGCTTAACATATTTAATTAACATAATTTCAAAAACAGTACAACAGACATTGTAACTGACCCTTGGTAAGCATTCAACTTAACCGGTAGTGTCAGCATGCAAACCTCAAAGACCTTACAAGCTGCAAATGTGCTGTGAGCATGAATCAGAATGGTTTACAAAGGAAATGCAGAGCAACAGCTGACTCAATAAATCAGTTAAGTGGAAGCCAGGTAGAACATACCAAAAGCCTTATGATGTACATTCCCTGTGACTCAACAACTCTACTTTTATAAATGTACTCTAATTTAAGTGGAAGCCAGGTAGAACATACCAAAAGCCTTATAATGTACATTCCCTGTGACTCAACAACTCTACTTTTATAAATGTACTCTAATTTTTTCTTACCTTTGTGAGTAAAGGGTTAGCTATAAGTATATTATCAAAACTATGAAGTCAGAAAATTAGAAATAAATGAATACCCAGTAATGTAAGATGAGAAAAATAAATTATAGTAAAGTCATACAGTGGAATACTATGTGACTCTTAAAATAATACACATAAAGTAAACACAGAATGATGTACATATTAAGAAATAAAAAGTAACTTATAAAACAGCATATATGGAGAAGGAAATGGCAACCCACTCCAGTACCCTTGCTTGGGAAATCCCATGGAGAGTCTAGGGTGCAATGGTCCATGGAGTACAACAAGGCCGGACACGGCTTAGCGACTAACAACAGCAAATGGCAGTTCTAGCCAATGTGTGAGAACAAACACTTGTAAGGAATTGGGGGTTGGGGCTGAAACCAACATCCTATTGTTTACAGATGTGAATGTTATTTAGAAAAACCAAAATAAACTGCAAGCAAATATTTGAAAAATAAATAAATAAATAAATAAAACAGCATATACTGTAAAAACCTATTATGGTAAAATATTTAAAGAAAAAAGATTGGATCAAGGAAAATAATGATATGGAAAGTATGGTGCTGGCATATATCAGGCAATGAATAAATGTTAGCTATTACATATATGATTATTATTAATTTTACTTTTAAAAACTGAGATTTGGTTAACAGACAATATTAGAAAGTTACAGGTATACAAAATAGTGATTCACATTATTTTAAAGGTTATATTCTATTTACAGTTATAAAATACTGACTATAGTCCCTGTGTTGTACAATATATTCTTGTAGCTTATTTATTTTATACATAATGGTTTGAACCTCTTAATCCCCTACCCCTATCTTGGCCCTCCTCACTTCCCTCCTCCTATTTATATCCATTAGTTTTTAAATCTTCAAGTTTGTTTCCTTTTTGTTATATTCACTAGTTTATTTTTCAGATTTCACATCATATAGTATTTGTCTTTTTCTATTTAATATATTTCACTTAGCATACCCTCCAAGTCCATCCATGTTGTTGCAAGTGGCAAAATCACTGATTATTATTAGTAAGTGCCATATAACAAAAGCTCATGTTATCTTTATATTATAGAAATGAATGATTTTCACTTTCTTTTGTATTTCCTAAATTTTGATCACTAAATATATATTTGTTTTGCAATAGGGTAAAAACAGCTATTTTTGAAAATGTATCACACAAGAAGAAGCAGTAGGCTTTAATATAATCCATCATTTCTGTTCCCAAAAGGCCTGTGGTACTAGAAAGGGCTTTATCACAAAAATCTCTGAAAATTATCCCTCAATATGCTATTCTTGGAATTTTGAGAAAATGCCTCTTTCTACAGGCAAAGGGAGAGAAATATGAGCAGTAGCAAATTACTCAAACATCAAGTACTATCATCATTATCCAAAAGTAGGTAAGCAGCACTAGAGTAAAGCATATATAAGAAAATTTCAAAAAAAAAAAAAAGAAAATTTCACACAATTCCTCTCTTTAAGATTACCAGTAATTGCATGTATCACTTTGAATTATAGTTTTGTCCGGGTATACACCCAGGAGTGGGACTGGTGGATAATATGGTAATTCTACATTTAGTTTTCTAAGAAACCTCCACACTGTTTTCCATAGTGGCTATACTAACTTACATTCCCACCAACAGTGTAGGAGGATTCCCTTTAATAATTAAAAAAAAATTATCAGTGAGTGGATTTGTACATTTATTCTAAGGACCCAACTACCAGTTTTGCCAAACATATCACACTTTATGGGCTGTGTTTTAACACAAAGTAAATGAAAACCACATTAATTATTAATATGTTTATAGCACTAGACAAGCAGATAAAACGAAAATCTAACATGTTATTATGTTTTCTCCTCATTTTATCAAAATACTTACACTCTTAGTATGAATTCTGGAAAAAGTAGCATATGGTGCCAGAAACTTTGAAGATACATTTTCCTTTGGACATGAAACATGAATGCTTTTCTAAACAGAGAAGGAAAGATGAAATCCATCAGTAAAGCTACATCAATAGAACTAAATAAAGCTTCTTAAAGAAAACATTAGGATGAAAGAAACTCTTACCTTTTAAGTGTACCCTCCCTCTCTAATCCTCTTTCCCCAACCCATAAAACTATCACTCCCCTATAGATAAGCAGTCCTTTTACTGCAGAGGGTTGCAATGTAATTTGATACTGCTGAGCCTTTATGTATTTATGTTGAAGATTCAACCAAAGACAAACCAACAATAAGATACAAATGACAAACATGAGAACATTAATTTCCATTAAGAAAATCCAATACCAGTACTCTCAATCAGCAGTGTGGCAAAAAACAGGACCAACAGCATCAGCCCCCAGGCCTAGGGCCCAAAAGACTTATCTAAAAGTAAACTTGCCGCCTACAAGAACTTTCAGAAAGAATGTTAGACTACTGACATGTATAGTTACCAGAGTAAGAAAGTAGGTAAATTATGGTATGCTCATACAATGTGTAGGCCCTGGTCAGGCTTGTGGTGCCCAATCCCACCTAGGCTTAAACTGACTATATATGTTCATAGACTGGTCATTACCAAATAGCTGTCTTATGGTGTCCCATGTGTTCTGCCTAATCATTACCACATATATTTCAGCTACTGTAGCAAGAAACCACTAGTGACATAGTATTAAATTATACCTAGGACCAGACATTAGAGTCAAGTGACATGACTTGCTAAAGGCAGACTGTTACCATTTAAGCATGTTGGTGTTTCAAGGCCAAGATATAAAAGGCTTGGTAAACACCTCCTCAAGGATTCTTGCAATACAACAATCCCCTACTCTAATCGGCAGAACACTAACACTGTCCCCTAACTGTGTATCTCCTACATAGAGCTGAGGAGCTGCTCTCACCAAACGGACCCTAATCTGTTATCCCTTATGCAATAGTACTTAAAAGTTTCTGAAAATTCTTCTGGACAATGAAAATGTCTTCAATAATCAAGACTTTCTAAACCTCTTTATGTACAACAAGCACAGTCTTCACAGTTCATGAGAAAGAATAGTTTCAAAGTTATAATATTCTCATCACTGAAAATCAATATTCTCTTATTACAGATCTTCTATTCCTTTAAAAAGACAATTAGGTTATCTATATGGACCATTCTTTCTTAGCCAGCATATCTATGCCTGGCTGCCTGCAGGCCTTTTATGAAATGAATTTTTGCTTCTAACCGCATGACAAAGCCCATACAACTGCAAGAGAGCTGACCTGGATTTGGAATTGTCTCCTGTACCCGAAACTAAAGTGTCAGCTAAACTTTCCTGGCTAAATATTCACACCAAGAAAGGACATGAGGAGCTCTAAAAGCTTAGTGTTCGGGCCTCTGTAAGAACTGCGTTTTCTCTCAGAAGACTTTATTTCTTTGGAGTTAATTATATAGAAGATTTCAAGAAATGAGTGGCTTTCTCCTGCTCATCAATCCTGCAAATCACACTTTAGTCCATAAACAGACAATGAAGGAAGATAAATGTTGTATTATCTTCCAGCAGTAGAAAATGTTCATGCTGTTAATGAGAAGATTTAAAAGAAAAGCTGCAGGAGGTATCAAAACAGATAAAATTCAGGGAAGACTGAATAGTCCACACTAAGATAAAATTAAAAGTCAAAACTCTTATCTTTTGAGGGGTTAGGTTTTTAAGCATAATGACAGATCTGTTTTAAGAGGACAATGCAGCAACATCAAATAGCAAAGTGACTCATGGTAGTTAGGAAACATGAATGTTCAACCATAAGCACTTACTGTCTGACCCAGCAGGTATTCAGCAATAATTAGCAATGACGTTGGAAGGGCCTGAGTACAAAGGGAAGAAAGGAAGTCAGCACCCAGGCTGTGAATGGATACTGGCAAACCACCTGGGGAAAATGTAGGCTTGCAAGGTGGTGTTATACTTGAAGTTAATAGAAATGGGTTTCAATTCTGACACAGTCTAGCCAACTTCGATTATTAAGGGTTAATTAACCTCTCTGAGTCTGTTTGCTTATCTGCAAAATGGAAATTTAAAATGCTAATCCCACAGGATTGTTACGATAAACAATAACTCACTTTTGAAATACCTTAGTTTCTTTTATATGCATTCTCAATCCCCAGTAATCAGCCTACGAAGTAGAATACAGTCTCTGTTTTATAGATGAGGAAACTGAGGCTCAGGTAACCAAGTTATTTGTCTAGAATTATATAGCTAGTAAATGTCACAGTAACTAAGACTTGGACTCAGATCTTTTGGTACTTTCTACAATACTGCTCATGAAAAACAAATATAAAAATATATAAAAACATGTAGCTTATTTTGCACAGACGGTAGTAAATGAACATTTGCTAAAAATCTTATGTAAAAAACAAAGTATTCTCTATTCTTGTCAGTACACCTGAAACATCTTATAACTAAGAAAGCTTAATTACACCAAAAAAAGAAAAAAAAAAAAAAAAAAGCTGTTTCACCCTTTGGGAATCATCTCACTAGAGCACAATGACTGCAGCCATCAGAATGAGGAAGGAAAGTCAGATCATGAGTTCTGCAACACTTAGATGGCCATCTACTCACCTCAAAGACTGATGAGAAAAACAATATATTAAGTACCATTAATACAGGCCTTCACCAAGGTGTGGCCAAACACATAATGCTATACTGTACAATATGGGGTACTAGCTACATAAAGCTACTCAGCACTTGAAATGTGGCTAATACAAATGAGTGACTGAATTTTTAATCTTAAAGTTCAATTTAAAAACTGATACTTGATCCAATTATTGGAAAACTTTTTAAGTATGTTTGGAACTAGTTAGGTACATGAATCATCTGTTTTCAACTGTAAATTTTTTTAAACCTAAATACATATCAAGTATTTCCAATAGAGTTTGAATTGAGATGATCTCTAAGTTAAAATATACAAAAGAGATCAAAGACTTAATAAGAAAAAAAAAAAGAGTAAGAAGAAAGAAGTGTAAACTATTTCTAATAACTTTTTATATTAATTACAGGTAGAAATAACATTTTAGATATATTGGGTTAAATGAAATATATTATTAAAACTAATTTCACCTATTTTTTTTTTTACCCTTTATATGTGGCTACTAGAAAATTTAAAATTACACATGTGGATACATACTGCTATATATAAAATAGATAAACAAAAGGACCTATTGTATAATACAGGGAACTATACTCAATATCTTGTAACAACCTATAATGGAAAAGAATCTGAAAAATAATATATATATAATATCCATATACATATATACACAACTGAATCACTTTGCTATACCCCTAAAACACTGTAAATCAACTAGACTTCAACAAAAAAAAATTACTCATGTGGCTCACTAGTGAACAGCACTAGTATAAGGGAAGTAAGAGAAAGTTTGCATTTAAAACCATGTCTACGTACAAAAGAAAAACTCTTGACATTCAAAGGCAGTAAAAATTATGATTATTATATGAATGGAATGGAGATGACAGTGATACACAGATGAGTATAAATATTTAAAGTAGATATATAAGATACTACTGTAATTTTGGACATGATGCCATCTAGAAGACATAAATCTTACCTTATTTATTTCATTCACAATAAATCCTTCAGAAGCTGTAACCTCTGGGATGCCATCAAGGCCAATTCCTTGACAAGTTAGGCTGCCATACAAAGTTGGTTTCCCTATATAGACAAAGATGCATGTTTCAAAAAATAAAAAGAATTAAACATTTTTCTCCTTGAAGGCCCAATTCAGGCATCTGTATATATGGGAGGAAACTGGCTCATGAAAGAAAAGCAGGTACTTGTGTTAGTAAGTGAGGTGAGTAGAAAGAAAAATAGCCTAGATGAACCTAATTTGGAAGAAATATACTCAAGGGCTAAAAGCCAGGAACAAAGATTTTGAGATATAACATAGCATTTGTAAAGCTACTAGAGTAATCTCAACCTCAGTTTTACTGCCTGTGAAATGGAATTTTCCCAAGATCAAAGATGAAGATCAACATGAACATATGCATTTATCCACAGTACAGACATATTAACACAGACTAAAGAGTTAAGCTTCAATAACTGGGAAATCTGCTTAAGCAGGACACTGGTTTTGCAGTAATATGGGCTAAATAAGATATTATCCTGCACGTAAATGTTAAAATGTTCTCTTCTATTCTTCTTCTGTACTATATATATACGTGTGTGTGTGTGTGTGTGTGTATGTGTGTGTGTATGTGTATGTTGTTCTGTAACAGCCCACAATATGTTGTTCACATTTCTGGCCTCCCCGCCAGACTATGAAGTCCTTGAGTTCAGAAAACTAGCAAAGTGCTCAAATTATTCAGTAAATAACTGGTGCACGAAACTTAAATTCTAGGAGTAAGAGGGAAGTAAAAATCATCATGCAAAAGTCATTCATGCAGAGTAGGAGAGCTTCCTAGAGAGGGTGGGACTTAAGAGGGATCTTGAAAGATATGACTAGGCAGAAAATAAGGGAAAGGAATGGGGAAGGAAACGGCAACCCACTCCAGTATTCTTGCCTGGAAAATCTCACGGAAAGAGAAGCCTGGTAGGCTACAGTTCACAGGGTCACAAAGAGTCGGACACGACTGAGTGAGCACAAGGGAAAGGAAACTCCGTGTCAGGGAAGGGCATGTCAAGAATAAAGAACAGTCACACAGGAACAAGGGGGGGAGGAGGCATCAATTAATATACTAGTTTAGTCACTGAAAGATATTAATGGAGTAACTCACAATCTAGGGTAGAAGTTTGGACTAGAGAAGATCTAGTGAAGAAGGTGTGGCAGGGAAGTGGCATGAAATGTTAGTTCAGAAAGATGCCACAAAAATAGGGTTGAGTGAACTCTGCTTTTTGTCCCATTCCATGATTCCCTCCTGGCTTCAAATTATCCTAGGAAGTCTGGCCCTTTTGGTATATTATTTCTACCAATCTCCTGTCAGCACTGTCAGTGACCTCTCTACATTTACGAAGTCACTGAAATGATCTCAGTCTCAGTATCTTGTCTGGGTGACAAGAGTGGGATTAATCTAACCATTCACCTTTCTACATTTCTACATATAGACTGCTGAGTGCAGATACAGAACACGACACAACTGTGCAAACTTGCACCCCTACAACTTCCCACAGTTTTCAAACTCTGCGTAGTTTTGGAGTCCTTTTGCCCCTTTTGTTCCCAAAGCAGCCAATTCTCACTATACCTAGCCTATCATCAAAACCTTCTTCCTTCAAAACAGCCAAAAACTGGAAACAATTCAAATGTTCATCAGCTGGTGAACATACAAAAAATGTTGTATGTCCTTACAACAGACTATTAGCCATAAAAACATATGAATGCCACAAAATGGATGAACCTTGAAAATGTTATGCTAAATGAAAGGTGCAAAAGGCCACATATTATGACTCTATAAGAGATGTCCAAAACAGGCAAATCCACAGACAGTCAATTAGCGGTTGCTAGGAGCTAGGAGGGTAGAATGTAGAGAAACTGCTAAACAGCATAAGGTTTCTTTTAGAGGTAATGAAAATGTGTAGAATTACTGACAGACATACAACTCTATGAATATACTAGAACCCACTGAATTGTACACTTTAAAAAGATAAACTTTACTGTATCTGAATACAGTTATTATCTTAAAAAAAAAATCAGAATCCTAATAGTACCTACATGTTACGGTTGACATCTAGCACATAGATAGCATATATTTTATTTCAACAAAACTGCTATTTCAGGGGAAAACAACAAAAAGATTCTCTTCTTTAAAAGCTGACCCTAACTCCAACATCACAAAGAAAATTGCAGCTATAAGAAAATTGAAGCTATAAGAAAATTTCACATTTCTATATCCATGTCTATGCATGTATCTATTAATACATCTACACTTACCCTCACCTTCTTTCATTTTAGTCTTTTAGACTTAATTCAATCTCTTTCTCATCTAAGATACTGATTTTTCAGTTAGTCTTCTTTTCTACCTACAACCTATATATAGTTTTCTTTTTTTAAAATATATTTATTTACTTTTAAATAAGGGCTTCCCTGGTTGCTCAGACGGTCAAGAATCTGCCTACAACGTGGGAGACCTGAGTTCAGTCCCTGGGTCAGGAAAATCCCCTGGAGGAGGGCATGGCAATCCACTCTAGTATTCTTGCCTAGAGAATCCCCATGGACAGAGGAGCCTGGCAGACTACAGTCCATGGAATTGCAAAGAGTCAGACACAACTGAGTGACTAAGCACAGCATTTTAAAATGAAACAAAGATGAATATTTTGAATGTATAACCTGTATTTTAATTGCTCTCCAATTAGTTCCCATCTTTAAAAATAAGACAAAAATCCTTGATTCTGAGACCTCCAGCTACCACCTTTCTTCGATGCAGCACCAAATTCCTCAAAAGAAAACTGTTTAAAACTCTATTTCTCCTAGAATATCTTATTATGGAGAGATATCAAAGGTCTCTGAAAATGAAAAATAATCAGCAAAACAAAGCTTTCTTACAAATTTAAAAGGAAAAAATTTTTAATGTTACCACACTAACTGAAAACAAATGGATGAGACTAATACAGGAATGTCATTGAAAGGAAAAATTTGGAAGACTTGGGAACTAACTGTATATGGTAGGGTGAGGTACCAGGTTTTTCACTCTGATGTCTAGAATAGTGATAACTTAAGAACTGAGAAAATCTAGAAAGAAAACCTGTTTGACAATAGAAGCACTCAGCTTCAGATTTTGGATCTGATAAGCTCAAAACAGCAGTGAGAGTTTTAACCAGAAATGTTTAGCAGGTTAACTATTCAATCTCTACTTGAAAATGAAGAGAGGTCAGAACTAGAGCTGTAGACCCAGGAATCATAATCAGGAAGGTCACAACTGAAGTTACAGAACTGCTTAGAATACAATAATATATGGCAAAGACACTGATTAAGATGCGGCAGCAATGCCTCCATAAATGTCTGTGGCTCCCAATGGAACACCAATTGGAAGCCCTTCCCCTAGAATGGAGGAGTTGCAGTGACATCCTTACAGCACAGAATGGTCAAGAACATCTGAAGACTGTTGAAGCACATCTCAAGACTACTTGAAGCACTGTTCAAGTAGTCTGGGCCAGGAGAAAGTAGGAAGCTCTTTCCTAGGGGTTGTAAATCCTTTCTCTAAAGGGAAGGCATACAGATTTAAGGATATTACCTGGGGGGTGACAGCTCAGCCAGGCCTCCCCTTCGTCCTTCCTATGAAGAGAAACAAAAACCTAATTAGGCTTACTCAATGTCAAAATGGATGTTATTGATGAAGGGGAGAAAGAACATATAATTTCCAGTTTAGCCACAGCACTTACACAAATCAGTCTAATACCTTATCCAGGCATAGACAAATTTTATTGGTTGAAGAAGTATTTATGGATTGTGTTTAATGCATAGACCTGTTAGTTAAGTGAAGCTCAAGTACTTCATCATGAAATACTTATTAGCTGCACGATCTTGGGCAACTTACTTCTTGATTCTGGACTTGTGTTCTCTCAAAGGTGGTCCTCAATAAATGTCAGTGTTCTTCCTATTACACATCTGGTGTTGTAGTAATAAGGTTTATTTTCAGCCCACCTAGTAGGGCATACTACTACTACTACTACTAAGTCGCTTCAGTCGTGTCCAACTCTGTGCGACCCCATAGATGCAGCCCACCAGGCTCCACCGACCCTGGGATTCTCCAGGCAAGAACACTGGAGTGGGTTGCCATTTCCTTCTCCAATGCATGAAAGTGAAAAGTGAAAGTGAAGTCGCTCAGTCGTCTCCGACTCTTAGCGACCCCATGGACTGCAGCCTACCAGGCTCCTCCATCCATGGGATTTTCCAGACAAGAGTACTGGAGTAGGGTGCCATTGCCTTCTCCGCTAGTAAAGCGTACGTTTCTTAAATGCAGGAGACTTATATTTCATTCATCTTCACCATTGTTTCCATTTTAAAAACCTATTAGTATAATAGTTGCCATTCATGGCACTGCTGTTGGAGAAGGAAAAGGCAACCCACTCCAGTAATTCTTGCCTTGGAAATCCCAAGGACAGAAGAGCCTGGCCGGCTATAGTCCACGGCAGACACGACTTAGCGGCAGAACATCTCGGTACCGCTGTACTCATTCTGGTGCCTAGCAAAATAACTTGCACAGTATATGATCCATAATAAATAAATGAATGGTTTGCTGTTCATTCCAATTAAGCTTTTAGCATCTCGAAGGCAAGAACCACCCCTTAAGTTTAGAGTACACATCTGAACTCCACCGAGCATCTATTTAGGTCAGAGTCTGAACATGGTAGGCGTTACACTGTTCTTGAAAAGACCTGTGAAGTGAAGTGAAGTGAAAGTCGCTCAGTCGTGTCCGACTCTTTGCGAACATGGACTACACACAACATGACTAACACAACACTAGGGGTCGAGAAGCATGCCAAGACTCCTGGTAATGCAGATTGCTGGGACTTTTGGAAATAACTAATAAGTATTTGCTAAATGACCATGACTAGTTGGCCAAGAGTCTTCCTGCCTCTCGGTTTTCCTGTCTTTCTCCAACTCATTGATCCTATTCTGCCTCTGCCATCACACGACGCATACGTGTTTCCTGGGATACATAACTCTTCCGAGAATGAAAAACAATGACCATGTGGATTTGAGACTTCTTCTAGGCCCAGGGTTCCCTCAACAATTGATGAGGCAACTCCTATGGACATCCTGGGTCGGGGATGGCGCTCCTTAACGTAAAGGCAACATCCGCTACCCGCCTCCTATGTCCCAGTTCTGGACCTGGATTCACCTGAGAGCCTGGGCCCAGTCGCTCTGAATCCTCAAAGGTGCCGCCATCTTAACCCGCCTTCACCAGCCCGCCCCTTCCGCTCTCTCCCGGAAGTGGATTCCCCACAGAGCCTGCGTCGAGAACGAAGGGCGGGATCTACCCCGAAAAGCCGCTAATGAAAATACGCGGTGGAGTCTCTTTCTCGCCCCTCCCCTTTGCGCACGCGCTCCTTGCAGGAAGCTGGTTCCTGACCAGGAGGTTTACCGGGTAATTCGGTCGAGTTACAACTGCCTGCAAAAGCGACGCCGCTGTGTAGCAGCGCGCGTTAGAGTCCTCCTGTTTGCCTGTTCGGTGAGCACTGTGTGCCGCGATCTTACGCGGTGAAGCCTAGCGGGCACAGCGCGAGCTCGCGAGTGCGCATGCGTCCCCTCCGGAAGGTGGTCAAAGAGGTTTTAAGTGACTTGGCCGCCTGGGTTTTTCTGCTTACCCATCCTTTCAAAGGAGAGGCGATGGCACCCCACTCCAGTACTCTTGCCTGGAAAATCCCATGGACGGAGGAGCCTGGTGGGCTGCAGTCCATGGGGTCGCTAAGAGTCGGACACGACTGAGCGACTTCCCTTCACTTCTAGAGTTTTTGGGTTTTCCCAGTGGCTCAGAATGTAAGGAATCTGCCTGTAATGCAGGAGACCTGGGTTCAATCCCTGGGTCAGATCCTCTGGAGAAGGAAATGGCAACCTGCTCCAGTATTCTTGCCTGGAGAAATCCATGGACAGAGAAGCCTGGCAGGCTACAGTCCATGGGGTATCAAAGAGTCTGGACAGGCTGAGCGATTAACACTTCCATTTTCATACAGTTCTTAAAACCTTTTTGTGACTTCCCCATTGCCCTCTTGACACCTTAACATGTGGTCTTCCTATGATCAGATACTTTCTCATCACTTTCATTAATTATCCTGTTCTCATACTCTATTCTCCAGTCATGTAAACCTTTCAGTTCATCTCATGTCAAATTCTGTCTCAAATCCCCACCCTGCTCTTCACTGACTAGAAATATTCTTTACATCTCTGGCTCTTCCCTTTTCATCTTTCAAGTCTCAGTTTAGAAATCACTTTCTTCAAGAAGGCTTCCCGCCTGTTTGTCCCCTTGTCTGGCTTAGGTAGTCTCCACTGTCTTCCCAGTTTTAGCTGTTTATAGACTCTGTACACAAGTAAACAGCCTTTTAACTTACCTTAATTATAAACTCTATGAAGGCAGGAAGTGTATCTGTCTTGGTCACTCTTGTATCCTCAACTCTAGCATAGAGCTTGGTACATGATAGATACTCAATGATAATTTGTTAAATGAATCAGAGACCCAGGAAAGGCATTAAGGAGTCTTAGCTTATTTATAGCCTGTCATGGTTAAATTTGTACAAAGGCTGAGTCATTTGTCTTCAAACTTCTCTTAAGTTCCTTCTATATGCTACCTTGTGCTGGGTGCTCTGAAGCAGGTGATCGTGGAAAGGCAATGTGGGCAAGTGCACCTCACACTAAGTATTCTCACACCTCACAAACTTAGTTCTTGCCCTGTACCTTGTATGCTCTCTGTTCTCCACACAACTCTCCATTCTCCCAAATGTCAAACCCTACCCATATATGGTTACTGTCTCAAGTACTAAACTCTGTTCTTCTCCAGCCATAGAATAAGGCTAATTGGAGAAAAGAAGATTGCTTCTCCAATAGGAGAAAAGAGATAGCTTCCCCAGAAATGTGACATTTCACCTAATTCCAGTTCTATTAGTAGAATCCATTTGAGCTTATTCGTGCTGTGCTGAGCATTCTCACATACTTTATCTCATTCCGTTCAGTTGAGACCATTTTGCAAGCCTGGTGCTGGGGGTACTAGGATGAATCAGACCCAGTATTTGTCCTCAAATAGCTCACAATCTCCGAGGGGAGACATAAGCATAAATAGGCTATAACAGTGCAGTGGTCAGTGTTGTTTATAACAGAGGAACATATATAATCATGTCCCTACTCTAACCTTGCTCCCGTTGATATTCTAGAGACTCCAGAAGATGTCAGCTCAAGGCCATGCCTGGTCCCGACAGGTAAAGAAGGAGGATGAAGAAGAGGACCCGCTGGACCAGCTCATCTCCCGCTCAGGCTGTGCTGCTTCCCACTATGCAGTGCAGGAGTGCATGGCCCAGCACCAGGACTGGAGGCAGTGCCAGCCACAGGTGCAGGCCTTCCGGGACTGCATGAGTGAACAGCAGGCAAGGCGACGGGAGGAACTGCAGAGGCGGAAAGAACAAAGCAGCGCCCACCACTGAGACCCCAAACCACCTATCCCCAGAGGATGGCCCTGCAGAAACTAGCACCCAGACAGATAATGGGAGAAAGAAATCCTGAACAGTGGAAGTGTGGGCCAAGGACTGTAAGACTTGGGGATAGTATTTGGGCCTGGGGCTGAGAGCCAGGCAGCCATGGGTTTGGACATGAGCTATCATATTGAGATCCCACACATCCTCACCCATATTATATCACCAATATTAAATATTGACCAGTATTTGCTGTGTAAAACAGAGTGGGGTTAAGGGATGCTCTCCTATGCTACATCTTGGGTCAGTGTGCCAAGTACTGTGCTGATTACTTGGACATTTAAAGTAAATTCACAATCTAAAGGTAAATTGGTTACCCTTAATCATTTCTTCATTTATTTGGTCATAGGTTCAAAAACAGCAAGGTTTATGAGACCATGTGCCATGCACTGTGTAGGAAACTGATGTAATGCAAATATATCTCCCTTCATATTGCTTTAGTCTGGTTTGAGAGAGAAACAAAACACTAGAACAACTAATTTCTGATAATGATACACATGATTTTATCTTGCATCAATTGTTCTGGATATTTCAGTCAGTCTAATGGAAGGAAGAAGGCAAATGGGAAAACAAATAGTAAGTGCCTCTCATATGTCAGACTCTGTTGTTTTAACAGATACAGAGTCTGATTTGAATATGCTCCCAACCAAAGAAATACATAATGTTGACTTGATGTTTAAAAAGTAATGTAACATAACATACAGATTTTCAGTTTTTGAAAAGTTTGGAGAATCTGTTAACATGGAGCTTATATTCCTACTTTAACAGCAATTTGCTGGAACTGAATGAATGATTCTTCTTTTAGGTGGATGAGTACTCCAGCTCACAACAGTTGCCATTGCTTTCCATTTTTCTTCCATAGAAGTGCATTACCCATTCTATTATTTTGTCTCTGACATTTGGGAGTGGGAAGGGAGTTGAGAGGGTGACCATTGCTATAGAACTGGAATGCAAAGGGACATATGCTCTCATCATCATCAGAAACAGTTCTTGAGCATATATATATATATATATAGGACAAATCTGAAATAGAATAGGCCCTGAAACTACTTTGAGCCTTTCTGTTGGTATTTGGGAAGGAGAAGATAAGAGGAATTCAAGTTTGAAGAACCATAAAATCCCATTTCAAGGAGAAAGAGATGACTGTGTGTGTGTGTGTAAAAGGATGAATGAATCTGTTGGGCCATGTGTGCTGTGCTGTGGGTCCTCACAGGTAGCAGTGTGAACTACATCTGTCAGCAAGAATCTCAAAGAGAAGGGAGTTAGTTGACACTGTTAAAGACAAAGTAAACATTACATATTTGTAATATATATAGCAGAAAGGATTACAATCTGCAACAAACAAAAAGTACCTAGAGGGATTTCCCTGGTGGTCCAGTGGTTAAGACACCACGATTCCATTGCAGGGGCATAGATTTGATCCCTGGTCAGGGAACTAAAATGCTGCATGCCACTTGGGACAGCCAAAACAACAACAAAAAAATGTACCTAGAAATCAGTAAGAAAACGAAAATAGCCCAACTGAAAAGTGAACAAAGTTAACTATGCCCCCAAAACATAGGAAAATGTAAATATACTCTACATCACTTAGAAAAATAAAAATTTTAAAAACAAAAGTACAATTAGGTCATCCTGTTGACAAAAATTAATAGTATTTATAAAGAACAATGTTCTTGGGGATGGAGAGAGACACATACACGCTATTGTAGAGATCATAAATTAGTAAAGTTTTTTCAGGGCAATTTGGTGAGATCTACAAATATTTTAAATATTTAAAAGCAATTCCTCTTTTAGGAATCCTCTTAAACATCTTATAAAATGTGTACACTATTATTTTCATTGCAGCATGTGTTTAATAAATGGTCACAGCATGAAGTTCCATCAGTGAGGACTATTTGCTTATACAAACACAACAAAAGAAACATACCTATTTATTAATTTGTATAATTAAAATAGAAATAATAGGTCATGGGGGGCAGGGAATTCTAACAGAAAGAGCAGGAGAACCTTCTCAGCAGGAGGAATGGCTTTCACACCAGCTAAATGGATGGAACAGGTTTGGAAGGATTCCAGTCTAAGAGAGAGCCAACACTGGGAGGGTCACAGAATGTGTTTGGGCAAAGAGGGCTCTATTGACACCCAAGCCTGTTTCCTTAAGTATAATAAATGGGGCTAATTTCTATTTAATGGGCACACTAGGAGAATTAAATGAATGGGAATATGTAAATACCTGGTAATAAAAGTTAGCTTTTACTGAACTATTAGAACTAATATATATGGAGCGTTTAACCCTGGCTATCTGATTCCAGAGTCTGCTCTCAGTCCCTATGATATGCTGCTTTCAATCCCACTCTGCCACTTACCAGATTAGGGGTCAGTATAGTTTCGGGCAAACTACTTAACATCTCAGAATCTGTTTTTTCTTCTGTAAAAATGCAGTTAGTAATACCTTCCTCAAAGGCATCAAAGCTAATAAGTGTAGATCTTCTCCATAGGGTTGTTGAAAGAATGAGTTAATATTGATAGACAGCTTAGAAATAGCATCTGGCACATAGTAAACCTTCACTGCTACTGCTGCTAAGTCACTTCAGTCGTGTCCGACTCTGTGCGACCCCATAGACGGCAGCCCACCAGGCTCCCCCGTCCCTGGGATTCTCCAGTCAAGAACACTGGAGTGGGTTGCCATTTCCTTCTCCAATGCATGAAAAGTGAAAAGTGAAAGTGAAGTCGCTCAGTCATGTCCGACTCTTTGCGACCCCATGGACTGCAGCCTACCAGGCTCCTCCATCCATGGGATTTTCCAGACAAGAGTTCTGGAGTGGGATGCCATTGCCTTCTCCAAACCTTCACTAAATGTTAGCTATTATCATCACTATTGTGTGCTAGTCACTGTCCTGAGTTACATTACCTCATTTAATCCTCATAACACTACTAACTCCCCTTTACAGAGAAGGAAGTAAAAGGCAGATTGCAGATCAGACTCCAAGTATGTCTTAAGCCTATGTTATTCTCCACTGTGTGCTCTCTTCACAAGCATCTCGTGCCTAGCACAGTGCTTAACACAGTAAGTAACCATACTTACTGTGGAAATACTACTTGGCTTTTTTTTAGTACTTCATAAAAAGGAAATTAACCAGTGCAAGTTGCCAACAGTGTTGTGGATTAATATGGTGTTTTCAGTCTGTCAGTTCTGCAGCCCACAGCCATGGAGCTGGAGTTTAGGGTGGTCCATGCCTGTCCCTGTGCACTCTATACCTACCTCTGCAGAGACTCGGTGCCACGGATGAGCAGAGAGACCTTTTGGCTGGGTGCCACTGTTGGCTAGGCCTAAGGCAGACTCATGATTTGGCTCTTCCCTGCAAGGTCCTTGGCTGAGGACGTGGCCAGTGCTCAGTACAAAGGTGCACCGTGAAGTGTTCTGCTAGATGAGTAATCAGATACTGCTCCCACTTGCCTCCCTCAGGTAATGTTGCCAGACCAAGTCCTGGGCTGCTGACTTTAGAAATCCAAGGAGAACTGGAGGGAGTCCAGGCTGAAACCCTGCACTTTCCCCACTGTTTGGAAGGGTAGGGCTCCCCGCTCCACTCCAGCAGGGACTTGAAGCAGGCAGAGGAAGTGGGGGGGAATTCTTTCCTTTGCTAGCAGTTATCTTTTTTTTTTCCTTTCAAGCCTTTTATTTTTAATGTTTGACTTGCATTTTCTTTTTCTTTTTTACTTTACAATATTGTATTGGTTTTGCCATACATCAACATGAATCCGCCACGGGTGTACATGTGTACACCCATAGCAGTTATCCTCTGAAGAGTTTTCATTCCTCAGAGCCTGGACGTCTTGCAGAGCCTTGCTTCTCTGTCTCAACGTGAAGCTGATTCTCTAAATCTGAAATGTCTGAGAATGCAAGTTACTCCAAGGGGAATATAAGAACTAAATGAATCATTTCAAATTCTCCAGGGAGATCAGACATTTGAAGACAAAAATGGCAGACAGAGATCAAAGTACAGATTGAACAAGTACAAGACACGTTGCTGCTTCTACCTGTAGTGCCTGTCAGCAGTTCTGGTTCCAGACAGGCCCGATGCATGCCCAAGAGACCTTTCCTCCCCTGAATGTATTTTACATCCTAGAACAGTGAGGACTGGGGTCTGTGAGCATTGTTCCAGTGTCTGAATGCCCCAAATATCCAGATTCCATTTCTTTCTCTGCAGCTAAAAAACACCCTTTCAGAATCCACAGCTGGCTTGATGGGAGAGGAGTAAGGCATCCTCAGCCAGAAGAAAAGGACTAACATATGAAGCTGAGGAATCCACCACCTTCATGAGGAAAACTGCCCATTTAACCTGGGCATTCTGTCCTTGAAAGTTACTGATCCACGTAAGAATCCATTTCTAAAAATTTCAGCAATGTGTACTGAACCAGGAATCCAGTGACTTAAAGCTATCCCTGTGAGTGACCTCGGACAAATCTCTTTCCCTCCTGGGCCAGTTAACTCATCTGTAAAATGAAAACCAGAATGGATTATCTTAAAGATTATATATTGATAGAGCCAAAACTAGAACCCAGCTACTCGTTTCTAATCCATTGACCTTTCCTTTCTTCTCTCCTGCCTAGCCCTCATGTTTTTGCAGCAGTACTAGACATTTTAACCCTAACTGGGTCCAAAATTAAAAGTATGCTAAAGGAATGAACTACAGTTACATGCAACAACATGAGTAAAAACATCAGGGTAAGTGAATGAAGTCAGACACAAAAGGGTATATACTCAATGCTATTTATATATTGTTAGACAAAACTAACCTATGGCAATAGAAACGAGATTACTGGTTGTTTCTGGGAAGAATGACTATCAAAGACTGTAGGGGAACTTTCTGGGGCATGGAAATGTCCTTTAATTTAATAAAAGTGTAGATTTCATAGGTGACAGCATTTTCAAAACTGATCAGATATATACTTAAGATCTTTGTTTCACCATGTATAAATTATATTTCAATGAAAAAATAATCTTTTTAAATAGTATAGTGAAAAAAAAAAGAAAAAAAAAAGTATAGTGAAGTTTACATGGGAAGGTAATCTAACATTTACTGAGCACATGCTTGCCCATTTTATACATTATCTCCATCTCAAATTCCTAAAAGGGATTACCCCCATTTTACACATCAGAAAACTGAGGTTTGATGAGATTAAAATAACTCACCTGAGGCCTCAAAACTAATAAATGTAGAAATTAAGAATAGCTCAGATTTGTCTGCCTCTTATCTTCATAATAGGTTCTTTCAGGAAGGCAGGAGAAGGAATTAATATTTTCAGCCTAGAGCCCAGAGACTTGTATTTCATTTGATTTCACTGCCATGTATTCCTAAGGAAGTTCACTTCCCTCTAAAGAGTCAAATGAAGCTCATAATTGTTCTAACTCTGAGGTTCTAGCAATCAGAGTATCTGTCCCTATTACCAGGATAAGACATGATGAGTAATTTTCATTTGTTTCAGGGCAGGCTAATCACGAACAACAAAAGCCCTTTGGCTCTGGTGAGAGGATACATCACTAACTAGGTCAGCGACACAAGAGCTCCAAGGTGACAAAACCCAGAGCCTCCTGTTTAAGAGGGAAGCCTGACTCATCCCTCATGATGTAATGGAAAGAGATGGACTGGGAATCAAGAGATCTGAATCCTGCTCCCAGCTCTGCCGATGAGGTGCCCTGTCACCTTAACTAAAGCACTGCCCTTCCTGGGCCCTAACCTGCACTTGCAGGATAAAAGAGGTTAGGCTGGCTGGGTCTCAAGTCCCTCAGCTCTAGTATCTTGTCGATTTGTGAAACCTTGCGTCTTGCTTTCACAAATTATTAGCAAGGAAAGGTGAGCAACTGGAAAATACCACTGTATTCCATGTTCCTAAATGGGGCCCACATGACTTGCCCATTGCCTGTGTGATATGGAGGCACTGTGTGTCTGTGTGTATGCTTGTGTGCTAAGTCGCTTCAGTTGTGTCCAACTCTACGACCCTATGAACTGTAGCCCCCCAGGCTCTTCTGTCCCCAGGGGTTCTCCAGGCAAGAATACTGGAGTGGGTTGCCATGCCCTCCAGGGGATCGTCCCAACCCAGGGATCGAACCCTTGTCTCTTATGTCTCCTGCATTGGCAGGCAGGTTCTTTACCACTGGCGCCACCTGGGAAGCCCGTCTGTGTGTATACATGTGTTTAATTCACCTTATCTTCAAGTCACTACACATCCTCCAACTTTACACTCATCCATTAGCTGCTGCTCTCTCATCTTCCCTAAAGGAAACTCAGCAATGATTACTTCTCCAACCAAAATATCAGTCTTCACCTGGCAGATTCTGCCCATACTCCCAGTGGGGTTCCCTTCTAAGTCCTGGCCTGCTGAACCTTCAATTTGAATTCAGAAAAGCATTTTAATTGAGGGCACCTGCTATCTTGACAGCCCTCCCCAGTGTTATACCTTGAGAAGAAATCTGGGTTTCCCCTTGTTGCTTTTGGAAACCAAGTCAAAGAAACCAAAATAACTTCAGAGCTTAAAATTTCTGAAAAGTTTCAGGAAAGTACATGGAATACTAAGAGTGCTCTAAGCTCTCCCAGACCTCTTTATAGGTTATCCAAGAGAAGTAGAGGGTAACAGAGGGGAGAGGTGTGCCACTTATTAGCTGTGTGACCCTAGGATGTCGATTCAGCTCTCCAAACCCCAGTTTCTTCACCTGTAAAATTGGAAATAATACCATCAACCCCAAGGACAATCTGTATATAGAGCATAATTAGAGTTCAATAAATGTGAGTGAGATGCACTCACACATTTTCACACACAGTTACTATCTGCATGCACACACATATGAAGTGAAGTCACTCAGTCCTGTCCAACTCTTTGTGACCCCATGGGCTGTAGCCTACAAGGCTCCTCTGTCCATGGAATTTTCCAGGCAAGAGTACTGGAGTGGGTTGCCATTTCCTTCTCCAGGGGATCTTCCCAACTCAGGGATCGAACCTGGGTCTCCCGCACTGCAGGCAGTCACTTTACCGTCTGAGCCACCAGGGAACCCCTTAAGGCTGCTGCTGCTACTAAGTCACTTCAGTCGTGTCCAACTCTGTGCGACCCCATCGACAGCAGCCCACCAGGCTCCACCGCCCCTGGGATTCTCCAGGCAAGAACACTGGAGTGGGTTGCCATTTCCTTCTCCAATGCATGAAAGTGAAGTCGCTCAGTCGTGTCCGACTCTTAGCGACCCCATGGACTGCAGCCTACCAGGCTCCTCCGTCCATGGGATTTCCCAGGCAAGAGTACTGGAGTGGGTTGCCATTACCTTCTCCAGCCCTTAAGGCTAGTGGTTCTCAAAGAGGCAACTCTGACCAGCAGCAACAGCACCCTTGCTCAAGATCTAAATCAGAAAATCTGGGAATGGAGTCCAGTAATTCTTGTTCTTAAAAGCCTTGCAGGTGATCCTGATGCATGCTTAAGTTTGAAAACCAATGACTCAGATCCATGTTTGACAAACTATTTTTATAAAGGGCCATGTAAAAATGTTTTAGCTTAACCGTCTTTGTCACAGTGACTCAACTCTGCCATGGCAACATAAAAACAGCCACAGACAATATATAAATGAATAAGCAGGGCTCTGTTCCCATAAACCTTTGTCTATGGGGGTTTAAAATAGGGTTTTGGAACTGGATAGAGGTTACACAACACTGCAAATGTATTAAATACCATGCAATTATTCACTTTCAAATGGTTAGTTTTGTGACACGTGAATGTCACCTCAATAAATTATTTTTAAAAAGCAAATAGGCAGTTGATGGGATTTGGCTCACAGGGTGCAATTTCCTGACACCTGACCAAGATCAACCTTTAATTCTTTGCTTAAACTTATTCCAGGCAACCCTAATTTGCAGTTACATAACATCTACCTGCATACTTATGACAGGTCACTCACTGCCCCACAAGGTAATTTTTTTTTCTCACTTATAAACAGACCCTGATTCTATCTGGAGGGTTTTTTCATATACAAAATCTCCCTCCCTGTGCCTTTTATCCATGGAGAGTTTATTTATGATTGTCTGCCTCATTAAAGGGACTCCATGCCAGGTTGATTTAAAGGATGAGTTCACTCTTAATTGGAGAAATTCTGAAGGGGAACACACTTGTGTGCTAAAGCACCAGGCAAAGAGAAATCCAATCCCTTAGTTAAAGATACTCCACAGGATGGAATGACTTCTCACATACATACACACATCCATCAGCAGCAGCTTTTTATTAGATGGAGGATACCCAGGGTTGGCTCAAAGAAGAGTGGTGACAATTGATGAGCAAGGAGAGGAGACACTCCTTGCAGTGGAGATGGGTACTTATGATGTTGAGAGTCAGGGTCTCCTGCTCAACTCTGGCCACCCAGGAAGCTCTTCCCCTTGCCACTAATATCACCAGTGCTGAAAGGCATGAAAGGGTCTGCAATGAGCTAGTTCAACTTGGCTAACAGTTCTTCCAGTTCTGGCCGAGCTTTGAACCTTCCCTTGAAGTCTTCTTCAGTGTGCTGTGGAGAAGAAAAAGAAAATAAGAGGGAATTACTACAGAGTCACTCAGATATGCCCAGCATCAGAAAAGGATACATCAGCCAGCTCTGTAGAAAATTATTTGGATTCAACTAACTTTTACTGAGTAGCTACTATGTACCAGGGTGCGATCCCTGGGTCAGGAAGATCCCCTGGAGGAGGGCACAGCAATCCACCTCTAGTATTCTTGCCTGGAGAATCCACATGGACAGAGGAGCCTGGCAGGCTACAGTAACAGTGTTGCAAAGAGTTGGACATGACTGAAGCGACTTAGCATGCACACACATACTATGTACCAGACTTATATTAGGTATCAAGGACTCAAATTTGAATTGGACTTCCTCCATGCCTATTTGTGTTCTGATTACTTACACTGCATGTGACCTTAAATCATATTCTTTCTGCTATACAGCTGCCTCAAGGGAGGGAATTTGGGGGTATAATGGGCTACCCCTAACATCAGGATGCTCTGACAGAGTTCAGCTTTCATGGTCTATGAAGTATGATCCCTGATGCATTGGAACAGTCAGACTAATAATCACGGTAAAGCAGCCTGCACACCTTTCCTGATTATTATCTGGGTTAAGTTATCCACATGCCTTTTTTGTTTCTAAAGTCAGCCAATCCAGATTTTCTTATCCATATTTTGAGCCCATCAGTGGGCCTCTTCTCAAATTAGCACCTACCTCCCTCACCGACAATTTGACTCCTTCAGGAAGATTGCTTTGGATTATTTCCAAGAAAATCTCTGCAAACGTAGCACTCAAACCGCTGATCTGCAAAAGGAAAGAAGATGCTTGGAGAGAGTCACTGAAAGTTAGGTGGTTGAGCAGAAAGGGCAAGGCCTCAAATGTCAGCTCCAGTAGAGCCTGAGGGCCTTTGGGTAAAGGATTAACACCCAGAGCTGATTTTGGAGCTCAGACTTCACAGGATTTCGATTTCTCTTGCTGATCTGCCAAGTTGTCTGACTACTGAGATGGTCATGGCCAATATCTGCTCTTTCCCCCACCCCCTCTCCCCCCCAATATCTGCTCTTGTAGGCAATGAATGTCATAACTGGATTAAGAGGTTAAGTCCAGGATGACTTTCTGAGTCACCTCAAATTTACCCACATAGACCACCCACCACCTGATTGTCATCAGACCCTGTGCTGAGAATCCAAAGATAAATCAGATGTGTTGGAAGAAAGGCATGCAGCGGGAAGGCAGAACCCAGAAGAGAAACATCTACCTAACTTAATCAGGGAGGTTAAAAAAAAAAAAGCTTCCAAAAGAGGGTAACATCTGGTTGGAGTCTTAAAAAACAAGGGTAAATTGGGAGAATTCAACTGTAGTGTGGAGTTGTTTTTTTTTTTAAGGCAGAGGAAATAATATTCAGTAAAATGTGAAGGAATAGCACAGTACTAAGGAAAAGCACAGTACCAGGGAATTAAAACTAGTTTCATGTGTGACTGGAACGAATGAAGGTGTGAAGAGGAAAAGCTGGAGAAGAATCATGAAGCCACTTAGGTGCTAATCAAAAGAGTTCAAACTTTATCCTATGGGCCTTGGTGGCAAGTTAGATCTGTCATAAAATGAAGCTCAAATAATTTATTCCTGATAACATTTAAAGAACCAAGATTGTAAGTACTTTAATCATTTAAAAATTTAACATAGATTTAGGGTGTTACTACTTTAACATCCTACTGGTTATCTTCCTGATACATTTCTTGAGTGGATCAAAAAGGGTGAAGTCCATGTGTTGGAATATTACTTGGCAGAAAAAAGGAATGAAGTATTGATATGTGCTACTACTACAACATGGATGAACCTCGAAAACATTATGCTACATAAAAGAAGCTAGATATAAAAGGCCACATATTATATAATTTCATTTGAAGAAGTGTCTACAAGAGGTAAAACCACAGAAATGGAAAGTAGATTAGTGGTTGCCAGGAGCTAGGGGAATGGGGAAAAAGGAGTGACTGCTAATGGATACAGAGTTAAAGGGAAGCCACTGAGGGGGTCTATATGGGAAAATGACATGATCACATTGACATGAGTGTAAAGCAAAGTGGATGGATCTGAAAGGTTTTTAGGGGTAGAAACCATAGAATCTGGAGAATGAATGGATACCCAAGGACAAAGAAGGGTCAAGCATTAAGCTCAAAGGTGAGGAGGATCATAGGGAAAAAAACAGTCCTCCTACAATTAGTCTTGCAGACACTGAGTGTAGGGCACCTGTTGAACATCTTGGTGGAGAAACCCAGTAGACACTGGATATCAGGTTTGAAACTCAACCAAGAAAGAACCAGGAGAGGTAGAGACATTTCAAGTTTCTTCCAGAGTACCTACCTGAACCACTCGCTCATGGGTGGTAAGAACTGAGTCCAGTAACATTTTGTTGCCTTGGTCCTGAAGCTGCAACACCTCCATGGTTTTGGTGGGCATCGCATAACTGTGGGAAGGAAAAGTCAGCTATTGGGAGGGTTCCTTTAAGCCAGCCACACCACTTCAGTCAGGGTAGTCCCTGAGTGCAGCCACCATGGCACGAAGTAGCTCCTGCAACCTTGGGCTGTCTATCTGCAGCCAGGGGCAAAGTAACCAGATCCTCTTACACCTTCTCCAGAAGTCTTTACACTCCGTGAGGGGATAGACCACGTCTAATACTTTTATGCATCCCTCGTCATGCTTAACATAACACTCTGAGTAAAGCCTGGTGATTAATAAGTATTTGCTGCTACTAAATAATTGCCAGTTCTAAAAGAATTAAGCTCACCACTAGGTATACTGTGGAGGCTAACCTTGGGTATTTCATCTCTTCTGAAGAAATGAGGCATGAAACCCAATCCTGCTCCAGTTGTATTTTTATTTTACTTATTTATTTTTTTAAAATTTGGCCATGCTGTGAGGCACGTGAGATCTTAGTTCTCTGACCAGAGATGAAACCCATGTACCCTGCATTGGAAGCACAGAGTCTTAACCACTGGACCACCAAGGGAGTCCCCTGCTCCAGTTCTACAGCAGGATTTCTTAATGTCAGCACTATTGACCCTTTAGAACAGGTAATCCTTGTTGTGGAGGCTGGCCTATGCATCCTTAACCTCTATATCCAGCAAATGCTAGTAGTACCCCCAAAGTGATAACAATTAGAACTATCTCCAGACATTGTTAAATGTCTCCAGGTTGAGAAACATTGTTGTAATCTATGCTCACTATAATCAGCTTCAGTAGATCTATAAACCACAATGAAAAGAGTGCTGGACTTGGGGTCATGTCTTAGCCCTGCCACTTATTAGCAATATTTACTTAGGCAAGTCCCTTCCCCTTCTTGGACTCAGTTTCTTCATGTATAATGGGGATTACCATCCAGGCTTGTATCAATAGACAATTATGAGAATCAGATAAGGTGATGAGATAGAACTGATGACTACACAGAAATATGATATTAGTATTGTGTTCATCTTATCAAAAAGTTCCTCATACTGAATATTCAAATGGAATACTAATAACAACAGTAGAATTGCTGAATTTTCATGCTACACAAACTTCATGAATTAAGAGAAAGAAGCATGACCCTCTACAGATGGACTGCTACAAAAAGAAGTCTGGTGTAATAGAAAGTGTTTTGTAAACATGAGAGTCAGTACTGGATTTAAATGTTGGCTCTGCCACTTATTACCTATTTGACCTTGGACAAACTAATTCAGCTCTCTGGGTCTTTGTTTCTTCAGCTATTAAATGAAGATAATAATACCTAGTTCATAGGGTTTTCAGTTCAGTTCAGTTCAGTCACTCAGTCATGTCCAACTCTTTGCGACCCCATGAATGGCAGCACGCCAGGCCTCCCTGTCCATCACCAACTCCCGGAGTTCACTCAGACTCATGACCATTGAGTCAGTGATGCCATCCAGCCATCTCATCCTCTGTTGTCCCCTTCTCCTCCTGACCCCAATCCCTCCCAGCATCAGAGTCTTTTCCAATGAGTCAATTCTTCACAAGAGATGGCAAAAGTATTGGAGTTTCAGCTTCAGCATCAGTCCTTCCAATGAACACCAGGACTGATCTCCTTTAGGATGGACTGGTTGAATCTCCTTGTAGTCCAAGGGACTGTAAAGAGTCTTGTCCAACACCACAGTTCAAAAGTATCAATTCTTCGGCACTCAGCTTTCTTCACAGTCCAACTCTCACATCCATACATGACCACAGGAAAAACCATAGCCTTGACTAAATGGACCTTTGTTGACAAAGTAATATCTCTGCTTTTGAATATGCTATCTAGGTTGGTCATAACTTTCCTTCCAAGGAGTAAGTGTCTTTTAATTTCATGGCTGCAATCACCATCTGCAGTGATTTTGGAGCCCCAAAAAATAAAGTCTGACACTGTTTCCCATCTATTTCCTATGAAGTGATGGGACCAGATGCCATCATCTTAAGTTTTCTGAATGTTGAGCTTTAAGCCAAATTTTTCAATCTCCTCTTTCACTTTCATCAAGAGGCTTTTTAGTTCCTCTTCACTTTCTGCCATAAGGGTGGTGTCATCTGCATATCTGAGGTTATTGATATTTCTCCCAGCAATCTTGATTCCAGCTTGTGCTTCTTCCAGCCCAGCATTTCTCATGATGTATTCCGCATAGAAGTTAAATAAGCAGGGTGACAATATATAGCCTTGACGTACTCCTTTTCCTATTTGGAACCAGTCTGTTGTTCCATGTCCAGTTCTAACTGTTGCTTCCTGACCTGCATACACGTTTCTCCGGAGGCAGGTCAGGTGGTCTGGTATTCTCATCTCTTTCAGAATTTTCCACAGTTTCTTGTGATCCACACAGTCAAAGGCTTTGGCATAGTCAATAAAGCAGAAATAGACGTTTTTCTGGAACTCTCTTGCTTTTTCGATGATCCAGCGGATGTTGGCAATTTGATCTCTGGTTCCTCTGCCTTTTCTAAAACCAGCTTGAACAGCTGGAAGTTCACAGTTCACCCATTGCTGAAGCCTGGCTTGGAGAATTTTTAGCATTATTTTACTAGCATGTGAGATGAGTGCCATTGTGCGGTAGTTTGAGCATTCTTCAGCATAGCCTTCTTTGGGATTGGAATGAAAACTGACCTTTTCCAGTCCTGTGGACACTGCTGAGTTTTCCAAATTTGCTGGCATATTGAGTGCAGCACTTTCACAGCATCATCTTTCAGGATTTGAAATAGCTCAACTGGGATTCCATCACCTCCACTAGCTTTGTTCGTAGTGATGCTTTCTAAGGCCCATTTGACTTCACATTCCAGGATGTCTGGTTCTAGGTGAATGATCACATCATCGTGATTATCTTGGTCGTGAAGATCTTTTTTGTACAGTTCTTCTGTGTATTCTTGCCACCTCTTCTTAATATCTTCTGGTTCTGTTAGGTCCATACCATTTCTGTCCTTTATTGAGCCCATCTTTGCATGAAATGTTCCCTTGGTATCTCTAATTTTCTTGAAGAGATCTCTAGTCTTTCCCATTCTGTTCTTTTCCTCTATTTCTTTGCATTGATCGCTGAGGAAGGCTTTCTTATCTCTCCTTGCTATTCTTTGGAACTCTGCATTCAGATGCTTATATCTTTCCTTTTCGCTTCTCTTCTTTTCACAGCTATTTGTAAGGCCGCTGCCCCAGTTAAATCAGATTATGTAAGTAATTTGCCTCGCATACTATGCCTACAAATGCCAATTCCCTTGCCCTTACAACAGTGAGTAAATGCTAGGTATTGCAAACTTCCAGGAAAGCTGCCCTAAATAACAACCTCTTCCATTTTATAGCACAATCTCTGATCACTTCAAATTTACACTTAGCAATAACTTCTTTACAAAAAAATCAGGGACTTCTCTGGCGGTCTAGTGGTTAGGACTCCACACTTCCATTGCAGGGGACATGGGTTCAAACCCTGGTCAGAGAACTAAGATCCCGCATACTGCATGGCATGGCCACAAATGGGGAGGCGGGCACATTCATAAACTTGTTATGGAAAATCAAATAAAGTAATTACGTAAAAGCTTTCAGAAAAGTAAACAGCCTCTAAAATGTTCTTTTTCTTTTTTGACATTCCACAGATAAGACTGAATAAAGTGGGACTTGTTCATTCCTACCACTGAGCATGCATTTTATTCTTCAACACTTACTTCAGCAAGATTTCATTGATTTGTTTATTTATTCATTCACTTATTCAACAAACATTTACTGAGATCCTGTTCTGTCCTAGGCAGTCTGATGGGCACAATGCAGTTTATGCTTTCAAGGAGCTTGCTAAGAATGTTTTGGAGACAGGTAAGTACACAAACATTTGCACTATAGGAAGACAAAGGCAATATAGGTATATACCAAATATTACAGAGACAAGAGGGAGAAAAGGGGGAGAGCCTGGGGAAGGCTTCATAGGTGAGGCAGTGCTTTATCAAGATGTAAAGAATGAACATAGATGTTTGCCTGGAGGGCATTCCAAAAGAAGGCAGTCTACAAAGGCAAGGAGGCATGAGGCCCTCAAAGAGAACCAATAGAAAAATCAGACATAGTTTGATTAAAAAAAAAAATACTGGGAACTCTAGTCATTTTAAAGTAGAATAGACCTTTGAGTCACAAGAGTAAAGGTTATTTTTCTTTAGTATCTACATATTGCTGTACTTCCCCAGTTTTCTGCATTAAACATTATTTGGACGATCAGATAGGAAAACAGAAGAGAAGAAATGAAGTAGTTGAATTTCAAGAGTCAACCTAACATGACAAAATAGTGCTGCTTTTGAGGAGTACTACTGGGATAGGACACAAGGAGGCCTGCTAGGATGCTAGGGAACTTAGAATCTGTGGACTCTACTACATATGTTATACCTCTATTTGAAAATTGTAAGCGGATTTTTTTAAAAAAAGCAAAGAGCAGCCTTATAGAGAATGATGCTTTTGCTCTCCACAGAGAACAGGAGCTGGTCAGCTTCAGGCTTGGAAGCTTCACCCAGATAAGTAAGATTTCCCTCTCTTCAGACAGCTGCTCGGCAAGGGAGACAGGAAAATTAAAGGACCCACAGAAAAGGCTTCTTCCTCTCCTCCTCTGGGTGAGCTGCAGCTGCAGCGATGCAGACCATTTATAGAACAAAAGCTAGCACACAGCTCCCTTGCCCAGTTCCATCTCAAGGTCAGAGCCCTATTCCCAACTCCTAAAGGAAAAATGGATCAAGATAAAATGAAAATCAGAAGAAAAGAAGATCATTTTATCTCTGAAAAGCTGGGCAGCAAGAATACTTGATATAATGGTTTGAAAACCTCAATCAATCCAAAGAAGTGAATTGCTAAAAGTAAACATTTCTTTATGCTCTGCACTATTTGGAGCAAAGAAAAAGGAAAGAGGCAAAAAGCAGCACATTGTTCATTCTGTTATACTAGGAATTTATGTTTATGCCTATTGGAACTAAATCCAAGGCAACAAGTATTCATCCAGTGCCCACAATGTATCACGTACTGTGCAAGGTCTTAGCACGCCTGCTGATAAAGACAGAAATAGTCCCTGCCTCACAGATCTTAGAGTCTAGTAATAGTCAAGTAATTATAAGGGTAAGGAATTAGCATTATAAAAGGGAAGTTTTTTACTCTTTACTTCTCCTAAATATATAACGTAAAGACCTAAATTAATGAGGTTCTCTGAAGAAGTGACATTCAAAATAAAGCCTAAGAAAAAAATAGGGGTTGATTAGCTGAAGGGGAAAAAGTATTCCAGGCGTTAGAGAGCATATGCAAAGGTCCTGAGGTGGGAAAAGACAAAAAAACAAGTCAGTGCAACTGGAGATAGAAGGAGGAAAGGGAAGTGTGAGTTAAGGCAAGAGAAACAAGCCCACATAATGGAGCACCTAGCAAGACATGTGAGGAACTTTTATTTTGATCTTAAAGGAATGGGAGGCCATGGAAGAACTTTAGCATGGGAGTGACACGATCATATTTCCATTCTAGAAAGATCATACAAATAGCAGTGTGGAGAACCAGTTAGAGGGAATTAAGAATTTGAAGGAAAAGAAGCGGGTTCAAATCAAGACCTTGCCACTGATTAGACGTATGACTATAGGTGAGCTTCTGTTATACTGCTCCTACTAATAGCAGCCAACGGTTTCTAAACTTAATTGTAAGTGTTTTAAATATATTAACTCCTTAATTTGCACTACAGCTTTATTAGATAGGTACTTTTATTAACCTCATTTTACAGATGAGGAAACCAAGACACAAACAGGTTAAGAAAACTGCCCAATGTCTGTCACACAGTAAGAATGTAGCAGAACAAGGGAAAAACTGAAGCAGTCTGCTCCAAAGTCAATGCTTGGACCCACTATGGCAAGGTGCTTATATGAATTAAGTAAAGTAATATACAGTAAAGTATTTGGCAGAGTGGCTGGCTGATAGTAGGTGCTCAACAAATGGTACTGCTTCCTACCTTTACTCAAATGTAGTCAGAGCTTTTTCACAGCCAGTTTTTAAAAACAAAATATCTTTAAAAGTTCTTCTGAAAATTTAAAACACTACTTCAAGGAGCTGATTCACTGAAGGCATGATAACATTCTGTAAATGGCATTTAATGCCCCTTTGCCACCACAGCTTCTGAGATGCTACCTCTAAACTGTGCCAGTTGAAAAAAATCTCATTAATTATTAATAGCAATAATATTATTTACAGAGTGTTTATAATGTGCTGATCGCTCTGTTAAGTGCTATCATATATTTTCCTATTTAATTTTCAGAACTCAAAAAAATAGGAAAATTATCATCACATTATGGAGTCAAAGAAACCAAGGTTCAGAATTTCTCAAGGTCATCTTGGTGATAATGGGTAGAACTAGGATTTCAATGCACGCAGTTTGATTCCAGAGTTTTCACTCTTAACCATTTGTTACTCAGTACTATCCAAAGACAAGCTGCTGATAAGCAAACTTGTTATCAATTCAAGACAAGATAAGAAGCATGAAAGGGACACTAAACACACTTTTATTCAATCAATGTTTTGTTTTCAATAGCTTCCAATAGAAAGTCTTTCCACAGCAAGACTTTCTTGATGAAGGAAGCAAAGTGTTAATGTACATTTTGGCACAAGCTCATAATAGCTTCACAGAGTGGTACTTTGAGAAACACAGCCCTAAATTATTATGCTACTCTGTCTCCTTGAACTGACATTAAACTTTATCTTTCACTTACCACCTTCCACATTATAATTATTTTTATATGTGAGTATGTGTGCACACACATGTACACACACACACTCTCCTTTAAATCAGGGGAATTTACCTTTGTATCCTCCAGACAAAAGATACAAAGTGCCTACAGAGCAAGAAGTCCAGTGCCTCCTAGTTCACTGAGCATGTGGACCACAGAGCAAAAAGAGGCTCAGCCAGTAGTTTTTGATTAATTAAAAATTCATCCATTAAATTTTAGGAAATGTATACACAACTGGATTGTGCAATAATATTCAAGGACCTGTCGTTCTTTCAAGAATGGCTTAATGTCCCCCATGGGACAGTCTTTATGCTAGGTACTAAAGAAATAAAGAACACAGTCCCTATGTAGTCAGTGGGGAAGGAATCTGACACATGAAAAGATCATTACAGCCCAGAGCACTAAGTGACATGATAGAGCTATGTGTCATGTGCTGAAAGAGCAACCAACTCTCCCAGGCATCAGAAAAAAGATAAAGCACATCTTTAGGCCTAAAACAATTGAAGCACTATCAGCTATGAGCGCCTAAGTCACAGCTGATTATCCAGTCTTCTAATGAGCACATTTAGCACAGTTATACTGTAAGTAATAAAGGTTTAAAAGTTCAAATTTGGCTTAAAGAGCCTCTTGATGAAGGTGAAAGAGGAGAGTGAAAAAACTGGCTTAAAACTTAACATTCAAAAAACTAAGATCATGGCATCCAGTCTCATCACTTCATGGCAACAGATGAGGAAACAACAGAAACAGTCACAAACATTTTCCTGGGCTCCAAAATCACTAGAGACAGTGACTGCAACCATGAAATTAAAAGACACTTGTTCCTTGGAAGAAAGGCACAAACCTAGACTATGTATTAAAAAGCAGAGACATTAGTTTGCTTACAAAGGTCCGCATAGTCAGTCCAGTTCAGTTGCTCAGTCGTGTCCGACTCTTTGCCACCCCATGAACTGCAGCACGACAAGCCTCCCTGTCCATCACCAACTTCCGGAGTCCACCCAAACCCATGTCCACTGTGTTGGTGATGCCATCCAACCACCTCATCCTCTGTTGTCCCCTTCTCCTCCTGCCCTCAATCTTTCCCAGCATTGGAGTCTTTTCTAATGAGTCAGTTCTTCGCATCAGGTGGCCAAAGTATTGGAGTTTCAGCTTCAACATCAGTCCTTCCAATGAACACCCAGACTGATCTCCTTTAGGATGGACTGGTTGGATCTCCTTGCAGTCCAAGGGACTCTCAAGAGTCTTCTCCAATACCACAGTTCAAAAGCATCAATTCTTCAGTGCTCAGCTTTCTTTATAGTCCAACTCTCACATTCATACATGACCACTGGAAAAACCATAGCCTTAACTAGACGGACCTTTGTTGACAAAGTAATGTCTCTGCTTTTAAATATGCTGTCTAGGTTGGTCATAACTTTCCTTCCAAGGAGTAAGTGTCTTTTAATTTCATGGCTGCAATCACCATCTGCAGTGATTTTGGAGCCCCCAAAAATAAAGTCAGCCACTGTTTCCACTGTTTCCCCATCTATTTCCCATGAAGTGATGGGACTGGATGCCGTGATCTTCATTTTCTGAATGTTGAGCTTTAAGCCAACTTTTTCACTCTTCTCTTTCACTTTCATCAAGAGGCTTTTTAGTTCCTCTTCCCTTTCTGCCATAAGGGTGGTGTCATCTGCATATCTGAGGTTATTGATATTTCTCCCACCAATCTTGATTCCAGCTTGTGCTTCTTCCAGCCCAGCATTTCTCATGATGTACTCTGCATAGAAGTTAAATAAGCAAGGTGACAATATACAGCCTTGATGTACCTCTTTTCCGATTTGGAACCAGTCTGTTGTTCCATGTCCAGTTCTAACTGTTGCTTCCTGACCTGCATACACGTTTCTCAAGAGGCAGGTCAGGTGGTCTGGTATTCCCATATCTTTCAGAATTTTCCATAGTTTATTGTGATCCACACAGTCAAAGGCTTTGGCATAGTCAATAAAGCAGAAACAGACGTTTTTCTGGAACTCTCTTGCTTTTTCCATGATCCAGTGGATGTTGGCAATTTGATCTCTGGTTACTCTGCCATTTCTAAAACCAGCTTGAACAGCTGGAAGTTCACAGTTCACCCATTGCTGAAGCCTGGCTTGGAGAATTTTTAGCATTATTTTACTAGCATGTGAGATGAGTGCCATTGTGTGGTGGTTTGAGCATTCTTCAGCATAGCCTTTCTTTGGGATTGGAATGAAAACTGACTTTTTCCAGTCCTGTGGCCACTGCTGAGTTTTCCAAATTTGCTGGCATATTGAATGCAGCACTTTCACGGCATCATCTTTCAGGATTTGAAATAGCTCAACTGGGATTCCATCACCTCCACTAGCTTTGTTTGTAGTGATGCTTCCTAAGGCCCACTTGACTTCACATTCCAGGATGTCTGGCTCTAGGTGAGTGATCACATCATGGTGATTATCTTGGTCGTGAAGATCTTTTTTGTACAGTTCTTCTGTGTATTCTTGCCACCTCTTCTTAATATCTTCAGCTTCTGTTAGGTCCCTACCATACTGTCCTTTATCAAGAAGATCTTTTTTGGACAGTTTTCTGTGTATTCTTGCCACCTCTTCTTAATATCTTCTGCTTCTGTTAGGTCCCTACCATTACTGTCCTTTATCGAGCCCATCTTTGCACAAAATGTTCCCTTGGTATCTCTAATCTTCTTGAAGAGATCTCTAGTCTTTCCCATTCTGTTGTTTTCCTCTATTTCTTTGCATTGATCACTGGGGAAGGCTTTCTTATCTCTCCTTGCTATTCTTTGCAACTCTGCATTCAAATGGGTATATCTTTCCTTTTCTCCTTTGCTTTTCGCTTTCTTTCTTTTCACATCCCCAAGAAAAAGAAATGCAAACCCATTTTGCTTTTTTGCATTTCTTTTTCTTGGGGATGGTCTTGATCCGTGCCTCCTGTACAATGTCATGAACCTCCGTCCATAGTTCTTCAGGCACTCTGTCTATCAGATCTAATCCCTTGAATGCATTTGTTTTATTTATTTATTTTTATTGAATCTATTTGCTTTATTCATAATTACCAATAAACTAGAAAGAATCCAAATATATATCAACCAGTGAAGGCATAAACCAATTAAGGTTTACCATTTAATGGAAAACTATTCAGAATTCTGAATAGATAATCAGAATTAATGGAATACTGAATAGATATTCAGAATAAAGGAATGTCTGCAAAACCCCAGATAAATCTTAAATCCATTATGCTAGTGAAAGAGGCCAGAAACAAACAGCTGCATACTGTATGATTCCATTTATATGATATTCTGGAGAACTTAAAACAAAAGGGACAGGAAATCAATCAGTGGTTGCCAGGAACTCTAGAGCCAAGACAGAGGAGATTAACTACACGTCAGGCACCAAGGTACTTTTTAAAACTTAATGGAGCTGTTCTGTATGTTGATTGTGCCAAACTATATACCTAAAAAGAGTAAATTTTACTACATGTAAATTATTTCTCAAAACAAAAATTATATCTCATTTAACAACAACAAAGTAGAGCATGCTACCCACACCAAGAACATCCCATGCAAAGGCATCTTTCATACCTTTCCTCGACTTTAATGGAGAGATGATTGCAGAGGTTGTGAACATACTGGGCATAACTCTCTGTCAGGGCCATGTCATATGCAATCAGGTGGATGTTTAAAGTCCCATATTCATAATCTGTCCCCAAATTAATGGCTCTTACTTCCACTTTTCCCTTCTTCTTTTTGGGCTGAACACAAAACAAAAGAGAAAGAAAAGTCAAAGTATTATACAAGAAATTCTAACAATACCATCTTGATATATACATGTATATATATAAATCAGTCTTTCAATTAAATTTGTTTACCATGTTTCTCTCTGATTACCATACCTACAAACTGAACTTTTCCTGGGTAGGAATGGGCAGCCTCCCTTGCCATTCTGGGCTGTAGCATCAGTCAGTGAAAGGAGAGGAAATATTGCTGGCAGTTATTTAACATAAATACATGTGACTGTCTTCTGCCATTAACTAGTTTTGAGACTCACTTTCCATCTCTGGCCCTCAGTTTCCCAATTTTTATATCACTGGGGTTATACTAGATAACAGATTCTTGAGGAGTTTCTCTTTTTTTGGCTGCCTGTGCGGCTTGTCAGATTTTAGTTCCCTGGTCAGGGAGTGAACCTAGGCCCTCCACAATGAGAGTAGAGTCCTAACCACTGGACCACCAGGGAATTCCCAACAGATTTTTTTTTAAGAATTCTTTCTCTTTTTTTAAATTTTATTTATTTATTTCGGCTTCCCTGATAGCTCAGTTGGTAAAGAATCCACCTGTGATTCAGGAGACCCTGGTTCAATTCCTGGGTTGGGAAGATCTGTTGGAGAAGGGATAGGCTACCTATTCCAGTATTCTGGCCTGGAGAACTCCAGGGTCACAAAGAGTTGGATATGAACCTAGGCCCTTGGCAGTGAGAGCACAGAGTCCTAAACACTGGACCACCAGGGAATTCCCAACAGATTCTTTTTTTTTTTTTTTAAGAACTCTCTTTTTTTTTATATTTATTTCTTCTTGGCTGTGCTGGGTTTTCACTGCTGCATGCAGGCTTTCTTTAGTTGCGGTGAGCTACTCTTTAGTTGTGGTGCGTTGGCTTCTCAGTGTGGTGGCTTCTGTTGTTGTAAAGAACGAGCTCTAGAGTGCAGGCCCAGTAGTTGTGGCACAAGGGCTTAGTTACCCCGTGGCATGTGGAATCTTGCAAGACCAGGGATTGAACCCATGTCCCTGCACTGACAGTGGGATTCTTAATTGGGCCACCAGGAAAGTCCCAACAGATTCTTAATCTAGAACCTGTAAAGGAATTTTAAGGGGTTTGTCAACCCCAAACTTATATGCAAAATTTTACATGTGTGTATATTTTTCTAAGGAGAAAATCCTTAAGTTTCATCAGAATATTAAGGAAATCAATCACAAGAAAGCACAGAATTAGTTCTCTGCCAGCCTTCCTAGCTTTGAAATTCTGCAGTCCAATTATTTAGACAGCCTTTCTTTTAAAAGTTTAGAGGCAGAAAAATTATTTTATTTCTATCCTTTTATTTCATATAAAGTACTGCTTTACTACAGATCAACCTGTTCAAACTGCTGTAAAAAAAATTAAAATGAGGCCTGGAAAAATAGATATGTAACACAACATAGATCAGGATCAAGAAAGCTTCTCAACCAGAAATAATTTAACCTAAATGCCCATCAGGAGGGGAATCTATTAAATAAATCATGGCACATTCTTTCAGTAGTACATTATGCAGCTGTAAGAAGAAATAAGGAACTTCTTTATGTAGTGATATAGAAAGATTTTTAAGATAAATGACAAAAGCAGACTGTAGAATAATGTGTTCAGAATATTGCCATACATACAAAAAGGGTAAGCAGGGAAGAATAGATGTGTGTATGTTTAACTACTTACATATGTATTTGCTTGCATATTAAAAAATAACTCTGGAAGGATACACAAAAAGACTAATACTATTGGTAACCTATGAGGAAGGGAACTGGATTGCTGGGCAACAGGCGTGGGAAGCAGACTTTTAAACTATTTCCTTTCTATATTTTTTGAATTTTTAATAATATGAATCTTTTATCCATTCAAAGTTAGAATCTTAAAATCTACCTTGTTTTTTAAAATTTTTAAGTCAAAATGTTTTTACAATATAATATTCTTGTGATATTAAAAGAATCTTGCTCTTTGGAAGGAAAGCTATGACAAACCTAGACAGCATATTAAAAAGCAGAGACATCTCTTTGCTGACAAATGTCCATATAGTCAAAGCTATGGTTTTTCCAGTAGACATGTATGGATGTGAGAGTTGAACCATAAAGAAGGCTGAGCACCAAAGAATTGGTACTTTCGAACTGTGGTACTGGAAAAGGCTCTTGAAAGTCCCTTGGACTGCAAGGAAATCAAACCAGTCAATTCTGAAGGAAATAAAAACCTGAATATTCATTGGAAGAACTAGCGCTGAAGCTGAAGCCCCAATACTTTGGCCACCTGATGCGAAGAGCTGACTCATTAGAAAAGATCCTGATGGTGGGAAAGATTGAAGGCAGGAAGAGAAGACGGCGGCACACGATGCGATGTTTAGATAGCATCACTGACTCAATGGACATGAATTTGAGCAAACTCTGGGAGATAGAGGACAGGGAAGCCTGGCGTGCTGCAGTCCATGGGGTCACAGAGAGTCTGACACAACTTAGCAACTGAAAAACATTCATATGAAAATTGCATAAATAAGTACACAGCTCAATGAATTTTCACAAACTGAAAACACTTGTATAAACAGTATCTTGAATAAGAAACAGATCACTACCAGCACCCCAAAAGTATCCTGTCCCCCAAATGGGCAAACCACTATTCTGACTTCCAAAACCAAAGGGTTACTTTGCCTATTTTTTAAGTATGTGAAAATGGAATAATATACTAGGTTCTCTTTTGTGTACAGCTTCTTTAACTGATTATGTTTGCAAGATTCATCATTTTTAGATGAAACAGTAATTCTTTACTTCCCATTGCCCTAGTAGTTTATTTATATGAATATGCTACAACTTATTTATACTTTTTACTGGAGGTAGAAATTAGAGTTGTTTCAAATTAGAGTTGTTTCCAGTGTGGACCATGATGAACAGTATTGCTACTAATGTTTCTGCATGTATCTTTCAGTGAACACGTGTATGCATTGTTGGGGATATACCCAGAACCTGTGCAGAGGTTCATCTTTAATAGTTCTCTCAAACAGTTTTTAAAAATCGTTTCCAGTTTAGACTCCCACCAGAGTACTTAAGAGTTCTAGGTGCTTTACATTCTTGCCAGTATTTATAAAACCGAGTATAGTCAGGTTTTCCGGTTGGTTTCTTTCACCCATTCTGGTTGGTATGAAGTGGTAATGCACTGAGACGTTTAACTTGCATTTCCTTTAAGTCTACTGAACTGGAGCACATTTCCATTAAGGCCACCGGCCATTTGGATATTCTCTTTTGTAACCTGTTTATTCAAGTATTTGCCCATTTTTTAGATTGGGTGGTCTTCCTTTCTCTTACTGATTTGTAGAGGTTCCTTCTATATTCTAGATATGATCCTTTGTTAAATGTACATGTTACAAATATCCTCTTCCTCCCTGTATCTTCCTTTTTCACTTTTTAATGGTGCATTTTGAGCATAAATTCTTGTTTTTTAATGTAGTCCAATTTACTCATTTTTTTTCTTGTATAGTTGTAATGACTTTTGTGTCCTATTTAAGAAATCTTTGCTTAGTTTAAGATCATGAGTATATTTTTGTATGTTACCTCCCAGAAGTTTGATAATTATAATAATTACATTTAGATCTACAAAAATTGTAAATGCTTTCTGTGTGCAGTGTGCAGTAGGAGTCAAGTCAGCTTTTGTCACATGACTGTCCAATCCAGTTGACTGGACACCACTGCAATCGGTGTTGTCATATAACGAACGGTCATATGCTAAATGTTCATAGATACTTAGATCTGTTTCTATATTCTTTATTCTGTTCCAGTGGGCTATTTGTCTATTCTTCAGCTAATACCACACTGTCCTAATTACTGGAGATTTAATGTAAGTCTTGCTAGTTGGTAGAAAAAAAATTTTTTTTAAGAAATAGTGAGGAGGGGCAATCTATTTACATGTCTTAAGTCACCACTATTATTAGCCAGCAGCCTAGTTATTGCCACAGCAGAGTTGTTTCTGGCTGAGCACCTAGAATGGGTCTCTCATATCACTGCTCTCCAGGTCAGTCTAAGAGAGCAGGGACCCAACCTGGGGGGGGCAAGGGGAGGACCAAGAAATGGTCCTTTCACAAGACCAGTAAAACTGATGATAAACCTAGTCTCATAGGGATATTCTGAGAACTGAACAAAACATTGTATATACTTAATTCAATCCATGGCACATATTTAAACACTCAGTATGCATTAACTTTTATTATTATTTTTTGTTTTCATATTCCTCATATCTAGCACAGGGGCCAACAGAGACAAAACGTGCAATGAATCACTAGTTTAGAATTTTAGAACAAGATGGCATTTAGAGATAACTCTGTCCCAGTTTTTCATCTTTGCAGGGAAAGAATATGAAGCCCACAGAGATTAAATATGTCCCCTGGAATCAGAGAGCCACACAGGACAGATCCTAGGAACTAACCCAGACCTCCTGACTCCCATTGCAGAAATTTTTCCATTGTAGCCTCTGCATTATTAACGTTCTTAACAGGGTAATCACCCCAGGGTCCTAGACTTTGCTATGAGTGAGAGGCCAACTTCTATCAACCAACCATCAAGGTGCAGGTGTGGTGGTGCAGAGCCCACCATACCTGAGGCCAAATGCAGCAATTCAGACTTCTCATCATGACAGCACTGCAGTAGGAGCTGTGAAGAATGTTAAAGTCAGAATGCAATGAGGTGCGGCTGAAATTTTCCAGCAAAGAAGGGAGGAGCTTCTTCAAAGCCTGCAGGAGGCTTTTCTTAACCAGGGAAAATGCCAGGGCTCTTCAAAGGTGTTGCTTTAGGAGAACAAAAAGAAGAAGGTTGATTCTAGTATCCCTCTTGGCATCTCACCTGCTTTTCCATGTTAACCTAGATCTGTCTGGACCAATCCACACCATCAGGAGCCCATTGTGATATTATATTTCAGTTCTGAGCCAGGGCACAACATAGCCAGCAAGAGTTTGAGTGCATGAAATTTCAGATACCAGTTCCTATCATTTTACCTTCACAATCTTTCTTATCCTTTCCTTTCTATTCTTACTGCCTGAGTTCAGACCTTCATGACTGCCATGGGGAGCTATTAAAGATATCTGTGCTAGGGATGTATATGACTAGAGCTGTGTTTTGGGAAGGTTACCCTGCCTGCCTGCGAAGGAGAATTAGGCAGGAAATGAATGGAGGTTAGGAAAAAGGTGGTAGGGAAGATGGAGTGCTATCTACCATCAAACTGTATACTGCTGTGACTGACCTGGATTCACTGTGGGACAGCCCAGGGCAGATATCCTTAGATCTCTGAAGGAGTACACTATGATGCCCCAAATGGGTCATGGGATAAATCACTAAACCATTTTTGTACAAAAATATCCATATTACTCCTATTTTACAGACAGAAAACTGAGGTCCTCTGAAGGGTCCTCTGAAAGGATGTTGTATTTGGCCAGGGTTACTGGGAAACTTTGCTGGCAAAGAACAGATAGAGAAAGGAGTCAGATTAGAATCATGGACTGTTATAACTGGAAGGTACCTTAGAGATAAATTAGTTTCTCCGTCCTTTTCCCCTAATTTTATATAAGGGGGAAGTCAAGGTCTAGAATGGGGAAATGACTTGTTTAAAGGTTACAACAATAAGGAAATGGAAAAGGCAACCACTTTATGTCTAGCCATGGCTAGAAGCTGAGTCTGTGGCCCCAAACCCAAGCTCTCTCCTCTAGTTTCCCCCAGAATTATAATAATAGTATCCACCTATCACTATACGCTGCATTCTCCAGGGTGGGAAAGTTGGGAAGAAATTGTATCTTCTTTTATTTAGTTCTTTGGCCCATTTTTTGATTGGGTTGTTTATTTTTCTGGAATTGAGCTGCAGGAGTTGCTTGTATATTTTTGAGATTAGTTGTTTGTCAGTTGGTTCATTTGCTATTATTTTCTCCCATTCTGAAGGCTGTCTTTTCACCTTTATTTAATTCTTTGGCCCATTTTTTGATTGGGTCATTTATTTTTCTGGAATTGAGCTGAAATGGTATCTTCTTAATCCTCAAATGAAAAGCTGACAGGCCTGCAGCATATATACTTCCAGGAATTCTAGTGATGGAAATTTTAAAAATTACACCTGGGACTTAAATGATTTTGGTGATGGTACTCTGAACAGTCCATAATAAGCTGTAAGGTACATAGATATCAAGTGGTTATGTTTATAACTAACATAAACATGCTAACTTGAGTGTAGCACACCCAATAAACATATACCAGACAGAAGGCATGGCCCTGATGGGGTTGGCAGCCTGGTACTGCATAAAGAGCACTTGACTAAGATGGAAGCCCAAGAAAATCTGGGGGGCTTCCCTGGGAGTCCAGTGGTTAAGACACCATACTTCCACTGCAGGGGGCATTGGTTTGATCCCTGGTTGGGGAACTAAGATCCCACATGCTGTATAGCATGGTCAGAAAGAAAGAAAAGAAAATCTTGGCTCAAATACCATCTGCTTTGTCACTACATGACACTGAGTAACCTCTCTAGGTGTCAATCTCAACACCTAAGGTTTCTGTGAAGCTCAAAATAGTGAATTTTTGTGAAATGGAAATAGTGTGGACATTAGATGGATTCTGACCATCCTTAGTTCAAATATTGGCTCTGGAAATTATTGTCATTTGGGCAAGTCATTTAATCTGTCTTAGATTCCTCAAACAGGGCCCTTAATTACCACAGTATATCTGAGGATTAAATTATATCATTTGTAATACTATAAAATGAAATAATGCTTTTAAAAGCCTGGCACATAGTGATGACATGATCTGGTATATAGTAGTTGCCCAATAAATGATATCTTTAAAGAAAGACTGAGTAATGTACACAGATAGGACAAGATAGGACATCATTATTATTATTATTATTATTATTGGACAGAAGCATGCTTCTATTGGTATGCTTCACAGAATGAGGCACTCATTAAACCCCTGTTGTATGCAAAGTACTGATTCATCGACTCTAAGGAAAGACACCAAGGAGAAAACACAGTCCCAACTCTAAAGGAGCTTACAGTTGACAGAGAGACAGATATACACAAAAGAACCAACCCTCTCAATTTAATCATAATGAGTAGGCCACCTCCCATGGCAAGTTCAGCACAAGCTACCTTGCTGCACCATGGCAATTAAAACCCAAAAGCAATGACCTCAGGTGGTTGAGCCTGAAAGGACAATGAGCAAGTCAATACTCCTAGGTTTTTTGGATAACATACAAGAGTATACTGCAGTTACTCAATATAAATGGTATCTTTTAAAAAAGTTGATCGAGACATGTCTACTTCTCATGTCTCATGTCCCATCATCTTCTATGTGCCTCCTCAAGATTCCAAGATTAACACAAACTGCTTCAAGTTTCCCAACTGCATCTCCAGGATCAATGACTTCCCACTTTTGCCCAGAATGTTTCCCCTTCCTGCAGAGAGTTTGACTCTTCACCCAACACCCTCAATGTGAGGAACTCCTAGTCATTCTTCCCCCGACCAGGTATGGAACCTGTGCTCCTTGCAATGGAAATGTAGAATCTTAACCTGGACCACCAAGGAAGTCCCTCCTAGTCTAGTCATTTTTTAAGACTCCATTCATTCTCTTTCAGGAAGCCTTCCCTCATTCCTCATGCTGAGATAGGTACTATGCTTAATTGTTTCCAAAGCAACCCTCTTTCCCTTAGACATCACTATCACTTAGCACATGTATCCATTTATTCAACAAATATTTTCTGACCACTAGTGATAAGCCAGGGCTTCCCTGGTGGCTCAGATGGTAAAGAATCCGTCTGCAATGTGGGAGACATGGGTTCAATCTCTAGGTTGAAAAGATCCCCTGGAAGATGGGATGGCAACCCACTCCAGTATTCTTGCCTGGAGAATCCCCATAGACAGAGGAGCCTGGGAGGCTTCAGTCCAACCTATGGGTTCACAAAGAGTCAGACACCACTGAGCAACTAAGCTCAAGTGATAAGCCAAACCAGGGTTAGCAATGGGGATATAATAGTAAATAACACAGCCATAGTTTCTGCTTGCTGAAACTTGCAATCTATTGGAAAAGGCATATATATAACAAGTAATTATAAGAAGATGCATAATTTGAGGGAGGAAAATAGAGTACTATGGGGTTGTAAAAAGAAGGACTAATGCTATCAATCAACATCATCATTATCACCACTAGTAACTACTCATGGGCTCCATGTTTCAGACACTGTGCTAAGTACTTAAAACTTTCTTTTTTAACTTAATCCTCACAAAACATTTAAATAACATAGCTATTTAAAGGCAAGAAAATCGCAGCTTGGAAAAGTTAAGTAACTTACCCAAGGACATACACTAGTAAGCAAAGAACTGAATCGTTAACTTGCTGCTAAGTCGCTTCAGTCAAGTTTGACTCTGTGCGACCCCATAGACGGCAGCCCACCAGGCTTCCCCGTCCCTGGGATTCTCCAGGCAAGAACACTGGAGTGGGTTGCCATTTCCTCCTCCAATGCATGAAAGTGAAAAGTCAAAGTGAAGTCGCTCAGTCGTGTCTGACTCTTAGCGACCCCATGGACTGCAGCCTACCAGGCTCCTCCGTCCATGGGATTTTCCAGGCAAGAGTACTGGAGTGGGGTGCCATTGCCTTCTCCGAATCGTTAACTTGGGTCTGCCTAATTCCAAAACATTTCTCCTAATCTCTGCCTTTCCCTTTAAGAATGGCGTGCAAAGCCTGCCAGTCTTCTCAATATTCTCTCTTTTTCCGTTAATCGTGGAACTGCTGAACTTTTCCTGGGTACATGACCATTCATGATAAAAATTACATTTCCCAACCAATCCTGCAGCTGAGTATGGTTCCATGACTGAGTTCTGGCCAGTGGGATATTAGCTCATGCACGTGCTTTCCCCTTCCCCTGCCTACAGGCTGGAATGTGGACATGCAGGCTGAAGTGGGAGCAGCCATCTCAGACTATGAGATAAAAGCAGTAGGATACGTTTGCAAAACAGAAAGCTGGAATATCTACCTAAACTTCATATGACAGAAAAACAAACTCTATCTTATTTAAGCCCCTTGATTAAGTGAATTCCTATTATGACAGCCAAATCATTATCTCAACAAGAAGGTATTATGTCTCATTTATTTCTCTATTCCTAGAGTCCAGCAACACCCCACTCCAGTACTCTTGTCTGGAAAATCCCATGGACGGAGGAGCCTGGTGGGCTGCAGTCCATGGGGTCGCTAAGAGTCAGAGACGACTGAGCGACTTCACTTTCACTTTTCACTTTCATGCACTGGAGAAGGAAATGGCAACCCACTCCAGTGTTCTTGCCTGGAGAATCCCAGGGACGGGGGACCCTGGGGGGCTGCCGTCTATGGGGTTGCACAGAGTCGGACATGACTGAAGTGACTTAGCAGCAGCAGCAGAGTCCAGCAACATTAAATGTTGAGTTGAACTTAATTAAATTCTGGTTCTAGTTTGGTTATTTACTGGCAGAATATATATATTGTCAGAGAGAAATCACTTATCCTCCTCAGTTTCCTTTTCTGCCCTGTCTACCTCACAGGATAGTTGGTGAATCGAAAAGCATGGTTTTCAAATTTTTTGGTTACAAAGGGCCTAAAAAAAAAAAATCATGTTTCCCTTTGTGAAGCACATGAAATACTCATCAATGTGCTTTCATCATATAAAACAAGAATGACAACTAGCAGAAAATATGGTTATATTATATAAATGGAGTTGTCTGCATTTCAAAAAATATGAAACCATTTGAGTTTCTCTGTTAACATTTATTTTCATCAAATAAAACTGATGGGAGAAAAACTTGAAATTTAGAAAACTCTATCCATTAGCTTAATATCTTCTAAACTATGGCAGATTGCCATTATTAAACTTGAAGAGGGGTTCCACTCTAGCATCACCAGTGTTCCAAGGGCCTATGGTTTGACAGGCAATGAGATAATGGACGTGAAAGCACTTTGAAAATGGAAAGAGATCATTACTTTTATTCACATCAAATATGAATCTCTCTAAAACTCTGACACTGTTGTAATTTAGCAGAATAGGCAAAGCAGGATGAGAGCCCAATGGGCTGGAGACCAGGGCACTCTAATGGCGCAAACTAAAAGTCAGGTCTTCACAGAAATCACTCTGTACCTGGAAAAGCTCTGGAAACTCTAAAATAGTTTTTACAACCCCAGTGTTTCCCGCTACCCCAAGCAACTGGATACTCCTAAATGAGTGTCAGTTCACTTTATGTACTCAGTGCAAGAATACAGGTAGTATTTAATAAATGTTTGTTGAGTAACTAGCCTCCAATTAAAATAAATTAATTAATTTTAAAATAAATAAATAAATAAATGTTTGTTGAGGTGAACTCTGTAAGACCTCCACTGGCCTTTTCTGGGAGAACTGCTCCTTTAGCTTTGCTCCACTGACATTTAGTTCATTCCTCTAGTAAAGCCCCACATGGATTTTAGTTACATTTTTTAGGAATATCCTTCCCAGCCCACTTTATAGTTTTTGTAAGAAGAGACTGTGCCCCACTCACCACAGCATCATCTGTGCAAAGCGCTGTGCCTGGCACATAGCAGATGCTCAATGCCGGATGTTCTTTTCAGTGAGTTACAAGAGGCAGACTTAAGGGAAAACATGGATGCCAGTTTAAAACAGCTCTCTGTAAGCCAGTCCTAAAATCTATGTCTAGCCCTACGTCACTAGGCCAGCAAAACCAATTTTTCTGTTTCAAGGAAGCTAGGACTGTCACCATAAAGTGGTTTTGATCTGCTGATTTTTCTGGGAATGATGCCACAGTCTCCTCACAGACTTGTGGCTGTGAGCGCTGATCAATCTATGAGTGCTACAACAAAATAAGTAGGTGTCAGAAATGACAAACACCTCCGCTATGTCAACAGTCAAAACAGCATGAAGTTTCCAAGAGAAAAGACATCTTGATTTCCTAGGGGCCATTCTACAAAGAGGAAGTAAATTGTCTGAGTTCAAAAATCTTACTCTCTTGCCCCAGAGCCTGAAAAATAGAACGTATAACAGCTAAAACTAACAGCCATTTGTGCTGCCTCTATTTCATCCTCCCACATCTTCCTCTTGGCATTGCTTTTATTCTTTGGCTGCTATTACCCTAGGATTGGAGGTTGAACAACAGCTGAGGGCAAGTAAGTGGTCTTGGGAGATATGACCTAGCACTATACAAATGTGAAGGACAACATTCTATTTTATTTTTATCAAATAAAAATCCCTGTAAACAATCTGAAGCCTTTTAAATTTTAACAGAATGATGCAGGGCCCTTGAAGGAATAATGAGATCCACACACTGAGACACAGTGCTACGTCTGGAGATAAGCTTTGAAGTATGGTCCCTCACTGCCACAAGTCAAGGTGGGTCTCAGATGATGAGAGGGAAAAAAAGGAAGATATGCATGTACAAGGACACAGAGGCATGAGACAGCATGGACGTATGAGAAAAAGCACCTGAAGCACAGGGTGAAAAATGGGAAATCACTGAGGAGGAGGCTGGGTCTGTGCCGAGAGACCTGGAATCCATGACTTGCTATCATCCTCATGCTGCCACCCAGGGGGAAGCTTCGTTTTCACCCCTGCTGTCACTAACTCCTCAGAGAGGCATCAAGGACAGGATGGAGGGATGGGAGCGAACCTAGAGTTATAAACCAGGCCATGCCAAGAGAGAGATCAAACCAGTATTGAAAAGGAAAGCTGAGTGAAGTAGATGTGCCTTTTCCTTCTCAAGGTTCAGGAGTCATAAGACTGAGTATGGGACCTTTGGAAGGAGGAATGAAGAGACTGCACTAGCAGAAAAGGGACAAGCGCTAGCCACTTTGTACATGAGAACTAACTCTTGTCTCAGGGCTGTAGGGTTCAAGAGAGTAGAGGAGTCAGCCTGAGTCAGAGAAGAAAAAATGGAATTCTGGCTGTTTATTATTCTTTATAGGTTCTTAGTTTAGGGAAAGAAAGGAGGCCAAAGATGCCTTCTAGCTTTTCCAGTCCAATTTACCAGGGGTACAAGAGAGAGGGACTTGGGACAGGGCCTCTGAGAGCTAGCAGATGAAAGTCTTCACTGTGCTGTCCCAAGCGCGAAGTAAGGAGTCTCGAGCAGCCTCCACCACTAGCCAGCACTATTGTGCTAGCCACCCTGGAACATGAATAGTATCTGGAGAAAAGCCTACAGCCCTAACAAAAGGAGCATCACTCCTTTCAAGCAAGCAAGGTCAGCTGGAAACAGCTGTTTACAGAGAGTGGGTTGTGTTTGCCAGTTCTGATTTACAAAACCTCGGGGCAGCTCCAATAACCACATTTAGGTTCAGCTCAATCAATGTTTATTGTCCTCTACTTGATGCCAGGCCCTGGGCTGGACACTGAGGATACAGAAGAAACATGAGACAAGGCCTCTACCCTAAGGATGGTCATCGTTTAGGCGTAGAAATAGTCATCAAAACAGGGTTAAAATAGAGCAGCAAGTCCTACAACAGAGGAAGCACAAGAAACCCCTTGTTCATGGTAGGAGAAGTAACCCAGTGCAGGGAATTGGAGGTTTCTCAAAGAGGGAGATTTGTTTTCCCCCTCCTCATCCTATATTCCTCAATAGGATTTAAAGGTTCAGGATGTATTAACCAAGAAGGAAAGTCTTTCAAGTAGACAGAACAGCATGTGAGAGGTCTCAGAACAGTATGATGATCCATGAGATGGGAGAGGAAGCTTAGGGAAAGATGGGACAGATGGCATTAGACATGTCATTAAGCTTCCTTTTATAAAAAGCCAAGGAGTGGGTCAGAGCATGGTATACACAGAAAATTATCTATGAGAAAGGATCCCAAGAAATTTAAAAAAGCAAAAAACTCACACCCAAACAAAACTAATTTTATTTCCTGCTAATTTATGTAAGACTTTTAGAAGGAGGATATTCCAAAATAAAACAACTCCAAGAACTTACTCTAAGGCGTCACAACTCAGAAAGGGTGTAAATTCCTCCTTCTGAATTTTAAAAGCACTTTGTATCCTCCTTTTAGCACTTGTCACTTTCTGCTTGGGAACATAGTTATTTGTGTCTTATCTCTAGTGGTTTATCAGCTCCCTGTGAGCATAAACCAGGTCTTGCTCTTTCATACTATAAAACTTTATTGCAACCCAGTCTGAATAGGCAAGGTACCCCCAACAGTACCTAGCATGTAATAGATCTTGGAAAAAGATGGCATGATGGAGTTACATGATATCAGAGCTAAGAGACTCTTGAAGATATTCTAATCCAGAGTTTCTCAAACTTTGTGAAGAATCTGACAAAAGCTATGGATTCTCTTCCCAGAAAAACTCATACATAGAAAACATTTTACATACAACTTCATGGCCAGCCATAACCAGAGAGGTATGGTTCAGTTCAGTTCAGTTCAGTCACTCCGTCATGTCCAACTCTTTGCGACCCCATGAATCACAGCACACCAGGCCTCCCCGTCCATCACCAACTACTGGAGTTCACTCAAACTCATGACCATCGAGTCGTTGATGCCATCCAGTCATCTCATCCTCTATCGTCCCCTTCTCCTCCTGCCCCCAATCCCTCCCAGCATCAGGGTCTTTTCCAGTGAGTCAACTCTTCACATGAGGTGGCCAAAGTATTGGAGTTTCAGCTTTAGCATCAGTCCTTCCAATGAACACCCAGGACTGATCTCCTTTAGGATGGACTGGTTGGTTAACTTGCCCCAAATCACAAAGCTAATAAGCAGCAGAACCAAACCCACTCCAGTGTTCTTGCCTGGAGAATCCCAGGGACGGGGGAGCCTGTTGGGCTGCCGTCTATGGGGTCGCACAGAGTTGGACATGACTGAAGCAACTTAGCAGCAGCAGCAGCAGCAAAATCAAGCCTAGAATACAAGTTTCCTGGTTCCCAATTCAGTACTCTTCTCATTACAAAGGAAAAAATTTAGTAGGGTTGTTTCCTGCTGGAAGGGTACCTGATACAAGCCTCAGGTGTGGCAATGTTTCTCTTAACAAAATTCCTTGATATAAGGATGATGCTCAGAAGAATGTGGCAAGTTTAGTGGCTTCTGAGGTCCAAATGCAGTGGTCCTGGACCTCTGCTAAGGTGAGAAACAATGGGAGATGTGCAGGGTTTCATGGGACCATCGAACTAAGCCAAAGAACCAAAAATGACATTGAAATCTCCCCAAGGACAGCAAAAGCTTCCTAACTATACTGTTTGCAGGTCAAAAAGCAACAGTTAGAGTGGAACAATGGACTGGTTCCAAATTGGGAAAAGAGTGCGTCAAGGCTATATATTGTCACCCTGCTTATTTAACTTATATGCAGAGTACATCATGTGAAATCCAGGCTGGATGAAGCACAAGCTGGAATCAAGATTTCTGGGAGAGATATCAAAAACCTCAGATATGCAGATGACACCACCCTTATGGCAAAAAGTGAAGAGGAATTAAAGAGCGTCTTGATGAAGGTGAAAGAGGAGAGTGAAAAAGCTGTCTTTAAACTTAACATTCAGAAAACTAAAATCACGGCATTCTGTCCCAGCACTTCACAGCAAATAGGTGGGGAGACAATGGAAACAGTGACAGACTTTACTTTATTGGGCTCCAAAATCACTGCAGACGGCACCTGTAATCATGAAATTAAAAGACGCTTGCTCCTTGGGAAAAAAGCTATGACAAACCTAGACTACGTATTAAAAAGCAGAGATATTACTTTGCCGACAAAGGTCCATCTAGTCAAAGCTATGGTTTTTCCAGTAGTCATGTATGGATGTGAGAGTTGGACCATAAGAAGGCTGAGCGTGGAAGAGTTGATGCATTTGAACTATGGTGCTAGAGAAGACTCTTGAAAGTCCCTTGGACAGCAAGCAGATCAAACCAGTCAATCCTAAAGGAAATCCACCCTGAATATTCATCGGAAGGACTGATGCTGAAGCTGAAACTCCAATACTTTGGCCACCTGATGTGAAGAACTGACCCATTAGAAAAGACTGATGCTGGGAAAGATTGAAGGGAGAAGGGGATGACAGAGGACGAGATGGTTGGATGCCATCACCAACTCAATGGGCATGAGTTTGAGCAAGCTCCAGGAAATGGTGAAGGACAGAGAAGCCTGGCATGCTGCAGTTCATGGGGTCACAAAGAGTCGGACATGACTGAGCAACTGAATAATACTGTTTACAGGAAGTGATAGAATCCTGACTCAAAGACAGACTGACTTTCAAGCCAACATTGTGTCCATCCCACCACAAAGTCCTCTTCAAAGGCACAAAAATCTAACTACCACAGAAGCAATCCTGAAGCTGGAGCCAGAGCAATAGACTATAAATAATCCTAGAAATAACTCCCAGTTATCTGTGATAATGGATTCAAGAAACACACACATCTTTTAAATCTGCTAACACACAAGCGAAAAAAATCAGCGATTTGGCTGAAAATGTTAATCCACTTCTATATGCCACAAACCATTCATTCAACTAAACTAAATGTATCATTTTCATTGTGAGGTCCATATTTAATGAAATACTAATATGGTATTTTCTTTAAGTGTCACAGATAATAAAACCAAATCATTTTTGCTTTTCCCTGTGATAATCTCGCCTAGGGACAAGATTGGAAACTGGCAATAACATCTCCACTCTGGATCATACCCAAACTACATAACTGGAGAGAATTGAGGGACGACCCCCTATCCTTTCTGGCTCCAATATAATCCAATCTATGCACATTTGATCTTCTGGGTTTGCAAAAGCTACACACTATCCTTTTCTAAAGGACCCCTAGGAACTTCCCTGGCAGTCCAATGGTTAAGACTGCACTTCCACTGCAGGGGGCACGGGTCCAATCCCTGGTTGAGGAACTAAGATCCCACGTGTCTTGGCCAAAAGAAGTTAAAAATAAATAAATAAAAGACTACTGCCCCCTTTACCTCTTCTGGCTTAACTAGGTGCTTGTATCTTCCAATGCCATGCGTAGGCTTCGACCTGTAGTGCCGACTGGTGGTCAACAGAATGCCACCTGAAAGAGAAAAAAAAGACAAAGCTGTTTCAGGATTCCTCAGGGACAGACATATCATACATGAGGAGATAAATTCTCCACTGCAAGATGGAATATCTGGGGACAGCAAGCCTCTCGTTGGTTTAAAGAACCAGAGTTATTTCTTGATCCTGAGCTGACATTCAGTTTACCCCTTTTCTCTCTCCTTTTGGCCCCTGGACTACATCTAGTCTCCGCTTTGAGAAATTCTCTCCTGTTAGAGCCAGTGGTGTAGGGGGACAGAATACATTCTTACAGGACTCTCATTTTCTCTTGTCCCTCAACAGGCAATAATCCTTTTGAAGTTTTCCAGTGAGAACTGTTGAGAGAGAGAGGTGGCAAAAATAACGAGCAGAAAGGACTACAAACTTGTTAAAACTATTCAATTTGCTTTATTTGTGTTGATGTATAATGATCTCCAACAGGCTTCAAATGAATAACAATAAAAACTAAAAACACAAGGTACAGAACAGTGCGTAGGTAAAAAATAGAATTGCTATATATTAATACTTATATATTAATACATATTCATTGTAGTACAGCCAGAGATGTGTCACCCACATCCCCTTCAAAGAAGGAGTTGCTGATATATACATATTCTCCTTTAATCCCTGTTATTTTTATCTTCATTTACAAACAAAGAAACTGCAGCTCAAAAAGTAGGAATTGGAGAGAATGCCAAGGTGATCCGGGTTAGGACCCTGTGCTTCCACTGTAGTGGGCATAGGTTTGATCCCAGGTTGGCAAACTAAGATCTTGCATGCCATGCTGCAGCCAGAATAAATGAATAATAAAATTAAAAATAATAATCAAGTAATATAATAAATAATAATAATATACTAATAATATATTTTAAAAAGCAAGAACTGGCCAAGGTCATCCAGCAATTAAAAGGTAGAACTGCAATTTAAACCCAGGTCTATCTCACTAAACAGCCTGTGCTCAGATGTGTTATAACATCTGAATTTCTAGAATACAAAATCTAGCTAGACTTGATCATTCCCATATCTGATATCAGTTCCTTATTTTTACCCTTCACTGGAACCAGCTCTGTTATGTCTGCGTATCTCTCTTGCTCACTCCTCACCTTCTGGAAAAGTACTGGTCCTAGGTTCTGCTCTCTTTCCTCCTAGTTCCTGTGGTCCTGCCCTCATCTCCCCAAAGCCACCACTTTGTGGGGTGCTAAATACAAAATGGTGTGGAAAAGTTTAATGACATCTAGTAAAATGTTTCTTAAGTTTCTCTTTTCTAAAATGTGCTTCCAAGTAGTCTGCTCTGTGTCAGGCCAATCAAGAGTCATGGCCTCAACTATGGAGAACAGTACGGAGGTTCCTTTAAAAACTAAAAATAGAGCTACCATATGATCCAGCAATCCCACTCCTGTGCACACATCTGGAGAAAAACATGGTTGAAAGGATACATGGACCGCAGTGTTCATTGCAGCACTACTTACAATAGCCAGGACATGGAAGAAGCCTAAATTGTCCATCAACAGAGGAATGGATAAAGAACATGTGGTACATACATACAATGGATTACTGAGCCATAAAAAGAATGGAATAATGTCATTTGCAGCAATAGTGGAACAAAGAGATTGTCATACTGAGTGAAAGAAAGTCAGAAAGAGAAAAACAAATATATATCACTTATATGTGGAATCTAAAAAAAAGTACAAATGAACTTATATACAAAACAGATATAGACTTACAGATGTAGAAAACCTTATGGTTACTAGGAGGCAAGAGTGAGGAGAGGTAAATTGTCAGACTGGGATTGACATACACACACTACTATATATAATATAGATAACTAATAAGGACCTACCATATAGCACAGGGAACTCTACTCAGTATGGGAAAAGAATCTGAAAAGGAGTGGATATATGTGCATATACAACTGATTCACTTTGCTGTACATCTGAAACTAATACAACATTGTAAATCAACTATACTCCAATAAAAAGTTAAAAAAAAAGAGTCATGGCTTCAGAAACCTTCCCTGCATTCACAATCCAGAATATTTCATCATGACAACCCTAGGATATCATGGATCCCTTCCATGATATGCATTAGCCTGCATTTACAATTACATGCCAACAACTGTACAGATACTGGGACAATTACAAAGATGACTATAATATGCTACTTTTCCTTGAGACACTCAGTATGTACTGGTGAAGGATAATGGGAAAGCAGATAACTACTTTATGGTGTACAAAATACTTTAATGGAGATAAAAGCAAGGAACCTAGATGAAAGAACAACTAACTCTGTCTGGGGCGTGAGGCAGGGGCGAGGGAGTGAAGGAGGGTACAGGGGAAGGGTTCAGAGAAGTAACAGCTGCATTCTTGAAAGATAAATAAGAGTTTACCATGCAAGGAAGAAGGAAATATTTTTGGCAGAGATTTCCAAATAACTGAGGTATCTTTTGGTCATGATCCCAACTGACCCTCTGAGCCTTCGGGTTCCAGACTCTGCAACCGAGGGTACCACCTGAAGAGCTAATATACAAAACCCTTTGATGGGTACACAATCATGCTCAGACCACAGCTTTGAAAATGAATTCATCCACCAAGATTTTATTATGACTTTAATACATGACCTTCTAAAAAGTACTGAACTCCCCAAAGCATGTTTATTCATTCAACAAATATTTATTACTACCCAACAGAATAGCCAGCAACAATTATACCCTCTCAACCATGTGACTTGCACATACCAAGAGTTATGCAGTGTACAAACCACCCACTATCCATGGAAGGCCTGGTTGGTACTACCCTAGATGCTGGAGCTCTAACAATGGACAAACACAAAGCCCCTGCAATACAGAACCTACGATCTGTTGGTGTGACTAATATCAATGCTGGGTGAAAAGGGCTCTCTATGATAAGAGCCATATACAGGGGATAGGCATTAAGACTGGACTCGTGGTGTCAGGAAATGATTCTTAGAGCAGGAGACTTTTAAGTAAAACCTGACAGGTGGCTTGGAGTTAGTGAGGCAAGAACACAGTATGGGGAGAGGAAGAGTCAGAGAGAGAATTTCAAGGCAGAGTATGAGGAGAAAGGCGGCAAGAGACGAGCTTACAGAAACAGGCAAAACTTAGGAACAGCTTAATTATTCAGTACTTATGATGTACCAGACACTGTGCAAAGAGGTGGAGATATAACAGGGGACATGACCAACAAAACTCTGCGTATAGAGCTTATAGTCTAGTAGGAGGAGGGAATAGTCACACAAAAAATATGAAATTACAAATTGTGAAGAATGATAAAAAGAGCTATGGCAATTCAATCAGTGGATCTATTTTAGACTGAAATATCAGGAAAGGTCTCTCTAAAATAGAATGACCTGTGAACTGAAACTAGATGTCAGAGGAAAAGAATAATAGTGGTTATCCCCAGGGAGAAGTGGCTAGAAGGCAGGAGAGAGAGATTTACTGCTGACTTTATACTCTTGAATCTTTAAAAAAATTTTTTTGTGTACATGCATTATCTACTCAAAAAAATAAAGTAATAGAGACCCAAAAGACAGATAAGGAGTTTATTAGGTAAAAGATAGAGTGAATGTTCCAGGCAGAGGGAATAGCATGTGCAAAGGCCTCAGTAGGTGACACAGATCAGCATATTCAATGAACTAAAAAGGCTGTCCATGTGGCTGAAGCAAAGCAAGAGGGACTGCATGCACCAGAGATTAGGGTGGTGGGTTGGAACCCACAACTTTGGGCCTTGTTAAGGGTTTGGATTTCATGCTGAACATCAAAGAAATTATATGCCTAATGTGTTTTTAAAAGATCACTTTGGTTGTTGTGGGGGGAAGGTGAGTGTGAACGGAAGTTCAAGCAAAGATTCAAGTAAAAGCCTTGGCTGAGTTGTTAGTCTTCCTGTATCCACACCCCCATCTCTATTACATCCTCTAACGCTGACAAATGAATCCTTCTAAAACACAAACCGAATCATGTTATTTTCTTTCATTAATTCAACCATTTATCCATTGCACACACAATTTTTAAAAAGGTCTTTGGTGTATTTCAAAAATGTTTGATGATTTTCCACTGTCTGAAGTTCGTACTCCTTAGGCAAGCTTTCAAGAACCTTAATTTTGTAATTTAGTTCCAACCACTTCATGTCCTCACTCTCCATCCTCCAGGCCTTTAGAATTTTGCTTCTCAGCCAGAGCTACACTTAGCATTCTGTATAAACCATGAAGCTCTCCTGCCTCTGCGCTGTGCCAGGCTGTCCCCCCTGCTGGGACTGCACCTCTCTGGTGATATCCTTCATCGCCTCCAAGGCCAGCTTAAATGTCATCATCTCTGTGCTTCCCTAAACATACAAACGTCATCAAGAGTTTACTTTATGGTTACAGTTCTCCCATGACTCCATTGTATAGTAGAATATTTGGTGTAAATTAAAAAACAACAACCCAGGTGCTAGTCACCATCTTTAAGTACATAGAAACTCAATCAGCCACCACTGGTTTTAAATAACTGAACCAAAAGTGATCTTTGAGATGATGACACATCTTAGGTAAAAATGCCACGAATGCTTGCCTCAGCTTCTCCTCTACTGTGACTCCTCGGCAAGGAGGCATTTGCAAATTCAGTTTGGGGCAATTCCTATAATTAGAGCAGCTGGTTAATTAAGAAGTTAGTTCAAACTACTGTTAAATTAACCATTTTCTCTCTTAAATGAACGGTTTTGGTCAAATTACCAATAGTTAAACTGCTTAATTAGCCAGTTGTTTTAATTATAAAATGCACAAGTTTGAAAGCCTCTGATTTCCATTAAGTTCAACTGAATTTTTTCCCCCTGCTTGTGTCATTAAGCTGGTTTCCTGCTGTCATATCAACACTGCAGCCTCCTGAGAGAAAAGGCAACTCTTTTCATTGAAGAAGACACAAAACCCCAGGACTTCAAAAGGAGGCTTTGAAAATCTTTCAATTGGTACAATTATAGAATGTAATCATGTATTCAGTTTTCCCGCAACATGTCTCTTCCCTTTATATATGCCAGCGTCAACTGTCCTTCAACGTCCTTGTTTACTAAACTGGGAACTAAACTCATCAATCCAGGATGAGGATAAACAACTTCATTTTAATTATTTCTCCTTCAAGATTGGAACAAGCATTTTTAGAGCAGGGCTACACAAGAGAGAAAGAGGGAAAAACTGGGGTAACCCCAGCCAAGAATCTAATTACAGGATATTTTTTTCCATTCAATAGACCACAAGTCCCTGAAGGGCAGATACAACCCCCAGCACCTGGCAAATAGTGTGTGTTCAATAAATGTTGGGGTGCTTTTGTTTGCTTGTTTTGAAATTCTAGAGATATTTTAACAAGGCAATCTGCAATGATTTGGCTCTGGCAGCTACCCACTTTTTTCAAAATCTCTTTTCAAACTTCTTTCAGTTTTTCTAATTACACTGATCTACTTGGACTTGAATGTACCATGCTTTGCTGACTCCACCTTTTTGCTCATGCTATAATAAGAGGAGTCTGAGTTCCCTTCATTTAACTTCCTTATATTTACCTCTCCGTGTACATTTAAATCAGTTAAAAAAAAAAAAGATGGTCACTACAATCAGGCTTTTCCCTTAGAGAGAGCAGCTGGGATGGTAGCCAGGACCCACGAAGTATGATGGGTAAAGGTAGGAAAGGGACACTGCTTCCTCCTCATTTTTTCTGAACACCATTATAATTCAATTTTAAAATGTCTGACTTTATAGAAATGTCAAAGACCCGTGAAAAATGCCAACAAAGCTGTGTCCTTTCAAAGAGAATTACCTTGGCATGCAAGGTAAGTTACCCTGGACCTGGGAGCCTTCTAGGCACTGAGATTCCACAATTGAAATGGGCAAAGGAAAGGATCAATGGCCTTGAAAATAATGTTTGTAAATGTTTGAAAATATGTTCAACCAACTAGTAATCAAGGACATGCAAATTACAAATAAAAGGGATGGCATTTTTAAACTTATTAATATCAGTACATGTAAAAAAACAACACTCAATATTGATGAGTATATAAACAGGGATTCTAAAATACAAAAAAAACCCTACAAAATGGTGCAATCTTTCTGAAGAGCAATTTGGTAATACACATCAATAGCCGTAAAAATGTGCATTTTCAAGGACTTCCTTGGCAGTCTAGTGGTTAAGACTCCAAGCTTCCAATGCAAGGGGCTCAGATCGGATCCTTGGTTGTGGGGGAATTAAGATTCCAAGCACAACCAAAAAAAAAACCCAAACCTAAAAATGTGTACTTCCTTTAGCACAACAATTAGAGTTTTAGAAATATATATCCTATGTAAATAATCACACAAGGGCACAAATACTAATGTGCAAGCATGTTTATCATAGAACTGTTTACATTTCAAAATTTTGGAGACAACTTAAAATTTCTCCAAATAGAAAGCTAAGTAAACTGCTATTGTCCATCTTTCTTTTCAAAAGGACCTTTTTTTCAATTGGACTTTTTTCAATAGCATTTAACATGCCCCCATTTGATCTAGCTTTAAAATCAAGAATAAAACAAAAAGTTACCTCAGAATTAGGTAGCTATCAGATACTAAAATACATTACAAAACTATAGTAACCAATAGTATTAAAACAACTTGGTACTGCTATCAAATATACAGATAGATCCATAAAACAACACAAAGTTAAAATACACTAGGTTCTACATCTATATGGAAACTTAGTATATGATAAGGTAACATCCTCAAATGTATGGGGAAAATGTTGGATGTTTCAATAACTGTTAAAATAACTGGCTGCCCATTTAGAGGGGAGAAAACTGCATTCACATCAGATGGACCACATGTTAAAAAAAGACAAAAACAGAAGATAAATGAAGGATTTTTAAAAATAATCTTGAGGAAGGGAGTAGAGATCTTTCTAAGCATGAAGCAAAATCTAGAAATCAAAGATTAATGAACTGAGCTACACAAAAATTTTAAACTTCAATTCAGCAAAAAGGAAAAAAACAAAAGTCAAGGGATAAATGACTAGAAATAACACAAAGCATTTATGGTAGAAAAATGCTTATTTCCTTACTATATGAAAACGATATAAAAGTTCTTACAGATCAAAAATGAAAAAGCATACAATTCAAAAGAAAAATGGGCAAAAAATATAAACAGGCAGTTCACAAGAAAAGAAATACAAATGGCCAAAAAAAAAAAGAAAACAAACTTTCTTAAGAAATGCAAATTAAAATCAGACATTATTTTCACCAGCAAAAAAGTAAGATGTTTTGTAAAACCCAGTTTTGGGCCAGAAAATAGAAATGTAAATTAATACAACTTCTCTGAAGGGCAATCTGACAATACTTACCAAAATTTTCAACTCACAACTCATTGACTCAGCAATTTCAATTCCAGGAATTTATCTTACAAATGTACAGGAACAGCTTTACAAAGATGCATAAAAATGGCTGCTGCAGCATTTTTGAAATAACAAAACCTGAAAACAACCTAAGTATCCAGCATTAAGATATAGTAATATACATACATAACATATATGTTCATATACCATATAACTTTCCTGAAAAATATACAAGAAACTGCCATCAACGCATACCACTGAGGAGTAAGACCTGGAAATAGGAGTAAGACCTGGAAATAAAAGCTTTGCTCGTATACCTTTTAGTACAATTTCTATTTATTTTTAATATCTGCATGCTTTTGTAATTTTCAACAGTTGATAATTTTAATTCATTTTAAAAACCTTCCTCAGAATACACATCAGTTCAAAATGAACTTATTATCTGGTTATGGGATAAGGGATGAGTCCAAGACTAGGGGACAAACCGGTCTTGAACATAATCCTTATTTTTTAATATACAAGAAAAAATAAAACAATGAAAGTCTAACAAAATGTGCAGTGCTTAGTCGCTTAGTCATATCTGACTCTTTGCGGCCCCATGGACTGTAGCCTGCCAGGCTCCTCTGTCCATCGGGATTCTCCAGGCAAGAACACTGGAGTGGGTTGCCACGCCCTATTCCAAGGGATCTTCCCAACCTAGGGATCAAACCCAGGTCTCCAGCATTGAAGCCAGATTCTTTACCATCTGAGCCACCAGGGAAGCCCACAAACAAAATGTGAATAATTGCCAAATCTGGGCTCACTGACATATTATCTTTTCACTTTTCTATAATTTTTGTATCTTTCAGAATTAAGTGTCATTAAGAGAAACATAACCATTAAAAATAATCTTTCCAGACCTCCCTGGTGGGCAGTGTATAAGAATTCACCCGTGGATGCAGGAGACATGGGTTCTATCCCTGGTCCGGGAAGATTCCACATACCGTGGAGCAACTAAGCCCCTGCAATACAACTACTGAGCCCCACTCTAGAGCCCTCAAGACCACAACTACTAATCCCGCAGACTGCAACTACTGAAGCCCAAGCACCTAGAGCCTGTGCTCCACAACAGGAGAAGTCACTGCAACGAGAAGCCCTCACACCACAACAAAGAGTAGCCCCTACTTGCTGAAATATGAGAAAGCCCACAGAAAGCAACAAAGACCCAGTGCAGCCAAAAATAAACAAATATATATAAAATTATTAGTTTTTAAATCTTTCCTTAACCCCACATCCCTCTCCAGCTCCTGCCAGTTCTCTCTCCTTCCATTCAAAAACAAACTTCTTAAATATATTGTCTGTAACAGCTTTCTCTAACTTCTGAATTCCCATTCACTTGTCAACTGACCTCACCATACCTACACAGATACTACTCTCCCTAAGGTCACTTCTATGCTGTTAAAACCAAGGGATATCAATTAGTCTATATCTTTTGCAAGCCCCTCACAGCAGAACACAGCTGAAACTGGTTAACCACCCTCTCCTTAAAGCACTATCATTTTGGTTGCCATGAAACTATACCATCCTGGTTTTCTCCTACCATGCTGGCCTCCCTTTTCAAGCTCATTAGCCATCTCTTTCACCCTCTACCCAATTGTTTAATGTTGGAGCTCCTCAGGGCCTGATCCTTGGGCCTCTTCTCTACTTGTGTTCCCTGGATAGTCTAATTCATTCTCAAGAAAAATCAACAGTATGATGACTTTCAAATTCAGTTTCAACCCAGACCTATATTTTGAGCTCAAGATCAGTGTCTTCAGTGGACTACTTAGCATATTTTCCTCATAAGCACTCCAACTTAACATATTCAAACACCAGACTCAGATTCTTACCCTACAAATTGTTCCATTAAGGCAGTATATTCAAAACAAGTATGTAGAATATTTATTATAGTGGAAACATATTCACCATAGATTAAGTGAGGAAAAAAAGCAGATTATGAAGCGTTATATATAATTTGTTCCCATTACTGTAAGACAAAAAAAAAACAACATATATACACACAGAGACAGAGACAGAAAGAGAAAGAGAAAAGGCTAGAAGAAGACCTGGTAGGATATACACCAAAATGTTAAGCAATAATTTCTGGAGGATAGGCTAGGATTACAAGTGATGTTTATTTTCTTCATTTCTTTCAGTTTCTTCGCATGTGTGTGTGTGTGTGTGTAGTATTTATTTTCCATATTCTCTAAAATGCATGCTTTTCACTTTTATGATCAGATTTTCTTAGCTCTTTTTCCCTTTCCTGATAGGATGTAATACAAAATTCAGAGCATCAATTATTATTAAGTTTTCTTGCTAAAACTATTTAACTTAAATCTAGTAAAAATTTTAGATCTAACTTCCAGTTTGCAGGAAGGGGACAGAAGAACATGTCATAAAATACCACAAGAAAATAATCAGACAAATTAAAAACCAAGGACATTCTATAAGTCAAACAGTCTAGCCTAATCAAAAAGCATCTGCTGCAGAAATAAAATAGTAAAAGAACTGTTCTATATTAAAGGTGACATTATAGCAAAATGCAAAGCATGACCCTTCTTTGGGCTCTTGGTTATAAACAATCTCATAAAAGACTTTTGGGGGACACCCAAGGAAGTAGATAGAGTATTAGATGACACTGAGGCATATTATTATTAATTTTCTTCAAGGAGATAATGCTATTGTGGTTCTTTAATAGAATGGAAAGAATATCCTTGTTTCTAGAAATGCATGCTTAAGTATTAGGAGTGAAGCATCATAACATCTGATTAAGAAAGCTGAACCTGACAAAATGTTAACAACAGTTGAATTTAAGTGATGGGTCTAGAAGTGTTCATTATATTATTCTTGGGGGGAAAAATTATTTCTTACAACACTGTAAGTATTCAAATGGCAAGGACCCTATCATCTTAATTTTGTACCCCTGGCACCTAAAATGCAGCCTAGTCCAATAAATATTTGTTGAGAGAATGAATAAATAAAAAGAAGCACATATTTTGAGAGGTTGGGCTTTAGGTCTGGTGGAAGTGGTGATTCTCTACACATTGCTGCCATTGTCTGAAATAATTAACAGATATAAAACTTATGTCATGCATGGCACATAATAAGCCATCAGTAAATGTTAGTTCCCTTCCTTACTCCCATTCTTTTATTTCTGATACTTTTTTATGGCCACGCCATGTGGCTTGTAGGATCTAATAAAGTTCCCCAACTAGGTATCGAAACCATGCTCCCTATAGTCGAAGTGAAGATTCCTAACCACCGGACCACCAGGGAATTCCCTGTTTCTGATACTCTTTAGGCATATAACAGATGTCATTATCTAATGGCTGCTTTGAAATCTGTCACATAATAAAGTAAAAATGGCAAGCAATAGGATTGAAACATTGAAATTCACTGAGTTAACCAGATTGAACGGATTTATTTTGGATAAAATCCTGTAGAAAAAGCCTTAGCCTGGTAGATAATGCACATGAAAGACAGGTCTGGAATAGTAGCAAAAATAATAACAACAATAGTGAACATTTTTGAGCACTTATATGTTTTACCTCACTGAATCTTCAAATAATTCACTGTAGTTTGTACTATAAATTCCCCTCATTTTTTAAAGTGAGAAAACCAAGTCATAGAGAAGTAGTTAAAGGTCACAGAACAGTATGTGTTAGAGCTGGAATCTAAACCTACTACAGAACTCTTGCTCTTAACCCACAATTTATGTTCTTGCCCATTGTCCAATTCCATGTGAGGGGTAGGACTTGGTCCCAGCCAATCTTCCCAAAGATATATTTGGCAACTTTTCAGACAAAATTATACTAGTGCTAGAGGGTCACTTAAATCAACTAGACCACATCAGGAAATAACTGCTTACCTGCAGAACAGATGGGATTCTCTCCTGAAGTTCTGAACCTAAAAAGAGGGAGAAGGCATGTTCAGTACAGTTAGATATGCACATTTTATTTGCACAGCTACCAAAACTTGTATGCTCCTCATTACAGATATGTCAATACTACACTTTTCCTTATTCTATCCTTCTCTTCTTTCCATAAATATTATTAAGTACTTACTATGGGTCAGACAATGTGTTAGGTCCTGAAGATGCAAAAGCAAGTAAAATATCTCTATCTATGGTCTAGTTGGAAGAGAGATGAGTAAACAGATGTGAGCCACAATATAGTCCTGGTACAGAGCAAAAACACATACAAGATTTAGTGGAATACACAGGAAAGTGTGACGATTTCTACCAGGGGATGAAACTACTGGAGCTGAGTTTTTAAAAACAAAGAACTACTCTTAATTGTTTAGCCTTACAGAAAAAGCATTCTAGGCAGAGATATGAAAGTAGTATGTCTGGGAAACAGCAAGCAGGTGGGTGTGAGTGGCACTTCAGCAGCAGGGAAGGGGGCAGGGCAAAAGAGGCAACCAGGGACCAGGTTATACCAGGTTATGAAGACCTCATAACCTGCGGTGAGCAGTTTGGTCTTTGCTCTGTGAAGGCAGTGGGAAGCTCCTGGTAGAGTTTAATCACAAAAGTGATGTGATCAGGTTTAAGTTTTGGAAAGTTAACTCTGGTGAGTAATGAATGGGAAGAAGTGAAACTGAGACAAGAGAAACTACCAGTAAAGTGGTTCTTACAATAGCCTTGTGTTATTAGAACATATTTCAAAAGTAAGGCTGATGGGATTTGTCCAGGAATTAGATGTAGAGTAAGAGAAACAATAGTATCAAGCATGACTCCAAAGATTCTGTCCTGTGCAACTAGATAATTGGAGTTGTCATTTACCAAGAATGGGGAAGGAGTAAGCTGGCAGGTGAGTTAATGCTTGAGATGCTTAAGAAACATGTAAGGGGAGATCATGAAAGAAGAATGCTGTGTGAACATTCTAGATGCAAATATTAGCTATATTTAATTACTATTATTAATATCCTTACCTCAAGAGGGAAAAGGCTTGCTTAAAAATGGTATCATTCTTCAGACACAGCACCTATAGCAAAACAGCCACATTAGATCAACCATAAGCATTCACAGACCTCCAAGTACCTCTTCACCAAGAGGCTAGAAACCCACAGTACACAAACCAAAACAAAACCCAAGTCTCTTGTCTAGCAAAGAAGCTTCCCTACAGTTAATACCAAACATGCAGACAAACCAAGGCCATGTTCTTTCCTATTTCACCCACCACAGAAAACGCTGGAAAAATAGAAGCCCCCCTTTTGGGGGCTACTTTTTTAAATTCACCAAATTTCCCCTTTCTAATTTGATTTATATTTTCTAATATCAACAACCATTATGCATGTGTCAAGCACAGGCACCATGCAAGGGACTTTGAATTCTAATTCTCAAAACACTGCAAGGCAATTCTACAGGTGAAGCAACTAAGGCCCACAGAAGTTATATTCCAAGAAATTACAGCTAACAAGCAGCTAAAACGACTGCTTTACTCCAAAGACTATGTCTCTATTACAGCATACTGTCTCTTTTAATAGTAACAACAATAATAACAACTATACCAACATGAACAAAATAATAATAATGAAAGGAGGTAGCTGCAGTGGCAGCTTCCCTTCCCAATCTTACCCCTAATAACCCAGTTATTTCCTTCTCACTCTGCTCTGCTGGCACTCACTCAAAAGATCACTGGTATAGCTTTACTAAGGTAGTCCTTAACATAGAGGAGGTCTTTCTATAAAGTAACTAGATAGTAAGTAATAAATGGCCTTAAGTTTCCATAACATAAAGAGAAAATCCTGTCCACTATGATAACAATTTCAATTCCTTCAACATGTATGTGTTAAAAGTCCATTATGTGTAAAAGCCTTCAGAAACAAAGGAAAGTCTGAGAAACTGTCATAGACAAGAAGAGTCTAAGCAGACATAACTAAATGTAATGTACTAGGTAGGATCCTAGAACAGAAAAAGGACCCTGGATTTTTTAAAAATGAAAGAAATATTAGTAAAACATGGACTTGATAATAATATATCAATATCAGTTCATTAATTATAAAAAGTATACCATACAAATATAATAGGGGAAATTGGATATGGGGGTATATCCAGTATTGTCTTTGCAACTTTTCTGTAATTCTAAAACTATTCTAAAGTTTTGTTTTGCTTTTTTGGCTGTGCTGCCATGGCTGGCATGGCACGTGGGATCTTAGTTTTTTCCACCAGGGATTGAACCCCTGCCCCCTGCAGTGGAAGCACAGAATCCTAACCACTGGACCGCCAGCAAAGTCCTCTAAAGTTTATTTTTTAAAAGCCTAATAGGTGCCAACTATTGTGGCGACTATGAAAGGGACTAGAAGAACAAAATGTAACAATATGAATGAACTTGGAACCATTATGCTAAATAAAAGAAGACAGTCACAAAGGGCCAGTATTGTATGACTCCATTTATATGAAATATCCAGAATAGCAAATCTATAGAAAAAGAAAGACTAGTGGTTGCCTTGGGTTGGGGGGTTTGGGAAGCTGGGGATGACAATTAAGGGATATGGGACGTCTTTGGGACTTCTTTCTAGGGTGATAAAAAAGTTCTAAAATTGTTTGTAGTGACGGTAATACAACCCTGAATATATTAAAAGTCACTGAATCGTATACTTTAAATGGGCAAATTGTATGGTATATGACATATCTCAATAAAGCCTTTTTAAAAATGTAAGCATGACCCCCGTTTTATAGGAGTTTGAACGGCTGGAGATATGAACATACATTTGTATTAAACAGCTAAGCAATACCACAGCATCATATGATTAAGTCAAAACAGGTGGCACAAACAACTGACACCTCTAGCAGAAAATCTGGGTATTAATGGCAAGGAGAAGTTCTCTAGCTTTGGAGATGTTACACATATCGCTGAGAATCTGCCCAAAGTCATGAACCTTCTCCCCAGACATATACAGGTACAAATATACAAAAGGCTGCATACTGAGCACAGAGAATTATATTCAAAATCTTCTAATAACCAATAATGGAAAAGAATCTGAAAAAGAATATGTATATATTAATATACATATATAACTGAGTCACTTTGCTATATACTTGAAACACTGTAAACCAACTATACTTCAATTTTTAAAAATGCAGAAAAAAAATGTGGGATATAGAACCAAATAAAGTGAGGTGGATGTGACTAGTGATAGAAGCAAGGTCCAATGCTGTAAAGAGCAATATTGCATAGGAACCTGGAATGTTAGGTCCATGAATCAAGGCAAATTGGAAGTGGTCAAACAGGAGATGCAAGAATGAACATCGACATTCTAGGTGCGAACTGAAATGGACTGGAATGGGTGAATTTAACACAGATGACCATTGTATCTACTACTGCGGGCAGGAATCCCTTAGAAGAAATGGAGTAGCCATCATGGTCAAAAAAAGAGTCTGAAAAGCAGTACTTGGATGCAATCTCAAAAACGACAGAATGATCTCTGTTCGTTTCCAAGGCAAACCCTTCAATATCACAGTAATCCAAGTCTATGCCCCAACCAGTATCGCTGAAGAAGCTGAAGTTGAATGGTTCTATGAAGACCTACAAGACCTTTTAGAACTAACACCCAAAAGAGATGTCCTTTTCATTATAGGGGACTGGAATGCAAAAGTAGGAAGTCAAGAAAAACCTGGAGTAAACAGGCAAATTTGGCTTTGGAATACACAATGAAGCAGGGCAAAGGCTATTAGAGTTTTGCCAAGAGTACGCACTGGTCATAGCAAACACTCACTTCCAGCAACACAAGAGAAGACTCTACACATGGACATAACCAGATGGTCAACACTGAAATCAGATTGATTATATTCTTTGCAGCCAAAGATGGAGAAGCTCTATATGGTCAGCAAAAACAAGACCAGAAAATGCAAAGAAATAGAGGAAAACAACAGAATGGGAAAGACTAGAGATCTCTTCAAGAAAATTAGAGATACCAAGGGAACATTTCATGCAAAGATGGGCTCAATAAAGGACAGAAATGGTATGGACCTAACAGAACTAGAAGATATTAAGAAGAGGTGGCAAGAATACACAGAAGAACTGTACAAAAAAGATATTCATGACCCAGATAATCACGATGGTGTGATCACTCACCTAGAGCCAGACATCCTGGAATGTGAAGTCAAGTGGGCCTTAAAAAGCATCACTATGAACAAAGCTAGTAGAGGTGATGGAATCCCAGTTGAGCTATTTCAAATCCTAAAAGATGATGCTGTGAAAGTGCTGCACTCAATATGCCAGCAAATTTGGAAAACCCAGCAGTGGCCACAGGACTGGAAAAGGTCAGTTTTCATTCCAATTCCAAAGAAAAGCAATGCCAAAGAATGCTCAAACTACCACACAATTGCACTCATCTCACATGCTAGTAAAGAAATGCTCAAAATTCTCCAAGCCAGGCTTCAAGCAATATGTGAACCGTGAACTTCCAGCTGTTCAAGCTGGTTTTAGAAAAGGCAGAGGAACCTGAGATCAAATTGCCAACATCCACTGGATCATCGAAAAAGCAAGAGAGTTCCAGAAAAACATCTACTTCTGCTTTATTGACTATGCCAAAGCCTTTGACTCTGTGGATCACAATAAACTGTGGAAAATTCTGAAAGAGATGGGAATACCAGACCACCTGACCTGCCTCCGGAGAAACCTGTATGCATGTCAGGAAGCAACAGTTAGAACTGGACATGGAAGAACAGACTGGTTCCAAATAGGAAAAGGAGTACATCAAGGCTGTATATTGTCACCCTGCTTATTTAACTTGCATGCAGAGTACATCATGAGAAACACTGGGCTGGTGGAAGCACAAGCTGGAATCAAGATTGCCGGGAGAAATATCAATAACCTCAGATATGCAGATGACACCACCCTTATGGCAGAAAGTGAAGAGGAACTAAAGAGCCTCCTGATGAAAGTGAAAGTGGAGAGTGAAAAAGTTGGCTTAAAGCTCAACATTCAGAAAACAAAGATCATGGCATCCCGTCCCATCACTTCATGGCAAATAGATGGGAAACAGTGGAAACAGTGTCAGACTTTATTTTTCTGGGCTCCAAAATCACTGCAGATGGTGACTGCAGCCATGAAATTAAAAGACACTTACTCCTTGGAAGGAAAGTTATGACCAACCTAGATAGCATATTCAAAAGCAGAGACATTACTTTGCCAACAAAGGTCCGTCTAGTCAAGGCTATGGTTTTTCCAGTAGTCATGTATGGATGTGAGAGTTGGACTGTGAAGAAAGCTGAGCACCAAAGAATTGATGCTTTTGAACTGTGGTGTTGGAGAAGACTCTTGAGAGTTCCTTGGACTGCAAAGAGATCCAACCAGTCCATTCTAAAGGAGATCAGTCCTGGGTGTTCTTTGGAAGGAATGATGCTAAAGCTGAAACTCCAATACTTTGGCTACCTCATGAGAAGAGTTGACTCATTGGAAAAGCCTCTGATGCTGGGAGGGATTGGTCGGCAGGAAGAGAAGGGGACGACAGAGGATGAGATGGCTGGATGGCATCACCGGCTCGATGGACCTGAGTTTGAGCGAACTCTGGGAGTTGGTGATGGACAGGGAGGCCTGGTGTGCTGCAATTCATGGGGTCGCAAAGAGTCGGACACGACTGAGCAACTGAACTGAACTGAACTGAAAGTGAGGGAGGAAAAAAAGTTTGCATACTACTTCAAGAGATTCACTGAAATTCTTAATATCCCCCACAGACCACTATGCTAAAACAAGAGATTCTCAAAGGCAAGAGTCATGTCTTCCTCTCAGGCACAATGTTGTTTTAATAAAAAAATAAATGATTAGGAAGAAGTGAATGACTGCTAATCATTGCTACCATTTATTACTACCCACATCTATTTTGTTGAGTACTTACCATGTGTCTAAATCATAATTTCATTACCAGATAAGTATTATTATCCCATTTTACAGATGGGGAAACTGAGATTAAGTACAATTGCGTAACTTTAATTGTAACAAAGTCAAACAGCTACTATCAGAACTAGCATAGGATATTAGGTTTCTGACTCCAAAGCCTGTAATTTTCCCCTATTCTACACCCTCTCTCCCTTAAATGAAGGTGTTGCTGCTGCTAAGTTGCTTCAGTCATGTCCGACTCTGTGCAACCCCAAAGACGGCAGCCCATCAGGCTCCCCTGTCCCCAGGATTCTCCAGGCAAGAACACTGGAATGGGTTGCCATTTCCTTCTCCAATGCATGAAAGTGAAAAGCGAAAGTGAAGTCACTCAGTCGTGTCCGACTCTTAGCGACCCCATGGACTGCAGCCTACCAGGCTCCTCCGTCCATGGGAGTTTCCAGGCAAGAGTACTGGAGTGGGGTGCCACTGCCTTCTCCGAATGAAGGTGTTAGTGCTTAGGAAATCAGGAGGGAAATGTTCATATTTAGGAAAAGTCTCCCAGAGAATGTGAGGTCATGAAGACTGGGATATGAATAGACAGAAGGAAGGGCAAAGTATATAGACAATCCTAAAAATGACAATTAAATCAGATACCAAAAGACTCTGTAAACATGTGTACAATATTCTTAACCTAATGTTGGCCACAATAAAAGAGCAGTCACAGGGGCTCTGGCTGGCTCCCCCACCACTGGCCACCATACCTTGGTCAGTAATTTTCCCCTCTCTGGAGTTAGAGCCAATGACTCTAAGATCCCTCCAGGGCCAAGGTCTATCAACCACGACAAACAGAACAGAAATCAGAGTGAACAGAACGTACTCTTAAATGGGTCAGTCACTTTATACAGAAGAGGTATTGGATGGGAAGAGAGATCTAGATAAGACTGATCTTTCCCCACTTTAAATGTTCAGATTTCTGAGTCTCCACAACAGCTATGAATTTAATTATCTAAAAGCCAACCCTTTTTAAGGCTGGACAACTGTCTGGAAGACAACCAAATTATGGCATGAACTCTTCCTTTCAGCTCTGGGAAATGCGTTCCTCTTCCCTACAATGCTCAGCATTATTTATCAGGACAAAAGTAATCTATTTTGGGACTGTATCCACAAATACTCTCTCTCCCCAGTCAGCAAAGAAAGAGCAGCTCCAGCTCTGGAGCAAATGGAAGAGGAGGCCAGTGATTCTAGTGAATGAATGAATGAGGACCTAGATGTCTCAGCAGGTAACAAAAACACTTGTCCCATAAGCTTGGGAGTCAGGAACCAGGAAAGGACTACACAGCGACTTAAGAACCAGTCATGGGGCAAAATCTATAGTGTGTGAGTAGCTTCAGACACCAGAGTCCTGGGGTGTGTGGTGACAGTAGTGGGTAAGGGTCCCATGAGGCAAGCACCTGAGAGCTGTTCTATGAGTATTAACAGAATATATCTGTATACTAACAAATATTACCTAAAATAGCATTGTTACTATCACTTACAGAGTAATCCTTTGTTCTAAGCACTTGGCTCAATTTTTCATCAATCCTCTAATAGAAGCATCAAAATAATTGCCTCTTTTTATAGAGGAAAAATATAATTTATATAATGGTGTCCTTTTCATTATAGGGGACTGGAATGCAAAAGTAGGAAGTCAAGCAACACCTGGAGTAACAGGCAAATTTGGCCTTGGGGTACAGAATGAAGCAGGGGAAAGGCTAATAGAGTTCTGCCAAGAGAATGCATAGGTCATAGTAAACACCCTCTTCCAACAACACAAGAGAACACTCTACACATGGACATCACCAGATGGTCAACACCAAAATCAGACTGATTATATTCTTTGCAGCCAAAGATGGAGAAGCTCTATACAGCCAGCAAAAACAAGACTGGGAGCTGACTGTGGCTCAGATCATGAACTCCTTATCACCAAATTCAGACTTAAATTGAAGAAAGTAGGGAAAACCACTAGGCCATTCAGGTATGACCTAAAACAAATCCCTTATGATTATACAGTGGAAGTGAGAAATAGATTTAAGGGACTAGATCTGATAGACAGAGTGCCTGATGAACTATGGACGGAGGTTCATGACATTCTATAAGAGACAGAGATCAAGACCATCCTCAAGAAAAAGAAATACAAAAAAGCAAAATGGTTGTCTGAGAAGGTCTTACAAACAGTTGTGAAAAGAAGAGAAGTGAAAAGGAAAGATATAAGCATCTGAATGCAGAGTTCCAAAGAATAGCAAGGAGAGATTAGAAAGCCTTCCTCAGTGATCAGTGTAAAGAAATAGAGGAAAACAATAAGAATGGGAAAGACTAGCGATCTCTTCAAGAAAATCAGAGATACAAAAGGAACATTTCATGCAAAGATGGGCACAATAAAAGACAGAAATGGTATGGACCTAACAGAAGCAGAAGATATTAAAAAGAGGTTGCAAAAATACACAGAAGAACTATACAAAGAAATCTTCATGACCCAGATAATCACGATGGTGTGATCACTCACCTAGAGATAGACATCCTGGAATGTGAAGTCAAGTGGGCCTTAGGAAGCATCACTACAAACAAAGCTAGTGCAGGTGATGGAATTCCAGTTGAGCTATTTCAAAGCCTAAAAGATGATGCCGTGAAAGTGCTGCACTCAATATGTCAGCAAATTTAGAAAACTCAGCAGTGGCCACAGGACTGGAAAAGGTCCGTCTTCATTCCAATCCCAAAGAAAGGCAATGCCAAAGAATGCTCAAACTACTGCACAATTGCACTCATCTCACACGCTAGTAAAGAAATGCTCAAAATTCTCCAAGCCAGGCTTCAACAATACGTGAACCGTGAACTTACAGCTGTTCAATGGTTTTAGAAAAGGCAGAGGAACCTGAGATCAAATTGCCAACATCCACCAGATCATCGAAAAAGCAAGAGAGTTCCAGAAAAACATCTACTTCTGCTTTATTGACTATGCCAAAGCCTTTGACTGTGTGGATCACAATAAACTGTGGAAAATTCTGAAAGAGATGGGAATACCAGACCACCTGACCTGCCTCCTGAGAAACCTGTATGCAGGTCAGGAAGCAACAGTTAGAACTGGACATGGAACAACAGACTGGTTCCAAATAGGAAAAGGAGTATGTCAAGGCTGTATATTGTCACCCTGCTTATTTAACTTGTATGCAGAGTACATCATGAGAAATGCTGGGCTGGAGGAAGCACAAGCTGGAATCAAGATTGCTGGGAGAAATATCAATAACCTTAGACATGCAGATGACACCACCCTTATGGCAGAAAGTAAAGAAGAACTAAAGAGCCTCCTGATGAAAATGAAAGAGGAGAGTGAAAAAGTTGGTTTAAAACTCAACACTCAGGAAACAAAGATTATGGCATCTGGTCCCATCATTTCATGTTAAATAGATGGGGAAACAGTGGAAACAGTGAGAGACTTTATTTTTTGGGGCTCCAAAATCACTACAGATGGTGACTGCAGCCATGAAATTAAAAGACACTTACTCCTTGGAAGGAAAGTTATGACCAACCTAGACAGCATATTAAAAAGCAGAGCTGTTACTTTGTCAACAAAGGTCCGCCTAGTCAAGGCTATGGTTTTTCCAGTAGTCACGTATGGATGTGAGAGTTGGACTGTAAAGAAAGCTGGTCGCTGAAGAATTGATGCTTTTGAACTGTGGTGTTGGAAAAGACTCTTGAGAGTCCCTTGGACTGCAAGGAGATCCAACCAGTCCATCCTAAAGGAAATCAGTCCTGTATATTCATTGAAAGGACTGATGCTGAAGCTGAAACTCCAATACTTTGGCCACCTGATGCGAAGAGCTGACTCATTTGAAAAAACCCTGATGCTGGGAAAGATTGAAGGTGGGAGAAGGGGACAACAGAGGATGAATTGATTGGATGGCATCACTGACTCTATGGACATGAGTTTGAGTAAACTCCGGGAGTTGGTGATGGACAGGGAGGCCTGGCGTGCTGCGGTTCATGGGGTCGCAAAGAGATGGACACGACTGAGTGACTGAACTGAACTGTAATGATAGAAGAAAAAAATAAAAGCTTTTAAGTTGCCAAAGTTTTAGGTTTGCTAAGTCATGCCAAGAATTCAAACCAAGTCTAACTCCAAAGTCCATGTTTTTCATTCTGGGGTGTGTGTGTGTATGTGTGTGTGTGTGTGTATACACGAGTGCTCAGTTGCTCAGTGGTGTCTGACTCTTTGCAACCCCATGGACTATAGCTCACCAGGCTCCTCTGTCTATGAGATTTTCCAGGCTAAAATACTGGAGCAGGTTGCCATTTCCTACTCCAGGGGATCTTCCTGACGCAGGAACTGAACTCATGTCTCTTGTGTTTCCTGCACTGGCAGGCAGATTCTTCACCACTGCACTACCAGGGAAGCCCATTCTGCCATACTAGCTCTCAAAAATACAATAGCAATTAACAGCAGCAAAATTCATATAATAATAGCCTAAACAGTTCTACCATTTTTTGAGTACTTGCTATACGCCAAACATCATTTCCATTAACCCTCACAACCATTCTATGAAGCAGGTATTTATACCCCCATTTTACTGTGAGGAAACCAAAGCTCAGAAAGATGAATTAACATACCTGATGCACATAGCTAGTAAGAGATGTTTGAACTGACCTTTTCCTAAGTTCTTTCAAAATTGCTTTTGTTCGTAGTTTTTCCTTTGGCCATTCTTCTGAATATGTATAACATAGTGACTATCAAAGACTGTCTTTGCCCTGAGTCATTATAGCAGTTAGAAATACAAATTAGAGATTCACACAGACCTGGGTTTGAATATCAGCTCCTCTGTGTTACTAGCTGTATGATCTTTGGCAAGTCTCAAAAAATATTTGGCCTCACATACTATATGATTTCATTTATATGAAAAGAGCCAACTCGTTAGAAAAGACCCTGATGATGGGAAAGATTGAAGGCAAAAGAAGAAAGGGACGGCAGAGGATAAGATAGCTAGATATGATCACTGACTCAGTGGATATGAATCTGAACAAATCTAGAGACAGGGGAAGACAGAGGCTGGCCTGCTACAGTCCATGAGACTTCAAAGAGTCAAACTTGACTTAGTGATGAACAATATCAGCAACTTTAGGCCAAGTATATTGTAGGCTGGGTACCTACAGACATGAAGAAAATACAACTGCCCACCCACAATCTTTCTAATGAGGAAAGCAGATGTGCAAATTACTTATTATATTGCAATGAGATCAGTATAATGGGCTGCATAGGTCACAAAGAAATGAAGGACTGACAGCTGGGAAGATCAAGGAAGGTTCTCATTCCTCATTTCACACATGAAGGAAACCAAGATTATTATCAAATTAGGGAGATGTAAAATACTCAGAAAAGGAAAGGCAGTGGGGTTTTAGGAGGGATAGAAAATCTAGGCTCCAATCTCAGTATTACCACAAAAGAGACTATTGACCTATAAGCAAGGCATTCATTCATACAGGCATTTGGTAAAGCATTTGAGAACTATTATGTATCAGGTATTGTACCAGTAGTTTCCATCTCTTTATTTGTTGTGCCTGCCAAGATTATCTCATAGCGAGATAAAATGAAATTATGAAAATGAAAGCAGTTCATTAGCTGCAGAATAATGTTAACATTCCTATTTGTATAGTTCTTCACACAAAATACTCTTACCGACATTATTTTCTATAATTTTTATAATTCCATATGATGGGCATTATCACTTGCATTTTACATATAAGAAACTGAAGCAGAGAGGCCAAATTACCTGCCTAAGGCCACACAGCTAGCAAGAGGTAGAACACAGCTCTGATGCAAATCCCATAAATGTAAAGTATTAACTAACACTTCAAACAGACAAATACAAGACTGCATATGATTAAGTGCCAAAAGATAATACCAGCTAAGAGTTCAAAAAATAAACAAGCACTTTGGCTAGAATGGTCTGAAAGGTTTTAAGGAAAAGATGAGATCTGAGCTGCACTTTGAAAAATGGAGCATTTGGAGGTGGTGAAAAAGTAAGGGCATTCTGAGAAAGCTCCTGGAGATCAAAGATTAGGAATTCAGTATTGGGTAAATAAAGAGGACACTACCTGGTCAAAAGCGACAGGTCAGAATAGAAGAGGGAAATCAGTAACAAAGGAAATCTAGAAGGGAAAAGTGACATCAGACTCAGAGGGGCCCTATATAATCTTATACCTTAAGGTGATAGCCTATGACAGATTTCCATGGGTTCTTCAGGAGTATGTGTGTTGTGTGCTTTGCTTAGTCGCTCAGTCGTGTCCAACTCTCTGCTACTCCATGGACTGCAGCCCGCCAGGCTCCTCTGTCCATGGGGGCAGAATGGCTAAAAACAGTACACCTTGAACAATGATCGCTCCCTTTCAGCAGCATTCCTCAGATTCAAAGCTTTTAGAGTAGGAGCTTGGAGTCACCAATCTGACCGTTTTTAACAATTAAATTTAGAAACTTTCCAGTTTTTTTTTTCTTCCTATAATTCTTTTCACCAGATCTAGTCAAATTCTCACAATGTGGCTAAAGTGAACAACTGAGAGTTATTTCGTTAAGAATAAAGTGAGGTTTGGGATCTTAAGGAAACAAAACTAGAGACATTCAGGGGCTGCCCCAAAGTAGGACTAGTAGATCTGTGAGCGACAGTGATCATGTTGATTTATGTATCATGGAGGTATAGCCTCCAAATTAATTCCTCAAATAAAATTTTAACATAAATTGCTAAAAAAACAAAGTCATTATTCTAAATAGTATGATACAACTGAAAAAGCACAATTTTAATCTGTTAAGAGTACAAAGGAAAGCAAAGGAATGCTTTATGGTGGTTCATACGGTTTCACTGCAGTCACGTAACTAAGGGTTTGTAAGTCAAAACGTTCTTTTTATTATTACGCTTCCCTATCGCCAAGTAGCTTCCCTGCTAGCTCAGGTAGTAAAGCCTCTGCTTGCAATGCGGGAGACCTGGGTTTGATCCCTGGGTCGGGAAGATCCCCTGGAGAAGGAAATAGCAACCCACTCCAGTACTCTTGCCTGGAAAATTCCATGGATGGAGGAGCCTGGTAGGCTACAGTCCGTGGAATTGCAGAGTCGGACACGACTGAGCAACTTCACTGATCGCCAAGTAGCCTCACATGCCAATCTGTTCAGCGAGTCAAAACGGTATTCTTAGAAAAAAATCTGGAAGTTAATGACTTAAAGCAAAAATAAAATGACCTGCTCAAGGTCATAGATACTATCCGGACCTATACGGGTGATTGCCATTGCAGGTCTCCTATCTTTCCAGGCCAGTGTGCGGCGAGGATAGCACGGAGGGGGCGTGGCGCGCGGGTTACTGCAGCCGAATCCTCCCCGGAAGAGAGGAGAAAGCGCAACCCTTTGACAGGGCGCCGCACGTGCTGCCGGGAAGAGGTTGTTTTTGCCCGAGTCTCTTACCCGGATGTCGGCAGCCGCGTTATGGCCCCGCCGCCCCCTCCCAGCTCCGCTCTCCTCACCACCTCTCCCGTGCCCAGCTTGGATAGACTGCGTTACCTTAACTAATGCTCCGTTCATCCTTGGCGGCAGCGCGGCCCGTACTTCTGCCAGATGAAGATGGGCTCAACAAGCCGCGACCCCAGGGTGTCTGAAAACACTGACGGAACGGCCTCGATCCAGTCCGGCAACAATATCCGACCGAGACTCACTCAACTCCCGCAGAACCTTGGTTCCGGCAGCTTCTGAGACTCAGTGTCTAGAAATCTTCTCAGTCTCCGTTCTTATTACAGCTCAAATGTCACTTTCACTGCCATCTCTGTTTTGCCCCAGTAATTTGCAGACAATTCGGCTATTTGATCTGCCATACTATATATTATCGGTTTCCCTGATAGCTCAGTTGGTAAATAATCCGCCTGCAATGCAGGAGAACCCGGTTCGATTCCTGGGTCGGAAAGATCCGCTGGAGAAGGGAAAGGCTACCCACTTCAGTATTCTTGGGCTTCCCTTGTGGCTCAGCTGGTGAAGAATACGCCTGCAGTGCGGGAGACGTGGGTTCGATCCCCCTCGGTTCGATCCCTGGGTTGGGAAGATCCCCTGGAGAAGGGAACAGCTACCCACTCCAGGATTCTGGCCTGGAGAATTCCATGGACTATATAGTCCATGAGGTCTCAAAAAAGTCGGACACGACTGGTCGACTTTCACTTAACTCACTATATATTAATTATTTGTTAATTTCTCTTTCCCGTGTTTAATTGAGAATTTCTCACAGGTAACACTAGAGGTAAAGAATCTGCCTGTCATTGCAGAAGGCGCGAGAGACGCGGTTCTATACCTGGGTGGGGAAGATCCCCCGGAGAAGGGAATGGCAACCCATTCTAGTATTCTTGCCCAGAAAATCCCATGGACAGAAGAGCCTGGCAGGCTACAGTCCTTGGGGCTGCGGAGAGTCGGACACGACTGAACAACTAAGCCGCAGCAGGGACTGAAATCCTGCCTGATTAATTCATTCCAGGGTCTAGTACAGGACATGGAAATCTGACTTCCAACCTCTATTTAAAAGCTGAATGACCCTAAGTGAGCCTTCCTGACATTCAGTTGCCTCATAATAATTGATAATAGCTATTTTTTAGTGCGTGACCACTGTGTGCAGCGCATTATGCTCGGAGCATCAATTTATTCCTTATAACCAGCCTATTAGTGAGATATTATCACTGGATTTTACATATAAGGATTTTACAAGAGGTTAAAAAGGCTTGTCTAGGGCCAACCAACCGAGGCAGAACTGAGTTTCAAACTGTCTCCTTTATGCAAAGTGTTTCCCTCTGACAGACACCTTCTCACGAGATAATGTCACAGCACACATTCATTTACTTATTTACATACATCAACCATTTACTTAGTATGACTTTGTGCCAATCCATTCCTTGAACATTGGAAAAACAGAGATGAGTATTATACAGTACCTGCCCTCAAGTGAGAGCTTCCCAGAGGGCGCAGTGGTAAAGAATCTGACTGCTAACGCAGGAGGTGCAAGAGACGCGGGTTCGATACCTGGGTGGGGAAGATGCTGTAGCGTAGGAAATGGCAACCCACGCCAGTATTCTTGCCTGGAAAATTCCACGGACAGAGCAGCCTGAAAGACTACAGTCCACAGTGTCACAAAGAGTAGGATGCAACTGAGTATCCTCCTCTTGTAGAGATTAGTGAGCTTCCTTGGTGGCTCAGTGGTAAAGAACCCACCTACCAAAGTAGGAGAGGCAGCTTCAGTCCTTAAGTGGCTGATAGAGGATTGCATCAGACTAACAGTTTTCTGTGCAGCAAACAAAACAACAGAGTGAAGAGACAACCTACAGAATGGGAGAAAATGTTTCCAAATAATACATCTGATAGGGAGCTAATATCTAAAGTGTATGTGTGTGTATATATATATATGGACTCAACTTGATAGCAAGAAACCTGGTTTGAAATTTGACAAAGGATCTGAAGAGACATTTCTCAGAAGATGTACAAATGGTCAACAGGTATATGAAAAGAGGCTCAACATCACTATCATCAGCAAAATGCAAATTATAACCACAAGGAGATACCTCACACCTGAGTGAATGGCTATTATCAAAGAAATAAAAAAATAAGTGTCTGTGAGGATGTTGAGAAAAGGGAACCCTTGCACGTCGTTGGTGGAAATGTAAATTGTTATGGCTATTATAGAAAACAGTAAAAACAATATATGTATAATGGGATATTACAACAGCATTTAAAAAGAAGGAAATCCTGTCATTTATGATATGGATGAACCTGAAGGACATTATGTTGAATGAAATAAGCCAGGCACAGAAAGACAAATACTCCATGATCTCACTTATGTGGAATGTAGAACAATCAAATTCGTAGAAACAGTATAGAATGGTGGTTACCAGGGGTTGGGGTAGTGGGGATGAAGAGGAGAAATGAGGAGATGTTAGTCAAAGGGTACAAATTTCCAGTTATGTAGGACGAATAAATCTAGAGATCTGATGTACAGCATGATGACTATAGTTGTTAACACTGTACTGAATACTGGAAATGTGCTAGGAGTATTTCAGGTGCTCTCATCACAAAAAAAGCTATGTGAAGAGATGATATATTAACTAGCTTGACTGTAGTAATCAATTCACTAGGTATACATATATTAAATTATATTTTATAATTTTTAAGTGGCTTGTAGAGATTAGTGAACTTCCCTGGTGACTCAGTGGTAAAGAACCCACCTGCCAAAGTAGGAGAGGCAGCTTCAGTCCTTGGAAGTCCTTGGAAGGACCTTCCTTCCTATCAGGAAGATCCCCTGGAGAAGGAAATGGCAACCCACTCCAGTATTCTTGCCTTGAAAATTCTATGGACAGAGAAGGCTGGCAGGCTACAGTCTATGGGGTCGCAAAGGTGTCGGACAAGACTTAGCAACTCAACAATAACATAGAGATTAGTAGGGAGGCCAAGTTGTAAACAGACAGTTATAAAGCAATAAGGAATTCCACTTACAGAGATATACACATAAACTCTGTACATGAAGGGAGTGCATGGTCACAAAGTCAACATCAAGTGAAATAACCAATATGCAGTCATTTTTATTGTTATTATTACTTTGCTTCTGTCTTTGTTATAATTCTTTTTGTTCTTAGCAAGTAAAAGATGTAAAAACTGGTAAATATGAATGGGTCTTCAGTAAGTCAGAGTTTGCTTTATTGTCAGAAACCCTGACAAGGTACCTTATCCTACTGCTTTATCAGTCCTTCCTATGCTGAAATTCTAAGGAGTTACAAAGGGCTATTGTAGGTAGTTGCTCAGCAGCATGTGGGATCTTCCCTGACCAGGAATCAAACCAGCGTTCCTTACATTGCAAGGCGGATTCTTAACCACTGGAACACCAGGGAACCCCAGAAGTGAGCTTTCAAATAGGAAACAAAACACTTTAAGTTCTTAGTTTGTATAAGGTCAGATCTCTTCAGGTATGTTTATTTGATTCTCCCAATAATGCTGAGAAGCTGGGCATCATTATACCCATTACATAGATGAGGAACAGAGGTATGAAGAAGTTACCTAGTTAGCATAAATCACACTATAAGTGATGAGCTGGCTGATTTCATCACCTGGACTCCTTATACTCCATAGAACAGCAACTGCAGGTTTCCAAAAGGGCAGTGTCAGCTGGGGAGGTCCTGTGATTGCTTCCCTTTTAAAATGATTTGACAAATCCCCCTTTTCCTCTCCTCCAAACCACTCAGTGTTGCCATCCGAGTGATGTTTTTAAACAAAATATGACCATATCACTCCTCCGCCCAAGGACATTTTATACTTCCCACACACTCCCTATAGCACTGCTATCCAACAGAACTTCCTGCAAATATATTCATGTACTATAACTGCTCTGTCCAAAATGGTAACTACCAACCACTTGTGGCAATTAAGCCCTTGATATGTGATTAGTGCAACCTGGAAAATCCCATGGACGGAGGAGCCTGGTGGGCTGCAGTCCATGGGGTCGCTAAGAGTCGGACACGACTGAGTGACTTCACTTTTCACTTTCATGTATTGGAGAAGGAAATGGCAACCCCCTCCAGTGTTCTTGCCTGGAGGATCCCAGGGACGGGAGAGCCTGGTGGGCTGCCGCCTATGGGGTCGCACAGAGTCGGACATGACTGAAGTGACTTAGCAGCAGCAGCAGGAATTGGATTTTAATTTTAATTAAAATGTAAAAAGCAACATATGGCTAGTAGCTCCCTGGAGTAGTCTATAGGATCAGGTCTCAGTTCAGTTCAGTCACTTGGTCCTGTTCGACTCTGAGACTACATGGACTGCAGCACGCCAAGCCTTCTTGTCCATCACCAATTCCCGGGGCTTGCTCAAACTCATGTCCATTGAGTAGGTGATGCCATCCAACCATCTCATCCTCTGTCATCCTCTTCTCCTCCCACCTTCAATCTTTCCCAGCATCAGAGTCTTTTCAAATGAGTAGGTTCTTAGCATCAGGCGGCCAAAGTATTGGAGTTTCAGCTTCAGCATCAGTCCTTCCAATGAATATACAGGACTGATTTCCTTTAAGATGGACTGGTTGGGTCTTCTTGCAGTCCAAGGGACCCTCAAGAGTCTTTTCCAACACCACAGTTCAAAAGCATCAATTCTTCAGCAGTCAGCTTTCTTTATAGTCCAACTCTCACATCCTTACATGACTACTGGAAAAACCATAGCTTTGACTAGAACGACCTTTGTTGGCAAAGTAATGTCTCTGCTTTTTAATATGCTGTCTAGGTTGATCATAGCTTTTCTTCCAAGGAGCAAGTGTCTTTTAATTTCATGGCTGCAGTCACCATCTGCAGTGATTTTGGAGTCCCTAAAAATAAAGTCTTTCACTGTTTCCATTGTTTCCCCATCTATTTGACACGAAGTGATGGGACCGGATGCCATGATCCTCGTTTTCTGAATGTTGAGTTTTAGGCCAGCTTTTTCACTCTCCACTTTCACTTTCATCAAGAGGCTCTTTAGTTCTTCTTCACTTTCTGCCATAAGGGTGGTGTCATCTGCATATCTGAGGTTATTGATATTTCTCCTGACAATCTTGATTCCCGCTGGTGCTTCCTCCAGCCCAGCATTTCGCATGATGTACTCTGCTAAGTTGCTTCAGTCGTGTCTGACAGGATGACAATATACAGCCTTGACTACTCCTTTCCCAATTTGGAACAAGTCTGTTTTTTCATGTCCAGTTCTAACTGTTGCTTCTTGACCTGCATACAGATTTTTCAGGAGGCAGGTCAGGTGGTCTGGTATTCCCATCTCTTGGAGAATTTTCTACTGTTTGCTGTGATCCACACAGTCAAAGGCTTTGGCAGAGTCAATAAAGCAGAAGTAGATATTTTTTTGGAACTCTCTTGCTTTTTTGATGATCTAACGGATGTTGGCAATTTGATCTCTGGTTCCTCTGCCTTTTCTAAATCCAGCTTGAACATCTGGAAGTTGACAGTTCACATACTGTTGAAGCTTGGCTTCGAGAATTTTGAGCATTACTTTGTGAGCGCGTGAAATGAGTACAATTGTACGGTAGTTTGAACCTTCTTTGGCATTGCCTTTCTTTGGGATTGGAATGAAAACTGACCTTTTCCAGTCCTGTGGACACTGCTGAGTTTTTCAAATTTGCTGGCATATTGAGTGCGGCACTTTCACAGCATCATCTTTTAGGATTTGAAATAGCTCAACTGGGATTCCATCACCTCCACTAGCTTTGTTCATAGTGATGCTTCCTAAGGCCCACGTAACTTCGTAGTCTGGGATGTCTGGCTCTAGGTGAGTGATCACACCATCGTGGTTGTCTGGGTCATGAAGATTTTTTTGTACAGTTCTTCTGTGTATTCTTGCCACCCCTTCTTAATATCTTCTGCTTTTGTTAGGTCCATACTGCCATTTATTGTGCCCATCTTTGCATGAAGTGTGTCCTTGGTATCTCTAATTTTTTTTGAAGAGATCTCTAGTCTTTCCCATTCTATTGTTTTCCTCTATTTCTTTGCATTGATCACTGAAGAAGGGTTTGTTATCTCTCCTTGCTATTCTTTGGAACTCTGCTTTCAAATGGGTTTATCTTTCCTTTTCTCCTTTGCCTTTAGATTCTCTTCTTTTCTCAGCTATTTGTAAGGCCTCCTCAGACAACCATTTTGCCTTTTTGCATTTCTTTTCCTTGGCTATGGTCTTGATCCCCGCCTCCTGTACAATGTCAGGAACCTCCATCCATAGTTCTTCAGGGACTCTTATCAGATCTGATCCCTTGAATCTATTTGTCACTATCACTGTATAATCATAAGGGATTTGATTTAGGTCATACCTGAATGGTCTAGTGGCTTTCCCTACTTTCTTCAATATAAGTCTGAATTTGGCAGTAAGGAGTTCATGATGAGCCACAGTCTGCTCCTGGTTTTGTCTTTGCTGACTACATGATGCTTTTCCATCTTTGGCTGCAAAGAATATAATCAATCTGAATTTGGTATTGACCATCTGGTGATGTCCATGTGTAGAGTCTTCTCTTGTGTTGTTGGATCCAGATCAGGTCTAAACTCCAGAGTATAAGAATATAACATACCAAGTCCTTCACTCTCTAGAACTTGCCTATCTATCTAGCCTCATTTCTCACTCCTTTCAACACAAATATTACTCCCCAGTCAATAAATTCCTACAATTCCTCAATCATGATATACTCTCTCACACCAACCTGCCTTTGTATCTGCAATTTCCTCTGCTAAAATGACCTTTCTTTACTCATCCTCCTGGAAAATATCTACTCATCTTTCAAGACAGAAGTTGAATGTTACCTTTCCTATTTAGCTTCTTGCATTCATTTCACAGGAATGAAATGAATTATACTCTACTATACTTGTCCAGCCTATTTTTCATGCCCTCAACACAAGGGTATTGTAACTATTTATTCACTTGTATATCTTTCCCACTAGATTGTAAGCATTTTTAAAGGAGTATTTTTTTCCACCTCAAAGATTAACACAGATATTATTTTGTTTATTGGTTTGTACTTTCCAACCCATCTATGTGAACATTATGTAGTTTTATCTCAGATAGGATGATAAGTATGTTTTCTCACTTTGTACATGACAAAACTGAAGGGAAGCAGATAGGTAGCTTGCCTAAGCTTAAACAGTTTGTACATGACAAGGTTGCCAGGAGAAGTATCAACAACCGTAGAAATGGAGATAATACCACTCTAATGGCAGAAAGTGAAGAAGAACTAAAGAGCCTCTTCCTGAGGGTAAAAGAGGAGAGTGAAAGCTGGCATAAAACTCAACATTCAAACAAAACATAAGTTTTAGCTTAAAACTAAGATCATGGCATCCGGTCCCATCACTTCATGGCAAATTGATGGGGGGAAAAGTGGAAGCAGTGACAGATTTTATTTTGGGGGGTTCCAAAATCACTCCGGATGGTGACTGCAGCCATAAAATTAAAAGATGCTTGCTCCTTGGAAGAAAAGCTATGACAAACCTTAGACAACATATTAAAAAGCAGAGACATCACTTTGCCAACAAAGGTCCATGTAGTCAAAGCTATGGTTTTTCCAGTAATCATCTATAAATGTGAGAGGTGGACCAGAAAGAAGGCCAAGCGCCAATGTTTTCAAACTGTGGGGCTGGAGAAGAATGTTGAGAGTCTCTTGGACAGGAAGATCAAACCAGTCAATCCTAAAGGAAATCAACCCTGAATATTCATTGGAAGGACTGATGCTAAAGCTGAGACTCCAATACTTTGGCCACCTGATTTGAAGAGCCAGCTGTTTGGAAAAGAACCTGATGATGGGAAAGATAGAAGGCAAAAGGAGAAGAAGTGGCAGAGGATGAGATGGACATGAATTTGAGCAGACTCCAAGAAATAGTGAAGGACAGGAAGCCTGGCACGCTACACTTCATGGGGTCACACAGAGTCTAACATGACTAAGGAACTGAACAACAGCAGCAAAAACAAGGGACAAAAACAGGATAATGACAATAGATTTTTTTTTTTTTTTTTTGCTCTGAAACTCCCTTTTATGGTCAACAAGAGCAAAAGCAGACTAGAAGCTCTGAGATCTTCTCACTGCCAATCCCAAATCTCAAACCAACACTTGGTGACTTGGCATTTACACGACAAATTAATTTGGCCAGAAGCAACTTAACTGAGGAACTAATAATGATCTTCCCAAATAAGAATGGAGGCTAAATGCACTGAAAGGCCAACTTCTGCTTCAGCTTTGTAAATTTCTCCTCCCTCTCAAGACAGATGTCTCCTAGTCTTTGTCAACTTAATATTATAGAACACGTGTACACCCGTGGTGGATTCATGCTGATGTATGGCAAAACCAATACAATATTGTAAAGTAATTAGCCCCCAATTAAAATAAATAAATTTAAATTTAAAAAATAAAAAAATATTATACTTAGTCCTGTGTAGGATATCCATAAAGGAATATTCTTTATTTTTGTGTATATCCCCAGCATTTGACACAGTTCATAGAACATAATGAAGCTCCTAAAACATTGAATGAAATAATGAATGAGTGAGTATTTAAAGGTTCAACGGTTCTTATGGATTTAGATTTTTCTCCAGATCTTGCACCACACACACACACACACACACAAAACATGGAGAAACTTTTGCCTTTCTGGCTTTATTTTTACAGGCCAGCTGTCTTTAGAAGCTTTTAAAAATACTTCTCCATCCCTCAGCACAACCACATCAGAGAAAGCTTCAGGGAATAAGAGAGGATAAAAGGAGGCCTTTTAGAAGAAGATGTTTGATCTCAGGTTAAACTTCCTTTAAAATAATAATTCTATGGACCTATTATAAAAAGTTTCTCAAAAATGTCAAACAGCTCTAATTTTTGACTTACGTGAAAAGATATGCATTTAAGCTACCTCCAACTGAAACTATTTTAGCTTCAGTAGGACTCTTCTGCTTCTATTTTTTGGTATGATTTTGGTACAAAGAAAATCATACTTGAAAGGGGAAAAAAATAAAATAAAAGGCCAGAAATGGAAGAGAACTGGCTACCTAAAAAAAGCCAGAAAGAAATGGAGCTGACTCTCCTGCCTATACTTTACCTGGAGTTTTCTGCTTGTGCAGGGCTGGGCTGGGCCGAGTGAATGCGAATTACCTAATCCTGAAGACAGGGAGAAAGGATGATGAAACAGGCTGCAAGAGGAAAGCTCTGGTGGTTAGTAGGATCTTAGAAGACCACAAAAAAGGAGAGAGAGGGTGCAAAGAACCTCTCACCAAGCAGCTAGATGTGTAACTCAGTTGAGAATCTCTCTTGAAGCCTGGATCCTGTGTTCAGGTTGGTCCAACCCCGCCTCCAGCCCAGGGATACTGGGAGAGTTCCTGCCGCACACAGCTCCTCTAGATACCTGAGAGGCCATCTTTTCCCACTTCCTCCCATCCCTTTAAGGTTGAGCTGCACAAAACCATTTCTTTAGTCCACACCATGACTCCATATAAGAAAACTCTTTTTTTTCACTTTCAAATATTTTAAACAGACATAAAATTACACTTGAATAAACAGAATTGAAACAAAAAATAACATAGGTTGAAAGAAAAACACTACAAAACTGCACTTTGTTCACTGAATTGTACATATAGGTGATTAATATAGACAATTGCTAATATACCCTTAATTTTCTATCATTCCACGGTCACAAGTAAACAAAAGGTTGGTAATGAAGTAGCAATTTTCTATATTAAATACTACAATAATATTTAATATTTACAAGCAAGAAGCACATTCATCATGTTAAAAACTTTAAATATTGAAAAACTCTTCTTGTGGACTAGGAAGAATCCTTTTGTACTGCTGCTGCCCAAGCCCCAGATATCACATGTGTACTGAAAAATAGAAAAACTGTAATTTCACTCTAGCAAACTGCTCACAGTTTCAAGTGTAATTCTCCTCCCCAGCAACTTGGGATCAGAGACACAAGTGCAGATTTTATAAAATCGTGATGTGAAGGCTCATTTTTAAATAAATTCCTCAGAAAATAATAATACTTCCTTGACCTACTGAGATAGGAGCTTCTAACCTTCATCTCCAATTATCTTGTCCCTGACTTTATTTGAATCCCTCCTCCTCTTTACCTCCACATCTACCTTCCAAGATCCACTTGTACTGTCTCTCATCTGAACTATTGTGCTGGCTTCTTATAGCCTTCAGTCTCATCCCCATTCTGGTTTATTTCCAAAAGCTGTGTTCCTGAAGTACATGTCATGTAAATCATAATTTTAACAACAACATTAGGGGAATTCCCTGGGGGTCCAGTGCCATGCTTCCACTCAGGGGGCACTAAAGAGTCTGGTTGGGGAACTAAAGATTCTGCATGCCTTGCAACACAGCCAGGAAAAAAAAAAAAAAAAAACCAGAAAGAAAATAAAATTAAGACCCAGAGGGATGGAATGGGGAGGGAGGAGGGAGGAGGGTTCAGGATGGGGAACACATGTATACCTGTGGCGGATTCATTTTGATATTTGGCAAAACTAATACAGTTATGTAAAGTTTAAAAATAAAATAAAATTTTAAAATAAATAAATAAATAAAATAAAATAAAATTAAAAAAAAACCCCTCAAACTTCAATTGCCACTTGTAGCCCTCCAGTTTAACAACACACTCTTTTCCTTGGAATTCATAACTCTCACGATCTATTGCCAATTTGCCATTCCAACCACTCCTATTTACATACTCATTGCTTCTATTGCACTGAAATTCTGATCTACCTCTTTTCCTATACCTCCCTTTTGGACTTCACCATTTGTATTATAGTTGCTTACAGATGTGTTTGACCACTAGATAATGCTCTTTGATGAGAATCCCTGTCTGATTCAGCATTGTGTTTCTCTCAGCATCTTCATTGCATGTACATATTGAAGGCACCAGAAAATATCTGTGGACAAACACTGGGCCTGCAGAAGAATACTAACATCTTTGGCCCCAGGCTTTCTAATCAAAACGTGTGTGTGCTTAGTCTCTCAGTCATGTCCGATTCTTTGCAAGCCCATGGACTGTAGCCTGCCAGGCTCTTTGTCCATGGGGATTCTCCAGACAAGAATATTGGAGTGGTGTTGCTATGCCCTCCTCCAAAGGATCTTCCCAACCTAGGGATCAAACCCAGATATCCCGCATTGCAGGCGGATTCTTTACCATCTGAGCCACCAGGGAAGCCTAATCAAAACATAAATAGTTCTAATGATATGCTACTCTTACTTGGGTCCCTGAGAGCCTTTTTTTAAAAGGGTGGGGAGGACATACTTACTGCAAAACATTTGGATAGAAAATTGAAAGCAAATAAAGAAAATCATTACTAGCCAAAGACAGCCAGTATGTTAACATTTCATTATATTTCTTATTTATCCATGTATTTTGAAAATAATTTTGACATAGTCTGCATCCAGTTTTAGAAGTAGTTTTATTTCCAGTATAACATAAACTATAGTTTATTAAAAAACTCATTTCAAATATCATATTGTAGCTGCATAATATTCTATTACAAAGATATATCATTGGATCCTAAATTGTCTACTTTCAATATTACAGATCGTACTAAATTTTCATGTTAAAATTACTTCCTTGAGACTTCCCCTGGTGTTCCAATGGCTAAGACTCTGAGCTCTCAACGCAGGGGGCCCAGGTTGGATCCCTGGTCAGGGAACTGGATCCCACACGCTTCAACCAAGAGTTCGCATTCCAGTTAAAAAATCCCGCATGCTGCTAAGAAAATCAAAGATCTGGTGTGCCACAACTAAGACCCCACATAGCCAAATAAATATATAGATTTTTTTCTTACGTTAAAAAAGTTACTTCCTTATGATAGTTATCATGAGAAGCAGAATTACTTCTAGATAGATTCATTTTGAAGCTTTTGGTATATTTTGTCAAATTGCTATCACTTTATTTTTTTGTATTTCGTCTTTTTACCACATTTCGTGAAGCACTGAATATTAATATATCTGAAAATTTTTTCAAAGCTCGTTAAGTAAAAAATTTCATATAAAAAATCCTCACAAATTTGATAGTTTATAAATTGCATAGTTTTCATTTTCTATTGATAGTATGACTGAACATTTCCCTATGCTTGGTTATGCAATTTTATTTCCTTTGTGAATTGCTGGCTACCTATTTATCCTTTGGATTCTTAATACTCTTATTTCTGCCAAGTTCAGCCTTTTATACATACTCTTATCATGTTTTAGGAAGCAGCTTATAGTCAGGGAAAGAAAACCACACTGAGCTTCAAAAAATCTGATTTCAAGCCCCAGCACTACCATTACATGACCCAGAGGAAGTCACTGTTCTCTAGACCTCAATATTCCAAACTATGCAATAAGGGTGATACACTAGGAGCTGTAAGATAAAGGGAAAGGCCAAGTGGCTACTGTCCAAAACTCTTGCCTTCTTCTTCAACTAGGACAACTCTCTTTTAATCTATTATGTAGTGAAGTGAAAGTCACTCAGTCGTGTCCAACTCTTTGCAACCCCATGGACTACACAGTCCATGGAATTCTCCAGGACAGAATACTGGAGTGAGTAGCCTTTCCCTTCTCTAAGGGATCGTCCCAACTCAGGGATTGAACCCAGGCCCTCATTTACATACAATTCCTAAGGCCCTTTCATCTCTAAAGGTCTTGGATTCCATTATTCTGCCATACATAGGCAATTTGTTGTTTTTTCCATTTCATAGATGAGCAAACTAAACCCAAATGGACAGATTATTCTTCAAGTTTGGCTAAGAGGAAGCCAGACCTTCCAATTGTATTGTGGTCCCTAGACCCTTCTCGGACACGACTGAGCGACTTCACTTTCACTTTTCACTTTCATGCATTGGAGAAGGAAATGGCAACCCACTCCAATCTTCTTGCCTGGAGAATCCCAGGGACAGGGGAGCCTGGTGGGCTGCCGTCTATGGGGTCGCACAGAGTCAGACACACTGACACGACTTAGCAGCAACAGCCCCTTCTTGAATCCAGAACCACTCTTTCTTCCTGCATTCCAACTCTCCCTGAAACTGAACTGCTCAGCATTTCAGGGTTCTCCAGCACATGAATCCTTACCATGAAATGCTCAACAAATCTCTACCCTAAATCACTTTAAGTAACTCTGTCCCTTCCAAGTCAAGGAAGCAAATTCTTCAAAGTAAAACAGAAGTCACCCCTTGCTGATAATGCTGTCATGACATAGGAAGTGGGCACTGACCTCAGGAAGGACTCCCCTACATGCACAGCCATATGGGCCTAGGGGAGTTACTATGCCACCTTACTTTTGCCACATCTCCTCCTCCAATTTTTCTGGATTATGATTCTTTAAAAGTTTCAAAACTTTCTTTAAAAAAGTGTTTATGCCATCTAATAATAACAACAATACAATGCCTTCTTTTTTCTATTGATAAAACACCTTCACAGACATTCTCTAAATTCTTCTTCTATATACAATCTTCCTTATACACAATTAATAAGGAAGCTTACAACTTCATCACAAGATGAGGAAATTAAGTCTCAAATAGGGGACTTCCCTTGTGATCCAGTGGCCAAGACTCCCTGCTCCCAGTGCAGGAGGCCCAGGTTCAGTCCTTGTTCAGGGAACTAGATCCTACATGCCTCAGCGTAGATCAAAGATCCTGTGTGCCACAACTAAGATCTGGTACAGCCAATTAAATAAATATTTTTTTAAAATAAGACTCAGAGAATTGAAGTGACTTGTTCAATATTACACAGCTAGAAAGTGGACTCAGGTTTTAATCTCCTAGCCCAATGATCTTTTCATCCAACCTCCACTACTCAACATTATATGTGTGCTCAGTCATTCAGCTGTTCTGACTCTTAACAATGACCCCTTGGACTGTATAGCCCACCAGGCTCCTCTGTCCATGGGATTTACCAGGCAAGAATACTGAAGTAGGTTACCATTTCTTACTCCAGAGGATATTCCCAACCCAGGGAATTCCCAACCTGGAATTCCCAATCTGGATCTCTTTCCTTTCCTGCATTGGTAGGTGGATTCTTTACCACCATGCCACTGTCACTGTATCATTTGATAATTGTTACTTGAAGACTCACATTCAGGCCAGTTTATCTTTACTACAGGATCCCTGAGCAGTCAGTCTCTCTACTCCTATGGAAGGTTCCATGGAAGGGATCAAAACTTATTACTCGCCTATCAAATAAATAAGTGAATAAAATCATGAAAAACTCCCCCTTCCTATCCTGCTTATCTGCCTAATTAGAAACTGCTGTGAGACAGATACCTAGAAAAGCTTATAGGTAGGAAGAAGTTGGGGCTACACCACCTGACAATTCTTGACCAGGCTGTGAAGAGTTGTTAGAGCCATTTTAACACAGGAGAAACACTGAGTATATCTAGCAAGAGGTGTCTTTTTTTTTGGGGGGGGGCGCGGTATTTTGGCCCTATCCTAAGGCATGCACAACAGACCAGGGATCCAACCAGAGGCCCCTGCAGTGGAAGCTCTGAGTCCAAATCACTGACCCACCAAGGAAATCCAGAGGTGACATTTTAAATGTAAAGGACCCAACTTTCGAGAAGACTCTGATTGTTAGATATTCACCATTTGGTGAAGTTTGGATTTGTTTCTTCAAAGATCCTTACACCCCAAGATACTATGATTCTGAGTTTCTCAAGATTGTTAACACTCTAGAATCCTAAGACTGTAAAGTCTCTGAAGGCTCTACAATTTTGTAATTCTTATGGAAGAACTTTCCAAAGGAAAATCAATTTGTGGACTAGCCAGTTCTTAGCTATCTCTCCTTCTCTACCTGCCCCACCTCCAATTTGCTTTTCACTTAAAGTCTCAGGTGTTTATTGTGGTCCAATGGTTAAGAATCTGCCTTCCAATCCAAAGGAAGCAGGTTAGGACAGGGTTAGAGCCTGCCTTCCTTGCCATTCAACCTGGCAACTAAGCCACAACTAAGACCTAAGGCAGCCAAATAAACAAACAGTTAAAAGCCTATTTGTGGAATACAAAAATTATGGCACAGTCATCCACAGAGTACTTGATACTATGTATTCAATTAAAATAGTAAAAGAAATATTTACTTTGTAACAAACGATACATAACTTTATACTGCATTGCCCCGATTGGGTACACAGAAGAAAATAAAAGGAAGAACGACAAAAATCAGTCATGATTATTTCTGGTCGGTGGATTTTTCTTTTCATTATTCTTTTCCCACGTTCCCAGTTTTCTAAATTATGTATATGTTTTCACAATCGGAAAAAAACCTTTTAAGTTCAAATATGTTAGGCCACACCTGGCGCAGCCACTGTATTGTCGGGATATAGAGATGAGTCACCTCAAAGGCGAAGGAGGGGCCAGCCGGGCAAGGACAAGGGCTGGCTTTGAAGGGGAGGGACAAGCACTGGATAGGGTGGGGACTGATCAGCTAAATTTGAGTCCAAGCCGGAAGCGCTGACGGTGGCACCCTACCGGGCAAAATCCAGCGGCAAAGCCTGGGAATAACGTGGCAGCCGCAAAACGCCAGCTGCGCCAGCCTCGCCCGAGTGGTCCCAGAAGGCCTTCTGGCCCACGCCCTCGGCGAGCTCCCGCCCTTTGCTTCTCCCCATTGGTCCACTGAAACTTATTTGGCTTCTAGAGCCCGCCCCCCTGGGCCTACGAAAGGTGGTGAGTCCCTCCCCCACTTCCGACAGGAGTAGCCATACTGAGTGTGGCGGGACATGGAAGCGGGTGTGGTTCGCTCTTTGGCTTTTACCCCCTCCCTGTGTTTCTCTATAGTCTCGGGTTATCAGGACCCAGAAGAAAGGGTAGTTTGCCCAGTTGGTAGCGGGGCGTTCGTGTAATGTGCAGAGGTCTCCTGCCCTGCCTCCAGTTCCCGGGAGTCCAGTGGGACTTTTAGTTTTCCAGAGGTGATGTCATCGCAAAACCTTTCCAAGGTCCTAATGCCCCATGGTTAGGGTCTCACAACCTTAGATCATTAGAGACAGGGTGACCGAAGAGTTTATTGTTCGAACTGCGACAGCTTTGAAAGCCTAAGGGGATACTTGATAATTAGCATTGACACAACAGTCATAAATGTGAACTGTTTGGGAATTTGGAGCCACCCTACTCCAGATCATCAAATCCTAGGCCCGGTTCTTTTGTTTGTGGTTTGTGTGTGTGTGTGTGTGTTGAAATGTATGTAACAAACACTTCCATTTTAACTTTTCTTTTTTTCATTTTTTTTTCTAATTTTAGTATAGTTGATTTACAATGTTACATTGGTTTCAGGTTTATAACATACTAATTCTATATTTTTATAGCTTTTACTCCATTTAAAGTTATATCAACTGTACATTACATATTTGTATCATTTATTTTATACCTACTACTTCATGCATCTTAATCCCCTTAACCTATCTTGCCCATTCCCCACGCTGCTTCACAGTGGTAACCACTAGTTTGTTCTCCGTATCTGTGAGTGTTTCTGTTTTGTGTTATATATATATATATATATATAATGTATATATATTTTTGTTATATTCATTTGTTTATTTTTTAGATTCCACGTATAAGTGAGAACATACAGGATTTGTCTGTGATTTATTGACGTAACATAATACCCTCCAGCTCCAGCCATGGTGTTGCAAATTCTTTTTAACCATTTTTAAGTAGTATTATGGAGAAGGCAATGGCAACCCACTCTTGCCTGGAGAATCCCATGGACAGAGGAACCTGGTGGGCTACAGTCCAAGGGGTCACTAAGAGTCAGACAGGACTGAGCGACTTCTCTTTCACTTTTCACTTTCATGCTTTGGAGAAGGAAATGGCAACCCACTCCAGTGTTCTTGCCTGGAGAATCCCAGGGATGGGGGAGCCTGGTGGGCTGCCGTCTATGGGGTTGCACAGAGTTGGACACGACTGAAGCGACTTAGCAGCAGCAGCAGCAAGTAGTAGTAGTTACATTCACAGTATAGTGCAACTATCACCATTATCTGTTTCCAAAAACTTTTTATCACCTCAAGCAGAAACTCTGCCCATTGGGCAATAACTCCCCACTCCCTCAGCCCCAACTGAACTAGTCCCAGATAGTCTCTTTGAATTTGCCTGTACTAGATATTTCACGTAAGTGGAATCATGCAATGTTTGTCCTTTCAGGTCTGACTTATTTCCTCAGCATATTTTCACCCATAGTGTAGCATGTATGAGTACTTCATTCCATATAATGAAATAATAACCTTACATTGGTTATTTGTTGTTGTTATTGAGTCATTAAGTTGTGTTCCACTCTTTTGTAGTCGTGGACTGTAGCCCACCAGGCTCCTCTGTCCACAGGATTTCCCAGGCAAGAATACTGGAGTAGGTTGCCGTTTCCTTCTCCAGGCAATCTTCCTGACCCAGAGACTGAACCTATGTCTCCTGCATTGGCAGGCAGATTCTTTACCACTGAGCAGCCAGGGGAGCCCTCCATTGGTTATACCACCATTTGTTTATCCATTTATTAGCTAGCTGATGGATGCTTCAGTTGTTTCTACCTTTTGGCTATTGTGAATAATGTTGCTATGAACACTCCCATATGCAGTTTTTGTTTGATTACATGTTTTCAATTATTTTGAGTATATACTTTGGTGTGCGATTGCTGGTTCATATGGTAATTCTATGTGTTAACCTTTTGAGGAGCTGTCCTACTGTTTTCTGCAGCAACTGTACCATTTTACATTCCCATCAACAATGGATAAGGATTCTAATTTCTCCACATCCTCACCAACACTTGTTATTTTCCAATTTTTGTTTTTACTTTTTATAGTCATCTTGTAGGTGTGAAATGGTAGTTCACTGTAATTTTGGTTTGCATTTCCCTAATGACAAATGATATTGAGCATCTTTTCACATGCTTACTGGTCATTTGTGTGTCTTCTCTGGACAAATTTCTATTCAAGTCCTTTGCCCATTATTTTTGAGCTGTTGAGTTGTTGGAGTTCTTTATATATTCTGAATATTACTCCTTATCAGCTATAGGATTAGCAAATATTTTCTCCCATTCTGTGAATTGTCTTTTCTTTCTCTTGATGGATTTGTTGGTACACAAAAGTTTTTAATTTTAGTAAAGTCCAATTTATCTATTTTGTTGTTGCCTGTGCTTTTGGTATCATACTTAAGAAATCATTGCCAAATCTAAGGTCACATGGCCCATCTCATTTTAGATATGAAGAAATTGAAGACTACATGGGGAAAAGCCTGAGGGCTCAATGTTGCCATCAATTAATGACAGTTGGGACTAAATCCAGAGTTCATTCAAAACCATCAATTTTTTAAAATGCTTAGAAATTATTGAGGGGAATTTTACCTTCAATAATAAAACAGTATAATAGAGTAGAACCTTCAGAATAACTTTGCTCCTAGAATAAACAGAGAAGATTGCATATATAGTTCAAATTATTGTGACAGTAGACAACTCTGATTGAATCATTTTTTGGAGTTGGTATTAAACAAACAAATAAAAATTGATCTCTTTGAGAAAGAAACAAGCAAGAACCTGGCTTACTTAAGGATATAAAATTTGTAGAATGACCCTTTAATTCATGGCCTTGTATACCAGGAATTTAGTAATCTAAATCTTTACTGGTTGAGTGACTTAAGGGGGCTCCCAAGAGCCAAAATGTCAATTTCACTTAAATTTTTTTACCAGTGTACATGAATAGAAATGCCTTGCAAAATTGCCTTAAAAATTGAGCACATATGTCTGAAGTTTAAAATCATTTTATTCAACAAATACCTATAGAGAACTTTAGGTCTGTTAGGGTCTTTATTCCTATTTTGTTCATTAATTTGTAAGTATTATGAATTTCTCTTTCTCTGAAATTTATATGGTGCTCTCTATTAGGGCTTGAACAAGGCTACTCCTTCTAGCATGTATACAAGTCAAGAAGAAATGTGGTGTATCTGTAGTGCTAGTGCTTCCCCTTCACGGTCGTTTCTGGACATCTTAGCATAATCCAGCATTATTATTTTCCCTTCAAACTATAAGGTTTGGAATAGAGATCAATTAGAAATCACAGGAATAGGAGGGATCTTAGACCCTGTCCTAATTGAAGTAGGTGGTAAGGTTGGTGGGGTCATATTATGTTCTTTTTTCTTCAAATCATTTTAATACTCTGGCAGTGATTCAAAGTATGGGGATGCTACTTTGCCTTACAACAAGCATGATCAAAGGCAATAATGAGACCAGATTCTGAACAGCAAGAGTTATAGGAAGGCTTCAGGGCTCACAGATTGAAGAGCTTGGTTTCAGAAAGTCTCTTGAGAGCTAGTAGGTAGCAGAAGGGAACATGAAATTTTAAGAGATTCTCAGAGGATGGGGGAATGGCTACTGAGTCATGAGTACCTTGAGGCATTCCCTGATGGTAGTTGGGTGTCAAGAGTATTTGTGGTCTGGGGTTAACAGACCAGAATGGGCTGAGCAACTCTGTTGTCCCATAGGGTCAAGCTTCTTCACTGTATAGACCCAGTCTTCTTGATCCTTGAGGTAATACTTGAAAAACATGACCACCCCGAAGTCAGAGGTTCCAATTCCATCTGTCCATATTATTTTGTGCTTTAAAAAAATATGGAAGTTTTTACTTTTAAAAAAATTTAAAAAATTGTCCAAAATAAATGTTGCATTCACTAAGCAATTAATTTAAAAAGTGAAGAAATTGCCAACTATAATACTGTCTCTTTCAAACCTTTCCACAAACCTTCCCACCCCTCAGCCCATCTTCTATCAGAACTGCCTTTAAAAATAACAGACCTGAAAGACAAGTTTGTCTAAATATGATTTTTGTACCTGCAGAGCATATGTCTTCTCAGGAATATAAAAAGGCATAATAATTATCTCCTTCCCAATTTTTCTGCAAATAAGAATTATAGTGAGTATTGTAATCTATCTTCTATAAAATCTGACCATTATAGTACATGTTTTCTATTTCAGTCTCTCTGTTGAGCATGTGAGATTGCTTGGTTCTAAGGCTTTCAGATTAAGGCAGAAAAAAACCCTTAGCCAATCTGTGGGAGTGCAAGATTTGATTTCTTACTAAAGGTTACTCATAGAGTTGCAAGATTAGCAAATGAAAATAAGGATGCCCAGTTAAATTTGAATATAGAATTTTAAATTCTAATTTAGTCTGGTATCAAGCGTTTTATCTGGCAACACAATCCAATTAATATACCAATATTTTGCATTTATTATTTCAACTTAATATGTTTTATTGAACACCACTATAGTGAAATGTTGGGCTGGGCTTTGTAGGTCAAACTGAAGGTAAAATGTGTGTCCTCAAAGATTTTATAATATTGGAAGATACCAGGCAGACACTGAAATTATATATAAACAAATGAAAATTACATGTATAGTAAAATTAATATATAGAACTGACTGTCAATGTCTCTGTAGTTTGTTTCTTTGAATGTAGAGTATTGGTACTTCTCAGGTGTTTGTAAGAACAACAGAGTCCTTCCTCTGTAGTGAAGTTCTATCTTGAAATTAGCATGGCTTTTCCCTGTTCATTGCTACCAAAGCATAAATATTGGTATTGAACAGGGCTGTCCAATATTTTAATTCTCTCTACAGTAAAGTGAAAAATTAGAAAGCTATACACTTAGATGCTCTTTTTTCATTATAATTTCAAACTTGCTTTATCTTCATTTGTGATTGATATTTAATCAATAGTGGTTTGTTATACTTGAGCTTTTGGTTTGCCTTCTGTTAAGAACTTAATGGAGTTTAATGATCTCTAAACAAACACTTAAAGGGACTTCTCTGGCAGTCCAGTGGTTAAGACTCCATGCTTCCACTGCAAGGGCATGGGTTCAATCCCTTATTGAGGAACGAAGATCCCACACTCCGTGTGGCAAAAAAATAAATAAATAAAATAAAAATAAATAAACAAACACTGAAGAAGATGGTACGAAAAGGAAGTCTGTGACCCCTTTGCAATGGATGAATTGTTTTGCAATATGAATAATTTCACTGTCCAATTGATGAGTTTATAAGTAAAATGGGTTAGTAGCTCGTAAAATGTTAACTTTTCTATCAATACCAAAAGGATGTTATCCCATGGGGAAGAGAGCAACATCTCTACATAAACACTTTTTTATCTTTCCCTCCAAATGGTAACTATTTATTGAGTTCTTTCTCTGTGCTGGTATACTAAATGCTTTACAGATATTAAATTTAATCCTGATGGAGAAATCAAGGCTACAGAGAGAGATGTGATCCAATATTTTTGTAGGCTATTTGGCAGCCTTTTAAACACTAACAACAGAAAACACAACAGCACACAACGTTTTTCTTAAATGAAAAGTTTGAAAGCACTTAATTTTGAAAAGAGAGAGCTGAGTTCAATACAAGTAAAAACTTCCTGATAATGAAGAACTGGAATGGGGAGGTTGGAGAGATTTTCTTTACTAGGGGCTTTACTAGGGGTTTATAGGCCTAGAAACTGATAGAGATGATTAAATCCTACAGATATTCTCTGAGCTCAGTAATTATGGGAAAGGGAGTTTGCCTGGAGATCAGAGAGGGGAATTTTATGTGGTTGCTCCCTTTCCAGCTTCAATCCTATGTCCACCTATTGTGGAACTTTGTACTACAATTCCTACTTCTAAACAAAAACTAATAATTATCTACCTCTAGCTATTTGGAGGAGAAGGCAATGGCAACCCACTCCAGTACTCTTGCCTGGAAAATCCCATAGGCGGAGGAGTCTGGTGGGCTGCAGTCCATGGGGTCGCGAAGAGTCGGACTCGACTGAAGCGACTTAGCAGCAGCAGCAGCAGCAGCAGCAGCTATTTGGATTTTTACTTCAAATGCAATATGTGTAAAACTAAACTCGCTATCTTCCCCCCTTCCTTGACCTTGTATGTCTCACCTCTTTATTTGCTACCTTTTTGTTTCTTTCCTTCTCTTCTGAACCAAATTCTTTAGATGAAAGAGCCTCCATTTGCCTCCATTTCTTCTCTTATTCTTTTTGTTGATGTTGCCTCCATTTCTTAATCTCCCATTTCCCCCTAAACCCAAATATGGCTTTTGTCCTCCTCTCTCCATTGAAACTTCTAACTCAAGCCAGTGACCCTTTGAAGAAAAGAAAACTTTATTAAGATATAATTTACCTATGATAAAAATCATTCATTTTAAGTGACTTAATTATAATCCAGTGATTTTTAGTAAATTTACAGCATTGTACAATTATCACAATAAAATTTTAGAACATTTCTAGTGCTTAGAAAAGAGCCTGTGCCCATTTGCAGTTACTTACCTTTTGAGAACAGATTCAATGAATGATTTTCAGCCCACAGGTTACTTAACTGCTCTGAATACATTTGGCCCTACTGACCACACCTTTCCTTTTGAAACTTTCTCTTCCCTTCTTTTTGGCCATCACTTTCTCCTGGTTTCCCTCCAAACTTTTTGCTAGTTCTTCACAGATTGTTTTCTCTGCCTGACTTCAAATATTGCTATTCCATCCAGTTCTGTCCTCACCTTTCAGATTACTCTTTACTTAAATGATTACATTCATCTTTATGGCCACAACTGCCATCTGTAAACTTATGACTTCAGAATTTCTATTTCCAGTTCAGACTTGTGCCATGAGCGCCAGTCTGGTAGAGTATAGTAGTAAAATTGCTTATCATTAACGGTGGCTCTTCTCTGTCTGTAATAAAATGCAACAGAAAACTCATCAAATTAGCAGATAAATACTGTTGCTCTTGGGAAAGGAAATTAAGATTCACCCATACTGTGTTAAGTTTCAAAGTGGTGGATGAAATATGGAATATATGTATGATCTCTGAAGTCTCTAAGACTATATGTAAGACCATAATATACTCTTCTTAGCTGATTGTGTATTTTAAATAGAATTTTAATGTACCTGCAACTCTAGTATTTCATTCTAGTTAACACTTTTACATATGTGTCTCACCAGTCGATTGATATAAACTCAAGAGCAGGGACCAAATCTATTTCTGCTTTATCTTTCCAGTAAGAAAGCACAGTGCTTGGTATAAAGTAGGTAAAAGTATTTGTAGAATGAATAAATGAATATGTCAGGGCAGAACATACTTGACACTGAAATGGTGTGTTAATGTAGTGCACATTGGTGGTGGACTGCCAAATGTCATTTTCCATCTTTTCTTCCATATTAGAAAATTGTAATTTTATTATAATAACCCATCTCCCTCCACACAGCCATACACATGTATATATCAGAGTAATCCTATTTCTTTCTCTTGCTGGGGACTGATTTAGGATGGGTATATAAAGAAATTCTGGCCAGTGAGATGTAATGAGGTGTCTGCTGGGGAGATTCTGGGGAAAGTTTCTCACTTATAAAGAGATACATTGGGGAATTCCCTGGCTGCCCAGTGGTTAGGACTCCATACTCTCACGGCCCAGAGTCCAAGTTCAATCCTTCGTTGGGAAACTAAGATCCCACAAATCACATGTGGAGCCAAAAAAAAAAAAAAAAGAAGATACACGGAAGTATCTTCCTTCTTGGGACTTTATACTATCTAGAACTACCACAGCCATGTTATGATTATTTGGTAAGCTAGTATCTAGGGGCAAAGTCAATATACTGAGGAAGGCAGAACAGAAAGACAGAAGAAAGTAGTTTTTACAGACATTGTTGGATAGAAATTAACCAAGTCTGAAGCTGCCCTAACTTGGGACTTCTTTATGTGAATTGCCCCACTGTTTAAACTATTTAGAGTTGAATTTTCTATTTCTTCCAGCTGAACGACTCCTAACTGATAATTTTAGTAAAAGGATAACATAGTAAATAACCTATGCCTTTTCTTTTCCTCGTTAGACTACGTAGACTCTGGACAAAGAGCACACGTTGACTCTGTGGTCTGTGTTGGACTCAAGCTGTAATGTAGATGTTCTTGCAAACCTCCTCTGAAAAGACTGTTTGCATATTAACCTTGACAGTCTCAGATCTAGACAACAAAAACAATAATTTACATGTCAAGTGAAGCTGCTGCTGCTGCTGCTAAGTCGCTTCAGTCGTGTCCAACTCTGTGCGACCCCATAGACGGCAGCCCACCAGGATCTCCCGTCCCTGGGATTCTCCAGGCAAGAACACTGGAGTGGGTTGCCATTTCCTTCTCCAATGCATGAAAGTGAAAAGTGGAAGTGAAGTCGCTCAGTCGTGTCCAACTCTTGGCGACCCTATGGACTGCAGCCTACCAGGGTCCTCTGTCCATGTGATTTTCCAGGCAAGAGTACTGGAGTTGGGTGCCATTGCCTTCTCCGTCAAGTGAAGCTAGGAAGATGTATTTTAGGATTAGTGATATGGAGACTTCTTGCTTTTACTGATGAAAATAATGAGGATATTCAGCCTTATTCTACCACTCAGTGCTGGAATTTTCTAACCTACGGGCAGAATTCTAATGGTAATTATATTCAGGAGACTTAAAGATAAATATTGACACCAGTTCTTTGCAGTTATTACAATATTATTTATACAAATTTCAGTACTTTTACTTTTTTCTCCTCCCTTTTCATCTATTCAAATTCTGCCAGTATGCCAAAATGCAACTGAGATTTCACCCTTGTCAGAAATGCAGTGACTCATGATGTTAACTCTAATGCACCAAAATACCTGTATTTCTGAACACCAAACACTGTAAGACACTATAAGTACATTATATACACAAGGTACAACCCTACCTTGAATAACTTATGATCTAATTGGAAAACTAGGACACAAAGAAAGTATGGAATAGCATATTGATTCTCAAACTTAGGGTGCATAAAAATCCATTTAATAAACCTGTTAAAAATGGATTTTCTAGGCCATACCTTTAGAGACTTTTGAGTCACTAGTTTCAGCTTGGGGCTCCCTAATCTTTATTTTTGAGATTCCTTAGACTGATTTTGATTGTAGGTGTAATGAGACTTTCTATTTGAGAACACAGTGGAGTGAGAGAGTGATATTTTTTGTTTCTTTGGACTGTGGTACCATGCTGAAATGGGCCTGTGGTAGGAGTATAATTATAAAGGCCTAGATTCATTCATATTATCTTAATAGTGGTAACATGGCATCCAGTCCCATCATGGTAAATAAATGGGGAAACAGTGGCAACAGTGTCAGACTTTATTTTTTGGGGCTCCAAACTCACTGCAGATGGTGACTGTAGCCATGAAATTAAAAGACACTTGCTCCTTGGAAGAAAAGCTATGACCAACATGCTGCTGCTAAGTCGATTCAGTCGTGTCCAACTTTGTGTGACCCCATTGACGGAAGCCCACCAGGCTCCCCCGTCCCTGGGATTCTCCAGGCAAGAACACTGGAGTGGGTTGCCATTTCCTTCTCCAATGCATGAAAGTGAAAAGTGAAAGGGAAGTCGCTCAGTTGTGTCCAACTCTTAGCGACCCCATGGACTACAGCCTACCAGGCTCCTCCATCCGTGGGATTTTCCAGGCAAGAGTACTGGAATGGGGTGCCATTGCCTTCTCCGATGACCAACATAGACAGCATATTAAAAAGCAGAGACATTACTTTGCCAAAAAAGGTCCGTCTAGTCAAAGCTATGGTTTTTCCAGTAGTCATGTATGGATGTGAGAGTTGGACTATGAAGAAAGCTGGGTGCTGAAGAATTGATGCTTTTGAACTGTGGTGTTGGAGAAGATTCTTGAGAGTTCCTTGGACTGCAAGGAAATCCAACCAGTCCATCCTAAAGGAAATCAGTACTGAATATTCATTGGAAGGACTGATGCTGAAACTGAAACTCCAATACTTCGGCCACCTGATGCGAAGAGCTGACTCATTGGAAAAGACTCTGATGCTGGGAAAGATTGAAGGCAGGAGAAGGGGATGACAGAGGATGAGATGGTTGGATGGCATCACCAACTCGATGGACATGAGTTTGAGTAAACTCCGGGAGTTGGTGATGGACAGGGAGGCTTGGCATGCTGCAGTCCATGGGGTCGCAAAGACTTGGACATGACTGAGCGACTGAACTAAACTGAACTGAATAATGGTAATGGTGAAGATGGAACTAATTGTAACAGAGGGATGTTGAAGAGATAGCTATCACAGGGTTTGGTGACTAATTAAATATAAATGATAAGGAAGAAGAAAAGGTCAAGGATGACAGTAAATATCTGATTTAAGTAATTCCCAACTCTTGTTAGCTCTATGACTGATTCTCTTATTTCCTCATCTTTAAATGAAGATAATATCTACCTCATAGCATTATTTGGAGAAGGCAATGGCACCCCACTCCAGTACTTTTGCCTGGAAAATCCCATGGACGGAGGAGCCTCGTAGGCTGCAGTCCATGGGGTCGCTAGAGTCAGACACGACTGAGCGACTTCACTTTCACTTTTCACTTTCATGCATTGGAGAAGGAAATGGCAACCCACTCCAGTGTTCTTGCCTGGGGAATCCCAGGGACAGGGAAGCCTGGTGGGCTGCCGTCTATGGGGTCGCACAGGGTCTGACACGACTGAAGCGACTTAGCAGCAGCAGCATAGCATTATTGTAAAGTACAACAACTAAATTAGGGTGCTTAATAGACACTCAAATATTTAGTTTTCTGAAAGAAATTTAATAACAATAGATGGTAACATATGGTTAATGCTTAATGAAGGACTGGCACAAATTTTAAGAATGAAAATGGATGTGGAGTAGAAAAGATCAGTGTGGCCTGGCATAAACCATCTCAGTACTTTAAAAGAATCACTTACATTTTAAAATTTTGATTTATTTTTTTATTGAGGGAGCACTGGTTTATAACATTATATAAATTTCATGTGTAAAACATTCTATTTCTATATACCTTACATCACTTCCTTCTGTCACCATAGAAGGTGATTCCCTTTATCCATTTCTCTCTCCCCTCTGCCACTTCCTTCTTGGTAACCACTACTCTATTTTCTGTATCTATGGCTTTATTTTTGTCTGATTTAGTTTGCTCATTTATTTAGTCTTGTTTTTTTACATTCTACAAATGAGTGTAATCATACAGTTTTTGTCTTTCTCCATCTGAGTTATTTCACTTAGAATATTACCCTCAAGGTCCATCCATGTTGTCACAAATGGCAAGGTTTCATCTTTTTATGGCTGAATAGTATTTGATTATATATATATATATCTCACATCTTCTTTATCCATTCATCCATTGATGGGCACTTAGTTTGATTATATATCTTGGCTATTATAGATAATGATACAGTGAATATAGGGGTGCATATATCTTTTTGAATTAGTATCTTCATGTTAATTGTTTCTTATTTGGATAAATACCCAGAATGGGATGGTTGGATCACCTTAGTTCTAATTTTACTTTTTTGAGGAATCTCCATACTGTTTTCCATAGTAGTTGCACCATTTTACTAACAATTATGCAGCACAAACGTTTCCATTTTTCCATATCCTTACCAGCATGTGCTATATCCTGCCTTTTTAGTAATAGCCATTTTAACAGTTATGATTGGCTTCCCTGGTGGCTTAGTGATGAAGGATCTGCCTGCCAATGCAGGAGATGCAGGTTTGATCCCCTGGAGAAGGAAATGACAACTCCAGTGTTCTTGCCTGGGAAATCCCATGGACAGAGGAGTATGGCAGACTAGTCCACGGGGCTGCAAAAGAGTCAGACATGACTTAGAAACTAAAACAGCAACAAACAACAGTTGTGAGGTGGTATCTCATTATAGTTTTCCTTTGCATTTCCCTAATATTTAGTGCTGTTGAGCATCTTTTTCTGTGCCAGTTGGCTATCTGTAGGTCTTCTTTGGAAAAATGTGTATTCAACTCCTCTGCCCATTTTTCAATTGAGTTGTTTGCTTTTTGTTGTTGAGTTGTATGAGTTCTTTATTATTTTGGATATAAACCCCTTATTGAATGTTTCATTTGCACTTAATAGGTTGTTTTTTGTTGTTGTTGTTGATAGTTTTTTTTGCTGTTTGGAAGCTTTTTAGTTTGATGTTGTCCCATTTGTTTATTTTTGGTTTTGTTTCTCTTGCCTGAGTAGACACACCTAGAAAGATATTACTAAGATAAATGTCAAAGAAAGCACTGTCTATGTTTTCTTCTAGGAGTTTTATTGTTTCAAGTCTTACATTCAATTCTTTAATTTGTTTTGAGTTGATTTTTGTATATGGTGTGAGATAGTGGTCTAGTTTCATTTTTTTGCATGTGACTGTCCAGTTTTTCCAGCACCATTTATAGAATTCAATTACATTTAATCAAAATGTGTATATGTATAGTTTTAAAAAGTCTAATGGTGCTATAATTCTCTCATTTGTCTAGTTTTTTTTTTTTTTTTTTGCACTTATTGGTAAGTTTTCCTTCAACTCCATTTTCCATATGGTCAAATTTAATTTTATCATTCTCAGGACTTCTCTAGCAGTCCAGTGGTTAAGACTCTGCACTTCCAATGCAGGGGATGCAAGTTCGATCCCTAGTAAGGAAACTAAAATCTCACAGGCTGTGTGGTGCAGCCAAAAAATAAAAATAAAATTAACTTCACTCTTTTCTGTCTGGGTTGATTACTCTCTAGATTTTATTTTTTTGGCTTTTCCTAGGAATACCTTTTACTTCTTTCATGTGTCGTCGTGAAGTCACTCAGTCGTGTCTGACTCTTTGTGACCCCATGGACTGCAGCCCACCAGGCTCCTCCATCCATGGAATTTTCTAGGCGAGAATACTGGAGTGGGTTGCCATTTCCTTCTCCAGGGGATCTTCCTAATCCAGGGATCGAACCCAGATCTCCCACATTGCAGGCAGACACTTTACTGTCTGAACCACCAGGGAATCTTTCGTATGAAGATCTACTATATCTAGATCTATAACTTCCTTTTCTTTGGTTTAACTCGTTATTTAGCTTCTTCAATGGCTTTTTGAAAAGAATGAATTTTTGAGACTTTGTATATCTGGAAGTATTTTACTCTACCTGCACATTTAAATGATAGTTTGGTTGGGAATAGAATTCTAGGTTGAAAATCTTTTCACTTAGAAGTTCCTTCATTCTCCCTACACCTCCCCCCCCAATTTCCAATGTTATTATTGAGAATATTGATGCCATTCTGGTTTTTAATCTCTTCAACATCAGATCAGATCAGATCAGTTGCTCAGTCGTGTCCGACTCTTTGCAACTCCATGAATCACAGCACGCCAGGCCTCCCTGTCCATCACCAACTCCCGGAGTTCACTCAGACTCACATCCATTGAGTCAGTGATGCCATCCAGCCATCTCATCCTCTGTCGTCCCCTTCTCCTCCTGCCCCCAATCCCTCCCAGCATCAGAGTCTTTTCCAATGAGTCAACTCTTCACATGAGGTGGCCAAAGTACTGGAGTTTCAGCTTTAGCATCATTCCTTCCAAAGAAATCCCAGGGCTGATCTCCTTCAGAATGGACTGGTTGGATCTCCTTGCAGTCCAAGGGACTCTCAAGAGTCTTCTCCAACACCACAGTTCAAAAGCATCAACTCTTTGGCGCTCAGCCTTCTTCACAGTCCAACTCTCACATCCATACATGACCACAGGAAAAATTTCTGGAAACTTTTAAGATCTTCTTTTGTCTTTGATATGGAATTTCAAAATGATGTAACCTGAAATATTCTTCTTTTCTTTTTGCTGGATGTCTGACATACCCTTCCAATTTGGAAACTCATGTTTCCCAGATGTGAGAACTTATTTTATATGATTTATTTTATAATAATCTCTGCATTAAAGTTTTCTTTATTCTCTCTCTATAGAATTTCTATTATTTGTATGCTGCGTCTTCTGTCCTAGATACTCCTCAAATTATCTAGTGTCCATTTCTTAGCTTTTTGCTATGCTTTCTGGAACATTTCCTTAATGTTGTTTTCCAAATATTCTATTTTTAAACTTTGGCTATCATAATTTTAATTTCCAAGAAAGCCTGTTTTCAAAGTGTCCCTTTTTAAAAAATAGGATCTTGCTATTCCTTCAAAAATGCAATAGCTTTTGTCATACATTTTCCTTTTTTTCCTGGTTTATTTATATTCTCTATTTAATATTGGAGATGTTATCAAATATATAGCAAACCTTTACAGCTTGTTCAGATTTAAGAGAAGCATCAAAATAATCGGAAACTCAGTGTGAGGGGGTTGCATTTACTGATTGCTGCTGCTGCTAAGTCGCTTCAGTCGTGTCCGACTCTGTGTGACCCCATAGACGGCAGCCCAGCAGGCTCCCTCGTCCCTGGGATTCTCCAGGCAAGAACACTGGAGTGGGTTGCCATTTCTTTCTTCAATGCATGAAAGTGAAAAGTGAAAGTGAAGTCACTCAGTCGTGTCCGACTCTTAGCGACCCCGTGGACTGCAGGCTACCAGGCTCCTCTGTCCATGGGATTTTCCAGGCAAGAGTACTGGAGTGGGGTGCCATTGCCTTCTCCCAGTATTTAGTGATTAGAAGGGTTCAATATAGGATGATTTGATGGTGAACTGGCTGAACTTACCTCTATATTCAGAATTCACTGGCCCTTTCTCTGAGATGTTTCAGCTTATATAAAGAAGGATCTTCCCATCTCTTTTTCAGACTTATAAGTTGCTGCCCGTGTTATGAAAGGTGCTTGGAGAGAGACCATTGGCTATCAAGCCCCATATCTTCTGACAGCACCTCACCCTAGTACTCTACTATGCCTGATACGTATATGCCTAGAGATACTATGCCTAGAGCCTCTTATGTTCAATTCTTCCATTTCTAGGGATAGGTTTTTAACTACTGTTTATATGATCTTTGATACAGTTCCCTTGTGTCCCTTTTCTCCTCCCTAACTTACGTGGTACCTAGAACTTCACATTCCTGAGCCTTTCTAGTATTCTGCTTGGCTGATTGACTTGCTTCTTGTTACTTTCCCCTTCAGTAAGCAGTTTCTATCCTCTGTTCAGTCAGCTACCATTGTTCTTTGTCTCCTAACTTAAAATATTATGGAACTGGGTTAGAGATGTTAAAGCCAGAATTTGCATTTTATTTTTGTTGTTCTTGTTTTGGAACAGTTTCAGAGAAGGAAGAAAGCAGAAACAACTTTAATCTACTATGCTAAAACTGAAAGTTTGTTCAGTTTTTCCAAATGATATTGTAGCTTATCATCTCACTGGATACTTTCAGCTACAAAATAAAGATTTTTATACCTTTTGATTTTTGTATAAATTCAAAAATCCAGAAAAATGTCCCCCAAAAGATGGTTTCTCTTGGCGTTTTAGGCAAGTTAAAATTTGGCTGTACAGTCTGTTGGCATTTAAGTGCAAACAGTATTGGTCTCATTTTTCTGTCCTAAGATACTCTGTTCTTTACATAAACAGCAATAGAAGCAGTTGTTCTCTTCTTCTGTGAGAGTGATAATCTCTTAGTAGCAGGTGGGATGATTCATTCTCCTGCACATCTTAGAGGAGACTATTATTTGTGGGGGATAGAGTGTGGAGAGTCAAGAGCTCCAGCCATGTGTCAGGTATTACACATTCTGGACTAGTTTTAAAAGAAGCAACCTCTTCCCCCACTGCATTTCAAAGCCTAGAAGTAACATCTTACATCTAAGGCTCTGAGAAACCTCATTATTCATAACAGGGACCATGATTCACATGAACAGAACAAAATGGAACTATCAAAAATAGATTGTGTAGATCATTCTGTAGCAAAAATATCTTCTGACTCAGCTTATGAATTGGCCATAATCATAGGAAGAACCATTCCATTGAGGGTCTACCTGCCTTCTCCTCCACCTTGACTGAATAACCTTTATACTACTCCCACAGCACATAAGTTATTTGGAAAACAGGTTTTGATATGAGGCCTCCCACTTCTTTTTTTTTTTTTAATTGTACTCCTTCTGAAATAGGACTTGCTTAAATGTATCTTGTGTTAATTGTGGTCATTTAATTGGTCACCTTGAATTATTGGGCATTTGTCATTTTTTAGGCTTTGTAATATTGATCCACTATTATTTTTAGTAGCAATGGTTTTAATAACTTTCAGAATAGGTTAGAAGGGCTTCACATTTGATGGAATTTGAATTCCTGCCAGAGTTATTATTTGTTTCAAATATGAGCAATATGAGTACAGTTCTTTTACCTGGGTAGTTTTTCTCCTTTTATTGATTTCCTGCCTCTCCAAGAGTAATAAATTCTTTTTAGGGAGTAGTAAGCAGAAAAAGGCATTCCAGTCTGGTAACTATTACTGTATTATATATACATACCCACGCACACAGTATTGAGTGCCTAATATTTAAGGAGTTGTATGAGGTATTTTAAGGGATCTAAAGATGAGACTATCAGATGCTTTCAGCCACAAGTAACAATGACAAAGACATATTGTGAAGACATTAATACATATAAAGACATTTATTATTTTGCTAAAAAGAAACCCAGAGGAAGTTCAGTGATACGATGATGCCTTTCAGCTTTTTGCTTAGCCATCATCAGTGAGTTGACCTTTTTCTTCAGGATTATATATTAATGTTCACATAATGTGTTTGCTCTAGATATCACGTCCTTATATAACCATACTCAGTGGCAGAAAGATGGCAGTTTTTCCTCATCTATCTCTCCTCATCAAGGAAGAAAATTTATCTTAGAAGTCTCTGGCACATTTCCTTTTTATCCCATCGGCTCAGATAAAGTCAGGTGCCCATATAGCTTAGCTGAAGGGAAGCTGGAAAAGTATTCATCATTTCCAGTATATATTGTGGAAGTGTGTGTGTGTGTTGGTTTGGATAGGCAACAAATAGTGTCTGTCACAGGAAATGGTCCTCCCTCAGGAGGTTTTTTCTCTGGGGGCAGAAAGACAAGCTGCAATTGTACTACGATTTCTGTGTGTTAGATTCCTGGTCACACTCATGGGCTTTAAATTAGCAATCCTTTTTGAACTAATGAAAGAACGCTGCTCTGGTACTTTCCCAATGGAGCTGCCAAGGCTGTCCTCTCCCACTGTCCCCAATTTTTAGTTATGAAATTCTGATCTGGGCATCTTTGCCATAAGTGTGTTAAAGGAATGCAGTATCCATTTACATCACATGATTTTAAGTGATGTTCTCTTTCTCCAAGATGCTCTTGCCCTTCTATCTCCATATGCCCAAATCACATTCACCTTTTGAAGAAAACTAAAAATAATCTCTCATTTATTTCACAAAAATTTGTTACATGCTTACCGTAGAGCAAGCACTCTGCAAGTGTTGGGAATACAAAACATGAGCTTTTATCTCATTAAGCTTGTAGTCAGGTGGGGAAGACTGACAATTAACAAATACAATTAAGTGATGGGGAAGAATAGGATACAACGGAGGGCTTCCCAGGTGGAGCTAGTGGTAAAGAACCCACCTGCCAATGAAGGAGATGTAAGAAACCAGGGGTTGATCCCTGGGTTGGGAAGATCCCCTGCAGGAGGTAAAAGCAACCCACTCCAGTATTCTCACCTGGAGAACCCCCATGGACAGAGGAGCCTGGCAGGCTACAGTGTATAGGGTGGCAAAGAGTCAGACCCAACTGAAGCAACTTAGCATGCACGCAGGATACAGTGGGAGTTCAGGAAGGATATTTATTCTTGGTGGGAACGGGGGCAGACTGAGAAGGTTTTTTAGAACTTTTTAAAGGTAATTTTAAAGAATGAGAAGAATTGGGAAGAGAAAGGAAGGTATTCAAGATAAAGAGAAATCATAGAGGTGAAAGTGTTGGGGAAAGCACCCTTGAAAAAGGCCCCTTTAATTCCTTCTTCTCCCAAGTAATTTCTCCATTTGATGAATGGAGTTGCATAGTACACAATACACAACTTTTAGGCCATAAGATCTCTAAAGATAAAACATATTACTTACACAGAGCACTTGATATATATGAATTTAGCTTCAGAAGAGATTGAGGCTGTATACGTGTCAATGCAAAATGCCAAGTTAAAACATTAAAAACATTTGAGGTAAGAGATGCCTATGTAATATCGCTCTTTAGAATGGTAGGAATAGTCACACCCACCCAGGTGATTACAGAGATCAAAGTAGCAGGGAAGAATTGATTCATAAAGTTCTGGAGGAAGCACAAAATAATTACAGTTCCAATCCTCAGATGTTCCTTTAAAGGTTATTTTAGGAAACATAATGAAGACCTGGTACACATCAGAAAGAAAAAATTGCCACTCATTTTTGTTTGCAGAGTTTTTCTACTTGGTATTAGCTACTCTTTTTGTGTACTAAAGTTCTGGGTTACTGGTGGGGAGGGCCTTAGCAGACCTGACAAATTACTTTTAAAATCAAATATTAAAAAAGAAAAATCAAAGTTATATCCATGTCACAACTGAGGTTTTTACCATTTCATTTTAGATGTGTGTTCTAAAATCTTTCTGCTGCTTGGTTGACAGGAACTAGACAGAAGTAAATTTTGATGGAGAAGGAGATTCGAGGATATATCTGTTGTCTTGATAGGCCAGAATAGATGAAGACGTAAGAATCTCTTTTCCTCCCCTCAATTTATCCTAGTTCATTCAGCAATTCATCCCTGGGTTTGAGAAGGCAATTGTTTGATCCTGTCATTTCTATAGCTAAGTAAATAACCCTCAAATAATGAGAAAATGTACATAAATGTGTTTTGTGAATGGTATGGCTCTATACACAAATTTAATAACTTATTTTTTATTATTAACTTGGAAGTATTTTTGATACCAGTTTTCAAGTGTCTCTTTCAAGGGCAAGGATTACTTTTTAATATGCTGTCCTATAGTATGGTGAGTTGTGACTGAAGTATGGTAAGGGGTTGATGCCAAATTCTCTAATTTGACAAGTCGTTTATTTGATAATTCTTAACATTTATCTTTTATTAATAGATTTTATTTTTTTAAAGTTTTAGGTTTACAGAAAAATTGAGTAGAAAGTACAGGAAATCCCCATATGCCTCTCCTCACCCCCAGTTTCCTCTATTACCCTGCATTAGTATGTTTGTTATAATTAACACATGAATATTGTTACACTGTAATTAACTAAAATCCATATATATTCAGATTTCCTTAGTTTTTGCCCAATGTCCTTTCTCTGTTCCAGGATCCCATTCAGCCTTAACAGTTTAGTTATAATGTTAGTTGTATGCACATTACACTTAGTTGTCACATCTTCTTGAGCTCCTCTTGAGTGTGACATTAGTTTTGGGGGGTCATCTTCATTTTGGGGGTCATGAACTGGGTTGAAAGTTATGGACTCTTTTCACAGAAAAATAAGCAAGCTGTAGATGGCTAATTTAAGGGAGGTCTACCCACAGCAGATTCGGAAACCCTGCTTTAGAAGAAACGGACGATCCTTAGAATATCCACTTCCCCACATCAGGGCCATGCTCTACCTGCAATTTGCTGTGTGACCTTTCTGCAAACCCATTTCCTACATGAGCCTCAGTTACACCAGCTGTGAAATGGGGGATTTGGTTTACCTGATATCTAAATCCTTTTCTATCACAGTAGAAGGTGGGGTCACCTAGAGCTGTCCACATCTGAGCAACAAAGATTGGTAACAGAAGACCATAACAGGTCACGCAAAGAAAGTGAATAGGCCTATCAACAAGGAGTTGTGGAGGTTCAATGGGGGAAAAGACAAAACCTGGGTTCCACTTTATGACTGTGGATTTTGTAAGTCATTTCCTTCCCATGAGCTTCTGTTTCTTCATCTGCAAAAAATATGAAAGCCATGCTTCTGGTAGTTATGAAACTCCTTGGAGCAATAGCGGAGAATGTACCAAGAAGGGTATCATGCGAGGAATTATAAGAGAAAATGGAGAAAGTGGGTGAAAGGCGGATGTGAGGAATGAGAAGCAAGGTTGAGGGCTCAGGAAAGTGGAACCATCTGCACACCTAAGGCCTTCCGACTTCACCTACACTTGTCTGGGTCAATTCCATCTCCTTTCCGGCCCCGACTCCACCCCAATTCCCTCCCCTCCCCTAAGGCTGCGACTGGCCACACTTCGCATGGCCGCCACGCTCAGCCGCTTTCCACCACGCGAAGGTAGCGCGCTCGCTCTGGGGCCGCCACCTCACTCCTATCTCTGCCTGCCCTTGACCTCTTTCGATTGGTTCATCCAGTAACTGACGTAAGTGCTCCCTATTCCACCTCCAACAGTTCCTCCAGCCTCCGCCCCAGCACCTCCCTGCATCTCCCCAAGCCAGTGGAAACCTAACCACCCCTGATCTCCGCTGAGCGGGCGGAGCCGGGAAAGCAGGCTGAACCAGGAAGGCGCAGTCTGTGGCGCGCACGCGCACGCATGCACGCCGGGGCTGGCGGGGCGGCAGGCTCGCGCCCGGGCTCGCCCCGCGCCGCGCCACAGGCTCGCGCACTCAGCAGGTTGGGCTGCGGCGGCGGCAGCTGTGGAGCTGAAGCGCTGCGTGTGAGAGGTCCCAAACGCTTCTGCGGCTCCCACTCCGCCACCCACACCTCAGTTTCGGTGCCGGGTGCTGAAAGGGGAAAGGCTCTAGCCTTGGGATCCCCCCACCCCTAGCACGCCCCTGGCTGCTTCCGACACCGCCTTCATTCCCTTTCTAGCTGCGGGCCTCGCTAGGTGCTAGGCGACTCCGAGGGGAGGCGACGGCGACGGCTGCCTGTCTGTGTAGAGGAGCCCTGCTCTCCAGCCTTGCTCCGCCGCCGGGCCCTGCAGGGGCCGAGAGAGCTCGGCGCCGGCCCTTCCTCTACACTCTTCGTCAACCGGTTGGAGCAGCGTCGGTCCGGGAGGTCTCTGGGCTGAGGCGGCGGCAGCTTCTCCGGCTCCATCATGTCCGCGGGCGGAGACTTCGGGAATCCGCTGAGGAAATTCAAGCTGGTGTTCCTGGGGGAGCAGAGCGGTGAGTGCGCGGCTCCCCCACTCCTGGCGGCTGGCCGTGGCTTCCCCGCACCGCCCCCCAATGCGGCCCTTCAGTCCGTGAAGGCTCCCTGCGGGCCTCGCGTTCGCGCTCGGTTCTACCCCCCGCAGCCCCTGCCCGTATTCGGTTCGTCGACCCCTCTTCGCCACCCGTTCCTCTTCCCATGATCCGTCGCTCGGATTTTGACCCTTCAGTCCCCGACTCCACTGGCTCCGTTCCCCGCAGCCCGGCCCTCTCCGGTCGATCTGCCCTCCCCACTCCTCACCCCGCCCAGCCCCAGCCTCCTGTCCATCCCTTTCTTCCTCCGTTCTCCGTTGTCTCGCCTACCCCAGCTCCCTCCCTTGAGCCCCACCCTTGTTCCTTGCTCTTATCCCAGTTGGTCTGCACTGTGAGGCCCACCCGGGAAGCCCCATGGTGGGTAACCGGCCCTCTCAGCCTTGCGCTAGGAGGGTGGGATCTGGGCGTTGTTTTCCCCAGGGATTTAGCCGCGAGACGTGCGGGTCTTACCGAAGGTGGGAAGTAGGGGGGGGGGGTCCTAGGAAATTATTGGATTGTTTTCACCTGGGTGGGGAATTGGCCGGGGTTTTGGAGGATATATATCTGAATTGGAGGGGACTTGAGGATGGAGTGGTTGGTGAGTGAAGGAGTGGCGGCGGCAGTGGCGATTTTTGCCCCTCGGGTTAGGCTGTGGCCCGTTGGAAAACCTCGTTTTCTTCTCTTGACTTTCATCCCTGACGATCCTTTCGGCAGTGTTCATGCCTTTCCAATCTCTGCCAGATGCTATGTCATGATCGTTTTACTTGGAATTTTTCACATCTCACCTCTCCTTTTTTTGCTTCAAGGCGAAGGAAGCAGTATCTGATTCTCCTCACGGTGGTGCAGACAGGAATTACTGGGGAGGTGTTAATTATTCCATTTTCGTTAGTATTTTCCAAATATATATCAGTATTTAGGATTCCTTTGAGAGACGGGTTTAGAATAACGAACATCTTTGTTATGTAGGATTTCATTTGGGCTTTGGGAGTAGAGAAGGAGTCGATTCATCCACTTGTTATCTAAATTAGATTTGAATATGTAATATCATTTTGACTAAATGATTCTTGTATAGTTAATATTATTTAGTATCTGGTGAGTGAAATTGTTATGTCATTTACCTGGTGAAACTTGTGCTGTCATTGTACTTTGTATTAGATATAAGGTTCTAATTTTGTGATGACCACCTCTAAAATTACTTCTTATGGTAATTCCAATTTTATGCTATATTATGCAAACTTCAAACTCTGTAGTTTAGCGATTATCATGCTCTGTTGTTTTTCTCACATTTTTCTTGTCTTTAAAATCGAGTCATTGAGAGATTAATTAGTTTCTCCCGAGTCATCAATTGAGTTACCTGCTAGATATTTTAGGTTAGGCTATAGAAAACATTTATTTCTTTTGATGGGAAAGAAGATAACTGATAGACAGCAAATAAATTCGTAACTCTTATTACTACTTTGAACTATTTATACTAATTGGAATGGCATTAAAGTAGGTTAATAATAGTTGCAAAATTGCTTCCAGTTGGACTTGAGGAGTCGTTTTTCTCCTTTCATAAATAATCTTTTCTCCCTGACCTCTTACCAAGTCTCCTCTTTGCATATTTTTCCTGAAGTAAATATAAACTTGTTCCTTTAAGTAACTTAGTGAAACCTCTGAGATTGATCCCTGTCTATGTATTTTATGACAGTTTCAAGACAGTACCATACATAAAATACAACTATTGGTCATTATTGATAAATAGGACACACATACACCCACAAAGTGCTTATGGTGCACTCTAGGGATTTTATTGCCTGCCTTACATTGTGATGCACAGCTATTTAGTTTGCATGAAAAATACATTAATCTCTGTCTTAAGAAGATTTTAGTGTGAATAGAGACCATAATTTAAGAATCTGCGAGTTTCCTTTGAATTTCTTGAATATTTATATTCTGATTCACATTGCAGAGTTTTATGGCTTCTCATTTAATTTCTTAAGTCTTAACTACGCTTCCTTCCACCGTCTTAAATTTTTTGTAACTAGACTTGATTTTTTAGAACAGTTTTATATTTACAGAAAAATTAAGATCGTGCAGAGATCCCATCTAACCCCACCCGGTTTCGTCTATTATTAACATCTTATATCTCTATGGTGCATTTGTTACTGTTAATGAACCAATTTTGATGCATTATTAACTAAAATATATAGTTTATTCAGGTCTTCTTAATTTTTATCTCTTTGTCTTTAAACATTCAATTCAGGATGCCACATTACATTTGGTTGTCCTGTCTCCTTAGGCTCATCTTAGATTTTTTTCTTTTAGCATTGTGTTTACATGCTTTTTAACTCTGTAGAACTGTGAGATTAATTATCTTTTGAGGCCACTGTATTGCTCAGTAATACCATCCATTGGCTTTGGAAAGGTTGATCTCTGTTTTCACAAGCATTGTCTGTAGTTTTCTTATGCATTAGCAGAAGTCTAGAGTCCATGTCATCTTGATTTAACTCATGAATTTTTTACTTTTAGGTTTTAGAATTCCACAATTCATCTTTCAAAGACTAATCTGTAGCAAAGCCTTGTCTCCTTAATAGCATTTACCATATTTCTAATTCTTACTTGTGTTTATTTTCATCTATTTCCCACAACAAAATGCAAGTCCCATGAAGATTAAAAATTATTTTTTTTGTTCATTGTATCCCCAGTGCCCAGAAGAGTGCCAGGCTTATAGCAGGTACTCAGAATGAATGATGATTGAATCTAATAGTAACCAAAGCCAGAGTCATCTTTATTATGGTGGTCTACATTTTTTCCTTATGCAATTAATAGTAACAGTAACTCTCTTGGGAGGGGGAGGCTGCACTGCATGGTTTCTGGACCCAACCCGGGGTTGAACCCAGGCCAGCCAGTGAAAGTGCAGAGTCCTAACCACTGGACTGCCAGTGAATTCCCAACAATAACATTTTGTACTTACATTATTTGATTGTATATAGGGATAGTCCATATGCTCAGGGGGCATGGATTCCAATAATTTACATACAGCCTTAATCATGGCGCATAAAAAAAGTGACTATAATTTTATACCTTTTTTTTTTTAGTTGAACAAAATTAGTTTTGTAATGTTAAAGTTATTTTAAATTATTTTTTTTTATTATAGTGCCTGCTGCTGCTGCTGCTAAGTCGCTTCAGTTGTGTCCGACTCTGTGTGACCCCATAGACGGCAGCCTACCAGGCTCCCCCGTCCCTGGGATTCTCCAGGCAAGAATACTGGAGTGGGTTGCCATTTCCTTCTCCAATGCATGAAAGTGAAAAGTGAAAGTGAAGTCGCTCAGTCATGTCCGACTCTTAGCGACCCCATGGACTGCATGCAGCCCACCAGGCTCCTCCATCCATGGGATTTTCCAGGCAAGAGTACTGGAGTGGGGTGCCATTGCCTTCTCCAATTATAGTACCTAAAATGTGTCAAATGATTATTTAAAGACAGATTCATTGAACAGATTTGAAGTTAGGGCCCACTGCAGTTCTCTTGCCTGGAAAATCCCATGAATGGAGAAGCCTGGTAGGCTGCAGTCCATGGGGTCGCAAAGAGTCAGACACGACTGAAACGACTTAGCAGCAGCAGCCACAGCAGACTGTTTTATTTAGCTTTTCAAAAAATTAAGGATCTGTGCTGTATAGTGAAGATGAATTGTTCAGTATTACGAAGTCTCATATTGAATTAATGACATCAGTCTTGGTAATCTTACTGTAGTAAACTTTTATGGTTTCTTTGTATTACAGTAGTATAGATGATTTAATAAAGAAATGTTGAAATACACATCTTAAATCTGTGTATTTAAATTTTATTTGAGGAACCTCTTTTGTTACTACTTTCAATCATTGTCTTGAAATGCAGAGGCACTTCTAAGAATGTCATGATAGTTTAGAGTAGAAAATAATACAAACAAATGTTATCAGTTACAAATTATGAAATGTAATCTCAAAAAGAAGCACATACCTGGCTTAGTACTGCTTATTTTTTTACTTTTTATTACCTTTTTTACATTAGTTCTTTTGAATTGTAGTATGCAGTGTTGGAAAAAAAATTCTTAATATCAGAGACAAGAAATACTGAACAGTTTTGACTGGCTAGGTCAGTGCTCTTTGTTTCTTCTCAAAATCCTGTTACGGTTTCACAAATTGTTGAGGCTTCTAAAGAGCTTTTTATATCCCTGTTTACTGCATCAAAAGTTAATTGAGAAAATTTTAAAATATTTATTTCATCTAAAAATAATAGTATTAAATCTGTTACATGTTGACATAATCATTTTAATGAAAGAGAACTATTTTCCAAACAAAAATTTAGTGAAAGAGTGGCATCGTTTTGCATATTTGCAAATCTCTGTAATGTCTGATGTATTAAACATCATCTGGTTCTAATAACTACTTCTGCATTCAGTCTCTTATAACATCACACATCATATAGGCTCTGAGAAACGCCACTATACACTCATGAGAGAACGAAAGTGATAAAAAGCCAAATAACATCTTGATTTTATGAAAATGGTTTTGACTCTCAAGAGAGTAGTGGGCCCAGCCAAAGGGACCTAGAGATCCTGGGAGTTGGTGGACCATATTTTGAGAACTACTAGGTTCTAGATAATATTAAACCAGTTGTATCTTATAGCTTCATATTGTATTTAGAACGGAAGGAATTTTTTCCATATCTTGTTTTGAAATGGTAAAGCTAATCAGTAGAGCTAGTAATTATGAGCACAGTGTCTGGGTTTCATATTTTAACTCTAATCACTGATGTTGGGCAAATTATTGACTTCTTTATAAAATAAAAATAATAGGACCTATCATACACAATTATTGTGGAGATTAAGTTAGTTAATAAAAGGTAAAGTATTTAGAAGAGTGCCTGGCACTGAAAACTGCTATGCGGTCAAATAGTTTAATATGAGCCTACGCTTAAGAAATAAACGTTTCATCATGGAAGAAATATATAATGGGATTCCCAGATGGCTCAGTGGTAAAGAATCCACTTGCCATGCAGGAGACACAGGAGATTCAGGTTTGATTCCCTAGGTCAGGAAGATCCCCTGGAGGAGGAAACGGTAACCAGCTCTAGTATTCTTGCTGGGAAAATCCCATGGATAGAGAAGTGTGGTGGGCTACAGTTCTTGGGGTCGCAAAGAGTCAGACATGACTGAGTACACACACATGCACACACAGTATAGTGTGATGAGTGCAGTTACTTTGAAAGGTATAAGTAAAAGGTACAGAGAAGTGACAGAGGAGTATGGTGTTTCGGGAAAGGTACGTTGTAAATATGACTGTCACTGTTACTGTTTTCCCATCTATTTGCCATGAACTGATGGGACCAGCAATAACCTCAGATATGCAGATGACACCACCCTTATGGCGGAAAGTGAAGAGGAACTCAAAAGCCTCTTGATGAAAGTGAAAGTGGAGAGTGAAAAAGTTGGCTTAAAGCTCAAAATTCAGAAAACGAAGATCATGGCATCCGGTCCCATCACTTCATGGGAAATAGATGGGGAAACAGTGTCAGACTTTATTTTTCTGGGCTCCAAAATCACTGCAGATGGTGACTGCAGCCATGAAATTAAAAGATGCTTACTCCTTGGAAGGAAAGTTATGACCAACCTAGATAGCATATTCAAAAGCAGAGACATTACTTTGCCAACAAAGGTCCGTCTAGTCAAGGCTATGGTTTTTCCAGTGGTCATGTATGGATGTGAGAGTTGGACTGTGAAGAAAGCTGAGGGCTGAAGAATTGATGCTTTTGAACTGTGGTGTTGGAGAAGACTCTTGAGAGTCCCTTGGACTGCAAGGAAATCCAACCAGTCCATGGGGTTGCAAAGAGTCGGACACAACTGAGTGACTGAACTAAACTGAACTGAATAATGGTAATGGTGAAGATGGAACTCTTGAGAGTCCCTGGGACTGCAAGGAGATCCAACCAGTCCATTCTAAAGGAGATCGGTCCTGGGTGTTCTTTGGAAGGACTGATGCTGAAGCTGAAACTCCAATACTTTGGCCAGCTTTTTCACTCTCCACTTTCACTTTCATCAAGAGGCTCTTTAGTTCTTCACTTTCTGCCATAAGGGTGGTGTCATCTGCATATCTGAGGTTATTGATATTTCTCCCGGCAGTCTTGATTCCAGCTTGTGCTTCATCCAGCCCAGTGTTTCTCATGATGTACTCTGCATATAAGTTAAATAAGCAGGGTGACAATATACAACTTTGACGTACTCCTTTCCCAATTTGGCACCAGTCTGTTGTTCCATGTCCAGTTCTAATTGTTGCTTCTTGACCTGCATACAGATTCTTAGAAGTTCTCTCAGGAGAAGATGAGCACACGTCCTTCTACTCTGCCATCTTGGAGAAAATCCCAAAAAGGAACATGGGAGAAAGTTTTTTTAGACCTTGTGTATCTGAAAATGTGTTTGTACAGCCCTTACACTGAAGTTTGGTGGTGTTAGAATTTTAGGTTGGATGTGTTTTTTCTTCAGAAATTTGAAGACATTAATATATTGTCTTGTAGTGTCTAGTGTTGCCATTATAACTCTTAGTCTTTTGATCGTTCATGATAATGTGTTTGTTTTCATTTTATGTGCTGAGTAATAGGTATAAATCCTTTCAAATTGGAAACAGAAGTTTAGTTTCAGGAAAATTTCTTGACTTATCTAATGTGATATTCTGTTCTCCATTTTTACTCTGGAATTCTTATTAGACCTTGTGGATTGATCCTCTAATTGTATCTTATCTTGTCCCTTTTTCATTTGTTTCTGTTTTAGTTCTCAAAAGATTTTCTCAACTTCTATTACATTTTATTTGTGCTATCATTTTAATTTCAAAGAGCTCTTTGTTTTCTGATTGTTTCTGTCTGTAGAATCTTTGAGTCTAGCATCTTCTCTTGTCACTAAATTTTTTTTTATTGAAGTGTAATTGATTTTCAGCATTTGTTAATTTCTGCTGTATCTCGTCATTTTGAGAACATTAAAAGGATATGACTTTCTCATTACTCAGTTTTTTGTAAATTGCTTTTTACTTTTTATTCTAGTTTTTTAATTTCTTGTTTGATGTGGTCCTCAGAGAACTAGTAATTCTTAACTGTCTGCCTATTTTTAAGAGTTGAGCACAAAATTTGCTTTTAAGCTCTTATGTGGGTTTATTGGGCATCTCTGTAGGACAGTTTGCCTGATCTTTTGGGGGAAAGTCTCTGATGTTAGCTCTTTTAAGTCTTTTTGCCAGTCCCATTTCTTAAAGAAGAGTTGTCCAGTGTTCTGCTGGAGAGGATAAGTTTGGTTGCCAGCTTTCTTGGAGCTGAATGGAGATGTGTACTTTAAATTAGAAGGTGAGTTAAGTTGTTTATAATAGGGAAATAGAGAATGTGATTTAGACAGATTTTAGGCCACCTCTGGACTAAAGATATTTTGATCTATAGTTCCATTTCACAAAAAGACTGAGTTCGTTTAGTTTTAGATAAAGCATTCCTTTTGTACTTCCAAAATTCTTAAAACTTTCCTCTCTAGAATATTGTGCATTTGTTTTCAAAGTTTTTACTGTAATATTCTGTCTTTTATGTAAACACAATCTAAATGGTTACTTCATTCTAAATCTGATAGTTCTTAAGGCTGCACAAAATCCATCTTAGATCTTTTAAATTTCTGTACTTGGTGTCTAGCATAATGTCCTTCATATAGGCAACCATAAAATATTGAATCTGGCCAGTCATTAGGAAACTGAGTAAATAGGTCTTTCTTTCTTTAAGAAGATGACATAAGCACCAGCATATTGACATTAAGTAAATAGAACAAAACTGGATGGCTATTGCAGTTATTAATTTGCAAACCTCTTATGTTTGTTTATCAAGTTGTTTAATATGGAATGTTTATTTCCTTTGGTCCATGAAATTTTTATAGTTAATGTGATGTGGGGGAAAAGTTGAAGGGCAAGAGTTAGGGATACTGAACTATGATCTTTGCTCTACCACCTTATATATTATGTGCTCTTAGAGTTTATTTTAATCTCTATGTAAAATGAAAAGAATCTACCCATATAATGTGGACTGCATAGATGATTCTCTGTAGGCTCCATGCAGGGATTTACTGTCAGCACCCTTTCGTATTCCTACCGATTTAATCCTCACAAAGCCTCCAGAAATTGAAAATAATTTGTTCCTCTCCACAGAAAGACTGAGTATGTTTAGTTTTAAATAGAGGATTCTTTTTGTACTTCCAAAATTCTTAAAACTTTCCTCTCCAAAATATTGTACATTTGTTTTCAATGTATTTACTGTAGTATTTAGTCTTTTATGTAAAAACAATCTAAGTGGTTATTTCAGTCTCAGTCTGATTGATATTCTTTCTCTATATGTTTGTTTATTTGACTGTGTCGGGTCTTAGTTGCATCATGCAGGATCTTTTGTTGTGGCGCGTGGACTCTCTAGTTGTGACGTGCAGGTTCCATCGTTGCAGCATGCGGGCCCTCTAGTTGCAAGGCATGGCCTCTGGAGTGCTTGGGCTTAGTTGCTCTGCAGCATGTGGGATCTTAGTTCCCCCATGAGGGATTGAACTTGCCTCCTCTGCACTGCAAGGCGGATTCTTAACCACTATTTATTCTCATTTTACCATGAGGAAATTGAGGCACAGATAGGTTCAAATAACTTTTCTCAGTAGTGTTGAGTTGGCCAAGAAGTTGCTTTCCTTCTTTTAAGTTAAAAAATAAAAGACACATTTTTTATTTTCACCAAGAACTTTATTGAACAGCCTATTTGCTGTTTTGTTCCACTACCTTCTACCATTTTTAAGGTAACTTCATAATTCCATCTTCCCAAAACTTTTTATTTTTTTGAGCAAAGAACTGTTCCAGGTGCCTTTTACAGTCTTCCAGGGAGTTGAGAGTTTTTCCATTAAGAGAACTTTATAAAGACTGAAATAAATGGACATCTGAAGGTACAGTGTCTGGTGAATATGGCAGATGAATCAGAACTTCCCAGCCAAGCTGTAGCATGTATCATCAGAGAAACATGCAGTCTTGCATTATCCTGATGGAAGATTGTGTGTTTTCTGTTGACCAGTTCTGGATGCTTTTCCTTAAGTACTGCTTTCACTTGGTCTAATTGGGAGCAGTTCTTGGAATTAATCATTTGGTTTTCCAGGAGTTCGTAATAGAGGACTCCCTTCTAATACCACCGTGTATACAACATCATCCGGAGAAGGCACTGGCAACCCACTCCAGTACTCTTGCCTGAAAAATCCCATGGACAGAGGAACCTAGCAGGCTGCAGTCCATGGGGTCGCTAAGAGTCAGACACGACTGAGCGACTTCACTTTCACGCATTGGAGAAGGAAATGGCAACCCACTCCAGTGTTCTTGCCTGAAGAATCCCAGGGACGGGAGCTTGGTGGGCTGCCGTCTATGGGGTCGCGCAGTCAGACACGACTGAAGCGACTTAGCAGCAGCAGCAGCAGCATACAACATCATCATCTTTGAATGAAGACCAGCCTTTGGTGTGGTTGGTGGTGGTTCATTTTGCTTGTTCCACGACCTCTTCCATTCCACATGATTGCGCAGTATCTAGTTTTCATTGCCTGTCACAGTTTGTTTTAAAAACAGAACATTTTCATAGAGATTTGCATGCAGAAATACAGTGAACTTATATGGAACCCAAACATCAAAGTGATTAACAAAACCAAGCTGATTTTCAGCCCATGGTTTTCAGTGCTTGATTTAGATATTTTGAGTATATCAGCTATATTCCACATGGCATAACATTGATTGTTCTCATTTAATGTCTTTGCTTTGATTGCTATCAACTTCAATTGGTCTACCCAACTGTGGAGCATCATCTATTGAGAAATCTCCAGCATGAAGCTTTGCAGACCACTTTTGACATGTTCCATCAGTCACAGTACCTTCTTCATATACTGTGCGTCTTTTTTGCGTTTTAGTTGGTTTCTACCTTGATTGAAATAATAAAGCTTAATATGCTGAAAATGATCCTTTTTTCTTCCATCTTCAAAATGACTACACAAGAATTCATGAATTTTGATAATTTTTTTAAAAAAATGTACACTGATATGACATCTGTCACAATAGAATCTAATTTTGTTTTGAATGAAGTTAAAGATATCTGAGTGCTACTAGAGCCATCTTAATGGGGAAAAAAGAATGAACCTTTTACTTGGCTAACCCCAATATATACAAATGTATACAATTTAGTAACTGGCCACACTTGGGTTTCCGCTCAGCAGTCTGGTTCTGGAGCTCTACTAGTACTGAAACACAAATCTGTACTACCCTTCCTTGATAAATTTTGTGTAGGTGAAATTTGTGCAGAAAGTACAGGATACTTTGGTGTTCCGGAAACAATAAGAGTGAAAAAACTGTAATCATCTGTGGAAAGCTGAACTATATGAACTAAGTCTGTTACATAAATTTAAGTGTTTCTCAGGTATTTTGCTGTACTGGAATTTTGTAATTTATATGACAATTTTTAATACATGTCACTTAAACTGTTAAGTAGATAGTAAGATAAACAAATTAGTTTTAAAATTCAGTGGCTTTGATAAAATTTGCTTTGTTGATTGTTACTGGCTAATACTGAATTATCAAAATCACTTCAAAATGTTGCTTATACTCAAGGAACATTATAGGTTTATTTAATCATGGAGTTAAAATGTGATATTCAAATGAGAATTGTTTAGTCACCTCAAGAAGCAAAAGTACAACTGAAAAAAAGTCTTTGAATTTGTAATATCTTACAGAAAAGATAATGGCTTATTAATTTTCAGTTCTAAGATCTGAACAATAGGAGAAAGGCTTAAGCTAAAACATGTGAATTTAAGTCATATATATGGAAGAATTTCCTGACTGAAAAGGTTGTAGAAGCATGAAGAGTGGGTTATGAAATCACCTGAAGATACTTGCTTTTTTGAACAGAGAAATGATTTCTTGGGAGAGTTAGGCGTGCTCAGACAGAACCAGAAGTATAACTACAATGCTTAACATTCTATTTTGTGTTCTGCAGAACCATATTTGTTGATAATTAAATGTTCTTATTTGTTAGTTTTAGTTGGTCTTACCTCAATATAAGCTTCATTTTATCAGACCTTCTGGTGATGGACTGGATAAATTTATTTATATAATATAAAATAAATTACATGACATGGGTTGGGAGTGGGATAGAAAAAAAGGTATTAGAGTATAATGCTATATGAAGTTTTGTATGTATGGTTGCACAGGAGTGTTAGGTACAAATGCTAAAAATACTGTTGAACAAAAAATGAATAGCCACAGTGTTCAGTATGAGATTGGTTAGTGTTTGAAATGATCATTTAAATTGTTTTTATATGGGAGGATATAATGAATGTTGTGTAGTCACTAAGTTGTGTCCGACTCTGTTTCGACCGCATGGACTGTAGCCCTCCAGGCTCCTCTGTCCATGGGATTTCCCAGGCAAGACTACTGGAGCAGTCGCCATTTCCTTCTCCAGAGGATCTTCCTGACCCAGGGATCAAACCCACATCTCCTGCATTGCAGGCGGTTTCTTTACTGCTGAGCCACCAGGGAAGGCATGTAATAAATGTACCAGTAGGGATTTTGAAAACTGTTTTGGAGAAGTAAGCTTAGCCGAAGAGCTCTGAATGAATACAGAAGAAATGCAAATACAGAAGAAATGCTGTTTTAAAATTAGATATGTTTAATACTTATGTGAAAAGGAGCTATTTTTTTTTTTAAAGGAGCTATTCTAGTTTCTGGAAATCTTGTGATCATTAGTGGGTAGGAATATTTCAAAGAGGACTAAAATATGTCTTTAGACAATGTAAAAGAGCCACCTAAGTAGACTATACTCTTTCTCTGAAATTTTGGGGTGCTGTCTGTATGAGGAAGACATAACAACTTCAGTGCTTGACCAGATCCTGATCTACTATTTGGAGATTCTGTCTTTAAAACAAAACAAAAACTAGTTGAACTAAAATACTAAAGAATTTATCCTCCACACCTAAATAATATATACCTATATTGTAAGGTATGTTTATTGGCAGTTTTAAACCCCATGAGAGCAGAGCCTTTAGTTTTCTTATTTCTTGTAACTTAAAAAAAAATTAGTATGCTGGAAATGTGTTTTAATAGAGTTGTAAGGAGGGTAGTTTTGAGCTTTGCTTTTTTCTTTGGGTTTTTAGTTTTGATTACTTTATTGTATTATCAGAAGTATTTTTCCAAATCAAAACTATTTGGTTAAATTCTGCCATGGACAGAAAAGTTAAGGTGTACATCAAAGAGACTATACTCACAGTTTAAAGAAAAACTTTAAGTCAGTGACAGAGACACTGTGATAGTCTTAAACTGTTGCTTCATTCTCCTTCAAAACATGTGTCCTTTATTCTCCATAAAGAAAAACAAAACGTGTAATTTTTTCTTCTAAATAGACCAACTTACGCTTGCTTGCGTTTTTCACTCTTAATGACAACTTTTTCATAGAAAATGTTAGCTTTAATTAGATAGATGTATCAGTCTATAAAAATATGAGTTTTGTGTCCCATTTTAAGTAGTTTTTCCGTAGTGTGAGTAATGGAGATAGCTTCCCATATAATACTTTATAAATTTTGCTTTGCTTTTTGTGTTTTGTTTTGCCTTTCACATTTAGGTTTATAATCCACTTGAAATTGATATTTATGTGTACTATCACATAGATGTCAGGTTTAATTTTTTTCAATATGGATGTGTAATTATCCCAACATCATATATTTTAAAACATTTCCTCAGTGCTCTGCCATGTCAATTTTTTAATGAATGTCTGTCTGTAAATTCATTTTACAAACAGTCTGTTTCTGGAATTTCTGTTCTGATCATTGCTTTGTCTACATTGCAATAATACAAAACCTACTCATAACTTAATATAAAAATTATTGATTTACCAGAGAGCAAATCCTCCCACCTTATTCTTTTTACTTAAGAGTGGCTTGGCAATTCTGGACTTTTGCAACCATGGGAAAATTTTTTTAAGTAGAGCTTCAATTTTTTAGTAAGATTTAAGATTTTCTTTTCTTTCTTATTTTTTCTTATTTTTCTAGGACTGTGTACATTTCATCTAATGTTTCAAACTTATTAGCACAAGTTATTCATGTTCTAATGTCTGCAGGATCTGTCTGTAGTCATGCTTCATTATTTCTAATACTCACTATCTGTACCTTTCATTCCTTGGTAAGGTTTACTAAAGGTTTATAAGTTTAATTCTGGAGAAGGAAATGGCAACTCACTCCAGAATTCTTGCTTGGGAAAAATCCCATGGACAGAGGAGCCCAGCGGGCTACAGTTCATGGGGTCACAGAGTTGGATGCAACTGAGCACATATAAATTTAATGTTGTTTTTTTTTTCTCCAGAAAACTATTGACCAGCCTTGCTGATTCTTAGTCATGTGTTTTCTGTCTTATTTCTGCTTTTTATTTCCTTTCTTATGGTTTCTTTGGTTTATTTGCTGATGTTTTCCATCTTCCTAAGAGAGAAATATATAGCTCTGGGTTTTTTTTGTTGTCATTGTTTTCCTAATATATGCTGTATATAAGTGTGTGTGTATAATTGTATAAAATTCCCTTTAGATACTATTGTAGTACTGTTTTGGAGATTTGTTATGCAGCATTTTTGTTATTCAGTACAAAATGCTTTCTAATTTCTGATTTCTCTTTTGACTCATTGGTTATTTAGAGGTTGCTATTTTCAAACACTTGGGGAATTATTTTTTATAATTTTCTTTATATTTTTGATATCTAATTGTACTGTGGTCAGAGATATATTTTCAGTGTTTTTAATTTTCTTGAGACTTTATTTATGGTCCATATGTTATGTCAGTTTTAATAAGTATTCCCTGTGTGATTGAAGAGAATGTGTATATATTAGGTGCAGAATTCAATATATGATCACTGGATCAGTTTTGTTAATCAAGTGGTTCAAATATTCTGTGTCTTTATTCAGTTTTTGTCTGTTCTGTTATTGAGAGAGATATGTTAAAATTTCTCATGATTGTGTCTCTCTATATTTATCCTTGTAGTTTTTCCATTTTTAACTTGTGTTTTTGAGCCTTTGATATTAGGTGTGCACAAATTTGGAATTGTTGTTATAGTCTTGGTGACTTGAACCTTTTATCATCATCAGGTGTTCCACTATTTCTAGTAATGCTTTTTGCCCTTAAGTTTACTTTGATGTTATCCACCTGCCATTGCAGGAGATGTGGGTTTGATCCCTGTATTGGGAATATCCCCTGGAGGAGGAAATTGCAACCCACTCCAGTATTCTTCCTGGGACATCCCATGGACATAGGAGCCTAGTGGGGTACAGTCCATGGTGTTGCAAAAGTCGGACATGACTGAGTGAATGAGCACATACTAATATACTTAACTCTGATGTTAGTATAGGTTTGATTGGAGGATAATTACTTTACAATATTGTGATGCTTTTTGCCATACATCAGCATGAATCAGCCATGGGTGTACCCATGTTCCCTCCCTCTTAAGGGCTTCCCCAGGTGGCACTAGTGGTGAAGAACCTGCCTGCCAGTATAGGAGATGCAAAAGATATGGGTTCAATCCCTGCATTGGGAAGATTTCTGGAGACGAGCATGACAACCCACTCCACTATTCTTGACTAGAGAATTCCGTGGAAGAGGAGCCTGGTGATCTATGTCCATAGAGTTGCAAAGAGTTGAACACAATTGAAGTGGCTTAGCACACACACTCCCTCTTAAATCTCTCTCCCACCTCCCTCCCCATTCCACCCCTCTAGGTTGTAACATAACACTGGCTTTGGGTTCCCTGCATCATACAGCAAATTCCCACTGGCTGTTTTACATATGGTAATATATATGTGTCACAAGCTGTAATCAAAGATTGCGTGGAGAAATATTAGCAACTTTAGATATGCAGATGATACCACCCTTATGGCAGAAAGTGAAGAGGAACTAAAGAGCCTCTTGATGGTGAAAGAGGAGAGTGAAAAAGCTGGCTTAAAACTCAGCATTCAAAAACTAAGATCATGGCATCTGGTCCCATCACTTCATGGCAAACAGAAGGAGAAAAAGTGGAAACTGAGGCAGATTTTATTTTCTTGGGCTCCAAAATCACTACGGACAGTGTCTGCAGCCATGAAATGAAAAGGTGCTTGCTCCTTGGAAGGAAAGCTATGACAAAGCTAGACAGCCTATTCAAAAGCAGAGACACCACTTTGCCGACAGAGGTCCGTGTAGTCAAAGCTATGGTTTCTCCAGTGGTCATTTGTGGATGTGAGAGTTGGACCATCAAGAAGGCTGAGTGTGAAATTGATGCTTTCTAACCATGGTGCTGGAGAAGACTCTTGAGTCCCTTGGACAGCAAGGAGCTCAAACTAGTCAGTCCTAAAGGAAATCAACCCTGATTCATTGGAAGGACTGATGCTGAAACTGAAGCTCCAATACTTTGGCCACCTGATGTGAAGAGTCAACTCATTGGGAAAGACCCTGATGCTGGGAAAAATTGAGAGTAGGAGGAGAAGGGGGCAGCCGAGGATGAGATGGTTGGATAGCGTCAGTGATTCAGTGGACAGGAGTTTGAGCCAACTCCAGGAGATAGTGAAGAACAGGGAAGCCTGACACGCTATAGTCCATGGGATCACAAAGAGTCGGAACGGGAGATGACCTAGCAACTGAACAACAACAATGTATATGTTTTAATACTACTCAAGTCATCCTGCCCTCTCCCTCCCCCATTCTTACAAAAGTCTGTTCTTCATATCTGCATCTCCTTTGTGTGCTAAGTCGCTTCAGTCATGTGCTACTCTTTGCTACCCTATGGACTATAGCCCACAAGGCACCTCTGTCCATGGGATTCTCCAGGCAGGAATACTGGAGTGGTTGCCATTTCCTACTCCAGGGGATCTTCACCAACCAGGATCGAACCTGCCTCATATTTCCTGCATTGGCAGGTGGGTTCTTTACCAGCAGCATCACCTGGGAAGCTGCCCTGCAAATAGGATCATCAGTTCCACCTTTCTGGATTCCATGTATATATGTTAATACATGATGCTTGTTTCTTTCTGACTTACTCATTCTGTGTAACAGACTCTAGGTTCATCCACTTTATTAAAACAGACTCAAATGCATTCCTTTTTATAGCTGACTAATAGTCCTTTGTATATGTACCACAACTTCTTTATCCATTCATCTGCCAGTGGACATCTAGGTTGCTTCTGTGTCCTAGCTATTGTAAATAGTGCTGCAGTGAACATTGGAGTACATGTGTCTTTTCAGTTATGGTTTCCTGAGGGTATATACCCAGCAGTGCAATTGCTGGGTCATATGGTAGTTTTTTTTTTTTTTTTTTTTTTTCCCCTAGTTTTTTAAAGAATCTCCATACTGTTCCCTATAATGGCTGTTGCATTCCCACCAACAGTGCAGGAGGGTTCCCTTTTCTCCACACCCTGTCTAGCATTTACCGTTTGTAGACTTTTTGATGATGCCCATTCTGACTGGTGTGAGATGATGCCTCATTGTAGCTTTGATTTGCATTTTCCTAACATTGAGCATCTTTTCATGTGTCTGTTAGCCATCCATATGTGGATGCAGAGTCTTAACTGTGGGACTGTCAGGAATGTCCCTCTGTCTTTTTACATTCATCATTTTTGTATTCTTATGTTTCAGATGTGTCTTAGTAGTCATCTAGTTAGGTTTTGTGTTTGTCTAGTCTGGTAATTGTTTTTAAAATTGGAACATTAGTACATTTACATTTTTAAAAAATATTTATTTATGTATTTTTGGCTGTGCTAGGTCTTCATTGCTGCATGGGCTTTTCTGTAGTTGATGCAAGCGGGGATTAATCTCTAGTTGCAGGGTGGGGGTTTCTCATTGCAGTGGTTTCTCTTGTTGCAGAGCACAGGCTACAAGGAGCTTGGGCTTCAGTGTTTGTGGCACATGGGATCAGTAGTTGAGGTTCCTGACCTCTAGAGCACAGACCCAATAGTTGTGGTACATGGGCTTAGTTGCTCTGCAGCATGTGGGATCTTCCCTGGATCAGGGATCGAACCTGTGTCTCCTGCACTGGCAGGCAGATTCTTTACCATTGAGCCACCAGGGAAATCTAGTACATTTACATTTAATATAATTATATATTTGGATTAAAAATAAATCTACCATCATTTTAATGTGCTTTTTTTTGTCCTGAGTTTTTCTGTTTTCTCTTGTATTATTTGGATTTTTAGTCTTTAAAAAAATTGTTCCATATTCTTTATTAGTTGGGATGTTATACGTTTTTTTTTTTTTTTTTTTCTTGCTATTAAGTGATTACCCTAGAAGTTGTGGCACACAGCCATGACTTGCAAGTCTACAGGTAAGTGATTCCTTTACCCTTCTGGACAATTCAAGGACCTTGGCACTCTAACTCTACTTACCATTCTTCCTTCTGACTTGACTTACAATGTGTACTTTAAGTGTGTGTGTGTATAAAACCCCATGTTACCATTTCAGGCAACGATTAGATTTTTATTTTACAAGGAAACCTTTTTATTGAAGTGCAACATGTAGAAAAGCATATAAATCATAAGTGTCAGCTTGAATGAGAAAATTTGCTAGTCATATTGACCTGAATATTCCCATCCTTATGAAAGCTGTTTATTACATTGATTAGTAAATTTGGCCTTCTGGTTCTAAAACCTGTTTATTCAGTTTTATGATGTGTGTCCCTGTGAGCTATATCTATTTTAACTTGCCAAAAATGCAGACTCTTGACAACCTTAGTGAATGCTGCCTACTTGGTGGTTTCTTTCATTATTTCATTTCATACAGGCAGGTACCAAAACTATGAGTGTAGCTGTGATCAAGATAGACAAGGTCCCTATTCTGCAGCTTATCATTTATAAATTGGGAAAAGTAAAATGGTAAACAATGCATAAATAAGGTAATTTGAGATGTTTCTTATATTGCCATTTTTTCTAGTTTTCTCCCACTATAAAAAGTGGATCTTGCTTTTCCTTACCTTGTGTGTGGGTGCGTGGTCACTCAGTTGTGTCCCGACTGTTTGTGACCCCGTGGACTGGAGCCTCCAGGCTCCTCTGTCCATGGGTATTCTCCAGGCAAGAATACTAGTGTGGGTTGCCATGCCCTCCTCCCAGGGGATCTTCACAACTCAGGGATCGAACCCAGGTCTCCCGCGTTGCAGGTGGATTCTTTACAGTCTGAGTCACCAGGGAAGCCCTTGCTTACCTTTAGTGAAGTTGCTCAGTCGTGTCCAACTGTTTGCAACTCCATGGACTGTATACTACCAGGCTCCTCAATCCACGGGATTTTCCAGGCAAAAATACTGGAGTGGGTTGTCATTTCCTTCTCCAGGGGATCTTCCCGACCCAGGGATTGAACCCAGGTCTCCCGCATTGTAGGCAGACGCTTTACCGTCTGAACTACCTTAAATTTCTACAATTAGACTTTAAAAGTTCTCAAGTAAAGCTAATGTAAAACTTACGCTAGAATTTTGAACTTTCCACTCAACTGTTCTTTGAGGATGCAGATTTTTTTCTAGCTCATCTTTTTAAAATAATTTTTTTTATTGAAGTATAATTGATTTGTGTTAGTTTCTGGTATACAGCAAAGTGAATCAGTTTTAGATATATATGTATATGTAAGTGTGTATATATACATATATTCTTTTTCATATTCTTTTCCACTATAATTTATTATAGGATATTGAATATAGTTCCCTGTGCTATAAATAGAGCCTCTTTATTTTCTATATAGTAGTTTGTATCTGCTAATCTCAGACTCCTAATTTATCCCTCCCCCACCTTCTTTTCCCTTTGATAGCCATGTTTGTTTTCTAAGTCTGTAAGTCTCTGTTTTGTAAATAGGTTCATTTGTATCATATTTTAGATTCTATGTATAGGTGATATCATTTGGTATTTGTCTTCCTCTTTGTGACTTATTTCACTTAGAATGATAATCTCTAGGTCCTTCCATGTTGCTACAAATGGCATTTTTCATTCTTTTTGATGACTGAGTAGTATTTCATTGTATATATACACCGCATCTTCTTTATCTATTCCTCTGTTGATGGACATTTAGCTTGCTTCCATGTCTTGACTGTTGTAAATAGTCTGGTATGAACATTGGGATGCATGTATCTTTTAAAATTAATTCAGCTCATTTTATCCTTAAGATACATTCATAGATGGATGTTGACTCTGTTGTGAGAATAAGTTAAAAGCCTTGCTGCCATCTAAAATACTTTTTGAAATACAATCTTAGGCTGAAAGTAATTTTTTTTTTTTCCACTGCACCACGCAACTTGCACAGTCTCAGTTCCGTGACCAGGGATTGAACCTGGACCACAGCAGTGAAAGCCCAAAATCCTAGCCATTTGGCCACCGGATTCAGCTGAGAGTAATCTTGAGAGGTAATTTAGTTTTTCTCTCCTCCAGGCAGAACTGTATCTGATATTGAATTCATAAGTTCATAATGTAACCAGAAAGAAAAGTTCCACAAAATTAGGTTACATGAGCAAAATCTCAGAGGCTCAAAGGAACATGTTATGCAAGAAGACTAACTAATAGCCTTCCATCACTGTCAGGTGTTTTTTATGTTTGGCAGGGGTAGGAGATGACAGTAGAAAGGCTAATCTCCAGTTTGAGTGCCTGCTAAGGATCTTTAGCTTATGGATACTGGGGAGCATTAGAATGTTTATAAATTGATGAATGATACCTCTGGCAGTGGGCCTCCAAGGTGGCGCAGTGGTAAAGAATCCACTTGCCAGTGCAGGAGACGTGGGTTTTATCCCTGCGTCAGGAAGATCCCCTGGAGGGGGAAAAGCAAACTTAATCCAGTATTCTTGCATGGAAAATTCCATGGACACAGGAGCCTGGTGGGCTACAGTCCATGGGGTCACAGAGAGTCGGACATGATTGAGTGACTGAGCACAACATAACAACAAACTCTGGCAGCGTAGAGAATGGACACTTACTTTGCACAGTGCTTTCTTGTTGACTCTTGTATGGGTGCATATGTGTGTCTCAGTGCATCGTAAACTTCTCATGTCTTCAAGGCCTTACTCTTATTTGGTTTTCAATCTCATTCTCCAGCCTCCTTGTTTCCTAGCAGTTGGTAGTTTTGGAATGAAGTGAGAAATAGTAGCCATCCAAGAATTAATATATTTGTTTATGTTTTATTCATCAGTGAGTCTTTACCTGTATATGAATATCTTTTCCGTCTTCTTGTGTAATTAACTATTTTTTGTTTTTACTTAGGATATCTCCATTTCATCAGCCTGGAAATTCATATCATAGATATAATGCCTTTAACATAAATATTATTGTAAAGAAATAAAAAATCTTTATTAAAAACAACTTTTGAGCCATATTGTGAAATTACTTATTTTAGCAATTAATTTATACTACTAAATTCATTCTCCCTGTTTTTTTTAATGTGATTGTACAAGTGTAGTTGTAGTTTTCTTCTTTTAAAAACTTTAGGGGAAACAATATCTTTATTCAATTTTGGTCCTTAGAGAAAGGTTACTAGCTTTATTGAACTTCAGTGTTGTTGATTAGGTTTGCTACATGGGTGTAGTATTGGCTTGGTTTAATTGATTTTCTGTTTTGCTGTAAAATTGCATCACCTAGGTGAGACATCCTGGGTATGATATTGCAGTGAGTTTTGCTTTCAGCTGAGCTTTTTTGCTGTGGTCCCTAGGTACCTTTTTCAGGTGTCTTTGTTACCATGATGGACTACAGATAGTGTTGTGGTTTGTTGTATTTTTATGCTTAACTCTGTTACTAAAATCATAGCATCTGATTTAAACTTGTATTATCATAGCACATTAATCTTTTATAGTGGTTTATTTTTGTGGGGAAAAGTTAGAAAATTTAAATATCTTGTCTCTTTCAGTGTTACCGGCCAATATAACTGACAAGGTTTGAAGCAGTTGATAAATGTTCATTTATATATGTTGTAGAATAACTGAGACTTCTCTTTTTATGCAAACATTAGTCTTATATTCTTTGAATCCTAAGTATTCTCGAAGAATGTATTATGTAAAGAATTACTTTATAGAAGTTAACTTACAGAAGTTCTCTCTTAAGTTAGTATCCTTTGGTTTTCTGGAGGCCCAATAATTAGTTCTCTAATCTTTAGTAATCTTTAGCACTGATAACTAATCAGTGCCTTTTTTTTAGTTATCTTTGGTGTTCCAATATTAAAATTATTATACATAGCAAAATTTACCATTTTAACTTATTTCTATTTATACAAGTTGTCCTTGACTGTTACTATCCCCCAGAGGTTGCTCAGATTCATGTCCATTGAGTTGGTGCTACTATATAATGATCTCATCCTCTGCCACCCCCTTCTCTTTTTGCCTTCAGTCTTGCCCAGTATCAGGATCTTTTCCAGCCTGTCAGCTCTTCGGATCAGGTGGCCAAAGTATTGGAACTTTAACTTCTGCAACAGTCTTTCCAAGGAGTATTGAGGGCTGATTTTCTTTAGGATTGACTGATTGGATCTCCTTGCAATCCAAGGGACTCTCACTTCTCCAACACCACAGTTCAAAAGCATCAATTCTTCGGTGCTCAGACTTCTTTGTGGTCCAACTCTCACATCCAGTATATTCACCTTGTACAGTAATCACCATCATAGATTTTTAAGCACAGCTTTATTGAGATAAAATTGTATACCACACAGCCCTGCTTTCCCGTGGAATCTGAAGGAACTCTCTCAGATTTTCCCCCTCTAGAACTGATACCTAGGTTAGGTCATCATGTTGACTGGAGAGAGGTTGATGAGAGCTGTTAGTTTTTAAATTTGGTGGATCAAAAGTGCTGTAACTCCAGTCAGATTCAGCAAGATCATTCTGCAAGACCATCAGGTTCTAATCAAAGTCCAAGCATGTGATGTAAACCTGGTGAACACATTTACTTTGGTGCTTAAAGTAGAAAACCACTTCTATCTTATACTCCTGGTTTAGTTTTAGTTGGGATAATAGAAGCTGTTGGAGGACATGTATTTGCTTTCAAGAAAGCTGACAAGAGTTTTCACTACCAGCACATTTCGGGGGGCTAGGCAAAGTATGGTCTGGCAGGCAGTCAAACTTGTTTACACACTGCCAGAAAAACTAGACTTTAAACAAGGAGCTCCTGTATTTTACTGCTTACTGAGCTCTGCTCCACAGTACCCATGTGAAAGCTGGAGGAAGTATTCAGGTTATGGGGCTGGTGGAGAAGTTGGGTAGGCAGTGTACCACATTGCTAGAGCTTATGGCTTAAAGGTTTTGTGCACAGCTGATTCTGAAGGACAAAACATTGTTTAGCAAAATGGACCCCATGAAGTATTTAATCACAAAAAAGCTAATTAAGTTGATAAAATTAGGAAATCTGAAAAGAAGTTGATGTGATTATTGAAATGTTAGCTAATGTAAATCTTAGCAATGATTTGAATCTTTTGTCACATGGAAGACAAGTAATAGTTGTTGGCAGCAGAGGTCCTTTGAAGTAAACCCATGGGACATCATGGCAAAGGAATCTAGCGTAATAGGAGTTGCTCTGTATTCATCTACCAAGGAGGAATTTCAGCATTTTGCAGCAGTCCTTCAAGCCAAAATGGAAACTGATTAGTTAAGATCAGTAATGGGTCCTCAGTATCCATTGGAAAAAGTGGCCTAGCCTCATGAAGATGATATTCATAGCAGTGGGGCTAGTGGAAAAATAATTCTCTTAAAATGATTGATCCTTTCATAGATTTCCTATGTAATTAGAGGTTTCTTACTTCAGTTTTATGTACACTACATTTTCTTTAATTATCATTCATTTGACTCAGTGAGTTTTCTAATGTTAAAAAGATTTATCTTTAGAGATTATAGGCATTGGAGTGCAGTTTATTTAATACTGGCAGTATTCTTTATGCTCTCTGTCTCTCATCAAAGTACCATCATAGTAGGAAATTCTTGATACTTGATCAGTAATTCCATAATTTCGACTAAAACATCAAAATAGGACTGCTCGATTTCCAAGCCTACTTCTTCGGATTAAGGTTCTTTAGCCTCTGCATGCATGTTCAGTCACTCAGTTGTGTCTGACTCTTTGTGACCCCATGAACTGCAGCCCACCAGGTTCCTCTGTCCATGGAATTTTTCAGGCAGGAATACTGGAGTGAGTTGCTGTTCCCTCCTCCAGGGAATCTTCCCAACCCAGGGGATAGAATCCCTGTCTCCTGCATTGGCAGGCAGATTCTTTATCACTGAGCCACCTGGGAAGCCCTTAGTCTCTGATGAATTTTTTGGACTAAACAAGACCCCCTTTCGAAACTAATCTCATCTAGATCTATAAGTCTGTCAGAAGGGCAAGATAAACAGTATCCAGATAAATTTGTTAATTTTCCAATATTTCCCAATACATTGTGACATTCACTAGTTTAATGGTTGATTACCAATGATCCGTATATTCTGTGAGGACAGCAGCCTTATCTTTGGTATAATATGATACTAGGTATGTAGTTTCCAAAGAGATAATTATTCATTGATTCAATTTAAAGGTAGAGTTAGAATTATCTTTTTATGTGATTGGGATTAAATACTTTTACTTCATTAATGAATTCGGCACATTGAGAATGATCTGCTTTTGTTTTCATAACATGGTAGCTGTAATAAATTCTAGAGGAAATTAAAAAAATTTTTTTAAATCATATACCATACAGTTCACTCATTTAAAGTGTACAATTCCATAGTTTTTAGTATATTCGAGAGTTTTGCAACCATCACCAATATCACTAATGAACATAGATGCAAAACTTCAACAAAATACTAGCAAACCAAATCCAGCAATACATTGAAAGGATCATACATCGTGATCAAGTGGGATTTCTCTCAGGGATGCAAGGCCTTTTCAGTATCAGCAAATCAACCAGTGTAATATACCACATCAACAAATTGAAGAAAAAACCATATGGTTATCTCAGTAGTTACAGAAAAAGCTTTTGACAAATTCAACACCCATTTATGATAACAACTCTACAGGGTGGGGTATAGAGGGAACATATCTCATATAATAAAGGCCATATATGACAAACCCACAGCTAACATTATAGTCAACAGTGAAAAGCTGAAAAACGGTTCCTCTAAGATCAGAAACAAGACAAGGATGTCCACTCTCATCTCTTCTATTCAACATAGGTTTGGAAGTCCTAGCTTCGGCAATCAGAGAAGAAAAAGAAAGGGAATCCAATTTGGAAAAGAAGTGAAACTGTCACTGTTTGCAGATGAAATACTATACACAGAAGATCCTAAAGATGCTACAGAAAACTGCAAGAGCTCATCAGTGAATTTGGTGAAGTGAATAAACACACAGAAATCTGTTGCATTTTTTTAAACTAATTTATTTTCAGCTGTGCTGGGTCTTTGTTGCTGCGTGTGGGACAGATTTCTCTAGTTTCGATGGAGCAGGGGTTACTCTCTAGTTGTGCTTGGTCTTCTCATTGTGATGGCTTCTCATTGCAGAGCACTGGCTCTAGGACACATGGGCTTCAGTAGTTGTGGCACATGGGCTTAGTTGCTCTGCAGCATGTGGAATCTTCCCAGACCAGGGCACCCCTGTCTCCTACATTGGCTACCGGGGAAGACCTCCATTGGATTTCTATACACTAACAATAAAAGATCAGAAGGACAAATTGAAG